>NC_141694.1:1685003674-1687750341 GCF_964263255.1 Lissotriton vulgaris | reverse complement strand
CTCTTACTTCCAGCTCCCAAGCAAACCCTAAAACACGAAACCACAAAACTGCTCCAGACCCATAAGATATTGCAGTGCTCAGTCCATGATTGATGGTTAAGATTTAAAAGCATAACGGAAAGGACCCAAGGCAGCAATATTAGCAAGCTTCAAAAAGAACCTCTGGCAAACATGACATATTAACCATGCCCTTGATCATTCAGACCTTTTTGGCATGGTATGGCATAGTATGACACAATCATCCTCCTCAGTCTGCAAAAATTGAATGGTGTTGCCAGAATCCACTCTTAATTTTTCCAGCTGCTTTCTCCTCTCACCCTACCGGAATGTAACCAGTGGTGCGACTCGGGAGTCAACTCTTGTCACTTTTGCTTTCCATCGGCGGCCTTCGACACGGTCAATCACTCTGTCTTGATTGACCGTGTCGAAGAGCTGGGAATCCAGGCCACGACCAGAGCCTTGCTTGCCTCCTTCCTGTCGGGAAGAACCCAAGCAGTAACCTTGGGGCCTTTCCGATCGGCGGACCTGGCTCTCCCATGTGGAGTGCCACAAGGCTCATCCCTAAGTCCGACCCTTTTTAATATTTATGTGGCGGACTTAGCTAAGGTTATTAACAGCTACCGGATGAGCCTTACCACCTATGCGGATGACACACAGCTGGTCCTAGCCGTCAAAGACGGAGAAGAGGTGGCAGCCAGGTTTCAGGAAGGCATGTTGGCAATTAAGGAGTGGATGGCCTGCAACTGTCTAAGGTTGAATTCAGAGAAAACTGAGGTGATCATTTTTGGAAAGCTTTTTCCAATCTGGTCCTCAATTTGGTGGCCTCCGTTGCTAGGTGCACTGCCGTCCCCGGTGCAGAAGGTTAGAAATCTAGGAGTGATTTTTGATGAGAGACTTAACTTCATTGGATATGCTAATCAAATAGCTTCCGCAGCTTTCTTCAAACTTAAACTCCTTAGAAAAGTCATCCCATTTCTCTCAGACAAAGGAGGAAAAATAGTGGTGAGCTCACTAGTATTGTCCGCCTTGGACTACTGTAATGGTTTGTTCTTAAATGCTCAAGCTCGTGTTGTGGCTAAACTACAAATGGTCCAGAATGCGGCTGCAAGGCTGCTGTCTGGCACCCCCAAATTTCAACCAATTAAACAAGCAATCAGGAGCTATCACTGGCTGACGGTGAAAAATAGAATTAAGTTTAAAACTTTGTGTATTACCTTCAAAGCCATCCATTAGTTAGGGCCAAAATTCCTGAAGGAGAAGCTTATATTATACTGCCCCACCCGACAACTAAGGTCATTAAATGCTCTCCGTCTAATTGTACCAAGAACAAAGACAGTTACTTGGGGAGACAGATCTTTTACCATAGCTGCAGCCAGACTTTGGAATACACTTCCACTGGAAATTAGATCCTCTCCCACACTGCTACAATTTAGAAAACTGTTGAAGACGTGGCTGTTTAACCAATAAGCTCTTCACCCTTCTGCACTACTAACTGCATATTGAGTCTCTAGGCCATTAATGAGTCTTAGCGCCAAGACGCCCATGGGCAAACGTCGCGCTCTATAAATTGTAAAAATAAATAAATAAATAAGTAAATAAATTGGCTACCTCTTGCCTCTCTAGGCATTGTTATTCAACCTATTTTCGCTTTAGTTACAAAGGTATGTAGCTGGCATCCATGTCCTCTTCCACACAAGACTATGTCTATCACCCATATGTTTAGGTTGAAAAAAGCGAAATATATTGTGTCCAAAAGCATTATGACTTGCTTCTTCATCAGTTGACAAAGCATGAGGCTTATTTGCAAATCTGGTTACTCAAAAAGTACTCCCACTGTTGCACAAGAAACACAGGATAGAACTATCTGCACCCTTGCACTATTGATGGTTTTGGTGCATTGTTTGCACCAGCGCCTTCAATAAATAACTTATAAAGCTTCACAGAATTTTGGTGGCAATTTCTGTACTACAAAGGAGTACTGGGGAGAGAGCAGGGCTCCCTTCCCCGTGTTGTAACCAGGTTGAGGTGTGTTAGCTTGTCCTACAAAATTGGACAAGTTCCAGTGATACCGAATCATACACAGGATTACTGGTTTTGTATCATTGTTTGTTTATTTATTCCTTTTTCACTTCACAGCAGCAGCTTTGTTATTTCCTTTGGTCCTGAAGAAAGCCTGATATACTATTATAGTCATAGATTAATGGCTGAAACATGTCGACCTCTTTATACAATCTAGCAGTTTAATTATACACTGCTTTGCACTGCATTTTAATCCTGCCAGTTCGGACGAGCCAATAAATACTTTTTTCATCCGCACTAGGTAGTTTTACAATCACTTTTCACTCACTCGCTGCACCCTCAGAACACCTCATTGCTTATACATGGGATTTTAGCATCCACAACAACTGATGATATTTACCAAAAACCTCCCAGAGCTCCTTCCTCACAGTGAGGTAGTTGTAGCCCTCAGTGGGACTAGGTTTTCCCACTGGGAGGAGAAGCCCATATGACGAAGCATGCCACCTATAGTAGGTGAGGGCATTCGTCCTAAAAGGGATTCCTCCCCTCTTGAGTCTTGTTAGAGAGACGCCGATTCACCTCTTTCTTCTTTTCCCATGCTGGTTTCAGATTAACGTAGACCCGAGAAGTTTGTTGTGTTTTGGGTCTGAAAAATGACGAACATTTCAACCAAGGGATGATGTTGGCTCTCAATTGAATATAGGGTCAGGAAAAACTCATTTGCTGAGAGCTGAAGCAAATATTTTGTATTAGTAAATGCCTAATGGGTTAAAGACTGGCTTGCTGCTGTAAAACCTAAGGTAAAGTAATTAGTGGTCTATCGATCAAGATGAAGTCACTCCTGGGATCGACCCAATGTTAAATCTATCAAAGTCTATTGAAAATGCTCCAAAGTTCAATGCCCAAATTAATAATACAGCAACATTGTAGTGTCCAAGAAGTACCTGAAGCCGCCTAACTGTGACAATGCTTCCCATTAATGAGACAGTCCTACCCTTTAGTATTCGTGAAAATGCTTCTTGAAACCACTGGTGTAACTTTCAACTTGCAGGGGAGTCTGGTGCCCAACCCATGACATTTACAGAGGAAGTGTTCCACACAAACCATTGCCGAAATCTCCTGATCGTATGGGCTAGGCCTATCCTCTCCCTCCACTATTTTATTGTATTGTTTGTATAAAGCTTCATCCCAACATCATGGACACCAAGGACTAGTAGAGTTCTGTAAAGATATGGCTGAGCCACTGTACAATATTCTTAAGCTAGTTACTGGGGAATTTAGTTATGCCACATACAGACAATATTTTGATGCAGTTGAAATATTCTCGCCGTTGCTACACAAATGGTCCCAGGTGGCTTCTTCACACTGTCCTTTGCGCTCTCAAATTTGTAGTTTTGAGCCCTAGCCTAGAGAACACATAGCTGGTATGCCATTCTCATGGATCAAATGATTTAATTGGGTCTGCACTCTTTTGCCATTGGAGTAAACAGCAGGCATTCTCATTTTACTTCATCTGACGGCGTACAGCATGTAGTAATGGATCAGCCCATCTCAGCCGCTGATTCTCTTGCACTGTGGTTGATGCCATTTTGCCTCACTACATGTATGCATATACCTAAAAAAAAAAAAAAAAGTGCACATCAGTACCGGGAGTAGGGTGCCAATAAGTTCTTTTGCCAGTGCTTTTTTCTTCCCAATTCTTTTTTTTTTTTTTGTAGTCATCCTTGTCTAAGATATGTCTCAATGGTACTATAAGTCAAAGGCTTTAGTTAACGTAGTTAGCGCCAGTAAGGATCATGTTTTTTACTATGATGTGCATCGTCTTAAAAAAAATGTTCTATACTTGTTTAACCTGTTTTATAAAAAGCACCCGTACTGTTGTATTAAAATTATATGCAATAGCATTATTATTTGTCTAATTGCAAGCATGTCTCTGCCATGTTTAGGTAGTGTAGTTTTTAGGTCTTCCCCAGCCACACTGCTGTACAACATGACTAAAATACATGGGCAAAGATAATAACTTTTAAATAAGCAAGACCTACTTACCTTTGTAATGCTTGTGTTTCTTATGCTGTTTGTAATATATGCTTGCAATAAAAATAATATTAATAATCCTTGCACATGCTTACCAAGGACAATGCTGGTTAACCTGTTTTACTTCGAAAATGATGGCACGCAGGGTGTCCAGGGTTTAGAAAAAAAGCTACTGATCTAAAGAGTCAGATATTGGTCCACTTGATATATGTTGAAGGATTGTGATATTATACAGTGTTTTGTTGTCTCCAGCACGGCTGCAATATAGCAGGGTTGTACATATTATGAATTAAAGTGAGAAACATTCTTTTGTTTGGTGCCTTTTGTTGCACAAGTGCATTCCGTTATTGCAAAGAGTAGGTTGTTGACTATTCTTCTATAGTATCATGAAGGCAACTTCTGGGCCCTTAGCCTTCTGGCCGCATTCCCTATGGATAGGGACCAAAGGGTGTGCTGGGATAACCATCAATCAGATAGGTTTTCCCTCCCCTGTGGAGTTCCCCAGGGGGTCAGCTCTGTCCCCAACACTTTTCAACATCTATGTGACACCTCTGGCTTAGCTTGCCAGAGTACATGGGTTCTCTTTGGTGTCATACGCTGATGACACCCAACTTGTCATTTCCATATCCTCAAATGTGGACACCATTGCTGGAAATTCCATGGCTGTTTAAAACATATCATGGCCTGGATGCACCAAAAATATCTCAAGCTACATACAGGAAAAACAGAAGTGATGGAGTTTGGGCTGGGGCACCGATCTGAAAGAAGGTATGGTGGTCGGCAGAGGCAGGGAACTGTCCTGTACCCACAGTAAAAGTCAGGAACTTGGGAATGCTGTTGGACGACCAGCTTAGTTCCCTAGCTCAAATTAACCAGGTCACATCTGATAGCTAATTCCAGCTAAAAGTACTACAGAAAATCTTTCCTTTTATCCCCCCAGAACTACGGATATTGGTTGTGTCCGCTTTGATTCTCACAAGGATTGACTATTGCAATGCCCTTTTTATAAACTACAATCCATACAAAATACTGCAGCGAGAATGTTATTAAACATTCCAGAGTTTTATCATATATCTGGCAGCATTAAAACCTTTCACTGGCCGCAGGTACAATGCAAATTGAGTTTAAAGCTTTGTGTTTGGTACATAAAACCCAGTTTGGTGGAGGAGCAACTGATTTAGAGGAACTATTTCAGCAGTACACTACTAGGCGCAATCTTAGGGCAGCTAACAAAGGTCTAGTCCAGGTACACCGAATACAAAGAGTAAGAACGGGGGTGGGAGGGGGTAGGCGCTTGTCCTACTGTGTGTCCAGATTATGGAATGAATTACCAGACGAGATCGACTTCAACCGTCCAGACCACGATTCAGGAAGTTGCTGAAGACGTGGCTATTTATTAGGCAGAAGTAAGTTTCTCCACCTGTGCTTAACCGGTGTACTGCTAATGCGCCAAGACGCTTCGGCATTCGTGCTCTCTATAAGCATATTACTTACTTACTGTAAAAATTCAGGATTAAGGGTCAAAATTCAGGACCAAGATGCAGGATAAAAGGTCTATTGTATGGACACATCTGAAGATACACAAAAATGCAAGTATGTAAATAGATTGCTGACATAAGTACAAGTCAAAATATGTTAATGCTCTTTAGTTTGTATAATATTTAACAGTTTTGGTCACACATTCATATGCAACTAGGGTTCTTTAAAGCTTAAAAAAACAGCAAACCTATACACATTAAGCAAAATCCAACAGTTAACCTTAGGGACAGCAGTAAATTGATTCTGCTGCCTCACCATGAATGATGGCGCCCCGAGCAGTGCTCTGTTGCTCAGCATGGTCTTCAATGGCACCACTAGTTTTTGTAGTTCTTTTGAAAGTGTTCTTTGTGAGCTAAAAGACTTCGGAAATTCCTTTTTTCCAAGGTAAAAGAAATAGAAATAGGAGCATGAATGTTTCAAATTAATTTGGTTCAGCAGTCTTGTTTTAAGAAGTTCAGCCTCGCTTCTACCACATTTTAATATTTCCAAAGGCAGAAAGAAGCCATACTCCAATCTGGACTTTTAAGGTGGTTTATTTCGACCATGCACAACCGCATCTGGTCAAGGCCAGGAATGGACATGCACTGCCATAGCAGCTGGTACTGTGTGCATCACGCATCCCAGGTCACTTGTGATGCAGGCCGTTCCTGCAGGATAAAAACACACAAAGGAGGCTATGAGGAGATTTAAGGACCTGCGTGGGCACCCTCTCCACTCATAATACTAATCGCAAAACAAACCCTCGGGTCCAGAACAAGAGTCTGAGGGAAATATGAACTGTATCAACCTTGCTACGGGGGGGGTCCCTATTTAAGGATGCTTCCCCTCCCACACCAAAGGTGTCATGCTTCATAATAGGGGTACCTCGTCACTTCAAGGACCTCGTCTTGACGCGAGCTACAACCATCTCGCTGCGAGGGAGGAGCTCAGGGATGTTTTCAATGAGTCAGGAGGGTTATTCTAAAACCCTATGAAAGCGTGGTGTGTGATGAGTGAAGTGCAGTGCTCATATAAATGTGAATTAAAATTGGCTACCGGGTTAGCTACCAACAAATTTATTCAGCTATCCTGTGACAGGATAAAAAACAGCAAATTTGATAATGAAACGGTCGAAATTAGAGACAGCTACATTAAGGTGTGATCAACATGTTTCAGCCTTGGGACCTTTCAGAGTGTCATGGCCTTCATCAGGATCAACAAAACAGCTACGGCAAACAGTGAGTGAGTGAGCAAAAAGTATGTACGTAGAAATAGAAACCATGGTGTGTAATACTGAACTACAAGTCCTGTCGTTAAGTAAATTCACTGATGGGACCTGTGGAAAAATAGAAAAACAACATTTGCATGGTTTCAAATAAGTCAAAACATTTATTGCAGGGTTGTGTCAAAACCCAACAGACAGTCATAATAGTCAACTGGAAGTATATGACATAAACATTATATATACTTAAAGGGTTAGAGAGTGCAGCACTCACCTACAGAAGTTAGGACACCAACTGCATCTGTCCTTGGCCATTAAGCCAAATGTACATACGCCAACCAACCTAATAGAGAAAGGTGATGGTGTTACATTCCAAGAGAAAAACAAGGAGGGAGAGAGAAGGGTTCAAGATACAGTTGACGAGCACCAAGGTGTGGGTGCAACCATCTGCCTCAATGGATAGAGCAGCATGTATGAAAATAACCACAGCAGCACTTATGTGCGGCGCCCTGTATGTTCGTCAGTGACAATAAGGGAGTATGTCACAGGGGTAAGTCCCATATAGAGCCCATAGAGAGCAGCGGTGGGAATGAACACCATTTCAGATGGTGTCAAGGAAAATCACCCAAAGGTTAAAGGGGGCGAGCCAAACCGAAGGGTGGCCGCAGGATCACTGGCCCGTCCACGGTGACCCAAGTACATGGTGCAATGGATCTGAGTAAGCGCTGTTGTGAAACGAATAGGCGCTGAGCTCCTGCCATGTTGGACAAGCGCTGAGCAACATGCACAGAAAGACCGCGACCCGTGCTGGAAGAATGCTCTCTGGGTCCCGGTAAATGAAAAAGCACTGGAGCATTAGGTGCAGAAAACAAGGAAATGCGATGTATGCAGGAGGCCGGGACCTCTGCGGAAAGACACCCGGGTCTCTGGTCACTACCTGAATGCAGATGCAAGGGAGAGCGGAGGTGACTTACCGCTCAACATGAGCGTGGATTCCACGGTCGTATGTCCCCCAGGCAGGAAGGAGGCTCTGCCGATTCGGCCCTTTAAATCATGGCAGCCACTTCCTGGATAAGGGCCCGGGGGATCATGGGAAATGTAGTCGTGGGAGGATGATATGTAGGGAAATGTAGTTCCAAGAGGCAGAATCCACGCAAAGGGTTTGGAAAACATGGGAGTTGTGATCCTGCTTCCAAAGAGGGAATGAAGTGTGTGTGATACTTAACTCAGCAAGGAGCAATGGGTGGCCTGTCATGTGTGGGCCGACTGAACTCACAAAGAGCAGAGAGAGCTCCTAGAGGCCAGGGATCTTGTTGTGGATCCTCAGAGTAGCGCGGAGTTGGACATATGTGCACTGAGCACCTGGGGCAGGGCAGCACTATAGTAGAGTGGATCATCTGGTGAATAAATGACTGTGGTTGCACAGGTCAGGGATGGGCATGAGTAGCACTCCTGTCTGGGCGGACATATCCCGATCGCGTGGGGTCCAGGGTGGGTCCTGAGGGCGGCGCGGTAAGTCATGAGTAGCGACAAAACGGTGGGAGACACCCTAACCAAGTTAAAACTCATGTTGAGTGAAAGGATGGCAATTAATGGCATGCAAGAGTACATACCACAAGTCGGGGAAATTGTTATACAGGATAGAGTGTAGGAGTGGCATACATGGCATGGGGTGTGCCAAGATGAAAATGGCCAGTGTCTCAAGTAAGTGAAAGCCAAGGGATATAGTCATTGAGTCCCATCTTGGAGGTGTTCAATCGGAATACCCATCGCTGCTCAATCCGTAGCAATTTCAGAGTGAGGTCTGGTGTCACTGCGCTAAGATTGGGTTTGTTAAGGATTGTCCAAGTTAATGTGTCTGCCTGGTGTTGCATTTCAACAAAGTGCTTCGTGAGTCTTTTGGTTTGTTTGGCACATCTAATGGTACTCCTATGTTCCAAAATATGTGTGCCTACTTTCCGTGTTGTCATACCGACACACCTAATGATGTGATTAGGTAGATTATTCGCTCACTGTTGCAGTTAATATGGTCCCTCAACTTCCAGGGTCTTGTGGTGCCAATGTCAATAGTGTTAGTGACCTGTGTCTGTGCACAGACAGAGCAAGACCCGCAGGGGAAGTGGCCCCGAACAGGTGGCAGATGCCAGAGAGTGTATATCTGTGTGTAATAGTGGGTTGAGGTCTAACATGTACAAGACTGTCCCTGAGGTTACTGCCTCTTTTAAAGGCGAACTGGGGTTTCTGTACTGTCAATTGTCCTTTCTTGAGGATGTTTCAATTGCGCAAGATGGACTTCTTCACTGTGTTAGAGAGGGAACTAAAGGTGTTAGCGCAAACATTCTGGTCTGTGGTTGTTTATTGGGTGGGTTATCCAGCAAGGCCTCTCTGTTATTATTGAGCGCTCGTTTTGATGATTTTTTTTACTAGTGCTGTGAGATAATGCCTATTCAGAAGGTTGTTTCTTAATTTGTTTGTGTGTTCCTTATATTTATCAATACTTGAACAGTACCGCCTCAGCCTGAGAAATTGGCTGAAAGGCAGGTTCACACGCAGGTACTTCGGGTGATGACTATCAAATTGAAGCAAGGCGTTCCTGGCCATGGGTTTCTGGTACAGTTCAGTTTCCAAAGGACCTTTTGCTGGAAAGATGGAAAGGTCTAAGAAAGCAAGTTTGTATTTGCTAAACTCACACGTAAACCGCAGGTGGTCGTTGCGATTGTTCTGCCATTCGCGGAAGGAATTAATGGTTGTGTCATCATCTCTCCACACCACCAGGATGTCGTCGATGTATCTCTTCCAGAGAAAACTATGAGCCAGATAGGGGTTGTTAGGTGAGAGGACGACATTTTCCTTGAAATCGTGCATGAAGAGGTTCGCCAAACTCGGCGCGAAGGTACTCCCCATGGAAGTACCAGCTACCTGGAGATAAATTGGAGTCTCAAAAAATTCTCTTTCATGGCCATGGTGGCGCACTTCATGATAAATGGAACCGGTGAGATGGTATCCGGTGGGTGTAGAGTCAGAAGATGTATAATCGTGGCCAGTGTTTGATCCTGGGGGATACACATATACAGCAACTCTACGTCAAAGGAGACGAGGTAGTCCGTTTCTGAGTTGAATTCTATCCCTCCTGCAGGATCCCATGCCTAAAAAGTATGAAATAGGGAATAATGGTTAGGTGAAGTGCTCTGATCAAAAGAACCAGTCCAGGATACAACACGAAGTGTATGGCTACCTGCTATGTAGCCAGATTCTAAGCTTTTGTCGTTTTTGGCACATAACCGGATCACACAATTAGAGCCAGTGAGTAGGCTATATTAGAGTACAGGTCTTTAAATTCTGTGGTCAACTGATTGCTAACATTCTCTCTATTTCAGACACAATACCCTAAATTGTACTTGCACGCGAAAGAAAAGCAAGCACACAGGCTTAAGGAGGGATGACACCAATTACATCAATAGACCATTTATCTTGACAGGAAGGAGACAGCACTAACCAAGTTAAAACACATGTTTTAAGTACACAAAGTGAACACATTTATAACAGTATCTCAGGGCTTTAAGTTGGATAAAAAAAACTAGGCGGTCCCAAAGAGGCATGGCGGATGTAATTAAGGGCATGGTTTAAAAATATGCAAGCTAGAAATCTGTGCTTAGCATAGTGTGCCGCACGACTGGTATGTTGCTGTTTCTGTCATTGCACAAAGATATATAATACAACAAGTAACATTACACCTACAACAAGCCAGGACAATTGTTGTTGCCAGTGGTTGTTAGTTGTGTAAGATAAATAAGCCACAACTACGGCTTTGTTGTATATAGTATTGAAAATGATTCTGTTCTGAAATGATGAGACTGTGAAAGCGCTAAACGAGTCTCTTTGAAGTTACCTCAAAGGTAGTGAAGGGTGGAACTGCTGCAGAGAAAATATTTTTATTTCCCAAGGGCAAACATGGAGAGTCCGATAGACACCCGTCTTAGCACCTGCTTTTTAGAACTGCTGGTGCTGAGCACCAGCAGGACCCAGCCTACTTAAAGCCCTGCCGTATCTACAACAAGGTGCGAAAGTGCCCCATGTTTGTCCCTCTCTACCTTACAACATGCATGGGAGGATTTCACCCTTGAGGTGGGACAGACAGCACCAAAGGCAATAACCCTTCACCCTCTTTGACAGTATGGTGATTGCTGTGGTGGGAAAGGTGCATTATGTATGTGTTTGCCGCGGCATTATCCTTGTTAAATGTAGTTGTGGAGTATGTATGTATGTATAGGCATTTATATAGCGCACTACTTACCCGGAGGGTCCCAAGGCGCTTCGACCGCTGCGAAACCCTTCGTGGCTTCCCTGAGAGATGGTCCCTAAATGGGTATCTCCAGGGTGAGACCAGGCATCCCCAGCGGTCTGGTGGGGCCGTTAGTGAAGATGAGGCAAGCTAATGCCCAGAGTTGCCGAGTGTGATCACTGATCAGAGTGGGCACCGAGGCGAGAGAATTATCGAGTCCGCCGACCCTGGTCCAGAAACCTGCCGCGCCGGGAATCGAACCCTGGTCCCAGGCCGTCCTCTGCTCTCGGGTCTGCCGCCTCTAACCAGTGAGCCACACTACATCCCCACCGTTTGTCTGCTATTAAGTTTCTGGTTAATCTGTAGGTCAAGTGTAGCAAATTTATCCCAAGTGGTTCACGGTTTCCAGAAAATGTACTTTGATTTGTTCATCGTTAATCACTTGTTTTAACATGACCTCCGTGTGCTGTATTGATTCTCTCGGTGTTTTGTTTCCACAGCCTTTTCTGATATATAGGGGGTGGGGGAAATACCAGTTTGTTTCATTCCATGAAAATTGATTCTTTCCTCCCCTGCGTGAATCATCTTTACTCACGCCTGATTTGTGCTTTGAGTCGTCTTCCAAAATGAAATCGTTCGCATACTTTCAACCCTTTTAAGATTAGCTGTTATCTCGGTGTGTGCCAGGCACCTTCTGTCTGACCCGGCCTGGTCTTGGCCCAGCTTCCAGTGGACAAGTGGACCCTTTGTGCCGTCTGCAGCGGTGGGAGGGATGGCTGTGAAGGCCAGGTGGGCGCCCTGTGATGGAGATGTAGGGCCGGAATGTGTCCTCTGCCTTCACCACAGGCTGCTCAAACCTCCCACATTCCTTCCTGGGTAAATATGTAGCATTCCAAGTGAGCATACGTATTTTTTTTTCGAGTTTGTAAACTGTAATAAAGTAATCTGTTTATTGATTGTTCGAACAGCCTACACATTGCGTTACGCGTTATGCTAGTGTTTTTTTTATTTGGTAACTCGAGAAAGAGTCGCAAAATGACCGACTAAATGCACACGTTTGTGTTGGTAGTCTGTGCCCCCAGGTGAGGTGAGGTGACGCACTCCCCCTGCACACTTCAAAGCGTGGCAGGACGTGTGATCGTCCGCCGAGCTGCTGATGGATGGGTGTTCACGGCGGGCTCGTAACCACTCTGCTCGCCCGCTCTGCATGGCTGTGCCCATTTCCTGCGAGCGTCATTAAGTGCGACCACATCTATCCAGTTCATGCACGCAGGTGCTCATAAATAAGAGGTCCGACACCGCTGTACTTATTTTAGATTGCGACCCGGAGGCGTGGTCAGTGTGCCGGGAGGGGGCCCAGGAGGGGGGTCAACTATCGGATTTCAAAGTGGCAAGCCCTTCGCTTGCTTTATGGAGCAATGCTTTGGAAAAACACGAATGAACTTTGTAAATGTATAATTTAAGAGTTATGGTATCAACGCTGCACCAGTTTTTTTTATTTTATTTTTGTCGCTCTTGTCGTTCTGCTCAAATACTGCACTCCTGGCCCTGCGCAACCTGCTTTCAAGATTTTTTTCAGACTCTGCCCATCACTCTTGGTGGACACTCTTACAAATGTACTGGTTTTGCATTCTGTATCTGAAGGCGGTTCATTTGTTGAGTTTTCAGGACCTTAACATCAGCACGTGGTGGGGTGGAGATGGCACAAAGCCAAGGGATGGAGAGTGAAGGTCAGATGGCCACGGGCCTAGACCAGAGGTCAACATGTGCATGAGATTGTAGGTAACAGGCAGAGCGAAAGGTGAATGAAGGCCGAGATGGGCAAAGTGGACTCCAGACTGTGGGTGAGACCACAGGTGAACTGGGACTGAGCCTGGCAGAGAGGCTGCTCATTGTTCGTGTTGGTTTATGAGGAACATTTGGGTTCACGTAGCACTCAATTAAGTAGGTGGGCAATATGAGAAAGGGTGTGTGCAATAAGGGAGGTCATCACAGAATAGACTTGTGACTGGAGAGAGAACTTCAAAAAATGAATATAAGTGTTCAGATGTCCAAGATTGTGTTTCGGGAACCAGACTACCTTGTATGCCATTGTCATTTTCGCATTTGGGCTGCTTTGTAATTTTGACTGGATTCATTTAGCGCCTACTACCCCTGATGAGGCGTTGAAGCAGTTTAAGGCAAGTAAAACGCTACTTCCGAACCCAGGATTATTCGTTATTGCAATTAGTCATGTGCTCTCAAAAAAGTATTGCACACATTTACTTGTTTCTTTGTGATATTTTAATACCAGGGAGGTGTGATAGTTGGAGCTATGTGGTTTCAGTTGAATGGTTGGTGAGATGGAAAGGCTAGCAGAGGTTAGGTAATATTAGAATACAGAGTTAGGGGTTTGAAGCGGAGAGGTTATGATCTATGAAATGAGGTATTCACCAATTACAGAATGACATTAAGAAGAATTAAGGCAAGCATGAGAAATGGAAGGTATGCAGAGGATGGAAGGTAAAAAGAGGGTCACTGAAAAAAGAAAGTACGTCCGAGTCAATTTATATTGTAGGGATTTAGGAGTGTAGTGGGAGAAGGCTTTCTGAGATAGCAAGCAGTCTGGGGATGTAGGCAGTAGTAAGAAACCGCATTATACATAGTGCTCCATAATCAAGGCAGCCAGCTTAAACATGTGATTCCGATCACTTCACTAGTAAGAGCCAAATCCTGTTGTATGCCAAACCTAGGACATCTCTTTTAAACATAATGTGGAGTACCCTAACCTCGGTATTGGCTCTGTGCGCTACAGTTGGTGCAAAAAAATAAAAATAAACGTCTCAATTAAAAATCTTCCTTCACTATGCTGTAAATTAAAGGAGTTTTTCACTCACTCACTAAAAATGAGTTATTTGGCGCTGGCTGGGAGTGTCTCACCAATGGGCAGTCAGAGTTATACCCTGTTTTGTCACCTAGTCCTTTCCTAGTGTATGTTGTGAATATTTGTGTATGTGGCTATTGTAGTATGTACATCATATGTATAAGCGAAGTGGAGTGTGGGTTCCATTTTGAACACCTGGGGCTTGTTTATGTGCACAAGTTGGAGGCGATGTTATTTTCGTAGACAGTGGGAGTGTATCAGGATGGATGCGGGAGGAGACCTAGACAGTGAAGTGAGGACAAAGGAGACAAAGCTTCTATAGACCTTCAATTGCCTTCAATTGCTCCTTCACTCAGGTACTCCTGGATGTACCTCGCTTTCGGAGGAAAAAACAGGGAGGCTTGCGGTTTTCTACCCTTGCCCCCCGCTTCTGGAACGCTCTCCCCTTTACCATTAGGCCCATTTCTGTTTACATGGACTTTCGTAAAGCTTTAAAAACTCATCTCTTTTTCCTAGCTTTTCCATTGCAGTAATCTCCCGGCATCCCTTCATTGCTGTCAATTCATAGCGCCAAGAAACCGTTGGGTGTTGGAGCGCTTAACAAATCTTTTCAACTTCAACTTCAATTAGGTTTTTCCTCTGGCACTGCCACTTGTTAGATGGTGGGTTAGAATGTCTGTAGTCTGTTGTTCAGAATGAGAGGGGTCTTTTAGGTAAATAACACCATTTTATCTGTTTCCTGACCCCTGTCTTGTGTCTGTGCATAGTCCGGTGTAGATGTTTCACACCTTGTTGTGCCTCTCTTTTGGGTGCTGCAGGCTGCAGGCAGGGTAGTCTGCAACCCTGCCGTGGGGAGCATCAAACTCACACAAAGGCTGTGTCAGCAGAACTACATACAGAGGTACTTGCAAGGCAACCAGTTCTCCTGGTTTAACAGGCTACCATGACCCCATTCTTATTGCAGTCTCCTGCAGTGTGGGTCTGGGTTGAACATTTTTGCCAGGACAGACCTTTTTTTCCAGTCTGGTCCTGCCGTGTGTGCATCTTCTCCCAGGACCCCTGCTCTTTCAAGGCTCTGCTATCTAGTTTGGTGTCATACTTGTGGCAGGCTTTCTTCAGGCACAGTCATGGCCAATGATTGGAAGATCAACCAGCTCTCCACCATCCGGTTATGGCATGGTGCTGTTGTGTATCCTGCTGCACCCTATGTACCCATAACCAAAGCACTCTGACGTCACAACAAGATTGTTGGGAGTACTTCACAAAAACACCAAATTAAATTAATTGAGCTGATTGAATGAGGGACACAGACAAGAGACATTAGGGGCACTAGAAGGAAAGCAGCTGATTTTCCGTTGAACTGTAAGTGGGAGTGGTGATAAATGGGCATGAGACCGCGGGGGCAAAAATAACCCGAGACTGGGACCCTTTGAAGGATGTGTTGGTAGAAGACAAGTGAAGGAGTTAACTTTGATATGTTTGAAACTTGTATACTGGTTACAGATTCCAACTTTAGCGAAGGAAACTTGCCCCGAAAAAAACTCCATGTTAATATTAGATGTTTTTATTACTTTATTTTGGAAAGCACAAATATTTGGTGTATGTGCGCAAATATGTTCCATCAAAATGCTATCCAACCTTCAAAAATGAATACGGGCCCTATCTTTCACAAACCGGTCACGATCTAATTATGGGGATTGAGACGGATGAAAGTTGAGCTGGGGATCTCACTCGCATCATAATGTTCTCTCCTTTCAGCCCCTTTAGCCATCGTCCGTTCTTCAAGGACCAGTTAAAACACAAGCTGATGGACAGAGTTGTACAAGGGTTAGGCTAGAAGGGTTTGAAGGCATGAGGGTCATGGGGCATGGACTGTTGAGGTGTCGCAAGAAGGACATAGGAGCACTATAGCATTGTTCCTAGAACTACTGCGTGCCGTATAGGATTGGTGTTTGCCTTTTTGCCGACCTACCGAGACTACTTAGGTTGTTTTTTGGGACTGCACTGTTACTTGCTTCAATACTCTGGTCTTTCTGGTGGACAGAGCCTCTTCTGCAGTGGTTTTAAGGATGCTACACAGCCCTGTCCTGCTCAGCCCTGTGATGGCTGGCCTGGGAGTTCTTACTGGAATGCTGGTGATGTTCTCGGAGTTGGTACCGCTCTGGTTGTTGCTTGGCTCTCTGGCCCTTTGTTGGGAATTCTTAGGATTGTTTGTAGGCGTGAGAGGCCTGCTGCTGAATTTACAGCCTGTGTGCTGGGGCTGATGTGGGCATTACTGAAATTGCATATTTTGTCATTGGAGCACTTAAGGCGCAAATGCCATGACGCCATTCCTGGATTTATTGCACACCATCTCAAGCGTTATTCTGAGCGGCGTTGCACACATGCAGGAACGTACATGGTTCTAGAACCTGTTGCCCGTATTCTGGCTCACTACTTGGAACGAGATTGTGCACATGCACTAGCCACAGTAAGATTGCTACAGACTGACAATTCGTGAGACGCTCTAGCCACCAACATGTGGAAACCGCGCAGAGTTTGCTATAAAAATGCGAACGAACAAGCGGGGTTAGTGGCCACCCATGTGGCAGACATCGTGTTTGAACTCTGGCCGTGTGTGTGTGTTCACTTTCCGTAACACGCTTTGGAAGTGCATTGTTAATCGCCTACCTTTACACAGGGTGAACCAGAATGCCTTATGCGTTATTACCTCAACAAGATTTCCCCTTTCTCGGTGGTGTTGATATTGAGATGCCCCTCTCCGGTACCCACATATTCGGAGAGCCTGTCTTGCTGGGACGGGGTTGTGTTTGCCCTAATATGGTGATGTTTCATTCCGATGTAAGATCCTTGGCCGTCTTTCAGCTGGCAGCCCGGGCAGAGCACGTCAGGGTGTAGGTACCAGTCAGACTGTAAGTACCAGTACACGACCTGCTACCGGCTAACCGGATTTTGCCATGTAAAGGAATCTGCAAGTTGCTCGCGTCCTGTGAATGTGTACATTGTTTTGACAGTGCAGGCTGCCTGTTGCCACAGTTTTGCAAGCTGCAGGCACGTGGCGTAAACAGCGCTGTCTAGACATGCCCATAAAACGTGTCCTGCGCGTTCTGTTTCATCCCGCAGGAACGCAATATTTAAAGTTCAGCGCTTCAGAGCAGATCATGTGTTCTTGAAAAACATAAGGCCCCCACGTGCGCCTTTATTTTCTGCGCAAAGGGGTTTTATTTAAGTGTGCCCTCGGCAAATGTATTTGGAATCGATGATCGAAGTGCATTTAAAGAAAGTATGGGAGATGTGATGCTGCGCGCATTGGGGACAAGGTGAGTGCGTCTGGGGCGGGGTCAGAGGCATGGTTAAAAATAAAACAAAATATTCTGTAACTTTTTCGGTCTTTCACCTTCAGGTGACTACATATAAAATAACGCACAGCTTAAATGAAAATAAATGGAAGTTAACTTAATCAGTGGAAAATGCGCTGTTGTACATTATGAAAACCTCTGTTAGTTAATGCACTGCAGAAGTCTGTGCCTGTTACCAGAGGGCCTTAGAATTTAACTCTGGATGGTGCAATGGGGAATAGTGACTGGTATGTTTTGTGCTCCACTTCACAGCTCAGCAGGTCTCAAACTCCCTTGCAATACCATTCAAAAGAATACATCTGTGTTATCAGGGAGCTTCAAGTGATTTCAAAAATTAAAGCCAATGCCTGCTTCCAAGCACCCTTTACAGTTGCAGATTAACCACGTTTGCATTTGTGTCATGCAAGAAGACTTGGTTGATGGCTGCCTGCCCCTCCCTCTTTTTCACAGCACAGCAGACTCTGTGTTACACTTCAGTTGAAGCATCTCAAGAGTCGGCATTAACCATCCCCGGATGGTTGCCTTTTCATTAAAAAAAAGTAGGGGACTATCTTTCTTAAATTAAATTACTACGGGCATACCGTGCCCCTCAGTCCCGCCCACTTCGACCAATGGTTGACAGGCAGAATGTTCAATCAATCAAGGACTTGTAAAGCACGACTATTCACACATAAGTGTCTCAAGTTGATGGGGGCTGCAGGACCATTGAGGCGCTGTGGTTCAGTCGACGAGCCAGGTCTTGAGGTCCTTCCTGAATTGTGGCAGTGATGGTGTTTGCCTAAGATGGAGAGACAAGGTGTTCCAGGTCTTGGCTGTGAGGGAGGAGAAGGATCTTCCTCCTGCTGTTATCTTGCGGATACATGTGACAGTAGCCAGGGCTAGTTGGACGGAGCAGAGGTCTCTGGTTGGTAGGTAAAATGCGAGGCGGTGGTTGAGGTACGCAGGTCCTGGAGTGTGTGAGGAGCTTGGAGGTGATTCTTTTGTTGACTGGGAGCCACTGTAGGTCTCTTAGGTGGCTGTTGATGTGGTTGCGGCTGAGGATGAGTCTGGCAGAGGCGTTTAAGAAATTGCAGAACATCCAGAAGAGTTTATGGGCGATGCCGATGTAGAGTGAGTTGTAGTCAATTCTTCTGCTGACAAGTGCGTGGGTGACTGCCTTTCTGGACTCGGTGGGGGTCAATTTGAAGATTTTTTGGAGCAGGCGTAGCATCTGGAAGCAGGATGATGAGACTGTGTTGATCTAGCGGCTCAAGGTGAGCAAGGAGTCCAGGATGATGCAGAGGTTCCGCGCTTTGTCTGCGGGTGTGAGAGAGGATCCAAGTGCAGCAGGCCACCAGGAGTGGTCCCAGAAAGAGTGGGTGGAGCCCATGATTAGGACTTCGGTCTTCTCTGAGTTGAGCTTGAGGCAGCTGTTCTCTTTTTAAAAAAAAACATATTTTATTGTGTCAATTGTTGCATAACATTCAGCACTCCTTATCTCAGGAAGCCATTAACACACATCGGACCACAATATATTGAAATTGACATCTCGTTTGCAATGTTTGTATATATAACCAGTATAAAGCAATAAACTTTTCCCATTGTAATCCCCCCGACCCCCCATTGTGCTGCAAGAGACGCATGCCCCCAATCTCTGAAACTACCCAACCACCCAATAGAAGCCGCGTAATCACTCTTCACACAGCCCTCTGTCCCGCATCCTCCGATATCCATGTCAAAGCATTATTTCCCCTTTGGCCCCAACCATAGCCTCCAGTATTCAGCCCATTTCATCCAAATTGTTGCATGTTTCTGCGGGCACCCCCTAGCCTTGAACACTGGTTACTCCATGCCCATACAAAAGTCCAGCCTTTTTTCCAAGTGGCTAGTTTCTGTCCGGCCGTTGACTTCCACATTTTTGCAATGTCCTTCATGGCTAAGGTAAGCCCTAACAATAAAAGGTGGCATTTATACAGATTTCCCCCAATTCCCTCTATAATGTCTAGTATACCTAATTTCAGTGATACAGGGATATCCCAGCCCAGCACCTCCACTAAGGACCCCCTGACCCCCTCATAAAAAACGAAGTGATTACCGGACAATGCCATATTGTGTGCATAAAGGAGCCCTCTGTGTGTCCACATCGCAGTCACTCTAGTGAATCCATTATTCATGCCTTCCAAAGTCTGTCTTGTATAATAGACCCGGTGCAGGTACTTGAACTGTATCAGGTGCAATTGAGTGGCAAACGCCGCCCCACGTGGGGAAGCTAATGCCTCCGTCCAGTCGTCTCCATCTAGCTGACCCAGGTCCAGGGTCCAAGCCTCTCTTAATGTATCTAGCGTGGTGGGGTTGTGTGTCACCAGAGACTGATAACATTTTGGCTGTTTTGTGTTTCCCCTAGGTCCGTCATAACCACCTTCGCTTCAATTGGACTGTATTTGGGGAGGGTGTCTATTTCGGCGATACTGGGGGAAATAGCATGTCTAAATTGGAGGTACCTGAAGAACTGGGTTCTAGGCATGTCAAATTCTTTTTGGAGGTCCTGAAACGATTTAAATGTTGAACCTCTCATGACATACCTCAGAGTCGAAATTCCTGTTATCCCAGCCTGAAATCCCACCAGTTTAGTCAACTGTGACAGTCTCCTATTGTGCCTCAGCGGGTTCTCCCCAGTTAGCCTGCCCCACCATCCTATCCTATGGAGAGATTGTTTCTACAACCTAAACACCACCTGGGATGGGGGTGTTAGTATTCGGTGCTTCGGACCGGAGTACAGTCTAGTGTGCAATCCCCCATCAGCCACTGCTCCACTGCGTATGCTGGGTCCCCTCTGTCCCCCATATCACCACTCGTTGAGTACCAGAAGGTGTGACGCTATATAGTAGACTGTCCGTGGTGGCCAGTCCCCCGCAAGACGTCTATTGTAATTGAGGCACTTTTAAATACAACTTGTGTGATACTCTATCTACAAAACTCTAAGCCCGCTTACCTGCACCACACTGACTCTCCCGAAGCCGTTCTCCCCGGTCCACTGCGAGATATCCCGTTTGTGTGGAGGGAGGTACTTCCGGCAGGGAGGAGGTCAGCGCTCTAGCTACCACCCTACCTCTACTATAAAACCCCATGGTCACCGAAGCACGCAGCGGACCCGCCAGCAGCGCACTGACGGCGTGCCAAAGGTAAGCTTGTCTGCGCCGTCCGTGCCAGACCGCTGCCAGGGACCCTGCCCAATTATGCCCAGACCATGGCGTACACAACAAACTCGTCTACTCCAAGGCAGAGCTTATGTTTATCGGAGATCACCATCATCACTCCCACCTCCATTGTCATAAAAAGGGCACACACCACCTCCCAGACCTAGAAGGGTTCTTTTCACCCCCACACTGCAGATACCAGCTCACAAATTACGTTCTAGCACAGCATGAACCATATTCCCCCAACCCCATGCCCAACCCAGGCCCTAAAGGGAAAAATAAGTGGAGACCTGACTCAAACCTTCCACATCAAGCCTCCTCCCCACGGCCAAACTGGAAAGGCTTTTTAGGAAATGTAAGATCCCTCCCGAAGCATGCGATCGAGATATGGGACCTACTTGATTCCAACTCCCCTGATGTCGGCTTTATCACCAAGACTTGGCTTAAACCATCAAGCATCCCAGCAGTTGCCATTGCCCTGCCAGAAGGGTATAGGATCCTCAGATTAGAGAGGCAGCTTAAAGTTGGAGGAGGGATTGCCATCATTCATAATGTCAGTGCTAAATCTCAGTACTGGAACAACGCTCTAATGAACAGATCACAATCATGATATTTAGATTAGATCTCTCACCCCAACACAATTGGAAAGGGGCACTGGTGTACCACCCCTCTGGACCTGTAGCAGATTTTCCTCTTCAGCTGATAGCCCCTCACGTGATCTCCTCTAGCAACTTCATGATAATGGGAGACTTTAACATCCACAGCTAGAACCTTGACAAAGCAGAAACCTCATTCTTTGTAGCAGACCTCGCCACACTGAATCTCAATAAAACCAACAATGGCCCTACTCACACAGCAGGACACACCTTAGATATTATCTTGTCGAATTCCCCTCTCCTCACATGTGAGGCCCCGCAGTCAGTTAACTGGTCTGACCACACAATTATCGACTTTCAACTACAGGGACCCAGAGAACTACAATGGCCCACTTTACGAAAACAATCCATCTATAGACAATGGCATAAAATCAATCCAGTCACTTTTGCATCTGCCTTTGCAACCATTAAAAACTCACCATGTAGCAATACCAAAGATAGCCTTGCCCATTTCAATAAATCCATCTTAGCTGGCATGGACTTGATCGCCCCGAAAAAAGCAGGCTCTACCAAACCCAGAGCTACACAGGCAGCTTGGTTTTCCTTAGAACCTTCACAAAGAAAAAAACGGGTGCAAAAACCTTGAAAGAAAATGGCGCTGCACCAACCTTATAGCTCACAAAGAGAAGTACAAGGCCTCTCTCACCCTCTATTATAAAAACATTAAGCGCGCCCGTAAATCACATATAGCCCTTCAACTCCGCCAAGCCGAAAACAACCCAAAAGTCATGTACCATATTCTGAAAACTTTCACCAACCCCAAAGCCTGCAAATCAGAAGAAGACCTCTCCCAAGTGCTATGTGATAACATAAGCAACCAGTTCATGCAGAAAATTGATACCATATACAATAAAATCGCCACTACCAAACCCCCCTCCACAGACACTTCCACAGCCCCCCTCCATAGCCCCACACAAAATACAAATACTTTGATGAATTTCCCCCCCTCTAACTCAAGAGGAAACTGAAACCATAATGTGCAAAATAAAATCCGGATCTCCATTTGATATCATACCTGCCTAGATCGCGACATCTCTTGCAAAACAACTATCTGAACCCATCTGCTCCCTTCTAAACCAATCTCTAGAGGAAGGATATCTACCCCCTTCATGGAAGGCGGCCCAAATCATCCCCATCTGGAAAAACACCAAACTACCCACGCAGAATCTATCGAGCCTCTGCCCCATTTCCCTCCTAACTTATTTGAGCAAAGTCTTGGAAAAGCACGTCAACAAACACCTATCCGACCATATTGAAGTGGCTAGCTACTTGGATCCGGTCCAACAAAAATATAGCACTGAATCAGCCCTAGTGGCCGTTAACGATAACATCAGGCTTGCCCTAGACCAGAACCAGCCAACCCTTCTAGTGCTATTAGACCTCTCTGCCGCTTTCGATACGGTCGACCACCGGACTTTGCTCACGAGAAGGAGGGAGGGAGGGAGGGATTGGGCGAGTGGCCCTGAAATGGATGGTCCGCTTCCTCTCTAACCACTCCCAGACCATTAACCTTGGCCCTTTGCGGTCCAAATCACAAGAACTAACCAAGGGGGTGCCACAGGGATCATGCCTAAGCCCAACTATGTTCAACATCTACATAGCCCCCTTGGCAGCTCTTCTAAGGAACTATTGGTTCCTCCCAATATCCTACGCGGACGACACCCAACTCACCTTGTCTTTCAACAAAACCTCTCAGACCGCCCAATCCATATTCTCTTCCGGCATGCTGGCAATATCCCGCTGGATGGAAAACAACTATCTCCAGCTGATTGCTGGGAAGACAGAGGTCTTGCTCTTCTGAGGCGCCCTACTCCTGTGGACACCCCACTGGTGGCCCCTGGAACTAGGAAATGCCCCAACCCTTGCGGCCACAGTTAAGAACCTAGGAGTGTACCTTGAACAGACCCTCACTATGAAGGAGCATGTAACACACACTGTGGGCTCATGCTTTCACATACTAGGCCTCCTAAGGCGAGCCTTTCCCTATCTTCCAGACTCCATCAGAAATACCTTGACTCAGACCTTAGTTCTGAGTAAGTTAGACTGTTGCAATGCCCTCCTGATCACAGCCACCGAATCCTCATTAAACCTCCTACAGATGATATAAAATACTGCCGCCCACCTGATCTTAAATGGCCCCCACAGATCCGCCTCTCTCCCACCCCTTCACCAACTACATTGGCTGCCCATACGTCAACGAGTGAAATTTAACATCTGTTGTCTTAGCCACAAAGCAATATGGTGAAATGGACCCTCCTACCTGGCGGAGAGGCTCCACCATTACACCCCACATCAGGCTCTGCGCTCAAGCTCTAAATCTCTTCTCAAAATTCCCAGAATAAGAAAGGCAAGAACTGAAGGCAAGTCTTTCTCTCACCAAGCCCCACTCATATGGAATCAACTCCCTCTTGCCTTGAGGCAATGCCCGGACCTTTGGAAATTTAGGAAAACTCTGAAAACTGCTCTGTTTTCAGTCTAGCCCACTGGCGCTGCTCCTGCTGCATTTCTCGAGCGCTGAGATACCCTCCAGAGGGTGATTCAAGCGCTATATAAGACAATAAATCAAATCAAGTCCGCAGGGCCACCCAGACCGCACCCCCCCTCCCATAACAATTGTCCCTATGCCGCTTTCACCTGTCTGAACCATGTTTGCAGGACCAGGTAAGAATGATTTTGCAACTGATAAAGCAATTGAGGAAGGGAGACCATTTTAAATATGGCTGATCTCCCATATATAGACGGGCAGCTGTTTTTCACCCAGACTGCAACAGCCTTCCTCCTGTCGTGAAAGTTGTTCTTAGTGACTGTTGATTTGTTGTTGAGGGAGAGAACCTGCTGGGTGTCGTGGGCGTAGAAGATGTTGATTCTGTGGTGCCTGGTGATGGCTACGACCGGGGTCATGTGATGTTAAAGAGCGTGGGGCTCAGGGAGGAGCTCTAAGGCACTCTGCAGCTGATCTCTGTCAGCTCCGAGAGGAATGGAGGTAGTCTGTTTAATCCTTGCTTTTTTAAATGATGACTTCCGGCTTGCCTTGGCTGAGGCATAAAGATGTAACACTGTGTGTAGTAGGTAAGGAATACATCCGTCTTGCCTAGAGTGGTCTCTCAAAAGGAATGCATATACGTATGAACATCGCAGCACCATCAGATGCGGGAAGACCAATACCCGACTCACAGCCCACTTCCAGGAGAAAGGACATGGTATAGATGATCTGGAGTGGACTGTTATAGAAAAAATTCAACTAGGGAGATATCAAGCAGACGACCAGAATCTATTGCTCCGAAGGGAGCAAAGATGGGTGTACCGACTGAAGAGCCATCTGGTAGGACTGACTGACGACATCCCCTGGCAGGCGCTGAGTAGACAATAGCTCCCTACTCAGTGTTGAAGCCACTGCTGCCCGACACACTAATTAGCCAGTTCCAGCATGAGGGTCTGCCCTTAGAACTATATGGGCCTAGATACCATAGAAATCCGCATAAGATTCTTAGAATACATTCAAGCACTCAACATAACAGATACCAGCATCTGCCTAGAGACCGATGTTGAGCCATGAATGAAGGAGAGGGATGTCCTATCCTACCTTGATGGAGGTAGAATGGCTTATCCACTGTGAGCATCTTACAAAACACAGTCCCTGTGCACACACAAGTAAGATATACATATAGTAAGTGTAATTTCAAAACATTTTCGACTTGGTAAGAAATACAATGAAGGGTGAAGCCTTGTAGGTCTTGATGCTTTAATACTTGAAACAAGACAACGCCAGCCAACACGTGTTTCGTCGGAGTACAAATAAACTCGGACTCTTCAGGGCTTACTTCCCATGGAAGCAAGTGGAACACTCCCTGAACCGGTGATAATTCCAACCCGGTTCGGGTGTTGATCAATTTCCCAATGGGTTTCAGACAATCAATAATTGATGATCAAGAGGAGTCTGTTCTGCGCGTGGAAAATTAAACCCTTATATTTCGGGCTGAATGCAATAAGCCGTAGTATTATTCTTAGAGGCAGACTAAATAGAAGGG
The DNA here is from genome assembly GCF_964263255.1 of Lissotriton vulgaris. Taxonomy (NCBI): domain Eukaryota; kingdom Metazoa; phylum Chordata; class Amphibia; order Caudata; family Salamandridae; genus Lissotriton; species Lissotriton vulgaris. The sequence goes on along the minus strand of NC_141694.1, from coordinate 1,687,725,184 downwards.
AATCTTCCCGATGGATGGTGTGTGTCTCCAAATTCGTAAAGTTGCGGTTCAAAATGGTACCGATCCCTTAATGGTCTGTGTATCTGTTTGTCTGCCCCACGGATGATTCGGCGTTCTCGTGTGATGGCGAAATTTTCTGCACCAGAGCGCAATTGATCCCTCGTACGTAGAACCCTTTTTCTTTGGAAGTTACACTGTGAGCATCTTCCCTTGTTGGCACTCCAGTATAGGTTTACTCGTGCGTAGAAGATCTGATGCATGGGACTCCTCTGAGGGAGAATTTTTGATCTACCATGAGCGTTTCCCCTCTCTATTTTTACGTCTCAGGAATATGGGATATAAGGTGCGCTTTAACTATCCTTGCACATAACAATTATTATCAAAGGCTAGTTGTCATAGGGAAATCGAACCTCTGATATTAGTCATACTCCCGGTCACAATCGGATCCCCTTTGATTTCCCAACAGCGATTCAGTATTTTCCGAAACAGCTCGTCCCTTTGATTAACTTACTTGATTTTGAAAAACAGGGAATATTATTAGTAAATAACACCTGATTATTTTAAAACATTATGCCACATTAGTAGGAACGTTTTCACGTTTCATAGCAGTCTCGAACCCTGCACACGTCGGTGTATGGGCTCTTCAAACTACATTTCCCATAGTCCTTGGGACACACGCGGGAGACGCGATGACATCCTCTGACGGGGTCACGTGGGACACTAATGCCGTTCACAACATTAAGAAGCCGGGTTCACCATGGCGTACTCCATCTACGCGGTGCCACGGGTCGTGCTAGATACAGCCAGGTCAAGCCTTCGGAACGGTATTGTGGGGGCCCTGCTATTGCGAGGGGGGAACGCTTCTGGCATAAGCGGTTTTTTCACTCGATAACTAGGGCCATCAGAGCAGACTAGAACACTAGAGTGTTCGGACATACACGAGGGGGTTGTATCTTTCACATTACATTTCCCTCATCATTTACTTTCAGATTGTGTTCTTTGGCGTCCTGTACACCGGACACCAGTACGAGCATATTTATTACATAAACTCTGTAAGTGAAACGTCTGTTTATAACATCCACAGTGGGGCAATTGCATCAGTTACAGTTGGATATTGTTGGTTTAGAACGGCTTTTGAGCTGTTCGAAGTGTTACTAGGTACCTGGTACAGGTGTCTGCACAAAGGCAGAGAAATGGTCTAGTAGAAGGTATGCATGACTTTTATACATTAGACTACATAGGGACTATTAATTTTCTTGTGAAAGTAGCCCATGCACGATACTGCATTTGGGGCTTCCTAAACAACACTAGACACACCGTTTAGTGGCTACAAATAATGTACATTACTGAAAGTTTGAATGGGTGGATATACACAAGGGTTCCTAATCCACCCTTTCTGTTCTTCTTTCTTTGCCACAGTGATTGTTTTCCCGCACTTAAGGGGACACTCTCCATACATTACACAGGATTGGTATGGATTAATTGGACCTACCTCCCTGTTGGGGTAATAATTTTTCTCCGAAATACGGGGGAACCCTGAGAGAAACCGAATGCGACGGTCCTGACGAAGACCGGAGTGACTATACAGGCGCATCAAGAGCGGTCGAAACATGTTGACTCTGGCAGTGGTAGGAGGGAAGCCTTGAGGTTCCTAATTATCTCCTGAAGGCATTTTCCCATCCTCTGTTCACTTATTTTTTTAATCCTGGTAGAGGTGCCAAGAAAAGTCTAATAAAGTTTGTATTCTGGTTGACACCTTTAATCAGTTTTAAAACACTCCTCATACTGCACAATTTCTTTGTCGCACTTTTCGGTTGGTAACGCTTGGTGTTTGCACTATCTTCACCTCATTGGATGGGTTAAGTGTTGTGTTTGTTCAGTTTGTTTGACTATATGTTGTGTTAAGAGAAATTTATTATTATTTCCCCCTCCCTTATGCTCCGTCCTGTGTGGGGTACACCAGGGCGTATTGTAAGCAGGCCCAATGAAGAAGCATGTCCCATACCTCGGTATGTGAGTGAGGGCAGTTTTTTCAAATAGAGTGATTTGCCCTATTTGGGCTGGCTCTATTCCTCACCATTTTAGTATATATGGTGTTATTATTTACTCTACCCACCCCTTGTGTGTGTACACTTACACATCTTGCCATACATTGATTTTTTTTTCATCATTTGCAAATAAAAAACATAAATCGTATTATTTTATAAAACATATCTTGACTGATGGGTATTTTTCACAGCAGATCACTCACACCATCATATATCCCCCAAGTGCCAGACTAGATATGGAGAATTTTGTTGCAGTGCTCCCATGCATCACTAGGTGGCATTGTGTGGCACTAGCTCCATTCATCCCTGAAGTGGCAGGCGCCACATGCACATAAGCGCCACTCTGTGCACTGAAATAATTTCCTTTTATTTCCTGTGCCTTCCAGCGTGGATCCATAGTCCACTTCCTAGTTTCTGTCTTCCAACTACTGTAAAACCTTTCCAGAGTGTGCTAGGGAATTATGTTCCCACCACAAAACGAGAGGTTTCAAGCTGTGCCGCAGCTACTGGAAGCAGGTATTGGTCATGAACACACACAAGGTGAGTATAGGCTTGGGACACAACTCTAAGTTGTGCCTCAATGCACCCAAAGATGATTCAAGACCAGGAGGCCAGCTGTACGTCGTCGAGCACAAGAAGAAGTTGCGGCCTTTGTTTGGGTCCCTGTTCTGACCTTGCTTCAAATCACTATCTCAGACTCGGTCCCTATCTTGGGGCTTTCCATATAAGCAATCCACTTCCTTCTGTAAGTCAAAGTGCAAGCACAAAAAAGCAAAGCAGGCTCAACAACATCTTGCCACTCCAATTCCAATGAAACGGCTTGAGGGTGTTAAGATGTAAGTAGCACTCCAACTAGGTAATAGGTCACAAAATTGATTCCTCATTTGGTACCAACACGCCCTCAAAGAGGCAATGATGAAAATGTTTAGTGCACTGCCGGCTGCAGTTAGAGTATCCACCAGAAGGAACATTTATGAATGTATTTTGTTCATAGCTTAAGAACGATTAAGGATTGTGTTAAACTGAAGTCAACAAAGGGGAAACTGAGAGCTTAATCAGCCAGCTCATATAGATGATATAATAAGGTTATTTTGTGAAAGCACAGCACAATCTCTAAGGATTTCACACAATTGAAATTGCTGAGTCAGATGAGGTGTACTGGAAAGCTAGAAGTTTTTTTATTTTTTATCCATGCCTTTAAATTTATTGGCTTCTCCTTGTGAATCCAAACATCAGCAATGTTTAAAGGTTCTTGGATTGTATGCATATCATCCCTGAATAACCGGACCATTCACTTGTTTGTGCAAAGACGCACTTGAGACATGCTTTCGTTGAAAGTCTTTCTATTGAGATACTTAAAGAGCATCCTAGACAAATGCACCTTATAGCATAAGGCTATGAAGAGAAGAACACAACAAAAAACAAGCATCTTACTGTAAGTAAGAGCATTTAGGCTTGGCTCAACTGAGTAATGTTACCAGACTTCAACCATTACTGCGGAACTGAAGCACTTAATTCATTTGAGCTTCCTTTTCATATGGTTCTAGGAGTTCCATCCATCGGTTGTGTGAAGTTGTTTGATTTTGTGTGGTTACTAAAGAATTCAGAACTCTCTAGTAAGGATTTGTGTTGGTTAAAGTCAAAGTAAAATTAATTTGATCTTTGCTAAAGAGTTTGTGATGTGTTATGTCTGTGTAGGGGTCTGCGGAATAACATAACTGTTTTTTGTTAAGCTGGGTCATCGTCCGACCATTGCTTTTCTATGCAGATTGTACTCAATCAACATAACAAGGCAGGTAACTAGCTATGATAAAATGTTATGCATGTGATGGTCTGTTTTGTTGAAGCTAACTTTAACTGAATGGATAGGAAATGGATTGTTCTGTATTGGGAGTGGTGGTGTGCTGGCAGTACTTTACCAACTATATGTTACTGGTGCCATGTTGTACTCATAAGGACATCAGGGGGTCTATATAGCCCATTCTTTTAGAAATGCAAATTATAAGTGTAATTGGAAAGGTGCTGCATATTGAGGATGGTTTGGTGGAAATGGTGAGTGCTTTTGGGATCCCACAATATTTGAACTGCATGGCCAAATTAGGAAGTGTTGGATGTGTCGAAGGTTCTGCTTAGTGTATTTCATTGGATGTTATTGTGTGGTTTGCTATGATGGTAGTGGCAAGTGGTCATGTGAGTTTGCTAATAGGTAGCTGAATGGCATATCTATACTGTGTTGAATGTATTCAAGGAGGTGTGTCTGATCTCTTCTATTCATGTACAGTATTCCAAGAAGTATGGCAAGTATTAAGCATTTTTAGGTCATGCCTGAGATAGTGATTGCCCTGTTTTGTGTGACACACTTTGTTTATTAACAGGGGGTTTACAGCCTGCTCATTGCTTACCATTGATTGACTTCATCATCACTCTCATTTTCTTGCTTTCCTTTGGTCAGCACATGCTAGCTTCACTTCTTCTTCCTGTGTTTGTCCCTCCCCTGGAGCATGGCCCAAGCACTGCTTCCTGATCCAGTGCAATGTCCTTCCACTTATCACACTTTTTTAGAGGTACTTTTTTCTTTTTAAATTGCAGCACTCGTTAAGAGTGCATGTGTTTGCAGATTGCCTCCCAACCCCTGCTGTGTCATTGCTTGCCCTGTCGTCTTACTTGGCCCATTGTTGTTTCTTGATCTCTTACTTCCCCTCCTGCATTGTTGTATGATCATACCCATGTATTGCTTTACCTAACTCCCCCTCACCCTGTTGTTCTCCATCTCACTCTCCTATCGTTACTTTCCTGTTCTCGCCCCCCTGTCATTGCTTGCCCTGTTCCCCAAGCCCCACCTCCAGTCCCTTGTCTTGGCTTGCCCCATCCCCTAATATGCTTCCCCAGTTATCGCTGGCCCTCCCACCCTCTTCTTGTGTTTGTTCCTTACCTGTCAAGTCATAAATATTTCCCTTTGAAACCACTTAACTTACACCAGCTCTACATACAGACACCCACACATCAAGCACTCATAACCCAAAACCGTAATGAGTCAAATGCTACACAGAACCCGTTCCTTCCCTTGAGCATACCCCATTTACCTTTGATTAGATTACTTGTATCCTTCCACTGCTCACACTCTAGGAGCTACTTGTTTCTTTTAGCAGTCCATTAGCATGCATGCTTTCTTGCTCTCTTCCTCATGTGCCGCTAACTCCTCCCTTAAACCTTAGCTTGTTGATTGCTTTGCCCACTTCTACTTGGCTTTTTTTGGTGGTTTTATTCACTCCCACTTTGCCTTCAGTTTCTCCGTTGACACCCCCTCACACTACCCTTTTGCTTTTTCCACCCTGCGTTGAATTTGCTATGAAGTGCATAATTTTCAGCGTGCAGCAACCTGCTTAGCTGTCTGCAGGAAATTGTGGGATGCCTTAATATGTAAGATACCATTTAAGCCCATTCTAACCCCTTTGTTTTTATAGTTTAAATCTTTTTTATTAGCATTTTCAAGAGTATCAAGCAAATACAGGAGCAGATTTAATTCTTTAGGGGAATACATCCACCTAGAGGCGAAACAAACGTAATGTTTTGCTGCAATTGATACAGAAACAAATCCAAGAAATGAAGGATCCACCTTCTCCACCACACAACTGACCCTCCCTTCCCCACTCACCCATTTGCATTATTTGCACCATAGTGCGTATTTGAATGTGGTAATTTCTCCGTGTGTCCCTCCGGCTAGGGACCTCCGAAAGGAGTCTGAGATACTTTGGACAGGTCAACTCATAGAATTCCTGTGACAATAACGACACATAAGGATCCCATACCACCAGTAATTGGGCCCTTCCCTGCCAGTGACATGGAGATCTTCTCCATTCCCAAAATGTGCCATATCCTGTGCAGCCAGTTTTTGTGTCTGAATGGTCGCCATGCCTCAGTTGGCTAGGATGGCCTGGCCTGGCCTCCCGCCCCCAATGCCATACCAATCTGTTGGCCACGGATGGATTTTAAGGGGCACATTAATGGATTTGGGAAGCCTAGCAACAAGTAGGTCTGAAATCTTGGCATCGAGGTGTTTGTCTATATCGTCTATGACCCAAGTCCAATATTGCTGAACCCGCGGACACTCCCACAGGATCTGTGTCAGGGTACCTTTGTTTCCGCAGCCCCGCCAGCAACTGTCACTATGTGAAGGTTTCATTCTATTTATCCTGACAGGTGTGTAATACCAGTGTGAAATGATCTTCGTTAGTGTCTCTGTAAGGGCCATACTGCGTGTCGTGTGGTGTGCCCGGTGGACTATACCCTCCCATTCTTTTGCGCTCAGGGCCCGCCCCAATTCCTCCTCCCATCTTGCCCATCCAGCATGAAATGTATGAACCTGAGTTTGAAGTAAGACTGCGTATAACTCTGAGATCATACCTTTTTCGGACGATTTGGCCAAGAGCCACCTTTCGTACTGGGTCAAGTGGCGTTGCGCATTGGTGCATTAGTGCAGTTGGCGGGATGCATGATCAAATGTCTTAGTTGTAGATAATGGAATCGTTCTGATTCCGGGAGCCCAAAGTCTTCACGCAGCAGGGAGAATGAGAGTAAGCTGTCTAAATCGAAGAAGTGGCCCATGGAGCGATATTACGATGCTCTCCAGGTTGCAAAATCCGATGGCTTAGCTCCTGGAGTGAAGTCCGGGTTCTCAAATACTATCCCAAGCTGTCAGCGTTATTCAGGTTATTGGAGACAAGTACAGGTTTCTTGGTATATGTGCTTTGGGGAGAAACAGGATCTGCCAGAGGGCCGTACCCGCCACTGCTCTATCCTGGAAGAGACAGTGCTTCTCCGATTCCGGGCGGCTCCACTCTACTAGATATCACAGTTGTGCCGCCTTTAAATAGAGTTGTAGATCTGGGATTCCCAGCCCTCTGTCATCAGGGGGGAGAAAACTCAAGGAGCGCTTCATGTGCGGCTTCCTTCCCTGCCAAATGAACTGCGCGAGTTCTGACTGGAGTTTAGCAATTGTACCCCATGGGGGAGGAGAGAGGGGCAGGGTCTGGAAGAGATATAATTTTTTAGGGAGGGCCGTCATCTTGCAGGCCGCTATCCGTCCCAGCCAAGAAATTTGAAGGTGTTTCCACCTCCCTAGGTCGCTCCGTATTTGCTGGAAGAGTGCCCCATAGTTGCTGTCTATTGTCGCTTGGATCATGTTAGCTTGGTTAACCGCATTGCTGCGGCGGCTTTTCCTGCTGTGCGCTGATGTTTTGTAAATACCGCGTTACATGACGAGCTCAGCTCGTCATGAGCGCACAGCAGGTAAGCCTCATGACGAGCTGAGCTCGTCATCAGCGCGGAAGGGGTTAATCTCTGGGTATGGAATAGTTTCTGAGTCTCACATCATCGGGTACTGGGATGCAAAAAGAACTACTGTACCCTGAGGTACCGAGAGGTTTAGTGTTTGAGATTTAGTTATGTTGATTTGGAACCATGAAACCCCCCCAAAAACCCTCAGTTCCCCCATAAAGGCCGGTAGAGAGATAATCCGGCGTGCCAGGGATACCAGGACATTGTCGGCATAGAGACTGATGGAATTTTTATCTCTGCCACATGGGACGCCGGTGATGTCCGGATGGTCTCTGATCCTCTGGGCCAAAGGCTCCATATAACATAACATTTGAATTTGTAAAGCGCACTTATCACCCTGGGGTCTCAAGGCGCTTAATAACAGATGTTTATTGTTACCCAACTCAATGGTACTCCTTTTATCAACCTCAAATGGATGAAAGACTGAGCGGACCCGCCGGGATTTGAACCTGTGACCATGAGGTCAAACACAGGACCCTGTACTGGATGCATTGGTCCACTAAGCCACCAGACAGGGCAAATATGCGGGACAGATCTTATTGATAGAAGGGCCGGTGGTAGCGTATCTGGCCATTTTAGCCCTTTATTTTCTACTATTTTGGCTAGTTTGGATTTGATTGTGGCATTGTATCTTTCCACTAGGCCTGCTGATTGGGGTGGAAGACTGCATGAAATTTTAGTTGAACCCCTAATCCTGATAGTATATGCTTGACTATTTCTCCAATGAAGTGACTCCCACTGTCACTCCATAGGACCCGGTAAAGGCCATAACGGGAAAAGAATTCCTTCAGCAATATCTTGGCGGTGGTTAGGGCAGTGTTGTCTTTGACCGGGTAAGCCTCCACCCATTTGCTGAATGCGCAAACAACCACTAAAACATATTTAAGGTTGTTGCATCGTTCCATTTGGATATATTCCATCTGCAGGACTTCGAAAGGTGATGTAGGGATGGCATATCCTGCTTGTGGTACCAGAGTCTCTTTGCCTACATTGTAGCGGTGACAAACCAAACACTGTTGGACCAGCCTGGAGGCAGTAGACCGGAGTTGGTTGTTATCCCACACTTCCTGTAATATTTTAGTCATGGTGGCAGCATTGGTGTGTGCTGGCAAATGAGTCATGTTCAACAATGGGAGGAGATAAGCATTTGGTAATTTCCAAAGTTTTGCATCTTTCAATCGCAAACAATTTTCTTCATCAAGCATGCCCTCTTTCTCCCAATTTTGAAGTTCTTCAGAGGTGGCAGTGGACTGGATGTCCCTGATATGTTGTCTAACATCATGCTATTTCTCTGCTTGGGATTTTAGTATGTACATAGGGGTATGTATTCTTTCCTGTGCAGTAGCCTGGGCTGTCATCGTCAGTAAAAGCATTTCCTAACGCTATTTCGTCTGTGACCTTGTGTGTGGTGCATTTAACAATAGCTAATGTTCTGGGTAGTGTCCAGGCTTGGAGCAATGCAGTGACTAAATGACCATGCTGAATGGGCGTACCATGTGATGTTAAGAACCCTCTCTCTTTCCAAAGGATACCAAAACTGTGGGCTACTCCAAAGGCGTATTGGCTGTCGGTATAAATGGTGACAGCATGATCCTGGCTAAGGATACAAGCGCAGGTGAGAGCTATAAGTTCTGCGGACTTGGCCGATTTCTGAGGTATGCGTGCAGTCTCAACAATGGTGTTACTTGTGGTGACGGCATAGGCAGCAGATGTGGTACCGTTTGATAGTTTAAAACAAGACCCGTCCACCCACAATTGCCCATCCTGTTCTGTGAGAGGAGTGTCCTTTAAGTCTACCCTTCCCTTAGTCTGTTCTTCTGTTCGAAAGAGGCAGTCATGTGGTATGTCAGGGATGTCAGAATATGGTGTGGGCAGGAGTGTGGCAGGGTTCAGGGTCTCACATCTCTTTAGCGTTATATGGGGTGCTAACAGCGTAAGTTCCTATCCTGTTAGTTGTGCACTAGTGAAGTGTTGTGTCTTTGTCTGATTCAGTAATATGTCGACTGCGTGTGGAACTAATACGTCAATCTAGATCCCAACACAATCCCTTCACTTTGTCGGATAGAGACGGCTGCTGATGCAACTGCTCTAAGGCAGGAGGGTAGACCTCTGGACACGGGGTCTAGGGTGGCTGAAAAGTAAGCGCATGGGTGTTGTTTGGTTCTGTAAATTTGGGTCAGGACTGAGAGAGCATATCCTGAGCGCTCATGGGTGCAGAGGCAGAAGGGTTTTGAGTACTGCACTCCAGGCGAGGTCGCCCCCACGCACCACTGCTCTCTGCCTCGTTGTTCCTGCTTCCTGCACGCCGGACAATCCCGGCCGCCCCTGAGCCGCCCGCCTCACCGGTTTCCCGCCGCTGCCTCCCTGCGGCCCTGCCCCCCTCCTGCCCATTTGCCGCCTCGCTCCTGCCACCCAGCTGACCCTCCCTCCCGGCTCCTTACTTATGATGCCCCCTAGCACACGCAGCGGTCACGCGCAGCGGGTGCGCCGATTGTGCGCTGAAGGCGCGGCAAAGGCAAGCCCGTCTGTGCCTGGACCGCGCCCAGTGCCAGAACCCCTGGCCTCCGCCGATGCAAGACTTCCCGACGGACCTACGATGCCACCACTCTCAACGCACTCCATGCCGGCCGGAACACTGCCTGCTGCCGAGCCACCCCGAGATGCACCCACGGACCCTTCGCCTGTCAAACCTGCCGATTCACCTGCTACCGGACCTGCACCACCCCCGCCAAGTCGAGCACCAGCAGCAACCACCTGAAGTGCATCCTGCTCAACACCCGCTCCGTCCACAGGCACGCTGTGGAACTCTGGGACCTGCTCGACGCGACAGCACCGGACGTCGCCTTCCTCACCGAAACCTGGATGAACGCCTCCTCAGCACCCGACATCGCCATAGCCATCCCGGACGGATACAAGATCACCCGCAAGGACCGCGTCAACCAGACGGGAGGAGGCATCGCCATCGTACACAAGAGCACCATCCGCATCTCGACTAACTCCGACGAAACCTTCACCGCCGCCGAACACCTGCACTTCCAGATACACACCGACCCCAAGACCAACCTCAGAGGCACCCTCATCTACAGACCCCCGGGACCACGCACACAATTCAGCGAAGACATCGCAGACTTCATCAGCCAGCACGCCCTTCCCTCCGCCGACTACATCCTCCTAGGGGACCTCAACTTCCACCTGGAGAACAACAACGACAGAAACACCACCGCCCTGCTGGACAACCTCGCCAACCTCGGACTCAAGCAACTGGTGAACACCCCCACCCACTACGCCTGCCACGCGCTTGACACCATCTTCTCATCCAGCAAGCACATCTCCTTCAGCCACGCCAACGGACTCCACTGGACCGACCACAGCTGCGTCCACTTCAGCTTCAGAAGAACTACGACCCACCACCGCCCGCAAGAGATTCCCCGCCGGAGCTGGAGCAAAATCACCGCCGAGCAGCTCACCGCCTCCCTCAGCCAGAACACTCCCACCAGCACAACGGACCCCAACGAAGCAGCCAGCAACCTCACCAAGTGGCTGACCACCTGCGCCGATGACCTCGCACCACTAAAGAACCCTCCCAGCAGACCCGGCGGCAAGAAAGCCCCCTGGTTCACCGACTAACTCAAGGAATCCAAGAAGAACTGCCGCACCCTCGAGAAAGCCTGGCGGCTCGACCAGACCACAGACACCAGTACCACCCTCAAGCTCGCCACCCGCAAACACCATCAGCTGATCCGCGCCACCAAGAAGTCGACACTCAAAGAACGACTGGACAACAACGCCCATGACAGCAAGGAACTCTTCAGCATCGTCAAAGAGTTCTCCAACCCCAGCGCCGGAAACAACATCACTCCCTCGCAAGACCTCTGCAACTCACTCGCCTCGTTCTTCCACCGCAATATCGCCGACATACACAACAGCTTCGACGCACAGACCACGCACCCTACCACCGAACCAATGCCCGCCACCACCACCCTCTGCAACTGGACCCCGATCCGCACCGAAGGCACCACCCGCACTATGAACACCAACCGACCCCTGCCCACACCTCGTCTTCAACAAAGCTGACGTCATCATCGCACCCCATCTCCGGGACATCATCAACTCCTCCTTCCACACCGCCACCTTCCCGGAGAGCTGGAAGCACGCCGAGCTGACCGCCCTCCTGAAGAACCCAACTGCGGACCCCACCGACCTCAAGAACTACCGTCCCATCTCGCTCCTTCCTTTTCCGGCCAAAGTCATCGAGAAGACCGTCAACAGAGAGCTTGCCGCCTTCCTCGAGACGAACGGACCCCTCACAGTCCGGGTTTCGGGCCAACCACAGGACCGAGACCACCCTCATCGCAGCCACCGATGACATCCGAACCCTGATCGACAACGGGGAAACAGCGGGCCTCATCCTCCTGGACCTCTCTGCGGCGTTCGACACTGTCTGCCACCGCACCCTAGTGAAGCGCCTCAGCAACATCGGAATCCGAGAGAAAGCACTGGAGTGGATCATCTCGTTCCTCGCCGGAAGAACCCAGAGAGTCCGCCTCCCCCCCTTCAGATCCGAGGCCACCAAAGTCATCTGCGGCGTACCACAAGGATCTTCACTCAGTCCAACCCTCTTCAACGTCAACATGAGCCCCCTCGCAGCCATCCCACGCCAACACAACCTCAACATCATCTCCTACGCCGACGACACCCAGCTGATCCTCTCCCTCAACAACGACCCCACCACCGCCAGAGCCAACCTACACGAAGGGATGAAAGACGTCGCCGACTGGATGAGGAACAGCCGCCTTAAACTGAACTCAGACAAGACGGAAGTCCTCATCCTGGGATCATCACCCTCCGCCTGGGACGACTCCTGGTGGCCCCCGGCCCTGGGCACCGCTCCCAAACCAACGGACCATGCACGCAACCTGGGCTTCATCCTGGACTCCTCCCTGTCGATGACCAGACAAGTCAACGCCGTCTCATCTTCGTGCTTCAACACCCTGCGCATGCTCCGCAAGATCTTCAGATGGATACCCACTGAAACCAGGAAGACCGTCACCCAGGCACTCGTCACCAGCCGACTGGATTATGGGAACACCCTCTACGCCGGAACCACAGCCAAACTTCACAAAAGACTCCAACGCATCCAGAACACCTCCACACGACTCATCCTGGACATCCCCCGACACAGCCACATCACCGGACACCTGAGAGACCTGCACTGGCTCCCCGTCAGCAAGAGAATCACGTTCAGACTCCTCACCCACGCGCACAAGGCTCTCCACGCCTTGGGCCCCAAGTACCTCAACGACCGCATGACCTTCTACACGCCCACCCGCCAGCTACGATCGACCAGCCACGCCCTCACCACTGTACCACGCATCCGCAGAGCCACCGCCGTAGGAAGATCCTTCTCCTACCTGGCAGCCAAAACTTGGAACTCCCTCCCCACCCACCTTCGGCGAACCCAAGACCATCTCTCCTTCAGGAAGCAGCTCAAGACCTGGCTGTTCGAGCAGTAACATACCCCTCTCCTCCAGCGTGAGTAGCGCGCTTTACAAATGCCGTGATTGATTGATTGATTGAGTAGTCAGGTGTGCCCAATACTGGTGCAGAGCAAAGAGCGTGGCGTAAGTCTTGAAAGGCTTGGTCGTGTTCATGTGACCAAGGACGAGGTGTGGGTGTATCTTTTGTGAGCAAAGCAAAGAGTGGCTTTACTATGAGGGAAAAATTTGGTATCCATTGGCGACAAAAGGAAGTGAGACCAATTAGTGCACGAACATCTCTTTGGGTGGTGGGAGAGGAAAGGTGTAGTATTGTTTGGATGCGGTCAGGTGTGAGAGTACGTCCCTCCTTAGACAGCAGATGGCTGAGGTAGGTCACCTGCTGTCTACAATACTGTAGCTTATTCATGGATACCTTATGGCCCTCTGATGTCAAAAAGCGTAGTGTAGTAAGAGAGGCAGTGCGAGCCAGTGCCGGAGTGTCTGCAGCCAACAGAATGTTATCAACATATTGGATGAGAACAGCGCCGGGTGGTAACTGTATCTGGTCGAGCTGTTGTTTAAGGGCCTGGCTGTAGATACTAGGGCTTTCAGTATACCCTTGAGGAACCCTGACAGAATCTGTACGATCTGTTTTTTTATGGTGAAACCAAAAAGATAACGTGAATTAGGATGTATTGGTATGGAGAAGAAGGCATGTTTTAGGTCTTTCACTGTGAAGGTAGTAGCAGTTGAGGGGATCATTGTAAAGATAGTTGTTATGTCAGAAACCACAGGGTATTGTGGGACCACTATTTTGTTAATTGCGCGGAGGTCAATGACAAAACGGTATATTTTCTCAGAAGTGGAAGTACGTTTCAAAACTGGAAGGATGGGGCTATTGCAAATGTTAGACTGAACTTCTTCAACTACCCCAGCTGCAATCTTATCCTGTTCTATAGTCATGAGAGCCTTTTCGCCGTCTGCTGAAATTTTATACTGAGGGAGGCGGGGAAGAGGTGCATTCTGTTTTGCTGTTATGCCGACAAGATCCATCACAATCTTCCCCCACGTCGGTGTCCGTGATGGCCCACAGTGTGTCTGGTAGCTGGGACAAATCCTGCTGTTCGGAATCAGGGAGACAATAAAGGCGGGATTCATAACCAAGGGGGCAATCATTATCAAACAGTATGACTCAGACATTCTGAGGAGAACAGCGAATGGTGGCTCTGAAATGCTTTAAGAGATCAATGCCCATTAAATTGTCTGGGCAGTTTGGGGAGAGCAGACAAGAGGCCATCACTGTGTTCCCCTGTATGTCCAGGGGCACCTCAGTAGAGGGTTGGTGGAGGGCGTTCTGTCAAATCCTACAAATGTGACCGATAAACCAGACGGAGGCGCCCTAGGAATCAGCTTATGTGAGGGGGCACTTCTAGAGGCCGCTGTGTCGACCAAGAATTTTCCCTGAGTTCCAACCACTGAAGCTGTGACATAGGGCCCTGATTGACCAACTGGAAGTTCCACTGGTTCCTTTCCCTGTCTGTCTCATGCAAATTCATTGTCTGGGAAGTGGTCACCAGAAAAATCGTGCGCGAAAGCCTGTCTATTGTTATTGAAGACATTGGAGCGTTGTCCGTTGGAGGGTGGAACTCTTCCTCTGCCCAATCACCTTCCCTTACCCATTGTATTTCGCTGTAAAAGAGGACAATTTGCGCACCAGTGGCCTGTTTCCTTACAGTACGCGCATTGGTCCTGGGCCAGTTGACGTGGGGGTGGGTGTGTTCCAGTAGTTGCGGGCATATAATTATACTGTGAACCTCTACCGTTTCCTCCCCCTCTAATGCTTATTTGGGAAAGCATTACTTTTTCTTTGAGTTCTTTTCTTATCTTTTTCTTCCTCGATCTTATTATGCAAACGTTCATAATATTGGGCCATAGTCAAGATCTGTGTGGGTGTTGCAGCAGGCCACGTGCTTTTGCTACTCTATAACTTTGTGGAGATGGGTGGCCACAATCCTTTAACAAAAGTCTGAACTAGTAAGTGTCGACCTGTCTCAGTCGTCGCGTCCTGTCCACTATAGTCCGTAAACACCTGGTTGAGGCGGGTGAAGTAGTCAGATGTAGTTTCCTCAGATTTTTGTTTTCAAGCAGTGGTAACTGTCCAATCTACCTTCCTAGCTGGAATTGTGTCCTTCAATTGTTTTACTATATTACCTGCCAGCTCTAAAATAGCTTCTGCAGGCCTTTCACCTGGTTTTCTATCCCTAACCATTGTCTACAAATCTTCCCACTTATGCTTGAACAAGGCCTCATCGGCAACTTTCCTTATCGGTCTCCAAATATCTGGGGGCAGAATTAACCCAAAGAACTGATCTATGTCAGTCAGTGTCATTGTATAAGTAGTAATACCCTTCGTAGAATTCCGTAAGATTTTTCCGGGGGGTCAGGCAAGTCCTTTTTGAACGCTAAGATCTCAGCTCAAAGCCACGGAGTGTACACCCAATTATATAACTTCCTACTTTTGGCGTCTGGACTATCCAGTCCCTCAGCAGTACCTGCCCCCGACCGGGGACAAAAACTGGAGCTGCTTCCCGTATTGGTGCCATATGACCTCCAGTCGCACCCTCCTTTACTAGTGGGTTTTCCTCTTTCTCCTGGTCTCTCCTTAGACCCTCCATCATTTGTAGCGTGAGCGCTAACAAACTGTTGCTTTCCTCAGCACTTTCTTACCCCTCCGTCAACTTACGATACGATCCTCTAACATGGTCTGCTGGTGTCACTTTGTGGCGTTTCTCATAAAGAGAGAATATTTCATAAGCAAATTGTTGTAGGAAGTAACCCTTTTGAGGTGGTGCATAAGCCTCATAAATAGCACGGATCTGGCTAGAGGTAAAAAGATCCTCCAGGCAGGTGCAAACTAGACCATCCAAGGCCTGTTTCTGTGCAGATGCAATGCGGGGTGTGTGGGATCGAATAGAAGATGTGGTCTCAGGGTTAGATTGAGTGGGAGGGGAAGTGGGATCGGGAGGTAGGGGTTGGGCATTTTCGGAAGGTACATTCTCATCGGCAGGCCGTGGGATAGGATGGGGGAGGGACATGGTACGGTGGTGGTAATGGATGGAGGAGAAGCTCCTCTTCATGGGGGTCTTGGAGTTCTGGACTTTTTGGTTCCGTCCAGAGGTGTCAGGGATAACACCCGAAGACCCCGGAGTTCTACCTGTCTCGGTGCACAAATAAATAGAAACACGGGCTTCTCGATGGTGGCGTCAAAGACCAAAGGTTTATTACTGCAGGGACACAGAAGTCACAGAAACTACACACGGGCAGTAACTAGGAACCTGTTCGATTTGTATAAGAAGGGTTGCTCCTTATATACTAAATATTGGCCTTCAGGCAAATTCTTTACATACTGGTACATTCCCAAACCTTTGTGTCCTAAACAATAAATATTTGGCGTTGCACAGGAATCGTCGATAATATCTGATGTCAAACATTACGAAGAGGGGTTCCCACTATTCCATCACAATCCCAATGTCAACATTTCATTCAAGAGCCGGACCGCCTCATCGTAAATGTCGTTACCTCCCCCTAATAAAGGTCCAGAAAGAAAGAAACAGGGCCAGGTGTAGGAGATAGAAAAGCAGGATAAGAGATGTTTGTGGGTTGTAAATGGGCAAGGCTACCAGCTTCGGCCGCCTAATCATGATCAGGCCAACGAACACGAGAACCAGTATAGCAGGACTGGCCTTAGGCAGAGGAGGCAGCCTTTGTCGAGTCACGTAGCCACAGCGTGTTCTGCTCTAAGGTGCACGTGTCACTAGAGAGGTGAATCTCCGGCTAAGCTTACGTGTCCTTAATCGAAATGAAGAAATCAGAGGTCATTGCGTGTCCATTGTCTATGTGAGGGCAAGAAACACAAAATGGCTGCCATGATCTAAGATGGATGCCATGGGTAGATCAGAAATGTGTTTGTAACGGGAGTACTCTTGCTCGTAGCACAGCGAAAACACCAGGATATGCTAAATGGACCATTTGCGGTTCACTGATACCAAAATTATGTATTTACGACAATGTTGAAAACACGGGTTCAAATCGTCACGGAACCTCAGACCCTCCTTTTGCCCTTACATAGGCAATTACTCAGTCTATGTCAGAATCTAGTTCTATGCTCATCAGGTCAGTGACATGCTGCTGTATCATCATCCTTTCTCGCGCTTTTTCTCCAAACGCAGGTGGTTTTCTAAAGCAGGTTGCAGCACAAAGACTACACAGAGCGGGACCACACTGGATAATCAGGCAACACGAGAACAGGAATACTAGGATGACACCAATGACCATCAGAACCTTCCATCCCCACGCTGATATCAGAGTCCACAACCACTCCATGAAGGACCAGTTTCCCTTGTCTACATGAATAGAGTCGGAAATCTTGTGTAGCTTAGAGATCGCCTCATAAACAGTTGGAGCATTATTGGGAATAAAGACACAGCAGCTCGATTGGATCATTCTGCATACCCCACCTCGGTCTGCAAGTATTACATCTAGAACCATACGGTTCTGCAACGTCATGAGTCGATCCGCCTGAAGCTCAGCTGTCAAGTTGCTAAGGGCACCGGCAGTTTCGGTAATAGTAGATTCAACTACCCGTGTTAGTTGACGTATGTTTCTACTATTGGCCATAGGCCCCCAGAACGGAAGGAAACCTTTGAAGAAGTCTCCAGCTTCCTGACCAGCGGTATCTTCCTTGCTGAAAACACCTCTTGCTACTCTGGTCTTGTGATAATCAGACGAAGCAGTGTATGTTGGAGGCAACAATCGAGCAATATAACATGAGCCTGAAAAGTCAGCAGGCAACCAAGTATATGCTCTGTCTTGACAGATGAAGTAGGTACCCCTAGCAGTAAGGAAGGCAGGGGAAGAGTTAGACGGAAACACATAGGTCTCAATGCATTCACTCCTCCCCAGCTGAGCTCTCGGATTTCTCCCATTTCCTTGCAAACAGACCTGACATCGGTGAGGCACGACCCAGATTGGAGTTGAGCTTTTACGCTTGCTTTCTCCCAAACTAAGGCGATACTCTGAAGAGTTCCAACTCAAATATACCCGTAATTCATCTCTAGGGTAAGGTGGAGTATTATTGACGTCTCTAATCATGTCAATAATTCCCTGAACTAAAGCTTTGTTGGCAGAGTTATATTTAGTGGAACGTGGTGGACGCGGAGGATAGGTTTCGAGGGCATAAGCAAAAATGGTCTGAAGGGCCTGGAATGATCCATTATAGCTAAAAGGCAAAACCAGGTAGGGAATGCCTTTATCCATAGTGTGGGGTATCAAGCCACACACCCAGCAGTCTGTAGTGTTAACTACCAGTTGGTGTTGGTGCAAGAGCTGTACAAAAGTGTTATTAATGAATTCTGAGCGTCGAGCTTGTTCGTGTTCAGGAAACGAGTGAAAAGAGTGCATAGACGAAACAGTAGAAGTAGCAGGATCAAGGGGAGGTACTGTAGTTACTGGCATAAAAATCAAATTTACACCAAAGACGATTCCACCCACCAATGTTATCAAAACAATTAAAAATGTAATATCACATTGCATTAAAAAGCATTTGCTGTGGAGAATTCTGTACAGTCTATTTCTGCGAACATAAATCACATTTTCTCGTTGCAGCTCAGGAAGCTCCATCTTCTACAATCCGCTCGCGACCACTGATGATGGTGTACGTAGATGAAAATGCCTCTATCAGCCCTGGGAGTTCCCAGAACTAACAGAAAGATCGACCTTGTGTCTGACCCCCGCAGATTCAACTAGGCACACAGCCACGACCCTACGGCTACCCAGACGGCAAGGCAATTTTAAAACAATAGAAACAATAGCAAACTTCCTGGCTGAAGGCAAAAGTGTCAAAATTCAAATATTACAATAGGCAGTTTCCTGCTTTATTTGTCCATATTGCGAGACCGTAAATTGTATCTCAGTTTTGCAGGAGCTGTTTGATCTGGAAACAGTGTCTCATCAGCAGAGGTTACAATGTTCAAGTTCGCAGAAGGCAAAGTTTCTTCTGATGTAGAGGGCAGGTGTTCAGAAGTCAAAGAAGTAGTTTCAGGAGGAGAGCTAGAGTTTGATGTGTCAGTTATCAATTCGGCATCGCTGAAAGGGATAAACCTGGGCGTTCGTTCAAACTCAGAGGCACCAATTCCCTTCTTCACCCAGTTATCATAAGGAAGCGGCAGGGGCACACGTTTGACGTGCGTCGTATGGATCCAGTTCTTGCGTCCAGCCACTCGGATAGCAGTTCTCGTTGCTAGTAGTACTTGATAGGGGCCAACAAATCGGGGTTGAAGGTTCTTCGTCCTCGCAAAGTTCCGCACCACAACGTGGTCGCCAGGTTTCAGCTGATGGCCTGGACTCTCCGGTGGCTTTGGCAATGCGTCGAAAACCTGTTGGTGAATAAGACTCAATTTAGCAGTCAAGTCGTAAAGGTAATCAATCAACATTGGATATTCCAGAGAACAGAATTCTTTCGGCCTTGGCACTCCCCAAATATTCGCGGGACGACCAAAGACTATTTCATAAGGACTAAGCCCTACTCTAGAATGTACAGTCGCTCTTGTTGATAACAAAGCCAAGGGTAGCGCGTCTGGCCAGGACAAACCCGTGGATGCCTGTATTTTAGCAAGTTTCAACTTGAGGGTGCCATTGTAACCCTCAACTAAACCAGCAGACTGGGGATGGTTTGCACTGTGGAATTTTTGCTTGATCCCTAAACCGGCACACACACTCTGCATAACTTTCCCTACAAACTCACTTCCGTTATCTGACCATACAATCCGTGGCATTCCATACCTAGGGAAGTATTCTTTAAGAAGGATTTTGGCAGTTGATAGGGCAGTGTTGTCCTTTAGTGGATATGCTTCGATCCATCTGGAGAAAGCACAAACTACCACCAGGACGTATTTTAGGTTGTTGCAACGATCCATGTGAATGAAATCTAACTGAATCACTTCAAAGGGACAAGAGGGAGGAGCGAAGTGACCAGTAGGAGTTGGGACTCCCTTGCCAGGATTATGCATCAGGCATACCGCCCAATTTTTCACCACTCTCTCTGCACACTTACTAATCCCATCATTCTTCCAAACTGGAGCCAACATCTTACAAATTCCTTTAGAACTAATGTGTGCTACTCCATGTGCCATTGTTACCACTGCAAGCACGTACGCATCAGGCAACATCCAACGCTGTTGCTCCGACAAATCAATCCAACATCCACTCGAGTCTAGTTTACCCGTACTCTCTTTCCATGCACGCTTTTCCTCCTCGGTTGCCTCTTTTTGAATCTCTTTCACACTTTCCATTGTATCCTCGCACATTCCAGACTCGGAAATCCATCTTGCAGACGTTGCAACATACATCCTACTCATCATATTTCTAGCTGTCTGTTTAGCGGTTTCATCAGCAAAAGCATTCCCACGACCAACATCATCCGTGATTGCTTTATGAGCACTGCATTTCACAATCGCAACTTCAGTCGGCAAGGTTAGAGATTCCAACAAGTCGTTAACTAGCTGACCATGTTGAATCTTAGTCCCATGGGACGTAATGAAACCTCTCTCTTTCCACAAACGGCCTAAACTATGGGCCACGCCGAATGCGTACTGACTATCTGTGAACACATTTACTCTCTTTCCCTTTGCTAAAACACACGCTCTCGTTAGAGCAATTAATTCTGCAGCTTGGGCAGAATTCTGACTCACTCTTGCAGTCTCCACAATCGTACTCAAAGTCGTTACTGCATAGGCAGCAGTCACATCACCATTCTCCAATTTAAAGCACGATCCATCAACATACAACGTGCCATCTGGATCTGACAATGGAGTGTCTTTCAAATCAATTCGTCCTTTAGTCTCTTCCTCGGTTCTGAAACAACAATCATGGGGTTCAGAATCACTCGACTCTTGATTAGTCGGCAACAATGTTGCTGGATTCAATACATTGCATCTTTTGATTTGAATATGACTCGCTAATAATGTCAGCTCATAACCTGATAATCTAGCACTAGTAAGGTGTTGCGTCTTGGTTCGGTTCATGAGTGTGTCCACAGCATGAGGAACCATGACCACTAGCGTGTTGTTCATCACCAAACCAGCAGATTGTCGAATGGAAGCTGCAGCTGCCGCTGTAGCTCTCAAACAACTAGGTAATGCTCTAGCTACCGGATCTAATGTTGATGAAAAATACGCACAAGGGCGTTGTTTATCACCAAATCTCTGTGTCAGAACACTCAACGCACAACCTTCTCTCTCGTGAACATAGAGCGTGAATGGTTTACTGTAATCTGGTGTACCCAACACAGGAGCTGAACACAGTGCATTTTGTAACTCAGAAAAACTCTCCTGACATTCAGCAGACCATGGCACCGGACTCGGAACACCTTTCCCAGTCAAAGCTACCAATGGTTTTGCTAAAAGAGAAAAATTTGGGATCCACTGCCTACAGTATGAGGTAATACCTAAAAAGGCACGTACTTCTCTCTGTGTGCGGGGAACACTCATCTGCGTAATTGCTTTTATTCTCTCTGGGGTCAACTTCCTTCCCTCCTTTGACAAGAGATGACCTAGGTAGGTCACTTCTTGGCAGCAGTATTGCATTTTCGAAGGTGACACCTTATGATTCAAATTAGACAAATGATGCAATAACGAAATTGTAGCTGTTTTGCAAGTTTCCTTGTCATCGGCAGCCACTAGAAGATCGTCTACATACTGTACTAGAGCAGAACCAGGAGGAAGTACAAAGGAATCTAACTGACTTTTTAATGCCTGACTGTAAATAGATGGACTCTCACAATAGCCTTGTGGAGCACGTTTAAACCTGAAGCTTCGACCTCCTAGAGAGAAGCCGAAAATATCCCTGCTTTCCTCGGCTATTGGAATGCTGAAAAAGGCATTCTTCAAGTCGATAACTGAAAACCATGTAGCTGTAGCAGGAATCAACGTTAACAATGCAGTGATGTCTGGAACCACAGGAAACTGCGGAACCACAATCTTATTAACCTCTCTTAGATCGATAACAAACCTATACACTGGAGGCTTTGAAGGATCAGTACGTTTCAGAATCGGTAATACAGGACTGTTACAGACAGTACCTCTAGTTTTTTCAACTACACCTTTCTTAATCAAGTCTTGCACAATCAATAAAAGCGCACGTTCACCTTCACTAGAGATCTTGTATTGTGGAAATTTAACATTTGCTTTCAAAGTGACTACATATGGTGGTATTTCCAAAAGGCCTACATCGTTAGGACCAGTCGCCCAAAGAGTGTCAGGGAGTGAACGCAGCTCTGGCGGGAGTGCATCCATTGACAAGTACATCGGAGAGGTGATTCTTTTACCCAATGTAAGCTGTACTCCTGACGGAGAACAGTACAATGTTGCATATAGGCGTTTTAACAAGTCTAAACCAAGCAGATTTTCATTACAACCTGTCGTCAAAATCAAGGGTGCTTTCAATTGACACGGTCCAACAGAAATAGGTAAAGGACCAGATACTGGATTGTAAACAGGGGCGCCTGAAAAACCTACAGAAACATTTGTTAAGCCGGACAAAGGTGCGCCAGGGAGTTTCGCATGAATGATAGAACTTTTTGCGGCACCAGTATCCAACAGAAACGGTTCGACTACACCTGATGTTGCTACTGCGACATAAGGCCCACTCTGATCCACTGGAACTGATACTACTCCCTCTCTCTGTCCATGGCTGTCCTAGTACTCAGTTTGCTGAAATCCCTCATCTACTTCACAATAGTCCTCAACATGATACTGTTGGGATCTATTTTGCTGGGCAGACTGTCCATTTCGTTGATCAAAGCGATCATTCGTTTGTGGAGGCATAGCACCTCTTCCTCGACCTCTAGAATTTTGCATAGAACCACCACGACCTCTCTGAGCTGCTGCAGCATTATTTTGCGCTAAGATCGGACACTCATTTTTATAATGACCCTCTTTCTTACAGTAGGCACACTGGTTCCACTGATATTGCGGCCTCGGTGAACTATTATCTGTCCTTTGATATGACCCTTGCTGTGTATTGGTTTGATTCATGTGAGGCGGATATGCCTGTTGCAAAAGAACTTTAGTTTTTAAATCTTTCGTTTTCTTATCCGATTTCTCCTTCTCCTCTTTATCCCTATTTTCATAATACTGTGCAGTTGCAAGTATTTGCGCAGTTGTGGAGACAGCCCATGCACTCTCGGAATCTTTCAATGTATTGCAAAGCTCTGGTAGCAGATTGTGTACAAATTTATCGACAAACAATCTCTGTCCTCCTTCTGTGCTCATATCCTGACCACTGTGATCCACAAAAGTCTCTTCGAACCTCGTGAAAAAGTCGGAGACACTTTCGTCCTTCTTCTGCCTGCATGCGGACAACTTGTCCCAGTTAACACGCAATGCTGGCATCAGAGTCTTCATTAAGTCAATTATCCTACCTGGAAGATTAGCAATTAGAGGTTCGGGTTTGGAACCACCTATTTGCTGACCATCCGCTGCTATGATAGCTGCCCAATCACCACCTAGGGCAACTGGATGATTCTCTTTACGAATTTTGGCCCAAATTGGTTGCGGAACTACATTCCCAAATAACATGTCAATGTCCGCTAGATTCATCACACAAGCCTCAACTGTCTGTGCTAATTCTTTATAGTATCCAGCAGGATTCTTACGCGGATCCGGCAAGGCCTGTTTCACCGCTAACACTTCAGCTCGCTTCCATGGAATATGTATCCACACTCTCTGGAATTGCGCCGGAGCGGCTGCAATACCATTCACTGCATCAGCTTGCACAGCTTCACGCCAAATTGGTGGAACCTCCCTCATTGGATATTGGCGATTCTGCTTCGTACTATGTTTTTCTAAATCTCTCGGTGAACGAAGAGATGGATCATTCCTATAGCTTAAAATCAGTTCCATCGCTTCCTTTATATTTTGACCAATTATTGTTCCTGCAGCAAACTCTTTCTGAACATTAATTAATTCTTCTAAGTTCGATTCAGAATCATCTTCTTCTAATTCATCACGCAGAAGGGAGCACATCTCGTCGAAAACATATCGTTGCGTTGGTTCATTCCATTGCATAAAAGTATCTAATACATCTCTCGTACTATATCTCCTACTCTTCGAAATCCATCTGAGAGCCGTGGAATCTAAGATTCCCCGTTCCTCAGTGCTTGGAAGCTGACTATGTCTCTGTACAGACTCAGAGGCAGGAGTCTTAATTAAAGTTTTATAGAAAGGAGACAGAATATTAGAGACAGAATCAGTGATTCTCCGACGAACAGAAAGCGGAGTCATAATACTAGCAGATGTAGAAAACACAGTCGCAGTTGGAACAGATAGAATAGGAACAGTAGGAGTATCAAGTAAGGTAGCTTGTGAAACAGTAGGTATAAGCGATACAGGTATAGGCAAAGAAGCCGGCACCCCAGGAAGAGGGGGTGCCGAAGGAACATTCACATTGACCACAGGTGGTACAGGAGCTTGGTTCAGGGGACCAGGAGCAGGAATACTAGGTTGTCCAGCAACCGGCAATTGAACATTCGGTAAAGGAGGAACTATAGCACCCTGTGCATACGGTGGGGGTGACTGTAACAAATAAGACAGCAAAGGATCATTCTCGGAGTCCTCTACCACCTTAGTTGTACTCGATGGCAAGGCAGGGTAGCATTTGTCGATCGCTAAATTACTCTCTCTAGTAGCCACCTCCATTGCCTTCTCAGACTCGTTGATTTGCAGCTGTTTAGCAGCTTGTTCTAAAGTCAACTCCTGCTCTTTCTGTTCTTTCTTCAATCTTTTAATTTCTCTCTGTTTAGATTCCTTTCGCCAATAACGAAAAAAATCAAACATTGCCGGCCGGGCTTTCTTCTTAAACAGTTTCACTTCTAAATTATCAAGGACTTCAGGTTCAAAACTACCATGCAGTGGCCAACTAAGGACACCGTCTTTGTCTGTATAACGGACCCACACCTCATTATAAGATATTGGACCCACACCATGTTTACAATAAAGATCATATAGAGGAGTTCCAATCGGAGGAACCAGACATGAGTCCTCCAACCGGGAATCACCGTTGCAACCAAAACACGACAACATACAACTTTTCCGACTTACCATTTTGTAATCCGGAACACAAAACGAACAAAAACGCAAAACAGAAATGTGCACTCGAACCAAGAACTTAGGCCTACCAAAAACGGACTAATGTATCGATACCCAAACTAAACCAATAGATTACCTTAACCAGTACAACCAGTGATAATCTTTACGAAACCAAACCAAACCAAGAACTAAAAGGATTTTTACAACCCTTACGAAGCAACCAACTAGCAACCACTAAATACTTAACTGAGGCACTGAAGACGTCACCAAGGAGAAACCCGTCTTGTCTCGCCATACTAAGGACTGCACCTCGGGTCCAAGACAGGGCGACGGTCAAGGCAACGGACCACTGCAGCCGTCCTGAACGGGAACCCTCGTGGAAGAGAACGTCGGGCCACTTTTGCGATATGCCGGGATCGATGAAGTGGGGCGCCTCCCTCAGGAATCTTCACACGAAGCTTCTCGAACTCTTCAGGCTTTTGGACCGGTACCGAATGACGTCGCCCCACGTGGGCGCCAATTGGAGTTCTGGACTTTTTGGTTCCGTCCAGAGGTGTCAGGGATAACACCCGAAGACCCCGGAGTTCTACCTGTCTCGGTGCACAAATAAACAGAAACACGGGCTTCTCGATGGTGGCGTCAAAGACCAAAGGTTTATTACTGCAGGGACACAGAAGTCACAGAAACTACACACGGGCAGTAACTAGGAGCCTGTTCGATTTGTACAAGAAGGGTTGCTCCTTATATACTAAATATTGGCCTTCAGGCAAATTCTTTACATACTGGTACATTCCCAAACCTTTGTGTCCTAAACAATAAATATTTGGCGTTGCACAGGAATCGTCGATAATATCTGATGTCAAACATTACGAAGAGGGGTTCCCACTATTCCATCACAATCCCATGTCAACATTTCATTCAAGAGCCGGACCGCCTCATCGTAAATTTCGTTACCTCCCCCTAATAAAGGTCCAGAAAGAAAGAAACAGGGCCAGGTGTAGGAGATAGAAAAGCAGGATAAGAGATGTTTGTGGGTTGTAAATGGGCAAGGCTACCAGCTTCGGCCGCCTAATCATGATCAGGCCAACGAACACGAGAACCAGTATAGCAGGACTGGCCTTAGGCAGAGGAGGCAGCCTTTGTCGAGTCACGTAGCCACAGCGTGTTCTGCTCTAAGGTGCACGTGTCACTAGAGAGGTGAATCTCCAGCTAAGCTTACGTGTCCTTAATCGAAATGAAGAAATCGGAGGTCATTGCGTGTCCATTGTCTATGTGAGGGCAAGAAACACAAAATGGCTGCCATGATCTAAGATGGATGCCATGGGTAGATCAGAAATGTGTTTGTAACGGGAGTACTCTTGTTCGTAGCACAGCGAAAACACCAGGATATGCTAAATGGACCATTTGCGGTTCACTGATACCAAAATTATGTATTTACGACAATGTTGAAAACACGGGTTCAAATCGTCACGGAACCTCAGTCTGCTCGCACTAGTGGTGTATGACGCACAGGATACTGACCAGACACATTCAACCTGTGTTATCTATCTGTACATGCAAGGTTGGATGCAACTTTTTCCTGTTGTAAATCTATTAATTTCTGTTTATCGCTTTTTCTAGCCTCTTTCTGTAAACTTGCTTGAGCCCTTCTCGCTTTTTCAGCTCTCTCCTTTTTACATTGGCCTAGGGTGTCAAACATAGCTTTTCGCGACCTTCGTTTAAAGAGCTGTATTTCTACAGCTTCAATTTTGTGAGATTCAAAAGAACCATATATGGGCCACTGAGTCTCTCTTTATCCTTGGACGTGTATTTATGCCATAATGAATTATACATTATGGGAGAAATACCGTATTTTATGTACATATCCTTACTTGAGGAACCTTCCGGGGGAGCCGGCTGACTATCTTCTAGCACCCTCGATCGAGATATATAACAACCAAACCATCGTGCAAATTTACTAAACATGGGCATGTTTTGCTATTTCCTTAAAAACGTCTACAAATTTCAGAAAATTGGACAATTAGTCCACTTTACCCCCTTAACTTTTTTTGCAAATATCGAAATACCAAGTCTGGATAACTAGAATACCAAAATTAAAAGGTGTCATCAACAACCATATCAAGCGGATTTACCAAGTACGGGCATGCTTTTCTATGTTATCTTAAATAATATTTCTACAAATTTCAAAGGTCGGACAAAAAGTCCACACTACCCGTTTTATCTTTCTTTGCAAAGAGTGAAATTAAACAAACCAGACAACCAAAACCAAGTATAAACAAAAAGGTGTCGCAAATCAGCGACCCTACCAGAATCCTTTGTCTTGTTCACCAGGTGGTCTCTGTACTGCAAAGTCTCGAGTCAGGACTGGAGACACTTGCGGGGGTCTTTTCGGATGTAGTGAAGGTCGGGAGGTGGCTACGAGGACGAGGGTCTTTTTTGCGTAGGCCGGCCCCACCACCGTCCGTTCAACTTCCTCGTCGGGATCCCACGACCGGGCAACTGCGTCTCTGATCGGCCCCACGTTTGGGAGGCAATTGTGGATTTGGGTGTCTTTTGGCAGACCACCAAATGTGTCAGGGTCACCCTATAGTCCACGGGTCCGGAATACAAACTGAGACCAATGCTGAAGCCAGAGAGAAAGGATATTTATTACAATCTCATGAGATGGAGAGGTGCATCAACAACAGACACCCATAGCTTTCTGAGGAGGCAGTCTGCAGAATGGTCTTACTTTCAGCTTTTCTACACTCTATTCTGCCCCAGGCATGTAAGGGAGTTGTACCAATAATACTTTATTACATTCCTAAACAAATAGTCAATCTGGAGAGTCAGCAGGTGAGTAGCTTTTGGGGGTTTTCGCATGACATGGGCAAAACATTATAAGTACATAGTACACAGATCTGATTTGTTGGTACTGCAAGGCATAGCATGATTACATGTTTAAAGGTTTATTTATTTTATTTTTTTATTTTGAGAGTTTTATAGAGCGCGAACAAGATCCTAGCGGATATCAGAGCGCTATACAAACATAAAATGTTACTTATACAAGCAGTAATGGTAGATCCACATAGAAGTACAAAGAATATGATAAAGAAAGACAATAAAGTTATATTTAGCATAAATAAGTGTCTTGATAAGCACAGATAACGGTGAGGCCCCTGCAGGGTGTAGGCGGAAAG
Source organism: Lissotriton vulgaris (assembly GCF_964263255.1). Lineage (NCBI taxonomy): Eukaryota > Metazoa > Chordata > Amphibia > Caudata > Salamandridae > Lissotriton > Lissotriton vulgaris. Next base: position 1,687,697,000 of record NC_141694.1, on the reverse strand, counting down.
CATGTTTATACAATATGTCCATAATATTAGCTGTGTGGACCACTGCAGGGCACACGTGAGAGGTATGGTTACACAGCAAGCAGGGATAGGCCTGTTGATGGATGCCTGCAGGGCGTAATGTACAGAATGAGGACGATAATTATCTGAGAAACTCCCTGTCCGACTGGTTGAGCACGGACTGGTTAGTTTGCAGCAGGCCAAAGCATGAACATGGTGTGAGTGCAGGAATGTAGCAGGTAAAAAGTGGAGCTTCAGAGTGTTCGTGATACAGAAAGAAAGTCAGTCACAGGGGCACAGCACAAAATGGTGAAGTGAATCACAAAATGGCGGAGTGAATGGCAAGACAATAGACCCACTTTTCCATAAAAATGCAACCCAGGTATCTTGTCCAGTTGCACATGATAGCCACTCGCTCTCCATCACTCAAGTTGGAGCTGCCAGACATAGTATTGAACAGGGCCAAGCGGAGCCAACTTGGATAATGTGTGTTAAGAGCTCAGACTTACAGCACTTGTCCTGTTAAGAGAGGTTTGCTGTACTAAAGACTGGTGCCTGCGATATTTTTGGCAAATTCGCATGGGGCGGCTTTTCACGCCTTGATAATAAGGAGCTGTTATTGATCCACTTATTCCTCGCTTCTCCATCCCTCATCCTCCTCTTTTCTCTCACATTACGATGAGGTAAATGAAAGTAGGCCAAATTGTCATAGACCTAATTAAATATTTTTGAAGTGTAGCAGGTCATTGATCTCCTCTCAAGATAATAGGTAGGTCATCAATTTTTTTTTTTTACTAATCAATGAGAATCTGCAGCAATGGAAAATGCATGTTTCCTTTCTTATTTGGATACTCAATAAAAATATTGGGAAAACAAATACTCCTGACCACCTGCCTCCCGAAGTGTAGAAACGCCACTGAGTGTATCACCCCCCCACAGATCGATGTCAGCTCAGGGCACCAAGTAATTGGTGAATGTTGCTATTGGGATGGAAAGGTCTCTCGCATTTTGGCGGACATGTAGCCCTGCCCTGAATGCCCCACCTGCTGAGGTATCTCAGCAGGTGGGGCGGAGGTGGAGAAGTGTGGCTCAGGGGTTAGAGGCGGCAGACCCGGAAGCTGAGATCGGTCCTGGACCAGGGTTCAATTCCCCGCCTCGGCGGGTCTTGGGCTAAAAATTCCACGGACTCGATAATTCTCGCTCCGGTGCCTTCTCGACTCACGGGTTCACACTCTGCGACTCTGGGCAATAGCTTGCTTAATCTCCACAACGGCCCCTCGCGGCGGGATGCCTGACTTTCACCTTGTGGATACCCGCTGGGGCTATCACACAGGGGAATATCAGGACGGGTTCCCTAAGCAAGCGCCGGGACACCCACTGCGGGTAGCTGTGCGCTATATAAGCTCAATTACATTTACATTTACATTTACATCTGGATTCCTGGTGCTGATTTTTGTTGTCATGGGCGAACACTGATCATGCGTTTGTGCCATGAAGTAGACCTGTCTCACCGATTGCAATCTTGTTGGAAGGGGGATTGAAGCTACCCTCATAGTGGTGAAAGGCTACTGTCTTTGCTAGAACTTAAGTAGAAAGAGTGTGGTGGTGGTCGCACACTCTGTAGTGATCAGTAGAAGAGAAATGGCCTTTTTACCTGCGTCACTGAAATGAGGTCTGCAGGCTCACTCATGTAAAGTTTTGCTGCTGTTTGATTACCTCACCCATGGCCTCCATCAAGTTAGTATGTATTGCTGTGCAGGGTGCTTGTGCTGTATGCACCTGCTAGATGCATGTGTGCATGTGAATAGTACATTACATGGAAGTATCATTTTGAGATTCCCAGGGCTGACTGCAGGTCATGGATAGGTACATTACATGGATGGAAGAATCATTTTGGGAGACCAAGGACTGACTGCAGGAGCATTAGGAGGTAGAGGAATCCCCCAGACAGATTTGTGGAGTGCTGCATTCCTGTGAGCTGCATGGGACACACAGGAGGAAGAAGAGGCAGGCTCTTCAGTAAACTTTAAAGGGTGCTCTTTGATTTAGAGAGAGGTCGCTGGAAAGGGGCCTGTGCATATGTCCAGAAAGAGATGTGGCTGATAAGAGAGTCATTAAGAGTAGGGCTGGATGCGCTGGGGTAACTTTTAATGCACATATCACTGTGGCAGTTGTAAACCTCTAGACCCTCTCGTGGCCTATGTTGTGGGGCTAGCCACTCCTGATGCAACAGATTGCTTTCTGGAGAAAGGGCAGGGCAGAGAAGGGGATACTTTTAAAGGAAGCAGACCCCCAACACAAACTTCAAAGACTTAGACCCTATATCACATTTTGTGTCTGGAAATGTACCATATATATATAAAGGTGAGATCAAGGCCTCCAAAATTGTAAACTGTCATTCAGCCAGTCAGATGTGGGAGGAGGAGAAGCTCTGACCAGGACTGGAGGCGAATGCCTGCCAGTCTTCCAGCTGGGTGAGGAGGTAATCACCCAGGGACATTGAACACCACCTGTCTTCCGCCTCCCTCAGAGACTTCAGTTGCACAATCCTTGCAGGCGGGTTAGTCTGATTGCAAAAAATGCATTCTTTTACATAGTGCTTCAGGCGTTGGAACACTTTTGACTTTTATTAAAGTCGGAGTGGGACCCCTAAGACTCTGGTAAAGAGTGGGGGCCTAACCTGAATTTCACCTATAGTGAATGGACTATAAACAATACGACTAGGGAGAGAGAAGTAGGACTAAGGGACCCATCTATTGAACACTAGACGGCGAACTGCAGTAAACATCCCAATCTGTCTGTCGGGAGCATGGCCGGCGCACAGAACGGAGGCCCGTAAAGATACCACCTCAATTTTGCACTTTGTTTTACTTCCCTGGGACAATAATTGGACTTTGACCAAACCTTGAACCTATCCCCTAACCTGCTTACATATCAGTCAGGACTTGAACCTGCGGAACTTACCCCAGACTGTGGAGACCAAGCGATTTGGCTGATGCCCGGTGGAGCTACCAGATAGCTAAAAGAGGAGATTGATTGTGGACTCCCCGCCCCCCCCCCCCCCCCCCACCCCCGCTGTTACATACCCAGCCGGACCTTGGGCAGATTTTCCCCTTGTCTCTACGTACTATCTTCCTCCTACCCCTTTACCCTATCCCCTCACCCTTCCTCGCTCGATCCACCCTGTCCCCTATGTTCTTTAAATGCTATTCTTGATACTTATCTAACTTTTATCTGATGTAAATTGCAACATTATTGTTACTCATGTAAAGCGCTCTGATTCCTTCAGGTCTAGCCATCGCTATACAAAACTCATTAATTAAATATGCTCGCATTTAGTACTCTTTCTCGCTTTGTCTACTTCCCTAGCTCCTATCCCCTCTCCCCTGAATCTCTCCCCTTGCCTAGTACTCTGCCTAGCCCCCTGTTCTTTGTGCCCTTTGACTAAGCACTCCTTCTCCCCTTGTTGGGGAAAGATCCAATATTTATACTCTGGAGTCTCAGCGTACCCGCTGAGAGAGTCCACTGTGCCAAGGGAGCCACTCACACTTGAGGTATGGTATGGCACCCATTGCCAAAGCACTCCCTCTCCCCTTTTTGGGGAAGGATCCAGTATGTAGGCCTTGGAGTCTCAGATACCCCTCTGAGAGAGTCCACTGCGTAAAGGAAGCCTCTTGCAACAGAGATAGGGAAGTGGTACCACTTCCCCTGGGATCACAGCTTACTGGACTTTGGACGTTGCTTTGACTCGTCTACCGGTTTGTGTCCCCGTCACCCTTCCCTTCCTCTTCCCATGCTGTGTCTCTCACCCTCCCCTCCTCTTTCCCGCCTTCATTATCTATCTACTTCCCCTGCTCCAACCCCCCCTCCCCTGAATCTCTCACCTTGCCTGCTTTTCCCCTTACGTGTTTTTGCTTATTGTTTATCTCGACCTTACAAGTAACTATGCTGCCATGCTCTAAGAACCGTGTAACCTTTGTAACGATGTAACCATGATCTGATGCTCATGTAAAGCGCTCTGATACCTCCGGGTCTAGCCAGCGCTATATAAACCTTTAAAATAAATCCTGACTACAGGGGGCTGTATGCATTGTTTGTGTGTGTCGTATTTCACTGTGTGTTCTTAAATAAATACTACTTTTGTAATTAAAGACTTTATTTGACTGGACCATCATTTATTGCTGCTGGTGAACATACTTTGAGTAGTGATCCTGTGTTCATCCCCTGTATCTACCTCCTCCCGGCCCCGGACTGCTCGACCTGCGCTACCATCGCAAGTCAAGTGCTGAAGGGGTATTTGGCCCGGTTGCTCAGGTCCCATAGTAGGTCGCACCCCGAGCAATGGTAGAAAAGGCCTCAACCACTTACCGCTGGGCCCCTTAGCTCCTGCTTGCCCTGTGGCGCTCTGATAGGTCTTTTGATAGTGCTATACAAATCCCAGTAACATGAGGTTATATCGCACAAAGAGTATAGGTTACCTGGTTCTTGGTCGCATGAATGAAAAAGGCAGACTATTAAGGGTGGCGCACCATGTAGAAGAATGTTAAGACATATTCTGGACAGGGTTTGTGCAGCATCATTTTAAAAATGTCTGACATTCTGCACTAGAGGACAGTGACTTTGATAGTTGAACTCGACAGAGTGAATCTATGATTGATGTACCTTATTCTGTATTTGTGGTCTTGGATTGGGGTTGGCACTTTAACAATTATATGGGTTAGAGTTGTAGGTTTTCTTGTGCTGTGCTGGTAACACCCTGGTCCTTACATCTACATCTTCCTTACATTAAAACTGCGCATGCCCTTGAATGCAGACGGACTGCAGTGAGAGGGTGAAACAGCATCCCTTGAAAGATAAGTGGCATGTTCGCTGGAAAAACGTACAGAAAATCCGAACGTACTCTCTGGAATTTACCATTAACATGCCTTCATGGTGAGTTGATTTCGGGGGAGGATGACTGCATTGTCCCGTGACGCTCCTTCCCTTGCAAAACAGGTACATTTGTGTTGATTCCTAATCTTAGGATTGACTCAGCTGATAAACGCTGTTCAAGGGGCTGCTGATGTTTGCGCCCTCCCTGCAGCAGCATTCCTGTGGCGTGAGGAAATGTGATGAATTGTACCTTTGGTTGTTGACTTCAGTACCTCGAGATAAATAGAAGTAAGCTCTCCGTGAGTGAGTCAGGTGCGTAGTGGCTTGTTATCAAGGGAGTCATGAGGGAGATGCATGGATTATGCTTCTGGGTGCAAAAAATTTTGCCATAATATTTTACTAAACTGATTTACACTTTGTTAGTAAATTACCACTTTCCCTTTCAAGTGTGTGCACGCTGTGCCACGCCCCTCATGCTAACTCAGGAGTCATTTAACTCCTGTTTATGTATAAGGCAGTGTAAATCTTTTCGCACATTCCTTTGATTCAAAAACCCATAGCAATATAAAAAAAAAGTTACTTTGCAAATGAAACCACCGTCAGTCTCAAAACGTGAACATTCTGTTTTGTGTACAACCTGTAACTGTATAATTTTCTGTGATGATAGAATTTTAGGTCTGAAGTTACCAAGCCCTTTTGTTTTGACCAAAAATATATGCATAGTATACTTACATTTAGGGGCTTTCAGCCAGCCCCCTTCATCCATTGGTCTGTTGTTGCCAGTCACATTTATTTTCTTCCACCCACTACAGCATTCAGCAATGAGACAGCCCGCTTTAGCCACTTGCTAACATTTTATGTTTTTATTTATACTTCACTAGAGAGGCTATGCCTTTTTATGACTCTATGTTCTTTTATGTAAATGCTGTGCAGGAGATAGCAATTTTTTGTACAGCAATGAAAACATTTTCCCCCAAACATTGATTATAGTAGCTTTTCTCTTGTGTCCTCTGGTGTAAGAACTGGAACACTAAAGCGGTTTGCAAAGTCATATAGCACCTAATAAAGGGCATAAGTAAATAATGACCAGGATCTCTGGCATGCTCTAATAGGACATTGCATATTGTTTATTTTCTTAATGTCCTATTGGGAAGGCCAAACCCTCACAGGTCTGTGTGGGCTTTTATAGTGATGTCCTTTGTGAAAGTACAAGCACCACCCCAGCACTCTTCCCCCTCCCCACCTGAGCAGAGTGACTCTTTTCCTGTAGACGTAAGTCTATTATATCTTGAAGGCTTACACTGAACGCAAAATGTGGGGATTAGTCTTGCTAGGGCAAAATAGTCTATGGCAGGAAATGAACAGTACCACTGACAACTGTCCAGGTACCCCATCTCCAATGGACATAGATAGAAAATTCAAAAAACTCTTCAAGATTTCTGTGCGAGACTGGTCTTTCTCAGGGGACATTTTAAAAACTAAGACCTTCACTCAGTGCTTCAAATGGGCAGTTACTCCAAGGTTTTGAATACTAGCAATTCTTTAATTTGAAAGGGAGAGTACCTGCATTTTTCATCTGGGACAGTACTTTTATTGGAAAAATGCCAGCACTTGGCAGACGCATACAGGCCACCTGGGATAGTGAGTACCTATTCTTTTATTTTTTAAATTCAAATCATTTTTATTTGGAATAGAAAAAAGAAGGGAGACAAGACAATAAGATACAATAAAATACAGTAAAGTACACTAAATGCAATACACTAAATACAATATGCTGATTGCAATAGCAAAACAATAATACAATACAATAATAAAACATAAAAGAAAGTAAAACAAGTGATAACTAATACATATACAGTCGCATATACAATGTATGTATCCGTCTAGGGTCTCGTATCGATAGAATCCATAGACGTCTCACAATTCAGAACTTCGTTAGGGATAATGACTTGCGATTGATGTTTGTCTGCGGCAGTCGTGAAATAGATTTACCTGTATTGTCTACGGAGGATCAAATGAAAAGGAGGAAGCATCAAGTGATTTCCACAATTTTTTATGAGAGACACGCCCTGGAGAGGAGTGTAGGGCTGGGTTATCGGCCCCTCTTAAAAAGGACAACCAATCTTGCCACATTTTGAACGACACTTCAGAGGCGTTTTTCCACTTACATAGCACAACTTTGCATGCCAGTGTGAGTAGTAGATCAAGGTGCTGGCGATCAATAGCATTTGTCAATTTCGGGTCTAGTACTCCCAGCAGGACATATACAAAATCCCTAGCAGGTTTGATGCTGAAAACATGCTCTATGCATTCAAAGATTCTATCCCAATATTCCTTCAAGGAGGGGCAGTTAAATAGCATATCGGCCAAGTCCCCCACTCCTGCATCACAATTACAACATTTGGGGCTGTCTCTTAGGTGAAGTCTAAAAAGCTTCTCTGGTGTCCAGTATGATCTGTTAATTATCATGTATTTAGTTTGTGACAATATAGGGGATATCTTGTTCCTGAAGGCAGTTGTGTGAATTATATCCCACTCGAAAGTCAGACCCGTTGTGTTGGGCTCTGTTTCCCATCTTATCTCATTTCGTCTGTGTGTTTTCTGTGGAAGGGGAAGGCGCAGTTTATAAATCTTCTTTTATATTTCCATTTCAAGCACTGCCTTCACTTCTATACCTGAGAGCACCTCCTTCCCTGCAGGACTTTTAAACAATAGCTGCACTACCTTATGTTGACTACTCATATTCTCTGAACTGAAACAAAACATCTCAATACAATCACTAATGGAGTCAACATCCTCCCATCTCCAAATGTGTAAGCACTCCCTGGCGAAGCGTGTACGCTTACCCTCAATCTAGTTAATACCTCACACACACAATGTAGCTCCTCTAAAAACAGGACCAATCCTCCTGCTATTATAAAAAATCTAACTTTGACTTTGACATCAACGTTTACTAACCCACCACACTTTTACCCTTTGTGGAATGATAAAGCAGCTACTACTGGATCTAATGGACATCAACTCCCTCCTCCTCGATTGCACATCAGGGTTCAGACCATGCTTCAGAACAGATACCACGAGCTTCCAGGCTGTGGATGACTACCAAATAATCACTGACAACAGTAACCCTACTTCCTGGTCCTCCTCCATCTTTCTGTGACATTCAGCAAATGCTACATGCTACTAGTGGTCATTGACAAAGGTTCTAACAACACACTTAAGTTTTCAATAAAACCTACTGCATTTGTTCTCATGACGATGCTCTGTTGGGCATCAACTCGAATAGATGAACATTAGCAGGTGCGAACAGCATGTGTTTAAATTTCTGTTCTCTTAACAGTTATCTTTAACCTATTACTTTACGTTTTCTTTTATCTTCTAATCCTTATCTTGCTTAATTCCATAAAAATTTACAAGTGCAGTGACTACCTGAACCCTACCTAAGTCTCTACAAACTTCTGCATCCTCAACATCCTGTGATTCTGGGCATATCACTTGATCTCCCCGTGTCTAACAAAATGAATGTTTCCATCTGTAACGAAACTAGTGCCCATGTAAAGCGTTCTGATACCCAATGTCTCTGGTCTAGTTCGCGCTATATAAAACTCTAAAAATAAAAAAAAATCCACTGCCCGGAAGTCGATCTTACTCTCATTCATATATTTTATTTGTGTACCTCGTCATGATCAAGTTCACGCATTGCAAGTAGCTCCAAACAAGCCCAGATTCAGGAATGTTTTACCAACTTGACCTAGACCAAATTAAACTGGAACTTTCTCAAAATACGAAGACCCTTTGATTTGTAATTGACATCAGCTTCTGTTTCAAAATTCACAACACCAAAATAAATAAATAAAATCTAGAGAGTATGGGACCAGCGTTTTTCCACTGAGCCAGAATTCAGGGCAACTGTACAGGCTTTGTACCACTCTCACCTGGAAGGCGACATTGTACTTCGCACAAGCATCAAATTGCCTCCTTCCCCACTAAAGATCGCCCTGCAAACCACTGACATAACAAGTAAAAGGTCTTAAGAAAGACACCACCACCCTTGCATTGCCCAAATTACGCTATGTATTTCTTTTTTTTCAAATTTTATTTTTCCTTATGCCAGGTTCATGATAATTGAGTCACTGCAGTTTTGGGCACGAAACCCAAAGTTCGTCCTGCCATAGGTCTTTGCTCTCGGCATGACCGCATACTAAACATTTGACCATCTCCAAATGGTGGTATAAGAAACTGGATCACCAATGGTGTCACTGTTAAACTTCGGAGGACCATGTTGCCTACAAAGATAAACTACGCTCTTACAAAAAGCTTTATCGTATTACTTGTGCTCAGTGCTATCCCAATCAATTTTTTTCTTTTGTCCAACCCTACTTCAAGAAGTGTTTATCTACAATTCACTGGCTCAACCTGCTTGCTTAAATGTCTCCACTCCTCCATCGCAGAAGATATGTACAGATCTCTTGGACTTCTTTCAAGACAAAATTCTGAAACTTGTATCTTCCTTCACTCAGTGGAGCTGTCCATCCTCCTGCCGCTTGCGGTATCTCAGCTCTTTCTCACTTTCTGACTAATCCCTTTTCATCCTGGTCTTCTTTGGTGCCGGTCTCACAGGAGGAGCTTCTGACACATCTCTAGTCGCAGTTTAGGACCCTGTCCAGCTAAGATTGCCGCTGCTTAAAGTACCTCTTCCCTTCTGAGGTTCATTTGCAGTCTGACCTATCGCTCTTTCTCCACTTGCTGCTAAAGTCACCAAAAGATGTATTTACTCGCAACTGTCCACTTTCATTTAAGATAAATCTCTTACATGCTCCCCAATCCCAGTTCCGTTTGATACTTAACACTGAGACGGTTCTTACAGTCGCCACAAATTCCATTGGAATTACCCTTGAAGCGGAAGGATGGGCAATGCTGATCATCTTTGATTTGTCAGTGGCATTTGATACTGTCTCTCGCAGTCTTATGGTGCATACATTGTCTAAAGAAGACATTGTAGGTACAGTTCACAACTGTTTCACTGCATTCCTTTCTGGGCGCACTCATGTAATTTCACTGGCTCGATTTCTATTGGGTTTTAAAAAAAAATCTCTTTGGCATCCCACAGTGCTTCTCTCTGAGCATGTCACTCTTCACTCTTTATATGGCGCCAGGACAAACTCATTACTATATTTGGAATTCACTTTTATGCTTACACTCATGACAAGCAAATTATTCTGAAATTGCAAGGTGCATCCATTTCTCTTCAGAATCAGTTTTAAAACTGCCTTTGTGCCCTGACAGAAAGAATGTGGTCTAACTTGCTCTAGTCTGGCAAGACCGAGGTTTTAATCTCTGGGAATTTAATTCTTCTGTCTGGTCCTCCAACTGGTGGCTGACCTCTTTGGGTACTTGCCCTTCCCCATCCCCTTCTGTTTGGAACGTAGAGTCGTATTTGACCGGATGCTCACTTTTGACGCACATATTAACAAACTTGCATCCACCTGTTTTTTCCTGATAAAATTTATCAGAAAAAGGAATCTCTTTCCTTCCCAGGACTTCGAAACAAGCCCTGATCCAGTCACTAGTTATCAGCACACTTGCTTAATGCAACTCGCGGTCTTTGGCCTTCCTGAAGTTGTTCTGCACAAATTGCAATTAATCCAAAATGCAGCCTCGCGCCTTATCAGCTGCAGTAGGACTCAAGAAGTTCCCCTCTCCTCCGAGCTCTCCATTGGCTTCCTATGGGCAAGCAGGCCACTTTCAAGCCCTCTGTTTACGTTACAAAGGGCTTCATTACCTCTACTGTTACACATACCTTCCTTCTAATTTTAAGGAACACACACCCTTTAGACCCCTCTGCTCTAGTAACTCCCATCCTACCATCATTCCCAGAATCAAGAAATTGCGATAGGGTGGTCGAACGTTTGTTTTTGTTACAGCAAAATGTTACAATAGCATGCCTCTGCCCAACCGCTCAGAACCAGACATGCTGATATTCCCCAAACTCTTGAAGAACTACCTATTAGGCTGATTCACTTACTTTGCCCTCTCTGCTAGCGCCAGGACACCAAGGCAGGGTAACTGTGTGATTTATAAAATGCATTTATGTCAAAGAGGTTTGCAACATATGCGTTTCCCGGAAAAGATGGCCTCATCTTTCAAACCTGTTGCAATCAGTTGCAAGGCAGTAACTACCAACCCACTGCTCCAACTTACAAACATCACTCATAAAGCCTTGGAATCACCAAACTCGAAATAAAGAGTGTTAGAAACGGGACCCTGGCTGGCCAAGACTCGCGTCGAGGTCAGTCAGGGATCGCCATTTCTAAAGTCAGGGCAAGGGAGTCACACACACCAAGGTAACCCCCACTCGCCCTCTAGGTAACGTGGCGCGAGCAGTCTAGGCTAAATTTGGAGGCGGTATGAGTTAAGTATCTGCGCACGCACCCCAGCAACAACACCCAAGGCCCACCACAAAGAAAGACTCCACACAAGGATATATAAAAAATAGCCTTTGTATTATAATAAACAAAACACATTAGATAACACACAAACTTTACAATGTGCGAGGGGCACGGGCAGAATTTACAAGGGGAATTATGTACAGGACAGGGCCACATGGACCACTGTCAGGGGTAGGCACTTGTCAGAAAATAATACTGGTAGGTATACACTTATGACATAAACATATAATGATTAGCACCAAAATTATAAATGCAACACACATCCAGTAATCACTGGAACAGAGTAAAGACCTCCTACGCAACCCTAACACTGTAGGTAATCACGCAGGTAACTAGGACCTTCTCATCAGGACCTAAGGAAGGAATACCAACACCTAAGCAATTCACTTTTAGCAAAGGGAAGGAAACCTAAACATAAAATGGGACATCAACAATCCTCTATGCAGGTCACATTTAGCAAAGTGGATAAACATAAAATGGGACATCAACAATCCTCTATGCAGGTCACATTTAGCAAAGTGGATAACCATAACATGAGACATCACCAATCCTCTATGCAGGTCACATTTAGCAGAGTGGATAAACCTAAAATGGGATGCCAACAATTGCACATGAGGTATTAAACACAGGGGTGCAGATTAGAACATATTGCACAAGGATCACATACACAGAAATCACCATGCGCGGGGTGCACATAGCACAACACTCAAAAATGTCCCTCAGGCCAACTGGCCTCGAAAGGGGCGGAATGCCCTGAGTCTCAGTGTCAGGGAGGTCTGCGCTGTAGGAAGGTACATCCTGACTATGGTTGCCCCCAACTTTTTGCCCTGTGTTTTAGCTGGTTTTTGACATAGTCGACCTGGAATCCTGCCAATCAGGACCCCAGGCCTACTGCTCTCTCTTTAAAATGGATTCCATGTACCCTAGGTGCATTTCCAATTGGTACTGGGCCACCCTATCAGACCCTGTAACTCAGGGCATGGGTGTACCCAGGGCTGCCAGGGGCTGCAGCATGTATTATGCCACCCCTGGCTGGCCTCCTAAATTTGACACAACTGGCTGCATGACAGCTGGGGCAAAGTTGTGTAATCACCCTTTGCTGTAGGTGTAGTATACCTATACCTAACCCTAAAATGGACCCACAGATTCCTATCAGTCACTCCTATGGCAGGCCTTGACAATCCTGAAGGCAGAGTGCTTGGAATCATGTGAGATGGTGCTCTGGCATGAGCTGAGCCTGTCTGCAGCTTGCGGAATCAAGTCCTAATAGCTGTTCCATGATATCGCATACCATATACTCTTAAGTGCATTATAATCCTCGCGGTTAAATGCTATCTTTGGTATTGCTTTATCAAAACATGTCGAGTAAGGTGTCATACGAATTGGAATACTAACCCCTCGCCAATTCTGGCGACGGGGTTAGCATTCCACCCTTCTAGAGGGACACGACATGTATGTAACTGTGAACCCCGGTTAAAGTTAACTGAAGCCTCAGCTCCACAAAATGGATGCTGCCACCACAGACACGAGTCTGACCCCCTGCAGCTGGGAGTCCTTCCAGCGAGGGGAGCCTGGACAAAGGGTTTCCTGTCAGGGGCGGTGCTAGCACCGTCCCAGACATGGTTTTGTGTATCCTGGGTAGGCAGGGCTTTTCAGGAAGGTGACTGCTGAGTGGCACCCCGGTGCTCACTACGCATAGGCCGGTCAGAACCAGTTCCAGGGGCACACCAGCCCCTGGCCTGGGGAAAGTCCGGCATGGCAGAGGGGTGTAACCACCCCCCTCCTAGTCCCACCCATAGGCAGGACCTAGTCACCGGGTCAGCCCCCTTTTTTAGTATAAAGATGGGAGCGGGCCCCCTGTTCAAATTAGATCATCTTTGGAATCAAGACCCGACTTTCTGCGAAAGGCATCAAGATTTCCTTCTTCAAGATTCTCCCTTGTGGCTAAGGAGTAGTCACCCTGCATCAAGCGGGCACCATCCTAAGAACACTGCGGTCTGCTGCAAGTCCTTCTTCACGAATCCGACGACCCAGCTCAACTAGACCCGGCTTCCCTGGCGGCACCTCTGACCTCTACTCACCTCTACAGCAAAGCTGAGAACTGTGAGTGCGACGAGACCTCGAGGGACCGACGATCGCCAAGGCTGCACGACTTCTTTGTAACAAGCCCACCGTGTGCTCCACTGGTGAGTGCTTTGGGGTCCGAGAAGCCCCAACCCTGAGCAGCTCCAGCACCGAAGATCAGCCCTCCAGCATCTCCACGATCTGCGTGGGGCCCTTCTGCTTTTGCGTGCTCACCGCGCTGTGTGGCTACTAGCCGGCTGGCTTGTGGCCTTCTTCACGACGCCCGGCGACATCACTGCTGCTGGTCTGGTTGCTCCAGACTGGCCCTTGCTTCCTTGCAACAGAGAAGCACCCCGGACCCTCCTGGTCCACTCCAGACGCCATTTTGAGTCCACCGCGTGGGCTTGAATTTGCCAAGGCTTTGTTGCCCAATCCTGGGTCCAGCGACGCCGACAGCTTCAATCTTCGTGGGACAGCTCGCTCCTCCATCCTGGTCGCCGACAACGCCTCCTGGTCCGTGAGATCTGCGAGCACAGCGTCACCCACTCACCTAGTCGAGGTGACTACCATCCGGTGCCCTCCTGGTGCCACCTGACTACTGGCTAGTAGTCACGAACTTGGTCCCCTCTGCTTTCAGGTGTCATCTTCCTTCGATCCAGGCTTGGATCCATCGAACTTTCTTCACTGGTCGCCTGCCAGCAACTTCTTTCTTCCAGGCTCCTGGTCCGTCTACGAGGATTCCCGACGTCTTTTGAGACCTATGCAGCTGCAGCCCCTGGGCTAGGTAACTTCGGCATTTCGGTGCCCCAGCATAGCCTCACTATCCAAGGGTCAGAATCCACTTTCGTTTTCCTCCTACCAGGTCGGGTTCGCCCGAGAACACTAACTTTGTCTTTACTAGCTACCATAGACTTTGTCCCGCATCACGCGTGAGAGTGCACACTCTGCACCCGAGTCCCCTGGGTCTCCTAGAAGTAATCTGAAGATTCTATAGTCAAGATCTAGCGATTCCAAAGCCTATTAGTACTGTACTTACCTGCTAGTAATTTTGCATTCCACTTTCAGAGTATGTGGTTTTCCGTGCCCCTCTGGCATTTGTATATACTGTGCTAACTTAAGTATTTTCGTAAAGGTTTTGTTTTGTGCTTAGTACCCTGTCCTCATAAAGAGTACAGGGCTGTTGTGATTCTGAATAAATATCTTGTTTATTTTCAGAACACTTGTGTGGTGTCCTTTCACTTGGTGTTCAAGGGGTATATGTGTGGTAAACAGCTGGCTTAACACGCCCACTCGAGTCTTTAGCCTTAGACTGCTCGTATCCACGGTACTAGGATAGCTGGTCTATAAGGTTGACTTACAACCAATCATCAATAAGGGTTGCTGGACTGATACATAGTGTTCACTAGAATAGTGAGCACTGCATATCAGGCCACCTTCTCACATGCGCAGGCAGCACAGAACACAAAGCCTAAACGTAGCAGTTGCCCACAAAGTGCTGGGCAACTGATGCAGGAAAAGTTAGGGCAACGTTGGAGCCAGGAGGGCTCAAGAACAAGGTGGGGAGACACAGTGTGGGAGCCTCGGGGCTACAACCAACTAGCTGCCTGTGTCCCCCTAGAGCCTCTCAGGGCTCGCAAAGCAAATGTGCAAGGTAGAGCTCAGCGCTCTGAATCATAGAAAATGCCCCAGAGCCTCTCTCAGGGCTCTAAACGATGTGGGCAATGAGCCTCGCTGGGCTCGGAATCAACTGCGGGTCATGAGCCTCTCTGGGCTCTCACAAAGGACAAATGGGGCGTTGGAGTCCCTCCCGGGGGACTCAAGAACAGAATGGCCCCTCAGAGCCTCGTGGCTCTCATAGCACAAATAGGGGGGCGTTGGAGTCCCTCACGGGGGACTCTGCACTCAAGAAAAAATGCCCCCAGAGCCTCGTGGCTCTAAACAACTACGGGCGCGAGGTCGCGCTATGGGGGAGGGGCGGACACCGACAATGTGTCCCGACTCCCCTCTCCCCTTTCAGGCACTCACCAGGTCTCTGGGTGGCAGGGCGGCTCCTCGGCGGCTTGGCTGGGACAAGGGGGGGGGCTCCCCTCCACTCGGGAGCCTCGAGGAAGGAGTCGGCTGCTCCTCTCGCCTCCCGCCTGGACCTGTGTCTTGTGCACGCCGCCTGACTTCCGCCGGGGCCGCCAATGGCAGCGCGGCCCTGGGGGTCAGGAGGCGGGACTTCCGGGTCGCGGAAGGCAGCGGCCCGGCAACAGCTTCCAGTGCTCCCGGGCTGCGCGGGTGATTTCTTGGGCAATGCCAGGTGGGCACCGGCTCTAAATAAAATAAACACCACGGGGCAATGCCGGGTAGGCACCGGCCTTAAATTAAATATAAAGCGAGGTGGGCACTCGCTCGCCCAAAAAAATCGGCAATTCGGCTCCAATGCCGGGTGGGCACCGGAAATGCAAATAAAGCGCTCCCAAGCGCTGAAGGTCGAGGCACAGCGCTCTCAAGCGCCAAGGGAAGCGCGCTCGGCGCTTCAAGGGAAATAAAGCGCGCCTAGCGCTATAAATCAAAGTCAGGGCGCCTCCAGGCACAGGAAAGCTCCAGCAGGGTCTGGAGGCAGGCAGAGGGGCAAGGCAGGGCCAGAGCCAGCACACTGGGTCTCCAGGCAGGGAGACAGCCAAGTGGCGGTCCTCTTGGCCCCTGCAGCAGCAACAGCCCCCTCTGGCAGGATCCTGGAAGAAAACCCAAGAAAGGACAAATTGTATGGGGACACAGCCCCTTCTTATACAGAAAAACCCCTTTGTCTCAGGGTGCAGGGTGGGGAAAAACCAGTCGCAGCTGGTTTTGGGGTACTCTGTTTACCTCAACCACCCTCTCTATTCACTGGCAGGGCTAGGGCCATCAGTCGCACTACAGGGGGTGGAGCCAGCATTGTCTGGGGAAAGTCCAGGCCCATCAGGGACCAAGTGCACTCCTCCCAACCCATCAAGCATGCTAATCTCACACTCACCACCGGGCAGACCCATCCAGCCTTCCTGGAGCCAGGCTCACCACCCAGCTCCAGCCAATCACACTGCAGACATATTTTACAGTAATATGTCAAGTCCTAAAAATGGCATTTCTACACATGACACACACATACCACATACACCATTGCGAAGCATTCATTCTCACGAACTCGCACATACCAAATTCGAGCATGCACTCCCCACACATCAGGAACTACTAGGGACACAGACATTCCCCATGCATCCCTATGGGAGAGCAGGCCAGCCTAACTACATGAACGCACTTTACTCTGGGACACAGAGAAAAAGTGCGCACAGACCAGAAAATCATCCACGCATATCACAGATTAAAAGCAAAAAGATTAGGGGTGAACCTGCCTTAAGAGCCAAGTCCAACAAAGAGGAACAAAAGAGAGAAGACCAGGGCAGCATTCTCAATCTACACACCATGAGGCAGACTCGTTCCACCTCTCCTGGAGTATAGAAAGTTGCTATAAACATACCTCTACACCTCGTGGTTCACCCCAAACCTCAGTTTACCACCATGATCTCCCAAAGAACCCTAATAAATTCTCCCTCATGTTATCTCTCCTTTGACTCATCCCACATCTATTTTTTCTACTCCTGATTCCCTTTCTCTCTAATCCCTTTATACATGCTCTTCCCTCCTCCATCTCTCCTTTACTCATCCCAAATCTCAACTTACTACCATGATCTCCCAATTAACAATTCTCTCTTTTCTCTCTTCTATCCCTCCATTGCTCTATTCAATCCAACTAAGCGGCTTGCATGCCCTCCGCTCAATTTAACTTGTATCTCCCTATTGTAATACTATACTCCTACTTCCCTATACTAATCTACCACTAATCCTTATGGGTTCCGGAGTAGCGTGCTACTAGCCAAAAAGTAATTTGATGCCTCGTCAAGGGCAGTAAGTGCTATATAAATGCAATTACAATATCTCTTGAAGGGACATCTCATGCTGCATGGATGCGTATCCTCTCCACCCCTCTTGTGCCTGGTGACATACAGACTATCTCTCCCTGACCATGTACAGTATCTTAAAGTGTCATTACCTCTCCACCTTGAGCAGATCTGTTACTTCTCACCCATCTACTGTTACCAATGCCAGTGCTCAAATCTTTACCGAGAAGGATGGCATGTTCACTTTAATGCTTGAACTTAAACCTATGACCTGTGGATTCCTCACAGATTGCTGCAGAAGGCCCATTAATCAATAGAGTTATACTTGTGTCCATCATGTTGCATAAATTGTAACGTTGAGATGTATTTCCCTGTATGTACTTTAATGGGACAATCTGGAAAATGACATGGCACTGTTTAGTAACTGTCCTGACAATGTTTCTTACCGTAGTAAATAAACCGACATAGTAATATGTGTTTTACTTGAAAAATGTGAAACCCTTATTGCATTGTTTCCATTAGTTAGAGTGTTAGTAAATGGGCGTCATTAAGTCGTTTAGTGCATGATGTGTTTGCATGACGTCTTTACTTTTGTAATGCAGAGATGCATTTAAATTTGCTCTTGTTATACCATGGTGGACGTGGCATCTCTTGAACAGTTCCTTGCTAGGGGCAAAGTAGGAAGAATGTGATGTTGAACGACAGACCATCTTCAAGCAACACCCATGTCTCCACCTTCTTCTGCATGCACTGCCATACACTACACAGTGATCTAAGCCATGAGCATGCTCCTGATTGAAATTGAGAACTGTTTCCAGCTCTATCCTCACACGGATGCCCATGAGTGAGGAGGGTGCAGTAACAATGGGTACTCCCATGCCACCATGCCATACTGGGGGGGGGGGGGGGGTGGAGTCAGTGGGGGGTTTCTTGCCTATCTGTGGTGTCTCTGTATTCCTTCTAAGCATTTGAAGGCCACAAGGAGAATTGTTACATGGGATGATGTTATGCTCTTACAACACAAACACACACTTAAACGTTTCAGTTTTAAGCACTTTTGCAACATCTAAAACTGAACTCTCATCTGCCCCTACCAGTGTTCAGACCATTATATTGGTGTGAAGTTGTCAGAAGAACCTGGAGGTCTTGCACATATAAATTCATAAGATGTTTTTCTAAATTCTAAAAGCTGCATGGTATAGAATGCCTTTTTTTGACCAAGAAGAGTATACCCAAGCTGGTAGGATAGCTCTGTGAGTTAAAAACATGCTGCTGAGATCTGTGTGTGGCTTGGTGAATATAGGAATCAATGCAGTTGGACCTGACTGAGCCTCACAGGCTTCCTATATTATGTTAGGGCTCGCGGTTTTATGGTATTTATTTTTTTAACATTTCCGTCCGTATTTATCCATATTTTTTTCTATTTTATCTGTATTTATCCATATTTATTTGGGGTTTTGTGTATAAATGAAGGTGTAAAATTGTACATTTCCATATTTATTTAACTGAAAGATGCACACTTATACTTTGATGTCTTTCCTGTTTTAGCTATTTAAGCTGCCAAATAATACATAACAATACATCGACTAGTAAATACTAGCATTATACCACACTATATTGACATTCGTGATTTAAAGAAATTTCATCCTGTTTTTTAATTTCCCATGCTGTCCATCTGCTCAGCTGTTATTCTAAAATTCATGAAAGACCGCACAATTTCTGTATTTATCCACTTTTAAAAATAAATGCAGACAAAAAACACATTGTTTTCTGTCTGCATTTATCTGTAAAAATCAGTAAAAACTGGAAACAGGGAGCCTTAATTATTTTGTAGAATGTATTTAGGCCTTAATACCCCTAACAAGGGCGCAAAGCGCATCATTTTCTGGTTGCCCTTTAGCATGGATAGTTAGGTGGTGTTAGAGGTAGATTGAGCTCTGTGAGAAATGTTGGTGGTGGTGTGTGAGGTTCAAAGAAATGCTTCAAACGTGGTACTGTGATGGCCACTATGCATGATCAAGGCACATTATAGAGTGTGTGTTCAAATAGATAGTCACGCAAACATACACCTGCCATGTGTGATTAAGAGAATGGGAGGAGCCATGCTTTTAGGGCACTCAGAAACTCCGAAATATTGTCAGTTTTTAGGTTCGCCTGAACAGCGCATGTGCTGTCAGCGTCATCTATTGTTAAGAAAAAACTTATAACTGGCTGGGAGCCTGCCCATTACTTACCAATACTTAGCAGTGGTTGTCTTCCACATCACTCCATTTTTCTTGCTTCTTTTTGGTCATGCCGCTTGCTTTCTTATGGAGCTTTGGTCCCTGCTGTGGAGTATGGACCTAGCAAAGTTTTCTGTTTGCTGTCCGAATCCTTCCAGTAGCCACAGGCTCCTCCAGGTACTATTTTTTAAAAATACTTTTTGCCATGCACTCTAGAAGAGTGCATGACACTCAGTGGTCTCAACCCCACCTTCTACTGTCCATTGCTTCTTCCACCCTCCTCTCACGCACCTTCCTGATGTTGCTCCCCCCACCGCTGTCTGTTATAGCTGTACCTATCTTCCTTCCCTACACCTTCCTCATGTTGTTTGCCCTCAAACGCTTTTTGAGACATTGCACAGCAGAAAGGCTTCTGTCCAACATGGCTTAAAGGGAAAAAAGTGCTAAGATGTGGTCAATGCAGGGCTCGTTATTGCGCTTTCCCCTTTACTTTAGGCTATGCTGTACAGCAGTGGTGCAAAAATGTCTTTAAAAAATCATTGACAGAGCTAATCTATCTTGCTTAGGCGAAACCTATTGGCTCTGCCAATGCTTGTTATTTTTGCATGCATCAAGCTCCAAAGTGTAGCCATCTAAACAGAGAAGGCGGTTCCCATAGCTTTCCAAGGGAGGGCTGTTTAGAGTGTATCCCCCCTCAGTGAACTGAAGCATTTTTGGAGATGAAACGTGTTACTCATGAAAACGCAGCAGTCAGAGGCAGGCAGGTATTTATTGGGAAATAATAAGAACGCGCTGCCAGTTCTTTAGCGCGGCCAAGGACTGCTTCTGGGAGATAAGGGTAACAGAACAAGCGCTCGGACATCAGATGCATCGCTGCATCCCTTTCCTGCTCAAACAATGCGCGCGCTCACGTGGCGTAAATCTCTGGGCCGCGGCGGGGGTATCGCGTTTTTCACCAGCCGCTGATATTGCTGTGCGCGCTTTCATCCAGCGTCAGGGCCGCCGGGGACGCGCCCTGCGTGGCCTCGGAATTACATCCCCGTCCTTCACCTCGTTTGTTGTGGTTGTCTGAACAGCTCTTTCTCCCGGCGCGTGCAGGCCCGTGATGCCGACCCTGTATTTTGTCATGTTTTGACAGGTGACAGCCAGGACGATTAAGAAAAGACGCTCAGTATAAATGAACAAAGGCATTCTAACCATGCCCACGTTTCGTTTACGGCCATTTACTGATCAAGAAAAGTTTAGTTTTGATTTGTGATGACCCGCATAGAGCGGGGGGGCAAACCCTCACAGACGGACAGAGTTCATCAGAAAGCCTGCCAGGATCTTGGCATATACTGGCTTTCTTCTAGTCATCCTGAAGCAACATTCCTGAATCTGCCTGCCCCACTCAATGCTCCCCGAATCTCTGACTAGATCAAGAGGTGGGTAGACCATGTGTTCCCTCCTTGGCAGGTGGTGCGTGCAGGTACACCTTGTAGTTACATTTTTTTTATGGGAAGCCACCTTTCCATCTCCTACCCACAGTGATCTCAAACCAACTGTACAGTGCTCGGCCTACCACCAGTACCAGTTTTCATGCATCCATCACAGACTCATCCCTTACAGCCACATGACCCAAAGAGCTGATGGGCCCCTAAGCTACTTAAGCAGCCACCCATCTACCAATGGAAGAGCCTTCAGAGAGCGTATCCCTAAAGAGGTGGGAGGTAGTTACTTTTTTTATAGGATAGAGAATATCTTTGGAATACATAGTTTTGGTAATTGGCAACAGAGAAGCATGAACTAATACTGAATCTAGAAAATATGTTGTAAGCAATGTGGGCATCTCGAGGAGAAGCGCAAAAGTAGTTGCAGCGTTTGAAGACCTCCACACGCCATGCTTAAGAGAAAACCTTGAAAGGTGCAAGGCAGGGAGCAATTTACTTTGATTTGTTTTTTAGGGTCAAGCCTGCAAGAGCATGCGCTAGCGCATGCGTCTTGCTTGCGATACATACACAGTTGTATGCATATACAGGCTTGGAGCTCGCCCGTTGCTTACCGTTGGTTGGCTTGCAGGGCACCCTTCTTTACAGCCTCATAATTCGTCAAGGCAGGTTTAACATCATTTCCGTTCCTCTCTTTGGAAAAGGGATCAAGCACTGATTGATTCAACTTAATCAGTGCCAGTCTGCTGCTCCCAGTGTGATTGAGGTACTATTTTGTTCTGTTTAACTTTTAGTTCTCTGCAAACAGAGGGGATGTGACTGGCAAAAACGTGCTCAGCAGGTCAAACAAAATTGCAGAGATTGATCTTTTATAGTTAAGTTTCTTTTATTTTGCCAAGTCTTCTTTTCTCACTTTGCACTCATGTTTTGTTTTGTTTTTGCTCATTCACGCTGTTCTCAAAAGATGAGGATTATGTTATTACAAAGGAACATTGCTTATTTCTTATGCGTAATTTCTGAAATGATGCTTTAAAACAGTCGTGCAGTACACCCCATGCCACCCCACTTCAATCCATCCCACTCAAGTCCACACCTATCCCCCCACCTCACCCCATACCACTCTTCCCTACTCAATCCTGTCCACCCGAGACCAATCCAAACCACTCTACCCAATCCGTCATACTCCAATCCGCCAAATTTTCCCCAATCTGCCCCAATCCAGTTCACCCCACTGCAATGTAACGATAGTCTGCTCCACTCGTATTTTCAGCACTCAATCTCCCCTACCCCAGTCCAAAACTATCTGCCCCACTCCAGTCCAAAACAATCTGTCCCACTGCAATTCGCCCCACTCCACCCTCCTCACCCACTCCAGTCCATCCACTCCAGTCCACCCACTCCATCCTAATCCACCCACTCCATCCTAATTCACCCTACTCCATCCTAATTCACCCTACTCCATCCTAATTCACCCTACTCCATCCTAATTCACCCTACTCCATCCTAATTCACCCTACTCCATCCTAATTCACCCTACTCCAGCCCAATCCACCTCACCCAATCCAAACCACCCCACTCAATCCACTTTGCCCCACTCCAATCCAAGACAATCTGCCACACCCCAATCCAAAACAATTGCTCCAATCCAAAGCAATCTGCCCCACTCCAATCCAAAACAATCTGCTCCACTCCAATCCAAAACAATCTGCTCCAATCCAAAACAATCTGCTCCAACCCAAAACAATCTGCCCTGCTCCAACCCAAAACAATCTGCCCCACTTCAACCCAAAACGATCTGCCCCACTCCAGTCCAAAACATTCTTCCCCTCTCCAACCCAAACCAATCTGCCCCACTCCAAAACAATCTGCCCCACTCCATCCCGAAACAATCTGCCCCACTCCAACCCAAAACAATCAGCTCCAATCCAGTCCACCCCACACCGCCCCAATCAAACTAAATCCAATCTACCCCACTCCAATCGCCCCAATCCAGTGCACCCCACCCTAATTCAGTACACCCCCTTTCCAAGTTGCCCCACACCAATCAATCCTCCCAAATCCAATCCACCCCATCCAATCCACCTCAGTCCAATTCAATCCAACCACTGCAATCCATTCTGCTCCACTCCATTCTACCCCACTGCACTTCCTTCTACCCCACCATAATCCACCCCATTTCAATCCACATTCTAATGCACCCGCTCCACTTTTCCCATTCTACTCCAATCTAATCCACCCCACCTCAGTTCAGTCTACCCCCACTCAATCCCATCCATCCAGACCACCAAACTTCAGTTCACCCCACTTCAATCCAATCCACTCCCTCCAGGCCAGTCTAATCCACCCTCCTGCACCCCACTCTATTTAACCCCACTCCAAATCACAATACTCTAATGCAATCCACCCATCCCACCTTAAATCTAATCCACCCAAATCCAAACCACCTCACCCCATTTCAATTCACCCCACCACACTCCACCACACTCCACCCCACCACACTCCACTCTAATCAACCACATCCACTCCACCAACTTCAATTCACCCCACTCTACCCAATCCACCCCACTCTACTCAATCCACCCCACTCTACCCAGTCCACCCCACTCTACCCAGTCCACCCCACTCTACCCAGTCCACCCCACTCTACCCAGTCCACCCCACTCTATCCAGTCCACCCCACTCTACCCAGTCCACCCCACTCTACCCAGTCCACCCCACTCTACCCAGTCCACCCCACTCTACCCAGTCCACCCCACTCTACCCAGTCCACCCCACTCTACCCAGTCCACCCCACTCTACCCAGTCCACCCCACTCTACCCAATCCACCCCACTCTACCCAATCCACCCCACTCTACTCAATCCACCCCACTCTACCCAGTCCACCCCACTCTACCCAGTCCACCCCACTCTATCCAGTCCACCCCACTCTACCCAGTCCACCCCACTCTACCCAGTCCACCCCACTCTACCCAGTCCACCCCACTCTACCCAGTCCACCCCACTCTACCCAGTCCACCCCACTCTACCCAGTCCACCCCACTCTACCCAATCCACCCCACTCTACCCAATCCACCCCACTCTACCCAATCCACCCCACTCTACCTAATCCACCCCACTCTACCCAATCCACCCCACTCTACCCAATCCACCCCACTCTACCCAATCCACCCCACTCTACCCAATCCACCCCACTCTACCTAATCCACCCCACTCTACCTAATCCACCCCACTCTACCTAATCCACCCCACTCTACCCAATCCACCCCACTCTACCCAATCCACCCCACTCTACCCAATCCACCCCACTCTACCCAATCCACCCCACTCTACCCAATCCACCCCACTCTACCCAATCCACCCCACTCTACCCAATCCACCCCACTCTACCTAATCCACCCCACTCTACCTAATTCACCCCACTCTACCTAATTCACCCCACTCTACCTAATTCACCCCACTCTACCTAATCCAACCCACTCCACCCCATCAACCCACTCCACCCGATTCCACCCCACCCTGACAATGCATTCTATGACACTCTCCTCCACTAAACTCTACTTCCCTCTATTCAACTCAACAACACTCTTCTCCCCCCAACTCCACTCCAGGACTCTCCACAGCACTAACTTTTGGCAATGCTGAACAGCACCCACACTGGTGTACAACATAGCAAAGACACTTGGCCAAAGCCAATAGCTCTTGTACAGGCGAGACCTATTGGCTTTGCCAATGCTTGTTGTGTCTAGTGCTCACTTTGCTCCCTGGCTGTTTGTTATTGTTTCATGGATGAAGGGAGGGCGCTTTTTTTTGAGGTGGAGTCTGATAGAAGATGGCTCAAATGAGAACTGTGTCTGGGCTACTGATGTGTGTTATCAGGAGATGGTTGAAGGATTCATCATTTTAGCTGGCCCAGTTTTAAAGAGCTCTCGGAGTGGAATTATCGGCACCATTTCTGAACTTTTATAATCAAGCCACTTTGCTGATCCCTTCCCCCTCCTTGTTAAATTATCGTAGCTTCCATGTTGTATTCTTGGACAAATCACACCAACATCCCTCTCGCCCAAAGCATATTCCCCTGCTTTCCCTCCTTTTCTAACCTAACTCACAGCAGGCTGAAGGGACTCGAACACCTTCTGAGCCATCACTTGCTTGACTTGCTAGCAAAGCGTATGGAAAGTTGTGTTTATACTCAGCTGAAGCTCATCATTTTGTAATATCCACAGTCACTTTAAATCAGAATTCAGATACAACCAGGCTCAGTGCCTTGCAGTGGACAATGAAGACTACTGCAATTTTGTGCTTTCCTATCTGTCTGACTTTCAGCATTCTACTGGATAGCTGGATATTGAAGGGCCAGTTCTTTAATGTTTTACCTCTTACAATAGTAACCACTCATTACAAATCAGTCTTGGTAACTCTAACTCTATTTTTTATCCGCAAGTTTTAACTCTGGACTCTATGCTCTTAATTCCTTATATTGAATCTCTCATCTGAACCTCAGGCGTGACCCAGCATCAATATACTGAAAATGAGCAAGTATTACATTTCTGCTTTATACACTCTCATCAATAGCACTGCCAAAAACTGACTACCAACCAAGACTGCTACACGACTTCACATGCTTCATCCTTAAATATGAATGCAGTTCAGTCACTGGTACTGTCTAGCCTTGACTGTGGGAGCCTCCTGATCACTGGTGTGCTGCAACTATAACTTGCTTCTCTGAAAGCTACTCTCGTTGCTGTTGCTGCTTTGAATCTGGCAGCAACCTTCTCAGCTAAGTCACTCCTATACTCATCTCGCAGTTACTCCAGAATTGAGCTAGAAGCATTTTCCAAATGAGCTTTATTCTATCTGTCTTCACTATCTGTTCAAAACTGAAACATTGTGCATTTTGGAGGTCTCTTCTCTTTCTGCAGGCTAAAAACGTTCCATCTGGGACACTCTGTTATCGCAAGACTTTGTATGAGTACTCCATTTCTTTTGTTGTGCTCTTAAGCTCTGGAACGCCATAGCACTCCAACCTGGACTCAAACCAGTCACTCCCTTACGACTTTCAAATGTGGACTTGGAAAAACTCCTGTTCAGCAGATTTGATCATTCTCCCACATCCCAATCTGGATTTGCTCAAACACCTATGTAGTCATTCCCCTTGCTTTTTATTATTCCACCTCCCACTTCCTAAAGATTGTGTACGTAGCCTATCCTTCTACTCGCATCCGAACACCGCACATGCAAACACACACTAATATATATATATAATATATATATATATATATATATATATATATATATATATATATATATATATATATATATATATATATATATATATATATATATATATATACATCTCACAAAAGAAAATAGCGGGTAAAGTGATGTTATAGTTAGGTAAAAATTTCACTAACAACGTTTTAAAGGAAAAAAATGGAAATTCACCAGTTATAGTTGTTTGTAGTAACACTTACTCTTGACCTAAGGTAATTATAACTTGCTGCCCCGCCATGCACAGTTTTGTGGTCTTTGATGTTGGAAATGTTGCAGTGATGTGATCAGTGGTGTGTTAGAGCATGTCATGAGTGATATAATATTTGGGATAATTAGCTGTGTATGACCAGGACGCAGGTTATAATTACCTTGTGGCACGAGGTATAGTTGCTAGAAATAAATATAGTGCACAACACAGCAACATAACACAAAGCAGAATAACAATACAATAAACACACATTAGGACACAACAAAACATAAAAAACAGGATTAAGCAAAACAACTGAAGCACAAAACTGAACTAGCACAGTGTATTATACAGAACAAAACACAATAACACAAGAAAAACCACTTTACTACCACAACAAATATGCACAAACATTCTGGTCGCACATTACCACCACCTCAAACCTGCTTTCATAATACAGTAGTGAAAGTTGTTTGTGCCAAGTACTTCTTTACTTGCCACAAAGGGCATGTATCAACGGCAGTCACATTTTTTTTTGTTCTCTGGCCCTCAAACTTGTGCCGTTCAGGTCCCTGCAGATGACCACAGTGAGCATGAACTCATATAGCCCTCCAAGAGATCCTAGATGGAAAAAGAAAGAAATATAATATTTGTAACATCAATCGAATCTATTCAGTAGAGCAGAAGCTGCTACTGTGCAGAGGTAAAAGCAAAGTAGCAATAAAAATACACTAGCTATTGCAAGGTGGAATATTATGTGGTATGGCTGGGGGCCTTATGTTATAATCTCTCAGTCCTGGTAGTGTGGCACAGAGCAGTCAGGCACCCAGAAGAACCTGTTTTAAGCATTTCACAGTACCAACATTGATAATAAGTAAGTGACACGACTCAAAACAAACCTTGACGTCACTTTATACAAATATTTATACAAATATATTGCATTTTTATATAAATATAGGCACCAAAATGAACTTTGTATCATACATATAAACTGAGTTGTGGGTTTTTAAAGTGTTCCTAATTAAATGCAGGGTGAGTTCAAAACCAACACTCTTGTGGATAAGGTCATGCAAGTCCCCAGACCAAGTTCCAACAGTCGTTACTTTGTCACCTTGCTCAGGGAGTCCCGGTGCAGAGATGACTCGGCTATACTTGGTACTGAACGAGATCCAGGGGAGCTGTCAAACTTGCAACACTTGACAAAACCACACTTGGAAATGAAGTTCCACTCCCCACGGAGAGTAGATGCCTTTAGGGTCCTAGGACCTGGGTTCAACAGCTGAAGTTATTCTGCATTGCTCGGCAACTCCGGGTGTAGAGGTAGCTGGCAGCTGTCAATGACTGGGGCAGGTCTCGCCAAAGATGCTTTGCCACACACTCAACCACTCAACTTCAGGATGCAGGGACACAGCAGCAGGGTCGTTGCTGGTTGCTGTCGCTGTAAGGTGCTCTCTGGCTGAAGATGTAGTTCAAGGGGTCGATTGCCCGGCTCGTGACCACCGAGCGTTGGCTGCTGCAAATGAAGCCCATGGTTACTTCGGTGGCTGGAGGGCGACAAGAGTGGAGTAGCGGCCTGGAACTTGGTGAATGCTTGGCTACCATTCTGGGCTTGCAGGACACCACTTATCTCCGGGCTCACTCTTGACAGGCCCAGCGGGTCGCAATTGTTTTCACACAGCATGTTGATTTTCCTGCAGCTAGCAGGGGACTGGTCCCAACAATCAAAGGGAATCTGCTTCGGTTTCTGGCGTCCACTGAAGTTCCTGTTGTGGGGAGCAATGTGTCTTTGCCACAGACACACGTCAAACACTCTGTTCCAGTATATGATCTCTTCAGGGCACTTGAATGACTTACCTTCGCACGATGGCAGAATCCAAGGTCCTGTTGTCGGTGACGACGTAGTCTTTGTGCCTCTTCAGATTCAAACAATAAACAACTACAGTTGCCAGTGCTGCTGTGTTTTGTGAATTGCTGAGATAGGTACACGAATAAGGGTTCATTAACATGTGATTTTTTTCTGTTGGGGTTTTTGCAAAAGGTTATTGTATGATTAGAGTTTGCTTAAGGATTTTCTAATTCATATGGATTGAATCACATTTGAAAAATAAACTGATAAATTCTAACTGAAAGAGTGGTTAAGAAGGATCGGTTTCATTCCGTTTCTTTTTTGAATTTGTCAAACAAACAGCAGCACTGGCAACTGTAGTTTTTTGTTATATTGGGGTGGACTTGCAGCGTAACAGCCAAACACTCTCTTTGATAATTCTTCAGATTCAAAGTCATAACTGAGGTTCTGGAATTTTGTAATTTGGAAGTGGATTTGTAGAGCGCATAGCTACCCTTGGGCATCCCAGCGCTGAGAGGACCTAGTTATTCCAAGGGGAAGGACAGAAAGCGGGAAGGTTAGGGGAAGAGCCACGTTTTTAAATGTTTTCGGAAGGAGAGGAGGTTATGATCTCTCCTCATGGCTAATGGGAGGGTGTTCCAGAGCTTTGGCGCGTTGTATGCGAACAAGCGGCCGCCGGATCTTGCCTTTTTTATTCTTGGGATGTAAGCCAGGGCAAGTGTGTCAGATCGTAGATGTTTGGTAGACTGGTGTGGTTTCATCAGCGATCTGAGTATTGGGGGACCCTTGTCGTGCAAGATTTTGTGCGAAATGCAGAGCGTCTTGAAAGTGATGCGCTCTTTCACTGGGAGCCAGTGCAGGCTTTTGAGAGCTGGTTTCGCAGAGCTTCTTGCTTTGGTTCCTGTAAGGACTCTAGCTGCCGCGTTTTGGGCGACCTGAAGTTTCTGGATGACTGATGCAGGGGCTCCCAGGTACAAGACGTTACCGTAGTCTAACCTGGAGTTGACCAGTCCCTGCATCAGTAATTTCCTGGACTGGAAGGGGATCAGGTGGATGATCTTTCGGGCCATGCGGATAAGGCCGAAGCAGCTCCCTGAAGTTTTTCTGGCCTGGGTTTTAAAATTAAGGTCCTGGTCGAGCCAGATGTCTAGGCTTTTGACCTCGGTTTTTGGTGTTGGGTAGGTACCCATGCAGGGTGGCCAGGAAAGATTTGTGGGTAGTTTGTTCTGGTTGCAGAGGAGAAGGATCTCCGATTTGTCGCCGTTGAGCTTAAGTCGTGAGTCAGACATCCATTGTGAGATACCTTCGAGACATCTGGCTAGATTTTCGAGGCTAGTGTTTGATTGATTGATGGACACCACCAGCTGGGTGTCGTCAGCGTACATCACTGTTTTGACGCCAAAAGGAGTGATAACGTCTTCGAGGGGGGACATATAAACGTTAAAAAGTGTGGGGCTCAGGGAGGAGCCCTGGGGGACCCCACACTGCATGTCAAGGCTTTAGACGTGGAGAAACCATCTGACACCTGAAAGGATCTACTCTCAAGAAAGGATTTAATCCAGGCAAGGGCTGAGTCGGTGATTCCCACTTGACTCAGCCGTTGGACCAGGATGGCGTGGTCCACCGTGTCGAAGGCGGCGCTTAGATCGAGTAGGATCACTACCACTGATCCTCCTGCGTCGATGATGCCTCTCGCCTCTTCGACAACTGCTAGTAGGGCGGTGTCGGTGCCTTGCCCCGGTCTGAAGCCGGTCTGGGAGTCGCGTAGTAAGTGGTTTGACTCCAGAAAGATGGATAGCTGCTGGTTAGTTATTCGTTCAGCCACTTTGCTGATCCCTGGGAGGAGCGAAATGGGCCTGAAGTTGGAGGGGTCCATGGGGTCCAGGTGGGCTTTTTCAGGAGGGCTTTGACGGTAGCTTTCTTCCAATTGGCTGGGACAGTGCCTTCTCTGAAGGAGGCATTTATGAGGTTGGTGAAGGGTTGGGCTACTATGGGGGCGACCAGTTTTAGCTTACTAATGGGGGCTGGGTCAGATGGCGAGCCACTTTTCACCGTTTGCAGGGTGGCTAGGAAGGTCTCCGTGGAGATCTGGTCAAAGGCTCGAAGGTATGGAGCCTCAGGATGAAGGGGGGGAGAGGTGGTGTGATGAGGGGCAGAGGGTAAAGGGAGAGAAGTAAGTATTTTGTCGATTTTTGCGGAGAAGAAGTTGGCCATTTGATTGCATCTAGTACCCTCAGGGTCTGGCGGAGAGTGGGGGTCCTGGATTTTTGTAAGTAGACGGACTATGCGGTATGTTTCCTTTGCGGAATTTGCCGCTGCTGCAATCTTTCCTTCGAAGAAGGTTGCTTGACTAGTTTTTATGGCGTTCTTATAGAGCTTGATGGCGGCTCTGTATTCATTTTTGGAATCTGTTGACCAGGTTTTCCTCCATGCGCGTTCGAGTTTTTTGCAACTCTTTTTTAGATTGCAAAGTTCCTGAGTGAACCAGGGAGATTTGGCCGTTTTATTCCTGCTGGGCAGTTGTTTGAGTGGCAGGGTGGTTTCTAGGGATTGATGGATCCAATCATGTAGTTTGGGGTCAGGGGAGCCCCTTAAGTCCTAGTTTAGAGGTGTTAAGGACGCGAGGGACCGTGGCTCATGGGCTACTGGTCTCTGTGGTTAACCCTCTCCTTAGGTGACAAAATCCCACTGGTGTACATCCCCCTTTCTACCCAGAGTCCTCTACTTTAGGGTTTTCCAACATAGCAGAGTCCCTCCTTGGCTGTACAGACCTCGTAGCCCACACTAAAGGTGTGGCTAGCATTTTGGAATTGTACGCCTCCCAAAAAGATAATTTTTCTGCCTGTCTGGCTGGACGTGGTGGAGAGGGCTTTGTCCTAGAGTGGAGGACAAGGAATTGCACATCTAGGGTGGCGAAAGCCTTTGTGGCTCACTACCTTGATGACTGTAAACATTAACCATCCTGGGAGGGAGGAGGTGTGACCTCCTTCCTGCCCAGGCCTTCTCTCCATTCTTGGGAAGTGCTAAGACATCCCACCAGGAAGCCAGACTCTTGTCTTGGTGGCAAAGGGCTTGGGGGCCCTACCAAGGCACTGGATCGCTGTGTAATGGGGGGCGGAGGGCACCTATTCAGAGTGGGACCCTTTGCATGCCAGTGCAACCTCAACATGATAATCTTGTTGGGTTGAAAAAGCACTGTGTTTGACACCAAACATGTCACAATTTGGCCGTTCAATAATGGAGCTGAGTTCCCTCGGTAGCCAGCCCATGTTACTCTATGGAATGCTGGTCACTTACAGTAAAGCCTTGCTTTACAGGGATACAGTAGATATATATATATATATATATATATATATATATATATATATATATATATATATATATATATATATATATATATATATATATATATATATATATATATATATATATACACCTTTAATATAATGCACTCTATCACCTGGGTCTAGGATGACAACCTTAAGAGTGACACATATATTAAGGCAGTGGCGTAGTTCTACCGCACCTGGTGTGTGCAGACTCACTCTCGAGCAGATAGGCTGCTCGTGCAGGGCTGTAATGGCAGATCTGCAGACATACTTTTACTTAGATCACCCAGGGTGGCACAATACAGTGCTGCAGCCCTAGTGACCCTTTTACCACCCTTGCCCTGGGTACCACTGATACCATCTGCTAGGGACTTATAAGGGAGCACAGTACCTTTCCAGTTGGGTGTACCAATTCACATCACTTTTAGGTGCATGAGTCCCAGTGCACTGTTTGAGCAAAAAAAAAACATCCATCAGTCTAAAATGGGGCAAAAAGTGGGGGGGCTTCTGCAAAGAAGCCCAGTTTCCTACACTGGTGAATATAACTTTCTTTGGGAGCACTACCCTCCAGAATTTAGGAGTCACATTCGACTTAATTGTGTAAAATATGGAACATATGAGCCACAAGACCTTCATTAACCACAAATAACAAACTACATACTTTTCCAGCATGAATGGAACGGAGAAGTGTAAAAAGAAGAGTTCATAAGCAGTCAAAAGTACTATTGGTATGGAATTTATATTTAATAAAACATGAATCAAACCACTTTTTGTTAGGACATGTCACAAGTTGGTCTGTTAATCCCAATTGGCAGGGCTCCAGTATTTGGTTGGATCAGGCACTGTGCACTTTGATCCTAATGTTTCATTGCCGCAAGCCATTTAACCCTGCATTCTCTAGTGTGGTTACTGGCTGGCATTGCCCTGTTTACTTAGTAAATGCTTTTGTGCTCATAGCCTTTCATTGTTATTACAGTGCATAACGTAACAAACATTTGAACATTATAAGTAATTAAGAGAGCAATTCTGATGCCAGACAGGAGCCCAGCAAGGCTTTGGGGTAAGTGGTATTGATGAAGTGGGTTTTGGGAGCGCTGACGCCTCACCCGCCTATAAATGGAGCCCAATAACCTTGTAGTAATTAAGTGAAAAGGGACTTGATTTATCACAGTGCTTACTGTACATCTGAATTTTGGTTTTCATTGATCCAACACAAGGGAAGTCACTATCTAATGTTGGAAAAACAGCTCAGTGACTTGTGTGCCTCCTTGTGTTATCAGTTTTCAACCTGGAAATCAGGTTTATTTACATATGCGGTTTACTATCGTGCTGATTGCTCATAGGTTTGCTTGCTTGGCTCACCACTTAAACCCCTTCAGCGCGGCGCGAATCTTCGCACTGTGCTGAAGGTTCTAATGAGCCTATCGGCTCATGACGGAACGGTTCCGTCATGAGCACAGCTCAACCGACGCTCATGACGGAACCGTTCCGTCATGAGCATGGAAGGGGTTAAACTAGCCCTTTAACTCTGGGTCTAGGCTCCCATCTTGCTCACTTCAGCTTTCTTCTATTAGTGGGTGTAATGTGTCCTTGTGTAATGTCATGTAAAGCGCTCCAATACCTTAGGGTCGAGTTCAGCTGTATAAAACTGCAACAAAAAAACAGAAGTGCCCGCTAAGCCATTCAGGCAGGCCCAATTTAAGTGCTTTCTTTGCTTTCTCCACTCCGCATTACTCACTCCCAACCATCCATTCCTTTGTTGCTCCCCAAATCCCTTGTGGTCTATATATATTTTTTCAAATATTTTATAGAATTATTTTTAGGGGCCCGGCAGCTACTGTGTTAAAAACTCTTTTTTACCACTAAAACATATTTTTTTTATTTACTGATCCAATGTGCGTCTACCATCGTGGGTTGGTAAATAAAAAATAAAAAAAACAAAGAAAGAAATTGCACCTGTGTCATTCCCAAGGTGTATCCATTCATCAACATGCATACATGCGCTATATAAGCATATTAGAAAATAAATAAATACACACATCTAGAGAATGAAGTGGCTGCCAGCAGCGTGCCTATTTAAAAATTATTTTCCAATGCAACACAGCATCTGTAAAATACATTAGAAAAAACCAGTACGTCCATAAAGTGATACCTATTGGTTTTACCAATGCTTGACGAGCTCATCTGTCATTACAATTGTCTCAGGCTTTTAAATGTATGAATCACAGTAGCAGATGCTGGGTCAGTCATACCTTTCTAAACGTAGACTCACTTTTTGATGTGTTAAATAAATATTCATGTTCCAGTATATTCCAAGTCATTTGAGTTTTTCAGCCCTATATCAATGTGTTTGTGAACAGTTGTACTGCAGAGAAAATGTAGATCTGCATTGATAATATTTATAGATACCGTAGATACCTCTTACGGTCCGATATTAGATAGTCTGGTGTTGAGTTTGCAAATAATCTTCGTCCCTCTTGATCCCATCACAAATCGGATACTCCATGGGGGTGTTTCATGGTGGGACACCTGCGCTGTTTGGGGTTGGCGTGGGTGGTAGAACTCGGTCTCTTGCCGCCACTGGCTTCAGTAGAAACGTCCAGCGTGCCACGACCTGGAGAATGTGCTTGCTGCCATGCTTTTCCTCATTAGTGCAGCCAGGAGGGCTGGTTTTGTGGAGCCCACTGGCCCCCTTTGAACTGGACCCATTCAGGTGAGCGGTCTCAGCAAGATGACTGGGCGCACATTTTCGAATTTGTTTCCCTGTCATAAATTGAATCAAGTTACCCTACGTTGTGAGGACATCTTACAAATGCAATTTTTGTGGAAGCAGATTTACATAGCATGGATTCTTGAGGTTGAAGATGATGTTCTAAATGTGCATGCTGGTGGTGAGGGAACCATAAAGAAGAAACTTTTTTGTGAGATTGTTTTCTGGTTGCGGCAGAGATTGCCACAGAAGGGGACGGGGGGGGGGAGGCATTGTGAGTGGGGAACTAAACGTGGAAGTAGACTGGAAGATGTGGTTGACCCAAACCACCCACCGGCGGGAGGGGAGTACCTACCCTAAGGAGGCCAAGGTCTTTAGGGAATGGGCATGAGCTCAAATTGGATGTAGCTGTGAGGTCTGATTGTGTTTATTGAGGCCCCACTGTGGGTAAAAAGGGGGTTGTAACTGCTTGGAGGTTGACTGTGAGTTTTGGGGGATGGTGCTATGAGCTAGTCAGGGTGACTTGTGTTGTTTCGACCTCGCTGTAGGAAGTCGAATGGATACGTTGTAGTTACTAAGAGGATGGGGCCTTGGTTCATGTTTTGTGAAGTCTCCTTTTGATACCAATAAAATACATCTTTTTTCACAAACTCCTATGCCAGTGTACCCCATGTGTTCCGAAGTGGCAGCATAACACAACGCTATACGGGTTGTGTCCACGTTAAAAGCCATACAAATTTTTGCAGTAGCACAGTGTTTAAAAATGTTCACGTTTCTGGCTTGACATCACCAGTATAATGCTAATGAATTATGTGTGTAATCGAGCACAGCAGCCTGAAGTGCTACAGATGACGAGGGATCTTTCCACATGTGCAGAACCAAGAAAGAGCCACCTGTGATTTGGGAACTGGGTGGTTATTTTTTCTGCTTCAGTGTGGCCCTGCAACAGAGGTACCGAAAGAGTAGCACGGCACATGGAGTGCTCCATTGCGCGCTTTAGTGCATCTTTCATGGGCTGAGCTGCTCATGTCTGCCTCTCATCCCTCAAAGTTAACAGTGGTTCTTTGTCCACTCCCCTCCGTGCGGTCAGGAGGGAAAATAAACCATATCGACCCTGCTTGACTATCTCAACGCAGATTGTGTGTTTTTTCACGTTTCTGTGTGTTTCTTTCCAGCCTCTTTGTGGAAAAGGGTAATCAAGAGAAGCAGAAAGGAAACTGCTGGAAGTTCTAAATTTAGGTAACCATGGATACTTCAAATATTGTCCCGGGAGCAGCGTGCCAGTTTTGCTTGAACCGGTGAAACACCACACTTTTTTGGAACTAAATAGACTGAGCGGATGTTAATGTATACCAAGCAGAACAGCACTAGAAACACTGATTTTCACTCTAGCGGGTTATAGCTTTCTGCACTTGCAGATGGTATGAACCTGACGCCCTCTCAAAGGCTTGCCCCTTCAATCCCCTGCCCCTCAGCACCACCCTAATTCAGATGGGATAGAGAAACGATCAATGTGTCTGTTATCTTTAACCTTGAAAGTAGGGTCGGGACCCCAGGGATCCTTGTCTGTGCTTCATGCCTTCGAAGGTTTGGGTTGATTACATGTATTGTGGCTGAGCATACACTACTGGGAGTATGACAGATAGGCGTGCTCCTTGATTGCGCGGAAAAGGGGCAGTGGGCCCTATTACAATTCACGCACTGCAAACTCGCGCCTACCCTGAAATATGGAGCAGCGACCACTCTGTGTTTTTTTTCAAAGTGCAGGGGGCAAGCTGCCTGCACTTTAAAGAGGGAAGAGAGATCCCCTAACAGGCAGGTACAGTGAATGACTGCACCTGCCTGCAGGGGGGTGTCTGGGGCTCATTGCCCCCATCCCCGACTCCTACAGAGGGCTGGCTTAATGAGGCACATGAGTGCCCCTCCTAGGGCCTGTAGGTCTCCCAATCCCTCGTCTGCACGAGTTGACCCCATGCAAATGAGGAACCGGCCTTCAAAGATGGCGCTGGTGCTACATGCGCACCAGTGCTATCCGTATTACAGAAGGGGCTGCACAAGCATCTGCGGACACTTCTGTAATACTATAGTGCCGCATAGAACGCACAAAGCTGGCTCACATGCCCATTGTGCCCCTTGGGCCCTATTTCTAATAGGGCCCCTGGTTTGTACCACTTAGGTGTGACTGAGTAAAAAAACAAATACAATTAAATGTATTAGTTATTCTGTCACACTCCAAGGAGCTTGGTAATGACTCCCATTCTTATCAATCTTTATAATGCCTTGTATGACTTCTCCATGCCCCTCATGAAGCATCTACTCCTTCAGTCTACAGTGGCATGGATTGAATTTGCCTCCTATGCAGATTCTGATACTATGGCTGTTTGACCTGGCACTCTTGGTGTCATTTCACCCAAACTTTTTGCCTTCAGACCTCCTGTTTTTGTCAACTTCGTTTTTTGCTGGCCTTAGCCCTCTGTGCACTTTATCACTGTTAACCAGTGCTAAAGTGCTTGTGCTCTTTTCCTAAAGCATGACAACATTGGCTGATACACAGTTGGTATATTTAATGTACTTATATATATCTCTAGTAATGTACACTATTTGCGCCCAGTGCCTGCAAGTTAAGTGCTACTAGAGGGCCTGCAGCACTAGTTGTGCAACCCACTTAAGTAGCCCTTTAAACATATCTCTGGCCTGCAATTGCAGAATCTTTGTGTTCAGTTTTACCTGCCATGTCAACCTGGCAAAATAAACCTTTTGCCAGGCCCAAACGTTCTTTTTCTAATATATAGGTCACCCCTAAAGTAGGCCCTAGACAGCCCCAAGGGCAGGGTGCAATCTATTTAAAAAGTTGGACATACACTTTTAAGTTTTACATGTACTGGTACTGATCTACTCTTAAATTTGTTTTTCACTACTGCTAGGCCTATCTCTCCCATAGGAGAACATTGGAGTTGGCTTATTTCTTTTTATAAGTGTAATATCCAAATGAGAAGAGCTAATTAGTTCATGTTTGTTGTCTCTGGAATCCTAATTTAAAAAAATCTCTATTTATGGTTGTCAGATTTTAAATTGCATTTCTGAAAAATCAACTTTATTTTAACAAAGTTGGCATTTTCTTCTCTTAGCCATTTCATGCCTGCAGCCTGCTCTGGTTACATGACTGGGTGTAGATGGCAGTTGGGCTTTGTGTATTCCTCCTAGACAGCCACACACAATGGGTGCTTATCTATGAGTGAATGGGCCATGCCTCGCAGGATGGGAAGGAGGAGCTGGGCCCAGCCTCACTTACACCTGAATAGTCTGTGTCCTGTCTCCACACAAGGGGCTGCATACACCCTATAGTTAGTCTAGAGCCAGGGCAGGTAAGGCAGGATGTGCACTTCAAAGGCATGCCTCTAGAAGCATCTCCCCACTTAAAAGGCACAACTGTGTATAAAAGGAGGACCTTAGACATCACCACTTCAGTACGCTTGTGGACACTTCTAGGACGAAGGACTGGTGTGCTGCTGAAAGACTGCCACTCTGCACCCTACAGCTCTGAAATGCTGCTCTCGCCTGGGTGAGAAGGACTCTCTTTATCTCTTGAACCCAGAGTGTCTCCAAGGGCTAGTTGGCTGGCCTCCTGATATGTGCCTCAGGGACACAACCGGCTTCCAACAACCTTGCACGGGCACCTGGACTCGGCAGGGTAGGTTCAACGATGTCAAAGTGCTTGCTCTCCACTCCTGGGCCCTTGTAGGTGGGCCTAAGGTGCTTTCCAGCGTAAATGATGTATCTCTTTTGCTGAGCGGTGCATCTCCAAACAGAAACAACGCATCGCTGCTGCTGTGTCGATCACACCTGTCGCAAAGACCCGCATCGCTTACAGAGTCCTCTGAACCGATGCGTGGCCCCGAATGCGTGGCGCATCTAGGGCTCAGGTCCTTTCATCTCTCGCCGACCGCAGCCTCAACTACAATGCTGGACTCCGCGTCGCTACCTCGCAGCTCCTCGGAACCGACGCAGCACCAGCTGTGTGTTGTATCCCTGTAGTCAGACTTAACATTGCAAGACCCATTGATGGAGATCATCAAAGACCATGCAACAGAGCCTCACATCGCAGCTTTACTGCATCTCCGAACTGACGCTTCTGTTCGGCTGCGAGGCTCATCTTAGCAGATTCACACAAAACTCTGCAACCAGGATTTTAGGTACTTTGTTAAGCAGGCCTAACTGGCTTCCTGTATCCAGTCCGCACTTCATTGCAGTTGGCCTGAACTAGTGACTTTGTCCCGGCCCGGCGTGAACAGATATCCATAGTTACCATTTTGTGCTTTTTGGTGCTATTTTGACATACAACTTTAAAATGGAATATCTCTGGTTCTACTAATTGGATTTTCGTCTTTTTTGGTCTTGTTTTGTTTATTACTTTAAGCTCCTTTTTGCTGACCTGTTATAGGATCTTTTTGTGTGATGGTTTCTGTGTTTTACTGTTCGAAGTGTTGCACAAATACTTTATGCATTACCAGTTAAGCCTGACTGCTCTGTGGCAAGGCACCAGGGGTTGGACACATGTTAATTTGGGGTTTGCTTATGCCTTACACTAACTAGGATTGTGGTTGCTGCTTCACCAGGGCCCACACCTCCGTCTACCAGGAACCCTTTTTCTAACAATGGTCAAGCAAGATAGCTACTGTCAATCTGGTAAACAGCTTTCCAAAATCTTCCTAAGGATTTCGGTGTCCACAAAGACCAGTGTTTAATGAGACGGCACATAGCCAGACATATTAATGAACTATCATAAATACCACATCCTGTTCTTTACTAGGGTGAAACATCAGAAAAGCACTGTAAACCTGTGTTTGGGACTGAAAATCCATGCCTCCATATTTTTTTTTAAAGAATCTAAACTTTCAGTGTGGATAACCAGAAAATGCTTAATTCTATTTTTGGATCCTGAGGCGAGGATTATGCTAGTTGAGGCTTGATAACCCACCAGGATACAATGTACTGTACTGGCTTAAAACTGTTTTTTAAATGTGTAATCTGCTGACCAGTCTGTCTACTTAACCCTTTCGATGCTGATGACGAGCTCAGCTCGTCATGATGCACGGTTGAGCTGTGCTGATGACGAGCTGAGCTCGTCATGACACCAGCAAAATGGCAATTTCCAGCACAGGACGGGAAAACTGCTAGCAGCCAAGGTGTTAATGTCCTTAAACCTCCCTCAAACTAGGAATGCGTAAGGTTCCCTGGCGTCTATTACAAATGAGCTCCACCACTGGATACATGTGAATTGGCCTCCTGCACATGACCAGGACCACACATAGCAAGTGTATGGGAAGAAAATGGACCAAAGAGATTCTTGATTCAAATGGTAATTGTCTTACACTCACCAGGCATTTTATCTTCATATGTGTTTCGACATAGAACCACATAGTGTAGGATTAATTGCAAAAGAGGTGTATGAGTTAGTACAATTGTTGGATTTGGTCCTTTTGAAAATGCTAAACATTACCCATTCTGAGTAAACATCATGCCAAAGAGATCTGGTGATAGCACATCTGAGGCTGCTCTGCAGGTAACCACGCCGCAGCATTTCAGACTTGATAGAGGGCAGAGATCTGCATGTTTGAGAGATTCATTTTCACAGTGTAAGATAAACCCTGCCTCGCCACTTTAACGTCACCTTCTAGAGGCATTGTGAGTCTCACTCCCCTGACTAACTTACACACCAATGAATGTTTTACAACTGGACATCTGACAGGAAAAAGGCCTACTGAAATAGGAATTGGAATGCATCAATAGTTGGCACTGTCCAGCACATCTATGGTACCTCTGCACCTCATCAACTGTAGGAAACCCTTCCATCATAAGTGTGTTCAACTGACCTGAATGTTATGTATAAACCACTGGAAAGTAGGTAGGATTGAAGAATTCCAGAAAAGTCCCAGAAGTACTGAAAACCACACTTGAGACTTCCACAGTGGAGTCAACTATGTCAGGTCTGTCAGCTTTCTTTTCACATGTGTAGTCACATTTGTTTTCATTGCAAAAAGGAGAAATACATAATTGACAGGGAGCGATAGTCACTTAGGAAAGCATCTCCTGCCACAGCTCCTGATCCGGCCTCCAGCTGAAAAGCTGTGGAAGCTGTAAAGTTAGTTATGAGGCAAAGAGGTACATTTCTAGGGGGCCACATAGGCCTATCATCCACTTAGACATTAGCTTCCAGTACCTGGAATCTGTCAGGAATATAAGCATCAAATCCATATTATTTTTAACCAGGAGAGACTAGACCGTCACCAAGATCTCCTAGTCTATGGCAGAAGCGTCAGACATCCATGGCCTGTTCCACCAGCATCTTCAGGCTCATTCTTACGAAAGGGTTGCTAGATCTTACTATTAACTCTTTATCTATATTTAGCAAAAAGCATTACTCCACCTTTGTTGAATGTAGCACTTAACTCCAAAGAAACCCACCAGCAGCTCCAAGCAGGGTATATGTAGGTTAAATTCCTCTTCTGACATCCTTCCGCCTTTACCGGTATCCCCACAATGAGCTCCCCAAACTAGGTGACTGGCATCCAACTCTGATTAAATCTTTAATTGCACCAAAAATTGTCCAGCCATTCCAGTCCTTCAGGATATCCAGCCACCGTTCAATTTCAGTCTTGGGTTCGCTTCACAACTGAATCTGTTTACTCTCTTCCTCAGGTGCAAGGCTTTCAGCCTCAGGAGTACCCTGTAACGTAGGGGACCTAGAAAAAGTTCTTGAAGTGAAGATGACTAAAGTGCTACAACTCTGGCCAGCTGGTGTAGCGGGATCCTGACTCTGCACCTTCCTGATAATTCTCTACATTGGCTTGAAGATGTTTTGAAATATCCAGAAACAAATCTTTGGCGAACGCTAGATTATTTTCTGTATGGGTATCAGACCCAGTTTGTCACTGTTGATTACAAAGCCAGACTTTGAAAGCTAATCCACAACTATAATCAGTTCGGTCCTGATCAAACAAATCTGGATCTCATCGAAGTGGACAATAAGCCTCACTCCTGTTGTTTTTAAGAATTCTCCTGCCCTCTTCAGGAGGATTATAAAATGGCATTGTGTCAATGATGCCCTCTCCAACTGACCTGAAAGTCAACTACAGAGAGGGGCAAATGTGGGGCCTCGGGTCAATTCTTACAATCAAGTTGTCTTCCAAAAAAAATTTCTGAAGAAGAGGGATGGCCTCTATCTTGAAGTGTCTTTATGACCGTGACTCATTGACCTCGTGTAAGTGGGGGAAAGCTTACTGTATCCCATGTTTGTCTTCTCTACAAGGAATAGGTTCTTAAAGAAGCCCTGGGTGCAAAACTGTCCAGACAAATGCCCCTTAACTGTCAATGTTTGCCATCTTCTTGTACATAGGACTTGTTCAGTGGCTGAAAAGGTCAAAGAGTAAGGCCTCTTCATGGTGTTGGCGGCTGGGGGCCTCTTTTTGAGCATTCTATATAGGTTGGAGTACCCAAACATTCCTTGTTAGAAGACCAGAGTTGTGAGCGAACAAAGTCAGTCTTGTCCTTAGTTGGAAAGAAAGGGGAATTCTCTAATGTTGATCTGCCTGTGATATTGCATGGAATGTCTCAAAATTCTCCTTGTTTGCCCCGACATCAGCCTGGATCTTTGGAGAGTAGTTCAATTTTTCACACTTAAAC
Organism: Lissotriton vulgaris; assembly: GCF_964263255.1. Lineage (NCBI taxonomy): Eukaryota > Metazoa > Chordata > Amphibia > Caudata > Salamandridae > Lissotriton > Lissotriton vulgaris. Next base: position 1,687,655,022 of record NC_141694.1, on the reverse strand, counting down.
CACTTGGTGCCCCTCTCAAAGCCCTGGCACCTCAAGTGGCTTTGAGGATTTTGGAGGGGTTTCCAGTTGGCCAAGCACCCCCTGCTTTGACCTACCGTAGCGAAAATCTAACTGTTAAAGGTCTTTTTAATATATAGTTTTCAGTTGGCTAGATTGGCAAAGGATATTGATGAATTTGACCACTTACCTGCTAAAAGGGTCCCCAATCAGGCAGCACTGAGGATGTGGTCCTCCAAATTTGGGTTCACTTCAATCTACAGTGCTCTTCTCAGATAATGGTACACGTCAATAAATAAATAAATAAATTAAGTACACATTCCACACACTGATTTTCCCTTAATTTCAAGCCACCTCACTCGTTCTGTTTTTTTTGGACTGTGCCAGTGGACTATACCATGCAGCATCAATATCCGTTATGAGATGACTCCAAAGAATTCAAAACGTAAACACAGGATAAATGCTGCACCTTAATATTATCAACCACATCTCTGTCTCTGAAGGTCCTTGCTGCCTTTTTTTCAGAAGATCCACGTTGAAACTACTGTGCATAGTGCTCAAGACAATAAACTGATCTGCACCAATATTTCTTTACAGATGAAACTTAAGAAATGTTCCTACAAAGGATTCTAGACTCCAGATTGGAACCACAAATAATTGTTCACCCATACAAGAAGAAAACTCAGTCGTAATTCTTTCTCCCTCTAAATTGCCAAACTGGAACTCGCTCCTAGCAAAGATATGAGCCACAATAAACCACCCTGAATTTAGAAGGATGCTAAATCTCTGTTCTACCAGAGTCCTGGAGACCAGATGCACCAACGATCTTACTAACTAAGTTAGGACTTACTGCAACACTGAGAAACTATAAGAATTGCATACTTTACAGTGATTCAAAATATGAGGGTGTCCCAGAACAGTTTATCAAACACATTTGCGGCAAAGCTGCATTTTAAGCTGAAGATCTGCTTCTATCACGCACAAGCTACAGAGGCCCCGAACATCACCCAAGAAAGTCGGAAATGTTTCAATACTCCCTTAATCTGAAGGTTGTGTGCCAGAATGCATAACAGGCTTGTTGCCATCCCCCTACTATTTGCATTTGTCATTGCATGCCTCCTATCTGTCTTGCACTGTTTGACCTTCCAGACTTAATCCTTATGAGCTCTTCAAACTAACCACAAATACCTACCGCACACCCTGTGAGCCATACTTTATAAGCATCATGCAAAATACATAAATCTGTATTCTCTTAACAACATTACTCCAATCTGATATTAGTGCCCTATGACAATCAAGTTATAGTACACTGCACGTTCTATTGCAGGCACTCCCTTTTAGCACAGAGTGCAGAGACCGTTGCAGATTAAAGACAAGAGTAACGTTCTGAAGAGTCTGAACTTTCATGGAGTCCTTACAACAAGATGTGGTTGAGAAGTGATTCTTGAGACTGTTTATACCTTTATCTGTATTGCCATTGTTGATTAACCACATTGATGGGACTTGTAGCTCTGCTTTCAAAGAACCATGGTTATTGTAGTTCTTTCTTTGTAATGGAACTTTGGTGCATTACTTGTGTAAGATGGCTGTTTGAGAACAGCAGGAAAGAGAATGCATTAACCTCGCCACCATGTCCATAATAAAATTGAACATTCTTGTTAACAATTGGTATAAAATGTTTGATTACTGGTAAATCTACGGAACCCGACTCTGAAAGAACGCAGCATAGCTATGTGCTTGAAAAAATGTTGAGGAACGCAGTAGAGCACCTTCTTCGTCTTGCAGTGGAGCAGGACTGCATTGATATTGTATGCATACTTAATTTGTGAAGTAATGACTGCCGGTGCCCAAAGCTCTGCTCAGAAGTCCGTGGCTGGTGCAAATATGTGTTAGTGCAGCTGCTTAGTCTTAAATCCACCTCATGTCTGTTCAAATCTGTACCAGACACTTCCTGCTCCTTTATCTTTCTTCCATGTTCTTGCTTTCTCTCTTTGTGAATGTTTTTCCATCTTTGTCTTCCTCTATCCAAGTTGTGTGTTTTTCCGTCTCTTTCTCTTGGTAATGTTGGATGCAGAAAAATAAGCGCTGTTCTCAAAAAAAGAGTGCCAATGGTGCCCACCGGCTCAAATAAAGCACTGGTGCCACTAGTGTATAACCAACCGAAACTGTGACGTCAGACTGAATATATGAAAAACAATTGCTAAACAGTACCAACAAAAGTTTCTGAGATGAAAGGGGCCAGTAAATGTACTAAAATTAAAGAAAAGGATTACATACAAAGGTTTTTTTTTTAATCAATATTGATTCCAGTGAGTCTATCTCCAATGCCAAAGAAAGAGTAAAAATCCTTCAGCATTGCAAGTTTGGGAGAAGACTAACAAAACATGTTTGTGTGCTTCTCCAGCAAGAAATGTGTCAATCAAAAAAAGTTACAATATTTAACATGCTCCTATTAAAAGGCCCAGAATATAGTGAAGCATGAGTCAATAAAATATAGGGCAATCAATATATAAATAATATAGTTTTTTAACCCCTCCCCTGCTGGTGACGGAACCACTCTGTCATCAGCCGCGGTCGCTCTGTGCTGATGACGGAGCGGTTCCGTCACGGCCCGCTCGGCAAGCCTTCGCAGCGCGGATTCCGCGCCTGCGCTGAGCGTTCCATTGAGTGGGCGGGGCCGTGACGGAACTGCTCCGTCATGAGCACAGCGCGACCGCGGCTGGTGACGGAGCGGTTCCGTCACCAGCATGGGCGCGCAGCGCGGCCCCCCCCGCCCCCTTAGCGCCGCGGCGGAATAGCCGCCGCAGAGAAGGTGTTAAAATGTCTTTATATATTTATTTTTTGCAAAAAAGAAAGATGTCTGTCAACACCTAACCACTCACTGGTCTGTTGGAAATCATAAGTGGCTCCTTATCAGATTTTCATTAAAATCTAATGTAACAGATGCCAAACAGCGGTGCGGGCGGATTTGACTCGTTCGCTGATCGGACGACTCCCTGCCGTCCGACACACATGCCCACCGTGACGTCTGACGCATGGAAGGGTTTAAAAAAGTCTGCATGTTGCCACCCCAGGTTATTACTCGTAGATGCTCAAGGACTTGTCAATGTATTTTATAACACTTTGGCCGTCTTCTCTGAAATATTTTACAAGGGAAGCCTTTCACTTTCCACCTCCATGATTCGTATTTTTACTTTTGTATCCGGAACGCTCCTTCGCTGGAGCAGCCGTGCGCAATACAAATAGCACTAACATAACATAACATAACATATCGTTTGACGAACACACACTAACTCCCAGAGGTACCAAGTGGCGTAGGTTCTATTGAGTGAGTTCAATTAGGTGATATCACTTACTTTTAATTTCAAATTATTTTATTATTTTCCACAAAGAAAAGAAAAACAAAAGGTACATTTGCTTTATAGTAGTTCCAGGTGGACTTTACATGTCATTGGAAGAAGTTGCATATGAGCTTAGTTGTCGTTACAAACCGTGCAAGTTGGTGTTTTTAAGCTAGTCCCTCTGGAGCCCTCTACATTGTCCTTCAAGGGGAAAATAGTGATGTAGAAAGAAAATAGGAGAAAAGAGTGTGCAAGAAGTGATGTTTCGCTCTAGCCTCGTCTGGGTTGGTGTCGGGGTCTGTGTGTTTGCTCCGCCGGAGGGAGGTCTGGTAGATTCAGGGTGGGTCGTATGCTTCGAGGAAGATGTCCGGTGATCCCCACATCCCTCTAGATGGAGGTTTCCAGGGTGCGTTTTACAGGGCGGTATTATCTGTTCCACTGAGGTATATCACCCAGTTAAACCAGCCCCTATATGATGTTTTGGCTGTATCCTTCCAGTTGGCCAAGACTAGCTTGACTGCTGCGGTCAGAAGGAGGTCTAGTAGGTCTCTGTCTTGTTGTGTGGGGAGATGTGTGGTTATGAAGGCTGTGGTGAGGGAGGAGAAAGCCGGGGTTAGTGTGCATCCTAATGCCGTTTTTATGAAGTCAAAGATTTCTTCCCAGAACTTCTTGAGTTTGGAGCAGTAATATATAAGGTGCGCTAGATCCCCTTTCTCTTTGGTGCAGTTCCAGCATAGGTTATCGTCTCTGTGTCCTAGTGAGGCCAACCAGGCAGGTGTCTAGAAGGTTTTGTGGAGAAGCCATAGTTTTGTTTGCGATAGTGCTGGTGTGAGTTTGTTGCGTGATGGCGAAGACCAAAGGAGAGCTATCTCCTGCTCAGTGAGTGGGGACTCCGACTGCTTTACCCAATAGTTAGTTGTTTTGTCGTTGGGTTTGGTGATCTTTGGGTGTAGAAGCTTATATAGGTGTGATACTTAATGTCCAATTTTATTGAGAATATCGGTGTATTGTATGATTGAGGGGCTGTCTGGCAAGAGTTTGGCTTTTGAAAGGGCTGTCTTGATTTTAAGAAAGTTGTAGAATTCTAATGTCGAAAGGTTGTGCTTCTTCCTGAGTGTTTCAAAAGTATAGGGTTGACCTTCCTCTTCGAGCTGTGTTGGGTGAAAGATTTCTCCCTCAATCCATGCTTCTAGGAGAAGACATTGCCTGTTGTATTTGAACTTGCTGTTGGCCCATAGAGATTCCCATTTTGAGCTGTCTATCTTTAGCAGGGCAGTTTTTGTATTCTTGAAGATGGGGCTGGAGGCCTGTGTGAGCTTATTCGCTGTTAGGAGCGCCAGTGGGTTAAGGTTGTTTAGTATTCTCTTTCTACTAGTAGCCATGCTGGGGGATAGGATTGTGGGGGTGCTAGCCATGCAGTACCTTGCTTTGCTAGGAATGCCATTAGGTAGGATCTAAAGTCTGCTAGGTTTACCCCTCCCAGTTTCTTGTCTAGTCTGAGTTTCTTAATGCTTATGTGTGCCTTTTTCCCTCGCCAAAGGAAGTTACTGATTAGTTTATCCACTCAGCGGAGGAAGTCGTTCGTGAGTATCAGGGGGAGCATGCTCACTAAGTAGGTGATCATTGGGGTAATCATCATCTTGATTGTCTCTATTCTACCCCACCATGTTATACATTTTGGGGACCAGGACTCTGGGAGTATCTTTATTTTCTCTAGTAGTCTTTTCTCGTTTTCGTTCAGTGTGGTCATAAGGTTGTTACCGAAGTGGATCCCCAGTTAATGCACCCTTTCTGCCAGGTGAGACCCGACCCTCCTAGCGACTCTCTTGTGGTGTGGATGTTCAGGGGCTTGCACTCTGATTTATCTCTCTTGAGCTTGTTTCCCCATTGTGCTGAATATAGCTCTATGGTCTCCATCAGGGTTGCGATAGAGGTCTCAGGTTGTTCTGTCACAATAAGGACGTTGTCAGCGTATGCTGCTAGTTTAATTTCCGCATCTCTTATTCTGACCCCCCTTAATTTCGGCATTCGCTTTGATGTCTTTGATCAGGGGTTCTAGGGCCAGCAGGAAGAGTGGGGGGGATAACGGGCATCCCTGTCTGGTGCCACGCTGTAGGTTTAGGGGTTCGGAAAGCGATCCATTTATAACAATACACGCACTTGGATCTCCATACAGTTCCATTGTCATTCTAATGTATCCCTCCCCCAGGTTGAATGCATGCATGCATTGGTCGAGGAAGGCCCACAAAACTCTATCAAACGCCTTCTCAGTGTCGAGGGCGATCACCACAGCTGGGTCAGTCTTTTTGGATGTGTGCTCTAAGATGTGGCAGAGGAGTCTGGTGTTATCACTAGACTACCGGTTCTTTAGGAATCCTACTTGTGAGCGAATTATTAGGTTAGGTATGACCGAGTTTAGTCTTGTTGCCAGTATTTTTGCGTAGATCTTGCAGTCTACGTTGATTAAGGAGATTAGCCTGTAGTTCTTGGGTAGAAGAGCGTCCTTGCCTTCTTTTGGGATCACAACTATATTGACCTCAGACATGGATTGTGATACCAACCCATCCTCGGCACATTGGTTAAAGAGCCTTTTCATGGTGGGTCCCAGTTGTTCCCCGAAGGCCTTGTAGAAGGCTGTTGTGTATCCGTCCGGACCTGGTGCTTTGTTGTCTTTCATTGATTTGATTGCACTTTCAATTTCAGCTGCGCTAATTCCTTGCCCTAGCTTTTGTGTTTCTGCGCTTGATAGTTTTGGGAGGTCTATTCTTGCGAGGTATTTTGTACATGCCTCTGGGTCGAATGCTTGGTCATTTTTGTAAAGCTCCTGGTAGAATTCTTGGATGGTTTTGAGGATATCCCTGTGTTTTATGTGGGAGTTGTTTGTGGGTCTGTGGTGGATGATATTGTAAATTGGTTGTGCTTATATTTTAAGTAGGAGGCTAGTTGTTTCCCTGCCCTATTGGCCTCGCAGAGGTTTATGGTCTTATACTTGCTTATCTACAGCCCCGCCCTTTCACTCAGGATTTTATTAAACTCATGTTTCTTAATATATAAAACTAATGGAGTGGATCAGAAGCCCAGGAACAACAGCTCTGGCGCTGAGATGCACTACTTTTTAGGCAGCAGGGCACAAGGTATCAGTTAGAGAGGCCTCATTCACTGCCATTGGAGAAGGTAGGCTGACTCACTTCCACCTTCTGAATGCTGTGATAGGTGGGAGCAAAATGTGAATGGCACTTGAACAGACCAATGGATGAAGAGAGATGACCGAAAGCTCCTGTATGAATGTATATATGTGTGTGTTGTAATTCTGATTTTTTGGAAAGCATGAGGCTGGTGAGGCAGCTAAAGCGGCCTCTAAGTCACACCTGAAAAAATAATCTTTCTTTGAAAACTCACTAAGGGAATTATTGCAGAATTACTTGTTCCCTGACAGATTCATTAATTAAATTTTCAAGTGCTTAGAAATGCATCATAATGGGTGTGATGATTAAAACAAATTGTGAATTGCTTGTTTCCCACACATATGTAAATTGCCAATGTCACACCCGCTCCCAATGAAGATCGAGATGTTAAAATTAAATTGTGCCTCCCAGAGTGTCATATATCTATTAAATACCAACTGCATGAAATGTGGGTGATAAGTTTGTGCCTGAGCCAAGTGTGGTCTTGGTATCAGTAGCGCATCGGTATCCTGCGTGCAGCTCGCCGACCCAGAGAGACCGGGCCTCGAGTTGTTGGACACTGTAATTGGCTGTGATAAAGCCAAAGACCTATAAGTAAGTATTGGAGTAGTTGGTAGGCGTGGGGTCCATTTAAGCTCTGCCATTGTAAAGATCAAAGTGTGGCACTCTGAAACTTAGAAACATACCCACTCACCCAGCAGAGGCTGCCTCGTAAATTGAGCTTCTGGATATCCTGGGCATTGCCAATTGTTATAGCTCCACAATTGGCACAGTGGGCATCAAGTGCCCACTCTGCCAGCAGTGGTTGACACCCACAGAACAAACTGTACGAGCATTCAGTAGTTTCAATTACCTCTCTGTTTTGCAGTCAGCGGGTGCTTTCCAGATGACTGTTTTTGTGGCTCGAGTCAAAGGCTTAACATGTTCAACAAACTGCCAGATGCAGTGCCAGCCAAGAAGAGTTGAAGCACTTATCGCCATCACTGAGCAGTGGTAACGTGTTACTCTTGTAAGAGTCTCCTAGGCTCCATCAGAAGTCATACGACCCAGCGGTGGTCTGTTGTTTTATCTATGGAGCTATTTCAGCCGATTAAATTGCATTAGATATCATTATGGGTTTTCTGATAGAACATTATTGCACTTATAGCAAAAACAAAAAATCTGAAATACAACGATCATGTTGTGTTCTCAAATACACCCACGCATAGCTATTAATTGATATTTATTTTCTATTTAAACGTTTCTTTGGGTTAACTAAGTGTATGCATTATAAGTAATAAAGAATATTAAGGTATTTATCTGCAGCTCATTTCAAGATTTAACAAGAATTGTCAAAGCCAGTAGATCTGGAGTTGGCTGCTAGCCTTCTGGCTTTGTCAATATTTGTTTTATTAGGAAAAAGCCTTTTCAACTAGGTCTTTCCCACATTATGCTTTTACCACACATTTTTGCCTCGCATGTTTTTACACTGTATATGCCTTTACTATGCATTTAAGGTAAGCTGAGGGTGTGGGGGTCTTCCCCCACAAATGCATTTTATCTATCTATCTATCTATCTATCTATCTATCTATCTATCTATCTATCTATCTATCTATCTATCTATCTTGGTAATGGCATGCGTTGTAAAAGCGTATGCATTTTTTAAAAAAAATGCAGGGAAAGGCATGCAAAGTATTTCCCTGCAGCGTTTCATCATTCAGCTGTTTTGTTTTGTCATGGTTTTTGCAAAACTTTCTTTTTAAGGAGCTGCAGGGACCTCGGTAATTATAAAAAATTAAACATTCGCTAATTTGTTGGCCACGCAAAGCAGAGTGTGTAGACCCTGGTACTGAAGAGATCCGCTTTGTCTGGCTGCGCTCTTTGTGAAAGAGCAGAGAGTCTGTCCGATAAGCCATGTTAGCCAGTGACTGAAGTGGTCTGACCCATTGCCCCATGGTGTATCCTGTAGTGGGCAGACAAAAAATGGGAATGACAAAACAGACCAATGGATGAAGAAGGCTGGCTGCAAGTCCCTTTTGGTAAGTATATATGTAGTTTTAATAAATGAGGAAAAGGTCTTGGCTCTCACGAGGCCTAAAAATTGTTAAAGCAGTGAATATTTCATTCCATGCTTATGGCAGAGTAAAATGCCTGTTAGTGTTTTGTTTAAGTAGCTTTTCTTTCCGAGAGCAATATGATCATATATCGGTTGTCTTTTATATATTTATTTTATATCTGTGGCCTGATTCAATTAAAGATACTTTCAATGTTTGTTGCACTGTCTTGTGGCCCCTATGGCTGTAACAGATCTATTAATCCAAAACTAGCTTCATACAAGTTTGGACATCAAACTGTATCAGTATGATGCTTCCAAATATGGGTTTCACACGTCTGTTTTAAATTGACATACCATGTCTACATTTTGTTTAATTTTTCCAGAATAAGAGACGGTGTTTGGCTAAACATAACTCTGTTATTCTCTCTTCACCAGTCTGTCAGACTCGGTGTAGTGATCATTTTTCAGAAGAGGACATTTTTTTAATTTAATCTCAGATCTCGCGATTTAATAACCATTTTAAGATTGCCAAGTTTAAATAATGGTCAGTACATACTTAAACCCCTACTAATAAACAATGTATTACTGGGTCTCAGCTTTTAAAACCGTTAGAATCAATGGAGTAAATTATATTTTTCACCATCTTTGTTTGACGTCTGATGGGGTTTTGAGATGTACTGTGAGATCATTCAGTAGATGGTCCCTTTAAAGCTTTACTTTCTTTAAAAGGTATTCAGTATTTTTGCAGTTAGTCTTGCACGACCTTTGAAGTCAATTTTCCCAGGTAGGAGTCTCAGCAACTTCATGTATTGGAGGACAGTCGCAGTAGATTTGAAGGAACGTTTTAAGGCAGTCGAGAACATGTGACTTACCTAGACTGTGAAAGAAAAGTATAGCATTAGCAGTGATGATCGAAACTGCCTTTTCTTTTGTGCCTCAAATGCTGCTATTGGAAGAGAAGAGGGAAGTTGAGTGCTTACATGATTAAGTACCTTGGACAATGGAGAGGGGATACATTTAGTCAATGATGAAGAAAATATTGTGGATGTTAGAGATAGTAATTCCTTTGTCAAATAGTATAGAAACCCTAGGTTGGTGAGAAATCAAGTCATAAGTAGGTGTCGTTTCCTTCCTTTAAAATTTACTGTACAGCATTTGCCAAAGGTCAAAAAGATTTAACTTTGGAACGCAAAAATGTAATAGTTTTTATTTTGGATGCTGAAGTTCCCTGGTTCTGTTGGTTTCACGAAATAATTCTAAAACAATAATTTCGAAATTAAGTTGTCATAATTCTGTTGCATGACCTATGTAATAATATCTGGAACTGCGTTTTTCAATCCATATAAAAACAGTAAGATCACGTTATTTTATGTGAAAGTCAGAGATATTCAAGAATACATCCATAGTGCTAGTGAAAAAAAACTACAAAAACCTATTGCAAATCTAGGCGACAAGATCAGGTGTGTCTGCATTGAGGAAATACACAAGGATAAACCTGGCTTCATTACACAGATTTGACTACAAAGCCGTTAATCAGATATATATTCCTGAAAAGGACTACAGGCTTCAAGCTTTCCTAACTTCAGAATCTTATAAACTGTTTGACAATAAACAATGGCTTATTTCCTGCAATTTACATATGAGCTATGGATTTTTGTTACATCTTTTTCAGTGCAGTAGTATATGTAGGATTCTGATGCCTCCTGAGTGACAAATTAGTGTATTTATAAACATTCTACCCTACAGTTACTTATCAAACTTGATATAAAATCCTTTTGTAGTCTCTATAGAAGATGCAGAAAGATTAAAGGATGTAAAAATTGGCAGAAAGAGTACAACATTCTGATACACGCAGACAATTTAATGCTAACATTCTAAATTTTATTGAGCGTGTCCTCTCTTTCTGAATGGTTCAAATTTATACTGGAGTCTCCAATCACACACAAGGAACAATCTGGGCCCAGAATTGTCAGTGGGAGTGTTGAATCCATGTTGACTTGGTGTTCCTCCGCATTAAACAATATGGTTGTTTGCGGATGAAGAACAGCATTGGTTAAAAAATTTTTTTTTAGCCGGCAACCTTAAAGGCGTGCATGTATCACCACACAGGTGCAAGTATGTGTCATGCCTTGGCTGCTTTAAAAAAAACTTTTATTCACAGTTCCAAAATTATTGATGCAAGCCTTGAGCCAAAAAATTTAAAAAAATAAGACAAAAGACTGGGCAGAAGGAAATTTGAGCTGTTGGGCCCTTAAAAAAGGAATGCAACAAGAATGATGGGGGCACCACAGAGGGACAAGTGGTGGAAGCAAGTTAACACCCAGAGTGACTAGAGCAGCGGGGTGTCAGAAGTGGAAAGCAACGGAAAAGCAAGAAGTGTTTTGATATTTAAAAAAACATTTGGGGCAAGGCAGAAGAAGCAACTGACATGCTGGAGGTTAGGCCACTTGGAGAACGCTGGTTGGGCAATTTGAAGAGGGAAGCAGCACATGAGGGAGAGCGCAAGAAAACATGCACTTCAATTTTGAGTGCTGAATGAAAAATAAAACAGTAGTTGCCGTAATAGAAGCAGTAGAAGAGTACAAGTTATCCAGTCAGTATCAGTATCAAAAGCTTTATTCGATCATTTAAAAAAACAATCATAAAAGCACACAGAGAAATACATCAATATTACATAACGGCTATAAAATTTAAGGTAATAAGATTCATTTAAATCACTAAAGGGGAGAGATATATAAACAGTAGCAATTGATTTTATGAGAAGCAGTACATTCACATTTGGGTCGTAAAGTCCATACTTTTCCTGGCGGACACGGATTTCAAAATAAATGCCGCTGTAAAAAAACACACATCCGATACATCAAGAGCAAATAAGAACTTCATGGCAGTTGCAACAGTTGACACAGAATATTTTTTAAAAAGCGGTTTAAGGTAAGCAATACGGAGATGCAGGTTCAAAGGACAAATGAGCAAAAAGTGCACAGTGCTCTGCTTCAAAGTCCCGTCACATGGACAGGGGATTAACGTATGCTTTTTTGTCAGAGGGAAAGCTACCAGTCCATGAACAATGCCTAGTCTTAGTCTAGTAAGGACATACTGGTGAGTTTGCTTAGTGACCACTTTTAAATACCTCGAAAAGCCAAAAGTTATCCAGTCAAGAGGATGGCATAATAGCTATTCTCCAGAGGAGGTAAAAACACAAGAAAAGGAAGAAAATCTACCACAGAAGAAGGAAGCAAATAAGAATGACCATAAAACCAACCAATGGGCCTACTGTAAGCATTGGTATTGTCCACAATAGATCTTCAACAACCGACATCTAATACTTATTAATACGCGAGACCTGAAGAGGATGCTAAGACAATCAGCTAAAACTCATTGCGTATATGAAGATGAATATAGAAAGATGATCATCCTACTTATGTATAATTAAACTGGCTTGAAAATAACTTGAGCATTACTGCCTATGCCCTGAGAGTAAGAGAAGTACTTTGTATGTCTCAGGATTCTGATGTCGAACTTGTGGCATTGACCTATAATTAACGTCTTCCAGCATCCCCTCTATCAGTGGCACTTTTGTCATTCTTTGACTGGTAGGCACGCGTTTGTGGTACTTTTATAATACGCTGTGCTGCATTGTGCAAATCAGTAACTTATACCCAGATTGTGTGTTCAATGACACTGCTTATAATGCAAAGTATTACAAGGACATGGTAGCAAGAGTAGACAGTGAGTTGCCAGGCTTAACATTAGTTTAAATCTTTTTTTTTTTTTTTTTTTAGAGGGGTGTAGAAGGCCGTCAGATGGTTATGGTTGAGTGGGTCTGCCACACGGTACTAGGTGGGTGATATCGGTTAGATGGTTTTAGCACATCAGCTTCATAGTTAACGTACATACAACCCCATCAAGCACTTCAAAGCAGATTTTTTTTCACTATTACTAGCTTCCATTGTTCAATACTGTGCATAGTTCACAAAGCATGACCTACGGGGGTTGTCATTTGTCCTCTGTAGGATGGTGCGCACAGTCCATCTGCATATGTGCTTCCTAAAGAGCTGCTTCCATCCGGGAATAAATGGCATTTTCATAAGTCTCTCTTGGCTTTCTAACTCCTTAACGTCTGCACTTTATCCTTGATCATACAAAGTCTTTTGTTTGAACCTTTTATAAAAAAAAATTAAAAAAATCTTGGCTAAACCTTAAAGATTTTATTTCTGGGAATGATTCCACAAATAGTGGGTGGAACACAATGGTTCATTTAATGTATATAGCTAAGCATCTGCTATATGTTCCAATTGGAGAAAATGCTAAGTTGAGAGAGCTAGCTTTTTAAAATAGTTTAATTCCACATTTATTTATTTAGAGTTGGAAATCTTTGCAGAGCACGTGGGATTTCGGTTCTTCATTTGGAGTTCTCCTTTGCAGATGGTCCTGAATAGAGCTCACGTGCTGCAGAGAGATGGTTTGTCTTTGCAGGCTGAGGGTAATGTTGGAGTCGGTGCTGGTGGGGGAGAGGGGCGGGAATCCATGCAGTAAGCATTTATTTACTCTGCAGTTAAAACGGTGTACTGCCGACTTTTGATGGGTCATTTTTGCAGAAGTCTAATAACATGTTTTCATTTCGTGAAAATTATATTGGTAAACTCATCATCATATCTCAGGAGATGACTCTCATTAAGGTTGCTTCTTTAAAACGGCCACTATCTTGGTTCTGAAATTCGGAGTAGATGCGTCAGATGTATTTCTTTTTAGAGTTTTTGCACACATGCTGGGCAGATTTCCACTCCTCAAATGTGCTGTTGATTGTTAATCTCCACATTCCGGAAGTTTTGGAGTGATAAAGGCAGAAGCTGGGGTTTCCAGCGCCCTGCTAGTCCATGCTCGTAGAAGAGCTAATTCTGGTAATTAAATATTTCGCTAGGTACCTTTGTTGGTAACACTAGGCTAGCTGTTTTCTTCATTTTAACAAGTCCTTGCTCCTATATTTCACTTTTTTATCTGTGTTTTGCTTGGTATCAGTATATCTTTAAAAAGGCTTCTTTACACACATAGATCAATAAAAAAATAACTAGACCTAATCTGAAGGACCCAAGTAATTCGCAGCCAAATGTGGGGAATGAGTTACTGTTGTTAAGAAAAGCCTTAAAACGGTGGATACCAAACGGCACGAAATCCATCCGGCGGTCGTCCTGTTATGGGCAAATGTCAAGTTAGTGTAATATCCTTGAGGTGGAACTGAAGGTGAAGTAGATGTGGCCTGACCTACTATCCATGCTGGTCCGACTCAGTCTGTTTGCAGTGTTGCATATGGTGGTATACCCTTCTTCAGTCTTCCATTTGGACATAGTGAGCACAACCGTATTACAATGCTTACGTTGCACTGCTCCGCTCATGAATTGACCAGCACATGTGCTATGTTGTTTGAAATAAAAATAATAAAAAAATGGTAGACCACACACATGAGATTATGTAAAAATATGCTAGGGTCTGTTTGTTTATATCCGCTGGAAACTTTTGTCATTGGGTTATTTTCAAAAGAGTGTGCTGCAAGAGTTGAACTGGGCATTCGGTCGGCGTCAGTGCAGCTTACCTGGGGGTCTCTCTAGGATCTGACCCCACTTTTTTCTGTGCTGTACTCAGGGCTGACCTTTGCTCAAACTGCGCCCTGGGCAGAATCAAATATGGTCCCCCTTCCTTGCCTGTATTATTATTTATTATTATTATTTAATTTTTATAGAGCGCGTAGTCACCCGTAAGTATCCCAGCGCTAAAATCGGTACAACTAGGAGTCAGCAAGGGAAGGGGAGAGACAGTTTAAGGGAAGAGGTGGGTTTTCAATTGCTTCCTGAACCGTAGGTAGTTGGATTCGGTTCTCAGGTAGTGCGGTAAGGTGACAATGAGGTGTTCCTGGTCGGAGCGGAGGGATCTAGGGGCTTTGTATGGTTTGATAAATTTTTTTAGGCTTGGGGGACCATTGTTTTGGAGCAGTCTGTGTGCTAGGCAGAGGGCCTTGAACATCACACGTTCTCTAACCGGAAGCCAATGGAGACACTTCAGCGCTGGTTTGGCTGAGGCTCTGGCCGGGGTGTTAGTAAGGATCCGGGCAGCTGCATTTTGGACCCTTTGTAGTTTATTCAGGGTTGCCTCTGGGGCCCCTAAGTAGATGGAATTACTAAAGTCGAGCCTAGAAAGAATCAGTCCTTGGATCAGCAGTTTTTGAGAGTTGTGGGGGAGTAGGGGCAGGATCTTTCGAATTGACCTGAGCAGTCCAAAACACGTACCGGCTACCTTTTTTGCCTGTGTTGCAAAAGATAATTCCTTATCGAGCCAGACACCCAGGCTTTTTACCGCTGGTTTCGGATCTGGGATCGGGCCTAAACAGGGTGGCCAGATGTTATGAAGTGAAGTGGGTCCCTTCTGGCCAAGGAGGAGAATGTCAGTCTTTGAGCCGTTGCGTTTCAGAGACGATCTATTCATCCATCCTTGTATCTGCGTCAGACAGTTGTAAAGGTCCGCAGGTTGTTGTTTCGGATGAGGAAGGGACACCACTAACTGAGTGTCGTCGGCATAGCTGACGATGCTCACTCCGAACGGGATAACAACCTCCTCCAATGGGGACATGTAGATGTTAAATAATGTGGGGCTCAGGGAGGAGCCCTGAGGCACGCCACATTGGAGGGGAGTGTCGGAGGAGCAGGTGTTGTTCTCCCAGATTTGAAAGAAGCGTTGACTCAAAAAGGACGATATCCAGGACAGAGCAGTTCCTTCCACACCGACGCTCATGAGTCGTTGGATGAGGAGCTGATGGTTGACGGTGTCGAAGGCCGCACTGAGGTCGAGGAGGATCACTGCCACTGATCCTCCTTCGTCTAAGAGTGCTCTGGCCTCCTCCACTGCCATGAGAAGGGCAATGTCGGTGCCCTGCCCGGGGCGGAAACCCGTCTGCGAGTTTTTTAGACGGTTGTTGTTCTCCAAAAATTGTGACAGCTTTCTGTTCACCATTTTTTCCGCGATCTTGCTGGTTCCCGGGAGGAGGGAGATTGGTCTATAGTTTGCCAGGTCGACAGGGTCAAGGGAGGGTTTTTTTTAGAAGTGCCTTGACGACTGCCGCCTTCCAGCTAGGGGAGACGACTCCTTGTTGAAGGGAGGCGTTGATGAGGTGAGTGAGAGAAGGGGCGATCGAGGGTGCTACCTTTTTGAGAATACGTAAAGGGGCAGGGTCCCTGGGAGATCCGCTTTTAATAACTTGCAGCGTATCTTCGACTTCTTCTACTGTCACTTGTCCCCAGGAAGTGATGCATGGGAGGGTAGGAGAGTTGCTGGCTTCTCTCTCCTCGCTCGAACTAGTAGGTGGAATAGAGTCGAGGATTTTTGGATTTTCTCCTTGAAGAAATTAGCCAGCTTGTGGCACTTTTCCTCATCAGCTTTGGGGTCTGGTGGGTCTCTCGGTCCCGAGTCAGGGACTTTGAGGAGTTCTTTTAAAATGGTAAAAGATTCTTTACTGGAGCTAGCGGAGTGTTCTATTCTCTCTTGGAAGAATAGACTTTTGGTTTTGCGGAGGGCGGTTTTGTAAATTTGTGAGGCGGTGTGATAGGCTTCCTTATTTTTGTTAGATTTGTCCTTCCTCCAAAAGCATTCTGATCTCTTGCATTCCTGTCTCAGAGATTTGAGCGCCGGAGTATACCAGGGAGCGGGAGCCACTCTTTTTATGTGTTTAAGAGTGGTGGTTTTCGGGAGGAGTTGGTCTAGTGAAGATGTGAGCCAGGAATTGAATTGTTCGTCGGCCGTGACCGGATCCATGGAGAGGGCAGGTGTCGAATCTGAGAGTAAGCTGGCCCACTCTGCCGGTTCAAGCTTGTGCCAACGTCGGTCCGTCACTCGGATTTTGGGGGGTTGGGGGAGTGCTGTGGCAAGGTCCCAGGAGAACGGAACAAGAAAGTGGTCTGACCACGGAAGGGGGATGGTGGGATCTGAGGTGATATCCCCAATATTGGTCAGGACGGGGTCCAGAAGGTGTCCTTTGTCGTGGGTGGGTTCGTTGTTGACAAGTCGGATGTTAAATGACCTAAGGTCCTGCAGGAGATCCAAAGCTAAGGGATCGGTGGGGTCGTTAAGGTGAAGGTTGAGATTGCCCACGAGGAGGAAGTTCGAGGCAGAGGAGGCTGATTGTGATACCATGTCAATGAGGGCGTTGAGGAAATTTCCTGTTGTCCCCGGAGGGCGATAAATCAACAGTCCTGAGATGGAGTGTGTTGGGGAGATTTGAAGGGCGAAATGGCAGCTTTCGCAGTCTGCAATCTGTATCTTGTCCTAGCTGTAGCCTGTAACTTGATATAAAAGATGAACAAAAACAATTTGCAGGAAGTGGTCATCAGTTTGGGAGGGTACCTGGAAGCCCGCTGGCTACCAACTACATCCTGCATTGAGGGTATTTTTTGAGCATAAGCAGGCCACCCTTGGCACCCCAAACTCGGATTTTTATGGACTGGAAGAAGGACTGCAATGCTACACTGTAGAACTATTCAGAAAAGGGGGTGGTGATGAACAGAGTGTCTGAATTAAGCAGACCACTCTTACCCAGTCCAAAGATCAGGGCTTGATCCATCACCGTTATTTATCTCACTGCACCATCCCAGCTCAGAACCTGGCTATATGCAAATCAGTCTGTCCCTGGCCCAGTGCATCATGGGAACAGGGCAGACTAAACTACCAAGCCAATTCTTTACCAGAAAGGAAACAAGCTACCGGGGACCGGTTTCTGGCATTTCAGCCGTCTTCGGCCCGGCTTGCTTGAATCCTGATGGTGCAGTGAGAAAGGGACTCATGACTGAGTATTCCCTGCCACACCTATAGTGGCCAAAAACGATTCAGAAAAGGGGGTGGTGATGAACAGAGTGTCTGAATTAAGCAGACCACTCTTACCCAGTCCAAAGATCAGGGCTTGATCCATCACCGTTATTTATCTCACTGCACCATCCCAGCTCAGAACCTGGCTATATGCAAATCAGTCTGTCCCTGGCCCAGTGCATCATGGGAACAGGGCAGACTAAACTACCAAGCCAATTCTTTACCAGAAAGGAAACAAGCTACCGGGGACCGGTTTCTGGCATTTCAGCCGTCTTCGGCCCGGCTTGCTTGAATCCTGATGGTGCAGTGAGAAAGGGACTCATGACTGAGTATTCCCTGCCACACCTATAGTGGCCAAAAACGATTCAGAAAAGGGGGTGGTGATGAACAGAGTGTCTGAATTAAGCAGACCACTCTTACCCAGTCCAAAGATCAGGGCTTGATCCATCACCGTTATTTATCTCACTGCACCATCCCAGCTCAGAACCTGGCTATATGCAAATCAGTCTGTCCCTGGCCCAGTGCATCATGGGGACAGGGCAGACTAAACTACCAAGCCAATTCTTTACCAGAAAGGAAACAAGCTACCGGGGACCGGTTTCTGGCATTTCAGCCGTCTTCGGCCCGGCTTGCTTGAAACACTGTAGAACTGGCAAAAAGAGGTTTCACCATCGCGGAATGCACCTGCTACACCTGGTGGCTGGCAAAGTAGAGGGAGAGTACCTGCCATGTCGTGCTCAAAGAGAAGTAGTCCCCAAAGATAAGCCAGCACCAAGAGGCTCCCAAGGCCAGCTGACTGGCCTCCTGTTTACAGCACAGGACACAACAGCTGAAGAAGCCTGCTGGGGCAAGATGGTAGCTCAAAGTCTTCAGTGCGCCACCAACAGCTGCTGTGCAGCACAAGGGTCCAGGACCCTATGCACAAAGTTGCATCCAAGTTCACTTGAACCCAGGAGTGTTGTTGGAGTGCAGTTGGGACCCTCAGAAGACAGGTTATAAACTAAGGAAGAACTGGCCCTGACCATGATACTGGGCGACCAGTAGCCTAGTAGCGACTGGCTTCTTCCAGAATCCAGAGGACTTTGAGGGACGTCAACCTGCTCACCAGGACTATCTCATCCCTCTTGTGGACCGAGGAGTAGTCGCATGTAGAAAGACTCCCGTTGGCTGCATTGCATACACAGCATTCTTTGAGCATCTTCATTCCCTTTCATCAGACCACCTGGATATAAAAGCCCTGCAACACATAAAGTCTTTGAAACGGACTGAAGACTGCTCTGCTGGCTGAAGTAACTGTTTCTGAGGACCTTGCTGGTCCCCCTGTCTGGCTCCGTACTGGAGTTGGTCACTTAAATTGACTCTAAGCAAGTTTTTTTCTGAAAAATGTTCTGTGTCAGATTTGTTGAATTTGCCTATGCTTGTTCATGGTTTAGTGAAATGCTTTAATTTTTTATATCTTTTAAATTCTATATCTTCAGAATCCTCTTCATTGTGGTGTCTAAAAATACATAACAATACAGTCTATTTTTTTTAACTTAGTGTTGGATTTCTTTGGTATCTTGTTGATTTCTTCTTCTGTTTTGGCGCAATTTAAATGCTTTAGACTTGTTCCTTTGTGTAAGCCTTGCTGCTCAGAGCTACAGCTACGCAGGGTTGAGTTATAGGTTTGACAAATGAAACGAAAGGGTCAACAAGGGCTGGAGTGTGTATTACACAATAAGGTCGTGCAACCACACCATATAACACACCCCATTTCTTCATAACTAGACACGAGACCCTAATTTTGTACTTCCAAATATTATTTTGATTTAGAAAACAAGAACTAGCAGTCAGAGTTGAGTTGCTGCAGACTGAGACCTTCACTGCCTGGCTGGGCCTGACTGCTGTCTTGTACCTAGTGAAGAAAGACGAGCCCCTTTAACCCAAAGGAATAGGACACTATACAGTGAAAAAAGATTAAATCCCTTTGGGTAGACCAATGCAATCTAACCGTCATACAGTCAGCATACCAAATATAGACCAGATATTACACTTATCCAACTCACTTATCCACCAAACAGAAGATTGAACCATATGAAGCTATGAATAAGGCTAAACACAAAAATAAAAAAATTACATATTCATTTATTGATCATGAAGTATTACTATCAGTAAAAAAAAGGACCACACAGTCCATGTACATTATATCTCATAGATAATGAAACAAACTTTGTTTAAAAAGTGTTATACAACACACATTAAAAAGAGAGTAAAGATAACAGATAAATACAATGTGTCTTTAGAATGTACACATTCGTCATATAACGATATCTGAAGCATGAAGCACAGTAGTTTGTAATTGGTATTCTTAAGCCATGCCTGTGTTGACGGATTGTGTACTAAAATTAGGCGTCGACGCGTTTCGATGGGTGAATTTATATGTCCATCTTTTTCAAGACAAATTTATAGACTCTCTGCATTTGTTAAACAAATTATTAGGGTCACCTATTTAAAGTAGGAGAATGACACCTTTCATACTCTAATCCGTCTTTGACTCGAAATGTCGGGTTAAACCACCCACGATCGGTTTGAATGTCCCTGCAGTGTAACTTCGTACTATGTCTCAAATCTATTGCGAGGGTCCTGGTTAAAATGATAACCAATCCAGAAAGCCAGGGTTTATAATGTTGCTCTCGCCACGGGAGAATTCAGCAGTGTAATCACCCCTTAGAAAGAAGCACAGCTAGTTCGAAGCTGATTCTGAAGTTTGCTCCCGGTCGGCCTCAGTAGCTCTTACAGTGGGGCTGTCTTGTCCACCTCCTCTTCCTCAGACCTCATGTTTTTCACTGCTGCTAATTAAAAAGTGACAACTGCGGAGCTTGTTGTAATCATTGCTCACGCCCTGGTGGTTACACAAGCTACCCCTCCCTCACCTGAACCACCCACAGCTTGGCTTATTCCTGCCAGCGCTAATGTAGGTTAGGGGCCAAGGAGTAGGGGGTGAAGGCAATGGGAGGCAGAGAACATGTTAAAGGGAGGAGGGGGCCTGCAGCCTGTGCAAGAAAAACATAGAATGATTAATTGCACTGTGAGATGAATCGTTTGAGCAGAATAGAGAGAACTGCTGCATGGTCTGTATGGAGACCGCATCGTGCGCCCCTCTGAAGTTCAGCGCCCTGGGCGTTGACCCAGTTCGCCTATACTAAACAAGCATTTACAATGCAATGGTTTCGGCATTGATAAAGTTAGAGCTATTGGCATTGCTCATGACATTATTTTTATTTAGGTTTTTGTTTTTAAAACCTAAATAAATGGCATTGTCATTTACAATGCCAATAGCTTAACCCCTTGATGCTCATGACGAGCTCAGCTCGTCATGAGGTATACCTCTCGTGTGCTCTTGACGAGCTGAGCTCTTCATGACCACACCCGTTTTTATTATGGCCCAGCACAGGAGAAGGATATCATCAGCAGGGATGGTGTTAATGGCTCGTAAATGCGAGACCTATTGCATTTGCACCCACATTGAGCCACACACACAAAGCCACCCACACACACATACAGACCCACCCACACACAGCCACCCACACACACACACACACACAGCCACCCCCACACACACAGAGCCACCCACACACACACATAGCCACCCACAGAGAGCCACCTCCAAAAAAAGCTAGACACAGACAGACCCCAACACACACAGACCCCAACACACACAGAGCCCAACACACACACAGAGCCCAACACACACACAGAGCCCAACACACACACAGAGCCCAACACACACACAGAGCCCAACGCACACACAGAGCCCAACACACACGCAGAGCCCAACACACACGCAGAGCCCAACACACTCGCAGAGCCCAACACACACGCACAGAGCCCAACACACACGCACAGAGCCCAACACACACGCACAGAGCCCAACACACACGCACAGAGCCCAACACACACGCACAGAGCCCAACACACACGCACAGAGCCCAACACACACGCACAGAGCCCAACACACACGCACAGAGCCCAACACACACGCACAGAGCCCAACACACACGCACAGAGCCCAACACACACACCGAGCCCAACACACACACCGAGCCCAACACACACACCGAGCCCAACACACACACCGAGCCCAACACACACACCGATCCCAACACACACACCGAGCCCAACACACACACCGAGCCCAACACACACACCGAGCCCAACACACACACACACAGAGCCCAACACACACACACACAGAGCCCAACACACACACACACAGAGCCCAACACACACACACACAGAGCCCAACACACACACACACAGAGCCCAACACACACACACACACACAGAGCCCAACACACACACACACACACACAGAGCCCAACACACACACACACAGAGCCCAACACACACACACACAGAGCCCAACACACACACACACAGAGCCCAACACACACACACACAGAGCCCAAGACACACACACACACAGAGCCCAACACACACACACACACACAGAGCCCAACACACACACACACACAGAGCCCAACACACACACACACACACAGAGCCTAACACACACACACACACACAGAGCCCAACACACACACACACAGAGCCCAACACACACACACACAGAGCCCAACACACACACACACACACACAGAGCCCAACACACACACACACAGAGCCCAACACACACACACACAGAGCCCAACACACACACACAGAGCCCAACACACACACACAGAGCCCAACACACACACACACACACACACAGAGCCCAACACACACACACAGAGCCCAACACACACACACAGAGCCCAACACACACACACAGAGCCCAACACACACACACAGAGCCCAACACACACACACTCGTCAAGAAAAACGGCACAATCAGGGGGGCCGAGGCAAGAAAAACGGCACAATCGGGGGAGCAGAAGGCAAGAAAAACGGCACAATCGGGGGAGCAGAAGGCAAGAAAAACGGCACAATCGGGGGAGCAGAAGGCAAGAAAAACGGCACAATCGGGGGAGCAGAAGGCAAGAAAAACGGCACAATCGGGGGAGCAGAAGGCAAGAAAAAATGGCATAATCAGGGGGGCAGAAGGCAAGAAAAACGGCACAATCAAGGGGCAAGAGGCAAGAAAAAAAGGCTCAATTAGGGGGGCAGAGCCAAGTAAAACGGCACAATCAGGGGACAGAAGGTAAGAACAAGAAAAATGGCAGAGGCAACGCACTGGTGAGATCAGTGCGGGCATCCGAGCAGCACACCAGGAGGTACAGAGCCTCCTCGCAACGCACTGGTGAGATCAGTGCGGGCATCTGCGCAACACACTAGGAGGTACAGAGCTTCCTCGCAACGCACTGGTGAGCTCAGTGCGGGCTATTCGTGCAACACACGAGGAAGCCCAGAGACCCCTCGCAGCGCACTAGTGAGATTCGGGTATATTTGTGCATCACACCTGGAAGACAGAGCACCCTTGCAAGCGCGCCAGTGAGATTGGGACACAGGAGCTGGGGAGGGAGGGGCGACCAGGGCATTGGGGCAATAAATCAGTAACACACACAGCACCCTCGCAGCACACCTAGAGAAATCACGGCATCTGTGCAAACACACCGGGAACACACTGAGCCCTCTTGCAGTGCACCACAGAGCTCCTGGTATCTGTGCAACACACCAGGGAGCATAGAACCTCCTGGTAGGGCACTGCGGTGGTGATCGGGGCATTAGTGTTACACACACACAGGGGAGTAAAATCTCAACATATACCCACATGCAGAGTGCAGAGATCGGGCAGCTTTCAGCCTCTGTATGAGACCGAGGCGAGCTGCAGAGCATGTCCGCAGCGCAGAAGGGAGCACAGGCCTTAGAAAAGCCACGGTTCAGAGGGCGAGCCTTAGATTAACACAGCTCTACACGGCGTAGCTGAGAGCACAGCGCCTATGGCGGCATTCAGGGCTTTTAAGTGGGCCGGGTCCTTTCGGTGCATTCTAAAAAGCAGGTGCTGAGATGCTCACCGCTCCATACCGGGCTCTCCAGGTTTGCCCTCACCCACTGTGAAAAAATAAATCTCACTTCTGCAGCAGTGCCACCCTTCCCTGCCTTTGATGTAATTTCAAACATACTCGTCGTAGTTCAGTAACACAAACAGCACCCTCGTAGCACACCTAGAGAAATCATGGCATCTGTGCAAACACACCGGGAACACACTGCGCCCTCTTGCTGTGCACCACGGAGCTCCTGGCATCTGTGCAACACACCAGGGAGCATTGAACCTCCTGGTAGGGCACCGCGGTGGGGATCGGGGCATTAGTGTTACACACACAGGGGTGTAAAATCTCAACATATAGCCACATGCAGAGTGCAGAGATCGGGCAGCATTCAGCATCTGTATGAGACCGAGGCGAGCTGCAGAGCATGCCCGCAGCGCAGAAGGGAGCACGGGGCTTTAGAAAAGTCACGGTTCAGAGGGCGAGCCTTAGATGAACAGCGCTCGACGCGGCATAGCTGAGAGCACAGCGCCTATGCCGGCATTTGGGGCTTTTAAGTGGGCCGGGTCCTCTCTGTGCGTTCTAGCCAACAGTCCTGGCTTGTTGTAAATATGATGTTACTTGTATAATATATCTGGAAGCAGTGACAGAAGCAGCAAAATACCAATCAGGCGGGGCGCCCTGCAGAATGTGATCAGAGGCCCCTGAGTCTCCAGTAATTCACAGGTATTCATAGGCCTTGTGCTGAAAGTGGCTCCAATAAAGGACTGGTGGCCCCAAAAGGGTTACGGTCATCCACACCGCAGTGACTTCAGGGGCTTGGGTTATGCCCCTTTACACTTACTCATGCTTACCTACTTTTACTCACTCATTCACATATTCACTCAGACTCATTGCAGCTCATTGTAACTCACTTACACTGACTCATTGTCTGAGTCTCGCTCTCACTCTCTCCTTCTCGCTTACTAACACTTACTCTCATTCACTTACACTTATTCCCATTTCCCACCCGCTTTCACTCACTGAAAATGAATCTGCAAGAGTGATGGAAAGGCACAGGAAGACTTCGGTGGTGGGAAAAAATGATGAGTGGACCCAGGAGCAGGCAGACTTTGTGTTTGGCAATCTGGACATTTAGTAGAACCGATGGTAGGTTATTTGAGAAAAACTTTGCACCGCAGCACGTATATATATATATTCAAACAAATTAATCGCTGCCTGCATCTAATCTGCTAAAGTAATCTGCCACCTTTGCATGACAGAGGAAGGTTTTTCTCGATTGCATTCCTGCCCAAAAATGTGTCTGAATAGCACTTACTGTGACAGCGTCTCGTTTTTGTGCACTTATAACAGCAGAGACATCAGTACCAAGATTATTGTTTTCACCTTCGAACAGCATGGCCTGTGTTTAAAGCCAAAGCACACGTGGTTCGCAGCCAATCAGCAGCAAATATGGCGGCAGGCGTAAAGTAGGCGGGGAAATAGTTCCCGTCACCTACCGACCGTGAGAGGACGCGGTGGCCCTGGCAACTGAGCCCTGGAGATGCCACAGAAGCAAGAGGGCTTCCCTGGCTGCAGGGCTGGCAACAAGCGGACACCGGGACCAGACACAGGCGTTCCCCTTTTCTCAATGCCAGACCGATAGCGGGTCAGCGTGTAAGCAGGGGCCATGGACATGGAGGGAAGCGTAAATTGCGAGGCACTTTGTGCTCTGGAGTCTGCCCAGCTCCAACACTTTAAACAGTACGCATCACTAAGCCCTACGGCGTCTTCGGGAATGCAGCGTCTAAGCGCTGTGACTCGGGAATCAGCAAGTATTGGCTCAAAGGCAACCATGGACAATGCCTTGAAGACATCATTCCTGACTCCTCCGGGTAAGAGCCAACTTTCAGCTGTTGCACATCCTCACCCAGGCCGGCCTCTCTTGCTTTCTCACTTAATTTAATGCAATGTGAAAAATAATTCATATTATAATAGGTGCATTTAGCACATGAGACAAAAAGCGCGTTCGATTCATAAACAGGACGTATGAATTAAAAGGGCTGATAGTAATCTTACAATCACTCGTATAGTTTCAGCGGAGGCATACTCACCCAGTACCAGACAGACCACATCCAGCAGCACAGCGCCGACATTTTTGGAATCGG
The DNA here is from genome assembly GCF_964263255.1 of Lissotriton vulgaris. Lineage (NCBI taxonomy): Eukaryota > Metazoa > Chordata > Amphibia > Caudata > Salamandridae > Lissotriton > Lissotriton vulgaris. The sequence continues at coordinate 1,687,629,500 of NC_141694.1, read as the reverse complement.
GGCGTGTTTAGTTGAGTGACAGCCAAAGAAACGAAAAAACACGCCCCCGAATCCGAAAAGGACGGGGCTGAAATGGAGTGACGCCCCTCTGCTCCAATGGCTGGCCTCCGTTTAGGAAGCCAGCCAATGGAGAAGAGGGGCGGGTTTAAGCCCCATACTCCAAATCATTACATTTTGGCTGCACAAACACTGCTGCGCAGTGTATCGCTAGGCCGAAACCTAAAAACGTCCTTGACTGTACTGGTGCTTTGTGTAATAGAGTCTTGGACTTATGCTTTTCCTGATCTGCTGTGAGAGAATGTTACCTATAGTGTACCTGCGGTGTATGTAAGGGAAGCTTTAACTACTACAGCTGCACCCCTCTGTGCGTGAGGGAACCCTGCATTGCTTCTGCTTGTGCATTACTTGCTCTGTTTTCATGAAGGGAATTGTACTGCTGCATCTACTGTGGCGGGGAAAGAAGGGAAGCTTACACTGCTCTGCTGCCTGTGCAGTATCTGCTCCGGTGAGGCAGGATTGAACGCTGCTGCGCCTGCTGTAGCTGCTCTGACTGTACAGGAGGTTAGCACTGCGGCTGCGCGTGTGGGTGAGGGGAGTGTGTACGGTTAGGCCTCGTGCTGTTTGTTCTGTGTGTGTGAAGCATGCACTACTTGCGTCTGTTGTGTGTGTTGCTGGTACTCAATAAAGCCCTTTCATTGCACCAAAACCTCAAATGGCGTGCTCTGTCGATGCTTGTCCCTGGAATTCCAAACCTGCTCTCGCTAAGAATAGCACAGGATTAGCTCCCACACAATTAAACACATTGTATATTGTTTTTTAGTGACTTAACAAATAGCTTCTACCCAAATTTCAGAAAATGAGGACTTCATCCTTATTGTGCACTAACTCTTGTGTAAAATGTTCTGAAAATGTAAGTTAGCACGTTAACTGTATATTAAGAGGTACTTTATTAGATGGCCTTTGTTGGTGAGAAAGGCCTCGCCTTGGCTGTGTCAGTCGTGTGCTCACCGGCTTTCCCTGAACTCTTTCCAGCATTCCAGCCCTGGCACCAGGGCAGTGCTCCCTCCCCTGCCATGTTCCCAGGTATGAGCAGTGCTCCCTCCCCAGCCATGTGCCCAGGTGTGAGCAGTGCGTGCCCAGGTGTGAGCAGTGCTCTCTACCCAGCCATGTGCCCAGGTGTGGGCAGTGCTCCCTCCCCAGCCATGTGCCCAGGTGTGAGCAGTGCTCCCTCCCCAGCCATGTGCCCAGGTGTGAGCAGTGCTCTCTACCCAGCCTTGTGCCCATGTGTGAGCAGTGCTCTCTACCCAGCCTTGTGCCCAGGTGTGAGCAGTGCTCCCTCCCCAGCCTTGTGCCCAGGTGTGAGCAGTGCTCCCTCCCCAGCCATGTGCCCAGGTGTGAGCAGTGCTCCCTCCCCAGCCATGTGCCCAGGTGTGGGCAGTGCTCCCTCCCCAGCCATGTGCCCAGGTGTGAGCAGTGCTCCCTCCCCAGCCATGTGCCCAGGTGTGAGCATTGCTCCCTCCCCAGCCTTGTGCCCAGGTGTGAGCAGTGCTCCCTCCCCAGCCATGTGCCCAGGTGTGAGCAGTGCTCCCTCTCCAGCCATGTGCCCAGGTGTGAGCAGTGCTCCCTCTCCAGCCATGTGCCCAGGTGTGTCCAGCCATGTGCCCAGGTGTGAGCAGTGTTCTCTACCCAGCCTTGTGCCCAGGTGTGAGCAGTGATCTCTACCCAGCCATGTGCCCAGGTGTGAGCAGTGCTCTCTACCCAGCCTTGTGCCCAGGTGTGAGCAGTGCTCTCTACCCAGCTATGTGCCGAGGTGTGGGGTGTGGGCAGTGCTCTCTACCCAGCCTTGTGCCCAGGTGTGGGCAGTGCTCTCTACCCAGCCTTGTGCCCAGGTGTGGGCAGTGCTCTCTACCCAGCCTTGTGCCCAGGTGTGAGCAGTGCTCTCTACCCAGCCATGTACCCAGGTGTGAGGTCTGGGCAGAGCTCCCTACTCAGCCATGTGCCCAGGTGTGGGCAGCGCTCCCTACCCAGCCATGTGCCCAGGTGTGAGCAGTGCTCCCTACCCAGCTGTGTGCCGAGGTGTGAGGTCTGGGCAGAGCTCCCTACTCAGCCATGTGCCCAGGTGTGGGCAGCGCTCCCTACCCAGCCTTATGCCCAGGTGTGGGCAGTGCTCCCTACCCAGCCATTTGCCCGGGTGTGGGCAGCGCTCCCTCCCCAGCCATGTGCCCAGGTGTGGGCAGCGCTCCCTACCCAGCCTTATGCCCAGGCGTGGAGCGTGGGCAGCTCTCCCTCACCCACCCGTGTGCCCTGTGTGGGGCGTGGGCAGGACACGAGCAGTGTGGCAATGCCGAAAATCTACCACCCTGCACAGCTCCGGCTACCCATCCCAGGGCCCTTCGTGGTTGTTTCAGTGTTTTCTGTAACCTTAAAACAAATCCCCGTGGAAATGTTCCCCTTTTGAAGTTGGAATGTGTTGGTGCTACCTCACCCTTTAATTATGCAAATGGAAGTGCTAGAGACTTAATTACACATCCGTTCCATTATTCGCTCCTGTCAGTCCCTTAATAGCGTAAAATCGTAGCCCTTTGTGGACGTTGATGCAAATCCTGGTTTACAGAACGATATTGTTTTGCATGAGAGCCTCGAATATTTTTAAGCTCAGACTGCCGTGCTTATCTCTTCCACCTTGGGTAAACACGCTGTACCTGCGCTAGTCTGAACAGCAGGTGAGGTCAGAGGGACGCTCCCAGCGTGGAAGCAGAGGCTTTAAAAGAACCCTCCCAGGTTCACGGAGCTTGGCTAAAACGTGTTCCCAGATGTAGGTCAAGTGTTCACGCAACACGAGGCGATGGAAACGCGTGATTGTGTCTGCTCTGCCGAGCTCTGGCGACTTAGAACGCGCTAACGGCTGCAGCACGGTTAGTCTGGAGGAGAAAGTATGTTTTTTGGGGGTGGAGAGAACAGCATTAACCTAGGTCTCGGGAAGGGTAGATGTAGCAAACACTGCCCTTCGCTCCGTTCATACTGTCCTACGGAAAATTGACTTGTTGATCCCTTGAGAACCAAGACGCCGTGTCGGTCGGAAGGACAGGTTTGTGTTGAAACCCCCTCTCTGTCGACACCCTGCTACCTACACTGTGCACGTGAACGCATTTCACGCACGTGCACTGACGTGCCTGTGGTTTTGGGCTTCTAGCCCTATGTTACACTTTCCCCAATGTTCATGAACTGGAGTTAGAATAGAAAGCAGTCTTGTCCTTGAATACTCTGTTGTGTTTCTTTGCGTCTCGTCAAACTAACTGCAGGAAGTCTGTCCCCGAAAGAGTTATGTGGGTTTTAACCTCATTTTGCAGCACATCCCGCCCTGGAAAACCTGCAGACCCGCCACCCTCCCATAAATACCACAATAGAGTGGCAGAATCCACCTAATTTGTAAGAACACACTCCGAACATAAAGCTTCACAAATATGGATTTTGTGAATTGGGGTGCAAAACTTGGGCCCGAAAAGGCAGCGTTTTTACGCTCCGAAGGCCTTTTATCTTTAACATTTATAAGATGATATGACTTTGAGGCAACAGAATGGTAGGCCTCCGTAAGCCTCGTGCGCCAGTCATAGTCTGGAATTTGGTGCGGCAGGCGTCTGGAAGATGTGAAGGATGCTATGTGTTTTTTTTAAAATTCTGATGCTAAGGTGAGCTGCTTTTGTTTTGCAGGTACTGTACTGATTGATAATGTTTTCAATGTTATTAAGGTGTTTCACAGCATGTAGAGAGAATGTGGTTCCTGACACCAACGGAACCAGGCTGTAAACAAAGTTGGTTGTTAATGAAGTTTTTATTTATAATTTGTCAGCCTAAGGTTTTCAAAAACCATGTAATGGAACCATCTGACACTGTCACGGGAAACCCTCAAATGCTTTCAGGGACACACAGCACCATATGACATATATTTCTTTGTTATTGACATTCAGTCCTGTATATTGTCAATGTGGTAGCAAAGAGATCTGATTTGAATTTAGATGTAATTACGGATGTATGTGCACCCATCCGTGGTCAAAACATGGATTAGTCAAATCAAGCATCAAATGGATTCAGCGAGCTATCCAGCAATTACATGAGCAAAATGTGCTGCTTACATATTAAATTTGATTCATTTGAAATAACGGAAGGTTCAGTGGATTCAGCTGTTTCTAGTAAATGTGAGGAGTGATTAGATGTGTCTTTGGGATACCAAATGTTAGCCTCTTAACATATTTGTGTGTTTTAAATTGTGCATAGTTTCACTCGTGGAGTCTTTTTTTGTTGTTGCATTTTTAACTATTGGATAACATCTCATCATGAAATCGTTTTGTCTCACACCTTAGACTCAATTGGGTGGGCCCCACCTTTGCTTCGAGTAGAACAACCTTAGACTCAATTGGGTGGGCCCCACCTTTGCTTCGAGTAGAACAACAAATTATTTTCTATTACTTGTTATTTTTTTTGTTTTATCTGCATAGTGGTGCATTTCCTCAAATGCAATGGTACAGAAATACTTTTGCTTTTTAACGTTCGTATGTCATTTTGTTTTAAATGATGTGTTTTTTTTCCAAATAGCTGGCTTTCCCACTTGATCCTGACTAGACAGTTTGAGTGGATAGTACTTTTTAAATGTTTTAAATACTTTGAATATTGAAGTAAAAATCAAAATTACTGATCAGTGCCTCTTTAAGTTTTATTCGTGAATATATGTATGTTTAATTTCATTTATACAAAAGGAACTCGTATTAGACTTTTAATTTATTAATTTAGTATACTTGAAAAGGTGCTAGCTAAGAATACCGCAACAGTGCATTGTACATAGAGCCTTTTAAGCAATATATTGAGTGATAGAAATATAAAAGAGAATCTGAAAGCTTGTGTCTTAAACTATGCTTCAAAGACCTGGTAGGGATCCCGCATGTTAGTCCAAAGTTTACTAACCATTCTTTTCATTTGCAATTTACAGGAAGTAAGATGATCTTGAAAAAGACATGGACAATTCCCCCCTTATTAGGAATGAAGAAGCTGGAGTCGTGATCAGCCCTAAGCACCTCTGGAGGAAGACCAAGGAGTGACTTGGGAAGCTCCTAAGGTCCTGCAACCATGCCTCTAAAATTGCCAAAATTCCGAAGGGCTAAGCGCTACAATGTCCTCAACAAAAACTGCTTTGTGACCCGGATCCGGTTGCTGGACAACAGCAGCATCGAGTGGACTCTGTTGCTGGAGAGTACAGGGCAGGAGTGCCTGGAGGCTGTGGCCCAGAGGTTGGAGCTACGTGAGGTAAGGATGGCCGCTGAGAGGGATTATTGCAATCTTGTTGTGTGCATTCTTTTAGCAGTCTAACATGTGGATGTTGCTATTGTTCAATCTGTTGAAGATGGTTGCCAGATCATGGGTGCAGGGGAGGAATTAGCGCAAGCCTACATACATTCTTCCCATCACAGATTCTTTACTGTAGCGTAAAGATTTGTTTAAATACAAAGTTTTATTTCATATTTACACAAAGTTTTGGGGATTTTGGATTGGTTGAATGAAGTTTAATTCAAACTGTTAAATTGTCATCATCCTGTTATTATAACTGAGATTTTCCTGTGAGTTCCCACGTTTTATCATATTCTTTCTCTACAGATATTTATAAAACTCAGAGCAGGCAATAGAAATTCTATTGACAATTTAGTTGGCAAAGGGCTTGCAGCACAATTGCCAAGCACTTTTTTGGTATTGTACATGCAAACATTCAAGCCTTTATCTTTAAATATAGAGATGAATTGTGAGTTGTACCACAGCCAATTTTGCAAACGTGGAGGACTTGATCAAAAATAGTAGTCCACTCGCACAATGGAATTACATTCGTACTTTTCTTTTGTAGTTGAAGGTTATTCTACCACTGCTCTCTAAATTTGCCTTTTCTGTTCGTAGAAGTGTTCTCCTGCCCACCCTATCTTGCATTATTTTTTTACATTTTATTTTAGTTTTTTTCCCTAGCTGCCAAGTATTATTGGGCAGCGTGCTTCACAGTCAAGTGCTTCGTCCATTTTATTTTTAGATCTAGTGATGGCCAACATCGTTTGATTTTACTGAAATGATGTGTCTAATATAGGATTACATGTATAATATACATCTGTTGGTCGGTTACTGCGTCATTTCTATTTGTTTACGTCAACTACTGCATGCAGAATGGGGCACCAGGTCAGCCCACATCCGCCACTGGCTAACTTCTTTGTAAGTGACTAAATGCTTCTTCTTTTCACAAGAAGCACATTCAAAGTAGTTTACTTCCATTATGTGTTAGGGCCTCCTATGGCAATATGTGCTTTTTGAGGCCCAAAAATGTTTTTGGTTTTAACGATTTTTTATTGACGAGGGCCCTGCTCCTTCCAGAGCAATAAAGGTTTGCAAAAACCATGAGAAAAGAAAGGCTGACATACCACATCAAAATATACAGAAGCCTCCTGGCTTTAACAATGCTTGTTTATTTTTAGTTTACCATTCCGACATAACCATGAGCCATGTTGGAATGGTTGAGTAAACCCCTCCCCCACAAAATAATCACCATATGTTCAGAATCATTCATACGTATTTGTGCACACAGCGGCCATCTTAGAATGATAGTCTGCAACCCATGTACATATTAGTATTGTAACAAATGCACAAGCATGCTTCGTTAATGCTGTGGCTTTTATGGCATTTTGGGCGGAAAAGAGAACATGTTCAAAAAGTAGCCTCTTTCCCTTTTCATGGAAGGCTTCACCACCCTTCCCCTGAGCCATCACTTACGTGGCCATTTTAGGTTATCAACAGCAGCGGCTCCTCTGTTAGGGCGGAGGAGTGTCTCCCGACTGCAAATTTAAGCATGAAAAATCAAATGATGATAAAACAATTTTACTATCATTTTAGTTTTCGTCCTGCAGGCTTCCAACCGGTCCAACTGAGCATCTTCGGGTGGGGTGAGGTCATCCTGAGTGATGGACAGCAGCTGCAGCAGCAGGAGGAGGAGGAGTGGTGGGCACTGCAAGTGCTCATGTTGGTTTGGCTGTCTGTGTTAGCATGGCCAAACTGACGTGCACACTTCGATCACTCCAACCGGAGTTGTGTTGTACAGCCAGGTGGAGAAAAGACCCAGGCACATAGTCAACTCAGGGCGACATAACATTCCCCCGCCCCACATACCCAAACCCGCAAAGGAAACACAGACAATTATAAGTTTGGGTAAAAAATTGCTGCAGGATTTATTTACATACAACATATGTAAAGATGGTGGGTTAGCTTACGGGCGATCCAGGACAGGCCGCATTCTCGCCACCTGTCCGCCTGTTTGAGCCAAACAGCACAGTGGCGAACCACCCAACTGCTGCATAATAGAATTAAATACTGACACACCCATTTGCTGGGCGTGACTAGGCAAACCCCCGGCTGCACAGGCCCACAACCGCCCGAAGGACTACTGGGGCGCCGACACGGATTCCTGCACCTCCCATGAGGTTACAGGTTAGGCTCTGGCACCCCTATGTGCCCGCTGAAGTACATCATTTGCACCTCTCTTCTTCCGGATCGCCCCGTAACTCCGCCTGCAACGAAAAACAAACACATTACAACACCCCCCAACCCCTACTATTGACACTCTGGGTAAGAGGAAGGGAGGGAAAAGAGTGTCCAGCGAGATCGCGACGGCGTCCGGGCGGCAAAGAGGCTTAGGAGAAGGGCACCGCAGCATAAGTACCCCTGAAGCCCCTCCCCGCCGCCCGGACGAGATTCTCGGCAGGCCGCCTCCTCCAACCGGTGAGGCGGTAGTGCCGGACATACCAGTGGGGGCGGGACCGCCCTCCTTGACTAGGTGCCCGCCCTCTTGATGGCCACTGCGTGGCCTCGGGCAGGCGCATAGTCAACTCAGGGCGACATAACATTCCCCCGCCCCACATACCCAAACCCGCAAAGGAAACACAGACAATTATAAGTTTGGGTAAAAAATTGCTGCAGGATTTATTTACATACAACATATGTAAAGATGGTGGGTTAGCTTACGGGCGATCCAGGACAGGCCGCATTCTCGCCACCTGTCCGCCTGTTTGAGCCAAACAGCACAGTGGCGAACCACCCAACTGCTGCATAATAGAATTAAATACTGACACACCCATTTGCTGGGCGTGACTAGGCAAACCCCCGGCTGCACAGGCCCACAACCGCCCGAAGGACTACTGGGGCGCCGACACGGATTCCTGCACCTCCCATGAGGTTACAGGTTAGGCTCTGGCACCCCTATGTGCCCGCTGAAGTACATCATTTGCACCTCTCTTCTTCCGGATCGCCCCGTAACTCCGCCACAGCCTGTGCGGTGGTCACCGCTGCCGCACAGGCCCCCCACCATTGTCACCTATTCTACCTGCAACCTCTGCTCATGAGCGCCTCCTTCAAGTCCAGCAGAAAAAGGTCTAAGCCAACCGGCGTGAGGTGAACACCATCTTCCTCGAAATACCCCTTGACCTTTTCCTGAATCAAGTCATGTTTAATGAAACCCAGCCCTCTGCGCTGCGTAAACTTTTTCATGGCCGCATTTATGCGCCTTCTAGTTCTCTCGATTGCCTCGCTGGACTTAGCGCCCCGCCAGTGTCTCCTCGGCACTAATTCAGACCACCAGACCTCGCATTCGCGCAACATGCTGCCAATGATACCCAGGTCTGTTTTCATTTTGAGAAGTAAAGCGGACTTCCCCACAGAGGTAATGTCATTGCCACCCAAGTGGATTATTAAATGATGGGGAAGAGGCCCCCCCCCGGGCAAGGATCTCCCGCAGTCGAAAGAGTAGGCTCTGCCAGCGCATGCCCGGGAATCCCAACCACACGCACTCTATCTCTGAAAAGGTACCAGTCCACTGTCTGATGGCCGCCCATCGTGCCAATCTGCTGACCATAGAGTGCCCCAAGACCCACACGCGAGCACCTGTCAAAGAAAGACGCGATATGTTCAAGGGTGTTTATTAAAATTCACATGTTATACAAATATACGAAGCACAGCAAACAAAATGAACACAAAACTGAAAAGGGGATCAAGGCCTAACATAACGCTTATAACAGGCAGATTCCCAACGCCCAACAGACTGCACCTGCCCTGGGGACATCCCAGCGCGAAAGGCCGATGTGGCCGCCCCTATGCGGAAGGAGTGACTAGAGAACTTTTTCCCTAGAACCAACAAGCCAGCCCTGTCAAGGCAAGCCAACATGATCTTATCCATTTGGTATTTCGTTAAGGGGCTGAAATCGGCATGTACCAGGAGGTAACCAGGCCCCAACGGGCGTAATGCTAGGAAGGCTTGCAGCACTGCCACGGGGCAGTAACGGAAATCCCCAAGGGGGGAGAGTCTAATAAGAGACCCCTTACCAGACTGGTCTGTTTTGGATCTTCTCAGCTTGATAGACAACCCACCCTCAAAAGAAATATCCTCCACACCCAGGGCATGCATAGAAGTATCTGACTTAGAACGAGCCACCAGCTCACTACTCCTAAACGCACCAAAGAAAGCTAGGACGAAAGCAGCAGCGAAAAGGGCCTCCTCGTACCCGGGGTGCACAACTGCCTGCAACATCCGCAACATGGCCTGTAGAGAAGGAAAATCAATGGGAGACCTGTCATCAGGGGCCCTAGGATCCTCCCGCGCCCAACCCTTCAAGGCCGCCCTAATCGCAAAAGAAGAAGTGGGATCTTGCCCCCCACCCAATCGAGCCTCATGACCAATGGCCGCTAGGTGGCCGCAAACCCAAGAATGCGATTTCCTCTGCTTCTTGGCCCATACTATAAAGGCATGAACTTTCTTCTCTAGTGGCAACGTTTGCAAACCCAGGTCAGTGATAACTTTAGAGAACGTAGCACGGTGGCTTGAGTAGCGCTTACGTGTACTCAACGCTAATGATTTTTCTCCTAGCTCCCTCATGTGCTGCTCCACTCCAAGATGTGCCAAAGCCTTGATGCAAAGGGGGTCATCTCCTCTCTCGCCTGGGGGCAAGCTGCCCGGAAACGATCCAGCTGAAAACGAGAGAGAGCGTCAGCTGCGACATTGGTGACCCCTACAATGTGTCTGGCTCTAAATTCGACATTGCAAAACAGGCACCTGCTCGCCAGTTCCCGGAGTAGAGACAGCACCAAAGGGCAGCTGGCAGACAACCCATTGATCGCCTGCACCACTGCCATGTTATCTGACCAGAACAAGACCTTTCTGTGGGACAGGACCTCAGGCCACAGGTGTAAGGAAATGACAATCGGGAAGAGTTCCAGGACAGCAATGTTAGAAGTAATGCCCCGCTTGCGCCAAGAATTGGGCCAGCCCTGCGCGCACCACTGCTCTCCCAAAATGGCCCCAAAGCCCTCGCGGCCCGAGGCGTCCGTGTACATGTTTAACTCTGGACTCTCCACCCACGGGGACCTCCACTTCACAGTCCCATTAAACTCTGCCAAGAAAACATCCCACATCCTCAAATCCTTCTTGAGACCGGAGGTCAACCTGACAAAATGGTACTGTTTGTTAATCTTAGCAGTGGCTTTGGCCAGGCGCCTTGCAAAGACGCGCCCCACAGGAATCACTCTCGCCGCAAAGTTTAGTTTACCTAAAAGGCTCTGAATGACCCCCAGAGGCGCTTTGTCTCTGCCTAGCAAAGCTTGAATGTCACCCCTCAAGGCCATCACCTTTTCCGCTGGAAGACGGGACACTCCCTGTACCGTGTCAAGCTCAATCCCCAGGAAAGTCAGCACCTGAGCAGGGCCCTCGGTCTTACCCGGCGCCAAGGGCACCCCCAAGCGACAAGCCAGTTCAACAAAACAATCCAGGCCCTCCTGGCACTCCTGCGTGCCCTCCCTCCCAATGAAAAGGAAATCATCCAGGTAGTGGGACACCGCAGCCACATTGTATTCCTCTGTGAGGGCCCACTGCAGAAAGGTGCTGAAAGCTTCAAAGAAGGCACACGAGACAGCGCAACCCATGGGCATACACTTGTCGAAGTAGTACCCCCCTTTCCATTTGAAGCCCAAGAGATGCTGACTGTCAGGATGGACCGGTAACAAGCGGAAAGCCGCCTCTATGTCTGCCTTGGCCAACCAGGCCCCTTCTCCTGCCCTCCTCACCAAATCTATGGCCATGTCAAGAGAACAGTAGGAGACCGAACAAGCCTCTTCAGGCAACCAAGAATTGACAGAGTTCCCTTCTGGGAAGGACAAGTTGTGTATCAACCTAAAAGCCCCAGGTTCTTTTTTAGGGACCACACCCAAGGGGGGACGACAAAGTCCGGGAGGGGGGGGGGGACAGGAAAGGCCCAGCCACCCTCCCCAAAACTACCTCCTTGGTGATCTTTTTGTCGACAACCTCCGGGAGCTCCCTCACCGATTTTTGGTTTTCAGCATCTCGGCTGACTCTGGGACCCTGATAGGGGATCTGGAAGCCCTCGAGGAAACCATGAGACAGGATATCCCTATCTTTCACATTGGGGTATTTATGAAGGAGGGCAAGCAACCTAGGCAAAATGATTGGGGATGGGCCTTTGGACCTAAGATGAGGAGGGTCCCAGACGGGCAACAAAGGTGGGCAAAGGGGAGGGAGGAGAAAGTCTGGCTGCTGGGGCACCTCCGTACAGGGGGAAGGGGGGGGGATGTCCCTGGAGATACTACTTGTCTTTGCTGGCAGCGCTGGGGGCGGGGGATCTCTTTTCACAGGACGACTCGGGGTGGGAACCCCCGCACCTGCTGCACACATGGGAGAACTTACAGGCTTTCCCCCAGGTGCAGTTCCCCGCATTGAACATTCTACAGGAGGGAGGAGCGTATTTCTTGGTGAATTGTTTGTTATAACCACCCCCCCCACGCCCCCCTCGAAAGGACTGGCGAAAGTTACCCTTCTTCTGCGAGAACTGTTTATCATTATCCGACTTCCTAGCCTGGACCACACTGCTACCACTCTCTACTTTACTTTTGCCCATATGGACCATCCACAGTCTGACCTCAACCTGATCCCATTCCAACTCGGGGCAGACAGACATCTTTTTACGGAACTCGCAATCATACGCGTACCACCCCATTCCTGAATTTGCTTCCGCTTCGTTAATTATGACGCTATTGTATTGGAAAAGACCCTGTGCCTGATCTGGGAAGCGCTCAGTTATGACAGCAGCCAAAATGGCAAATGCCTGTCGCCAGTTTTTTATTGTCTTTTCAGGCCAGGTTTGGAAGCGAGCTTTCTTTTCTTCATCCTTTGACCCCATCCTTCTCACATCCACCCCATCCGCCCCCAACATGAGGAGCGAGAAAATGTCTATGAACTCCCTCCTCCAAATGCCTTCCTTAGCCGCCTGAGGAACTTGCCAGGCCAAGGAGCATTTGCCTGACAGAAGGGGAGCCATGGTCATGAGGGCTGTGGGCGCCGGGATGGACACCACAGCTGACGGTGGAGCCACAGCACTGATAATTGGCAAGGATGGAGGAGCAGCGGATGCGCCCGCCAGTGGCTGGACAGCGACCACCGCAGGCGAGAGGGCCTCCTGGGGCGCACTCTGCACCGGCGGCAAAACCTGTGGAAGAATAGCTCCTGTCACCGGACTGGGGGAAGAGCTGACCGCCGGGGCAAAAGAAACACTGATGGGACCCGCATGATCCCCCCCTTGGGAAGGAGCACCACCCCACACTTGAACCACATCTGCCTCCCCGGCAGAAGACAAAGGGGCCACTGCTAACGGTGGCGAAATCACAGATTGCGTAGAAACAGGTGACCGTGACTGGGCCGGGCACAAACTGGCTCTTATTTCAGTCATAAAAGACGCCAGCGAGTCAGATATCTTACCCAGATCCGCCCGGGTAGCGAATTCCGCACTAGGGGCCGCCAAGCGAGGGGGGGCACACCCGGACCACCGCTGGGGGGATGCGGGGGCGTGCACTATCACGTTTCTGACCGGGTCAGCCGCCCTGGTCTTAGAGGGGGGCTCCGGTGGGAAGTCCTTGACTGTTGGCTTCCTCGTGCGCTTGGACCTCCCTGTGGCTGTGTCCTCTGCCACCTCTATCTCAGTTATTTGTGGGGCAGGGGCCGGCCCTGGTGCTTTAGGGGGGTTGGCTAGTAAAAGTCCACTCGCCCACGCCACCCCGTTGGTCTTTATCATGTCCAAAAGGGCTTTCATCTGAGGGTCCTGCGACGGTCCTAGCCCTGAATCCTCAACCTGGGATGTCTGTGAGAAAAGAGCGGGGGACCCCTGACTCTCCATGCCGCCTTTGAAAGTATCCTGCAAAAGAGATAACCGTGAGCAACGTATTCAAACGACTTTCGTCAAGCCAGCAGACACCTTCAACCCCATGTAGGCTATCATCCCCTAAAACCCCAAATCACTAGACCGGAGGAGGGAAAAGACTTGCCCCCCCGCCGAGCTCCTCCTAGGGTAGGCCCGCCCGTCGCACTTACATACCTTTGCTAATATCCTCGAGACTTTGGTCGAATGTAACGCACCGAAGCAGTTCCTCAAACGGGTAAAATTCCTGAAAACAACAGAGTGGGCGGTAAAACACCTTTTATGTAACATAAAATGCCCTTACCGGGACGCAAAGAACACCCATATACATAAACCGCCGGAAAACGCCCCGGGGGAAGCGCGCCCACGAAGGCAGAAAGCGGGAGAATTCCAACATGGTATCACCTAATCGCACACTCACATGCAAAATTACCTTACACTGTCTCTGCGTAAGCGAGGGCAACCACGGAAGGCCTGGGGCGGAAACGATTGCCCGCTCAGGCCGGAATCTGGAAGAAAAAGGAAGAAGGCATGTAAATAACCGGGCGCCGCCGAGGCCGCAAATAGCCGGTGCGCGCGCCCACACAGAAAGCAAAGCCCCTGAACAGCCTCGAGCGTTTCCTCGGAAAGAAGACCACAATGATTAGTACACTTCGCATGGGAGAAAGGCCGGCGCCAGGCGACATAACCCACGCAGGCCCGGGACCCCAGCACAGCAGGCCCCCACCTTCCTCCCCCTCCACGACGGCAACATCCCGCCAGCGCGAACCCTCCGCGACATCGGGAAGGGGGCGGGCCAAATGAGGACTCGCTGCGCGCCCACCGGATCTCCCCGCCCGCGTAGACCGGCTACCCCAGCACCCTGCTCTACACCCCTTGCCTATACCGATTGAATGAGACAGGGAGAGCACGAGGGGCTATCGGTAAATGAAACATTTGCCAAATGAGTGCGCAAGGACATAGCCAGAGTAGTACACTTCGGAGGAGCCATCCGCCCCATGCACGGAGAACACTGACGTAAACCGCATTAAATTAAAATTTCACCAAGTGTATGGCCAACGAGGGGGTGCCACAAGAACTGCTCGCCGGATCCTGCGCCCACATGGACCGGACACCGCCCAGCTCAGCGCCTTCTACCCCCTCACCACCACGTGCATTGAATAAGTGTTAGATGGTTCCCCACATCCCTTAGAAGACATTCGCCGCGCCATCAGAAAACGTAGCACGAGGCAACAAACATAGCGATAGGAACTGCAGTACAAACACGGATACGGCATTTTGCTCAAACATAGATCGACAGATGCACGAATCATACGATGAATCTACGATACGCATAATAAACCTGCAAACAGTTAGATGGTTCCCCCGCATCCCTTCGAAAACATTCGCCGCGCCAACAGGAAATATAACACCAGGCATCATTCATAGCGATAAGAACCACAGTACCAACATTTATGCGGCATTTTGCAAAAACCTGGATCAACAGATGCACAAATCATACGATGAAACTAACGATACGAACATGAATAAGCCTGCAGACTTTGAATCTCACGTTAAATAAACATTGTGCGGAAAGCATACCATGAGCGACCAGCAGGCAATAGGGGGAAATGCACACGCGCACAGTCTGAACATTTCACCTTAACCACCGCATGCCGCCCCCCCAGGACAAACAGTACAGCCGACCAAAATACGCAAAATGGCCACCCAGACGGGAGAAGGGGGGGCGGGGAAGGAAGAACGGGGGTATTGTGCCTACGGAGAATACAGGCCCCATCTTGCGGCGACTGTACCCTCAACCCTCCCCCTAGGCCGCACAAATTCTTTCAAAGGCCCAGAACCGGGAAAACGGGACAAGCCGACCTAGAAATCACAGCGGGGCCCGACATGTACAGGCCGAGCCCGCACTGCACATGGAGACAAGGACCGTAACGGCTCCGGACGTCCCCCCCCACAGCAGCCCGCTCTAGCGGGCCGCCTCGCCAGGCTCACACCTCGCCTAGAGGGAGCAGGCGGCTACGCAAAAGGGGGGGGATAGAGTAGGCCCGAGGCCACGCTCACCTCGGAACGACGAGAGAAATCAAAAGAGTGTCCAGCGAGATCGCGACGGCGTCCGGGCGGCAAAGAGGCTTAGGAGAAGGGCACCGCAGCATAAGTACCCCTGAAGCCCCTCCCCGCCGCCCGGACGAGATTCTCGGCAGGCCGCCTCCTCCAACCGGTGAGGCGGTAGTGCCGGACATACCAGTGGGGGCGGGACCGCCCTCCTTGACTAGGTGCCCGCCCTCTTGATGGCCACTGCGTGGCCTCGGGCAGGCGCACAGTCCCAGTGTGAGCGCAAAACCAGTTTGCTCACACCAATCTCGGCGCTTCTCCCATGCTGATAATAGTATTACAAGATGGAGCAGTGTCTGGAGTGGCCTAGGGGCCGGGAGTCTGTGCTTCTGTGCAGTGCACCCCCATGGACTGCCGGGAGTCGAGACTCAGGAGAGCGCCTGGCAGCAGTGCTAGCCTGAGCAAGCGAGAATGCGTATCCTCTTTACTCCACGCTGACCACCTCAGGTAAGTTAAGTGCTGGTCCAAGAACGGGTGCCACTGACGACTAATAACTTTCTCCATTCCGATCCTTCACAAGTCACGCTGTCTTGGCTCTGAGGTCACGGCATAAAGTCAGTGTGCAGTCTGTGCTGCTCTGTTAGTGTTCAAAGAGAGAAAGAGAGAGGTGGCACTAATCTTGTACAGTATCAGTAGTAAAACGGTTACATCAGAAACACAGCAGCTGCGGCGTGTAAAATAAATAACCATTAGAAAGGCTTTTGTTGTAAAAACAAGTTCACAGCGTACGTGAGCGCTTCCTTATATTTAACTTGGCTTCACTACTTTTTATCCCCATGTCTGTAAACAAAAGATTTACAGAAGGACTCTCCATTTAGCGCTTAATATGCTCATTTTGAAGTGGCGCGGGTCTCCAGATGCGGCTCGATGATATAATTGGGTCACAAGGAGTTTAAATCATTTGGTGCAGTGGGTGAACCTCGGATTGGTGCTCTACTTCCATAGTTCCACAATTCCTGGTTGAGAGCTTTTGGCAGGCCAGACGAATCTGCGTGTAAATCCAGGTAGGAGGGCCCTGGGCCTCATCTGTGTCCTCCTAAGCCGAGCTCCTTCGGGGCACCGTGCGCCCTATTTCTGATACCCAGAGTCTCCTGTATCAGCGCAGGTTATCTTGGCACAGACGGTGACTTCCCCCGTTACCATGTCAGAGTCCCTGGCTGCACTTTGGGTGACATGCGCACACTGCAGAGCGGCGGGGATTGGCAGGCAGGTGTCTGGTGGTCAGAGTCGCTGAATGTCGCAACTCTGCTCGGGTGCAGGCCACGCCAGGCAGCAAGCACCGCCTTGGACTTGTTATTTATTTATCCAATTTGTTAGGTGCACGAATCGTCCCCAGAGAGATCTCTAGGTGTCTTTGCAGTGTAGGGGCAGGCTGGAAATGAGGACTTACTGAATAAATAGCCATGTTTTTAAGTGTTTTTTGAACATGGCAAAGTCAAAGCAAGCTCGGATATACAAAGGTAGCTGGTTCCAATGATGAAGTGCCCGTAACGAGAAGGAGTGGTTTCCAAACCTCGTTATAGCTGGCATGCTAAACAAACAGGAGGGGCTCTCTTTTGCATTGGTGGCAAGCTTCTCCATCCCATTCCACTCTAAAACATTATTTGCGTTCTTTTTTATTTAGATTTCAATGCTAGTGCCTCTCACTCCCATCTTTCATAATCCACATTAGCAATGACATTTTTAAAAATCTATTGTGTGCTAAAGATTCAACAGTAGAATTCCAGATACTGTATGACAGTGCCACATTCATTAATATGTTATTCTCGTGACTGGCCGTACAAGACGTTTTAAATGTCAATTCTGCTTTGAAGGTTCAAAGACATTACTCTAGATATACATCTAATCAGTCAAAATTATTTGTCTTATGCCCGTATGCCTCACCACTTTCAAATGTCACAAGCCGCTACTGGTTATCAAAACAAATAATGGAGCACTTGTTATACTTGTAAGTAAGTAGACTTGTGAACTGGGCACCCTGATGAATTAGAAAACAGCCATTGAGTAACATTTGTGGTCCTCATTTGTTCCTCTTGTAATCAGAGTCCATAATTCATATGAAGTGGTAAGTCAATTTTTACTTTTTCTTGACACAATCAAACATTAAATACAGTTGGTCCAGTGAGGACAAATTACGGGTGATTCAGCCGACACGTGTTACGTCCAATTTCGGTTGGAGACTGGGTTTGTGTTGGGAAGTAGGAAGTAGTGGCCCTCTGAGCAGTATGATGTTGTGGCTGAGATCGGTGTGCAGTAGGCACGCGGTGCAAAAGAGGACAGGGGAACACAAACACTTCGGGAAAAAGGCCCCTGAAATTATCTAGGCGAGCCTAGACCAACTGGAACGAGAACAGATCCTGTGCACACGCACGTATGGTTGATAGTCCGAGTATAGGGACTAAGTTTTCTACTCCTAAAGAGTGAATGCTTGAAAAAAAGAAACGTGAAATGTCAAGATTCATGTGAATAAAGTTTTTAGAAGTCAAACAGGGGACAGGACAGTAAGGAAGTAGCCAGCAACTATCAACCATACGTGCGTGTGCACAGGATCTGTTCACGTGTTACGTCCAACCTTGGACTTTTTCATGGCTATATAGGGAAAGATATTTCCTGAAGCATAATGAGTGATATATAGCGTATCACTCCAGATATTGGGTCACATGTAATTGAGAAAGACCGACTTGTTGTGAAGTGTAAGTTCCAAAACAAAAGAATAGTACCTCCATTCATAAAAAAGTAATTGTCATATATAGTCCAACAGGCTTAGATCTCACAATTAGATGCTTCCATAAGGGTATAATCTTGGACCTTGTTGAATCCTGGGTGCGTCGTAGAGGCACTGTGAGTATTGGCGCCTACTGACGATTTAGGTTATGTACTCTTCACAGATAACACCCTCTGAAAGGGTAATTTCTTGTCTGCGAGCAATTTGTATCAAACAGTTAGGTATGGTTATGTAATTAGTAAATTTAGAAATCCCAAATGTCAAATCTTTGCTGCACTATTTCTTTAAACTCCACCGGAGTACAACACAGTCTTAAAAAATGTTGCCTTGCTGAAATAGAGCATTCAAAATTTCAGGCGATAAAAGTTTGCTGGGTACTTCCAGAGAAATATATCTGAAGCTTGGCCTAGAGGATTGTCTGGGTAACTGCTCTCTTTCGTTGTGCCGGTTGTTGTTTATACACTTCAGAAAAGAACTTCAGAGTCCACACCCCTTTTTGAGGTCTCAGCTGCAGACAGCACTAGTTGTTGTGCAGACCTGTGGTTTCCAATATAGAACATGTACTTAGTGTAGGCTTTGGTTCAGCCCTTTACTCCTGATTGGATGGCTTTGTTGTCTATATCTGGTGTCTACTTTAGGTTCCAAAGCTGTTCTCTCTGTTTTTACATTTATCTTACCTAGGAACATTTTTCTCGCTGTGTTGTGATTGGATGAGTTCTATCCCTCCCCTGCTGACTTTAGGGGACTATTTTTTTTTCTTCTTTTCTGCACTTCATGAGTTAGTGTGCTTCCTTGCTGTCTCCCCTTTTGTTCCTCTGCCCCACCACATGTTCCTTGTATAGTTCCCCATTGCTGAATTTAAATAGATAAATACTTGACTTGATAACTTTTATTTCGATCAAAAGACCATAAAAAGTGCACATAATAATACATCAGCACAAACGATAAAACAATAAATATTCATAAAATCTTAAAAAGAGAATTAAACTATAAGTTATCATAAGACAAAGCATTTGGGCAGAAATGTATATACAACAATCAAGTTAAAAAGGTATATCTCCTACGCCACATATTAAACAAATAACGGGAGACTGCGAACACAATGGGTGGATGTGTATCCTATATCATTATCCTACATGCCTGTGTAAAGTGCAAAAGACCCAAGTTCTTACAAATGAGTATTAGCCAACGTTTTCTGATTGCGGAATAAGCGGGGCAAAAAAACAGTACGTGGATTACATTCTCGGTTTTGTGGCTGCAAGCTTGGCAAGCTTCACTGTTAGAGTTTAACCATTTGGATGTAACTGGAAGGGTGCCATGTCTTAACTGTAAATAAAGCTTTCGGGCAGCTGGGGGTTCGATTAAGTCCATAAATTCCTCTAGTTTAGATTCTGATTTGACTAGGAGGAATTCAGATGTCAGCTTACCCAATGATGCAGAGCTCATTAATAATTGATAATTTAACGTATGTATCTGAGAGAGGAGTTCTTTCTTGGATATCCCCGGGCAAAAGATCTCAGGAGCTTCCCACAGTTCAGGAAAACCTAAACGGGTACTAACAGCACGAATATGCTGGAGCCAGGGGATCTTTTTGTTCTTTAGAAGAGGCAAAATCTCAGAAAGTTCCATTCTATACGCATCCAATTCAGGGACTGACCATAACCTCTTCCAGTACATTATAGGTCTAGCAGTAGTGACCTCCTCTATTGGCAACATGCCAAGGTCAAATCTGAGAGGGTTCAATGGCGTGCTAGGTTGTAACCCAACTAGGTTTCTAACAAAAGAGTGCTCCACCCTTTTGAGACTCATAATCTGCTTGTGCCCCCAAAGTTCAGCCCCATAGGTCGCTGCCGGTCTAGCCTGCCGGCAGTATATCTCAAGGGCTGGAGATGCCGGCCTGAAAGTAGATGCCCTGGAAACTTTATCTATGCCCCCCGCTAACTGGGATAACTTAAGTGTGGATTTAGCGATCTGCATATTCCAACCAAAGTTCTCAGTTAACGTGACACCCAAATAAACAAATGTTTTAACCCTTTCAAGGGGAGTGCCGTGTAAAACAGGATTTTGGCGTACACGCTTCGGCGGGTTAAAAATCATAAATTTGGTTTTACTTAAGTTGATTTCCAGCCCCCGAAGGTCGCAAAATTCCACAAACCCATCAAGTATTCTTTGAATGCCCGATGATGTTCTAGACAACAACAGGGTGTCGTCTGCGAACATCAGAGCGGGCACTCTACCTGTGGCTAGTTTAGGGGCATCATTGTTTTCTACATCATTCAGGTGTTCCACAAGGCCATTTATGTAAAGGCTAAATAGCGTTGGCGCCAGTACGCACCCTTGGCGAACTTCTTTTTGGACAGGGAATTCCTCTGTGAGTTCGCCATGCATGCCACACCTCACCTGGGCGAAATCTTTATCATGGAGCTTAGAAAGGATGGCTAACAAGTAGGGCGGGAGGCCCAAGTCTGCTAGTACTCTCCAAAGTTTTTCCAGTGGAACTAGATCAAATGCTGTCCGCAGGTCGACAAACACAAGGTAGAGGCTGCCACCCTCCACCTTGGCAGTCTTCCAATATAGGACCTGCAGACTAAATATTTGATCTAGAGTGGAGGTACCAGACCTAAAGCCTGCCTGGAGTATGGACAGTACCCTTTCATCCTCAATCCAACCTAGAATCCTGTCAAGGATAACCCTCCCCATCAGCTTTTGAGATGTATCGATTAGGCTGATCGGCCTATAATTAGAAGGGGCTAAGGGACAGCCCTTTTTTAAGATTGGCACGATTTCAGCCCCTAACCATGTAGGTGGGGGGTCCTCTCCCTGTAGGATACCATTAAACAAAACAACCAGATAAGGTTGCGTCCTAAACAAATCCCCTGGCAATTTGTCCGAGCCCGGAGCTTTGTTAGGAACCAATTTACCTAGGGCCATCTCTACCTCAGCCAGGGTGAAAAATTCAACTGGGGTGGGGCATAAAGAAGCTGTGATTGACCGTCCCCGCTCGATCCCGCTAGTACTTGCAGGCTGCTGGGATTCCAGGATAGTAACAAGCTTTTCATCGGGCTCAGGGATGCCATAAAGATCGCAGAAATAGCTTTCCCAAATTGCAGGAGCAATATTTGGGGCGAGTGCAGGGGTATGCCCACTAAGTCTTGTTGCGACTATGGACCAAAATGATTTAAAATCATTAATATTGAGGGCGGATCCCAATTCATCCCACATGGAGGCCTCCCATTCCTTCTTGGCATCGCAAAGTGTCCTTTTGTACACAATGCGATGGGCTCTAATTTCTTCTCTATTATTAGTTTTTATTGCTCTAAGAAGGGCCTTTTGGCTTTCCTACAGGAGGCGTTATACCATCTAGATATTTATGTTCGAGGGTGTTTTGGTTTTCTCACCGGATACAGAATATCTTTGAGTGCGGCTACCAGTTGAGTGTGTATTTCAGATGCCCTGCCTAAATGCCCGAACTTCCCCATGTCTTCAATGAATGGAATAACAGACTCATATAGTTCGGCAAGTTTGCTAGTGGACATCTGAAAATCTGGCCATTTAACCCTGCGCCTGCAATTTGTTATTATTAAAGGCACGGTGGTGGAGTCTTCAGCCGAAGTTTGACATTTCAGCCCAAAGCTCCCCGGTTTAAGTGACAGGACCAATGCGTTATGATCACTGTCCGACCTTTCAACAACCCTAAACTCGTGTAGCCTGTCCCAGTGCCTGGCCTCGATGAAAATATAATCGATTATTGAAGTACTAGTTTTTAATCGATTAAACGTATTTTTCCCTGGTCTATCAGGCTCAACCCTCCCATTACAGGCTCGCAATGAAGTCGCTAACGAGAATGACTGCAACTGTAAAACCAAAGTGGTCCATGCTTTCACCCTAGTAATCAATGGATCAGGAACAGCCCACATCAAGTCAACCTCATCTGAATTACTCAAATTCAAATCCATGAGTGGCTCAAAATGGCAGTTAAAATCTCCACCCAGGATTAATACAGTGGAAGGATCTATCGATTGGGTAAAGGATAACAAGGTCTCGATGGCCTCTGACTCAAGACCCCGCCTAACTGGCCTTGAATATACATTAATCAAGGCAATGTCCGGCCCATTTAATGTAGTCAACATCACGCACTGTACGTCCATTGAGTTGGTTGGAATTTACGAAGCCTTTACACCAAGATGTGTACCAACCCATATGGACAGCCCACCCGAAGGCCTGCCCCTCTCTCCCATGCTCGCCAGGATATCGTATGTTGCAAAGCCCTGGACCCCACTTTCTTTTAAGGCCCAGGTTTCTTGTAGCATACAAATATCATGCAAGGCCATAAAAGTGCCCCACTCTGGGATGGGCAGTTTGTTTTTAAGACCCGCCACATTCCAGGAAAGGATTTTAACCTGGGAAACCGGGAGATCTTGCTTTACAATCCAGTATACCAGGAGAGTCATTGGTACTGGATGCGCTAGGGGGTGACCCCAACTCAAACTCACAATTCAGTGAGGATTGGTCATCAAAAGAGCTGCCAATGGTGGGTTGGATAGTTTGTTCTAATGTCAGGGCTTGTAATAGAGGACTAGGTGTAACATTAGCATCTTGGTTTACATTTACAGATCGCTTGTTAGTGAGAGGTCCCTCTTGTCTATCGCAATCATCAAAGCCTGAGAAGGCATCGAACCTATTTGCGACTTCCAACGGGGTGAAGGGTAGCAGGTGATCCATCCTCCCATTTCCTACAAAGTGATCAAACCTCTTATTTCTATTTATACGGCGCCTGAAAGGTACAGTTTCCCACCTAGGTGCATTTTCAGCGATCATGGGGTCAGGTGCCTGCATCATATACCGGTTGTTAAATGGTATAGATGGTATGATCTGCGGACATGCTAGTGCGCCGGGACGGAATACAGGGTTCACTAGAGATCTCGGATAAAAGTAAGTCAGATCACAGGGAACAATGGAATTACCAATGTTCCCTGGGATCCATTCTAGAATATATCTTACAGCCCCAGGATCTCTAAAATTGATGACAATTAGATCCCCCTTTATGTTTTTCACTCTGTTTCCCAACCAAGGGAGTCGGCGAACATGCAAGATTTCACCATTGACGTTAAAGGGAAGTGGTCGATTTTGGTTAAGCCAGTGCATGGGTTTATTTTTTTTTTTTTCACAACAGCTTTTATTGAAAATTTAGGCAGAGTATAAGCACAGCTCTCCACAGTCAGGAGGTCACTGTCATCAGTAAACAGATAGTAGAAGGAACATACTGCCTAGACTATTGGAACCACCCCCCTCCCAGACCCCAACATCCCGCTAGCCACCCAAACAACAACCCCCCCCGCTACCCACCCCTTATCCCACCCTAACCCAGTGCACGTGTTCACATTCCGCCATGGTACACAAGTATTGCACATTAGGTATCCGATGCCGTTTTAGGCCCCAAGGTCCCCTTCCGGGGGCAGTACGTCATCCAAATCAGCCGGCGGTTCTAGAGTCAACCCCCTGTAATCCGCCCACCTCTTCCAGATCTTGTAATGCTTCCGGGGGCATCCCCTGGCCTCAAACACGGGCAACTCAAGCCCCATGAGAAAGTCCAGGCCTGCCTTCCAGGCGCAAAGCGGGGGGGCCCGGTCCCTCTTCCAGGCTTTCGCCAGGTCCCTTTTGGCTACAACTAGACCCAACAACAGGAGGTGACGCTTGTAAATGTTTCCACCCACATTCTCTAGGACATGAAGGAGACCCAGCCTGGGTGTACGAGGAAGGTCCCACCCTAATACCTCCGACAGACAACTCCACACCCCATTCCAGAAGCGGGTGAGACCCACACAAGCCCACACTGTGTGCAGCAGCGTACCTCGTTCAGTCCCACAGCGCAAGCAATCCGGGGCAGCAATGAGACCCGCCCTCCACAGTCTCTCCCTCGTATAGTAGGCCCTGTGTAGGTACTTAAACTGTATAAACCGGAGCCGCACAGCAATGGCGGCCCCACGGGGGGACTAAAGGGCCTCCCTCCAGTCGTCCTCATCCAAAGAACCAACATCAGTCTCCCAGGAGGCCTTCAGCGACAATAGAGAAGAGGAGCAATGGGTAACTAATGTTTGGTATATTTTGGACACTTTTTTTATCACCCAGGTCCCCCATGAAGAGTTTGGCCTCCACAGGGCTAAATTCGGGAAGCTGGTCCAGCCCTACTAGACTCGGCGTTAGCGCATGGCGGAACTGTAGGTATTTGAAGAATTGGGTCTTGGACATGCTGAACTCGGTGCTGAGGTCCTGAAAGGACTTAAGGGTAGTCCCTGCGAGGACATGGCCTAATGAGGAGATCCCGATGGCATCCCAGCCACTAAATCCCGACAAGGAAGCCAGCGCAGGAAGCTGTCCGTTGTTCCACAGCGGAGTCTCCGCTGTCAGCCTGCCCCACCAACCCATGCGGCGCAGTGCCTGCCTCCAGATTACAAAAACCACCTGAGTGACCCGCGGTAACGCCTTCCGCCGCCTGGCCGAAAACAACAGTGTATGGAGCGTGGCATCGCCCATCAAGAAGTGTTCCAGTGCATACGCCGGGTCGCTGTGATCGCCGTACCACCACTCATTCAGAACTAGGAGGTGCGAGGCCTGATAGTAGGACAGGAGATCAGATGTAGCCAGGCCTCCACAATACGTGGATAGGAAGCAGGTCCGCAGCGCCACTCTAGAGACGCCACCAGCCCACAGAAAGCGGCCCAGCACCGAGTTCACACGACGGAACCACTGTGGGTCAATTCTAAATGGATGGTTCTGTAGTTGATACAAGAGCCGCGGGAGGGCGACCATCTTAAAAATTGCAGATCTGCCGTAGATGTTAAGGGGCATGCGAGACCAGGTTTTGATGTCTGATTGGACTTTGTCCCATACGGGCAGCACATTACGCTCCCATGCAATTACGGCGGACTCGGACAGAAAGACCCCCAAGTATTTTAGGCCACCGACCGCCACATGTAGGGCCAAAGCCCAGGGATACGTCTCGACCTCCCCACCCAGCACCCATAGGGTTGACTTGCGCGGGTTGAGGAAGAGTCCCGATACCTCGCCAAAGACCTGCATGATGTCCAGTATTCGAGGGCCGGAGCGGTGGAGGTCCGTCATGAAGAAGAGGACATCATCCGCATACAGAGCAATTCTATCGGAGAGTTCCTCCCCCCACACAAAGCCACGGTATTGCGCATCGGCGCGCACCCATATGGCCAGGGGTTCCATGGCTAGAGCGAAGAGATGGGGGAGAGCGGGCAGCCCTGCCGAGTCCCCCTGGCAATCGGGAACTGCTCCGAAATCGCCCCGGAGATGCGTACCGAGGCAGTGATGTCCGTGTACAGCAGCCTAATATAGGAGATGAATACCGGGCCCAGGTTTAGACGCGGCAAGAGGGCGAAAAGGTAGGCCCAGCTGACCGAATCAAACGCCCTGTCAATATCTGCCAGCAGCAGCGCCGCCCGCTCCCCGGTCGCCCCTACAGCATCCACCGCCGCCTGTGCACGCCTGATGTTGTGTCGTGTCGCTCGATGTGGCATGAAACCCGCCTGGTCCGGGTGGACCAGATCAGTGATATATGGGAGAAGACGGTTCGCCAGCGCCTTGGCCAGTAACTTGGCTTCGAAGTTGAGCAGAGAAATAGGCCGATATGAGTCATGTCTATCTGGGGGTCTACCAGGCTTCTGGAACACTACAATTTCGGCCTGACGCCAGTCCGACGGCAGGCTACCACGCTCCCGCGCCACCTCCAACGCCCGCCTATAGTGCGGCCCAAGCAGCAGATGAAATTTCTTGTAGAATTCGCTGGGGAACCCACTCGGTCCCGGCGCCTTGCCCACATTGAGCTGGCCCAGCGCATCCCCCAGTTCCTCCGCCGATAGGGGGAGGTCTAAGGCCTTCCTGGCCTCGTCCGAAACTGCGCGGAGGGGGAGGTCAGCAATGAACTTATCTACCGCATCCAACGGAAGGCTGTCTCGGGGAGCATACTGTTCCGCATAGTAGGTGGCAAAGCTCGCCGCAAGGGTCGCGGCATCCGTGATGGCGACGCCCTCCCCATCCGTAAGGCCTGGTAGAGTGAGCGGTTGTAGCGTTTGTTGACACAGTCTGTGGAGCATAGCGCAGGACTTATCGCCCCACTGGTATACTCTACTCCGCGTAGCCAGCCAAGCTTGTCTGGCCTCGTCCATCAAAACCGAGGCATAGGATTGCTGCGCCTGTAGGAGCAGCCGTATCGTCGGTGCAGCTCCATCCCTCCGACACTGATTCTCCAACAATTCCACGCGCCCCGCAGCCGCGACAATAACCTCCCGTCGGGTACGCCGGGCAGCAGCGCACCAAGCAATGTCCACGCTCCGCAGGGTGGGCTTCATGGCCTCCCAGACCGTCACTCCATCAATCCCCTCAGCCAGATTCTCCTGCCAATATTGGGCAATCGCACCACGCATATGTTGTGTGTAGTCCGCCTGCTGGAGATGCCACGATGACATCCTCCACCGAAACGGCCGGCGCGGCTTGTGCAAGTCTATCTGTACCGCGACAGGGGAGTGGTCCGACAGCCCCCGGGGCTGAATCACAGCCCGTTTCACCCTGTCAAGGAAGGCCCCCGGCACAAACACACAATCCAGCCTGGAGAAGGAGCCATGCACCGCGGACACATACGTGTACTCACGCGTCCTCACATGCAAATGTCGCCAGGTATCTACCCAGCCCAACCCCTCAATCATCGCTTTCAGTCGTGTGGGGGATGTCGCCGCCACAGCCCCCTGCGACCGCTGCCGATCTAGGCGTACATCCACAACGTCATTCCAGTCACCCCCTATCACAGCCAAGGAGTCGGGGATATTGGCCCACAATTCAAACAGTCGTTCTGCCAAGGACCATTGCATAGGGGGAGGAGCATACACACTGCCAAACACCACCGGCTCCGCACCAATCAGGCCTTTCACAAAGACGTACCGACCCTGGGGGTCAATCCAATGGCGCTCATGAGTGTAAGACAGCCTACGATGGATAAGGATAGCCACCCCTCTCGAGCCCCTGGAGAACCCCGCATGGAACACCTGGTGAAAACCAAACCTCTGTAAACTCAGCGCCTTCGTACCCAACATATGCGTTTCCTGAAGTAGCATCACATCAGCTGAGCTTCTCTTACCCCAGCGCAAAACTGCCCCACGCTTGATTTTGTCTAACATCCCCCTGACATTCCAACTCAATATCTGCATAGAATCACAAGTTAGTGTCTGTCCTTGGGTGTCAGCCATTGTCTCGAGGGGGAAGTCTTTGAGGCCACCGGGACCCGGCCTCGGCACCCAATACCATATACCTCAATACAGCAGAAAACACGTGCACCCCCTTCACCCCCCCCACTACTACTACCCCCCCCGTCCCCAACAACCAACCCTGCCCCCTCAACAACCCAACCCCAGAACACCACCCCCCACCCCTATACCTCATGGAACACTGAAGTACCTGTCGCGGCATGGGGAGCTTCGGGCCCACAACGGAGCGCCCAAAGCCCACCATACCAATGGATCCCAACTACTCCCCCCAAGAACCAGAACCGTCCCCCAGGGCCACCCCCCAACCCGTGGGAGGATGAAGCAGCCCATGAGGTTAGTCCCCCGAACCCCCTAGTTCCACCATGTTTGGACCATAGGAAGGACGAGGCTGCCAGATGTCTCTCAGGCGACGTCCCATGCGCCCTGCCAGAGACCATTCTACCGCTGATGCCTCCACATCGGGCCCTCCGCAGAGCCCACCAGCGGACTGAGTGAAGCTAGGACTACTGAGGCCGGACGTTGGTCAGTTTTCTTTCCCCGACTGGTCCGTGTCAGGCTGCGTCCCATCCAGGAGACCATCACGGGACAGGGAGCGTCGCCTGGATCTGGATTTCCGATGTCGTTTGCCTTTGCTGGTGGAGTCGCTCCTCTCCCGCGACGACCCGCGCGATGGTCCAGAACCCAGCCCCGGCTGGGCGTTCGGCCGTATCCTGACCGTCTCGTCCGTCCACCTGAACACGTCTTCCGGGGAGTCAAAAAAGTGCGTTTTGGAGTTGAAGACAACGCGTACGCGGGCCGGGTATAGCAGTGAATATTGAATTTTCAGGCCACGCAGTTTGGCCTTCGCCGCCAGGAAGGAATGGCGCTGCTGTTGTACCAGCCTGGTATAATCCGGGAAGATCATAATCTTATGATTGTCATACATCAGTGTCTCCTTGGCCCTCGCTTCCCTGAGTATAGTGTCTCTGTCGTGGAAGTTCAGGATTTTGGCTATGACTGGCCGAGGCCGTTCCCCTGCCGGCGGTTTCTGCGTTAAGGCTCTGTGTGCACGCTCCACTACGAAGCAGCGCAACAGGACGTCTGGGGGAAGCCAGCTCTCCAGCCACTCTGTGAGGAATGCAGCCATGGGCCCCTTCTCGCAATCCTCCGGAAAGCCCACGAAGCGTAGGTTATTCCGTCGCGCTCTCCCCTCCGCGTCCTCCACGCGGAGAGCCAGCCCCTTCTGGATCTTGTCCATCTCCGCCACCTTCTGTTTGAGGGCACCGACGTCTCCCTCCACTCCTGTAATCCTGGTCTCCGTCTTCGCAATGCGGGCGACGGCGTTGCGGAGGTCTTGCCGCAACAGCATAACGTCAGCACCCACCGCACCAATTTTGGCATCAAGCATGTCCCTCGATTGCGTGATGGCCGCCATCAAGGCCGCGTTATCCGGGCCAGCATTTTGACCACCTCCGGCGGCCCCGGCTCCCCCACTGGGTCCAGTGAATTTATCGATCGGCCCCTGCTTGGCGGAGCCAGTGCCACCTCCGCCCCTGGTCATGGTGGGGAAGGTTCAAGCAGGTTGTTGCGTGCCCTTGGCGGACCCTCCTCCTACTGCCTCGTCGGAGAATCGATGACCCCCGGGGTGCCCCGCCGCGCCAGGTTGCCACTACGGGGGACCAGTAAACAGCTATCGCCAATGTCACTCGGGGCCCCCACAGGGTCTCCTATCACGGGCCCCCAGGCAGGGCACTCCCACACCCAGAGGAAACGCCGCCAGACACCCGGCTCCTCACCTTCACGGGACTGCTCCGGCCACTACAGTCCTCTCCGGTCCAGCCCACCACCACTGCTGCAGGCGGGGACGGGTCCAAGCAATTATTTATGGCCAGGGTAAGCAGGCGACACCATGTCCCGGGGCCACACCAGCTGCCGGTCCGGGCCTGTGCAGGATACACGCAGGAGAAAGGCGCCCCAAAATATGGCGCAAGCGCCGCACTGCTCCACTCTGCCGGTCTCCTCCGCCGTCAGGGGCCACACCGCAAGGGGCCACACACTCAGGCAATCAGGCGGAACATGCCCTCACCGCCTTCGATGGCCCGGCTCCAGCCCCAACACCACCACAGCCTCCGGTCGCCCAAGGGGGCCCGACCTGCACCGAGGCCCGTGCCGCTCTCCACAGCGCCGCTCCGCTCTCCTGCAGCCTCCCACGGCGCCTGCAGCTCTCCAGGCAGTACGGGACACCGCCGCCCCCACTCCGGCTGCCAGAAATCAATTTACTCGGGGCCCACGGGGCCCGCCGGCAAGCAAGCCGGCCGGCGCTCTGGGCCGTCCGTCGGGCCCAGCTTCTAATCGAGGCCCCGGCTCTCCATGCGGCAGGTAGGCCCAGTGGATGTCGCAGCCGAAGGGTCCGTCAGCCAGGGACCAGGGATCGCAAACTCCGCACCGGAGGGTGTCCCTTGTTGTAGGCAGCTGCCGACGCTTAAGAGTGGCCAATTAGGGGTCCGGGGATAGGATAAATGACCGGATTAATTACGG
The DNA here is from genome assembly GCF_964263255.1 of Lissotriton vulgaris. Lineage (NCBI taxonomy): Eukaryota > Metazoa > Chordata > Amphibia > Caudata > Salamandridae > Lissotriton > Lissotriton vulgaris. Next base: position 1,687,599,594 of record NC_141694.1, on the reverse strand, counting down.
GCCGGCGGGAGCTTTAGAAAGCCACGTCCGCCATTGTCGCCCTCGAAGCCACGCCCATGGGTTTATTTTTTAACTGGAAAAACCCTTCCTTCTTACCATCCTCTAGTGTCGGAACCCCCGTCAGGACAACCACGAAAGGGACCGCTTCGGGGGGTAATTCGACATGGCGCCCCCTAGACTTCTCTGTCCTAAGTGGACTAGTTGTTCCCCTCTCCTCTCGCTTGCTTACCATAAGAGGTTTGTTCCCTGCCTCGGGAACTTCACTAGCTGTGCGAGCTAGTGATTGTTGGACCAGTTTAGGGGGTATTGCCCTCAGTTTTTTTGTATTTGTGGACTTACTAGTTTTATTTGCACCCGTCTCAACAGCAGGAGTGAAAGATGGCAGTACTGTTACAGGGGGTGGGGCTAACTTCACAGGACCCTTAGATGGTGCAACATTTTTCGGCCAATTCTAGAGCTCCCAACCTTTCTTCCACCCTCTTCAACCTCTCTATTATGGGTAAAACAAAGGACCTAATTAAGTATTCAAAACCTTCAAGGGGAACAGCCGGCACTGTTGTCTTAGACGGACAGTTCAGGGGTCCTGATGGTGTTGATTCAATCAGTGTAGGGGATTTTGGAATTAGTACAGTGTGTGTAGGGGCCGTAGAAATTTGAGCATTTGGTACAGTGGCCTTCAGGGTAGATGTAAGTATTGCGTTCACCTTGGTGGTTTTGCCGAAGTCGGAATGGTGAATCCTGCTTCTAAGCGGCTCACCACCCCTTTTCCTTCTCTTGTTAGGTGGCGGCCATAAACTTTAGGCACGGCTGGTTTCCTAGCCTTTTTTTTCCTAGCGGTCTCGGATACAGGCACAGGCTGCTCAACTATCACATCTGTACATGCAATGGGATCTCCAGGAAGGGTTACAATATTCATAGATAAGCTGTTGGGGGAATCAAGTGGGAGAGGCGTATCACGTAAAAGTATAGGAACGTTGTCAGTAGAAAGAGTGTCCTCATTATCTATATGGATACTAGCACCAGGTGATGTGGTACAGGGCAGGCTATCCAAAAGGGGTCTACTTTTCAGGCACTCAATAGAGAGGCGCCGCTCCGCCCTGCGTTCAGCCAAAGCACTCTCCCTATCAGGATCAGTGACAGTTTTGAAGAAGTAGTTTTCCAAGGTACCCTTGGTATTCCCAACAATGCCTTCAGAAATGGGTTTGTCTCGTATCTCAGCCATGGTAAAGAGGCAAACAAATGTAATTACAAATAGTACTACACGACACGTTAGAATATAGCCCCGGCCCGGCCTCGTCGTGCCTCAGAGGGCCCGCCCTTTGCCCAGGCTTAGCCCGGCGCACGCCCGCGCGCGTTCCCGCGACGCGGGGGCTTCGCTGTAATTTATGCGCCTCCTGGCGCAGGTATTCGCGGCTTCCGGCCGCTAAGGCTCCTGGGTAATGTAGTCCTCCTTATGGTCTCCCCCCCCACTGCGGCCGCGCTCGGGTGTTGGTGAGCTGTGGCGGCGGGAGGAGACCGTTAGCGGGACTGTGGTCAGCCGTGCGGGCACTGCTGGTGGTCCTTGGCCCCAAAATCAGATTTACCTCAGTGGCAGAATGCAGGTATTTCGACAGGCAAACAAAGGTACATATTTTTTTCCAAGGGCCTCACCGCTGCAGTATGCAATGGGGACAATCACGTCCTTTATTGCGATAACACATTTTGTCGTTCACTTACTTTTAATTTAGTGTTTTAAAATGGCTGTCTACCATTTTTTTTTTTATTAAAAAGTTTCCACATTTTGCCTTACATCAGAGCACAGCTTTATACAGTCTATACCAAACCATCAATACTTATATACAGTAAATACATATTACAATTAAGCTTCATTGCAATTCACTGCGTTACTCACGACAGCCCCAGTCCCTCTTTCCATCTCCTAATAGGATCCCATATTCTCAACCCAAGCTGCCTCCCTCTCCTACCTTTCCGTGCATAGATTGATTTTTCCAAGTTATAATGATGTCAGTAGATTTGCCAGCCAAGTTTGTAATATAGGGGGACTTTTATCCAGCCAGGCCCTAGCTATACATAATCTGTATACTGCCATAGCTACAAACATAAAGTCCCTCTGTAAGGTAACAACATCTGGGCTAATCCCCAATAGTATCCAGGTTGGTGTAAGTCTTATTTGGATACCTATTGAGCTAGCTAAAAATGCTTCTATATCTCTAATAAGGCTGTGTAATTGGGGACAAGTAGCAAAAATGTGCACAATATCTGCTTCTAGGAGTGTGCAGCGAGGGCAGGAAATCCCTGAAGTGCCACCCCACTTTGCTATCCTTGCCAGTGTAAAATAAAGAGAGTATAGAGTTTTATAGTGCTGCGCCTGCAAAGGTGCTGAGCAAAGGATTGTGCGCCCTAAATCCAACGACTCCTGAAACCAGTTTGTTTCACCACTCAATTTCTCGGCCCATTTGGTACTATATTTACTTATATCATCTGGCTTCGCTGCAGCTAAGCTTGCATAAAAACTACGGATCGTGCAATCACCCCCTTTCCCTATTTTATGCAGAATTTCATTTGTACCGAACCCTGCAGGGCCACCCTGTTTGGCATTCAAGAAGCTCCTAACCTGGAGGTATTTAAAAAAGCTCCTAGAGTCTATGCCATATTTATCTTTTAGTTCAGCAAACTGAACCATCCTGTCCAAGGCCATGATATTTATCACCAATCATTACTATCCCTTTTTCAGCCCAGCCTGCCATGGTTGAATCCGCAAAAACCGCCTCTGGTAATGATCTATTTTTATACAACCTAATGAATCTATTATATCTGCCCAAACCATATTTTTTCAAAAAGGCAGTCCAGATTCTTATTGCGGCACTAACCGTCTTAAATCTAGTCCTTTTATAGTATACAAAATCAATGCAATTTAAAAAATAATTTCCACCCCCTCCCCAAAAACCGGTGCATATATCTGTCGAATTATCAGTAACTCTTTGATCTATACCTCCCCCACCAATTAACCCCTGCATGTATTGTAGAGCAGCCGCCCAATAATACAACCTAAAATCCGGGGGGCCCCACCCGCCTCTATCTCTAGGGAGGGAAATAAACCTATATGCCCGGCGGGTTTTGCCATGCGCCCAGATAAATCTGTTGAGAATTAGTTCTAAAGCATTAAACCACTTAACCTCAAAATATAAAGGAATGGCTCTAAAAAAATAAAGAAATTTGGGCAAAACGAACATCTTAATGACATTGGTACAGCCAACAAGGGAAAGATGAAGATTATTGATTCTCTCTAAATCTACTCTTACTCTATCAATTAGCGGGGGGATATTGCTCTCCACCACCTTGTCCAAATCTGCCGGGCTGTCCACCATTTTAGAATAGTAAATAAAGTAACCTGTGTCACCCTATTGGGTTTGTCAATGCTGTGCAACATTGGCAAAAAGAAAATCTCAATGTTGTGTTAGTGCATATGCATCATCACACATGCACACCTACCAGTTTTGCTACAAGGGCAGTACGTGACAACTTATATACATGCATGCATCACGATGAAGTCACCTTTTGTTTATTAAATTTACCATCCAGTCTTGGACCAAAATTAGTCAAGTTTAGCAAATGCACATTATCGCAGCTAATTGCAAATGCTAGCACCTCCAAAAATAAAGTAACAAAAAAAAGGACGTGATGGGGAGGTGTGGGGCAGCAATGGTGGATGAGGTGAGGGTGGGCATGTTGAGCGTCGAGAATAGTATTTGAGGGGGTAGGCAAGATGTGAGGTAGAGAGCCAGAAAACACACGTAGTCCCATGAAGTGCTGAAAGATAAAGAAAAAAGTATTTTATTGAATGCGAGCAGTGAAAGGGTAACAGGATAGTAAAGAAGACTAAGGAAAGCTATTGAATAGAAACAAGAACACGAGTGACTAGAAAGCCAACCAATGGAAATTAGTGTTCTGGTCCAAAACCCACTGGAAGCATTGGTATTGTCCACAATAGGTCTTTGACAGCTGCCATTGTGCTTCTTGATGCATGCACACGCATGTTTCACAATGCGTGCATAAGCATCAGCTGCCAATGCATATCCTTTCATAGAAAACCCATTGCAAGACTGCTGGCAGTGTATGCTCATGCTTCATGCTTCACAATTAACAAGCATTGACAAAGCCAATAGGGCAATGCTTTAGAGCCGCAACATATTGGCTTTGCGCATGCTTGTTTTGAAAAAAGAATGAGAACAGTTAGTGTAGCTTTGGAAGTGTAGATTGTGTTGGGTACTTTTTCACAGCTAGTGGACATATACACATGAAGTAGTAGGTTAACTCTAAGGAGAAAGTTGCACCTTAATTTTAGTTTGAAAAAACAGAGCATATAACATGGTGATAAACTGTGCGCTCCTGCTCCAGAATTCAAAATTTAAATACACCTTGCCTGATACTTGCACATGAGACTGACTTCGGAGTCCCTTAGCATCAAAGTAGCAGTTGATTCTATTTTTGGTGGATTGAGACATTTTCACCTGCACCTTAGGCTGCCTATTCGCCATTTCTAGGAAATCCATGTAGACTGCCATGGCTGAAGGGATTCGATTCGAGAGAAATATATGTATCTGATTGTTATTTATATACATGTGTATCCGTTTGGGTGTATATCTACAGATACATACACATAACTACGCAGTTTAAAAAAAGTATAATATACTTGTTTACAGTGTGTGGGTATGGTTCAACTTTTGGCACACTGAACTGGTATGTATGGAATTTGGCGCACAAAGTTTAGTCTGTAACTTCTTGTGAAATGTTGTCTTCGGCAGAGAGAAAAAGATTAAAAAAGAAAAAGAAGGGGAGGGTTATGCAAAAAGATATATTCCCATTTTAACTCCCATATGAATGTTTGCTTGTGTCTACAGCAAAATCTACTGAATGTATTTACACCAAACTTGACATGATGGTAACATTTGACTCAGAAAGCGTGCTTTTTTTGGTCTGGTGTAAATCTGTTCACTAGTTTTTAAATGTAAGTATTTTTAAAACGTTAGCAAGCAGCCTCAAAAGGTTAAACCCTTTGCACATCTGTGCTGTTTAATTTCGCACTTCAGGAATTTGCAAATCCCATCAATCACTTTTTGAATTTTTTGTCAAATGTGATTGGCGTATAATGGAACTTCATTATTTTCCTCCACTTTGAAGAGAGATTTTAATGTCACTGACTAACAATTTTCACAGCACTGGACAACTGGGGGAGAGGTGGGCCCAGTGGGACTGTGAGTTGTGGCCTGCCCTGAGGGTCATTCTAGAAGATGCACAGAGGCATGGAAAATGGTGATACAAAATTTAACAGAGAGTTGAATTTGAAGGGTAAAGTCATTGTATTTGTGATTGTAATTTGTACTTGTAAGCGCACTAATAACCCAACTGGGGTGTACTGGCGCTGTAACGCATACCGCTGTGGAACCCTTCCTGGTTTTTCCCTGTGAAATGTCCACTCCTAGGCGCACCCCCAGGCATCCCACCGCTGTTGGGGCCATTGTCATGGATGGATTTAAAATGATAGCCAAGCGCACTGCGCTCCTCTGGGAGAAGAAGTAGCCCACTATACGTACTTTGTAAATAACTGAAACTAATATGTAATTCAGACTGCTGTGCTGTCAAGCCAAACCTAAGAATTGTGAAAAATTAGATGCAAAAAGTCACGATCTTTAAGAAAACCACAATTCTGTAGCCACCATTTTATGAATGCCTCTGAAACCTGTGCTAAAGTGCTTGTGCTCTCTCCCTGAAATATGGTAAAATTGGCCTGCACCTAATTGGCACATTTAATTTACTTGTAAGTCCCTTGTAAATGGTACAATCTGTCCACAGGGCGTTTAAATTAAATGCTGCTAGTGGCATTGTGCCAATCACTAAAGTAGCACCTTAAAACATGTCTCAGGCATGTAGTGCAGTTTTAAATGCCATTTTGATCTTCCAAGGTACACCTTTTGCCAGGTCTAAACATTTCATTTTATTACTTATGAGTCACCCCTAAGGTAGGATGGCAAGGTGCGCATTTAAAAAGTAGAACATGTGCTTAAGCTTTACATGTCTTAACATTGAAAAACTCCAAGTCGTCTTTCACTTTTGTAAGGCCAATCTCTCCCATTGACTAACACAGGGTTCCCTTATTACTTTTAAAAAGTGATAACTCTGGATTGGATGCAGATGGAGAAATGCTGTTTACACTCAGTCATTGTAATTTGAAATCCTTGAAAAATGGTAAAGTCGGGTCTTAAGTCACAATCTTGAAAATGCCACTTTTAGAATGTTTGAACTCAAGCCAACAGTAGATGGCTGCATGACTCAACACAATTTTACTTGTACAAGAGGGACATTTTACTAAATAAATATGGCCTCAGATTCCTTTTTAGGTTTCGCCTAGCGGAAGCTGCGCTCTGCGCAGCTTTTCCGCGCAGGCGAAATCCTGTTGAGAACTGTAGTGTGGCTTTTGTTCGGCCCTCGTCCTTGATTGGCTGGCTCCGTAAACGGAGCCTTGCCATTGGACGAGGGGCCTGTCCGTCAATGCCGGACCAGACACGGGGGCGTTCCCGACATTCTTTGGCTTTTGCCGACGTCACGCGACGCCGGGAACGCCCCGTGTCTGGTCCGGCATTGCCGGCACTTCTACGTCTCTCCTGCCCCGTGTCGCATCTGTCCCCGGAGAAAAGCCGCCACCGAGACTATCATCGGGCTCGGGGCCCGCAACGTTTGTTTCCCCCCTTGGTTTTGGGGTTGCCAGCCTGCCTGCAAGTGCCAAGGTATTGTTGATATCCCCCGCGGTGCGAGCCGCCCCTTCCCGCTGACTCGCACCGCTCTGTGTCTCTCTGCCTGCCTGCAGCTCCGCGCTGCGAGAGCGCTCCAGCCCCTCCCGCTGGAATCCTTTAGCGGTCGGGTCCAGCAGGCTGCAAACGAAGCCCCCGCCCGCGTGACTGAGGCGGCGCTGGGTCCTTGGGCCTTCCCTCCCCCTGGATAGCCCTGAGGTCGGTGGTTCCCCCCCCGAGTGGGTCCTGTAGACCAGGGGGGCCATCCGCTCTACAAGACCCGACCGGGCCGATCGCGTCTCACGCGGGAAGCGTGAGACTTGGCAGGGAGTCGGGATTTCACCCGTCCAAGGCACCGCGAAGCGCGGCAAAGTCCCTCATCCGCACCGGGTTCTTGGCTGCCGCTCCGCTGCCCACCTCCTGCCCCTCGAAGTCCTGGGATGTGTGGCCGCTGACTTTCTTGCACCTCTCCGGACACCTTCAAGCTTCCCTGGGACTTACTGCACCTTGCCAGCAGACCTTTACAACCTTAGGCATTTTATCTTTTTTTTTAATTCATGCAATCTGGGACCTGGAGTTTTTGGCTGGTATAGGATGGGTTCTCATTTAGGTAAGGAGTCATGGGGGGCGGGGGAGGTTGTTAATGCTTAATTCGTGCAGCACTTGTGTCTCACAATAAAATATTGTCCAAGCAGAGTTATTCATTTTATGAAAAGATACGACTTTATGTTCGTATATCCTTAGTAACTTCAAGAAGCGTTCTAGCATAAATCAATATTTCCAGTTACTATCGCAGTTTATGTATAATTAGTTCTGAGGGATGGTAGAGCTGTACTATGGGAAATAGTCACGGGTCCGTGAATGTGCGATGTCACAATCTAGTATGTGTCTCGGTCTTGAGGCGGAAGCACATTTAGAGCACACCCAGGATCAACACCAGGAGTCCCCGCTGCGGGGCCTCTCTTCCGGGTTCCTGTGCAGCTCTGGAGGCCGCAGCACTGAGGTGGCGCGCGCAGGTTTCGTGAAGGACAAACGGGTGCACGTGGCAGGCGGGTGTTCTGAGACCTATCGCCAGCTGATGCCCTTGGTGATTAAAAACACTGAGGTGGCTGCAGCCAGGTGGGGCTGTCGGGCCGTGCCAGAGGGGCCGTTGGCGCCAGTTATATCTGAGGCAAAACAGCGCTGCCACGTTGAATCTTGGACGTTCGCGTCAGACTTTCATTGCAAAGGCTGAAGGCAGAGGAGCATTGTCCTCTTTCATAGAGCAGCAGTTGGGGGCAGCGCCCAGGGGCACTGGACTCGGGCTATGTTTTAAGACCAGGCTAATTTTTTATGTTTTAAGACAAGGTTAATATCCCCGCCATGGTCTTTTATTTACTCTGTTCCCCAAAGAAGACTCCTCCAAGGAAGACAGCCAAAAATTCTGCCTGTTGTTTGAGCCTTCCTGTGCACAGCTGTGCAAAGCATCTTTAGGAAAGAGGTGATCCGTGGTCCTGATGGGGCTCAATTTTTGAGGTTGACGGAAGGCACCTGGGGGCTGAGTAGGAGCCAGCATGAAATATTATTTACAGCGCTTAATGTTGCACTTTTTGCCACCAATAGGCGCTGTACATAACAGGTGTTACTATCACCCGTTTGCATGATGGTTGGGGTATCGACCTCGGAAGGATGAAACGGGGAGTTCGCCTTTCCTTGATTCTAACTGCTACAGGTTAATCAGAGAGCGAGTAAAGAGATCACATATTGTACACAAGATACACACCTGAAGTAAAGAGGTTTAACGCAGCCCGTTTGTAGTATGGGAAAATCAACTGGAAACCAAAGTAGAGAGATAAAACTTTGACGGGAGTTTTAGAAACACGTTTCTGAAGCAGACGGTTCTGTGTATGTATGCAGGAGAGAGATGCGTTAATGTAATTTAGCACATTGAACCCGCACAGACATTATGGTAATGCAGGTGTTTTTTGGCAGACATTGGTGTAGGGCCACGCTGTAACAAAGGCTGGGTGGAGGGTTCCAAATGCCAACCTTCCTTGGGGGGGATGTTTTGTGTGCCTTAGGTCACCCCTTGGTGATCCGGGTTCAGAGAGTGCGGCCTGGCTTTGTGCGTGCTGGCCGGGGTGTCGCGTAAATGGCGGCAGGTGCTGGTGGGCTGCCATGGTTGGCTGACCTCCTGAGTCACTGCCAGCCCATTGGCCACACGGAGAGCCATTTATTTCCTCACAAGTGACAGATGTGCTTGGTGCACGCCAGGCCTGCTAGTTGTGACACGCCCCCCGCAGGGGGCAGGGGGCATGGAGGGGCGAATGCCTCTCTTTGTTGAGGTCTTGAAACCGTCCCTCTGCGTGAAAGAGATCGCCACGCTGTGCCCCTGTGCCACCCTCCAAAGTAACCTGGATGGCATGTGCCATTTATGGAGCATGACAGGGGACCACCATGGCAAAGGACGCAGCTGCCATCAGCAAGTGGTCTTTAAAAACGCATTACATATTTTTTCTGGAATTTAATTAAATAGTGGCAGGATTAGCAAACTGTTTCGATGAGTGAGTCGTTAAAGCTTTGGCCCATATTTACTAAGGTACAAACAGGTCTCCTACATACAAGGTCCCTACAAAAATACAGTAAATGCTAAACCAGCTTCGGCTTAAGTGCACTTTGTAAAACGACTACTATACCCAAGCTCTGTCACACAGTGTGACCTTTAGCACACAACCTTCTTTTTGAACCCAAAGCTACTCTTTTTGTTTCTGAAGGAGGGATTTAATTAAGCTATTTGTATTCCAATAAAACACATTTTAATACATTTATAGTACAGATCCAGTAAAAAAAGGTAGCATTCTTCATATATTTGATTAGGCAGGAACACACCCAAAAAGTTCACACTAGTAGTTTAAACTCACTATTTCTAATCATGCATCTTTACTGCTGTTCATCTGTAAAGCTGTAATCATACATATTTTTTGTATTTTGCTGCTTTCACGCCGAGACTATATTATACATAGGGGCCCATACGTGCTCTTGAATATACATTGCGCCACCTGGCAGCTCTGCGACACGAGCTCAGAGGATACTGCCACTACAGTAGCTCGGAGTGTAGTCTGTAAACAGAAAGGTGGGAATAAAGCAAGTGTCAATTGCAGAATAATTGGTACCACTTGGTACCACTGCACCAGCCACACTACTTCCCTACTGACCGTTCTCCACTTCAGCCCCGTCTAAATTACAATTCCTGCTTGTGACCCTTTTGCCTGCTTGTGCTTGTTTTCCTGACCCTGTTGCCTGCTTGTGCCTCCGTGTGCCCCTGTTGCCTGCTTGTGCCTCCGTGTGCCCCTGTCGCCTGTTTGTGCCTCAGTTTTCGTGCCCCTGTTGCCTGCTTGTGCGCCCCTGTTGCCTGCTTGTGCCTCCGTGTGCCCCTGTTGCCTGCTTGTGCCTCCGTGTGCCCCTGTCGCCTGCTTGTGCCTCAGTTTTCGTGCCCCTGTTGCCTGCTTGTGCGCCCCTGTTGCCTGCTTGTGCCTCCGTGTGCCCCTGTTGCCTGCTTGTGCCTCCGTGTGCCCTTGTTGCCTGCTTGTGCCCCTGTTGCCTGCTTGTGCCTCCGTGTGCCCCTGTTGCCTGCTTGTGCCTCCGTGTGCCCCTGTTGCCTGCTTGTGCCTCAGTGTGCCCCTGTTGCCTGCTTGTGCGTCCGTGTGCCCCTGTTGCCTGCTTGTGCCTCAGTGTGCCCCTGTTGCCTGCTTGTGCCATGTGGGTGTGTGTGGAGGGCTCTGTGTGGCTGTGTGTGTGGGGATGTTTGTGTGGCTGTGTGTGTGGGGAGCTTTGTGTGGCTGTGTGTGTGGGGAGCTTTGTGTGGCTGTGTGTGTGGGGAGCTTTGTGCGGCTGTGTGTGTGGGGAGCTTTGTGCGGCTGTGTGTGTGGGGAGCTTTGTGTGGCTGTGTGTGTGGGGGGGGCTCTGTGTGTGTCATTTGCGAGAGATAAAGCTAGTGGCATTGTAAATGACAATGCCATTTATTTATGTTAAAAAATACATAAATAAAAATAATGTCAAGAGCAATGCCAATAGCTCTAACTTTAACAAAGGCGAAACCATTGCATTGTAAATGCTTGTTTACATTTGATTTGAACATTTTAAAAAACATTTTTACACATTATTACAGGAAAGAGAGAAATTACCAACAGTCAATTCCTTTAAGTGTAAGTTGATCTAAAACTATTGTGCTCAAATGTGAATAATAGTAACATATATTTGATACAACATACAAAAAATGAAACAATTGACTGTTCAAAATTCACGAGTCCCACCATTAGGAACACCAGAGCAATGGAATCACAACGAACGCTCTTGGGATACAATGGCGGGTTCCTAGACAAATCTAATATGGGTTTGAAAAGTCTTTTCTTTTTCTACATCTTAATTAGAGACGTCCATATTGATGTCCGTTGTACTAAGATACCCCGTGGGTGATGGTCTACGTGTTTCAAACCCTTAATTCCTTTAGGGGTTCTCCTCAGGACATGGGCTGAGTGAGTTCTGATGCACTAATTAGGAAAATCAATTTCTTGCAGCTTGGGGCATTGTTGGAAGAGCAAATAAGGAGATCTTTATGCCTCTCAGGGGATGCCAGGCATTAGGACATTGGAACTTTACTCATTTGGGAGTTTCTGGAGGCCCATACGGGGAACGGCGGTCCACTGAGGTGATTGTGATAATATCTTTCTTGGACACAACGTAGTTTCCTTGTGGATGTCTGGGTGAGGCAAACTTTACTCCGTGTTATCGACAACATGGAGCCTCCATGTACCACTTCCTATGAATCTCCCAACTACATTTTACTAAATAAATATGGCCTTAGATTCCTTTTTTACATTTGATTTGAACATTTTGTAAATAAAAAAAAAAATTACAGGAAAGAGAGAAATTACCAGCAGTCAAATCCTCAGAGTGTAAGTTTATCAAAAACGTTTGTTCTTAAATGTGAAGAAAAGTAACATATATTTGATACTATTGTAAAAATATGAAGGAGAAACCCTTTCAGAGAAAAGGGATAGGGTTATTAGGCACTCTAAGAAAAACAACAATTCCCTTTTCTTAAATGTTCTAGGGGTATAGGCCCCTCTCAAAACTTTTTACTACCCATGTCAAGGATAAACCGTATGTTGTAACCAGAGTTGCATCAAGATTGACAAATTTACAAATCCAACAGTTATGTGTAAACAAAATTTTTTTTTTATATAAAAGAAGAGTTTTTCCTTATCTATGTCCCCTCAGACCAAAACAATGTAACAAAGTATATTCATAGTTTTCTACGCACCACTGAATTAATAGCAATATGCATGTACACAGGAGAGTTTGGTTAAAAGCAATTTCTTTATTTGATCAAGATACTGACCATGTAAATTAAAAACAAAATCTATCACATTTATTCAATCATCATAATTTAAAAGATAAAAAAACCATGAAAAAGTGTCGACGCGGCGTTTCGGTGATGTGGTTTTTCACCTTCTTCAGGACAAAGATTTTCAAATTTAAAATCACTACTTTGTAGTTCAGTGAATCGCTTTTATCAATTGGCGATATCCGTAGTTCTTTAAAAAAAAATTCTGATTCTGTATAGCTGGAATATGGAATATGGAATTCCAGCACAGAAGGACGATCGTTGAAGGTGCCCACCCGAGACGCAAGCAAAATCGCCGTAAAACTCAAGAGCGTTCTGAGTCTAAAGATAAAGCCGCCCTTCAAATAAACTGCGCGAGCATAGAGACAAGACATACAAATAAATATACAAGTATTTCACAACAACACGGCTGGGCAGAAAACTATAACGATCGTCTATCCCAGGATCGTAAATGAATGATCCAGAAAGTATGACCTGCTGATGTAAAGAATCGGAAGGGGTACAATAAATCTAGACGTTACCCCGCCTGAAAGATATAGCTATACAGAATCAGAATTTTTTTTTAAAGAACTACGGATATCGCCAATTGATAAAAGCGATTCACTGAACTACAAAGTAGTGATTTTAAATTTGAAAATCTTTGTCCTGAAGAAGGTGAAAAACCACATCACCGAAACGCCGCGTCGACACTTTTTCATGGTTTTTTTATCTTTTAAATTATGATGATTGAATAAATGTGATAGATTTTGTTTTTAATTTACATGGTCAGTATCTTGATCAAATAAAGAAATTGCTTTTAACCAAACTCTCCTGTGTACATGCATATTGCTATTAATTCAGTGGTGCGTAGAAAACTATGAATATACTTTGTTACATTGTTTTGGTCTGAGGGGACATAGATAAGGAAAAACTCTTCTTTTATATAAAAAAAAATTTTTGTTTACACATAACTGTTGGATTTGTAAATTTGTCAATCTTGATGCAACTCTGGTTACAACATACGGTTTATCCTTGACATGGGTAGTAAAAAGTTTTGAGAGGGGCCTATACCCCTAGAACATTTAAGAAAAGGGAATTGTTGTTTTTCTTAGAGTACATATATTTGATACAACATACAAAAAAATTAAACAAACAATTGACTTCCAACGAGTTGGAAGATTCATAGGAACTGGTACACAGAGGCTTCACGCTGTCGATAACATGGATTAAAGTTTATTGAAAAAAAGAGGTTTGCCTCACCCGGACTTCCACAAGCACCCTGTTGCAGAAGCGCCAACACTGACATTTGCACATGTACACAGTGGCACCAGAATTCTCACACCAGCACGAATACAAAGACCTATCCTCTAGGGCGCAGACCCAGGAACACCATCACTTGCATGGGGATATTGAAGGACTGACACTGAAGCACTGTAGGGGTCATATAGGCTCATGCTGTGACAATGGCAATGGGCAGTGACATTGAGAAATAGAAATGTGGAGACTAGGATACTCACACTAAAATACTGATGCTTGGACACAACACCAGGACAGTGACGGACACTAACCCATGTTTGCTGGCTGGAAACATACAACACTTTGGTACTGTCCTGTGGTTGTTGACATTGGTTTCTGTCTTTGGGATGCAAGTATTGATACTTGGACACTGATATGGATACTGGGCACTGCAACACTGCAAAGGGTTTCTGCCTTAGTGACACTGCCTGGGAATACAAACACTGGGACTGGAGACACGGACACCAAGATACAGACACTGGGATGCTGCCATTGGCACATGGACAATGACAGAAAAGAACATATACAGGGGCATTGTTGCTGGTACACTGACTCCGGGGCACTGACAATGGATAGATAGAGAAATAGGGTCACTGACGTTGAAACACTGGCAGGGGGACATAAAGAGAGAAACTGACACATACGCTTTAACACGGATCAATCTGCAAAATACTAATGCTGAGACACTGACACAAGGGCACCAGAACTGAGGCAGCAAAGCAGCATCTTTCAACACATGGCTCTAACACTAAGAAGTGACACAACACTGGGAACCAGCATGGAGGCACTGACGGTAGGTCACTGCCACCAGATTTCTAAAACTGACACAGCGATGCTACATAGGGAAGACACATTAGCTCACCAACATTTGCACATGAATAGTGATGGAGAGTTGCAGACACTGGGATTTTAATACTGTGGCACTTGTAGCGGTCTAGTTGTTCACCGCCAGCCACATGGGGGCCCCTACCCGGAAGTACATGCACACTATGTAGCACCTTCTGGCCAGGCATGGCCAGAAGGCTTAAATAAATGGGCGGGTCGCTCTGGACTTCCGGTCCACCTGAGTGCTCATACTAATGTGTCTGTCTCAGTTTCTTTCCTGCGCGCAGGCCCTTGTCATGGCGCGACCTGCCAGGCGTTAACTTGGCATCCCCCTCACACTGACGACAAGGCTTGGGATCCATGTGAAGCCACCATCTCACGGCCAAAGAGGGAAGTTGTCCAGTACAGACCGTCCACCTGCCGATTTTGAAAATGAAGTGTGGCTGACATTTAATTCAATCAGTTTGTGGTCCCCGATAATTGCGAACTGTTAAAGATAGTCCGCAGTATTCGGTCAGGCTCTCCTACAGACGTAGCTCGACCTAAGATCTTCAAGAATTCATTCGAACTTCTTATTAATCATATAAGACGCTTGGCTGAGCTATCTTTTCAAGTAAGTTATGTGCCCCAGGATTGGAAAACTGCTCAGGTGGTACCAATCAAAAAGAAGGCCAATCTTAGTCTGTCCCATTTAGACAATTTTCGCCCCATTTCACTCCTATTCTTCTGTGCCAAAGTAGTAGAAAAAATGGCCAATGCCCAGATGGTCAAATATATAGAAGAGTGCCAGCTTCTTCACCCTACTCAGTCAGGTTTCAGGGCTAACCACTCCACGGAGTCGACGCTAATGCTCTCCACGGAACTGCTGCGCGGGAGAGTGGATGAGGGGCGGACGGCCGCCCTGCTGCTATTAGATCTGAGTGCGGTGTTTGACACCGTCTCGTATCCTCTTCTACTCTCCCGCCTTAGGGAAGCAGGTGTGACGGGACCAGTTTATGAGTGGTTATGCTCGTTCCTCACAGACCGTAGGTTCCAGGTCCATTGCCCACCCTTTAAATCGGAGGCACGATCACTGAGGCAGGGGGTTCCGCAGGGCTCGAATCTGAGCCCTACTCTATTCAATTTGTACATGGAACCCCTGGCTAAGTTAGTGGAAGCCTGTGGGGTGGAAATAGTGTCCTATGCGGATGACACGCAATTAGTTGTGACACTATCTCAGCCCCCGGAGGAGGCGGCTGCCAACTTCTCCGGCTGTCTGGGGGATCTAGCAGACTGGATGAATATCAACTGCCTGCCCCTCAATGCGAGTAAAACCGTGCTTCTAGTAGTGGGGAAAGCTCTGTCCATATGGTCCTCAGCGTGGTGGCCTCCCGCACTGGGACCCACCCCTACCCCCTCGGAGCAGGTGAAAAACCTGGGAGTTCGATTGGACGTCAATCTATCCTTTGAACACCACACAAGAGGGGTAGCTGGCAAATGCTATGGCATCCTAAAAAGTCTGCGTAAAACCCTGGATTTAATCCCCACCACTGGTAGGAAAAAATTAGTTCACACCTTGGTTACTCCCCATTTAGACTACGGGAACTCATTGTACATCGGTCTGAGTAAAAAAAGGCCTGCACCGATTTCAATGTGTGCAGAACGCAGCTGCCAGATTGGCTTTGAATCCCCCCCGGAAGTCGTGCCCTAGCCACTCTGCACTGGCTCCCTGTCCGCGAGCGTATTATGTTCAAAACAATGTGCGTGGCCCAGCGCACTGCTCAGGGAAAGGGACCTTTCTATCTTCAAAAACTATTGACTGTTTACCATCCCAGGCGGTCTCTAAGATCTCTAGGGACCATGCTCTTTCAAGTGCCGCGTATCCACAGAGCGCGGATGGGTGGTCGCTCCTTCAGGTACCTGGCCAGCAAACATTGGAATACTCTACTGATTGAGCTTCACATGGAACCATCGGTGACGAGGTTCCGTCAGAAGCTGAAGACTCACCTCTTTCCTAAGTAGTTGGGGCTTGGCTTTGCCGGGTCCCCTGGAGCTCCTTTCTTGACAAATTGGTGTAGCGTGTGTGGTTGTCTGTCTTCACAGCGCGGGGACTCACTGTCCCAAGTGAAACCAGGCGCTTTCTAAAATGTATTATTATTATTATTATTATTATTATTATTATGTGGCACGAGTAGACCTGATCGTGCCAGCGCAGTGAGACGCGATCGTGAAGGATCCTGAGATTCAAGGTACCGCATGAGTCCCAGCGCCCTCATTGTGAGACCACTCACCTACGCGAAGCGGCAGTGCACTAGTATTTCTGAAGAGGCCCCGGCAGAGCCCACGCTGGAATCTGAAGTGCGCGCATGCGCAGTCCGGATCGGCCGCACTTGACAGAAAACGTTGAGCCCTGAGGCACACGCTGTAGCGTGCGAAACTGACAGACTATCCAACGGCAGAAAACAAACAAGCATTAACACCAAACAAGCAGCAGTTCTGAACACGAAGAACAGACTCATGATTTTATCAACATGATCACTCAGTTGGCGTGCCCAAAAGCCCTCACAATTTCAGAAATCGAAGCCCACACACAAACTGACATTGTTCTCGAGAGAGAAATGGACGCTTTGTAAAGAGGATGAACAAGTTTTCTCCACAACATCAATGGGTGGAATGAGGCAGACCGGTCTCGCCTAGGGAAAATATTGAAAGTACACGAAGAGCTAAGTGCCGCACCCAGTGGCATTGTGTTAAGACGGTCCCTCATTGTAATACCCCTAAGCCTCCAAGAAGGAGCTACTGCTCTAGCACATGAAGGATACCAAGGTACGAAAAAAATGAAATCCAGAATGAGGAAAAAAAAAGTGTGTTTCCCAGGTCTGGAAGAAGCTGTAGATGAACTAGTATGCAAGTGTCAAGCATGCCAACTCACCGGTAACTCTGAGTTACCAGCCCCTGTGATAACTGAAGAACCAGCACCGTCACCCTGGTCATGGATAAGTCTTGATTTTGGAAGCTTCCCAGACGGATGGACCACCGCAGTCATAATCGACTGCTATACAAAATACCCGATCGTGGAAGTGCTACCATCAACTGCATTTAACCACCTACTACCAATGTTGGAAAAGACTTTTGCACTATTTGGGCTACCACATACAATCAAGACAAGACAGATCATATAGCCTCTTTCCTAGTCAATCGTAAACAGGCAGTCAAATTGGGCAACTACTACTCGCCCACTTGTGAATTGCTCTGTGGGGTCCCTCAAGGATCCTCGCTAAGTCCCACGCTTTTTAATATCTACGTTGCGGACTTGGCGAGGGTCATTAAATCTCATGGGGTGCGATTGACTACCTACGCGGATGACACCCAACTTGTGTTGGCAGTACACAAGAACGGTCCAGTGGTAGCAGCGAAGTTTCAGGAGGGGCTACTGGATGTACAATCATGGATGCACAGTAACTGCCTGAAACTTAATGCAGAGAAAACCGAAGTTATGATCTCCCCCGAATGGTCCTCAACATGGTGGCCCAGTCAGATGGGCTCCCCCCCGGTTCCTGCTGTTAAGGTTAGGAATTTGGGAGTTATCTTCGATAACAAGTTATCATTTGGTTACCATGTAAATAAGGTGGTCTCTGCTGCATTCTTCGTACTGAAGAAAATAAAAAAACTCATGCCATACCTGCCTGCCTCGGCAGGGAAAACACTCATCACCACCTTAGTGTTTTCGAAGCTGGATTATGGAAACGCCCTCTTCCTTGGTACACACAAATACATTCTGAATAAACTACAGTCTGTGCAAAATATGGCAGCACGGATCCTACTTAATATCCCCGGGCGACACTCCACTTCAGTAGCCATACGCCATCTACACTGGCTAAGGGTGGAGAGCAGAATCAAATTTAAGGCTCTCTGTATCGCCTATAAGGCCATCCATCAGACTGGACCGAAGTTCCTAAAGGAAGCTTTACAGGTGTACATACCTGGAAAGGATCTAAGATCAGCGGCAAGCTGTCTATTGCATGTCCCCCGCACAAGAACGGCCACATGGGGAGACAGACGTTTCCTGGTAGCAACCCCCAGACTGTGGAACACACTCCCCTTGCACATCAAAACAGCACCAACACTCATTGCCTTTCGCAAGGCCTTGAAGACATGGCTATTCAACCAATAAGTTCACGCCCTGAATTTTGTGCATCCCAGAGTATCTCACTGCGCCTAGACACCCTAGGGTATTAGTTGCGCATTAAAAATTCCATAAATAAATAAATAAATAAATAACTGGCCCCTTTTTCAAGGCAGCAAATTCAAGGAATACCTAACGCGACTAGGAATAAAACATCACTGCATCACTCCCCAATGGCCACAAACCAATGGGGAGGCTGAGCGATTCATGCAAACCCTTAACAAAATCCTACGTTTAGCAGTAGCTGAACAGTTAGACCCGGAAATCGCCCTACAGAACTTTCTGCGAGAATACCGAAGCACGCCTCATTGCACAACTCTGAGATCACCGTGGTCGCTGATGTTTTCCGGACAACGACGAGACACTATCCCAGTAGCTGAGAATTGGGAGCCAGAGCCATACCATCCTGCGTACACTCTCCGTAGGCTAGCAACCAATGAAAAAGCCAGTCAGCAGCGAAGAGCACAACCGAGGCTGTTGGTGCCTGGATGTACAGTCCTGGTAAAGAGTCGTTGGAGTGGGGAAAATTCCGCACATTCTATGAACCAGGACTGTGGACTGTCGAAGCAGTTAAGGGAACTGCAGTTACAGCAGAGAAGTACGGAGAGCTAATCACTCAAAACGCATCCTGGTTCATAGAAATACTCACTCCGGAGCGCAGGAGAGTTCGGACCGAGGTGCCCTGCAGCAGTGAACAAGAGTGGGAGACTGCTGAGCTGAACCCCGCTGAAAACTGCGCGGCAAGTCCACAGTCCCTGACTTACCGGTTGACACTGGGTCAAGATTCTCACCTGGCGAAAGGGAAACAACCACGCCATGGACAAGCCTAACCTCTCGTCGACGTCATTACGATTTGAGACCAAAACCAAGGCCGAACCAAAGACTTGCTGATTTTGCATGATAGTTTGTTTTTTATTTATTTTGTTTTAAAACTGATTTGGGATGGGATGTAGCGGTCTAGTTGTTCACCGCTAGCCACGTGGGGACCCCTACTCGGAAGTGCATGCACACTATGTAGCACCATCTGGCCAGGCGTGGCCAGAAGGCTTAAATAAACGGGCCGGGCCGATCTGAACTTCTGGTCCACCTGAGTGCTCTAACTAATGTGTCTGTCTCAGTTTCTTTGCTGTGCGCAGGCACTTGTCATGGCGTGACCTGCCCAGGCGATAACTTAGTACCTCCCTCACAGCACTGACAGAAGAGCACTGATTTGTATAAATAGACATAGGAACAGAGGGATAGCAAAACTGAAGACTAACATGTACAATGAGAAGTCCATAGCTGGCACTTGCACAGAGACGTATATACTGTGAGACACTGACACTAGAGTGGTTAAAGTTGCATGGTACACTGCCATTGGAACATTGAAACTGGGACAATGGCACAGACACTGCGATGAACATAGTGACACTAGGGCACTGACACGTGGATAAAAAAATGCAAAGGGACACCTGTCATGGAGACACTGGCACTCTTAAGGGGACATTGATATTTGAACAATGATGTGGGGACACTGATACATGGACATTGTGATTGACCCTCATATTAGGAGATGCACAGTGACCCTGCGATTGTGACATTGGACTAAAGACACACAGTGTTGCTGCGAAGGATACTGAAAATTACACCAGTTTATTGGCACTGGGACTTTAGGACATTGTGTCCACACATTAGCGTCTCAAAGACTAGGCCTTGGATATATCCCGGGAGATCATGGACACATGAACCTCGGGCATAGGAGCAAACAAGTTTATGGTCCCAAAAAACAAGATTGTTCTATCCGCAAGTGGGCGTAATGTTGGCAATTGCTGTTCATCATCAATATTTCCTAATCTTTAATATTGAGACAATAGCACAGCCTTTCGGACTTCCACACACAACTCCTCTTCAGTCCTGCTAACAATAACCTGAAACCTGCCTCAGCCAGTGTAAGTGCCCCATTTCAGCTTCCAGCACTGTGAGAAGACCTTATGCTTTCTCATCTCACAGTAGTTAAAAGGGGCTCCAATCAAGCCAGGGATGCTGCATTTGAAGAAGAGGGGCTGGTTTTCTGGTTTTCTTGGCTGGTTTGCCCTCCTATATAGATTTGAAGACGTCATCAGGACCAGCAGTTTTATAAATCTTCATGTGCTATTAAGAACAAGTTACACAGCAATGAAAAACCACTCACAATCCAATTTTATATGGTGCTGGCTCGATAACCGGTGCTATTTCACCAGTAGATACCTACGAGCATGGCCGCGCTACCGGTGCAGAAGATTGCCATTTTTTTTCACCCAAGGTTAGCGAGCATAGAATCTACTTCACAGCCCAAAACAAGCCAGTTGCCTTCACTGCATTCCAACTTGGTCTAAATGTGAAATGGCACTGGTTACCAAGCTAGCACCACATAAAATAGGATGTTTTTTTTAATAACTGTTGCATTGAGGTCTCACCTGCTGGAGCCAGTTTACGGTCAGCGCATTGCTGACTGTCAGAAGGACTATATCTTTGAACACACTATGCCTGCTTACTCAAAACTGTGCCAGTCTGTTTAGAACTTCCCTTAAAACCCATTCAGTTATTATCAATGCATACATGCCAACTATCCCGATTCAGTCGGGAGACTACCGATGTCAAGGCTAGTCTTCCGTCTCCCGATTCCTGCATGATGAAACCCGATTCGTAGCCAAAGATAATATGATGATGCCTGTCGCACACGCTCCATTCTCCACCTCAAGAATGACCTCTGACCTCAAAGGTTAACACTTTGTCCTTAATTCTTGGAGGGGGTGATAAGCCTCCACATTTATTTTTGGCAGTTTTACATAGTGCAAACAAAAACAGAGTTTAGAACTCTGCATTTGTTTGACAGGGTTTAATAATCTTTTTTTGTTTGTGCTTTGTCATACTGCCAAAAACGAAATGCTGATTGTCTGTCATCATACATACAAATTCAGGCAGTTTGGCTCAGCTCCAATATAAGTCAATGGGGAAAATGCATTCTCCCAATATTTTTTTTTTTTAAATCTCTCACTTATCTGCTCTAAAATATTGCACATATATCAACAACTGTGCCAGGAAATTCTGCATGTATCATATATTACCCCAAAGGTGCCAGGGTGGAAAATATAAAACCCCTTCTATAATTGTGATGTATGTTGTTCAGAAGTGCTTTTAACGCATTGACACATTTTCTGAAACTTTCTCAATGTTCCTGCCTCACTGTGCTTTTAATGGCGCCTTTTCATTTTACTTATCAGCAATAACTGTCAAGGCAGAATACTTAACATAATACAACCAAATCTGATGCATTCATTATAATCTCGCCATATTGTGCCTGGTTTTAAAACGCACTGTATGGGTAGCCACATCCCTAGTCACCCTTTAATGCTGTAATATTGGGGTAAGCCCCTCCCCTCCCCCCAATAAAATACCTGGCTAAGGGTCTGATTTCACCAGGAGCGAGATGGAAAAACTCTTGCTAACTCTGGTGTGAACCTACTGTCTTGTGCAATTTGCCTTTTCCTGCCCCTTGAGGCCGGTGTGCTGCTTGTGTGCCGACTGCAGTACTGATGACCATATTGCTCCATTCCCATGCTTTTCCTTCATGCCTGCCTACCACTTTAAAGGTCTCATTGGATTTGAGAGCATGCGCACAGCACTCCCCCTTTTTGAACAGGATCTAACTTTTGAGTACCCCCGCTATCACGGCTGGAAGAGTGTGGAATCATCTAGGATATTGCTCCACTAGCTACGACCCGAAATCACAAATAATAATAAAGGATTTTGTAAAGCGCCTGGTTACACCTGAACGGTGTAGCCCTAACCAATGGTGAAGAGAGAATCAAGAATCAAACAACGAGATCAAGGCGTTAGAAAGAGTTGCGGAAGAGCCAGGTTTTCAGTTTATTTCGGAACGCTGTGTCTGAAGGAACAAGACGGCCAGAGAAGGACTCTGGTCCACATGTCCTTGAGTCCCACAGCCTCACAAATTTACTGATGATCATCTCAGACAAAGACACATTTGCAAAACACTCGTAGAGAACTTTCTGATCTGTCCATGCGGAGTAGAGGCTGCACCTATGTGATTCAGTACAATTGGAACCGCACCCACGGATAGCATTCATTTTTGTAGCGTCTCCTTGTATA
Source organism: Lissotriton vulgaris (assembly GCF_964263255.1). Lineage (NCBI taxonomy): Eukaryota > Metazoa > Chordata > Amphibia > Caudata > Salamandridae > Lissotriton > Lissotriton vulgaris. The sequence goes on along the minus strand of NC_141694.1, from coordinate 1,687,577,024 downwards.
GGTAGAAGAGCTAGATTGTTGACATTGATTGTGTTGAATGTAACTTAAAAATGAAACTAAAGAAAGACATTCGTATTAGGTTAATGAACCTTTAACTGTGGGTTAAATATTTTCCTGCTATAATTCTGCCTGGCCATCTAGAACAGGTGCGAATCACCCACAACACTTGGCACTTAGAAGTCCCCAAAAAAAGTAAAGTATCCTGACTCGGATTGGGCAGTGGCACTCTGTTCTCTGCAACTGCTTTCTCTGGCGGCAGTGTATTCTCATGGCAGTGATCACAGTAGCTGAGTCTTGGTGATTCTTTAATAAGTACCTCCTTCTCCTCTGATTTAAACAAACAGTGATTTCTTCCTCTGTGTGTGGCTCCTTCTACCCTACTGGGCGGAGCTTTGGCGAATTCAATTGGTGAATTTTGCTGATTAGTTCAACTTGTGTTTGGAAGCACAGTTTATGTCAGTCCAACCAGTCACCCAGAGCTCTTGCTAGACTTTAGCTTTGCCAGGGCACACCACAGGGTGTTTGGTATAGGCGCATGAAGCACATCCCTTCTGGTTGGGTAGGAGCAGTGGCCATATTCTTGGACACAGTCTTTTGTCAAGGTGTTTTTCTTTTAGGCCATAGAATAATCCTTAAAACTCGATTACTCTAAGAGCGTTGCACAAGATCACTTCCATTTTTCATTGACTTTTTTTGTTAATCCACAAACAATATGCTGATTACAGATGGACTTTTCAGGGAGAGGCAAGAGTAAGGAGCAGAACAGGCGTACGGATGAGGCCAAGCAGGTTCCCTATCCTTAGGTCTGAAAGGAGAAGCCTGTAAACTATAACTGTCTGGTAGTGGATGCTACAGCCCATTACGTTGACCTAGCATCGATCTAACTCTATTGAGACATCTACTATTACTTGGTCCTGATGAGGCTGAGGTTCCACCTATAATTTACTCTGGAATGCTTTCTGGCAGATGGACCGTTGGTTCCTGCTTGGCAGTGTAGAGCGAAGAGACATATCATAATCACTACTTACACCACAAATTGTGGGCCAAATAAATTATAACTCCGAAGGATCACAGACTCCAAATCTCAAGTTAGTTGGATTATTACAAAGCCAAAAACAGTTGGACATACAGACACCTCAAGACGAGGTTGTAGAAATACATCAGAACTAATACGAAACCAAACCTACGAGCAAAGTTAACTTGATGAAGAATGAACAGAATGACAACTTCCAGAAACAGAATGCAGGCAATAATTTCTAACTTCCTAAGAACTACACTCACGTTGTATGGGTCAAGTAGCATAAGCTACGGAGCACGTTCTAAGATGCTCCTCTTCGTCTAGTGTCTCCCACTCTTCTCATAACTCAACCCCCCGGGACAATGTCCCTAATTCAAACTTCAAAATCACAAAACAGGCCCATTCAGGTCTCCTCATCGACCCGTCCCACTGGGCATCTTCTCATAGGTGAATTTCCACTCCACCTCTACTCTCCCAACTACTGGCTCGATGACCTTGCTTCCCAGGCCTGTTCCAATGGAAAAGAACACCGTCTTCAGATATCCACTTCTCATACGTTAATTGTATCCACTGTTCTCCGAGCCTAACTCCTAAAACAAAAGCGTTATTCTAACTAACAATGATGAATTCACCACCTGCAACGGAAAGTGGTGAGAAAGAACAAACTCAAGATGCACATTAATTCAAACCTACACATTAAACCCCTCTAGAGAGCGACAAGGTTAAAGTACAATTTCAGGCCCACGTACACTGGTCAACATAAGAAAATGGTATACAAGCCTCATGAGACTAAATATAAATGAGTACTTGCTGAGCATTTCTAATACACCACATTACATGAGCACGTCATATACTTAAATAACTGTAAGTGGGCATACACAATTCATTGCACATTAGGTGTTTAGCTGAGCACAACTTGTTCTATAATGCGAACATCTTTCACATTCATAAATACAACTATAACACGACACATTCATGTTATTACGGTACATTCTTAACACCATTATTTTAATAGACAAAAGAATAAATGCAGGAGCAACCTACACATGATTATAATGCACCCTACAATTAAAGAGCACGTTTACACTCTATCAGTTCTTTCCACAGAGATATGATATTTCCGCAATTGACTTCGACTACCAAGGAAAGTATAGAAATTCATTCCAAATTGAAAGGTAAAAACCAATTAAAGAAATAGCAAATACGCAAGTAACGTAAAACAGATATGTTAAATAAGCTGTCGCACTATTTTACAAATAAAATAACTTGCACTATTTTTTTTTCAGAATACATCAAAGAAAATAAGTTGCATTTTTTTTGCATTTTAAAAATGTATTTCACATAGGAGAAAAGGACAGTGTAGGTGGGATATACCACTTAAAAAAAAGTATTTATATTTTTTAATATATTTTAAATTCAATTATTGCATTATCTAAAAAGATTACCTTAATTTCCCCATTTAAATTGTATTATTTTTAATTCATATTTAGTCATAGAAAAACATGTTAATTTCATGTTGACAAGGATTTAGGTTTACATTTAATTTAATAAAATAAGGTTTTTGGTTAGGGTTGAGGATTAGTTTAAAGTTAGCATTAGAATTAAAGGTATTCTTGAGGTTAGGGTTCAGTATTAAGGTTGATGTTGTTGCTGCGGTACATGTGGAAGTAAATGGGTTGACGTAATATTTTTTTAATATTTGGCATAGGGAGTGAGGATAAGTCCAAGCACAAGTGTTTCGGCAATGGTATGCTGTGGTTGTATGTTATGATGGTAGAAGTAATGACATTGGTACAAAGACGCTGGTCCTGATGTTGGGTGTCACGGCAGTAAAAAGACTGTACCATAGATCCACATGGTTTCCGCCAGTGGATGCACATATGACTGAAACCGAAACAGAGAGAGCAAAACGCTCTGAGTGACCCTGAGACAAACAGATCTGATTATATTTGAGCCCGTCTGGAGTACTGTAAGGATCTTGATTGATCCTGTAAGGACATCACCTGCACCAATAGTGGTGTTCCTTCTTGCAAACAGCCAAAATAAAATACGAGATTGAATAAGACAAACATGTTCAGCCTGATTTGTTAAATGAAAGCAAAACACGACTGGTCCCAACTGGGACTTCCAGGGCCTGTTCTCGTTCTGCTTTTGTAGCGGAACCCTTGATCCTTCAGTGGCCACAGTTTGTAATGAGCTTCATAGAAGTTTTATGTGATGGGGAAACAAATCAAATTTCCATCAAGTGACTAAAAATTTGAGCTAAGAACTAAAAAATAAAAAGCAATAGTCTTTACCCCTTGCTCCACCCCTCGTCACTGGCTCGGCCTGAACTGTGCTTCAAAGCTGGACTTTGAACGTTGGACGTCGCAGGGACTTTTAATTATTTCTAGAAGTCTGAGGTCGGGTGGCTGGATTGGAGAGCGGCTGCTTTGTCGCAAAAGTATTTTTGTAACATTTGCGTGGGCGAAGAGGGGAATACCGATGTTGTGTTTTCAAGCGACCTCGCTCCTAGTTGAGTTTCTTAGGTGCGCATTTCCCTGCCTTGGCTTCACCTCCTGTCTAAATCTGCCTGCACATTCCTGCCCTCGGTTCTTTCTTAAACTGGCAGCAGAAACAAAACAACAGAGTGCAGCCAAAAACCCTGCCTGCCATGTTCACCTCCGGACAAGAAGCGACACGATCAAGGAAAACACGAAGCTCCACTATGAACGGAATGTGGGCGGGTTGAGCATTTGTGTGCAGACTCCTGCCTTCACAAAGAGTGTATTTTCAAAGGCAAGCGAGGAATGCTTCTTTACCTTCCTTTTAGTAAAACCACCTGGCTACTGTGTTTTGCAACCGTGTGCTGGAGAGGCGGGGGATTGGTGGATTTATCGTAGTTTTAAATCACATAAAATACAGCGCTGAAACCACTCTGGATTCATATGTCAGACTGCAGTGAACTACTCGAAGCAGAATCCAACTCAGCAAGCCAGTATCTAAAACTCTGTAATTTAGCATTCTTCGCTCATCTTTACTCACAGTGATGTTTCTGTAGTAGAATCGAACCCCAGCACTTGTTGAATGATTTAAAAACGTGCTATGATAATTTTTTCTTTACTTTCAGCTGTAATGCACAGCAGCCGCACTGCCGTACAACACGGCTAAACAAAACATTGGCATAGCCAATAGCTCTTTTATAGGCATGACCTATTGTCTTTGCCAATGCTTGTTTTGCCTGGCAGGAGGGGGCAGGGCAAGCAAGAATGTGGGAGCAGGGTGCAGGAGGGGGGTGCAAGGTAGAGGGTGTCTCTAATACACAGAAGAGTGAAACATACTGTGATATTGAAGACTAGACCCTAGGAGCTAGTCTAAACGGTTATGTGCCACTACATCTCATCGTGTTCGTGAGTCACTGCATCGTGGCACTACACCAGAAGTATTATCACTGAGAGTACCATTATATCTTTGCAAGTAAAACAAACACATATATATATATATATATATATATATATATATATATATATATATATATGTGTTTTTTTCCACTATAAAAAATCTGTTAAATTGATGTTATAGTTAGGTTTTTGGATAATGTTAAAAACAAAAAGAAACAGAAACCACTGTCCTACCCCAGTTACAATGTAGTGAACATATTATAAATTGCGCCCCATCATGCACTGCCTATGAACTCACGATACACCCACAAGAAGGAATCTCCAAGTTAAATTACATTAAAGTTTGTAAGTGCAGTGATACATGCACATGCTATGTTTAAATTCTCTGTATTCTGTGCCCTTTTTTGTTGGTGTATAGGTTTGTGCTTTTTTTGTGAATTGCACCGCATTCCTGCTATTCCAGTTGTAATCTATATATTTTTCTGGTAGAATGCCCTGCAGTCTTTTCTTACTATATTTTTGTGTTTACTAAAGAAATATACTGATGTTTACCTTGAATGTGGCGTTACAGTCTCCCTTGTCACCTTCATAATGAACCATTACACCTTGAGCCGAGGTGTGGCCTTTCCCCATCAGTACTTGAAGTGACATGTTCATCAAGCATCAAAAATGTTGTTTAGTTGCTTCATAATATAATATGCAACGTTACCGGATTATTCTACGCACATTTTCTAATATAAATTGCAGTGCGTAAACTCCTACTGGATCTATGCTATGATAGTATGAGACTTGATTTTACACTACTACTATTCATGTTCCATTATGTTTCTAGTCTAGATATGAGATTTGGGATGCCTGTGGTGTCCAGCATTCCCTGCTTCGAGTCTTTAGTAATGGCAATGGGGGATAACAGCCCTCCCACAAGGAAGGGGGTATATGCATGAGTTTGCCATTCGCCACTTCTTGGCATACACGTGCTCCCACGCATGGAGAAGTGTGGCATTATCTGACCAACTATCTCTTGCTCTTTATGGCATGTTTTTGTGGTGTATGTGTACACGATAACTGAGACCTGTCCCAAACACCTACCTGTTGAGCAATGTTGGAACGTGGGTCAACATTGCTTTGGTTCTTCTTCATCTGTTGCTACAAGTTTAATGCTATTTTCCCACTTGATGATTTCTTGCTATGAAGGCTGCCTCTATGTTGCGGCAAAGTGCCTGGAAGCATTGCCTTTCATTTGTAATTTTGTGCTGCGTTCTAATTTTTTTGTTCACAACGTAATTTTATTGTTGACAGCCAAGACAAGGTTGATGCCTCAAAGGGCACCAGCAATATGTACACATGGTTACACTTAATGATATCAACATTTTCAATGATATTATAGTATCGTCTATACAGGAAATAAGTTGCTAAATAACGTTTTAGAAAAACAAACAGTGCCACACTATATCTGCATAAGAAGTAAAGAAGTCTTCTATATGGGGGAGTCCAAGCCACCAATAGCCATAGCTAATATTTATAATGTATAAGTTCCAGTTCAGTACAATCATGTAAATTGTTCTTTGATAGTAGAAGTGGGATGAGACGGTTCCAGATATAACCCTAAATAAACTGCCAATATTTTCCAAATTTTAAAATGCTTCTCAGGGCATCCTCTCACCTCAAAGACTGGGATTTCCATTACGGCCCTTCTTCCACACCACCACCAACGGCGGGGATTCATCCTTCCATGCCCTGGCGAGATCTCTCTTTGCCAAAGTGAGGCCAAGAAACAGTAAACTGCACTCTATTTTGATATTTCTAAATCTCTCCCACCTATTGGCTGTATTAGTTGCGTGTAACTCCCCTGTACCGTTTTGACGGCCTGTTACTGATATTGTTGCAGAGCGGGTTGGGAGATCCACGATCACGGACTGCTAGAATGACTCAACCACCGGCGCAAAAATACAGAACATAGAGCAGCGTAAACAGTAGTGGTAATTCTGCTGCCTATCTGTGGCCTGTGGAAAAGTGTGTGGGGTAGGCTGCTTGTATAACCTCTGTGGAACTTTGGCTAGTTACAACTATGCCACATAAAAAGGGTTCCTTAAAGGATAGTGGCCTGTGATAATAATTATCGATTGTTTGTAGGATATTGCATATTGTTTACATGGTCTTTTAATACATAGGGAGCATTTCATTCTCTGCTTTTTGCAAGGGACACAGTCAAGAATGGAATAGTCATTGCTTCTGGGATTTGTCCTGTAGTGCCCATGAGTGCTGTAAGCTCTGTCTTCATCAGCTTGGGCAGCCTCCTTATGTATAACTTTCTCTCTTGTTACACATTCTGGGATAGGACATTGATTGGCTGCCTTTTAATGCAGGAGTGTTGTGTAAATTCTGCAAAATATTTAGTGGCTATAGTAAGTTGTTATAAAATCACAGTGTTTGCCCACATTTTCTTCAACTATAGATCCAGCCGGTATTAAGGCATCGTTGTTTTCTCACTGACAGATATTCTTGTTGATTTTTGCAACTTCTGGTGTAGAAGCTGATAGATTTACGATGTGTTTGTTTAAGTCTGTCAGATTAGTTATTACTGATGGACTTTGGAATACTTCCATTTTGTGGACTTAATGCAATTCTCAAGAGCTTGAACTTATTTAAATGGTAAACTTTTGGCACTCCAGTCTTCTGCTGCATTATTTGTCAATACAAGGGGCAAGCCTTTGCATCTTAACTACCTGCATTAGCTTCACACAATTGTCCAAAATTTGAACTGTCGTTCAGAAGGTACTGTTGCAATGGTACTTAGTATTGAATCATTTAGAGTGACGGACACCCTTGCGTTGGCAGTCCCCTGTGGCAGATATACATTATTTAATGACCGCTATTTATTGGCGATGATTACAGCCACAAGAAAAGGTCTGCTTTTCATTAAGCGCTCTCATTCAAAGGTATGTTATAGCTACACAATAAAAATTACATCTTTACAAATTTGAATCATGATCTCATCCCTTAACCCCTTCCATGCTGGTGACGAACCCCAGCCGTCATGCACTACGGTGCTCGTGTGCTGATGACGGCTGGGGTTCGTCATGGCCCGCCCGTGTTCGGCCGGCGGCCGCACACGGGAAAAAAAGCGGCCGCATCGAAGGGGTTAATTCACGTTTGAGCGTGCTAGATGAAGCCTCTGAGCTCCCATAATTTCTTCACATTGAAAATTTTTTTTTTTCTCATGGGGACCTGGTTTGTAATCTTTGCTCGGGCAATTCACTTCAAATTGTGTGATTCTAGTCAGATCACTTACTCATCCTATGCCTGAAATTGTAATTGTGCGTGTAGTGTAATAAACATGTGAAACTTAATGTTATTGCGATGTGTAACCCCCAAATTAATGTACAACACTTTGTAGTTACTCAGCTTGGTTTGCTTGTTTGATATATGAATAGATTTATATAAATATTTCTAATATATCAATGATAACACTTCAGTTTGCATTATTCAGATCATTGTATTGTGAAACTGCATTGATAGTGGTCATGGATGACCTGTTCCTGCTAATTGATGCAAAAGGCTGTGCTCTGATGGTTCTGCAAGATTCAGCAGAGTTTTGCGGTCTGTGTCACAAAATATTAATTCACCGTCTGCAATTGATAGACATTTACTCCTTGTCTTTTTTGTTCAGTTCTTTCCTCTTGTATCAGTCCCACCTTCTGTCATTCTCTCTCACACCCTAGTATTAACATTCACCTCCAAACACTATTTGTTGCCTTCAAGTCCTCCCAATTGGGAGTAAATATATATTTGCAGATGGTGACATTAGCATGTCGCCGAAAAAACTTTCATTAGTGTTTAAGACTCCACTGCATACAGGGCTGAATGAATGACAACATGCTTGGTTGAAAATAAATTCACTGTAAAATGTTGGAGTACCAATATGTTGCATTAGATTAGGAGGAGGGGAAAAGGGTTGAAGATTGAATGGTAATGGAAAATGATGGAGAGTGTTCTTTTAGATGGGGAGACAACTGGCAAGAGGCGGCAGTCTAATTGTTTGTGAAAGAAGAATGCTTCTAAATTGAGTTTTAGGTGGGAAAATGAATCGTATCCAAGTGTCTGATCTGAGAAGGACTTTACTTATGGGCCAAGAACATAGGATTCTAAAGTGAGATGTGATGCTGCAGATTTATATGGTAATCTGCTTTCTTAAATAAAATCACAATAATTTTGGAATGACCTTTACAGATGATATGAAAGGGGGAAGGGTTTGTTGCCTTGCCTGTAGCGTGAGGACCTTTTGATGTTTACATTTTGGCTTCCTTATGATTGTTTTTCTGTGTATTCTTTGATATAATGGAATAAACTGTTGACCACTATTTTCCCATTTTCTTCTCTAGACACTTTACTTTGGCCTCTGGTTCTTCAGCAAGACTCACCATCAGCGATGGGTAGATCTGCAAAAACCTCTGAAGAAGCAGCTCGACAAATTTGCCAGCGAATACTTGCTTTTTTTTGGTGTCATGTTCTATGTGCCCAATGTTTCCCACCTGCAACAAGAGAGTACCAGGTGTGTATACACATGTTTGACTCTGCTAAGAAAAGTAATTCACATTGAGTGTTCAGTTCAGTTCAAACATAAAGTTTATTTAAACCATTTAGTCTTTAAACTACAACTCATACAATAACTTTTAAAAGAGTTTACACATTAAAACAACTTATTCTCAACAATAAAAACAACATATGATACTTAAAACTTAATTCCTAAATTTTTTTAAAACAGTAGTATTTCATTTTAGATTGCGATACCCTTTTTTGCACTTAAGCCTCTAATGAATTAGGGACCTCATATACACCCTGCGTATATTTCCCAATGGCTATCGCAGTATCTAATTTTTTCCTATTAACAAGAAGCTCCCATGCTTGCAAGCTCGCCTTTACATCATACTTTAAAAAAATTGGGTGAAGAAATGAATTACGTCAATTTAAACATTTTCGACAATCCAATAAAATGTGTAAAATGTTACATTTCGTTCCCATCTTACACATGCACTTACCATCAGGTTGCATTAGGCCTGATTTTATTGCACTATTTGTTACAGTCGGATTTATTCCAATTCTTATCCTTAAAACTTCCATTCTTAACCATCGATTTGGTAATAGATCAAGGTAGGTATAACTTATATCTTTCTCACAGCTTTTACTCCTAAATTTTACAGAATCTTTCTTACTCAAATACTCCCGGTCTGTTTCTCTTGACAATTCTTTTCCCTGCATTTTGAATACACTCTTTGTTACAATGATTTGTAATGTCTTCAGATCTATTTACACCTTCAGGTGGTCACAGATGGCCTGAAGTTTGCTTCTTATGGCTTTAGCCCATTTTAGCTCACTAACTTGGATCTCTTTCATACACCATTGAGATAGATTTATGACCTCCTCACGACCCAAGCGATTCCAAAATCTGAGTAGACTTTGTTGCATCTGTATATTCCAAGCTATCAGCCCTGATTCCAGTCTAATAGCTTGGATCATTGCCGAGCTTGGCAGGGACAATAAAGATTTTAGGCATTTCCCTTCCTCTTAATCCCAGGATCTTTTGCCCTCGATACAGAAGATTTCTGAACCATATTGGAATTGAGGGGGAATCATTGCTTTATAGGCCGTCCATAGGGGTTAATGGGACATATCACCATAACTATGATTACATCTTTTCAGCCCGCATACTGCCAGCTATGCTTTTATTTTCTGTGCCTCAAGGTGCATATACCCCACTTCTTAAAATTTGTAATCCATATTCCAAGGTATTTTAGTTCATTTACAATATCTAGTTTAGTTTGGCCCAGATACCAATTGCACTTCGTATTCCTCTTCCCGAAGCACAACATTTTTGTTTTGTCCATGTTTACTGTTAGTCGTTTTGCAGTACAATATACGCTGAAAATATTCAGCTTTCTTCGTAGACCTACCTCAGTTTGGTCCAATATTACTAGATCGTCGACATACAGCAAACAGGACAGATGCCTTCCGTTTACATTTGGGCTTGCGCCTCTAGCAGAACTCAGAGTAATGGGCAAATCTGCTAGGAATATAGCAAACAGGAGAGGAGCCAAAACACAACCTTGCCCGAGTCCATTATTTATTGCTATTTCTGGTGTTAGGCCGCCAGATGTATCTTTAATTACTTGTGCCTAATTATGACTTTGTAGCTCCTGGAAAACCATCAAGAGATCTGGTGGAACCTCATAGTTTCTCATGGACTCCCACAAACACTCCCTATCCACCAAGTCAAACGCTGCGCGAAAGTCCACGAAACAGCAATATAACTTGCCCTGCAGCTCCATGGACTTCCGCGCCAGAGCCCACAAGGCAAAGCAGTGGTCAATAGTAGAGTGACCTTCCTTAAAGCCTCCATGTTCTATTGGGACTATCGACCCCCACTCTACCCACTCCTTTAATCTACCAAGGATTATTTTTGAGAATACCTTTTCTCCAATGTCCAATAAGTTAATTACCCTGTAGTTCATTGGATCCTTCCTATCACCCTTTTTGTGTAGTGGTCTAATTATTGACCCTCTCCAGGTTTTAGGGATACAACCTGAGTCTAAAATGGCCATAAACCAATGGGATAGGAATTCTGCCCACCAATCTATTTGAGTTTGAATTATTATGGTTGGGAGATTATCAGGTCCAGCTGCACGAGATAAATTCAGCGTCTTGATTGTTTCTTTTACTTTCTCTATATTAAAAGCTGGTTTTAACTCCGCTACAGATACTGTCCAAATGGATTTTTCCTTATTTATTTCCAAATTCCTATTTGCTTTGTATAAATTTCCTAGGTAATTTACCCATGCTGCCTCTTCCACCACACAGCTCATATTTCCCGGAGTCTTTCCTGCGGCGTCCTGTATCAACCTCCAGAAACCTTTTATATTTTTAGTTTCTATTGTTTCTAGTAGGTTTTCCCAACATTTTCCCCTAAAGATCCTTTTCTGCTTTTTTACTAAGGATTTGTATTCTTTCTTCAAGTTAAGCAGGATCTCTAAATTCCCAACTTCATAGCATTTTCTCTGACACCGCTCTATTTTCCGAATGGCCATTTTTAGGTCGAGCAATTTATTGCTCTGAACCTATTACATGTGACCAAACTCTGCTGAACAAGCGGATTTCTCACAATGCATGTTGTGTACTGGAGCGTGAAGGAAGCTTCCCCAGGCGCACGCTTGGCCTCACTCACACCCCATATGCCTGCTCCCCCTCCCCTCGCATCAGACTCCCCCGCCGCTCGCCATATGCTCGTTCCCTCCCACTGGCAGCCTGCGGCCACTGACAACAGTAAAGGCTTTGATCTATATCACACCCCTCTCCCACTCCCTCCTCCCACTTGTTTACCCTGTTCCCCAATCCGGTCACTTTTGGCAGAGGGAGTCTCCGAGGCACACACAAATAAAGTGGAATGCCCAGTAACACTCATTTTAATCGAGTGGCAAATCTGGGCTTAGTACAGATGTGTCCGCAGCGGACAACGTACTCACTGCAGTCCCTCGCTGCTCAAGTGAACAGTGAAGCGCTATTTTTTTATTCGAGTGCACTTATATCAGTTCTTCCCTTCCACCACTTGTCTACTCGTAACAAGTGCATCGTTTTACCGGTTTGTGGTTGCACTCCAGATAAACAACATTCCGTTTCATACAGCGCTTCAATACCGTTCTGTTTCAGACAGCGCTTTAATACCGTTGTTAACTCTGTTCCCCAATCCGGTCACTTTTGGCAGAGGGAGTCTCCGAGGCACACACAAATAAAGTGGAATGCCCAGTAACACTCATTTTAATCGAGTGGCAAATCTGGGCTTAGTACAGATGTGTCCGCAGCGGCCAACGTACTCACTGCAGTGCCTCGCTTCTCAAGTGAACAGTGAAGCGCTATTTTTTTAGGTCTCGCTGAGCCGCACGCACCACCCCACACACAACGCCACACACCCACACACACACACACACACATCCAAACCCCCACCCCCACACACACAAACCCACCACACATAACCCCCCACACACAACCCCACACCCCATCCCACACACACACAGACAACCCCCACACACACAACCCCCACACACACAACCCCCACACACAACCCCCCCACACAACGCCTCACACACACCACCCCACACAACCCCCCCACACACCACCCCACACAACCCCCCCACACACCCCACCCCACCCACACAATCCCTCACACACACAACCCCACACACTCAACCCCTCACACAAACAACCCCACACACACAACCCCAAACACACACAACCCCCCACACACAACCCCCCCACACACAACCCCCCACACACAACCCCCCACACACACAACCCCCCCACACACAACCCCCCACACACACAACCCCCCACACACACAACCCCCCACACACACAACCCCCCACACACACAACCCCCCACACACACAACCCCCCCCACACACACACACCACACACACACACACACCACACACAACCCCACACACAACCCACACACACACAACCCACACACACAACCCACACACACAACCCACACACACACACAACCCACACACACAACCCACACACACACAAAACCCACACACACAACCCCCCCACACAACCCCCCCACACACAACCCCCCCACACACAACCCCCCCACACACAACCCCGCACACACACAACCCCGCACACACACAACCCCCCCACACAACCCCCCACACACCCAACCCCCCACACCCAACCCCCCACAAAACGACCCCCCACACACAACCCCCCACACACAACCCCCCACACACAACCCCCCCACACACAACCCCCCACACACAACCCCCCACACACAACCCCCCACACACAACCCCACACCCCCCACACACAACCCCCCCCCACACACACACACAACCCCCCACAAACACACAACCCCCCACACACAACCCCCCACACACAACCCCCACACACAACCCCCCCCCACACACACACACACACACCCACACACACACCCACCCCCACACATACACCCCCCCCACAGACACACCCAATCCCACCCCCCCACCCACACACAACCCCACCCACACACAAACCCACACATGCAACCCTACATGCACCCCTCCACACAACCCCACACACACACACAACCCCACGCACACACACAACCCCACGCACACACAACCCCACGCACACACACAACCCCACGCACACACACAACCCCACGCACACACACAACTCCACAGACACACACACAACTCCACAGACACACACAACTCCACAGACACACACAACCCCACAGACACACACAACCCCCAACACACACAACCCCCAACACACAACCCCACACACATACAACCCCACCCCCCCACACACAACACCCACACACACAACACCCACACACACACAACACCCACACACACACAACACCCACACACACACAACACCCACACACACACAACACCCACACACCCACAACACCCACACACACACAACACCCACACACACACAACACCCACACACACACAACACCCACACACACACAACACCCACACACACACAACACCCACACACACACAACACCCACACACACACAACACCCACACACACACAACACCCACACACAACTACACACACACACACAACTACACACACACACAACTACACACACACACAACTACACACACACACAACCACACTCAGCCACACTCAACCCCACAACCACACACACAACCCCACACACAACCCCACACACAACCCCACACACAACCCCACACACAACCCCACACACAACCCCAAACACAACTAAACACAACCCCACACACAACCCCACACACAACTACACACAACCACACACAAAACAAATCTATCTCTCTATCGCCCTCACTCTATCTATCGCCCTCACTCTATCTATCACCTCTCTCTATCTATCTGTCTATCGCCCTCACTCTATCTGTCTATCTATTGCACTCACTCTATCGCCATTACTCTATCTATCTATCGCCCTCACTACATCTATCTGTCTATCTATCAACCTCTATCTATCTATCTATCTATCTATCTATCTATCTATCTATCTATCACCCTCACTCTATCTCCCTCTATTTATCTATCGCCCTCACTCTATCTCCCTCACTCTATCTCCCTCTATTTATCTATCGCCCTCACTCTATTTATCTATCGCCCTCACTCTATCTATCGCCCTCACTCTATCTATCGCCCTCACTCTATCTATCGCCCTCACTCTATCTATCGCCCTCACTCTATCTATCGCCCTCACTCTATCTATCGCCCTCACTCTATCTATCGCCCTCACTCTATCTATCGCCCTCACTCACTCTATCGCCCTCACTCTATCGCCCTCACTCTATCGCCCTCACTCTATCGCCCTCACTCTATCGCCCTCACTCTATCGCCCTCACTCTATCGCCCTCACTCTATCGCCCTCACTCTATCGCCCTCACTCTATCGCCCTCACTCTATCGCCCTCACTCTATCGCCCTCACTCTATCGCCCTCACTCTATCGCCCTCACTCTATCGCCCTCACTCTATCGCCCTCACTCTATCGCCCTCACTCTATCGCCCTCACTCTATCGCCCTCACTCTATCGCCCTCACTCTATCGCCCTCACTCTATCGCCCTCACTCTATCGCCCTCACTCTATCGCCCTCACTCTATCGCCCTCACTCTATCGCCCTCACTCTATCGCCCTCACTCTATCGCCCTCACTCTATCGCCCTCACTCTATCGCCCTCACTCTATCGCCCTCACTCTATCGCCCTCACTCTATCGCCCTCACTCTATCGCCCTCACTCTATCGCCCTCACTCTATCGCCCTCACTCTATCGCCCTCACTCTATCGCCCTCACTCTATCGCCCTCACTCTATCGCCCTCACTCTATCGCCCTCACTCTATCGCCCTCACTCTATCGCCCTCACTCTATCGCCCTCACTCTATCGCCCTCACTCTATCGCCCTCACTCTATCGCCCTCACTCTATCGCCCTCACTCTATCGCCCTCACTCTATCGCCCTCACTCTATCGCCCTCACTCTATCGCCCTCACTCTATCGCCCTCACTCTATCGCCCTCACTCTATCGCCCTCACTCTATCGCCCTCACTCTATCGCCCTCACTCTATCGCCCTCACTCTATCGCCCTCACTCTATCGCCCTCACTCTATCGCCCTCACTCTATCGCCCTCACTCTATCGCCCTCACTCTATCGCCCTCACTCTATCGCCCTCACTCTATCGCCCTCACTCTATCGCCCTCACTCTATCGCCCTCACTCTATCGCCCTCACTCTATCGCCCTCACTCGATCGCCCTCACTCGATCGCCCTCACTCGATCGCCCTCACTCGATCGCCCTCACTCGATCGCCCTCACTCTATCTATCGATCGCCCTCACTCTATCTATCGATCGCCCTCACTCTATCTATCGATCGCCCTCACTCTATCTATCGATCGCCCTCACTCTATCTATCGATCGCCCTCACTCTATCTATCGATCGCCCTCACTCTATCTATCGATCGCCCTCACTCTATCTATCGATCGCCCTCACTCTATCTATCGCCCTCACTCTATCTATCGCCCTCACTCTCTCTATCTATCGCACTCACTCTATCACACTCACTCTATTGCATCACCACAGCATCACTCAGCACCACCACAGCATCAATCTTTGCAACCATTCAACAACAACTGGTTCAAATATGTTCTCTCGATGTCTCAAACTTTATTACAAATGTCACAAAGAGATGTTAATATTTCACTTCTGTTCTTGGATTTTCGTCACAATAAAATACACTTAACACAATCTTCAGAAAGGTTATTTACAAAAGTTTAGGCTATTGCTATTATAAATTACAATAACATTTATTTAAGTATTCATTATTTAAAAAAATTAAAAGCCATTGTTATTTGTAATAGCAATACATCTAAGTCACGTAAATACAGCACACATTGCATTACAAATGCTATAGGTGTCACATTTGCGAAAGTTATAACTATTGGCATTGTAAATGGCAAAGCTATTAATTTAGCTGTTTTCAAAACCAACACAGAAATAAAAAAAATTTCATTTACAATACCAATAGCTCAAAATTTCCTAATGCGAGACCTATTGCATTGCAAATGCTTGTTTTATTCCTACATGCAAGATTAAACCACCTTGGTTGCATTCCTTGGCTATGTTGTATTTTTTACATTACCCTGTTTCTTATTGTTTAAATGCACTCTGAGGCATTGCACAGCCTGTACTATTTTATCCACGTACCATTCTACCTGCTGCCCTTCGACACTGTCTTTTGTTAAGTTTTGTTGAAAGTTTACTAATTTCTTCACATATTCTTCCGTCAATTTTGTAGTAAGACGCTTGGGATATTCCACATTTTTGGGGATCACTCTCTCTCATGGCCTTATGGCTCCCCTTAAATATTTGCAATATAAAGCATTATGGTCACTATCCTTGCGCTTGATTATCCAGAACTTTTTTACCATTTCATAGTTCCAGGCCTGGCCAAAAATATAATCTATGGGACACTGTTGACCACCTACTCTAAAAGTCTGTGTGGCTGGGCGGTCTGGGTCCAATCTACCATTGAAGCATATTAATCCCGTAGATCCCAGAAACTTCCCTAATGCTTCATTCTGATTAGTAGTTACACACATGGGAAATTTTGCTGACCCTGTACTATAAGAGCTCATGATTTCCTCAAACCAGTAAACAATCTTTTCATAATTTAGTTTGGGATTAAAATCTCCCATTATCACCATTACATCTGTTCCATAGATTTTGTTTAAATTAATTATATCCTTTTTAAAGAGCCCCATTTCTGTATCATATTCTTTTTGAGAACTCCATTGATATATACATTTATGATGATCAGGTTCACCTCCTTCCCTTCAATGTCCGAAGGATACCTTACAAACCAGCACCCATTTAATTAATGTGCTAATTAACTTAGCCTATTTCACCAGTCTGGTTGAGATGAGTCATAATCCCACCCGACGAGCGTCCAAATCTTTTTATTTTGCTGGTTTATGGATTTGAACAAACCCTTCAACTACTTGGGTGTTGCCTCCTGCAAACAAATAATATCACCATACTTTGCGACGTGATTTAAACTGTCCACCGTAGTTTGTCCTCCCAACCCGTTTATGTTCCATGATATTATTCTCAGGCTATGCAGCAACTCTGTGTCCTAATCGATTTCACTAAGGCACCTTGAATCATTCAGGCTCCATATAGAAGTACTTAGAATACTATTATCCGAGCCCCAATTGCCACAGTTTTTATTAGACTCCCGATTTTCTACTGCTAAGGTAATATTTTCCTTCTGACCTCGCCCGCCTGCTACTAACTTCTCCTGCCTTACTCCCAACAATGCATGGAATCTCAGGAAGTCTCCCTCTCGCTGTTTCCCCTTTTCTATTTCTACATCCGGGATTATCTTTATACCCTCTTTTAAGATCTCTTCCTCGGCTTTCTGAATAGCTGCCTTAACCAGACCTGAGTAGACTTGGACTTTTGTGTATTCTACGTCTTTATTATTACTACTGAACCCTACCTGTCTCAGGTCTTTTGTACCAATTTCTTTTAAACTTGGACATTTTGCAAAGGAAAATAAGAGTTGGGAGAGATTTAAAGGGACAATCTTCCTTTGTTTTTTCCTCCCCTTCTCTTGATCAGCGGGTTTTAAATAAATCCACATTTTGTTTTTATTATTCTTATCTGAGGAAATGTTTGTGTCCCAATCCCACACTGGTATGTTGGTTCTACTTGCTGAGTTTCTAGGGGATTCTTTCCTACCTAGCTTATTTCCATTATTTTTAAGCTCTTATCCTCTCTACAGGATTTACGGGTGCATGTACGCGGAACCATTTTCCCTTCCCCTCCTACAGACCCAAGTTGTCTATTTGGCTTCTTTCCCTTTTATTATTTAGCAGCGTTCTATTTTCATAGGTTTGTTCCCTGGTCTGCAGTTCCTTACCCTTCTCTTTAGTTGGTGCCTTCTTTCTTCCATGTGTATGAGAAGGTCGTTTGTGAGAGTATTTAAGGGACAGGCGTTTTGGCCAAGAGAGATTTCCCCACCTCTTTACCAACATTGGCCTTCTGGAAATATACACATCCGGCTGAGCTCTACCCTCTACAATTGCCCCTGTGTTCCCTCCAGTGCTGCCTTCTTTTAAGGGGTCGGGTACTGGTCTAACCATTGTTGGCATCTGCCCCCTTATGCCCTGTAGCTCTTCAATCATTCTTTTAAACTGTATTTCATGGTTATTTTACAGGGTATTATTTAATATAGAGACTTCTAGCAGCCCTTGTAACATTTTTTGCAACATTAACATAATGCCCACCATAGAGGCAGAGGATGAAGTCGTAATATCTAGGCCCAGCATACCATTCCTTAGCATTTCATTTACAGAGTCTACAAGCTTGGAGCTTTGATTCACCACATGGCCTGTACTTCTTTCAAACGCAGTTCTTGTAGCAGAGTTTGCCAATTCAATTCCGGCCCCTATATCTTTAGACCTATTCTCTAACGATATCTCATTCTCAGCCCCCAACGAGGAAAAAATCTGAGGTGAAGATGACAGTCTTGGCTCCAGGGGAGGGTAAATTTGACTTAAATCACTCTGTATGAGGGAGGAATCCGCAATCTCCATTATTGCCTCTACACAACGTTAGGATGCCTGGCCTCCACCTTGGGGGTGCCCAGGAGTGGACGCCAGGATGGGTTCCACAGCGGTATTCGTACAAGCGCCTTGAGACCCTTGCGGGTGAGTAGTGCGCTATACAAGTATCAATTTACATTTCCTTGAAACCTCCTTGCTACTTGCTAGGCCTTGACCTTTTCCCGGTGTGAGTGTCCTCTTAACGTGCTTCCCCACAAAGTCCTTTATAGATTTGGACACTAAACTGCTTTCCTTCCCACATCCTTTTGTTTTATCAACTATGGCGTGTTTCTTTGTAATTTTCCTCCCCCTCTTTAATCATTTTCCTCTGGGTTTTTCACGGCACCCCTTCTAGCCCTTCTTCAACTGTCGATACCTCAAGTTCATCAGTTTGTACTGCTAAGTCTTTACATGTTTTTCTTGTCTTTACCTTCCTTGGCGCCATTCCAATTAGATCCTCTTTGTATATCCTATGTTAATTATAAGTTTAAAGGATCCGTCAAATTCGTAGGATTTGCCAACAAAATCAAATTGAGCTTTCAAGCGGTTGGCTCTACCTCCTTACACCATACAATTTCTCAGTTCTTCAGTCCCTAGTCCCTAGTCAGACGTCAGTTTAGACCCTTAGTACACGCTTCCTCTTGTTCTGCCTGAGCTTTCTATGCTCCAGCCAGGTCTAGAATTTGAATATAACCATTTTAACACTTTAAAAAACACTTACATCACTTACCTCCCCTGTGTCCTGACTCGCTGACCGTGGATTTTCTTTCTTGCACTGGCTTTCCGTAGCCTAAATATTTCTATATGTTTCTATATGCTAGTGAAGGTCTTATTCGACAGCTGTTCAGACCTCACTAGCTCCCCTTGTGCAGACGTTTTCTCTGGAGTAGGTCACTTTTCCAGTTTTCCCGGTGCTGCCATCACTGCCACCGCTACTGCATACCAGGGCCCTCAGCACCCTCCTCAGGATCCGCCAAACAGTGCCTTCAGGGCATATACAGCCAAGGGGCACACACAGCCTAGAGCACCCGGCTGGGGGCAAACACTCCGGGTGCTCCTTCCCTGTACCAGCGTTTCCAGCCGATACTTACGTGGTCCCCAGAGTGTGCCTCAGTCTTTTCCACTTTTCCTACCCTTAAGATGAATACAGATGAATACAGATGAATACAGATGAATACAGATGAATACAGATGAATACAGATGAATACAGATGAATACAGATGAATACAGATGAATACAGATGAATACAGATGAATACAGATGAATACCGATGAATGGAATTAGCTGTATCTTTTACGGAGTAACTGCGAAGCACCAGTCACCCGTGCTAGCGTCCGTCTCCTCCTCCTTCGTCGTCGTTGTTACATCGCGTAACGTTGCGTTGCCACGTCAGCCACAGCCACACAGACATTGAGTGACCACTGTGGTGATTTTTATCATAACGAGATTCAGAATAAGATTGATTTTAAGATGGCGGTTGAAATTTATCACAAAACTGTTGTAATAGTTCGCAGTCTGTCTGCACATTGGATCAGCATGTGTTTTTACGGTTGTGGTAAAATATATTAACAATTCAAGCTTCTCATCATGGTACAGTTACCAAACCAGTCTTCATACCTATCCTACCTATTTTTGACACTCAACGGTTGTACTCACCTCACCATTATGGGTGAATACCAGGATTGAGCGAATCCCTTCAGAATATCCTCTGTCCCCATTACTAGTGGTGCACATTCCCTCACTCTCCCTTTTTCCCTCCTCTCTCCTCCCTCAACACTTTGAACACTGTGTTGTCCATGAGTATCCATGAGAGTGATACTTAAGATTATATGACTGTATAATGTAGCTACCAACGCTATGCTTCAAATTTCATACTCTGTTTCACATATTGATACTGTAATGGCCTCTGCTACTGTGGCTTGATCCTTATGACAGTCGGACAATTTCCGGCGGACTATGTTTTTAATAGGAAAATCGACAATAGGTCCACCAAGCTTTCTGATATCATAAATATTATTAAAGAAATATATATGATACTGCATGTATCTTAAGATTCCAACCACAGTCTTTCAGGGAAGATAATGAAATATACTGGTTTCTGATGCAGCATTTCTTGAACATAATGGATCAGTTCAAAGTTCAGGCCCTGGATTTTAATGCAGACTTATGTGCTTATGCATTTATGCTGTCAAAGATCAATCTTCATCAGGTAGCATAGTCTAAGTCAGGGGTCTCCAAACCGGTCCTGGAGGGCCGGATCCATGCCAGATTTTTGGGATATCCCCATTGAGATACATGTAGCAATTTTAAAAATCTGGCATGGATCCGGCCCTCCAGGACCGGCTTGGAGACCCCTGGTCTAAGTTATTAGTAGTGGGGTCGTTTTGAAATTAATTTCCCCCTTTGAATGCATAGTCTTAGTTTCGATAATAAGCCAGTTACAGGGCTGTGGATAGTGCAATGTAAAGGGCTTTGAAGTCAAGTCAAGTCAAGTCAAGTCATAACATTTATATAGCGCACTACATACCCAGAGGGTTTCAAGGCGCTTAGGAAGGGGAGGAGGATTATTTGTCAAATATCCACGTTTTAAGCTGCTTTCTGAAGGCTAGGTGATTCTGGTTGAGGCGAAGGTAAGCGGGGAGTGAGTTCCATGTTTTGGCAGCCAGGTATGAGAAGGATCTGCCTCCCATGGTGGTCTTGTTGATGCGAGGTACAGTGGCGAAGGCTTGGCTGGAGGAGCGAAGTTGGCGGGAGGGGGTGTAGAAGGACAGTCGGGAGTTGAGGCAATCTGGTCCGATGTCGTAGAGTGATTTGTGTGCGTGGGTAAGTAGTCGGAAAGTAATCCTCTTATTAACGGGTAGCCAGTGGAGGTCTTTAAGGTGGCCAGAGATGTGTTCGTTGCGTGGGATGTCTAATATGAGCCTGGCTGAGGCGTTTTGGATTCGTTGTAGTTTCTTCTGGAGTTTAGCGGTGGTACCTGCGTAGAGGGTGTTTCCGTAGTCCAGTCGGCTCGTGACTAGAGCGTGGGTGACTGTTTTCCTTGTTTCGGTGGGGATCCAGCGAAATGTTTTTCTGAGCATGCGAAGAATGTTAAAGCAGGAGGAGGATACGGCGCTGACTTGTCTGTTCATTGAGAGTGAAGAATCCAGGATGACGCCAAGGTTCCGTGCGTGGTCTGTCGGGATGGGTGCATTTCCGAGGGCTTCCGGCCACCAGGAGTCGTCCCATGCAGAGGGGGATTTACCTAAGATGAGGACTTCTGTTTTGTCTGAGTTCAGTTTCAGACGGCTTTGTTTCATCCATTCGGCGACTTCTTTCATTCCTTCGTGTAGGTTAGTTTTGGCGGTGCTGGGGTCCTTGGTGAGAGATAGGATCAATTGAGTGTCATCCGCGTAAGAGATGATGTTGAGGTTGTGTTGGCGGGCAATGGCCGCGAGGGGGCTCATGTATACGTTGAAGAGGGTGGGACTGAGTGAGGATCCTTGTGGTACGCCGCAGATGATTTCAGAGGCCTCGGACTTGAATGGTGGGAGGCGGACTCTCTGGGTTCTTCCGGTGAGGAACGAGGTGATCCATTCCAGTGCCTTTCCTTGGATTCCGATGTTTCTGAGGCGTTGTAGAAGGGTGCTGTGGCAGACTGTGTCGAAGGCTGCAGAGAGGTCGAGGAGGATGAGGGCGACTGTGTCTCCATTGTCCAGTAGTGTTCGAATGTCGTCTGTTGCTGCGATGAGGGCGGTCTCAGTGCTGTGTTTGGCTCGGAAGCCAGATTGTGAGGGGTCGAGTGATTTGTTGGCTTCGAGGAAGGCGGCGAGCTGGTTGTTGACGGCTTTCTCGATGACTTTGGCCGGGAATGGAAGAAGCGAGATGGGGCGGTAGTTTTTGAGTTCGGTGGGGTCTGCTGTTGGTTTTTTCAGAAGGGCGGTGAGTTCAGCGTGTTTCCAGTCTTCTGGGAAGGTAGCGGAGTTGAAGGAGCAGTTGATGACGTCTCGGAGGTGCGGAGCTATGACGGAGTCTGCTTTGTTGAAGATGTGGTGAGGGCATGGGTCTGTGGGGGATCCAGAGTGGATGGAATTCATCAGGCGGATGGTGTCCTCAGTGGAGATTGGGTTCCAGGCGTTAAGGGTGTTAACGGGGGGGAGATGGTCAGCTGATGGTAGGGTGGGTTGGCTTCCGGGTTGGTTGTCAAAGCTGTTGTGGATGTCAGCAATCTTGTTGTGGAAAAAAGAGGCTAGGGAATCGCAGAGGGCTTGAGAGGGGGTGATGTTGTTGGAGTTGGCCGAGGGGTTGGAAAATTCCTTGACGATGTTGAAAAGTTCCTTGCTGTTGTGGGCGTTGTTGTCAAGTCGATCCTTGAATGCTGTTTTCTTGGCTTTTCGGATCAGTTGGTGGTGAGTACGGATGGCGCTTTTGAAGGCGTCCTTGTTGCTGGTGGATGGGTCTTTTTTCCAGGCCTTTTCAAGGGAGCGGCATAGTTTCTTGGACTTCTTGAGATCATCGTTGAACCATGAGGCCTTCTTGTTGCCAAGTTTGTGTTGACGTTTTTTCAGTGGTGCTAAGGTGTCGGCGGTGTTGGATAACCAAAGGGTGAGGTTGGAGGCGGCTTCGTTGGCGTTAGAGGAGAGGGTTGGGGAGGTTTGAAGGAGTGATGTGGAGATCTGCTCCGTGGTGATTTTGTTCCAGTTTCTTTGTAGAGTTGGTTGGAGGTGGATGATGGGTTTCGGCTTGTTGTAGGTGAAGTGAACGCAGCTGTGGTCAGTCCAGAGGAGATCCGTAGTGTGGCTGAAGGAGACATGGTTGCTGGAGGTGAAGATGGGGTCGAGTGTGTGACCTGCGATGTGGGTGGGGGAAGTGACCAGTTGTTTAAGTCCGAGGTTGGCGAGGTTGTCCAAGAGGGTGGCGGTGTTGTGGTCGTTGATCTTTTCAAGATGAAAGTTGAGGTCTCCCAGAAGGATGCAATCTGGACACTGGTGATCACTGTAATGCTTTGAGGGTAGGAGTAAAATGCTTTATGCTCTATATCATTGATGAAAAGACACCTCTGACGTTCTCTGGAGGACACCCCCTCCCCACACACACACCACACACACCACACTCGTCTCATTGTCTGCATACTGGTTTATCAACTTGACGAAAGATAGCAAGATGCTACAGAAATGATGCAGTACAATCTTTCTTACGTTGTTTTGCTGTGATTTAGAGTCTTATGAATTGGGGAAAAAAGAATGTCCTATCAATATCTATGAGTTGTTGTAAGTGTGTGTTGCAAGTCGGTTTGAATTATATATTGTTTTGTTAAAGGGAATTTTCTATGCAAATATATGTCAGAGCCTAGTGAAGTATGTGGCAAGAAAAAGCTAATTATGCAGCCTAATGAGGCAATTTTGTAATAGTATTACTTCATTATTTTGTCATTTTTTAATTTGTTAATACTGTCCAGGCATTGGTTGCACCTCATTAGTACCAGTTGAATATCTAAATATAGTAGTAAGCAACAGAAAGGTGACCAGTTGCCTTTTGCAAAGGGCCTTTCCAGTTTTTAGTAAATTTTGAAGCGTTTGAGTCCCAAACAAATTTGTTTTCATTACAATCTGCAGATTATACAGCAGATGATGGGTTATGTGGCAAATGTGGCAAATCCATAATTATTTGAAAAATGCTACAGCTGCATAATCCCAGTGGCCCTGGGCATGGCAGACCACATGCATGTGCACTTGCCACAAGAAATGTTTGTGGTAATATCAGGGAAATCAACAGTAAAAATCAGCCCACCAGACCATAAAACTGTCCCACAGACAGCCCAAAAACAGCTGAACACTGACTGTTGGGCCAGCCCTTCTGGCACCGCCAGGCTGCCCTACTGGCCAGTCTGACCCTGCCAACACAACGCAGCAGACCACACTTAAATCAGAGTGATGTCTCAACCATTAACTGCAGGCCATAAACACTTTCAGTTTCACTTGTTTGGTTTGCAAACAATTTATTTCCAAAAGGAGTAGATGATCAAAGATCTTATCTTAATAAACTGCTTTCTAAGGCGCCTCTTGTTGGACTAAAGTCATTGAAAGGCTAGACTGCAGTAGCCCTAAGGCACGGCAAACACATTGCTCAGAGCTTATGTTGGCAATGCTCTCCCATTAAGTGGCAAATAGGCAATAAACAAGTAAGGAACAAGATTCCTTTCCCATTTATTTTTGTATTTGATGTGGGTTGCATTAAAAGATGCTTCACCTGACCACATTGAATGTGGGGCGGTCACACACTGCGGATCAAAGAACTCCTTATAAAGCCCCAAACCCTTCCCTTTGCCAGGGGACTGTGAACTCTACTACTAAGAAGCTGTTGCGAGGCCTTCCTTCTGTGCTGTTAGCCCAGGATAGGAGAAGACTCATCACATGCTGTGCCTGCTCCGGCTGATCATGGTCATTCTATATAGAATGACAATGGCCAGCCAACATTTTCTGCTAGGTGGAGAGCCTGCCCAAAAACGGACAACATCTGGCCTCAGGAATTTGTCCACCGGTGAATTACCCACCTTCTAAATTCGACGCTGACAGATTAGCAGGTCAAAACCAGGACCGTCATAGGTAGTTTATTATTGCTCCAAGGGCCCTGTGAACAGTAGAGGTGTGCAGGAGATTTTTTTTGTCCCCTCCATTCCTAAATCTTAGGGGAGATAAATCTAGCACATCCCCCACACTTCTTATGCCCATGAGCTGTGGCACACAGCAGTCAGGCTTAACTCCAAGGAAAACAAGCATAAAGCAGCTATATGTACCAAAACAGTTATTAAGTAGGAAACGCAACACAATAAAACAAAAACACTCCAATTTATATAAAATAGAATATATTTTTATCTATAACCAGACACCAAAGAACAAAAGTAAGGGGAAGGGAACTGGAGTTAAGTTTTTCCAAGGTTTGCGAAAATCACTGATTTGAACTCTTCGCAGTAGTTTATGATTCTTGAACTTCAGGGTCTGAGGCAAAGTCAAAGTTTCAGGCAGACCACAATGGAAGTCCGGGTTTGATGTGGCACTGGGTTGGTCCCGGTCAAGATTTTATCTTCGTACTTAGAAACTTTCTGGGTTTTTTTTCCCATCCACAATGAGCTTGGTGGGTCCTCTGCCGTTTCAGTTAGTATTTGGAGTCTACATCGATGGATCAGCGAAGCCCTGGGGTAAAATGAATGCTTCGGTTCTCAGCTATGTAGAAGGCTCCCTACGAATCACCAAGTATAGGTACTCTATGAGCCTCAGACGCTGGACTCTGAAGCCATTATCTTTGGCTCACAAACTGCAGTCTTGTTGCAAGATGGAGTACACTTTAGCAGGAGCCAAGGGTCCAAGATCTCCGCTACACCAGTGGTGTCCAGGGCAAGTCCAGGCAAACTGGTTAGCTGGGCACATTGCCGGGACAGGATTTCTTTAGGTTTTGTGGTCCTGAAGCTTAACAGGAGGCTCATCAACTAGCCCTTGGAGTCCACTCACTGGCCCTTGGCACAAGTGGGACCAGGTTCATCCCTTCAAGTCTCTCTTCATGGGTTTAACAGTAGGAGCAGCCAATCTCTTCCTGAAGTCCTGTCTTAGCTCAGTAGGTGCAGCCTTCTTGGTTGCCACACTTTTTATGAGGACCACAGGCTCAGCAGGTGCAGTCCTTCTCTTCTTCCAGATTCTATTGGTGTACTGTGGCTAGAAGCCAGTGGTGCCACTTGAATGCTAATTTTGGGTTTATGGGTGGGGAGGACTTACTAGCCATTGTGCTGCAATTCCAAAGGGCCAACCCTACCCATTTTTACATCTTTTACTGTGGGGTAGGTAGTAAACAATCTCACAGTTCAACTATCTGCCTAAATTCAAGATGATAATTAGACACCCCTCCTGGATATCCGGATCTGCAAAGGGTTTTTTTACCTTCTAGAAGAGATGACAACCCATCCACCTAAATGGATGACTAACATAAGCAATTGGATGAAAGCCAACCGGCTGAAACTGAAAGCCGAATAGCGCAGATTCCGATTTTTGGTGCGCAAACAGTATGGTCAGACCTGTGGTGGCCAGTGTTCTGCTGCCCCTTACCTATTCCTGTACGGAGGCCAAAAATGTAGAGGTATTTTTCAACCCCTCTCGTTCATTTGATATTCCGGCAAAGAGGACTGTTAGCTCCTGCTTTTACATTATCAAATTTTAAAGAAAGATTTTCCCTTATTCCAGCCAAGCTCAGAGTTGCAGTGGTCATTGTGCTGGTCACATTTTGCCTTGATTACTGCAATGCTCTATACCTACACATTAATAAAACCACTCTCAATAGACTACAGACTATTCAGAATGCGGCTACCCACCTTATCCCGAATGTCCCTAAACGTCTATCTGTCAGAGATGGCATCTGCTCCCTACACTGGTTGTTGGTCAGGAACTGGGTGACTTTCAAAGCACTCTGTCTAGTTCACACTGCCCGCCACTTCCAGGGTCCATTGCACTTGAGAACAGCCTTCCATTGGTATATCCCCAATAGGAAGATGATGTCTGCCTCTCTTAGGAAGATGAAATACTAATATTTTGCAAAGCTAGGTGGGGGAGGGGACAGTCCTTTACGGTTGCTGCGGCCAGGTTGTGGAACACCCTTCCCACTTATATTGTTGGTCTTTCCTCAAATGCTGCCTTTTGCAAACTCTTGAAAACCTGGCTTTTCTTCCGTCCGGATGACTAGGGCTGGTCATTTCTGTGAAGTTGCTCTTGGTTAGTGCCTAGACATCCTTGGCTAGAATGCGCTCTAAAAATCTCTAAAATACAAATACAAAGGAGTGGGCAGGCTGAGATGTGACTCAATTTTGCCTCTCGGAGGCGGTAGGCCCTTTCAAGTTGAGCTAACTGCTGCAACTGCACTAGGGCCATCTTGGCAGGAGGTCACACCTCCTTCCTCAGGTAAACAGACCCTTGTTCCCATTCCGGGGAGCACATCACACCTCTCAGCAGGCGGGAAGCAGCTTGTCTTATGTTGCAACTGCTTTAATCAACCAGAAAGTGCAACTACAAATTTGGAGCAAGAAATTGGCAACTTTCTAAAGCCACCTCTGCCTTAAAAGTTACTTTAGTGTATGTTTATACGATTGTATAATGTTCCAGGTGGGAAGTGCAGTGCAGGGGAGGGGGTGGCGGGAGGTGTGGGTTGTTGGTTTGAATGTTGTATTGATCCTGAAATGCTACCCTCATCAGCAGCTTGTATACCTATAATCCGTGATTTGTATGAACATTGCTTGTGGGGGGTACGCCCTGTTGATTGTAAAATCTCAATAAAATGTATTGTAAAAAAAAAGTTACTTTAAATCGGACCTCAGCAATAATTTGGGTGTAATGTAACAATTAATTTGATACATTAAAGCAGTATATTCGGTGGTCCAAATTTGAAATAAGCACTTGGCGTATGTTTTAGTGAAACCCCTTGTTAGCAAATGGAGTCACCGGCCTTACTACAGTGAAAGCGACAATTTGAATTTTCACTGTCCTGGCATATAAAGTTGTAAATCTACATGTTCTTTAGTTTAATATCTGGCTTGTGGGCTTCTAAGGCCTGCCTTTGGTTGACTTACAAATATTAAAAAATAAGAGTTGAGCTTGAACAAAAGAGTTATTTTGTCTTGTAGAGTTGTTAGTTAAAAGCTGCCCAACTAAGCTGCAGTGGCAGACTTAAGAGCCACATTTTCACTTTGTCACTGCAGTAGTGGCACAATATTTGCTGTAGTCCACTAGTGACATTTAACTTACTAGCCCTGGGTACACTTTGTACCATATAGTTGGGACTTATAGGTAAATTAAATATGTCAATCATGGATTAGCCAATTGCACACACTTTGATGGGTCGGAGCGCATGCACTGAGGCATGAACAGTTGGGCCCAGTGCACTTCAGAGTCGAACAACCAGCAGCATCAGTCCAAAAACGTGAGGCTGATCATACAAAAAGAAGCACCTTCTTACATAATTAAGACCTTTTAATACTGAGGATATTTTGGTATAATTTATTGGAGCAGATCACTTAATCTCTCACTTTTGGTTTTGCCAAAATTGAAAGTACGGAGTAATGTAAGATCCTACTTAAACACATTTGGAGAGATGAACCTTTGAGGTCTTATTTTCTCAGCATAGCCCTTGAATTTTCAAATAGGTTAAAAAAAACTGCATCAAAAAGAAATTAAACATTCATTGTCTCTCAATATCATTGTATGGTCTTAGACACCTATCTTTTCTTCTTGCTCCAAGTATCAGTTGATCAGCATATTTTGATGTTGAAGTTACATTCACAGTATTGTTTTTATATCACTGTTTATTAGGTTTTTCAATATACGCCAACACGTCCATATAGAACATTATATCAAGGTAGTGAACAGTGAAGAATGAGCATATGTTATAGCGTAGCTCAGACCCCATGAATTATATGCGATAAAGGATACCATTGAATAAGGCCTACATTTTGTCAAGTGCTGACCCAGGAATCCATGGGCCCCAAACCCTTCCAGTGCTAGGTGGTGCAACCTCTCCATTGATCTGTCTCTGCCCTGTAGCAATAGTCCATCCCATTTTCCCATGCAGGGAAGGCTAGTTCTTCGCAATCTCTCTCTAGGCGATTAAGTATTCCACTTCTGCTGGAAGGTGCTGATTCCTGGTGTGCTCTCAACCCTCCATTATCCCCAGCAGTAATACTTTGGGGTCCAGTTTCTCCATTATGTGAAGGAAACAAATTATCTTAGAATGGATAGGTTGTGCTTGGCATGTCCATCTGAGGTGCAAGAAGCAGCCCTTGGGGTTTCCCCAGCACCAGCAATGTGGTGATTCAGCCCTTCCCACCCTCCATAGTCAACCTTAACTGTAATATGTCCAATGTAAGTATTTAAACTGAATCAGTCTAAGAGTGGCGCAAAGGGTAAGTTGTTACTGCGTGATCGGTCTTCTGCATCCTCTACTTTCACCGCCAACTCTGCTCCCGTTGACTTCAACATACTCACTGTTTCAAGTTGGTTACCGTATCTTCAAGAGTTGAGATACGGTCCTGGGCCTCTCGCATTCTGTCTGTTGTGTTGCGCAAATCCTGGCAGAGCAGCGAAGCATCACCTCCAACTGCTCCAATTTTCGCATCAAGACAAGTCAAGAATCGTGGATGGCATGCAGCAGGGTTGCGGTGTTAACGATGGCATCCGTCTGCCACTCTTCAGATTGGGCCACACCTGGCACCAGCTGGGCACTTGGTTCGCCATAGTGAAGTGACTTGATGAATTTATCCAGCTTGCTCTGCTTTGGGCAGACTTATGTTTTGCCATTGCTGAGCCCACTGATGTATAGGGCCCGCCAGTCCGCCGCAAGCGGCACCACAAGAAGCTCTGGGCATCGGAGTCGGCGATGGTCAAATTACGTGACAGCCTGAGGGACACCCCCAGGGGGACTCTAGGGACATACTTCGGACCGGTACAAAACAGACTCCCTAGCCCAAAACACATTGGGCCTCGGTTTCTGTCCCCTGTATGGGTGCTCCCTTAGCTGTAGCCCCTCCACCCAAGGGAGGGTGCCAAGTCCTGTGAGTGTGCCGCTCGAGTCACTGAGGTGCAGGAGGTGAGCCCCAGCATCTTGGGCCCTACACATACAATGCGGAAGTCCAGCAGCCATAGCCCAGTTCAGCTCACTTGTCTCTGTTGTGGCCGGAGTGGCCTGGGTTGCGGTGGTTAGCTGTGTCCTCTGCCAGTGTTGCCACTAATGAGGCAAGGATAAATTGGGCTCCCTGGACTAAAACATAACCGGCTCCCACCTCGATCCCCTGTCCTTGGGGAAGGGGGCCAAATCTTATCTTCATGCTGCTTAAGTCGCTGAGGCACAGGAGCCAGGGCCCTCTACGCGCAATACAGCATTCGGTCTGCCTCACTCCCGCCCCGTGCACCAGTCCATATTTGGGCCTAGGAGGAGCTGGCTGCGGTGGTCAAGCGCGCTCTCTGCTAATGCCACCGCTAAGGTGGGAGGCATTCACGTCCGGGTCTAGAGGTGTTTCCATGGGGTTGCTGCAGCGTCTCACTCCTGGCACGCCACAGCTACAGTTCTGTTTGCCCAGAGCAAGGCCTCTGGTCCCAGGCAGGCCTCCCTCTGCCTTCACTCAGGCATGTCCGCTTCGGCAATAGGCATGCGGGTGGCGGCTGTCCTCCTACTCCTGCACTACAGCTGCTAACCGGGGGGAGGTGGCCTCTCTGCAGGTGTGTCTGGGCCCTCTGCACCAGCACATGTGCCAATCGCCGGCCGTAGTGCTTTCAGGCGCAGTCATGGGGCTCTATCTTGGCCTGACTTGCCACTCCTCCGGGTTGGCCTCTATCGCCACACCGGCCTCCAGGCACTCCGAAATTGGGTGGTGTGTCATGCCTGAGCCTTCATATGCTCAGCTTCGGCTCTTTCGGTGCCACAGCACCAAGCAAGGGCAGGATGGTGAATGAGTGCAAGGTAGGGTGAGTGGATGGATGAGTTAAAGTGTGGATGGATGATGAGCGAAAGGCCGGATAGATGAGAGAAAAAATAGATGAGTGAGTGAGAGGATGGATGGCTGAGTGAAATGGAGGGTGGGTGGATGGGATGAGTGAAAGGTAAGATGAACAGGTGGATGGAGTGAAACGATGGATGTGTGAGGATGAGTGAAAGGATGGATAAGAGTAAGGATGGGTGAGTGAAAGGGAGGTTGGATGGATCGATGAATGATAGCGAGAAGGGATGGATGCACGGATGAGTGAAAGCATGAATGGATGAGCGAAAGGATATATAGGTGGGAAGATGAGTAGTTCTGTGGATGGATGAGTTAAAGGATGGATGGATGGATGGATGCGTGAAGGGGAGGAAGGCTGGAGTGCAATGATGGATGGATGGAGTGAAAGAGTGGGTGTATGAATGCCAGAATGAATGGATGTGTGTAAGGATGGATGAACGGGTAGATGGATGGATGGAAAGATAGACTTGGAGATGGATAAATAGGTTTAATATGGATAGACAGATGGAATGGAAAAAGACTGAATGATAGATGAAAGAAAGAATGGATGACCGAATGGATAGACACTTGGATGGAAAGTCAAGAGAGCGCTTCTGGGGAGGGTTGTGATGACTTGCTTTATTTGCTTGGTGCCATAGGAGCTTTGGTCTGAACTGGTAGGTCTTTTAATTTTCTGACTACTGCCTTGTTGCTGATCCTCAAGCCCCTGTTTCACTCTCAGAAACGTTAGAAAGAATCTGAAGCAGAAAATAGTGGTTATTTTGGAAATGGCATGCAGAATTCCCACCTTAGAGAGTCCCATGCTTCCTCTCTGTCTCTGCCTCTCCAAATTGGAACCTCATTCTTGATCCTCCTCCTCCTTGGAGTGTTGTCTAGAAACGCAGCAAGACCCTTTGGTGGGTTTCCTATATTCCTTTGTTTGAGCTGACAAGGCTAGTACTCATCTGTTTGTTGGGTCCTTTGGTGACACTCCGTGTGTAACCTCAAAAGAACCTCTGAGGTCTTTGCCATTGTATATTGGAAAACATGGATTTCTGTGACACCACAATTATTGGATACATTTCCAGCCTATGCATCCCGTGCATGATGTTGATTTTTACCCCTTACATGTAGACTGATATTAGCCATAGGGTTAAGCAGACCCTATAGAAACACCCCATAGTCTCTGACTACAACTACCTCAAGCCATGCTACTGCCCTCCTGTATGCCGCAAGCGCACCTTCAGTATCTCTGTGTGAATGAAGTTTGATAAGTGATGTAAGCTTTGAGAAGAGGCATCTTACTTGAGAATCCTTGCCAGGTTCGCTTCATACATAAACTTGTAATAATAGGTCTGCTTGCTGGCATCTGATCTTCTTTTCCCGTCAAATGCTACTATGTGGAATAGACGTTGCAACAGGGTCTTGGTGAACAAAGTACCATTTATGGCTTACAGCATCTGTATATATTACCAATAAAAGTATGAGTGCAAAGCTAAATATTTTACTCCTTTCATGTGCATGCGAGCCATGGCGGGCCTGTGTCTGAAATGTGCCACCTGCAGGAGGGGACGCCTCCTGGATATGAACCAGAGAACTCCAACTTTTGTTTCATCTCTAGTCCTCAAGAACAGTAAATAATAATTTGGTTCATGAGAGGGACACAGTAGGAGTAGTGTTTTTACAAACACCGTAGCAACTTTTGTAAACAAAATATGGTGTGCAACTGCCTTGGGCAAAATTCGATTTAAGCGATGTGCATTGTCTTTTAGGATAAGTTAGAAGAATGACATCATCC
Organism: Lissotriton vulgaris; assembly: GCF_964263255.1. Lineage (NCBI taxonomy): Eukaryota > Metazoa > Chordata > Amphibia > Caudata > Salamandridae > Lissotriton > Lissotriton vulgaris. The sequence goes on along the minus strand of NC_141694.1, from coordinate 1,687,543,693 downwards.
TGGGAGGCAGAGGCTTGGTGTGAGATAGACACTTGCGTCGCTTCTTGTCCTTGGTTCCCTTTTGGCCACTTGCCGGAGTCACTTGCAGGGATGAGCTAATATCTCAGGTGCGATTTGTGAAAAAAGCTCTCGGCCTTTTCTGGTGCAGATGAGTAGCTGCTTTGTTGAGTTGTTTTGAAGCCCTACCCAACACACAAGATGGTGGTCATGAGCTTAATGGAGGCTATGAGGATTTCAGGAGCCAGTGTGAACCAGTGGCATGGAGAGGGTCAGACGCTTGTAGGCCTTCTCCGGAGAGCATGGCTTCTTCCAGCATGCTGCTGACAGGACTGAGTGATGGTGGCGAGGTGGAACAGGAGAGTAGAGATGATGGACAAGCAGCTAAGGAGACATCACCATGAATTGTGCAGCCCCGAACCTTTCAGAGGAAGAAGTTTGCTTAGAAGGACAGCTGGGAAACCGCAGCAATGGGAGATAAAAGCAGCTTTGGAGATATTCACTATTAAACTTGACTAATTAGAAACAGTTGTCGTGGCCATCTTGTTGAGAGGTAGCAGCCCAAAAAAGTCATTAGCAAAGCCAATATGTCTGGCCTTGTAAAGCCTGCAATATTTTATTTGGAGACATATGCAGCAGCCATTACATGGGTGAAAGTAATAGGAAGAGAAAATGCTGCTGTCCAAACGTCACGTGCACTTAAAACAAGAAGTAAAGAAATGACCGATTGCAAAAATAAATAAATGAAAATCCCGTGAAATTAAAGCTGAGTTTCTTACCTGTCCTGTTTCTGAAGTCTACTAATTTTTTAGGCAGATGTACACTAAAAATGCTGTCAATTACAGTGAAAAGAGGACAGTCCGATTTGCAGTGCTTTACGCAGTAGTGAATGGCATTTGAACAGACCACCAGAGAATGAAGAGGGCTGACCGAAAGCCCTTGAATTTGTATAAGTATATGTATATATTTTAATTGTAAACTCTTTTGGAAGACATGAAGCAAGCTACAAATCTAAAGCTGTTTATAGACCAGACCTTCTGTAAATCACAGGATGCGGTTACGCGGGTTTGACAATCTAAACATGTGAGGTATTCGAGCATGCGGCTGTGGGGAGATTGCCTCCTGATGCTGCCTTAAAATCTTCCTCACTAAGCGCCCCCTTTATCTTCCTAGTGGAGATCTCACATTTGCCTTATACAGTGATGGAGCTCTTACAGGCCAGCACTGGCATGTGTTCTTTGGCCATTCAGCTCATGTCTGTGGGTTGATCAAAAAACAAATTTAAATTAAGAAAAGCTGGCAGGCCTGGGCTTAATCACGGCGGAGGGAGCTGCCATGAAAGATGCAGTGCGTGCAGCTCTGTGCGCATCATTCCTTCATGGGAGGGTAAGAAGGGAGCTCAGTTTCCTTGCCCATTCATTCCCAACTCGTTCTGCCCGGACTGTCAAGTGGTGCCAGTATTTTACTTTCAGAAGTTTCAGACCCGGAAGTAAATAGTCCTTATCCGGCTGACAAGTATGGATAATACTACATTAAAAGTATGCCGACCTCACAGAGAAGTGCCCCTGTTGTCTCACTCAAAGTATAGTCTGTCTCCTAAGAGACGCAGGTAGCATTTCAGTTTATTGCAGCAGCCTAGCTGCGATGCGTGGATCTTGTTCCTGAAAGCAGAGCAGCCATGATGAAAAGCCCTCTTCACCTCTGTCAGTGCTTAAACACGTGATGCGACTACTCGCGAAATGTATTTCTAGAATTGCAAATTGGGATTGGTCGGGTTACGCGCTCTCCAGCAGGTGCATTGCCCCCTCCAGTGCCTTTACCATGACTGGCAGCCATGACCTTCTGGGTAGCCTCGAAAAGACACTTAAACCCACAAAGGTACTTTGCAACCTGAGACCTGCAGATAGACACTCATGTGCAGTAGCTGCATTATCCCACTGCTGGGCTGCATTTCGCAGTAGAATCGTGCCTTTGACAGGCCAATAGGGCTGAGGCCTTGACATTCATCACTTCCAGGAGGCCATTCGATCCATGTAGCTCATTTCCAAGAGCCCTCCAGGGATTATTTGCTTCTCATAGAGCTCAGCCCTGTGCAAAATACCCAGTCTGGACGAGGTCCCTAGGATTCACGTCTTCATTTTGTTCCACTAGAAAAAGTTTCTGAAGAATTTACGAAAACAATGAAGGCGTGTGATTATAGCTCCTGCTACAGTTGGCAGCTCCCTCGTACTACTTGAGAATGTTGCCTTTCTTTGCATGGTCAGGCATGTCTTTGCTTTTCACCCTGTTCTTTTGAACAGGCGCCTGGCGTTGGCATGTATGAGCGCTCGTGCATATGTAAGCTAGATAAACGACCATCATTGTCCCGAGTAATCGCATTTATGACTCATCACACGTTTATATTTGTAGGTTTTTTAAATGCTAAAGCGCCTCGTGTGCTCTTCGAGAAATGCTAGCCATGTGTTTATCTCTGACTTGTTGAAAGACTCGAAAAGGGGGTGCGTGACTTAAATAACCTAATTTTGGCTTCGGATTGTGATGTAGGCTTGGAAGTCTGTGCATGCCAGTTCTCCAGCTGCCTTGCCCTTTGCTAAGCCACCAAAATTTGAAGAGGCACTCCTTTTACCAGACTGTCCTCTTTTTAAAGCTGGACCCAGAAGGTTACTGATGCTTATATGAGCTACAGGCAGATCACCGTTGACAAAGCTCCAATCACACGCGCCCTTATGAAATGTGCAAGCCTATAGCGGAATGTAGTTTCAAAGATGCACAGCCATTTTTATTTTAAGGTGGTTCAGAGCAGCCTCTACATAACTTTCTGCAGCTGCCATTGCATTGTTACTGATTTCAAATTTACTATAGGAGTCGAGTGTTTCAAATGCAGCTTTTATGAGGCGAAAATGCCCCTTTGCTGTTCCTTTAACACCCTCCCCAGCCCCGCCACTGCTGATGGGATCTCAGGAGGAGAACAGATAATGTTTCCATGAGTTGTTCTTCTTGAAGGTATGTCAGGCGCTGTGCAGACTAATACTTCTGGTATTTCGGATTAACCCTGATTAAATGATAGGTTATTATTTAGGAGAGCATTGTGATTGCGTACTGCCGTCGAGAGCTCCCTGTAATTTGGGATAATGAATGCAGGATTTCAAGGGCAGAAGGCAAAGTGCAAGTTCCAGCATGCTGTCCTCGCCTTGCAGAGCATGCCACCACCAGCCATCGCGTTGCGTCAGCGAGATGTCATTGCCTTGCAGATCATGCCACCACCAGCCTTTGCATTGCGTCAGTGAGATGTCCTTGCCTTCCAGATCATGCCTACACCAGCCAACGCATTGCGTCAGTAAGATGTCCTTGCCTTGCAGATCATGTTCCACCAGCCATTGCATTGCATCAGCGAGATGGCCTCGCCTTGGACAGTATGAATACATAACGTCATTGCCTTGCAGAGTATCCCACCACCAGCCATCGTATTGCATTGGCAAGATACCTGCAAGACCTGGAGGAAAGCTACTGTTGTTTTGACAGGAATAACCAAGTCTTAAGCAACCTCCCAAACAGGGATCTGTTTGATTGTAGTCTAATTCCAACCAGAAGCCTGGTCCAGAGTTTGGCTGCCTGATATGATCAGCTCCCCCCCCCCCCCCCCCCCCCGTGACCCCTGTCCCCCCCACGCCCCTCAGATTTTCGGGACCTGCACCAGCTCTTTGTTAGCTGATCTTACGTCCCTCCGTGGGACATAGCAGGACGCAGAAGAAAAGTTTCTGAAGATCCCTCGGACTCACACCCCCCATACAGTGCTTTGTGCATCACACAAAGAGCTTTAAATTCAATTCTTTGCTGGACTGGCAGCCAGTGAAGGACCCTGATACTATTGGAGATGGAATAAAATTTAGGAATGTTTAGCATCACCCAAACTGCTACTCCTCACCTTGCAGATCGCCTTCCAGATCCCGCCACCACATTGAGTCAGCAAGATGTCATCGCCTTGGAGAGCATGACACCACCAGCCTTCGTATTGGGTCAACTAAATGTCTTTTGCTTTGCAGAGCATGCCACATACAGCCACCGCATAAAGTCGCCTACTTTTTTGTGCTCTCCCTATGTTAATCCTTTACTTCGAAAAACATGTTTTATTCACTCCTCATTATGCACGAAGGCCAGGATTCCTCTTGGGAATCCTGAGCCTTCCATGTCTGATATGAAGGGTGCAGATGGTGGCATATAGTGGTATCCGAATAAGTAGTTGGGTTAAACCTATTCAGGGGCACTGCACTTCTTGCAGGCTTTGACACTGCTCTGGCTCATCTAAGGTCTTCTAGTACATAAGGTATTTTCTATGGCAGCTCGTGGTTATTGGGGTGAGAAAGATTCAATTCAGATTCAAAAATGTATTTTACAATTTAAAATGAAAGCAGTTACGTTAAAATAAGTATAAGTAAAAAACATTCAGTCTACAACACGAAGGGAACCACCATTCACTATTTCCAGCAGAGGAGTATAGAAGTTGTTTTTCAATGATAGGTGATTCCTGCAGTATCCAGCCCTTAGTGCATGTTCTTAGGCAGAATCTGACCATGTACAAGTGCCCTAGGGTGATACCTATTGGCGTCCAAGGTGGACTATTGTCCGCTTTGAGTAATAAAGTGCTTTGTGCAACTGCCCCAGTGTCTTCCGCCGTAGAACCTGCTGGTTTCAGATCTTACTTGATAGTGTTTCCTTTGGCTTTTTAGAAGAGGAAGTACTGAAAGTCCGCTGTAATCCTCACGTACAATAAAATACTTTGTGCTACTGCATCTCCATGTTTAGCCTTGAGTCCGTTCACTACAAGGCTATTTTCACTCTCTTCTACCTGGCGTGGTGTCATTGGCCTATTCCTCAGCTCTTTGTAGCACCCAGGTCGCTATCCTGAAGAATTTCGGGAAGCGTGCTCACAGATGGGTGGATTTGCTTTTTAAGCAGCAGAACATCGCATCCTGACATGTGCGGACGTTTATTGCCCGCAGGAGCGGGCGGAGCTAAATCTACTATGTGGAAGCAGCGGTTTGCATATGCAGATTGTATGTATTAGTGTTGGACAGGCCTCACGGAAGGCCCGGTCCCTCCCCGCATGGCGGGGCCCGGACCCCTGCTCCTCCTATGTCCTCCACAAGAACCATCCCGGCGACCCACCGGGGCAACCCACGGCCCGTCACCAACGGAACCACAGATCCTGAACCCCCCGGTACCGGCTGGCCCAGGCCCCTTTCAGCACCTCTGTCCCCGGCCCAGCCGCCATTTTGGACACTACACGACAAAGCCGCGTGGCCTCGGATCGACCCCAACCCCAGGCCTGGCCAGGCCCCGACATCGAGGCACCACCATCCACCCAGGAGGTGAAGAGACCACTTGGCAGGTCAATGGGAGAAGGAGTGTCAATGGCTCCCCTCTGCCAGGTGTCGATCGCCCCCAGCCTCCCCGGGCGCTGGCTCCACCCCCCTGCTGGGTGTCTGGACTCCCTCATCCCGGACCTCCCGACCTCCAAGTGCGAGGGTCCGGACATCACAGGGCGCCAGACCTATAACTGGGGCAGCTCCATAGCAGGAAGGCAGTTGTATCCTGGAGTCGAGAGACACCGAGACGAACTCATCTTTGGAGGCCTGCTGGCGCTGCCGCGGCTCCTTCTCGTGAACCATCTTCGAAGCCTGCTGGCGCTGCCGCGGCTCTTATCCTCGTGAACCATCTTCGAAGCCTGCTGGCGCTGCCGCGGCTCTCATCCTCGTGAACCATCTTCGAAGCCTGCTGGCGCTGCCGCGGCCCTCCTCATTGTGAAGCCATCTTCGAAGCCTGCTGGCGCTGCCGCGGCTCTCATTCTCGTGAACCATCTTCGAAGCCTGCTGGCGCTGCCGCGGCCCTCCTCATCGTGAACCATCTTCGAAGCCTGCTGGCGCTGCTGCAGCCCATCCTTCCGAACCCTCGAGCTCGAGGATTGTGAGCTCCATCTCCTGCCGCTCCCGTACCGGACCGGTACTAAGACTGTCCCGCTACCCCTTTTCCCCCAAAGAGACTAGAATTGGCAGGATCCTCGTATCCTGGTCCCACTGTATCGTTTATCACCTGGCCTCAAGATCTCTATATAAAGTGTGCAGAACTCATCTCTGTGTGGTGTCCATCTGTGGGGGGGAAGTTACTTGTCTGTACGATCACCGGAGAGGGCCCTCGCCGGAGGCCTCTCCCCCTGTACTCGGCCGACCCTCCGGGTCTCCGTCTAACAATTAGTATCTCTGCTTCCGCTATGCACAATGTATATAGCCCCCTTTCATCCCCTTCTCTTTTTCCATACCTTAAGGCTTTAAACGGGATTAGGCTGAATATTAAGTTCATACATTTTATTCATATCTTTGGGCAGTGTTTGGCATAAAAAAATCGGGAGTGATCCTGGGGTGTATAAGTTGGTGACCCAACTACCCTTGACCTTTCCTTTCAGGGCTTTCATGTCTTGGTCCCGGGATATTAGCTTTGCTTGCTTGGAAAGAAATTCTGTTTACTTTCTGGAGATACTCATCAATAGTCATAAGCACTGAATAATACCGGCCCACCTGCGGGGACCCCGGAGTATATACAAAAATACATAGTTATGTGTATGTTTAGCTAGAAAAGTACAGAGTACCTTCAAACATACATATATACATGTATACATATATAAACATGCAGTCTACCATAACTCAAATAGGCTAATATGCCAACATTACATGGTTTTTCATTAACATGAAGATAATATCATATATCCTTTCTGTGAGAGAGAACACAGACTCCTTTTGTGTTTCAACATAGCCCTTTATTTTCAGAGAAAAAAGCAAGTAATAGCTGGCAATAAGCCCATAGGCTGCATAGATGAGAAAACATCACAGTAATCAACTGGCCCTGTGCCTTTAAGACTTCCAAGAACCTAGAAACCGTGCCTTTAAGACTTCCAAGAGCACCCTGCTCCCATCATGCACCACAGGTGACAGGTCAGTTCTTTTTTCCGGTTCCTTCTGTGAGGATCCTGGGGCATTGAGCTCATCAAGTTTTGATTATTTTGGTCAGAAATTGGTTAATTGAACCTTTTTCTACCTTTATGCACCAATTTTTGACTACTGGCTAGTCTTTTGGGGTTTTATGATAATTTTGATCTTTTCTGTCAGGAATACCAGCTTTGTTCAATAAATGTCCTTCCTTTGGGACGAAAATGGCAAAATCAGACCCACACTCTGTCTGTATAGTTTGATTGTTTGCTTACCATCCTCACACAATCCGAAGAAGTGGTATTATTGCCAGCAGTTTACCAGAACAACACTTCGGGACAGGGAGAAGATAAGGATGCATGCCTTACTTGAGAGAGGAAAAGGACCTTCAAAAAGTGGCTTTGAAAGCACTCATGCTATTAAAGAGCCCTCCTCTCAAGAAAGACACAGATCTGAGAAAAAACGGTGGCGCTCTGCTTGTGCAGCATCAAGAAGGAAGCAGATTCCTTATGGTTCACCTTCAGCGTTGAGATCGACGCCGAGGGACAGATCGCTATCGAAGTGGTTAGAACCTCTGTCGCCGAAACGTAAGTCTACGTAGAGGCATACTACTTTGGGTTCGAAGTATGTTGGTCCTGGAAAATCTAAGTCGACATCAAAGTTTTGGTTGACGTCAAAGAAACACCCGCCGACGTCGAGACACCAGTCGACGTCCAGATCGCCGCTGCTGTCACAGCTGGCACGGTTGGCGTAGAGAAGGTCGACATCGAGGACTCCGCCACAGTCATACAGGTGGTCGACATAGAAGACTCCGCCACAGACAGCCGCGTCGAGGACCCTGCGGTCTACGTCGAGGACATAGCCACAGTCACACATGTGGGAGTCCTCAAAGACCTCACCGCAGAATCGGTAGACGTCAGGAGTGGCACAACCTGTGTCACCGGCAGCAGGTCATCGTTCGATGTTGCGAGAAGGAAATCCTATGATGGTAGTGCTTGAGAGGCCAAGATAGACTTCGAGGGAAGTTTTTTCTTTTTCTGGCATCAACATAGTGCAGATTCCGCCGGAGTGATCTCCGGTTGCGGAAAAACAGACTCCTCCTGTCAACCTTTAGCCAAGGTGGCTAGAGTGTACGGCATTGGAGGGTTTCACCCAGAAGTCCTGACTTGAACTACTCTAGAACATACTCGCTCTCTAGAGTATCTGCTGGGCCTCCAACTACCGTATCCACGAGACCATCACCACGCAGGCCCCGAGGAGAGCTAGTTCTCCTCCAGCTCATAGAAGGTCTAGATCTCGCCCTTCCTCCACTCCAAAGAGAAGTAGGCAAAGGTCTCAGTCATGGTCCACGACTTCAAGATCATCTATGAGAGACTAATCATCAACCTTGTCTCCTACGCCTCCAGCCAGAGTGTCTCCAGTTGATGACATAGGGACTTTTAATTAGGTTCTATGCAGGGGGGGCCAGCAAGTTGAACATTGATATGTTGGTATCGACTACCTCTTCGTCTGTTATATTCAAAACCCTACACCACAGATCCTCGGCAACGCTTAACTCCCCTTGGTTCCGGGTCTGCTTGAAACAGCGATGCAGACTTTTTTCACTCCGGCGACAGTGGGTTCAGCTCCCCCCGTGTTTCAAAGAAGTAAAGACCCCGGACCAGAATCCACTGTTCCTTAGATCGAAGCCCCCTCTGTATTCGGTTATAATGGCGGCAGCCGGGAAGGCACATCCTGCAGCATCATCCTCTGCAGTCCCTCCTGAGAAGGACAGTAAGCATATGGACTCACTAGGCAAAAGGATGTGCAATACATCTGCATCTTTCATGAAAGTGGCAAGTGCTTCTGCTCTCCTGGGGAGGTATGATCTGTCTCTGTGGGACTCTTTAGCTAGGTTCACAGAGAAGCTGCCCAAAGAAGACCAATAGGATTTCCAGGAAGTCTTGCAGGAAGGTGGTCTGGTTGCGAATCAGGTCATTAGCGCAACTGCGGATGCATCAGATTTGCATGCACATGGTTATTCTCATGGCATTTGCGCCAGACGCAATCTGTGTTTCCAGTTTGGTGGGTTGTACGAATGTTATTGTTCCCAGAGACTCTGGTTGTGATCGTTATTTCGCCCATAGTCACCAGTTGGGGTTTGGTTGGTCTTTTTGCCCCAATCAAGAATGACTCATGGGAATTCTTATAGTAAGTAAAGGTGCCTTCAAGGGATTTCATTAGCTACTCTTAGTTGAAATCTATACAAGAAAAAAACACTTCTACATTGAGCCCCTATTGGTAGCTTAACCAATGAAAAATCACAAACATCAATGAGGTAATTCAAAACATAAGTATTCAATAGTCGAGAATTTAGTAGACACAGTATATCTTTTTTTCAAAGGTACACCATTTTTTTAATGTGATCAACATTTAAAAAGGGTACATTAGAATACAACAAAACACCATGATAGAGGATCTGCAACGGAACCTGCAAACCATAGGTGTAAACATCTATTCCAAATGATAAGTGTAAAGGAAATGGATCTGAAACAACAGAAAATAATTCCTAAAGAGCAACAGATGCTACAAAAATAGATGTATCAGTCGACGTTTCAGTCTGTTGTGGCAAATGTGTCCGTCGGACCATCTTCAGGACGTGAAGTTGTTTGTTTAGGAGTCCCCTGTATAAATATATTGTATACAATTACATATATCAAAGCTCCTGCTTGGTTCGGTCAGTTGAGGAGCACTCACACACCGGCACAGGGCTTCAAGCATAGCCCCAATATACAGTACAGGAACGCCTTCCAGTCGATCCCCTTTCACAGTCCTGACAACATTTTCGCCGACGCGTTTCGAGATAACACTCTTCTTCAAAGGCTAATGATGGCAGGAAATCAGGACCGCCCAGGTAAAGTCTCCATTTATGCGCCATGGCGCGCCCTCTGATGGGCTGATCTGTATGATGCTGCGCTGGGCATTATGGGAGTTGCAGTCTTGGGCAGAAATTTGAATGCCTGTAAGTGCTTCAATAGACTGTTGGTACATTAAAAGCTCACAGATGAGCCTCCGCTGGCATGCGTTCCTTTATCCAGTCACGATGTACCACGATAGGGGCTGTTGTATACACACCCCTGTGGCCCCCAGGTTCATGGGATGGTGCCCCTCAGCGGCACGAACTCCGCCAATACATCAAAGCTCCTGCTTGGTTCGGTCAGTTGAGGAGCACTCGCACACCGTCACAGAGGGCGCGCCATGGCGCATAAATGGAGACTTTACCTGGGCGGTGCTGATTTCCTGCCATCATTAGCCTTTGAAGAAGAGTGTTATCTCGAAACGCGTCAACGAAAATGTTGTCAGGACTGTGAAAGGGGATCGACTGGAAGGCGTTCCTGCACTGTTTATTGGGGCTATGCTTGAAGCCCTGTGACGGTGTGTGAGTGCTCCTCAACTGACCGAACCAGGGGTGTGTATACAACAGCCCCTATCGTGGTACATCGTCACTTGATAAAGGAACGCATGCCAGCGGAGGCTCATCTGTGAGCTTTTAATGTACCAACAGTCTATTGAAGCACTTACAGGCATTCAAATTTCTGCCCAAGACTGCAACTCCCATAATGCCCAGCGCAGCATCATACAGATCAGCCTTCAGAGGGCGTGCCATGGCGCATAAATGGAGACTTTACCTGGGCGGTGCTGATTTCCTGCCATCATTAGCCTTTGAAGAAGAGTGTTATCTCGAAACTCGTAGGCAAAAATGTTGTCAGGACTGTGAAAGGAGATCGACTGGAAGGCGTTCCTGTACTGTTTATTGGGGCTATGCTTGAAGCCCTGTGCCGGTGTGTGAGTGCTCCTCAACTGACCGAACCAAGCAGGAGCTTTGATAACAATTACATAAATATATATATGTATATACCATGACACAATTTTTGAAGAAAGAAAAGACAAACCTGTGTGAAAAGAAATGGCCTTCTTGTAAATCAGCCAATTGCTCACAGCTCAGACCTTAACCCAAAAGTGTAGTTAGGATAGAAGTAGATCACATACTTATACAAAAAGAATAAGTGCTATACAAGCTATCCCCTGAAACTGCTCAGAAAGAGTCTTTACAGAAAATAGTAACTTACTTCAATCCAGTTCAGTGTTCAAATAGAACCAGGTGAGTCAGAAAAACCGAGAGGGCCTATGAATAGGTTCCTATGGGCAATCTAGACTGTAAATAAAAAATATGTCTATTTTTAATTATGAGATATAATGGAAGCAGAAATATACCATTTGCAGCTATTAAGTCACGCCTGATCCATGATTTTCTTCAAATAAGAATGCCAATTAAAGACATGATCAAAACACATTTTGAGGCAGTTAATTGAACAACACGAATAAAAGAAGAGGGAACTATTGTGAATGCCGGTTGAGATATTATCTCTCTAAAGGCATTGTTCTTTAAGTATAAAAGGCTACAGGTTATCAATCCCTCTCTCATATTCAAGCAAATTTAGAGGAATGCTAACCTTTAAACCCTGCTAGAAGTTAATCACCTCGTTCTTGAAGGAAGTGTATCAATACAGAATTATACGAGGTAATGTACAGCTATGCTATCACAAATGTTTGGTAGCTGTACCTTCACGTTGTGTGACCACTAGTATGTGCGAGGGAAGTGCTGGTTGATCTCATTAACCCTGAGTTAACTACATCCAGTTATTTCATTAGGCTGCTGTGATTAGGCTAATCACATCTATATATAGAAAATGCTCAAACTGTACATCCAGTGCTAGGGCTAATCACATCAATATGTAGAAACTCGAACTGTACATCCAGAGCGGCCTCATATTATCCCTGAGATGCTACACGTCTAAAATATTGTCAAACTCCATTAAAATATAACAAACATGTGTTTGTTGTTTGCAAACTACATCCACACTACATCACACCCATGCATCTGGTGTTTAATATTCTTAGTGTATCTTGAATCACGTATTGGGAGACTTAAGTGGAAACCCAACATCTTCATCGTGTTTATTCTATTTATCTTAACACAGTACTTTACTTGTTACAATCTCATATTTTCAAATGTGCATGGTAATCATTGTCTATTTCTTCATACGTTCACCAATCATGATAATGGGATATGGTGCAGCCTGATCCATACATCAAAGTTTCATGATTGTCACTACATTATATTTGGTCAAAGACCCCTCACACAAAAGTGTGGCCCGCCTGTTTGTTATATTTAATAGACTGCCCTGAAGAAGTCGTGGGGATTCCACATTACCACGGAACACGTGTTGGCTGGGCTGGGCGTATGAAGTGTAAGAAATAAAAGAACACAGAAGAAACTTATGTGCATTTGGATAATTTCATGAATTGTTTTGTCATTTGTTATGTGCTTGGGGTATTGATTAGATGTTTTGTTTATCCTTGTGGTCTATATTAAAGAGGTAGGGTGATTCCTCTTTCCCTTGAAGCACCAGTCCAAATTCAAAATTTTGTGGTACGCCTTCCCGAGAATAAGGAGCGCCATAGTGAACCAAGAGAAATAGTCACCCAGTTGCCGTTCACAATTCATTTTTTGGCCCCCCACTTTGGCCTGCTTCTTGCATGATCCATGGCCTTGAAAATCTTTTTTTAGATCTTCAATCAGGGTGGGGGTGACTGTGGTGATCAGAGGCCTGATGGAATGGTGATTGGTGGTGTAAACTGTTACTGGGGCTTCACAGCGATCCGTGTTATTGCCCCACTGGGAAGATACATGACAGCCATCCGTATGCCCAATCCTGGTGGTAAGATGGGATGTACTTTCTTCGAAGTTGGCTGTACTAGAACCATAAGCTGTGACTGCCAATGGCATTTGCACCTTCTTATCTTCCTCTCATGAATTCCTAACATTTGAGTTGTTCTCTGGTTTGATGATTATCACTGTAAAACTAAATTGAGGCCTGAGTTTGGGCTGTTTGTGGAATTATTGTGATGGGTGTTGTTGGAAAGGTTCGCTATGCGTTTTGTTACTGCTATTATAGTTATGTCTTTTATTGTCCTGTATTGCCTTGGGGCTTGATGTGTGTGAGAAATGCTGGTCCAGAACTTCCAAACGCCCCCATTTCTCTGTAAGTACTATGTCCAAGAGGATATTCCTCAAGAGCACTGCAGAGTATGGAGTGCCATGAGGGCTCGGTCGTCCTTGGCGTGCCTGTCCTTGGCATATTATTTTCAATTAAAGAGCGAAGTTTAGCGGAGCTCTCTGCGTATTTTTGCAAACTTCAGGGATGTTGAGGAACTTAGCTTGCCTAGTAAAATATCCTCTAATTTCCCTCCTTGAATAGGGGGCGTGAAGGATTGAGTCTCTGGTCTTGGCAAAAGTAGTTAATCCATATCTGCTTGCTTAGTTCCAGTGGAAGTGCAAGATGTTGTATTTACTTTTGCAGCCATATTATTTTCCTGGAGCTGGAGCCTCCCCTGGTTACTTAGGAATGGCTTACTACGTTTTTGTCTCTTGATTGCCCCTTTTAGGACAATTTCAGGCGTGAATGAGCGTAAAGTAATAGCAAACTTTGTGTCCTCATATTGGTTCACTAGCATCTCCTTGGAAGCTCTCAGACCGACCCACAGCCCAGGAACACAGGATCAGTGCTGATTGCTTTTGTGGGCACTAGGGAGTCGATCTCTGGGGCGGGGGTTTAGTGGATACCAGATGCCTTACGTTACCAACAGGTTGCCACCAGGCTTTACTCTATGAGGACCGTTTGCAGATTATTTATTGGGTTAACGTTAAGCTTGAGTAAATTTACGTGATGAGATCTTCACTTGGCGGCAGAACTAAAATCACAATAGTTCTCTGACATATTAATGATAAGCTTAATTTCTGAATAATTGATGAGGCTGATGTCTAAACACATGGAGCGGGGACTAAGATTTTGTCAGGCCTTTTAACTGAGGCTTTGTCCAAGAATGTCAACAAAAATCCTGTTCAGAAAGATATACTGCAGGCATCTAAATCAGCATGTTGTGCTATTAGTATGGCCTTGGGTTATGAAAAGGCAGCATTATGCCTTCAACACTTAGTTTTGAGAAGGTCTTTGAAGTCCATCTACTTAAGTTTTTCTTGATGTGCCATCAATAGTGTCTACTCCTCTGCTATGTTTGTATGTCATATTTATTCACTTGTGGGTGTATGTTATGATGTTTTGTTGATGAGATTGGTAAAACTAATTGTTTATTCCTTCTCTAGGTTGGTAAGCCTACCATTTGCCCGTGCCGGTTAATTGGTGTTAACAAATGCCATTGTTTACTGTAACAGCCATCAAATGGCGTAACTGGGGAGTGTTTGATGTATTTTAAAAGTTTTGTCCAATGTATTCTATTGCGATGAGTTCATTGGCATGTTTTTGTAGGGTATGTTTTTGTGAGGATGATGACACCAGACTAATTGACCTAGGTAGCGTGTTTTTGATATGTGCATGGTATTGCAAGTAAGGTGTTCTTTTGATTTCTGTGCGTCATGTCCTGTTGGGCAGTGCTCTTGTGTGCATTTTAATTGCCAATAGCCTACTATATATAATATCTGTTTTGTGTTGGATGTGTGTGTGTAGTGCTCTATTTGTGTTGCTGGAAGTTTGTGGGTGCAGGGTGCTGGTGTAAAGTGCTTTTGTGAGTACAGTGATACATCCCCTACATGTCTGTGCTGTGTTGAATGTGTTGGCTGCAGATGCACATGATACATAAAATCGATATCTTTTTTTTTTCTTCAGCATTAAGTGCTGTACATCACATTCTCTGCACGCTCCTGCCATCTAGTATTGGCTGCAGAGATGTTTTTGTTTAAAAAAAAAAGTTTCGTTCCAATGCGATCCATGATCTCTTCCCACAATGCACCATGACAATATCTCCACCTTACATTGTTTTTCTGGACTATTGGATTTGGAGGAGCTTTTCAGAGCTCTGGGACCATTGAAGTACAGTAGAAAATTGTTAGACTTCAGCCCCCTGAATCTCCTCCAACAGTTTAAGAAAAGACTGTATGACAACCACTTAAAGATTAACTTAGACCACCAAAGGTTTTTTCAAAGGCTAGGTCATTTTAGAATGTTTCTTGGAGGATGAGGGTGGACTATGGTGCACATGTCCTTCTATTTTTGCTGTAAGGACAACAGTAAGTTCCTGTCGTCAGACCAACACAGAGTATGTAACTTCTACATATGGAGAGGACCAGTGCTTAATTTTGAAAGAGAGAGTGCCGGTGCCTGAAGCTCTGCTTAGAAGGCAGTAGCCGGTGCAATGAAATGACGGCACACCGACTACCTTTTACTGGTTATTTTTAATCCATTACCAGACACTCCCTGCCACTTTATTCAGTCTAGCAGGTTCCTGCTTTCTCCCTTTGTGACGGTTTTGCCATCTTTATCTTCCTCCCTCTTTTCGATCTGTGTGTCTTCCCTGTCTTGAACTAGCTAAATATTTGATGCAGAAAAATGAGTGCTGATCTCCAAAAATAAGTGCTAGTGGCCCCCACCGGCAGCCACTTGCTCAAATTAAGCCCTGTAGATTACAGAAATAATCAAACTGCTCAGTCTGCCAAGAAAAGCATCTATTACAGAAGATAATGTTGGTGGGTGCACTGCAAAATGTAGCACAGAACCTCTCCCAAGCCACTGACCTAGCCCTGTATAGAGGGAATCTATAGTGACCGAGATGGGAGATCTAGCTGGTATCCTGGGTGGACAAAGCTGATTGCAGTCAAGATTATTCGTTCCCAGAGGACTGTGAATTCTACAAGCATTCCACCTCCAGCGCCCCCAGTGAAGCGGACTCCCAGGACACAGGTGTACCTAAACCATGCTCGTCATCCGAGGATGCTCACTTAAGGGTTCACCCCTGACAAGTCTCTCAACTCCCGGGCAAGTACACCCTTGAGAGAGCATAACATTTTGCCCATAGACTACACTGAAAATGTCTTGACATTCTGCACTGACCACTGTTCCAGAGAGTGCTCGACCTTGAAAAATAATTTTGTCTCTGGAGAAACCTGTGGGCCAGCTAGGCGAGCCTCAACACTGAAGCATTCCTAGGCACCGAGATTTCAAGACACCAACCTTGAAACCGTGGTCCGTGCTGAAGTTGGGTGTGACGCAGGCCTTGTCTCCATCTTTGACACCAAGGAAGCCTACTGCTTCACAAGAACAGGAGCAGCCTGATGTGAGAGAAAGAAAGATCTACATTAATCCTACTACAAGACACATACTTGCGTGGCCCCTACAGCAGATGTCAGCCGAAAAAGTGCTTCAAAAGAAAAAGAAGCTCATTTTTGAGGAGGCTATATATCTGAGGAACTCAGATCATTTCCTATACCAAAAAGATGTAGTCCTGATCCTCCCCGTGCTGCAATGCCACACAAAATTGACAGCTGAGAACTTCAAGAACCAATAGAAAACAAGAGTTGTTATCCCTACACTCTAAATTTGCTCACCTCAAATGTCTGCTTTTCTATCATTGGTAAAAGGATTTTGTCATTTGACAGCTTGGCATGGACAACACTGTGCTAGTCCTATGCTTCAAGACTTTGCTGTAGAAATGGCAAAATACTTTGTCCCTTTCTGTATCGGCGAGGACGGCACTGTGCTAATTCTATGCTCAAAAACTTTGATAGAAAAGCAGAAATTTGAGGTGAGCAAATTTAGGTGTTACTGGTGTTGAGGGTGCTCTATCCAGGAGCCGCCTTCCACCTAAACCTGGGAACTACCCAGAGTTTCTCTGCTTCTTTTTTGCATAATTTATTTGTCATTCTATGCCTGCAATGATGTGTGTTTGTGTTTGTGTGTGGGTGTGTGTGTATAAATGTATATATGTATATATGTATATGTGTATATATGTATATGTGTATATATATATAACACAACAATCCAGGTATAAACGCACTCTCAGAAGCCAGGATGGGTACACAGTGTTGTTTATTGCTGTTACGCGTTTCGGAAGCTTCTGCTCCCGTGCTCACACAACAATCAGCCGGCACTCCTTGGCGAAAGAAGGAGGGTATTGGAGACTTACTAGCGCATTTAGCCACTGTGAAGAAAGAATGTGAAATGACATACAAATATGTACTTAACATGGACAATGTGCAGGATTTTCTTAAAAAATAAGACATCAAGAGTCAAATAATGATGTAACAATGAAACACTCTAAGATGTCAGCCAAAACAAAATGTGCAGTCCTGTTTCTATAGCCAGCACATACTGTGTATGTAACTGGTGGAGTGCCGGCTGATTGTTGTGTGAGCAAGGGAGCAGAAGCTTCCGAAACGCGTAACAGCAATAAACAACACTGTGTACCCATCCTGGCTTCTGATAGTGCGTTTATACCTGGATTGTTGTTTTTAAAATTAAGTAACTGGCGGGGCTCTGCCAGTACGACGCACCACCAGACTACGGGCGGTTCCCCCTGAAACGAGCCGCGGAGAAGAAATTATATATATATATATATATATATATATATATATATATATATATATATATATATATATATATATATATATATATATATATATATATATATATATATATATATATATATATATATATATATATATATATATATATATATATATATATATATATATATATATATATATATATATATATATATATGATCGCCACAATTCGCTATTTCAAACGAAAGATAGACGGCACTCCAAAGTCTCTTGTCCAGAAAATAATTTTATTGGCAGACCCCCTGCCCCCTCGACAGGGACAGGGGGTCTGCCAATAACGAATTGTGGCGATCATTAAACGCGGCTCACCAACGCACGACTGAGCACCCGGGAAAAGGAGGGGCGGTGGCGGAGCTGTTAGGAAAATGTGTGTATATATATATATATATATATATATATATAAATATATTGACAACACACAGTTGCTGCTAACATCTGTCCAAGGAATAATAAATACCCGAAATGTTCACCAAAATAACATGGAGTCACAAAATGGGGTAAGCTCCCAGGATTTTCCAGTTCTCAGTTCACAACAAACAAGGAGTCTGGCAAATAAGAAACCGGATACACCTTTCAAAAGAAAATCCAAGTTTGTACCGATTACAACTAAAGACTCAATTGATGTTTTCAATGATACAGTGGTTGCGCAAGTTAAGAAATTACACACTAAGATCCAAATGACCAAGAAAAGAAGGACAAAGGAACAAATTCAATATGACAATCTAATGGAAAAATTAAAGAATGAAAATCAGGTGGTAATAAGAAACTCGGATAAGGGAGGAAACATTGTGCTGTGGCCTCTTTCACAATACCTCACTGAAGCAAACAAACAGCTCAGCGACGTCCAATGTTACCACCACAGCTCACCCATCAAATATAAACAGATGCTCCACTTTACTCCGGGTGCCTCCTCAACGCGCGGTGGAGCGCGTAATATATTGACAACACACAGTTCCCATCCGTGGAACTGCTACGTAAATGAGGACACTCCAGCCCAATTTCTCGATCTCCGCTTATGTTTATTTTCTGCGCGCACACACAGCTAACAAGCAAACGCGTTTCGGCGTTGCCGCCTTCGTCAGTGCTCGCCAACGGAGCCATTTTTTAGAGTTTAAATAAAGTTAACATTAAAAAACATCACATGTTAAAATAGTAAACATAAAAGAGGCACACTAAATTCATTTACATTTGGCAGCCATCTTTAAATGGTTAGTTCACCATCCGCTATCTAATATGCTGCTAAGGATATACCCTCATTAACTAGAATTGCATTGTTTTATACAGCGCGTTTTAATTAATCTCCGTTTTTTTATTTAAAGTTTTAGCTTAGAACATTTTGTCCATGTCGCTCTCCATTCATATCCGCTGTATAT
Organism: Lissotriton vulgaris; assembly: GCF_964263255.1. Taxonomy (NCBI): domain Eukaryota; kingdom Metazoa; phylum Chordata; class Amphibia; order Caudata; family Salamandridae; genus Lissotriton; species Lissotriton vulgaris. Next base: position 1,687,524,884 of record NC_141694.1, on the reverse strand, counting down.
TGCATTATATTCCCTTGCCTAGTTTGGGATATGGTCTCATTGTTTCAGCCCTGAATGGGCATACTCACGCATTCTTAATGCAGAATGCGTCAGTGAACAATTTAAGAAATGTGCCTCAGGGTATCTGTGTAGTGCCCTGGATGGGCTTCTAATTGTCTCCATATACTTCGGAGTGATACCCTTATATGAGGTGGTGGGGACAGCGTGCAGTGTCATAATTCTTTTAAATTCTTCAAAGAGTATTCGGGTTGGGGTTTTATTCTATATATATACAGTTGGTGGCATTGTTGGACCTATCCTATAAGTGTGCCCACATCTCCTCTTCATTGTTCAGGCCTGTCGGGTTCTTGGTCTGCAACATAATAATGTAGCGAGATTCCAACATTCTCAACTTTCTCACCCAGTCTCCTCCTCTTTCAGTCTTCACCAGCTGATCCAATATGAAAAAGGATAGCAAGTTGTTGTTGCTTTGATGTTCTTTTTCATAGTGGCGAGCCACTGGGTATGCCTGCGGATATGAATGGAGAGCGACATGGACAAAATGTTCTAAGCTAAAACTTTAAATAAAAAAACGGAGATTAATTAAAACGCGCTGTATAAAACAATGCAATTCTAGTTAATGAGGGTATATCCTTAGCAGCATATTAGATAGCGGATGGTGAACTAACCATTTAAAGATGGCTGCCAAATGTAAATGAATTTAGTGTGCCTCTTTTATGTTTACTATTTTAACATGTGATGTTTTTGAATGTTAACTTTATTTAAACTCTAAAAAATGGCTCCGTTGGCGAGCACTGACGAAGGCGGCAACGCCGAAACGCGTTTGCTTGTTAGCTGTGTGTGTGCGCAGAAAATAAACATAAGCGGAGATCGAGAAATTGGGCTGGAGTGTCCTCATTTACGTAGCAGTTCCACGGATGGGAACTGTGTGTTGTCAATATATTACGCGCTCCACCGCGCGTTGAGGAGGCACCCGGAGTAAAGTGGAGCGGCAGGAGGTGGTTTGGAGTTATGGATATATATATATATATATATATATATATATATATATATATATATGTGCATATATATATACACACACACATATACATGTGTGTGTGTGTAAATTTATATATGTATATATATATTTATGAATTATACTTACCTGTAAAATACTTATATTTCTTGTAAAACCTTTACCACGCGTATAAACCTTTACCATTGAAAGGTAGGCGTGGTAAAGGTATATGCGTTATAAAAAAATACATGGTAAAGGTTATGCGTGGTAATGCCCTTCTCGCCGTAATGGCCGCGTGGTAAAGGAATGCGTGGTTACCCCATACATCCCTGGTAAATAAACTTTTTACTCAAATGAAATGAGAAAAACTTAACCAGTCTGATTAATTGTAGTACCTTTTTTCAGAGGCACAAATGTGCCATTTCAGATGTAAGGCAAAAATAGTGTGCTTTCATGCTTCATACATTTAAATTGCATTTGGCGACAGGCCAGAAAAAACGTGTTAAATATTTTAAAGATGAGAAGCGGGACAGTGGGTGAGATTATTTTTAGTGGGACCTCTCCTTGTTAAGTTCGTTCTCTATTTCCATTATTTTCTCGCATTTAGAAGGGGTGCCCGGGATTGATTTCGTCCACTGTTCCTTTCACATTGATGGATGATTTTATTGCTGCAAATCCAACCTATTTGAGACTTTCCTGCTGGCTGGTGATGTATGAGAACGCGAACTGTAGATATATATATATATATATATATATATATATATATATATATATATAAGCCCTCCAGAGGTGATTAATAATGAAGGCAAGGTGCAGGGTCTAACATACCTAGGAAGATGTAGAGGATGCTATTCTGAGCAATGACCAAACTGCACTGAATTGACCCATGGGTATCTTGGGTTGGATAAAGATGGGTGTGCCAGGGAGGCAAGGACTGAGTGAACCTAGTTAGAGTGTTGCTTCATCAGAAGATCCTAGTTAGCTAAGGATCATGAGCCGATATCTTCTACCCTAGAGTGAGAGATATGTGTCTGAGGACAGACTATCCGATGCAGCAGTCATTTTTTTTTCATCTGAAACAGCTAAAATTGATTTTAATTAGAGATTGGTTTCATTGCCATGAATACGGTTTAAGACTTGAAAATAAAAACCTAAAACAAATGTTGCTTTAACTGGTAGTTTGGTATGATAAGTGGAGATTCCATCCTGTATTTGTCAGACATGTGGGGGAAGGAGAACCAATCAGTCACTTGTGAAGGGTCTGGAGCACAGCAGTGCCAAGGAGCTGCTCGATTTGTAGGACACAAAAAAGTTCACTGATTTGTGTGATCTTCTGCTGAACGGCGCAATGTAGATTATGCGTTGGAGGTCAGCAGCAGGGCTTCAGATAAAGAAAAGCACAAGCACACATCTAACATTCCTTACATATTGGATAACGAGAATAAGAAACTGGGAGGAATGTACTTCAAGGTCTTGCACTCAGTAAGTTATCATTCTAGCTCAGGACATGTTGACTGCAGAGCCTCATCCTCAGCTTTTTTTATTTAAATATCTTGTAAGTGGGATCCTGAAATGAGCACCAAGAAAAAGCAATGCTCTGTGTAAGCACACACCTGGGCCCCTCACCTGCTCATTGACAAATGCATGGCTGGCGGTTCACAGGTAGATCGATAGTTGCCTGTGGCTCCATCTGTTGGGGGTTACCCCAAATATCGCCAGTAGTGTTATGCAGCAGATCTGGAAAAGCGCAATCCGTAAACAAGCATTGGCAAATCTAACCGGCATGACTTTTGCTGCCTGCTGGGATTGTTGCATTTTGCTTTTCTTATTAATCCATGCACACGCCACAAATTTAAAAAGAAGGGATAAAAACGAAAACAAGCCATATATATGAGGATACAAGGATAAAAAATGTCAAGAAAAAGAAATTGCCAAAGTATTAGGTCACCAGTCCCGGCCCATAAGTGCACTCTTTTTAGACAGATGTACAAAGGAAACGTACCATCACTTTCTGTGCAAGAGAGCCAGTAGCAAAAGCGGACTGAGCCATTGTCCTATGCTGTGGTGGTCAAAATCAAAATGGGAATGCATTTGATCATATTCATGGGTGAAGATGGCTGACCCATAGCCCCCAGATGTACGTTAATATATGTGCATTTTTTTATGTATGATTTTTTTTTTTAAACAAGTGAGTCTGGTGAGACAGCTGAAGCAGAATCTTAACCAAACTTAAACAGGGGAAAACGTGCCTAAGGAATGTACTAAACATTGAGAATGCTCTAGGCATAAGCATTTGTGCCATATCTGGCACCACCGCACATTCTTCTGTGTCAGTAACCTAAGAAGCGCCTCAGAACAAGCAGTTCTATTTTTGTCCCATTATTCCTATATGATTTTCAGGTGAATTAAACTGCAACCTCAGCGACGAGACACTCGTGGGTGATAGTACGCTTTACAAATACACACAACCTACCCAAACCTGCCATGACATACTTTGTTCTCCTAAACGGGAAAAGCGTAATTACACAAAATTTGGCCAAAAATTAGCACTCTATTTACAATTTGTGCTTTTTGTGATATCATGTGAATCAATTCAGTAGCTTTTGAGAAATTCACACTGAAAGAGGAGCTCTGGGTATGCTCGGAGGGCTTAAAAAATTAGATATACCTTGCCAGTTGTTCCCATGGAACTCAGTGGAAGTCTCGAAGTACCGTAAATTCAAATATAGGACCTTCCTATTGAACAAGGGATTTTTTTCTCATCAGTCATTTCAGTAACAATTTAATTGACTGGCCACAACCCAGAGAAAAATTATGCAGCTGCAATTACCGATCTAACCCCACTGTGGACAGGCATCCCTATGTACCTCCTCCGCTGCAAATGACCTTAGGCTGTGCGCGGTGGGGTTTGGCCGCAGTTCCTGCCTGATGCAAGGCCCTTCACCCAACCTCCCGCAGATGACAGCCCCTTGCAAACACCCAACTCACATCTGCATTTTATTTATTTTGTTTGTGGGTGTTGTGGTTCTCCCGTGGTACCGGCCACTCAACCATAAGCCCCATGGTTCCGCTGTACCGTGGAAGCTGAAGCTTGCGCTATACACTACCCATCCCTGAACCCTAGAAACCCCTTACTACCTCATACACTAATCCTCCCTCAACCCTAAAAAGTCCTCAATACCCCTTAAAACAACTACCTCTTAAAACTATTGCTTCTTGATACCTAAAACCCCTTTCTAAAAAAGTCCTCAATACCCCTTAAAACAACTACCTCTTAAAACTATTGCTTCTTGATACCTAAAACCCCTTTCTACACCTGTACGCTACCCATTTCTGACCCCTAAAAACCATGTACTACCCCATACACTACCTATCCCTGATCCCTAAAAATTACTTACTATTTCTATGCAGTTTCGTCCTTGATACCTAAAAACGTATTACTATCTCTGTACAGGCCGTCACCCAACCACCCTTAAATGCGTTGCAACTTACCCCGTTGTCTTGGTACGTTGTTGTAGTGGAATAGGTTGAGACAGATACGAAAACAGTGACAAATGGAAAAGGGTGGGATGAAAAATAACTTGCAAGAGTGAGATAAAGCAGCGGGAGCGTAAAATGAGGGAGTGTAGAAGGGTGTAAGAAAGAGAGGTGACGTGGACTCAAGACAATGCACCATTGGTATTCCACAATCCCAGCATTGGACAGAGCTGATGGCGGGCCCCTAACTGTTCTGGACTTATTTATTTTTACTAATTAAGAAAAAAATGATAACCGTAGAGGCCAACACAAAAGGATATAATCTATTTTGCCTGTGAATATTTAGAGACAATGTGTTGCTTTACGGCTCGTTTGGCTTCTTCGGAACTTGGGCAGATAATGAGAAAACAAAGAGCTCTTTCTGTTTGCAATGTTGCTGTGCAGGCCAAATGTTCAGCAAAGTTTCTGCCAAAACAGAGTGCATGTTGTAACGCTCTGTATCCAATGGATAACCTCAAAGGGTAGGGAGGTGTAAAATGGCTAACTTGTTGGCAAGTTCTGAATTGAGGCAGACAGACCGCGAGCAGAGAAAGATACTCACGGTATTTCTTTCATCTTGTTTTTAGAAAGTGTGTCATCCGTGCCCTAATCAAAAGTAAAGTTAATCTGAAAAGCAGGAATGCGCCTCGAAAGGAGGCGCCTCGAAAGGAGCCTGCCCCGTTCGTAGAAGGACTGGCGTCGGCCTGAAACTTATCGCTTCTCACAGACATTCACAAGCTAATCTAGAGAAAAGTGACTCAGACAGGCAACCTCCAAACATTGCACAAAATCCCACGAACATTAACATGAGCCCCGCCTGGCGCGGCTGGCTGTTCAGAGGGCTAGATATGGTCGCAGTGTCTGCGCACATTACGTTTGCTGATTCTAAGGAGAGTGGGTGTAGTACAATCAATCAATAAATCAATCAGTAAATTTATAGAGCGCACTACTCACCCGCGAGGGTTTCAAGGCGCTGAGGGTGGTGTGAGATGGGGGGGGGGGGGGGGGCGGGGGGGCTTTAGTAGTAGTACAGACTCGCCACATAAACAGAGGAGCTGCAGGTGTCCCCTTGCAGCATTGAAAAATGTGCCTTATGAAATGGGCTCTCATTAAAACCTGAATAACCTTTATTCCCTATAAAACGGTGACAGTATCTTTACTGGGAGAAGTGGCTTTGAGGTTTGCAAGTATGCTGCCCATGACATTAAATGCACCCGCCATGTTATGGCCTTGATCTGATGGCACTTTGTTTCCTGATACGAGATCTGTGGCGCTCTGCCATAAAAGCCACATTGCCCATACCACTGCCCCATCTGCACATGGTCCATGTCCTGCGGACCAGCTCTAGGGACTTCATCGGTTGATTGGGGGGTTGATTGGGGATAGGCCTCTCCTCCCCGACTCTTTCAATTTCCTTCCTTTATCTGGCTTTACATCCCGCAGCCATGCAAGTGCCTGGTTTGGAGGTATTTCCCCGATACTGGTCGAAGCTTCCTGATCACTTGGATAGTTGGTTCATTATAAGCTAGTTTGGCATGAGGATGTGGTTTCGTTTGCAGCGTGTGCTGGAGAAATATTGCACCCTTTCAGGCTTCAGCCCTATCCCAGCTTCTCTTGTGTTCGTACAGTAGAACAGTTCACATGTTGAAGCCTCAATTGCTTATATATAGTAGTAATCTGTAGAGTGAAACCCTCAGACTGTTTGGTTAAAAAAGTTGTTAGATACAGAGGCTCCCGGGTGGAGAGCACACACATCCGACATTGGTAAAGCTAATGTATCTTACGTTGACAAGCTGGTTACAGTTTTAAAAAGTTTTTATTGCAAGCATATGCAACAAAAAAATTAAACAAGAAAACATCTCACTCTTAGGACAAGAATGTACAGCACGGAATAGGGGTTTGTTCCCTGCTCAAGTGCCCGGCTGCATGCATATCTGGTATCCTGACTTTTATTTTGGCCCTTGGGCCATGCTAATCAAGTGCCTGTGTAGAGCTGGGCCTGTCCTGTGAACAGTTGTGGTGCAGCAAACGTGCACCCTTTGCGGGAAGAGGCATGCTTTCCCCTTTCTATGTATAGCACATGCAGTGGTGGTGACAGCATACAGTGTGTTGGGATGGTTATTAGTTAAATTCGATGATTGCCTGGCCTTTAAGACACAAATTAAATCAGTGGTGGGCACCTGTTTCGGTGTATTGTGCTTGCTGAAAAGGTTTCTGTCTTTTTCTGCTGAAAAAACCCAGTCATCCAGTCCCTGGTCACGTCAAGGCTATGGCAACGCACTCTCTCTGGGTTTGAAAGAGTAGTTGCTGGAGAAACTGCAGGTGGTCCAAAACGCTGCAGCTCGCCGCCTCCTGAAATTACCCATAAGAGCACATATATCGCCTCATCTGCGCGCCCAACACTAGCTTCCAATTAGGAAGAGAATTCGCTTCAAGGCTCTAGTGTCAGTTCATGGAGCATTGTACTTATGAGGCACAGAATATCTTGAAGCACGGTTTAGTTTTCATGTTACAGCTATAAACCTGAGGTCTGCCAACAAACGACTGGCAGTGACACCCAGTGACACCCAGAATTGAGACGGTCAGATCTGGAGGCCCATCTTTGGCTTAACTGGATGACACAGCTTGGAAGAAGCTCCCTCTGAAACTTCATGATATTAATCACCCAGCAGCATTTAAAAGAAGGCGGAAAACCTGGCTTTTTAATCGGGATTAAACGACTAAACTGACCTTTTTTTTTTTCCTGACTGGACACTCTGCGGAGTAGCCTTGCACACTATATGTTACATTAATCATCATTATCACCTCAATATTTTACACATGTCACTGGTATTGAGGCTTACTGGCCGTATTCACGTGAATTTCCGCTTTTATGTGTATTCCCAGAACCATTGCCCTGGCATCCTGTGTCGAGTGCATGCATATATGTAGTGCATTCATGTGTGTGGTGCATGAATCACATGCATCGTACTGAAGTCATAGGGATCATAGCACAAGATGGAGCACGAGGACTGTTCTCCCTGTGATTAGCAGTGCATTGTCTCCATTCCTGTCGCTGAAAAAGGAGATCCAGACTCTGAAGGTGGGAGGATGGACAAAGGGTTCCCTTGAGAAATTCCATAAGGGTTTTTGTTGGAAGAGGCTGCTGATTAGTCTTCCTGAACAGTGCCATTTGGGTGATGGTAGGGGTAGAGGGCATTTTGTTTTGTGTGAGGTGAGGAATGCTTCTAGGTCAGGCCTACCCTTTAGAATATCCCTGATTACCACCTTCATTGGGCTGATGACTAGAAAGGGCCTTAACAACACGGGCTCTTCTACACGTGCCATTTCCCCGTAAGCCGAACCGTGCATGCCTTAACCACGTATATGCCTTAACCACGCAATGATTGGTTAAGGCAATGTAAGGTCTAGCTGCAGAATGAATGGACGGGTTTAGGAAGAGGAATGATCGAGATGGGTGAGGTAAGTGGGGCTGGATCTTGGGGGGGGGTAGATTTCAGGGTGGTTGTAGTGTTTAGGGCACAGGAGGGGGTCAGGGTTGTTTATAGAGCAGGGATCAGTTTTAGGGCTCAGGGCAGGGGGTCTGGGTCAGGGTACTTTACAGGTGTAGGGGATAGTTTTTAGGGCTAGGGTTGGGGTATTTTTTAGGGTGTGGGGCAGTTTTTAGGGCTTAGGGCGTGAGAAAAGGGACAGTTTTAAGGGCTGGGGCAGTTTTAGGCCTCTGTACGGGGGTGGCTGGGTCGAGGTACTTTAGGGATGATGGGGACAGTTTTTAGGGCTCAGGGTGGGGTAGGCTGGGGTTGGGGTAGGTTTTGGGGCAGGTTTTGGGGCGTGGGGTTAATTTTTAGGGCTCGGGCAGGGGGAAGAGGTACAGTTTACAGGGCAGGGATCAGAGTTATGATCTTAGCACACATGTCCCTATACCCATTATGTCTTTACCACAGAATTTCGTAGTAAAGGCATACATGGTAAAGATTCAGTCGTGGTTGAGACCATGTGGTACAGCCCTGCGTTGTATCATCATACAACCGCTGATTCCCACCCAGGTGTAGAATCCTCACACCTCTTGTGTCTTTGTTGTGACTACTCGAGTTTGAAGACAGATGCTCTGCTGCCTACTTTGAGAAGCATTATTCTACATAAAGGCTGTATCTTGACTGTAGCCTGAAGTGTACCCTTGAAAAAAGAACCAAACCAGGACTGGAGTTTTAGATAGTGGATCCACATCCCCGCCTACTTAAGGTGTATATAGGTGGTACCCCCAACACCCCACTTTGGTCAAGTTCCAAGTTACCCCTGACTAGGGAAGTAAGTGCTCCACAGAATACGTGAACGTCTGTGGTGCAGCAAGAACTGTTGTGTGCCTGACAGGCAGTCCCCCAGAAGTGAGGGGGCATCTCCTGAAGTTGGACTTTTCTGCAGAAGGAGCAGAGGATCTGCCTGAAGTGCCTAGAAGCCAGCAGGCTAGGTGAGAGAGGGAAGGGGCCTGCCATTGAACTGAATGATACACCAGAGCCTGTTCAAAAACCTCTCTGGAGGTTTTAAAGGTGGTTGGTTGTCTGTGGTAAAAGGGTTCCACTAGAAGCAGCAGTTACACAGAGGAAGGAACTAACACAGTCAATAGTTGAGACAATTGCAAATTATAGAAGACAAATCCAAACCTGAAAGTCCCAATGGGGCCAATACTGGTGAACGGGTCGAAGAAGAATTTACTGGCATAACGTAGGAAGATAATACATAGAAGACAGAAAGGCATTCACTTTCCTGTTGAGAACCTTAGGAGACACACATACCATAACTGGAATAATGTGATTAAAATATCAAAATGGGGTTTTAATATCAAAGACAGATAAAAGAGTGTATTATTTAGGACTTTCTAAAAGCAATTCTATTCCAAGGCTGATTAGCCATTCGAAATACATCCTAGTATATTGAGGATTCCAACCTTTTGACATATTGGAATGTGCCAGTGTCTTGCTTTAATGCCTGGATAGTCATATTGATGCACATCGGGGTTCCTTTTGGTCAGCGTTGCATTTCAAATAGGTGCAGTTTCTCTGTTAGTGTGGCAGGTTTTTCATGTTAAATCGCCTTGCATCAGATCGGTCAATTTAAAATGTTGCAGGCTCCCGCAGCAGCCAGGGGAGTGGGCCAGGATGTGCGTCGAAACATCTAGCACCAACAAGGAGGCTGGCAGCTTCATTTAATATGACTACAGTTGGAAGCATAGACCGCTATAAAGAATTTAATTGCTGTAATCCAGCCTTTAGAGGACTCAAGGTTGTACAACAGGTTTGAAGTCTGTGTTTGGAGGCATTTGCTCTCCAGTTCTCCTCGAGTTCAGTTAATACTGTACTGAATGTTGTAACATTTTTTAGATACATGTGCAGAGACATAGGCCTTAAAGCAGAGTAAGTGGGGAGGAATTGAATTGATGCTGTGCCGCTCGGGGATAATTTAGAGTGCCTGAATTTGGGCATAACAGGGGTATATTTTGGAATGATCAGGAGAAACTCTGTTTTAGTTGAGTTTTGTCTGAGAAGGTGGCTTTATAGGCAACCTGCAAATCTCAGTTGTAGCCTATCTTGATATTTGGTGGTAGATAGCTTCTAGGGGCGATATTTTCAGATAGTACTGGTCATCTTCTATGTATTAATAGGTAACAGAACCATCCTTGCCATCCAGATCAATCAGCAGACTCTTGTGCAGAGGAAAAACTGAGGGAGATTGAGTTTGTTGACTCTGTAGTATGTGAGGATAGTTTGGGACCTGAAGTATCTGTTTGAAGAAATAGTAGTTTAGAAAAATAGAGTTGGGAAAAATTCTGGACCTTGCTCACTGTTCTCTCTCCTTTCGCTTGTGCCTTGCAAGATGCTGATGAAGCCTTGCAGATGAATACTTCATGTGCTGCTGAGACATAAGGATAGTCCCACCTCACAGTCATCCGGCCGGTGTAGAGCACCATCCATCACTTGATAGTAGACAGTCTATCCTGGATTGGTATTGTGCATTTGGTATCGTGTGAATATATTTTAAATTTAAATTACATTTTTTAAGCTGAACAATCAACGTCATATTTGAGAGAGTAAAGCATACCTTGCAGCCAAAAAATAGGTAGACGTGATAGACCTCAACCAAAGCAGTCACAAGTCTGGAGTGGTTCAAGCAAAGCAATCCGTGTTACTAGGCAACCCGGGAGAGGCATGACCATTAACTGGCATCCAACTGAATATTCACATAGATTCTTAAGTCAGACTTGGTCTTTAGGTCTAGATCTAAAATCAGTGTTACAATAGACTTCTTCTGTAGCATTGAAATAGATTGTGTTGGCCATCCACTTTTAAAGTATGAGGGTTCTAGTTCTATAGTGACAAAACCCTGCTGTGTGTGACATATTGGAGTTGAAAAGAGAATTTTAGCCAATATTTCCTCATCGAAACTGCAATCCCGTAATTTTAAATGTAGTTTTGTGCAGACATACGCATGTTCTCAATACACTTTGAAACACTGAAAAGCCCAACTGTGCCACTCAGTTGGGATCTGGAGGAACCTTTGTTCCCCCGTTAGAAGGCCCTTTAGGCATTACAAGTAACCACAATCTGGACAGGCCTCGCTTGCACCCAGTCCGGCCCATGCAGTAAAGCATAACCAAAAAGAAAACAAAAAACTAGCAATATGTGCAACCCAGCTCCTTCAGCATTGATTTCCACTTTCACTGCTAAAGTGTTACTCATGGTGTGTGGCCGGTCATCCTTGGACGGCTACACCCAACACATGATACCTTTTAGTTTGTGGCCATAGCGGTGCACTGGATCATAGGCCCTTAAAGTCCACTTAACAAGTGGGCCCACGCAAGCCCACCAGAGATGGGATTAATGAAGCAGAATCAGACAGGCAGCAGTTGGTGCAATACTTAATAATTGCAGAAGAGTTGCAGATTTTTCTGTTATATCCCAGAGGCTTCCAGGAGTGGACTGGCGAGTAGGAGCCCACCAGCATTATTGGGACTATTTTCCCCCCTCCCAAGCAAAATCAGAATCCTCTAAAGCCACTGTTGAGGAAAGGTCGAGTGAGTCTTACCTGGGCTGACAGACTGCAAATAGTCTGTGCACACTTGTACATGTATTTGTTTGCATGTAGATAGCTGATTAAAGTCCGACCTTTTGGTTTTTCCAACGCTTGTTTTAAAAATGCTAAGAAGCATGCAAAATGTGAACAGTGGTTATAGAGGTGAAGACATCAGTTTGTTTTGCTTTCAATGACAGTATAATGGATATATATATATACACTTGTGCAGGCTGGAAATATTCAAGGTTAGTTTTAATTTTTGTAAAGCAACAATTCGAGGCTTCCTGTCTTTGGAGGCTATAAGGGAGTACGTTAATCTTCCACGAGAGGAACGCCTCATTCCAAAATGACCTCAATATTTCCCATTGGTTTCTGAGAGTTTTTGCATTGCTAGCCTTTTTCCTGTGTGCGTTTAACGAGCCAGCCAAGCAGAGTCTTCATAACATGCTCTCTAGCAGCCGAGGGTCAGTATGTGGGAAGAGATGTGAGTAGAGGTATTACAGCTCTTTGCTGAGCATGCATGTCTGTTATAGCGGTTATTTACCTAATAATTATCTCTTATCGCTGGTGTATAAAAGTAATCCCTGAAAGATTTAGCCTTTAGTTTCCAACTAGAAATCAAGCAATTTTCTGGGAGTTGTGTCACTACTTAATTGATTGTACTCTCAACTTCACCAGCAGAGGGCAAATTCCAAACACTGTGATTAGAATTTGGACTTGTACACCTTGCAAGTCCTTAAAGGATGATCCTGCTACTGTAATAATGTGGTTTGCTTTCATGGTGTTAGTATTTATCACAATCCAGAAATCCAATACCAAAATCAAAAGGCTCTTCGTTGTATTTCCCAGATTTCTTCATCTTAATTCACGCTATCAAGGTAGTTGTTTAGTAGATGCTAACTCCTGAGAATACATCAAACATATTCATCTTTAGCACAATCCATAGTCTGCTCTTTGACTTGTTGTGGTGAAAAGGAACTTGCCTTAGAAGTAAAGAAACTACATTTTGTACCTATCCAAACAAGAATCAATATCACAGCCCAAATTTTGACCCCTATAGAAAGAACATACTATATGCAACATTTATTTGCGCACACTTTATGCTTCTGCTCAACCTGTCTTCTTTAAGCCTTCTCAGTAATTGTGAATTGTGCCTGTTGTTAACCTGATGTGTGTGGGGTTGTTGGTTTCGCTTGCTTAGACTGGAGGCTCTTCTGCTTTGGGAACCTGAATTGAAAGCCCCCCATGATTCTCCAGTCATCAGCATTCCCTTTAGTATAAATCTTTAGTATAAATCTCCAAATTGTTTTTGAATCTCGTTCAGCGCACTGTCTGAATAGCCCTACGTCTATTTTAGTTGAGGTTAGAAATGTTGGGTCTCCGAATGAGTTCGTGCAGCTCATTCATTGAAAATCAGTCCCCTTTAAAAAAAATTCTGCTGAAGAAAACATTAAGGGGCCTCTTTGTCAAATTCTCAACTTAGATGCACCAATGTTTACATTTAGAAGTGTAAACTGAAGTTTGTTTAACCAGAGAACTTGAATTTATAATTGTCGATGTATTTGCGGACATGTAAAATTACACCACATAGTGTTAACTTCACCACTGAGCAAATCTGCTTCAAGGGGCTTATTGTTGGCATATCACGGCACGACTTGCAGCCTGAATAGATGGACATCCACGGATTTAGCAGCTGGCGGGCATTCGCAGGCTTTTGGCAGGCACATTTCTATCATACAGGATAGTCGAGAGCAGCATCCACTGCTCTGTCTTCCCCCCGCCCACCGTCTCTTACCCCCTCCATTCCTCCTTTCTTCACGCTTTTCTTTCCTTTTTACGAGGGTGAACAGTGGTAACCGAAATAAGGTACACCAACCGGTCAATCACGACCAGACTACTGACCTCCAGCCATGCTTGCCGTCATGCCTTATGTAACCACAAGGCGTATGTAACTCACCTGTATCGCCCTCATGCATCACTACTGTACTGTATATATAAAAATAACATTTTAATAAAAATTATTTGAAATCAAAAAAAACAAAAAATCCTGCCAAGGTGAGAATAAAGAAGCAGTGCAGATAAAATTGCTGAGATGTTTAGGAAACGTAAGGAGTTTCTGCATCTGAAAAATATTACCCTGTGGCAAACACAAAGCGGAATTTTTTAATGTGGTAATGGACGTTCGCAAAGCATGCTTAAATATATAGCTGTTACAAACACACATGCGATATTCACATTTAAGTAACTTGAAATTCACCCAGTATTCCAGAACTACTCCTGCGAAAATGAGGGTCACAGCCGCACGTCTAGAACTCTGTGACCTCACTGTGCATCCCAAAAACGGCGTACATTTACTCCAGGTGTAGACGTAAGACTACAGAAGTACATTTCCAAATGTAGGGTTATGGCTTTGGGATTAAATTCAGACTATTTTTTGAGAATCCGTTCATTCATGACTTGTAGTATACGGTGATGTTGGCCTGTTAATCAGATGAGTAACTCTGTTTACTTGTAATCTCCTCCAGTGACTAAGAAATATGGCGAAATTCAAGTGCATGTTTTGTCAGTCGTGTGCTGCCTGAATGCCGTTTTGGAACTTGATACCTTTGTTACTTCAACTGTGTTCAGACTTGTTATCAACACCCTTCCCCCGTGAAACTAAATACACACTTGGCAGGCGCGTGGGACCTTTCCTTTTATATTGTTGGACACATTCTTGCAAACTGGCACTGTCATTCCAGAGCGGCTTCCTCGCAGACCGACTCATTGACAAACTATTATAACCACTTGTGCGCTGCTCTTCAAGGTCTGTGATGCTATTGGCATTTGTGGCAAAACACAGAAGCTCTGATTATAGGTTCCTGATCGGAACTGATTTAGATAATCTTTTTATGCTCACCAAATAACTGGAAATGCTCAAATGTAAAATCATTCACTAACTGTATTTTGTAGTCTCAAAGTGGTGGTCGCACCCAGAAGACCTTCGTTTCCAAGCCTGCAGTGCCTTTGCAAATTAGAGGTTCCCCATTGAACACAACCGGGCACCCAAGGTCGAAACAGCACCAGGCCGCACTAGTGCTGCTGAGGGTGCACCTTTAGTGCTTCTTTGTTTCCCCATTTGCCCTGAGCTAAAGATCAGGAGCTTTGGTCCCACAATCAAGTGGCCTGCTTGCCCGCAGCCACCAACCGCAGCCCTCCTATCCCCTATTGGATAACATTGGGCCTCAGCACTCTGCACCCGGCTGCCCTAGTGCCGCTGAGGGTGTAACTAGAGTGCACCCAAGACCCTGAGGGACCCCTGAGTCTACCCCCAGAACCTTCACTCCCACTACCAAGTACTTACCTCAAAAGTGATAACACTATTTCTCTCCATGAGATAACGTTGACTGTTTTTTTTGGAAAAGTTTGTAAGTGTGGAGTTTGAAAAGCTAAAGAAATTCTTTAAAATTGCACTAACAAAAATGATTTTATTTACCTGTTTGCAGGAAATGTCCCTGAGTAGTATCCAGGTATACTACTCTAAGTAAGAAAAGTAATCTCTAAAGTAACTTACCTGTAATCTTACTGAAAATCCCATTCAAGGTATATGTACTGCATTCTGAAAAGCATTGCATTATCAGTAACACTACTGCAATCAAATCAAAGTAAATTTACAATTGCAATCGAAACTGTATTACAACTGTATATTTACTGCAAAGTACTTATCACTTACCTGTGCCACGCTTGCTTGGTTCTAGAAAATAAAATAACTAAAATAATATTTTTAAAGAAGAACAGTTGTTCTGAAGTTCAGTCTTCGAGTGTGTGAATTCATTTGCTGACTGTGTACAACAAATGCTTAACACTGTCCTCTGATACTGCCTTACTACTCGACCAAGCAACCACAAATAGAGAGTAAGGTACTATCTAACTTTACCTCTGCCTACCTTAGGGGGTCCACTGGACTCTGCACACTATACCTCACTTATGTATGGTATATACAGAGCCAGATTCCTACAGTAAAACACTCCCAACAACCACCAAAGAGAGATAAGCGCTTAGTGACCGTTTAGTGCTCCATGGGATTGGCTGGTCTATGGAGGACCCAGCATAGGCCAGAAGTAATACTCATATGCTGCAAATGCTGTGATATCGCTCTCTAGATTAGATTATATCATGGTCCCACAACATGAGTTGGGCTGGGTTTGAGACACCCTATGCTTACCCAGAGGCATATCAGACCACTCACTGGTGCCCACAATATGTCAGGCATCCCTAAGTCGTTTGGCGTTGGAATGGAGTCTCGGTCCATGGGACCTCACAGACTAGGAAAAAAGTAGACTTTCCTGTTTGTAACTATTTTTGGTAAATTCTGATGGGGTTTTTCCAGTGATTGCAATACCTTTATTAAACAGTGGCTATCAATAGTTACACCTTTTGGCGCCATTAAAAACAAAAGAAAAACTGTTTTGGGTGTTTATGAAATGTTTTGTTTTTATTATTGCTTGCTTTCTGCATGGTATATAGACAGTGTACTTAGAGTTCATATGAGGTCCAAATGCATTTTTACAAATCAAACTTATTCATTGAGTCTTTGGTCATATGCGCTCTCTTTTCTTCCCATGTGAAAAGGCCATCTCAACATTGGCACTTGAACGGGCAACACCAAAACAGCCAGTTCACAATTTGCTAACTTTGTCCACTGACATAGCTTTCCATGCCAATACTGGTGCACCTGATGATTGTGATTCTTTGGGACTGGTTCTGCAATATATGCATTGAACTGGGTGCATATGCCCTCAGAATTATTAAAGGGGTCAAAAACGAAGCAGTACTTTTCAATTTCTGGAGAACATTCTCCTTTAAGGAAGGGATCTAGAACTTATGCAGAATACCACAGTGAGGCTTCTTGGACTTGAAATGCCATGTTTGGTGAAGGGACATTTGTATGCATCATCATTGCAAGCCATTTCTCATGCATTGTAAAATACAATTTCCTGAATTGCTCCTCAATATTTTGTTGCTTACCAAGTGACAAGTGTTCTAACATGGAACATGTTGCAGTGTTAAAGTCACTAAAAGTGTCTCCAGCCCACACTCAAGGAGATGTTTCATATCCACACCAATTACGCTGAACATTTGGTAGACAAGGATATTTTCAGACTCTAGTTTTTTGATTATGTCTACTAAAGCAGTCATGTGTTCCTGTAAAAATCTACGAATGCAGTAGAGTGTACTTTTTTCACATCACTATCAATATGCGACCAGAAATCCTCACATTTCTTGCCTTTGTCATCATCACCAAGCAAAAATTCAGGAAACAGTTGCCACATAGATAATATTGGACTGAGAACCATCGGCTAAAAGACAAAGTTGGGGTGACTCTTTGATGCCACATAAAGCACACAGTGAGAAATATTTGTATTTTAGTCGCTGCGTATAACGAAACTGTACACCAAAATGGACTACAAAGACAATAGCCTTCTTCATTAACTCTGAAGATTGTAAACATGCTTTAAGCATACCATCTACCAAGCATTTCTTACAGGGAAGCACTTGAGCTCAGGTATCGATTTTGACAGGTCATCGCACAACTTTTTCATATACGTAGTCGAATCACTGCAAATACAAACAATATCACTCCAATCTTAGTTGAACTTGATAAGAAATTTTTCCAGCAACATTCCAAGTGACACTGCGTTTCATGTTTTCCAAAAGTCTGGTGTCATATTTTCACCACTATTCCAGATGCTTGGTGACATCGCTCTCTTAATATAATACTGTCACTACACTTTGCATTGAATATTTAAAGCCTGGGGTTCTGGAAATTCACCTACTATCAATACTGACTCGCTAGAAAAGAGGGTTTTATGTATCAAAGGGTTTCCCCCACTTTGTGTCTGTGGGTTAATGTGATGGTACATATTGGGAAAGATTCTTATAAAACCAGCTATTTTACCCATCATAAAAGAATCAAACATAGCCAAAATATCAAATCTATTTTAGCTACTTCCTGAGTCTCTACAGTTTATAAAATAATTAAATAAGACCTAAAACATGCTTCTAAATCCTGCACCTTTCAACTAAAGACCACACAACTTAAAAAATCAAAAGGGAGAAAGAACAATGATTTAGTGACATCCCTAAACCACAAAACTCAAGCAGGATAATGTTCGCCCAGTGTTTCTTGCTGCTATTTTGTATAACACAGTTACATTGTATTGGTGTCCTCCAGGAAGAAATAAAAATGACTCTTTATCTCTCCTTTTCCTTTCTTTGAATGGCATTTGTATTTGTAGTTGAATTTATAGAGCGCGCAGCTACCCACAAGGGGTCTCCCGGCGCCGATTGAAATAATGCTACAAATGGCAGTTGTTATTGAGGAAAGAGCTAGGTTTTAAGGTCTCTGCGGAATTTCATCAAAGATGGTTCAAGTTTCAATTTGACCGGAAGAGACTTCCACAGCCTAGGAGCAACACAGGAGAAGGAGCGACCGCCCATTCTCATCAGTTTGAAACGTGGAATCAGAAAGTTTCCATGAGTTGAGGATCTAAGAGGGCGGGATGGAGAATATTGTTGAACAAGAGACTGTAGGTAAGCTGGAGCCAGCCCTTGTTTGATCTTATGCATAAAGCAGAGGGCTTTAAATTTGACTCTGTTTTCTATGCGGAGCCAGTGAAGTTCCTTAAGAAAGGGGGAGATATGGGATCTCCACGGGACCTTACAAAGGAGACGGGCAGCCGAATTTTGGACAAGCTGCAGTCTCCTCTGAATCTCCAGGGTAACTCCAAGATAGAGCACATTCCCGTAGTCCAGGCGAGAAGTGATCAAAGCCTGGACCACTGAACGCCTCGTCGAAACTGGGAGCATCCATAGGATTTTCCGGAGCCACCCCAAGATGGAAAAGCAGGTGGCTGCCACCTTGGCCACTTGTTGCCGCATGGAGAGCGAATCATCCAGAACAAAGCCTAGGTTGCGTACCTGCGTAACAGGAAGGGGTGGATAACCCATTTCCGACGGCCAGTGAACGGGGCTCCAGAGGTGCTTATGTTTGCCCAGAATGACCACCTCCGTCTTGTCTCCGTTCAGTTTCAGGAGGTTCGCCTGCATCCACTCAGCCACTCGGCTGAGTCCTTGTTTAAGAGCAGATGGAGAATTTGCTTCGGCCGAGGAGAGGGAAACAAGAATCTGAGTATCATGGGGGGCGCTAGAGGGCGCACTTGCCGAATGGCTGCTCTTGTGTGAAGCTCCGGCCGCCTGGCATGAATATCCTTCCGTAATCCTTTCTTCTCTGCATGCACCCGCCCGAAAATCCACACGGAGGTACGCCAGGGGACAATGAACACTCGGTGAAACTCTGGAGGCGATCCCCCCTGGGACACCGGAGTTGTGACCTGCGGAACTCCCCGGCCGGCGTGTGACTGGCCGTGCCGGTGCCTGCTGTCGGCTGCTGACCCTGCGCGAGCCCGGGGATCACCACGAGGCGAGTGGGCCTCCAGCGCTTGGACGGCAGCGCTGCTGCTACTGGCGGTGAGACTAGCGTGGAGAGGGGGCCAGGGGGATACGTGCAGCTCACATAGCTGGCGCAGCGGGGGCGGAGGAAGTGCGGAGCCCCCCGCTGTTTTCGCCCGTCTGAAAGCCCCATTGCTGCAGTGCATGGCGCGATATCTCGGCGCCATAGTGGACTGACTGTCATACTCCAATGGACTCGTGGCGTCCTGAGGCCTGACCCCCCACCACTACATACGGCCTGCATGACTGCTTGCTGTCGCCTTCACGACGTGCTGCCAGGCCCGGCAGCCTAGCACTATTGCGTGGGCCCTCACGGCGCTACGCCTCCTCATTGCTGCAGTGCGAGGCGCTACTTATAGGCGCCATAGAGAACTGCCTGAGCACTCCTGCAGCGGACCCGGAACGGCGCTATTGGGTGGGTCTTCAAGGCGCTGCACCTCTGGCTGGCGCTCCTGCATTTGCTCCCAAGGGGCCGACACGACCTGGCAGAGAGATTCCAGAGGGTAGCCTGAGAGGCCCAGTGACCTGCCTTGCAGTCGCGACGCACGACCTCGGAGTCTGCCCGTTGCCGGTGCCGCAGCGAGCGGACGTCTTGTGGCGCCTGGCGCCCCTGCTCCTACCCTGTAGGCGCTATATCACTGGGCTGCCGTCCCTGCGTTGTGAGGCCTGTCTGCTCCTGCACTGTACTCCTTCTCACGGAGGTCTCCCCGCAAACGACAGCTGACCTCCCCCAGTGATCGGCGCGACAGCTACGTGATAGACATTGCTGCGCCGCACTACATAGAGTGGGATCGCTATATCCTCTATCAGCCTCCCTCCAATAGTGGTGCAGACGGCACATAGGCGCAGACAACCATTATTCATCTTGCCACCATGGGGAAACCGGACAGTCGCCAGCCCAAATTGCAGTTTGAGACCTCGGCGCAGAAAAAGGCGACAAGACACACTGGAGACGTGGTACCGCCCCGAAGCCCGGTAACGGAGGCCTCGACATCAACCCAGCTGACCCCAGATATGACCGCAATCCTGCAAGAAATGCGACAGGGCTTTGCGACAGTGGTCGATAAAGTGGATAGACTCACGTCCAGGATGGACGGCATAGCCCAGAAGATAGACGTCCATGAAGAACGCATATCTGAGGCGGAACGCAGGATATCGGCACATGATGACACGACCGCGGCTCACGAAACTCGCCTTGCCAGGATGGACAACGTCCTGAGGGTAATCGCTGCCAAGAACGAGGAATTGGAAGCTAGGAGCCGACGGAATAACATTCGAGTCACGGGCATTCCGGAATCGACCAACACGGGGAGGATGGAATTATATGTCGAGAAACTGCTCTCAGCAACAGTCGGGGCAGAGGCTCTTTCGGCGCACTTTATTGTGGAACGTGCACACCGCTCTCTTGGGCCTCAACCCCAACCGGGGGCACCACCGCGACCCATAATTGCACGCCTCCTAAATTACCGAGATCGCGATGCGGCGCTTAAGGCAGCCAGAGCAAACCAGAATCTGGCATATGATGGCGTGCCCTTCTCGATATACCCTGACTTTACCCCGATGGTCCAGGAACAGCGGCGGAAATTTCTTGCTGTAAAGAGGAAGCTTCGAGATTTGAACATTGACTATGCTCTCTTATACCCGGCCAAGCTGCGAGTCACACACCAGGGTACGCAGCACTTCTTTCTCAACCCACAACAGGTCGAAGACTACATTAAATCCTTGCCCAAAAGATCCAGGCGACCTGCGGACGCTGAAGACTTAAATGCATCTGGTCCTGAGTAGGGGGCGACTGGCTCTCTTCGGATACATCCTTCCGCAAGTGATGGATTCGTCTTCACTCCCCTCGCTGCTGGGGGGAATTCATTTGACTAGGAGATAGCTGCCGCTACCACTGGGTACCATGGACGGGTGCTGCACCGAGGATGGTAATGTATGCCAGGCACCACCCCCCCTCGTCCCTCTCTGCTCCACGGATGAACCCAGGAATGGACATGCACGGAGTGGGATAGCTGGGGGTGGTAGACCGTGCACCTCTGATGACCCCTAATGGGTGTTCCCCAATGACATTGACTTTGTTGCTTGTTTGTTGGTTGCTATCTAGCACAGTTTTGGGTAACGGGTGGGGGGCGGGACAGGGATACTGGCGAGTTGGGGTGGCTTCAGTGGGTGGGGGGTGGTGGAAAGACTATCTAGTAGAACGAACTTACTCTGGGCGCAGTAGATCTTCCGTTGGAATTGTTGATCTGCCTCGCTATTTTTGGTTACCTGCTGTGGACCGTTTGTCCCTTTTCCAACTAGGCCTGAGGCCTGGAGTTATCCGGGGAGGTATGGGGGGAGGGGAATGCTGGGGTTACTGTTGGGTTTCAAGTTTTGACATGTGCATGTGGTGGTCTGAACTCACACATTTGCCCTTTGAAGGGCTCCGTAATTGTGGCCGGGGGGCTCGGGGGCGGGGTGGGTGTGGTGCGCACTACTTATGGCAGAGGCGTGACGGAGGTGTTGGGGGTGATTCATTTCTGCTTCAGTTTCTGCTTCCGCTTGAGGGCTTAGCACTGGTCCGAATGTATAATGTTCTATTGGTTGGGAGGGTGGGCTTGGCAACCCTTCATGCTCTGATCCCGCGGTTATGGTACTACACGTTTACATGGATAACACACGCCTGAATGTGATTACTTGGAATGTGAGGGGGCTGGGAGATCATAGGAAGAGGAGACAGATATTGAGCTACCTGGATCGCCATAATGTTCACATTGCTTTCCTACAGGAAACGCACTTTGCGCCCCACAAATCGCGAGCCTTTGGGAGCAGGTGGGCTTCTCACTCGATCTTTGCTAACTACTCCTCATATGCCCGAGGTACGGCCATACTAATTAAGAGGTCCACACCTTTTCGGCTGGCGGGCTCCAAAGTAGATCCCCAGGGGAGGTACTGTGTGCTATGGGGTAGGCTGGGACACATGTCAGTGACACTTGTCTGTTGTTATGGGCCCAACACGGATGACCCGCAATTCTTTACCTCACTGTGGGCGGCGATAGTTGAGACAGGTCCACAACACCTCATATGGGGTGGAGACTTCAACATAACCCTGCACCCCCCCATGGACAGATCACACCCTGCCCCACATCACTATACTAACGGGCGCGAGGTCCTTAGAGCGACTATTGCTGGTAACAATCTCATTGACGCCTGGCGGGCACACTGCGGGACTAGAGAGGAAGGTACACACTTTACTGCGCAAGCTAAGTCATGGGCGAGACTTGACTATTTCCTACTAACCTCACAACTGTACACAGCACTAATACATGCATCTCATCTCCCCAGGACCTACTCCGATCACTCTCCCGTTTTGATCACGTTGGCTGGTTCTGAGCTAGGCCCCCCAGTGACGGCGTGGCGCATGCAGCCCACTATGTTATTGGACGCGATATTCCAGGAGGAACTCCGTGAAGAATGCCTAGACTTCTTCAAACGTAACAAAGACTCAGTCCAAGACGTTGAGACCATATGGGACGCCTTTAAAGCCACGCTCCGAGGCTTATGTATATCGAAGGGCTCGGGAGTGCTCAAGAGCATACTCACGCGATTACGCAGCATAGAAGCTGAATTACGCAGTGCTGAGAGCCGTCTTAGGACGCACCCTGACACGGCGACCCTCGCTACCATCCGCGATAAATTGTCGGAATTCTCAGAGGAGGCTGCTCGGGAGGTGAAGTTTCGGAACAAATACTGGGTGGCCAGGAGGTATGGGGAGGGGGAGAGGCCCGGGAAGGCTTTAGCAGCAACGGTCAAACTGATGCGATCGCCGACGGTAATATTAGAGCTTGAGACGGCGGAGGGGCTGGTACTTAGAGACACCACTCAAATCCTTAACGAATTTGTGCGACATTACAGTACGCTATACTCCACTAGCAGACACAATGAGCTCACGTTGGATGATTATTTGGCAGATATCTCCTTGGGGTGGTTGAGTGATGCGCAGAGAGCCTTCTTGAACGCCCCTTTTGAGCTGGATGAGGTCCGGGAGGCCATCATGGGCATGAAGTCGGGCAAAGCCACTGGTTTAGATGGCGTGCCTATAGAATTCTACAAGACTTTCATCGACTTCATGGCTCCGGTGTTGCGGGAGGTCTTTGAGGACGCCTTGGAGGTGGGCCATCTCCCTGCCTCCATGAGAGTTGCCCTCATCACGTCGCTGCTTAAACCTGGGAAACCCGCCTCCAGCTGCGACTCTTACAGACCTCTATCCCTGTTAAACTGCGACGTTAAAATTCTAGCGAAACTGATTGCGACGCGCATAGGCCTCCTCCTGCCTGCTCTCATTCTCCCGGACCAGTCCGGATTTGTCCCTGGAAGAGCGACGTCGCATAATCTCCGTACCTTTTTTTCAGTATACGACTCCGTCCATGAGGATCTCCCTATGGCAGCTATTTTTTTAGACGCCACCAAGGCGTTTGACTCGCTCGAATGGGACTATGTGTTTAAAGTTCTGGAGCGAATGGGTTTCCCGCCTCTCTTTATTTCCTGGATTAAATTATTGTATACAAATCCAACTGCCAGAGTACTCATCAATGGGAAATTGTCGTCGGAATTCCCGATCACCAGGGGGACAAGACAGGGGTGCCCACTGTCCCCTCTTCTGTTTGCTATAGCCACTGAACCTCTGGCGGCTGTATTGCGACAGCATCATCAGGACAGGGCAATGCGCTGCTTTCAGAGACAATTACTCGTCTCTATGTATGCGGACGATATCACCCTCTATGTTCGCCACCCAAGCGATAACTTGCATCCTATACTTCGTGAATTCATTCGGTTTGGTGCCCTCTCGGGGGTTCAAATCAACTGGAAGAAATCATGTATCTTCCCCCTTACTGCCTCGACAGTTCCATTCCCACTGGAATTTCCACTTGCCTGGAGCACGGGGGATTTTAAGTACCTGGGTATACATGTGGAAAGGAGTAGAGAAGAACTGATGCGTGCAAACTATGGCACTGTGATGGACAAGTTGAGCGACAATATATCTAGATGGATCACGCTCCCTCTTTCAATGGCGGGTCGTGCCTCGTTAATCAAAATGATCATACTCCCTCAACTTCTGTATCTATTCTTGAATATTCCGTACCACCCCGGATCCTATTTTTTTCGTCTGCTACGTTCAGAATTGCTCCGACTAGTGTGGGGTGGTAAAACGCCCAGACTCAAATGGGAGATTCTTGTCCGGCCATTCGCACAAGGGGGATTTGGCATCCCTGACTTTGAACTCTATTACCGGGCTGCACAGGCTCATTATGCGTACTTTTGGGTGCGCCAGCAAAGATACATGCCTCAACTGGCGGCGGAGCACTGGTTAGCACACCCGATCCCCATTGAAGGCGCGCTCTACTCCCAGGTGGAGGGTAGAGACAAGACCCCTTCCACTGTGTCGAGCACTGTGACGGCATGGCACGCTATTGTGTCCAAGCTGGACTTGCCTTTCTTATACGCACCGAAACTGCCGCTGGCCTACCACCCACAGCTGCCGCTCCTACAGGAGGCTGGCTTTCAAAGACTATTGAAAAAGATTGGTGTTGCTACGTGGGGGGACATGTACCTGGATGGCGTCTTCCGAACTAGAGAACATTTCTATGAGAGCATCCACCCGACACCTCTGGACTTGTTTTATTATGTCAGACTCAGACACGGCTTACAAGCTATCACGCCTGATTTCCCCTGCGAGCCCCCGGTGCTACCCCCCTTGCAAAACATGCTGCTTCACGATCATCCTATTAAGCTAGTATCTACACTCTATAAATCTATACGGGCTAACACGACATACACTGATCTGCCCGCTAAGCAGAAATGGGAACAAGATCTGACCTTGACTTTCACGGACACGCAATGGGAATTTTGCCTGCAACAAACTGAGCGTATTTCATCTAACAGCCGCTATAGAATAATCCACTATAAATTTCTGCACAGGCTATACCACACTCCAGCGCGTCTTCACAGATTCAAGCTTAGGCCTACAGATGCCTGTGACAGGTGTGGGGCCCCGGGAGCTGATTTCCTTCACCTTGCATGGGGATGTCCTGCAGTAAATGAATACTGGACTCAGGTGTTTCAGGCCCTCTCCAAAATGATACACATGACGGTGGATCCATCCCCATTGGTGGCCCTTCTGGGGTATGTTGCACCTCTTCAGGCGGCTCACCGCAAATATGTGGCACTAGCTATGCTTCTGGCTAAACGCAGGGTGGCCTGTAGATGGGGGCGGGGAAGGGCGCCCAAATTCAAGGATTGGTTAAGTGATATGGTATACTGCCAGGAACAATTGAATACCTATTCTGAACTTATGCCGCCTACTTCTAGGCCTACTGACATATGGGCCCCGTTACAATGTTATTTGGTAACCGATCCGCCCGAGGATGACAGCGAGTGAAGGTGGGCGGTAGAGTGCCTTTGCTGATATGTCTTGAGCTTGCACTGTGGCATCTGGATTGCTGGATATGGCATGATATGTTTGCTGCCTCTCCCCGCTCCCCCCCCCCTTCTTCCCCCCCCCCCTCATTCTCCCCCCCCCCCTCCCCCTTTCTGCCCCCCCATCCCTGCCCCCCCCCCGTTCGAGGCCCTATGTGAAGTACCTCATCCTCAGTGACGTCCCGGGATGCCTGTCTGCCCACTACTTCCGATACTGTGGCTCAGCCTTCCCTCTTCTGTAATCTCATGACTCTGCCACTCTGATAGCACCGAGCCTACCAAGAGTAGATATGCCCACCTAGATGCCCGTGTGCCCCCCCCCCCCCCCCCATCCCCACCATCAATCCTGAGTTTGTATGGACACTGCACATGTCAATTGTTATATAAAAATTCAAAAAAACTCGAGACTCATTTATTTAGCTGTAAGACGCGGCACTTGTCACTTAGATGGAACTGTTGGCAAAATTGTTTTCAAAGCACTTGCATGTCGAAAATGATTTGTATTTCTGTAAGCACTGATAGCGGCCGGCCTCCGGGTTGTTGGCGAGACGCTGTGTATTCCTGACAATGCTCAATAAATGTCTTGAACCAAAAAAAAAAAAAAAAAAAAAAAAGAATCTGAGTATCATCTGCGTATGAGTAGAGGGAAAGACCAGCGTCTTCCACAATATTTGCCAAGGGCCTCACATAGATATTAAAGAGCATAGGGCTCAGAGAGGACCCCTGCGGCACCCCATGCGCAGATGGGCGAACAGAAGAAGAAGAATCTGAGGAAACAACCTGAAAAGTACGGTGGTTCAAGAAAGAGGACAGCCAGGCCAGGGCAGAGCCAGTCACCCCGGCCGCTCTCAATGCTCTCAAAAGGATAGGGTGTAAGACCATATCAAATGCGGCACTTAAATCTAGAAGAATAAGCGCCGAGGTTTCACCATGGTCAAGACGAGAGCGTAAATTCTCAGTGACCCCCAGGAGGGTTGTCTCTGGGACGGATGTAAAAAACCTGTAGTCTCAACATGAGAAGTAAGGTGTGTGTTAATATGCCTCTCCAGGATCTTTGAGAACATAGGCAGCAAGGAGATGGGACGAAAGTTAGCAAGCGTCTTGGGATCCGCACCAGGTTTTTTTTAAGAGTGGGACCACCATGGCTCTTTTCCATTCATCCGGGACAATAGATTCCCGCAATGAGGAATTCAAAAGCTCTTGAATGACCAAGAGAACGTCAAGAGATAGCTGGCGAAGAATGGCCATGGGGATTGGATCCAGAGGGGAGCCAGAATTTACCTTGGCCATACAGGCAAGGAACGAGTTTGAGTCTAGCAAGGGCCACTCCGAAATCTGCGCTTCCGGAGATGGAGAGCCCAGTATGTCCAAAGTGGGGGAGTCAGGAGGGGGCTTAGGGGAGGCCAAAGAAAGGGCACTATAGATAGTTTCGACTTTGGATATAAAAAAGTCTGCAATTTCATTGCATTCCAATTCCCCTAACGCGGGTGAAGTGGGGGAGGTGTTTGAGCCTGCTAACTTCTTAACCATAGAGAAGAGAGCTTTTGGCCGATTGATGGCCCTTTCGATAGACTCCGAGACATAGAAGGCTTTCGCCTTTCTGCAAGCTCGATGGTATTGCCTGAGTACTGATCAATATGTCAGTTTGTCATTGAGAGCATAGGTTTTTCACCAAGATCTCTCCAGATGTTTACATTTGGACTTCATTGCTTTCAAATTGTCCGTGAACCATGGGGCTGGAGCAAGATGTGGGATAGGTCGTCTGGGACGAGACGGCAAATGGCGGTTAATGTTTGAAGTAAGCCAATGAGATACTTCCTGGATCAAAGAAGAACACCTAAGTTTGATATCAGGGCAGGTGGCAGTGAGTGAGGCGTTAAACACTGAAATATTCAACTTAGTCCAGGCTCGATGGTTGCCCGTAGGGCCAGAAAAGAACATATTTTTAACCGTTTCAGCAAGCAGAGTGAAGTGAATTGCAAGATGGTCAGACCAATCAAGGGGGAGGGCAGGAGAGGTGCAGTCGAACAGGATGTTAGAGATAACCGGATCACGTAGATGGCCCGCCTGATGGGTAGGACCTCGATTGCGTAGTATTAAATTAATAGCCTCGCAATCGGATAAAAACATTCTGCTCACGCCATTATGGGTATCTTCTAAATGGAGATTTAAGTCTCCCAGGATAGTAAAATTGGCTGACTTTATGACATAGGGGGCTACACGTTCCGCAAATGATGATAGCCACTGAGTTGATTTGTCGGGGGGCGGTATAAGTATCCCCGATAGCGTCAGTTGAGGGGTAATCAATCACCAATTTAAATAGTGCGGCTTCACAATCCGGAAATAAAAGAGCTTCCAGAAGACAGGAGTAAGTATCCTTAAAAATTATCGCTATCCCACCACCTTTCCCAGTGGTTCTGTCTTGCCTGACTATGACATATCCAGGCGGCAAGGCACTGGCCACCTCTGGCCCGGAGCTGGCATGCAGCCAGGTTTCCGTAAGGAACAAAGCATCTGGCTGGGAGGAAGTTAATGGGTCAAATATATTATCTCTGTTTTTAGGCAGAGATCGACAATTGATACTCCAGAACTTATAAAGTGAAGTTAGTGGCACTATAGGCATAGTGTTGCAAGAAAATTCGTAATTGCAATGAGAACATTTTGCCGGTTCTTTAAACGAGCAGTCAAGTGGCACACAGAGAGGGAGGCTGCTATCGAGGCGGCGGAACTCCACTGATGAGTATGAGACTGGGCAGCGGATTGCAGACTCAGTTTGGGTAGGGTTCCTGGCCGCAGGGCGCGGACGGGCGCAGACTGTCTTGTCTTTGGCGCGCCACCGGTGCGCCCGCTGCTCCCGCCCGCTGCGCGTTCGGGGCCTGGTAATCATTTTATAGGCGAAAAGGAAGTATAGGATAGGAAGTAGCCCGCAACTAGTCCGCTACCTAGCCGTACACCCAAGATGGGTGTACGGATGGGCATTTAGTTTGGGTGTGTACAGGTATTTATTAGTGTTTATATTTTTACACTGGTGAGCGCTATTTCCCTCACGGTGGGGTTTTGTCAGTTATTATAGGAGGGACTACGTAGGGCTCCCTGCAGTATAACTATGCTGTACCTGTTTATAACTATTTCGAGGCCCTCAACAATATGGAAGATGTAGATTGACTGAGTACTTCAACTCAACCTCCTAATTCAGGTGAGGGGTCAGTTGAGGTCCTAGTCAGGGGGTCTATAGAGCAGTTTACTAGATCAACAAGTTCTACCTCAATGGTAATCTCACCCTCTCAACGGATTGTGTTAGAGTCAGCAGAGAGTGCTGATTGCAGAGCGTTACTGGATTCGCTCCCCGATTGTTGTGAGCCCTGTATTAGCTCACGGGCACCATCCAGTAGTGAACACTCTTCCCCATCAGACCTGTGCCTAATAAATCCTCTGCCTATCCCCACTATCCCGACTTGGAATATTATCTCATGGAACATTGCAGGTCTGCGAGCAAAGTTTCAGAATCCTGTATGGAGTGAGTTCACTCAGAATGCAGACATTTTGAGTATTCAGGAAACATGGTGTATAGAACCAATCCATATCAATGGTTTCAAGACATTCAATACCCAGGCGGTAAAGGGATCGGGGGCAGACCGAAAGGGGGTCTCTGCACATATATCTCTAATAGGCTGGTGGTGGATAATATAGTTTTTCATCAGGGGGATTGCTATTATCATATAATTGAGTTATCTTGTACTGCAACCTATTGCTTGATCTTGGTAAATCTTTATAAGAATGCTCCTGTGAGAGATTTTAGTACTGTGGTTAAGAACTTGAGTGGGGATTTGAATGACATCCGCAAGACGGGCTCCAAGGATTATTTAATTATTGTGCTGGGGGATTTTAATTGTGCGATGTGCAATCTCCCTGATATTAGAATGTGTGGCCTTGCCCATGAGGAAGGGGAGCAAATTACCCACTTCTGCCATTCAAGCGTGGGGGAGCTTTTCAACGAGCTCTTACACCTCTATGATTTTCACTGCTAATGATCTTGTAAGTACACCAGGACCTCTGCCCCATACCTTTAATGCCAGAGGTCTTGCATCTACCATTGACTTTGTTAGTTTCTCGAATCTATGCATCCATGGTGCTCTCCTTTGAGGTAGGGGAGATTTCTCTGAGTGACCACTTCCTACTCTGTATAACAATTGCCCAGCCTACGTCCTGTCCTAAAAAGCATCAAATAGTATCTGAACTATAGGTCACATAGACCTGATAAAAACCAATGGTTACTCATTGCGGTGGTTGAAAGTGGCCCCTGATTGGCTGATGAAGCAGTTGCTTGAATGAGCTATCCCCGGGCGAAAGCATTGTACAATCCTTCCTCAAATTATCAAGGTGTGCAATGCTGTAACACATTTTTTCCCCAAAGCATATTCAAATTTAAAAGCTGAGTTACATAGGCAGCCTAGATCCCCGCATAAGGTTAGATTGGCAAGAGTGGAATATAAGAGTGCCATTGCTGTGAGAAAAAGCTGTCTGAGAGACGAAGCTTGGGAAAAACTGCTAATTGCGGCATCCCAGAAAAACAATGTGGCATTCTGGAGGGCAGTCAGGTCTCAGTTCCTTTCTTCAGGAGAGAGACCAACAATTGAGATCGCAATCTTACAAGATGTATGGGTCAACTTTTTCTCTATTGTGTATAAGGTCCAAGATGACTCTGATCTGCGCCCGACCACTATCTTTCCAAATTTTCAAAGAAATAAGGATTTTCAAGTCACCTTGGATGAAGTTAACAGAGGCCCCTCTCGGAGCCAGGGGGGTAAGGCCCCTGGACCTGATGGAGTCCCAGTTGACTTGTTTAAATCCAACATCCAACTATGGGGTCCTTTAGAAACGCAGGTAATTAATGCCAGTGCCAGGACATCATTACCAAAGACCTGGGTGGTGTCTACAATAATCCCTATTTTTAAGAAGGGGGATAGTCATAATCCGGGGTGCTATAGACCAATTTCCTCATTGGGCGGGATGTCCTGGAACAAGACTGGGCGGAAGATACCAAGATCATGTCAGACCTACAATATGGTTTCGGGGAAGGGTTAGGAACTATAGAGCAGAGCCTAAACTTAGCAATTTTACTTGGTAAATACACGACTGCGTAGAAGGGTAGATTAAACCTGGCCTTTGTGGACCACACCGCAGCCTTTGACTCAGTGAGGCATGGTAAATTGTGGGAGGTCCTTGTAGCTATGGGGGTGGATCCCAATATTATAGTTTTCCTGCAGCATTTGTACAGTGGTGCCTCTGCCAGGATCCGCTATGGTGTGGACTGGGAGTGCACTGAAGCTTTTCCCATTAGAAGGGGGGTCAGGCATGGTTGTGTCCTGGCCCCTTTCCTTTTTAATTTATATATTAATGGACTGGGAGACTAGCTGCTTAAAACTGGTCAAGATTTTCAGCAAGCGGGTGGTCGATCTATACCCACCCTACTTTATGCGGAAGACGCAGTCTTAATGGCGCGCACACAAAATGGTTTACAAAGAGTTTGACAGTTTTAATGACCTTATGATGGACTTGGATTTAAGTAATAATGTTTCAAAGACCTTTGTTATGAGATGTGGCCAAGGGGTTCAGATGTTTCTGGATGGTAGGAATATAACCCAAACAAAATTTTTCACATATTTTGGCATCCCATTTCATCGATAGCGATACGTGGACCGAAACGAAACAACTAGTGCCCTTACCACTTTCGCAAAGAAGCTGGGTAAGAAGCCGCCATGGGAGCTCCTGCAAATTTATACGGCAAAATGTACATCGGTGGCGATGTACGGGGCAGGGGTGTGGGGTTTTGTTAAGACCCTCCCTTTGCAACTTGTGGAAAATGCGTTTCTGCGTTCTATTTTGTCTGTCCCGCAAAGGATGCCTACCTTTGCCTGCTATGAGGAGCTGGGTCTTCCTTATTTATCAGACCTTATGAAACTTGAACCAATACTCCTCTGTCATAGGATATGGTCAAAGGATCAGACCCAGTTAAATAGAGAGATCATGTTAGATCCCCTGAAACTGGAAGGGGCACTGCAGATCCCCTGGGTCAAGTATGTATATAGCTTCATGAACGATTTAGGATACCTGGAATATTTTACAAATCCAAGTTCCATGTTTATCGATTTCCAGAAAGGCTTTAAAATCAGAGGGTGTTCTATTATTGGGAGCTATAAGATTAGCAGGTGAAACATCTAAATGTTGTGTGATGCAACACCAGTTAACACCCACCAGTGTAAGGATGGGGCCATATCTGGCCTTTGTACCCAGTGGCTTTGACAGGATGCTTTTAACTAGATTTAGACTGGGCATTGTCCATAGATTACTGACATTGCCTAAAATGAATGATTGGTCACGAACTCTGAAACCATGTCCCTGTGACTCGCAATCTGTCCAGTCTACAATTCATTTAATGAAAACGGAAACCTAGGCACACATAAATAGTAAGTTTAAACACTATGTATAAGTGCTACAGTACAAAATACTTAAAACGGGAAGGAAAATGTCTTCAGAGATGTTGAGTAATGTTCATTCAGCCTTTTAATTTTTTCTTAAGATTAAGTGATCAGTGGAAGAACCAGCCGACACGTGTTTCGTCGCATGTGGAAATTACTTCCGCGACTTCCTCAGGGCTGAATACAGATGACGAGTATCCGGATTGTCGCTCAGCCGGTGATAATTTTAACCCAGCTGGGCAAAAACCAGTCAGGGTGTTGAAAAGTCTGGAACATATAATTCCAGCGTTGTAGTAGATCTCAAGGCGGGTGTGCCTAGGGAGCCCCTCCGGCGGATCAAGTGTGTTTTGGACATTTCAACCCCCTCACGGCATCCCGCTACGCAAACTACAAAGTATCACGCTGGTCCACCATGACCTAGTGTGACGATTTCCAATCCTTTGAAAAACACTGTCGAAATTCACCCAATGTACACGGGATACTCGCCATTACCGCAACCAGACTCACCCTGACTGGTTTTTGCCCAGCCAGGTTTCTGTTTTGCTTGTTTAGTGAGGGTTTTTACCCACACACAATTGGGGGTTACAGGGCTCCTCCCCTCTCCTAGCTGCACCATACAGATTATACTTTACTTTTAGAATTTGTGCGTATATAGGGCAAAGCGCCTAGTATCTTTCCTTGATTACCAAAAACCCTTCCTCTGGATCTTCACAATTCATTTAATGTTTTTATGCAGATTTTATGTGTCCTCAAGGAAAGTTTGGATATTGCCCCTCTTGTAAAAATCAAGGTTTTAGACAATGTCGCCCAGAGTTGATCCAACTCCAGTTCTTGGATTAAGAACATATTGCATGGAGCATAGCTCAGTATTTGAAGAAAGCGCTCTGGCTTAGGAAAACTATGATATTTGAGGATTGTTAATTGCTCGGCTGTTATTGAATAAGGACGGTGGTTTTTAATTAATAATGTGTCATATTTTTTTTAATTTGTGCATAATGTTTTTATTTCAAAAAGTTTATAATTAATTTTAACATTTGTTTTATGTGCTTTTATGATTGTCTTATGAACAGTCGAATACAGCTTTCCTTGACTTGATCAGTTATTATAGGTTTCAAACTAAAACAGGATACTCTAGAAATACGTGACAAAGTCACAAAGAGCTACTTTGCGGAAAATAAAGGTTCTGTGTCTTCGGGGGGTGGTCCAGAGGGAGACATACAAGTCAGTGAATCAAGGTCACTTCATTGCCCACACAGTGGGGGTAAAAAAGAGGGAACAGGAATAAATTGAACTGGAGGGAATATTGGTGCAGTGGGAGGTTGAGTAAATCGCTTCACCAACCATAGAGTTGGCAAACAAATTTGAAAATGCCTGGGAGGACTATAAAAGCTTTGCCCGTCAGGAACCAGAACTCGTTATAGGGCAAAACAGGGGAGAATATATACTCTCGGAGATAAAGCCGCTAGCGAGAAGCAGCGCTGCTTCTGCTTTAGCACTGCTGCCGGTTTTGTTACAGGGGGCCGATATTGCAGCACTGCTGCAAAACCACACCCCAAGTAACAAAACCGCCCCACACCGCTTGAAAACCGGTCCCACCCTACGACCCCACTGGGAAAACACTTGGTGCCTGCTACGGTCAGTCAGCCCCTAGCCCGGGTCCTCGTGAACCGGATGGTGCACATTGTAGTATTTCTGGGGCTAGCAGATCAATTGGGGTTCATGCAACACAGATCAACGTGACATAACCTGGGGTGCCTAGTCGGATACCTGGCCCACAATAGAAGGATTGCAGAGCCGGCGATGCTTCTATCGCTGGACACAGAAAGGCGTTTGATTCCATGGAATGGACATACCTACTGGCAATCCAGGATAGGAGAGGCTTTAGCCAGTCGTTCTGGGATGGGTCAGGTTGCAGTATTGCAGTATCGAGATCCTGTGGCCCGGGTGAGGGTGAATGGCACAGTGTCAGAGGAAATATCCATCGGGAGCAACACCCGGAAGAGATGTCTGCTGACTCCGCTGCTGTTGGCGGTTGCACTTGAGCCGCTCACTGAGTAGATCCATAGAGATGCCCAGATCCATGCCCCTAGATGAGACCCAGACTGGGAAGATTATCTCCCTAAACGCAGATTACATCTTTCTTAACCTACAAAAACACTATATAGAGGGTCAGAGGGAAATTTTTATAAAGATCATAAAGGATTCAATCACCCAAAGCAATTATTCAGCAACAACAAGAGAATCCTCGGTCTTAGTAACAACGTTTCTCAAAGAGTCAGACTGAGAAACAACGCCACATTCTGCACTACTTTGATTCAGTATTAAGAAGACAAAAAAATCGCAGACATTAGTGAAAAAGACAGACTTGAACCACATTAGAATAATTGGTGTCCCATCATTGCACTTTTAAGCGCCCATTTTCATCATCTGGGATTCCAAAACAACTGTCTTACATCCACCTTTGATTTCAAACGGGGGAACAGATAGATCCAGTTGTATCCTCTTGTGTAGTTCATACAAGAAAAAAGTAAGTGCAAAGGGAAAATCTTTTTCTTATTTCATAATTAACAATATTTATTGGTGCGGTGCAAGGGAATAGTAAACAAGTGTAAAGTGTAATTTCTAAAAAGAGATAGACAACAGAGGGATAGCAGAAGTATTCTCTGATATTCGCTCTACTGTGTCATCCTACTAAAAGCAAAAATTGCAAGTGAAAAGGAGAGACAGTCCAGAATGAATCACTGTCTCAATGGTCAACATGTTTAAGTCATTAAAGGTACATTTCCCTGCCTTTCTTCAGGACCTTAACATACACAACCATTGTCACTGCTATTCTATAAAGGTTAATACATACAGTTTCGACTGTAATGTAACCATACACAAATCCTCCATGGCAACATGATGTATTGCGACATCATTGATTCTCAAGGATTGGACCTCACCTCACTGACGTACATGACGCAGACAATTTCTCCTCGGCTCAATAGAAGGAACTGTTGTCAAAAAATGACCCAAATCGTGGTGTGTACGAAAACCTGCCTTACAGCCACGAGCGACAGCTCAAAGTAGCTGAGAAACGGCAAGATAACTCACGCCCCCAATGCTCCTTACCTCTCCGTCGGTACCTCTCTACCACAACCAAGCTGGAGTGGAGGTACCAAACGGGAGCCGCCGCGGGTCTTTTAACGAGAACAACACACGTGTTGTTCATCAGTAACAAGGTCGCGCCTCGTAAACCCATCATCGTTTGAAAACCACAGAAATCCGTCAGGCATGCCGGGAAATGTTGTGTCGATGTAAAGTTTCAAGCCAGTTCTCCCATCTTTATTGTTCTATGTCCGACAGTCCGACATTACATAAATGTTCCACTATATTCGTCACACTGCCATTGGTGTAACTGGCAGTGCCATCTAAAGCCCGTATCAAGCAGTCTTTTTTTCAAACATGCATGTGGAAATATAACAGCATATGTTTTGTGCCACATCTGAAAGCATTTGACGGAAATAGACGAAAACCATGTAATGCTCTTAATTTAATAATTAATAAATCTAAATAATTAATCTACGTATCTAGCTTAATATTAAGATAATGCTGGAGCTGTCTAGTACTTATGGACATCACTCCTTTCATTCATCAGTTACATGGCCACATATAGTACCGTTGTTTTGAAAGAACTGCACTAATACAGTAAATATATCGGGAAATGTAGTCTTAAAGTGGCGTTTTGATGCAATAAGTGGCCACATATAGTAATACCATCATAAAAAGACTACACAAATGTGGTCAAAATGTCGGGAAGTGTGGTTTTAGGGTAGCGCTTTCATGAAATACGTCCGTCTTTATTAGTCTATGTATGGCAGTACAACAAGCATGTGTCATTGACTCTATTGATATAGACTACAGTGGGTGTGCCCGGAATTATCGTGTGGACACTTTATATCAATTAGTCCTGATCTATATTGTAACATATGATATCAACCACATCAAAGTAACATTATAAGATAATAGTCAGGCCTGGTCTGTATTTATGCAAATGTCAATAGCCCCATCAAAGTGTGGTGCCATTCATTCATGCATTCAGGTAAAAAGTGCCTAACTTTATTTATTTATTTATTTGTAAGTTTTGTATAGCGCGAACATGACCCAAGTGGGTATCGGAGCGCTTTACATAAGGATGACGACGAAAAGGAACATAGTTCAAAGAGACACAACAAGTTACAAGTAGGTCAATGTGTCAAAAGAGTACAAATTACATAGTGGAGGGAAATAGGTAGAAGGCAATTGCAGCAGGAAATTTAGGACAATATACATCAGGAACAAAAGGGACATTATGGCAGGCAACAATGGGTCGCAACAGATGACATGTAATAGTTAGGATAACCAAAAAGTCTCGAGGTAAGATGAGCAAAGTTTCTAGATCAGCTCATTATTAGTTCTTTCACTTCCCCTTTGAAAGCAAAGGTGGATGGAATAAGCCTTGTCTCCACTGGAAGGGCGTTCCAGATTCTCAGGGCAATGCCTGAGAATGTACGGTTGTAGGTTTTAAGCTTATTGAATTTCTTTGGCTTGAGCAGTAAGGTGCCGGTGCTCCTTGTGGGCCGGGATCCACCTGAAAGTTCCAGTTTATTTGCCAGTTAGAGTGGGGTATTGAAGTGAAGAGCTCTATGGATCATAGAAGCAATCTTTAATTGGATCCTTGCCTCAAAGGGAAGCCAGTTGAGTGATTACAGGTCCGGCGAGATGTGGTTGGTTTTCATAGAACCCGTGATGAGTCTCGTAGGCCGCATTTAGCGAAGCTCTGATAGGGGCTAAACTGAGTTTCGGCAGTCCGCATAAAGTAGCACTGCCATATTCTTGTCTGGAGATGACCAGTTCTTGCACTGCGGATTTGAAGTCCTCATGGGGCAGGTAGGGTTTGAGTTTTCTTAGGATGCACAACTGGAAATTCGCTCCTTTGGTAGATGCTCTGATATTCTCTTGCATGTTTAGGTTTTATCACGCAGAATTCATAGTGATTTTGTGTAGTCAATGAGGTGAGGTGTGCAATTTAGCGCAGTGAGATTAGAGAGATATTTCACATCAGTGGGGGTTTGCCTAGCCGGTGCAATGAGGAGGAATTCCGTCTTGAGGGCGCTTAGTTTGAGGTGGTTGGAGGTAAGCCAGTTTAGGGTTTTGAGCAGGGTTCTGTTGAGAGCATTGATGTCATTTTTAAATGTTGTTAGTGAGGGCACTAAAAGTGTGCACAAATGTTAGTCTATCCAGAGGTCACCAAAACACCTGGTGCATTCTTTATTGTTGCTCAGATAAGATAGCTCCACCTCTGTTCTCATTGAAAAGGAGCACGAATCTGAGAGACAGACTAGTCCATACACGCCCCTTGGGTGTGATACAAGAAAAATAAGTCACATTATGGAACCTCCCTAAGGTTGAAGGTCTTTCTCCTGGTGGCTCTTGCGGTATTTGTGCCCAGACTAAACGATCTAAAACCATTGATATAGGAAGTGCAACACCTTGGATACAAAAAAATATCACTAATTGCAAAATTGCAATATCGATAATCTCATTTATTTGATCACGTGACCTAGTGAATACAGGTACTTGGGAATGACTACATGGAAAGTCAAGGTGCGTATGTTGGAACATAAGAGTACTTTCCGTGGTAAGAAAACTATGACGAAACTAACAAAACACTTCTTTGACAGTAATCACAAACCAGAATACTTCATGTGGACTGTCATGGAAAAACCATTCTTCCCATTCCACATCAGTGATATTTCCATGTTTTTGTTTCAAAAGAAACAACAATGGGTTTTTAGATTATCAAGTGACACCATCCGCCTCAATTATGTGATTCCTTGGGTCGCACTCACCAGGAAATGATGTGCTTATTGGGATGTAGCCCTT
Source organism: Lissotriton vulgaris (assembly GCF_964263255.1). Lineage (NCBI taxonomy): Eukaryota > Metazoa > Chordata > Amphibia > Caudata > Salamandridae > Lissotriton > Lissotriton vulgaris. The sequence goes on along the minus strand of NC_141694.1, from coordinate 1,687,486,973 downwards.
TCTAATTCTGTTAGATATCAGGATTCTATGTTTCGATGTTTCCATAGAGATGCAATCCCAGTGTGGTAGGATGATGAGACACGATATAAGATGTTCAAGTATAGCACCACTCGACAAAGAAGAATAGCTTAATGAGATGGCTGTGAGCAGCCTCCACGCATATGAATATACATCATAGTTTATTCCTTCCTTCAGGCACAGGCATACAAGTGACAATGTACCGTGACAGCACACTATGAAAGTACTACACTAGAAGGTTCATATTAGAATGTCAAGATATGATAATGTGAGACCCCTATTCATTTTCTCCACCACAACCACTAGTATAGACCATCAGCTTGTCTACTTGAGACAAGTTGTCACCCTTAGGGTTAAGGTAGGGTCACTATTTGATCAGAGGTCAGACTTACGATTCTTCTCAAGCAATAGTGAGCGCTAGCTACATTATATAGCAAGTTAGGCACTTTTTACTGAATGCATGAATGAATGGCACCACACTTTGATGGGGCTATTGACATTTGCATCAATACAGACCAGGACTGACTAACATCTTATAATGTTACTTTGATGTGGTTGATAACATATGTTACAATATATATCAGGACTAATTGATATGAAGTGTCCACACAATAATTCGGGTCACACCCACTGTAGTCCATATCAATAGAGTCAATGACACATGCTTTTTGTACTACCTGACTTGAAAGTGCAATGATGGGACACCAATTATCCTAAGGTGGTTCAAGTCTGTCTTTTTCACTAATTTCTGCGATTTTTTAGGTCTCGCGACCTATCGATGTGCGCAAGCGCATCGAGCGGAGCGAGAATTCATGTGGCGAAAACATCTTCAAACCAAAGGGCTTTCAGCCCCGCGGTTTTCATGAAGTTCACGTGAACATGCACGCGCATCGCATGCAAGCCCAGCCCAGCCCAGCCTCTCGCATTCCCAGGCTCTCCCGCCCCCATCCGGCATCAGGCTTCCCCTCCCCTAGCAGCACTCCTTCCACACCAGCTCCTCCCCCCTCCCACACCAGCCTGCCTCCGCTCGCTCGCATTCCCGCCCAGCATACACTCTCCAAGTGCTTCGCACACAGGCTTCCCCTCCCCTAGCAGCACTCCTCCCACACCAGCACCTCCCCCCTCCCACACCAGCCTGCCTCCGCTCGCTCGCATTCCCGCCCAGCATACACTCTCCAAGTGCTTCGCACACGGCCATCTGTTCCCCAGCTCCAGCATCCCCCCTCCCACACCAGCCTGCCTCCGCTCGCTCGCATTCCCGCCCAGCATACACTCCAAGTGCTTCGCACACGGCCATCTGTTCCCCAGCTCCAGCACCTCACCTCCCCTCTCTCTCCTGGCACACAGCCATACTTGTTTTATTTTAGTTTACAACGTGATTACATCGGTACATTCTTAAGTGGAAGCATCTTCTCCATCAGACAAGCATGTTGTTACACGAGCTCGTTCTCATGTGCCTCCTGCCCCCCAGCGCCCCTCCCCCCTCCTCCCACAGAGCCAAGGTTCTCCCGCCAACACTACTGCATTGCGTATTACCATCCAGTCAGCTGTCAACCTTCATTTTCTGTCGAGCCTCCGCCTTTACGCTACTTTATTAAAGGTTTAAAAACATTCAGCACATGTCCCGCATCGACTCTATCCCACAACGCCGTCCGACAGGGCTCCGCAGAAACCACTACCTGGCCCCTCTTTCACCCTGACCCTGGCCCCTCTTGTAGGGTTTGCTTCCCGAATGTAAACACACCCGACGCCCGCACCGGCATCTTGCCACCCCTCAGACCTAATCCCTTAGGCGGAGCTGGGTTTAGGACGTGAGTCGGGCGATGAGCACACGCGTGCACATTTGTGGTAAGTGGAAAACATCCCCGCCATACTTATTCACCAAAACAAGAAGCACCTAAAGTAAACAATCCTTGTTATTTTTACGGAGCTCTAACCACACTCACATTTGTTTTAGGTTAGGGTCACCCAGTTTGTGTTTATTAAAAATAATTTACTTGTGCTAATCTGCTAGATTTACTTTACTTTTTATTAGGCACAGTAGATAATTTGATTTGTTCACCAGTGCAGGAGCAGACGTTCTTTATTTGGGCTTTTACCCGGAATGAAATACATTCCTTTTGAAGCAACTAACCGCTGATGCGAACTTCAGCGAGTCTGCACTTCCCTCCTAATCCGATGGCCTCCCCTCACTCGGAATCCCGCCCCAGGCTCTCCCGCCCCCATCCGGCTTCCGTCACAAGACGCCTCTGCATTTCCCTTCCTTTAAAAAAAATTACTTTGTTTTCCCTTGCTTTTGTTCGTCAGCATTTGAAGAATGTCCACTTTGCCAGCATAGCGCTGTTATTTATTACGGAGCTCTCAACACACCCCTGATGGGAACTTCAGCGAGTCTGCACCAAGCCATAATCCAAAAATTCAAACTTCCCATCTGGGCCCAAGAAAGCAGCAACGTGTGGTCATTGCAGGCAAGTGTTAGCCGCAGTATGTGACCTCCGTTATTTCCTTGGAACTTGAAGCGCTGTCCCGTGACTGCTGCAAGCATTAGAAAAGGACACGAGTGCTGGTGTTGGTTGAGCTGTCTTTTCACCCTTGCAAAATGGCACGTGTTTTGTTTCTAAAATAACACTCTGTCAGCAAGGGTGCTACTGACTCGTATTGGATCCAGGTCACCATTTCTAAACAAGCACTAGAAAAGCCAATAGAGCTCACCTCTACTAGATCTATTGACTTTTTAATGCCTTGTTTAGCCATGTACAGCTGTGCTGTGCAGCATGGCTGAAAGTAAAGAAAAAACAAGCACTGGCGTTGCCAATAGGTCTCGCAGTAGGAGAGTTGAAGCTATTGGTTTTGTAGATGACATTTTATATTTATATATTGTTATTGGCATTGTCAATAACAATATATAAATATACAATGTCATTTACAAAACCAATAGCTCCAACTTTCCTACTGCGAGACCTATTGGCAACGCCAGTGCTTGTTTTGTCTTCTTAATACTGAATCAAAGTAGTGCCAAAAGTGGAGTTATTTCTCGGATTGACTCTTTGAGAAACGTTGTTTCTAAGACCAAGGATTCTCTTGTTGTTGAATCTTTCTTTACCTGCCAGACTCCGAATGCGAATACTAGAGATCCTGTACATCTTTGCGAGAGATACAAACTGGAATAAATCAGTGGCCTATACGCTGGTGTGCCTGCACACCCCTCCCAGACTTTACCCAGTATCTTGGGAGCCCGCCGGTGTTAAATACTTAGGGATTTACATTACAGTTGAGCAAGAGCTGTTCTACCGAGAAAACGTAGAGAGAATCATTGAGGCATACAGGAGAGACGTATGTCCCTTGTGCTGCCTCGCGCTGTCTGTAATGAGGAGCCCAGCCTTACACAAAATGATCTACTTGCCCAAATTTCTGTATATCCTACAGAATACCCCCATGCAGTGCCAGACTAGTTTTTATGCCAGGTAGATGAGCTCACCAGAACGTAACTCTGGGATGTGGGAGCCCCGTGGATTGCTATATTGACACTGATGAGAAGCCCTGGGATGGGGGTATTTGCATTCCTAACTAAAGGCTCTACTATTAGGCAGCCCGCCTGGTGGTCGAGAATGACTGGGTCTACTGAGACCAGCGAGAACCTTCCTTTCTGGCTGATAGAGCCCTAGACCCTGGGGCTATTTATGCCAGTTATATGGCATGGGGAGGATACGAGGGCTCCCACCGCAGAAAGCCGTGGTGGTGGCTGCCTCGAGGAGAGTGGTATGGGCCATGGGCTGACAGGGGAGGTTCACATAGGTGTCACCACTGTACGAGACAGAGGCCCTAAAAATGCACAGGATGATTGAGGGACACAAAAATTGGGATATGTTGGGAATCACGACTGTGGGAAACGTTTGGAAAGGGGGAGGAATGATCTCCTTCCATGAGCTACAGGTCGAATATGAATTGATAGGAAATCATTACTTTAGGTACCTACAAATGCAACACATTCTCAGCAAACATAAAGATAACTTAGAAGACCTGGAGTAAGAATCGCCACTGGAGTTTCGGATACTTGACATCCCCTCCATACTCATACTATATCCCAGGTGCACAGTACCCTACTCGCAACGGTGGTCCCCCCCCCCCCCCCCATTAAATGCCCTTAGGCATAGATGGGAACAGGATATGGGCAGATAAGAGGGTGAAGCAGGAGGTGAGGCCTGCTGATACTGGTTTACTACTTCACAGAGCCTACTACACGAGAACAACACTGTATAAAATGCTAGCTCCTCGGATCATTGCCTGAGGGGATGCGGATAGTAGGACATCATGCTACACACTATCTGGCAGTGCCCACCCCTACAGATATGGTGAGAAAAGGTGGATAACAGACGAAGCCGCGCCTAGGGGAAGCCAGTCTGTGCCAGTCCATGTCCAGCCGGGTCCAGGGGCCGTAATCCCTGGTCCGGGGACCGGAAGCTTACACACCTATGACTCTTCACGCTTATTGTAGTTACAAATTCTTGTTAATTCGAAATGTTTACATTCTATGCGCCCTATTTCTATGAACCACTGTACACACAGTAATTGGAAGTGTTCACCCAGTACTATCGGTAGACACTCTAATGTCAATCAGTCGAAGATGTTTCTTCTCAATTGTAGATCATTACCTAAACACTGTACTGAGATAGCTCTACTAATAGAAGAACTCAAGCCAGATGTACTCTTTTTAACCGAGGCATGGCTCCAATTGGAAGCCGACCCGGCTGTTGTGTGGGCAGTCCCCCAAGGCTACACAATAAAGAGAGCTGATCGTACTACTGGTAGAGTCGGAGGTCTAGCCATTATTTACAAAAACCTATATAAGTGTCGTAATAACCCTACTGCACTCTCAGACTGGGAAGGTATGTCTTTTTTGCTAGAATTTTCCCCTATAAATACCCTCTCTGGCCTTTTAATTTACTGACTGTCAGGAGCTTTAGGTCAATTTATCACGAACCTTGCTGACCTAGCTGCTACATTAGCGCTTACTTCGGCCAACTTCACTGTATTAGGCGATGTAAACCTACACTTACATAACTCTCTTGACATCTCAGCCAATAATCTTCGGCTGAGTCTTCAGGCTATTGATCTGGCACAAAAAGGTTTTTTTCCGACACATGATAAAGGTCATCTCTTGGATCATGTGTATAGTAACATCGAAACCCTGACCACTGAAACGCCCGTGCCACTTTCCTGGACAGACAACTATTTAATTCCCCTGACTTGGGTAACTGGGAGATCCCTATCCGTTCAAGAACCTAAAAAACAGTGGGAGCACAAAGTGGGCTAAACTCTCTTCTACTCTATGGGAATCTGCTCTCGCTGACCTTAAACCCATGAAGGTCTCGAACCCCAACACAACCAGTAGTAATTCGAAACACTGGATCCAAAATTCCCTTGATCTAGTCCTTCCAAAAGAAACCCATTCATTGTATAAAGAAGCAAAAGGTAGCCCATGGTTTACATCCAAACTGAGAGACCTAAAACAATCGTGTTGTAGGTTAGAGAGGAATTGGAGACAAGATCGCTCTCAGTGTAGGAAGGCAGAATATAGAACAGCGATCAGGCTATACAAAACTGAAATTAAGGCTGCACAGGCTCTCTTCTACGAAACAAAAATTAATATAGCTGCCAACTCACCAAAGTAAATTTTTCAGATAGCCAAATCATTGATCACCCCCCCTCAAGAATTAATGCCATCAGAAGGAGCACTTGAACGATGCAATAATTTAGCAACATTCTTCTATCAGAAGATTCAAACCATCTATGCCGCTTTTTCCTCTGACAATTCTGAGCTAGATGCAATGGCAATAGTTAGTTCCAGTGTCCCGGCCATCTGCATGCTGGAACAATGCACCCCTTTGGACACTGTCTCTCTGGATAAAATAATTCCCAAAGTCTCCTCAGGCTCCCCTATGGTTCCAGCACCTCCACATCATCTCACCTCAGTTATTGATTTGATTCGCCCAGTTATCCTTGACGTCCTTAACACCTCAATTGCCTCTGGAGTAGTTCCTACATCATGAAAATGTGCAATGGTTAGGGCCCTCTTAAAGAAACCCAACTTGGATAAGGGCAATCTATCCAATTACCGCCCCATCTCCCTTTTGCCCTGGATGAGCAAATTGGCTGAGAAACACATCAATAACACTTTAGTCGAGTATTTAGAGTCCAACAATCTTTTGTGTAATTCTCAGACGAGCTTCTGCCCCCAACATGGGACTGAGACAGCCCTGTTGGCAGTGACAGAGGAGGCTAGGAGTTTACTGGACCGTAGTGGGAAGGCAGCCATTATATTATTAGATCTCAGTGCTGCGTTCGACACGGTTAACAGTGCCATTTTACTACACCGACTCAGTGGCATGGGAGTGTCGGGCGCAGCACTGACCTGGCTCAACTCCTTCCTTGATGAACGTTTCTTTCAGGTCTTTGATGGAGACGCCATTTCCACCAAGCAGCCACTCAGCTGTGGGGTTCCTCAGGGCTCTGCCCTGAGCCCCACACTTAGTATTGTTTACATGAGGCCCCTGGCGGAGTTAGTCCATCCATTTGGCATTACAATTGTAACCTATGCAGACGACACCCAGCTAGTGGTCTCATTAAAATAAGCTGAGGGGTTGTCCAGCACCCTGGGTCCCTGTTTAGAGGTAGTAGCCAGATGGATGGAACTCTCCTGCCTTAGGCTAAATGGGGAAAAAACAGAAATTATGTTGCTTGGCAATCCATCGCCCAACATTCTTATTCCCCTATGGCCAACCTGTCTGGGACCTCCCTCCCCGCCCCCAAGTCACAGATAAAAAGCCTAGGAATTTGGCTGGACAGTTCTCTCGACTTCTCTTTCCAGGCCACTAAAACGTCATCCACCTGTTATGGCCTGATGAGAATGCTCCGGAAGATTCTCCCTCTGCTGCCGTTTCAGGCAAGGAGAATCATGGTCGAGGCGTTGATACTCTCTCGCCTGGACTACGGTAATGCTCTCTATCTGGGAGCCCCCCAGGCTGCAATTAATAAGCTTCAGGTCACTCAGAACTGCGCAGCCCGACTGCTCTATCAAATACCTCGCTGGAAGTCTGCCAAACCTGCCCTGAAGAAACTGCATTGGCTTCCTATTGCAGCTAGGATACAGATTAAGGCCATGTGTCTGAATCAGAAAGCTATATGGAGGACTGGTCCAGCCTTACTGCATTCTCTAGTTACTCCCTATCTCCCTCACAGAGCCTTGCGCTCCAGCTCTCTACACCTGGTCACCTCAAATAAGATTAAAAAAAGCTCGTTGGGGCGGCCGCCTGTTCTCTTTCAATGCTGCAAAAATTTGGAACTCCCTTCCTATCATCCTTAGAAAGAACAGTAATCTGTTAGCATTTAGAAAGCTTTTAAAAACTCATTTGTTTGGAATCACCTGCTAGCGCCTGCCCTGTAGCTCTCTGATTCTAGCCACAAGCGCTGCGAGGCCTCAGGGTAGTTTATGCACTATATAAATATAATTTTCATTTCATTTCATTACAGTCATTTTGCAAAGTCTTTGAGGACCTATTGCTATAGGGCAGCATTAAGAAGAATTTCATCTTGAAAAGCATGCATCGTGGTAAAAATGTTTGTTTACTGTACAAGTAATTTTTTACCTATAATTGCAATCCCATTGTCCAAGTTTTGTGATATGATTTATTCCTAGGGTGACATGAGGAGCATTGTATGCTTTTTACACGGGTCCCTATTAAGTCCTTGGCAGAGGTAGGCACTAGCCTCCCTCTATTTTGGTTCTTTTTACTCCTTGCTGCCAGTTACAAGGCGGGGCAAGTAGCTGGCGTACTGCAAATCAGATTGCAGTATATGTACCCCCAACAGCAACCACACAGAGGTTCTTCATAAAAAAAAAGCCACACGTTGGTATTACTGTCTTATTTTTCAATGCTTCATGGCTAGGCTCAGTGGGAGGCCTTACATAGGGGTTCTCATGACTTCAGTAAGGAACAGATTACTATTGCCACTCTCACACTCAATGACTCCATAACAATACCTGAGATGATCCATACATTGCCAGTAATCCCCTGACTGAAAGGGAATTCCGGTGATTCCTTTGATGCTACTGTTGAAGTTAAACCCCATGGATTCCCATTTTATCCTCCGGTGCCTCTGCACCTCAGGGAAAGTAATTGTAGTGATTTCCATAGTGCCTTTGAACCTGTATTATCAGTGGGGATTTCTGCTGTGCTCACATGCATGATATGATGTGTTTTCAGCTAGGCACCTCTGATTTGACTGGTAGGCAAAACAGGAACATCAGCACGGTGGTGGTGGTAATATCCACCCAGCTCTGACCATATTCTGCCATTGCCATGTTATCAATTGTAATTACTGCCAGTGTTTGTTATCACCAAGGCTGTATGAATAGGGGCCATAGTATAGACATTTCTCCAGTTAACTCATTATGTGCTACTGGGTTGAGTGACCCTGCAGCTTAGCTTAAAATACATGGCTGCAAAATTGGCCTCCAAATCTCCAGGATTCTGCCTTGTTCAAGGCAGTGTGCTCTATTTATCGCCCTTCAACACCAGAGACTGTGGATCCTCAGAAGGTGATTCAAAGGGTGTGTGCTTCCAGAACTGCCCCGGTATCAAACAAAGTACCTGTGGTCAGACCCAACGAGGTTTGTAACCTCTGTCTTTCCCAGATCCTGTATGGTGCCTTGTACGAATTGTGCCTTACCTTCCACTCAAAGAAGGCTTTAGGGTTTCTAGGGGAGAGGAGGTGGGTGCACTGCAAGAAGCATAACCAGTTGGCAGCCGATTCTCCTGACCTCTCCAGTGAACAGGACACCATCAGCACTAAGTAAGGCGAGTACACGGATCCCTTCGCAATTCCACAGAATCAAGACACACCAAGCCCCAAGGCCATCTCTTCTAGCTCCTCCAACCATAAAGAAAAAGAAGCAGTGCTACCAACCCCCAACACAAGTGTCCCTCAAATGAAGACTGCACCCAGGTCCATAAGTACAGCCAGTTTTGACACACAGTTGCGGCCTCAGAAGAGGTCCCCTGCCGAGGCAGAGAACCACTTCAGAAGGAATGAGGCATTGAACCTTGCACCCAAGACACTGCCAACCCCAAGGCATCTGCCACCTTCTGGCTACGGTCAGCACCAGGTGAAGGCTTTGGATCAGTCAAAGGACAAGTTTTAGGGCGTCAACCTCACTCAGCGGTCAAGCCTCGTGGCCCACTACCACAAACGAGCCTTGACACCACGCCGAAAACACAGTTGACACCAGCGTCCACCTCAGTCATCTCCAAAGGCAACGTCAACAGCGAGGGCACCATCAATAATCAGCTCTGAGGATTTGGAGCAGCCCATTATGCAAACGATACAAGAAGAGCTCGGAGCAAGGTAGAAGCGCTTCTTCATTCATTCTGTCACCAGGAAAATTTCAGACAAACTACCTCTGCCAATGCTAGCAAGGACTATGCCTCACAAGAGGAGGCTTGCTTTTAAGAAGGAACTCGCATTGGAGGCCTGCCCTTAAGCATCCGATGCCTAAGAGACTTGGCGATAGGGACACTTCATCCCCCCCAAAGCTCCTCTTCCACCGCCATTGATGTGCTCACATCAAACCCACTGCCTCCATCAGAGTCCCCGGAGTTGTCTCCATGCTCTATTTCTGCTCCAGGCTGGCCCCTTGGTCCTGCTGATCCCTATGACACACCTTTTGAGCTATGGGCCACAGCTAACCCTTTGTACGACTAAGATGTCAATCCTCCAGTTGATCTAGACCTCAACCACTATCCGTGTAGGGCATTCCTACTCCCCAACCTCTCCCACCCGATTATACCACAGCAAACCAAAAGGTCGTCCAATGCGTTGCAGTCTTCCACAAGTTGAACATGCACATCCTCCAAGAGGTAAAGGACTTCCTCGTAGAGACTCTCTTTAAATCAGAGTGGAAGGTGTCGTTTCTGCCATCGTAATTCCACCCACGAGACATTTAAGGAGCCTGTGAATGCAAAGAGAACAACACCCAGGGAGGAAAAGAATTAGAAGCCCTCCACCTATGACCCTGTCTACATCAGAGGTCATGTCCCTCCCTATTCCTGACTCCCTTTTCATCCATAACGATTGTGAAAGGACCTCTGCACAGGTGATGCCCCACCACCTCATAAAGAAATCAAGACGCTTGATGCAGCGGCCAAGAGAGTAGCCATGGATACAGTTACCCTATGGTGTATACCCAACGCTGCTGGCATCACAGTGGGATGAGATGTATGAGATGGTTAAACATCTCCCCGAGAAGTTCAGGAAGAGGTGTGGAGTAGATGATCTTGGAGATGGTCCACCACCAACATCCGTTTGGTCTTCTAGCGTGGACCCAGCCTCCCTGAGTGTCCATACCATTGTCCTCCTGATATGCCACGCCTGGCTCCACATCTTAAGGTTTAAGCCAGAGGTCCTTCAGCATCTCCTTAACCTCTAATTTCATGGGGAAGACCTTTTTGAGTCATAGGTTAACAAGATACTGGAACAAATCAAGGGCGGCACTGACATAGAAAAATCAGTGGGTGGTTTCTAAACTTCAGCTGCTAGAGGCCACTTCAGAGACCGCAGGATCTAGCAGGAGGTAAGGCCACCTCCCTGGCGTAGCCATACTCGGGTCAGAGGCAACAACAGTCCTATCAGCAGGCAGGGGTATTCCAGGGGCTCCTACAGGTGCAATAACAGCAAGGGTGGGGATCTGTCATAAACGCTATTATAGTCATAGAGTACCCCGACCAAAAGATGATATTGGCATTTCAGCACCTAGTAGCGTGCTACTTGCTGAAAACACAATTTAACGCCTCGTAGGGGTAGTAAGCGCTATATAAATGCAAATACAATACAATATTGCCTCTTTTTCAGACCAAGTATCAGCTTACATCTAGAACTTTCATATGCTTCTTATGTATGATGTCTTAATGCATCGCCATAATGCCCCACTCCAGGCTCAACATATGCCCATTGCAGGAGTCCTTTTCAGTGCAGTAGTCACAAGCGGGGGTCATTGGAAAGATCTTGTGTTGGTGAAGGCCAGCACCCATCCCTCTCTACTTTTATTTAACAGCAATATTTGTTGCAGGGCTGGCCTTTTCAGTACTGTCCCACAGATGGCTGTTAACACAGATGCGCTTCTCTCACAGGCTGGGGAGTATCAAAACAATTTGATGATACAGAGGTGTGGCCCCCTCAGTACCAGGGGCGACACCTCAACTATTAGATACATAAAGAGTGTGACATCACTTTCATTTGCTGTTTAATGGACAGTCTTTGTTATGGAAAATGCCATGCATATCTTTTAGTGACAAACAATATTATTGCTTTACTTTACAGGTATCAGTATTACTTGCAAGTGAAGAAGGACGTCCTTGATGGCCGATTACGCTGTTCTGTAGATTTTGGAATACGGCTAGCTGGCCTAGCTGTACAAGGTAAATCAGGCACTTTGAACATGTGGTCATTAAAATCTACTTGCTGGTCTGCAGTTAATATATATAATCGTATTTGATTATTTTTTTTGCCACATAATGGTAGAGTTTTGTCCAAAGGCTACGTTAAAAAAAAGAAAAGAGAATCACTGTGACATAAACAGCAATCCTTGTAAAAAGCACAAACTGAAGCCTGCTGAAATTGGGCACCCCTCCTCTTTTTAGTTATCACCTACAGGCATCTTCAGATGTCTGTCATAGACCTCTTCCCATTGCAGTACAACATACTACAGAGAGGGGGTTTTTGGTCGGCATCCTTCAGCCATTGGTTATTGGTATTTTTTAAGAGTTTCATCACTAAAAAAGAGTAAGCGGCAAATGATCATACCAAACCACAAAAAATTTGATGATTTAGATGGAAGTGACCACAGCAACCAGAAATTAAAACGTAACACCGTGGTTGGAGATTCTCTTTAATAATCAGAATTTATTTCTATCCAATGAACCCTTTTTCCAACATTAGAATAATCAAAGACTGGGGAAGAAAGCATAATGCTCTAATCTATACTTTGCAGTTTGTGTGCAGCTCTTTGATGACCGTTAATCGCTCACTGTTCTATGTTAGGATTTTAACTTCTAAACGGTAAGTAACAACAGGATCTCGTACAAAAGCAGTAACCAATGGACCTATTTACCTTATATGCAGTTTGTGATCTGCATGGTACTCGTTCTTTTAAGCAGGCATATTAACACACTGTTCTACCTTTCCATGAGTCAAAACTTCACTAGACGAACCTCCGATCTATAGCTAGGAGGAACATGAATCACCTGAGTTATCTTAACATTTTTATTGTTGCCTGAAAATTGAACTACGGAGTCTGATATCGGGCCCTCCAACCACTACACCTCAGGATCTTACCCGGCTTTGTGTTACGGTTAGCACTGGCCAAGGGCTTCGGAGCTCACCTTGCTCCCAGCTTCCGCCAAGGCATAGGATGATCCCCGAGCCTTCACCACCTTTGAAGCTACACACCCTCTGAGACTACCCTCTGCTTTGAGACCTCTGGGAGCTCCAAAGCCGCCACTGGTGTTGAAGATCCTATCAACTATTGGCTCAGATGATTTGGAGAAGCCTATCTTACAGAGGCTGCTGGAGGAATTGAATGCTTGGCGTAAGCAATTGTTCATCCAGCCCGAAATAGGAAAAATCCTGACAAAGCTTCCTTCAGCCACACTTTCGAACACTTTGTCTCAGAAGAGCAAGCTAACTTATGAGGAACAGTCATCTTTATAATCCCCTGCAACTCCAAAGGCTAAGAAATGCAAGGACATAGCCATCAGTCCTCTCCTTTATTTTCTACTTCCTCCTCAACCACCTCCTCCACCACTGACACCACCTCCTATGTCACCACCTCCATGCCTCCACAATCAACAGAGTGGTCCCCCCCTCTCCTATGAGGAAGGCTGCCCCATTGGCCCCGCTGACCATGCTGAGGCACCATTCGACTTAGCACCCATAGAAGATCTATGGGACGAATGCTAATTTGATCGCTCTGAGAATCCAGACCTGGATCATTACTGTGTAAGGGCTTCTTATCCGGAGAGCAAGCTCGTTTGATATCTGTCAATTCAGATACTATGCTAGGAAAAACTAGTGTATTTGTGCTCAAGTCTACTGTTTCTTTAGAAGTCACAGAGGCATTCTGAAGTTCGCAGGTCAATGCTCTTATTAACGAAAAAGTTGTCATGTCAGCCTGCTGTTAATGCCAATGAGGCACTAAAAATATTTCCTACAAACAAATTGAGATTATACTGCAGAATTGCCATATGTGATCCATGGGCTAGCCATCACGTACTATATTATTAGTTTTTATTACATTAAATTGGAATTTGGTTATGATTTTATCAAACTAATCTTATCACTCTGAAGGAACTTTTAAATCCACAACAGCCATGTCAGCTATAACATTGATATTAAAAAATAGGCTAGAAACCAAGAAGCATTGATACTAGTGAGTAAGTCCACTTAGATTACAGTATCGGCAGCCTAAGCTTCTCCGGGAACTAACTGTCAAGTGAATCTGTGCCAATCCCTTTCTAAGGCATACTGATCATAATTTCAGATAAATCGTGAAATATCCAAATTTTTATCATCCGTGATTCTGGCAGTAGGCTGAATTAATTTTGCTGTTGCAACTGAAATGACTTGTGTTTGTATGCTAGATGACCTGCTGAGTATACAGGGATAAATCGGAATTAGAATGAGGTTCGTTATTTTGGATTACTTTAAAGATAGGCACCAGTGTGCCAGCCTTATAATGAAAGCACAACATAAGTATAGATTCCCTTTAGACGATCAGAGATTACTAAACCTCTTCAAGAAAAACCTCCAATTTGAAAATTGCCACAGTTTCACAAAGCAAGGGTTATGATTATCTTCTTCTTGAAGTCATTTCCTTTATGTTTTGTTGGATAGCACAATTTGCCATAAGTAAATAGTTCAACAACTCAAGCATGGCTTGGATTCAAGGTTGGAAGAGAAACCTCATGTTCTATGTTAGCAAGGCTTGACAATCCCAAAGCGCGTGCAATGCAGCGAAAAAGCATTACGGCAGCCACCACTCCTACTTACTTGGTCATTGGTTTTGCAGCAAGTTTGCTTAAGATTTCTAGGTAAATTGATAAAAAAATAACTGAGCTTTGCAAATGATATTAACTAGTTTGGGAAGGGTCCCCATAAAATGCAAACAATTTATCAACATGGATAAATGGTAGACAATTATTGTCAGGAAGATTTAAGGAATTTAGGCCCAGTACCAGGCTAAGCTTTAATCTCAAAAGTAACTCTAAAAATGTTTGAATGCTGCTCCGAGTGGAGGCCATGGTCTTGTTTTGTATTCACTTTACCATGCACAAGGGTACTAGAGCTAAGGTCCAGACATGCTCCATAAAATTAATGCTGTTGTACAGGCCATCTAGATGCCTTACATGAGTTAACTTCAATTCAATCTGTCAAAGAAGAAATAAGAGCAGGTCTCTGGGAGTACAAAGCCGAAAGCAAAATCACTTGACTTTTCACTTACCAGGGAAATAGTTTATTTGTATGTTGTTTATCTCTAGTTGCCTGATGATTTTCCTTATGTATTCCCTGTAACTGTTCTTCTTTGGATCCACATGAGATCAACCCCCCTTCTGGACCCATGCCTCAAGGGCAGTTACCAGGTCTTGCGCCAGGTTTTCATTGCACCTCAGAAACGTACGTCTCCTTTGGTGGTATGCAACATCCATCTCATAGCCATCACTGTACTGCACAAGCAGCTACTAACTTAGTTGAAGTGAACTGCAAATCTATTCTGATAGTGGAAAATGGGTTCAAAGCTTTTAAATACAGAAAGCTTTTTCCACAATAAACCCTCCTTTACATCTGATTAGAACACTTCCAGGCCCTTATTGATAAACCAGAAATGGGAACTGATTTGGCATCACAGGTATTTTAAATGTGGATAAGAAAGAGTATTAGCACCATAACCACGAGTATGTTTACTTAGTGCCTTCATTCATAATACCTAACGCTTAATTTCTCTTTTTCTATAGCAAGGCTTCCCAATTCAAATTGGAGTCAATGTCATCACTTGGGTATGTTAAATACAGAACCCCAAGAACCACATCTGTCTGCCACCTCTTACATAGTTAGCCAGGTTTTAAGATTTTATTTCACAAAAATAAATGTTTAAGGACATACTGCAAGCCTAAGATGCTTTTGCTGTTTAAATACATGTGAATAGTCTGGTCCGTAACCCAGCTCCTTTCCCACGTCTGATGTAAAGAGGCAGCAGAGCGAAAACACCTCTTACTCCTGCAAGACAATTCGTTTTAATTGATTTGACTGCATGTACCCATCCTGTTGCACCACAGCCCAGTTACCCTAATTGAGGGTAGTCTTAGTCCTCTGTAAGTGACGGGGAGACGCAGGAGTACTAATTGAACCATAGTCTGTGCTGATCCTCCTTATAAAACTACAGACCTACAAAATATCTGTTTGAAACTTTGGTATCTTGCCAGCATCCCACTGTTGGATGGCAAGATTGCAATTACATAGATTATAGCTAAAAAATCTTTAGTGACCCCCATCAGTTATATATCTTGAATACATGATGTATCATCGGTAGCCAGGAATGCAAGTGTCTTGAATCCCTCAACTTAGCAGCTGAAGCAAGTGAACTGGACTATCTCTGGACCATTGCTGTTCTTTACTTACTTTTTATGTTGTCATGTAAATCCTGTCTTAACGATCTCTGCATAGACTGTCGTGAATAAGCTGCAAGCTGGAAAGGACTGTCAGGTGGGGAGTCTTGTGATTTCAAAGTAGCCAACCAGAGTGACATGGAGTTAGCGAGCAGGAGCATTAATGACATTTAGTAGGAAAACTGGAATTGATAGAGGCACATGAATAGAGATAGAGAAAGAAAATGAAAGACTGAAGTAGAGAAAATATTGCAATGAGTAAAGACAAATTATAAGATTGATGGAATGCAGTGGGATAAAAAGGTGAATATAATGGAATAAAGAACAGGAAAGAGGGACCGCAAAAGTAAACAAAAGTTTGAAACAAAAGAAAGATGGAAGAAAATCTGAAAATTTGGAAGAAGAAACAGAACAAAAAAGAAAGATGCAAGGAAAGATGGAAAAATGAAACAAAGGAAGAGGACATAAATATAGATGGAAATGTAATCGGAAAAAGAAGATGGAAACAAAAACTAAGGATAAATATAGAAAGAAATGTGATAACAGAAAGAAGGATGTAAGTGAAAAATTGAGAAGGCAAATGAAAGTGAGAATTTATGGAAAAGAAAACAGTCACAGAAGCAAAGAAATAAACTCTCAGAGGGAAAGTTGGGATCTCTTGTTTTGCTCGCTCACCCAACATTTAGGATATGGTTCACAGTGGGGGTGTTTTTTTCTTCCAGGCTACTCTCTCGCTCAGATTAATGAATTGCATTGAGAGGTAATGATCATGTTATTACCTCTGCATTGGGAACACATTTTTTAAGATACTTGCACCCTCAGTATGGGTGGCCCCTTAATGCTAATAGGGCTGGTAGCCGCAGTTACTGGCCTCATCAGAATTATGAGATATACGGAAACACTGCGTATCTCTTAACTTCCATGCAGAGACCTCAGATGATTTGGGTGAAAGTCCATCACCAAATGAATGGTTACTGGTGGAACTGGACCCGCAATTACATAATTTCCTTGCTAATTTCTGATTTGTTAGTGGACCCTCAAGGTCCAGATCGACGTGGATTGGAGTTACCAGTAACTCGGGTGATGGGGAAAAAAGTCCCTTTACGGGCCGCTCATAATGAGGGTCTAAACGAGAGGAAATTCAAAAGAGTATTGCAAACAATCCAGAACTCATTTTGTGGAATAAAAAAATGTATTGCAATACTCAAGCTAAGAATACAACTTTAGCGATTTTGATACTAAGTAAAAACCATAATGTTAAATATTGTAAAGTAATTGATATGTATGTTATGACCCTGCTTTGACATTCTTAAGAATGAGCATTGAAAGAGAACATAATATTGCATTGTGAAGTCCACCACCTTGACTTATTTGTGCCATATTTCAACTGTCTCATTTATTATCATGCTGTCAAGTGCCATTTTGTTAGTGTTGCAAAATCTTCTGCGCATTGAAAAGTTTCCTTCTTCTTTTAGCTGACTTTGGAAATTACAGTAACTTTCAGTCCCAAGACTTTCTCCGGGAATATGTTTTGTTTCCAATGGTAAGTAGTTATCTCTTCTTTATAAGTTACACACAACATGCAAAAAAGGCGAGCAACATTTATAAATGACCTTACATTCTACACAGTTTAAGAATACAATAAGGCTGCAGTTGTAATTGTCTTTGTTCTTTCCATGACACCCTTTGTCAGACAACAAGACCGTGATTGACACTTTAGATTGTTAAATATCTTTACTCAGAACATCAGTTGTGTATGCGTAAGTTATGTTGTTAAATAACAAGTCATCTCAAGCCATTGTGTTGCAACCATAGAATGCACAGTGCTGTTTGCTGTAATTAATTGCATTGTAAAAAACCTTGCACTGCTACAGAAGTCCTGTGGCCAATGCCAGAGTTTACTTTTCTGTCTTTCTCTGAACAGTTCCCACCCCTATACTAAGTGAATATAGTTTCTGTGAGTCCATGGTGGGTGTTCAGGGTTTTAGTTTTGCTTTTTATCAATACATAAGGGTCCCCTATGTAATGAACTACTCCCACCGACCCTTAACAGAGGGCGGGAGGGTTCTGCCCCTCACCTGGACATTGGGCGTCTTGATGGAGGCTGATTGATTAAATAGGGGCAGAGACATTTCTTCTACTCAAACCTTTCAAATTGTTTCAGACTTCCCAATGAAAATTGGATCAGCCCCACTCATTCACCTCAGAGTGAATGTGTTTGCTGTACTTTTGACTGTTTATACTTATATGCTCTGTGAGTGGCACTCTGTGAGGAATAGGTGAGTGCAACATGAGAAGTGGGTTCCCTTGAAGTTGTCTGTAAGTAGGAGGACTAGGCAACCCTCAAGCAGGTTCATTTAGTTTAGTCCTGTAGTCACTTGAGAGGGATGTGGAAATCCACATCAAGAGCTCACGAGGCCAGGAATAAAATAATTCCGGTCTGGCTCCCTTCTGACATTTGACCATCAACTACCCAACTACGCTTGTGAAGTCTGCCTTGTGATATCCAGATACATCCTAGGGTCTTTGTACATCTTCCAAGCAACTATGAGACAATGCTTAGTTATCAGACTTGTGTCCTTTCAGTACACATCTTCTGACCAGTTAGTGCATCTACCTTCCATCCAATGTCACCATGGCTGGCCCTAGCCCTGCCAGGATGGGATTAGAATATATGAAAGTACCACTCCTTTCAGATGGCTCCCACGTTTATGCGCAATGCCCCCTATTCACCATAAATACTGGCCCTCAAGTGCTGGAAGAATGTCTTTGTATTGAGTTAGGAAGAAACTCAACAGCATAAGATTAGAATACCCAAACTGTAGGTAGGAATGCAATCACCTTAAATCATGAAGCACTGCTTGAATGAAGCCTTTTCAAACTGCAATAGTTAGTGACCCAAATATTTCTTAGAATCCATACTATCTTGCATTTCCAAACTCAATAGTTGTACATACAGGTATTATGATTACTGTACCACACCAATATAGTTTTGTAAATATGTATTCACTTTGTTCACTTTTAATTGCGTTCCACACACCTAATAAAGTTTGGTAAATCCAGATTATAGCTAGAAGTAGGCAGTCTAGTGATGGACAGGTAACACATAGTTCACCCTCCTGCAGTGCCCAGGCCTGGGACTTTTTCGGGACTTTTTCAAGGCTGTAATTTATCAAAATCAGCAATTAATAACTTGGCCAACATATACATTACTTGGTAAAGGTGAAATGCGCACTAGTATGACTGCAATTATTTGGTATATTTGAAATAGTGTATATGTCAGTGACTAATAGTTCTTGTGATAATATACAGATATATTAAAAAAAGATATTGATCATAGATTTGAGAGGGCAATCAAGATGTTCTAGAGTTAGGCTTGATCGAATCTCACTTGGTGTACAGCGACACCAAGTGTAGTTTGTTGCTCGGTAAATGGTACATCAGTTGTTGGAGAGGGATGCAGTAAGCCCCAGCAGGGCCCCCATGGGTGCAAGGCCTCCAGATGGCGGCCGAGGGGGCACCTATGATGCCCCCCTATTGATCCCTGCACCCGGTCACAGGCACCTAAGGGGCCTGCCACTGGGTCCAAGATGAACTGCATCTCAGCTCTTTACAATGAGAGCATGCAATCCGGTCGGAATGCATGCTCGCATTGTAAAGAATAGGAGTGCGACAACACAGTTTTCGGTCGCATCCTAATTGCTGGTTTGGGACCGCCGACAGGTGGTCAGCCGGACCCAGTTCCAGATCGATATCGTACAGATTCGGGTCTGTCCAACATTGAAATGTGCCCCCATGTCTTGAACTGATGCCCATCGCTTTGTAATCTGTATCTGACCTTAGTGTTTAAACCATCCAATCTTAATGATCAAAATGTATTTTCCACCACTGTGGTATACTACATTGCCTATAAAACCCTTCACTCAAATTTGTTCAATGTATTTCGATCTCCCTTGCGTAAGTGGACAGGCTGTGAATCCTGCAGAGTTAAGTTCAAACTAAGACGAGTTTTTTAAATGTTCTAAAAAATCCCCTGAAAAGTTCAACATGCAAAAAAGAGGACTTGGCTAGTTAGATGTGCAACAGTAGAGACCACACTTAGCATGGATATTGCTTGGGCACCTCTGTCCCAGGCTCCAGAGAAAAAGACTTGCAGCCTTCTTGTAACTACCCCATTAAGCAGAAAAAATTGTGTTTAGCGTCTGAACATAGTAAAATGTGTACCGGCTGGTGAACAAAAGGTACTTTTCACAGAATGAGAGCGTGGTTGATTTCCCAGCTTGAATTTACATTAATTTAAACAACATATGCCATGTCCTCTGTTTGAAAATGTTACTTTAGTCTCAGTTTGGAAGATTAGCTTTAGATGCAGACCTTTTTCTTTTGCATTACATTTTTGCACAGGGTTTCTATGACCTCACTACAAAGAAGCAGCTATAAATTAAAGCAGAAATATGAACACTCTTATCTAGAAAGTCCAGGTCATCTTATGCACAGGTGTTTTCAGAAGGATTAATGCCTTCCATCCCAGGCAGTAACTCTTCTCAACTAATGTAGGCATCTGCCTTAATATCATATGCAATCATTCTAGGATAGTTAATTTTTTTATCGGCTAGTCCTCGTCTGAAATGTATAGCTTTTCTGGTGCCAGCTGGAATTCTTTTTCTTACACAAATTCATGTAACCCATCGTTATCCGTTTGGAATTGTCTGTCCTTTCCTTGTTCGTTTCATCTTTGGACTCAAAAACTCAGTGTAGAATTCCAATCCTTAGTATAGCTCTGTAAACATAAAAAGTGAGGGTTTGTGTTGCTAACAAATTCACATTTGTTCAACATTTGCTTATTGGTATGTAATTATGTCTATGTTCAAATGTTAGCAGGAGCTGACTAAGTCCAACTCATTTCTCTATCCATGACATGCGTTTCTTCTGTCACAGATAAAAGAGAGAGCCCAACCCTGTGGCCCCGGGTTGAGCACAAAGAGTATGGTATCCAGAACTCCTGGGTTTGAGCATCTGTTCTCTGATAAGGTGCCACTTCCGGGAGTACCTGCTGTTGTAGCAATAGGGCAGGAATCTGCACACAGGCCTTTGCAATCTCCACCTTCACGCTTGGGGATGGAGTAGCAACAGCTGAAACCTTTACCCTTCTTCCGGAGGTGGTTAATTGTAATCTTGGCTGCCAGGCATCCCTGCTCAAAAACTGTATATGCCTGTCGGTGGAACGAATCTGTGGTTTGGTGCGGCACATGCCACATTGACCTCTTCCAGGCCAAGTTATCTGACATTCTAGTGTTTGCCTCCTATCTTGCCCGGTAAGGTTTTTCTTTGGTCACAGTTAAAGGGTACCTTTTGGCTCTATCGGCCATTTTACATTTGCCGGACCAGCCTCATTGTTTAAATCACCTGTTGTGATGCGTATTTTGAAAGGTTTACAACATGTTTCCTCCCTGTCCCTTCCTCCTGCAGCAGTTCAACCTTAACTTGATCCTCGCATGTTTGATGTGCACTCCCTTTAGCTGCTTCACATCTGTCCCCTGCGGCTTTGAAACCTCAAGATAGTGTTCCTTGTTGCCATATCATCAGCATAGCAGATATGTAAGCTTCAGACTCTCTCAACCTGCTGTACTCTACTGTCTTCCCAGACAAATTGGTTCTGCTGATGCGAGCATCCTTCCTTCCTTCCTTCCAAAAGTTGTGATGCCGTTCCACATTTGTCATTTTTTTTGTTTAAACAATTTTTATTGCAGAGTCAGTCACAATTTACTTTACAGGTATCAGAATCCCTGAGTGCAGAGTCATTCCCCTGTTGCTCCCCATCGTCCCCGTACACAGCCATTCAGCCCACAACCCGGAGGTCGGGCGGCGCTATTCAATTTCAGTTTACACTTTTGTCTGGGTCATCTGCAGCATTCAACATATGAGTCTCTCCGCCCTCTGCTTTTGTATTTTCACCCCATTCCCGTTTGCACTTGCTAAGATTCGTACGTATTCCGCTACTGGATCTCGGGACTTTCCCCCTCTCTCCCCCCGCCCCCCGGTGTCTGCAACTGTGTCTGGCGCTAGGATACACGCCTATACTGTGGGCCTCCGGATCTTTGTATGTTTACTGCTCGTGTGTTCCTGGTGCTGGCGCCGGGGTCATAACCCTCTCCATAGGAGCCACCTGCCCCTCCGCCTCCTCATCCCCCTCCTCATCCAACACACTATCCCTCAATGCCTGTACTAGCATTTCCCATGCCATGGCTGCGTCCTGTGCTTTCTCGTCAGCCGTACGGCGAGCCAGTTGGTACCTGATCGTGCTCTCCGCCGCCGCCCACTTCAGGAATTCATTCAGCCACCTCCGGTGTGTTGGCCCTACTGTCGACTTCCAGCCTTTGGTTAGCTCCCTCTTTGCGATAATTAGGCCCATGTCGATGAATTTGCTAGACAGTGTATTCTTTCGCGTGTGTGGGAACCAGTGCAATAGGGTAACTGCGCTGTCATACTGCAACTCCCTGTCCGCCACCTCATTTAAGGTGTCACCTATTCCCCTCCAATACTCCTGCAAGCGGGGGCAGCCCTCAGCATGTGCACCAGGTCCGCACCTAACTGGTGACATCTGGGACAGGCTGCGTCTTTCGCACCAAAGTGCTATGCTATTTTACTCGGGGTAAGGTAGGCCCTGTGAATGATATAGAGGTGTTTCAATTGAAAACGCGCATTCCTGGTGCTTTACCTAGCCCTCCGCACTAGCTGGGACAACGTCGTATCTGGGATGTCCAGTTGCAGGTCCGTTTCCCATTTCTGCTTCAGGGGTGTGAGAGGTTGCAGGGTATCTGTTTGCATTCTGGAGTAGAGGCACGTAACAGCCTTAGTTGTTCCTGCCGCCATCATAGTGTATTGACACGCTAGTGATGTCGTGGGCTCCATCAGTCCCTCCCCCCAGTGCGCCTGGATAGCTCTCACCACCGCCGCATGCATTAGGTAGTCTCCCCTCGAAAGGTCGTACCTTTCCTGCAATGTCTGGTACGGGGCCAACACCCCGTCGTCGTAGAGATCCCCCACCACTTGTAGCCCAGCTTCTTCCCACAAACTTAGTCTCGACCAGTCTCCGCCATGTGGGAGAGGGGTTACCATACCCAGCGGGATCTCAGGTGCATACGGATGCCCGGGTCCCATTCGCTTTTGCGTGCGATTCCAGCACAATCTCAGCGTCCGTTCTTCCTGGGACAGCCCTGCGATCCTCAGTTTTTGCTGCATGGTAATGTATGCTAGTATGTGACGGGGGTGCCATTATTCCTTTCCTGCTCCGGGCCGCGGTATACTCTTGCAACCTCCTGAGTAAAGAACTGCAATTGGGCTGCCAAGTAATAGAGCTCGAAGTCTGGGACCGCTAGGCTGCCCTCATCCTTCGGGCGGGTCAGCGTGGCCAAAGCAATTCTACGTCTGCCCGCTCCCCATAGAAAGGACACAATCAACGATCTCAACTGTCTGAAGATAGTTCCAGGTATCCATACAGGGAGGGTCCGGAAGAAGTATAAGAGTCGTGGCAGGGCAATCATCTTAAGGAGCGAGACCCGGCCCGTCATTGAAAGGGGCAGGGAAGCCCAGATGGTCATACTACTCTTTAAGGCGCGGATACAGCGACCCAAATTGCCTTCCAGTAGGTCCGCGGGCTCATGATATATGTATACTCCTAGGTAGCTCAGACAGGCAGGCTCCCATCTGAGCTCTGGGTGGGCCGGGGGGAGCTCCTCCTCCTTCCTCAGCGGGAAGAGGCAGGTTTTCGTCCATTAACTCACAACCCCGATATTTTGCCGAAGCGCTCCAACAGTCTCTTTGCGCCGTCCACAGCTCCCTCAGCATCTTCTAAGAAGAGGAGAAGGTCGTCTGCGTACAGGGAGATGTAGTGGTGGGTCCCTCCGACCTCCAACCCGTTGCTATGCAATCCCCTCCTAGCCATCGCTGCCAGAGGTTCCACTGCGAGCGCAAACAGGGGAGAAAGTGCACATCCCTGTCTCGTACCTCTATGCACCTCGTATTGGTCCGACACTAGAGGTCCTACCCTCACCCTTGCTTTCGCTTCGTCCACTTTATATACCCCTCTCCCAGGCCAAAGCCCTGCATCACCCTATACAGGTATTCCCACTCCAGGGTGTCGAAGGCCTTTTCAATGTCCACAGCCAATACCAGGGGGGCCCTCGCTTCCGGCGGCGGGTCATTTACTAGTCTAAGCAATCTACGGATGTTGTGAGTCGTATTTCTAGTGGGTATAAAACCTGACTGATCCTTATGAATCAGGTCTTGCATGTGGGGCAGCAGTCTGGTGGCCAACACTGTACTCAAGATTTTGTAATCCGTTGTCAGCATTGACAACGGGCTATAGGATGCTGGGTCCGTGCTGTCCCTTCGCGGTTTCAGCAAAGGAATCATAATGGCTTCGCGCATAGATTGAGGAAGTCTGCCCTTTTCCCTGGCCTCGTTATATATTACCTGTAGCCTCGGGGTCAGCTGATCTAAGTATTTCCCGTAGAATTCGACAGGTAGCCCATCCATCCCCGGTGTTTTGTTATGCGCCATCCGCTTTATAGCCCCTCTTATTTCCGCTAAGTCTACTGGGCCGCCTAGTAAATCAGCCTGGTCTCGCTCCAGTTGCGGCATCCGCAGGTCACTCAGGAATGCCTCTAGTGCCTCACTCTGGTCCCCCAAGTCGCTCCTGTATAATTGCTCGTAGTACGACCGGAAGCACACCAGAATTTCTGGCTGTGTCCGGAGCATATTGCCCCCACATCCCTTCAGGGTCAGAATCGGGAGAGCGCTCCTGTTGGGATTCGCCAGCCAAGCTAATAGTGGTCCAGTTTTGTCCCCCTCTGCCAGAGTCTTCGTTAGGTACGTTTTGTAGTCGAAGCTACGGAGGCGCTTCACCTCCACAGCCACTGCTTCGCGCGCCTCACTAACTCTCGCCTGTAGCTCAGGGTGGCCCGGGCGTTCCTGCTCATCCTCTCTTAGCTTACGCTCAGCCTGATCTAGGTCCTCCACCAGTGTCCTGCGCACGCCTGCATATTTCCCGATGCAGTGTCCCCTTACCACTATTTTAAATGCGTCCCATTCCACAGCCCTGGACGAAGCAGTGCCCTCATTTTCTGTGAAGTAATTAACGATCCGATCCTCTAGACCTTCCCGGAAGGGTGGATCGTCCAGAGTGTCGGGCCGGAGCCGCCATGTCGGGATCTTTGACAACGTGTTTATCCAATCTAGGGTGAGGAGAATAGGATTGTGGTCAGATATCGTGCGTGTTAAGTATTCAGTCCGGGCCACTGCCGGGAGTATTGCCGGGGAACAGAGGAAGGTGTCCCGTCGGACATGGAGGTCGTATATGCTGGAGTAGAATGAATAATCTCGCCCTGTAGGATGTTGCGCTCGCCAGCTATCTGTCAGTTCCCACTTCCCCTGCCACTCCGTTCTGTACTTCGCTAATCTATGCACAGGGGATGCGTGTAGTGGAGGGTGTGATCTGTCTAAAGTTGTGTCTGCTATTGAGTTGATGTCCCCCCCCCATCAGCATGTGACCTGTGAAGTAGGTGGCCAGCGCCCTGGATAACTGCGCAAAAAATGCTGTCTGATCTACATTAGGCGCGTAGACACTACTAAACACAATGTGTCGGCCTCTAAGTAGTCCCTCAACCGCTACAAACCGTCCGTCTGGGTCTACTGTGTGTCTAGTGACTTGGAAAGGCACTCCCGCCCTCACCCAAATTAATACTCCCCTAGCAAAAGCAGAGTACGTGGTGTAATACAGGTGGCCCCGCCATCTGCGCTGTAGCGCCACACCTTCTTTTTTGGTCAAGTGGGTATCTTGTAGGAACGCTATGTGCACTCCTCTGCGGACTAGATAAGAGTGGATTTTGTGTCTCCTCGTCATTGTTGTCAGACCCCGCACATTCCAGGACACACATTTCAACGAGCCCATATCAGCCATCGTCCCACTCTGTTCGGTTCAAATCAGAAACAGTACGCACCCAGACACCAGACACCATCCCATCCCAACCCCAACCCCAACTTCCCCCCCTCCCCCCCTCCCCGAACTACACCTCGAGCTACCCCAACTTCTCCAGGTCCCCCCTCCCCCAGAACAGGACCCAACTGCAAAGGAGTCGCTCCCATCCAAACTGGTGAGCAAACGCGCCCACTGACTACTTTATCCCGTAGTCAACACTACGGAGGCCTTATGGGTCCTGTGGTATGTGTGCTAGCTACTGAAACCCTTCAAGCACCATTCCATGCCCCACAATACCCAATGTGACTCACGATATTTCAGTCTTACAGTGGTCTGCTCAAATGTTCGTGGAGGCTACGCCGTCTGTTTTCATGCTCTTCAGGTACTGTGGACAGCATTCAACCTTCGATGATTTCCCCGGATGTCTGAGGCGTAACCTTCGGTCCCCTGGCCCCACCCAACTCCGATAATTCAGTGTCTGAGCCCGTGCCCTGGGCTTCCGAGCCTGATTCCCTCGCCGATTGGGTCAGCGCCGACCCTGACACCTCCTTCACCGCCTGCAGTGCTGCTCTTCGTTCCTCCTCCGTTTGAGAGGTCGTCTGTTTTCTGGACCCACGTTTGCGCCCACGAAGCCTTCGTGATTGCCTGGTGGTGTGGTTCTGGCGTTCCTCCTCGGCCCTAAATCGAGCCCTGTCCGTGCCAGCTTTGCAGGTGTCCCACCAGGTCCACGCCTCCGCCGATGTTGCGAAAAACAGCGCCTTTTCGTCTACTATCACTCGGAGTTTGGCCGGGAACAGCAGCGAGTACTGTAACCCCTCTGTACGTAGCTCTTTTTTGATAGAGAGGAAGGAGGCACGTAGTTTTTGAGTCTCAAACGTGTAGTCCGGGAATAGCGTAACCTTGCTATTGTCCACCTGAAATGGACCTGCGTCTCTGGCCCGCTGTAAAAGCCAGTCCCTGTCCTTGTAATGGAGCAGTTTGATGACCACAGGGCGAGGCGGTAGGCCCGGTTGGGGGGTCCGGGAAGGAACTCGGTGCGCTCGCTCCAGGGTGAAAAAGGGAGAGAGACCTTCCGGGGCAACCACAGTCTTTAGCCAGTCGTGCAAGTAGCCTACCATGTCCGTGCCTTCTTTTTTTCGGGAAGACCCACCAGACGCACGTTGTTCCGCCGACTGCGGTTTTCAGCATCCTCTGCCCTCCTCTCCAGGGCTTGTATCCGCTCCATCGCTTCCGTGAGTCGACCATCCATCGATTTATGTGCAGGTACGATATCCTTCAGGGTGTCTTCCGCACTCTTGACCCTATCCGTTAGCTTCGCGTGGTCCGCCCGCAGAAGCCCCAGTCCCGTCGACACTTGCACAATGTCTTGATGTAGTGCCTCCTTCGTGGCAGCAATAGCTTCCAGTATTCGGTCCTGCATCTGCAGCAGGTCTGTGGAGGATTGCGGCGACTCTTCCGGCGTTTCCGTGGCTGGGCTCCCGTCCCCCTTGACTCCCCTAGACTTTCCCATCCTGATCCCTCGGTGTGGTCCCAGGATCCCAAGGATGATCAGGTGTTGCCGGGTTCTCCGGCGGCAGGTAGGTCGTTGGCCTCGCGGTGCTATTACCACAATCCGGACGTCCAGCAGTACCTCGACCCTTTGAAGTTGGTGCGCGGGGTCCGAGGCGGGCACTGAGTGCGGTATCACTCTCTCGGAATCACTCAAGCCCCACTCGTTTTACCGAGGGCCAGCCTCTGCAGTCTCTCCCCTTCAGGGGGTAGTGGGCTGGTCACCTGCTGCCCCTCGCGCGCGTGTTGGGGCGATGGGCGCCAATGCCAGGATGTCAACACACCGCCCAGTGGTAGAGCAGGTCTCCCTCGGGTCCGTCCGTGGTCTTGGCACCACTACAGTCACGCCAGGCTCAGGGGCCCGCGTTATAGGCGCCGTCCCTGCTCCCCTCGCTCAGCTCCACTTCGCCTATCTTCTCTGTGCGGCAGTGCGGTGGGGCTGGAGCAGCCTCCCCCGAAAAAACAACTAGTCCCCGAGACCGGGGTATAGATTAATTGTCACTTGGGTCCGTGGGGGGTGCACCCGGTCCCGGCTTCCTGCTCCCTCGCCAAACTGATCTAGTCCGATGGCGCCGTGGTCGGGCCCAACACTCACCCGGACCCCTCACTGAATAGTTACTTCCGCCCAGCCGGGCTCCGGGACAATGCAGAGTCCACAGGGGTCGTAGGCCTGAAAGCCAGGTCCTAAAGTGATCACCTCCCGGGCGGGGTGGAGCCTCGCCAGGGTTGCTTTCGCGTCCGGACCCCTTACCGGTCCTCCTGAGGTCCGGGCCCGCTGTGCATCCTCCGTGTACAGACTCACCGCCGGGCCCTGGGGCAGGGCACGGGATCCGGTCGGCCCCCCTTCACTGCAGGCCTTCGGCCAGTCGAAGCCCAGGCCCCACAGTCTTCACTCCGCGTCTCACTCGGCAGGCCCAGACTTGCGAGGTCCTCGGATCCGCCGTCCCGAGTCACACTGGTCGCCGGGGGGTCCGCCGCGGCACACCGCGCCGCCTCCCGGGCTGTCGGAAGGGCGCCTTCCCGTTCCCCTGCACTCTGGATGGAGGTAGGCCTCTAAGCCGGGGAGTGGATTTTGATTCCGGCAGCGGGGCGGAGCCTCGCCAGAGCCGCCCCCGTGCGGCGCACCGCGCTGTCTGCTCCAACGCCGGGGGGTCAGGGGCTCCCAGGTCGGTTTAGTACACCCTCCGGCCACTCGTAGTCTCGTCGCTGCGTCCCCCCGTAGGGCTCCAGGGTGGGTACTGGCAGTCCGTTCTGGCTGAGACGCTCTAAGTAGCCGCCATCTTGGGCACCGGGGCACAGAGCTCTCGTCCCCGGTCAGGGTCTGCTACAGCAGTCCGATCGGCTCGCTTCCCGAACCGGAGCAGGCCTCACCTTTCCCACTGGGGCCCCACCGATTGTGGGGGGGTCCCCAGGTCGAGTTCAGGATTATTAGTCGGATTCCCGGGCGGAGGGTCAGGAGCCTCACTAGGCTGCGACCGGCTCCATCGGCTGCTAGCCACGCCCCCCGCCGTTCCACATTTGTCATGCCATCACCCAGCATGTTCTATGCTAAACCTAACCCCTTTAAGAAGGAGCAGAGACTACATCGTTAGGACCCCAAAAAAGCACTGAACTTTTACATTGACTTTACCAGAAAACACTGGGTGGACAGCAGCTCTTTGTGGGGTTTGCTGAGAGAAAAAGGCAAGGCTGTGCAGAAGAGGACCATCTCCCACTGGATTGTGATCTGTTTAAGATTTTATGCAAATTGACGAAAATGAAGCCTCCGGAAGGACTATGAGCTCATTCCACCAGGGGGGACAGAGCTGCTGCCACTGCATTAATAATCTTAGATCCTCTCCTGGACACCTTCCAAGCAGCTACATGGACATCAGTCCATACGTTCATGAGGAAATACTGTCTGGATAAGCCAGTTTTGCTGTGAGGGGTATTTCACCAACTTGTCTTATCGGATTTTCTGTTTTGAGTCCATTCACATACCCGCCTTCAAATAGGTACTGCCTTGATAGCTATTCAAAAGGTGAGGAATCAGTGCTGGAAGTCTTTGAGAAGAACAAGTTACTTATATTCAGTAATGCTGTACATGCTCTGTCTAACCCAAATTCCGCACCGAACCTCCCATCTTCTCCATTCTGTGATTGGACTATGGCCAGGCCCTGCGGCCAACTCGCCATTGGTGGCCAAGCGTGTGCTCCGCATGGCCTTACGTCCTCCATCCAACCGCCCAATTCATGGCTGACTGTGTAACAATATAAAGGTTGTCATTATATGTAAGGCAAACATACTGCCTTGTCAAAAAGTCACCAATAACTATAATCAAATGTATATTTCATGAATTCACTAATTGCAATATTTAATAAAAGATATTGGCATAAAGTATTCTGAATAAAGCCTTTAAAAAAAATCCTGGATTCAGTGACCCAGGAGACCTGAAATCTTTTTTTTTTTTTTTTAACTGTTGCTGGGGAGCTGCTGTACGCTCTGCAGCTCGCCCAATATAAAAGAAACAAGCATTTGCAATGCAATAGGTCTCGCATTTGCGAGAGTTTAAGCTATTGGCATTGTAATGACAATGCCTTTTATTTATGTTTTAAAAACCAACGCATACATAAAAGGCATTGTCATTTTCAATGCCAAGAGCTTAAACTCTCGCAAATGAGAGACTTATTGCATTGCAAATGCTTGTTTACACTAACGGTTCTAATTGTTCTTTCTTGGTGCCCCGCCCCCTCCTTCGCAAATCTCATCGCACTGCACTCATCGTAGCTCCCATAATGTTTTGCACTTCAACCTCTAAAGTTAAGATTCACAATAAGGAGCTGAAGTGAGATGTGTGAAAGGAACTGGTGGGCATAGACTTTGTATATGTCAATCAACTTGGTTTCTTTATACTTAGGAATGAATCTTAAAAATAAATACAGGTTTTTATGCAATTTAATATATAGCGCCAACTCGACTCGAAGGTAATGGAACCCTTTACGTGAGCACCAGGTCACATCCTTGTGTTTTTAGGCATGGGGAGATTAAGGGATTTGTCCAGAATCACAGAAAGTTTAGCGGCGCCGAGAGTCACACCTTGTTCTCAGTTCCAAATTGGGCAGCCCTGACCGTTTCGCCACCCTCCCCCAGTGGGTGTAGTTTGAGGTGTTTTTCTATAAGAAACAAAAATGATATTTTTTTCAGTGACTTTGCAGTGTGTTTTCTCTGAATAAATGTATTTGTGCAGATTATCAGAAATGTGGCCTGCCTCTAGTCATTTTACGATACACAAGGGGCAGGGGGGGAGCTCAGCGTTGCGGTTAGAGAGGATGGAGGAGCCAAAGGGAGAGACGAGGTCTCTGTTGAAGTAACATCACTGCCTTACAGAGTGTTTATTAACCGTGAGTACTTTATACAAGATGCGTCTGGTGCTAAGAAAATCAGTGTTTCTCCAGGAGGCCAGAGGGTTGATCTAAACACCTATATCTGGGTACATGACTGACTCCGGGGTAACACTTCACAGCACTCACACTCAAATTGGACTGCCCCCGTGTCTCGCAGGTGCAGCACAGACAGCGTGATCACCACACAGAGGGTCTCAGAGCCCCCTTCCCGGTCTCCATTGCAGCACTGCAGGGTCGCTCCCCTAACCTCTCACTAACAGTGGGATCTCCCGCTGCAGCCATCTGACAGCACACACGGCCCGCACAGACAATATAACTGCACAGTAAATATGTCAGTCGTGTGAAATTACTGCGCTTGGTCCAAAAATTGAAATTGTATTAGTAAAATGTGATATTGTATCCTGCCATTCGGTTGCTGTACTTCTTTTTAGTAAGTCTATTCCGTAACATACAAAAATAAAAAAATAACCTCCACACAAACGTCCTCCACACAAGGTATAACTAGATTGTGATTATAGATTGTACTTTATTTCTAGCCTAGAATACTTCACTAGTAGTGCAACAAAGGAGTGGATAATCAACAAACCTTATTTTAAAAGAGGATCTCCATTTCAAATGTTGCATTTTGAAGCTGCGGTCTTTGTAGCTGTGCCAGCATGAAGGGGCGGTATACTTTTACCCGTGAATATACCAAACCAGTGTCAACTCGCCGTCCGTGCACGGGGGTGATTGCAGTGATATGGTTTTCTTTGTAATTAGCTGTTATCTCCACCAGGAGCCTCTCCTCGGATCCTAGAACAGCAGAGCACCTCCGCGGAGTTCACCACACGCCGAAAAACAAGCATTATACGAGAGAAGGAAGGGCGGACAGTGCACCAGAGCCCCATCGCGAAACCGCTTGCAGTGTGCGGGCTTTGAGGGGCCGCGCGCTCTCCGGCGGGGCTGCCCTGCTGATGCGGTTGTCCTCGTGGTAGGCGCCCACGTGGGACGTGCTCGTGGTGCCTTGGCGGGGCTTGCTGGTGTACTTCCCAGAGAGACAGGAGATTGGGAACTCGCGCGCGCGGCCGGCTCCGATCGCTTTCCTGAGCGTGCGCGTGACAGTCTCCTGTCTCCTGGGAAGCAGACCCGGCAACTATAGTATCGCGCCTGCGCGATGGCATATGGCTTCGCCATATGCATCGCAGGCGCGAGACCTAAAAATGGTGGTACCTCTGCCTCTTCTAAGGGCACCACCAGTAAGAAAATATGTATTTCCATAAAGCCCTTGGCACTCCTTTCTAGGAGCAGTGAATAGTAAATGAGTGGCCAGACACGAATAATAAATGAGCGTCTCCGGCCGCTCATCAATAATTCATTGTTTCCATTTTTGTGGTAATACCGGTCCCATACATTTAATTTTTGTAGAAGCCTGTAGTGGGATTCCCAGAGCCCCTGTGGCCCTGCTAACTCATTGCAGTTGTCACAAACTCGGAACAAACCTTGGGCCGCCTGAATTGTGAGGATCGAGCCAAATAATGAGGCGAGCAGTTGGTTGAAATTTTGTGGCCACTGCTTTGACATTGTGAAGCCAGTTAAACAAATGGTGTCTGTATACGCTATATGTGCTACTAAAAGTATTCCTGGATGACCTGAATTAAAGATTGGTCTTCCCCTATTTTAAGCTGAAGATAATTATCGCTCAAGAAAAAGTCCAAGTCCTGAAGATGACCGTACAATAATATACCGGTTGAAACGCCGTCGACGCTTCTCTGTGGCCCAATTTGAATTAAGGACACAATACTCCTGTTTATGTTGTTCCTTTATCCCGATATGTAATGTTTTTGTCTGCCACTTGTCTGGTGTGTATGTTCCCTTTTTGTATACCAGCATTTTTTGTCTTGAGCATATCTGTATGTTAATTAATTCTTTTAGGAACTGTTGATATATGATATAATAAATATGTGATTTTGATACAAGTACTCAGTTTTAAAGGGCCTCTTTAACCACTTTTTCATTTCTTTCCTTTTGGTTTTTTCTTTTCTTAAATTGTTGGAAGTATATCTAACTTCAGTGTTTCCTCTCACTGAACCTCTTGTTAGGTGTATTGACTCCCTGTAAGCAGACCCATTCCACGAGGCTCCGCAGGAGCAGACAGTTTATGAAAAAAATGTATTTTTAATTTGGGGTGACCTAGGGCACCCCACAACATTTTGTATAATGTTGTATAAAGCAGTTTGAAGCCAGCTTCTCCCCAGCCCTCACTCCGTTTTATTTATTTATTCAAGCGTTTTATATAGCGCTAGCTATGAATCCCTCCACTTTGTAATTGAACTTAATGCCAGAAAAACATTTAGGGGCTTATTACTCTACCACCCACCAGGGGCCAGAAGTACCTTTACTCATAATCTAGATGTTCTTATGAACCCATTCTGGCCAGTAATGAATTCACAATTCTGGGAGATTTTAATGTCTAGCTAGAGTATCGTGAGGACAAGGAGACTGTCTTCTTGCTAGATACTTTAGGGGCTCTGGGCCTATCTAAAACAGTGCAAACACCCACCCTTGAGGCTGGACACACTCTTGATGGGATTTTTACTTCTACACAGGAACTTACAGTAAAAGAGACTCTCCCGTTAACGTGGACAGACCACTCGCTAATCAGAATTAGTCTCTCCGTCCCAAAAACTCAGATGGGAGGGATGACCAAAACCCATTCATCAACCTGTACTGCCTGGAATAAGGTGGATAAAGTCACTCTTCAAATTCAGTTGAACAGAACACGCCCACGGCTAAATGTCCCACCAGAATTAGCAGTCCCCAAATACACGGACTGGCTAAAGGAAGCTTTCAAGGTCACAGTACCCATTGGTAAAAACCTCCGGGAATCGTAACACTCATTCGGCCCCTGGTTTACTGACGCCCCCAGGTTCAAGAAATACAAAAGAGCCATAGACTCGAAAGACGTTGGTGAGTTAATTACGATATACTGGAGAAAGATATGTATAAATCAGCACTAATTCAATATAAAAAACTGTTGATGTTTGAAAAAAAAGGACTTTTTTTCCAAACAGATAGAGCCAAAAATACGCCAAAAATCATTTTGGGGTGGTTGATAAATTGTCCTCTCTACCCAAAAACAAACGAATCAAGAGCAGTCAAACTTTTTGTGATATGATTGCAGTAGCTTTTAAAAATAAAGTCAAAGATATTTATGATGCTTTTGAAGCCCCCCCCCCCCCCCCACCCCACCCCCCTCCCGCAGGCCCACCAAATAATCTATACACCATGAATCTAAGGGAATTAGCTTCCACTGCTTTTCACAGATTTCTCCTGAGGTAGTGGAAAAATACCTTAGAGAAATTAAATCCAGGTCTCTTGACCCCTGCCTACCTGCATTATTGAAAGACATAGAGGAAGTAGTGAGCTCCGAGCTCACAGAAAGTTTTAACAATATGTTTGTCGGGCACTTTCCCAGCCCCATGAAAGACTCCTCCATGCTCCCTCTGTTGAAAAAACCCAATCTGTGTTGAATCCAAACCACCACCACCCAATAGCGCGGATGCCGCTTCTGGCCAAAATAGTAGAGAAAATCATGAACAAACAGCTAGCTCATTTCATTCAGAAAACGACTTGCTTGATCACTCTCAGTTTTGTTTTAGACAAGAGCACAGTACTGAAACTGCATTAATTAAGGCCTCTGCATTAATATAGGCCTCTGAGTAGATGAGAACGGTGATGGATAGAGGGGGCAGGGCCGCCTTTGTTCTCCTAGATTTGTCAGCCACGTTTGACACCGTGGATCACAATCTTCTGCAGCAGCGGCTGGAAATGTTGGGGGTTAAGGGAGCGACACTGGTCTTGCTCTCCTCCCTTTTTTTTTTTTAACTTTTTTTTTATAAGGAAAGGAGACAAGCCGTGACTTTGGACAAGTATATATCCGATTCCTACATCCTCCCATGTGGAGTTTCACAGGGCTCATATCTTAGTCCTTCTCTTTTTAACGTGTATGTATCTGAACTTGCCCCTCTGATTCAAGACTTTGGTTTTAGCCTTATGTCCTATGCTGACGATACCCAGATACTGGTGGCAGCGTATAAAGATCAAGCCTCCCATACACTACAGTTTCAAAACTGCATGAGGGAAATAAACAGACGGATGGGAAAATATTATCTTAAGCTCAATTCTGAGAAGACCGCGGTAGTAATCTTTGAATACCTGCAACCCAGATGGGAACATCTCTGGTGGCCGGCGGAGATGGGTGAACCACCAATACCAGTTTAGAAAACGAAAGATTTGGGAGTTCTGAATGATAACAAATTAACTCTATCACATCAGACCAATGCCATTGTTTTGGCCTCCCACTTTCTGATAAAGAAACTCCAGAAGATTCTACCTTACATCCTCACTGATTTTAGAAGGACGGTTGTAACCACGTGAATACAGTCAAAGCTGGATTACTGCAAATGGCTCTATTTGAATATGCAGAAGCAATATCAAAAAAAGCTTCAGACAGTACAAAATACAGCCACGAGACTTATTCTGAGCATTCCGAAGCACGAATCAGTAGCCAAAGAAATTCACTGGCTTCCGGTGGAATAACAAAACAAATTAAGTTCAAATCACTATGCCTAGCTTATAAGGTGCTGAGTAACTCAGGTCCAAGATTTCTTAGAGATATCTTTGCCTGGTATGAACTGGCCAGACAACTACGCTCCACAGGTGCCAGACTCATGAAAGTTTCAAGGATACGGTCCTTAAACTGGGGAAAACGTAGCCTCTTGTATGGTACTGCTAAACTATGGAAACACGATACTACTACAGTACTAAGTACTATGGAGTGCAAAAAAACGATGGATTTGGGCCCAGATCTTTGGACTGGGGTGAGTGTGTGACATTGATCCACATTCGGTCCATCACCTGTTGTATTTCCACTGCTAAACTATGGAACATGCACCCTAGGGAGCTCTGAACGGCAATCTCACCTACCATCTTTAGAAAAGGGCATAAAACCTGGCTATTTCAAAAGTAGACGCCACTTCTGGGCTCAATCACAGTCTTGGCGCCAAGACACCCCCGGGTGTTCGGCCGCTCAATAAAGTTTTATAACATAACATAATGGGGCCTGTGCAGCCCAGCTGGCTCCTCTGCCAGCACCCATGCCGGGGAGGGTGTGGGTGGTGTGTGTGTGTCTATCTGTCTATCTGTCTGTCTGTCAGTCTGTCTGTCTCTCTCTCTGTCTTTCTGTCTCTCTCTCTGTCTTTCTGTCTCTGTCTGTCTCTCGGTCTGTCTAGCAGAAGCTACTGGGTCTAGTCCAATCTTGGGGGGGTTCAGGCCTTTTATTTCTGAAGTCCTGAGCCTGACCTACTATTAATCCTTAGCAGCTGGACCAATTACCTCTTCAGCACTTGTCTCTGTGGTAGAGTAGGTCAAGTTGTCCAAGGTATTTTTGGGGGAGGTAGATACAAGGGGTGAACACAGGCTCACAACGCAAAATAACAGCCATGAATATCCATTAAAATCCTGCCTTTTATGATGAAAGTAGTATGTATATATGAACACAATAGGAAATACTGTATACATAAACAATGAAGAAATGTCTGAGGTCAGGGCTTTAGTATTCAATAGGTAGGCCCTGAATCTCAATTCGCTCTCACTAGTGGAAGTGGTTATTCCCCATTCACTAAACCTGACATTTATGGTTAAGCCCCACTAGCAGTCCGTGCGAGTGTCAGTCAATCAATCAATCAAAGCATTTATATAGCGCACTACTCACCCAGAGGGTCTCAAGGCGCTAGGGGAGGGGGGGTCTGCTACTGCTCGAACAGCCAGGTCTTGAGTTGCTTCCTGAAGGCGAGGTGGTCCTGGGTCAGGCGGAGGTGGGTCGGGAGGGAGTTCCAGGTCTTGGCGGCGAGGTAGGAGAAGGACCGTCCCCCTGTGGTGGCTCTTCGGATGCAGGGGACGGCGGCGAGGGCGTGGCCGGTCGATCAAAGCTGGCGTTTGGGAGCGTAGAAGTTGAGGCGGCTGTTGAGGTATCCTGGGCCTTGGTTGTGTAGGGCTGTGTGTGCGTGGGTGAGGAGACGGAAGGTGATTCTCTTGTTGGCCGGGAGCCAGTGCAGGTCTCTCAGGTGTCCGGAGATGTGGCTGCGACGGGGGATGTCCAGGATGAGTCGTGCTGAGGCGTTCTGGATCCTCTGGAGTCTCTTCTGGAGTTTGGCGGTGGTTCCGGCGTAGAGGGAGTTGCCGTAGTCCAGACGGCTGGTGACGAGGGCCTGGGTGACCGTCTTCCTGGTCTCTTTGGCGATCCATCGGAAGATCTTACGTAGCATGCGCGGGATGTTCAAGCACGACGAGGAGACGGCGTTGACTTTTCTGGTCATGGAGAGGGAGGAGTCCAGGATGAAGCCCAGGTTGCGTGCGTGGTCTGTTGGTTTGGGTGCGCTGCCTAGGGCGGGGGGCCCCCAGGAGTCGTCCCAGGCGGAGGGTGAAGATCCCAGGATGAGGACTTCCGTCTTGTCCGAATTCAGTTTCAGGCGGCTGTTCTTCATCCATTCGGCTACCTCTTTCATCCCTTCGTGAAGGTTGGCTCTGGCGGTGGCCGGGTCGTTGGTGAGGGAGAGGATCAGCTGGGTGTCGTCGGCGTAGGAGATGATGTTGAGGTTGTGCTGGCGTGCGATGTCTGCGAGGGGGCTCATGTAGATGTTGAAGAGGGTTGGACTGAGCGAGGAGCCTTGAGGAACGCCGCAGATGACTTCGGTGGCTTCTGATCTGAACGGGGGGAGGCGGACTCTCTGTGTCCTTCCGGCGAGGAAGGAGATGATCCACTCCAGTGCCTTCTCCTGGATTCCGACGTTGCTGAGGCGTTGCACTAGTGTACGGTGACAGACAGTGTCGAAGGCCGCGGAGAGGTCTAGGAAAATGAGGGCTGCTGTTTCTCCGTTGTCAAGCAGGGCTCGGATGTCATCGGTGGCTGCGATCAGGGCGGTCTCTGTGCTGTGGTGGCCCGGAAGCCAGACTGCGAGAGGTCGAGGGATCCGTTCGTCTTGAGAAAGGCGGCCAGCTGCTTGTTGACTGTCTTCTCGATGACTTTTGCAGGGAACGGGAGCAGCGAGATGGGGCGGTAGTTCTTGAGGTCGGTGGGGTCGGCTGATGGCTTCTTTAGTTGAGCGCTGAGTTCGGCGTGCCTCCAGCTCTCCGGGAAGGTAGCGGTGTCGAAGGAGGTGTTGATGATGTCCCGTAGGTGGGGTGCGATGACCGCGTCAGCCTTGTTGAAGACGTGGTGAGGGCAGGGGTCGGTCGGCGATCCGGAGTGGATGGAGTTCATCGTGCGGATGGTGTCTTAGGTGCTGATCGGGGTCCAGGCGCAGAGGGTGGTGGTGGGGGGCGGTGGTTCGGTCGTGGCGTGTGTCGGTTGAGTGCTGAAGCTGTTGTGTATGTCCGCGATCTTGTTGTGGAAGTAGGAGGCGAGGGAGTTGCAGAGGTCTTGCGAAGGGGTGATGTTGTTGTTTCCGGCGTTGGGGTTGGAGAGCTCTTTAACGATGTTGAAGAGTTCCTTGCTGTAGTGTGCGTTGTTGTCCAGTCGTTCCTTGAATGCAGTTTTCTTGGTGGCGTGGATCAGTTGGTGGTGTTTTCGGGTGGCGAGCTTGAGGGCAGTCATGTTGTCCGGTGTTGGGTCTCTGCGCCAGGCTCTCTCGAGGGCTCGGCAGTTCTTCTTGGAGCTCTTGAGTTCGTCGGTGAACCATGGGGCTTTCTTGCTGCCGGGTCTGCTAGGCGTGGTCCTCAATGGGGCGAGGTCGTCTGCGCAGTTGCTGATCCATTTCGTGAGGTTGGTGGCCGCTTGGCTGGGGTTCGTTGTGCTGGTGGGTGGGTTCTTGCTCAGGGAAGTCGCGAGCTGGTCGGCTGTGATCTTGTTCCAGCTTCTTCGTGCAGCCTGTTGCTGGTGGTGGATCGTGGTCCTTCTGAAGCTGAAGTGGACGCAGCTGTGGTCCGTCCAGTGGAGTCCGGTGGCGTGGCTGAAGGTGATGTCCTTGCTGGATGAGAAGACGGGGTCGAGTGTGTGTCCGGCGTAGTGGGTGGGGGTGGTCACCAGCTGCTTGAGTCGGAGGTTTGCGAGGTTGTCCAGCAGGGTGGTGGTGTTGCGGTCGTTGTTGTTCTCCAGGTGGAAGTTGAGGTCCCCGAGGAGGATGTAGTCAGGGGAGGGGAGGGCGTGCGGGCTGATGAAGTCGGCGATGTCCTCGCTGAATTGTGTGCGTGGTCCCGGGGGTCTGTAGATGAGGGTGCCTCTGAGGGTGGTCTTGGGGTTGATGTGGACTTGGAAGTGCAGGTGCTCGGCAGGTGCGAGGGTGTCGTCGGTGTTGGTCGTGATGCGGATGGTGTTCTTGTGGATGATGGCGATGCCTCCTCCAGTCTGGTTGATGCGGTCCCTCCGGATGATCTTGTAGCCGTCTGGGATGGCGATGGCGATGTCGGGCGCTGAGGAAGTGTTCATCCAGGTTTCCGTGAGGAAGGCGACGTCTGGGGCTGTGGTGTCGAGCAGGTTCCAGAGCCTGACGGCGTGTCTGTGGACGGAGCGGGTGTTGAGCAGGATGCATTTCAGGTGGCTGCTGCTGTTGCTCGTCTTGGACTTGGTCGGTGCTGGAGTAGTGCAGGTCCGGATGCAGGTGAATTTGCAGGAGTGGCAGCAGAAGGGTCCGTGGGTGCGTCTCGGGGTGGCTCGGTAGCAGCCCGGGATTCGGCCGGCGTTGAGTGCGTTGAGTTCAGTGGCGTCGTAGGTCCGGCGGGTGGGCTGGTGTCTGCGGGGGCCAGGGGTCAAGGCACTGGGCGCGGTCCAGGCGCGGACGGGCGCAGAAGAAGTTACCTTTGGCGCACCTTCGGCGCTCATTCGGTGCTACCGCTGCGCGCGTCCGCTGCGCGGTCGCTCTGGGGGCGTCATAAGAAGGGAGCCGGGAGGGAGGGTCCGGTGGGAGGCGGGAGCGTGGGATCCAATCGGCAGGCGTGGGGGTGGGGCCACTGGCAGGCAGCGGCGGGAAACCGGGTGCAGGCTTGGCGGGCGGCCCTGCGGCGGCTGGGGCGCTGGAATCGGCGTCGGCGCTAATCACAGGCAGCAGGTGAGGCTCAGGAGGCAGGAGAGGCGAGGAGCGTGGGGGCGACCAGGCTGAGGGCGCAGGAGTCCTTCTCTGACTCCCATTGCAAAGTCAAAGGTGTTCCAGCGCCAAAGCGCTATCTGACAGACAAGTCCCCCCTGGGCATTCCAGCCCTTTTATCAGTCTTACCCGCACCAGCAGTGATTGCATAACCAGTCTCTGAGAGCATCTCATTTGCGGTTACGGAGACTGCCTTTGGTTCTGCTGGGGTAGTGGCTGGGTGTCCTTGATGCTCTTCCAGTGTGGTGGTAAGTTTCCTTTTATCCTTCCCACAGTTGGGGGCGGGTCGATGGCTTCTGGTTCCTATTCCTGTTGGATTCAGCTACTTTTCTAGATACAGGGACTTTTTACTTCTGGTTTCTCCGAGGCATGAATGGCATGCCATCGCGGCACACGTTTACACAGAGAATTGGTTTCCCGAGATAGCTGATCTTCTGAACTCAAGTTGGATCCAAGGAACAAAAACTAATAAACCTTTCTTGGACGTTCCTAATCCTACCCTGGCATAAGGGTCAAACGCTGAAATTGATATACGGAATGACCCATCAACCAAAGAAACACTCTGATATTCTAGAAAAGTAGCAGAATCCAGCAGTTTTCACGTATCCACAAAGTTCACGACCCTGAGAAAGACCTTCTTTTTAAATACCCCACTGGCCCACAGTGAAGGTTAAAACACGTCACCGTATGGCATATTTAAGAGCGCAGCCAAGGGCTGTCACTGTACGCATTTGGGCATACATGTGTGTACTATCAATGACTAAATCCATGATTCCATATGCATTTTAAGCTTTGACCACCTTTCAAAATGGGGCCAAGCATTACCAGGTCAGACTGCAGATAAGAGGGTGAAAATTGAGACTTGCCCCATTAAAATGACAATGTTGAACACTAGACACTTCTGTCTATTTCTGTTTTTTGATCAATTCCTTTGTAAGTTCAATGCTTAATGTATTCTATTTTTGGTTTGTACAGGTTTCAAATCAGGGTGGTAATAAGTGTAACCCCTTTTTGAGGATGTGTAAAATAGTGCATGTACAACGTTTGTCTTGTTTATTGCAAAAAAATAAATGGAATATGAAATATGATATCTTGTATATTCCCAGTTATTTATTTATTCCAAGATCAAAGTCATGATTAATTCTATTGGCGCAATCCTAATCTTTCTGTGTGCACTATTGAAGTATTTTCTAAAGTATAGCAAGTCAAGTCATTGACGTTTGGAGAATCAAGTTATTGGTCCTCTCTAGCTGAATACTAACAGATTGATGGTCTAGGGGGTAACCTTTTTATGATAAAGTCGTGGAGAAAAGTGGCACAGCGGGAGTTGTGTAGAGTAGGATAGACTGGTGTGTCATAGAGTGAAGTGGTATAGAGTGAAGTGGCGCAGCATACAGTGGACTAAAGTGTCATAAAGTAGAGTGGCATGGAGCAGAGTTTCTTAGAGTGGAGGGGCATAGAGTGGAGTAAAGTGGCATGAAGGCAATTATGTAGAGTGGAGTAGAATGTTGAGAGTGGCATAGAGTGGAGGGATGTAGAGTGGAGTAAAGTGTCATGGAGATGTGAAGTGGCATAGTGTCTTGGAGTGGTGTGTCAGAGTGAAGGGGCATAGAGTGGAGTAGCATAGACTGGAGTGTCGTATAGTGGTGTAGCATAGGGTAGAGGAAAGTGTTGTGGAGTGGCATAGCGTAGAGTGGAGTTAAGGGTCATGGAGTGTAGTGGTGTAGTATAGAGTATCTTAGAGTGGAGTTGCATAAAGTGTCAGTGTAATCTAGAGTAATGTAACATAGAGTGGAATGAAGTGTTGTGGAATGGGATAGAGTGGGAATGGAGTGGAGTGTCGTAGAGTGAACTGGTGTAGAGCGGAGTATGTCTGTGTGGTACTGCAGTGTCATGACAGATTACACATTTTCAAATGAAATGACCATTACATTTGCACATACAGTTTTACAGATAAAACTATACATTTAATGATAATTAGTTGAAATGGCGTCACGTAGTGAGTGTAGTTAATAAAATGTTTTACTTCATTTGAGGTTTCTTAATTCTGATATATTCTGAAATATTGCGCAGTTCATTTACAGTTAGTTATGTGCTTGAAAAAATACCTTTCCTTTCCCCACCCCCAGTATCCATCAAGATTCACATAAATCCTCTCACTTTGAAGTCAGTGACTGACATTTGACCTCTGTCTTTGAACACACAGCAAATGTGACAAGAAAAGAACAACATTTAAACGCCTGTTTACAGAAAGCGAGCACTCGTAGGAGAATACAGGGAGTGAGTCGGAGAGGTGGTAAACGGCTATGCTCCATGAGAGGGACAAACATATGCTGGACAGCTTAAAACCAGTCAGTCATATTAGCTTTATTCGACAATTTAGTCATCAAAGCAGAAGTCCAAAAATAAATCATGGAAAACATCAGGCTATTACAATACATATATGGGTCCTTGAGCCACTTACTGTGCAATTTAAAAAGAAATTAATATCATCCCTTACCCTTGCATACAATTCCTTAACAACATTATAATGAAAATGGGTCTAAGGATCAAAATAACGGCCAAGTAACTAAAAGCCTATACTTAAAGCAAATACAGAACACCACACCGCAAGAATTGCCAGAGATCTAATATTCCAAGCCCGTCCTAGGAATTTTGCCAGGGCAATAACAAAAGGTGCCACTGTTTCTGAGCACAGTAGTCTAAGCACGATATCATTTCTTCTAGTTCCCAGAGATCTGCAAATTGGAAACAACCACATACGACGCAGGGCTATGTAAGCTGGGCAAGCAAATAACAGGTGGTCCAAAGACTCCGAATGTGCATGGCAAATGGGACAAGAGGTGCCTGCTAACAAGTCCCATTTTGCTGAGAACAACCTTACTGGTAATGAGCCAACTCTAAATTGAAAATATAACTTTCTATCATGTGTCTAGAAAGTGCCCCGTTAGTGTTGAGGTGTCGCTACTTCAAACGATTTTATCAGTCACCCAACTCCAATATTTTTCCTTCAACAAAGCTTTAGTAGGTAACGGGGTACTTTCTGGGTTCTTCCATAGTGTAGCCATGCCAATACTTATTAAGTGGGTCTGATTTCCTGCAACAATTTTTTTTTTTTGTGGCGGTCTTCTCTTATTAAATCCTTAAGGCCTGCATCGTAGTGTGTCAATTCCGTTGTTGACCAGGTTCTCTACCAATCTAGCAAGGGACCCAATCTGGCTATATCAGCAAATACCTTTCTACCTAGATCATGAAGCAGTGGACATACTGGAGTACTTAGAGGGAGGTTAGTAATTTTCCGTAGGAACCTATTTTCCACTGTAGTTAATTTAGAAAGGTTCTTGAATCCCCAAAGCTCTGCCCCATATAACACAGAACTAACAACTTTCGTATTATATATTTGCAGAACTGGGCTAACTGGTTTAGTTAAGGATGTG
The DNA here is from genome assembly GCF_964263255.1 of Lissotriton vulgaris. Classification (NCBI taxonomy): domain Eukaryota; kingdom Metazoa; phylum Chordata; class Amphibia; order Caudata; family Salamandridae; genus Lissotriton; species Lissotriton vulgaris. The sequence goes on along the minus strand of NC_141694.1, from coordinate 1,687,443,773 downwards.
TTAAACTCAGTTTGCAGGGTTCCAGCCAATTGACGGTGCTTCAGCGTTGCCAAGTCAGGCTGATTGTTCCACCCCATGTCTCCCTGCATTATAACCCCTAGATATGTGAAATATTTTACATGTTCTAAGGGTCGCTTATTCATCACCTCGCCTCCTCTAAACGTTCTGTGAGGGTTGAAAGTCATACATTTCGTTTTTGACACGTTGATTTCCAATCCCCACAGCTGGCAAAACTCTTACAAGAGTGACAGGGCTTGTTGCAGACCACTTGGTGTTTTAGTTATTATCAACATGTCCTCTGACAGTTTAAAACAAATAAAGCCAGCAAATAGAAAGCAAGCAAGTGTTAGTTACAAAACACCAACCCTATGGTAAGCTGGGGTAGAATGCGCATTCCCAGGGAATCTTTCAAAATGTCCCCAAAAAGTCTTTTCACAACGAGACAGTTGTGCTGTCTGGTACAATTCACCCTAAAAAGGGTCTGTTTACGTCTGATCACTACACGGTATGATGGCACCACTGTGTTCATGCGGCTTAACTCCTGGAAAAGGCTTTAACCTATCACCACTCTAAGGGTAGTGCTTTGGCTTCTCTAGGTCCAACAAGACTGCAATCCAACTATTCTCTTGGCAAGGAGGGAGATTTGCAGAAGGTGGAAGCACGCCGTACCCCCCTCACATGGGGACTGGTTGGCATCTGTCCTACAAACGGCCAGAATGGATCTAGCTAGACTGGGAAATAAAAATAAAAGAGCCTTTTGGCACATGCTGGTTTGGGCGCAATAAAGTTCCGGGGTTTTTTTTTTTTTTTTTCCCCCCCGGGTCCAATGATTACACAACTATGGTGCCCATGTTTCAGCTTTTTGATCCAGCAGATAACCGGTCAAGCCCGGCACAGGACAAGCTGAGGGTGTCCTTACTGGCAGCCAATAATGAGACTCAGCCACTAACAGCTGTGGGATGTCGGCCTCCCCCCTCTCCACATGATCCCATCCAGTATAACACTGAGACAGCAGTTATTCGGCGTGTTTCTAGATGGCTTTCTCCTACCATGGTGGATATGAGGACAAAAAAAAAAAAAAAAAAGAAAAAGAGAAAAAAACAAAAAAAACTGCAATCCATGAGGCAGGCCTTTGTCATAGTGCGCTCACATAATATGTGTTCGCCAATGGCAACAAATTACCAGTATCAGTTAACCAGACATTTTTGCAGCTAAGGCACTCTGCACATGGTTACACGTCTGTCACCATCTGAAGGACTTTTGTGTGTGTGTGCGTCATTTGAGATGTCATCAGTGATGTTATCAACAGTGTCATTTTACATTTTATGAGTGACATAATATGTGAGGTGATAAGCAGTGTATGGCGGGTTCTCAAGTTATATAGTTAGCTTAGTAAACAATAACCGGCGAATTTCAGTCTTTAGGTCTCATCTAAGGCATTGCTTTAGCAATGCTTTAGCCGAGATATTAAGTAGGGGCTCTCAGAAATGCTCCCAAAGGTGGATTGCCTACAGTGCATGTGTGTGGGCTCGTGCACATCGCATACCATTTGCAGCCGCTGAGCCTCTCTCTGCACTCATGCTGGTTTACTTGCAGCCCGCATCAGACTTCAAACACTTCAAAGGAATCCGCTCGGGAGCTCCTACTAACATAAATTAACAAGTCGTTGTCACAAAGCTTCACAGGAAAGACCAGCGACGCCATATGGACAGCAGGCAGCCACAACACATCTTCCCCACTACTCTTTTCCTACCATTTTTGTGTCGCTTTCCAGCCGCTCGACTGGCTTCCAAGAAAATCAAGATTCCCAAAACTGCAGTCTTATTTATTATTCTAAAAAAAAAAAAGATAGATAGAAACATATCCTGGAAATCGCAATGGGAATAATTAGAGTTTTAGTAACCTTTTGAGCTCATAATACCAAATGATAATTTTACTCTCAATAGTGCTAGAAGTAACTCATCCTTTCTTCTCCCATTCGGTTTCGGTTACGCTTCCTGTCCTTTTTGTTTCATTGTTGCATTCTCCCCTAACTCTGCCCTCTTTGTTCTCCCGGATTTTCTATTGAATCTCCTCCACCCATCCTATCCCTTTCTCTTATTCTTCCCCTCTACATATTCAGATTACTTTTCTCCTTCTTTTCCCCTCCTTATTCTGTTCTCTATCTGCATCTCAATCCATTCTCCCTTCTTTGCCCTCTCTTCACTTTTACCCCGTCCATTTTGTCCTGCCTCTTCATTCTGCCCCAACACCCCTATTCTGTACACTGTTCTCCTACAACTACATCCCGGAACTAGGTGCAACCAAACACCAACAAAATCTCGCACACAAGGGCATGTCAAGGACTGCCTCAGGGAAGTTTCACCTGATGTGTATGTCTGAGAGCATGTACATATTGTTTCTGTGTGTATGCGAGCCTTCACCAGTGTATGTGTATTTGAATGTGTATGAGTGACACTACTTTAGTCCACACACACTGAGCTCTCGCACTACTTAAGGACACACACACACTGCGCCCTCTCGCTACTTTAGGCCACACACACTGCACCCTCACACTATTTTAGGCAACACACTCTGCACCCTCACACACTCTGCACCCTCACACACTCTGCACCCTCACACACTCTGCACTCTCACACACTCTGCACCCTCACACACTCTGCACCCTCAAGCACTCTGCACCCTTACACACAATTACACTCTACTGAATACAACATACACTCGACACAATGCCACATAATTATAGGCTACATAATTATACTGCACTCAACGCAACATACACTCCAAATACCACTCAGTGCCACATAATTACACATCACATAGTTACACTCTACTGAATGCAACACACACTCCACACAATACCACTAAGTGCCAATAGTTATATGCTACATAATTACAATGCAACATACACTCCAAACAATACCACTCAATGCCACCTAATTATACTCCACGCAATTACACTGCACTCAATGCAACATACACTCCAAATACCTCTCATTGCCACATAATTATATCCTACAAAATTACACTGCGCTCAACACAACATACTCCCCAAATACCACTCAGTGCCACATAATTACACGCCACATAATTACACTGCACTCCATTCATCATACACTCCAAATACCACTCAGTGCCTCATAGTTACACGCCACATAATTACACTGCACTCAATTAAACATACACCAAATACCACTTCGTGCCACATAATTACACGCCACATAATTACACTGCACTCAATGCAACATACACTCCAAACAATACCACTCAGTGCCACATAATTACATGCCACACAATTACACTCTACTGAATACAACATACACTCCAGACAATACCACTCAGTTCCACATAATTATATGCTACATATTTACACTGCGCTCAACGCAACATACACTCCAAATACCCCTCAGTGCCACATAATTACACGCCACATAATTACACTGCACTCAATGCGACATACACTCCAAATGCCACTCAGTGCCACATAATTACACGCCACATAATTACACTGCACTCAATGCAACATACACTCCAAATACCACTCAGTGCCATATAATTATATGCTACATAATTATACTGCACTCAATGCAACATACACTCCAAACAATACCACTAAGTGCCACATAATTACACACCACACAATTACACTCTACTGAATACAACATACACTCCACACAATACCACTCAGTGCCACATAATCATATGCTACACAATTACACTGCGCTCAACACAACATACACTCCAAATACCACTCAGTGCCACATAATTACACACCACATAATTACACTATTGAATGCAACACACACTCCACACAATACCACTCAGTGCCACATAATCATATGCTACACAATTACACTGCGCTCAACACAACATACACTCCAAATACCACTCAGTGCCACATAATTACACACCACATAATTACACTATTGAATGCAACACACACTCCACACAATACCACTCATTGCCACATAATTATATTCTACATAATTACAATGCAAAATACACTCCAAACAATACCACTCAGTGCCACATAATTACACACCACACAATTACACTCTACTGAATACAACATACACTCCTCATAATACCACTCAGTGCCACATAATTATATGCTACATATTTACACTGCGCTCACCGCAACATTAACTCCAAATACCACTCAGTGCCACTTAATTACACTGCACTCAATGCAACATACACTCCAAATACCACTCAGTGCCACCTAATTACAACCCACATAATTACACTGCACTCAATGCAACATACACTCAAAATACCACTCAGTGCCACATAATTACACGCCACATAATTACACTGCGCTCAATGTAACATACACTCCAAATACCACTCAGTGCCACATAATTACATGCCACATAATTACACTGCACTCAGTGCAACATACACTCCAAATACCACTCGGTGCCACATAGTTACATGCCACATAATTACACTGCACTCAATGAAACATACACTCCAAAAACCACTCAGTGCCACATAATTACACGCCACATAATTACACTCTACTGAATGCAACACAGACTCCACACAATACCACTCGGTGCCACATAGTTACATGCCACATAATTACACTGCACTCAATGAAACATACACTCCAAAAACCACTCAGTGCCACATAATTACACGCCACATAATTACACTCTACTGAATGCAACACAGACTCCACACAATACCACTCAGTGCCACATAATTATATGCTACATAATTACAATGCACTCAATGCAACATACACTCCAAATACCACTCAGTGCCACATAAGTATATGCTACATATGTTCACTGCACTCAATGCAACATACACTCCAAATACCACTCAGTGCCACATAGTTACATGCCACATAATTACACTCTATCGCACCACCACAGCTTCACTCAGCACCACCACAGCATCACTCAGGGGCACCACAACATCACTATGCGCTACCTCAGCATCACTGAATGCCACAGCATCACTCGATGCCACAACAGCATCAATCTGTGCAAACATTCAACAACTGGTTCAAATATTTTCTCTCAATGTTTCAAGCTTTATTACAAATGTTAATATTTCACTTATGTTCTTGGATTTTCGTTACAATAAAATACACTGAACATAATCTTCACAAAAGTTATTTACAAAAGTTTAAGCTATTGCCATTATAAATTACAATAATTTGTATTTAAGTATTATTTATTTAAAAAAATTAAAAGCAATTGTTATTTGTAATATCAATACATCTAAGTCACATAAATGCAACACATATTGCATTACAAATGCTATAGGTGTCACATTTGCGAAAGTTAAATGTATTGTCTTTGTAAATTGTAAATGACAAAGTTATTAATTTCACTATTTTCAAAACCAACACATATATAAAAAGTTTGTCATTTACAATACCAATAGCTCAAATGTTCCTAATGCGAGACCTATTGCATTGCAAATGCTTGTTTTAAACATTATATATATATAATAATGTCACTCTAACCTTTGTTTTTTTGTGTGAAGCACACACTTATATGTGACCCACTGATTTCTAAATAGTATAAATGTTGTTAGAAGTGTGTAAATGCCCCTGATGTACAGTATTGCTGATGGCTTTTGTGTTGGGTAATCCCTAGAAATATATTCTGGAGGAATGTTGTGAAAAATATAGTGCACTTTACTGGTTGGACCCTTTTGATTAAACTGTGCTTTGTGGGTGTGATAGCATTGAAAAGAACAAACTCACCACTTGATGTCTTCTCACTTGAAATGATGAAGTGCTAGTGTTTCGTGGAAGTAAGGTGGAAATCTTAGTGGCCCTGAAATGTAAGATTTAGCGGGAGAGACTGTTATAGGCACTTAGAATGGAGTCTCACATAATGTGTCCTGTCACACTGTATGCAGTGCTTAATTAACTCACTAGACTATCCCTCTGATCTGATGCCTCTAAATTCAGCCGCTTTTTGGTGGGTCACAAAGTCAATTGGCAGGCTATTTCTTCTGTAAATTGGTACTTATTTTTTAACATGGGGATTGGTGTTTACAAAAACCTCTCACTTTGCAGTCCGAGAAAGAAAAGTTAAGACAATTATGTGACAGTCTTGCTTGTATAAAGGGATTGTGAAAGGAAAGGCTATAGGATGCCATTTTTGGAACAAACAACAACATGTAAATACATGTAAATGAATTGTACACATTCCGCAGTTAGGAAAGATAAAAAGAAGCAATTTTTTTGTTATGGAAACAAAGATTTTATTAGGATCAAAACAAATCAAAACACTTTACCTGGAGATGTCTAAAAACGCTAGAGCATAGGCATTAGCATGCAGAGCATGAAGTACGTGGGTGAGGCATCACAAATTACTAGGGTATTTCGTTTTGGGATAAACTTGCATTGATCTGTATGTATTCGTGTTGGCCGGTTACCCAGTAGGCGGTTGGCTAATACACTGCTAAGAATCTTAACATCACTATTTAACATCCAGAGGGCACGTTATGACGAGTCCATCTGGGGGTCCTAACCTGGCTAGGGAACCATCACCGCCACTGCCACTCTCATGGTGTCTGGAAATATTCCTCTATCCATGGCCTTGTTATATACCGTCAACAGCTGCCAATGTACCCGGATCGTTGGTAAAACTCCAAAGGAAGTTTGTCCGTCCCTGGGGGTCTTTGTTTTCTTCTTACTGCGTATGGCTGCAATAATTTCTTCTCTGTAATGGGTGCCCCTAGGGCTTTTCAATCCCCTGCTGCGAGGTATAGCATCTCAACCCTTGACAAGTATGTCTCCCCCTCCATCGTCACTTCACCGGGCGGGGCTGTGTAAATCTTGTGCAAATGTGTCATAAGGACACTATTGATGGTGCGCGGAGTGCACATCTGAACCCCACTCTCATTTCCCCCGGTCAAAATAGGAGTGTGCAGAGTGTCCTGCTTAACTAGCCAAGTGAGCGTCGCCCCTGCCCCTCTCCCTCTGCATGTAGCCTCTGGTGGTGAGCAGAGTACACAAATCTCTAGTTGCCGGCAGTCATCTAAGAGTTCTTTCCAACACTGTTGCGATACAGGAGCTTACTAGAGTTGGCGGGCAGGTCCCCCTCAAGGCTGCGCAAATCTCTCTCATGCCTAGCTATGCTCTGCTTCAACTGTCTATTGATCCCATACGTGGTCTTCAGGCATTTGCCTTGGAGCACCACCTTTATAGCACCCCAGTCTATGGCCCTGCTGCCTGTACTAGCCTGATATTCCTCAAAGTAATGTGTCCACATCTAATTGGTGTGTACAGCAAACACAGGATCCGAGAGCACCTCTGCCCTAAGCCTCCAGAACGGGATTGCTTGGCGACAACACCCCCACCCACATAGCTCACCAGCAGTGAGGAGTGCTCAGACAATTAGCGGACTAACCATGACACCTCGCTTACATTTTGGGCCAAGGCAGCAGATATAAAACAGTAGTGTAGCCGGCTGTAGGTACCCTTTGCAGGCGTATAACATGAACACACCTTTTCCCCAGAGTGTCTCTCACTCTAGATATCTACCAGTCCCAGCCCTTTAGCATGTCACGCAGTGGCCCTGTCATGGCTGGCTTAGTATTTAACTGGGGGTGAGGGGGGCTCACGGTCCGGTACACCATTGTTTTTTTACTGTATTTGGGTTACATTTTTAGTAGTTATTAAATTCAATTTAATTACATTTTGTGTTTTTTAGTTCTGTAGCGGGTTGTGGGTTTATAGGGGTATAGGGTGCGAAGTAATTTAATTGTAATTAATTAATAATTAGTTAATAATTAATTGCTAATTATGTTAATTGTTTATTTTTTAGGTGCAGGTTGTGGGGTTGATAGGGGTAAAGGGTGAGGAGTAAATCCATTTAAATTTAATTAATAATTAGTTAAATACAATTAATTTATTAGACAATTATTTTAATTGTGTAATTCAATTTTTTAAAGCATAATTTTAGGTGAGGGATGTGGGGTTTATAGAGGTAAAGGGTGGAAAGTTGATTTATTTTAAGGAATTAATATTTCGTTTGTAATTAAAAATGTTTGTTTAATTGATAATTGTGTTAAATGTGCTACTTTTTTATTTTAGATGTGGTTTCTCTTTTGTAGGAGTATGGGGTGTGAAATAAATTATTTAAAGTAATTAATATTTTTTATTATGGTGATAATTGTTAATTGTGTAAATAATTTCCTGTTTAAATTTATGAGTATATTTTTGGAAGTACATTAAATAGAATCAATGAATAATATTTAATTAATAATATTTAATTGAAGATAATTAGTTTAAATATTTATATTAATAGTGTACATATATTTTCTTAAAGTTAAGGTTTAGGTGCAGGTTTTGTGGGATTGTATATTGTGAAATAACTAAATTAAATGTATGTAAAAAAAGTTAAGGTTAATTTCTTAATAGAAATATTTGTATGAACATTATTCTTGTATTTTATTTATAATAATAATTGTAGGTATTTTTGATGTGTATTTAACATTGTAATATTTCTTTTGTATTAAATATTTTTGTCTTGTATTTTTCTTCATATTTATATTATTTTTATTTAGTTTCCAACACTTTCCCTACATTTGTTCTGACTGGAGTGGAAATAGTAAGTTTTAGACCTTGACACTCCTACAGTTTCCCTACTGCTGTACTGGCTGGAATGGATTCAGTAAATATTACCTATTCAAAATCCAACACATTTACGGCTGTAACATTTATTGGAGGGAGATTTGTACTTTTTACCCAGTTTTCTTATTTTTGCGTTGTGTGAAGTGGGAGTTGTAAATTTGTTTATTTATTTACTATAATAGTTTGCGTAGTTTTGTATAAATTGTTTTGATATTTTTTTATTTATTTTATATTATAATTTATATTAGGTTTTTGTTTATTTAAAATGATATTTATAATTAACGTTTTTAATGCATTAAATAAGTTTGAGTAAATTTAAGGAGTTTTAAGTTGTTTAATTTTTAAATTTAATTTGAAGTTTTTTTTTTAAATTTCAAATCTTTTTTATTTAGGGTTCAAAAAACACAAAATTACAAAAAGGATAGACATACACTAAATGGCTCACAGAAGAGATACGTTCAGCAGTGCATAGAAAAGTACAATTAATGCAGTCGGGGGAAAATAATAAACGGTCAATGATACATCATATCTGTAATAAACGAAAAGGACCATACATGCAATAATCACATGAGAGAATTGAATAAAACGTCCATGCATAAAGTCTCGATCCCCTGGAGCGCATGTGAGGAGGAGGAGGAGGAGGAGAGAGAGGAAAGAAGAGGGGAAGAGGCAGAGACAAAGGAGGACTGGGGAGGAAAAACAGAGGAAGACGAGGAGGAGAGGAAGGACCAAGCAGCAGCAACATGACTTAAAGAACATAGTTTGTTTCCGGACACCCATCATACATTACCGGGGGTAATGCCCGGTGTGCCATCAAAGACCAGGCGAGGGACATGATGCATGTTATTCAGTGCGCCTAAGGTGGGTCATAACAGAGTTCCAGTGAGTCAAGCAAACTCCAGAGTTTGGCAAGAGGTTTTTGCCAAGGGGATGAGTGTAGAACGTCGTTGTCCGCTCCCCTCAAGGAAGCCAGCTATTCCTGCCAATGTTTGAAGGAGACTTCAGAAGCACTCTTCCACTTGCTCAGAATAATTTTGCATGCCAGTGTGAGCATAAGGTCCATGAGGTGTCTGTCATGTTCTCTAGAAATGCTTGGGTCAATCACCCCTAGCAGAATATATGTGAAGTTCCTGGGTGGTCGAAAATGGAAGGTGTGTTGGATGTAAGAAAAGATCTTATCCCAAAAAGTTTGGAGTAACGGACAGAGAAAGAGCCTATGTGCCATGTCACCCATGTGTGTTTTGCAGTTCCAGCAAAGGACACTATCCAGAAGTTTGAGTTTGAATAGTTTCTCAGGTGTCCAGTAATATCTGTTTATCAGCATGAGTGTGGTCTGGGAGAGTATCGGGGATATTTTATTATAGAAAGGAGTGAAGTGAATCTTGTCCCATTCAAAAGTCGGATTAGAGGGGTTCGGTTAATTTTCCCAATCTCGCTCACACTTTCTATGTGCTTTCTGAGGTAGAGGTGATATCATTTTTGTAAATTTTTGATACCATGTGACCTTGCTTCATGAGGTGTATTAGTCTAGTGCATAGAGTAGGTTGTTGTGGTACGATGGCTCTGGCAGAGACAAGGGCTTTGAGGCGTAGAAACTTATAAAAGTCAAGTGGTTGGAGATCATACTGCAGTTGTAAGGTGACAAAGGGAAGAGGAGAGGTTCCGTCGTAAATGTCCTGCACTGAGTTCAAACCCTTTTTAGCCCAATTTTCCCAAAAAAGGAGTCCGCCATCGTCCTTCAGAGCCGGATTAAACCAGAACGATGATAGATTTGACTTGGAGAACTTTATTTTAACTTTACAGTGCCTCTCAAGGCTGAGCAGAGCCCGTTTAGTGTTGAGGAATATATATTTGGATTGAGTAAAGGCAGAGGCATCCATAGTCATTATGGACGAGAGTGGCAAATTGTTAATGATGGATTTTTCTACGTGAACCCACACAGGGGTATATTCCTGCTGAGTATGGAACCAGTTTGCTCCTTGCTTGCATAAGAAGGCCGTCTGATAGCATCTGAAGTTAGGAAGACCTACACCCTCTTTGTCTTTCGGTAAATGGAGCTTCTTCAGGGAGATTCTCTGCTTCTTGTCCTGCCAAATAAAACCATTGAAAAGCTTATGTATCTTGGCAAGGAAGACATCCGAAAGTAGCATAGGTAACATGCTGATTAAATAATTGACAAGGGGAGTGTTCATCATTTTCAGTGTTTCCACTCTGCCCCAACAGGATAAAAACTTTGGGGACCAACCTTCCAGGAGTGTGGATATCTTCTTAAATAATGAAGTCTCATTAATTTTTAGAGTACTGATTAAGTCTTTCTCGAAGTCAATCCCTAGATATTTAAAGCTCTTCTGTTGCCAGCAAAGACCTGTGTCACCCAAGATGCTCCTATCACCGATGTTACTAAGCAACTTTACTTCGGTCTTGTCTATTGAGTTTATATCCAGACACTTCTGAGAAATCAGCAATAGTGGATATCAGTGCCGGGATAGCCAAGTCCGCATTTTCGGACACCACCAATACATCGTCTGCGTATGCTGAAATTTTGACTATGGTGCCTTTGAAATCTATACCTTTAATCAGTTTGTTGTTACTTAAAGAATATAGGAAGGGTTCAATTGCCAAAATAAAGAGTGACGGAGAAAGGGGACAGCCTTGCCTCGTACCTTGTTGCAAAGAAAAGGAGTCCGAGAGACATCCACCAGCTCTAACTCATGCAGAAGGATTAGAATATAAGGCCATCACCATGCATATAAAATTCCTACCCAGATTAAATGTATGTAGAGTGGCTTCCAAGTAGGCCCAGTCAACCTTGTCGAAGGCCTTCTCGGCATCTAGGGTCACTGCCATGGTAGGGGAGTTGGTCGTCTTCGCTCTTTCTAAAATGTGCGCATGGGTTCGAGTATTATTGCTAGATATTCTATTTTTGAGGAACCCTACCTGTGAGGGGTGTATCAGCTGGGGCAAGACCGATTGAATCCTTTTTGCCAAAACCATGGCATAGATTTTGCAATCGAGGTTGATCAGGGATATCGGTCTGTAATTCTTAGGGGCGGGCGGGTCCTTCCCATCTTTTGGTAGAACCCCAAAAATGGCTTCTGCCGGCGTGCCATGGACCTGGCCACTTGTGCTAAAATGTTCATAAAGGTCCTTAAGTGGTTCCGTCAATACAGACGAAAAGCTCTTATAAAACGTAGCATTGAACCCGTCAGGACCCGGAGCTTTCCCTGTTTAGAGGAATTTAACGGCCTGTACAATGTCTGCTTCGGAAATTGAGCGGTTGAGTACGATTTGGTCTTGGTCTGTAAGAGCAGGGAGTTTACATTTATCAAGGTATGTCCCCACTTTGGAGCCGTCAATCTTTGTTTTTACTATATAGGTCATTGTAGAAATCCTTAAATAAATCGGCAATTTTTTTGGGATCCGAATGGGATGTTCCTAATTTGTCAACTATGCATTTGATAGTTGATTGTTGTAGTTTAAATTTTAGATATGAGGCAAGGCCTTTGCCCCCCTTGTTAGTATGGCACAACCTGAAGTTCTTATGATGGTGAAGCCATACTCCCACCCTTTCGCTAATGATTTTGTTATACTCGTATTTTTTGTTCATTAATTCAGTGAGGACCGAGGGGTCTTTAGAGATTGTATGGCATTTCTCAAGGGCAGCTATCTCCTCCTCCATTCGTGATAGGGTGGAGTTCGAATCTCTGCTCATGGCTGTGGGTATTTTGATTAATACCCCTCTAATTGTCGTTTTAAGTACTTCCCACCTTGTAAGATCTGTAGTGTCCCCTTTTTTGTTGTGGCTAAGATAGTCAGTGATTGCTGTTTCTATGGCAGTCCTGTGCGCTTCCTTTTTTAGTACCGCGTCGTTGAATCTCCACAAGGTCGTTTTCTTTCCCATTTTGTGCACCGCCAGAGTCATCGTAATGCATTAATGATATGAGATCACATGCGCTTCAATGGATGTGGATTCAATGTCCCCTTTGGAGTGAGCAGATGTGAGCAAGTAATCTATACGTGAACATGATCCATAGGGTGAGGAATAAAAGGTATAATCTCTGCCTGTTGGGTTCATCAGCCTCCATGAATCAACAAGATTAAAACGTGTACAGAGATTAAGAAGTGCTTTATGTGAGTTGGTCGGCCGAAACGGACACTGCGAGTCTCTGTCTAGAAGGGGATCCATGGGGAGATTTAAGTCACCACCCAGGATATGTGTTGCGGTATCTGGGATCGTGTCAATGTGGGAGCCAAGTTCCTTCCAAAAATCTTGGTCATCTTTATTGGGGGCATATATATTGGTCACATAGAACTCCTTTCCGCCCTTTGCTAGTTTATTAGAGACCCAGCTGCCTTCGGTGTCCGCACTGCTGTGTAAAACATCTATGTTGGCTCGCTTCGCAATAAGAGTGATGACCCCATTCTTTTTGCCCAGGGCGACAGACCCAATCGCCTCACTATAGAGTTTGTTTTTCATAGAATTGAATTGTGACAAGTCTATTTTAGTTTCCTGGAGCAATATAATGTCACCCTTCTGCTTGTATAGATAATCTAGAATTTTCCTCTTTTTAAATGGGTGATTGATACCCTTAACGTTGAGTGATACTATTTTTATAGTCTGCTTATCCGTTGCCATCAAAAGAGAAGGTGAGTGATCTAGTAGTCAACATGGTATGCATAGTGTGAGATCTGCATAACATTAGTACCCTTTCGTAGGTGCGACTTCGAACCCCTGGATAGTATGAACGGGCATGCATGTGCACACATAGAGCATTCTCATCATTACTGATGTGTAGTGTGTTGCTGCAGGAAGATAAGAGGTGAAGAGGGGATAGAAACAAGAGTGAAGACATAAAAGGAATCACACATAAAAAGAAAACCAAAAACCCTACCCTACCCACCGACAATCCCATCCCACCCCCCCACCCAAACAATGCACCAGGAGCATGGCGACCAAGGAGAAGCAACCACCGTGGCTACCCTCTCCCGTGGCAAAAACTAGGAACCTGCTTATAAATGTAGGAAAAACAGTGTTCACAGAAACAAATCTTATGAACTGACGAAACCGGTCTAGAACTTAACGGAGACATAGTGCCTCAAAATAGCATACATAGCTGACAATGCTTCATAGATAGATCAATATTTGCTGCAACGAGGTTCATGGACTTCACAAGCATGTAACGAACGAATCAAGACCTAGTGCATTCTAATTGCATGGGTAATTAGTGCGACATATATATTTGTACTAACCCAACTTAAGGCAAATAACCACAGCTTTACCAAACATGTAGTAAAACCTTCGTAGATGAAAACCATAATATTAACGTTCTACAATATCAGCTGAAGAGATAGCATAAGTCGGATGAATGTTAGATGTATATGGCAAACATTATGTAGGAGCAACACTCATTCCTATAGGCATGAGCTTCCGTCCTCTTCCAACGGAGTTTGAAAATTAGCGTAGCCAAACTGGCGAGCAAGTCTTATGTAGACATACAGTAAACACTATAGGTCAAAAACCCCTAAATGTTCATGATCCTCCATCAAATTAGGTACCTGAGCGATCATAATCCCACAGCATAATAGGTGCATAACATGTGACAATGGTAAACATTCTGTAGCAACAACATTCATTCCTATAGGCTTGATCCTCCATCCTACCCCAGAAGAGTTTAAATCCAGTTTATTGACATTCAGTGTACATCATAGTTCAAAGACACCTGAGCGTATATGGTCACCGGAACATGTTAATAAGGGACAGATCGTCCTACCACTCCTCCAGGCAAAAACCTGAGATAATGAGTACAATGGAGGTTATAACGCTACTAGAGGTATACCTGAGTGTTGAGCTAGCCCACGGCTCTCCAGTCCAGTGTGTGGTCAAGACAAGGATCGATAACATCTTGTGTGGACCAGGCTAGCAAGAGGGCAGAAAGACCAGGTATTGAAGAACATGGATGAGCATGTATGTACAGTACGTTCAGTGCATAGAACATGAGCTAATTGTCCTTTCCTTGTGGGATCGGCGCAGTGGCAGTATCCATCTTCGACTCCTCAGGGCCATCGAGAAACTGCTGCAGACACGAAGGATCCGAGAATACTTGAGGAACTCCTTGAATTGTTACCCGAAAGCGTACAGGGCCCACAAAGCCGTATTGATAGTCAAGTTGGCGAAGCCTCGGACAAAGGGCCAGGAAATTTTCCCTCAAGGTAAGTTTCTTTGCAGTAATCTGGGAAATGTATACCTTATTGGTCTTCCAAAGGATGTGATTGTGTTTACGCAGGAACGTCAAGATTTGTTCTACATGCTGATACCTAAGAGGCCTACATACAATCGGCCTGGGACCCCTTTGTTGATGAGTGAGACGAGTAGGAACTCTGTGAGCGCGATCAAATTCCAACGGTGTACCGAAGGAGAGGCTGGTGGCCTGAGGAAACCATGACTCCAAGAATGGTATACAATCTCCATCTTTCCCTTCGGCTCCTTCCGGAATACCAAAAATTCTCCGGTTTCCCCGCCGGTTTCTGTCTTCCAACTCTGAGAGACGATGTGACCGTGACGAAGTAGATAGGGAACGATCTTTACGTAATTTGCTCACTTTTACCTCCGAGTCTTCCAATTGGCTGATCCTAATTTCAGTTTCTGAGAGTCGCATATTGGTGTCTTTGATATCTTGCCTCACCGCTGCAATTTCTTCTCTGGTTGACTTCGTGATTTCATGTACCTCGGCGAGTTTAAGAAGAATTGTCTAAAGTGGCTTTCATGTCTCTTGCACCCTTAGTAGGCGATACTGGATTAGGTGGGTCGGCTTTAAGTCTTTTATGATTTATGGCCTCCTTTTCTCCCATGGAAGGGTTTGTTTTTAAAGCTTTTATGTTATTGGTATGTGTGTGTGTTTATATATGTATATATACACATATATTTGTTATATTTTTATATTTTGAAATAATAACCTAAATTAAAATTATTACTTTACTTTCTTTTTGAGTAGATGTATCTAAATATATATTCATTTTATCTTTCACTTTTTTACATTAAGTTTATTTGTTATATTTGTTACTATTTAATATGCATTTAACTTTATATGTATTTAAAAAACGATATTTAATACAATGATATTGTCAATGATATTGTCAATGGTACTTTGGTCTTAATATTTTTCTATGGCGATATTTTGAGGGTTGAGGATACAGCACTCCGTGTAGTACCATATATCTGCCGTCCGGGTCGAGTTTATGGCCCTTGTGACAGAACAAAACCCAAATAATAGCTGACCGTCCAAATCCATAGGAAGTGGCAGGTCGCTGTCCCCGCCACCTCTTCCGCAAATTCGCCATGCAGTCCCCTCACACATGCATTTCTGTAGGAATGCAATGGAAACTCTGTATCGCCTCAGGTAGGCATTCACTCTGCAATGCTTTTCCAGTCGACCCAGTATTCTCACATTTCTAGTAATCAGCTTCACCATCATATTACCCATGTTCCTCTTGCATTCCCTATACTCCCCAATCTGTCTCCCACATCCTCCTGCCAGTTAGCCTGTTGCAGGAACAACTGGAACAATTTCACTCAGTGCACTATCACTTAAGAGCAGTTCAACCTCCGCAACATATGAGATAGGTAAAACCACCCTCCATCCTCAACCCCACCCTCTCCATCCGCAGTACATTCAAGCACCGCAACAAGCCGGACAGAAAATAGTGTCCACTGCAACATTCTCTGTGAAAGAAATTGAATCCCCCTGCCCACATCTATGACTCATGCTATGTAAGATGGTTGCCGTCTAGAGGGAGCCACAAGGGTGGGGCTCTCAAACCAGTCATAGTAGACCTTGTGCCTCCATGTCGCCCGCCCCCCAGCATAATCTACCAGGAGCATAATTGGATCATTGTATACAACTCGTATAGCTCTCACACAAGATTGATAAGCCAGTATTTTACACAGTACATTCCTGTAGTTCATGCAACAGATCACATACAGTTTGCATAGGCAGCAGCAGGGACGCCCGGGCCACCGCCAGGGATCCACAAACTTTGCCCCTCGCTCATTATGAAAGTACTTGCGTTTTGCAAATCTGGGTCAGGTCGGTCCCACATCTGTGCTGTCGCTGCATGAGCCAGGGTCACGTCCCTGTTGCAAGAAGGATTCCCTTGTGTTTGGTACAATGTCTGTATCTAAGAGGGTATCCTCAAGACCTACCACAATCTGTCCTTACCCTCGTAGGTCATCTAGGCTGGTGGATCTCAGGTTGCAGCTGTGCAAACAAGTAGATTGTCTCATCTTCGTCGGTGTCGACCATTTCCTATTCATGTCGTTCCGATGTGAGGCCATTCTCAATGTGTTCACCCAGTCATAGGTCTTCCCTTCGTGCAGGACTCGCAGCTTAGTATTGTGATGATAAATGGTCCACAAGAAATAAGTTGAGATCCAGAAATTGTGCAGCCCATAGTTTAATATGTGTAGCAAACTCTTCATCGCTTATACATTTTTTATTGAAAGTAAATGAACGTATTACACAAGTTGGTTGCATACATATCACCTCCAGGACAATCTGGCTGTGTTCTGCCGTAATTCGGGGCATAACTTGAATCTTCGCACCTATAGTTAAATGTTGAAGTATAAAAATATAGTCCAACCGCACTTACCTGGAGTGGGGAGAGGAAAAAAATGTATATCCTGTATTGCTTGGATTTAGTTTACCCCATCCGTCAATTAAACCATGTTGGGATATTAACTGCTATAATGCCCGATATGCCTTTGGCTTGTGACCATGATATCTCTGGGGCCGGGAATCCCAAATATGAATATCACCATGGATATTAAAATCTACCAGTAGTATTAAGGGCATGGGCCATTGCGCTAGTTCAACGTTTAAAAATTCTAAAATATCAGGCTCATCGAGATTAGACCCATACACAGTACATGTTGTAGCTTTCATGGCCTCAATAATACACTCGCAAATAGCCCACCGTCCAAAATTGTCGACCTGTATCCTGCTCGTGCCAATTACAGCTTAACTGCCCATTATAACTACCCCACGATTCATAGTAGATTGTTTAGACACCGCTAAAATTGAATAGCCCAGTTCTAATAAAATCTTGTAATTAGACCAAGGAATATGCGTTTCCTGCAGGCAAAGTATATCTGGGTTAATTAAACGGAATTCATATTTCACCCTTTTTCTTTTCATAATGTTATTATCACCACATACATTAAAGGATCAGATTCGTAAATTTCTAGCCGCCATATATAGGAATTAATTGCATTTCTTTGAGACATACATGTTTGTACCCTTGCTCCAAAAAACAGCTGCTACGAACTGATGTTTTTCCCCTTTTTTCCCCACGAGCCCCTACCCCTTTATCCCAGCAAATCCCCCAGGGACCCCCAGCCACCCCAGATCCACACAACACCACCCAGATCCCCCCCAGCCTCCAACAGTGCCCCACCCCCCTAAACTAAGGCAATTGGGCGAATAGCCCTGTGATGCTCGGTGAGTGGTTCCCACGCAGCTCGGCTCACCAGATCGAGAAAAAAAAAAGCAAACACAAATTTTTTTTTTTATATATATGTATATATATGTATGTATGTATATATATATATATATATATATATATATATATATATATATATATGTGTATGTATATATATATATATATGTATGTATATATATATATATATATATATATCTCTTTTGACCTTGATTGACATGCCAAATGACAAGAGAGATGTGAAATGTAAAATAAGCCAGTGCCAATTGGAACAAAAGGCAAAGACAAAAAGTCCAAAACAGTCAGACCAGTGGTTGAGCCCATCAAGAAACAGTTTGCATGTAAGCATTAACAGCAGCCTCGGAAGTGAAAAATCGACTCTGGCACTTGTTCACAATTTTTAAAGTTGCAGGTTGCAGTAGAAAAACTTGTAGCCCTTTTGCTTGTATTGGAGCAATCAACTGACGTAGTTTCCATCGCTTTTCCACTGTAGAGTGGCAAAAATCTGGCCTTATGAAGAACTGGATGCCTTTCCCTGCTCTCCTTTTGTCAGGCCGGGCCTTATCATACAAAACTTGTCTTGCCAAAAAGTTATTCAAGGATATCAAAATGGCCAGTGGTTGTTGTGGGCCAGCTTGACCGCTGCGCATTGGTCATTGCCGAAAAGGAAACCTGTGGGCTCGCTGTATCTCGTAGCTCCAAGTCCATTCAGTGATTTCTGGAAATGCTTCCTCAAATAGTTCTATAACAAATTTATGCACATCCTGGCCCTCAAGGCCTCCCGGTACGCCTAGTAGCAGCAAATTTTTTCGCCAAAGACGATTTTCTAATTCGACCATTTTGTCATGTATATCTTCTTTGTGCGCCTTAATTTCCGCCACGTCGGCTACTTGAGTCACCATCTGGTCTTCAAGTGTTGAGATCCGCGCCTCTGCCTCGATCATACGATCTGTAAAGTCATTACAGGTTTTTGCCAGGCGCCGAACAGTATTTTGTATTTTGGAGCTTTCTACAGGCAGTATGAGTTTTTAAATGTTCAGCTCAAGCCTCTAATCGATGGTCGTTAATGGATCGATAAATTTCTTCCAAAGATCCAGATCCAGATCCAGGCATTTGGTTAGGGTTGGCTGGTTCACCATCCTCGCAACCTTGGCCAGACAGATCTAACTGCTCCAATACCTAGATTTTAATAGAGGCACTTCTAGCCAGCCGATGGTATGGGACTCTTTGAAAGCGGGTATTAGGGGGGAAACCTGTAGCTATGGTTGGGATAAACAAAAAATACAAAAAGTCAGGATTGCTGAAATGCTGGAGGACCTCAGACTAGCAGAATCTGAATTTATGATGATAATTCAGTCTAATGCAGACCCTCAAGCGCAACAAACTAAGGTTGCTAGTTGTAAAGCTAAGATTAACGGGGTGTGGAGTCAAGATATAGCCTCTCAGTATAATACTTATAAATCCGAAAGATATGAATACGGAGAGAGAACGGGGAGATGTTTGTCTCAAAGGATGCAGGGTAAACTGGCGGCTCAACGTATTGTCTTGTTGGAGAATGCTAGGGGAGAGTCTATTGAAACCCAAGATGGTATTATGGAAGTTTTTCGTAGTTGCTATCAATAATTATATTCACAAGACATAATCTCTCAAGAACAGATAGTAATTTATCTTAATGACTTGGACATTCTTAAACTCGGGCCCTTTGAGAGAGAAATACTTGAGGCTCCAATCACTATACAAGAGCTACAGCTTGCACTCGAAGACCTAGCACTAGGAAAGGCATCTGGGCCTGACAAACTTCCTTTAGAGATTTATCACTTATTATTCAGTGTTATAAAGGAGGACATGCTAGCTACTTTTATTATGGCTCAACGAGGTAGTCCGCCGGAATCTTGGGACGATGCCAATATTGTAGCTTAAAAAAAAAAAAGATAAGCCTCCTGAACTGCCTGGGTCATACCGGCCCATATCACTAATTAATGCTGCCGTAAAAATATATTCTAAAATATTAGCCACACGATTACTCCTAGTTACTCCGAAGCTAGTATCACACCACCAACACGGGTTCCTCCCCGGGAGAAGTACGATAAATCATCTCCATCGCGTTATAGCGTTAATTGATTATGCAACCGCATCACAAAAAAATATGGGTATTATTTTTTTGGATGCGGAGAAAGCCTTCGACCGGGTTGCTTGGCCGTTTTTATGGGCTATAATGGGTAGAATGGTATTTGGTCCGCTGTTTATGCAGGCTGTTCAGACTATGTATAGGAATCCCCGGGCTAAAATTTGTACTATGGGACAGGAGTCATCATTTGTTCATATCACCCGGGGCACGCGACAGGGGTGTCCCTGTTCGCCTCTACTTTTTGCGATTTACGTAGAGCCACTACTGCAGCGTTTGGAATCTACCAATCTAATAAAATCAATGATGGTAGGAGATTATGAAACACGCGTACTTGCGTATGCTGACGACAACGCGGTGGTAACATCAGATCCTGAGCTAGCAATGCGGGAGGTAGAAAGTTTGACTAAATCATTTGGACAGGTTGCTGGCTATAAACTTTAAATCTCAAAAACTCAAATAGTTTGTTCAAACGGGCTGTGTATTAGTGAGCCACGTGTGACGCAAGAGGCTAAGTATTTGGGGATTAAAATCAGGATGTGTATACAGGAGATAATTGATGTCAACTGGAATGATATAATAGGAGCAGTTAAGAGCCAGCTAGAAAAGTTAGAATGTCTGCATCCGTCAATGGTTGGGCGATGCAATGTACTTAAGATGTGCATTCTCCCCAAAGTACTTTATTATTTTTGGACAGTCCCCTTGGAGCTATCCAGACCACAATTGACGAAATTGCAAGACATTTCGGATAGGTTTATTTGGGGCTAGAAGAAACCCTGTCGTGCATCTAAATACATGACATTACCTTTGAATCGTGGAGGATGGGGTGTCCCGAATTTTCTCTTTTATTATTTAGTTTGCCTTATACAAAATTCAAGGTTTATGTTAACTGGGGGGACCACACGGTTGTACGAGACACCTAATGTTTATGAAATGCTAATTGGAGAATCGGCTTGCAAAGCCCTGCTGAAATTTTTTGAGCCTAGCTATTTTAAACGTACCAGATTTAAAATCTTGATTGCGGCTTATAAGGGGTGGAAGTTACTTCGGAAAATCTTGGATATCCAGCGATTTAATTTTTATACACCCTTAGCCTCTAGGAACATATCACCATCTATATTTTGGGATGCCAAGATGTGAATTTGGAAAAGTAAAGGGATATCCCATTAGGGTGATTTTTTAAAGATGGTACAATGGTTCAATTCACGGATTTAATGGAGTTCTATTCGGTGCCGACAACTGATTTCTTTAAATGCTTGCAAAAACGGGATTTTATGTATAAACATCAATTACAACCGATTGTAGTTAACAAATTCATTGAAGCTCTCTCGAAAGGTGCCAAGATAGGTGTTCTATATGAAATTGTGTTATCAAAACAATTGGATGATATTGAATTGCATGATACCAAATGGCAAAGCCGATTGGGATGCTCGGGCGTATTTTTGCAAGATTCTATTGACATGGCAGGGGTAATAGTTCTGTCTGCCAATCTGCGTACGCAACATTATAAGACTGTATTTAATCTGTACCATACACCTGTGAAAATGATGAAATGGAGAAGTATTTATGATGGTAAATACTTTCGATGTCAAGTGGATGCAGCCGATATTGTTCATATATTTTATAATTGTAATGCACTTTCTCCGTTTTTTCTAAGCATAGAGCAATTTTTAGCTATTATAATGAAGGCGCAATTTCATTTAAGTCGGGAACTGCTGCTCTTCGGGGTTGGTATGGATGATGAAACTGTACAGAAGTGTTATACCCATCGATTTTTCAATTTCATGGCTATGGCGGTAGCTAGACTATGCATTGCTACAATGTGGCTAAAACCCGAACCACCCGCTTTTGAAATGTGGAGAGCTAAAATCTATAATGTGTTCCATTTAGAATATAATTTATATCGTATTAAATCTGGGAAAAAAACAACTGGGATTGAAGATATGACAGCCAAAGCTCCAACATTTCGAATTGTCATTTGGATAACATTTCTGTTTACTTGTTATAGTGCTATAGTATTGTTTTAACGTTATGGAATTTACGCTTTATTTTTCTCTTTTTTATCTGCTATGAGCTGAAATAAAATAAAAATAAAAAAAGGAATAAGTTGAGATCCTTTTATTAAAGCATAAACCCTAGTGACAGTAGGAGGTGCGGATGCAGCCGCCTGTCAGCTCTACTCCTGGGTCTCTCTCACAATCCCAAACCCTACAGTTCTAAAATGAATGTAAGAAGGATTACATAAACAATTTCAAATAATAACACCATATAAAGTACGCACGTGTCTCGCTCGAGTCAGGGAAGATTTGGCTCGAGACGCAACACTTAGCAGGGTGCTATAAGCTATATTTTAAGTTCAGGTCTCGCAATCAGTTTTTTAACTGACAGTTTTTTGCAGAAGTCCTGCACTTTTTTGGTATAGCCTGGGGAAAAGGGAAATGTTCCTACCTTTGAACTGGTGTGGTCCCCTCACCCTTACAACACTGTCCCTGAAATTAAACAGCCGTGCAATAATGGCCCTGGGAGGCACCCTCGACAGCTGCTGCGAAGCCAGGGCGCGGTGCACTCTTCCACTGTTAAGAAGCTGGGGAGGCGTTTGGGCTGCAGCACATTAGTGATCCAGTCTTCCAGGAAAAGTTCAGTCGATTTTCCCTCTGCTCTCTCTGGGAACCTAAGAATATTTAGTCAGGACCCACCCTCATCCCACACATCCAGGCTGTCCGTCACTTGTCGCAGTGCAATAACCATCTCCCTCAGCGCTTTCACCTCCTGCTGCAGTTCTGTAATGTGTTCATTCACCAGGGTTAACCTCTCTGCTTCTTTTTGAGGTATACCCGTAGTAGTTTCACCTCTATAGCCACTGAGTCTATCTTTATCACTACTTCCTTGGAGCCCTTCATTTCGGCCAGGAAGTCTGCCATGGTGGTGGCCTCTCGCTGTTCTTCTGGTCCATCTGCCACCCCGCCCCCGATTTAATATATGCGCGTACTTCTCTTTCCTCGTTGTGAAATCAGAGTTCCTCATGATACAGCATCTAAAGGAACTCCAAGCGTTTCTGCAGTCCGCCACCCCGGGGTCAAGCACACAACACACTATTCCAGTATATCCCTCAAAGAGATTTCCTGCCTTGTCCACCGCACTGGCACCAGGGACCCCCAATCCTCAAACGCAAATGTCTGTCTCCTCACAAGAGTTTCCAGAGCTCAGATGTGCAGTCCAGGGCCTCCAGGTCGTTTTCTTATCTCCACATGGAAGTCATCTGTGGCCTACAGACTCCAGTCATGCTGCATTCATACCTCTCCCCGCATGGGGGGTCCTCAGGCTGGTCACCCCGCTGTGTCATCTTGAGAGCCCTCCAATAGATGGGACCCTTATGCAGGGGGCTGACTCACACCACCTGGGCCCCGATTGCACCGGTCGCCGTACCTGTAGGCATGGGCCTCAGTTGCCTCCTTGTTCCCTCTGGCCTACACCGCCGCTGTGGCCCCACGCCAACTGCTTCCCCCACTGCTCACCGTGGCCGTCTCCACTCTCCAATCCCTGCTCACATTGAGATCTCTATATGTTGGGCTCGGGCCACTTTGTCAATCTCTGGCACGCGGGTCAGAAGCCGCCTCCTACTAGCGGCCACTGTCGTGCCGCGTCCAAATTGCTGAGCACCATTCTAGGCCACAGTAGCTTCTTTGTGGCTCCCTTCTGCCTTGCAACCGGGCTTCCCTTACTCTTCTAGTCTGCTGGTGACCGTGCCCAGGGTGCAGATGGCCTTCGGAGTCAGCTGCTCTTTCATGATGCCCCACCCCTGCTAGCCACCGTTGGTATTAGGCCCGGCGTCCTTGCCGTACTTGTCTCCCCTGCAGCTGCCAGTCTGTTGTGCAACTTCAGGCGGGATTCTGAACTGGCTGCACTTCCTGCAAGAACCGTAGTTGTTGCTCACCCCAGAGAGTGTTGAATGGTGTAGGATTATGGCAGATTTGAGTTTCTGTCGGTGGGAGCTCCACAGGGAACTTCTACTTTGCCATCTTGCTTGCCCGCCTATACGCTGTGTACTTAAACTAGTTGTTGTTGTATTGGAAGATCACAGCGTGCTGTTTGTAATGTTTGTTTCATTTCTTTCATGAAAACATTGAAAATGTTTATAAAAATCTGAAGAAAGTGTGTACTTTTTTGCATAAATATCCTTATTGTCGATCCACCACTTTAAAAATGTTCAATTGGATAAGCAGTTTTATGAAAAAAATGACGTCAAGGCTGAGAATGTGGAATGTATTTTGATGTGAGACAGGAGAGCTGATTTGATGTGGGAGTATTTGATTGGGCAACTCTTTTGTTTGGTTTGAGTTCATTCGGCTGAACTAACCGGTCCGCCGATCAGGAGCACCCATAGGTGTGTGTATCATTATGCAGGCATGTGTGCTGCCATGTTTCATCAATAGCGCTGCATCACTTTCAGCACATTCCTGTCTGACTGACTTTTTCTGGCAAAGCAAGGCGCATGCAAGGCAAGGCTCGCAGCTTAAACACAATCCCATAGCCTGAAGCATTATTTGGTGCTTCCGAGCTATAATCGTTTGTGGTTTTGAAGTATTTATCTTTTATTCGCTTCGATGCATCGCACTCCAAGGACCGAGGATTTTTTTAAAGTTGCAAAACAAAACTAAGACAGACCCAAAAGGTGCTTCAGACATATCATAAATCAATGTCAGGCTTTTATTCTCAATGATCGAAGCAGTTACTGAATATGGAACGACATTTTTATATTGTTATGCATCGCTTTCTAACTCCAGAAACATCATGTAAGAAACATTGGTCAATGACCGATTGTGAAAATTTACAAAATGCTTTCCAAACCCTGTCTTTAAACTCCCATTTTATGCTGTTGCAAATTGGAAATGGAGAGAATGTATATTTTAATTAAAATAATATTTTCTGTGGTTTTTAGGTAGTGCAGACAACAATACTTAAAGATAACGCTTCAAAAGTGTGGTGTGTATTAAAATAGTTAACCTTGGAACAATACAAAAACAGTGCACCCAGATAAATATATTGCCTAATGGTGCTGTGGTCTGTTGGTGTTAATTTATTATTCAGGGGGAGTTAATAGCTTATTACATCACTGGAACCCCGCAGCAGCACTTAACATGATAAAATCACCGGGCTCCTGAATTTAAATTTGCTGTTTCTAGCCTCTTGTATCTCAAAGAAAAGGAGAAGAGAAGTGACCAACCAATACCCCCTTAAGACCCGTTGAGGCTCTTTTAGTTCCCTCCACTTTTGCGCTTTGGATTGTCCTCAAAGGAGGTGAACTGCTCAGGCCTCCTGATCTGATACCCTTTGCTTATGCCTTAAAAGGGGTTTTACAGGCAAAACTATCAGAGATTCATCCCAATGCACAACAGCAAGTCATTGAAGCTCTTTTCACAACTGTGAAAACCTTTATTCCCAACTCCAAAGACAAGAAGCAAAGATAGCAGATGTTGAGACTCTGTGGAACAAATGTTCCATAAAGCTGGGTACAGGCACCGCCATGGCAACGAGTGATTCCAACATCACTCCTAATGTGAGGCACTCTTAGTGTAGGGCATAATTGCCTCACATGACTCAAACTAAAATGCCTGGTCTCTGTATGCAAGTGACAATTCTTTGATCATTGAACCATTACGCACAGTCTTTGTATAAGCATAATGAACATGTGTATTAGGTCATATTTGTCTTCACCCTGTAATGTTTAATAGCAAGCACACACAGTAGCATTGACTCCTTAAAGCTGTGATGACATGGACTAGTATGAACCCCATGCTAAAGAAAGGACTGAGCTGTACAATCTGGCCCAAAAAACAACAACTCCTGTTTTATTTACATATTTTTTTGGTATGTGTATAGGAGTGTGCTGTATGAAATGATCCTATTCATTAGACCTGAGAGGGTGCAGAAATCTCATAAAGATTTTATAAGTAGCTCCACTTTAAACTTACTAAACAAACCTCCAATTTCCACAACGCTTCAGGTGGATGAATCTGTCTGTGCCACGATATTAGAATGGAGCACAAATCAAATTCATCTCTAAAATAATAATCTTACAGCGTTAAATGTTAGAATAATTGTCTTACAGCATAGCCAATGATGAGAGGTTTGATGTTTTGAAAGTTTATTTTCTTCATTAAGAGATTAGTCTGTATTTTTTCTCAGATTTGGTAAATAAATCCAATTCCAGATATTTCAAGAACATTTTGGTTAGAACAATTATACAAAATAACAATGTGTGCCGTAAAGGAATTAGTCCCTACTTTAATCAAAAGGATCTAACTTATCCTAACTAGAACCTATAAAGAGTATTTTTTTTAAAAGAGCAAATACATTTGGAGCACACTAATAACTATGGAAAAATTGAACTCCCCATAAAGAGTACTTCTGGAAACTCAGCTGAGTTCCCTAAGAGCTGCCGTAGCAACCGTTAAAACAGGTAAATGATTTAATCACAGCAGTAGCTATGATCAGCATAATAATAGAAAGTCTCTTCACAAAGCATAAGAAAATCAAATAAATCACTGTTAGCAGTAGCTTATGTCAATTTGCTAACCTGCCCTACCCTGCAAAGTGCCAAGAGGCATGGCAGAAGTGCATAGAATGCCTTAACTCTCTAGCTAGGAACATGTACTATACATAAAGCACAACCATGTTGAATCATTTCTAACCAGTAGGAAAGGATCTTCAGATGGTCTGTTGTCTTCTTCCTTGATTCCCACAGTAAACGTCCATGTCGACATGTAGTTATTTGAAAGTACTAAAAGATATACTCAGGAAGGTTCTCATGAGAACCTTTCAAGCCTACTCTGTTAGCTGTTCAGTGTCCCATTGTGTAACAGTGGACTACTCTATGAAAGGAAACAGTAATATCTAGCATGTCCTGGTTAGATCATAGAATTTAAACCTACAGCGAGCATTTTCTTTCATTAATACACTTGTTCAGTATAAGCATGTGGTAGCGGAAACAATCGAAAATATAATGAAGTCATATGGTGTGAGGATGGAAAGAAATACATTTTGCAAAAAACAGAACATTTCACAAATATGTCGAGTTTTACAGTTCAGTTAAAAATGTTAAATCAGCATTTACAAAAACGCATTTATTTTATTAACCCCTTCCATGCTGATGACGGCCCCCAGCCGTCTTGCACTACGGTGCTCGTGTGCGGATGACGGCTGGGGGCCGTCATGAACCCGCCCACTCGCGATTCTGCCGCACAGACGAGGAATCGCGGCCGCATGGAAGGGGTTAAAGTGGTAGGAAAAAATCAATAATATATTGAGGCGTAGCATTGATAGAAAAACAGAAATGTGAGCTTTCTGCACAAATAAGCAGCATTATCACTTTTTGCATGTTTATTAAAGGCATATTTTCTCTAACCGCTATTTTGATATGATTGTTTTGTGTTAATGTTAAAGCACATTTCTACATTGTTATGAGGTAAAAATATTGTAAAACTTTTCAGCCCCCAAAATCCTGGTCTGATGATTTTTATTCCTCATCACATATCTAGGTTTCTCATGTGAGTCTGTTTCAGGGTGCACTTTCTTCGTAAGTTGAGACTCCTCTTTTTCTTTCAAACCCTTACATTTCAATGAGTTCATGTAGGCATCATTCATAATACCCCTCAAACCCAAATCTTTCTCATACCATTTATTTTCCAACCTTTCCTTTCTCTTGCAAAATATGTATTTACAGTTCAAGAATAGTGTGTAAGGAAATATTAGATATAGCCCCACTATCACTATGGCATTAGAATAGCCTTCAAAATACCCTGTCCTACTGTTGAAAACCAATTTCCAATCATGGTATCTCCATTTTTAGGTTTTGCCCTGGCTGTAGCACCTGCAAAGCAGGTGCTCCGCCCAGGGCGAAATCTTATGATCCTACAATATGGGGCTTAGTCCCGCCTCTGTCTTCCATTGGCTAGCTCCATAAATGGAGGCTAGCCATTGGAAGAGATTGGCGGTCAATCACTCTTTCCACATCGGAACGCGATTCGGGGGCGTTTCCGTGTCTTTTTTTAAGTACCGCCCCTTTTAGGACGTCAGTGCGGCGGTGGGCGGGGTTTATTTTTTTGGTCGTCGAGGTTTCATTTGCTCATTCCGCGGCCGACCGCCACCGGAAGAAGTCCTGGTGAGTGCTACCCCCCTCCCGCTGTCCGTGTGCCCGCCCGCCCCCCTCCCGCTGTCCGTGTGCCCGTTAACCCGCCCCCCTTCTGCTGTCCGTGAGACCGTTCACCCGCACCCCCCTCCTGCTGTCCGTGAGACCGTTCACCCGCACCCCCCTCCCGCTGTCCGTGAGACCATTCACCCGCACCCCCCTCCTGCTGTCCGTGAGACCGTTCACCCGCCCCCCTCCCGCTGTACTGTGTGCGTGCCCGCCCCCCTCCCGCTGATACGTACAGAGCAGCCACCCTGCATATTGCCCCAGTGCTCGTACTACAGCTTCCCCGCACCCTGCCGTGTGCTCCCACCGAACGCACACGGTGGTGGAGGGTATGTCTTCAAACGCACAGCTGTCTACAGTGGAGCATGCGTTGCCGTCACAGCGCTCCCCCACAGAGCAGCCCACGTTCTTCCCCCGCCACACACCACCAGTTTCCTCTATTCTATGCCCACCTCACACAGATCCACCAGAGAGGACGCACGGCACCCCACCTCTCACACAGCACCTCCGGAGAGCAGCATGTATTGCATTCCCACTCCACACACAGCACACCCACAAACCGCCTGCACGGCACCCGAGCTCACTGAGTACTTTGTTTTCCTTTTCACACGTGGATTTCACTCATTCCTTTAGCACATGGTTTACTGTTGGTCTGTACGGCTTCTGTGACAGACGGACAGGAGGAGAGGGGCGCATTGAGGATTCAGAGGAAGATCCCGAACAGGCTAATATTATGCACTCAATGGTAATTTCCAAATCCGCCTCTCCGAAGCACCAGACCCCCTGCCAGGAAGTGCTGTGCTCGTGAACTTGTTGGATTTAAAGGAAACGCGTTCATATTTATTTATTGCTGTCAGGGTTGAAGCAGATGGTTCGCTGGTTGCTTCTGTAGGGGGGGGGCTGGGTGATATGCACCCCTGACTCGGTTCACAGTCCAGTACTTCCCACTCACTGCTTGTGGTGCCCCCGAGTTCTTCAGGGTGGAGGCACTGGTGTGCCAGGCAAAAGTGTTTTCTTACCACTTGTTGGCCGGGCACAGTTTGTCCGCTGGCAGCAGGCTGAGGATGAAGTGTGCCCGCCTGGTGATATAAATAATGCCAAATAGACTGGCACTTTCTATAAGGCTGCTGGAGTGAATGAAGCGCTTGGGGTACACTGACTCCCCCGATACCAATCAGATTGAGGGTGTTAAGATTGCAGCACAGGGAGCCGGGTCCACAGGGAGCAAGTCGAGGGCTACAGGACACCCCACCGCCCCAGTCTTAGAACACACCGCCCAATATCTCCTTAAATTAACACCGCCTCGCCCACCTTTTCGCATTTAGAACACATACCCCCACTCCCCGCAGATACCTCCTTTTATTGGCCGCACGTGCTTCTGTGGATCCCATTCGCGTCACCACACCCTCCTCGACAAATCATATCACCCCACACATCCTTCCAAATGCCATGTCACCCTCCATATCTCTCCACATGGGACATACCTCCCGTAGGCAACATGTCCAGCACACCTACTCCCACTGTTCCATCCTAAGCCAAATCTCCCCTCGAATCACATCCTCGCCACGATTGACATCTTATCCAACGCACCCCCAGTCCCCCCCGCCACATCCCTGCTCACAGGCCCCAACCGTTTAACGTGCAAAGCGTGAAAACGCTGGCGGTGACGCGCACTAGTAATATGAAGAAGGACACTGTGATGAGACAGGCATCCAATACAAGCAAATGAGTGAAGCTAGCGGGGTGAACTTTGGACAGACAGCCAAGTGCTTTTATTAACTCTTTGTGTCCCGCAGGGCCGACACTGCTGCTACTCACAGCATGTTCTGAGCACATCATAGGCTGGCCTTAAAACACTGTGAACGCTCTAAGCAGGATCCCAATCTTTCACACCGGGTGGGGTGGGGTGTTTGGAGCGCAGGCAGTACAGGGGCTCTTGGTCTCCCACAGTAACTTCTGTAGTAACATACAAAGCACACTATCAGCTGTAGAGGCAGGGCGCTTGCCTTGGCGTAGCCCATAGTTGCTATCTTCCTGTGCACTGTGGTTGTAGGCTGCGTGGCAGTACCATGTAATGCTGTATTTAGAAGGTGTACGTGTACAGTTTTAGTAATCTATACATTTATTTACTTGACTTGTGTTGCTAATCATTATTTTAAGCATGACTGCCACCCTTCCCTGTGTGCCACAACCACTAATCCCTACATGTTAAGTACTTTTGGGTGTTCGTCTTCTGTACACGCAAATTTTCCCCTTTGTGTTGCCTGTCAAGTCTGTTTAGGGTCAACCATCTTCTTTCTAAAATAGTCTTCTTTCTTCTTCCAGGCATTCTCTAGAAAATCACTTTTTGGCAGTAGTTTGTGTCATGTTAATGTATATCTTTTCTAAAGCCATTATATAATCCTTCTCTATTGGTCGCATTAAACCATTTAAATTGTCTTTGTAAGCCTTCACACTATCTATAAGGAAATAAATAGTACCAGGGTGTGCCCATCTCCTTTGCTTGTAAGTGTAGATTCATGTTCTTGATTATTGGTACACTGGAAAGTATTAGATCATGATTAGAATAGAAATACTCAAAATGTCCTCGCCTATAAACTAATGACATTAGGATGCTGCAAGACATCGCATAAGATAGAGGTATGTGTTAATAGGTAACTTCTTCTGAAATGGATGTAGGCAAGTGTGTGCAAATGTAATAAACCTTTGCATATATGGAAGCATTAGTAGAATAATTATTCTTATAGCTTACAAAGGAGCAACTAAAGGGGTCTTCCTTATTATGGTAAATAGGTGAATTAGTAATGTTCTTTGATGTAGGCTCTGACACTGAGCTAGGTAAAATCCTATTAGTACACCAATGATCAATATTACTGTTATTATAAAAATTAAACCCATGGTATATTTGCACTTATTTCTAATGCAACACGTTCTCTGAGTGGAGTCAATTCAAAGCACTTAGTTCAATAACTTGTAGCAAGTTTTAGTACGTAGCTCCTTTTGTGCGGTTGATCTTTTTTCTTCTTCTGTCAACAATAAAGCTTCTAACCAGACAATCTAATAGGCACAGTTCAAAATTATTTCTTTAATTAGTTTGATTTCAAGTGTTTTTTTTCCTCTTTCAGATCATCTCCATCAGTCTCGCTTTCTCTCTTTCGGGGAGGTTCAACTAGTTCAGGATTCACTTTGCACAAATCTTCAAATGAGACATTCAAAGCAGTGTTCACAAAGTATGACATTCAGGTGCTGAATATATGCTGCAGGGCACTCATGCTCTTTTTGATCTTCTTAGGTTTTTCTGATTTGGATGTAGGCCACCTTCGCCGCTGAACTCCGCCTCTTCGAGTATTATTTCTGGAATTTGAGCTATTGAAGAACTTCTCTGAATTTTGTTTTCATAATTTTGTGGCCATTCGCTTGTCGTTTTATTCTCCTTGTTGCAGTGCTGGTTCCTTCACCTAGATCTTCTTGTCTTAGTACCACGTCAGTGGCATTTTCTCTCTGTGACTTGATCTCTGCTTCTCCTCTGTTCGAGATCTCAGTGCCACTCTTTGTTATTTCATGTACTTTCACTTGACATTCCTTCAATTGATCTTCACCCTTTCCTTCTTCCAGTGACTGGACTGACACTGGTGCTGTTGGCGTGGGAGGTCTTTCGATTGGTGGTGCAATCAGTTCAGGATCATAGGCCAGAGGCACTTTTTCTGGATTGCTCACTCTTTTTAGTGTGCAAGGCATGAATCCAACTCTGGACTCCCAGCACACTTAGCAGTATGTGTAATGAGGACCACCTGAAAAGGGGCCTTTCCATCTCTGTCATGATTGAGAAGCACGTTTAGAAGACTTGCCTTGAACCCAATCACCAGGAATGAGGTTGTGGCACTGTTCTTGATGCAAGTCTTGCGTGGCAGCCGAGACCTCATGAGGGATGGAGCTTACCACATGAGCCAGTCCTTTACAATGATCTATTATGATATCGTCAGTGATTGGCAGGAATGGCTGGCCATCTAATTTCTCTGCCCATCAATATTTCATGGGGGGGATAACTCCGTCTTCCTGTCAAGCACTCTGGATACTCATCAACACCAAAGGTAAAGCGTCTGGCCTTTTCAGAGAGGTTGATGTAAGACCTTGCCCAATATAGACTTGAGTGTACTATTTATTTGCTGAACAATACCAGAGGCTTCTAGTCTGTAACTGCAATGTAATCTTTGTTCAGTCTGTTAGGTTGTGCAGATCATCTTCATCCCGTCATTGTTGAAATACCCTCATCTATCTAAACCAAGAGAATCATCAGGCCGAACCCGGGCATTCAATTATGTAATAACAGCTCAGCTACAGTAAGACTGTTGCTTCTTCTAGTTGTGTAGTCTTCCATCCGTCTTGAGATGACATACATAATCACTAGGATATATCTCAGCTCCTTATGCACAGGCATCTCGATCAAATCCATTTGCATCCTGTTGAATGGGCCACCTGATCTCCCTAGGTGTGTTAGTCACTTCTGTTTGTTTCCCTACGTTTAACTATTGACAAGTTATACACCGATTGCATATCTCTTCTGCCAACATTATGAATCTGGGGTTGTACCAAATATTCCTGAAAAGTTTCACCACTGCATGTCTCCCTAAATGTGAGTATCCATGGTAGTACTGTGACATTGGAAACAACAAGCTATCTGGTAATACTGGTCTCCCATTTGCTGACATCCAGATGTCATTTGCATTGTTCTTGCTTCCTGTCTTTACCTAACCATTCTGTTCTGCTTCTGACACATTTTCCTGCACCAGTTTCAGATCATCCCACATGTCATTAACTTTCATCAACATTGCAGAAGAACTCTCCTCAAAAGACTTACATGCGCAATTTCCATTTAAGGATCAGGCAAACAATGCACAATACCTTGCTAATGAGTTAGCGTATCGGTTGCCCATGGCAAAGTATCCACTTCCTCCTTGATGAGCAAAATACGTTACTATAGCAATTTCTCCAGGAAATCGCAGAGTATCCAACAGGCCCTAGGCGTATGTTCTAGTTTGAATAGGTGTGCCTGAAGAGGTTAGAAAGCCCTTCTGTGACCACAATTGTCCAAAATCATGGGTGATACTTAACCCATACTTGCTGTCAGTGAATATGGTGACTCTCATTCGACCAGTTAAACTGCAGGCTCTATTAAGAACAATCAGCTCAGCAACTTAGGCAGGAAAACTTTTTGAAGCCATGAAGCTTTAACCACATCAGTTACGGTGAGCACGGCATATGCTGCTCTGAGTTTGCCATAATTTCTTCTCAAGCATGAGCCATCTATGAAACGCACATGATCAGGCTCAATTCGGGGTTCGTCCTTTATGTCGGGGGGGGGGGTTTGGGCACAAGTTTGTGACAGCTAGACAATCATGTTCACTATCATCACAGTTAACATAATCATTTACAGGTAACAACATTGAAGGGTTCAGCACTGTACATAGTTTCAAAACAATATTGTCCGAGGCCAATATACTTTGCTCGTATCAGGTACATATTGTGTCTTTGGTCTCGTTAACAGTAGCTCCACAGAGTGTGGGACCATAGCGGTTAATGGGTATCCCACACTAGCATAACGAACCTTGAGGGGGCCTCCATGCAAGGCACATGGAGGGCCCCCCCCTCTGGGATCAATCAGGAGCTTTCTGCCGGAGTACTGTGCCGAGGGAGCCTCCTAGAGCTGAAATTGATTAGTATTCATTCATGGCATTTGATTTAGATTAAACCTTGGATTCCCCATGTGTGCAGGTGCAACAGGCATCATTGGAGCCTGTCCCTTACAGCATTTGTACATTTCCTATAGCATTGTCAGGATTATATCAACATTCCCTCTCCCAATGCCCAACTCTATGACAGATGTGACAAGCTGTAACCTTTTTTATAATAGCAATATGTAACCTGGGTCCTGTTCCCACAGTAACACCTCTGGCTTGTGACATATTAATTCCTCCATGATTTCCTTGAAAAACAGACTGTGGCACAGCAACTCCCTGCATGTTTCCTTGATTGCCTACAAAAGATGTATTCTGAAAACATTTCTGAGCCTTCTTCGTTTGTGCTAACATTACATTTTCTTTCATCCTTTTCTGCTTCATGTCTGCTTCGTATCAAACTCATCGCTACAGTAATTTGCATCGCTCGGGTTTCATTGAGGGACTTATTATGCCAACAGATCACGGTTTAAGTTATGTGCGAACAGATCACTGGCTTCAGCTGCCTTACTAGGTCCTGCTGTTTTGTCAATCCAGGCTGGTATATAGCCCTCCTCAGTCGCAACTATTTCTTATGGTGATAATGGGGCAGTGAGTACCCACACCCCTCCATCTATTAATGCTTCGAAGTAACTATCTGTGACTTCTGGGAAGTCGAGACAAATCACAATGTGGTTAAACGTCTGGCAACTAGTTGAGTCTCAGGTCTTGTCTCAACAAGTGGTGGAGAACTTTCTCCTATGCTGGTTACAGCTTGAGCATTAACAACAGGTACTGGAGCTATCCTAGTCACTTCAGCTGTAGTTGTCACCTTTGGAACAGTAACCTGCGGTCAAGCTATTACTGGTAAGGTGATCTGCAATATTTGTAGGGGTCATTCAATTGGGGATGTACCTTGATATGCAGGGGCAGTTGACACTTTCAAACTTGTGCAAGCACCTGATTCACTCTGTGTACCCAGTTCAGCAATATTAGGTTCACATCTAGTAAATGAAAGCTTGCTTCTTAGGTTTTTATGACCTATACACATAGCTATACCTATTGAAGTTTGCACATTTAAAATTGTGTTATTGCTTTGAATTTTACGTTAACCATTGCAATGTTTTGACTGTTAATCTAAATAGTTTGCATTTTAATCAACTTTGTCAAATGCTTTCATCTTCCTTCATCAATGTTCAGATTACCGGTTTCCTTTGTGGTTTTAAAACTTTTTTTGTATCTAGGACTGGGCTCAGGATGAAAGTGTCCTGGAGGAGTTGACACAGAAGGTAGCCCAGGAGTACAAAGCTCACAGGTAAAATATGAACATGCATTTTGTTTCTAGTGGGAGGGGACTTCGTGAGGTTAAGAAGGCGGCCCTGGCACAGGATAATGTCATTAGTGGTAACTGTCTTGTAGGTGGACACCTTTAAAATGCCTCTGCACCAAGTATACCATGCCATGGTTTGGTATATCTGACTTTCTCTGGTGTTAACCACAAGGTTGATTGTTCTTGGGTAGACGGTAAACCCAAGCATACCTAGAGATGATATATGCGAGCAGTGGTCCTCTTCTCACAGCAGCCTATGCCATGATTAGTCTAATAGTTAAATTCTGAACAATCTGTCACTTAGAAGGCACTTCAAGGGGTAGGGAAAGGCACATCAGCTCTATTTGGCTGACCTTTAATTTCATTAGTTCGTTAGATTGCTCTGATTTTGTAGTAAACGTGCCTCTGTTAAAAATCTTTTGATGATTAATGTTGTCATTCACTCCCTAATTTATCTAGAACTTTGTGTGTAGTTTAAGGTAGTAGATATGGTCTTGGATTTTCACCTGCGTTTTAAACCGAAAGCAGAACATCAAAGTTATTGGTTTTGCATGCATATTTTAAAGGCTTGGGAGGTGTAGAGTTGCGGCGTTGTGTGATGTAGTTTTTAAAGATATTTACTCATTCAATGCAAATATTGACATCTGTTCATGCATGTAAAAGGAAATGTGAGGAACTTTTTATTCTCAGCAAAATTGTGTCTCAGACAAATATAATATTATGGAAAGCTAACCATGGACGTGCTACCCTTCATAGGTTTCCATTTGCCCTAATTTGGATGTATCCGTAAACTGGTTTAAACTACCCTAATTTGAATGTATCCGTAAACTGGTTTTAGTGCGTTGTTGTGACCAATATCACTCATTGGGCTGCAAGAAAACCTTGTATAACTTCTCTCCTCCTGATGCTTGGTATCCGCATAGTTGAGCAATTTCAGAAAGATATGGTAACAAAACTGGTTTGAGACTACTGATGTATGGATACTTCACAAAGCCATATATCTTCGAAAACCACACATCATAAGGAATCCCTCTGTAGGTGATTAGCAACCTCCTAATTGGCTGGGCAAGGCATCTCTTAAGAAAGGGCTGTTATGATATTTTTCATTGCCGTTTAAAAAAAAATGTTCTTCTTCCTCTCTTGCACTGGATCATGTTAATTTGAAAGTATACCTGCAACTCTCATGGCTTTGTAGAGTTTTGGTGTTCCAAGCATGCATTGGTGTGCAAAGTGTTCATGGTGTCAAAGTACTTATCATTGTCTGCTAGAATTGCCATGTATACTTAGGAGACTCTGTCTATCTTCCTAAGATCATGGGGAATACGAGAAAAAGCATAGATTTATGCTGCTGTTCCTCATATGAAATCCATCAGTGGAAGCCAAATCTGAAAGACACAGGTTAGTGTTAGATTCCGTACCTTAGAATATCCCCAGGCGTCAGACTGGATCCGGAAAGTTTTGCGTAGCAGTACCCCTGCACATCGGTAGACGTCGTCTGCGGCTCCGCGTCCGTCATCGGCGTTGTTGCCGCCGGTATGACGTCTTCGGAGTACTTAGACGCCGCCCTCGCGCGCTGACGACAGTTCTTTTTTTTTTTTCGCGCCAGCAAGCGCAGATCCGGAAAAAGCAGTACTTCTTAGTAAATTTTTTAATAACTTTTTGGATCTCTTTTGGATCCTTTTTTCGAGTCGTTACGACTCTCGGTGCCGATAGGAATGCCAGGGTTCAAACCCTGTGCTGACTGTAACCGCCTGATGTCGGTTACCGACCCCCACCGTCGGTGCCTCTATTGCCTTGGAGCCGACCACGATAACAAGTTGTGCCCCGACTGCGGGGCCTTGACGTTGAAGGCTAGGCGGGAGCTGTCCCGTAAGCGCCTCGAGCTCCGGCAGTCTGCCCCTCGCAGGTCCCGGTCCAGGAGGAGGTCGAATGACCGGTTGCAGAGCCACAGTCATCAGAGCTCGGCGAGTCGACACCACTCGTCTGGCTCCAAGGCCTCAGGCAAGAGGCACAAGAAGTCGAAGAGACAACACCGCTCTTCCGACTCCCCCTGACGCTCGCGTGATGTGGCCAGGGGTCCGGGCGACACCGCCCACGCATCTCCGCGCCCAGCTCCATACCCGCTGGTCCCTGGGCTGAACGCAACGCCGGAGGAGATCAGCTCCTTCCTCGTGGCCATGAGGAATCGCTTCCCTCCAACGGGCCCTACAGAGGTGCCTCCAAGCCCCGTGGGTCCGTCTGGGTGCCCTAGGGGGCCGGTGGCTCCGGCGCCGTCGGGTGCTTCGGCCCTGGCGCCGTCAACGACTCCGGTCCCGACGCCGCAGGGCCCCACTGGATTCGGGTTCAGATCCGGGTCGCCGCTGGTCGACCTTATGACCCCTCCACCGGCGCCGACCCCCAGGGTGTCGCCCTTGACGCAGTCACCGGACGACGTCGTCCCCGGTCCCACCCTCGGTCCGGATCCGGCGTCGGACCGGCGTCGCTCGACACCGCTTTCGACTCCGACAGAGGAGCAATTCTTCTATGATCCGGCCCCATCTTTTGGACCTGACTATCAGGAGATGGAGGGCGAGGAGGATTGGGAGGGGTCTGAGGACCCTCTGGCACAGGAGTGCCAGTCGTATCAGGACTGGGCAGTTGAGCTACAGGAGGCCAGTGGTCTGGACACTTCACCCGATAATGGATTTGTCTCCCCTCCTACCGTGGCTAAGGAGGAGGGGGCTGCTTACAGCGTGGTGTTGACGAGGGCGGCCAAGGCCTTGGCTCTTGAGCTCCCCGTCGCGGCCGTGAGGACTAACCTCCTCACCGAGGTCCTCAAACCGCAGGCATGCTCTTCGGAGCCTCTACTGCCGTTCTGTTGGGCACCTGGTCCATGCCCGCTACAGGCCCCCTGTAGATCGAAACGTGGCCAGACGCCACCGCCCGGCCCCGGCGACCCTAGCTTCCTGACCACCCACCCCACCCCGAGAGCTTAGTTATCCAGGCCTCTAACTCCCAGACCGCGTTCCCGACTGCCCCTCCTGATCGGGAATCCAAAAGGTATGACCAGTTCGGGGAGAAGCTGTTCTCCTCACTTAGTTTGGGGTTGCGGTCGGTCAACACTGCTTGCCTTTTGGGCCGTTACACCCACTCTCTGTGGGACACAGTTGCGGACGTACTGCCCGGAGGAGGCCTGGGCAAAACTCGCTCAAGCCCTTGTGGAAGGGCGGGATGCAGCACAGTACTCTATTCGATGTGGGCTGGATACCACGGACTCGGTAGGCAGGGCGGTTTGCCGCCACGAATTGCTGAGGTCCGCCAACTTCTCAGCTGATGTCCAGAACACACTCATGGACATGCCGTTTGATGTCCGTCGCCTCTTTGGCGACAAGGCAGACAGTGTGCTTGAGCGTTTCAAGGACTCCAGGGCTAAGGCCAAGTCCTTGGGCCTGTCGGGCCAGCGCCAGCAAACTTCTGTCTTTCGCTCCTTTCGTGGCCAAGGAAGGGGCGCCCCCTCACATCCTGCCAGCCATGGGCCGCAGACTAACATCCAGCGCGGCGGCTGACGTGGTAACCGCTGTGGCGGTGCCAGGGGACAGCGGCGAGACCAGTCCACATCCACTCCCGCAGCATCCACCTCAAAGCCTTCCTAGTCTGAGCTTGCAGGCCATTTGATGCCAGTGGGGGGCAGTGTTCGCCATCAACTCCTCCACTGGCGCACCATCACATCGGACAGGTGGGTGCTGCAAATCTTCCGAACGGGCTACTCCCTCCCCTTCTGTCGACCCGTCCCGCCATGCCACAGCAGTACCACCGCATGTCGGGGGATCACTTGCAACTTCTGCAAGAGGAAGTTATGGCCCTCTTGGCCAAGGGGGCCATTGAGCGCATTCCTAGGCCAGAAGTAGGGTGTGGTTGTTACTCCCACTACTTTCTGGTTCCCAAGAAGGGCAAAGGGGGCCTACGCCCTATCTTGGACCTGCGGAACATCAATGGCTTCCTCCGGAAGGAGAAGTTCAAGATGCTGACTTTGGCTCAGGTCTTAGCTGCCCTAGACCCCGGAGACAGGATGGTAGCATTGGACTTGCAGGACGCATATTTTCACATCCCCGTCCTGCCGGCCCACCGGCGTTACCTGCAGTTCACAGTAGGCCACAAGCACTTTCAGTTTATCGTGCTCCCCTTCGGCCTTACCAGCGCCCCTCGGTGTTCACGAAAGTGATGGCGGTGGTCGCAGCTCATCTGAGCAGATTAGGGGTGTCCGTCTTCCCTATCTCGACAACTGGTTGTTGAAGGTGGGCTCGCCCCAGACAGTCGTCAGCCACCTCCAGACTACGGCCGACCTCCTGTACCTGCTGGGGTTCTCCATCAATGTGCTGAAGTCACACCTGTGTCCCTCTCAGAAGCTCCTCTTCATCAGAGCGGTTCTGGATTCGGGTTCGTGATATTCAGGCTCTGATTCCGATCTTTCAGCCTTTATCCCGAATCTTGGTCAGGTTGGCGCTGCGTCTTCTGGGGCTGATGGACTCCTGCATCCTTCTGGTGCATCATGCCAGGTGGCGGATGCAGGCTCTGCAATGGGACCTGAAGTTTCAGTGGGCCCAGCATCAGGCAAACTGTCCGACCAAGTCCTGATCTCGGAGGGCACTGCGAGACAGTTGCAGTGGTGGCTCACGGACCGCGATTGGGTCAACAGCAGATCCCTACCCCAACTGGAGCACGTAGTTGTAACAGATGCATCCCTCCTGGGTTGGGGGGCCACATGGGAAAGGCGGAGATCAGAGGCCTCTGGTCTCTAGCGGAGTCCCGGCTCCACATCAATCTTCTGGAGCTGCGGGCGATCCGGCGTGCACTGAAAGCCTTCCTTCCCTGTCTGGGGAAGTGTAGTGCAGGTGTTCACAGACAACACCACCTCCATGTGGTACTGCAACAAACAGGG
The DNA here is from genome assembly GCF_964263255.1 of Lissotriton vulgaris. Taxonomy (NCBI): domain Eukaryota; kingdom Metazoa; phylum Chordata; class Amphibia; order Caudata; family Salamandridae; genus Lissotriton; species Lissotriton vulgaris. Next base: position 1,687,403,392 of record NC_141694.1, on the reverse strand, counting down.
CGGGGTGGGGTCGTGGACCCTTTGTCAGGAGGCTCTGCGTCTCTGGCAATTGCTGGAACACCAGGGCGTGTCCCTGGTGGTTCAACACCTGGCAGGTTCCCTGAACGCCAGGGTGGACAAACTCAGCCGTCGGTGCATGATGGTTCACGAATGGCGTCTGAACTCGGACGTGGCGCTAGGTCTCTTTCAGCAGTAGGGAGAGCCTTGGTTAGATCTATTCGCCACAGAACAGAACGCGAAATGTCATCAGTTCTGCGCGTTGGAATTTCCAAGGCGGCACTCACTCAGAGACGCATGTTGTACGTCTTTCCGCCTATACCACTTCTGCCCAGAGTGCTGAAGAAGATCAGGCGCGACCGGGCCCAAGTCATCCTTGTGGCTCCGGACTGGGTACGAAGATACTGGTATCCCGAGCTACTCAGCATGTCAGTCGATCCCCCGATTCTTCTGCCTCTTCAGGAAGACCTTCTGTCGCAGCAGCATGGGACGGTCCTCCACCCGAACCTGTCCAGTCTCCACCTCCATGCGTGGAGATTGAGCTGCGACAGTTGAGGCCATTTGACTTGCCTCCTGAAGTCTGTGATGTCATTCTGGCAGCCAGGTGTCACTCCACAAAATCGGTATACGCCTGCAGGTGGAACAAATTTGTGGCATGGTGCACAGCAAAGGCTTTGGATCCCCTTTCTGCCTCCCTTTCTGAAATTCTCCTCTTTCTTCTTTCTCTTGCCCAGCAGGGCTCTGCTCTGGGCTACCTCCCTTGTTGTAAATAGATTCTTGAAGGGCATCACTCACATGTTTCCTCCTGTTCCTTTCGTGATGCCTCAGTGGGACTTGAACCTTGTTCTGACTTATTTGATGTGCGCTACTTTCGAGCCACTTCACAATTGCCCTCTTTGTATTCTAACTCTTAAGATTGCATTCCTGGTTGCCATCACCTCTCCCAGGAGAGTGAGTGAGCTCCAGGCTCTATCTTCACAACCTCCTTTCCTCTCTGTCCATCCGGACAAAGTTGTCTTGAGAACGCGTCCCTCTTTTCTGCCCAAAGTAGTCACAGCCTTCCACATCGAGCAGTCCATCACCTTACCCACCTTCTTTCCGCCTCCGCATCCCTCGAAAGAGGAAAAAGGCTCCACCGTCTGGACCCAAAACATGCGCTCTCATTCTATCTGGACCGCACACGCCAGTTCCGGGTCGACGACCAGCTCTTTGTTGGTTACGTGGGCGCTAAGAAGGGACGGGCGGTGCACAAACGAACCATTTCTCGATGGGTCGTTTTGTGCATAAAGGCTTATTATTCACTGGCTAAAAAGGAGCCTCCTGTGGGGCTGCGTGCCCATTCCACTCGGGCCACGGCGGCTACTACTGCCCTGGGTCGAGGAGTTCCCTTGCAGGACATCTGTCAGGCAGCTACGTGGGCCTCGCTGCACACATTCGCTAGACACTACTGCCTGGACAGCCAAGTCCGGAGAGATGGCTTTTTCGGCCGTTCTGTTCTCCAGGACTTTCTGGTGTGAACATTGGTTCGCAGACCTACCACCAGGGTTGGTATTGCTGGGGTATCTATTCTAAGGAATCTAATACTAACCTGTTTCTTTCAGATGCACAAGTTACTTACCTTCGGTAACGATATATCTGTAAGAAATAGTAGTTAGTGTTAGATTCCTTACCGCCCCACCCATCCTCCCCGTTCTGCTAACCGATATCTAGGGTTGAGGTTCTTCCCTTTGAGGGCCCTAGTTTCATGGCACCAGTGTCGGTTTTTATCATGGCTCTGCGTTTCTGGCACTGAAAAGCTGTGTATAGGAACTGGCGTCAGCGCGCGAGGGCGGCGTCTAAGTACTCAGACGTTATCCCGGCGCTGATGACGTACGTGGAGCTTCAGACAACGCCTACCGACGCGCAGGGGTACTGCTACGCAAAACGTTCCGGATCCAGTCTGACGCTTGGGGATATTCTAAGGTAAGGAATCTAACACTAACTACTGTTTCTTACAGATATATAAGGTAAGTAACTTGTGCGTTACTGCCATGTATTAACCACACTGCTTTTCTAAAATCCTGAACTTTTCATTTAGCTTTCAACATTTTCATGTACCAATCTATTCAATCAGGTGTTAGTCACCGGTGAGGATCTCAAGTGAGTCACCGGTGAGGATCTCAAGGCTTTTACGGGGGATGCCGATTCGTCTGGGCATAGGGGGTCAGTCGAAGAGCCAGGTCTTGAGATTCAATCCGAATTGGGTCAGCGACTGAGATTGCCTGAGGAAAAGAGGCAGGGTGTTCCCAGTTTTGGCAGCGAGGTGGGAGAACGATCTTCCTCCGCTGTAGTCTTGTCGATCCATGGGACAGTGGCCAGGCCCAGTTGGGCAAGACGAAGTTCTCTGGTGGGTACGTGGAATGAGAGGCGGTGGTTCAAATATGCTGGTCCTGTGTCATGGAGGGCTTTGTCGGCATGGGTGAGGAGCTTGAATGTATTTCTTTTTTTGACTGGGAGCCAGTGGAGTTCTCAAATGTGTTTGGTGATGTGGCTGTGGCGGGGTATGTTGAGTACCAGTCTGGCATCGGCATATTGAACATTCTGTGGTTTCCTGAGGATTTTCTGGGTGATGCTGGCATAGAGTGTGTTGCTGTAGTTGAGTCTGCTGCTTTTGAGAGCGTGGGTTTCCGTCTTTCTGGATTCAGTGGGGATCCATCTGAATGTCTTTTCAAATCAGGAGGAGCGTGTGGAGGCATGATGAGGATACAGCGTTAATCTGGCTGTGCATAGTTAGCGAGGACTCCAGTATGATGCTGAGGTTTAGTGTGTGGGTGGTCTTCCCCAAGTTGGCTGGCCACCAGGAGTCGTCCCAGGCTGCAGGGGTGGGTTCCAAATTGAGTATTTCTGTCTTGTCCGAGTTGAGCGTGAGGCAGCTGTCTTTCATCCAGGTGGCAACTGCCTTCATCCTGCTGTGGAAGTTGGTTCTGGCAGCTGTGGGTTTATTGTTGAGGGAACTAGGTGTCGGCGTAGGAGACAATGTTGAGTCCATGGTTCCGACGATGGATGTCAGGGGCCATGTAGACTTTGAAAAGGGTGGGGCTCAGGGAGGAACCCTGGGGCACTTGGCAGCTGATCTCTATGAGTTCTGAGAGGAACAGAGGCAGTCTGACTCACTGTGTTCGATCGATGAGGAAGGAGTGGATCCAGTCTAGTGCCTTGTCGTGGATACTGGCGTTGTTTAGTCTTGTGATTACGGAGGTCCCGAAGGATGAGGGTTGTGGTTTTGCCCCAGTCAAAGAGGGGCAAAACACACAAGATGATGGACAGAATGTTGCACAATGGCAAAACATTCACCCCAGTCACAAATCTGGGTTTAATCCAACGTTATTTTGCTCACCAAGCCACCCCAGTTCAGACATGGCCATATGCAAATCAGACTTCACCTTGTACCTCATGGGAACAGTCCAGCCCAAACTGCCAAGCCATGTCTTCACTGGACCGGAATCAAGCATCCTAGGACCGGTTTCTGGCTATCAGCCGTCTTCAGCCAGGATAGCTTGACTCCAGTGGCTTAGTGAGCAAGGGACCCACGTCTGGGCATACCCTTCCCACATAGGGTGAACAGCAAAACACACAAGATGATGGACGGAATGTTGCACAATGGCAAAACATTCACCCCCAGTCACAGATCTGGGTTTAATCAATCGTTATTTTGCTCACCAAGCCACCCCAGTTCAGACATGGCCATATGCAAATCAGTCTTGACCCTGTGCCTCATGGGAACAGTCCAGCCGGAACTGCCAAGCCATGTCTTCTCTGGACCGGAATCAAGCATCCTAGGACTGGTTTCTGGCTATCATCCGTCTTCAGCCATGATAGCTTGACTTCAGTGGCTTAGTGAGCAAGGGACCTACGTCTGGGCCTACCCTTCCCACATAGGGTAAACCGCAAAACACAGAAGATGATGGACGGAATGTTGCACAATGGCAAAACATTCACCCCCAGTCACAGATCTGGGTCTAATCCATTGTTATTTTGCTCACCAAGCCACCCCAGTTTAGACATGGCCATATGCAAATCAGTCTTGACCCTGTGCCTCGTGGGAACAGTCCAGCCCAAACTGCCAAGCCACGTCTTCACTGGACCGGAATCAAGCATCCTAGGACCGGATTCTGGCTATCAGCCTTCTTCAGCCAGGATAGCTTGACTCTAGTGGCTTAGTGAGCAAGGAACCCAAGTCTGGGCATACCCTTCCCACATTGGGTGAACAGCAAAACACACAAGATGATGGACGGAATGTTGCACAATGGCAAAACATTCACCCCAGTCACAGATCTGGGTTTAATCCATCGTTATTTTGCTCACCAAGCCACCCCAGTTCAGACATTGCCATATGCAAATCAGTCTTGCCCTGTGCCTCATGGGAACCGTCCAGCCCGAACTGCCAAGCTGTGTCTTCACTGGACCGTAATCAAGCATCCTAGGACTGGTTTCTGGCTATCAGCCGTCTTCAGCCAGGATAGCTTGACTCCAGTGGCTTAGTGAGCAAGGGACCCAAGTCTGGGCATACCTTTCCCACATTGGGTGAACAGCAAAACACACAAGATGATGGACGGAATGTTGCACAATGGCAAAACATTCACCCCCAGTCACAGATCTGGGTTTAATCCATCGTTATTTTGCTCACCAAGCCACCCCAGTTCAGACATGGCCATATGCAAATTAGTCTTGACCCTGTGCCTCATGGGAACAGTCCAGCCCGAACTGCCAAGCCATGACTTCACTGGACCGGAATCAAGCATGTTAGGACCGGCTTCTGGCTATCAGCCGTCTTCAGCCAGGATAGCCTGACTCCAGTGGCTTAGTGAGCAAGCGACCCTCATCTGGGCATGCCCTTCACACATGGGGTGAACAGCAAAACACACAAGATGAGAAAAACACACAAGATGATGGACGGTATGTTGCACAATGGCAAAACATTCACCCCAGTCACAAATCTGGGTTTAATCCATCGTTATTTTGCTCACCAAGCCACCCCAGTTCAGACATTGCCATATGCAAATCAGTCTTGCCCTGTGCCTCATGGGAACCGTCCAGCCCGAACTGCCAAGCTGTGTCTTCACTGGACCGTAATCAAGCATCCTAGGACTGGTTTCTGGCTATCAGCCGTCTTCAGCCAGGATAGCTTGACTCCAGTGGCTTAGTGAGCAAGGGACCCAAGTCTGGGCATACCCTTCCCACATTGGGTGAACAGCAAAACACACAAGATGATGGACGAAATGTTGCACAATAGCAAAACATTCACCCCCAGTCACAGATCTGGGTTTAATCCATCGCTTTTTTGCTCACCAAGCCACCCCAGTTCAGACATATGCAAATCAGTCTTGACCCTGTGCCTCATGGAAACAGTCCAGCCCGAACTGCCAAGCCATGTCTTCACTGCACCAGTCAAAGAGGGAGCGTTAGTCGTCGATGGCGGCGAGGAGTGCAGTCTCAGTGCAGTGGTTGCTTCGGAATCTGGATTGGGAGGTGTCGAGGATGTGGTTTCTTCGATTAATTCGGAGAGTTCGGCATTACTGGCCTTCTCCATGACCTTGGCTGGGAAGGGGAGCAGGGAGAGGGTCTGAAGTTTTGAGTTCTGTCTGGTCGGTCATTGGCTTCTCCAGTAGGGAGTTGATCTTGACGTGTTTCTGGTTGTTTTGAAGGTGGCGGTCTTGATGGAGCAGTTGATGGTGTGCCGGAGCCGGGGGCGATGGAGGTGGCATGGGAGTATAAGTCCAGCTACATATACTCCTGATATCTTCAATGTGGGGTTTTTGGGGATGGTGCAAGAGGACCTTTTCCCCTTCATAGTTTTTGGACATTGTTTCTTTGGAAAACAATCCGTGGACCCTACAGTAGTGTACCTCGTTCTTTTTGATTAGGTGGCCAAATGGCTTGGAGGAGTATGAGGCTTTGGGAATTGCAAACAAAACCAAAATAAAACATTATATTTCTCAGAGTCCCAGCCCTTCCTCTACCAGTGGCAGTTTCCCATCCGTAATGTGCATTGCTGAGTTTAGAGAGGCAATTAGTAGAAGTAATCACTGCTTACAGGCTGTTCTCCTGTCGGTCCTCAGCAGTTGACTTTCTAGAGAACTGTGAATTGCCTACTTGGTAACTCCTTAGTGGCGACAATGATTTCAGAGATTTGCTATTGCTTATGCTTTTAAAAAATATATCTTGCATCAGGGTATTACCAAAGTTCCAGCCCTTGCCTTTTCCATACCTGACTCTATATCGACAGGTTTGTCTCCAGAGTGGGATGTGACCATGGAAAATGTTAGGTGTCCGCTTTCACCCTCGCCATTGTATGCAGATGATTGATAGTTTAAGTGCAGGAGTTGGAAGCATTCATCACTTGCATCTTCTTCCTGCAAATCCTGTGGAGAGCTGAAAAGAGAGGATCTAGATTTTCCTCTATGGTACAATGCAACTAGTTCCTTCCTCATTGAATATGTCATTTCATAACAGTACTGTGCTTCCGGAACCTGATGTTTCCATTGACTTTGCGAGTAACCATAACATAAAGGATAACCTTTCCCCTGCAGTGCACATTAGAATAGTGCTCGTCTTCGAGGGTGCCACTTACCATGCAGAAGAAGCAAGAGGTCTTGGCCTGCATTAATAAGGGAACAATGGAAGTGGCTTGGCCCATCTTAAGGATGTTTATCATTGAAGTACATTCTTTCTTTTACTTCTCCTCATTCCAAAACCTACTTGATGTCACTGTATCACTCCAGTTCCAGAGAGGACCAGAGAACATTTACAGTGCCACAATCTGGCCATTTGCAGCTCCAGCAGAGAGAATTGGAACTGAGGCCAACATGACAGAGGCATACTGGGGACATTGCCAATAGTGCTTGATCCTAATGTAACCGAACTTAAGGTGGTTGTGGGAAATATACCGTCTGTAAATGTAAATGTACAGGAATTTATATAGCGCAAATCACCAAGCGGTTTCTAAGCGCTTGCTTAGGGAACCCGTCCTGGTATTCCCCTGTGAGATAACCCCAGCAGGGTATCCGCAAGGTGAGAGCCAGGCATCCCGCCGCGAGGGGCCGTTGTGGAGATTAAGCAAGCTATTGCCCAGAGTCGCAGAGTGTGAACCCGTGAATTGAGTAGGCACCGGAGCAAGAATTGTCGAGTCCATGGACATTTTAGGACTCAAGACCCCGCCGAGCCGGGAATTGAACTCTGGTCCCGGGCTGACCTCTGCTTCCAGGTCTGCCACCTCTAACCAGTGAGCCACACTTCTCTGTGAATGGTCACCCCAGATTTTTTACCTTTTTATGGACCCTATTTTTGCAGGACTTAAGACTCTGTGCTCTGTTACCCCTGCAAAACAAGAATAAAGTGTTGGTGCCCCTGTTAAACATAGTTAAATTGATGTATCCCTAACTGACTTATTTAAGTTGCCTATAAATCCGTAGTATATGGTAAAGAACAGCTGTTCTTAACCTTTTGACTTCTGTGGACCCTCACTGAATCCCTACTGGAATCTGGGGACACCTACTGCATCATTATTGGAAGCCGGAGACCGCCAGCACAGTCTCTTTCTATGATTTGAACCTGAAAATAAAAATACAGAAACAAGCATGCACCAAACAAATTCTCAAATATTGATATAATTTGTTTAATTCACAAATACAGAAAACATTTTCAAAATTCTACTTCTTTATTTGTACATACGTTATTCATTTTAATGTACTAAGTTTAATATTATTTAATATTGTAAAACAGTTGTGGATCCCCTGTGCAGGCCTCGGTGGACCGCAAGGAGTCCTCGGGCCACAGGCTAAAAACCACTGGTATAGAAAATTAGCAGAATACATTCAAGCCATCTGTGGTATCCACAGAGAGAACCAGGAAAACATGGCTTTATGTGAAACAATTTTGAGGGCTAGAATAAGAACACAAAGGTCGAGTCGGAAGGCCTGCATGGTCAGACACTGCAGAAAAAAGCATTAGATCATGAACGTGTGAGGTGCTAGAGACCGAAAAGGGAGGATGCGTATAAAGGTCATGTCAGAAAAGGAGATGTCGGGGAACCCAGATGTAAATGGTGACTTTTTCACTACCTGGAGTGCTGCAGGTGTTCTAGGGTTGACTAGACAAACACTAATGTGTAATCCACACCAATAATGTGTAGCATGAGGTTCAGAGGGACAGTCTGATTGGATGTGAAAGGTGAAACTGTAGTGGAAGGAAAGGATAAAGGATTGGGGAATACAATGTGTGGGGAGTCTATGTGGATGAGTATAGAGGGTGTGGAACCAACACAGGCAGCCAACTTGTGTAACGAGTATATAGTAAGTAGGGGTGCCATTGAGGCAGATGGAAGGCAAAGTTGGATGCAATGACTCGTGTGCAGACAGGACCATTGACAGGAAGGACAGTGGTTCCAGCATAGCACACAACAATGTTGAGTCAGGGTGAGGATAGAGCGTATGGGTTTGCCAAAGCCAGCACAGGGAAAGGCCATCATCAGTTGTGTAACAGGAGGCTCTTGGATGAAGGAGATGAGTTACATGAGTCGTGGACAAGCCGTCTCATCAGTGATGGCCCAGAGGGTCTTCAGCTGTGTTGAAGGGTTGCTCGGTCAGTTTGTGCTTGGTTGGTTGGTCGGGAGCATGTTGTCCCTCAGAGTCAATATCCTCTTGTGTTTTTGAAGTACTGTGACTGACATTTGTAGAGAGTCAAGGAACTCTTCCAGATTGGACCGTTTGTAGAATATTTTTTATTTCTCATCCAAAATGATAAAGACAGTAGTGGCTGGTTTAAGCAAGTCGCAGCTTTTGAAGGGTTGGGGAAAATAAACAACAGTCTACCATGAGTGCACTGGCCTTGTTTCAGGATTTATCACTGGCCTGACTTTACCCACTCCTCTGATTATTTTTGTTTTATTTGCAATATTGTAGTGGAATGTCACAAGCTGAAGCTGAATTGCAGTACATCAAGCAAGCTGAACAGTTAGACGGATTTGGGCAAGAAAGTTTCCCTGTGAAGGTAATGTGATGAAATGGTGAGAGACTTCTAATTCTTGTTGAGCCACTACTGTGTCGGTTTCAGAGAAACAACCAATCAGCTCAGATGGGTGTCTGCAGGGCACGAGAGGAGTGTTTTACTGTATAAGCGACCTACAGCTTGGCTGTTATGACATAAAAAAAAATACAAGTCAATGATAGTTTATCATCCAATATTGAGTAGATTTCGTATTAATTGAAATCATTTGGCCTTGTGCAGTACCAAAGGTTTTCAAATTACTTTCCGTATCCAAGCGAATCCCTTTTAAATTAATCATTTGAACCTGCTGCATGGAGTGGTTCGCTACTCCTTTCTTCTTCTTCATATACACAGACCCATCCCCAAGCCCATCTCCTTTCCCATCCACACTGTTTACTGGCCCTAAAGAATGGCCACCCTTTTGGGAGGCACAGCCTGACTTCCCGGCACTGCAAGCAAAAAGCAGCCCTGCCATTAGGTCTCACTCTGTGCGTCGCTCTCTCTCGAATGCATTATGGTACAGAAGTGCGTTTTACGAATTATTTGCTCCACCTTTACATTTTATACCAAGCAATATGTAAGTAGACACTACTCATTGAATAGGTGTTTATATGCCTATTTAATTATTATTGTATCCCTACTCTCTTCTAAATCTTGGGTGCAGAGGGTTTACACCCAGTTCCCCACACGCTCCTGTGCTGTTCTACCTTTTGATGTCAGGTGAGCTGGCAACAAAACCATGCTGCTTTACTGATACTACTACCAAACATATTGCCTGATCTTGGTGAGGGGAGGGGGAGTGGGTGCAGAGGAAAAAGTGAACAATGAAAGGTGTTCCTGGAAAACGTGGTCTGCCATATTATGGTCTACAACAAAAGTGTATTAACCCCTTTCCTTTGTTCTTGGTCAGCTAGCGAAGTCAGGTGTATTTTGATTTTGGTCTGGCCTAGTTGACAGCTTTAGGTTGTTCGTCACCCTCATTGAAAACAAAAACAATGCATGGATTGAAATTTACACACTGGGACCTTGGCTTTGCCCTCTTCATCCATTGGTCTTGTTCTATCATTACCATTTCCACCCGCCACAGCTTGGGCAATTTGTCAGCTACTTCCACTGTTTGCTCAATTGCACCGTAAGTGATGACAAGAAGAATCCGTTTCCTGCAAGCTGCATTAAAACTGAAAGAAGATTTTTTTTATACCTGTTTCTAGGCGCGCCTGCTAGCTGAAACACCTGTCCTGTTCGAATTTAATTATATGCAAGTTATTAGAAAAAAAAAATCTCACAAACATTTATGCCCTCCATGTTTATATAGCGAGTGTTTTCTTTTTTTCTTTTTTGTGGAAAATCCATTAAAAAAAGAATTTTTGCAACAGGCCTGCCGAGGCCAGATTTATTGCCTTTGCCACTGCCTGTCCTAAGAAGAAGGGGTGTTTGTCTTTTCTTTGTCCATGGTATGCTTTCTACGGTTTGTAACTGTACAGGGTAATTACGAGTTAAAAGGCATTTTAATAGGTAGCAAGGATGGCATTGTTCCAATCCTTGGTTGGTTCCTTTGTATGATGATGATAGTTTGAGGTCTGTTGCAGGGTTGAGTTGGTACCAAGTGGTTTCAAAAGATCGGTTTGTGGTCTCACTAGATTGTATATGTTGTATTCTTTGTACAATACTTTTGCTGTCCTCATATTATTTGTGTAGTATTTACTTTAGTGTATTGGTTATTGGGTATGATTTCTACTGGGTTTTAAATTTCATGAAGGGAAGGGACATTTCAGTCTAGCGAGAGCCATCCTTTCTAGCTTTTGGTCTCATGTTAGGAGTCCTGAGCTGAAAGATGAGTGACAACTGAGTTCGAGGAGCAGGTGGAAGACGACCTTGTCTTCAAGACGGGCCCCCAAGAGAAGAGGCTTGTAACAGGGGTTGCTGCCTGCGACAAACATGAGACTGAAACTGTAATTTCAGTCTTTCACAGACATCCTTGTTCATGTTAGAGAGACATGATATTGGAAAGAGAGGTATATTTTCATGGTAGAATATGTCCCTCGTGTAAAATAAATTCTGTACACATTGGGAAACCATCTGCTCTCCTTTTATTCATATTCAAACCAATCACAATGTTTTATCTTTGCACGCATCTTTTAAAAAAGAAACATTGTAGCATTGTTTTTTATTCTTTTTTATTCATTAAGTTATCTTTCTTTTTCAGAAAAGTGAGCATTTGTTTTCTGTTATCATCTACTACATTTTAGAAGTTCACATAATTAAATGCAATTGTCACCCGGACCTCCAAATTAGTTTTTCTTGGACATCACTTGTGACCTAGTCCACAGTGCACTAAGCTATGTGAATGTATACTTTGCAGGCCTAAAACCAATCTTCTGCTTCCTTTGCCCGAAAAGGTCACCCTCTATTTGCTGTTTTTATACAGGACAATCATGGAAATGATATAACTCTCAGCGCCTTCTTCAGGGGGATTTTCATTAAAGACCGTATGCAGCGATCTGCAGTCATTTACCGGTAAGGTTGATAGCTTTAGTATTGACCTGGTCCATCCTTCAGGGATAAGTGTTGGCTACGGGTATTTCATGAAAAAGTATGCATCACAGAAGCAGTGGACTGGACTAACAAGTTGCAAGTTATTATATGTAAACATCTGGCTTCAGACCACCTTTTTGGGATATCTTAGGTTTATCTGTTTTTGGAAATTGGATGGGAGGATTGTGCCACTATATGTGAGACATTACGAGAACACTGATTCATTTTCAGCTGATTGTGACCGTGGTACACTTTTGTAATAACCCTTGTTGACTTGATTTAAGTTTTTCTTTGTGCTATCTACACTTGCAAAATACTAACTTTCCACCAACTTGTCACAGCATCTGAACCTTTTTGTGTAGACACAAGTAGGGCCAGTACTTGGTCTTAAGAGAATTGCAGGATTCCAAATGCCCTTCTCACTTAAGTGATGAACATTTTTTGGAGAAACGTAATTGTTAGAGAAGTCCAATAGTTTATCAGCAGGGGACTGGCAAGCTGTGGAGTGCTGCACTTGAATTATGGGTCAAGACTTTCAAGTTTGAATGAGAAGGACCCACCCATAGACTGACCTGAGGGATTTTGCACTAATTCTAAAAATCCCTGATTCCTTCTTAGCTGATTTGATTTTACTCGAGGTTTTAATTGGCTCTTTCAAGCCATAGGCATTTGGTTCGAGGCAACATAATAGTATGATGGTGTTTCCATTATTAGCTGGTTTTATCTTTTTCTTTAAATTTGTGGACAAAAAGTCAGTGCAGAGACAGAGTGGAAGGCTGGAAGAAAAAAGAGGCCATGTCTGGGGAAAGGATGGATGAAAGTAAGAAGCAGAGTCTGTTAGAGTGGACTAGTTAAATATGACTGGTTTGTACTTAACTGCAATGAAGGTAGTACATGTAAAGCTCCATATATGTGGCCAACAAATTATTTAGTATGTTTGTGCATGCTTGATTAAAGGTGATTCACTATCATTGTCGCCATTTGTTAAGTGATCAGATTGTAATGCGGTTTAATAAAAACAGTACCTGGCTGTTCCTAAAACCACGACTTCTTGTTGTAAGCAAATCATTCCATTGCTGATGGGATTCATTTATGTTCATATACAATATAAACTCTAATACAAACAAGAGTTTCTACTGGATAAAAGTAGTTTTTGAAAAAATATGTTTAAGGCATGTGAGCTGTAGATCACATGCTTTGCATACTCCTGCGATCTAGTGTTGGGTCTGGATGTTTGCAAGTAGTTTTTCTTTGAAGAAGTCTTTCCAGTCACAAGGTAGGTGGCTCCTCCTTTTGGTGATAGTACACATGGGCATTGACTTCATTGTTAGAGTGTGTTTTTTCTGTCATCGGGTTCGGAACGGAATTGCTGCGCTCCAGTTCGATACAGTTTCTCGGGTTCCCTCGGTGCACAATCCACTTACCCTTGACGGTAATGTCTTCGATCGCTTATTTCCCTTCTCTGGGTATCGTATTTAGTACAAAAAACTGTTCGATCAGGAAACTCGTGGAAGGCCGTCGGGCTTACCCGCGTCGGTCCGACTCACAGTTGATTGAACGGACTCCATTCAAATTCTGCCCTCGGTGCCATGTCAAGTTCCTGCACACCAACTCACACGAACTGTCAAACCTGTGCTTATCTCCGGAGCACAACAAACAGGATTGCGACCCGTGGAAATCTGTCCTCTCATAGAAAACGCTCCGCGACAGTCTGGCTCGACGTCGCGACATGCAGAGTCAGAACACCGGCTCCATTCCGGATCTCTTTGGAGAAGATTTCTAACAAGAAACCAGCTATGCCCTAGGGGCCGAGGAAGAACAAGAGGACCCTCTCTCCGCCTCCGACTCCGATGTGGACAAAGACATTTCGCAAGGTCAGCGTATCGTGAGTACCGATCCTCCCTTGCCCCAAAGTCCAACTCAGCCGAAGAAAAAGGCTCCGGTTACACCTCTGCCTTCGTGCATTGGTCGGAACCAAGAACATGTTTCCAATGCCCCAAAATCCAACTCAGCTGAAGAAAAAGGCTCCGGTCCCACCTCTGCCTTCGGGCATTGGTCGGCACAGAGAACATGTTTCCAACGCCCTGCCTTCGGGCTCAGCACCAAAACATACGTCAAAGCCTTCTGGCTCGGGATCGAGTTGTCCACACTTCGGGATCGAAGCCAAAACCTGTCTCAGGCCCACCTCCTTAGATGCTGAAATTGTCTTCGGAACCGAAATCCTAGGCACCCAAGATACCAGCACCAAAAACTTTAGTGCCGAAACATAAAGATGCTCCGATAACAACAAAGGAGCCCCGTTTCAATGTCCTGCCTCCAAAACCGGCCCTGGAACAAAAAGCCCAAAACAGATCAATTCTCAAACACCGGAAGATGCTCCACCTCCGGACAAAGAGTCTAAGTTAAAGGACGCCGCTGGGAAAAGAGTAGCCCCCCAAGCTGCAAATTCCTTGCGCATTTCTAACACCCAAGCCCTTCTAGCCAGGTACGATAAGGCGCATTAGGATGAAATGGAGCAATTGTTCCAATTCCTGCCTGATAAGCACAAATCTAATCTCAAGACCTAGTGCAAGAGTGCTCATCTCTAACAATTCCATTTGGTGTGCGTTAGATGCAACTGACACTTTGGCTAGAGCCGTCAACACCAGCGTGCTACTAAGAAGGCATGCATGGTTAAGAATTTCTGGGTTTGAACCAGAAGTTCAAATTTCTATTCTTAACACGTCGTTTGACAAACAACACCTTTTCGGTCCTGTTGTAGACATGTCCTTAGAAAAAATTAAAAAGGACACAGACGTGGCAAAATCTATGGGAGCCATACAGTACCCTTCTGGCTGTGGTTCCTTTCGGCGCTCCTTCTATCGTGGGGGGTCCAGGAATACCTCCTCGGACACTGCCTCTACACCTTACAAGGGCAACACTCAGCCCTCTGCTTCCAAGGATTTTTTCAGAGGGGGTTACAGAGGCAACAATGGCAAAGGTAGAGGTTCCAGCACACGCACCCCCCCCTCCAATACCAAACAATGACTTGCTTACACTTCGCCCCGATCATTTAACACCTGTTTAGGGTGTCTTTCACAATTCCTACCCGACTGGCAATCAGTAACTACAGACAAATGGTAATAGGAATTATCCGTTCTGGTTATTGCCTGGAGCTTACCAACAATCCTCCAAACATTCCACCTCGTTCACACAACATGTCACCAGTCCATTTACACCTCCTCAAACAAGACGTTTAATCTCTCCTCTTGAAGGGAGCCATAGAGCCCATACCACTACAATATCAGGGGTATGGCGTATACTCGCTGTACTTTCTCATACCCAAAAAGGACGGTTCTCTTGGACCAATTTTGGACCTCAGAGAATTAAACCTTTACATACAATCAGATCACTTTGACATGGTGATGTATCAACAAGTGCTCCCACTGTTACAACAGGGCGACTTTATGTCTACTCCAGACTTAAAGGACGCGTATTCCCACATTCCAATACATCCTGCTCATCGCAAATTTCTCAGACTTGTAGCGGGGCAGCATTATCAATTCAAGGTACTCTCATTCTGAGTCACCACTGCTCCCAGAGCCTTTACGAAATGTCTGGCAGTAGTCGCTGATCACTTACGATGACAGCACATTCACATCTTCTTGTACTTGGACGACTGGCTCATCAAAGCCAGTACGTACCCAAAGTGTCTCCAGCACACTCAAGTAACATTGCTGTTACTGCACCAACTGAGGTTCACAGTGAATGTGCTGAAATCGCATCTTCAACCATCCAACACTCAAAACTATCTAGGAGCCGCTTTAGATACTCCAAGAGCTTTTGCCTTTCCCAATGCAGTCAGAATTCACAATATTCAGGTGCTAATTCTTCGGTTTTAGCCCTCCCACTCACTACCAGCTCGAGTGTTTATGCAGTTACTCAGAATGATGTCCATTTGCATCATGATTGTTCCCCATGCCAAAAACCGGGGAGGGCACACTCTCTCCAACTGTCACACCTGGCTCAAGATATTTGGAAGTGGGCCATTCACTACAAAATGTATCTCCTAGCAGAACACCTCCCAGGAGTAAACAATCAGATTGCTGACCTTCTCAGTAGACAGATGCAGCAAATCCATGAGTTGGAACTTCACCCTCAAGTTGTCCTCCTGTACTTTCAAAGTTGGGGGGTTTCCTCAAATAGATCTTTTCGCCACACACAAACCCAAAATGCCCAAGCTTTTCCTGCAGGTTTTACCCGCTCTCCAAAGTCAATGCACTATGGATGATCTGCTCATAGATATTTGCCCACGCTTTTCCGCCTCTCCCATTCATTCCATCAGGGGTTCGGAAATTCAGACAAACCTCCCTCACACTCATTTTAGTAGCTCCCACATTAGCCCGTCAACCTTGGTTTATGACTCTGTTAGAGCTATCCATAATTCTGCATCAAAAGCTGCTTATCACATCACATCTAATCCCCTCACACAGAGTCCTGAAGAGATCAGAAACACCCTGCTCCCAAAAAACTGAACCTAGTGATCTGGCTTCTAAAGTCATAGAGGTTAGTTATCTGAATCTTCCACCAGACTGTATGAACATTATTAGAGAGGCCGGAAGACCTACTACAAGAACTTGTTATGCAGCTAAATGGAAGCATTGTGTTATTTATTGTAATAATATCATCAATCCGTGTAATGCTTCCATACAAAATATCATGTTATTTGTTACACTTGCAGCGGTCAGAATTAGCTTACACTTCTACCCGCTTACATCTCTCTGCGATAGCTGCGTATCTGCAAAACAGGCAACACTTATCTCTCTTTAGAGTACCAGTTATCAAAGCTTTTATGGAAGGACTAAAAAAAAGTTATACCACAGAGACTTCCACCTGCCCCAGTGTGGAATCTTAATATAGTTCTCACACGATTAATAGACCCACCTTTTGAACCCATGCATAAATGTGAACTACATTGACAAGAGTGGCTGAGCTACAGGCACTAACCATAGAAGAACCTTTTTTCCAGCTTCACCAAGACAAAGTACCAACCCAAAATTTCTACCTAAAGTAGTTTCTGCCTTTCATATCAACCAATCCGTTGAGTTACCTGTGTTCTTCCCTCAACCAGATTCAGTAGCAGAAGAAGCTCTACACACTTAAGATGCCAGAAGAGCCCTCTTATACTACATAGAAAGAACAAAGTCAATCTGGAAGACTAAACAACTCTTTGTTGCTTTTGCTCCACCTCACAAGGGCAATCCTATTTCCAAATCCGGTATTGCCAAGTGGATTGTTAAATGTATTCACACTTGTTATGCAAAAGCAAAGAGAACTTTAACAATACACTTGAGAGCGCATTCCACTCGCAAAATAGGGGGCTCTTTTGGCTTTCTTAGGAAACATTCCCATAGTTGACATTTGAAAGGCTGCATTATGGTTTACACCACACACATTCACCAAGCACTATTGTGTAGATGTGTTAACAAAACAACAAGCTAATGTAGGCCAGGCAATCCTTAGAACACTCTTTCAGACAACTGCAACCGCTACAGGTTAGCCACCGCTTTGGGAGAATACTGCTGTATAGTCTATGCAAAGCATATGATCTACAACTCACATGCCTCAAACGGATAATGGTACTTACCAAGTAAGCATCTGTTCTTGGCATGTAGAGCTGTAGATTCACATGCACCCACCTGCCTTCCCAGGTACCTATACCGGTTGCAGTTGTCGCTTACTTTATATACATATGCATGGACATCTCTATTCTATTCTTACTAACCCCATTCTCACCCTCTGCAGGAAGCAATCTAACAATGAACTCGATGCCCATGCACACTTTCACAGAAAGGAGGAGGCACCTATCTTGTGACTGAAAATACTTCTTTGAAGTAAAACAACTTGCAAACATCCAGACACAACACTAGATAGCAGGAGTATGCAAAGCATGTGAATCTACAGCTCTACATGCCAAGAACGAATACTTACTGGGTAAGCAAAATTATCCTTTTGCAAACATGTTGCTAGAGCAGAATGAAATGTTTTAGGCCTTCCCTAACATCACAGTTGATAGCAGAGAAGACAAACGTCTGTTCCACCTACAAAGGTATGTTTGGGATTATGAAGTCAGATTGCCCCACACCATCCCAACCATTTCTGGCACAGTCAGTCAAGTTGGCGCTCTGTTTTATATAATAAATCAGTAAATTGAGCCTGAATTTTAAGACAACTAAATCAATATCTAAACTCTGTGAGCTACTCAAAGCAAAGTATGAATCTTTTGAACCTTTTCGAGTTCCTGTTTGGGATGTACTTTTATGCACTTTTTTGAGAATAAGTCGAACCAATTGATTCCTGCTTTGTGTAGAAAAGTTTAATCAGGTTTGCACTTGATTGCCCATCCTTGTTTTCTAGTATTGAGAATGCCTTGATACCCCTGCTCTGCTTGATCGACAAATGGTAGGAAATTGCTTAAATATGGTGTAGTCAATCTGAGATTTAAATAATTTTATTTTGTGTCCTCATTTGAGCTATACAATAACGGAAGTATCTTTTTATGGTGCACTTGAGGTGAAATTGTAAAATATTGCTTATAGGACACACACCTTTGTGGGAATTCTAGATGCTATAGAAAAGGTTGAAACTGAATAATTGAGACGTACAGTTACTGGTTACAAATCTTGTTTTAACTTCTTAGCTGCTGAACCTTTTCCACCCCAAATAAAGACCCCTTTTTTAATGGTTTGGGAACTTCACACTTGGGCCTTTATAACTTTATTTCCACAAAAGATAACCAGGCTCAATGTGCTTCCTTTTTTTTAAACATCCTGGGGACAAGGTTTGTGCATTCTTCCGAGGGAACTGGGAAAACAGCTCAAATATAGCTAACAATTGGGGTTTTGGGGGAAAGGTGCAGTGCAAGAGCACATTTCTCTTCCTAAAAATGGCATCAGTGAAAGGTTTGCTATCCGGGGAACTACATATTCCCAGCGTTCAGCATCTTCCTGTCACAGGCACTAGGCCCAGCACACAGGCGGTTAGTGTTTTTACCGGGACGAGTGTGGGAACGGTGAGTGGTATGAATGTTGTGGATCCCTGCAGATTCTGGATGTTTCAGTCACAGAAATATGAGGAAGCGGTTTGATTTTAGGCACAATTTCAGATTGTGGGTAAGAAATTGTTTGGGATCCTCGTAAAGTACACCACTCTGGTCTCCCCTGGCTGTCTAGCTTCTAAGATTTCTGGGTCTGGCAGGTTTCCCCGATTGGAGGCTGAGCCCTGGACCAAATTCTGCAGCTACCCCTGTTGCTGATTTCTCCACGTTGCTTTTTGGGGCAAGGAAATGTCATGGAATCTACTCTAGGCACACCTATAATATGGCCTGCCGCAGGTATCTAATT
The DNA here is from genome assembly GCF_964263255.1 of Lissotriton vulgaris. Lineage (NCBI taxonomy): Eukaryota > Metazoa > Chordata > Amphibia > Caudata > Salamandridae > Lissotriton > Lissotriton vulgaris. The sequence goes on along the minus strand of NC_141694.1, from coordinate 1,687,384,454 downwards.
TTCAGACATTTCTGGGTTTAGTGCTTCTCTCTGGGTGGCAGCCGAGCACGGGTCTGAATAGTGCAACCATTCAGCATGGGGAAGTTTTGATTTACCCCACTTTGCCAGACCACATGTCAAAACTACGCCCCCAAAAATCTAAATTTACTCTTGCCTGCCATGGGAAGGATCTGAGCCCCAGGTAGGCAGAAAACTGTTGGTGCTTTAGGGATGGGAGAAAAGATCAACGCCAGGGTGGCTCGCCCCACCCCATTTTATTCCCCTCTAAAATAGAAATAAATTAGCTTGATGTAGTGCACATCCATCAAATATCCTCATAAGGTCCTTGTGAAACAAGGATCTTAAATAGGAATTCAATAATAAAGATCAAATGACTGTGACAAATCAGAAAATTATGTCTGGGATGCGTGTGAATGCAATTGTTTATCAAGAGTACCTGGTCATTTCTGCCTATGCTTTAATGCCCAGGCACATTACTTTTCCAAGAACTAATTGTTGGTGAAATCCACATATTATTAAACTGTACAAAAGTGAAACAATCACGGTGTTCTGGTTTTAGCCACTAGGCTTACTTAAAGGGAGGTACTGATAGAATTGTTCACAAGTGACGTTGATTAGGTTGAGACAAGTAATCATTAAAGGCCAGGTTCATTTATTACATCTTGCTGGAAATGAATTGAGACAAATTAGAGACTTTCAGTGTTTGCTTGTGAGCAGGGTTGTGTGAGTAATTGCCTGTTGCCATGATGCACATTATCCCAAACCTGCATTTGTATAGAGAAAGGCATCATAATTGATATCCTGGACAGCCTCACAAAGTCTTTTCCTCTACAGGTGGCACGATATTGGGAACGTAACTCATAACAAATCGGCAATTGTCATTGAGGTGCTCAAAAAAGAGGACAGCATTCTTTATCACACGGTAAACATTTCTACTTATATTATTTTTTTTCTTTTACGTTTCGTTATTATGAGCTTTGCTGCTCTAGGTTTATAACATTACTAAGCTGACCAGACATTCAAGATGATGAAGAATCACACTGACCAGATAGAACGCCCCCAAATCTTTCTGCCATCTGACTCTTACAACTACTGTTTTTGCTCAGGCTATGCATCAGTATGAACAATCTTCAACCATATGCCTATGTGCTTGATGTCTCTGGTACCTAGAGCTGTCTTATGGCTATGGACACAATAAAATGCTCAGTGAAGTAGACCAAAGACAACCGCTTTAGCACCTTACCAAAAACTCAAAGTAAGTAAATGACACTTTTTTTTTTGCTCTCCTACCTTTGGCAATCGCAGAGAAAACTGTGCTGGAGGAGCTTAAAAAGTTTCACAACTTAATACATAATAATAAAACACCCTTCTTATGAAATATTTGTGGAAATATTAAGTGGGGCTAGATCAGGATCTCCCTTAGAAAGGGATAAGCTGGTTCAACTTTGTACCAAACCCCCACAATTCTAAATAGAGCAAGGGGAACGATGAGTTTGGTGGTCAGGGTACTCACCCACATTTTTTGTACAGCACCCCATCTGTCAAATGCCGAGTAAGCTTTATCGTTTTTAGTATTTGTAAAGGGTGGTATACGGCTGACCTCGATGCACAATGTTGATGTTGGTCTGAATGGTAATTTGATGGATGCCACTGCTTTCCTTCGAGATGTTTCAGCACCTCGCTGTCTTGCATTTAACTGCTGGTTTCCCTTAAACAGTCCTTGTCATTTGAATTCGACAGTGTGAATCCACTGAGAAAAACTAATGGTGGGATCTAAACGCAAACCGCTGTCACTTTATATTGTCCAGTCATCTAGGCACGAAGCCTTAAACTCGCTTGTAACCAGTGTCCCTCGTCTATGATGTGTGGGCCTGTTGTAGAAAACACCCACCTCTTTGTAACCGGTTTCAATGTCCAACCACGATTTATTGGGCGGGAGAGCGTCTGAGATTAGTTTGGTCATTTTTGTGGCAGATAACTCAAGTTGAGTGCCTGAAAGGGGTCCAAGAAAGCACGTTGGATTAGCAGCAAATCAGCAGTATGATATATCCAACAGTTGAGTACAAAGTAAAATACACCGGCTACGCCAGTCCTTCAGGGGCAACAGGAGGCGTCCTTTTCCAAGCATCAGGTCAACATCTCTATATGGGCAGCAAAAGACCCTCAAAAAGCAGTTCAGGTTCAAAACAAGTTGGTTAGTTTCATTGCGGTCTTGGTTGCCTGATGTTGTCCATGCCATCCTTTACTTCATATTATATAAAGCTTCAGTTTTAAATACAGTGTCTCCAAAGTGCTAAAAGTGGTAAAAGGGCAATAGTATGCCTAGTATGAGATTCTAGTTATGCTACTGGTGCCTGTTGAGGATTCTTGAAAGAAAAGTTGAAGGGCAGATGGACAGTCACTCCAAAGTTGATAAGCAGTGTTATTGGCGGAATTTGGCATTTCTTTCAGAACACCGAAGCCTTTCCATGCTCTTACCATGACTAGAGGTGGATCTGCTGGATGAGGAGTTGGTGCTGCTTGATTCTCTGAGGGTACTGGCATAATCCTAGTGCCAGTGGCATTAGTAGCCCTGGGTCGCCTCAGGCAGTATCACTTTATGCAAGTCTTATAGCACTGTCGACTTTGTGACCGTTAATAATGCTATGCACTTTGTTTTTTGTTTTATATTTCAGGATGATATTGAAAATGCAAAGTATATTTCCAGGTTATTTTCTGCAAGGCATGCCTTCTACAAGGAAAATAATATTTTTACTGAGTAAGTAGCCGATCGTTTGCTAATGGGTCTTAAATCTGTGGGTATTTAATTGTTATGCTTCACATTTTTTGTACTTCAATGAAAGTTAGTAGATTAATTTGTTTTACTAACTGTGATGGAAAAAAAATTAGAAACAGATCCAAGTTCTGTCGTTCTACTAGCATGCGACGTCAAAAGCAGACGTTTTTCTATCCGTTTATAAAGCTTTGCTGGTCTAAAAATGCTAAAATGTGTGTACATTTAGACTTTGTTTACCTAATCTGTGTAATTGTTTCTCATTGTTCCTTGTGTCCTTCAACCAAAGGCAATCTTGACTTAGAAGGGTGTGAGTCATAGTGTAATAACAAATTATGTGCAGACTACAAAGAGAATACAGCCTCAAATTATTTTTATGTGTATCATCAGCATGACCAGGCAGCAGACCTGCAACATATATTTTCTACTGTGTTTTGCATAAAGATTGTTGTTGTGGGAGTGTTACAATGTGCATTTCACAAATTGAGCAAGCAGTGGTCTTTCACATGTCTCTATTTTAGGAGCCGTTGAATGAAAGTTCACCACAGTTTGAAAACTCAGTGCTTAGCTTCATTCAATGCTTTTTCTTGGTTTAGTGAATTTTCCTTCAGCCTTTTATGTCTTATTAAGGGAACAGAGAATGGCAAGTGCCCATGCTCCAGTCCAATATATGTTCTTAAATGTACACGAATAACAGCAGTTATGACCATTATGCGGAGCTGGCTCCTGCGCATTTTCACACTTATCTTAAATGTTAGCGAACATAATGCTCAGCGATCATCACTGGTCTCATATGTTAGAATCAAAACCAAGCAGCTTTGCCCAATCCCTGGTGGGTCAACGACATGCACAATAAGAGTGTATCAATTGAAACCTATTGCACAGTTTGATAAAATGAGACTAAACACATGAACAAAACAAATATGAACAGAGGTTTGATGCACATCACGATAATGTGTGTCGGCTTCTAAAAGATGTAACCCTTGATGTGATGTCTGCAAGCACCGTATGTGTTAAATAGAAATAAATCATATAATGCTGTTTGTACCATGGATTCGTCCCTACTGGTTTTACTTTGATGCTAAGATGACCTGTTCTGAGGTGAACTCGCAAAGTAACGTGAATTGGGAGCAAGATTTGACCATGAAACCACTTTGCACTTGGTGATTAAAGGTTTATGACTTGTTACTGTAGGAAGCTTCTCAGGAAAGAACAGCCCATTTTTTCCATGTTATCTACACCGCCTTCTGCTTTAAAATTCTGGGCGCTTTCTACCCATATATTGAAGTGTCCTGGAATGAAGGGATGGTCTTGGGAGGATATCTTGAATTGAGAGGTCCAGAAGATCAGTTTGGAAATATTCAATTAGATTTTTTTGTGAATGGTAGATTATTACGTAGAGGATAACATACACATAATATGAACTATAAAGTTTGTTGCAAATAATGTTGATATTGTGGATTCTGGTCTTGCACCTTTGCCATTGCCTCGATCTTTTTTAAAGATTTTGTAACCATCTGGGAGCATTTTTTAGAGGATTGCCTTTGTAATCGTAGAGGCATTTTCTGTAAGGATGATTAGCTGTGGAGCATGATCAGTAATGATGATGTGAGTATTAGTAACATGGTTAAAAGCAGATCTAGTGTTGAGGAAGGAACCTCTGATGGAAGATGGGGAGGAGAGGCACCCTAAGAATTGAGAGGTGCAGGCCAGTGTTGACTGCTATTGTGTGTGTGCTACACGTGTGTGTGTGTTTACTGCTATACACCATTCGAAAGCATGTAACCATGAACATTGAAAGCAGTGAAGAGGGATTAACAGGCAGGAAGGAATGATGATGGATATAGGGGGAAGATATGTGTTGTTAACTCTGATGAGATGAAATCTGAACCATTGATTTAGGTGAAACCCTGGAGTGAGTCGAATACAGCATCGATAGTTGACAAGTTTCAATGTACCACATTCTTACTGGTACTTTAGAGGTTGCCTGTGAGAAAGTGGTGGGTGCCAGATCGTGCTGAGAAGTAATGTATTTTTAAAGTAGTACCTGACAAGGAGAGGGCTTTCAAGAGAGGGATTTCAGTGTGGCATGTGTGCTAAAATATGAAAGCAGACCTGCTATGGAGATTTGATACTGAAATGTAACTTTGTATTTAGTCTCAGCCTCACTTCCATCACTCACTGCTTACCCGTTCTGTTGTTTTGTATTTAACTTAATTTTTAACCTGGATTCTGAAATAACCAAACCATCCACAGTAAATTCACCAGATAGACTGCTAGTAGACCGCTCCAATGCTCTAAAGCTTCTTTCAAACATACCCATGCAATGTGCAGCTGGCACCCCGGGGTATGTCGCTCTGCTACATGACACTTTTCCAAAGCAACAGTGTCCATCTCTTCAATGTAATTTTTAAATGGCATGCTTTGGAATGGAGTGCATCACATCAATGCAACCATCCTGTAGATTCCTTCTGAAATATTTGACTTCTTTCTGCCACTCTCCCATTAATCAACAAAATAGCTTAGGGATCAAGCATCTGCTTCTGAGATGTGGGCAGTCACAATCTGGAATACCTTGATGGCTGACCCAGAGTACCTTAAATGTAGGTAAAGTGAGTACTATTGATTTAGGAAATAAATCATTTGAGCTGTGTAACACAAACAAAGTACCTGAAGACAGTTGAGTTCATCATATTTGCCTTAAAGTACTGGTAATCTGCAAAATATGAGTAGGTAGGAGCTCTGAGACATGCTGTATGAGAAGGAATAACTTCATGTCAGTTGACGCTGTCTGCATGATTAAGAAAATAAAGGGGAAATAACAAGTGTCGTATATGCACAGAGAACTTATAAGTTGATGAAAGGCCAAACACAGTGGTACAAAACACAGGTGCTTTTAGCCTTCAGGAAACAGGTTTCGGTTGAATAGGATGCAGTTAACTCATCCCTGAGACAACTTACCAGGAGCTCCATATGCCATTGGCTTAGGCCCTTTAACGAGGCACTACATATCATAACCAGTATTTTTAAGTGCTATTGGGCATTTTGGCACTGAAAAAAAGATGGTTGTTACCCAATGCAATGGTCTTTATTTTATTGACATGGCAAGATGAAAAGCTAAGGGGGAACGCAGAGATCGGATTGTGACCATGAGGTCTAACATGGGTTCCTGGAGTGGGTGCATTATTCCTATGATCCAGCAGACCCAGCTGATAATATATCTGGCACAGCAGAACACTCATAGTACTTTCATTCAATGCACAACGCACAAAGGAAAAAAACATTCTCAAATACCTCAAACGAAGTCACAAGAAAACTAGGTCTCCTTTGACAGTTTTTCACATAATTTAGAATAAGACGGGGCTCACTGTTGAGAATGGCGTCCGTAAACAAAACGTTGTCAGCGACAGAAAAGGCCAAGTGCCCTGTAATATGTACTTCGATATACTGTGCCATGAGGAGCGACTCATATTTTTCAAATCATTAGGATGAATCGGGTCGGCAGAATCCACTGGAAAAAATTTTCTTTTAAATTTGAAATGATAAACATCAATGGGAGCTCCTCTACTCACAGCGCTTTAAGTGGAATAAAAATGGTGTGGGTCTCAAAAGAGGCTTGGCCAAAGAAGCAGATCGAGGGATTCTTCACAAGTGGTGTAGCCTCCGTAATTATTGGCATGGCCTAAAACATTTACTTGAAACCTCTTCTGCACACAGCGTGCCACTTGGCGTGTCAATATTTCGAGACTTGAGTACCTCCTTCACACACTTTCTAGTTACAGTAGTCACACATGTGAGTGATCGTTGCTCTGTGCTTTCTGCGGGGAGGCCAAGGACTAGATAAGCATGTATTGGGGACACATTTGTGACAGACGATTTAAGAAACTTGTCTTGCCTCTACACTCGGGTGTATCCCATCCGTGATCACCTTGTCAGACACCTAGAGGCAACTCATTTTTCAGTATGTCCTGTACATCATTTTTGCACAAAACGATAAAAGCCTATATGAAAAAAGAACACCCCTCCTAAGAAATAAGAATATATTTACTATTCTTCATGAACTAAAACTTCTGAAATGTAACAGGGAGGCTTCGCTGATTTTGATTACCTCAATGGTTCGTGTGTAGATTGTCCAGAAAAAGATCAGTGTTTTTTCTAGTGAAGTTAAGGACATAATTATAGAGCCCGGCTGGCCCCTTTTCAATGTGTTTGTAATTACACCCGTTGCTTAAGGCGGGCAGGACCCGCCCCCTTAAAGCCCTGCCACCCGTGAATTGTGACAGATGTTACTGTAACTCAGCAGCGACTAACAGAAGCAGCCATTGGTCTCAGCTGGAGATTTCAAAGCTGACTTGTCCAAAACTGTTCTGAACTAACCCTTACTAACTTGCACCCCAAGGGCAATGTCAGTGGGCTGAAAATAACGCTTTAATTTGATCTTAAAATAAATTAAGAGTTTTAGTTCTAAGGAGTGAAAGACAGAATTGTGTAGAATATTAGAGCATGCCTGTGCCTTACACAAAGGCGTCTTTAAGACCGGGTTCTCGCCTTGCATGCTGCTAAGCCACAGTTCCTCGAGGATGCGGCCACAGCTTCAGTGTGCTCTTTCAGATGTCGAGGCATGCCCTAGACCAACAGATGGTCACATCAAACACGGCAGATGGGGACATCCGACTGCCTGGGTGCACCTGTGATGCTCGCACAAGCTGTGAAGACAGATCAGACTTTTGAACAACTCTTCAAAAACCCATCAGCTCCAGACATTCATTACACCCCCGGGCTGTGAAGCGCCAGCGTTGAGGCTTCGCTGAAACCCACCAACCCTAAACAGCAGGCACCACTTAAAGGCGCCTACCGAATCACACAACAAACACGCACAGAAGCAAACAGCCTCGACGGGTGGTGGAAGAATTACACAGCCACACAGCAGGCAAAACTGCTGAAGAGAAAGGCTACGGTGCAGTAGAGTGAAGATACCAAGAAAAGAATGCAAGAAAGTATTAAGGTTGGAAATGACATGCTGCCTTCCTAAATGCATACAATGTGCATGCGAATGTTGGCAGCTGAATTGCAGGGAAGGCGGCTGGCGGAGTCCTTAAGAGCCTTCAGAGGAGTGGGAGTTGATGTTTTATCCGCCAATCTTAAACTAACAAAGAAGGGGTTAGATCACTGTCTGCTCACACATCTTTACATCGTGCGGAGGCACACTGATATCAAGCAATAGAGACCAAAGATTTCAAACAGATGCCAAATGACTAGTCAGTCAAATAAGTTGCTGGGCAATGACTTCGAACCGACTAACTAGACCTGAGCAAATTTCTAATTATGTGGCCAAAATCTTGAAATTTCGTGACATTGGGCATTGTTCAGGTTTGTCAAACTTTTTAAGCCAGTAGCACCTTTCGTTAAAAAAAATAATAATAAAGGCTCACGAGATTTCAGCAGTAGAGTGATGCACACAGAGATGTTATCTACTTGTGTCATATCTTGCAGACATTTTTACATGAGGTTTGCACGTATGTAAACAAAGTCACAATAGATACTGGCAAACCAGAAATTGTGGATTGAAAGCATAATTTCACGAAATTTGCATCCAATTTTGTGGGGAAACAACCGTTACAACGCAACTATTACAACGGACTACTTTTACAACGCAACTACTACAACGCAGGATCCTTTACAACGAATGCCTTTACAACGCATGACATTACATCGCAGATGCTATTACAACGCATGCCATTACAAGGTAAGTATAGGTAAGTATATCATTTTATTAAAACATTTATATAATTAAAAAACATTTAATTAATTACATATTAAAAATTTAATTACTATTAAAAATAAAAATAATTACAAATAAAAAAGTAATTTAAATAAATTAAATAAATTAATTTAAGTAATTTTAATATTTATTAAAAAAAGTTCTAAAAATAAAAAAAAATACATTTTTACCCCTACACTATCCAGCACTTACCCTACTATTACACCCCCCTGGAGTTAGAATAGTAATTTTTACCCCTACACTATCCAGCACTTACCCTACTATTACACCCCCTGGAGTTAGAATAGTAATTTTTACCCCTACATTATCCAGCACTTACCCTACTATTACACCCCCCTGGAGTTAGAATAGTAATTTTTACCCCTACACTATCCAGCACTTACCCTACTATTACACTCCCCTGGAGTTAGAATAGTAATTTTTACCCCAACATTATCCAGCACTTACCCTACTATTACTCCCCCCTGGAGTTAGAATATTATTTTTAAACACCTACACTATTTTAATATATATATATATATATATATATATATATATATATATATATATATATATATATATATTCTCAACACACAGTTCCCATCCGTGGAGCTGCTACGCAAATGAGGACACTCCAGCCCAGTTTTTCGATCTCCGCTTATAGATTTATTTCCTGCGCACACACACAGCTAACAAGCAAACGCGTTTCGGCGTTGCCGCCTTCGTCAGTGCTCGCCAACGGAATCATTTTTTAGTGTTTAAATAAAGTTAACATTCAAAAAACATCACGTGTTAAAAAATAGTAAACATAAAAGAGGCACACTAAATTCATTTGCATTCGGCAGCCATCTTTGAATGGTTAATTCACCATCCGCATTCTAATGTTTTGCTAAGGATGTTTCCTCATTAACTAGAGTTGCGTTATTTTATATAGCATGTTAAGACTTATATACATTTTTATAATCTCATTTTGGAACACTTTATCCATATTGCTCTTATTGTATATCTGCGGTGTGTTTCCTCGTGTTCCTATGCCTAGTTGAGGATACAGTCTCATTGTTCCAGCCCTGGATGGGCATACTAACCCATTCTTAATGCAGAATGCGTTAGAGAACATTTTAAAGATTGTGCCTCAGGGTATCCTAGTAATTATAGTAAAGTAATTTAAATAAATTAAATAAATTAATTTAAGTAATTTTAATATTTATTAAAAAAAGTTCTAAAAATAAAAAAAATAATACATTTTTACCCCTACACTATCCAGCACTTACCCTACTATTACACCCCCCTGGAGTTAGAATAGTAATTTTTACCCCTACACTATCCAGCACTTACCCTACTATTACACCCCCTGGAGTTAGAATAGTAATTTTTACCCCTACATTATCCAGCACTTACCCTACTATTACACCCCCCTGGAGTTAGAATAGTAATTTTTACCCCTACACTATCCAGCACTTACCCTACTATTACACTCCCCTGGAGTTAGAATAGTAATTTTTACCCCAACATTATCCAGCACTTACCCTACTATTACTCCCCCCTGGAGTTAGAATATTATTTTTAAACACCTACACTATTTAAAAAAAAAAAAAAAATATATATATATATATATATATATATATATATATATATATATATATATATATATATATATATATATATTTACAAATACATTAAAAAAACGTACTTTAATAAATAAAATTAATTACATATTTATTAATTACATTTTTACTTAAAATTATATACTTACCTATACTTACGTTGTAATGGCATGCGTTGTGATAGCATCTGCGATGTAATGTCATGCGTTGTAAAGGCATTCGTTGTAAAGGATCCTGCGTTGTAAAAATTGCGTTGTAATGGTATGCGTTGTTGAAGTATGCGTTGTAACGTCATACATCCAATTTTGTGTAATATACCCCTCAAAATACAATTTCGTATATGCCTGCTCTCCGAACCAAACACACAGAGTACTCTCTATTGAAAGCAGATCGAGGTATACATCAGCAGCACACAAACTTTAAGCCACAAGAAGCTACAATAATTGCAACAACAAAAAATTGTACTGTAATTCAATTGGGATTTTCTTTTGTAAAATAAAACATAATTGACAAAACCATTTGGGTTTTTTTCTAAGAAGTTGGTAAAGTTTAAAAGAAGGGGCAACATGAAATGTATGTTTGTGCACATAGTTTATTTTATGAACAAGAACATCATTCTGAAGTTTTCCATAAAAGAATAACGTTGGTGAGAATATATTTAGAAACACCTGTATCTGTTTTTTGCTGCAGTGCATTGGCATATGGTTTTTCCGGCGTTTATTTCATAGCCGGAGAATTTTCCAAATTCCTCAGCTTTTTTGATTACTATGGGGAATGCCTGGGCCGGGTTCGTTGTGTAGATGAGAATGTCATCGGCATATAATCCGATTTTCTTCTCCCATCCGGAGAAGACAAAAGGCTGAATATTGGTGTCCTCTCTAATAGTCTGGGCGAATGGTTCAACATAGATGTTGAATAGAAGAGGGGAGAGAGGACACCCCTGTCTTGTCCCTCTACTTATTTCAAATGAGTTTGTACGCGTGCCGTTTATTAGTAGGCTAGCTCTCGGGTTTTTATAAAGTAATCCTACTGCTCGGCAAAATTTAGGGTCAAATTGGAACTTCTCCATGACTGCAGTTAAATAGGACCAATTGACCCTGTTGAATGCTTTTGTTGCATCTAGTGTCATTGTGGCGAGAGGCAAATCAAAGGTTGACGCGATATCTATCGGTCCGACTAGATCATAGGTTAAATTCTAATTTAATTTCTAATTTAAAATACTTCTAGAGCGCAGCGTACACCTTGCGGTTTCTTGGCGCTGGGGGGATCAGCAACTGAGGGGGAAAAGACCAGGGAGAGGTGAAGGGGAATTTAAAGGAATTTAAGTGGGGAAGGCCTGGCTGAAGAGGAACGTTTTCAGATCTCTGCGAAAGGAGAGATACTGAGTGGCAGAGCGGAGGTGGTCAGGGAGTGAGTTCCAGAAGGTTGGAGCCAGGGTGGAGAAATTGGCCCCGCCCCACTTTTTGCGAGTGAAGCGAGGGATCTGGAGGAGAGACTTGGAGGAAGACCGAAGTTCTCTTGCAGGTACATAAGACGTGATTAGTGAGGAGATGAAGGCGGGGGCAGTGCCCTGGCGGGCCTGAAAGACCATGCAGCCGATCTTGAATAGGGCCCGTTCCTTTATAGGGAGCCAGTGAAGCTCCCTGAGAAGAGGGGTAGAGTGGTGATATCGAGGGAGGCCGTACACCAGCCGGGCTGCTTGGTTCTGGACGGTCTGGAGTCTACGCAAACTGTACGCGGGGATACCGTGGTAAAGAGCGTTTGCGTAGTCCAGTTTCGATATCACAAGTGCGGCCATGATGATCTTAAGTGCCTGGGGGGAAAAGAAGCGGGAGACAGTGCGAATAGTGCGGAGAGAGAGGAAGCAAGAGGACACCACGGAACTGACTTGTGAGTGGAGGGTGAGTTGGCTGTTTAATTTGACACCAAGTGTTTTGACCGTGGTGGAAGGGGTCGGTGCAGAGCCAAGAGAGGGGGGCCAGAAGAGAGAGTTCCAGGGACTGGACGAATCACCAGTGAGAACCAACTCGGTTTTATCCGGGTTCAGCTTAAGGTGGTTGTGGTTCATCCAGTCCCTGATGAATGTCATAGTTGACTGGAAGTTAGAGACCGAGAGAGGAGAGGGGGACAGATCAAAGATGAGCTGGAGGTCATCCGCGTAATTATAGACGGTGACCTCTAGCTGCTGTAGTGCAAAGATGAGAGGAAAGATATAGAGGTTGAAAAGTAAGGGGGAGAGAGAGGATCCCTGGGGAACACCACAGGTGACAGGGAGGGGAGTGGCCGTGAAGTCGCCTAGTCGGACTGCCTGAGTGCGTTCCCTCAGAAAGGAGGAGAGCCAGATCAAAGCTGATCCCCCGATGCCGGCCGCCTTGACACGGGTAAGTAAGATGGTGTGGTCCACCGTGTCAAAGGCGGCGGAGAGATCCAGGAGGACCAGGGCCTGGTGTTTGTTTTCATCCATACCCTTTCTGAGTTTGTCCATGACTGAGACCACGACTGATTCGGTCGAATGCCTGGGACGGAACCCGGCTTGGCGGGATGCCAGACCCCCATTTACCTCAACATGGGCGCTGAGCACCGCGGTAACGTGGCGTTCCATCACCTTGCCCAGAAAGGGTAGCAGGGAGATGGGGCGATAGTTGGCCGAGGTAGAAGGGTCAGCGCCAGGTTTTTTCAGGATGGGCACTATGGTGGCTGCCTTGAGCGCAGAGGGCACTACGCCCTGTGCCAAGGAGCTGTTGAGGAAGGCAATGGGGGGGTCAGGGCAGCTGGAGTAGATTTGCTGCAGGACTCGTGCTGGGCAGACGTCCGCGGGAGACCCCGACTTCACTTTAGGGAGTATCTCCAGAAAAGAGTCCTGAGTGAGGGGGGGGATGGAGGTAAGAGGGTGGGGGAGGGGAGGGGGGGAGGGATCGACGAAGGCAGAAGAGGGTGGAGGGATGTTGAGCTTGATGGTCGCTATTTTGTCTAAGAAATAAGTGTTGAGCTGGTCGCAAAGGGGCTGGGAGGGAGGGATATTGGGCGAGGTTCGGTCTGAGAATGCCAGGTCATTCACTATGCTGAAGATTTCCCTGGGTTTATTTTCAGCAGAAGTGATTTTAGACGAGAAGTAGGTGGTCTTAGCGGCCAGGATTGCTGTTTTGTATTTGTCCAGTGCTGATATGAAGTGGGTTTTTGATGAGGGATTGTAATTTTTCCTCCATTGCCTCTCTGCCCGTCGGGCGCTCAGTTTGAGATCTTTTAGGTGGTCATTGAACCATCTATTAGAGTCCTTTGGTCGGCGGATGGAAATACGACGTAGGGGCGCCACAGAGTCGCAGCCTTCAACCAGCCAGGTGTTAATGGCCTTGGCTTGAGAGGTAGATGGTAGGCCAACAAGAGTAGGGGTAGAGTCGCGGAGCATGGAGGTCAAGGAGGGGTAATCCAGTCTATTCCAGTTCCGTGCCCAGGTGTTTTTGGCATGCGGAGTTTTAGACATCACGTTACGGGGAATAGAGAAGGAAATGAGGGCATGGTCGGACCATGGGCACGGCGAGACGGTGGCCGAGGCCACGGGGAGGTTGAGGGACCAGACCTGGTCCAATGTGTGCCCATGGGAATGAGTGGGGACGGATATGTGCGACACGAAATTAAGGGACGAAAGGCAATCTGTAAATTCTTTTGATGCTGAGCACTCGTGCGGGTCAGAGGGCCAGTAATTGAAGTCCCCTAGCACCAAGACCGAGGCGTAGTTGACCACCAAGTTGGCCAGCAGGTCTTGAAAGGACGGCAAGAATGCGGGCGAGGGCTGGGGAGGCCGGTACATTAATAGGCAGGTAAATCCGCCAGTTGTCGACCTCTAATAAACCCTTTTTGATCCTGGTGGATGATTGTACCAATCTCGCTTCCCAAACGTGCAGCCAAAACAGTTGAAAAGATCTTGTAATCAATATTGAGAAGCAAGATTGGACGGTATGATCCACAGTCAGCAGGGTCTTTGCCTGTTTTTAGGATTAAGGTGATATTTGCCTCTCCCCAAGAACTGGGTGGTGCCTCCCGCCTTAGTAAGATGTTATTAAAGAGATTGGTTAGTGTCGGGGTAAGAGTTTGATTAAGCACTCGGTATACCTCACCCGGGATACTATCTGGTCCTGCAGCCTTTCCCAATTTTAGATGTGTAATGACTTTTTCAACCTCCGCCTCGGTAATTTCTTTCTCTAGGTTTTCACTCTCTGCCACAGACAACTTAGGAAGATTCACCTTATCCAGCCACTCCGTTCTTTCCCTAATATTAACGTTGGTCGCGTCTGTATATATATTTTGAAAGAAGGCGCTGAAGGCTTCGCCTATTTCAAGATCTGTATTTCTTCTATCGACTTCCCCTACTAGCCTCACTTCTTTAATATGGTTCCTTGACTGGTCGGCTTTTATTTTCCAGGCCAGGAGCTTCCCTGCCGATTCGCCATATTCAAAATGAGAGAGCTTACTGGCCTGCCATCGTTTACTCAGTCTCTCCTGCAATAATATATTTAATTTGTCTCTTAGCTCCCTTTTCTTTTCCAGATTCCCCGGTGGCTCTGGGTCTGCTGACTCTAATAGGGTCAAGTCTTGCTCTATTTTTGATATCCCCTCTTTATATTTCTTTTTTCTATAGGATGCCCGGTTAGTAATATGTCCCCTTATATATGCTTTCCAAGACTCCCACACATTAACCAGGGAGGCAGACTCTAAGTTCCACTCCAAAAAAGAAATGGTTTCAGATATAAGAAGTTCTTTCTTCTTCTTCCAGTAGAATGGAGCGGTCAAAAGACCAAGAAGCGTGGGTGGGCCGCTTATCTAACGTTATAGAAAAAGTAATGGCAGAATGGTCGGAGATGTGCTGGGGTAAATATGTTAAGTTTTCTATGGAGTCTTTCATGGAAAAGCTAAATAAGGCATAGTCGATGCGTGATTTATGTTTATATTTATGGTTGTGGAAAGAGACACCCAAAGTTTTCCCGGCTCTTTGTCTCCACAAATCGACCATCCCCAGGTTAGACATAGCGTAGACAAGAGTGTCTCTCATTTTATTGTTTACTACAGCTCTCGAACTAGAGGATTTATCTAATTTAGGATCTAACACTAAATTAAAATCACCCATCCATATTATTGGGTCTGTAACTGTGATCAAGTGGTTTTGTAGTGTGATTAAGTAGGAAGGATCGTCCTGGTTAGGACCATAATATCCCACCAGGGTAAATCGCCTCTCAACAAGCTGGACATTGGCTATCAGCCATCTTCCACTCGAATCCGTCCTCCAATCTGCTATCTGTGCCCTAGCTCCCTTTTTGAAAATAACAGCTATTCCACGGATGTTAGCGTTGTGATCCGTACTTATAAATTTATCCACCCATTTTAAATTTTTCATTATGTCTGTAAACTCTTGTTTGTTTAGGTGAGTCTCCTGTAATGTTATGACCTGCGCGGGGGAGTCTCAAAGATATTGCATAATTTTATGTCTCCTTCCTCGCACACGCAGGCCATTAACATTCCATGATAAAAATTTAATGTCACTCATTTTGCTTTATCCTTTGGCCGTTCTGCCTCTCCCATAATGCTATCTCTGCTACTGTCTGTCTATTATAATATGTGTCAGCCAGCTTGGCTCTGTGTTTCCCCCCGGACTCGATAACATTTAGTGAATTTATCTTTTGCTTTATGAGGATTTTTTTGTGCTTTCACCCCCCCCCCTCCCTTAGAAACCCCCCCCTACTTACTCTGGTCTGTTGACTCGCCAGGTTGACGTCACCGACGTAGCCCCCTCTGATGCCCTTATTTGTTAAATGGTCGACACAATTTATTTAGGTAAATATCATAGTTGTTATTTTTTTTTTTTTTTTTTTTTTGGGTGATGAACCCAATCTCCTAGCGGAGGATAGAAGAGGGAAAGAGAGGTGGTAGTGGAAAAAAAAGAGAGAGGAAAAAATATATATATATATTTCCCGTGACCCTATGCTATTTAATATTACACCTCTTTTATTTTGTTGTGTATATTTTTCCCATTTTATTTTATTTATTTATTATTTTATCTGTTTTTTTCTCTCCTTTTTTTTTTCTCTCTCAAGGTAATTATTGACAGCTCCCTTGTTTCTACTTTCCTATTTTCATGCAGAGTTAAGCTACTGTTCCCCTTTTTTTTTGTGAATATTATCCTATTTCTTGGTTTCTTAATTGAACGCATTTTTTTATAATTTTTATAATTTATTTTCTTCTCTCATTCATTTATAGATTTTTTTTTTTTTTTTAAAAATTTTTTAATCTAGGGCTTGGTTGAATTGGCATACTATCTCAGATGGTTCGAGAAAACTCGCTGATGGATACCAATAGTTCATCTGCCTCTAGAGGAGTCTTAATATTGTACATTTTGTTGTTAAACATAATCTTCAGAAATGCTGGGAATCGCATCTGTACAGTGGCACCTAAAGCTCTGAACTTTTCCATTCGTTGGCCTAGTTCCCACTGCCTATCCAGTGTGGTCTTAGATAAATCTGATCTCACATCGAAGGAGAAGTCAGAAGTCTTCAGTGACTTGGCTTTTAGTGCTAAATTTAGTATCTTTTCCTTTATCGCATATGTTAGAAAGTTGATAAGTATCTTTCTGGGTTTATTCCTCCCAGGATTCAAACGGAAGGGGTCTCGATGGATCCTTTGTATGTTTGATTCCAATTCTTCTGCTGACTCCTCTAGATTGAGAGTCTCCTTTAACAAAGAGACCACATATTTCTTTATTTCACTTCCTTCTTTTCCTTCCGGAATTTTTAGTAGTCTAATATTGTTTCTTCTTGAATAGTTTTCCAGGGACTCGACTCTGTCTTTTACAGAGTCTCCTTCTCTGCGTAGCGACTGAATTCTAGTTTCTGCATGGTCCAGTTTAGCTTTGAGTTCGCATACGGTGCTCTCTAAACATCCGGTCCTCTCAGAGACCCCATCTACTTTCGTCTCTAGGTTTTCGCACATAGCACGAATCTCTGATTGATTTTGCCTAGATTCGGCAAAACTCTTCTTGGCTTCTGCAAAACCAGTTTTGATCTCTTCTCTCATATTAAGAAGTAAGTGTTGGAGAGTGCTCTCACCATCTCCGTTATTGGCCCCGGGAAGTAGAATTGTGTCTCCTCCTCCACTTGAGGCTTCTGGGTTTTCTAAATTAACCTGCAGGGAGTCTGATATGATCTCTGTGACTGTGTTCAAGTCAGTGCTCAGATCTCTTGTAGCAACATTCATATCTATCTTGTTGGCCTGTTCCATTTCACCCACTTCTGGAAGCTTGGTGTGACAAAATATACCTGATGGACTTAGCATACAGGAGGGTTCGTCTGGGGTAGATATACTTTGTTCGACCGTCAAATTTTGAGGGCCTAGAGATTCTTGATTGATATTTAGGATCTGAGGTAGGATCTTGAAGTACGACCTCAAAGAAGGCGTAATCAGCGTAGCTTTACCCTTTCTAGGTTTGCCTTTTTTTTCAAGACACCTCTGAGGCGACTCTCTCACGCTGTTACCCTGACCGTCAGCCCCTAGTTCACTAGTGTTAAACGGCTGAGGTTCCGTGACGATCGTAAGTGGTGTTTTCGACTTGCACATATATGGTCGAGTCTGGTATCTATGAACGAGTTTAGTGGGTGTACGCAGTTTCGCTGTACTAACTTAAACCGTTCGTTTGTTTCGTGGGTTTCTATTTGTACCCACGGGTTCCATCTTAGATACGGCATCCATTTTGTCTCTTGCCCTCAAGTAGCCAGCGGACGGACGCTGTCCGCTTCGCGACCCTGGGATTCCCAAGACACTTGCGGAAGACGCATTTTCTTTGAAAGTGTCTTTATGATGAGGGGGATGATACTGTAAGGCAGATGGCCCCGCTCGAGGCTCATCTTGCCGTGCCGGTCTATTGTCTTAGCCGTGCATCTCATTAGGCACGTCCCTTTGATGCCTGTAGCTCGTGTTTCCCGATACCACCCCTTTTACACCCTTTCCGATCTCCCCACTGTTTCTGCCTCCCTTTGCACCTGTCCCTGTTCCTTCTTCGATCTGTTTACTGCCGATTGGAATGTACTAATGGTGGGAAGATGGGTTTTTACAGTTGGGAACCACTGAATGTTTCTGTACTTATGTTCCGGACCTTGAATACATTAAAACGACCCCTCTCAGGGATAATGATGGGAACCAAGTTGTAAACCTTTATGTATCATGTTAACATATGGGAGAATACTGTATAAAAAGGAGCGATCCACAGTAGCAAATTGAATCAGATCCCGCGAACATACCGGCTGTGTACTTCACGTGACTTCTGTGTTCCCTGCAGTAAATAAACCTCGAATCTTTGATGCCGAAGGAAGTGTCCCGTGTCTCTGTCATTTGTACGCCGGAACAGGTTACCCACGAAGGTTTCAGGTGTTGTCCCCTGGCACCGCTGGGTCTTAAATAACCCAGTCCTTCAGTTGGCGCCCAACGTAGGGCTGCATCAGTGGTACCGGTCCAAGCCCGACGATTGTGAGGAACTTCGTGTGAAATCTCAGAGGGAAGGTGCACCCTGCTTCATCGATCCTGTTGTCGAAATAAGTGGCCCGACGACTTTTCCCGCGAAGATTCCCGCCTCCTGACGGCTGCGACGGACTGCTGCCCTGACTGTAGACCTGTTTTGGCGCCTGGCGTAGACCTTGGTACAGCGAGACGATTGACGGGCCTTCCTGGTGACGCCATCGATCTTTGAGTTAAGTATTTGTGGGTCGCTCCCAGAGTTCATGGTTGTGGTTGCTTAGTGGTTGCATGGTTCCATTGCATTTGTGGTTCTTCGTACTTGGTTCTTTGTTGTGATATTTGACGACTGCAGCCGCCAAAAACCGAGGGTTTTTGCTCTTTACTGGGACTTGGTAAATCCCGTAACCCTTGAAGTTTGTGAAACTCGGCTAGTGTGCAAGATGCCTGGTCGTAGTACTTTGTTCAGTTGTTTCAGACGTTGTGGTACGGATTCCCGGCTGGAGGACTCGTGTCCGATACCTCCGGTTGGAACTCCCACTTATGAGCTTTACAGCAAGCATGGTTTAGGTCCGATTACCTTTAATGAATATTGGATCCGTTATACCAAAAAAGATGGTGTCCGTAGTTGGCCACCTCATGGTAGTTTTGAGACCCCGATTTTAGATAACCTTGAGGCTAAATTGTTTAAGAAAAAGTCAAGGCCGGCCATGTTTGATGCCTTTCGGTTATGGCGCAAAGAAGCCAGACAGAAAGAGATCAGACAGACAAAACGTAATCAGAGAGATGGTGTTGCTACCATTGTAAAGAAAGCAGAGCAGTTTCAGCGTGATAAGGAGGAAAAGGAAAAGGAAGTTTTTGATAGGCTTCAGCGTATGACTATAGATAAATGTTATCCTGCTTTGCCAACGGAGTCGGATAAGAAGGAGGAATTAGTTGAGGATCCCTTAATGTCCTATCTTATGAAGTCACCACCTCCGTACGCACAGGATACCGCAGCTCCTGTGGTTCCTCCTGTGCCTGCTCCTGTACCTGCTCCTCAACCTGTTCCTCCGACTGTTCCTATTCCTTTGCCCGCTTCTGTTCCTACTGCTCCTCCGCCTGTACTTCCTCATACTCCTATTCCCGCTACTGCTCCTGTTTAACTTACTCCTGTTGTTTCTTCTGTTCCCGATTCTTCTCTTGTTTCCACCCTATCGTATACTTGTCCATCTACTCGACGTCGTACCCCTTTAGTTGCTGCTAATTTTGCTAATTCTCTTGGACCTATTTCTGAGTCCGCTGGTTCGGACGGTCCACAAAGACGTAGTCAGCTTCCTGGTAATAGGGAACGTGCCGCGTTGTACAATATGGCGATGTCATGGATACTGCATCCCTATAGAAATCCTCCACGTTCGGTGTTGAATACGTTTAGTCAATTCAATATACCGACACAGAGGTATGTTTTTGAAGAAATGTGCAAGGCTTTGCGCGATCAAATATCGGTAGATGCATCGGACGATGTCTTAACTGCTTTGACTAACTTACAACTTCAGTTTTCGAGCGGAATGGTAGTGGGTACCAATGTTCGACGTGCTATTGAGCAATTATTGGCTCTTCGCCCCTCTATGATGCCTCAAGCATTGTTCGTTGGGGATGTTGAGAGACAGTTAGATGCGTCTGGTCAGTATCCCATGCGCAAAGTTCCACCAGTGTGGATGGCAGGTGATGCTGCTCAAAATCCGCCGATCCTGCCACATTTCCAGAGAGTATGGATACATCTCCCATGGAAACGATCAGAGGTTTTGCAAGTGAAGCAATCTTTGCCTGACCCTCGCAAAAATCCTGCAGGGTATTATAAGGAGTTGTCGCAGCTTGTAGATGCTACGATAATGAATCTTGCCGATATCGATATGCTGTTTGGCAATGTCGTGCCGCAACCGGTATGGGCCAAGATTCGCCAGGATGATCATGCAAACGAATTAGGTGGTGATTGGGCTGCTCTTACAGCTTATTACTGCTCTCCCTCAGAGAATTATTACCCTCATGAAAACGCTTATGCCAGCTATGAGGGTGAACTGGGACAAGTTGTCAGCTTGTAGAGAGAAGAAGGACGAGAGTGTCTCTGATTTCTTTACGAGATTTGAGGAGGCATTCATCGACCACAGTGGTCAGGATATGAGTACCGAGGGTGGTCAGCGGTTGTTTGTGGATAAATTTGTCTCAAACTTATTGCCCGACTTGAGCAACAAATTAAAAAATTCTGAGAGTGAGTGGGCTGTCTCTACATCTGCTCAAATATTGGCTATGGCACAATATTATGAGAATAGGGAGAAAGAAGAGAATGACCGCGCTGATAAAAAGACGAAAGAACTCAAAACTAAAGTGTTGTTGCAGCAGGCGTATCCTCCGCGTTTGAACCAGACTGACTCGCAACAACGCAATCGAACGCAGTCGCAATCTAATAGGTCGCAATCGAGAAATGACTCCTCTTCGCAGAGATCTTCGTTAGGGTACAATCAGTGTGCCTATTGTAGACAGGAGGGTCATTTAAAATTCAACTGTCCTGTTCTGAATGAGCGTAATAGTGGTAACACATCTAGAGGAGGTCGTGGTGGTTCTCAGCAGACATCACGTGGTAGGGGTCGCGGTGCTCAAAATGATCGTTCAGATAATTCGTCAAATTCCAATAATTGTTTTGATCAACGTGGATCATCGCAAGGACGATCTGCGCAGTACAATGTTGATGACTATTACGTCGATCAGGGAACTGACGACAGTAATTACTAGGACAGCCATAGACAAGGAGAGGGAGTAGTATCAGTTCCGGTTGATCAGAGAGGGCCTTACGTCGCAGTTGCCACATCGGGCGTCGTTGAGCCTTTTCTGTTGGACACTGGTGCAGCGAAAAGTTCCATCATGCATTCGAAACTCCCTGGCGCACCTTTGTCTGGCTTAACAAATGTTTCCGTTGGATTCTCTGTCGCCCCTGTTAGCAATCCGGTTTCGTGCCCTTTGCCACTTACAATTGGGCCACGAGAGCTGAAAGCTCCGTTGATTTTGACCACTGGTTGTGGTGAAAATCTTTTGGGCCTGGATTTGCTAAAACGTTTGTATGCGACTTTGTATTGTTCTCCTGCGGGAGTGAAGCTTACTTTAGGTGAGAGAGTTATCTCTCCAATGTATTTGTCTCTCGATAAGCTTCCACCGGAATTGAGTTCTCTTCCTGCATCTTTGTGGGCAACAGGTCCAAATGACGTGGGCCTGCTTGACATCTCCCCTTATGTTGTTCACGTGAAATCTAATGTGCGATTGCCACGTATTCCCCAGTATCGAATCTCTCTTGATGGTGAACGAGCATTGTTGGCGATCATTTATGATCTGATCGAGAAAGCTGTTATTGAGGAGACTCGGGGAAACGTGTGCAACAGCCCTGTACTGCCTATTTTGAAACGTACCGATCCTTCCAAACCACCTGTTTATCGTTTTGTTATCGATTTACGGGAAGTAAATAAAATTGTGATTCCTCAGTTCCCTGTTGTGCCTGACATCACGGCATTACTGACTCTGATTCCAGCTTCGGCATCATGGTTTTCAGTGATCGATCTGAAGAATGCGTTCTTCAGTATTCCGATTGCTGAAGAAAGCAGAGACCTTTTCGGTTTCTCTCTTGGTGGTCGTAGCTTCCGGTTTAAACGTGCTCCTCAGGGCTACTGTGAGAGTCCATCGATATACAGTCAAGCCTTGAAGGGCCAACTAGATGCATTTGTGTTGCCGGCTGGTGCGGCCTTAATCCAATACGTCGACGACTTATTGGTGGCTGCAGATACTCAGGACATTTGTAAAATTGCTACGGTGTCGTTGTTGCAACATCTCTGTGACTTACATCACAAGGTGTCACCTTCTAAACTTCAATATTGTTGTCAAGAAGTAACCTATCTAGGTCACTTATTGTCAAAGGAGGGAAGAAGGTTGACCCCAGGGAGAATTGCTGCCATTGCGCGAATATCTGTGCCCACAACCCAAAGAGATGTGCGTGCCTTTCTAGATATCACGTCATACTGCAGACAGTGGATTCCAAATTTTTCATTGTTAGCGAAACCATTGGTGGCTCTTACGTGCAAGGATGTTCCAACTCCTTTACCATGGACGGAAGAATGTCAGAAAAGTTTTTCTGAACTGCGTGACGCATTGTGTTCGGCTCCTGTGTTAGGTACCCCTGACTACAGCAAGCCGTTTACATTGTATGTTCACGAGAGGGAAGGTTGTGCGTTGAGTGTTTTAACGCAACCCTTCGGCGATAAGCAACGTCCATGTGCATATTTTTCCTCGACCTTGGACCCGGTAGCTAGAGCATTACCGAGTTGTTTGAGAGCAACAGCGGCAGCTGCGGTGTCCATCCGACAATCAGCAGGATTGGTCATGGATAATATGCTTACAGTGATGGTGCCACATGCAGTTGACACTCTTTTGAATCGTACGAAAACTCAGCACTTGACGAGTGCAAGGTTGTCTGGGTACGAGTTGACGCTGTTGACAAGCCATATTCAGATAAAACGTTGTAATGTTCTAAACCCGGCGACCTTATTGCCAATTAGTGCAGAGTCAGATGAAGTAGCAGCTCATGACTGTTACTTAAGGACTGAGGAGGAAACAAAAGGTCGAGTGGACCTTAAAAACACTCCTTTGGAAGATCCCGATGGAACTTTGTATGTGGATGGTTCATGTTTTAAATTGCCAAATGGTGATGTGACTACTGCGTATGCTGTGGTAACGTTGAATACTGTCGTGGAAGCTGCGAGATTGAATCAGAACTCTGCCCAGGCTGCAGAGCTGATCGCTTTAACTAGAGCGTGTGTGTTGGCGAAAGGGAAACGAGTGAATGTGTTTACCGACAGCCAATACGCTTTTGGCGTCGCGCATAGTTTTGGACGGTTGTGGAGAGAGAGAGGTTTTATGACGTCGCATGGTACAAAGATTCAGCATGGACAGCTTGTGAATGATCTTTTGGATGCACTTACGTTGCCTAAGCAGGTAGCGATTGTTAAATGTAGTGCGCATCGTAAGGTGACGGATGATGTTGGTCGTGGTAACGCGTTTGCGGATGAGACTGCTAAGGAGACTGCCCGGAACATTAGCACTAGAATGTATGTGACGAGTTCGGTTAGGTGGCCTGCAGAGACTAGTATGTGCGAGGATACCATCGAGAGTGTGAAAGCAATTCAGAATGAGGCCACTGAGACTGAAAAGACGAAGTGGAAAGAGAGTACGGGAAAGTTGGATGCGAATGGTTGTTGGGTCGATTTGTCGGAGCATAGGAGATGGATGTTGCCAGATGCGTATGTGCTAGCTGTTGTGACGATGGCACACGGGTTAGCACATATTAGTGCGAAAGGTATTTGTAAGTTGTTGTTCCCTGTGTGGAAGAATGATGGTATTACGAAATGTGCTGAGAGATTGGTCAAGAATTGCATGATATGTATGTTGTACAATCCTGGTAAGGGAACCCCTACACCTCCCGGCCATTTTGCTCCCCCTTCATATCCCTTTGAAGTGATCCAGCTAGACTTCATCCATATGGAGCGATGCAATAACCTGAAGTACGTTTTAGTTGTGGTTTGCGCATTCTCCCGATGGATTGAAGCCTATCCTCTTAAAGACAATACAGCCCTGTCTACTGCGAAAATCCTGCTGAAGGAATACTTTCCTCGGTATGGAATGCCCCGAATTGTATGGTCTGATAACGGAAGTGAGTTTGTGGGGAGTGTGATGAAGAGTGTGTGTAAGGGCCTTGGAATTAATCAAAAATTCCATAGCGCCAATCATCCCCAGTCAGCAGGTTTGGTTGAAGGGTATAATGGCACCCTTAAACTCAAACTGGCTAAGATTCAGGCTACGACTGGTCTTTCGTGGCCTGACGCTTTGCCTCTAGCTTTGTTGTCAACAAGGGCGACCGTACACTCCCGAGTAGGGCTCAGTCCCTATGAAATAGTGTTCGGCCGTCCTGCGAATGTTTGGGGGGTCCCTAGACCAAGTGTGTTTTCTGATCTTGAGTACCCAATGTTGATTGGTTATCTTCATGATCTGACTGCTAAACTGAGGTTAATTCACCAACAGGTTTACGAAGCACTGCCGACGCAGACGGTGGGTCCAGGCCACCAGCTCCAACCAGGAGATTGGGTGGTTACTCGCAATTTTGCTCGCAAGAAGAATCTGGAACCCCGCTTTACTGGCCCTTTTCAAGTCCTCCTCGCCACGAGAACTGCTGTCCGTTTGGAAGGGCGCAAAAACTGGGTGCACGCCACCCATACGAAAAAGGTACCTATACCTTTACCGGCGGACTCGTGGGTGAGGAAAGGCATTGCTTCGTCTGAAACCGAAGGATTACAGACCTTTGTACCCTTTAGCGACGCACAGCCTGTCGGAGAATCCTCAGTGCGGCAGAAAGACATTGTTGAACATTTGCCATCACAAGACTCAAGATCTGAACAATCGATTGATCAGCAGAACTCTGTCCCCTCATCGGATTCATTGTTTGACGAACAGACACGTCCTGGGAAAACTCGATACTTTTTGCGATCCAGCACCAGAGACTAATAAAGATTTCGTTTTGTCCCTTGACATCTACATTATCCCATTTGCCACGATCAGTCTGAACACCCGTATCATTGTGATTGCTTTTGTAAATATTGAGTTTCGTTCCACATGTGCTTTTGCTTCCACAGCTGAGAGACTTTTTGTATATACATTGTGAATAAGATACCTTGCATCCAGGTGTACCGTAGGGCCGCGCGTGTACTCCCTTCTGGTTAGTAGGTCTTGGCGCTAGGTCAAAGACCGTCGGTTCCTGGGAACTCCTAGGGATTGACTACTGCTACACAGAACGAAGTGCGTCAAGAGACGTTGCGGACGGTCGTAGGGGATGGCGTTTTCGAAGCTGATGGATTTGGAAGAAGCTCAGGCGCAAAGATTCAAACTACAACAGATCACTCGTACCAAATGTTTTATGTTTCAAGTGTTCCTTCTGTTTATGGTTCTGTCTTCGTTATTGGCGGGTGGGGTGTATTACATGATACCGTACTTCCTACCCTCTGTTTTGCCGACTCCTACTTCTGAACCTAAATCTACCTCCACTGCATCCCCTCATTCTTTCCATATCTCACCCGAACACGAACAGGCTAGACGTGCGGAATTCAGAAATAATTCCTTTATTCAGCTCCTTCATCAGCACCAGTTAGTGGTTAACACTACTAATTGTTGGGTGTGTGGGTTAATGCCACATACCACACATAAGGGAATTCCATATCTGGTCCTACCTTATAGTTCCCAGGGTTCAGCTCGAGCATTCCAAACAATGTTTCGAAGCGCACTAGATTCCTACCCCAATCGAGAGCCACGTTCTCCCTACTCTGGTCCTGGCTCGTATCAAAAGCCTTTGACTATAGCAATAGAGGATTTAGATAGAGATATCTATGAGCCGTCGCTCATCCCGGAGGAAGAGGTACAAGCCTATAGGGTCCTGAGTAAGGTTGAGTATAGTGCGCTCACGAGTGAAAAACAGCTTAGAAGCTCGCCCCCGATATGGGTCGTACCCCACCTTGGTAATTTCTGTTTACTGGGTCGTGGCCGAAGATCGAGAGCTCGTCTTGGAGAGAGTGCTTGCTCCGAGACTTATATCCTGCCGATGGTCTCGTCCCCTGTGTTTCTGGCTGCCAAGGGTACATACTTTGTATGTCATGATCGTGCGTATACATGGCTGCCCTCCGACTTTGTGGGCTCATGTTATATTGCAAATCTGTTGCCTCCGACGTTCACTGTTGATGCAGACTATCATAAGACTAGAGTTGTGAGAGGCGTGATTAGCGAAGAGGACACTGCCGGTCAAGAGGCAGGAGACTTTTTCAAGGGTTTCCTCCCGTTTTGGGGACCTATGGTCAATAGTAGGAACCGGAGACAATTGACTCGAGTGGTGGAATCAACAGCTAATATCACTGCCAGTGCCCTTGGTAATATCACCACAGAACTTCAGGCGGATAGGCTTATGACGTTACAAAACCGTATGGTTTTAGTCGTGGTTTTAGCAGATCGAGGTGGAGTATGTAAGGTGATCCATTCGAGCTGCTGCATTTTCATTCCAGACAACGCTCCAACTGTCTATCAAGCCATCTCAAAGTTGCATAAGATCTGAGTCCATACACGTGGACGTAGAGGATTGGACGCTGCTTGGGTGGTTTTGGGGCCTGATGCCGACTTGGGGTTGGAAGATTCTGATGATCATCGGAGTTGTTGTAGCGTTTCTGTCCACGTGTTGCCTTTGTGTGCAGTGTGGTCCTGCCTTATGTGGCCTTTGTGCTACGACGTGTATAAGACAGCCGCCTGTTACCAAGGGAACACAATTGGACAGAGTTATGTTGCAGCAACATCTAGACGGTCTGATGAATATCGAGTATGATTCTGACTAGTGCTTGCCTACATGAGGGCAAAAGGAGCGTCTGAGGTTCCGTGACGATCGTAAGTGGTGTTTTCGACTCGCACGAATATGGTCGAGTCTGGTATCTATGAACAGCAAATGACGAGTTTAGTGGGTGTACACAGTTTCGCTGTACTAACTTAAACCGTTCGTTTGTTTCGTGGGTTTCTATTTGTACCCACGGGTTCCATCTTAGATACGGCATCCATTTTGTCTCTTGCCCTCAAGTAGCCAGCGGACGGACGCTGTCTGCTTCGCGACCCTGGGATTCCCAAGACACTTGCGGAAGACGCATTTCCTTTGAAAGTGTCTTTATGATGAGGGGGATGATACTGTAAGGCAGATGGCCCCGCTCGAGGCTCATCTTGCCGTGCCGGTCTATTGTCTTAGCCGTGCATCTCATTAGGCACGTCCCTTTGATGCCTGTAGCTCGTGTTTCCCGATACCACCCCTTTTACACCCTTTCCGATCTCCCCACTGTTTCTGCCTCCCTTTGCACCTGTCCCTGTTCCTTCTTCGATCTGTTTACTGCCGATTGGAATGTACTAATGGTGGGAAGATGGGTTTTTACAGTTGGGAACCACTGAATGTTTCTGTACTTATGTTCCGGACCTTGAATACATTAAAACGACCCCTCTCAGGGATAATGATGGGAACCAAGTTGTAAACCTTTGTGTATCATGTTAACATATGGGAGAATACTGTATAAAAAGGAGCGATCCACAGTAGCAAATTGAATCAGATCCCGCGAACATACCGGCTGTGTACTTCACGTGACTTCTGTGTTCCCTGCAGTAAATAAACCTCGAATCTTTGACGCCGAAGGAAGTGTCCCGTGTCTCTGTCATTTGTACGCCGGAACAGGTTACCCACGAAGGTTTCAGGTGTTGTCCCCTGGCACCGCTGGGTCTTAAATAACCCAGTCCTTCACGGCAAATGAGCTCCCGCCTGATTAGATGCTCTATCTTGCGCTAATTGTATTGACTCTAACTCGGACTCTGTCTCAGTTTCTGTGTCAGAGCCTTTCCCAGGGGTCTTTTCCGTCAAAGGTTTTCGCTCAGAGTCCGGCTCCGCAGTTTTACACCCTGGAGCTGTGACCTTCCTTTTGCTCTTCCCCTTTCCCTTTCGTTTCCCCAGATTGTCGCTGATAGATCCCTTCTTTCCTTCAGAATCCCTCCTCTTACCCCGTTGTTTAGTCAGTGATTTATTCTGATTTAAGACTACAGTAGAAAGGGCATGTAATTTGTTTTTAATGCTACTCAAATCCGGGGCTGGAGCTGTTATATGACAGGGATCTTCAGGAAGCCCTCCATTTATTTCTTGGGCTGGACGTGTCAGAGGGCTCTTGTCTGCTTCTATCTCTAATGCTGTGTAATTGGTGTTACATTTAGTGCTATCAGCTGCTATGCAAACTGCTGCTTTAGAGTATAAGCTTGCATTTACTTTTTTGAAATTTCCTACATCAAGTATTGCTGACATGCCATCCTCCTGAGAAACCCCCTTACCGCACCATTTCGCTGAGCTCCCAGTTCCAGTCCCAGTCCTTGAGGATACACTGCGAGCAGCCGCCCTTCGACTCTTTCGCAGCTCCACGGCTGCTTCGAACCAGCGGAGTGGAGCGGGAAGCGAGACCCGCCCCCAGCACATCGGCTGCTCTGCTTGCAGCGACCGGAGTAACTGACAGTCTCAAGGCCGCCGCACCTCCAAGCTGCAGGACCGCTGAACTGCAGAGAGATGCTGAAGAAAGGCACCAAAGCTCGAGTCCCCAAGCCAAAATCAATCCGACGTCATCACCACGCTGTCACCCCTGCATGCCTCCGGGACTCCTGCAAGAATGCCAAATCCGCCACCGTCAACCCGTCCAGCAGGTAATCAGTGTTCAGGGCATCAGCACCGGAGCTAGTGTCGGGACGTGCGCGCCACTCTTAGCTGGCGGCCGCCATGTTTTCCCTGGTGCCGGCATATGGTGTATGTGTGTGTTGAGGGGGAGGGGGTCAGTATTCATGGTCGAAATATTACATGACAAAATGACAACAATATTGTATCCCCTACTTTGACTACTACTGTATCATCAAGGTAATCTGAGGTAAAGTTAATAATAATCTATACTTCCCTACAGATGTTACCATCATGACATAGCCATAGGGGATATAATGTATGCAATATTTCGACTGCCTGGTAGTAACATATCACCGTATGTGTTAGGCGGATTAAGGTAATGTAATCTAGTGTAAAAATCAGTTCTCTCTGCAGTTCTTTGTTGCTATCCTCCGAATTCTGAGGTTTTCAGTCTGTATTTAGGTCTAGAGGCGATGGAACAAAACCTCACCCCAAATAAATTAATGTACTAATTTTTTCACAGACTGATGCACGGCTTCGTAAATATACACACTTTATACCCCTTACAGCAGATTATCTAACGGAAGAAAAATAGACTAATCTAGAAAGACGCCATCACTCTTCCAATACAGTTTCCGAGAATGCCATTTATATTTGAAAGATACATATATAAGACATATTCCCAGAAGGTTTCATTCCATATCCCACATTCCTGGTACTTGGATTCAAGGTGTAGTCTTCATAGAGGAGACCCTTTTAAAGGCGCTGGGAGGGACACAGAATCCAGATGCATAGCATCTGAGGGGCTGGCTGGAGAGCACCAGTAAGGGCTATTGCACGACGAGTAGGCAGGAACAGTTCACACTTTGGGTTGTATGGATTCCCATCTTTAGACATATTATTTTTCAGTTAACCGTTGTTTATGAAAGAACGCAATTTAAGGTCCTTTTTTCGGATGTCTTCATCAATGTGTTTGATGACCCTATCCCGACTCCCACGGATTCTCACTGGTATGGGTTCCGAGGTTCAGAGATGTCCTCAGGATACAGCCCAGAAGGCTAACTCCCTTCTATGATCCTCCTTCTACCTCACATCCAATAAATCTCTAGAGCACAGAAGAGTTTTTCACTTTGTCCTTCAGTAATTGCTCTTCAAGGCATTTTTGCAACAGAAGTGCACAAACCTCTCAACATTTCTGACATGAACATTGATGACAGTAAATAATGTATGAATTCTGCTAGATCACAATACAATTAAATACATCTATTAGCTTTGCTTTATGTTGGGACTAGCATGCACTAAATGTAGAAGTATCAAGACTCCAAGCTACTTATTCTCTTGATGTTGTCTGGTGACTCAGAAGCAGTGTGACATCTGATGAAGTTCAAGAAAAATGATTCAATTTGTTCAGCATGCACGCCGCAAGATAACACCTTTCATATTTGCTACTAAAGATTAGCTTTTCATAATGCTTTTAAACATATAAGTTATTATTCCTCTTTCTTTTTTTATTCAGGCAGTCAAATTCTCCTCCCATTACCAGACGTTGGCCCAACAGGAGTGCAACATCCCTGGTAGGTTGATGGTTCTTTTGTAGTAGAGGGGTCAATCTTTCAGAGCAGCTAGTTGGAAGGAGACATCACAAAAAGCAAATAACAAATACAATGAAATGTAAATCAGCTGGTTACAGGTGTGCCTGTTGAACTTGTTGGTAGATGCACAGGACAAACAAGCCTGTTCGTAGTTGTTTTATGTTAGACGGGCTGTATTCAAAGTGCATGTTTCTGGTCCATCCATAGATACAGTAGACTTCGTCATAGAGCTTAACAGCATTATTTCTGCAAAACCAACAAAGAGTACTACAGCAAGAAATGTATTCCAAAGAAAAGGTGTAATTTGCCTGTTGTTGATGTACATAGCTGATTCTTTATCTAAATTACAGGCATTTTATGACTTGTCTTCTCAGCACACTATGACCCGGTTTCGATCTTGGCCGATAAATAGATTGCAGAGTCCTGAGACCGTAATGCCATTAATTGCAGTATGCACCCCTGTCTCCAGTAGTGTAAAGGATAAATGGTGGAAACAATGTTTCCTCTGGTTGTTCTCCTGCGTTTATCTGACTATAAAACGCTGTTGGGCACCACACTGAAAATTCCAAGGAGTGTGGTGATATTACATTTTGTTATTGGTATTTTTGTAATACACATATCCACAGAATGTTCAACAACCAGGCACAGCACAGTATATCCTGATGATACGTCCCTTTCCAACGGCATCAACGCGGATGGGCGATCAGCGCTTCCAACACCTTGTCCATTAATAGCATGCCTTTGAGTCTATTGAAATACAATATAAGAACCATTATCCCCCGCGCTCTGCTCAGTCCACATCGACCTCATCTCTACTTGGAGCCCGCGGGCGGTGAACAGAGACCTTCTCAGCATTCCACTCATGTTGACCTCTCCTTATCATATCAAGGGTTAGCTGACCCCGCAACCACTCCACTCCCATTCTGTGCCCATGAGATACAAGTTTCGGAAGTTCCCCCACCTCGCACATCTGCCGCATTAGGGGAGGCTATAACGTCTTCACTCAAGTCACGCATCATGTTCCCCCATGCAAGCAGGTCATCCACAAGTCTATCCTCCCTCATCACCTTTTTCATATGGTTTTCCTCAACCCCTGCCCATTCTGTCACATCTCGCAACCATTCAGTCGTTAAAGGGCAGGGGGGCCGTGGGCTCTGCCATCTAATGGCTATATGTTTTGTGTTTAACACCTGCATCTTCCAGCACGAACAGAATGTTTCAATACTGGTTCAGTGTTGGAAAAATGTCTAGTAACCCAATTATCAAACATTTTTCCACTCTGCAATTACCGGCAGGTAGGTAATCGTGGGTTATAGAAATTATGTAGATCTGGATACAGCCATCAAATGTATGTACACCATTAAGATTACTTATGGGGCTTCTCCTACCTAGAAATAGAAGACTGAGCTAAGACAAGTTCTCAAAAAATCTTATTTGTGAAGGGGCTCTTAAAGTTCACCTATGCCAGCTTGTTGAAATCTCTAGAAATATATTTTTAATGTGTCTCCTGCCAGTAAAGATTGCTGCACACTTTCGGTCAGACCTATTCCCCACTTGAAGCAATATTGTTACTCGTGGGTGGGCAGATCACATCTTTTTTTTTTTCTAGATCCGTCTTGGAACTTCATAGTTCCAAACTTTTACTTCTCACTCTTTTATAAAGTCTTTACTAAAGTCAGTTTAAATTTAAATTATGATCAAAATTTCAATTTAGGTTCACTTCTATCTGTCTTATGTGGGTAACCTGAAAACCCAACTTTAATTCCAATTACCAGAACTAAGTCATGGTACTTCTCATTAATAGTGTGTTCAAATGTTTTTTGATGATTTGTCCCCATTGGTGAGCATCCTGCCCGAGTGGTGGCTTCCTACTCCCCTTTTGTGATTTCAAAACATGTTTAATTCATGGTGCTGAGCAGGTGTGTGTGTGTGCGTGCCTGGCCATGCCTATGGTAGGTTGGTTAATTAAAAAGCCATATATTTTGCTTATAATATTAATATTTTAATATTTTGATATTTTGTATTTTGCTTCTCGAGGGATTCAAGAAGTGAAGAGGATACTCTGATGTGGAGTGGGAGGTCGTTTCACACTTTGAGCGATGTGAGATGATGCCTGTCCCCCTGGTCTGCTTATGTGTATGCATGGGGTGCGTACGAGTAGGAGTCATCCAGAGCAGAGATGACTGGGTGGTGTGTAAAAGGAAATGCGGCTGTTCAGGTAGGTGGGGTCTAAGTTGGTTAGTGCTTCGAATGTGTGTATAAAGAGTTTGAAATGAGCATCTGTGTCTGGTGCCAGTGGAGCTTTGGGAGGTGTGGTGTGGTGTGGTGTGAGTTATGTGTAGGAGGTTAAGGATGAGTCTGGCTGCTGAGTTCTGGAGGGTTTGTAGTCTAGTGGTGGTTGCTTGGTGATCCCGGTGTAGAGGGTGTTTCCGTAGTCCAAATTATTGGTGACTATGGAGTGAGTGACGATTTTTCTAGTGTTGCTTAGGACCCATTTGAAGATCTTCCTCCACATCTTCAAGGATTGGAAGCAGGATGGAGTGACTGCATTGACTTTTACAATCATGTCAGGTTTGCTATTGATGATTCTAAGGTTCCTGATGCGGGTGCTGGGTGTGGACCAGGCTCAGGCGGCCACTAGTTGACGTCCCATTTGAGTGTTTTTGACTGAGATCATAACATTTGTCTTGTAGTTGTTGAGCTTGAGACCGTTGGCTTTCATCGAGTTAGCAACTTCAGTCATGCAGGCGGTGAACTTGTTTATTGTGTTGGTGTCTTTTCCGAAAGGGAGAGTATGAGTTGCATACATTTAGCATAGAAGGGGATGTTGACGTCTTGTGCGCAGATGATGTTGAACAGATGACTCGTACATGTGTTGAAGAGAGTGGGGTTGAGCGATGAGGCATTCCACAGATGTGTTTGGGGGCTTTCAAATTAAGGTGTCAGGCTGACTGCTTGTGTTCTATCAGTTAAGAAGGAGCAGATCTGGAGAGCAAGTCCATGGATGTGCAGAAACACTGGAGGAGGGTGTGTTGTGAGCTTGGGTCAAGTGCTGAAGAGGTCTAGGAGAATGAGGGTTGCTGTGTTTCCTCTGTCAAGATTCATGCATGTGTTGTCCGTGACGGCAATGAGTGCTGTTTCTCTACTGTGGTTGTCTTAATCTGGACTGCTTGACATCATGGACCTGGTAGTTGCTGAAGTGTTCGGTTAGGCGTTGTTTCTTTAAGACCTTTGGCAGGTATGGAAGGAGGGGGATGGGTCTGTATTTGGAAAGCGTAGCTGGGTCAGCTAATGGTTTCTTGAGCAGGGGTGTGACGTGGCATGTTTCCTGGTGTTAGGGAATGTGGCTGAGTTGATAGACTGGACTGCTATTTATTCAAGAAAGAGTTAGGAGGTACTTTCCAAGCCAGTGCTATGTTCAGCTGGAAATAGCTTGGAGCTGATCCCAAGAACACAGTATTCTAGACGGGGGCGGAGCCTTTTCCTTTCTAGCACCGAAGGTATGGAACTCTTGCCAACATTTAGTGGGTGTAAGACTCGTACATGATTCCGGAAGGGGTTATAAACTTGTGTTTTGAACTAACTGTGGTAGTAGCGACTGGATTGCTTTTTTAGGTCACTTTTCCCTCTTAATATTATCTTTTTTTATTCATTTGAGTCCACAACAGGGTTTTGGCCACCGAATTGGAGTGCATGAAACATAGTGGGTATGCAAAATGTCACTGAGGAAAACAGTTTTTTTTTTTTGACTCATAACTCAAGACATTGGCACTGTTAAAGGTGATATCATCACCCAACCTTGTGACATTTCTCAGAGACATTCAGCAAGTATTGAAAAATGCATTTTATACTGTTCGTCAGTGTAATGCAGCTGACTTGCAAACAGAGGATTGAAGCTTGGACCAGGGGGTTGGAAGTAAGGTCTCAAGAACATGTTTGATACACTTAATGGAGTAAAGTGTACACCCCACACTTTAATGTTGTAGAACATATGGATTCCCTAGGAGAACCTACACACCGCATATTCCCACTGCAGCCTTTTGTTGGATTTGCCCACAAAATGTTTTTGCCACCTGGATCCATTTCCTTATCCACCATATGTTTTAAAAGTATATGTGTATCAGCCCCCCTCCCCCATTTTTTTATGAATCAGCTAGTATTCACATCACCTACTACTCTTGGGGACCATTTTGAATGAGAATCTCAAGATGATAAATCTCGAGGGAACCTTGCCCTGGTTCTGCATGTATGGTAGTCTTTCTGACTTTTATTGAAGCTTGAGAAATCTGTTCAACAACATGAAAGACAAATGCCACTGCTTCTCTTCCTGACTGCTTTCCTTTCCACCTGCATTCGATGACTTGCTTGTTTACATGGAGTCGTGGGTCTTTATAATAGTTCCAGTTATTTTCACAGCTGATTTTAATGTTTTTCTGACCCGCTCAGCCTTCTGGGTCTTTCTTCTGACCATCCCCAGTGCGTGGCTGCTTGAATTTTAAAATGCAGCCAGAATTTTTGAACATTCTCCACCGAAATCCATCGTAAGCAAAGGATCATGAAACATATTCGTTCAGAACCTGAATATATCTTCCTGTTCGTTAGATGGATGAATACAGCCCTAGTAATCCCTCGCGTGTTTCCAACTCCTGCCATGCTGAGCTGACCTTCAGCGCATTGTGAAAAAGAAGATAAAGCAACACAGAAATATTAGGAACATTATTAGTGAAATATTTGCAATAATGCTAATTATTATTGTTGATATTATTACAAATTGTGTTGGTAGGGTGCTTAATACTCCAGGGTTCTAAGCCCATGTGAAAACAGGTGTTACTGTTAGACCGTGTAATCGTATTCAGCTTATCGTCCTCGGAAGGATGAAATGATGAAGCTTCATTAGCGAAATTCCAAATTGTAACCTGCACATCGCACAAATTTCAGCAGACCAAACCCATTTGCTCTTTTCTTAAAGTGTGGGCCTCGCTGACAAAATGAATTTGTTTTCTATAATTTTTAACGCCTTATGCCTCCGAGGCATTTTAAAATCCGGCGTTTTGTTAGCGGCCTCTCCCCATAAATATTGTTTAGGTGGCTCACGTTTCATTCACGGAGTTCGCCTCCTCTGTTCAAACTGTGATACATTGATGTTGAAGGCCTGCACTCGGTGTCAGCCACATGAAGGGTTTTTTTTGGGCATGGGCTGATGAGTCCTGCAGAGGTGTTGCCAGTTGCCCCCGTCCGAAGTTACCGACGAAAGTGCACTCCTGATCTTCTTGTCAAATAAATGCCCCTGCACAGTCACCCAAGGAGCAAGGGCATTCCAGCGACTGCAATGTCTGATTTCAAGTGGGCCAAAGTACAGGTGATGAAACGTTTTGCCACTTTGAGTTGCTTCTGGGAGGAGCTGTGTCTGTTTCCTGGCGGCAGGTCAGAGGTCATGCTCATCATTGTAAAACAAACAAAGACTGCTGCAGCTTTCTTGCACCTGTTTCAGTGCTCGGCCGTTTAGTGCTTTGCTTCCGTTGGCTCGCTGAGTGTGGGTGACTGCTTTGTGTTTTTTAGCACAGCCCTGCGAAAACAAGAGGAAGCGGAACCTCTGGTGCTGGTGGGGCACTTAGTGAACGCCGCGGCCTTGCATCGCACGCTTGTGTGACCAGCAGCTCAGTGAGAGTATGTGGGCCAGCCCCACCCTGAACCTACTCCCCTCTCAACATTCTGCAGTTTACCACAACAGTATCCTAATACCCATAGCTGCAGAGGTTTCAGATTGCTTATGTGTGACATTTTCATAATATCAGTGTCATTATGAGTGTCATGCAACGACTATGAGTGACACTTTCTTACGAGCAAAATAAAGTATTGAAGACAAGGGAAACATATAAATATTAGAAATCACACCCATTTGAGCAACAAGAAACTCTAAGAAGACCTTAAAACTACTGCAAAGCACCAAATATGGAAGGGCACCAACGTCATTGGAGGACCTGTAGTGATTAATGAATGCAAAATTGGCAGTAAGATTGAACTGGTTTAATATTAAAGTAAAGCATCGTGAAGAAGTGCCCCACAGCTGCAGACTCCGGGCCGTTGCACACTGCCATTGCAGGGATAGCCTTACAGACGAGCTGTCACTCACACGCTGCAGCTCTCGACTCCTCTCGGGCCAGCTCTGCTCTCTGGGGGTCTGGCAAGGCTGCTTGGTGGTGATGGTGCGGTCCAGTGACAGGCTGCCTTTCTGTTGTAGTCTCTCTCCCATGGGCCATGTTATGGATGCAACCGGGCCCTCCTATCCAGACTGTGACAAACATACATGACGGGAGGCCTTCACTGGTAAGGGTGAAGTTCAGATCCATCTGGCCTGCTGATTATGTCCAGATGGGCCGAGGGGCGCAGCTGCAATTAGGTAAAACATCCTTTGCCGAGCCCTCCAACACAAACCTATCACAGCACACCAACGTAAGTGTCATGCACGGCGCCCATACGAGGACAAAGGAAAAATGCAAACTTAGAAGGTTTCATGTTAATTCAGCCACTGGTGGTAGTGAAAAGTCAAAATATGCCTAAACACGTTGCAGGACTATTGATAGCACAAGCCCAATAACATGTGAATCATCACGTAGCACTCCCTAGGCTAATGTTAATCCAAAGTCACCAGTCAATTGTACAGAAAGTCACAAATAGAGATCGTTTACGAGCGACACAACCAAAAACTTTGCAGGGAAAATAGTAAATCTTAAAGCAGTCAGATGTCTGGCTTACCTGACTGGAAAGCGGGTTGCAAACTATTGTCTGCGCCGTTAGCACATGATTTAGGCCTGTGAAGGTGTAACTGGCAGACAGTCCCTCATATACAATCCCGCTGCCGTTTCTAGACCTCTCCTCAGGGTCCGACTCTATCCATGCAGGTCTATTGGTGCTACGTGTCTCTGTGCTGCTGGGCCGCAGGATTTCTATTGTCCGACTCCTGACAACAGCTAGCTCCTGGTAGTGAATGGGCTTTGATTACCCAAAAATAAGCGAGGAGGGCGGCAACTGTCATGATCCATAGCCGACTGCTATCTCGGGATGTACATGCAAGCCTCCATCCCAGACAATGTGGCTACAGGAGCGGGCAGCGGCTTAGGGTGAACCTCAAGCTGCTGTTGGCTGACGGGGAAGGAAAAGGAGGTTAACAACGCAATAGAGTTCAGTGAGGAACTGTAATTGGGACAGCACTTGGCCGCAACTCCCACCTTTGTGATTCTTAATGTAAACACAAATTATTTGCGGTGTCTCAGGAACCCGTATAATGCATGTCTGAAACCACAACTGCTCAATGCAGTTCAAGCAGGCGCAGGAGCTTGCAGGCGGCGCTCTTCCGTTTTGAAACTATTGAGTCACCTCCGCTTCTGACCTACCTCACTTCCTATCCTCTTCCTTCAGGACGTAAGGAGGCACTTATGGTCACATCCGGATTTAATCCTGGGCCCCCAAGGTGTGCCATAGCAACCACTGCCGAGGGCAGGCGGCCCGCCCCCCTGTCTTGATAATTGGAACAGTGTGAGTCAGTCTCAGTTTTGCATGTCTAAAAGCCACTCTGAGCCGCGGGCCGGTGCAGCAAAAATATTCAGCCAGGCACGACAGGCGGGCTCCCTGGCAGATTTGTTACATCGTAGCACTCAGCCACTCCAGAACTGAGAGAAGACATTTAACAACTAGTATTAACTTACTGAGCCCAGCAGCAGCTGGCAGCACGTCGGTGGGGAGTAGCGGAGCCGGCGCAGTGCGCTCTGGCACCCTGCGTAGCCAGAGTTTCAGAGTGGCATGAAGGGCTGACAGTGCATTTCAGTGCGGTGATGCGGAACACCACAATGAAATGCGTGAGCGTCACACCTGATGCGTGATACTTGGCAAGCCTGCCTTACACCAGTGTAACCAGCGCACTCTACAGTGCAGAGGGTATCTCTCCGGGAGAGACGCATGTTCTACAGCGGGTGCTAGTCATGTGACTTGCGCTTGTCACTGAATAGTACATCATGTGGCCCGCAAGATGATCCAACCACTATATCATTTATTTATGCTTTTTTTCTATAGCTCGGACATTACGTATAGTTGCTATAGCGCTTTACAGTAAAGAATGCTTGTTACAAAGATACATGATTGCAAACACATAAGATTTCAAGTCATACAAAAGGCACAGGTTGGATAGTCGTGAGATGTATGCACATTACTTGCAGTAGCAGCTGGCCTAAAAATGCTCTTATCGAGAAAAGTAGTTCAAGCCATGATAAGGGGCATTTTTGAGACTACACAAAATGTCTTTAAAGGAGGAGGGCTTTGAATTCTGATTTGAAGACAGCCGTCGAAGTGATGGTGCGTTGGTTCGGAAGTAAGGAGTTCCAAATTCTGGTTGCGCTTCCTTAGAATGATTGCACCATGTGAACGTAACTGGTGCTCATGTAAAGCGCTCTGATACAAGTTTGCGCAATATGAAACTTTGAAGAAAATAAAAGTTGAGAGTATAAGTAGCAGTGTTTCATCATTTTGCGAGGGTCTGGTGCCCCCGGGGATCTTGAGTTTGTCAGCAAGGTAGCACGGAATGGACATATGTAGGGCCTTGTGTGTGATACAAGCAGTCTTGTATACGGCCCTGGATTCGATGGCCAGCCAGTGGGGAGAGTTACAGCATTGGTGTGATGTGATCTTTTCATTTGGCCCCGTAAGCGAACCGTGCTGCAGAATGTAGGATAGATTTAAGGGGTGACAGACTGGTCTTGGGGAGACCAGGAGAGAGTTGCAGTAGTCAAGTCTTAAGAGTGCCAATTCATGCATTCACTTTGAGGAAACCCTTGAGTGACGGAAGTAACTAGCGTGCACAATCCGTCGCAATGAAAAGAATGAATGATTGTTAGGGAATGAGCTCTGTAAAGGAGGAGAAAATGCATATCTGCAAGCACTATACATAGGTTAAACATTTTTTTTCAAAAAGGTCCGGGTATCTGGGGCGCCGTTGTTACAGGTAAGCAAATTCAAGTGCAGCACAAAAATATTAGAGCCTTCCTTTTCTGCTGATTTCCGCTTGTTTTTAAATGACAGAGTAGTCCATTTCATGTATTCCTCTGATGAACAAGATGCAAATAACATTGCTTTGTTATTTTTCTAATCTGGAAACCTTACCTAACAACTTTCGCGTTGAAATATTAGTACTAAATGTGGGACACAAGTCGCTGTTCACATTTTTCTTGATTAAGATGACGTTGTGACTCTTACGTAGTGATGCATGTATCTTATAGCTATTACCCATTCGCTGTGTTGTTGAAGCTGCTTTGTAATTCCAGTGTCCATTCCACTTACTCTGTTGCATTCTGTGTTTCTTGCGTTCATTTCAGGCTAGGCAGCAGCCATTTATACTCCCTCCTATGCATCCCCCGCCTGGAGACCATTATTCTGATCCACACACATCACAAGGTATTTAAAACTTTACCTTAATGTACAGATATCATGCTGCCCCATCTACTCTAGTTCTTGGGCTGTCTTCCAATCTCGTGGGCTGTCTCCCATTCCTCCCGCCGTTTATGTGCACACTCCTGGTGCTGGGGTCATTTGATACGGAGTTTCTTCTCCTGTTTTGTTTGCACCCTCTCACTCTATTGTCATCCGTGATTTGCCTTTCTCTTCAGCTTTTTTAACCCTGCAATGTTACGTAAAATATTGTTTTACACTATTTAGAAATGTTTTTACATTACATTAGACCGAATACTAAGATAAAGGCATTCTTTTATAGTGTTTTATGTTTCTTGTATTTCTGATAACTTTGAGTGGGCTCTCATTTTTTAATTTATTTTTTTAGAATATTTTTTTCTGGTAATTGATGTTTGTCAGTGGGTAACATAAACCGAATGCAAAGGAGACAGTGTCTCACAGTAAGAGTGAGGTTTATATCTCTTGATTAACAATAATGACGTCAAGAAAAGGCTATGAATTTTCCAGAAATGTTTAAGCCCCTAGAAGCTGGCCCGATCCATACAGACCCACATCCCCAATATGAATAGGTCCTCTATAGAGTTGAGAGAGGAGCTGTTCAACATAGTGCAACCCTCCTTAAAGTAGCATGAATGCTATCACCCCTTTACCACTTGAATCCCTCCCTTTAGCTTGCTTTAGTGAAGAAGCCAGATTGAGCAATATGGGGTCACTCGAAGGGCAAAAACCATTAAAAACTGAGAAGTATGTTTACGGTGTTTGGCAATATTGATAAATAGTGATTTAGAAAAAAACTTTGAATGGTTTTGTCTCCTAAACTACTATACGAGAAGTAGATGAGGGAAATATTGTCCATATAGTGTAATAATTAAAACACCAGAGGTTGGTCTGTTTCAATAGAAAAAAAGTAATTCAAACACGAGAGTGGATGAGTTTAGAATACTCTTCACATGGAAATGATCAGTGCAAACGTGTGTCTTTTACAAATCCTTGTTTATGAATGATGACCTAGAACCGAATGCAGGCTTCCTGCTGTGTTACTACAGATTGCAGGGCGCAGAATGTCTGCTGCTTTTACAGTCGCATTCAGTGAAGAGGCTAGCTGAGCTTTGAAGTAATTCCCATGGTTTGCCTGTCCCACAGTTTTTATTTATTTATTTATTTATTTTATGCGTTTTTATATAGCGCAGACTTTACCCGAAGGTGTCAGAGCGCTTCACAATAGGAACAGTAATGATACATGAGAACAAATTACACAAAAGCAAACGTTAAGTTACATGAGGCAAAAGTGACAATTGTGAGCAAACAAAATACAAGAGGTAGCAAAGGTACATTACAGAAGGAAAAAGTGGCATGTGTGCAAGTTACAAAAGCGTACAAAGTACAAGTAGAGGTATAACACCGGAATAAATGGCAGACACTCAAGCACAAGAACAAATGTTACGTTAGTGTTCCCATGGCATTTCTTCGGACCTATGCAGATAGATGATAATGCCTTTTGATTATCAAATCTATAGCGGGGTAAAGCTATAACAAGTGGATAGCGCTTACCCTGTGCTTAGCTGTTTACAGCTCCTCAATTGTATGATTATTTGATTTTCTTTCTGTTTTGTTTCTAATATGTTCCTGATACCCTCTATCGCTTGTGTAAATATTGTGATATTGGTGTATTGCACATAATAATCATTTCTTTTATTTATGTTGTGAAATTCAGACAACATTTCTCATGGAAATGAGGACGCTTTCTACTTCAGATCTCAGTCAAGCTTGGACAGGTGTGCCCTTGAATTCAACTATGTTAATGGGACAGTGCCAAACGGGAGCGTGTGCAGCACCCACAGCATGAACTCCCTCAACCGATCACAAAACTTCATTCAGGCTTCCCCAATGTCTTCCAATCTCAGCATCCCAGGAAGTGACATCATGAGACCAGACTATATCCCCAGCCATAGGCATAGTGCAATCATTGTTCCTTCCTATAGACCCACTCCGGATTATGACACTGTTATGAGGCATATGAAAAGAGGAGTTATTTACATGGAAAGCAACAGCCAGTCTTTGAGGAATCTCAACATTGGAAACACGCATGCATACAAGCAACATGGGGACATGGTCTACAGCCAACCAGAGATGCAAGAAAGGCAGCCGTATACGACACAATATAACCACCAGGGTGGGTATATCTCCACGGCACCTCAGTTTGAACAAGTGAATCAAAGTAATGCTGTCACAAACAAGACCCCCGCTAATTCCATATCCCATACAGTTAGTACGCCGGAACTAACAAACATGCAGGTGCACAGTAATCACCACCAAAGTACAGCACCTTTGTTAAGGACCTTTGTTCCTAGGCCACTGACTCAATATCCACGTCCTCGCCCTGCCACCAGTACGCCTGACCTAGCAAGTCACTGTCAGAGATACGTGAGTGGCAGTAGCCCAGATCTTGTGACCCGCAAAGTTCAGCTATCAGTTAAGACATTCCAAGAGGATAGCTCGCCTGTTGTTCATCAGTCCCTGCAAGAGGTGAGTGAGCCGCTCATGACAGCCAAGCATCACCCATCCGTCAACAAAAGGCACAGCTTGGAAGTCATCAGCAGCATGGTGCGTGGGATAGAGGCAATGACATTAAAGACTTTAAATGCACCTCTGCCACGCAGGAATACGTTGCGAGATCAACTGCAAGCAGTAGACGCGATGCCAAAGCCCCAAGTGATCCAGCAGCTTCCTCCCTGCAATCACAAAAAAACATTTTCCGATGCTACCATGGTAATACACAGTAGCGGAAGCGAAGGGGAGGAGGAAAGCTCAGAGCATGTTTCTGAAATGCCTGCCACCCATGGCCAGACTATGGAATACAGCGCTCAGTTAAAGGCGGCACTGGCTAGGATACCAAACAAACCCCCTCCTGATTATCCCGGACCAAGAAAAAGTATTAGCAATGGACCTTTGATGAATGAACAAGAAAGGATAATGATGGCTCTGGTAAGGGCCGAGGCCAGGAGTCCGGGTCCATCCCATGCCATCAATGTGACTCGACCCGAGCAAGTGGCAATCAATGGGCCCTCCCTTGGGCCATCACTCTCCGAACCAGACCTCACAAGTGTTAAAGAGCGGGTGAAGAAAGAACCAGTAAAAGAAAGACCTGTTTCCGAAATGTTTTCCCTGGAAGACAGCTTCGTAGAAAGAGAGATTCGTCTGAGGGTAAGTGTATTTGATGTGTCAAAGGTACATCTGTTAATGAAATGTTTCAAATTAAACTTGTCCTGTAAGGATGAGTATGGTGTGATTGGTCTTGATTTATGTTGGTTTCGTGTATAATTGGTTGGAAAGTTGATGGCAAATGTTTGCAAATTTAAAATTGTTATATTTTGTCGTATGAAGGTTTGGTTATACGCTGTTTATATTTTTCAGTACCAGTTGATTTAAAGGGTTTCACATAGGATTGTATCCTACTTTCCTTATGGGTTGTCTCTTACACTGGTAAGTCTTAGTAGCCTGAAAAGTGGTGTGATGCATGTATTATATAGCTGCTACCTATTGGCTAGGTGGTTGAACCTGCTTTGCAATTCAAGTTTCCAATCAGCTTACTCGGTTGCTTATAACTTTGCTAAAAAGTTAATTAAATCATAATAAAATCTCATTTTCTTTTCCACCATGCCATATGTGTTTTGTGTATGGACATTTCTGCAGTAGATCGGTGGGCGATGGGTCAGATTTGTAAAGGTGTATGCAGGACAGAACCCGGGGCAATCCCTATTGATATGCACATGTTTAACAGTCATATAACCTTCATATCTTATGAGGCGATGTTCACACTAGGTGCGAATGAGTCAACCCAGTTGGTATCCCGAGGTTATGTTCAACACCAGTCTGCAGTGTGGCACGGTGTTCGTGGCAATAACCACCGAGCACCTGTAGTCGGGTGCTCGGATTCGGTAGTCTTGTTTTCTGCGGCGTCCCGGAGTCATGGTGTTTTCGACGCCTTCACAATACGCCTTTCCCGGAGATTAAGATCACAAGGACAATAGAAAATTTCCCCTGGGAGCTATTAGACTTCCCGGTGGGCATTAGTTCAACTTCAAAATATCATCGGATTGAGAACCTGACATCTGTCATACTCGGAAAATAATTGAACATAACCTTGGGATACCAACTGGGTTGACTCATTCGCACCTAGTGTGAACATCGCCTCATAAGATATGAAGGTCATATGACTGTGACCAACGAGTGTCATCTGCTGTTTGACCCACAAGGATCTGTCCGATAAGGTTGACCGCTTCAAACTGAACTGATTCGCCCTGACGAAGTTCCGTAATGGCAAATGGAATGAAACGCGTTGGCTGTGCCTATATCAGATGAATACTGTTAAATAAAGAAGAAGATATTTAATACATCACTTAATTTTGGACTCTAATTGTGTGCACCTTCCATTTCATGTTTTTGTATCTCTGATTTATACACCTATTGGTAGCAGGTGTAGGAAGAAGTTTGCATTATCCAGAATTTAGAACGATACGATCCGAAGTGCTTGACCTGGTCTGCTGCCTTGGTCTTTTGGAACTTTGTAATTTCAGAATATTCATTAAAGAAATCTTGTTCTTAACTGACCTTCTTCATGTAAGCATACTAATATTCAACAAATACATTAGCATGTTTAGGACCTACCCGTTGCGATCCTGTAATATGCCCCCTCCACTAAATCCGTTTCCCATATAACCAAATGGTCAGTTACCCATTATCTTAATTGCAAAGATCAAATCCAATTTTTCATGACCTCTAAAGTCACAATTTATAAAACATTCAATGCCAGAGAAGCCTAGAGCTCACATGAACTAGCATTTACG
Organism: Lissotriton vulgaris; assembly: GCF_964263255.1. Classification (NCBI taxonomy): domain Eukaryota; kingdom Metazoa; phylum Chordata; class Amphibia; order Caudata; family Salamandridae; genus Lissotriton; species Lissotriton vulgaris. Next base: position 1,687,339,637 of record NC_141694.1, on the reverse strand, counting down.
TAATGTTTCATAGGAAACTGTTATGTTCGAGGCATATGGGCTGCAGATGGTACATTATGAATAGATCGCCATCTGGTGTTGGGCTCGGATGATTGCACTTTGTTTTTCTCTTGGAGAGTCTTTTGTATCTTGGTGACTCCTCCCTTGGTTGGTAGTGCGCATGGGCATCGGCTCCATCCTTAGATTGTTTTTTTCCGCCATCGGGTTCGGATGAGGATCGAGACGCTCCAGATCAACTTCAGAGAAAAGTGATTTATCGGCGCGTATTCCCTTTCCAATTCGACGGTATTGTTATCGAACGTGTTTCATTTCCATTCCGACGCGTTGCAAATTCAAAATCGAAGAAAAAACTTAGACCTACGTCGACGAACAAGAGACCTTTCTCGACGCAGTCAAGCCCGGAGTCCATGGAAAGGACTCCATTCAAGAAATGTCCAACGTGTGGTGCTAAGTTCCCACACAAGGACCTACACGAGGTGTGCAACCTCTGTCTATCGCCTGAACACGAATCCAGGGACTGCGAAGCCTGCGCAGCATTCTCCTCCAAGCTAACGATTAGAAATCGTCGAGCTCGAAGACACGAGGTTTCAAGAATGCAGTCGGAGGCGATCCCGGAGCTGTTCGGAGACGACCAAATGGAAGAAGAAGAGGATCAGTCGGGGTCGGAAGAGGACCAGTCGGAGGTTGAAGAACTCAACGAGCAACAAACCGTGAGTGACGACGTCCCCTTACCGAAAAACCGACCCCGTGCGGTAACGACCCCGCCTTCGAGCCCGGTCAAACCGCAGAAAAAAGTTTCCGACGCCCCGCCCTCGGGCCCGGCAACGAAACCGAAACTGAAACCGAAACACTCGGACTCCCACCACGTCGGATCCGAGAAAAGGGCGACATCAACTTCGACACCGAGGCTACATACAAGGGAAAGCTCGGTATCGAAACATTCCATGTCGAAACATAAACATGGTTCGTCGTCCAAGATTCACTCAATACCAAGGAAGTCGGAATCGAGTAGACACTCGGTGCCGAAAACACCGAACATTGACGATCGAAAACATAAGCACCTTTCGGAACCAGGGCCTTCGGTACCGATTCAGGAGCAACAGACAGATCCCAAACAAAAGATCTTGTTTATTGATCCGCAAACTGGCAAAGTAGTGACGAAGAAGAGAAAGAATGAACAGACAGAAGATAAATCTCTTCCTTCAAAAAAGAGAACACTGGGGACAAATACAACTCCTCCTACTTCTCCTAGACATAAGGTCACACCCTCTTCTCCTATTCCTCACACTATGCCAAATATTCCTACACCTTCCACACCAAGACCATCTACACCTCAGTCTGATGTAGACAGTGATCTAGGGGAGGGAGAACCTCAAGGGGATGACAAAACTATCCCAGATGAGGATGACCCATGGGAAAATTATGACGTAGGGTCAGATGAAGACAACGACCCAGAGTTATATCCCTCAAAGCCTTCACCACCTGATGATAACACAGGGTTTGCGCAGCTCATTAATAGGGCAGCAAAATATCATAAGGTAGATATACATACAGAACCCCAAATAGAGGATTTCCTGTTAGAAACGCTACCTAATGCACAAAGAACATCAGGTACTCTCCCTATGTTGAAGGGTCTTCTCAGTCACACAGAAGAAATATTCAAAGACCCAGTGAGGGCTAGGGTGTTAAACCCAAGAATTGATAAAAAATATAAGGCGGCTCCAAAGGATCCAATCTTTATTAAAGGGCATGTACCCCTGGACTCGCTGGTGGTCTCAAACGCTCGTAAAAGAGCAAACTCATTATCTACAGGAGAGACTCCTCCACCTGATAAAGAGTCAAAATTAATAGATGCATCAGGCAAGAGAGTAGCATCACAGGCGGCAAATAGCTGGCGTATAGCCAATACACAAGCACTACTCGCACGTTATGACAGGGCACATTATGATGAATTAGAAAAACTCATCACACATCTCCCCAAAGAACATCAGAAAAAGGCAGATCAGTTAGTACAGGAAGGTAAAATAATAACTAATACTTCCATTAAGTGCGCCCTAGACGCAGCAGACACTGCAGCAAGATCCATAAACACCAGTGTAATGTTGAGGAGACATGCATGGCTTAGAATCTCAGGATTCAAACAGGAAGTACAAACGGCACTACTGAACAAACCATTTGATCAAAAAACACTGTTTGGCTCAAGCACAGATGAGACCTTAGAGAAAATGAAAAAGGATACAGAAACGGCTAAGTCAATGGGAGCATTGCAACAGCCAACACAAAGAGGTTCCTTTCGTAGATCCACCTATAGAGGGGGCTCAAAGAATACAGGAACAAACCAGCAATCCACCTCTTTCACACCAACATCACCCAGAGGTAATTCAAGAGGAAGTTACAGAGGTAACAACAACAAGGGTAGAGGCCGCGGAAATAATAACAACCGCAACGCCTCAACCCCAAAACAGTGACTTCATAGAACTCCCCCCAGACCACATAACACCGGTCGGGGGACGTCTAGCACAGTTCCTACCTGTCTGGGAAAACATCACATCAGACAAGTGGGTGAGACAAATTATCCAACATGGTTATTGCCTGGAACTCACAGCTACCCCACCAAACATCCCCCCCAAACAGCGTCCAATGAGTCAAGATCATCTGACATTATTAAGGGAAGAAGTACTAGCACTTATACAAAAGCATGCAATAGAGAAGGTCCCAAAAAATCAACAGGGAACAGGGGTATACTCTCTATACTTCCTAATCCCCAAGAAAGACGGGTCCCTAAGACCAATATTAGACCTCAGACCTCTCAATGCTTACATAAATTCGGAGCATTTCCACATGTCACGCTCCAACAAGTACTCCCTTTACTGAAGAAAGGGGACTTTCTTTCTACACTGGATCTAAAAGACGCTTACTTTCATATCCCAATTCACAAAGCCCACAGAAAATACCTAAGGTTTGTTTTAGAAGGACAACACTATCAGTTCAAAGTCCTTCCGTTCGGTGTCACAACAGCACCGAGAGTGTTCACAAAATGCCTAGCTGTGGTGGCAGCACACCTAAGAAGACAACAAATACATGTCTTCCCATACTTGGACGACTGGCTAATAAAGGCCAAGTCAAAAGAGGAATGTCTTCACAACACACAGAAGACAATTCAATTGCTGCACCACCTAGGGTTTACGGTGAACTACAAGAAATCACACCTGCAACCAAACCAGATTCAGCAATACCTGGGGGCTACGATAGACACAGAAAAGGCAATAGCATACCCCAACCCAATCAGGATACAGACAATGGTCGGGTTAATACAAAGATTTCAACCGCAACACTCACTACCAGCACGAGTGTTTATGCAACTATTAGGCATGATGTCCTCCTGCATACTGCTAATACCACATGCCAGGCTACAAATGCGCCCACTACAAGAGTGTCTAGCGACACAGTGAAATCCGGCTCAAGGTCAGATTGCAGATCTGGTGTTGGTAAACGACCGGACGTATCGCTCTCTGAAGTGGTGGAACACAGAAAACATTTCCAAGGGACGGTCGTTCCTAGAGCCAATTCCACAAGTTATAATAACAGCGGACGCATCGCTCTCCGGATGGGGAGCGCATATGGACAGATACACAGTGCTGGGGAAGTGGAGTGTGCAGCAAAAGAAACTGCACATCAACTACCTAGAACTATTAGCAGTATTTCTAGCACTAAAAGCTTTCCAAATGCAAATAACAGGCAAAGCAGTCCTGATCAGAACAGACAACATGACTGCAATGTATTATATTCAAAAACAGGGGGGGACACACTCTCTCCAACTGTCCAAACTAGCACAGGACATATGGAGATGGGCCATTCCTCAAAAGATCTACCTGTTAGCGGAACACCTACCAGGAGTTCAAAATCAGATAGCAGACATCCTAAGCAGACAGTCGGAACAAGTACACGAATGGGAGCTGCACGACCAAATACTGCAGCCATTCTTCCAAAAATGGGGGCAACCAGAGATAGATCTGTTTGCCAATCATCAGAACGCAAAATGCAAAAACTTCGCATCCAGGTACCCACACCAACGGTCCCAGGGCAATGCACTGTGGATAAATTGGTCCAACAAATTTGCTTACGCCTTCCCTCCTCTACCACTAATTCCGTTACTGGTTCGGAAACTGCAGCAACACTCAATGACAATGATACTAGTGGCACCCACGTGGGCAAGACAGCCGTGGTTCACCACGCTGCTACAACTCTCACAAGTACCACATCAAAAGCTAAAATTATTACCCATGCATCTTACACAGAACCATGGAGAAATAATGCACCCAGATCCCAAACAACTGAACCTAGCGATCTGGCTCCTGAGGTCATAGAGTTTGGGTATTTAGATTTACCACCAGAATGCATGGAAATCATTAAACAAGCAAGACGTCCTACCACCAGAGCATGCTATGCAGCAAAATGGAAGAGGTTTGCTATACACTGTAACAGTAAGCACATCAACCCTCTGGACGCATCCACTAAACAAATCATTTGCTATTTACTACACTTGCAGCAATGTAACTTAGCATATACCTCTATCAGAGTTCATCTCGCAGCCATAGCGGCGTACCTACAAAACAGGCAACATCTTTCACTGTTTAAAGTACCGGCAATTAAAGCTTTCATGGAAGGACTCAAAAGAGTCATTCCACCAAGAAGACCACCTTCCCCAGTCTGGAATCTCAACATAGTGCTTACCAGACTAATGGGGCCACCCTTTGAACCTATGCATAGGTGTGAAATACAATTCCTCACATGGAAGGTGGCCTTCCTCATAGCTATCACGTCACTTAGAAGAGTAAGTGAACTGCAGGCTTTTACGATTCAAGAACCATTTATGCAGTTACACCAAAATAAAGTGGTTCTTAGAACAAACCCAAAATTCTTACCAAAGGTAATTTCAGCATTCCACATCAATCAGTCAGTGGAATTACCGGTTTTCTTTCCAAAACCACAAACAGTAGCAGAAAGAGCCCTACATACATTGGATGTTAGAAGGGCCATATTGTACTATATAGAAAGAACACAAACTTTCAGAAAGACAAAACAGCTATTTGTTGCGTTTTCTCCTACACATAAAGGCAATCCCATCTCCAAAGCGGGCATTGCCAGATGGATTGTAAAATGCATTCAAATATGCTACTTAAAGGCAAATAGAACATTAACTGTTCCTCCTAGAGCTCACTCTACACGTAAACTAGGAGCATCTATGGCATTTCTGGGAAACATTCCACTAGATGACATATGCAAAGCAGCTACCTGGGTTACACCGCACACCTTCACAAAACACTATTGTGTAGATGTGCACACAACAAGCTAGAGTGGGACAAGCAGTATTAAAAACATTGTTTCAGACAGTTGCAACAGACACGGGCGACCACTGCTAGGGAGAGAACTGCTGTTTAGTCTATTCATAATGTACCATCTGCAGCCCATATGCCTCGAACGGAATATGCTACTTACCAGTATGCATCTGTTCTTGGCATAGAGGGCTGCAGAGTGGTACATGCCCTCCCAGCCTCCCCGGAAACCCGTGTCTGTTCCAACATGATCTTATTTAGATACACTTACATGGGCATTCTTATCTGTATTCTACTATACTACTCCATCTAACCCTACTATGGCAAAACAATCTAAGGATGGAGCCGATGCCCATGCGCACTACCAACCAAGGGAGGAGTCACCAAGATACAAAAGACTCTCCAAGAGAAAAACAAAGTGCAATCATCCGAGCCCAACACCAGATGGCGATCTATTCATAATGTACCACTCTGCAGCCCTCTATGCCAAGAACAGATGCATACTGGTAAGTAGCATATTCCTTATGCAAAATGACCAAGAGCCTTAGTCTTCAGGTACTCACTGTTAAGCTTGATGACCCTGGGTGCTTGTGCTTTTTGAGAGAAGTACACAGAGCTGCCAATTGTAGATCAGTATTTGTAATACTCCGTTACACGTTCAAAATGGCTAGAACAATACACCAAGTTTTGCATGCATAAACAGACCTGCCCTAAAGGACTCGAGTTGAGATAGTCACGAAGCGTAGCTTATTTTGCCAACACTAGTTGATTCTGAGTAGCTCTATTAATTGTCGTTGTATTCACTAAAGCATGTCAGTGTAACATTTGAGCATGCAAGAGATAAGAAATTGAAAGTCAAATGCAACTTCACCTTGAACCGAGGCAACAACAGGAGAGGAGCAGCTGACCTGGGGCAATTGGAGTTACGTGAGGGTGTGGCTAGGCAATATATACATATGTGTGTATATATGTATGTATATGTTTATCACTTTAGACCCGAGGAGGCTTTTATGCAGAAGACATTTTTGCAGGGTAATAAACCTTGTCTCCAAAGTGTACAAAGATCACAACATGACTGAACTTACCATGTGCAATTCAGAAAAAGAAAGTGCATAGTGACAATGTAAAGTGCCAATGTGCACGCAGCACAAAATACACAGTAGCTAATAAAATAAAAGGGGAGAGTTTCTGACAAACCAAGTCAATGAGTGAATTCTAAAAACACTTAAATTTCTTGTTCATGGAGGAGCCAAGCCGGCGACTGCAATGGCCGCTTAGTCCCTCAGCTCCGATCCCCATCTCCTCCCGGGATCACATCCTGCATGAACTACCGCAGCGAGACGGAGTGCACGGGGACATGAAAGCTTCCGATTATCGAGGGTGAAGTCCCGAGGTTCGTGCCTGCCTGTGGAGGCGAGATATGGCCGGCGACGTTCGCGGACCGCAGCAGCCCTGAGACCGGGGACTCGGCCAGACTAAGAGGCTGGTCCCCGAGTGAATAACAACGGCCGCCGGTGGCCTGGAGGGACCGGTCAGCTCCGAAGTGGCGAGTAGCGGCCGTTCTTCTGGCAGGCTCATATTGGCAGACTGTGAGCACGTGTGGGGACCGAGACTATCACTGTGCCCCTGTGTAGACAGATAGTGCGACACGATTTTTACTTGTTCTCCGCCGAGAAGTGTTTTGCTACTTGTCCCGCTTCTGGTGGGAGGCTCCCGAATTTCCTACGAGCTGCCATTAAGCTGAACTGACTCCAGCGGTGACTTTTAATTGATCTCGGTGGCCCTGCCGGTGGAGCTGCACTGCTCGCTGCCTTGCTGCCCGCGCCGCGGCCCCACTCCGGACCTGCTCCGACCCGTGCTAATATGGAGAAGGGGAACATGGTACACGGGGGGCATGGAACTGATCTGCACCTTGACGATTTGCTGGCCTCCCTAGCTGCCCTCCGTGACACCTTGGTGCAGGGCGCCCGATTATTGGGGAGCAAGTTGGATAAAGTGACCCTCGCGGTGGAGCGAATGAGATCGGCTGACCCGTTAATGCACAGCGAGACGCCGTCTTCAGCGCCCAGAAGCTTCAAGATGGCGCCTACTACTGCAGCTGGAGGGTCGAAAACACTGTGCCTCGCGACACTCCATTATTGTACTATTGGATGCACTGGACAGTCTGGAGGCGCTAAACTGGATCTGACTGATAGACCCTTTTCCTACGACCTGCTGCTCGGGATCCTGGTGCTGCTCCTGCCGTGTTTGGACATTGAAATGTTGTTCTCCTGTGTTGCTTCGTCACATGAAGTGAGGAAGGCCTGTTTCGATGCCAGGTCTTGCCCGTCGCACTTGCTGGAGATTGCTACTGTTGCTGGATCTGGTGATATAAGCAAGACTGGACAAGGATAAATGACTCTCCTCCGGGTCATCGTCTTTTTTGCTGGGGCTGTGAGGGTTGCGCGACACGTTGCCTAATTTAATACTGCGCCGGGTTGAATTTGTCCCTTGCGACTTGTTTAATTCGATCTGTTTCTTGCTGCTTTAGTTCACATCCTGTGCAGATATAACGATTATGTGAGGGAGAGGCCGAGGGACTGCTAAAGGTTTGCTCTTTATATTTGTTTGTGGCTTTTGTTGCAAGGGGTGCTGCTTTCATAACGTTGTTATTATAGTGGGTATAGCGGCTTTGGGGAGCAGAATGTACTGTTTTATGGTCAATCCTGTTTAATGCGTGCTACTGCCTACGCTCCGCTCGCAGTAGTCCCGACTGTGCATACCTTGCTCAATGATAACCCCTTGTACCTATATGTTTTGATTGCCGACTAGGGGCACCGACTGCCCGGGAGCGGGTCTGTTTCCCTCCTCCTCCACTTTTTATATTTTTCCCTACTGTGGGGCAGTTCCGGGGTGACAGGCACGCTGTTAGTGGGTTAGACCGTAGCCATTACAGGGGTGCAGGGTGGGGGTGCGGGGGGGGTTTGTTATTTTAGTTTTTTTTGTTCTATGGTCCCTATCGCTCTTTTCCGGCTTTGGGAGGGTTCTTCCTCTTTCGTAGGGTTGGCTGTCTCTGGGTCTCGCACCTTTTTTCTTTTTCCGGCATCTCCACAAGCCTCTGTTTCCTGTTCTTGGGGGTGGGTTCTCTGGGCTCATATTTGGAAATGTTGCTTTCTGTAATGCTGCTTATCGTTCAGTCTTATCGCTGCGGCTGCTCAGATTATATAGTTGCAGTAGTCATAACCTATCTCCGATTGTAAATGGGGTGCGTCCCCCCTGTTTCTTTTGTGTCTTCTTTTTATGTAAGGTGTGCAGTCCTTGTTGTTGCAGCCCCCTCTCTTCTTCTAAAATTAAAAATGAAAACCTCATATCCTGTGTCGCATACCCCACAGTCACGTCTGGTGTAATTTGAAATATCTTGATTGTAGATGGGCCTACGGCCTACGGTTCTCCTGTTTCTATTGACTGTCTTTGCGGCCGGCCATGATGGTTGTGGGCTTGCGCATGTATCTCCTTGTTTTTTTCAATAAAGGTTTTCAAAAAACTTAATTATAAGGGTGGGTCGAAAATTGGGTGTGGTTAAAGCTTTCCACAGCGGGGTCCGTAATGTATTTACTAAAGTGGTGAGTGTTTCCCTAGCATCTGTTAATTCAACACCACACCTCAAACTGTTGCTCCCTCTGAAAAAAAACCAAATACAACAACCACCCTCCCTTAAAAGATCTGTTTTGTCATGGCAGCACACAGGACCCTCTTCTTATATCTGGGATGATTCCATGTCTGTGTGGATCAAAATCAACTGTACTGGGCTCCTAATAGATTACTTTTTGAGACACTACATCAAATTTAGATTACCTCATTGGCATCTTTATAATGTCTTCTGTGACAGCCAAATGCTTGGCAGGATTTTCGAATATCATGATTTATCAGAATCCCTGCAACTGCCTGGACTCTTCTTATTTTCGAAGCATCTTAAAAAAAGAAGGCCTTAATTACTCTAAGCAATTTTTGTTACCAGGTTGGTCAAGATGGGAATCTAAGCCCAAAGAGAGAGAACTGGGTCCAATCTTACCCCTTTGTCCTCATCTGCACCTCCTTGGTATTTACACACCAGGAGAATGTTCCTGAGAGTGGTCCTTGGTAGGACTTCTTTGTATGGAACCTGCATTGTAATAGCGCAGCAGTACGTATTCTAGATGTGTATTGGTGTAAATTTGAAGCTGATCATTTCCAACCACTTACTTGTTTTTAAAATCTTGAAATCGATCTGCTAGTTTTAAGGGAGTGTCTAAACAGTGCAAGGGAGAATATATTTTGGAACTACTTTCAAAGATAACATTATTTGGAAGACTTTTAGAAATCTGGATGTAAGAAAACCTTGCTTTTATAATTCTGCTGTAAAATGTCAAACCACAGAATTTATAAATGTTTGACTTTTGATTTTCTAAATTTGGGGTAGGGCTAGCAGTCCAGTGAGTTCCTTTAATGCTATATTATTCCTAAAATCCTATAATAGTCCAAGGGCAACTTTCCTGATGCATTTCCATAGATTTCTTTAAGCAGTGTTACTGCAAAAACTGCTAAATGGAATTCCACCAAATTTGTCAGGAAGCTAGATCTTGGTCCTCAGATTGTGATTTGGTTTAAATCCGTTCAAGTAGTTTTTCAAAAATGAAGGTACAAAAATATCTATATATTTGGATGGTTGGTTCCGAGGGACTCCCTCAAGAATCTCCCGGGAGAGCCAATTAAAAAATAGTGCGTTCTGATTAGCCCAGGGAGCTTTTTTCCCCTTGGGCCAATTCACTCGCGCAGGAGTCGGACTCCCGCAGGAGCGAGCACTCTGATTGACTGCCAGCAACGTGAGAAAATGTTTTGCTGACAGCCTCGGAGACTTATTCCCCTGGCCTGAAGAAAAGAAAAAAACGAATATAGAGGGACCGGGTTGGGACATTCTGTCCCCCCATGCCCTGTGGGGGAGAACCCGAAGGACACTCCTGAGGGGCCCCCCAAAAAATTATATATATCTAGAAGCTGGCACATACTACGTACAGACCCAGTTATTGGATGTGATGTTCCTGAGAGACCACTCATCACATTCAGCAAATCACGGTCTATAAAGGACATGGTAGTCCACAGTCACTTAGCTTCTGTAAAATCAACAGGACAGAGCACCCTGAAAGAAATGTCGGGGTTCTTTCCCTGTGGAAAATGTCGCGCTTGTGAGCATAGCAGAAGGGTGCTTTCCTATGCCATTCCAGGTGTAACCCTACCCAAGAAGATCAAACATTTTATCACATGTACTACACCATATGTGGTATACTGTTTGAGCTGCCCCTGCGGCCACAAGTACATAGGGAGCACGATCAATGGGGTAAAAATGCGAATTTTAGAACACCAACGCGCCATAATGAACAAAGATGTTTCCTATCCGGTGGCCAGACATTTTGCCCAAGCCCACCAGAGTAATCGGGACCTACTTCAGTTCTTCGGTTTGGACCATGTACCGCTTAACCCTAGGGGGGGGATAGGCTGACACGCCTCCGCAGGCTAGAGTCGCGATATATTATAGACATGCAGACGAAACAGCCGGGTGGGTTAAACATCGGAGAGGAATTGGGTATACACCTGGGGAAATGAATATCCAACTTGTATTCGGTTGTTTCATGATTACATTCATTGAATGGTATAAGCAGACATAATGAAATAAGAACTGTACTTATTGTAAATAGGTAAGCCTCATGCATGCTCGAACCAGGATGGTTTCAAGGATGAAAGACGAAATTTGAAATCTGAAATTTTTGAATTTATTCCATTCTTATGGATCTGTGCCTTTAATTTTAATTCTAATCTTTCTGCAATTTCTAGGTTCTCTGTTAAATTTTTGGTAATCCTCTTCAATTTCTTTCTATTCCATCTTCTTTTTAGAATCCTAGAAATAATAGAAGGCTTCCCCTCTGTTTCCATCTCCTTTTTCACCTTCACAGCATATCATTTCTTTGCCATTATGCTTTTCCTTTTTCTTTCCCTTATGAATATGGTTCACCTTAGATGGGATATTTGGGTGAGCCGATATACGGCTCAATTACCAAGTGTATCAGGTACATCGATCAAATATGACCTTTTCTTTCGATTGTGGCACTCTTTGGATGCATACTCTCATTAGCCTTGAGTGAAATCAGCGTTCACTGGGTTGACCGATCAGGGGAAGAATTGTTGGAATGTAAATATGTATATATATAATTGTCAAAGTTAATTGATGATAATGTGATTTGTTGCATTGTGATGTGGCCGCTAGATCATGTCGGTGATACGCCGATACACGGCGAGATTAGTTTAATTTTCACCGACTTGAGTTATAATTTTATGCTAATTTAGCATTAGAATAACATCTCAACCCAGAGTGCAACTGTATAAGAATTCAACTTTACAGAATGGTGTTCACAATGCATAGAATGTATATTGTGTAAATATTTGTGAATATGGGGTCATAATGCCATGATATGCTGATACACAGCAAAATTATTTCTGTTTTTGTCATCTAAAACGATGAAAAGAGGCATTAGTACATCATGAGGGTTAAAACGCATTGCAAATATGTCAGTGTGTTTGATATTTGAACCCACTTAGAAATGGCCGCCATAATGCCAATACTTGCACGCTTATCCTTTTTTCCTTCTCACTAAACAGGAAATGTAATGTATATATGGTGCCGGATAGAACGGCAAACGGTAACACTGACGAAGGACTAGAGGTCCGAAACGCGTCTGTTTGTTTTGGTCAGAACGCCTGATTAAAATCTTTTTGCAACATACCCCCGCGAGTGCGTTTTTCGTCCCTGGAGGATGGGTCGAGTGGAGCTGCAATATCTATATATATATATATATATATATTTGAGCCCTCTCCTAGCTCATTTTGGGCCTTGGGGACCTCTGTGGGCACCGGGACACCCACCTTTCACCCGGGTAATGAGGTTTCCGGTGCCTATGAAGGCTGGGCGTGGTCCATGTAGGCTCCTCACCTTTTTTTATTGATTTGGCCCCAGGAGATGGGATACTGGGGCCTAAGGAGGCTCGTGGAGTAGGTGTGTATGACCGCCTCCCCTCTTTTATGTATATTTGGCCTCAGGGAATGGGGTCCCCAGGGCCTAATAATGCTCCGGAAGAGGTGCTGCACACCGCCCTCCCCTTGGAGTTTGGCCCCCGGGGCTCAAAAAGGCTTGGAGAAGGGGGCCCGCTCCCTTTTAAAAAAAATTGTATTTGGCCCAGGGTGTATGGTTCCCGGTGCCTAGTAAGTATAAGGCTGCATACCGTCCTCTACAGTTTATTGTATTTGGCCCCTAAGATGTGGGCCCGGGGGCGAATTAACGGTCCGGGAGTGGTGCTGCTCCCGTTAATATATGTTTTGGCACCAGGGGATTAGGTTCCCGTGGCCCAAAGGCCGACCCTATGCTGCTCACCATAAAGGCTGTTCATGACGTGGGGTTGGCACCCCTGCTGGGTGATTGGCCATAGAGTCTGGCGCAGGCCAGGCCCCGTGGCCAACCTCCCACTGCACACTCCCAAAGGATGATGTGCACAGTGGGGGGTTGTCTGCCTGCAGAGAGTTGGATGTCTTTCGGGTAACCCACACCATGTTTGACCAAAGAGCATGCGCTGCGTGGGGTTGGCTGCCTGGAGGGTGGGTGGGGATGGCTGTCTTCAGGTGGGTTGGCCACAGGGCCTGACTGCAGGCCAGACATGGTGGCCAACCCACTGCTATGCACTGCCAAAGGCCGTGCACAGCGTGGGGTTGCTGCCTGTTGGTGGTTTGCCTCAGGGACAGGCCTGCGGTAAACTCCCATCTGTGCATATACAAAGGCTGCGCGCGGGGGAGGTTGGCTTTATGTATAGTAATAAAACATGACTTTACATTATAAAAAACTCTAGAAATTCACTGAAAAACCCAAAGGTTAAAGTAACGTTATAATTAGGTGATTAGGTGATTAGGTCAGTTACAACATTAATGTTTTGAAATATCCAAAAAAACAGAAATTAAGCAGTTATAGTTATCTCAAGTAACTATAACTTGTGCTGTAAGGTAACTATAACTCACATCCTCCTCATACACTGCTATTTGCCCCACATATTACATCACTCGTGACATCTTCCATGTCATCATTGATAATATCACTGCAACATTTGCAATTAAATTATAGATGAGAAATGTGCATGGTGGGGGATCAAATTATAATTACCTTAGGGCACAAGTTATAGTTACTTGAGAGAACTGTAACTGGTGAATATTTTTTTTATTCAAACTGCTAATGTTGTCACTGATATATTCACCTGAATATAATGTTACGTTAATCTTTATTTTTTCCAGTGGTAAAAAAAAGTATACTTATAGTTTTCTATATACACACGCACTACAGTATTGTCACTACGAGCATACACAGTTCTTCTTTCTAACATGAGCCATAGGCTATCAGCTGTTTACAAGAAATATATTTGCTTTAAAAATATTTCTGATGGAATCCAGTCTGAACCGAAACATGCTTGTGTGAGCAGGTGCTCCTTTGGCACCTAATGAAGGATAAAGGTTGTACTGGAGGTTTGCGCTTCTGGCGTTAGTACGCATACCTTTGCCTGGCAGTTACAGATTATGAAGATTATACACACATTCCTGCATTTTGCTGCGATTATTAATAATCACTCTGAGATAAAAACATGCCTTTTCTTGTCGCAACTATTTAGAGTAAGGAGAAAATGGCAACCCTTGAGACACAGAAGAGGCCTTTGATGCGGGCAGCCTTGAATGGGCTCTCTGTGGCGCGAGTACCAGTGCCTGAGGATAACCAGGATGACACTGCCAAAATGCCAACGGATGAGATGGTGAGATTGGTTCTTCTTAAACGTTTATTGTTCCTTGCGTTAGGTGTGCAACACCTGCACTGCTTTAAGTTCTAACAAATAGACTTCTGTGAATCACTGTTAAGAATTCTGAACATATTTGCATCTTTTTATACATGGTTGTGAATTTGTGCTTGGTGCGAGGTCTCTGCATTGTTAGGAATCTGCTAGCATGGCTACGTTTTATCCACTTTAGCGCCTTAAATGTTTATATTATTATTATTATTATTGAAACCTCAGAGCCATGGGTTCAAGCTCTAAAAAGGTCTATTCTGTCATTAATATTTCCAAATAATATAAACTTGGCAAAACATATGTATTGTGAACTTGCAGAAGATCTGCATGCAGTAGTGGAAACTGAAGGTGTGTGAGGCACAGTGCCCAGGTACCATGTGGCACAGTTATCCCTGAGCATGTATGCCCCCTGCAGCTAGCGGGGGGAGTACATGTAGTCACAGTGCTATCGCAGGTTACAACATAAGATGGCCATAGGTGGTAGCTGTGTGATCAGGTGACGGTTCCAATAGGCAGATGTCGACCAAAAGTGTAACTCTCTTACCTCGTTGGGGTAGAAGAAAGGCCCAGCAGACACTGGGGAACAGAGTGTATAATGAGGTCACCCGAGTGGGATGGCCATAAAGAGACAAAAGTGGTTGATGGGGTGGGTGCAGAGAAGGTGGCCCCACAAATAAACCCCGGCAAATGGAGTGCCGCCGATCAGGGGTGGGTGCAGAGAAGGTGGCCCCTCAAATAAACCCCGGCAAATGGAACGCCGCCGATCAGGACTTATGGGCGTGATAATCGCAGGTGGGGAGTAGGGGTAACCATGGGATGAGCCTTGGTTCAGGTGGAAAGTGTTGATGAGGGTATAAAATATACTGTTGTTTAGTTGGCTCATGGCCTCTGCACTGTACATTTCCCTGCTGAGGAGTACTGCATTCTCCCCCTTATCTGCCGGGATTGGTGACAGCATCTAGGGACTCTATCGCCTGTCTTTGAGACTGTGATAGGTTGTGGTGTGGATTGTCCCTCTCCAAATTTTATGTCGAAATTGGTCAAGGTTTTTAGTTATGAAAACCTTGGTCTCAGAAGGAGCTACATCTGTTTTGTGTGTAGACGTGTGTGTGTCATATATATATATATATATATATATATATATATATATATATATATATATACCGTGTTTTTTTTGTGTCCCCCCCCCTTTTTTAAAAATGTTTTTAAAATTTATTATTTTTTCTTTATTAGTGGGCTGCCCCCAAATGTCCATTTTTTAAATTGCCTTTATCTCCCTATGCCCCTACCTAACCGTACAAATACCTATAAAACCCAATACCCCTAAACCCTCAAAATAACCTTACCACCCTATAAACCTACCCACCCCTAAACCCAAAAAAACTCTTGCCACCCAATACCCCTACCTACCTCTAAACATATTTACCCACCCTATACCCACTCTCTATCCCTAAAAATACCCTTCCCACCCTATACCCTTGCCCACCCCTAAGCCATAAAATTACCCCTACTGCCCTATACCCTTTACCCAACTCTGAACCCTAAAAATACCCATACTGATCTATACTCACTCACCTCTAAACCCCACAAATACTCTTACCACCCTGTACCACTACCCACCCTGTACCCTAAATTATATAATATATACTTACCTTGCGCAGTAAAGGCATTGCGTGGTAACAACTGCCCAGTAAAGAATTTTCCCCATATATGTGTATGTAGCTCATCAATACATTCAATGAAAGTGGGAAGATATTGAAGTTGAGTAATTTAGGAAACAGTATGGGCACAGTGGAGTAAATGTAGTGCATGAGGATTGCAATAGTAAGCTCATAACGACGTGCTGAACATTAATTTGAGCATTATAAGATCAAAATTGTAAGGCATTTTTACCATAGAAAGCGAGACAAGAACTAATATGCTAAACTGAAAGTTTTACAGTTTGATTTACTGTTTTAGAACTCGTATATGTATCTTTGTGTCACAGCAATAAGTGGTGCGTTCGAATGATATGTCAGACAAAGGTGATTTCTAACTTAGTGAGACAAGTACTAGATTAGTTGCAGCAAGTAAGTGATAGTTAACCGGCAGGAATGTTCATTCCACCGTTAGTTCTTTGAGATTAGTGATGGTGTACCTGAGGCCAAGCTATTGTTAAATATTGACCCTTTTTGATGGTAAGCCGGGTGAAGGAAAAATCGACATGGAAGCCATCATCCTAAAAAGCATAGAGTATAGTGAGTAAGTATGTGTGGAGTTAGGAAAGTCCCATGAACAGAGAGCACCTGTGTCCAGCCTAACATATAATAAGTGACTATCATTCCACTGGTTCATATTGAAATGGGCGGAGTGCTGGACACCCAGTGAAGGATCGAGCCAGAGCTTGGAAGATATTAGAGAGACTGGGGGTGAAAGGGGATCATCTATGTTCCGAAGATCTGATAGCTTCATAAGAACATAGATACAGTCTCAATACTTTCTGGTATCTGATCATGAGACTCCATGATTTTAACACAGACCTGATAAATGAATCTCTAGCCAAGGAAGAATATCCAGACACTCCATTCAGAGACTTTGAAACTACTAACTTGCTCCAGACCAAATTCAGATCTCCTGGACCAAGTAAAATCTGCTGACGGTTGAGAAAGCACAGCATTGTTTCAGGAGTATATGGAACAAAGCAAGGTACTGTATGACCACCAATTAGGTTTTAGACCAGTGTGTGGAAAGAAGAGTGGGACATCTAAAATCTGTATCAAAAGTTATTAGGACTACTATTCTCTGGTACCTATCTGCAGCCGGTGATGTTGTGGGCCACATTATCCCATAATACAGATTACGTTTTTGACTGGATCAGATCATTTCTTAACAATAGGGTTAATTGAATTACTTCCCAGCCATAACAACTTAACAAGTTGGATAAAGTTACCCTGATATATACCACATCATTGTGCTAAGACATGGCTTACAGGCAGCATGTTGGGGTGATACCAAACATCAAAATAAGTAGAAAAGAGTCCCTATGGATGGAATCCCGATTGAGTCAGGGAAAAGTATGTGCTCACCTAAATGCAAGGTTAGCTGATGGTAGCTATGGTATATTTTTAGAGATGGGATGGGGAGGCGAACAAACAAGTTTAGGAACAAATTACTAGTGGGTGAAGGTAATGTAAACCAGTATTCGCAGGATACATTGTTATAACACAATAGGTTAGAATTAAATGCAAGAAGAATCTAATAAGGGGTTACTACTTTGCTGTTTTTTAAATCTGTTTACCCCAGAGCTTTTTTCTCAACCTAATCTGTTTGATAGCATCCATTTTGGAACATAAGTATCTCAGTTACAACAGCTATGAATTAAATCAAAGCAAGTAAATTATTTGAAGCATTGAACCCATTTTTACAAAACCACACTTTGTGGAATATTAATTGTTTAGATTTTATAACTTTTGGGGCATCCTACCAATTGTTTACTGATCACTTCAGGTTTAATCACTCCTTCCCTCGTAAATAGCTGAAGAGTTAGGTGATGTTTAGTACCTGCAATATCTCTTCTCAACAGAGTAAGATTGTATAGCCATATCATATGTTAGAAAAACATGAATTCTGAAATTTTCCCTCACTCAATATGTTCTCTTTTTTTGCTTTGGTTTTATTTATTATATTGTTGTTTGATTTTTTTTCATCCTACTGATAGTCTTTAAATTAGTGCCAACACGCATAGCATTTTTAGACAAGTACTAAGATTTAATGCATACTGTGGCATTTGACTGTGTGATAGTTGAAAGCACCTTCTGCATTTCTCCAGTCCAACTTCTTAGCCAAAGAGATAAGGAGAATTTAATAGGCTTTTCGCACTTACTTTTCCGGAGATCGTTTGAAGGCGAATCTGTGGACCAGTACGGTTTGGGTTTCACCAGTTTGTGTGCAAAACGTGGCTTTAATTGTATGTTTTCTAGGGAGGATGTCAGACAAATTCACACCAGGTAAATCTGAAGGCAGTTCTTACTCCATTCCTCCCTGGGGTCACTCCGAGTTGTGTTTCTGGTTCAGGACATTTTGTTGATGGGATCACTCTGGTGTTGATCTCCAATACAGTGCCCTCTGGCGTTAGTCTGAATGCCTGTCTGTAGACACTTTAACACTTTAGTCTCTTGACAGCAAGTCTCTGCTAAGGTGAATTTGGCAGTTCATGCCTTTGGGTGAATAGTAGTCTTTAATACCTTTGAAATCGGTGCCGCTTGCTGCTAAATTACTAGTTGTGCGAGGAAACCGGTTTCATTGGACTTCAGTAATGCTTTGCGCTCTCTTTCTCTTGTCTTCAAATTGTGCAAATTCCGCCTTTTATACTATTGCCAGGTAGGTCGCTCCCCCCCGCTTCAGCTGAACCGGCCCTTGTGCCTGACCCTTGCTTCTGCTGCCCATTCCTGGGCGCTGTTTTTTTTCCCTCCCTAACCCCACCACCCCCCTCCCAAAGCCCACTTTCCTGCCGCTGCGGCCCCGCGCCCATAGGCTAAACCCCTGCCTCCCAGCTACTCTTCCCTCCCATCTCCCTTAGCGCGCAGTGAGAAGGACCCCTGACCTTGCCAGGTAGGTCGCTCCCCCCCGCTGCACCAGCCTTTGTGCCTGACCCTTGCCCCTGCTGCCTATTCCTGGGCCCTGTTTTTTTCTTTCCCTTGCCCCCCCTGCCCACAGCCCGCTTTCCCGCTGCTGCTGCCCCTACGGCACCGCCCCCCTGCACCCATTGGCTAAACCCCTGCTCCTGCCTCCCAGCTACTCCTCCCTCCCAGCTCCCCTTCAAGTGGAGGCAGCTGCGCAACGGCGCAGCAGAAGCGCAGAGCGGGCGCGCCGCTGGCACGCATAAGGCAAGCCCGTCTTCGCCTGGACCGCGCCCAGCGCTAGAACCCCTGGATCCCGCGAACGCCACGACACCAGACTCCACAACGACGCCAGCAGCCTCGATGCACTCAACGCCGGCCAAAACCACGCCTGCTTTCAGGCTGCCCTGAAACGGACCCATGGACCCTTTTCCTGCCGCACCTGCAGCTTCACCTGCGACAGAATCACCAAACCTCCAAGGACTGGACCCAACCACCTCCGCTGCATACTCCTCAACACCCGCTTTGCAGGCAAACACACCGTCGATCTCCGGGATCTGCACGACACCTCCGCCCCAGACGTGGCCTTCCTGACTGAGACCTGTTGGAATGACTCCTGCGCACCCGACATCGCCATAACCATCCCGGACGGCTACAAGATCACCCGCAGGGATCACGGAACTGGAGGAGGAATAGCCATTGTCCACAAGTCCACCCTCAAGGTCACCACCCGCGCAGACGACACCCTCAACGCCGCCGAACACCTGCACTTCCGGATCCACACCGACCCCAAACACCACCCTCAGAGGAACACTCATCTACACTTATCTACAGACCCCCCGGACCCTGGGCTCAGTTCAGCGACTCCATCGCCGACCTCGCCAGCACCCACACACTCGCCTCCATGGACTACATCCTCCTCGGGGACATGAACTTCCACCTCGAGAACAACAACAACGCCAACTCCGCCACCCTGATCGACAACCTCGCCAACAGACCACTCATCACCGCACCCACCACGCCGCCGGCCACACGCTGGACCCCGTCTTCTCCACAGGCACCCGTGTCGCCTTCAACCACACCACCGATATCCACTGGACCGACCACCGCTGCATCCATTTCACCTTCAAGAAACCAACCATGCATCACCACACCCAACAGCTGCCTCGCTGCTGCTGGAGCAAAGTCACCGAGGACCGGCTGATCACCACCCTCGCCCAAAACCCACCCACCGACCCCACCAACTCAGACGCCGCAGCCCGCAACCTCAGACAGTGGATCGACGACTGCGCCAACACCCTCGCCCGCTCAAGAAACCCTCCAACAACCACACCAGCAAGAGAGCCATCTGGTTCACCGACGAACTCCAGCCCTCCAAACGAGCATGCCGGAAACTGGAGAAATATGGCTCCACGAACGCACACTGCACAACCACGCAGCCCACAAGGACGCCACCCGAAGACATCACCACTCCTCAGATTAGCCAAGAGATCCTCCTTCAAAGGTCGCCTGGATAAAAATGCACACAACAGCAAAGAGCTCTTTAGCATCGTAAAGGAACTCTCCAACCCCAGCGCCAACACAAACGACATCCTGCCCTCTCAAGAACTGTGGAACTCACTAGCCACCTTCTTCCACCGCAAGATCGCTGACATCCACGACCGCCCCGACTACGCCAGACTCCACCTCCCCTGTGAACAGCGCCATCCGCATGACCTGCTTCAACGACGACGAGACACGCAAGGTCATGAACTCCATCCACTCAGGATCTCTGTCAGACCCGTGCCCACACCACGTATTCAACAAAGCAGACGCAGCCATCGCATCCCAACTACGGAAGGTCATCAACATCTCCTTCGAAACAGCGACATCCCCGGAAAGCTGTAAACACGCCGAAATCAACGCCCTCCAAGAAGCCCAAGTCGGCCCCCAAGGACCTCATGAACATCCGGCCTATCTCCCTGCTCCCTTTCCCGGCAAAGGTTATAGAGAAAATCGTCAATCGTCAACAGACACTTGGCCCTCCGCCTGGAAGACAACAACATCTTGGACCCTTCCAAGTCCGGATTCAGACGAAACCACAGCACTGAAACAGCCCTCATCGCCGCCACAGACAACATCAGGCGCCAACTAGACAACGGCGAAACATCAGCCCTCGTCCTCCTGGACCTGTCGGCCGCATTCTACGCGGTCTGCCATCGCACTCTAAAGACACGCCTCTTAGAAGCCGGAATCCAAGAGAAGGCCCTTGACTGGACTACGTCCTTCCTCTCCGGCAGAACCCAGAGCGTCCGCCTCCCACCCTTCCGATCCGAAGCCACCGGAATCATCTGCGGCGTCCCCCAGGGCTCATTCCTCAGCCTGACACTGTTCAACGTCTACATGGCCCCCCTCGCACAAGTGGCCCGCCATCACGACCTCAACATCATCTCTTACTCCGACGACACCCAACTCATCCTCTCCCTCACCAAGGACCCACACACTGCCAAAAACAACCTTCACGAGGGGATGAAGGCTGTCGCCGACTGGATGAGGAGCAGCCGTCTGAGGCTGAACTCGGACAAGACGGAGGTACTCCTCCTCGGACCCACCCACTCAGCCTGGGATGACGCCTGGTAGCCAACCACGCTGGGAGCAGCACCAACACCCACCGACCATGCACGCAACCTAGGATTCATACTCGACTCCTCCCTCTCCATGTCTAAACAGGTCAACGCCGTCTCCTCCTCCTGCTACAACACCCTCTGCATGCTCCGCAGGATCTACAAGTGGAAACCGACCGAAACAAGAAGAACAGTGACACAGGCCCTCGTCAGCAGCAGACTGGACTACAGCAATGTACTCTACACAGGAATCCCAGCCAAACACCTACGTCGACTACAATGTATCCAAAACGTCTACACCTGACTGATCGTCAATGTCCCCCGCCGCAGCCACATCACCCACCACCTGAGAGACCTACACCTGCTCCCCGTCGACAAGATCACCTTCAAGCTCCTCACCCACGCACACAAAACACACCACAACGCCGGACCAACCTACCTGAACAGCAGACTCAGCTTCTACACCCCCACCCGCCAGCTCCGCTCCGCCAGCCTCAGCCTCTCCGCTGTCCCCCGCATCCAATGAACGACCTCCGGCGGCAGATCCTTCTCCTACCTCGCCGCCAAGACCTGGAACACACTCCCTACCCACATACGGCAGACCCAAGATCTACTCACCTTCAGAAGACTCCTCAAGACCTGCCTCTTCGAGCAGTAACAGCAACCCCCGCCCCTCAGCGCCTTGAGACCCTCACGTGTATGTAACGCGCTCTACAAGTACTTTGATTGATTGATTGACTGATAACATAAAAAAATCCTCCACTACCTTCTGGAGAAAATTGCAACCAAGAGCGTGTGCTTCTTGCGCAAAGCTTTCCAAAGCAAAGGGCCAGAACAGGTCACACTACTTGGCTGTTCGATTTAGCCATTGAAAAAAGTGTGTCTCAAATCATGACATAATGTACATTATTTACACTGTTGATACAGTGTACAACCGTAATAGGCTCTGCTTTCTATCACACCATAGGAAGGGAATTATCACTTTGCACTGATAATTATATGTAGGGAAAACTACAATTTAATTTTCAGTTTTTCTTCTAATGCTTTAAAATTCCATGACTTTTGGGCAAGATCGTGCATGGGCAATAGATGATTATCAGGGCAACACATGCACTTTCTTTTTCCCTTATGGTAATCGTGAGGGTCTTTTTGGCTCTCATTCACCCACCCCAAAAACAAAGGTGCTACCACATCACTACTGTCATGCCTACTACCAGCATGTAGCAAAATGTGATGCATGATCCTGTGTTTACTGTCACTGTAAAACAGTATTTCTTTCTTTAAGGTTACTGCATAAGTACTACCAATAGGCATGTTGAAAATATTACTCTGCAGTTCCCACGTGTATTTGTATGCATTCTGTAATTTTCCCACTATGACAGTTCAACACAGGAGGGCACAGTTAGTTAATGTTCCATCTATAGTTCCACTTTTTAATCTGTACAATTATTCTGAGTGTTCCCTAAGCTTTTATTATAATCTTCACAACAGAAAAGACCACATTTTTGTCCAACCTATCAGGTCATGTAATTGATTTCTAACATTTTTATTAATCTTTATACTAGAGTTGTATCCAACAATTCATAGGTGCTGTTTAATTTTGTTTCTGTTAATTCTGTTTCACACTGAAGATCTCACACTCAAGCTGGAATGCATTTTTTTCCCCGTTGGTATGCTTTGATGGCTACTTTAATATTATATCCCACATGGTCCACATCAAGTTCTTTTTTGCTCAATCAGGCTTTCCTCATGGCTAACATGTTTTTAGTTAACTGCGTCTTTCATTTTAGGTCTTGTCGTAACGGGACACCAGACGATCTAACAATTCTACTTTTTTGATTTCTTTCTTTATTACACATAAATGCCCTCGTTTGCATTTATTTTTATATTCTTATCACAACACTTGGCAACAAAATCTTTAAATGAGGTACAAATGGCAGTCTTAGATCTTCCTAGAATTAAATTGATGGCAAACCTTAGGAGAAGGATACCCATAGGGGACAACCCTGGAGTGTCTCTACTGACTAGTAGAAGTCAATGATGCAGCTCACTAATGATGAAATTAAATTAAATAGGCGAAGGGCCAAGGCACAACCCATTCTCACTCGTAGAACATGTTGAAAACATTTATCTTGCCTTTACCTCTAAATCGCGTCCTTGCCATTGTAAACCTATGCTGTTGTTTCAAGATATGAAGCAAATCCTCATTTTTGTGACCTTATCGTAATGCAAACCAAAGGCCATCTGAGCTCACCTATTCGGAGCTTCCCTACATTTCTTTTAGCATTGATTTTCTGTCTCACTAGGCAAAGGCACAAGAAGCACCCAGTTCTAGTAGTGAAAACATGCAGGAAGCCTGATCTCAGGCATGACCCTGCAATGCGTCTTTTTCCTTCTCTAGAAGTCTTGCCAGGTCTTGTTCGCCAGTCCTTTATTTGACTGAAGGCATCAAGACACCTTAAGCAGTTCTAGATAGGTGGCCAAATATTTTTTTTCCTCTTTCTATTGATACGGTTTTGTAATTTTAAGCAAAATATGGCCCAGGATTTGTTTGTTTTTTTTAGACCTTTTTGACTGTATTGTACAAACCACCTGCGTATTAAATGAGGTTGGTGCATTCTGGGCAATAATCAGACCTTATGAGAATCAAAAGTGTAGTTACTGTTCTAGATCTCTTTTCACAATGGATAGACACGCTCGGGAATACACACCATGAATATGTTGTATAATTTGATGAAAATCACCATCCTATCCTAGTGCAAAATAATGTGTATAGTTGAATCAACATTTGTTGACTATAAGGCTATGTATACCATCTGATCAAAATACTGTTAATTTGCATGTTCCATTCTGCACCATTTCATTCAAAACAATTTTTGCAGTTGACGGAGTTCCTAAATCTTCAAGAAACACAAAGCTTGTGCAAGGTGTTTACGGAAAGTATGATTTGTTTAGGAATCAGACATGCTCTGCACAATGTATCAGTGCCCTGAAGTTGCCAAAATCTACTCCTCCAAATACTTTTTATTATCAAAATGTTTCTTCCATTATGCATAACCTTATTCAAATCAGTGAACTATAGTAAATAGATACATCTATGCTGAATGATTGAAATCTTATTTGTGCTCTTTAAAATAATAAACTGCAGATCGGTAAGATCTGTCTTCCTTTCAAAGTATGAAAACCTTCTCTGAAAACTCTTAGGACCGTTTATCATGGGAAATGGATTCCGCAATGCTCTCACTGTGTAAAGATATATACTTCTCTCCGACTGCTAGATTGATGAATCTACTGATGTTCATAATGCTGGAAACTGAACAGTTCCTGGTGGTTTTCCATGTTGAGATATGGCTCATCATTATCCAATAAGGCATACAAACTCAAGTCATTTATCAGTTGTTTAATAACTTTTTATCCTACGAACTTGCAAAAGGTCCTGGCGTAATTATGTTACCCAATGAAATTCTTAAACATAAGGAATCTGGATAGTTTCTGTACGTCCTAAAATTTGATAAGAAACCTTTTCCCAAATAGCACTATCAAGCAACTGTGTATGCAGTGAAGTTAACGTCATGGTAATTCTTTTTAGCTCTGTGAGAAGACAAATTCAGCTGCAGTTCCTTTTCCACAGGAGACTATCTCAGACTTTAAGGAAGATGGCGCTTCTGCACTAGCAACAAAACTTTAATCAGTATTCTACTTCTCCAAAAGGAATGATATGATGGCAAGAGGGATACAAATATAGGAACATGGTGGGTAGACGCATCTGTCATGAAACCAGCAACAGACAAAAATCCACCTATGGCATTGGCTTGTAGAAGGGATGATCATTTGTTGTTTTTCTTGAAGAGACAAAAATAAAATGTTACTAATTTCGGGATCTGGAATCAGGCTCATTTCCAGACAATGCAATTTCTTTCATAGGTATCATTTCAGTTGATGGTGCACATGAGGTTGCAGTTGGAGAAGTGTCAACTTTGATATACAGCAGCATGTTCACTGGAAGAAGAGGCTTGCAACATGCCCAAATCAATACTTGATGTGATTGTTGTCCAGTGTAAAATTGTACGCACAGTATGCTCATCAAACACTGGAATGGAGCGAATGATTTCATTGCGGTTTTGGTCTTCTTGTGGAAAGGTTAGAACAGGGCAAGGACATACTGAACTACTGTGGAGGCACTTTGTTGTTGGCTGGCTTGTGTTGAACAGAATGGGCTACATAGTGCTTCTTGATGTGATCAATCAACACCTTCCTGTTTTTCTATGCACTGGGAAGTGCTGGCAGGATTACAGTGCTTGTGCTTTCTCCCCAAACAACTGGTGACCTGTTTGATGGGCTCAAGACTTGTTTGTCAAGGATCCCTTCCTGAACAAGGTTTCTCTCCTTAGTGAGCCCCATTTAGCAGCTTTATCTTAAATAGTGGCTGAATCTCTTTAATTTCTTGAATATTCTGTAATAAATGCAGTCTTGAAACAGAGTCGGATAATTTCATTTTTGATTCCGCCACCTTTCATAGAGATCAAGTTCAGATCCATCGAGTGGGACCCCAAAAAGCATCTGGTATGGAGTTGAGCCCCCTAATACTCTTCTAGCCTAGTTATCGGTTGTTCCCCGGGCCCATACAGGTATGAAAACATGTCAAGCCTATATCCAATACCCTAGCAGTCAAGGCTTGCTTGCATGTACCATTAGCTCATTTGACCGTGCCGTTTGATTATAGATGATAATGGGTGTGAACTTAGCATTCATACCCCCAGAGCAGACATAGCATCCAAAAATTCCACAGTGGCGAACGCAGAACCCCTGTCTGCTACTAAGCACTGAAAGTCTTTTATGGCTGCTTGAGCAGTGGCATACTTTTAGGTCACACCCAAAGGAATCTAGAGGAAGAATTAACTGCAACCAATATGTACATATACGAATTGACTATCAGTAGTGGACTAATATAATTGAGGAACACAACACTAAACGATTTGTGAGATATTGTGAGGGGAATAGGTGCTGCTATAGTAGTTGAATGCTTCATTTGCTGACAAGCAGTGTTGATCTTACCTTTTTGCATTCTATGGTAAGTTGGGCAACCAGTGTCATTGCTGTAGCATTGACAAAGGACCACTGATATAACTTCAGCTGAAGCTATTCCTTCACAAGTTCCCCTAGTTAGATCTAATCTAGCTTGCTTATTTGGCTATGTCTGTCCCCTATCACAGATATAAAAACTGTAGGAATGTTGTCTTGGTGAGGCCATACGAATATTTGGAAGGGAAACCATTGTTAACCTTTTTGGCTTTCAGTGTTGCTTGTATTGCCACCATAAAGTCTACATCGATCTTCGTTTAAGATCAAATTACACCAGCTACGTGTAAGGTTTGCACTGCTGCCTCTGCAGCTAAATCAGCTTCACAGTTCCCTTTAGCGTGAATTCCTTCACTTTCATTAGACCGTTGTGTGTTATACATGAAGCAAATTAAGTCTGTTCTGTAGAACAGCTGCCATTCACCAAAGCAGCTTTGCTTTTATCATTTTGCCTTTTGAATCTCTGAATCCATTTAGGTACCAATGAGGCAAGTCCATATTTTAACCCTGTACACAAACTGGCAAGTGTGACACAAAAAGTGTGGGAAGTGATGGACCAGCCTTCTGAAGAAGTATTAGGAAATATATTTCTGAAGCCTCTGACGTAGAATAACACAAAACATTTAGTATGGATACACAGCACGTTGAAGCCTACATCTTCGAAACTCCCTGCACTGCACCGCACCGCAAACCACATAATACTTTTATTTGGTGCCAATAGCGGGCTTAGCAGAGCCATTTGTGTAGAGCATGCTCACATAGTTGCATATGGATTAGATATTTGGAGTTTGGCAAAAATTGTGTGTACTTTAGAAATGTTGGCATACAAAGAGTTGGACCCCGATACTGAAACATCAGTTGTGTTTTGTGTTGTGGCCCACTGCACCTGACGAAGATTTTGAGCATGCACATTTGCGATACTAACTTTGGTAGCTGCCACACGTATAGGTATGGTGAAACTGCAATAATTTGCTTTCCCTGTGCACGAGTATGCACCGTTAAAATGGCTGGCTGTACTGCTGAGAATTTTCTCTGTAAGAGTAAATCTTGCTTCTGTGATCGATATGCTGTGTCAGTTGTCTACCCCTCATTGTAAATTATGTATGTGTATACTGAACTGTTAAGAACATTCAGAACTACTAGGTTCATCTTGTTGTCCGGCATCTGTAAGTAGTTGTTCTCTAACATCTGTTTTCAGTCCACGTAGGATAGCTATATGTGTTTTAGCCCAATTGTGTTTGTTTTTCCAAAACATGGGTGTAATTAACTAGCTTAGCATAATGTTGCAAGTAAGCATTTCCCCAAGTTCAAAAACTCTATCATGGCTTGCAACTTTCTCAATCTATTTGGAGATTGTAAATTAGCACACTTTTGTTGGATGTCCAGTGCCAGTCCTTTACCTTCACTGGATAATTCATATCTAAGGAAAATCACTTTAAGATACGCAATTTTACATTTTTAAATTTTTTCTATTTCATATCCGTGCCGAGCTAAGAGTGTCACTATTCTGTCCACCCAGTGTACGGGTTCTATTAAATCAGTATCTGTCATAGATGTTATGAATGTAGGATAACACCATTGGATCATATTGCAAGATCTCTATTATTCTTGCCACACAGAGGACATGACTATTCTTATACCACTGGTGCAATCTCATATATGCTTTCTCAAATTTGCCAGACGGGTGTTTAGATACTGTGATTCAGGAACTATATTTTGACTAAAGAACCAATTTGAAATAGTTGAGGTTGTTTCTCATTTTTTCTCCAACGTTGTCATTAGTCCATTACTTTCAGCAATTTGCACCACTTGTGTGTGTGTAAATTTTAATTTCCATAAACCAATACTCATAGTTGAATGAGATGATAATATTATACCGTGATGCTTTAATTAATCTAGAAGTCACTGTGTTAGGGAATCTTATGTGGATCAGATTCTTTATTGCACCCTGCTTGGTTTCTGTACTGTGCCAGAGCTTATTTTAAAGTGTACAAAAAGTGTTAGATGGAATGCTTGAATTAATTTCAGCCGCTGGTAATTAATAGAGGCACATATCAGTCCATTGTTATTTTTTTCCCCCATGCCACCACAGTTTTGCCCCAATCGTATACTAATCAGTCTTGACCCTGCTCCAGTGGGAGAAGTTCTGCCCAAACTGCCAGGCGAGGTCCTTCCTGGACAGGAACAGAAGCAGCCTAGGACAGGTTTTACCCTGATTAGGGCTCATCAGGAAAGTATAGCGTGGTTCCAGTGACAGTGTGCACAGAACCCACGCCTGGGCATACCTGTACTACTTAGGCAGACTCGGCAAAGTATTAAAAAAAGTGATGGATGGAATGCTGGAATTAATCTCAACCACTGGTAATTATTCGGGACGACATCACAGTCTATGGTTAATCTGTACACCGTTCAACCTCAGTTTGGACCCAGCCACATGCAAATCAGTTTTGACCCTGCTCCAATGGGAACAGTCTTTCCCGATAGGCCAGGCCCTTCTTGAACCAGGATACAATCGACCTAGGACCGGCTGACTAATGAGCATAATTAAGCTTTTGCACATCGGTGGACATGTTAAAAAAGAGAGATGAAGCAGGACGGTGACCTCCCACATTATGAAATATCACTCTTCACAAAAGCCTACTTCACCTCTAGATATCTTTGCTCCTGTAGTTAGACATAAGGGAATGTGTTACTTTTCATTGGTACGTTCTGACACTCACTTGGTCTATTCCACGCACTTTCTTTAAGCACTGTTCAATATATGCCTGATATAGTATCTCCACTCACATTGACCTGGATATCCTGAAAGCCATCTTAGCGTGAGGCTTTGAATATACGATTGCTTCGGTGCTCTCTGTATTATTTAACTCTGGAGCTGTCATACTTGCCAGACAGTCCATCTGCTTTCTTATCTCTAGGGGATACCTGTTTGTAGGTGAATAAGAGGGGACATGAATCGAAGAGTGAAAGATGGAAAGGTTATATTGGAGGGTTGCGAAAGAATGGGGTCCCTTATGCTAACAGTCGACCTCAATGTTCTTATCATTATGGTACATGCTTTCGGTCTGCCCCCTTGTTGGGGGTAGAAATCCTACACATAGGAGGAAAGGGGACAGATTGACTGAGTGTTACCAGCCCCTCTTTTGTTAGATTCCAAAAAGGTTGATGCAGACAGAGGCAAGTAAGTATATAGTAGTGGTAGCCTGAACTGAGGACAGATTAGAGTTTGCTGCATTGTAGCAGGCTGGGAACTGACAGACCAGACATGTGTGGCAGCCCTCATCTCTCATTATTACAAATTAAAATCTTTGCAAGTTGCATTGTTTGGTGAAGCCTTGCCCATTTTTGATGAAGACGTATACCATTAGGACTCAACAAACATTATGTTCCCCTATTAAATCAAAATCTGTAGGATGAAAAGCTTGACTCAAGTGTGCATTAGAATATTCAACCTGGGCCTTATAATGGCATTTCAAAGTGAAGGGCATCTTTGATCACTGCAATGGAAATGACTGTCCTTTGAACTGGGCGATGGTCACAGTTGGTGTTCTTGTGGTTTAATTGCAGTGTAAAATCTTGCGTTCACGGCTGGAGGAAGGCATGGTGTTCACGGAATATGAACAGATTCCAAAGAAAAAGGCAGACGGTGTTTTCACCACAGCGACACTGCCAGAAAACATCGAGCGCAATCGCATCAGAGAGGTTGTTCCATACGAGGAAAATCGAGTCGAGTTGGTGCCAACCAAAGAAAATAATACCGGCTACATCAACGCCTCCCACATAAAGGTAAGAATAGTTTGGTACCACATAGCTATAGGTGTTGTTCTTTTACATCAACAAAGTTACACTATGTATCAATTTGTCAATTTTTGTACTTTGCATATGTTTTCATCAAGCTTTTGTTCATTTAGCGAGAATTTGCTTTGAAGTAAATATGAGATGCCTTATTTTGATTACTTGAAATGCTAGATATTACATAAACTTTTACTGTACAACAGATGCTATGATTGCATCAGTGCACTAACATTTATGTTTCCAGTCATAGGCTGTTTGCATTAAATGCTGGTGATGGATTTACATTGAAATGTTGAACTCCTGTTCAGGAGTACCATCTTGTTCTTGATTTTTAGGGTAATCACTAAGTTTGCAAATTATTTCCACGTAGATCTGTTGCATATAAATTTAGCTGCTGTACATATGCTTAAAATCTACCATAAATCTGATCCCACATTATATATGCCTGACTTATGGGTTTGCACTGAATACGACTTTAATATGGGTGGATACTTTTCACAAGGGCTTTTATGTGTTGAAATGAAAACTGTTCAAAGGTAATTTTGAAGGTTGTGAGTGAAGAAGCAAATCAAATGCTGAGTAGGAAGACTGTCCAGTGGAGGGTAAGAAGAATTAATATAAAGGAGAAGGGAACACAGTGGGGTTGTAACAGTGATGGGCTTGTGAGAGCAATGAGTATGATTACTTGTTCAAGAAATGCGTTTCAGACCTTGCATGCAGTCCTATATCTGATGAGCAATGTTTTATACTGGACCAGCTGGGTTGATATAGTGATGGAGTTTGGTATGGAACTGCAGAGCATAACTGAAGATCACTGGGAAAAGTAAGTAACTTTTTTAAGTTTCAAAGGGTAAGTTTATTAAAAGTATGTCACAGAGGATAGAACAGAATATTGAGTAGCAAAGCATCAAAGACAAACAATAACTTTTAATGACATAGAAATGGGCGAAGCATAGTATCTCTGTGGTCCAGCACAAGAGTAGTAGAGCGTGGCTCTGTACACTTAAGAACAGGAGCCTTATAAGGCAGTTGAGGGGGTTTTCACAGGGTTTGAAGTATGCATTATGGAAGTCTACTAAGAACTCACTGGGGGCTAGGGCATTGATCAGCATATTTGAGTGGAAGCATAGATACTGATGTGTAGGGGATTTTAGTGGCTGAATAGTAGGCTGCAGTGGGCAGCGTTGAATGTTACTACGATTAATGTGTAACGTCTCATTTCACTCATGATGAAGTGCACTTCTCAGAAGTAAGGGGGGAGACTGAGTCTAGTGGAAAGAAGATGGGGTCTAAATTGTTTGTAGAGACACTGGGTAATGAGAATCGAATGAGTTTGATCTTGGCGTAAAATACCTGGTGCTGTTGACAGCTAGCCAGTGTCCAATGTGACAGAGGCAGTTAGCAGAGTGCCTGGAAGGAAGGGGGATCGAAAGAAGATTTTAATCTCATTATCAAAGAGATAGTAAAGGAATTAAACAACAAGCTACCCTCAAAACTGTGCATAGAGAGAAAGGAAAGGACAAAACCCGAGCCTTGCTTGATTACCTCTTTTAGTTTGTTTGTGGAACTGTAAATATACCACATCTCTTGCAGCTAAATGTATGTTGCTATTTCACACAGAATTACTCCTTGTTTTAAGACACATTTTATGTCTGCCTGATTACCAAATTGTATTTGACATTCAATAATGCAAATTATGTAATAATAATTTGTCGATGTCAGTGTCCAAGTACTTACCACTATATAACCTAATGTTAATTTTTCAGAATTTACTACCACTGAAAGCAATGAACAGCTCTTTGCCTTCAGATGTGGGTATGTTCTGAGGGTTCTTTTTAGAGTTGCTAGCCTGCACAACATAGGCGATGTTACATTGGTACATTCAGTGTCCCCAGCGTGTACAGAAGTGGCATTTGCACAGTGATCTTCAATCTTGCATATCTTTTCGGGTGTAGAGATTTGCTTAGTTGTGCATTGTACGCAATTGCCATGAGAACATGGAACATGAAGCAATGGAGGTGGGAGGGCAAACTCCTCATTTATTGGGGAGCGACTTTCATGAAATTCTGGCGCACCACCAGGTGCCCCTTCGCCAGAGACTACCACATTCCAACCCTTGCATGCGAAGAACTAAAGAGAGATTACAAACTGTTGAATGAGATATACAATGAATGTGTCCTAGTGAAATAGCTGTGGCTGTTTCCCTTGTGATCACTGTATGTTGTTCGTGCCCCAATATAATTTTGCTGCCATATGTACCATTATGGGTGGTATTGAGTTATAAAGGTTATGAGTGATATACTACTTTCAGCAATTAATGCCTGCTGGATGTTTAGTTATTAATTGTTAATGGTTGATTTATTGAGTTCTCAGTGTCTAACCCCCATACCACCTCCCTAAGTAAGCCTTGGTCTGCATGGCTTCGCTACACTGAGGGTCAAGTGTTAAAGGGGTGTACCTAGAGCTCATTTTGGGTTCAATAGTAAGGTTAAACCCTCGCACACACAAAACCGGCACATAAGGATGGCAGACATCTGAGGATGCTGACCTGAAAAATGTGTCCCTGGATGAGTTGAAAGAAATGTGTTGGGAAAGAGAGAAAAGACTCTTAAGGTGAGCGAGATCCTTATGAATTTCATGATTGACATTGTAAGATCCTCAAGAAGAGGTGTGGCGAAAGTATAGTCCGTATTAATGGGCCTGAGAAGGAAAGCGGAGACGGGAAATGGACAGAGATAGGGAATCAGAGAAGGAGTGAATAGCATGGAAAAAGTAAAGCTCAGGTTAGTAACAGAAAAATGAGTTCGCTCTTGGGATAGTCATTTTCCCTCCAAGTACAAGGTAACAAGGCATTAAAACACTAAAGGAAATTATATGCATGTATGCGGCAGGCGCTGGTATTCTAGTGTGGTTCCACAGCTGTGAGATGGCTTGGAAGGCGCAGTGCCAAAATGATCAGTACAAAGCAGCGACTCTAAGTCATCTCTCTTTTGAAGACACTGATTTCACTGGAGGGAAGTCCTGAGGATGACTGACTTACAAGTGCACGAAGGGCTCTCTGCTATACTTTGGGTACTTGCAGAGATTCTGTGAGAACAAGTACTATGGAGTTTGGTTGTACCTTGGATCTATTACATAGTGTCTGAGTGCAATGAGTAGGCTGTAGGGATGGGGGAGAAGGGTTACTGTTTGCTAAATCAGTTAATATAAGAAAACACACTATAACACAAGCAAAATCAACAATCATGAAACACTGTCATTTAAGTAGAAGCAAGACATATTGGCTTTGCCAGTGCTTGTTTTTTTTTAAATAATATGGGGAGTTTTTGAAAAGCACTGTGTGGAAGTAAATCAGTTTCAGTGTCTCTGAGCATCTGTCTTTCCAATGTATCTGCAGGTGTACATGGCAGTAGTGTTGAATGTTGCTGATAGTCATTGGCGTTTTCTTATTGGTTTAAAATTTGAAATCATAGAATTAAACATTCTAGGTGATATTTCCCATTCCATTTATTCATTTTGAATCCTAGTTTCTTTATTTGTATTTACTTTTTTCTCCGACTTAAACAAAATACAGGCATTGATAGAAGCAGACAGAGACCAACCCTTTACTTTGGCAACCTTGGCTTTTGTTTTTTAAATGGAACTCTTCAGAGCGGTCTTTTTTCCTTACCGTGCTATTAAACATATTATTTTCACAGCAAGAGAACTAGCCCTTGAGGTGTCACGACTGGTGCTGTGGTATCGATCCGAATATGTTTTTTTTTTTAGTTGATTTGTTTTGAGAACTGTTAAGCCGCCCTTCAGGAAGATGGGCGACAATAGAAAATTATTGACCTTATGTATATTACAATTTAAAACGACCTAAGAAATGTAAAAAAAAAAGGCCGTCGAAAATAAAGTTTTTTTAGACCTTCAAATCTGAATAAAACTTTCTTTTTTGAGATAAGTGGTTCCGTAATGGCTAATCGAATGACTTGTGCATTTCTTTGTCTTAACTATTTCTGCTTGCCTTTGAAACAAAAGGTGTGTAAATAAATGTTCTTAAAAAACATAAACTACTTCTGCCACTTATCGTTCGTAAAGTGTGGGACTTGTTTTATATATAAACCTAGTCTGACCCAATAAATACGTAAATATTTTTGTGCTGGAGATCATGCGACATCTGCAAATAGAACTGGTAGAAGCATAGAAATGTAGGACTTGTGCCAAACCAAGGTTCCTGTTTGTAGAATCCAAAGAAAGGGCTTCAGCTCCATCTAGTGGACAAAATCAATAATGACCCAGAACGGTAAGCTAAAAGAAACGAAAACCTCTTTACAATAATATTTCATAGCTGTAACTACCAGTGTTGCTTTTTTTTCTTCTTAGTCGACTTTTATCTACAACAATCGTCTTTGCAGGACTGATAAATAATTTAAGACTATTGTGAAAATTATGTCACGGCATAGCTTTCAGTGAAGGGGATATATTTGTGATTAAAGATGTTCTGCAGTTAAAGAGCTTTAATGTAATGCGTCATGTGAGCATATACATATTTAAACGTTTCTCCTGGATGAATAGATTGCAAGATCAGATTTGAAAATATTACTTTGATTAGACGTGTTTCGGATGTTTTTGGATCATCCAACAAATTACAATTTCGTGAAAACATTTTCAACATTTAAATGTTCAGTTTTTGAGTTTTGTATTCTATCTTTTCACATAATCTTGGTTGCTTAATTGTGAGGAAAACAAAGCACAGGGCCTAAGTAAAATACTTTAAAAGGTATCTGGGAGCAGCACCGCCTGAATTTCAGGTGGATGCTTGGGAGTGCCAGACTCGCCCAATTTCTCTGCTAGGACGAGCTGCCCTTTATAAAAAAAATATCAGTGCCTAAATTCCAAAATATCGTGCTGAATATACCCTTTTGGGTCTTAGTTCTTTAGGAGAGTCAAAAGTAGCTTTAGGGCTATTATGGGACAAAGGGGCACCCCACATACCACTGAACATTGGAATAGCGTACAAGCTGGTATTTTCCTCCCAAATGGTAAACACTATTCCTGGCTTCTCAGTTGGTGGTAATAAATGGTTGAGTTCATTCATCAGTGGAAGAGCCCTCCACTGAGTACGTAGATTCTCCATTGGCTCCAGAACGCGCTTGAGTTATGGGTATTCGTGATGCGGTACAGCCCCCCTGCCTCAGGTGACCGTAGGGTGATGCAGGTAGGGGAGCGACTAAGAAGGCTTTGGGTGAAGAGGCAGACTGACCCGGGCCACCCCCTGGTAGGTGGGGACAATGCTTCCATATGTAGTTCAATTATTAGGATTCTGAAAGTGAAACTTATTAAGGATATCCTCACTGGGAGATGTCATGGGTAGAGAAGACTGGAATCATTCAGTGTCCTTCAAGCAGAGTATTACCTGCAGGCAGCTGAGAGGGAGCAGTTTATTTGTTTTCGGTGCAACTTATTTACCTGTGTGATTGATGGGTGGCACCCACACCTCCGCCTCCCCACTGTGTATTCCTTCAGGATTATGCCTCATGGAATACACAGTGGGGGTGTGGGGGGGATTTCACAGGTGTACAAAAAGGATTGGACATGCTCCTGATACCCTAGGACGAATAGGAGAGCGGTTGGTAACAGATCTGGGTATACTTTGGGATGTGGAGTGGGAGGAAGCTCTGATGCCCCAGAATAGTAGCCATTCAGGTGAGTCCATCTCATCCACCTTAAAATGTTGCACCATCCTTTACTGTACCTGAACCAGACCATATGCCATGGGCCTGTGTAACGCCAGCACATGCCTAGTGGGAGGAATTTAATTATAATTCTTAGATTGGATCATTTATTTCGCGATGTAATTATTGATTAAAAATATAGTTTCTGTTATTTTATTTTGCACCTTTTAGTAGTCTGCGAATTTCAGGACGCTTATTGAGCCTTACTAGCTTTTTTGTGAAAACACAAATGGGGCATGGGCCACACCTGGAGGCTGGAGGAAAGTGCTAATGCAAATATGTAAATATATTTGCTAGATTTGGACATTTATAATGTTTTAATTTTTCAGTTGTGGGTGAAATTATATAGTTGATGGGAATTTTGTATGGGAATCCACTCAAGTTGCTCGCATCATAATGCCAGTAGAAGGTTGTGTGAAGTTAGATTACATGGCAATTTAGGACCACTTTAAATCTCTTCACAGTGCTTCTCGGCGCCTGAAATGGACTGGGGGAAAGTAGTGGGATGTCTGCCTACTCCACAGTTTGACAAGTAATGTCCTTTTTTAAGTGTGTCCCTTGATTCTTGTGAACAGGCTTGTCTCCTTGCAGCATTTGCCTCACTCCTGGACGGCTGATTTATTTGTAAATGCGTTGCCACATATACTTTCCGTAAATAATAGACATTTTAAATTCCACATTGCTATTGGTGCTAGTTTGGTAAGGCACTAATCTCAAGTGCACGTTCCCTTGTGCATCTGTGCAGAGTATAAATGTGGGTCATGTTAGCACCTCCAAGTCATGTCTGGGTAGGACTTGTGCTTTGCTACTTCCTTCCACTCTGCTGTCGAGCACAGTGCTCTGACACACCTCAAAGCTCATTGTGAATAATGGGTAATGCTGCCCCTGTCTGTGCCTTTGGTGACGTTGGCTTAATATGTGTGGACATCAGGTCTCCTAACTTTGTGAGCCGCTCATGGCCTGGCACTAAAGTAGCAGCACAGTGATCTCACTCTGTGAATCTCACAGTGCATGGGCATGTTCCAGAATTCCTGAATGCCACATATTTAAAAAAGAAACAGCACACTTATCCTGTGAAACCTGTAGTTGGGCCACTTGCTCATTGTGCATTAAGGCCACTGTCTGGGAAGGAATTCCGGCCAAATCATCACGTGATACAAGCATAGGGAACAAAACAAGGGATCATTTCTGCACTATAAAGCACATGATAAAAGCATGCAGGACTTGTTAATGTGTGTGGCAGTTCAAGATAATATTTAGCTTTGACGCCTTTAAGTCTGCTGTGGGATAGAAAGTTGAAACAATGTCATTTTAGAACTGGAAAGTGAATGCTTATCTTGCTGCCTCCTAGGTGTCAATATCCGGAGAAGAGTGGCACTACATAGGCACGCAGGGGCCACTGCCAAACACGTGCCACGACTTCTGGCAGATGGTGTGGGAACAAGGCGTGAACGTGATAGCCATGGTCACTGCTGAAGAGGTAAGTGAGACTGCAGCAGATGGTCCTTCATAGTGTGAGCATGGGAACCCCACCATTCTCAAGACCTGTAGTAGAACAATGTTTTCTTTTGCTGCTTCCTTTATTTTAAGTTTTCCTTTCATATGCACACTTTCCTGTCTTTTTTTATTGCATGAATTTCATTGTCGCAGGCGGTTTCTTCAGTTTAGGGATTCCACGTGCCAAACAAAGCATAGATATTTCCACTTGGATCTGAGAACTGAGTGACCTGCTTGGTCAGAGGGGTTTCTGTGGCCAACGTTAGCCAAATCGGGATCCCACCCCCTTGATCAGTCACCGTGAGGCACGAAGCAGATGGTCTGGTCCTCCTGAAATGCGTGTTTTTGAAACCTTTTGATGTTATTGCCAAAGAAAACAAAGACATATTTCCACTAATAATCGCAGAGCAATGCTTCCTCTTTGGGAGAATTGGCACATTAACAGTAACATCAACACACTCTGATGAAACAAGAATAGCCTTCAACAGTGTTGCAGGTAAATATTTCCTTTATATTGTTCGCTTCATCATGTTTTACTAGACGTTCCCTCACTTCAAAGGGCATAGAATCCGTGGCTTCATCATATCCCTTGGTTCAGGGCATCCGGATAAATACCCTTTCAAGAATGCACTGAAAGACATTCAATGTCTGTGAAACATTGTTGTACCAGAAAACAAACATGTGCATTCAGGGCATGCCCTGTCCACAGTTGCATGCAGCCAGGGCTGATATTAAAAGGATGGGCTGCTGTCTACTGGGTGGCGTAAAGGTTCTGGCAGAGTTGGAGAGACGTTCACACTGATCCTTTGGTGACTTGTTTCTTTACTGAACTTAGTCTGGTGGCTCCGGGCTGGTTTGAAGTTGTGGAGAGGCCCCCAAAGTTCCTAGCAGCGTTTGACACTAATTCACTCTTTGTGCCAGTAAGTGAGGTACACATTAACAGTGAATTTTACCAAAGGGTGTGCAGCATGTGCTACTGCGGTCTCTTGGAAGAGGATTTTTGGATGTCTTTGCACATTACAGTTCAGCAACTCAAACATTTCAAGACTTCAGACTCGCGGCTAGACTCCTATCTGGAGCTTCTCTCAAGTGCAACAGAAATTCACATAGAAACTTGCAGAAATATGTTCTGAGAGCTCTGGTGTTTTCATTCATACTCCATGCGTATCTACACTTGTGTTGTATTGGACGTAGATTTTTATAGAGATTCATAATTTGAGGAGAACCTGAAGCATGCTGTCAGGTGGTTGTATTCCTCCACTGTGTGGGAATGGCAAGAGTTTTGGTGTTGTGCACGAGTAACCAGAAGAGTGGTTCTCTTTTCTGTCTTGGATCTCATCGCTAAATAGTGTAGCAGTGGGAAGAAGAGCAAGCGATGGAATGCGTGCAGTTTAAATCAATCAAATGTCTTATAGGATTTAAGGGTGACCACTGAAGCCACCACTCTTTATCCTGTGCTGGATACAGTGCTAAAATTGCAAAAAAAACAGGTGATGGACAGAATGTGGATCAATGTCACACATTCACCCCAGTCCAAAGATCTGGGCCCAAATCCATCGTTTTTTTGCACTCCACACCACCCTGTTAATGTTAATGTTAATGTTAATATGAATTTGTTAAGCGCTCGTACGCCCGGGGGCTTCATGGCGCTATAGAAAGGAACACAACGCACCAATTAAAAGTAGTGCCTGGGACCCACGTCTGAGCATCCCCAGCGCACTTATGGCGGCAATTGCAAACAAAACAGGTGATGGACAGAATGTGGATCAATGTCACACATTCACCCCAGTCCAAAGATATGGGCCCAAATCCATCGTTTTTTTGCACTCCACACCACCCTGGGTTAGACAATGGCGATATGCAAATCAGCTCTGACCCCGTGCCCCATGGGAACAGTCCAGTCCGAACTACAAAAGCCATGTCCTTCCCAGAACGGAATCAAGCATCCGAGGACCGGACCGGTTTCGATGTAACACCTCTCATCAGCCCGGCTAGCTTGACTCCAGTGGTGTGGAGTGCCTGGGACCCACGTCTGAGCATCCCCAGCGCATTTATGGCGGCAATTGCAAACAAAACAGGTGATGGACAGAATGTGGATCAATGTCACACATTCACCCCAGTCCAAAGATCTGGGCCCAAATCCATCGTTTTTTTGCACTCCACACCACCCTGTTAATGTTAATGTTAATATGAATTTGTTAAGCGCTCGTACGCCCGGGGGCTTCATGGCGCTATAGAAAGGAACACAACGCACCAATTAAAAGTAGATGAGGCAGCTCAGCAGTACGCCTGGGAGAAAAGCCAGGTTTCAAGGGAATGTCTGAAACTGAGGATGTTGTCACTCAGTTTTAATTGAAGGGGACGAGAGTTCCAGAAGGTAGCTGCAAGATGGTCAAAGCAGCAGCCTCCGAGGCGCTTCCTCTTATAAGAAGGGACGATCAGAAGGGATTTATGAATGGACCGAAGATTGCGGGATGGGTTATATCTGTTGAATAGATCTCTGATAAATGAAGGGCCAGAATCATGTAAGGATTTGAATAAAATGCACCCGGTTTTAAAAGCCACTCGCTGCTCAACAGGCAACCAGTGTAGCTGTTTTAACCCTGATCTAACAGACTGCCTTTTGGATAGATTCAGAATAAGTCTGGCTGCCTGATTCTGAACCAGCTGGAGGCTTTTTAGCTCTCCAGCTTGGAGCCCGAGATAGAGGCTGTTGGAAAAGTCTAGTCTAGACAGGACCAGGGAAATGACAATCTGTGTGAGGGCGGCCAGAGAGAAAAAACAGGCAATTTTCCTAATTTTCTTCAGTTGGAAAAAGCTAGATGACACAACTGCGCCTACCTGTCTTTTCAGGGAGAGATCCTCGCTGATAAAAATTCCTAGGCTCTTCACTGAAGATGACTTAGACGGAGGGGCTCCCATGCTAGATGGCCAGAAGCTAGGGTTCCAACTAAGAGAACTCTGCCCAGGCAAGACCAGTTCAGTCTTGCCTGGGTTGAGTTTCAAATGATTGCAGCTGGGTTAGACAATGGCGATATGCAAATCAGCTCTGACCCTGTTCCCTATGGGAACAGTCCAGTCCAAACTACAAAAGCCATGTCCTTCCCAGAACGGAATCAAGCATCCGAGGACCGGACCGGTTTCGAGGTAACACCTCTCATCAGCCCGGCTAGCTTGACTCCAGTGGTGTGGAGTGCCTGGGACCCACGTCTGAGCATCCCCAGCGCACTTATGACGGCAATTGCAAACAAAACAGGTGATGGACAGAATGTGGATCAATGTCGCACATTCACCCCAGTCCAAAGATCTGGGCCCAAATCCATCGTTTTTTTGCACTCCACACCACCCTTGGTTAGACAATGGCGATATGCAAATCAGCTCTGGCCCTGTGCCCCATGGGAACAGTCCAGTCCGAACTACAAAAGCCATGTCCTTCCCAGAACGGAATCAAGCATCCGAGGACCGGACCGGTTTCGAGGTAACACCTCTCATCAGCCCGGCTAGCTTGACTCCAGTGGTGTGGAGTGCCTGGGACCCACGTCTGAGCATCCCCAGCGCACTTATGGCGGCAATTGCAAACAAAACAGGTGATGGACAGAATGTGGATCAATGTCACACATTCACCCCAGTCCAAAGATCTGGGCCCAAATCCATCGTTTTTTTGCACTCCACACCACCCTGGGTTAGACAATGGCGATATGCAAATCAGCTCTGACCCTGTGCCTCATGGGAACAGTCCAGTCCGAACTACAAAAGCCATGTCCTTCCCAGAACGGAATCAAGCATCCGAGGACCGGACCGGTTTCGAGGTAACACCTCTCATCAGCCCGGCTAGCTTGACTCCAGTGGTGTGGAGTGCCTGGGACCCACGTCTGAGCATCCCCAGCGCACTTATGGCGGCAATTGCAAACAAAACAGGTGATGGATTGATCCACATTCGGTCCATCACCTGTTTTGTTTGCAATTGCCGCCATAAGTGTGCTGGGGATGCTCAGACGTGGGTCCCAGGCACTCCACACCACTGGAGTCAAGCTAGCCGGGCTGATGAGAGGTGTTACCTCGAAACCGGTCCGGTCCTCGGATGCTTGATTCCGTTCTGGGAAGAACATGGCTTTTGTAGTTCGGACTGGATTGTTCCCATGGGGCACAGGGTCAGAGCTGATTTGCATATCGCCATTGTCTAACCCAGGGTGGTGTGGAGTGCAAAAGAACGATGGATTTGGGCCCAGATCTTTTGACTGGGTTGAATGTGTGACATTGATCCACATTCGGTCCATCACCTGTTTTGTTTGCAATTGGATACAGTGCTAAAGACAGATGCTCTGTATACATATGTTTATGCAGGAGAGACCACTTAGGGACAAGCCAGAAGGACCGACAGGGATGGACTATGTTAAAGTCATCCTTTATCCAAGGTATTATTGTGAAGACAGTTTATAAATGGCATCATATTTTAGCTACACCAAGATAATTTCATCAGCAGCCGATCTCTGAAATTTCTCTGTTTCTCCAAATACCACATGCAATGCACAACTAGTGACCTTGCAGGTTTATTCAACACTACACCCTCAAAACCTTTTTTTTTTCTTTTATTTAAATCTCTCGATTTCGTAGTCTCATGTGCACCTAAATCTCACAAGGGCCGGTCTCCTATTCTCTTAATGTTCTTTGGTTTGAACTGAAGTTTACTTCTTATTAATAGTTTACCCAAGTTCCTGGATGACCAGTGCATAAAGGCTATTGATTTTTCAGAGTGAACTTTATAAATGTTCATATTACTCACTAGTTGGTCATTTGGCAAGCTGTACGGTCTTGTATTCAAGTGCTGTGTTAATTTGTGGCACCCATAAAAGCACCTGTTGCACGGGTTTTGCAGGTACTAGTGGGGTGGAGTTTTCCACATTGGAGTTTTCTGACAAAGAGTATGGGAAGGTCAAACCTGACAATATTGTCTGGGAAAAGGGTCCGGAATACACTGGAAGATGAGAATTTTGATGTGGTAAGTGCCAACATCTGTATCTTATCCCCCATTGCTGGAAACATCTTAATTGTCACTATTTAGCGCATCCAATAAACACCACGCTCAGGGACTCGTTATTTAACTGGTGCAATAAATAACGCACCAATCCCAAGGCACTCCTTATTGAAGTCCATGTGTAAGCGTCTGACCCCTGGAGTGATGTGTGGGTGAGGGGACCTTTGCATCCTTTTCCCAAACCACTTTGATTTTGGCCTCACCTGACCTACAGTGTGTAAGTGCAGTTCCCAGTAGTTGCATGCCTGTGTTGAACGTTCACCACCCAATCCTCACCCTTCTCAGTACATTGCCACCGTAAGCTTCCTATGTATGATGTACAATATCCTGAAGCTCTTAAGTCTGACATTTCTTGTCCAAATTCTTCTGTACCATGTGAAATAAATGCAAGAAAGGGTGAGCCATCATGTATTCATTTACATTTATCATACAATGCAAACATGCCAGTGTCAAATTGATCTTTTATGAGCTTCTTGCTTTTCTAGCATTTGAACATAATGTTTCAAAAACACCTGAAGGATTTGAAAATCACATGAAATTGGACTGACCCTGAAAACAAAGACGAGCTCCCTTTTTTGGCTTGTCCCCTTGGTGCAGAAAGAGCTCTGAACAAAATGTCTCTTGTGTTTTGCTGTTGGGAATTTACAATTAACTTAAACGATTTGATCAGAAACCCTGAGGGAGGGAAGAGACAACATTTTTTGAGAATGAGTGTTTCGAAATAGGTTCTGCTTTGTTTCCCAACTTCACCTATTTGGGAAGTGTAAACTGTCTTTACGAAGAATTAAACTAAGAATGTTTGGACCACACATTTGGAGTTTTAATCGCAGAGACAGATCAGTATGCCTTCTGTGGCGAGTGCATGATACGCAAATGCATCAGATAATCACCTCACCAAAGCCTCTTCCTATGCACTTGATTTTTCTACAGGTAAAAAAATATATATTAATGACCTTGGAGTATTTTAGAAACATTGGTGAGACATTAGGTGAAGCCATTTCTTGAGAGTCCAATAAAAGAATGTGTTTTCTGAATTAATTCTACAATAGTTTTGGACCAGGCATCCTTAGAACGAGTTGTCCATCAGTGCGAGGTATACATAATAAACTGAGTCCTACATTGGTGTTACCCATGTAGATTGGGAACACATCTTAATCCAGTACAGACCAGTAGAGGCCTGCCAAAACATTATAAGATTTGGTCAGCAGAACCCATTGGTGTCGCAAATCTGTCAGCACTGTCCCATTGGCCTTATTTGATTTTGTGAAATTATTTGATTAATAACTATGTGGAATTCTGAAACCATTATTTCCTTTCTAATGGCAAGTTATAAGGAGTGATTGAAAAATATCTATTTTATGCACATTCTGAAAATCAAGTGGAGTTTTTTCTTTGTTGCTACAGGAAAATGTATGTTTCGTCAATCTAAATAAGTGTGTCCTTTCTGCAGGAGGGAGGTCGATGCAAGAGCCACCGCTATTGGCCTAAACTGGGCTCTCGGCACAGCTCGGCTACGTATGGGAAGTTCAAGGTGACAACGAAGTTCCGTACGGACTCTGGATGCCATGCA
Organism: Lissotriton vulgaris; assembly: GCF_964263255.1. NCBI lineage: Eukaryota > Metazoa > Chordata > Amphibia > Caudata > Salamandridae > Lissotriton > Lissotriton vulgaris. Next base: position 1,687,295,519 of record NC_141694.1, on the reverse strand, counting down.
ACTACAGGGCTGAAAGTTAAGCATCTGGTCACCCTTCAGGAGAGGACAGTATGGCATTTGCAGTACACAGACTGGCCAGATCAGGGCTGTCCAGAAGACATCCAGGGCTTCCTGTGTAAGTTACCTCTCCTTCTAAGCTCTGAGTTCAAAGGACGCACAAGTGAGACTATTGGCTAGAGTTCTAGTCCTACCATGAGGCGACCTGAAGTTGTAGTTGAAGGCCGGGAATGCTAAGTGTATACATCACATTTGCTGGTATCACTGTACTGTTTAATTATTGTATTGCAACAACTTGCTCTGCAGGAATGATGACTTTTACCAGAATTAAACCCGTATATGATTTTAGAGTTGCTCCCTGGAATAACTTCCTGTCTTACGTGTGACAACCTAGGATCAGGCTCAGTGGGTTCCAGCAGATGATGGATTCACTCCTCTCTACTGCTAAGAGATCAGAAGAGTTGGATTTCTTACATTACCCTGTTTAGTCTGTTTCATTTATCTGTTAATTGCAGGAAAAATGGGTAATAAATATAATTATAGTACATGGGTTTCTGCAATCCCTGTATAAAAACCTGTCTCTAATTCTTTTATAATAGGCAATTTGTGACGCACCCTGTCACCTATTATACAGAAATTACGTCAGGACTCAAATGTAATGATTTATTACAGTTGAGATCTGAAATCACATTGTCAGCCGAGGGGAAAGGCAGGTCAGGCCATTAATCATAATTAAGTCAGCTATGTAAGGATGAAAACAAAACACTGCTTTTCTTTCTTCTGCTCTGTTTTTCCAGTGCATCTTGGCATGCAGTAAAGAGATATTTATTGCAACATGTTTATTTTTAGCACTCCTTGGGTCATTATGGAAAGGTTAAAATCTTTCTGAATGTTTCTACACATTTCAAGCTACTACAGCTTTTTATTTTTTATTTTTAAAGTAATTTGCATTAAATTGATTCTAATACCTTTTTTGAAACAAATATGTAGCTGCTTTTTTGATGTGTTTAATTTTGCACTACAGATTCTATTTTCATTCTTTATGTTAGCAAACATGCTCTCTCTTTCACATGAAAGAGCTACTCACCAAGGATTTGAGTGGTTTGTGGGAAGGTGATGGTTTGCCCATGTATTATAAGGAATAAAGCACCCCACTCAGTACATGGTAAGGCTATTGCAAGTCACCTCGTAGTTCCATAACTTGGTGTTCAGCCTTGTTCCTTAATATGGTCAAGGAATTCCTTGGTGACTTGCAATATCTTTATAATGGTTGACAGTGGGTACCCTATCAATTGTGGGTCAATCATTAGAACTAGGGCTGCTGTTTGTTTTAGGGTCAGTTGGGACATATTATTGAACTCTTATGAAGGTGAATTTAGTTGCCTTGGTTAAGTGCCTTAAGCCCGTTGGGGGTGATGGAATAGTTGGTTATGATTGAGGGTAGTCAGTAAAGTCCTTAGGGTGTGTTGGGTGCCGCTACAAAAGAGAACCAGAGTTCGCACTGCATGTTTTACCGTGTTTCACCATGTGAAATTAATCAATTGTCTGGAGCCGAGTGTTAGGATGAGTTTTCGCTTCAGAAAAGCAGTGAAATGGAAGGCCGAATGCTTTGATTTTGGATGTTGCTTTTAGGTCTAAGGTCTGATGCTTCATTTCAGTTTTCACATTCAAGAAATGGAGGCTTTCCCAATATTGTGAGGGTGCTGCTTTCTCTGCAGGCTCTTAGGCATATAGTTTTGTATGACAGCTCTGTGTTATCCTCTTCTAGATTACTAAAATAATTTGGCTCCCTCATCTAGATTTGCATCAAAATTCTTCTTTTCTGCAGGCCCACTTTAGTCATGTCTATCAGATTCTGATTGGATGATTTGGGAACAGATAGTTTACTTTATGTCTTGGAGTGACGTAATGACAACCAGAGCTTATCAAGATATTGTAGTGTTAAATGGTCAGAAGTTAGATGTGGGTTGAAGGCCTCTTTAATATCTTCTGTTTATAGGTTTAGGGCATTATTGTAATTATTTGTTATGCTGAAGCAGGGAGAAGCGTTACAGGGTGGGCACAAAATGTAAAATAGTGGAAAGACGTCTACACAGGCAATATTACCTTTTCCACAGTAGTATGACGTTTACCTCTTTTTGCTACTAAACGCATTCTTGCAACAACAGAATGTTATCAAGTGACATAAGATGCTATAAATGCACATTTCGTTTCATGAACGAGACATTCATGGAACCTCGTGAGATTGTATGGGAAATAACATGCTTGCAATTACTGATTCACAGCGTATTTGGATGAAATACAGTCAGTACGACGTCATACGAACATCATGCTGGACAGTAGCAAGACTTGCAGTCCACCGATTGTAGTCCATTGCAGCGCCGGTGTGGGGCGGACTGGTGTGGTCATACTGACTGAACTAATGATTCGCTCTTTGGAGCACAATGAGGTAAGATGTTGCTTCAGACATAATATTTTTGCGGCATGATAGAGGTACTTAACTTGGTGACCCGACTTGAGTAGCAGAGTTACGATAGATCTTTCATTTGTGAATTATTTGTTCACGCATAATCTAGTAACCCCACCTGGGGTACCCTTGTCTATTTCTTTGTCACCCAGCAGTTGTCATCACCGCTGTAACAATATCTACCTTGGTAACAGCCGAAGACCTCACGTCAAATGTTTAGCGAATCTAATGGCAAACGGGCTTACCTTTTACTGAAATGGTCCTGAAAATCCAATGCCGTAGTACATAACTCAATGAGAAACTGCTTACTCACAAAACTTGATATTGTGAACAAATGCTTCAGTCAGTTCAACTAAAAACAGAGCAGGAAGTCAGAGCTGACAAAGAGCAAAACAGATAGAACTCACTGTATTCACCCCATGCCTACTGCATCTTCCATATCCTTTAAACTTCTGTTCAAATCTTCTGAAATGTATAGCATTTCTTGTAACATTTTCTCCTTCTCCTTCTGCCTCTGCCTATCTCTTTTTCTGCCTCTCCGCATCCTCCCATTTCAATTTTGCAAATTTGGCATCGATCCATCATTCCATTCATGCATTCAAAATTAGGACCTCTGATTTGGATCATAAAGTCCACCCCCAGAGTTACTGATACCGAAGGCACTCTCAGGCTCCCCTGAGAAATGAAAAAGGATGAAAGAATTCTGTAAATTCCTGGTGTGAATTTGGCAGTAACTCCTTGTTCTACTCCACACTTTCGCCTGAAGTGTTATCAGCACCTGAAATCCCCTGGTGAAAGTGAAAATATCTGTGGTGTTCCTGCAAATCTTATAATTCGAGGTGGCTTGTTACCTGCGCCATTGGAGTTAGTTGTCCACTCATTATCAGGGCCTAAGTGTTCATCCATAAAAAGTATCCTTTTTGTTTCAAACTAAATGATGTGACTATTGACCATATCCATGTCTTTAGTGACTTATGACTTACTTTCATGTTGGCCTAAATCCTTCCCTCATGCCTAAGGCATCTTCGTGCTTTTATTTCCACATAGGAGTTTGACAAGAGTTGGTATTGGCGAAAAAGGAGTAAACTGGGAATGGAAAAGAATGGGATCATGTGAGAATCTCACCCAGTTTTATTTAGTGTTCATGGCCTTTTTTATTTTAAGTTGGAAAACACCACATTTTGGTTTTTACCCTCTGCAACAGGGGTCAGTGACTAGGCCTGTCAGTAGCTTTGTTTGTCTTTCATAGGACCACAATTAAGATAGATACATTCAGATCGTAAACAGGAACATTAACATTTGAATAAACAGGGGCAGGAGGGGTGTTTGGGATACATGGCGAGATCAAGTGATGTATGGAATGGCAGTGTGTAGCAAGGAGAAGTGAGGGGCACGCGGAATGCAGCCAGATAATGACTAGATAGAGTACGACTCAAGGGCGCTGCGAGGTAGTAGAACTGTCCAGCCAGAGCATATTAATGAAGGGTATAAGTCCTCTAAGGATCATTCTAACTTAACTTTAGGCCTAGCAAGATCCTGCATACATTGATTGCAACAGTTCTATATAAAAGGCCACACCTGGCTCAGAGTGTCTTGCTTTAGACCAGCAATATATGCCTTCCGACAAAAAGCATTTATTTTAACAAGTTGCATTTGAGGTGCTTCAGAAAATCGACTAAATATTGATTTACAGGCAAGCTTTAATGCAACAAACACATTTTTTTAAATACGCAATGTCCACAAGCATGTGAACACTCTTATGAGTCACCAAAGTACTCCTCATAATGTCAGTTATTACCTAAAATAGAGAAGGGTCTTCAATATCAGATCAAACGGCAGAGGCCACAGCAAAAGAGATGGCATCTCAGCCAAGCAGTGACAGCTGATCTACCATCATGACTAAAAGCCCAAGCTAGAGGAAGTGGTGAGAGAAGGTTCTAAAAACACATTCAAACATTGTAGCCTCTGGTAAGTTAGTGTTGCGGATCATCACGATTGATGACTGCGTCTAGTTCATGAAGACACCAGGGAGTCACCCACCAAGACATAAATGAAATAAATCAAGTTCATCTTCGTTTACTGTTAGGACAGCTTGGTGGGGACCTACAGAAGAGGTACCAAAATGGGTATACCAAGGTGCATGACTACAAAACAAGACAATATCATCTTTGGAATAATAATGTGTGTGTTGTAAATGAAACATTTTACCAGGTTATTTTCTACTGGTTGCCTTAAAATCTGATTTTGGGGAATTTACCTCTGTTTTACCATTTGAACCTGCGCATTTGCACAAAAGTTTCCAGTTAACTAAATCCATTCCTATTAATAATATCAGTAATCGGAGGGGAGGATCCAAGCTCGACAACGAGATGGCCGCACGTTAGCTCGGCTCCGCCGCCCTACCTGCCTGAAATCTAATATCCTGTCGAATATCCTGCCCAAAACGGACAACAACTTATATGCAGAGCTTTGCAGCAACTTACCATCCATCCCGTTGGGTCCGGTGTTCGGTGGATCCACAGCGGTGCCCTCCCGGAAAGTGCGGCCTTCCCGGGACTGAGACCGGGGCCTCGCCCTTAGCGAGTTGCCGGCGAGGCGGTGTCGGCGGCGGCCTCGGGTGGAGGTCTGGGGCCGGCCGGAAGATGCCGATGTGCGAAGAGCCCGGAGGCAAATGAACGCGCCTGGGACACTCGTCCGGTGCTCCAGAGGTGGTGTGCGGCAAGTTGTGGGTTGGGGGCGCCGTGGTTGGTGGCTCCCCCCTTTGTTGCCGTCCGGCCACACCGGGCTCCTTCACTTGGTGGCGAAGAAGGACTTTGGTGGAGCGATGTCACTGGCGGGTCCCCCTCCCTTGTGACCACTATTTCAGTGCTGTGGGTGCTGCTTGTGCGCTTGAGGGGGGTCCCGCCGGGGTTCTGCTGTTGGGCTCACCCTTGGAAACGAATCCGGAGAGACGGCGTAATCATCGCAAAATGGCGGCTGCTGCCATGTTTTGTGCAGGGTCCCGGGATGCCGATTTCTTGCCCTTGCATTCCTCCTGGGCCTGTACTGGTGAGCTCGAACCCACGGTGAGCGACGTCCTGCAAGCTCTGAGGTCCTGGAGGTCGACCTTGATCCGTGATTCCTGCGTGCAGAGGGAAGTAATGGCCGCCATTCCTCCCGGGCCAGCTTTTGAGGATGCGGATGGGTCCGGTGCTGTCGTTGGTTGTTCCCCGCTTCCTGGCTGGGGAGGCGATGGTCCCACTCATGAACGGTTGGAACCGCTGGAGTTCATTGACATTGGTATATACGGCTGCTGTGAACATTATCTGCATTGCCCACGTGAGAGGGGATCCTACTGGCTGCTTCCGTTTATTTTCCATGGCTTCTCTTCATCGCCATGTCCTATGCCCACTGGATCTACATATATAGCGACGATGGCCAAGAAGGGACTAGGATGAACCCGGTTCTTTTCGGAGGACTACTGATTGGTATTTGGAGTTATGGACTGCCTTACATTGTGATACTTTGTTGACTCCTTCGTACTGGCGTGTGGCTGAATACTTGCTGGTTTCGTTTTGGGCATTACTCATGGCGTAAGCGGGCGGGGGGCGGGGGCCGTACCATATGCTAATGGTTCCTCTCCCCAGGCCCTTTCTTTCTCCCTTTCCTTTTCCGTTTCCCTATATTTTCTTTTTCTATATTTCGGGTTCATTATTAGGGCGACAGGCACGCTGCTGGGGGGGGGTAGGCCGTAGCCTTCTGCAGGGGTGCAGGGTGGGATGGGTGGTGTAGGGTCTATTAGGTAGTTCTTTGTTTCTATGGCTCTTTTGTATCCTTTCCTTGGGTCTCCACGACGGTTTGTAACCCCTAGGGGTGAGGTACTGTGAGAGGAGGAATAGGTATTTTACGACGCATGATACTCATGGCACTGTTTCCCCCTGATTTATTGCTCCGCCCCCAAGCACGTTCGCTATTTGTATTATTGCTCGCCATTATCTTTGAGGGGCGGGTACAATAACGTGGAGTCCCCCTACTTCTTTTCTTCTTTGGTTTTTTCGTTTTCTTATCTCTGGGGTTGGGACGTATGGTGATTGCAGCCTATCTGTTTCCCCGATGGTTTTTATTACTGCGGAATTGCTGTTCAGTTAGTCTCTGGGTACATGTGGCTGGGCGTGGACAATACCATTGTGGAATTATAAGCGGACCTATGTTTTGCATGCTGTGGACCTGTCTGATTACTGCTTTTCTGTTGTACTGCAACGACACAGTTGGATTATTCCCCGCCATATACTCCAGGTTGCTACCAATACGTCCGATCCTTTATTCTTTAAATATATAAAATTAACCTCCTCTAATCCTGTGTCGAGTGGTCCTAGTTGGCCGATAATATTGACTTGATGCGCTTGATGATATCGTCTAACCACTCTGTGCCTTTAATTGGTGATGGTGCTTTCCAGTTTTGCTCCGTGGCCGGCCCCCGGGTTGTAGGCCCGTATTTGTATGCATCCATTTTCTCAAAGGTTTTCAAAAATTTTAAAAAAATAAATAAATAATATCAGTAATGTCAGCAGGACACAAATAGGCCCCTAGTAGTTCAGATTTAGAGTAAACTCAAACAATTGAGCCCAGGACTCCCACTAAAAAAATCATTGGTTAAGGCAATAGATCTTGCTGATACGAGAGCTACTGGCTTAGTGTACATTTTGTACAGCGTAGAGACTATGCAGCCTCGCTAAAAGTAAAGTTTAAAAAAAAGGGCAAGGTAGGGAATAGGGCATAAAATAAATACCATGACATGCCAGTGTTGACCACACCATATTGCTTATTTTGTTATTGCAGGGTGCTTTTTGGTTATGGCGGGAGGAGGGAAGGCAACACTGACAACAGGAGGATGCAGGCGGGTGGGATGAAGTAACAGCAGTGAACGGGTTCCAAGCCCTTTAACCACTTCAATGCTGGTGACGGAAGCATTCCGTCATCAGTCACGGTTGAGCTGTGCTCATGACGGAATGGTTCCGTCACAACCGCACCCTGTTCTGGAATGTCCAGCACAGGAGAAGAATCTGCACCGCACGGAAGCGGTTAAAGTAAACAATACATCTCGTATGCACTGTTGACATGCAAGACCAAGAAATGAGGGTAGTTCTGACATACTTGAAGCCACTATTGTGAATAAGTAAAGAGCAAAAAAGTAACAAAACAAATTAAAATAAAACTTGAACAATATAATAATCTATATATATATATATATATATAAACGAATGTATGTCTGTCTGTCTGTTTGTTTGTCCTTTATGCATTACTACACCATTCATCCGATTGGCATGAACCTTTGAGAAGTTGTTGAGTGCACTCCAGCGAGGGTTTCTGGCAAAAAAATAAAAAAATTGTTAAAAGTTGTTGAGTGCATTCCCGCGAAGGTTTCTGGCAACAACAACAAAAAATGTTGTTAAATATTGGCCCCACAGGGCCCTCATAATCTTTCTAATACTGAACGTTTATAGTTTCCGGTGCGACTCGCTTTTGCAATGACCATCAACAAAGCACATGGACAATCGCTGCAAGCGTGTGGACTAGATTTGGAGAATCCGTGCTTCTCACATGGACAACTGTATGTGGCCAGCTCACGCGTCGGAAAACCTTCTGATTTATTTGTGTACGCAACGTTTACAGATTCCGGTGCGACTCGCTTTTGCAATGACCATCAACAAAGCACAAGGACAATTGCTGCAAGTGTGTGGACTAGATTTGGAGAATCTGTGCTTCACATGGACAACTGTATGTGGCCAGCTCACGCGTAGCAAAACCTTCTGATTTATTTGTGTACGCACCAGACTGAAAAACAAAAAATACCGTGTATCCACAAGCACTTGAATAAATAAACAGAATTAAAACAACACTTTTAAATGTTGTCCATATTAAAATGAATAAGTTTCAATAAAAATGACACAATGTAAATTGAATGTTATCATAACAAGTTTCCTTAAATTTCCTTTCTTCTGAGATCGCAGCAATGCGCGATGGGGTAAGCTAGTACTTCAATAAATAGTAGTCAATGTGAGGTATCAACACACCCTCCAACATCGCCGAAGGAGGGAGCCACAGGCAGGGATTTCATACGGGGTTCCTTTATCGAAAAGGCAGGTAAGGCATAATGCATTTCGGACAACTTCCTCCTTCAGACGCCTGCTGCCCAACTGAAAATCCGTGGAGCTCAGCTTTTTAATGTTAACTGCAGCACTCCCAAATGACGGAGTAAACGCCTCCCTTAACCATGTGACCATCAACCAAGTTGCCACACTGATGAAAAGTGCAACTCCCAGAATGCTGCATACCTGGGTTGATGTGACGCGGGAAACCAAAGTTCAATCTTTGTGTTTGGGCGTAAGCAGAGCTGAGCACACTTGAATCAGTCTGAATGTATTTCTTAAAACCCCTCGGATCCCTGCACAACGTTTCAACCTGCAGGGTACAGGTCCGCCGGGTCGTGGGCTGGTTACAGTGCACCAGCTTCCTCCGTAAAGTCACGGCCTGCCAATTGACAGCATCCCTTGCTTAACTGCACTCTGGAGGTAGGCTGCCGCAAGTCAATACCTGAGATATGTATGGCACAATATTCTACAATGTTGTCACACTATCTAAAGTTCATGAAGCAAAGTTCCCACAATTAATGATTGCAAGACTAACTATCGGTCTTCTAACAGGCGGTGCTATTGCTTTCGGAAGAAGTCTGAAGATGGAGAAAGTTACATTTTTTAATGAAACAGTCACGTTTTGTAAAACTCTGACAATACACAATTACAATTCCTCACCAAGCAGAGCACAATGCAGAAAAGCCAGAGGCTTTGGATTACGAACAAGGAGATAGAGCTCTCAGAGTCGCTCAGAGGTAGGCACCTTAGAGAGACGCTGTTGTTCATCCGCACAAACAGCTCATTGGTGAATAAATGCTGCCCTGAGAAAATCAGCAATCACAAGACGCTAGCGGTTCAGGAATGTTGATGTGACGCCGTACAACAAGAATGTACTGTCCACAGCCAGTATAGAGTAGGAATCCATCAGAGTAAAGGAAATGTCACAGGAGGCATCGGGCGCTCGCTGCGCTTGGTGAGGTGCAGGACCGCCACGGCAAGGCCTCCAACAGCTGGTTATGAGCAACTGCAGCATAGGGGTGGATGAGAGGTGAAAAAGCAACATGGATAACGGGTGGGGGCTGGGAGGGGGAAGCACATAAAGAAACTAGTACCTGTATCTCAGCATGGGCAGTGGAGGGACAGTGAAAGGACACTAATCAAGCTAAATCAATCAGTAGTTGTTCCATGCTCCCCACGAAAGAAGTAGAGATGAAGTTGCCATGCTCTGGCCAATTAGGAAACAGCAAAGAAAAGTGACAATGAAGCTGATGAATGGTAAACGACGGGCAGGCTCCAAGCCTCTTATTCAACTCAGTATCTCTCGTCGGTGAGAGAGTTTGCGCTAGTGCACATACACTCACGCAGTAAAGACATAAATGTTTGGAGCTGAAATAAACATACAATAGACATTTGGAGTGGGGGCCAAAATCCTTACTCCTTCCTTTTTTTTTTAAAAGTAAATTACCCTTTTGCTATTATGATCTAATTTCTTATTAATTGTTACCTTTAGCCCAAATCTGCACCTGTGCGCATCCCTAAGATTTTTACATCTTCTTGCAATTGACCATATTGCATTTTGAAACTAGGGGAGACGTTAAAAAATCATGCCTCAAGCCTCACAGTAGGAGTATTTTTGGAAGCTGTTCTTTGCTACTGATTCTCATATAGAGCAGCACCGAACAGATCTGTTTCTGAGGTAATGAGCTTCCTACTGTGGCAAATGCTGCCAATGGAGGCTGCTTCACTGTCACTGCATTGAGATACAGAGTGGTTTTCCTTTTCCATGAAGTTTGTTACATAAGGCTGTGCATGGAATTATGATGTATCTATCTTTTGTTGACCAAGCAAAAGTATTTGTTTCAGACTCATTATTGGCCTATATTTTGTTCCTTGGCAGAAACTTGAAGTTCATAGTAAACTAGCAAGGTTGGTAGATTTGATTAGGAGATGAAAAATCCAAAATTAACAGAATTTGTGCATATTCAAATAAGTTAAACTGATCATCTGGAAGAACGTGCTAAACAAAGGTTGTCAACTTTTCTCTAGAAACTGAGTAATGCAATAGCTTCAGGGTGTTTGAGTAAGACGATGTAATCTAGTTATTGCTTGTTTATATATTAAGGGCCAAGAATGTGAGTCTTGCAACTATAATAACATTTGAGACTTTATTTTGTTGGTTTAGGACTTGCATATGTCCAAAGTGTGTGTTCATATTTGCTTTTTTATGTTTACAGAACGTGGATGTGCCTGTTATGCTGAGGTACCTGAGAGAACAGAGGATGTTTCTTGTTCAGACTATTGCTCAGTACAATTTTGTCTATCATGTCCTTATTCAGTTCTTACAAAATTCCAGACTTATTTAACCCACTCAAGAAACTGAACAATCTGTTGGACACCTGACTGAAGATATCTTGGAAAGAATTAAATCTCATCTGGAGCATCCTATAATTTACACTGTGCGATAGACAATTCAAGGTTGTTTAGGATGCCACAGAGCCAAGGAATACTTTTTTTATAAATCTAACAAACAAGTTAATTTATTTTCTTTCACTAATGTAGTAACTTATGAAATATTTTAAGTAGGATTTCTGTATTGAACCAAAATTGTGTTGATCGCTGCTTCTACTATCCATGCAAGCAATATCGTGTATGCTGTCCTTCATGTTAATGTTTCTTCCCACATCGTTTTTAAAGACACAAAGCTTTCTCTAAATCTTTTTTTAGGAATTGAGTTTTGCTTGTTTAGGCCAAAAGTTCTAAGCCCAGAAGAAATTGCCTAAACTGCGAACATATCTTTGCTACGTTATCTAGGTCGTGAACTACACCACAGATACTAGAGCCTTCGCTTTGTGTACTTAACTAAAAAGAGACCAACACGAAAAGGCTACTTTGAAAGGTGAAATCACACACACATTCTAAATGTTTGTCAGAAACTAAAATGTGAATTACTTACATAAGGGAAGAGGAAAAATAGCAATTTCTGTAATGAACAGGAAAAAAACACTAGATGGTTAAAATGCGACATTGCAGATTTCATATTGGGTGGAGTTCAACTCTGTCAAACAATGCAGTGCTGTTGGAAAAGTCAATATAGTGCAAACATGTTTTTTAATTCATGGTGCATTTCCAAGTAGTCTAAAATTAAGGCTGGTCCCTGGAAAAGGCTGCATCTGTCAATGGGATCCAAGTAGGGATGTCTTCCTTGAATTATTTCTTTCCTGATCATATGGTGCTCAGTTGCGGCCTCTAAGTGCAGTTATGTTCTTTGAGGCACAATTATCTTTCTTTGTCAGTTTGTACCTGGAGAAATCAACAATTAGGGCTTATCGCTGCAAATCTTTATAAATGTAATACGTGTTATAACCATAGAGATGTTAGGTGTTACCTTTCATCATTTTCAAAATCCTCAAAGCATGATAACTCCATCATAGTAATGGTCCCTTTGTGGATGAAACGTGTGTTCAAGTGTTGAACTGGATTAACATCCCCATCTTTGTATGGAAAAAGCATTGTTGAAGTGGTACTTTCTTTGATGGTAGTGATGCTTTGCATGAGCACCAATATAGTTTGCGTTTGATGCTTCGAAAACAAAAGAGTATGCAGTACTCATTTATTATTTGTATACTCATGCCTTCTGTTTAAGGCCTTCTTCCTGGGGTAAAGATTTAATATTGTTGTAAATACATTATAAGGTTGGTGTGCGTGTGGCACATGGACAATGTTAGATTCCGAGTCTATACCCTACTTTGCCTGTTTAATATTACATGCTTCAATTTTTGTTTCTGAAGCATGTGCAGTACACCACATAAAAGTCATAAAGAAGGCAAACTGCATGCTTGATTGTCAAAAATATGTTTTACAGCTAAAGCAGCAATATTTCACATGGTATTGCCTTAAACTAAGGCACTTCTCAGACTGAGTGAATGGTGGTTGAGTGATTGTTACAAGTATTTAATTTCAACACGCCTTCATACCTTGAAGTTTTATATTTCCATGAATTAAAAAAAATTATTGAGCAAACTCATAATTAGTAAATTTGTAAAAGTGCAAACAAAAGGTAGGCTCATTAGTTATGACATCCAAGATGTACATAGCTACTTTGAATATTCTTCTGTTGCATATCAGAATACTTTTAAAGTACAGGACCTGATTCTGTACACGATTTCGAATGGCATTTTACCAACTTTCAAAACATCCTTGGTCAAGAAACCTCCCCTACTGTGAACTACCATCTTCTGTTCACCTGTCTTTTTGAAGAATCTTCTGGATCACTGTTTCTCCAAATATTCCTATTAATTGCTCATCAAAAATGTGGACCTTTATCCGTGAACCACAAGCATTCACAACTCTGCTCACATTTTATTTATTCTGAAAGTTTTTGTCTCTTTCACTGCTGAAAATACAAGAACATATCTACAGGCAACACTTTAAAACGTGCCCATAATCTGAACAGCTTTAACGAAATGTGAACAGAATATACAAGTTGGTTTTGGTTCTGTTTTATACTGGTCTTCTGAAGGATGTTTAACAGAAGAAAACCTAACCATTTTATCATAGAAACGAACAGAACTTAAGATACGCGTATGTATCTTTAGTTCCAGAACTGTAATCAAAACATTGAAAACAAATGCTGCTTCAGCCATATTTACATATTGCATAAAAGATGTTGACTAAAGAATGGCACCACAGGTTTGTATATATTAGCAAAATGGGCTTTGCTCTTCATCATTATGAATGTCCATATCATTGATTTGCCTGATGGTGATCTATATCAGAATCAAGAATGTCATGAAGAAATACAGTTATTTAGATCCACAAAGAAGAATCTTCAGGAAAGAAACTTTCAATCGACTTAAAGGTTATAATAATGAAACTTCTGTAACAGCTGTTTCTTAATGAAAATATATTTTAACTTTCCTTAATAGCTCTAGTGTTAATTGTATTCCTAATTCTCAACCTCATTTCTAAATTCAGTCAAACCATTAATTTACCCCCAACTCTAACCTAAACCTATTCTGGCCTTAGCCCTTCCAACCTAAGTCACTCTCACAGTATTTAATGCAACATAACATAATGTATTTTTGTAAAGTGCATGTTCACCTCTTGGAATATCTTAGAGTCCAGTAACTGTTATGTATTGTTGTTTAACTTTGATACTCTCTCTTTCAACCTTGGAAGGGTGAAAGTATGTGTAGACCTACTGCAGTTTGAATCGTAAATGTGCTGTCAAGCACAAATTCCTGAAGTTACTTGCATTAGTCCTTTGAGCCACGAGTCCCAGCTTCCTTTAATAGCCTATCGTAATATTTCATGCCATTGCTTTTTTTTTACAGCTCTCTGCTGATTTATGCGAATAACACATGCATAGTGATGTATTCACGTGATATATGATGTTATTGGGGCTGGCCATTTTGCATTTGTTTTTTTTTTAATACAGATGCTGTTCAGCTTCACCGACATAAAATATTTTCCTTTTCTTGTTACTGTTACTGTTTAGCATCAGCAGAAAGCGTTGGCAAAGCCAAAGGTTCAGCTAGCACCTTTCAATGTTTTTTGTTTCTATTTCTTTACTAATTCTTGTATTTTTATTTTAGGGGCCTAAAATAAAACCTAAGCCTGTTTTATTTTATAGTTATCACTACTTCATAGTGCTTTCTACATAATGGCATTGCTTCCTGAAAGTTTATTTAGAGCAGCATAATCTCATCACTTTTCAAATGGATTTTAGTGTGAGGTTTTTTTTTAAACAAAAAGCCAAGATGCTCTGTTTTGACTTGAGAAGCTGTAAACAAGCATTCTTCCAACAGTTAAGCTATTCTCACTCATCATCTCTCTGCTTTTCTATCTTTCCAACACCAGTGGAGTGTGGATTGTGTCACCTTGAAGAAAGGCAGTATCAAAAGTATGAAATGTCAGCAGTTTTATAGTGTAATTCCACCCCTTATAAGGAATTCTAGTTGCAGATGGACAAGAGTGTTTTAAATGTAGGTATTAAAGGAGTGTTTGAAGAATTGTGTATAAATACACATAAACACATCTGTATAGTGAGTCATGAGTAAGAATTATGCTTATTTTGTGCCGAACTGTATGTGTGCATTTGATTTCAGCTATTCTTTTGGATTTCCTGTACGATGCTTTCTATTTCACATTCTATTATTGAGCATTTCTATGCTGTTTAATAATATTGCCTTAAGAACAGAGCTCCTATAATGATGTCTTCTAAATGACTTTGCAAAAATACCAGTCCTCTTGTTTTATCTCTGAACAATTTACAAAGGTTCAAATAAAAATGCCTTACAAATCTAAACATATTTTTTTTATAAAAAAAAAAAAATCTAAACATATAGAACTTTCTTTTTTCACAGACTGTTTTGTGTAAACAGCTTTCATGCAAAAAAACCTAATTCACAAGTTTTTAGTTGATTGAATTAGTTAGCTGGCAGTCTGCATGTTGTGACGCACAAACTATCCAAATTCCATTTGATATGCACTGAGCTGTAATCCTAATTTTAGTGATATATTGTGATCTCAGGACCTCCGATCATTATCCAATGCACCTCAGCAGTATTCTGAAATAACAGTACCTGAGAATGTTTTTTAAATATTCTGTAATAAAGAATTAAATAGATTAAAGCACCAGAGACATATTTATAAATACATGTTTAATTTTTTTTTTAAAAAAAACCTCTTCTAAAGGGAACTATGCAAAATACTAGAATATATTTAAAATGTGTTTTTGCTTTAGAACTAATGGTTAGCTTTGATATGTATGTTGACTTTACATCAAAAACATATGCAATTGGCGCTTCAACTATTACTTTTATTATACTGTAACAGTTTTGGTGTTTGTGCCAGTGATGGTGAGAGGGATGTGGGGGTCACTGCTAAACTGTTTGTGTTGCTGAGTTTCCACAGCCTTTCAGCTTCCAAATATAGCATAATTACAGTTCTTTTTTCAAAGACTTTTAAAGTATAGCAGCACATATTAACCTTTTATGAATATGCCACCCATTTTTTTTGTAAACTCTTATCTACTTTTTTTTTTTGCCTCTAGTCTTTAAAATGTGGAAGCTTCTGTCCGAGGTCAATTTAGCTTATTCTCATACTTTGGAATCCTCACACAGGTGTACACAAAGTTCTCACCTAAACAGCACAACAGCACCCTGTGTGCAAAATAGGAGTGTCACTATGTGCAACACTGAAAAATAGTCTAGTTTTCTAAATTTTGGAATAGGGAGTATGGTTTACAAGTGCGCATGCAAAAGTTATTGTGCAGGGTATCTGGAGTATACTATTGATACCGGACCAGGGTATTAAAAGATCAAATTTGTCCTACTGTCTCCTTTTGCCTTAAAGCACAAAAAATGATAATTAACAGTAACTGCTACAAATATGGTAATGTGAGTTTTGGAGAATCCATTTGACAAAGTAAAGCATACCGTTCCTTAAGGTACTTCTGCTTTGTAGTGGTGAAAGCGACAGTATGTGTGCAGTTGAGGTGTATAGCTTCAGCCTTTTGCATCTTTGTTTTTGTGGGTATTAAAATATCTAGAACAGATAGTGTTATGATTTTTACCTGAGCTACAACGGCATGTAGCATTTCTTTTCTTCTCTTCAATTAACATTTCTAGACAGCCAAATTTTGAATTTTCAAGACAACAGCTTTATGTTCAGGGTACTTTTGTGACAGAACATCTCTGACTTTATTATAGGGGGTTTCTAGTGCACAAGAGTTTACAAATATCTCTACATTGGCAGAATTGTATTCACGTTAAGTGAATTTATATTTGCTACCATGTTTAAGCGTCACAGTGTTCAGTGGAGCATGAATTACATTAGGGTGCAATCCTTGTCTAATACTGCTTCCTCAACAACCCTAGCACTGTCTATTATATACTCATCGGGGTAGAAGACCTGCCTTGTTTTTCAACACAATTAAGGAAATGTAATTGTTCATTCTTGGAGTAGTGGTGACTTTGTCATTGTAGGAGGGCAACTGTACATGCTGTTGTAAATATTGCCAGGGAAATCCATACCTTTAGGTGTCATGTTATGACTCAGTAAATCAGTTTAACTAGCTCGATGTTACTAGTCAGGGAAGTAATCACGGTGCACTCCACAATGTAAGTCTTTGAGTGGAATGAGGCTCTTTAGGCTGTCCTTTCTTCACCCCTATTGTGAACTTAGTTTCTATTATTGACTTTACAGTTAACCTGTGTGTTAAACTGGCTACCAGGGATAGGTGTAATAAATTGTGAAAATACATTTTGGTGAGCCCAATGCTTTGATTTTTATGGTGTGTGCTGTACAGCTGCTAAGTCAAGAGCTAGGCAGTGAATAATTGAGACACTTCGAAATGTGGTACTTGACTTGAGGCTGTAACTTATGGTTATGGAGGAGCCGGGGAGTGTTTCGCTTTTGCGGCGTGCGGCCAGGGTGCCTCGGCCAGGGCGACTGACGCTGGAATCTGGGGATCATGGTTCGATCCCCAGCTCCGGCGGCAGATTAGCCCAGCACCATGTGACTCTGGGCAATAGCTCGCTTAATCTTCCCAACGGCCCCCAGCGCCTAGAGACCCTTACGGTGATTGTTCTCACTGGACAAATGTGGATTATTATTTTTAGAATAAGACGTGAACTGGTTTTAGTTATTGTGAACACTTGGATATGCATACCTACACTTACTAAG
The DNA here is from genome assembly GCF_964263255.1 of Lissotriton vulgaris. Taxonomy (NCBI): domain Eukaryota; kingdom Metazoa; phylum Chordata; class Amphibia; order Caudata; family Salamandridae; genus Lissotriton; species Lissotriton vulgaris. Next base: position 1,687,278,254 of record NC_141694.1, on the reverse strand, counting down.
AAATCTCTGCATCTGTGCATAGTTTACAGTGCAGGTGGGCAAAAGGCTGCATGTAGGTAATCACACAACTTTTGGATTATAAATGAAGACACATTGCTGAAGATGTGCAAGTTATTCCTGCAAACCTTCTTTATGACAGGGTCAACGTTAACCAGAACTGTTTGTTGCATCTCCTTTGTTAATCATAGTAGTCACACTTACGAGGGTGACTTCCTTTATTTATACTCCCTGGCAAATTAACATTTCTAGATGGCAAGCTCAAGACCTTTAATTACCATCATAAACTTCGTCTCTTTATTTGTCCGATTTCTATCCAGGCCTCGTATGTTCACCATTTGTGAAGGGACGAATGTTACTTTCACGTGCATTCCATCCTAAAAAGGGCAATATTGGCCAGGTAGGAGGTATTTTTAAAATACTCTTGTCCTCATTTTGAATTATAGCTACATTCTGATCCATGTTCAAACAGGTCCTGTTTCATTGTGACCTGGAGGAGAATGTAATTTGCCAGTAATGATGATTGAGAGTCGGGGCAATCTTTAAGTAGGTGACACTTCTCTCGGGCCCCTAGAAGGGGATTTGAGCCTTAAGAGGGTCACCTTGTCTTGTGGGACTGAGCATATTGTTGACAGAATCCAGGATGGTAGAAGGCTTCATCGCTTCAAAGAATTCTAACGCAGCTTTCGCTGAATTATCATATCTTTAGATTCCTCAATGGCAGTGTATGTATCCACTAGACAATGAAGTAAGTATCTTACACAAATTCAGAAACTAGTGAATGAGACCAGGTAAATAGCATTTATCCAGAACAACCAACAGTCACATAGTTTCATAGAATTAGCATGAGTATTGTGCAACTGGGTCTCTGGATGTGATTACATTATACAGTACATAAAAAGCATGTTTTTGTGGAAACCTTGCTTATATATAATCTCTGGAACTGTTCGGAATAGTTGCTGCTCAACAAAGCGAATAGCATTCAGTACTTGCCCAGTGCTGGAGGTACAGTGGCAAACATCATTGAATAAAACAAGGAACCATCTTCCCTCACATTGCACAGGGGATTTTATTCTTGGAACACTAGATTTCCTGGGAGATCTTGGTTGACTTCCTACATTTTGCACTGTAATTTTTGTGCCCATGGTGAATTCTGTCCTTAAAATGCACATTCATCACAACAGCTAAGGGAGGAGTTGTTCACTTTCTTCCCAGGGTGTCTTGCCTTGGATCCCAGATGAGAAAGCCGTGTTTCCAAATTGTTAGTAACATATAAGTGTTTCACAGCCATGCGAGTGGTCACAAAGTACCACCTGCCCTTTTAAACAGATCAGTTAAGCAAGGGCTACTTAGAAAAAATCCTAACAGCAGATCACAATGTACTGGTGTAAATCTCTGGGTATAGTACCTCACTGCAGAGCATTGAGGGTTGCAGTTCTGCCACTAAATACCCAGTTGCATTGTTTGGCATTCCTCTGGCTCGGTAGTGGTGCAAATAAGCGAGAAGTGGAACTCCTTACCAAAAGTTATACATTTTGTCATGTAGAGTTGCGAGGTTAAAAGACAAAGTTGTAAACTAAGCCTGCTTTCTCAGCTTACTGGGATATGTATAAAATACCATTGAGAGGCTTTACTTAACATGGGGAATATCCAAAATTAGTAGACCACAACTTAATTTCAATCGTCAATTAACTATGCGATTCTCAACAATACACCCTTAAATTATTTCATTTTAAACTAGTATAAGCTTTTGCTTGGTTTGCTAAAATTTAACCCTCCCAGCTGTTTAATCCATTTGTTTCCTAGATGTGTCTCAAACAGTTAACAATGTGCTGAAAAGGTGTGTTTTGCTACTTGAGGAAAGTATTGGCACAAATGTGCTCTACTCATTTAGATAGCTCTAAAGGCAGATTGTTGCAACTCTGAATGTATTTGATCACAGGATAACCTATAGCACACCTTAAGACGTCAGTAAGGACCAAATCGCCACCTGCACTTCAGCAAACTCCTAAAAAAAGAACTACTCTGAGGGGCCTTTGACTAGACCGTAGTATTGATAGTAGTGAGAACTAGCTGATAAAAGCCATGTCCTTTAGATGACTGGACGTTTGCCGCCCTTCATCCTAGATTTTCTACAACACTCTGAAGTCTGCGAGACAGCATGCAGCACTACATAAAAGTAAATAAGCATTAAAGCAATGTTAATTTGCAGCTATGTTAGGTCCATAAATGTATAAGATAAAGATAAGCACAGCAGGTACCTTGGGGTTGTAATTTCCCTATTGCTTTAACATTCCAGCTAAACTCCCCTTGGTTGGTTTGGTGCAATATTACCTTGCATTAGAAACGTTCTCAAATTAGGAATCAGGTGATATATAACACAAAATGTGCTATTCGATTTATACATTTGAGTATAATTGTCTATTCTTGTTTTCCCTCATTTGTTTATTTGATGTGATTTGTATCTGTTCTGTGTCATGTTAAAGTTCCATTGGTGTACGAGGCGTGGTAGCCACTCCATATGAGAGAGGTTTTCCAAATGAATAGGGATCGATCGTGGATCCATGGTGTCCTGGTGCTTTGAAAGGAACAACTTACTGTTTAGACCTCAACACTGTTTTTCAAACTATGCATTTGATATATAGTAATGTTTATTATTCATACCAATTAATACGCTTGTGCTTTTTTCAGTTTTATATTATTTGTACGGCTGTGACTCATTTGACAGTATTTTTTGCACTTGTTTCCATTTTTTAAAACGAAACTATTCATGATTAACCAATAATGCACACATATGGTTTTGTTATGTATATCATGTTCTTTATATGGACATTGTCTCGTTTGTTTCTGAAGCAGAACACTGTTGAAGCACTGATTGTGCCTTTTATATGTATACAGTTCACTGCCGTGTCTTGTAAATAGTTTTATATTCACATTCATAACTATAAAATCTTTGTATTAAACCTTTTTGTAAAATAATGCTATTCATTGTATTTACACTATATAATAAAGTTTTTTTTAAATAAAATTACGAAATAATGTCTGATAATGTAATCCTTCTTTTGTGACATCTTTATATAATTTGCAAAGATCACTAAAATATCTGCCTGCTACTTCAACAAGTTTGCAGGTCGGTCATCTCACTCTTTGGCAGATTGCTTCAAACTCTGTACTCAGCTGCCATGACCAGACTCAAAGGCGCCAATTACAAAAGGTTTTTTTTTTGGTTGGGGGAATAGTGGAGCACACTGCCCGGCATACCAGCACACAATTCGCCCAGATACATTGTGGCAAATGCAGTGCATGATAACACTCACTTTGGTTGAAAGGCATTGTGCTCCCTCAGTCCATTTGTTATTTCTCCTTTGAGTTATTGGGCAAAAGAGAGGACTGTGAACAGCATTGCCAGTTCTGCTACATTTAAGGTTTTACTCTTTAATGAGGAAGGACAAATATCCTAGACATACACAGCACTAGCAGCACCAACAATAGTGAATACTAAATTTAATTTAAGGTTTTTTGTATAGCGCACAGCTACTCAGGAAGAGTGTCCCGGTGCTAAGGTCCAGTAACCACAGCCAGAAGCAGAGAGATTATTTAAAAAGCCAGATTGAACAGCCAGGTTCTTAGGCTACGTTTGAAGGAACTCTCGTCTTTGGTGACCAGTAGATGGAGAGGAAGAGCATTCCAGCTAGAGGTGGCAAGGACCGAGAAGAAAGAGCTGCTCCATTTCTTCCTCCTGTTTTCGGCACAACAGCCAAGAAGGTGTCTGAGGAACACAGAGTTCTTGATGGAAGTTTGTAAGCCTGTTGCCCAAGTAATGGGTACCAGACTTGTAAAACACTCAATGGTCTATCAAAAGCCCCTTGAACTAAACTCTTTTGTGAATTGGTAGCGAAGGCAAATCCTTGAGGTGCAGACAAATGTGGCTATATTTCCGAAGATTTAAGAGAAGTCTGGCTGCCGCATTCTGCACCAACCGGAAACTCTTAAGTTGGTCGGCAGGGAGGTCCAAGTAAAACACTTTGGCATCGTACAGCTGTGAGGTTATAAGAGCACAAACAACTTTTTTTCTTAGCGGTGTGCAGAGAACAAAAATAATAATTTAAGGATCTTAGAAGGCAGAAGCATGTTCCCAACATACTGTGCACCTGGGAAATGAAGGATAGCTTATAGATGTTACTTCCAGGTTGCGTATGACTGAGACAGGGAGGTTGGAAGAGGAGTGGCGAAAGCTAATATTTTGGTTTTGCTGGTGTTGCATTGCAGATTACTCAGACCCATCCACTGGAATACCGCTGACAGACACGCTATGAATCTGTTCTGATCACTGTGAGAATTGCTGGCCCACATGAGAAGGATTTCTGTATCGTCAAGGTAGTTCACCATCTGTACCCCAAAAGTTCAGTTTCAACAGTACCCAAAACGTTCACTTTCAGCTAAAAAGAATGTTTTCATGCAGTGCATTTACCACAATGAATGTATCTGAGTGAATTGGGTGCTGGTGTGTTAGGCAGTGTGCTCCATCTCCCCGTTTTGTGATTGGCTTCTTTGAGTTGTTGGGCTGACGACCTCATTGGGATGCACCTGCGCTCTGTAGTACAGTAACATGAGAAGACTGTGAGCAGCATTGCCAGCACCCCCACATTCAAGGTTTTACCCTCTACTGAAGAAAGACAAATATCCTGAAGGACATATCTAGAGATTGGAATAGCCAGTACCTGCTGCACTAACAATGACGAATACTAAAGACTTTCAACTATAGTGAGTGATATTATACACTGCATTTACCACAATGCATCTGGGCTAATTGTGTGTTGGTAAGCTGCCCCCCCCCTTTTATCAATGTATTTTTATCTGTAACTGGTATATATGTCTTTGTACAGTGTAAATATATTCTAGAATTTGCAGCATTCTTATGGTGCGAAAAGGAATGTACACTTTAAAATGTAATGAAATAAAAATGTAATGTGGGTCAAATGTGCCTTCTGAAACCCAGCTCCATACTAATATACGAATATTAGAAAATCTGCTACGGGAAATATTTTACTAAACTAGAATCTAAAGTGGTCACCCTGTCTAAAGCAGGCGACACAGTTGTTGACAACAAGAGCTGCAACACTCACTTTGTCCATATACTTCCGAATATTGCCAACCTTTTTAAAAAGTTAATAATTATTGCATGTGATCGTTTTGGAGGTAGCACGTGCAGCACTTGTTTCATCATTGCTGTAGAATGGCCCTTTTATTTATTAGATGCCACCCTCGCCTGGTTTTAGAAACGGCTGCTTTCTTTCCAAGGTATTAGTTCTGGTTATTAAAGGCTACCTCGTGCAACATTTCTAGAAGGGGCCGGATTTCACATCTTGTGCCTGGTCTTTTAGGAGTAGTCTTAAACTTTGCTTGTCTTGCGTACGCTAAGGAGTGGGTTTACTACTTATGTGGTTGACTTTAAGCATAAAAGGGAATATTAAAGCTATCCCAATCATTTGCCTGGAGTTTTATTGGTTCTTGGTTCTGTAAATAGCTGGCATGGTATGACGTGGGTCTCTGAGGATTAGATCTTTTTATTAGGAGTGCATGCTCAAATCCAGCAGGATAGCCTATCGCAAGCCCTGTTGGCGACAACTTTAGTGTGATCGACACTGACTACTGCGTTAATGGTGCAACACACTTTTCGGTTGTAACTCTGAACAATGTCAGTCAGCCTTCGAAAATGTCTATGGAGTCCATGGGTATTTGTTTACCTTCACATTATGATGATGACAATCTGTACATCGGTTTACAGGAGGCCGGTGGGTGGGACATATTCCCTGATACTGGATTGGTTTCCCCACCGGACCATTAACAGAAGACACTGCTTATTTTGCTATGGTGTGAAGACGTGCAACAGAGAGGTTTGACTTACAACTTCCATGTGTGTAATTTAAGACAAATGTCATTATGCATATTTTGCACTGTAGGTGAGTAAGTATAAGGAGCATAACCAAGCCACCCCAACCCTAAAATGCAAGCTTAATTCTGAATTCAGGTATTTCTTGTATTTTTATGCTCAGGGGGTAGGGTGCTTATATTGCGGGGAATGAGATTTTGATATCAATTTATGATCAATCAGCTAACTTATCTCATTCGTCAATTTTGGACCGTTGGTATCTGTCATTGAGTAAAAGACAAACCCCGCATAGATTAGATAAACCCCATAAACTGACGCCACTCTGAAGAACCACTTACAACTGATAAAGTTTGAAAGTTTTATATAAAAGTCAAATTTAAATGCGAATACAATCCTCTCAGGATAAACCTAAAAGTATACAAAAGAATACAAAATCAATTCCAGAATCAGCAATTTAAAGCATCGATGTAAAGTGGTTCCTTTGCGTCATCTACAGAAAGAGAAAAGTATCAAGTTAAATCTGTCCCTACTCTATACTAAGTGACATCCCTACTTCGCAAGTTCCTAACCTAAAAAGGTGTCAGCAGTTTGACTCCCAAAGAAGTTCAAACTCTCTTAGCCTCTAAAGGTAACTTAAGTTTAAGAAGCAGTATCCTCTCTGCCTACCCATCCGCTCTCTAAGGGTCCTCGGCCTACTGCTCTCTTGCGCTGTGCTCTCTCTCAGCGCATCTGCTCAAGTCATCTACCCTTCGCCCTTCTCTCTGAGCTGTTCGCTTCGCCTTCGCCTTCGCTTTCGCTATCTTATCCCCGGGGTGCTGTCCCTAAAATACACAATCACAGTGTGGGTGAAACGCCCCTTGACGCCCACCACGGACTTTCCCCGATGATGTCAGCTTCTGGCTTCTTCCATTGCTTCATCTCTTTGCGTCGTCCGTTAAGTTGACCTTTCTCCTTAGATGTCATCTTCGTCTTCTTGTTGGCGACTTCTACTGACACTTTCAGATCAAAAGTCATATGAACTTAAACAAGACTTTAACTTACAACTGCGATTCTTGACCCTTCTAGGTCCTGTGAATGGTCATTCAAAAACAAGTTTCAAATTCCAAGAGCTTCTTAACACGTTCAGGCAATAAGCCCCGTCCGGCATTGTCACCTTAAATCTAACAAGTGCTAGACTTCTTGGCTCTCACGTCCACATCAAGCTATTCACTACTCCTGTGAGTCCACTAAATTACACACATTGGACTGTGCTCCTGCGAACCCTTGGTCAGTCAGGTTAAAATCACAAATGACCTAAACCTTTCTAACATTCTTACAAAAAGCCTTCTACACAGTATAACCTTTAACATATATATATATATATTCGTACTTAGCAAAAGTCCTTTACGTATATGTGAATACATTGTACATAGAATATAGACTACGTAAAGTATAACTTTATATTCTCATTCGCTATATCGTGTTTATACATGTTCTACACATTTCTTCATGTTTAATTTCTCGCCGCTTCTCCGATTTAAGGTTACACACGTACATGAATTCTACTTTGCACGTTCTACATTTCGTAAGCATTTCTACACCATTTCTACATCAGCCCACTACGTATACGGGCCTTCTAAATCTAATACATGTCCTAAAGTGAATACAGTTACATTTCCTATATTACTTTGGATTATATCGGTTATCTATATGCTATAAGTGTCAACTTCACATTACGATTATACATTTCATTCCTACGTTATACGATGTGCTTGTAAATATGGCCTATACATAATTTTTATTCAAATTTGCGCTTTCTCAGTCCCCCCGTTGATGACTTCTAGGAGTCATCACTAAATGCAATTTGAATAACATCTCTAAACAGGACTAGTTACAATATTCCCTCTTTTCATCGTTTCGAGTGCTCTTAAGCTTTTGTACTGTTGATCTTGTAAAGCAGCTAATCTCCTTTCTTGCTCTCTCATTGTTCGTTGTAACCGGTTCGACCTATACCATTTATACCATTTTACTAAACCTAACAATGTGATTATACAAATTAATACTATCAATACAGGTTTTAATATGTACCATACTATGCTTTTACCAAGGTTGGCAAACCAACTTCCAACCTTTCCTACTCCATGACCGACTTTTTCCCAAATGTTTATTTTTGATAAATCTTCGATCTCTTGATGAATCTGTGTAATGTTCTGTATGACTTTCTCAAGTGGTTTTGAATTATCAGGAATATAAGTACAACATTCCTGGACCTTCAAAGCCTTACAAACTCCGCCTTCTTTTGCTAGCAGTACATCTAAAGCAAGTCGGTTCTGAAGAACCATTGCTCTAATCGACTGCATCTCGCCTTCTACCAACATTAATGACCTTGCAGTACTTGCAGATAATCTATCTACAACTGTAGCCAGTCTCCTGATCTTAACATCGTTAAGTATTAAACCTAACATAGGAAACATTGCTCCAAATACATCTCCTACTACTTCTGCATCTCCTACTTCCCTTTTCGCTCTCCTCGAAGCCTTTCCTTCTATTATCGCTACATCCTTTGCATGATATATTTTGGGGAAGACAATTGCCAAGTAACACGAACCATACCAATTGTCAGGTAGTTTTACATAGGCATTTCTTCCACATACAAAATACACATTCGGAATAACTTGCATTCCTTTCATAAAATCTTTCGTATAGTACTCTAATCTAAAAGCATGTTCACAATTTACTTCACCTACAAATACACTCTCATAATACGTTTTGCTTCGAGTTAAACATAACTTTCCTTTCTGCGTTCTATCCAAAGCTATTGGACCATTGCTACCTTTCTTTTTATGTGCTTTCTCTTCTTCGGTCCAATCCGTTTTCCATTGTCCTGACATTTTTAGAATCTTCTGCCTTCTGTATCTATCATCTACTTGTCCTATGAACTTTTTCTCAACCTCTGACATCTTGCAAGTCAGATTATTTCTACGTGCATATGAAGTATCTAGTGTATCCCAAGGAAGAAAGAATTTAGCTAGTCTATCCTCCTTTTTGTAATAGTCCCACTTATTCATTTGTTTATAATTCGTAACTTCAGGCAGTACCGAATCATAATTTGAAAAGTAGTACTCAAATCCTTCCCTACCATAAAATATACTGAGCAGTAAACTACATGTTATCCCATAAGTCAGTGGGAGATGATGATATCTAATGCCTTCGTCTACAGAAGCCGGCAATTGCATACATACATAGCAATCTTTGGCCTCCATGGCATCGATATACTCATATAACAATTTGGCATATGCGTTTGACCTAAAGTTTCCCTGTGACTCGTCTACATGTAATCTACGAGCTTCATCTGCCAATAACGCCTTTTCACGTATAACATTGCTCTCCTCCCTTTTCCCCACGAGAGCAGGTCTCAAAGTCGTTACAGGCTGCACATTTGCTGTTTCTTTATCACTTTCATGTCCTATTATGTATGATATTGTCACTACTGTAATTATGAGAAAAATTACTACTGCTATCAGTGTACCTACTATGCATCTAGCTTTTCGGTTTGGGTTGCCGTTCTCCATGTTATCAAAACAGCGTAGCTCCTTCTTTTGCGAAAAAGTTTTTCCTTCTGCAGTCTTTGTTTGCTTTATTTGCTTTCTCAGTCTTGTAAAGTGCTCTTTATCACAAAGTCTCTTTTTCACAACAATGTCCTTTTCTCCTTTGGCAACAGACAACCCTAACCCTTCTCCGTCCTCTAAATGTGATCCCTAATTTTATTCTTCTTTCCACTCGGCGCTAGGCTATCTTCTTCTTTATAACTTATATACAAAAGTCTTTTATGCATCAACAATTATTCTCGCACCTGCAGCTTTCACAACAATTTCTAATAATTCAAAACGAATGACTTTTTCTTCTTCTTCTGGAATTTGATGACCAAAAGTTGGAAATTGTAGTCTATTTAGCACTAGATCTTGAATTTGACTCAAATATGGGGGTATGGGAAGTGTGAAAGTCAGTAACCCCTCAGTCTCGAGTCCAGGCGTCAACATCCATATCTCCACTGCCACAAATGGATCGTGATCGATTACTTTCACTTTCTTCACTCTCCCAGATTTCTGTCCCCAAGACATCTGCTAGATAAGTCCACTCTGGGGTGGCGTACCTTCTGCAGGGCACACGTACCCTTCTCGATCTCCTTGGACTTTCAGTTCCTGAGTCTGTAGTTTCCTCCTCCTGGTCTGATTCTTCAGCGATCGGGACAAGAGCTCTCTCTTGATCTGCTTTCAAGCTTGGCCTTCTCCTTCTCTCCGGCCAACTAGCTCCGTCACTCCTTGTCCTCCCGCTCCTTGTTCTTGGACTTGTCTCTTGTTCACTCTCTACTTGTTCATTATCTGATTCGATCTCCCAATTACTCTCTTCTCCTGAGGCGACTTCAGTCCCACTGGTATCCTGACTTTCGTCCACCTGTTCCGTCTCAATCTCAGCTTCTTCGATCACCTCCACAGCTTGGCTTTCCCCCTCTATGGCTTCTCCGCTTTCCGCTGGATTCTCATCCGCGAGAGGAGCTGTTTCTTCTAGAGGTGTTAGCACTCTTCGGGTGTGTGAGGCATGTATCCAGTTTGGCAGACCTCCACACTTTACTGCAGTATTCGTCACAAGTATGACTTGAAACGGTCCTCTCCAGCGCACGTCTAAGCAGTTCTTCCTGACGTGTTTTTTCACCAGGACCCAGTCCCCCGGACTCAGGTCATGGCACAAATCTTGTGCTGATGGAACCTCTGCAGCCTGGACCTGGAGGGACACAGAATTAACGGCATCAGATAGTCCCTTACAGTAGTCCAAGATCAAATCGTCTGTGATGTTCACTAGAGCTGCAGTCGGAACCGATGGCAATCTCATGGCTCTCCCCATTAGCACTTCATGTGGAGAGAGACCTGTTTTTCTATCTGGTGTGCTACGTATGCTCATAAGAACCACTGGAAGTGCGTCTGGCCAACTCAGGGATGTTGCTGAACAAACTTTGGCATGTCTGGACTTTATCGTGCTGTTGATTTGCTCTACAATCCCTGAAGCTTCTGGTCGATAGCTGCAATGAAGTTTCTGATCGATACCCAAAGCTGAACATAGCATCTTCACTATTTCGCTGTTAAAATGAGTTCCTCTGTCCGATTCCAAAGAGGATGGCACCCCAAACCTCGGTATCAACTCTCTAAGTAACAATTTTGCTACTGTAAGTGTATCGCACCTACGTGTAGGGTAAGCCTAAACCCATCTAGAAAATATGCAAACAATCACTAAAACGTATCTGAGTCTATTGCATTTAGGCATTTCTATAAAATCAAGCTGCATTCTATTGAAAGGCCCCCCAGACCTTCCAATGTGACTCAATGTAACTGGTGTTCTCTTGCCCACGTTTAGTTGCTGACAGATCGTACATCTCTGACACACTGCTTCTGCCGCTACTCTAAACTTTGGGTTAAACCACGTTTGTCTGAATACTCTCACCATAGCATCTCTACCTATGTGCGCTGATCCATGCAATTTCCTTGCCATTGGACTAACAAGTTCATTTGGTAAAACTGCTTTTCCATCGGCAGGGATCCAAAATTTCATCTCACTTCTAACACAACCCGCTGTTTCCCAACTCTTTTTCTCATCATCTGGTGCATTTTCCTGAACACTTCTTAGCTCATCCCACGTATCTACAGTATCCAACAACATTGTCAATTCAGTTCTTTCCTGGATTCCCCCCACTTTCACATCAGTGTGAGAATATCCCTGTTCTGCGCAGTAACGCGCTACTTCATCCGCATAGCGGTTACCTAGTGACACAAAATCGACATTTTTTGTATGCGCTGCGCATTTGACCACTGCAATAGTTGTTGGACCTTGCAATGCTTCTAACAAAAGTCTCACGAATTCTCCATTCCTAATGGGAGAACCCGAGGAGGTCATGTAACCCCTTTGAGACCATAACTGCCCGTAATCATGAACTACCCCGAAACCATATGGCTATCGGTGTATATGGTGACTCGAAGTTTGTCGCCTGCTAGACAAGCACGCGTCAAAGCAACAATTTCAGCTACCTGAGCGGAGTGTACTCCTTCCAGGCAAGCGGCTTCTATTACTCTCGTAATTGTGCAAACTGCATAAGCTGCTCTCAGCTGACCGATATTGTCTCTTACACATGAACCATCAACAAAGAAAATTTCATCGGGGTCAGTCAATGGCTCATCCACAATATCGGGTCTCGGTTTGGTGCATAGCTCAGTCACATCAAGGCAGTCATGATCTGTACAAACTTCGTCATCGATCTCGTTTGGAAGTGGCATCAAAGTTGCAGGATTCAAGACGGAGCATCTTTTTAGGGTCACATTCTCGGCAGCCAGTATGACTTGCTCATAGCGTGTGAGCCTGCTATTTGTCAGATGCTGAGTCTTAGTCCTGGTCATTAACAATTCTACAGAGTGCGGTACGTACACCACTAACTGATGACCCATTACCACACTTTCAGAACGTTCAATGCTGACACCCGTTGCAGCTACGGATTTGAGACATCCGGGCAACGCTGCGGCTACTGGATCTAATGTAGCCGAAAAATACGCCACTGGCCTACGCGCATCCCCGTGTATCTGGGCCAAAACTGCTAACGCGCATCCCTCTCTTTCACAGCAGTAAAGCAAAAAATGGTTTTGTGTAATCAGGCATTCCTAAAGCCGGGGCACGACATAAGTCCTCCCTCAGCTGCAAAAACGCCAACAAACAATCTTTGTCCCATGGTACCGGATCACTTACTCCTTTGTGCGTCAGTTGTAATAAAGGTTTTGCCTTCAGTGAGAAGTTGGCTATCCACTGCCGACAATAACCGACCATACCTAGAAACATCCTGACTTCTCTTTGTGTTGTAGGCGCGTTCATTTTCATGATCGCCTCTATTCTGTCTGGAGACACCTTCCGCTTTCCCTTTTCAATCCTATGGCCCAAGTATTGCACCTCAGTCATACAATATTGCAATTTACTTGGAGACACCTTGTGTCCGTTCTCGGCCAAGTGATTTAACAAGGTTATGGTGTCTTCTCTGCAAGCTTCCGCCGTTTCTGACGCAACTAGGAGGTCGTCTATGTACTGGACTAGAACCGAATTCTTGGGCAGTACTAGACTTTCAAGATTTCTTTTTAATAGCTGGTTAAAGATCGATGGGCTTTCTGTATACCCCTGAGGGATACGACACCATGTTAAGACGCGATCTTCCAGCTTAAAAGCGAAAAGATACTGGCTCTCTTCATCTAAAGGAATCGAAAAGAAAGCCTGGCACAAATCTATCACGGTAAACCATTCAGCTTGGAACGGTATCTGAAATAATATCACTGATGGATTCGGTACCACTGGACAACATGAGACAACAATATTATTAATCTTCCGAAGATCCTGCACTATTCTGTATTTTCCACTAGGCTTCTGCAAACCCATAATCGGGGAGTTACATGGACTTCCCACGATCTCCTTCAGTATTCCCTGTTTAATCATGTATTCGATCACAGGCTTTATTCCTGCAATCGTCTCTGGTGTCAACTTGTATTGTGGAGTTCTTGGATACTCAGCATTGGGTCTTACCAAGATTTTTACTGGTTCTACTCCTTTGATCAGTCCTATTTCTTCTCCAGTAAAATCCCACACCTCAGCTGACACTTTCTCCCTCAAATCCTGTGGAAGCTCCTCCACTGTTAAGGTAGGATATAGTTCCACGCACTCTTGCGAGTTTACAACCTTAAAATCGGCATCCTCATCATTGGTCTGTACTTCTACTCCTTCAGGTGTGCAATGTATTGTGCAATTCAGTTTACACAATAGATCTCTTCCTAGTAAACACACAGGGCTAGAATCACAGATCACAAACTGATGTTCGTCACTGTAATTCCCTATCTTTACTGACACTGGTTCGGTCAGAGGATTAGTCATCCTCTTGTTTGCGACTCCTACCACCTGAATCGTTTCTCCCGATATTGGCAAACCTGGGACTACCGCTGATCTCAACGTGGATCGAGTGGCCCCTGTATCCACCAAAAAGGTTGTAGGACATCCAGCTACTTCAGCCTCTACGTATGGTCCTCTCTGATCTACTTCCAGGGCTGCTCCTAGAGTACAGTCTTCCTCCCTATTCACTCGTTGCCCTGTAAGAGGATCAACGTAGTAGCATTCTTCTCCTCCTACGAACAATGGCATTTGTCTATAGGTTTTCCCTCCGTTGGTGATGCGAGGTGGTTGAGGAAACGGGGCTCGAGGAGTCTGAGTCCCCCCTTTGATAAACTTTCCCTTCGGGGCTGCGGCTCCCTTAACCACGTTATTCTGTACCTCTTCCTCCTCTTGTTCTAATTCCCCTGTCTCAACATTGTAAGGACACTCGCGTCTCCAATGTCCCACTTCGTTACACTGATGACACCTCGTTGTCTTTTTCAGTGTTGCGATATCCATTCTCGGTCTCGGTCTTTCTTCCTCATCCCTGCTCTGAGTATTCTGTTTCTTTGCTTGCGTTCCTGTTCCCTGTTGCCGCTGTCCACCCTTTCCAGCTGCTTGCATTTGTACCAGCATTAACTTTTCCTTGAGTTTCTTTGCCTTTGAATCTATTTCATCGCTACAGTACCTTGCATACCTCAGAATTTCGTCTAAAGGTTTGTTCTGCCAACAGATCAGATGCTGTTGTATCATCAGGCTTATGTCTGGTCTTAATCCTAAAACAAACTTCGACACAAACTGTCCTATGTCCTTAGGATCCATTACGTCTAACCCACTGTATTGTTTAAATGCTTTCAATAGCCTCTCATAGAACTCGTGAACTGTCTCTTTGGGCTCCTGAGTTGTTCGATCTATCTTAACCCAGTCTATGTCCTGCACTGGCACTTTCTCTTTCAGCCATGTTATTACTCTTTCGTATTTTTCCATGACTCTATCTGATGGACCATTTGTCCGGTTATCTCTCGGAGGCTCACAAGTAGGCCATTCAATACTAAGTTTGCATGCCGTCCACAAATCTCCGGGTACTACGATATCGAACAATGTGTTCAAATCGATCCACAGCACCTTGGAGATCTTCACGAACCTCTCTACCTGCTTGTACCACTCAATGGGATTTTCTCTAAGCTTTGGGAAGGAATTGGTAAATGCCGCCAAATCCCCCCTACTCCAGGGTACGTGAACGTAGTTTCCGTTCGCGATTTCTCGCAAAGGGAAAGCTTCCATTCGCATTAGGTCTGTGTCCTGGGACTTCACAATTGTACTTCTTCTGACAGATCCCTTCTTAGACCATTTTTCCTCCCATCTATCCAGATCTCTCCATATTCTGATACACATGACTAGTTCCCGTATGTGTACTCTTAGTCCAATCGTTCTACGTTCATCCAAATCTAGGTCTGTGCAATTTAGCCTATGATTGGGCTGCAAGGCTTTGGTTCGTGACAGGTCTATCATATATCTATTTGCCAAATTAGATCAATTTTCATGAGCTGACCTCGCTCTCCGAGTAACATCCTTGGATAAAAACAGTATTTCATCTGGTGCGTACAATTCTAATCTCTCTATTGCCACTGTGCCATCAATTATTTCATCTAAGTCTGACTTCAAACTCATTACATCAATCCGTCTTGCTTTTATTTCAGCTCTCAGTATGTCAGTCCTAGGTGGTTCGCTCATACCCCTCTCACCTCCACTATGCGCCCTACGCCTGAACACAGGTGAGTTATGAGGAGTTTTCTTTCCATCCCTTTGTTCCCACCTCTCTAGATCCCACGCCTTTCCATCTTCCCGTGGGGTGTGGTGGAACATTGCTCCATCCCCCATCCCTACATTGCGCCTTTTCGGCTCGGTTTCTCCAGATACGAGATAGGATCCACCGTTCTGTTCTAAATCACTGTAACTCGCTTGCTGTCTGGTGTCGCTCAATAACCGATAAGGTCCTTCATGGCCCTCCATGCTCCCGCGATCTCGTTCTTGATCACCAGAAGTATGGCGGGACGTTTCGCGACTCCCTATATTCTCATGACTTCGCCCATGATCACCGGATGCATGGCGAGACCCTTCACGACTCTCCATGTTCCCGTGATTCCAATGTTGCACCGTTTCACCCGGGGTATGGTGAGTGCATCTGAAAGTATTACGGTACTCCTGCGTCCTTCGTTCCCCTTCACTAAAGGTGACGCGAGGCACTTCGCCACACCCTGTACTCCTGTTTTCGCACATTTGCCTATTGCCGCTGATAGTAGGACAATTAATTCCTCTGCTTTCCTGACTCCCTCTCTCCCACTCCGGGCTGCTTTCGCCAGCTCCACAATGAGAGAGGATCCGGTTATCCTGGTCTCTCCACTCTGCTCCTGTTTCTAAACTTTTACTCCGAACCTCTTCGGCAGTATCCCATTCTTTCAGGTATTCCCTTAATTCCTTATGGGTTTTCGGTTTTGGTCCCCTTAAGTCCATTGGCCCTCTTTGACCCCCTTGTTCTACCCAGGGACCTGTTGCGGCATCTAATGGGGTACTCCGACTCATCGGTGCTAGTATCTGTCTCTGAGGATTCATCATGGTATCCCTATTCTCCATCTCTGCCCTTTCCCTGTCCCATTGTGCCTGTTCCTCCTGCTGGACCCCTTCTGGGTTGTAGATTGACACAATAGGGCCTATGGTAACCGGTACTTGTAGAGCATCCGGCATTTGGTAGGACCTTGCATGTTGCGTTTCTGGCATTTTCTGGACCACGAATCTTCCCACTACTCTCTGTTCGGAACTAGATTGAGGTACTTCCTCCTCTTTCTTGGCATCCCACTCTGTTACTGGGATCGATTTATATTCCCCCCATCTAGCCCCGTCCTCTTGTGGTAATATGGGACTTGCGGCCCCTCCGCTGTACGGAGGTGGTCTATCTGTTAATAGCCTCTCTATCAGATCCTCTTCTGTCTCGCTTTCCTCATCTTCCTCTAGAGGTTTCCTTTCTCCCGTAACTTCTAGCATCGGGTACAGTTTGTCTGCTTCTATCTTCTGCACCCTCCATTTCTTAGCTTCCTCATCCCATTTGGCATCCTGCACTGCCTTTACTGATCGTCTCACTCTTTCTTGGCGCCTCTTTACGCTCTTTTCGTGTGCTGTTCTAAACCATACACTAAGTGCTTCGAACTGTGTTGGCCTCGGTAGAGGTCTTGTTGCAAGCATTACCGCTTTCAGTTCGTTCAACACATCTAGCTTAAACGTTCCGAATCTCGGAAACGTCAGTTCCTTATTCCCTTCAGTTAGCTTATTCCACTCGGAGATCCATAGTATCGAGTGCAAGCCTACATTTACTGCCATATGATAAGCTGGTGTGCCTTCTGGTGGAGCTTCCTCTCCGGCATATAAGTTTCTTCTATTCCTCCTAAAGAGTGTTCTTAATCCCTCAAAACACTTCATTTTCGATAATCTACAATTTTCCCCTTACTCTTCCTCGTTTACGTCCCGATGACAACCACCAACCAATCCCTACGCGGCTCTCACTAATCGGCCTGTCTCAGCGCGACTCTACGCTGACCGACCAATCTCAGCGCGACTCTTCGCTGACGTCTGACAAACTAACCAATCTCAGCGCGGCTCTATGCTGACGTCACTCGTTCCCTCTGCAGCAGTTCTCCTTCTTTCTCTACTTGTCTCACGATTTTGCATGCGTTTTCATTCATACGCTGAAAAATGATTACTTCCGTCCAAGCGATCACTTTTCTCTGACTGTACGGCCACAGTCTAACTGTAATTGTCACCTTAACTGGCGAAACGTCTTCCCTCTTACGGTCAGACGATCGCCTCAACTGATAGGTTACTTACACACAGTAAACGTACGACCAGCGTCCGTTACTCATTCACTCACTCTTACGCTCCCCCTATCATCGGTCTGTCGGGCGATCAATGGTACCTCATGACCCCCTTTCAATGGTAGACTAATTACTCTGGGTGTTCGATACACCCGAACCACTTAAGTCCTTTCCTGGAGCTTAAGATTTCATCCGGTTGCGCGCGCTCACAACCTTCCCTCAATCACACTACAGGCATTCAACTCCGCTTGACATTACAACACAGGAACAACATAAAACACCGCAATCTTACAACGCATGACCCTTATACTCACTCTCGACCGACTCTGCTGCTTTTCTCTCGTCGCACCGTCAGCACCGTCTTCGGCTGCAATTCTTCTTCTGGTCGTCGATGACTAGGGACCTTGGGGTAAACTAAACCTGGCCTAGGTCGTCTTCCTCAAGAAGATAACCATCCTCTGCTACCAACTGCGGGGAATGAGATTTTGATATCAATTTATGATCAATCAGCTAACTTATCTCATTCGTCAATTTTGGACCGTTGGTATCTGTCATTGAGTAAAAGACAAACCCCGCATAGATTAGATAAACCCCATAAACTGACGCCACTCTGAAGAACCACTTACAACTGATAAAGTTTGAAAGTTTTATATAAAAGTCAAATTTAAATGCGAATACAATCCTCTCAGGATAAACCTCAAAGTATACAAAAGAATACAAAATCAATTCCAGAATCAGCAATTTAAAGCATCGATGTAAAGTGGTTCCTTTGCGTCATCTACAGAAAGAGAAAAGTATCAAGTTAAATCTGTCCCTACTCTATACTAAGTGACATCCCTACTTCGCAAGTTCCTAACCTAAAAAGGTGTCAGCAGTTTGACTCCCAAAGAAGTTCAAACTCTCTTAGCCTCTAAAGGTAACTTAAGTTTAAGAAGCAGTATCCTCTCTGCCTACCCATCCGCTCTCTAAGGGTCCTCGGCCTACTGCTCTCTTGCGCTCTGCTCTCTCTCAGCGCATCTGCTCAAGTCATCTACCCTTCGCCCTTCTCTCTGAGCTGTTCGCTTCGCCTTCGCCTTCGCTTTCGCTATCTTATCCCCAGGGTGCTGTCCCTAAAATACACAATCACAGTGTGGGTGAAACGCCCCTTGACGCCCACCACGGACTTTCCCCGATGATGTCAGCTTCTGGCTTCTTCCATTGCTTCATCTCTTTGCGTCGTCCGTTAAGTTGACCTTTCTCCTTAGATGTCATCTTCGTCTTCTTGTTGGCGACTTCTACTGACACTTTCAGATCAAAAGTCATATGAACTTAAACAAGACTTTAACTTACAACTGCGATTCTTGACCCTTCTAGGTCCTGTGAATGGTCATTCAAAAACAAGTTTCAAATTCCAAGAGCTTCTTAACACGTTCAGGCAATAAGCCCCGTCCGGCATTGTCACCTTAAATCTAACAAGTGCTAGACTTCTTGGCTCTCACGTCCACATCAAGCTATTCACGACTCCTGTGAGTCCACTAAATTACACACATTGGACTGTGCTCCTGCGAACCCTTGGTCAGTCAGGTTAAAATCACAAATGACCTAAACCTTTCTAACATTCTTACAAAAAGCCTTCTACACAGTATAACCTTTAACATATATATATATATATATATTCGTACTTAGCAAAAGTCCTTTACGTATATGTGAATACATTGTACATAGAATATAGACTACGTAAAGTATAACTTTATATTCTCATTCGCTATATCGTGTTTATACATGTTCTACACATTTCTTCATGTTTCATTTCTCGCCGCTTCTCCGATTTAAGGTTACACACGTACATGAATTCTACTTTGCACGTTCTACAGTTCGTAAGCATTTCTACACCATTTCTACATCAGCCCACTACGTATACGGGCCTTCTAAATCTAATACATGTCCTAAAGTGAATACAGTTACATTTCCTATATTACTTTGGATTATATCGGTTATCTATATGCTATAAGTGTCAACTTCACATTACGATTATACATTTCATTCCTACGTTATACGATGTGCTTGTAAATATGGCCTATACATAATTTTTATTCAAATTTGTGCTCTCTCAATATCAACAGGGGCAGTAAGTTTAAAATAGCTACAACGTCATGAGCTGTTATCAAAATAGGCAGAGTTTTAGTAGATTCTGATTCTGGAGGTGCTGTTTTTTTTACTCTGGTTAGTAAATTGCCAGTTTAAAGAATGCATAAATAAAGTAAACACCATGATTAAATGGATGAGTTTACTGCCCTCATGAAGGGCATTACTTCCTTTTCAGAGGCGAAGCAGATTCATGTACTATTTATGCAGGGAGAAAACTGCAAAAGCTGATGATATTAGTTAAAAAATATTCTGAAAACATAAATAAATATGAACTGTATAGAATTTTAAGAACTTACATTTTTTTAAACTTTACATTTCTAAACAAGAAATGTGTGTTAACTTTTGGCCCATGTAATAAAACAGTTGAAATCCTAATCCATGGTGGCTGGCATGTATTTAGAGTGGTGGAACGGGCAAAATACAAGTGGTATAAAAATAAAATGGCACCTGACTTGCCTTCACTGTGTCCACCGTGCTCGGGTGTCTACTCTCCTCGAAGCTCCGGACCCAGGAACCTGCACTACCCAATCTTGGCACTGCTCTTCTGCTGCTAAGCAGCAGGAGGAAAGCATCCGGATTGATGGGGCCGGCCTCTCTTAGTGCTCTTAAGAGCACTGTAGGCTTGCACTTTCTCTAACCCAGCTAAGACAGCTAGGTTAAAGAAGGTTACAATGTGCATGTCTGGCAGGCTGTCACAAGACGGCTGATCAAAGGAACATGCACACTTTAAACATAAGGGCACAGCTCCATGCTGCCACTTAGCAGCAATTGCCCCACCGCATCCTAACACTCTGTTCAGGACAGGTTAGTGAAAATTAAAACGGTAATACACTTAACTACCATTTTATTTTTCAGCTGTTCTCTGGCATATTTTTAGCAGGGAGACGCTCGCCCATTCTCATGGAGCTGCTCCTGATTCTAATTTATAATTGGATGGTAAAGGCGGTACCTACTTTTTCCAATTCTGCAAGCTCGCCTGTCTTCTCTCCTTCTAGCAGTGCTTGTATCATTTTAGCCAGAAACAGTCGCTTGTTGACCCTGATTAGTCTTTGGTGTATAAAATATTATCCATGCCATCAACCAGAAAGGAGGAGGCATCTTCATCATCCACAGGAAAACCATCCGCATCACGACCAACTGCGACGACACCCTCACCGCCGCCGAGCACCTCCACTTCCAGATACACACCGACCCCAAGACCACCCTCAAAGGCACTCTCATCTACAGACCCCCGGGACCATGCACACAATTCAGCGAAGCCATCGCAGACTTCATCAGCCAGCACGCCCTCACCTCCTCTGACTACATCCTCCTCGGGGACCTCAACTTCCACTTGGAAAACAACAATGACAGCAACACCACCACCCTGCTGGACAACCTCGCCAACCTCTGACTCAAGCAACTGGTGAACACCCCCACCCACTACACCGGCCACACGCTTGACCCCGTCTTCTCCTCCAGCAAGCACATCTCCTTCAGCCACTCCACCGGACTTCATTGGACTGATCACAGCTGCGTCCACTTCAACTTCAGGAGAGCCACGACCCACACCACCCGCAACAGGCTCCCCGCAGGAGCTGGAACAAGATCACCGCCGACCAGCTCACCACCTCCCTCAGCCAGAACCCTCCCGCCAGCGCAAAGGACCCCAACGAAGCAGCCCGCAACTTCACACAGTGGCTCACCAACTGCGCTGATGACCTCGCACCTCTGAAGAACCCACCCAGCAGACCCGGCAGCAAGAAAGCCTCATGGTTCACCAACGAACTCAAAACACCCAAGAAAAACTGCCGCACCCTCGAAAAAGCCTGGCACCACGACCAGACTACAGAAAACATGACAGCCCTCAAGAACGCCACCCGCATACACCACCAGCTGATCCGCACCACCAAAAGAACAACATTCAAAGAACGACTGGACAACAGCACCCACAACAGCAAGGAACTCTTCAGCATCGTCAAAGAGCTCTCCAACCCCATCGCTGGAAACATCACACACTCGCAAGACCTCTGCGACTCACTTGCCTCATTCTTCCACCGCAAGATCGCTGACATACACAACAGCTTCGGCGCACAGACCACGCAACCAACCACCGAACCAACGCCCCCCACCACCACCCTCTGCAACTGGACCCCGGTTAACACCGAAGCCACCACCCGCACGATGAACACCATCCACTTCGGATCCCCTACCGACCCCTTCCCCCACCACGTCTTCAACAAGGCTGACTCCATCATCGCACCCCAACTCCGGAACATCATCAACATCTCCTTCACCACCGCCACCTTCCCGGAGAGCTGGAAGCATGCAGAGCTCAGCGCCCTCCTGAAGAAACCGACAGCGGACCCCACCGACCTCAAGAACTTCTGCCCCATCTCGCTACTCCCTTCTCCTGTTAAAGTCATCGAGAAGACAGTCAACAAACAGCTCGCCGCCTTCCTCGAGACGAACGGATCCCTCGACCCCTCACAGTCCGGTTTCCGAGCCAACCACAGCACCGAGACCGCCCTCATGGCAGCCACTGACGACATCAGATCCCTGCTTGACAACAAGGAAACAGCTGCCCTCATCCTCCTGGACCTCTCTGCAGAGTTTGATACAGTGTGCCACCGCACACTAATACAGCGCCTCAGCAACACCGGAATTCAGGAGAAGGCACTGGAGTGGATCATCTCGTTCCTCGCCGGAAGAACCCAGAGAGTCCGCCTCCCCCGTTCCGATCCACAGCCACCAAAGTCATCTGCGGCATACCTCAAGGATTCTCGCTCAGCCCCACCCTCTTCAACGTCTACATATGCCCCTCGCGGCCAGCGCACGCCAACACAACCTTAAAATCATTTCCTACGCCGACACCCAGCTGATCCTCTCCCTCACCAATGACCCCGACACCGCCAGAGCCAGAACCAGCCTACACGAAGGAATGAAAGACGTCGCCGAGTGGATGAAGAACAGCCGCCTGAAACTGAACTCAGATAAGACGGAAGTCCTCATCCTGGGATCATCCCCCTCCACCTTGGACGACTCCTGGTGGCCCCCTGCCCTGGGCACCACCCCCAAGCCAACGGACCACGCACAAAACCTGGGCTTCATCCTGGACTCCTCCCTCTCGATGACCAAACAAGTCAACGCCGTCTCGTCATCCTGGTTCAACACCCTGCGCATGCTCCGTAAGATCTTCCGATGGATCCCCACCGAAACCAGGAAGACGGTCACCCAGGCACTCGTCACCAGCCGACTGGACTACGGGAACACCCTCTACGCGGGAACCACAGCCAAACTACAGAAAAGACTCCAGCGCATACAGAACGCCTCCGCACGACTCATCCTGGATATCCCCCGCCACAACCACATCTCCGCCCACCTCAGAGACCTGCACTGGCTCTCCATCAGCAAGAGTATCACGTTCAGACTCCTCACCCATGCACACAAGGCTCTCCACGACCTGGGCCCCAAGTACCTCAACAACTGCCTCACTTTATACACGCCCACCCGCCAGCTGCGATCGACCAGCCTCGCCCTCGCCACCGTACCACGCATTCGCAGAGCCACCGCCGGAGGAAGATCCTTCTCCTACCTGGCGGCCAAGACCTGGAACTCCCTCCCCATCCACCTACGGCTGACCCAGGACCATCTCTCCTTCAGGAAGCAACTCAAGACCTGGCTTTTCGAGCAGTAACGGACCCCTCCCCCCCCCAGCGCCTTGAGACCCTAGCGGGTGAGTAGCGCGCTATATAAATTGACTGATTGATTGATTGATCCCACAATTGCTTCATTACACTCCCACCACTTTAATAATTTCCTCGATCTCCTCCCCAATCTTCACCTAACATGCAATTGCCAAGATGAAATAAAAAGACATAAGTCACAAAAGTAGTCAATAGTGTCCCCCACATGTTTCCCCCCATGCTTGTAGTAAAGTTCTGACTACTGTAAAAGTTTCTAAGAAACCCCGGAGGGTTGGGATCCAGGCATGCTCAGGAGATACACAGCCTCAGGACGGACAAGGTGATAAAAATCAAATCTCTGCAAGTTATATCTACATCTTCCCCGCCACTCCTAGCAGGATCGTGGCAGGAGAAAGGGTACATTCCAAATCCAAAGCCTCACAGGAATTTAGTTTAAAAAAAATTCTGGATTGCGAGTACACTACAGGAAGCAAATACATGAACAATATCTGCTCGTGCAATGCACATCAAGGGCAATATGTTTCTCTACCATTTCCCCATGTAGCGATCTTATAAGGGGTATAATAGAGGAAGAAACAAGTCTTGTAATACTAATCTTACAGTCAAGCAGGAATTAAAATATTTTGGGCCAAACTGAAAGAGACTGCCACTTCTGAGAGCATTTCTCAATATCATCTTTCATCAATGAGTTAAGAAGATTGTAGATAACCCTGATCAAAGTATCCGTAATATCTGTCAAGCTGTCAAACACAGCATTCTCAGCAAATCCGATTGGTCCTCACCTTTTTTAGACAGAAAATCCCTCACTTGCAGGTATTTGAAAAAATCCCTCCAATCAACACCAAACTTATTTTAAGATCATCAAACGAGATTACGTCCATGGAAGATAAAAAATACCCCAGCCTAACCAGTACCAGATCTTTCCATCTCCTTCTAAATCGATCCCCAAAGATCCTAGGTAGATTAGGAATATTTACCGAGGCGTATAGAAATTGAACCTGCCAAGGAGCAACAATCTTCTAACTTAGCTCTATACTTTAAAAACCCCATACAGAATTTTACAGCATACCTTCTTGTAGTAGCTGTCGCCAAAGACCGCCCAACGGATCTTTCCCCAATACAAGCTCATGGAAAGATGGAACCTCACACACCCCCCTTGCCCTAGGTCGTTCTTGCAGCAGTATTACACTATGCAACAAAGAGGTAGCCTAGTAACACAATCTCACATAGGGAAGGGCCCAACCCCCTCTCCTTTGGTAGCGTCAGAAACTTAAATGCTCTTCTATGTTTGGTGTAGGCCCATACAAACCGTGAGAATAGATCTTCCATTCTCTTCAACCAATGAGTTGAGAATTCCAGCGGAGCGCAGAATATCTTAGGTTTCCTCCCGGTATAGACCCAGTCTACTTCAGAATTCTGGGTCAAATTAGCCTGTAATATAATGTTGAGATCCCCACAAAGAACGACTAGAAGCGGCCACACTGGAAGTTCCTTGGTCACTTGATCACAATACTTCCATAAATTGAACATGTGGTGAGGGTTTCCCTAGTGCATAACTGGCATTCCGCCATAACCCATCAACCAAATATATCTGCAAGTTTGCGAGTACATTTCAGGCTGGTGTTTCACAATAAAATAGCCACACCACATGTCTGGGTGTTCTGTGTTGTCCCCCCAACCAGCCTATATCCCATTGAGTTTAAAAGATGGAGTTGGGCACCTTCAGTATGGGTCTCTTGCATACATACTATGTCAGCAGTTAGCATTTGTTGCCCCATCGCAACATTCTACCTCTTCTTGAGGTCATTAAGCCCATTGATGTTAATAGTGGCTGTACGTAATTTACCAATTTCTTGAAGGAGAACATCCTAGGCCTTATTGCTGAAACCTTGTTCAATGCAAAGACTAAGAGTAAGAACTATAAAGCAATAGCCTCTCCCACCAGCATGTGAACTCTCCCTCTCAGCTGACCACCCAAGCCCATCCACCCACTTCTCCCACCCCCCACAGAAAAGGACAACCAGGCTCATGCCTAAGGCAGGGTTATGTCATCTAAAGCAACCCCACCCACACCCCCCAGCACTTCCCGCCAGCCACTCATCATTCGCCAGATTACAGCCACCAAAGCCAGCAGGTGAGTCTGTCTATTCCAGCACCTCCCCCATGCTATAATTTTTTATTTACCACCACAGTTAACAGTTAGCACTGTCAAAAATGAAATATCAGGCCCCACTGTCCCCACTCCGGCACGTAATATCCTTTAAATATGCCTTAACCTGGATTTATTAAATGAAACTACGCATTTCCCCCTGAACACAAACTTCAGCTCGCAGTTTTTTAGATTAAGCAAAGAGCTTTTGTAAGCGCCAGCTTCTTTCAACTGTGGCATGAGCAAAGTCCAGTATGATGAAAAAGGTCACTCCCTCATATTCTTTTTTTGCAGATTATTTTTTTTTTAAAGAAATTTCGAAGAAATGTATGACTTTTCCTAGATGTTAAGGAATCCTTTTTTGAATTCCTTAGAACCCACATATGTATGCATGTATAAATGTTTGTGGTGTACACTTAGCCATACATGAATGCAATGCAAAAGTGAAATTGCACGTTGAACTCTTTTATTTCTTTATATGGGACGCAGGCCATGATTTAGAGTTTGGTGGATAGGGTACTCCATCACAAATGGGACTGAGTACCCTGTTGTCCTAAACTGTTGATCTGCCACCGTGTTTAGAGTCAGGTGGACTGTCCACTTTCTGTTGCCTTTGTCGAGAGAAAGTGTACCCTGATGGGCTGATGGAGTACTGGTCGTCAGAGTTGAGGCAGCATGCCGTCTGCCCTATTTAGGGCTAGTGGTCTGAGATCCTTTTTTCTGTAGGGAAAACATTGCGGTGGCAAAAATACCCCAAAAAAATAATCACCCCTCACACCCAGAGAAAAAACTCCCTCTGTGCAGGTGTTCTAATGTATTTGTTCACCCTAGGCTGGCAGTGATCTCTACAATTTCTGGGTGGTAGTCCATCAGAGTGGTGGATGCAATGTCCTCAGCTGCCCTGACTGACAGGCTACCAATGCCAAAGTGTAAACTGGGCATGTTTTTTCCGGTTAAGGAATCTCTTGCCAGCATGCATTCTGACAAAATGTTGGTGGGTGACTTACCCATCCCTACTGTGGATACAGATTTACTTATTCCTTTAACAGGAGTAAATATCAGACCAAATCCAGTGTAGCAATGTGCCTTGTGAAAGTTCATTAATAGCCACAAGCTCGAAAATGTGTGTGTTCACCAACGTTTGGAGGCTTTCCTGTCCTCATTCGACCACTCCCTGCCCTTGTAAAAAGATTGACTCATTTGTGATATTACACCAAAGTAGTGTCATGTTACGTATGGAGAATTTACATTCGGAGTGTGGATTCTTGGTTGTGAATACAAAATGTTGCTTTATCATAGGTGCTCATCTGACGTGGTGAATCATTTATATAGGATTGCAGTGCCTTTACAGACTTTCTGAAGAACGATTTGTCCCACACTGTTAGGATTTTCATGTCATAGTTTTGACACTCTTTCACCAACCCTACTAGTCTGACTGGGGTGCTAGTATGCTCTTACTTATATTTTTTGCTGGCACTCTGCAAACTTGCGATATTTTAGAACTGAACCCTTTCGGCTCCTAACTGACTCCGTAGAGCTGTGATGTAGGTGTCTGAGCGCAATGCCATGAAAGCTTATTTTAGAATGTTGAGTTTGCAGTTACACGCAGCAGAATAAAGATGTGTACTACTAAGCTGCTTATGTGGTATTGTTATTGGTGGGTTCCTAGGCTGGGAAGACACTAAAAATGGCAATGAAATAGGGAATAAGTTTCCCGAAGAATGACCGTGCTTTCCCAGAGAGTTTGCTGCGGTCCAAGCAAACTGCTCTTGCATGCCACGTTTGTTGCTGTCAAAGATCGGAGTCGACACTTCATGCACATGGCATCAAAGCACAACTCCAGCAGCTATTAAGTACATGAAAACAAATTAAGCGTTGCATAGAATTTGCACGTTGATGTTTGAGAACCTAATGGTCAAGCCATACATAAAGGTACCACACTGCCCTGCAAGATAAAGTTGTACGTTATACTGAGCAATACTAAAGAAGGTGATTATGTACTGATACAGGCAGACAGTGGAGGCTCGCAGCGTTAATGCTGTGTGGTGGGGAGGTGGGCGGGGCTTGGTGGGGGGTAGTGGAGTCCAACATACGATGGCAGAAATGTATTTATTTATTTACGTTTACCTTTGCTGTCGTATGTCGGACTCTACTATCCCCCCATCCAGCCCTGCCTCCCCACCCCACAGCGTTACCGCTGCAAGTCGCCACTGCAGGCAGAAGAGTGGGCTGACAGAATAAGCAAGAAAGAAGTATATTGTGATTGCACTTACCAGAGCCTCGATAAGCAGAGCTTTATGATCTCATTATGGGGCGTGGAGACCTAAGAAGAAGCCAGTAGGTTGTGCATACTGATCTGTTTGATACCTGAAGTGACCCACCATCAAAGCTGCCAGGTGATGGCTCAGAACAACTCCAGAGGTCTCCAGCAAGTAAAGGACTCTGATGGAGACACAGGAGAAAGTCATCTTCTTCACGATTATCCATGATGCCTCTGAGGCTGGTCCATTGCAAGGCCTCAGAAATGGAACAAATTACGCAGGCTCAAATAGCCAGCCAACAGGAGCAGAATGAGCCCCACCCTGAAGGTCAGCCACATCCATAATTGGTTACCATTCTGCCTCATTCTTGAAACCACCACCACCTTTCGATAACGCCTATTAAAGAAATATTTGAGACAGATGATCACAGATAGACATTTGATAAATTCATTGATGCACTTGTTGAGACTGATAACAAAAAGATAATCAAGTATCTAAAATGTTTGCTGGTGATGGTGGGTAAGAACTCATAAAGAAAATGCTGTGAACTGACAGATAAACTACATATTGTCAGATTAAAGAACCGCTGAATCTAATGTTCAATCCAGTACCAAATGTTGATTACGAAAGAGACAATTTAAGTCTAAAATGCTCAAAAAGTTGGTGAAACCATTGATGAATTTCTGGAGAGACTTGATACATCAAACACTGTAAGTTCAATGAATTTAATGATGAGGAAGCAATGAGACTTAGAGTTATTGATGGATGCATGTCAGATTCATTAAGATGAAAACTGAGAGAAACCCAGTCTGTAGTGAGTGTTGATGGCTGCCAGAGCTGAGGAGCATGGTGAAAGCCATTGACATGGATGTGCCCAGAGAGGTATACAGAGAATACACCATGGGGCGTTTTCAATATATTTAATAAACCAATGTTATTCTTGTACAGAATGCATGTGCGGCGATAATCAGTAGACAGAAGCAGATGAAAGTGATTACAAGCACCAAAAGAGTAAACCGTAGATACAGTTCTACCATGGTCCTAAAACAGTGTATATATGCAGGCATACATACGAGGCAGTTATCAGGCGTACTTCTACTATGCAAACCCTACTCTATGTGTACCTAGAGTGTGTGTTGATGTCAGCCAAGAATCCCCCCTCCCCCAAGGGACGATCCAACCGCATTTCCTGGAGGGAGAAAACGTAGGACCCTGTCTTGGTAAGGAACTGGACAACCCTCATGGAGATGTCAGGCCGCTGGGTAGTGAAGTCTCATCATGCAGGGACCCTCGGTGTCAGCTGAAGTGCCTCCTTTGCTAAATTTTGGAATGCTCATTATTTCTAATAGAAAGCATCCTTTTGATGTACGTACAGATTAGCAATGGATATGTTGATAGCCCTGTCGCTGCATGGATGAAGATAGAATGATATTTGTACATTTTGCGTAAAAAGACCTTTTACATGGTGTTCGAGGCATTCGGATAATGTTATGCAAAGCTAGATGTATGAACAGAAGTAGTTTCAGAGATACTAATCAAACATTGTCAGGCATGCGAATATGTGGAAAAGGTCACAGTAGAAATGTCATTGTGCAAACTTAGGACAATGTAAGAAATTTGCAGCTTCGTTACTTAGGCCTAACCTAGGCACATAACACCCACTCCTCATACTAAGGGTTGATATATAAAAGTTATCTAAAAAAGCTGCATGCCATAATGAAATACAAACTAAAAAAGGTCTAAAACCACATTTTAAAATCATCTAAAAGCAAGCTTCCTTTTAAAATATTCATAAAACCAATTATACTGTTTAAAACTCCAAGCACTCAGAAAATAATGCCTAAAAGAGCAGAAAAATATGTTTTGAATCATTTTGTTTTAAACACGGGCCGAATCTCTCTCCCCACATAGAAAAGCCAATTGTTTGTGTTCTGTGTGGTAGTTGCAACATTTCTGTCGCAGGTGACCGAGGAAGACGTTCCCAGGTGTGCACCTTGTAGCATTTTTATGGAGTTCGGTTGATCCCATCCATTTCACACAGCAGCGTCTGAGGGAAGGACTGCATCCTTTAGCTGTATCACAGAGCCAGTATCCAGTTCAAAGCATCCCAGGATGGCTCAAAGAATGCATTCATTAGCAATGGAATGCGCTGGGGACAATAAAACCCATGGGCCTTTAAAGGGTCCATCAGTACTTCAGTGTCTGGTAACGCAACCGATTGTGATCCAAGGCATACATCCAAAACACATTCATGGCTGCACAGCAGGCAGTGTAATACAGGTTGTAGGTAGTTAAGCCAAACAGGCCTGAAAGACCAGAACCAGTTCTTATTCAGATCTCGAAGCCGAGGCAGTGTATCATGCGCTCTCTGCATTACAGCACAGCCAGTGCTGTCTCCATTACGGGTTGAACTGGGACATCCATTGCGAAGCAGAAAAAAAAAATCAACACAAGTAGCAGGACAAGCGGGAGACCTCCAAAAACGCTTCCCAAAAAGATGACAGATGGTATATCTACGAAAATCGCCTGAAAGGTACTCACTAGTCCAGAGCCAATCCATTTTAAAAAGTGTGCTATTCCCTTCGCATCAGACATATTAAAGATATGGTGAACCAGCTCCCCAAAATGCAGTGGGAAGTTAGTATGGAGTAGTGTCTGTATCTAGGACGAGGACCTTGCAACCTGGAGATCAGAAGTCTCTCTGGTTGAAGTTAAGGCCACATCTTTTTGAAAAAGCATGGCTTTCAGTTTGCACAGAGAATCAAAGCATAAGTTGGTAACATTTATCGAAAGTCATAGCATTCCCTCCCTAACTGTGCGGGCAAGTGCAGTACTTGTGTGCGGCAAGTCATTATGGAATTAACCGTTACCAGATAAGTGATGCTTGGTTCCATTCCGCATTAACCTGATCATTCAGCATCAAATAGCTCCCATGCGAGAGCAGCTTAAAAACCAGTAGAATCACAGTAGCCAGAGAACCTTTCAGATAACAGGACAAGTTTGTAAATGAAGCATTGCATGCCCCATGAAGTGAAATGTCTTTGCAAACTAAGGACCCGCTTAAAGCATCCTCGCAGTCGGAACCACTAATAAAAACTTCTGTGTTCCCATTCCTGCATCTAAACCTGAATGGTAATTCTCAGTTTCCATGCACATAACCTTCCCCTACCGCAGTGATACTCAGTATGACCAGGGGGCCGCATGCGGCCCTCCTGACCTTTGTGTGGCCCTCTGGTCAACAGTAGCACTGGGCTGCTGTTTACCAGACAGAGAACTAAGAGTAAAATATATTACATAAACGGGTAAGAGTTTATTTAAATATTAATTGCAGTTAAAGAGAGGAATTAACTAGGGCGTCCTGAGCTGCTTAACTTTAGAAGCACTTTCATTTATAAAGGAATCTTGTAGCAAGCATGTAAAAATATGATAGTCTCTCCAAGATTCAAAAAGTGAATTTCATTAAGATGGAGAACCTTTCACCTTAGTAAATCAAATCCTATCAGTGCATTGAGAAGTATTTCTTTTTTAAACTGGATAGTTTTCAAACATGAATTTAGAAATATTCATGCTTCACCGCCAGCCTGGCAACAATGCCAATAGTGAAGTAAGAGGCAAGTCAGTTGCAATCATACATGAGCAACATTATAGTTTATTAAATAAATGACAGGAGAAGTTTTTTCAGAGCGCACATTCTGAAGTCATGTATTTTCCACATTATGCAATTCAGTAAAAAAAATGGATACTTGCATAGTGCACTACTCACCCGCAAGGGTCTCAAGGCGCTTGTACGAATACCGCTGTGGAACCCATCCTGGCGGCCACTCCTGGGCACCCCCAAGGTGGAGGTCAGGCATCCTTAGCGTTGTGGGGGCCATTGTGGAGATTAAGCAAGCTATTGCCTAGAGTTGCAGAGTGGGACTCCATGATTGGAATAGGCACCGAGGCGAGAATTATCAGGTCCGTGGAATTTTTGAGCCCAAGACCCGTCGAGGCGGGGAATTGAACCCTGGTCCCGGGCTAGACCTCTGCATCAGGGTCTGCCGCTCTAATCATTGAGCCACACTTCTCTACTGTACAGCCAGTAGCTGTACATGCTTTGCTTACCCTACACCCCCGTTACCCCTCACATACCTGCAGGTATCTGAGCAGCCCTCGTTTACACCAGCTACCAAATATTTTGGCCCCCGTGAAAATGTTTGAGTATCCATGCCCTAGCGCTTCATATCAGCCTACTTGGTGGTATTGTAGACAATATTGGAATTGGAAAGTCATGACCATTAGGGTGATGTAACCATGGATTAGCCTATTTGATGAAGATCTATGCACCTGAGGGTGCCTAAGTGGATATGTCCTCCCCTCCCCAGGGGCACCTGGGACACAGAAACAGAGAAGCACTGAGCCCCTTGAGACCCGTACTGGGTGGGCTGGGTAGTTCAGAGGAGCCAACGTGCCTAGAGATCCCTAGCTTCCTTAGCAAAGAGAACGGAGAAGGGGACCTAAACCAGACTGAGCGGCACTAAAGGGGCATGGGGAAACCAGACGTCCACCAAACCAAACTGTCCTTTGATCAATGCCCCCCCAGAACACTAGACCACTAATGACAGCCGGAACCAATTGGGAGTGCTAAAGCTGTGCCAGAACTTGGTATTCACGAAGTGTTCTGCTAGCTCAAGCAAGCTCAGTCATTAACCAAAAAATCGACACTATGGTCGACAGGTTGGACAGACTGAGAGACAGTCTCTAACCACGAAAAGCACATTGGACAGGTGGAACAGCGCACGTCTGCACTTGAAGATGACGAAGCAATGGTGAGTGAAAAACTGTTAAGCATAGAACCAGTCCAGAAGGTTATAAAACACAAGAACATTAGAGGTCAGATCGAGGGGTAGTAATTTGTGCATTATCGGAATCCCTGAATCCACTACAATGCCTCGTGTTGAGGAGATGCTGAAGTTCAATTTTGGGAACTCCCTGTCGGCTGTCTGTATAGTGGAGAGGGCCTCGCAGGGCGCTCGGCGCTCGACCTCCCCCCAGGCCGATAATGGCTCGCTTGCTCAATTACAGCAACAGGAACAAGCAAGGATGCGTCAGAAACTTGACATTAAGTACTCCCTCCTCTACCCAGCTAGACTGAGTATTTTTCATGCTGAGGAAACCTTGTACTTTACAGACCCTAAATCAGCTGCCAAATTTGTTCATGACCTATGTCCCGCTAAATCGCCGCCGCTCCCGAACAGAGCGGTCAGATAAGAGGACCGCCTCAGCAAAAACGACTGAGCTCACTGAGTGCGCTGACCCTGAAAACTACTTCTAGTGAACTGAACTTTTTGTACCTTGCCTTTCTATTTCTGCAGTAGCTTGATTCTTACAATGTGCTTGATTTGAAAA
Source organism: Lissotriton vulgaris (assembly GCF_964263255.1). NCBI lineage: Eukaryota > Metazoa > Chordata > Amphibia > Caudata > Salamandridae > Lissotriton > Lissotriton vulgaris. The sequence continues at coordinate 1,687,244,964 of NC_141694.1, read as the reverse complement.
GCACTAGAAAATACTGATTAATTATGTCTGCTGCATAGGAAGCCGGACACCCCGGTTTCTTCTTTGTTGACAGGCCATCCAGCTCCCCTTGCTTGGAATTGCTGGGCCCCTAGCGGTTCCCCCGCAGGGATGATTCCTACACTGTTGCTTATATCTGAAAGAAACACGTTAGTGTTAGATTCCTTACCTTAGAATATCCCCAGGCGTCAGTCTGGATCCGGAAACTTTTGCGTAGCAGTACCCCTGCGCGTCGGTAGGCGTCGTCTGCAGGCGTCCCCTGCGGCTCCGCGTCCGTCGTCGGCGTCGTGCGCCGTGATGACGTCGCTGGAGTACATAGACGCCGCCTCCGCGCGCTGACGTCAGTTCTTCTTTTTTCCGCGCCAGTGGACGCAGATCTGAAGAGCAGTACTCCGGTCTTTGACCAAGTTTTTTCGATTGTCTTTTTCTACTGTTGTGCCTGATAGGATGCCAGGATTTAAGAATTGCGATGGCTGTGAGCGCACGATGTCGGTCACAGACCATCACCGCCTCTGCCTCCGGTGTCTGGGCCCTGACCACGACGTGGAATCCTGCGTCGACTGCCGGGCCCTTACCAACAAGGCTAGACGGGAGCGGTCCCGCAAGCTGCTGGAGCTCCGGGTGTCGGCCCCACGTCGGGACCGGGAGCGGTCCCGGTCCGGCCGGAGGTCGAGAGAGCGTTCGAGGGAGCGGTCGCGGAGCCGCGCCGGGCGCTCCGGAAGTCGACGCCACTCGTCATCCTCGTCAGGTAAGAAGCACAAGAAGTCGGGGCGTCGTCATCGTACCCCCGACTCCCCCCGACGCTCGCGCGATGCGGCCGGGGGCTCGGGTGACCCCATCCCCGCGGCTCCGCGAGAGTCGCCGGCGCGGCCTGCCTCATACCCTCCGGTCCCTGGGCATGGTGCGACGCCTGAGGAGATCGAGGCGTTCCTCATGACCATGAGGGCGCTCGCTTCTCCGACGGGGCCTACGGTGCCTGCGGGCCCAGTGCTACCGTCTGGGGGCCCTGGCGGTTCGGGTGTCCCTGCCTCGGCGCCGTCGGGTGCTCCGGCCCCGGCGCCGCCGACGGCTCCGACCCCGGCGCCGCAGGGGCCTTCGGGATCGGCGCCGGCTGGTCTTCCGGCCTCCCCGGCGCCGTTGCCCTCGGGGTTACCCCCGACGCCGCCCCCGCGCGACGCCGGTTCTCCGCTGCCGGTTCCGGCCGGCGGTGGGGTTCCGACGCCGGCTCCGGGCGGCGCCGTCCCCTTACCTTCTCCGACGCCGGACGCGGCGCCGGACGGGCGTCGATCGACGCCGGTCCCGGCGCCGATGGGGCCCATGATCCCCGAGGAGCCGGTCTTCATCATTGACTCCGAGTACGGAGAGGATGAGGAGTACGGTGAAGGTTGGGAGGGGTCCGAGGACCCTCTGGCTCGCGAGTGCCAGTATGACCCGGACTGGACAGGTGACTTGGGGGATGCCAGTGGTTTGGACGACTCCCCTAACCCTGGTTTGATCTCTCCCCCAACCGTGGCATCGGTGGAGGGAGCTGCCTATTCTGTGGTGCTGATGAGGGCTGCCAAGGCCTTAAACCTTGAGCTCCCCGTCGCGGCCGTGAGGCCTAACATCCTCACCGAGGTCTTCAAACCGCAGTCATGCCCATTGGAGCCTCTGCTGCCGTTTAATGAAGCCTTGTCTGACGTTCTGTTGGGCACGTGGTCCAGGCCCGCTTCAGGTGCGCCTGTTGATCGGAACGTGGCCAGGCGCCACCGTCCTTGTCCGGACGACCCCAAGTACCTGTCTACCCACCCCACTCCTGAGAGTCTGGTGATCCAGGCCTCGACCTCCCAGTCCGCATTCCCGTCGGCCCCGCCCGACCGGGAATCCAAGAGGTATGACCAGTTTGGCAAAAAGGTCTTCTCGTCCATTAGTTTGGGCCTGCGGTCTTGCAACACCGCCTGCCTCTTGGGCCGCTACACCCACTCTGTGTGGGATACGGTCGCGGAGCTGCTGCCGGAATGCCCCATGGAGGTGCGGGCAAAGCTCGGTCAGGCTGTGGCTGAGGGCCGAGATGCAGCGAAATATTCAATTCGGTGTGGTCTTGATACGACCGACTCGCTGGGCAGAGCTATGTCTACGACGGTGGCGATTCGTCGTCACGCCTGGCTGAGATCCGCCAATTTTTCGGCTGATGTCCAAAATACCCTGATGGACATGCCGTTTGATGGCTGTCACCTGTTCGGTGACAAAGCGGACCACGCGCTGGAACGCTTCAAGGACTCCAGGGTCACGGCCAAGTCCTTGGGTCTCTCGACCCAGCGTCAGCAACCGGGTTCGTTTCGTCCCTTTCGTGGCCAAGGAAGGGGCGCCCCCACACGTGCTGCCAGCCACGCGCCGCAACAATCCTTCCAACGCGGTGGCGGCCGTGGAAACCGCCGTGGTGGCGGTCGGGGACAACGGCGGGGTCAGACCACACCTTCCCCCGCAGCATCTACCCCAAAATCCTCCTAGTCCGTGCTTTCGGCCCCATGTGACGCCAGTGGGTGGCAGGGTTCGCCATCACCACGCTCACTGGCGCACGATCACTTCGGACAGGTGGGTGCTGCAAATTGTCCGAAGGGGCTACTCCCTCCCCTTCGAGACCTCTCCTCCAGCCATGCCACCGCAGAACCACCGTGTGTCGGGGGACCACTTGACACTTCTGCAGGAGGAAGTTATGGCCCTCTTGGCCAAGGGGGCCATCGAGCGCGTTCCTGGGCCAGAAGTAGGGCGTGGTTGTTATTCCCACTACTTTCTGGTGCCCAAGAAGGACAAGGGGGGCCTACGTCCTATCTTGGATCTAAGGAACGTCAACGGCTTCCTCCGGAAGGAGAAGTTCAAGATGTTGACGTTAGCTCAGGTCTTGGCTGCTCTAGACCCGCAAGACTGGATGGTAGCGTTGGACTTGCAGGACGCCTATTTTCACATCCCCGTCCTGCCGGCCCACCGGCGTTACCTGCGGTTCACGGTAGGCCAGGAGCACTTTCAGTTTATCGTGCTCCCCTTCGGCCTTACCAGCGCCCCACGGGTGTTCACAAAGGTGATGGCGGTGGTCGCAGCCCATCTGCGCAGGTTAGGGGTTTCAGTCTTCCCCTACCTAGACGACTGGTTGTTGAAGGCGGGCTCGCCCCAGACAGTCGTCCACCACCTTCAGATGACGGCAGACCTCTTGCACGACCTGGGGTTCTCCATCAACGTGCCGAAATCACACCTGTGTCCCTCTCAAAAGCTCCTTTTCATCGGAGCGGTTCTGGACTCGGCGCAGTTTCGGGTTTATCCTCCGGAACGGCGGGTTCGGGATATTCAGGCTTTGATTCCCATCTTTCAGCCGCTATCCCGAGTCTCGGTCAGGTTGACGCTGCGGCTGCTGGGACTGATGGCTTCCTGCATCCTTCTGGTGCATCACGCCAGGTGGCGGATGCGGGCTCTGCAGTGGGACCTGAAGTTTCAGTGGGCCCAGCATCAGGGCAACTTGTCCGACCACGTCTTGATCTCGGAGGGCACTGCGAGACAACTGCAGTGGTGGCTTACGGACCGCGATTGGGTCAGGGGCAAGTCCCTCTCCCTTCCCCAGCCGGAGCACGTTGTTGTGACGGACGCGTCCCTCCAGGGCTGGGGTGGCCACTTGGGAGAGGCAGAGATCAGAGGCATCTGGTCTCCGGCGGAGTCCCGGCTCCATATCAATCTGTTGGAGCTGCGGGCGATTCGTCTGGCACTGAAGGCATTCCTCCCCTTTGTCAACGGGAGTGTAGTGCAGGTGTTCACCGACAACACCACCGCCATGTGGTACTGCAACAAACAGGGCGGAGTGGGGTCGTGGACCCTTTGCCAGGAGGCTCTGCGCCTCTGGCAATGGCTGGAACGTCAGGGCGTGACTCTGACGGTTCAACACCTGGCAGGTTCTCTGAACGCCAGGGCGGACGAACTCAGCCGTCGGTGCTCGATGGATCACGAATGGCGTCTGAACTCGGACGTGGCGCAAGGCATCTTTCTGCAATGGGGAGAGCCTTGGTTAGATCTATTCGCCACAGAAGAGAACGCGCAATGTCATCAGTTCTGCGCGTTGGAGTTTCCAAGACGGCACTCGCACGGCGACGCCTTTCGGCGCGAGTGGAGTTGCGGTCTGTTATACGCCTTTCCGCCTATACCACTTCTGCCCAGAGTGCTGAAGAAGATCAGGCGCGACCGGGCCCAAGTTATCCTTGTGGCTCCGGACTGGGCTCGAAGGTACTGGTATCCCGAGCTACTCAGCATGTCAGTCGGTCCCCCGATCCGCCTGCCCCTTCAGGAGGACCTTCTGTCGCAGCAGCAGGGGACGGTCCTCCACCCGAACCTGTCCAGTCTCCACCTCCATGCTTGGAGATTGAGCGGCGGCAGTTGAGGCCATTTGACTTGCCTCCTGAAGTCTGTGATGTTATTCTGGCAGCCAGGCGTCCCTCCACTAAGTCGGTATACGCCTGTCGGTGGAACAGATTTGTGGCATGGTGCACAGCAAAGGCTGTGGATCCTCTTTCTGCCCCTCTTTCGGAGGTTCTTCTGTTTCTTCTTTCTCTTGCCCAGCAGGGCTCTGCTCTGGGCACTATCAAGGGCTACCTTTCTGCCCTTTCAGCCTTTTTGAGGCTTCCTGATCAGCCTTCTTTGTTCAAATCCCCGATTGTAACTCGATTCTTGAAAGGCATCACTCACATGTTTCCACCTGTTCCGTTTGTGATGCCTCAGTGGGATTTGAACCTGGTTCTAACTTTCCTGATGTGTGCTCCCTTTGAGCCCCTTCATTCTTGCCCTCTCCGTCTCCTGACTTTAAAGACGGCTTTCCTGGTTGCCATCACCTCTGCCAGGAGGGTGAGTGAGCTCCAGGCTCTTTCTGTCCAACCTCCTTTCCTGTCCATTCATCCTGACAAGGTGGTTCTGAGGACTAGACCTTCTTTCCTGCCCAAGGTTGTTTCGGCCTTTCACATCGGGCAGTCCATCACCCTCCCTTCCTTCTTCCCGCCTCCGCATCCTTCAAAGGATGAAGAGCGGCACCATCGTCTGGACCCAAAACGTGCGCTTTCATTTTACATGGATCGCACACGCCAGTTCCGGGTGGATGACCAACTGTTTGTTGGCTACGTGGGTGCGAAGAAGGGACGGGCGGTTTGTAAACGAACCATCTCTCGATGGGTCGTCCTCTGCATCAAAGCGTGCTACTCTTTGGCTCGGAAGGAGCCTCCTGTTGGGCTGAGGGCCCATTCCACTCGGGCCACGGCGGCTACTACTGCCCTGGGCCGGGGAGTCCCCTTGCAGGACATTTGCCAGGCGGCTACGTGGGCCTCGCTGCACACCTTTGCGAGGCACTACTGCCTGGACAGTCAAGTCCGGAGGGATGGCTTCTTTGGCCGTTCTGTCCTCCAGGACTTTCTGGTGTAGTTTTGTATTGGTTCGCAGACCCACCACCGGGGTTGGTATTGCTGGGGTATGTATTCTAAGGTAAGGAATCTAACACTAACGTGTTTCTTTCAGATGAACAAGTTACTTACCTTCGGTAACGATATATCTGTAAGAAACATTAGTTAGTGTTAGATTCCTTACCGAACCCACCCATCCTCCCCGTTCTGCGAACTGATACCTAGGGTTAAGGTCATCCCTTTCAGGGCCCTAGTTTGTACATGGCACCAGTGTTGGTTCTCTCATGGCTCTGCGTCTCCTGGCGCGGAAAAGCTGTGTGCAAAGAACTGACGTCAGCGCGCGGAGGCGGCGTCTATGTACTCCAGCGACGTCATCACGGCGCACGACGCCGACGACGGACGCGGAGCCGCAGGGGACGCCTGCAGACGACGCCTACCGACGCGCAGGGGTACTGCTACGCAAAAGTTTCCGGATCCAGACTGACGCCTGGGGATATTCTAAGGTAAGGAATCTAACACTAACTAATGTTTCTTACAGATATATCGTTACCGAAGGTAAGTAACTTGTTCCACTGGCCTTAAGTGGCCTTGTTGGGGGTGGGAGGGTTGCAGTTCAGCCTAGTTGGGTGGCTGTAGTTGGGGGGTGATGGTTTCTGGGGTATGTTGGCACTTCATGTGGTTCTTTCTCTTCTTTCTTCTCTCTGCGCCCACCCTCCCCTCGTTCTGCTGGCCTCCCCGCATGATGCGCCTTTGAGACGTATACCCGCAGTGCAAATGTAAGACCACTATGGCTGTAATGGGTGCTCCTGTGGTGAATGAGACACCACTTAAGGCAAGCACTTGGAATGTCTGGGGTTTAAATGATAGAAGGAAGGCGAGACTAGTAGTGGCCTATCTTAACCGCCAAGGAGCAGATATCGGTTCTTGCACAAATTGCACTTGACTGAGAATAACAGCGATGACTGCGAGCGGGGTTAATTGTGGAGAAACATATAGCATGCTACTCTAACTATGCTAGAGGAGTGGTGATGCTCGTGAGGAAAGGGTTGCCATGGCACACATGCAAGGCTCTTTGTGACCCACAGAGGTGCTATGTAATGCTTGTGGGCACCCTTGGTGGCCATCCATTTAGACTACTATCAGTCTAATGCCCTAATGTAGATGATACAGACTTTTTAGTGAGGTTTGGAGGCTGGCTGCCACATTGGGACCGAATGCGATTATCTGGGGAGGAGATTTTAACATTATCATAGACCCAGACAGACACAGATCGAATTGCGCTCGGCGACCCCCCCCCATCATAGGGCGGCAGCACAACTGCAAAATATTATGGAAGATTATGGGCTAATTGACGCATGGCGCCACCGACACGCACACAGCTTGGAGGGCACTTGTGTTTCCTCAGCTTGACCCACTTGGTCCAGGATAGATTTCTAGCTGGTCTCGAAAAATATTTTTGCAGAGGTCTCTGAAACCTCTCACCAGGCAAGAACCCTATCTGACCACTCTCCAGTACTGCTCAAGTTCTCTTTACTGTGTGCCCCCAGTAGGGCTTTCAGCTGGTGACTCTCCTTGGGAGCTCTGTGTGACCAAGTGTTCCATGAGGCAATCCGAACTGCGACAATAGAATACTTTGTGTAGAACGAGGGCACGGTACAATCCACTTCTACACTCTGGGAGGCATTCAAATCAGTAATCAGACGGTAGTGCATTGCGAAACAAGTGGGCATTTTGCAGTCACTTTTAGGGGATATTTTTGCACCTCGAGGAAGAGATACGCGAGCTGGAAAACAAATTTTCTGCTGATGCCAAAAATGAGACTTTAGGGATGTTCAGGGACAAGGTTGCCGAGTTCAAGGAAGCAGCTTTAATAGAGACCTACTATCTGGGAAAATGAACCCAAGCCAGGCAGCATGGAGAGGGGGACTGGGCAGTGAAAATACTTGCTGGTCTCCTAAAGAAACCCTGGGCCAGTGACTATATTAGTGAATTACAGAAAACAGACTGTGAGATGGCGATAGGCCAAACCATGGTACAGGCAGAAATGATGTCCTGCTACTCCTCCTTATATGCAGCCAGACAAAACACCATGCACCCCTATCTGACCACTTTCCTTGATTCAATCCAGCTGCTCTGGCAAGACAGCGGCCACTGCAAATATCTGGATGAACCCTTCTAAGAAGAGGAGGTGATTGGAGTAATCAGTGCTCTACCGGGAGATAAGGCTTCGGGATTGGATGGTCTTACGACCTCTGTTTTTTTTTAAAGAATTTGTACCATTGCTGGCGCCGCATCTTATTAACATGTATAATGAATCTCTTGAATGAGGAGTCCTCCCCGGAAGGGCCACATCACACAACTTGCGCACATGTTTTGCGACTATGCAGGAAATAGATTCCTCGATCCCGGCGCGGGAGTATTCCTCGACGACACCAAGGCATTTGTTACCCTGGAGTGGCCATATATGTTTGCCCTACTAACCCGATTGGTCATTAGCCCCAAATTTCTGAAATTGTTTGCCCTTTTATACTCATCCCCAACGGCACAGCTCTGGATAAATGAAATTGTCTCTCCCTCCTTCTCCGTGTCCAAGAGTACCCAATAGAGATGTCCGCCGTCCCCGCTGCTTATCGCTTTCGCCATGGAGCCTCTGGCTGCCCGGCATAGACAACATCATGCACACCGAGGCCTGGCATTTGTACCCAGAGTGGTTCTGGTGTCTCTGTACGCTGATGACGTGACATTATTCGTAAAGCGCCCAGCGGAAAACGTAGACGCTCTGATCAGGGAAATTGCACGAATCAGCGGCCTCCTTGAGGTAACTATCAATTGGGGGAAATCGATCATTTTTCCACTAACGACCGCCACGGCATGATTTCATTCGGAATACCCAGTGAAGTATCTCGGGATCTGGCTCAGCAAAATGTTGAAGAATTAAGGCAATGCAACTACGATAGATTCATGGACTGGCTTGAGAGTCGAGTGGGGTTATGGATCTCCCTACCGCTGTACCTTGCTGTGCGTTTGGCAATTGCTAAAATGATAATTCTCTCCAAGTTTCTGTATGTATTCCTCTCACTGCGGCGTGTAGATTGTGTTCTAATTTTATATCGCTTGTGTGGTGGGTAAACAACCCAGAATATCATGGGAGACCCTCACACTGCCATTTGAACAAGGGGGACTAGGAGCCCAAGACTTGGAGCTTTATTATAACTGCGCCCAGCCCAGTTTGGCTTTCGCTGGATCTTTCCCACCCAATTTATGGCACATACGGTGCCAGGACATGACCAAGCGTCCCCCATACTGTTGCATATGGTACTTTATCAATCACAACCTAGACTGCGCTCTGAGGTAGACACTGTTGGTTGCACTGTATGAGCTTGGTGAGAGCTGCGCCGACGGGCTCATCTGGTGGAGATGTATGCTCCCTCTGTGCCCCTGTCGCATCACGCGGATCTGCAGTTCCTTGAGGATTCAGGAGCGTGTCAGAGATTGGACAAGATCTGTATCCATACAATGGGGGATGTGTTCCCTGAGGGGACCTACACGTCGCTTGAGGGTGTGCTTGCAGATTAGTATAGCAGATTGCTTGACAGGATGACATATTTCCAGATCCACATGGCACTGTGAGCGAGATATGCCTCATTCCCGGTGGCACCCTCCACGTTCCAGGTCCTCGGACTTTTTAAACTACCCATCACCACGTAAACTCATCACCCGACTGTATGCAGCGTGAGGCGCCAGAATGTGTACCTGCAGCGCATAAAGGTTGGGAGGAGCTACTTGTGCCCCCATGAAGGATGAGCAATGGGCTTACTGCTGCGCACAGGCTTAAGACTTCTCTCCTAACTATAGATTGAGGTTAACCCACCTCAAGTTCCTCCACTGCATTTATAGAACACCTGTCTGAATGAGGACACAAGGTGTGTAAGATGCCATGCATCGGAAGCTGATTTCTTTCATCTAGCTTGGACCTGCCCAGAGATTGCTAGATATTGGGAGCACATCTTTGAAGTGCTGGTTTAAATGCTTGACTATGAGTTGGAGCGATCCCCTGTGACAGCCCTCTTGGTACATGTGCAAACTGTGCTGGCTCCACGCAGGAAGCTGGCAGCCCTGCCCCTTGCCAAGAAGTGGTTAGCCATGTGCTGGGACAGAAGACATAACCCCCGTCCTGCTGACTGGCGGCGCGATGCAGCGTTCTGTCAGGGACAGCTGACCAATTACTGAGAGCTGATGCCTGCATAGACCCGCCCCAGGGACATCTGGCAAACATTGCAAAGGTATCTAAATTCTCACCCATCGGTCTCTGATGAGACTCCCCTTCCTCAATGAATGAATGCAATGTGTAGAAAACCACTGACCCGTGCGCAGATGTAATAAAGCCCACTGGTAGCATGATGTCATACCCACCGGAGGCCAGAACCCCCCCGTGCATGGTACATGAGCAATTGTTAGCCTTAGGGTTGTCTTACTCCAACTTTATGCCTGCTTAGCTCCTGTTTTTTCTGATTCTTTTTGTTGGCCTTAGGACTCTGAGGACTTTACCACTGCTGACCAGTACTAAAGTGCATGGGCCTCTCCCATAAACATGATGAAAATTTGCTGAATACATATGTGTCATATTTAATATACTTGTAAGTCCCTTGTAAAGTTGTATATCGTATACACAGGGTCTGTAAAGTAAATGTTACTAATGGGTCTGTAGCACAGATTGTGCTACCTACACAAGTAGCCTTTCAAACCTGTCTCAGGCCTGCCATTGCAAGGCCCGTGTTTGCAGTTTTCTGTCACTTCGACATGGCATTTAAAACCACTTGCTAAGCTTTAAACTCCCCTTTTATGACACATAAGTCACCTCTAAGATAGGCCCTTGGAAGCCATAGGACAGGGTGCTGTGTAAGTAAAAGTGAGGACATGCACTTTTAAGTTTTGCATGTCCTGGTAGTGACAAACACCAAAATTATCTTTTTACGACTGTGAGGTCTATTCCTCTCAAAGGTTAGCATTGGGAATTCCTCCATAAACTTTTAAGATTTAATTACTGATTAGAAGGGAGTGGCTGTATCATGTTTCATGACTTTAGAATGGTAATGATAAATCCTCTTCACTGGTAAAGATGGATTTTACATTACTAGTTAAGAAATGCCACTTTTAGAAAGCTGGCATTTCTCTGCTCTAACAGCTCTGTGTGCCTTCAGCCTATCTCCAATACATGTATGGGGTGGATGACAGCTAAACTTTGTGCTTTCCCTCTAGACAGCCACAAACTCAAGAAGGTTAGGTGTGTCTGACTATTCATGTGCATTCATCTGCATTCTTATGGCGGGAGGGAGGAAGGGCTGACTCTCACATCTGTATAGGTAGTGGCCTGAAACCACACAAAGGGCTGATTACCCCCCAAAGATAGTGTGGAGCCAGGGCTAAGAAAGAAAGGATACTTGTGCACTTCAAAGTTCCTTCTTTGAACTCATCCCCACTTCAGAGGCACATTTGGGTATAAGTCCTGGGTCTCTACCCCACAAACTTAAACACTTCTGGACCTACAACTGGACTCTTGTCAGAACTGACTGCTGTGCTGTATTAAGGACTGAAAATCCGTTGGTCTACTGACCTGGAAGGCTTTCTTTTTCTGCTGTGCTGCCCTCTGACCCTGTTGAGGAGCTGCCTTGAAAATAAAGTGATCTCCAAAGGCTTGCTAGATTGCCTCCAGTTGCTTGAGACTCGGGGATATCAAGATCTCTTCCCCTGCCCCTGAGCCTGGTTCACTGGAATTGGAACCGGATACTTGCACCATAAAAAATCATTGCATCTCCAATCTGCATGTAGCAGAACCACCACATCAACTCTGTTGAGGGAACAGAACCAGGAGCATCGCACTCGGAACAACCACATCGCGTCAGGAACCACCGCTTTGGAACCAGCGCATTGTCTCCACTGCGTGGAGAAGATCGACGCATCGCCCTGCATCCTCTTTGGAACCGAAGCTTTGATTAATGGACTCAATGCATCGTCACCACCGCGTGAAGAAAATTGCTGCATCACCTCAATTGCGGGCCCGACTTCAATGTATTGCTCATCTGCACCCTGCATCTCCCTGCTTGCGACCAGTATCAAGGTTTCAAGGTAATATGTTCTCTGGCCCTGAGTGGCACTTGCCTCCAGCCTGCGCTCCATCGCAATCAACTTGAACTGTTGACTTTGACCCAGTCCAGTGTGACCAGATAGCCCCCATTAGGGCTTATTCGTGAGACTGTTTAGCAGCACAAGTATGTTTCCCCATTGTAAAGCTAGGGCAGACCTAAAAGTGACCCTTTTACTAGGGCCCACAAAACTCACGCTGAAGCCCACTTTAACACGAATCTACTTGACAATACAGGGATAATGTTGTTAAATGACTATAAACATGCGGATGCAAAGATTGGTAAAATGTTAATCAGAAGAGGGGGCAGGGGATCAGCCCCGTCCATTGTTTTGTGGGAGGTAAAATACAGGACTCTTCCCAAGAGCAGTTTCGACAGTCAAGAGATCCTCACTGCATATGTTTGCCCCACTTTACTTCCAAAGAATCCACTAGGGCTGAACACTAGATTCGATGCAGAGCAGGTATTAAGTCATAATAAAGGGCCAGCAGTGTCTTACCCGCGGGGGTGCTGAGGAGCAGGGATAAGAGAGGTGGTCCTGCCCTGCCTCTTCCTGGCAATGACGGACCCGCCCTTGGCCCGAGCTTTGCCTGGCGCGTCCTGTGCCGCGCGGGGGGAGGCACCTCCCCCTCACCTGTGGCAGCGGAGATGTGGCGGGAAAACTGCGTGTTGCACCCTGGGACTTGAAGCCCCACCAGGGTGAGTAGCGGCCCAAAAAGGTGGACGAGACAGATGATGGCAAATGTAACACTCTGGGCTTAGGCTCCCGCCAAGGTGTTTTCAGCAAGAGTTAGTGCCCAGCCGAGCCCCGCAGACAGAGAGTGCTTATTTCTTCTAAGCGCTAGAAGTCTTTTTATTCTTTAAAAATTCATAACTCCACTTCTATTTCTTTGAGTTTTGGTGAATTATTTATAACCAACCTCATAATCTATTTTTCTAAACCTGTGTGGTCATTCTGTGGTTTTTCATTGTGTTACAGTGTGTGTGTTTTGCAAAAAATACTTTACACATTGCCTCTTTAGATAAGCCTGACTGCTTTGTGACAAACGACGAGAAGGGGAGCAGAGGTTATTTTTTAGTGGGTGTTTGACTTAACCCGTCTAGAGTGGAAGTCCCTACTTGGATATGGTGCCTACCTCTGCCTATTAGAAACTCCATTTCTAACAGCAAGGCAAACCCAAAAGGTGATTTATCAAGTCCCTATGAGGCCTTGAGTGGCTTGATAAATCAGGAGTGCACAACAAGGCGCAAATCACTAAGTTGCGATAGTCTGCCCCGAGGAGGCGTTCCATGGGCATTGCATGGGTGTTCTCACACAACTCTCATGGATTTTAATGCATTCCCAGATTTACCAATACTGGTAGACTTGGGAATGCACCAAAATGATACGTCTTCCCAGAGGAGGCGTAATGAGGACAAACATTTTTATTTCTCCATGCTACTGCCTCTTTCTATGTGTGCTGCATTCTGCAACACACATTAAGGAAAATGCCTCAGGGGTTGTTTTTGTGCAGGAAGGTGCTTCTTTCTGCAGAAAAGCAATTCTGCATGCAGTGGAGGCAGCCTTGCACCTTGGTGCGAGGATGCCTGTTTTGGCGCTAGGCAGCCCATTATGTGCCACTGCTAGAGAAAAAACAAGAATGCGCAGTTTTGGGTTAAATTCAGTGCATTCCTGTCCTTCCCCTCTAACGCAGTGCAGCAAGGTGTGACTTGCTGCGCTGCGTTACTTTTTAATAAACATGCACCCAAGTGCACTCGATGGTATGGGTAGTAGAGATGTGGACTATGTGACAAGAAGTGGATTTATAGTTCAAATTTTCTGCCGCCGAAAAAGAGTGCCTCTGTTGCTGTCCATCATGCTGTGCCACTTGTAAGCATGGAGCACTGACACTCCTTTATGGAGTTCGACACTTCCCAGTGAGAGCAGACAGGAGTGAAAACTTGGCTAAGTAATTTCTTCCTGAAAAAAGGTAGTCCTTATTACTCCTGTGCCCTCTGAGTGGCAATGTTCACTAAAAGGTATGAAGAAGTGCCCAGGTCCCATGTTGGAACAACAAGACTTTTCATTGCTCAACCACTTCGCTGCGGGGGTAATTCCCCCTACGGTGGTGGTGGTGGGGGGGGGAGAGTCTGCGACGCTGCTGTGCTCGTGACGAGCCCAGCTCGTCATGACTCACAGTGGAGCTGTGCTCATGACGAGCTGGGCTTGAAGGACTGGGTTCTTTTGGACCCAGCGGTGCCAGGGCACAACACCTGAAACCTTCGTGGGTAACCTGCTCCGGCGTACAAGTCACAGAGACACGGGACACTTCCTTCGGCGTCAAAGAGTCAAGGTTTATTTACTGCAGGGAACACAGAAGTCACAGGAAGTACATCGAGTGTAGTTCGGGAAGACTGCTTCAAATTGTATCTGTGGATCGCTCCTTTTATACAACTTTTACCCATATGATAACATGAGACACAATAGTTTACAACCTGGTTCCCACAAGTCGCTCTTAGAGGGGTCGTTTAGATCACTTTGAAACATACAAGGTCCGGAACATAAGTGCGGAAACATTTGGCGGTTCCCAACTGTAAAAACCCATCTTCCCACCATTAGCAAATTCCAATCAGCAGTAAAGTAGATCGAAACAAGAACGAAGACAGGTGCAGAGGAAGACGGAGACAGTGGGGAGATCGGAGAGGGTGTAAAAAAGGGGGTGTCGAGAAGCACGAGATACAGGCATCAAAGGGACGTGCCTAATGAGATGCACGGCTGAGACAATAAGCTCGTGCGGCAAGATGAGCCTCGAGCGGCGCCGTCTGCCTTACAGTAGCAACCCCCTTGTCATAAAGACACTTTCAAAGAACATGTGTCTTCCGCCATATCTTGGAAGTCCCAGGGTCGCGAAGCGGACAGTGTCCGTTCGCTGGCTACTTGAGGGCAAGAGACAAAATGGATGCCGTATCTAAGATGGAACCCGTGGGTACAGATGAGAAACCCACATAACAAACGAACGGTTTAAGTTAGCACAGCGAAACTGCGCACGCTTACTAAACTCGTCATTTGTGGTTCATAGATACTAGACTCGACCATATTCGTGCGAGTTGAAAACACCACTTACAATTGTCACGGAACCTCAGACGCTCCTTTTGCCCTCATGTAGGCAAGCACTAGTCGGAATCATACTCGATATTCATCAGACCATCAAGATGTCGTTGTAGCATAGCTCTGTCCAATCGAGTCCCCTTGGTAACAGATGGTTGTCTCATACACGTCGTAGCACAGAGGCCACATAAGGCAGGACCACACTGCACACAAAGGCAACACGTGAACAGGAACACTACCACAACCCCGATGATCGTCAGAATCTTCCAACCCCAAGTCGACATCAGGCCCCAAAACCAACCGAATAGCGTCCAATCCCCTACATCCACGTGTATGGATTCGGAGATCTTATGCAACTTCGAGATGGCTTGATAGACAGTTGGAGCATTATCAGGTATGAAAATGCAACAGCTCGAATGGATCACTTTACATACCCCACCGCGATCTGCTAAGACAACATCTAAAACCATACGGTTTTGTAATGTCATAAGTCTCTCCGCCTGAAGTTCTGTGGTGATATTACCAAGGGCACTGGCAGTAATATTAGCTGTCGATTCTACCACTCGAGTCAAATGTCTCAGGTTCCTACTGTTAACCATAGGTCCCCAAAACGGGAGGAAACCCTTGAAAAAGTCTCCTGCCTCTTGACCGGCAGTATCCTCTTCGCTAATTACGCCTCGTACAACTCTAGTCTTATGATAATCGGCATCTACAGTAAACGTCGGAGGCAACAGATTTGCAACGAAACATGAGCCCATGAAGTCTGCGGGCAACCATGTGTATGCACGATCATGACAGATGAAGTACGTACCCTTGGCAGCCAGAAACACGGGGGTCGGGGACATTGGCAGAACGTAACTTTCAGTGCAAGCACTTACTCCAAGTGAGGCTTGCGAGCCACGACCCACAAGACAAAGATTACCAGTGTGGGGTACGACCCATATTGGAAGCGAGCTTTTAAGCTGCTTTTCATTAGTGGACATACTATATTCCCCTCTACTTAGGACCCTATAGGCTTGTACCTCTTCTTTAGGGATGAGAAAAGCATCATGGATCTCGTCTTCCATGTCCTCTATAGCCATCGATAACAGCCTCTGATACGAGGTAGGACCAGAGTATGGGGAACGTTGTTCTGGAGTGGGGTGGAAACCCAGTGCGCTTCGAAACATTGTTTGGAATGCTCGAGCTGACCCTTGGGAACTATACGGTAACACCAGATATGGAATTCCCTTACCAGTAGTATGTGGCATCAACCCACACACCCAACAATTAGTAGTGTTAACCACTAACTGATGCTGATGGAGGAGCTGGATAAAGGAATTGTTGCGGAATTCTACACGTCTAACCTGTTCGTGTTCCGGTAACATATGAAAAGAATGGGGAGAAGCAGTAGAAGTAAGGTTAGGGTAAGGAGTAGGAGTAGGGGTAGCAAGTAAAAAGTAAGACATAGTGTAATACACCCCACCCGCCAAAAATGCAGAAGCAGTTAAAAACAAAACAAACAATTGGGATACAAAACATTTAGTACGACTAAGTTTCTGCAGCTTGACTCTATATGCCTGAGCTCTTTCCAAATCATTCAGCTTCGAAAATGCCATTTCCCTACGACCGTCCGCAACGTTTCTTGACGCACTTCGTTCTGTGCAGCAGTAGTCAATCCCCAGGAGTTCCTAGGAATCGACGGCCTTTAACCTAGCGTCAAGACCTACTGTCCAGAAGGAAGTACGCGCGCGGCCCTACGGCCCTCAATACACAAAGTATATGTAGCACAATATTTCTCAGCTGTGGAAGGAAAAAGATACAAAGAAAAAAACTCAATATATGTACAAAACAATTTTCAATAATACGATTGTCCAAAGCTGATCAGGGGAAACGAGGATATTGCAATTATCAATTTCAGCAAAGCAAGCAAATTTTATTTGTCCTTAGTATGAGATCTCAAAGAATATCGATGTTTCCCGGGACGTGTCTGCTCGTCGAACAAAGGATCTGTTGAAGAGACAGCGTCCTGCTGATCAGTTCGTTGGTCTGGTCTTGAGTCTTTTGCTGACAAGTGTTCAACAGTGGCTTTCTGCTGCGCTGAGGGTTCTTCAACAAGCTGTGCGTCGCTAAAAGGTACAAACGCCGGCAATTTTTCTGTTTCTGTTGACGCAATGCCTTTCCTCACCCACGGGTCTGCTGACAAAGGAATAGGGACTCGCTTACAGTGGGTAGCATGTACCCAATTTTTCCGCCCCTCAAGACGAACGGCAGTCCTCGTGGCCAGGAGCACCTGGTAAGGTCCGGTAAAGCGGGGGTCCAGATTCTTTTTGCGTGAAAAATTTCGGGTAACTACCCAATCTCCAGGCTGGAGCTGGTGGCCTGGACCCTCCGTCTGCGTCGGCAAGGCGTCGTAAACCTGTTGATGAATTAACCTCAGTTTAGCAGTCAAGTCATGTAAGTAGTCAATCAACATCGGAAACTCAAGATCAGAGAATACACCTGGCCTAGGAACCCCCCACACATTCGCAGGACGGCCGAACACTATTTCATAGGGACTGAGCCCTATTCGGGAGTGTACAGTCGCCCTAGTTGACAGTAATGCTAGAGGCAAAGCATCAGGCCACGAAAGTCCAGTCGTAGCTTGAATCTTCGCTAATTTTAGTTTAAGGGTGCCATTGTACCCTTCAACTAATCCAGCTGACTGGGGATGATTGGCGCTATGGAATTTCTGATTGATTCCAAGGCCCTTACACACACTCTTCATCACACTTCCAACAAACTCACTTCCGTTATCTGACCACACGACTCTAGGCATTCCATACCGAGGAAAGTATTCCTTCAGTAGGATTTTCGCAGTAGACAAAGCAGTGTTGTCCTTGAGGGGATAGGCCTCGATCCATCGGGAGAATGCGCAAACCACAACCAAAACATATTTCAGGTTATTGCATCTCTCCATATGGATGAAGTCCAATTGGATCACCTCAAAGGGATACGAAGGAGGAGCAAAACTGCAAGGAGGAGTTGGGGTTCCTTTGCCAGGATTGTACATTATACACACCATACAATTCTTCACCAAACGTTCAGCACACTTAGTAATTCCATCACTCTTCCACACATCAGCCAGCAACTTACAAATACCTTTCGCGCTAATATGTGCTAACCCATGTGCCATTTGCACAACGGCCAGTACATACGCATCAGGCAACATCCATCTTCTCTGATCCGACAAATCAATCCAGCAACCATTCGCATCCAACCTTCCCGTACTTTCTTTCCACTTCATCTTTTCAGTCTCGGTGGCCTCATTCTGTATTGCTTTCACACTCTCTATGGTATTCTCACACATACTTGATTCTGTAGGCCACCTAACCGAACTCGTCACATACATTCGAGTGCTAAGGTTCCGGGCAGTCTCCTTAGCAATTTCGTCTGCAAACGCATTACCACGACCAACATCATCCGTCACTTTACGATGCGCACTACACTTAACAATTGCAACTTGAGCAGGCAAAGTCAATGCATCCAAAAGATCGTTCACAAGCTGGCCATGCTGTATTTTCGTGCCATGCGACGTCAAGAAACCACGCTCTCGCCACAACCGTCCAAAACTATGCGCTACACCGAAAGCATACTGACTATCGGTGTACACGTTCACACGTTTACCTTTTGCTAACACACATGCTCTAGTGAGAGCAATCAGCTCTGCAGCCTGGGCAGAATTCTGATTCAATCTTGCAGTCTCAACAACAGTATTCAACGTTACCACAGCATAAGCAGTAGTCACATCACCATTCGGCAACTTAAAACATGACCCATCCACATACAGGATGCCATCCGGGTCTTCCAATGGGGTGTTTTTAAGGTCCACTCGACCTTTTGTTTCCTCTTCTGTCCGCAAGTAACAGTCATGTTCTGCTACTTCATCTGACTCTGCACTAATTGGTAACAAAGTTGCCGGATTTAGGACATTACAACGTTTTATCTGAATGTGGCTTGCCAAAAGCGTCAATTCGTACCCAGACAACCTCGCACTCGTCAAGTGCTGAGTTTTCGTACGATTCAACAAAGTATCGACTGCATGCGGAACCATCACCGTAAGCATATTATCCATGACCAATCCTGCTGATTGTCGGATGGAGACCGCAGCTGCCGCAGTTGCTCTCAAACAACTCGGCAATGCTCTAGCTACTGGGTCTAAGGTCGAGGAAAAATATGCGCATGGACGTTGCTTACCACCAAAAGGTTGCGTTAAGACGCTTAAAGCACAACCTTCCCTCTCGTGAACATATAACGTGAACGGTTTACTGTAATCAGGGGTACCTAACACAGGAGCCGAACACAATGAATCACGCAGTTCAGAAAAACTTTTCTGACATTCTTCCGTCCATGGTAAAGGAGTTGAAACATCCTTGCACGTAAGAGCCACCAATGGTTTCGCTAGCAATGAAAAATTAGGAATCCACTGCCTGCAGTACGACGTGATACCTAGAAAGGCACGCACATCTCTTTGGGTTTGTGGCACAGCCATTCGCGCAATCGCTGCAATTCTCTCTGGGGTCAATCTCCTTCCCTCCTTTGACAATAAGTGACCTAAATAGGTTACTTCTTGACAACAATATTGGAGTTTAGAAGGTGACACCTTGTGATGTAACTCACAGAGATGTTGCAGCAACGATACCGTAGCAATTTTGCAGATGTCCTGAGTATCAGCAGCCACCAATAGGTCGTCGACGTATTGGATTAAAGCCGCACCAACCGGCAACCTAAACGCATCTAGTTGACCCTTCAAAGCTTGACTGTAAATCGATGGACTTTCACAGTAGCCCTGAGGAGCGCGTTTGAAACGGAAGCTACGCCCACCAAGAGAGAAACCGAAAAGGTCCCTGCTCTCTTCGGCAATCGGGATGCTGAAAAACGCATTTTTCAAATCAATCACCGAAAACCATGAAGCTGTAGCTGGAATCAGAGTCAGTAGCGCCGTGATGTCAGGCACAACAGGGAATTGAGGAACCACAATTTTATTTACCTCCCGCAAATCGATAACAAAACGATAAACAGGCGGTTTGGTAGGATCAGTACGTTTAAGAATGGGCAGTACAGGACTATTGCACACGTTTCCCCGAGTCTCTTCAATGACATCTTTCTCGATCAAATCATAGATGATCGCTAACAAAGCTCGTTCACCATCAAGGGAGATACGATATTGGGGAATACGTGGCAATCGCACATTCGATTTCAACTGAACAACATAAGGGGAGATATCAAGTAGGCCCACATCATTTGGACCCGTCGCCCACAAAGACGCAGGAAGAGAATCCAATTCCGGTGGAAGCTTATCGAGTGACAAGTACATGGGAGAGACTACTCTCTCTCCGAACGTAAGCTTTACCCCCGCAGGGGAACAATACAAAGTTGCATACAAACGTTTAAGCAGATCCAGACCCAAAAGATTTTCGCCACAACCAGTGGTCAAAATTAACGGAGCTTCGAGCTCACGAGGCCCAATTTTAAGGGGCAGAGGGCACGAAACTGGATTGCTAACGGGGGCGCCAGAGAATCCAACGGAAACATTTGTTAAGCCAGACAAAGGTGCGCCAGGGAGTTTCGAATGCATGATAGAACTTTTCGCTGCACCAGTGTCCAACAGAAAAGGCTCAACGACGCCCGATGTAGCAACTGCGACATAAGGCCCTCTCTGATCAACCGGAACTGATACCACTCCCTCTCCTTGTCTTTGGCTGTCCTAGTAATTACTATCGTCAGTTCCCTGATCGACGTAATAATCGTCTACATTATACTGCGCAGATCGTCCTTGCGATGATCCACGTTGATCAAAACAGTTATTAGAATTTGATGAATTGTCAGAACGGTCGTTCTGAGCACCACGACCTCTACCACGTGATGCGTTCTGTGAACCACCACGACCTCCTCTAGACGACGTACCACTAGTACGGTCATTTAAAGCAGGACAATTGAATTTAATGTGTCCCTCCTGTCTACAGTAAGCACATTGATTGTACCCTAATGAAGATCTTTGGAAAGATGAATCATTACGCGACTGCGATCGATTCGATTGCGACTGCGATCTATTCTGCTGAGGCGCATTCTGATTAGAACGCGGCGGATACGCTTGTTGCAACAACACTTTAGTTTTCAGCTCTTTCGTTTTTTTATCGGCACGGTCATTTTCCTCTTTTTCTCTATTTTCGTAATATTGTGCCGTAGCCAATATCTGAGCTGAGGTAGAAACAGCCCACGCACTTTCTGAATTCTTTAATTTAGTGCACAAGTCGGGCAATAAGTTCGATACGAATTTATCTACAAACAACCGTTGTCCACCCTCAGTACCCATATCCTGTCCACTATGATCAACGAAAGTTTCCTCAAACCTCGTAAAGAAGTCTGATACACTCTCATCTTTCTTCTGCTTACAGGCTGACAACTTGTCCCAATTTACCTTCATAGCTGGCATAAGCGTTTTCATTAATGTAATGATTCGCTGGGGGAGAAGCTCAATCAACTGATCGGGTTTAGTAGCAGCCACTTGTCCAGCGTCTGCCGCTGTAATAGCAGCCCAATCACCACCTAATTCATTCGCGTGATCTTGGTGACGAATCTTGGCCCATACCGGTTGCGGTACGACATTGCCAAACAACATGTCGATATCGGCCAGATTCATTATCGTAGCGTCTACGAGCTGCGACAATTCCTTGTAATACCCAGCAGGATTTTTGCGAGGATCGGGCAAAGTTTGTTTCACCTGAAGCACTTCCGATCGTTTCCATGGGAGGTGTATCCACACTCTCTGGAAATGCGCCGCCACTGGAGCATTAACATTAGTATTATCAGCGGGTATCCAAACTGGCGGAACTTCACGCATAGGATATTGACCAGACTCATCTCCTTTCTCAATGTCCTCAACGAACAATGCATGAGGAATAGGAGCGGGACGAAGAGATAGCAACCGCTCAATAGCACGTCGGACATTAGTATCGACTATCAGTCCATTTGCGAACTGAAGCCGAAGTTCAGACAGGGCGGACAGCACCTCGTCAGGCGCAACGGCCACTATCTGATCATGTAAGAACTTGCACATTTCATCAAACACATATCTCTGAGTTGGTATGTTGAATTGATCAAACGTTTCGAGGACAACACGTGGCGGATTTCTAACAGGGTTTATCATCCAACCCATCGCCATATTGTATAGCGCAACACGTTCTCTATTACCAGGAAGCTGACTACGTCTCTGAGGACCATCAAAACCAGCAGACCCAAAAACGGGTCCGAGCGACTGAAAGAAGTTTGTCGCAATAGGAGAATCACGATTACGAGTAGAGGGAGAAGAGTAAGACACAGGACTAACAAGAGAAGGAGTAGAGACATTAGCGACAACAGGGGTTAACAACACAGGAGCAGTAGCGTGAGCAGTGGCGGGAACAGGAGTATGTGGAAGCGGAGGAGCAGTAGGAATAGAACCAGGCAAAGGAGCAGGAACAGTCGGAAGAGCGGGTGCAGGTTGAGGAACAGGGGGAGGAATAACAGGTGGAAGAACAGGTACGGCAGGGACCACAGGAACTGCGATACCCTGTACGTACGGAGGTGGCGACTTCATAAGATAGGACATTAAAGAATCCTCAACTGCCTCTTCCTTCTTATCCGACTCCGTAGGCAAAACAGGATAGCATTTGTCTATGGACATACGCTGTAATCTCTCAAACACTTCCTTATCCTTATCCTCCTTATCACGCTGAAACTGCTCAGCTTTCTTCACTATAGTAGCAACATTATCTCGCTCACTACGTTTATTTTGTCTGATTTCTTTCTGTCGGGCTTCTTTGCGCCACAACCGAAAGGCATCAAACATGGCCGGCCTTGATTTACGTTCGAACAACTTTATTTCCAAATTATCTAAGATCGACGCTTCGAAGCTACCGTGAGGTGGCCAACGAAGATCGCCGTCTTTCTTTGTATATTTTATCCAATAATCGTTAAAAGCAATTGGGCCTAGCCCATGTTTGCTATATAAATCATAAGTAGGAGTTCCAACCGGAGGTATCGGACACGAGTCCTCCAGCAGGGAATCCGCACCACAAGGTCTAAAGCAACAGAACAAAGTACTACGACCAGGCATCTTGCACACTAGCCGAGTTTCACAAACTTCAAGGGTTACGGGATTTCGGGATTTACCAAGTCCCAGCAAAGACAAAACCCTCGGTCTTTGGCGGCTGCAGTCGTCAAACAAATACAACAACAACAAAGTACGCTAGCAAAGTGTCACCGACAAAAACACTCACACAGCGTGTACAACAAAGACACCCGCTAAAGTGTCTACAACAAAAACACTCGCTAAAGTGTTTACAACCAAGACACTCGCTAAAGTGTCTACAACCAAGAACTCTGGGAGCGACCCACCAATACTTAACTCAAAGAACAATGGCGTCCTCAGGAAGGCCCGTCAATCGTCTCGCTATACCAAGGTCTACGCCAGGCGCCAAAACAGGTCTACAGTCAGGGCAGCAGTCCGTCGCAGCCGTTAGGAGGCGGGAATCTTCGCGGGAAAAGTCTTCGGGCCACTTATTTCGACAACAGGATCGATGAAGCGGGGTGCACCTTCCCTCGGAGATTTCACACGAAGTTCCTCACGATCGTCGGGCTTGGACCGGTACCACTGATCGAGCCCCACGTTGGGCGCCAACTGAAGGACTGGGTTCTTTTGGACCCAGCGGTGCCAGGGCACAACACCTGAAACCTTCGTGGGTAACCTGCTCCGGCGTACAAGTCACAGAGACACGGGACACTTCCTTCGGCGTCAAAGAGTCAAGGTTTATTTACTGCAGGGAACACAGAAGTCACAGGAAGTACATCGAGTGTAGTTCGGGAAGACTGCTTCAAATTGTATCTGTGGATCGCTCCTTTTATACAACTTTTACCCATATGATAACATGAGACACAATAGTTTACAACCTGGTTCCCACAAGTCGCTCTTAGAGGGGTCGTTTAGATCACTTTGAAACATACAAGGTCCGGAACATAAGTGCGGAAACATTTGGCGGTTCCCAACTGTAAAAACCCATCTTCCCACCATTAGCAAATTCCAATCAGCAGTAAAGTAGATCGAAACAAGAACGAAGACAGGTGCAGAGGAAGACGGAGACAGTGGGGAGATCGGAGAGGGTGTAAAAAAGGGGGTGTCGAGAAGCACGAGATACAGGCATCAAAGGGACGTGCCTAATGAGATGCACGGCTGAGACAATAAGCTCGTGCGGCAAGATGAGCCTCGAGCGGCGCCGTCTGCCTTACAGTAGCAACCCCCTTGTCATAAAGACACTTTCAAAGAACATGTGTCTTCCGCCATATCTTGGAAGTCCCAGGGTCGCGAAGCGGACAGTGTCCGTTCGCTGGCTACTTGAGGGCAAGAGACAAAATGGATGCCGTATCTAAGATGGAACCCGTGGGTACAGATGAGAAACCCACATAACAAACGAACGGTTTAAGTTAGCACAGCGAAACTGCGCACGCTTACTAAACTCGTCATTTGTGGTTCATAGATACTAGACTCGACCATATTCGTGCGAGTTGAAAACACCACTTACAATTGTCACGGAACCTCAGGCTCGTCACAGACCCGCCCACTGATTCATTCTCCCGCACAGGCGGGGAATTAACCGCGCTTGGGAGGGCCGCGGCCGTTATGGCGAGCTCAGCTCCATTGTGACTCATGACGAGCTGCGCTCGTCATGAGCATGGAAGGGGTTAATGTATAGAGATCACCAGTGGCTTAGGAGAGTGATGCAGGCCACTCCTGGTTGGTTTGTTGAAACTATTACTACAAAGAATCCAGAGTGCTGCTGACAGACTTGCACTACACTGGCTTTCTTCTTCAGCATTGTTGGCATTAAATAAATTTCACTAGTTTCCGGTTTGCAAGAATATCTGGTCCATATACTGCGTCCTCGTTATTTACAATGAAAGTTTCAGCGATATCTTCATACTCACAAGCTCAGATCAGTCAAAGTCCATCTTTTGCTAATTCCTCATGTTTCAGCGCGTGAGACTGGATGGCTAATTTTGGTAAAAGCAGCAGAGACATGAAACAATCTGAGGCTGGTTACGAGTTTGGGTGTTATTTATCACAGCTGATAAATAACAATACTACGGGGTACGTTATTTATCTGGTGCGATAAATAACACCTGTTTTGAATTGCTGGGGAATAACATGCGGATTTTGGTGTTTAACGCAGTAAAATCTGCATATGGTAAATACCATATGCTTTTCCTCCATTATATTTCAGCAGATTTTACCTTCAGAACTTTAACGAAGGTTGAGGTAACTTAACGTACCTGATAATTATCGGGTGCATTAAATACCTACCAACTCGTAATTGCAACCCTTGCGCAAACAGGTGTTTATGCACGGGTCTAAATATAGCGACGTAATCAGGGCCTATGCCTCTGTTTCTGCGTACGTTTCAACAGCTATTACCATTCTGCAAAGTCTTAAAAACAAGGGTTTTCAAACAATAGCTAATATATTCTATAATTATAAATAAGTGCCAGGGCACTCTTTTCTAGGTATCAACTGCGCCTTATAAGCGATATCTAAATTACAGTGCCTTACATGCAGCAGTGACCTCTCGCATTGATGGTGAGAATGACCACACATTTCTAAAACCCCCCTCAATCACGATTGGTAACCATGAGCGATCATCCAGTCTTAGCCCAATCAGCCAAATATCTGCCCCTCCCAGCACTATCCAACTTCATCAATCACGTCACCACTAATGCAGGAGGAGTACATTGTGAATATCTATGTTTGGACATCCTTGTCTATACCTACATGGATTATACCTCTTACCTGCAAACATTCGAGTAGGTTGATAGTGGCCTTGTTTGAGGTTTCTTGGCAGTGTGCATTGAATGACTGGAAATGGGGACCTGACCAAATACCAAAGACCCACCCGAAGGGACTTCTGACCCTGTTTCGGGCCAACTCATGATGCCCACTTATTGTTCAGATCGAAGTCTCTGTCAATCTATGCTGGATATTTTCAGGACACCTGGTACCCTCTTGATCCATTCCACAGTGAAGGGGGGGGGGGGGGGGTCGCGGCTTTGGGTTTAGGGATTCTGGTGTCTTACATATCGACACCACCAACTCCCTGCCATCACAGGTGTCCTCCATGTTTCTGACCTTTATGCGATCTACACGGACACTGCCCGTGAAGCCCATTTAGATAAACCTACAAAATTGGCTTACATTATCTGAGTAGCAAAAGAAAACCTTCTGGCCTATTTTCTAGGGCCCAGAGATTTACCCAAAAAGAAGGAGCGTTTAGATCCGCTTCTGATGCTCTTCCTATGCCTGGCAAATATATAGTAATACAGAGGATCACGACGTAGAGGCTGACAGTCTCCTACACACCTTGAATACAGATGATGGCTTCTACCTGGACTTTCAAAATGCAAGTGGTCTGGATGCATCACTAGAAGAAGACCTCTCTTATTCCTCTGGGCATCCTTCAAAAAAGTCTCTCCATTCACTTCGATGGTATGAAAAGGAGCCAAAGCATTGGAATTAGTTGTACCCATCACTGAGACTAATTATAACATTTCATTTTGAGAGATGCATTGCAACCTACCTCTTCAGTTTTCAGAGCCTTTGCTACCTTTCATTGTGACCCTTATGGAACTTGTACTGGCTGCCTGGGAAAGGCTTCAACGGTCCACAGGCAGCGTGGGCCTTCACCTTGTAACCCAATGTTATGTTATCACACCACTCTCTAGAGAATCTACTGGTCCAAGCTGCTAAGCTGAACCCAAATGCCTTTCCTATGTCTCTCAAGACCTTGAGTCTAAGAAGCTGGACTCTACTGGCCAAAATGTTTTTGCCTCTGGCAACCTAACCCGGTCTGTGAAAGCTGTGTGCCTCCTTGGCCACTATGTTAATTTCCTGTGGGAGGTGGAGAGAATGACCATTATAAGCAGTCCGATACCAGGAACACTGTGACCCGGGAGATCTAGATGCCGGTGCGCACTTCGCGTCTTTCTCTTTATATTGCGTCTGCTACACTACCATATGGGGATTCTTCAATTTTAAATAAGTATTGAAACGGACTGGACTCACGACATTTGATAGTGGGTTCACTTTTACAACATTCTGGCATCGCTACGGTCTCCACATAATATTTCTCATCAGTCCTGTCAGACAATACTTAGTCGGAGGTGACCTTCCTTACAGTTCTACTTTCACTTATATTGGTCAAGGGCCCCACCGGGTCGGAAGTATCACCGGCAGAGCGACCTCCTTTGCGTATACAGTAGCGTTCAAGCCCTGAAGATTCGCGTGAGCGATGAAACACGTGTCGGCTGGCTGCTATTTCTATGTCATGAAAATAAAGAACTGAGGATTTCAGTCTACACAAGACTCCTTCGTCACTCTGCCACCTTAACCTTTGCAATTTTGTACTTATCCAATGATATGACTATTGTTTGTACTTTCGTATCTGTGTGCATAGGGTATTTGTTCTAATGTTTAGGGTTTCGCCAGCTTTCTAGTTAGACCATTGAGTGGTTTTACAGGTTTCCCATTCACCCGGTTGCACCACCAATTTATAGTTGCTATTTTGTATACCCATGCGCGTTTGATCTCTAGCAGTGCACCCATTTTTTACTGACATTTAAACCTTTCTTTGTGTCATATAGTGACCATTATCAGCTTGCCTGACCACATGAAAAGGCGTTCTTTGATCTGACCAATCATGGCTTGGATACTTCCAAACAAATCCTAATGTCGGACCTGGATTCAGCAGAGATAGAGGTTCGATTCACAGTCCTGGTTTTCTTCCGTATGCTGCAGCGCTTCAGTGGGATCACTGGCTTCTCAGATATCCAAGCAAACTTCAGGGACATGTGCTTTGGTGGCTAGCAGCTCCATGGCTAGACAATTCCACCTGAAGTACCAAAACCTTCAGGGCTACACCAAAGGCACCGCAATCCTGTCTGCATCAGATGTGTTCCATCTCAGATTTGGCACTAGCTCCATCAGTTGGGGCTTCCTGGTACCAGGCCACCATATCTTCGTTTGGGCAGTTCTTGGTTACCAGGGCACTGACCCTCCATCTGCAGGTTGAGGTAGCTCTGTGGTATACAATTATCTGAAGGCAATGTTCCATTGACCACTGCGTCTCCCCACCTCATTTTGAGCAGATTTAGACATTGGACTCATTTCAATCAAGCCAACTATATAACTGATATATTTATCACTATAAACCTTCTGGGCCTTATTTATGAGGCCATGTGTCAGTTTTGCGCTGCTGTTGTGTCACTTTTTGTGACGCGACGGCAGTATAAAACATGCCCCCTGTTGTGTTCTATTTAGAGAGTGATGCATCTAAGCAGATGCGTCACTTTGTAAACCCTGCGCTACATTACACCTGTGTCAGGTATAATGTATGTGGGGGGCCTTCCCATGCAAGTAAGCCTCGTAGAAGTGTTGCAGTGAAATCTATGAGATTTAACTGCGTCACTCCTAGGACGCATTTGCGTCAATATCTTACGCCTGCCTCACAGCAGGCGTAAGACTGACACAGGCCCTTTCACATGGGGCTTCCCCATGTGAAAGGACACATTGCTGGGGTTGCGTCACTTTTGTGACACACTCCAGCAATGCGTCATTTTTGCGCCTACAGATACGTCAGAAATTCTGACGTATCTGTAACTCCTTGCGACACGATGCGTCATACTGTAAATATGACGCATCCAGCATGTCACAAGGAGCGCACAATGAAAAGTGAAGCATCGCTGTTTTCACGCAGCGATGCGTCACTTTTCATAAATGAGGCCCCCAGTTCTTTTCAATCAAACTCTCCAACCAATAATTCAAGAAGAATTTGACACGCCCATAGGTTTAATGCCTTTTCCTAACTAACGTTGAGCATCTGGATATATACCTCGAGCTAGAAGTATCAGTAAACCCTCGGTCACTGCTCCCTTGGTTCTTATAACCAATATTGTGCAGGCTTACTACCAGGGATGTTTGCCCAGAGGGTCCAATTAAGGTAGGAAAACAGCTGTTAACTTTACGTAGCTCAGTGTGACTTTCTTTTGAGTGGTTGGAATGAGGTGGTTGGTTGCAACTGACCACCACTAAAGTCTCCAGGATTCCTTGCAGAGCCTTCTGCATCAACAGAACGACATTCAAAAGGGAAAAGGATGATGATGATGAGGGCTGAATGGCTACAGATTCATAATTTAACTCTGCCGTGTAACGATGGCTCTTTCGACAGGGCAGCTGAGGTGGCCAATACTGAGGAGGCCAGACTAATCTGGGAGCCTGGTTACCTGAGGCCCACATTTGATCAAAAAGCAGATGCAAGAAGAGGAGAGTCTTGGGACCTTCTCCACAGTGGTAGAAAATAAAACCTCAATAGGGTCTTCTGGCCTGGCTTTATCTATTTCCAACTCAGGGATATCTTGGGTTCCCATTTTTTGTTCCGATGAAGAATTTGAGCGGTGATTAAAATGCTTAGTAACAAACTTCCTTATTGAGTTAGTCAACAGAGACCCGCTCGGAGACTATTGGTGTTTTATCTTTGACTTCGTTGTCTAATTCCGCCCTTTTATTACAAGGTCTCTCATTGTCCTTGCCTTTAGATTTATTAAACATTCCCATTTGGAGAGTAGGATCGATGGTGAAAGGGTAGATGAAAATTCCACAATGGTAGACTAGGGCAGGAGGTGCTATGACAGGGGTAAGCGTGCAGAAAACCTTAGGGTGTGAGAGGTATATTTTGCTTCTTACCAGCAATTGTAGGTAACCACTAAAGGAACCTTGACACCTTGAGCGGGTTAAAAAAGGAAGGGAAAGGTCACTTTCTCCCTCGTTGATCTGCTGCCTGGGATCCTACTGTTGCCTCCACCCAAGACCCTTGGAAACCAAGGCGCCACTGAACTGTTGCAAACACTATTGGGATACAGGATCAGACTGAAATATACAGGTCCATACGGGAAGCAGCCTTTACAATGCAACAGTTACAACGCATGCAGTTACATCGCATACCGTTGCAACGAAAAAGGTGTGCAGCAGTGGGTAGAAGGTATTGGTTTTTAACTCCAACACCTTGTAACGTCACATATCAGTCCATGCAGTGATGGCTGGGGCTGCTGTCCGGGTTACATCACTGAATTGCCAAGAGGAAAGAGTGCAGCTCAAACTAGGGGCACCCGAAGCGCTAAACACCTGGATCACTTGGTACATCCAAACCCTCCCAGGGAGTAGAACACAGTGGTGAGGGACTGTTACCACCCCCAGAAAGTCACACTAGGCCAGATCTGTTTGTCGGCCTGGGCCAGCTACCCTGTTTGCCGCCATCTGTCACTCTTTCGAGCACCTCAGCGGCTTCGGCTCTTGTTGCGTGTCTCACTGGTGTGGATGAGCATGAGCAAGGCAGCATAGCGGGAGGGAGGGAGTGGACGGGGCCCAGGCCCCAGCTTCATTTATCCTGATGCATCCTTGGGCCTCACCACCACAACTATTGAATGCAGCCCCATATTTATTTTTTTGATTTGCCTAGAACTTTTGATCCCATTGACAGACATGTAGACATCTAAGGCACTGAATGCTGATTTTTATGCAGATTTATGTAGAGGAAAAAAGTTAAAGGGGGGGAAGAGTTCAAAAAATGTTGTGTGTTCTCACAGGAATTTTTACCCTGGCTTACTGCCCAAACCATTGAACGAATTTACACCAAAACATGGCATGAAATTAGAACTTAACTCAGAAAGGCAGCTTTTGTTTTTTTGGTATTCATATATTGAGTAGGTCTTGAGCTACAAGCATTTTCAGTTTAAAGGGCGTTTGGGATCTGTGGATCCTTCATAAGTCAGTATATTAAAAAAAATAAAGGGATCCCATTAGATGAGGGAGCTTCCCCCCCCTTCCTTTTTGAATCTGGTAATTGGGTGCTGCAGGAAACAAAATGTTCTTGCGGTGGCCCATTCAAACCTTTAGGCAAGATCCCGGCATCTATGTAAAAAATAAAAAAAAATTATAATGATATATATGGATGGATGGAGTGGGCACACCCCGTCTTGCAGGCTACATAAATGAGACACTGAAAAAGACACCCATTGAAGGTTATTAAAAACAAATTATATATATATATATATATATATATATATATATATATATATATATATATATGAGCAGCTGCCTCCTCCAAAGAAAAAGGCCGTGACCCGAAGGGAGACAATCAGGAGCACTTTATTGAACAGATGGTTTCGGCGAATGCATTTCGGCAATATCAGCCTTCTTCAGCGCCCCTCTCCAACTGTTCCTAGCGCTGCGAAGTAAGTACAGTCCTTCCCCTCTGTTGTTTTAACTAACTTGCTCCGCCCCCTTGATGTGATCCGTATCCTCGTGCAGTCCCGCGTAGTGGAACTGCATAACCCACAATGCCCCAATGTTCAGCACTGTGTGGGTGGATGCATCCTGAATGGGGTGATATTTTCAGATCGAGTGTCAGTGGGAAGCACAGCTTTAGGATGTCGATGGGAGGTAAGCCATGTGAAACAACTCCGTGCCCCCTCGAGTCCCCCTGCTTTGCCGCTGCAACCTTTCTGCTTGGAATCCTACGCGGGGGTGAACACAGGTTCCTGGTTACCCAATTAGAGGATAGAATATCCCCTGCCGCAGTCTCCGCCAAGCGTCGAGGTGGATTCTGGAAGTTACTGCTACCGCTGTGTCCTTTTCAGCCGAGTTTGCCAGAGAGTCCAGCCCAACTTTTGGCAGCGGGGGTACACGTAGATGCGCACTGGCATAGCGCATCAATGTATGAGCAGCTGCCTCCTCCAAAGAAAAAGGCTGTGACCCGAAGGGAGACAATCAGGAGCACTTTATTGAACAGATGGTTTCGGCGAATGCATTTCGGCAATATCATCCTTCTTCAGCGCCCCTCTCCAACTGTTCCTAGCGCTGCAAAGTAAGTGCAGTCCTTCCCCTCTGTTGTTTTAACTAACCTGCTCCGCCCCCTTGATGTGATCCGCATCCTCGTGCAGTCCCGCGTAGTGGAACTGCATAACCCACAATGCCCCAATGTTCAGCACCATGTGGTTGGATGCATCCTGAATAGGTGATATTTTCAGAGAGAGTGTCCGTGGGAAGCACAGCTTTAGGATGTCGATGGGAGGTAAGCCATGTGAAACAACTCCGTGCCCCCTCGAGTCCCCCTGCTTTGCCGCTGCAACCTTTCTGCTTGGAATCCTACGCGGGGGTGAACACAGGTTCCTGGTTACCCAATTAGAGGATAGAATATCCCCTGCCGCAGTCTCCGCCAAGCGTCGAGGTAGGTTCTGGAAGTTACTGCTACCGCAGTGTCCTTTTCAGCCAAGTTTGCCAGAGAGTCCAGAACAACTTTTGGCAGCGGAGGTACACGTAGATGCGCACTGGCATAGCGCATCAATGTATGAGCAGCTGCCTCCTCCATATATATATATATATATATATATATATTCAAGGAGTCACAGAACTTATGGCACCTTTTAAGGAACCACAGATCTGCAACACCCACAAAACTGCGTTAATGGTCTGCAGTACCACCAATGCTACTACATTCCATGGCTGACATATGCTGTGTTGGGGTCCCAAAAAAGGTACTGTGGTTCCAGGCCAAGGTTTATGGCCAAGTACTAGAAAACTAAGACAAGCTTCAGCAAGGCATAACCCCTTGAAGTATGCCCCGGGTTCGTGGTACTTGGACAAGAAGCTTGTCCTGGATTTGTGGTTACAAATAATGAACCAAGAATGAAAACATAAATAAATATAAAAATGGCCAGGTCAAAGGCCATGTTTTGTGATCCACGTTCCATGCACAATGCCTGAGCACAGCAGGGGTTGGTAGTCTATGGTGAGTTGGCTTCAGGCCTTGGGGCCACCACCTCTATACACACCAGAGGTTAGCTGCCTTTGCTAAGCCAGGCCCTGTGCCCAAACAACCCTGTGCCATCCCTCTCCTTGGCACTGTTTCACTCACCCATTTCTGCTCGTGTTCATCGCTAGCCCTGACTCTCATTTGGAGTCACTCACATACAAAACAAATAACAAACTTTATTTTTATATAACTTATTAAAGTTGATTCTGAAAAGAACCATTGTGTTGTTTTTTTAAACGGTTTTCGTTTTGTTTGAGAGTTTTCTTTATTGGGAAAAACAAAACAAACATGCAAGTGGAACAAAGGTAAGAAAAAAGAGAAGAAAGTAGAGCGAAAAGAAATATAGAATGGAAGAAGAAAGAATGAAATGATGAGGAGAAACAAGTGAAGAGAAACAAAGAAAGTGAAAGGAGAAACCGGGTTAGACGAAAGAGTGAGGAATTAAGAAAAGAATAAAGAAAGCAAAAATAATGGAAAGATAAACAATGAAATAAAAAAGTAATAATGAAGGAGAGACAGGCAGGAAAGAAATGGAATACCAATATTTCTCTTCCAGCAAGCAGGGTTTCACTGCAATAGATAACTTTCTTTTTTTTTTTTGTGTTTGTTGAGCGCGACAGCTGCCCTAGCGACGGGGCGTCCCGGCGCTAAGAACCATATCATAACCTACTGAGGAAAAGGGAGAGAGGGGGCCTACAGGGGGGGAAGAGGTGAGTTTTAATAGCTTTACGAAAAGCGGACAGGTTGTCAAGACAGCGGATGTGGAGGGGGAGGGAGTTCCAGAGCTTAGCTCCCAGCAGCCTGAATGAGCGTCCTCCGATGCGGCAGAACTTCATGTGGGGAACCAAGACTAGGTGTTGCCCCATAGAACAAAGGTTACGTTGGGGGATGTAGGGTGTTATCAGCGAACGTAGGAGTTCGGGGCCTTCAGTTTTCAGAATTTTGAAGGCAATGGTGAGGGCTTTAAATTGGATGCGGGCTTCCACGGGCAGCCAGTGAAGTCTGTGAATAGTGGCTTTCGCGGAACACCTTCTAGGAAGGCCTACTATTGCCCTGGCCGCCGAGTTCTGTATTCGCTGAAATCTCTTGGTTTCCGCCTTGTTCGCGCCTAGTAACAGGACACTCGCGTAGTCCAACCGGGCAAGGATGGTCGATTGGACGATGAGCTGTCGTGTTTTAGGGTCAAAGAAGCCTAGAATGGGATTAAGGCTTCTCAGCAGCCCAATACAAGTCGCGGCTACTTTTTTGGTGTGGGTCTGGAAGTTGAGCGCTGAGTCCAACCATACTCCCAGGTTTTTTCCAGAGATTGGGGGGGGGGGGCAGGGAGGCGGGCCACCAGAGTTCACTCCAACCACTGGGGTTCTTGCCCAGGAGCAGTACCTCGGTTTTACCTGCATTAAGTTGAAGGCAGTTTGCCGTCATCCAGTTGGCGACGGCGGCCAATCCATCCCTAAATCTAGTGGCGTCGGGGGAGGGCGCCTCATTGAGGGTGATTACCAACTGTGTGTCGTCGGCGTACGACACCAGTGTGGGGTCCCACTTTTTGGCTACTTCCGCAAGAGGCTGCATGTACAAGTTAAAAAGGGATGAACTGAGGGCAGAGCCCTGCGGGACTCCTTGGCCTATGGCTTGTGGTTGGGAGATGAATGGGGGAGCTGACACCCGGAAGGACCTACTCGTAAGGAACGATCGGAACCATTCCAGTGCCAGGTCCTAGATCCCAATGCTTTCCAGGCGTTTTAGAAGGATGTCATGGGAGACCGTGTCAAAGGCTGTGCTGAGATCGAGCAGTATCAGCGCAGCACTCTGACCGGAGTCCATGATCCTTCGCAGTTGTTCAGTAGTGGCGAGGAGAGCGGACTCCGTACTATGCCCCGGCCTAAACCCGTGTTGGGAGGGGTCCAGGATGTTATTTTCCGCCATATGGTCATTTAGTACGGTGTTCGCATGAGCCTCTGCTAGTTTGGACACCCAGGGGAGCAGTGAGACGGGCCTGTAGTTCTCCGGTTTAGTGGGGTCTAGGGTGGGTTTCTTAATAATGGGAGTGACCCAGGCCTGTTTCCAGCAAATGGGTACTGTGGCCGAGGAGAAGGAGAGATTGAGGAGTGAGGTCAGAGATGGGAGGAAGAAGTCCAAAGCTCTCAGAAAATGGACTGGTCTCATGGGATCTGTAGGGGCACCGGATTTCACCTTCCTGCAAAATTTAGCTAGCTCCTCATGAGAGATAGCTGGCAGACGGGTGAGCCTGGAACCCTTGAAAGGGGCGTTGGGAGAGTTGGTGGGATCAGAGGGGTTGTGTGTGAAGGAGTTGTAAATCTTCCTCACCTTTTCAGTAAAGAAAGTGGCGAGGTCTTCACACTGCTGAGTTGAGGAGATATATGAGGCAGGGTTGCCAACGTTTTGTAGTTTTTGGACTATTGTAAAAATAGTTTTCGTGGGGTTGGGGCTGGAGCTGATCTCCTTAGCGTAGAAGGCTGCACGAGCAGCACGTATAGCTTTGTGGTATGCTTTGAGCACGACCAGGTATGAGTATTTGTCCTCGTGATTGTAGTCTTTCCTCCAATGTCGTTCCGCTCTCTTGCATTCTTTCCTAAGTAGTTTCAATGTCTCGTCGTACCAAGGGTTGGAGGGGGTGTTGCGTCCTTTAGTCCATTTGGCCGGTATAATAGAGTCCAGTCCCTTGGTGATCCACTCTAGGAAGGCAGCATTCGACGTGTCAATGTCGTTTGTCCACTCGAAGTTAGGTTCGCCTAAGCTGGCAGAGAGGTCTATTTTATGGAGTTTGTGCCAGGGCCGTTTCAGGCAAGAGGCGGGTGCCGTTTTATTGGGTGGGATGGCGACCGGAATAGCAAATGTAACCAGAGAGTGATCAGTCCAGGCCATGGGCTTAGGGGAGTCAGCTTTGGCTTCTAAAATGTTGGTGAAGACCGGGTCAAGTATATGACCAGCGACATGCGTGGAGGATTGTATGAGAGGGGTCAGCTGCAGGGCTGATAGATCCGCTAGAAAATTGCTGATATTAGTGTCCGAGATGTCATCTAGGTGGAGGTTAAGGTCCCCTAGGATTGTGAAATTAGCGGAACTAGTAATCAGTGCATAGGCTGTCTCTAGGAGCTCTTCTATGAATTTCGAGGAAGGCCCCGGGGGTCTATAGATAAAAAGGCCAGAAAGAGAGAAATGAGGGCTAGTGGAGATTTTAAAACGCGCACATTCACAGCCAGTGATGTTTTCCTTTAAGAATGAGCAGGTGAAGGAAGCTCTATAAATGGCGGCAATGCCGCCTCCCCTCGAGTCTCTATTGATGTAGGTCATAGAGAACCCATCCGGTAACTAGGAAACTCTGCTGTGCTTCAGAGTTTGGGTTGTGACAAGAAGCCTGGCAAGTTATACAAGCCAGCTAGGAGAAGCAGTGTTGGTGCCTACTTTGAAGTAAGGAGTCGACCAGTTGTTTTCGGGAGGGTAAAAAAGTGGTCATGGTGCTTTCCTTGCAGGTGCGCTGGTATTTAGGGAGAAAGCCCCTAGTGAATGCAGGTGATTCTTGTGAGTGCTCACAGGCACCCCAGCTTCAGTGCACTCTGGGGCACTGGTCAGCCAGAGGGTGAGGTCTGGGAGACGCGAATAATCCCCAGAGTGCACTGAAGCTGGGGTGCTTGTGAGCACTCACAAGAATCACCTGCATTCACTAGGGGCTTTCTCCCTAAATACCAGCACACCTGCAAGGCTATTAAAGCA
The DNA here is from genome assembly GCF_964263255.1 of Lissotriton vulgaris. Lineage (NCBI taxonomy): Eukaryota > Metazoa > Chordata > Amphibia > Caudata > Salamandridae > Lissotriton > Lissotriton vulgaris. The sequence continues at coordinate 1,687,208,666 of NC_141694.1, read as the reverse complement.
CCATGACCACTTTTATCAGTCTTAACCAATGAACCAGAGTGCAAGAGAAATTGATGTGTCAGGATTGTTTGAATCGTGTTTAAAAACAAATTGCTTTTAGCCAATGGTTTATATAAAAAGGACCTAGAAAACATTCTCCTGCCTTTCAGCTAGGTTCCCTCTATAGCATTACGGCACACACACTTACAATAATGTCTCTGGAAGTGATTTTTAGGGGGCACCAGATCAAACTGGTGGGGTCCACGTACAACCAGCAACAATAAAGCGTGTGTCCATAAATCTGTGTACATGTACACATATTATTGTCACATCATTTAGAGGAAAAACCCACAGAAAATGAGTTATGGTTCTGGCTCAAATTCAACAAACAACAGATATTCAGCAGTTATGGTTTGCAAACCTTAACTCGGGCCACCCCATAGTTGCGTATGACATCACACGTGGCATCACTGATGACATTGCCACTGCCATCAATTGTGGAATCACTGCTTGGTGGTTTAGCTGTTTTTTTACATGTAGTTTTGTTTATTGCTTGTCTTGCCTGTTTTACCTCCTTTACTATTTAATTTTGTATATATATTTTATTTTTATACACTTTTTAACCTCTCAATTACACCATCGTGTATATGAGGAAGTGCCTCGATGTTTCCTGTGGTTCCATTCTCGTGAAATGAGCAATTTTGTGTATTTAGTGTTGATGTGGCAAGTCTCCTATTTTTGTGTAGTTAGTGTTTCTCTTTTACTGTTGTTGTAGATTGTTGTAGCAGTGGTTTTGCCCAATATTTTTTTTATAGTCTGAATTTACAAATACTTAACAGCTTTTGGCTGTCCGCATAGGAGCTTCAGCAGCCAATCCATCTAGCCAAGTTGTACACCCAACAAGTGCAGCGAGGCCGAATCCCTAATGTATAGAGCCTTTGGCCTTGTTCCAAACGTCATTTCCCACCATGATGTGTCACATATAAACTACAACCAAGGCACTTAAACCAACACATATCCCAAACAAACACTTAAAAATCCCCACACATGCCTTGTAGCGAGCAATCTCAGGACCACAATACTAGGTACCAAGAAATGCCAGTACTATACACAGAACACATGAAATAAAGCACCTCATGCATGTCTCAGATATCATAAACCACGATAGAAAAAGCTATTAAGCACAAATATTCTTTTTTATGTAACATGGCCAAGTTTATCTTTACAGATTGCCTCAGATCTGGTCAGGTCCTGCCCTGTTGACCAACCCTAGGTCATTGAAAGGTGAGCTGAATTCCAATTTCAGCACCACTTTTCGCCCTAATCTTTTCCTCAGCTTTATCTATCTGCTTTGCACCCGTGGTGAAGCAAAATCTGATACCATCCTGGTGGGGAGGAAGACCTACAAGTACTGGATGATAGAGGGTTCTGTTTGCTTGAGCTGTTCCATCTTTCAGCAGCCTCGATCATGAGGCTCTCTTGTTCATTATGACTACCCACTTCGGCAGCTTTTCCCACTTTGCATACGTGCTGCACGCATGTAAAGTCGGACTGAGCCAAGTTGAAAAGGGCGCAGTTTTCTCACACTAAACCTAATGCGCTGAGTCGCATTACTTTTACGTTTTTTTCCAGCGCTAAACAAGTTTAGTGCTGGAAAGTTGATAAGGAAAAAAAGATTTTGCGCCACTTTTGGGACACAAACACAGCGCTAAATCATAGTAAATTTCTCCCTGAGTGTCTTGTTGCCTTCTTAAACGTAATGCTTCCAAAACTGAGTGACCTCCTCAGCTTTCAAAATATCTTCTGTGGCTCCCCGGTTCTCTCTTGCCACACTGACTTTTCCATCTTCTGTGAAATCTCTTGGGTTTACTCGGCTCCTCACACAATTTTGATTTCACATTAGCAGTCTTCTCTTTGTATATTTTGCCCATTTTTGTAACTTAGAAGGATAAAACCTTTAACTATCTGAAGTTTGCACTGCCATCAATCGTTTAATCTTGGCTGGATAGCGGTAATGCATTCTTCCCTTCCAACTTTCCTGCTCTCCCTTCTTAGGAATGTTCTGTATTCTGCTTCTTGCCTCATCTCATAAGCAAGGACATTGATTACATCACTCCTGCTCTTCACTTTCTTTACTGGTTTTCCCTTCGCTTTTGAGTATCTTTCACACTCTGCTACCTCACTTACAAGGTCCTGTCCTGGACCAAACCTTTTGTTTGGCCAAAAAGATGCAAGTAGACTAGTGATTCCGGGGTCACCAGAAGCAGGTCCCTTATGTCCTTGATATTCCAAACTTTTGTCACAACAGGATTTGCTCAGGTCACCTCAGCAGCATCTCGCATGACCTCTGTATTGACTTGCCCCTGAAATCAGAGGTGCCCACATCTCAACTTTTTTTTTCAAGCCTTTTATTAACTTTCATGTCTTTCCTCTGGTGAACTCTTCCCGCTGTCTCTATCCCTTAACTGCCCTCTAGGCTCTCTGTTGACAATGGTAAATAGCAAGAGTTGAGAGAGGAGGTTGCCTCATAAAAGGTCTGGAAAAATAGAGGCTATACGAGTGCATCATTTTACAGTACAGTTTTTCAAATATGTTGCCAAGAAAGCTCTGTATTTTAAAGCCAGCTCTAAAAGCCTTAGACTGTAAAGGCAGTTCTGACTGGCAGATAATAAACTGACTAGATGGACTGTTCAACAGACAAGTGACCGGATGTGACCATTCAAAGTTGAGATGGGTATATGTCCACTCTAAAGTGTTTCAAGCTAGCAAGACCCACTTCAGCCAGTGATGGTGAGGGATAATGGATTTTGAATTATGCTATTGAGAACATTTTGAAAAAATGGGGCCAAGTGGTGCATTCTACAGCAAACATTTCTTACACGTTGCCTAATAAGAAAACTGGGGCATATTACACGGAAGTGGCGGAGCTCGGCGTTAGCCTCCTTGGCTTAACGAAGCGCTCTGCAACTTCTGAAACACAGGGCTGCACCTTATTGACAAGAATACAGTGCAGCCTTGAGTTTTCTCCGGCGCTGGCGCTAATTTAGCTGCATAGCGCCAACGCAGGCACCATTGCACCATAGTGCAAGGGTGCCTGCGTTGAGGAGAATGATTGTTTATGTGCAGGAAGGGAAACCTTCCTGCACATAAACAATCTGGAATGGCATTTTGAAACTTCTATGTGTGCTGCTTAATGCAGTGCACATATTAGTTTCAAAACGTCATTTTTATAAAATGATTGTTTAAGCAGGAATGAACACCTTCCTGCACATAAACAATACATAGTGTTTTGCTGTTTCTATGTGTGCTGCACAATGCAAAAACCAGGAGAAATTAAACATTTCTCCTCATGGGCCAGGGTAAGCATGTTTCCCTGGTTAATTTTGGTGCTGCACCATATTTACGCCACCCTTGTAAATATGGGGCAGCGTCAAAACCAATGGGTGTTTCGGTGGATCGACCACCACAAGACCCATTGCCCGCCCCTTTCATGCTAAGTATAGTGTCTAAGGATTTCTTATTCACAAGGTGGTGTTAAGCCATGTGAGGTGGCTTAACGCCTCCTTGTGAATAAGGCAAAGCCCCTATCGCTACCACAATGTTGAGAAAAGTGATATTGTGGTGGCGATAGCGGCTTGTAAATATGCACCACAATGTTGAGGTCAGGCATGAAATATTTAAAAAAATTCATTAAGTGCCAAACTTGGCACTCCATGAAATCTTAAGCTTGACCATTCAAAGGGTTTTTTGTGGGCGGAGGCTCTCGTTCCCCATCAAAACCGAAAATAGAAAAGTACATTTCCAGTACATTTCCATTAAATTAGCTAAAAATCTATTGGTGTTACATGAAGTTGAAAAGGTCTGGATTGGTAATTCCACCTGGCCTATCCCTTTTCAAAACAAGATTCACAAACGAAGGATGTCCTTGAGACATCTTCCCATTGCTAATGAGTTAATACCCCAACTTGAGGGTTAGAAATGATCAACGGTTTCCAACTACAATTGCAGTTACAAACCATTCTGGCGTATCTTTCCTGCTCATAAATAGCAGGGGAGCTCACACCACCTAGTATTTGTAATTGGAAAGGGTTGCAAACACCTTTTCAGGAATCAGAAAGACCCGTCAGTAGACAACCCCCTTTAGATTTGCTGCAATTTGCTGCAACCTGAGGCTAAACATACAGCATCTCTTATTGTCATTTTAATTTGAGACATAAATGCATTCTCGGTTTGTTTCTTTTTAAACAAACTTAGGGCAGAGGGTATGCTACCAATTAAATAACAAGCATTTACAAAGCCAGTAAGTCTGTCCTAGGAAAGCTGGTGTGATGGTTACATTTTTTATTGCAAGCGTATGCCCAAGAAAAAAGAAAACATGCAGCCACCTAAATGTGGATGCCATACACTTAGAGTAACAAAATTAAAAATCATTCACTGTTGTGGCTTTTTAACAAGTGTAGTATCATGAATTTTATTGTTTGTGATGGATAAAGGATAAAACATCACATAACCAAGCACCGAATTTGGCCACAGCTTCAATGTTTTAATATCACTTAAATCCTTTATAAAGGCAACTTGAAAAAGTAGCAAGAAAATAAATCATTATTCAACTGGGGTGCAGGAAAAACAAACCATGGGTATTTAAAGTTAATGTACAAGCATAAAAAAAAAACTGAATCACTTCAACAAAGAGAAGGAACTATTTTCACATGGATGTAAAGTGGACGGACTCGTTGCCCATTGCTGTATCCTGTGGTGGGCGGAAACAAAATGTGAATTACAATTTCACGGACCAATGGTTGAAGATCGCTGACCAAAAGTCCCTCTATGTAGGTATATTATGTGTAACGTTTTGGAAAACAAATATTAGTCTCACGAGACAGCTAGAGTTGTCTCAAAGGCCAGACCTAAAATGAATGCCCTGACTACTTTATACAGCAAGTGAAGCAACAATTATCTGACACAAATGAACAAAACCCAAGAGGTTAAGTACTATATTTTGACCTTGGCCCATACAAGCTTCTGCAGAACTGTTTTCTGTCAAATAACGTGAGCCTGAATAACTCTACTACAGCTTTTCACCTGATGCCAATGCACTGTGAATCTGGCATTCACTGTTCGGTCGGGTGGATAAGCTAACACTGCCTCTCTCAATACTTGCCCATGTGCATAGAATTCCAAGCAGGCGTGAGCAGGAGCTCTTGCATGGTGCAGCAGGGATGGGTGTGTCCCATTCTGTTTGGTTGGTGGTATTGGTGCTACCTCCAAGTAGTGACATTATCAATAATATAGATGCTCCCATCTCATCCTCAAAAGACAGGCCTTTGAATTCTGCCATTATGCACACGAAATGGTGGAGTCAGTGGGTGCTCTGTTGATATGGTTTTGACCTTCCAGGTGGGTAGAGTTATCTATATATAATCCTATGGACCACATTTTCGGCTCAAAGGAGATGACTGGGAAGAACAAAATGTTACCTTTCCAAATTAGTCTACTACTCATTTTGGAGACTGGCAACTTGGTGGTACATTCCCACAGAAGAGCCTCTGTGCATTAATCCTTTATATATTTATTGGACAGAAGGAAAGGTTGATTGATACATCATGCAGCCTATCAGATCATACAGTGTGAAGCACAGTTATGATGTTCCAGAGATAGGTCTATTTACACACGTTCCTGATCATTTTTCTGGCTACACACCGAATGGTCCCAAGTTTAGAGGCATCTGTTATTAGAATACAGGGACTTTCACCCACTGGCGGACTGTGTCCCTTTAACGGCAACTCTGCATTAGAGAAATGCAAAGACACAGGAAAATGTCACAGCTAGTAATAGTTACCTATAAAATTTGCTAAGGATAATTAATCCAATGGGAGCTTTCCATTCGAGAAGCAACCTTTAGCAACAATGCTTGGATCCTGAGCAACTGGGCAAAGTACCCCTTCTGCATTTGACTCTGTGGTCGACGTGGCTGAGCAGTTGAAGGCTCCCTCAGAGGTGTGAATACAGATTAGTGGACAAGGGCTCCCAACTCAAAGAGCATGCAGCAGGAGCAGCAGCAATAAATCAATGTCCAGCCAAATGCTCACTTTTATAATAAAAAAATGTAAAAAGGAAAAAAATAGGAGCCGTCTCTAGTGGAATCCCAGTGCCAGGTATGAGGTAAAATGGCTGCTGAACCGATTGAGTTGTTGCCCATGTACATAACTAAGCTGGCAATCCTTGTATGAGAGAAGAGGGCCGCGGTGAAGATAGCTGTGGGTAAGATTGCCATGCGTTAACCCCTTCGCTGCGGATGACAAAGCCAGCTCGTCATGGGCGTTACCTGCGCTGCGCGGATGACGAGCTGGCTTTGTCACGAACCGCGCGATTTTCAAAAGTCAGCGCACAGCGGGAAAACCCGTAGCGCGCATGCGGTTAAGGGCGGAAGCCTGTGTGGCACCATTTCGGTGACTCCTTGTGCCAGGAGGGACCACCGTGGAAAAGACTTTTGCGGAGAAGGGCTGAAGCCGGCACAACACTGTTGCGGAGACCCTGTATTTCAGATGGGGCATCCGTGGTAAGGACTGCCGTGCAGTAAGGACCCTAACCTTGCGTGGCAGCTGTGCTGTAACCCTACATGCCATGACGGACTGCCGAGAGGACCTGTGCTGGAGCCCATGAATTGTGAGCAGTGGTGGCCTGGAGGTTCCCAGGAGCAACAAGGATTGTGAATGACCTGACCCCATAGAAGAACTGGGGTCACCATGGGAGCATCACCACCCAAGCTTAGGTTCAAGGATCAAGAACAGGAACATTTGAATCACCACCACCCACTTTCCGGAGTATGGAATCATACCCCTGCAGGAAGATTGCAGAAAAACCTCCAATTGCTGATGGAGCATGCCTGCAAGGGAGAGAGAGTGACCCTGCGTCTGCCAATTGCTGCTGCCGAGTCCTTATGACGCGACTCACCTGGTCGGGCTGTAGATGCTTTGAGCACCCGCAGACGAAGCGCACTCCAAGACTCTGCCCGCGTCACTCCTAATGGAGCAGGTAAGACTTGTTTCGGGTCTACTGGCCCAGGGACTCGCTGCTGAAAGCATTGCAGGGCTAAAACATTTTTTACTTGACTTTCAGAGTCGTAATGGACCCTTCAGAAGCGGACGGCCAGTTGAGCATTACCTGGATTTGGCCAACAATGAATTGGGAAAACGCCTATTACACTGCAAGTTGAGTGGTACAGGGAATTGCTGTTGAAACACCAGAGCCCAACCTCAAGAGGAAATGTGTTATTTTTGTGATTGTTGTATTTTCCTTTGAACGAGTAGAGTTAGACATAAAATATTTCACTTTTTTTATTGGCACAACAAAAAGACCTGCATGAAATGGAGTCACAATCTTAGAAAGGATGGGGGCGAGTGTCTGCAGAACGAGTTTGACCGGATAGAAAGTGGTATTAGCAGGGTGTATAAAGAAAGACGGCAATTCGGTAGAGCCTCCTGGCTGACGTTATGGCCCTAAAAAAGGCAGTTTTGATGGTCAATAGCCTAAGAGCGCAAATGTGCAGAGACTAAAATGGTGCACAACTAGAAAGATGAGGACCAGGTTGAGGTTCAGCTGAGGCATGATGAATGGCGTGGAGGGAAACATATGATGCAGGCCTTCAAGGAACCTAGCCACAACAGGTGACTTAAACAGAGATGGTTGGTCTGGCAACCGGAAAAAATGCTAAATAGGCTGAGAGATAACACTTAATTGTGCCCAGAGCAGAGCCCTGCTGGGCAAAAGAAAAAGCAAACAAAAGAACGTTGGATAAAGAAGTAGGGAGGGTCGGGGTCAGCATTGCCGGAAGCACACCATGACACAAACTTATCCCAACAGTAAGCATATACCGACTCAGTGGAGGGATGCCTGGCAGTCAGAATAACATCACAGACTTTGGGAGAAAGGTTGAAATCTGTCAACTGTGGCAGCTCACTCTCCGTGCATGAAGGTGAAGCGTGCGCAGTTTTGGATGCAAAACCCTCCTCCTGTTGCTGCGACAGAAGATCCTCTTGAAGAGGCGGCCTGGCTGAAGGATCGATGGTCATGCTCAGCAGCTGGGATACCAGATTCTGTGCCCAATCCGAAGTCCCAGGAATTACTTTGGCCTGATCGTTACTGAGCTTCTTGAGAACTCTGGGGAAGACTGGCATTAGTGGACAGGCGTATAGGAGGCTCTTGCGCCACTCGAGATGAAAAGCGTCTCTGAGCGAGAGTCCTCTTGGAAACTCCGGTGCACAAAACTGCTGACACTGCGCATTCTCGGCAGTGGTGAACAGATCTAACCAAGGCTTTCTCCACTACTGAACGAGACCTTGCACCACCTACAGATGGAGACACCATTTGTGATCTACTAGGTGTCTTCGGCTGAGGTTGTTCACATTGCCTGAATTCGAGCCATGTCCAGTGACGCAGGACCTCTTGACAGAGGATCTGTGACCCCCACCTCGCCCTGTTTGTTTGTTACAGTACAACATGGCAGTGTTGTTGTCCTTGAACACCTGCACCAGTCTCTGCTGATCCAAGGAAGAAAGACCTTCAATGCCAAGCGAACCACCTGAAATTACCACAGGTTTATGTGGATCTCAGACTCATCTGATCTTCCCCTCTCCCAGATGGCCGCTCCAGTCAAGGAGTGACACATCAGTCATCACAGTCAGATCTGGTTGGGGAAGGGAGAGAGGTCCGCTACAGACCAAATTGTGGATGGTCAGCCACCACTGCAGATGTTTTGCAGTTCCCTCAGAGATCTGGACAATGTCAGAGAGATTTCCCTGATGCTGTGCCCACTTGGCCTTCAAGTCCCACTGCAGAGACCGCATATGCCAACGAGATTGAGTTACAAGCAGGATGCAGGATGACATGAACCGAACAGCCTCAGAGTACGTCTCACCGAAATTCAGGCCGAAACATCAGAATTATACTCTGAATATATTGGTCTTGCCACTCAGAATAGGCCAAAAACTGCACTGTGTCCAGAACTGGTTGGTGGATTGTGTAGGGTAATGGCGCTCCTGGGAAATACGCAGTGAGTATATACTAGTATACAATTATGATTGCGTTGCATAAGGGTGGGGAAGGCCAATGTTTGGATAACCACTGATAAACCAAAACAACAGTTCCTTGCACACATCAACAGTATATATTATGTATCATTGACAATAATAACAAGCATTGGCATAGCCAATAGGTCTCGCCATTTGGACCTCATAAGTATTTAGCCATGCAGCACATTGTCTTGGGTGCTACATCATCTACTGTTACTTTATGTGCAGTGGTGAAAGGCCACACACACCCAAGGATGGGCTTTCATGCAAATTTAATGAAAATATAATAAAGTTATGTGCCTGTGAGCCATGTGCAAAAGCATAAAACTCATGCACCAGTTAGGAAAAATGTTTCACTTGTAAATAATAAATTGGTTAAAACTCCCCGAAATTGTTTGCACACTGCACAATCTGTTTAAACACCATTACAACTCCTAGATAAACTTTTTTTCGATAACAATCGCAACATTTGAAATACAAAAATATTTTCTTGGAACCCCAAACCTTTATCGAAACCCTCTAGGACCATTTTTGCTTTACCCAAAGTAAATCACCGAGGACTACGTGCACCGTGTGACGACATGACATCAGATGCATCACACAGAAAGACTGCGGCTATACTATTAGGGCGGATCTAACCTTTTGAGTAAGTACATTAAAGGCTTCGCCATGTCGGTCAGCTGAAGTAGATTACCTGCTACCTTCAAGTACTTTGAACTCCTTCGGCTTGCTACAAAGCACAAAGTGATAGTGACAAACGGTGTGATATAGAGAACACTTTGCACAGGATGAATGTCCTAGTTCAGAGGGTAATCTACACAGCGCTGTACCTCTCGCGCATTTCAAGTCCTTTTCCACAAAAATAACCTATTTCGGGAGGTGCAAGCAGCTTACAGGTTCACAAATCCTGTTAGCAATTACTGTTTCCTGTCACTAATTATGTGCGAAAGTACTGGTCAATATTCTCCAGTGGTTTGGAAACAGGTAAAATCCTCATGTGTGCATGCCGGACGTAGGGGCCTCCTGGTTTCCCCCAAGTGAAGCCCAGTGTACGAGAAGTCTCAATCACACAAAAGGGAAAAAACAAATATCATACTGCTTCTAATTTACCATTAATTAAAATGAGATGCCAAAACACATGAGAAACTTACTTTACTAAATTAGCACAATCACTTCATAAATGAGTAGTTAATTACATTCTTCCTATGTAGAGAACACCCCACATATGAAGAGCAGTGCATTCAGTCCAAGTAGTGACAGTGACTTTGGCACAACCAAACTACTGGATAGGAGATTATGTCTCCGCATGGCAGAGGATGCAGCTTTTGCCGGATCCAGGTGCTGTTGTGTGAAGCGCGGCCATGCAGCCACAAAAGTGACAGAACAGATGGCACCCTGCATGACCCCTGCTCGCTCCTGCAAGCCGGAGGCCGCCACATGCACAAGTGAAGGTCTGGAGTGATAGGCTCGACCTAAAAAGCACTCTTGTTCCTTCGTTGAAACAGTCACTTCAGTTTATTCTTGAGATCCTTTGCCAACACGTGTTTCGTCGCGCTTAATTGTTGTGCGCAGCGACTTATTCAGGGCTCTAATCACTGATCCTCAGTTCCGGTTGTATATCCGACCCGGAATGGGTTCTAGTACTCCAGTGATATTTGCACAGTAAAAGGCAACAGTGATTACTGTGTCCAAGATTTAGTGTATTCCAGATTCTTTTCTTAAGTGTGGATCTTGTGTGTATAAGTCACACGTGTTGGCTAAGGATCTCCAGATTAAACTGAAGTGACTGTTTCAATGAAGGAACAAGAGTGCTTTTTATTATTGTCAATGATACATAATATATACTATCAGCTTGTGCAAGGGACTGTTTTGGTTTATCAGTGGTAATCCACATTTTCAAGTTGCTTCCAGCCATGTCCAAAAGAAACGTCATGCAGCTCCTCATCACCAGCACGTTACAGAAAGGGGGGTTGAACCCATGCAGTCGCGGGGACCTGGGCACTATATGGTATGTGTGACAAGGGGGTCCCCGCAAGGGAAACGTGTTGTGTACAACACACACTAACACTAGTATGGACTAGACAAACATCAATCAAAAAGACTTGTAACAGGTATTGTCCTTCATTTTACAATACCAGATATCAACCATTATCAATTTGCATTCACATTTAATAAATAGCCCCAGTTGGGGAAGGGAGGAAAGGGAAGGGAAGGGGGGTGCTCAGGGCAGTGTAAAGTCAAAGAAGGGTAGGCACAGTCAAAAAGAAGGCAATTATAACAGTCTTTAAATTCAGATCGAGACAAATCAAACACAAAAAGCCTAAACAATTAAGGCATCCATTGAAAAGCTGTTAAACTAGAGACATTCAACTGTCACATACACGAATCAGAACAATTAGGGGCATGTGCCGGAAGTCCAAATAGAAGAAAAAGAGCCGTTGACGTTTCGACCCCTGGCTGTAGGCTACATTAGGTCCTTTAACGGGGTCTTCATCAGGACATGTGCAGGAAAGAGGGGGGGCGGGGGTTGGGTGGGGCGGTTCTATATAAGCTTCAACCAGTCAGCCGAATGGTGAAATTATTCTGGGTTTCAATCCCAGTAGTCGTTATCCAAGAGGGACAAGGTGCAATTAATGTACACAAAATTGGACAAGCTGAGGTGAAAATCGCTGATGGTCTTTACACATGGAACGTTTTTCCTGGTCTGACTTCACAAGGCGGTGGATCGCTCCAAGGTGAGAAATAGTCGGGGAGCCGATCTTCTTATATTTCGATACAAGTGTACCTCGTGTAACACTAGCCCAAAGGTAGAAGGGGGCAGGGGTTGGACAGCCGTTCCGTCAGTCTCCGTGATGATTAAATCAGGCGTTCAGAAGGGCCGCTACCGTCAATGCTCGTCGGTGCGGACTCCGCAAGGCTGCTTCGCGGAGTTTGGGGCGGGATTAGTAGTTGAAAGTCTCCGTGGTGATTAAATCAGGCACTCGGAGGGGCCGCTGCAGTCAACGCTCGTCAGTGCAAACTCCGCGAGGCTGCTACGAGCACATGTCCTGATGAAGACCCCGTTAAAGGACCTAACGTAGCCTACGGCCATGGGTCGAAACGTCGACAGCTCTTTTTCTTCGATTTGGACTTCCGGCACATGCCCCTAATTGTTCTGATTCGTGTATGTGACCGTTGAATGTCTCTAGTTTAACAGCTTTTCAATGGATGCCTTAATTGAGAGAGAGGCTGCACTTTCTGATGGAGCAAGGAGAGAAGGCAAGTGGGTGGCGCGGTAGTTGAAAAGAGTAAAGAGTAGCCTCATTGGAAGGTCTGTAGGACCCAGTGATTTGATGTAATTGACCCCCTGTGAGGCAGATGATGGTGTATCCTGCCATCACCTGGGTGCCCATGATGATCGGAGGGCAAACTTAAGAGGCTTGGAAGCAGCGGCTGTCAGGGGGTTGCAGACTGACCCGACTGATGGTTGCCGTCCCAAGTTGTGGCCAAGAAAGGGGCGGAAGGCAGACTATGGTTAGCGAGGGGCCACAGACCAGCCCAAGTACCTGGCAGTAGTTCTGCTGTCCTTACTGCACCTAGCACGGAGTATGCCTTCTTTCCAAAAAGGTGAGAGCCATCAATGGGCATGTCCTTGAGGGAAGCATGTACATCATCTGTAAAGGCAATCGTTCTCAGCCAGGTGTGACGTCGCAAGGCCACGGATGATTAATCGCTTTGCTCAGCGAGTCAATTATGCCAGGCCCACGCCTTATGGTGAAATTAGTCGCATCTCTCCTATAAGCAACAGCCTGGGTGAGGATGGTTCGGGCCTCCTCCGAGAACATAGGCAGCACTTGCGCAACTGAATCAAATACCGTACGGGCATAATGGCGCACAATTCACGCAGTGTTCACCGACCCCAGAGCTAAGCTGGCAGAAGAGTACTTTCTCTTATTAAAGGTATCCAGCCTCTTGGATTCTCAATTCGGTGGAGTGGTAGGGGAAGCGCTGGATTAATTCTTGATGTGGAGGCTTAGACCACCAAGCTCACTGAGGTGGAGTTCTGTGTAAGGAAACTAGGATCCAAAAAAGTCGGGCGATGTTGGCGGGCAATCGTCCCATGCACCTGTGCAGGCCTTGGACCAGTCCCAGAGAAGGACATCTGTAAGGGCTTCTTTAAAGGGGAGTAGGGGATCGGAAGCACCTCTTTCAAGACATTCGTCTTGACTGTCACCTTGGGTAACTGAAGGTCCAAGACCTCAGCCGCCCTGTGCACCACCATTGCAAGAGGCGCCTTCCTCCGTGGCCACAGTCGGAGAAGAGACCAGACCAGTGTCAGGTGAGGTGTCTAACCCACTGGCTTCCCGCAATTTGTCGTACAAGTTGTCCTATTCCTTATAGGGTAGCTACTAATGGACCATGGACCCCCTCCCCTTCATCTCCCTCGCCAGCCCTATCAAAACAGATAAGTGCTCTGGGAAGCATGGGCCTGTTTAGTGCTGAACGACACCCATCCGGCTTGGAGTCAAGACTAACTGTGGAGCTGTGCCATCTATGGACATTGTCACTTGAGCAGACGCTGAGGAAGGTCTTGGTCTCACCAAAGGCTATGCTCCAGATCCAGCATGGGATCCATGAGGCCCTACTGGCATTTAGAGAGAACCCGCCACTGTGGGCCCAGTCGTGGCCTTTCTGCTACCGTGGTCAACAAAGGAGCTACAGAGGGGCAGACTTCCCAAATATGAGGTGCATGCCCTCATAAAACTTGTTCAACTGGGCGGAGATCACTCCAGTTCTGGGAAAATCGGGGAAGTGTGGAGCTGAACCAGTTCCGTTTCTGCCAACTTTTGGGGCCTGGAGTGTTGAAGCTCTCACGTCTCATCACAAAACTTCAATAAACATGGAGGAGTCAAAGACGTTCACGACATCTTGGGTTTTGTTGTTTTTGGGACTTACCCGACTTCCTCGACGATTTAAGGTGCGACAATGACAGTCCGCGTGCGGTCCTGGGACCTTCCGCTTGATCGGTACCTCGAGCATCGCATTGTTGACTGACATCGGGCAGCGAGGAGCCTGAGATAGTGCTCCCTTCAGATGCCTGGGGCAACAGTCCTCGCAGGTCTTGGAGTCATGGTACCGCTCAAAGCACCACATACACACCAATAGGGGGTTTGTCACCGACATTTGCCTGTGACACCCTCCACATGGTTTGAAATCAGCCAGTATCTTGGATGACATACGTCACACCAGGAAAAGATTTCTCAAAACAATTCTACAAAATGTCAAAAAAAGGCAGTCAAAAAGTGGCTGAGAGGTAGCTCAGACCAGATCTGCGCTATCTGGCACTGAAAAGAATGAACTGATGTACGAGCGCCATGCTGGTGCCTATTTACGTACCGCACATGTCGACGCTGACTCTGAGTCCAACAACGCTACCTACCAGTGTGCAGGAGAACTGCTTGAAATTCTTAGGGAATATTCTAAGGAAAGAGTCATCGGCTAGAAGTCACTATCAGACTTCATATTTTTCATAACAACATATTTGTCACTGAGCAACATAAATTTTATGACCCTTTAGTACACTTATGTCTGTGTGTGTAAATTCTCTCCTGAAACGCAATATTTTATTATCTGTCTTTGCCTACTGCATAGAGGTTAATATTCTTTAATTTAATAACAATAAACTACATGTTCAGGTGTACACTGTTTTAATTTCGTTTAAATGTTAATAGATATAACCATACAGAGAATCATTTTACATGTTAGCACCTTATTCTCTATGCTTAAAAAAAGTCCCTGAGGAGCCGTTCCACACAATCAATCTGATGTTAAACTTTCACCACCTGCTTAAAGTGGGCACGTCACAGAAGGGCATTAACATGAACAACTCAACAAAATGTGTTTGGTGTATCCATATTGGGAGGGAAGAGAATCTGCCACGGTTTTAGCAAACAAATAAAAAATATTCAAAGCGAATCATGAGGACTTCATTCCTTTTTATTTCTTTACAGAGCTTGAAAACTTGCAGAGACAACTTTGGTCATTTTCCCGCAACATTCAAAAGGCGTATGAAAACATTGCATTTTCATAAAAAACAAACAAAATACATTCAAAAGTTTAGTGAAATATTAGCATCAAGTCCAAAATAAACCTCAAAATGAGCAAAATGCAGTAATCCAGAGCACCAGATTTCCATCCAAATTACTGAAGATTATAGAAATGCTTTAGTACAAATAAAATATGAAGGCATTCTCTCAATCACAGATCCATATCGAAGGCATCCAGCACAATACTTTAAATACAAAGGAGACTTGCATCTATTTCAAAGCTTCAGTGTTCTTCAAATTCCTATCTGATCTCGGCAATATACGGGTGGTCTTTGCCGTGTGCAACTTCCATGATAGCAATGGCCTGAAAGTGGAAAGAAGGGATTATAAAATGAGGTTGTGACAGTTAGCAATAAAATAAAACACCTATTCTTTCTGTAGATCAAAGACAGAAAGCTTTCCCTACCTATTTGCGGAAGTGATATCATTTATAAGGCACTGAACTTGATCTCAGAAATATGCAGGTGAGCAGAATTGCATTTCAACACAAAAGTATAAGCCGTGTCAAAGTATCAGGGCAATCTTTTAAAAGTTAAAATTCTACCTGTAAAAAGGTGAGGCTGGTATTTAAGAGCCAGCCTTGCAGACTAAACTCTGATTTCCCAAGGTGGGCAGGCCCACGTTTTGATTCAAACTCCTGTCCCAGGATGCTTGTTTCCGGTCCAGAGAAGACATGGCTTGGCAGTTCGGGTTGGATTGTTCCCATGAGGCACAGGGTCAAGACTGATTTGCATATAGCTGTGTCTGAACTGGGGTGGTGAAGTGAGTTACAGAATGATGATGGATTCAACCCAGAGCGGTGACTGGGGGTGAATATCTGAAAAGTTTCAGCGCTCCGTCCATCATCTCCTTGTGTTTGCTTTGTTCGCCCTAAGTTGGCAGGGTATGCACAGACGTGGGTCCCTTGCTCACTTTGCCACTGGATTCAAGCTAGCCTGGCTGATGGGGGCTTTTAGCCCGAAACCGGTCCAAGGATGCTTGTTTCGGGTCCAGGGAAGACATGGCTTGGCAGTTCGGGCTGGACTGTCCCCATGAGGCACAGGGTCAAGACTGATTTGCATATAGATGTGTCTGAACTGGGGTGGTGAAGTGAGTTACAGAATGATGATGGATTCAACCCAGAGCTGTGACTGGGGGTGAATATCTGAAAAGTTTCAGCGCTCCGTCCATCATCTCCTTGTGTTTGCTTTGTTCGCCCTAAGTTGGCAGGGTATGCACAGACGTGGGTCCCTTGCTCACTTTGCCACTGGATTCAAGCTAGCCTGGCTGATGGGGGCTTTTAGCCCGAAACCGGTCCAAGGATGCTTGTTTCGGGTCCAGGGAAGACATGGCTTGGCAGTTCGGGCTGGACTGTTCCCATGAGGCACAGGGTCAAGACTGATTTGCATATAGCTGTGTCTGAACTGGGGTGGCGAAGTGAGCTAAAGAATGATGATGGTTTAACTCAGATCTGTGACTGGGGGTGAGTGTCTGAAAAGTTTTCGCGCTCCGTCCATTATCTCCTTGTGTTTGCTCTGACAAATGTCAAAGACAGGTACTTCACATGCTAGCGTAATGGTAGCAGCCCTGGCACTGGTAGAAATGACCCTCAACACTTCAACAAGCTCCTTCTTGGCCAGTGTGTAGCACATCTTAATGGAGAGGACTAGCTCCCTTGACCGAGTAATTTTCTGCACTGCCTTGCCTTTCTTAGCCAAATGAAAACTTCACAAAGAGCAGACTATCCACTGAATAGTTTTTGGTGCTATCAGTGTGAAAACTTAAAGCTCTTTTAGGGTCCGGCCAATGGCATCTCTCCTCTATTGAGGGGGGAGACAGAGCAAAGAACAATGGGAGAATTAGGCACAACTTTTGGCAAGAAGGGCTTCTCTGGTCAACAGCACTTTATCTGGGAAAAGGGCAGTGTAAGGTGGCTGCACCAAAAGAGCTTGGAGTTCGCTCATGCAAGGGGCCGAAATTACAGCGACCAAGAGCACAGTCTTCAGAGTCAGAAGATGTAGTAGACAGCTATGCATTGCTTTAAAGGGTTTGCACCTAAGGAAAGTTAGGACCAAATTAAGATCCCACTGTGGCATCACAAAGGGCTTGGGAGGGAAAAAAATTGTCAAACCTTTTAAAAACCTCATATGAAGAGGTGATTTTAACAAGGGAGGCTCCTCAGGTAAATGTAAAAAGCCAGAAAGGTCTGACGAATAATTTTACTGGGCTAGACATAAAACTAACAATAAGACATCCAACAGCTTGGCCTGAAAACCGGCCTACACAGTGGGTGCCACACCAGGCTAAAAACTTGTCCCAGCATCCGGTGTAGCTAGACCTTGTGGAGGGACACTTGACAGCAAGGATGACATCAACAAAAGGAGGAAGATAGAGCACAGTCAACTGCCACTATTCAGTCTCTATACACTGAGGTGCAAATTGTGCAAGTCTGAATGCAGTAACCTGTCCTGCTGCTGCAACAGGAGATCCTCCAGAAGCGATAGACTGGTCAGAGGACAAATAAACATGTCCTCAGTTTCCAGGTAGCACACTCAATGTGCCCAATTTGGGGCAACTGGGATGACTTGGGCTCAGTCTTTCTCCATCTTCTTCAGAACTCAGGAAGGGAGAGGCAGAAGATGAAAGGCAGACAGGAGTCCTGTGTGACACTCTGCCCAGAATGTGTCTCCGAGAGACAGCCTTCTCAAAAACTCCAGCATGCAAAAACTTTTTACACTGCAGGTTCTCGGTGGTGCTAACAAGATCTAGCCAAGGTTATTTCTAGTGCCAGAAGATGACTGTGCTACCTTGGTGTTTAACTGCCATTCGTGATACGCCAGGCATTGCCAGCTGGATTCATCTCCTCTGGTGTTAAGAGATCCCTCATTCAAACATCCAGCCAGCTCTAGAGACCAAATGCCTCATGGCACAGGACCCAGGGCTCCACTCAACGTGTTGAAGTACAACATGGTGGTGAAGTTGTTCTGAGAACCTGAACCAGCACCCCCTTGCTTGGATGGATAGTAGGAAGGCTTTCAATGCCAGGCAAATAGCCCACATCTCCAATAGGTTGATGTGGAACAGGTATCTTCCGGTGACCAGAGTCCTGTGATCTCCACCTCTCCCAGATGACCTCCCCAACCCACAGCAATGCATCATTCACCACTGTGTAGGGAGAGAGGTGTGAGGCCTGTTCTATTGTGGTTAAGCATCCACCACTGCAGGTTTTGTGCAGTATCCTACAAAACCTGGATGCAATTTGAAATTCAGGGCCAATTGAGACTTCAGGTCCCACTGCAGATTCCGCATATGCCACAAGCATCAGTGCCTCTTGTCGGGACCCAGGATTGATGTTGAAACATCGGGATCATAGTCTGAATGTTCTGGACATGTGATGGAGGGAAGGACCGAAACTGCCCTGTATCCAGTATGGCTACAAAGAAATGGAGCCTCTGTGAAGGACTCATTGCGATTTCAGCACATTTAAATTGAACCTAAAGATTATCGCCTGGAGGTGGTCCAAGACTGACTGTGGTGAGCCTGCCTTCAACAGTCAGTTGTCAAGGTATGAAACAACTGGAATCCCCAACGTCTGAAAATGTGCTGCAAACACTGCCAACACTTTTGTGAACTCCTGAGGGGCACTGGTGAGTAAGAAGGGGAGTAGAGCAAATTGAAAATGCTCCTGGCCTACCTTGAGCCGCAGGATGTTTCTGTGGGACTGCAGGACCGACAAAAGTGCCTGAACTTATTGGAGCAAGATGAATAGGTGCTTCTCCAAAAGACGCTACGATGAGTGTGGAAGATGCAGAGAGTCTAAAAGGGATGTCAGGGCAGCGGAGTACCACCTCAATCAATGATCTAAAGAAACCACATATAGAGTGTTATATTTTGCCACCCTTAGAGGAAATGTCGAATTCTGCCCTCATTAGGTGGATGTGTGTCACTAAATACAAATTAAGCAGCCTGGAGGCTGAAGCCTGATGGGCGGGGAAGCGTGCTGTATCTGTTGACCTGAAGCGTACCTTCTTGATCACCGCCCCGACACTGAGGATTTCAGTGCCTGGTGCAGGGTTGGTGGTGCTGGTATGCCAACCCTCTGGAGTAGCCTCGAATGAGGCAAAACTGTTGAGAGTATGGTCTTGCAGGGGTAGAAAGTCCTAAGGAAAGCACTGTGGTCCAGCTATCTGTAAGCATTCGAACACTGAATCAGCCTTCGCGCCACAAAGGCAAGATCCATCAAATTTCATATCCATCAAAGAGGTCCTGTATATTAGGTGAGAAGCCTGTGGATCTAATACAAGCATGCCGCCAAATCACAACACAAGGGCTAACTGCTCTGCCCAAGCAGTCAGTAGTGTCCAACCCAGAAAAAGTTATACATTTTGCACCATCCTAATAATCCTGGATGGTTTTAGACAGGTTGACACAAAATTCCTCAGGGACTGCCAGCAAGATCTTGCCAACTATAACCCATAATGTCTGGGAATATTTCAGCAGTAAAAAGCTGGCATTTACTGACCAGAGGGAAAGGCTACCACTGAAAACATTTGTTTCCTGGCTGCCTCGATAGATTTTTACTCTGGGTGAGTCAAAAAGATTGAATTGAGGTCCACTCTACTGGTGGCAGCGTGAACAATTAAACTCTTTGGTTTAGGGTGCCGTGTCAAGAAGTCAGGGTCACCCGTTCACCCGAGGGCAGGAACAAGGCTTCGACCAGGTGTCCACAAAGGTGTCAGCCCAGGCTTTACTGAATGGTACTAAGGGTTTGAAGGAAGGCAGTCCAGGTTGCATAATGTTTATCGACACATTAACTTTGACTTTCATAGTTCGCAGTTGTAAATCCAATACCTTCACTGCCGGTCTCATTACCATACCAAAGGATAGGTGGCACTTGCTTCTATTGATGGCACAGGAAAGAACATAACCCAGTGTCCAGGATAGTGTCCAACTCACTGTCCTTCTGCAAGTCCAAGTATAAACTGTCATCATCATAGAGCTGGGGAAAATAATCTGCATCATCTCCATTGTCATCTCCAAAGGCTGGTTTAACTCAGTCGGAACTGAAAAGTTGTAGGAGTGCTGGGGTGTGGGTCCAAGGTAAAGGCATGGCTCTGATTTGGATTGGACAGGGACCGGATGTATCGGTATGACTTTGGAGCGATATATCATTTGGGCCGGAGACAAATTCAGCTCCGAGTTAGTTGGGAGTATTGAGGTAGGGTCTACTTCTGGCACCAGTTACATCAAGCCTGGAATCAATGTCAAGGGTACCGGTATGAATTTGGATGCCAAGTTGGAAGTCTGCTCCTGTGTCAGAGTGGAACTCAATATAGGTTTGGGAAGCACAGAAGCAAAAAAAAAAAAATATGGACAGAATGCTAAACAATGTGAAACATTCACCCCAGTACACAGATCTGGGCCTAAGTCTATCGTTTTTTGATCCCCATGCCATTCCAGTTTAATCCCAGCGATATGCAAATCAGGCTTGACCCTGATCCCTGTGGGAACAGTCCAGGCCGAACTGCCAGGCCTGGTCCTCCCTGGATCAGAAACGAGCATCTTGGGACCGGTCTCGGCGTATCACCCCATATCAGCCAATACTAGCTTGACTCCAGTGGCATGGGGAGCACGGGACCCACGAATGGGCATTTCCGTCCCACTCGGAGTGGCAAATGCAAAAAGAACAATTGATGGAGAGAATGCTGAACAATGTCAAAAATTCACCCTAGTACGGAGATCTGGGCCTTAATCCATCGTTTTTTTGCCATTCCAGTTTAAACCCAGCCATATTCAAATCAGTCTGGACCCTGCTCCCCGCAGGAACAGTTCAGCCCGAACTGCCAGGCCAGGTCCTCCGTGGACCGGAAACAAGACTTGTGGAACCAGTTTTGTTGTATCGCCCCTCATTAGCCAGGCTAGCTGGACTCCAGTGGCATGGAGAGCACAGGACCCACGTCGGGGCATACCCATCCCACTCGGGGTGAGAAGTGCACAAATAACAATTGATGAACAGAATACTGAACAATGTCAAACATTCACCCCAGTACAGAGATCTGCCAACTTCTAAAGCATCTCACCGTACGAGAAGTGGGAGCCAGCCTGTGGGCACTAGAGGCAGTTTTACGCTCTCCCCTCACCAAAAAAAACAAGTATTTGCTAAGTCAATAAGTCTCACCTTTGGGGCCTATTGGCTTTGCCAATTGTGTTAGCTAAGTTATAACACATTCAAGATGTTGTGCAGCATGGCGTTTAACACAGAAAAAAAGCCCATATGCTGCCGGATAGGTCATTTTGAAGGCATGCATACCAAGCATACGCTTACCTCTAAAATAACGAGAGTTTTTATTTCTATTTGCTGATCCAATTTGGATTGGTAACGACAAAAGAAGGTAAGATTCAGCATAGAAGGGGGAAGAAGAGAAGGAACTAAGGGAGGGGGTATCAAAGAGGGCAGGAGCAACAACGGGGGTGGGTGGGTGGGACAGCAGGGGGCCTGAACCAAAAGGGGGCGCTGGTGGGGGGAAGCAACATGGAGGGTGAGGGGTAGGAACACAGTGGGAAGAGCAAACGAACAAGAAGCAAATGGGCGAAAAAACAATGCATATGTGTACAGATAAAAGAAAATCAAAACAGAGCACAATGGACACGGACTTAGCTGGGAAACACATGCAATATCTTAGAGTACTTAACTAGAAAGAAAAAAGGAGTCCAACACAAATTAGCTGTGGAGGGACACATGTAATCAGGGCTCGAGTCGGGGTACCACGCGGGTGGATGGTGTCCCCCCACTTATTTTACCGGGGGTACGCCATCCCCCCTGCCAAACAGCTGGACTTAACTCAATTGGCCTCTCTGGGACGAGGAGCTCGGCACCTTTCGTGACGTCACTTCCTGTCGTGACGCCACTTTTGGTGATAGCGTCCCCCCACTTCTTTTTTTACGACTTGTGCCCTGCACGTAATGCATACATGCTACAGGGGAGTCATCAATTTGAAGGAAGCAAATTAGAGTGTCAATGAAGGCAACCAAAGATAAGCAATGAGCCACCTCTAAGTCCACTTTAAGGTAAGAAAAGGTCCTGCTGCAGACAGTGCATGCACCGTCTTAGGCTAGACCTGAAAAACCTTCTGAATTGCCACTGATGTCATAGGAAGGTTTCAAAACGTATAATGGGCATCAGCTGTGAAAAGTCTCTACAAGGGGTTGAAGCATACATTATGTTCCACCGTGTGATATTGGCTCTCCACCGAGAAACCGTGTGAATGGCGTCGATATTGCAGTAGATTTGGGGGCACTGTGCGAGTTATCAGGTCTGCATTCAGCTGAAAATCCCTTTACCATCAAAGAACAAGATTTCCCATCAGTACTCGAGGCAGAGGAATTACCAAGTATTTCCAGGGCACAAGTCCTAAATAAAGAAGTGGGGGGACGCTCACAGACAGGAAGTGACGTCACGACCGGAAGTAACATCACGAAAGGAAAAAACCCTAGAGGTGGGGGGACGCTCAAATACGTGACGTGACGTCACGAAAAGGAAAAAACCCTAGAAGTGGGGGGACGCTCAAATACGTAATAGCGTTCACATACTCCATTAACGCAGCAGCAGATCGCAGAGTTATTAGGACAGGGGGCTGGGGTGCTTGTCTGGCAGTTCTGGCTCCTTCCTATTCATTGTATTAAACAGCGTGTCTAACGGAGGCAAGAGCAGGGCTCGAGTCGGGAATAACGCTATAATTTAAAGCCCAGCTTTTGCGCAGGGGGACGGCGTCCACCCGGTAAGACCCCTTAAAGTAAGTGGGGGAAGCCGTCCACCCGCGTGGTACCCCGACTCGAGCCCTGAGTATTTCCCTCTCTCCGTACACAACCATGCAGTTAAATGTCAATTCAAAGCAATAAAATAAATACCTTCTTTAGCGCCTTGATGCCAGCCGTGCGGTTTTCTAACCCCATGTACAACCTTCCTAATTTCAGCCACATGGAGGCAACGTTCAGCGAGTATGCAGGATAATGTTTGCTGAAACAAAAAGATAACAATTTTATATGCCGACTGCTCTGCAGACCCATGCAAAAGGGAAATAAAGATGTAATTTGTGCAAATCAAATCTTAAGCGCTTGAATACAGCAACGCGGTGTCGAAAACACACTTTGGGGTAACAAATGTTGACACACTATTGCCACAAAGAAACCCTAATGTGAATGGACCTGCATGCGTTTGTTAAAATATATTTGCTTACTTAAAGATGTCACCAAGTCATGAGGAAAACGAATGAAAAATAATTGTAAATCGCATATTTTGAAAAGGACTACTTAGAAGCACATTTGCCATGTGGTGGTCGAGTGGTTTCCGGAAGTACCATTTTATGCGGACATTTAAATGCCATCGTTAATTGTGCATTCACTAATCCTGGCATAACTGATACATATTTTCGGGTTTAAAAGCCTTTCCCTTTTCCTTCTGCAGACACCTGTAACATCTCGTCCGCAGACAATCTTGAAACCATTTTTGCACGTGATTGATTCCTTCAACAAAGCCTGGGGTGCTCGGGCGCCGGGCGGTGGGTGCAGCTGCAGCCCTCCGGAGTGCCAGCGAGGAAAGCCAGGTTCAGAAATAGAGCTGGGAGCCCAGGCCTAGCGCCAGCGGAGGGTGGGCGACGGTGCACACAGCATTCATCCCCCTGGGAAACCAGGCCTGGCTAGCTGCGCGTGCCCCTAATCCCTGCCAGCCGATGAGCCGTGGCCCGGGCTCTGAAAGGAGCTTTTGACTTGCTCGCCCAGCTGGGGATAACATGTCGCTTCCGGCTGAAGTGTGCTGAGGCCCGTCCTGGAGAGCGAGGACAAGGATGGGCCGCCATAGGTCTGTAATTAGAAGAAGAGGAAGAAAGGAGGGCATCCCTCCTCTACAAAGCAGCATCTGGACTGGGTACCGCTGCCACAGGGCGCATCCTCGCGCAAGAAACCAGCTTGGATCGCCGCCACCGCACTCCAGGACACAGCGGCTTGGAAACAGCACCGTCGAGCCAGCTTCGTCTTCAGTTTTCAGTGGTGGAGGCAGTGGTCGTAAACAAGCACAGAGCTGCACAAACAAGAACAGAGCTGCACAAATGGTGTACTATGGCCCAGATTAACACACATTTTGCGTGGGTTTTGCATCACAAAAGTGACACAAACCAGCGCAAAATGTTTTTTTTTAATTTACTTTCTAGTGCAATATTTGTTTTGCGCTGAAAAGTTGCCTGAAAGTAACATAAAGCACCTTAGACTTTACTCTGAATCAAGGGTCGCTCCATGGGGGACACGGGCGTTCCCACACAACCACCTATGTGTTTTTTGTCACAATACCCTATCTACTAGCAATAGTAGATAGTTTTGCACCCAAAAAATCATGCCAATTCAAAGCAAGCGTTTTTCTTCTAACTTTTCACACTTTGCAAGTGTGCAGTACTTTACATAACACATGCAAACGTGAAAAGTTTTAAAGTTTGTCTAGGCATAGCATTTTGCACTGGAATGGCACCCTTTCAGTATACAACATACAGTAGGATCACCAGACACCTTGGCACTATGGCATGAAGCTATGTGCGTGATGCTCAACAGCCTAATTGTGCACCAGGGTTAAGGAGAGTGCTGGATAGTGGCATATTTTTGTAAACATGGAGCTTTTTTGCTCTCGCTCTCAGGCAACACAGTACAGCAACTCTGGGAGCTGCGCTGCACTGTGTCAAGGTTTTGTTAATCTGGGCCTCAATGTCAAACAGAAATGGGGCAATGTAAGTTTTTAGGGAAGAGTTATTTTCATTGTTATAGAAAAAATGATGGTACACTGTTCAATTCAGTTCAGTAAAACTTTATTCGGTCTATTACAACCATCAAAGTATCCAAATAAATACTACACTGCATTCCTCTCTACCCCCGGCTCCCTCACAATCAACAGTGCTACACACTGGAATGGAAGACTGAATACTGAATAAATGCCAATAAAACATACATTTCTTTCTAGTATAATAGGTGACAACACATAGATGGCAGGCTCAGCTGAAAGCTAGACCACCCGCCTGAGGGCATTCATAGAAAACATATGGAGTACATTGTATGGAGGACCATACCAGTTTTGTACCCTCTAGCTTCCAAAGAGTCTTTCCAATAATATTGCAGGTCTATAAAGTAAAATATTTCCGAAACTTGTCAGCTTGCATTTTCCTTCACAAGCGATGACGCCACGCAGGAAGGATAACATTGTCTATTTTTGTGTTCGGGTCGTCAAGGCTGATTTGCATATGGTTTGTATTTCTAATGGCAAAGAAAGCCAAAACAAAATAATGAAAAGTGACCCAAGTAATTACAAGTGGCTTACATTTGTTGAAGTGGTGTCATTGTAACTTTTGTGACATCTATAAACTACGTTACACTTTTTTTTCTGCATGTCCAAATCTCCTTTCCTACCACTTTTACACTAGTTCATCCTTCTTTATCCCAATAGTGAGTGTTCTCTCCTCCTCCCATCTTATAGCATCTTTCTTCTACCTGCCATGAATCCACATCTCCTTCCTTCTGGTCTCTAAATGAACAAACCTTCATCTCTCCCCTCACCATATGTCTAATCCTATTCCCCACACATCCCAATACATGAAATGTCAATTTTGTCATCCTTTTTGCCAGACCCTGTTCAAGGGGCCACGAGGTAGGCAGGGCTACTGGGTCACAGACATTAGGGCTAGGGTTGTTTGCCTCTACTGGCCGAGGGTCCTGCCTACTATGACTCTGCAAAACTGGGCCAAGTACAACCACTTCAGCATTTGACTCTCAGTGATAAAGGGGGCAAGCAGTCACAGACTTCTCAGGGAGATTAGTGTGAGAGCATGGCAGGCTCAGAGCTCAACAATGCAACCAGAAGTGCAATGAAATGATTTTGCAGCCTGCTTCTCTTTAGAAAAGAAAAGTACTTTATTCTAGCGCAAGGCACAATACTATCCAAAACAAACACTCTTTCTGGTTGATACTCTAACTGCAGATTCCTCATCGTGCAGTGCCGAAGGGGCCCCCTGGAGCTTCGGGCCCCCCCGCACCCCGTGGGCTGCGGGGGCCTGTGTTACGCCCCTGCGTGACTGACCGCTGGTGAAGCCTTCACCGGTATTCAAGCAGAGGCAAAGACCATACATTGGGTGAGTCAACCCTGTTTAGGGTGGTTCTCCCGATGCATATTTTCAGTGACCATGCTATACAAGGATTGGCAGACCCAGGCAGAAAAAAACCCTGAAAACTTGAGTGTCAGTTCATTGCTTTTTAGTTTTCACAAATTAACTCTTGCTTTAGGAGTGAGTTTGTGAAAAACAAAAATAAAAAAGAATGGCAAGACATCTAAAAATAACGAAAAAAGAAAACAAAAATTGTGCCCATGCAAAAAAAACAAGGCAGTGGCTCATTGTTAAATTCTGATGGAAATTGGTCCTGTCATGTTTGAGGGAGCACTTTCAACAGAAATAGACCAACCTCGGAGGCAATCAACTGAAATTCCAGCAAGTGGTTTGCCGGGGTGGGCAGAGGCAACGCCTCCCTTACCCCAACAGCAAAAGTGGCTACCTGCCAATTGAGGCTAGATGCTTAGAACCAAATAAGTAAACATGCTGTAAATTCTTTCACTGAGGCATGTTTAACACCTTGGCTGCTAGGGGTTTTCCTGCTGTGCGCTACTTCTTCTGATATCCCATTGTTCATGACAAAGCCAGCTCGTCATCCGCACAGCGCAGGTAACACTCATGACGAGCTGGCTTTGTCATCAGCGCTGAAGGGGTTAAGGAGACAGCGTGTTTGCTTCTGATCATTTTTAGATGGCAGAATAACAGAGTTTTTGTCCATGTACATTATGCCCAATTTTCAGTTGGGTTCCTGTTTGGAGATGAAAGCAGTGGTCAGTGTGCATGGGAAGTATGTGGGGGAACCGCTCCACCTCAATGACCACATGAGCTTCTGTTGAAATCATTTGATTCCTTGTATGTCATTGAGAGTGCAGAGAATTGAGAGGGTGCAGTGAAGATAGGCAATCACGTGCTGTTGTCCCTCCTTCAGAAACCTCTCTTTAAGCCTTTTCAGGCTTCTAGTACCGTATTGTTTAAAAGGAGATCTAGAGAGCAGGCACAGAAAGTATAAAGTATCCAGTACCCAGATAATCTTACTCCTACTTCAGCTGGCTGTTAGACAGCGCACTACACAAAACAAAAACATTCCACCATAATGTGTTTCACTGCTACTCTCAACACTGTCAAGATCAGAGAGAGAAATTTCAAAATAAGTCTCCACAAAGAGGTAGGATTAAACCTCAAAGAACTGGGTCCTTCAGCATCATCATCTTTGTTTTAGGATTATGAAATGCTTTATTTTGATGACATGCTCCTTTCTGGTGATGGACTTAATTCATGGCTTCACAGTGTCACGTCGCACCAGATATAGGCTCACACCCGGGATGAAAACTTTTAAGGCATGTGTAAATGGCCTCACCACCACTGTACTAGTCACTGCACCATAAGCAACGTGGGATACCCATGCCACGTACAGGCGACCGTCTCTTTACAACTAGATTTCCCATTCTCTGGTCTCTGAAGGCTCTTGTTCCATCAAGTACCTGCCAGATGCCCCTGGTAAAACCAAGTTTCGCTCCTGATACTTTTCACAGCCCTCCCCATCTCCTATAGCTAGTGCCTCCATCGGACGGTAAACAGCCTTTATAACGAGGTATTTAACTCACTGTGCCTTTACCAAGCATTTGTTAGCACGCATATTTTTACCACATGCATGCCTTTACAACGCATGCCTTTAACATACATTTAAGGTAAGTAGGGATCTCCCCTCACAAATACATTGATTTACAATGTTTGGTAATGGCATGCATTATAAAAGCATATTCGTGGTAAAAACATGTGTGGTAAAGGCATACAGTGTATACACCTGCGCTGTACAGCCGTACAACCCATCCGGACACTTCTTACCCAGTACAGCGCTGTCGGAAGAGAGTTGCACTAATATGTCAAAGGCACTATTTTAATTTCACTCCATATAGTGGTTGGGGTGAAAGGAGAAGACTGTTGTTGGGTCTTGCATGTATTGGGTTCCTTAAAGACCATAGTGCATCATGGTGCATCAAATACACAAATACTTCCTATGTTGCCGAATCAAATCTGAAACCGGGTAATGTCGCTTAATCTCAAACGGGGTATCAACTCTTCCGAGGGGCAGCTGAGATGCCAAAGCAGTTAAGCTGCGCCCCTAAGGGAGTTGATAGTCTCCAAGCCTGGCGAGCCCAACTTCCCGGTTCAATTAACATTTTGGTAACATCTTGGAATGCTTAGCTTCTAAAAAATTGATCAACATGTCTGCACGCCATCAAAAACGATGGGCTGTGGTTTCGTATACACCTTGAAATAACTGAAGTTTGGAATAGATAACATTTTTAAAAGTCTGCATAACATTTTTTGGTGTAAAAAACTTTTCTGTGAGGGAAAATTAAATATTCCCTATGTATAATTAGCAAAGTTGCATTTCACAGTTACATAAGTTAGAAAGTGAGCAGTGTCATTAACACAGAATCGCTGGGGTGTTGGGTGGCATTCGGAGGACCTGCTAGAGCGCTGCCGGTGCATGACCAACATAGCTGAAGAATTCGGTTTTCAAACTATTTATATTATATATTAGTAATTAGGACTGCTTTAGAATGCCCCATGACTGATACATCCAGGCAGTCCATATCTGACAGCACACAGTTTATAATAGGACAACAACCTGCCTAAAAGTCACTTACTTCTCTTCTTCGACTCATTTAAAGGACAACAGAAATAAGGACAAAAAGACCGCGTGTTTTGGGTTGGGGGATCAGCAGTTACATATGCATCATGGTCAGATGTGAATAGCAGGGTACATTCATTACCTGTAAGGTTTAATAATTTTCTGTCCGTAGCGTAGGGCGCCTTCCCAATCCTGCATATAGAGGCATACTCCCATAGCTTGGTACATCATGTGTAACATGTAGACGTTGGTGTCCTCAAACACAGCTCCCATCTTGTCCAAACTGAGCTCACATATCTCCAGCAGTTCACTCGGGGGTAGATAATAATCAAGGAAGTAAACAAGTAATCAAGAGCCTGCCAGCATGTTACACTGAAATACAGATTCTTTAGCTCCATAAATGTCATACTATTCCCTACTTATATTAGATGCTCCACTCCTAGTGCATTACAAATATATACATAAATGTGTTTCACAGAACAACTTTAAATTTAACACATATCAAAGTAAAGCTTACTCAACAATGAAATACTAAATTATTGAACTAAAGACTGAGTAAAATAAAAATCTAAAGGGGAGCTGAGGTTGAAGACGGCGTCAGTAGTGTCAGCAAAACACAGCCTGCCATATTAGCTGAACATGTCCTGTGCCCATATCCTGCTGCATATGGCCAAAGTCCTTGTGCAGTTGCTTTCATGGCATGGCATAGGCACTGAGCACAGAGGATGCTATCCAACGAGATATAACAGAAAAAAGCACAGGTTCACCATAAATTAGAATTATGAAACAATAACAATATTCATCACAAGGCACAGATAGTGAAGTCCAGAAGTCTTGTTTGTTTGATTCTTTATTTTTCAACAGAAGAAAAACGAACAGCCGACGCGTTTCGTCCCAAGACGGGACTTCTTCAGGGCAAGGAATGAAGAGACAAATACCTGGCGACGAGAGTGAACGTGTGGTGAACAACCGTTGGAGAAGGTTAATCTCATAGCTCCAAACAAGAACTTGATATGTTTATCAAGTTGGGAAGATCACTTGTAGTCAAGATGTGGAACAAAGTATCCGCGGTGCACCATCCATAGGTTGTGCACCTGAGCTTGTGTAACCGACCCCTCAAAGTGGAATATGTATGGTTTTAAAAAGTTCTTCCTGTAACTCCGCCGGATTCCGCGAGAGAAAGGAGGATTCCGCGAGAGAAAGGAGGATGAAGTGTCATCCGAAGCCCGTGTGCTGCCCACCGACAGTACGTATAGCACCTGATGGGGATGCACCATCCATAGGTTGTGCACCTGAGCTTGTGTAACCGACCCCTCAAAGTGGAATATGTATAGTTTTAAAAAGTTCTTCCTGTAACTCCGCCGGATTCCGCGAGAGAAAGGAGGATGAAGTGTCATCCGAAGCCCGTGTGCTGCCCACCGTCAGTACGTATAGCACCTGATGTGGATGCCACATCAGGTGCTATACGTACTGACGGTGGGCAGCACACGGGTTTCGGATGACACTTCATCCTCCTTTCTCTCGCGGAATCCGGCGGAGTTACAGGAAGATCTTTTTAAAACTATGCATATTCCACTTTGAGGGGTCGGTTACACAAGCTCAGGTGCACAACCTATGGATGGTGCACCGCGGATACTTTGATCCACATCTTGACTACAAGTGATCTTCCCAACTTGATAAACATATCAAGTTCTTGTTTGGAGCTACGAGATTAACCTTCTCCAACGGTTGTTCACCACACGTTCACTCTCGTCGCCAGGAATTTGTCTCTTCATTCCTTGCCCTGAAGAAGTCCCGTCTTGGGACGAAACGCGTCGGCTGTTCGTTTTTCTTCTGTTGAAAAATAAAGAATCAAACAAACAAGACTTCTGGACTTCACTATCTGTGCCTTGTGATGAATATTGTTATTGTTTTATAATTCTAATTTATGGTGCACCTGTGCTTTTTTCTGTTACATGTTTAAGTTCTGTTTAGGACTGACATTGTGAAGGCGGGTGTCTTATCAGTGTGCACATATTCCCTTTGTAAACATTAAGAAAGGGGAAGATTTACTATTGAGGTTATTTCGGATCAGGTGCAACCTCATGAAGGTTCCGCCATCTGCCATTATTTAGTGTATCCAACGAGATATACTTTGTCCCCTGTTCAGTGTGCCCAGGATATCATAAAACCAAAACAATTCACTGAAATATATAATTTTAAAGGGGAGTTATTTTTTTTACACGCATCGCTAAATAACATGATATGAAAAACAAAGACAATGGATATTTCTGTAAAAAAGTTCAGTTGAGGGGACCCAAAGAATACATCTCTCTATGAAACCTAGGTCCCCTTCAATGCAATGCTCATATGGCATCACTGATTCGTCAACTGATTGACCTTTTATACATCTGTTGATGGAAAAAGTGGATACATCCCTTATTGCAACAGAGAAGGAGTAGTTTCTGTCCTGTAACTCCAGTTCTGTAGTAGGGGTATCTCTGTTATAGTCATAATCTAGTGAATAGTCCCGCCCATGTGCGTGGACCCCGGCAATCAAAAATAATCTCTTAAGTTGTCAAAATAATGCAGAAACTGCAAGGACACTTAAGAGAGAATTTAAAGACAAATAATGCAGCCTATATCCACAGGCTACACTGTCCAGTACTTCAACTAGAAATTCCACCCAAAAAACACCACACATAATACAGCCTGCCCAGTTTCTACCATAGAGAAACTTGCCTCCCCCAGTAAAAGACTCTGGAATGATAGAGAGGAAGGTAGGGACAGACAAGCCCCATAGGCTGCCATTATGTGGCTTAAATAGGATACTGTGCCTTTAAGTGAACTTTCCAGAACTTCTCCCAGTATCCCAGAATGCATAGCAGGTCCCTCTACTTTCAGTTCTTTTTGAAGGCGAAGCACGCCAGACCTGTCGCATTCCTTACATGATGAAATATCTCCACCGGGGAGGAGGGCGGGCGCTTATGACTATAACAGAGATACCCCTACTACAGAACTGGAGTTACAGGACAGAAACTACTCCTTCTGTAGTAGGGGATCTCTGTGTATAGTCATAATCTAGTGAATAGAATGGCAAGCCCATCCCCACACCAAAGCGGCGGTGGAGAATAAACACATAACGCCACTACTGTGCGAACAAATTCCGCAGCGAAGCCTGCCCAACCTGAGCGTCTGCCCTGGCGTCAGTGTCCAGGCAGTAATGCTTAGCAAAGGTATGAACCGACTTCCAAGTGGCTGCCTTGCAGATTTCAGCAATCGGCACATTACAGAGCAGAGCCGTCGTGGCAGCTTTGCCCCTGGTGGAATGAGCCTTAGGCTTACCTCCTAAGGTCTTATTAGCCTTTTGGTAACATAATTGTATGCAGGACACAATCCACCTAGAGATGGACTGCTTAGAGGTCGCAAGACCCGTCCTGACCGATCCATAATTGATGAACAACTGGTCAGACCTATGAATATCTTTGGTTTTATCCAGATAAAATTTCAACACCCTCCTAACATCCAGGGAATGGAGAGACCTCTCCGCTGGGGATGAAGGGTTCTGAAAAAACGTAGGCAAAGTTATGGTCTGGTTGACATGAAAATCAGAAATAACCTTGGGAAGAAATTTAGGGTGAGTACGCATAACAACCTTAGCAGCATGAAACACAGTATAAGGTTCAGTACAACACAGCGCCTGAATTTCACTCACCCTGCGGGCCGATGTAATGGCCATGAGGAACGCCGCCCTCCAGGACAGGTGCTGCAAGGAAGCCTTATGAATAGGTTCAAAAGGCTCCTTCATCAATCTGGACAGCACCACATTCAATTCCCATGAAGGCGAAGGAAGCCTGACGGGAGGGAATACTTTCTTCAATCCTTCCAGAAAATCTTTGATCACAGGGATCTGGAAAAAGGAAGTCTGTGAAGGGCATTTCCTGTAGGCAGTCAATGCAGCAAGATGAACCTTAATGGAATGAACATTAAGGCCAGACTGCGCCAAATGTAAAAGGTAAGGAAGGATGACATCTTCCTTACAGGTCGTAGGATCATGGTTCTTAGACTGGCACCAGATACAAAACCTCTTCCACTTGTAAGCATATGAAGTCCGAGTGGAAGGTCTCTTAGACTCCTTCAGTATGTCCATGCAATCATCGGGCAGATTCAGATGGCCATATTGCACTATCTCAGGAGCCATGCCGCCAAACTCAAAGACGAGAGGTTGGGTTGTAACATCCGTCCCCGGAACTTTGTGAGAAGGTCCGGCCTGCACGGCAACCGCATGTGAGGAAGGAGAGACCGGTGAAGTAGGTCCGTGAACCACCACGGCCTGGGCCACTCCGGGGCAATGAGTATCATCCAAGCCCTGGACCGGGCCAGCTTGATGAGCACCGCCGGAATCAGGGGAATGGGAGGAAAGGCGTACAGAAAGCTGTTTGTCCAGTCTATCCATAACGCATTCCCCAGCGTCCCTTGCTGGAAGTACCTGGAGGCGAAGTCTCTGCACTTGCTGTTTTCGGCGGTGGCAAACAAATCTACGTCTGGAGTTCCCCACCTTGCGAAGACTTCTCCTAGTACTTCGTCGTTTATGACCCACTCGTGATTTTCCTGAACCAGCCTGCTCAGCGCGTCTGCCTGAACATTCTGCACACCTGGCAGATGGGTAGCCGTTAACGTCAGTCCTCTGGCTAGGAGCCAGTGCCAGATCGCCTGCGCCTCCTGTGACAGAGTGCGCGATCTCGAGCCCCCCTGCTTGTTGAGGTAATACTTCGTGGTGGTATTGTCCGTCTGTACAAGCAGAGAGTTGGTCTGGAAGGACGGAAGAAAGGCCTTCAGTGCCAAGTGAACAGCTCTGAGTTCCAGGAAATTGATGTGATACGTGGCCTCCATTGGTGACCACGTTCCTTGAATCTGTAGAGTCCCGGAGTGCGCTCCCCATCCCAGGAGAGAAGCATCCGTCACGACAGCCTGCGTGGGAATGTCCTTGTGAAAGGGAACCCCTCTGAGGAGATTCTCCGCCGAACACCACCACTTCAGAGACTGAAGAGCATGCAGCGACAGTCGAATCTTGTCGTCCCACGATCCTTTCCTCTGATCCCACTGGTCCTCCAAGCACTCCTGCAGCGGTCTCATGTGCAGCCGTGCGTGTGGCGTCAGGAAGATACAAGAGGCCATCGATCCCAGTAGAGAAGACACCGTCCTCACTGTTGTAGATGGAGTTGTCATAAGAGCCTGAGCCTTCCGAAGGAGAGATAATCGTCGCTCTTCCGAAGGAGACACGCTTGCTGACAGCGCATTGATGGAGGCTCCCAAGTACTGTATGCATTGGACCGGAGTCGGGACAGACTTGGCCATGTTGATGTGCAGCCCCAGCTTGTTCAAGAGAACGCACGTCTTCTGGAAGTGTGCTCGCGCTTCCGAGAAGGAGGATGCCTTGATCAACCAATCGTCCAGGTACGGGTAGACGAACACCTTGTTCTTCCTCAGGTGTGCTGCTACCACCGCCATGCACTTCGAGAATGTTCTCGGCGCAGACTTCAGTCCGAATGGGAGTACTGTGTATTGATAATGATTGGCGCCGACTTGGAACCGCAGGAACTTCCTGTGTTTGTGTGCAATGGGCACATGGAAGTAAGCATCCTGGAGGTCTATAGCACAAAGCCAGTCCCCCTGTTGCAACTGAGGATAAATCTGATGCAACGACAGCATGCAAAACTTTTCCCTGCGAATCCATTTGTTTGCCTGTCGCAAGTCCAGAATGGGCCTGAACTCGTTCTTGTCCTTCTTGCGAACCAGAAAGAACCGGGAGTACAGACCTCTTCCTCTCTGAGACAGAGGTACGTCCTCTATCGCCCTTTTCCTTAACAGGATATCCGCTTCTGCCTGAAGCTCGCGCAGCTGAAACTGCGAGCTGACCGGTGGAATTGCTGGAGGAGGGCTGGTGAACCGAAGACTGTATCCATTGCAAACAATATTCAGCACCCACTTGTCCTGAGTAATTTTTCTCCACTCTGCCAGAAAAAATTGAATGCTTCCCCCTACCGGAGTGGGTAACAGATCCGGGGGAAGTAGGTTACTAGGGCCTAGACCCAGCCTGGCCCTTGGGCGCCGGAGCAGACTGCTGGCCTCCTCTGCCCTTCTGACGCTTCTGGAATGGCTTACGGAACTGTTGTTGTTGTTGCGACTGTCCCGAAGCCTGGCCACGTCCTCTGCCTTGCCCACCGAACCGCCGTTGGAACGGGCGGTACGACTTCTTCGTGTCTTTAGGCTTCTCCAGGCCCACAGCCGTGAGCGTTTCGGCCTCCGCCTTCATGCGGGCCATCTCATCGTCCGCATGCTTCCCGAAGAGGGTCTCGCCGGAGAATGGTAGGTTGGCACCCTCTGCTGTGCGTCCGGTTTCAGGGACGTAAAACGGAGCCAGGCGTGACGTCGTTGGTTAACCCCATGGCAAAACCCATGAGCTGCCAACAAGGAAGAGTCCGCTGCCGCGCTGATAATCTGGTTAGCCACCAGCATCCCTTCATTCAGCACTTCCTGGAAGTCCTCGCGCTTCTCGCAGTGTAACATCTCTGCAAACTGCTGGAGGGAGTCCCAGAGGGCGCGGCCGTAGCGTCCCAACAGCGCCGTGGCACTCGCAGCCTTCATGGAGGTAGCGGATGTTCCACACACTTTCCTCCCTACGAATCCATCCATCTGGACTCCTTATCCGGGGGAACCCTGGATGACGGGGAGGTGGCATGTTGCTTGCGGGCCGGCGTCACAATTACCGAGTCCGGAGGGGGTTCTGCCCTCAGAAAGGCCAGGTCCGAGTCGGGAGCCCGGTACTTCTTCAGCAGCCTCGATGGAGCCGCCTTCGTCACCGCAGGGGTGAGAAAAAGGGCCATAGCCCGGCACCAGAGGCAGGAGAGGACGAGACAGGTGTTTTTGATGCAATGTCTCAAAAATGACTGAAGTTTTAGGAGTAGGCACCGTCAAGGATATGCCCAACTTCGCAGCGCCCCTTAAAAGGACATCATGGAACGCCACCAGGTCATCAATCGGGGACACCCTCGTGTCCGGTGACTCCGACAAGGTAGGAGAATAGTCTCTGGTACCAGAGGACCTTGTGTGGGAGCGAGATTCGCGCCTCCTATGGCGGCGTCTCGACCTCGTGGACGATCTGTGTCACAATCTCTCCCTTCTCCCAGAGCGAGAGCGAGACCTGCCAGCCCGTGGCCGCTCCACCGGTTTCCGTGGTGGGGTCTTCCTTGGCTCCTCTCTGGGTTTCGGTTTAGGGGTCCCCTTAGGAGGTACAGGCAAAGATGGCAGCGAAGTGGACCTCGGCGGAGGGACCCTCGGCTGCGGGGCGGGCTCATGCGGAGGGACTGGTGGTGGTGGTGGGTCGCCTGACGGAAGTGGAGGGTTTGGTGGAGGATCCTCTTTAGGAACAGGAGGAGGAGTTGGCGACCGAGGCCGAGATGGCGTGTACACCTCTGAGTACACCGAGCCCAGTGATCCCTTAGGCGAAGGGGGCTGAGATCCAGCCCCTTCAGCAGGTGAACGCTTCCTCTTACGCCCTCCACTAGAAGCAGTCTGACTTCTAGGACCAGAATCCTTCTTGCGCCGTTTTGGAGAGGCAGAACGATTCCCAGACGCCGACCTCTTTCTTCTCGACGTTGAGCGTCGCTTTTCTGGCGTCGAACGTCGCCTCCGCGACTCCGGCGTCGAACGCCGCCTCCGCGACGTCAACTTCCTCTTCCTCGACGTCGAACGCCGACCCCTCGACGTCGAACGCCGACCCCTCGACGTCGACTTCTTCCTCCGTGACGTCGTACACCGCCTCCGCGACGTCGAACGTTCCTTTCTCGACGACGAGCATCGATTCCTCCGTCTAGACGCTCTCGACGTCGAGGAGCCCCTCGACGTCGACCGGTGCTTCGACTGCGTTCGGCGGTGTCGCCTCGACGGCGAGCGCCGATGCTTGTCACTTCGTCTCCGACGTCGATAGGAAGACCTCGACGTCGACGATGACGATGACGTCGACGGTGGCTTCGACGGCGACCTCTCCAGGCCCTTCGACGTCGAGCCGTCACGACCCAGAGCCCCGGGGAGAAGGGGAGCACACCGCCGTCATCCCTCTCGACGTCGTCGTCGATGCAATCGACGTCGACGGAGACCGGGACCGTTTGCTGGACTTCCTGCCTCTGGGGAGCCCCCCAGAGGCCTTAGCAGAGGCAGAGGGATCCTTCCCAGCCTGCCCAGACCCACCTGCAGCCTGCAGACGTCTCTCCTCAAGGCCAGAAAGCCTGATCTTCATCCTGCCCCTCAGAGTCCGAGCAGTAAACTGCTTGCAGATGACACAGTCCTCAGGGTCATGATCTTCAGGGAGGCAGACGATGCAGACATCGTGGGGATCACTCTTGGCCTTCTTCCTCCCACATGCTGGACACTTATCAAAAAGGCCAGGCATTTTAGAGCCCTAAAACGCCTGAATCAGCACACAAAAGAGAAAGAGAACACCAAGAAAGAAAACTGAAACACTTTTAAAACACAAAAGTGCCAAAATATTCAATAAACCCTTGAAACAAGGGAGAGCTCAATGCCAGGGTCCTGTAAGCAGGAGCCGGAAAAAAGAACTGAAAGTAGAGGGACCTGCTATGCATTCTGGGATACTGGGAGAAGTTCTGGAAAGTTCTCTTAAAGGCACAGTATCCTATTTAAGCCACATAATGGCAGCCTATGGGGCTTGTCTGTCCCTATCTTCCTCTCTATCATTCCAGTCTTTTACTGGGGGAGGCAAGTTTCTCTATGGTAGAAACTGGGCAGGCTGGATTATGTGTGGTTTTTTTTTTGGTGGAATTTCTAGTTGAAGTACTGGACAGTGTAGCCTGTGGATATAGGCTGCATTATTTGTCTTTAAATTCTCTTTTAAGTGTCTTTGCAGTTTCTGCATTATTTTGACAACTTAAGAGATTATTTTTGATTGCCGGGGTCCACGCACATGGGCGGGACTATTCACTAGATTAGGACTATACACAGAGATCCCCTACTACAGAAGTTGGAAGGTCGAAGCCAAACCTCAACAGAATGTGTAACCAGTGTAAATATTGCTTGGCACTGCGGTTGTGTGGTCGGAGATCAAAAGTGTAAACTCAGCAAACATGGAGATATATTTATTTATTCATAAAGCAAAAGTTTGAAAAACCAAATACATATTACGAACTACATACATTATGGAATCTACTGCATTGCATCCAATCAGCTTAGTAGATATCAACATAGGTTTAGTTAATGACTGCTGGTTCAAGAACCTTCTATGAAAACAACTTGTCTTGACAAGTGAGAAGACATAACCCACTCCACAGGTAGGGACATGAGGACACATCCCATAGGTATGAAAATTCTGTTGTTAATTAAAGACACAGGTGTATGAGTATCAGGTGCTGAACATGGAATACACAACTATCTAAAGAACTGGCTAAATTAGTGCGGTGCTCTTGAAGGGAGGAGAAAACACCCTGCTGAACGGTGATAGGATGAGGCTGTCACATAAATACATTTTCTGCATTGTCTTTGCACTGGGTGCCAAAAAGTCACATTTTAGATTTGAAAAAAACCATGTATTTTGTAGAGACTACAACATAGATATTTTTTGGTATACTTTAGCCCTGAGGAAGTCGCAAGGGGAATATTCCTGCTGTGAAGAAACGTGTTGGCGTATGGCTAAAAGAAAATTAAAAAAACACGACATAAAGAGGAACAAGAATTCCAGCATCTTTCTTTTATATAATAATATAGGACTA
Organism: Lissotriton vulgaris; assembly: GCF_964263255.1. Lineage (NCBI taxonomy): Eukaryota > Metazoa > Chordata > Amphibia > Caudata > Salamandridae > Lissotriton > Lissotriton vulgaris. The sequence continues at coordinate 1,687,170,011 of NC_141694.1, read as the reverse complement.
CAGTTTTGATTGTTTTGCCGTGTGCCTTGGAATTGGTAAAGCTTAATTAAAGCCACCTCAAGGTATGTAGCTTTCAAATTGAGACCAATCAGTTCACCAATGGGGTTCCAGACCAGTTTGCCTGGTTCAAGGACAGCCCTAACTAATTCAAGTACCCCAAAAAGAATTAACAAAAAAACACTACACTGGGGTACCTATAGACAGTGATATGGGCCTTTATTTCTAAGGCAAAGTACATAATTAAAAAATTAAAAACCCAAACAAGCAAATGCCTCTAAAATTCATTGTAAAAAAAATCCTTTAGGAAACATTATCAATATTATACTAATACAGTGCTTACAATTACATATGACAAATAAAAACCTTTAACGTAGGTGGCCAATTTTAGCTTTTTTAATGTCTTTATTAGAATGATGTTATGATTGACTATTAAGATCAGAAGCTAGCATGTTTTTAAAAAAATTCAAATTCCCTTTATATGTAACCAAAATACACTGTCATTTCTAGGTTGATTTAGGTTGATGTTATTAACAGAAGGGTACCAGTACCCAATATACTATGTTGGCCTTACACCATTGACATGACACAGGTAATCTCATATGGCAGCATCAGTGTCATTACTGAGGAGGAAGACATATCGCGCTATAGAGATAAAAAGCTGTAATATCAATTATAGCCAAAAGAGTCCCTCGCCGACACAGCACCGAAAGCAGTGGTTGCGGTCACATGAACATAATCAATATCTTCCTGGATATTACATGCATAAGAAAGGCATCTGTTATATAGATAGGCAAGAAATATCATAGACATTATATAGAAACAAATACTTCCATTAGCACTAACAACAAAGCTGATGACTTTAGAGCAGGAGTAGGGACTTAATGGTGAAGTTCCTAAGCCAGAAAGTAGCTGTTATGTATGGCTCTCTTAGAAAACCACTGGCATAGATGCCAGATTCTGAATTCAGTTTTTCACTGATATGACATAAGAACAGTGGAAAAACAACTTGTTTTCACTGTTGTTACATCAACAGTGGAAGCGCTCACCAGCTTGAAGACAGGGAGCTGGACTGCGCCATAAGAGTCTTCACTGCACCATGCCACCAGCAGGTATCTGAGCAGAACCAAAGGCGGGCAGCAAGTTCTGGTGATTGCGCAACATGTCCCTTTGTTGGGGGCCCAAACATGTCTTATTAGAATCTTATGCCCAAGGACTCGAAAGAGGGGCAGCCATCAATCTCCAATTTACCTCCTGAATAAGGATTTTGTAATCAATCTGCATATATTACTTAGCAAATCACTTATGTCACAAAATTTTCTATTCCTAAAATGTTCCCTTTCCCTCCCCTCTGATGTGAATAATAGCTCAGACCGCTCACCCCACATGATCACAGTTTAATAATTAAAAAAAGACATTTACAGTGAGGTTTGATACCCGGTAAATGGCTGTTGGAGTTAAAATGATTCATTTTTCATAGAGAATTGAATATTGGGGTTTAAATTTCAGCTTGTGTAAAGATTCAGAAACCCATTTGTCGATACATTGCCTTATTCTGGATACACTGGATATATTTACAATAAAAGAAGATTGTGAGAGGAATCAAGAGACCAAGAGTTACCTTTGGGATGAAGTTCGACAAACTGGGGCCAATGCTATTAAATAAACACAGACTAGCTTGTTGGTTTAACCTACTAAACAACTACAGAGTCCCTACTGCTAGTTTTGTTTATATTTACAAAAAAAAAAGTTGAAGTAATTTTATAGTAAGGTATGTTAATAAGATCTTAACTTGCATAAAATAAAAGAGACCAGAGAAATTCAATGAAATAACCAAAGGTTATAATAATGCTATACTTAATTGACAGAATGAGACAAAAACCCACATTTAAAATAGGAAAAAAAAGTGTGAAATTTGCCAGTTATAGTTATAGTAAACTAACCTGCACCCCGTTGTGCATGGTCTATGATCTCACATTTTACATCACTCATGACACGTGACGACAGCCGTGATGAGATCACCAATCATATCTCAAATTATATCATTGATGGAGTGGAAGTAATTCAACAATTTTCTACCGCCTATCAACTGATAAAGATCATAACCTTTATCAATATGCAGGACACATTACATGTTTGTCAACTCACATAGGTGCTGAATGTCAGCCTTGTTTTACAAGTATTCACCTGCCTAAAAACGGTTCCATAGAATTTATTGTGCTTGTCCACTTTTCAAATCTTGAACACGCTCCAAAAAGTGTTTGTCCTCTAGTCACCTCAATAGGATCATGCTCCAAAACCTCACATGACTAGCTATTTTGAGTCAAGACGTTGACAGGTATGCATTAGCCACTGATAAGTCACCTTTAGGCGGCCCTATGGACTACATTCTGAGGTTTTGTAAAAATCACTTTGCACATTCTTGATATTAGCAGAATGGCGTACAACCTTGGAGACATGCTTACAACAACTCTTAGTTAAACTATCTCTAAGAAGGTGACCCGTACATTCTTCAACAATGTGAAATGCCTCAAAAGCTTTAGGGACATTCTGCAAATTACCAACCTTAAATATTCAATTTCCATATAATTTGTATATAGCATTCTGTGACAACTATTTAACATTTGTCCAGAGATCCATAAATTAATAATCTATTGTGATCTGAAACGTTAGCTTTTTTACCTGTTTTGGACACTTGGCTTTATGTCAGAAACTATTTTGAAACATGCTGCTTCAACCCATACCAGATGCACTCAGCCTTTAGCTTGTTTAACTGAAAGTGGACTGCTAGGTAAAACATAACTATATAACTGAGCATACAAAGCCAGATTTGGCTCTAGGCCCTTTACTACTTTCACTCTGCACCATCACAGGTGTAAACACAGCAATACTGTGCAGTATATGACAGTACGTCCTTTACTCCAAACGTTTCTAAAATTATGTAAGGGTAAAAAGAGGGTAAAAAGAGCAATGTGAATTGGAGTAGCATGGATAATGTCACCAATGAAGCCATCAACAATGTCATTTGAGATGTTATCAGTGATGTCATTATGGGTGATACAACATATAAGATCATAAGCAGAGCATGATTAGGCATGAGTTACAGTTAGCTGACTAAACTAAAACAGTTTATTTCTGTGTTGTTCGTTTTTTAAACATGAATTATTGTCCCATTCTACCAACTAAGACATTACTTTAGCCTTTGTTTTTTCCAGTTAATTTCAGTTTTTTAATCGTATTCTAAATGTAGCATGTGTAACAGATTCTTCATGGGAGCAACCCCGCTGATCGTGGCTTACGACCAGGTGCATACGTGCAGAAGACCCAGCCTATGACCACACCTTCTGCCCAACCCTGAGCAAGCATCCAACCGGATCCTTTTTGCACATAATCTCTATATGTGTGCAGAGAAGATTGAACACAGGAGAATTTGATATTTTTTGTGTTTTTTTTTGTCTAGGTTTTTTTTTTAACCCTTTTTGGTTTTAAATGTGTTAAAACTTTTTTTTCAAATCTTTTATTACAGTGTTGAACTATTGTATTTTTATAGTTTCATTTTAATTTATTTTCTGTAATATATATTTTATATTTGTACAAGTCTTTGTGTTTTTTTAGATGGTCCTACATGGCTTTTGCAAAAATAGGTTTATTTGTTACCTCTGAAACTACAACTTTCAGATAATGTTTGCGGTGTGTAGCAAAATGATGCATATTGCAATTCTCCTCTTCTTGTGATTAATGCTGCACTTCCAGTGATGCTGTTTTATCTCCTTCCGCTTCATCTTGACTTCGCTCTATCCCTGCACATCCTTTGCTGTGGGGTACGTAGCACGCAAGTGCTTCTACATTCTACTTGTAACCGTGGAGTATTGGCCTGATTTGACCATGTAGAGCACCTGAAAGGGAAAAAATTCCTTTTCGGGCCTAGATGGTTAAGTTGCTTCATATAATGATGCAGCAAAATGGTGTTGTGATCAGGTGATGGTCCAGCAGGATTAGAGCAGAGCCTCTGGATGGAAACCTGGTTGGCGGCTCCTGTGGAGTTTGTCAAGAAGCCATTCTTCCCTCTAAAAACACCCTAGGCTAATGGTGTTCAAGAAATAGCTTTGGGCTTTTATTTTTTTGTAAATTACACCGAGTGGACAATCAGATGGCTGCTTTCAGTTTTCTGTTTTTTGCTGCCCCCTTGTGGAACACATAGAGCCAATGATAGAGTGCTGTGCCACTCCTGCAAGAATTTTACTTCCTTTTCCGAGTCCCCCGGAAGCACCGTGAAAAGTTTCCAAAAAGTTTGTTTTAACATGAAGGGTTCATTTGTTTCAAATATGAACCCAAGGGCTTCCTTCATAACAGGCTCAAATAACGCAGAAATATTGTGGTATTTCTTTTATGTATGGGTTTTTTAAATTTCCTTGTACCTAAAAATGGTACCACAGTACCAATGATTCCATCAAAACCCCGTCCGATTGGCTGTTGTAATTTTATTTTTCTAGCTGGAAGTAGTTATAGCACCATATCCTGCACCATCTCCTGCAATAGGGATGTGGATGTCACTTGGGTTACACCTTGTTTAATCAGACCATATTTTTGGGGACTTCCACTTTTTTTTTTAGATATTATTTAAAAAAATAAAAAAATAGAATAGAATAGAATGGAGGAAAGGCATCAGGAGGAGACCACCCTGTACCTCTTGTAGATAAGCAGGTGGAAAGCAGAAGCCTACTCGATTCTATCATTTGGGGGTTCCTCTCAATTCCACTCCGCGAAGAGGTCTATGCAGAGAAGATCACATGCAAGATCTGTGACAAGGAGTTCAGCAGGAGAAGAAGTACCCCCCCAGTACCTCAGGAATATATAAACACCAGAACGTATAGCATTCCTGGAAGTTGGACTGAATTCAACATGACTGAATCAGATTTGTGAAGGTTTTTAATAGACTGCTCAAGCAGTGCTAAAGTTATCAGCGTAATCAATTGTCTATCAATGTACGTTTCAAGTTTATCAGGAAGTAGATGTGTAAGAATGCCTGCACGTATTTGTGTGTCTGCACATGCATATGTGCGCGTATGATTTGTCTTTGGCAAGGAGTTCATTCATTAGGTGCTAGAACCAGGACATAAACAAGAAGAGGACAACACACCGCTATTCCTATTCTATTTTTGGCACAGCGCTGGCCCTGTGCTTCTCCAAGCCCACATTAGCAAAGAAGTGCAATATTTGGCTTTATGTTTTTTTTCAAGGCATTTTAGGCTGATCTAAGTGCAAAGTGAACATATTCATGTCACAGAAACCATCTGCGTTGTGCAAACGTCTGAATTTCTTATGAAACTATCTTATTAGTGGCCATGGCACGAGCAATAGGTTGGGCCTAGTTGAAAATCATTGAAAGATCTTTAACGAGGATGAAAAGTTACAAAGTATTCAATCCAACAAGAGAAACCAAAAACATCTGCATTGCACCACAAGCGAATAATATACAATAAAAGGATATTTTTGTAATGTTTTGCCCTCCTGAACTCCTCAATTATATTCCGGGCGTACTTCACCATGTCCCTGATTGCTTCTGGCTTGGGAGGCTCATTAAGTTTTCGGATTTCCATTTTAGCACCATCCTAGGGTGAGAAGAAAATATCTATAGTTAAGGCCTGCAATAGAAAAACATCCAGTTACCCACACACATTTGTAAAGCAATGTACATAGGAACTTCTTTCAATGTACCACTAAAAAGGTACCACTAAAATGTTGTAGCCACGGAGCTCACAAAAGAGAGGTTGTCATATGAAAAAGTTATAGAGCCGTTTGCAGGACTGAAGTCTTCAGCAACCACTCACCAAAGCACGGAGACCTCATCATCGGAGACCTCATCATTTTCTCAGGTTTACAAGATCAGTGTAATGCAGTAAGAAAAAGGCTTTTGGAGGAGTTTCTAGTCTGAACTATAATATTTTGGACTAAATATTAGGGGTGGGCGGAATTTGCGTAGTCCCGGTACGCAAAGCTCCGGGAAACGGTAAGAAATCTCTGCGAACATGCAGAAATTCCGCTAACACCGGAAACTGCTTGTTTGCAATGTTTTTTTCCTGTTCGCGATCGCTGTTTGCGTGCTCGGGAGAAAATATATTGCGAACACGCATTTTGAGAACGCGAACAAGCAAAAAATTTCACAAAGCCGCGAACGCAGAATTTTGGGCAATTCCACGTTCTCCGCAGAATGCAAAATTACCCAAATTCCGCGAGCGAAACCGAATTTACCTCCCAGGCCTACTAAATATTCCTTCTTCCCCAGAGAAACTTTGATGTTTTCTTGCAAATAGGATATGAATTATGCACCCTATAGTCTGACAGTGCGCATCCAATTCGCCGTTTGCAGTTGGGCCTGGTCAAAGAGTACCATCCTGAATGTCCCTTTTAAGATCCATTTGTTTGCCTCCCTGAAAGTAAGAATTGGCCTGAATTCTTGCTCTGAGACTTTCTTTCACACAAGAAAGTAACAATAGCAAACCCCTGTCCGTTTCAAAGGCGAAGGAACAAACTCCACTGTGTGTGCCTGCACTAGCTGGTGAATTTCCTCTGTACCTGCTGAAAATGGAATCACTAAACCTGTTTTGGTAGTATAGCAAATGAAGGTGTTTTTAACCTCATGGCATCAACATTTCGGACAATTATCAGCCCTATCAGTCTTATATGATATTCGTTCAATCTACAAGATCGCGGGTTAAACTCCCCCACACGTGTGGACAGACATATGGAAAGGAGGCTAAGGAAAGAAAGGTCCCTAGCAGTGACTTTCCCTGAAGTAGGGATCTGTGCTGACCTTCTCTGCCTCCTAGTTGTCTCCACTGTTGGTATGACGGCATTGGCTGATGTGGCTGCTGATAGCAGTGAGTGGGGAGCTGCTTGTACCGATAGCCTCCCAACGTGACGTGATGCCTACAGATTCCTTTATTTTTTCATTTCAATGGGTCTCACTATCTTGGTCTCAGCCTTCATCTTAATAAGCTCTTTATCAAGCTAGAGAAGTTGAGGCAAGAATCATAAGTGTGTGCATTTGGCTTTAGGATGGTAAGATGACGCCATGACGTTCAATGGAGGTTGATCCAGAGAATAACAGTAATGACCTAGAATAGGAAAAACAGCAGCAGAATGAGCGATGTAATGAAGAAAGCCCATCTGCAAGTATTTCTCAGTGGTTTTGCCTCTTTTCTTTTGGAAGGGTGTCAGTAAAGTTACCCATGTATTCTCATAGATATGATATCAGCTTACCTGAGTTGAGGTGTTGGCCATCCTTATTGACATGACAGATGTGGCAAACATCATCCAGCCCACATTGCCTAGCCTAGCAGGAATAATGCGGGTAGTTGGAGCTGATTCCTGTCTCTTCCTTGCAGCTAACAGAATCAGAGTTGGCTGGTGGATCCATTCTTGGGAAAGTAGGATCCTGGTCTGTTGCCCTGCACTTCTTGATAATGTGGGATGGCATCAGCTCTGAGTTAAAAAGCATGGCATTCCTGGCAGTTGAAAAGCATAAAAAGAAGCAGGCAGGAGGAGCAGGGTGCGCATACATCTGGTTCTACACTAGCACAAGACACCCTTCCGGCGGATGTTCTATCGGCCAAACAGGAGGACTGTGATCCGTGCTTTGCCAGAGCTGGAATCTTTTGTCTGGACTGTGGCAAAGTCATCTCTGTCAGTGTGCAAAGTGTCAGGTTCAGACACTCTGATGTTCATTTAGTGTAATCCCTAGAAAAGGATAAACTACAAGAAAAGATAGCAAATCTTTGGGAAAAAAATCAAAATGGGTTCTTTTTAAAACCATCTGTACTGTGTTAAAAATAGATAAAACATGTATGTGGTCATGTCTGTCCCTAACTGTTAGCTGAGTACTGCATGTGTGGGCTGCAGTGCCTGCCGTCCACAAGCAGAACCCAACCTCCCATGGAGGGTAGCAAATATCTTACCTGGAAACATAGGAGAAACCTGACCGGAGTCATCACATTTAAAGACTGCCTGGAAAGGAACCAAACAACACCTGTAGATTCTAGATAGTACAAAAACCACCACCTTCTCTTCTCTACTGTTAAGACAAGAAAACAGAAGCCCTTGTTCCTCTATGTAAGGGAAAAAGCTTGTGAGCTCTTTCTATATCTGGAAGACCAGGAGTGAGGTGCAGAAGATGAATGGGGAGGCGAGAACCTTTTCCTACCCAAAGGTGAGGACGAGAGCACATCGCACAACTTACGCGTGTATTGTCCGCTGTGACAACTATGTTCACAGTCAGACGTGAACCCTTTCTTGGATTTTTTAGTTACTGGCAGTGTGTCAAGACAGCTGCTGTACCTTAGGCTTGTGTTCCTTTTTATCTGACCCTTTTAGAGGATATTCAAGTATACCTAGGCATGGAATGTACCCTGGCGAAATCCAGGACCGAGAGACATCTCGGAGTGATGTCTGGTTGGAGCAGAACAAAAGGACATCGCAGAGTGCTTTGATAATGCCACACCGTCTCTTTGGGAGGAGCTTTATTACTGGGCAAGTTTTGTGCGTGGGTATGTACCCTGGAAGAGAAAGTACTGCTACCAACTGGCTCAGTTTGCAGAGTCAATTTTCATTTGTTTAGACGAAATGTCTATTGCCTGTTGGGGTGTTTGAGAGTGAGAAGAAGCTGTGATCATGCAACTGAGGCTTGGAAGTACTCTGATGTTTTCAAGTGAAAAACTATTGTACTATACCAAGGTTAATACCCAAGACTCATTTATTTAAAAATAAATTGGATAGAAAGAAGGTTGGTGTGATGTCCTCGGTATTTCAGATTAAAAGAGTGCAGTAAGTAGAGGACTGAGGAACCAACATGCATATTAGAGATGGTGAGACCTTTAGGCCAAGCACACATCTTAACACATGCATTTGTAAAGAGCACGTTCACCCAGAAGAAATAAATTGGTGATGAATAACATTTTTATTGTTATCCAACTCAAATGTACTCATTTTATTGCCCTTAGAAGGATGAAAGGCTGAGTGAAGCTGCCATGTTTTGAACCAGTGACCATGTTCTGTTATGTCATGTTAATTTAACTTCTTAAGCACAACGGTTACCCTGGGGTGTCCTGGCGCTGAGCACTGCCCATTTGGTTGCTGTGGTGTAGGGGGACTATGAAGCAAATAACCAAGTTTTCAGTCCCTTCCTGAAATAAAGAGGTCAGTTGAGTTTCTGAGGTGAAATGGTAGATTATTCCAGGCCTTTGAGGCACATGTGATAAAGCTCAAACCATCCCAGCTCGCTTTTTTGACTGGCTGAACTATCACTTTTCTTTGCTCCCATAGAGCGAAGGGTTCTTCTGGGAACATACCATTGAAACCGTTGTTTTACGTAGTCGGGGCCACTCACTTGAGGGCCTTAAAGACCATGCAGAGGGCTTTAAAGTGTGTCCATGTCCATAAATTGTATTCATGAGGTGAAACACAGGCCCCTATAGTGGAAGCATTATTTCACTATGCCACAAGACCCAGATTTTGTGCTCACTTGCAATGTTCTTACCTGCACTTTTCAAGAGAAGTTCTTGTCCACTGACCCGAGGCCAGGAGATCCGATGAGTCAAAAACAAATATGGATGCATTCACCAGTAATTCACTAAATCACCAGCATATTTCAGATGTGGGGTGAGCGTTTCAAAACATGAACAAAGGAAATGCCTTTCAGCCACAAGGAGTCCCAGATATCATGAAGAAAAAGGAGTTCGCTAATCCTATGTCCTTGAATCTAAAACACACAAATAAGACCCTGTGATTTTAATCTGAAGCATGTGTCTGGAAGCAGGGCGCGGCCTCCCGACAATATGTCTGCAGTTTGCCGTAAGGTATTACAGTATGCGATTTGTCAATGCCAGCTTCATGCATGGTGAAAACACAATACTGAGAGACGGGGAACTCAGTGCTTGAGTGGATTTGGCAAAAATGCATGAAAAATGACGATACACCCCTGGAATCACGCAGATCAACTGCCAACGGCTAACTTAAAAGGTGTCTGAATGTAAAGACCATGGAGGCATTTTTTATGAGTTTTGTCCTTAAACAGTGTTAAGTTACTTTTATAGCACTTTCTTGCAATCAGTGCCTCCTTTGCATACAAGAAGGACTTGCCATTTTAGAAAAGTATAGGAAACTCTAGAAGGGGTGAATCATTTTTTTTTCTATACAGTGGTCAGAGTAAACATATAACCCTGAGAACCAGTTCTGCCTCACAAAATAGCACTGTGTGACACACTTGCCCCGGAGGTGTATTTTAATGGAATGTTTTCTTACGCTACAATACATTTACCTGTGCAAAGGACTCTGGGGGCACAAAAGTACATCTCACTTTCAGGATCGTAATGTGAAATGGAAAATGTTTTTTAAATCTACACTGGTTGGATAGCTGTGGTGGAATTTCCCAATCACATGGCCTTCATGAAATCCAGTGTGGAAAGGTTTTCTGCAGGCGGGGTAAAGGAAGACCCTTCTTGGTGTCACATAATTGCTGTGATTTTATCGATTTTTCTATAGAACAGAAGAACAAAACTTTCGTTCCAAAGTCCGCCCTAGATGGCACGTCATGTATTTTGAGATTTTTGAAATGGAGGTCAGTGACTTATTAATGAATTCACAACCTTCTCAATTTTTCAGAAATTGACTGTGATTCCTTAGTGTAAAAAAATTTGCTCTTTGCTCGTGTCAAAGGAAAGGTGATGATTTTGCTGTGAAAGTGACTATCAGGATATGGTTGTACGTTCTGGGTAGATACATTTCGGAATCTACGTGGCACCCTTCTGTGGGTCTGCAAAAGACAGTGGCGTAGCTAGATCTTCTGGCGCCCGGGGCTATCGGACAGATTGCCACCCATGGAAGGTAGATGGAAGGGGATGCGGGGGAAATAGACGGCGACACAATAAAAATATACATTGAAAAATGGAACGACGCATCGGTCAGTGCACACCCACCCACACCCCTCTGTGGCATGAATCGGAACCTAGACAAGTTCCTACTGTACAGGCAGCCTGGAGGGAGAGGTAAAAATTAAATGTCACTTACTTCGATTAGGGCAGGATACAGTCAGTCAACCGAACCATCCTGGTCCACTCGTGGCCTCCTCCTGAAGTTGAAGAAGGCAGCTACTAACGCAAGGACAGTCACAGGATTGAAGACTGGGGCCGGGGCCGCAAAGCGACTTGTGGCAGCAGACAGTGCAGGAAGTGCACACAGAGTGACACAGGCTAGGCAGCCCAGTGCACGTGTGCGTGAGAAGATTAACCAACCAGTGCCAGATAGTAGCAGAGGCGCAACTAGAGCCAAATTTCAATGAGGGGGGATCGGGGGAGCTAAGAAAAAAATCTAATTCTTCAAGCAATAGACAGAGTGGAGATGCAGGGGCTCTAAGAAGGGGTACAAACCCAACAAAGCCTCATTAACAAGCAATGGTATTTTAAAGACCTGTGAAGTACTTGGGTGCAGCTGTGTGTGCCCGGAAAGCGGTCACAGCCTGGACTGCCACACACGAAGGGGGCTGAAGCCCTTTGAGCCCAATGGAACTTGTGCGCCTGGGACAGTCAGCAGTAGACAGGCACTCAGACTGCCTGCCAGTAGTGCACAGCAGACAACACTGCACACTAGTCACTCTCAAGTGTGGAGGAGTCTCCGCTCTCCGACCCTGATGATGACCCTCACATCACCGTGTGCGAGTGAGACTGGGGGGGCCGCTCAGAGGGTGCGGGCTGGCTTAGACCGCGGGAAACACACTCACCAACCAAGCTCTAGTCCTTGTGCAGGCAGCAGCCAGCAGCGCTGACAGCTGAGCGCGCGGTGCAACTCAAGAAGCCTTATGCACAGGAGGCAGCCAGGCTGTAGGCAGGGGCCAGGCCCGGCGTCGAGGATGAGGCGCGACGCCTATGATGAACTCTCGAGTCGAGTCAAGTCACCGTGTGAGTGAGAGTGACTGGAGTGTGAGAACTGGCGAGCGGGGGCACTCAGAGGGAGTGGGCTGCGCCGGGAATGACACTCAATGACAACACCAAGCTCTTCTACTCTATGTCTTCATTTGGTAGCCAGGTAGACGCAGGCAGCGGCACTCAGCATGCAAGCAACTCAGCAAGCCTTATCCTGCCCGGCAGCACAGGGCCCAGGGACAGGCAGGGGCCAGGCCCGGCGTCGAGGTGCACACCGTGCGTAGAACAACTATGCTGAGCTGCCTTTCTTCACTAGTCTGAGAGAGTCGGTGCTGCAGTACTGTACAGTGTACTGACTGGAGGACGGCACCAGACCAACCTCAGACAGGGATTGCTAGCAGCAGGCTTAGAAGCCAACGAACTGCAACTGACCGTAGCTCCACACGCGCCGCCGGCGGCAGGACGTCCCGCAGCCTATTAATGATTGGAGGTTAAATTGTTACTGTAGCAGCTAGAGCTGCCTGCGAGCCATTTTGCCCAACCCCCAAGCCTGCTGGAAGCAGCGTGCCTCGACTCTCCAGGATACTCCAGGCCGGCCTGGAAACGTGTGTGCAGCAGCATTCACAACCATTTGCGCTTGCACTTCAAACACGTGTGCGGTGCAACCGCCTCGCCGCCCCAAAATAGTGCAGTCTGGGGCGGACCGCCCCCTTCCCCAGCTACGCCACTGGTCAAGGGAATGGATAATTGTGTGAATTTCATAGAGCGATATAAACTGGATGAAAATGCAGAAGGTAGTCAGCAAGCAGACGACAGGCCTGTGTGCAGTGAGGCAGTGCTTAATTTGTAAAATGTTAAGTGCAGGGCCCTTGTCAGGAGGCCACTGCCCCTGCCAGCACTCATTGTATTAGTCAGGTCTGTCCCTCTGGGGCTGAGTAGACTTTGGGTGCACCAGCACCAACAGTTGCTTTAAGTACTGGATTGTGGTATGACTCAAGGTCATGTGGTTGCTTTATCGTGAAGGCTTACAAACACCATTTTGCTTACTGCTGTATCTATATGAACACTCATCTGCGTGAGAGGTTTGCAGACAACTTGTTGTAAAAATCAGTTCTACTCTTCCCTCAATCACAGCAAAGAGCAAGTGGAAAGTTAGTGAAAACCAATAAAATAGAGGACATAGACGCAAGTGTGTTGGCTAGGGTGGTGGTGGTGGTGTAGGTGAATGCGTTTGTAAACGTTTGGCAAGAGTTTTGGCAAAAGCGAGTGGAGTGTTTGTGGGCTGAGTGTAGGTGGGAATGGTTGTGTTTTGGTGGAATCTGCGTGGTGTATGTGCCGCAAGGCAGTGTGTTGGGGAGTTTGTGTGTGTGTGTAATTTTTCTTACCTTTGCTCTTGTTGCGCATTCCTTGCACTCGCAGGAAAAGAAGTAAGAGTCCTTCAGCCTGTCGTTTCTGTCTTCCGTGGGATACAAAAGATCGATGTAGCTGGTAAAAATCTGAAAAACAAAGCATGGCATTTAGCTGAAGTAGACATTGAACAGCAGCATGGCTGAGGCGGTAGGCTTCCTTTTCAAACTGGCATTCAAAAAAATCATACAAAGCTTCCAAAGTACAAATATAATTCAGTGTAGGTACTTATTTCACTGCAGTGATTAATCAACAATATTTCTCAACAGTGACCTGTTCCTCGTCTCTCTAGACCTAGAACGCAACATGTGCCCCTCCCCTCTGGCCCTGACAAGTGAGCTGAGTTGCACAAAGAACTGCATCTCTAGGGATGGAAAGGGGGTGGCGGGACTCGCAAGGGGTTCTGTACAAGTTTTTCTTGGATCAGATCCAGCCCCTTCCAAAACAAACAACCCTTAACTCGAACAACCCATTTTTAGGTCGAGCCTGGTCAGCGCATGTGCTGCTGCGAGACAGGCAGTATTGGAGTATGGCTTTGAAGCCCCGCCTACTCTCCGCCCATTTTTTTTAATAGGCTTGTGTCATTGTCCTTTCTAAACGCTGGCTTCCGAGTCGCTTTTAGGCTTATTAGTCCCTCCTTGTCTGCATTTGTTACCTACCATAATGACTGGACCTTTTACTTGTCTTGTTATACGGTCTGCTTTATCTGCTGTGAGCACTATTTTGTTTAATGATTTGCCCCTATTCCACCCACTATGTCGCAGCACGCCCCTACCTTTTATTTCATTTACTAATAGCGGTCCGCTTTAACTATAGCGGCCACGTTTCTTTCTTTCTTTCTTTTGGCAGCGCGGTCCGCTTTAAGTCTAGCAGCCGCTCTCACTGTTTTGTTTGTTTGTTTGTTTATAAGCGCCCATGCGGGGCTTCCACATTCATGGAGGCTGTGCCCCTTTGTTTAGACAAGCTGCGTTTAAAGAAAGGTGCACCACCGCTATTAAAGTAAATGCGCGGCATGGGCCCTTTTGCAACAAAAAACATCGGTTTGTCAACTTAACAAACAGATGCATTTTTTTGTCAAAGTGCCCTATGACGCAGTTTCACTTTAATGTTGACACACCCCTTTCTTTAGACGCGGCTTGTCTAAAGAAAGGGGCGCGGCTTCCATGAATGTGAAAGCGCTGCATGGGCGTTAGAAAATTAACAAATATTTGCAAAGCAATAGGTCTTGCATTTGCGAGAGTTTAAGCTATTGCATTGCCAATAGTTCAAACTCTCGTAAATGCGAGACCTACTGCATTTCAAATGCTTGTTTTTTTAAAAAAAAATTACGTTGCATGTCAGGCTAGCAGGTATATATTTTGTATACGGCTCGATTGCTTCTCAAACTATTGACCGCCGCACAAAAGCAAAATAGGAGAAAACTTTTTTTTTTAAATCTCCCTCTGTAAACTCAAGTTAAAATATTACAGATTTCAATAAACACCAGCATAATGAAACTTTCAAAAAAGGAAATACTGTGACAGACAGTCGGTGTCTCTTTTTCTCTTTCCAGTTGTTTAACTTCATTTCCATCCCATCATGGCTGACGTCATCAATAGTAGGTGCATTAGATGCAAGTGAGGAAGAGCCAGCATCTCCCAAACGCCGCAGGGATGACGAGTGTGCATTGCTGAGACATAATTCTCCTCTGCCTCTTGCTTTCCAAGTATAAACAAGCCGAACACAAAGCTTCTGTGGATGCAGCCTTATCTCTTCTCTGCAAGATGCCACCGACTAAAGAAACAGCTGGCCCTTCCTGTCTTGCAGCATCGCTTACTGTCACCCTTCAAGATAGCAACTACGCCACAGGACAAGGATGCCCCTTGCCTGCCTTGAAGGTTGGCGGCCGCTGCGGCCTGCAGTTAGCACGCGCGGCCAGGAGATGGCGCCAGAGGCCGCGCAACCATACGAGGCAACAGCTGGGAAAACAAGATAATTCGCTGTAATGTGCTGCTGGAGTCCACAGCTTGTCCAAGTTTGTCTAAGAGGGATATCTGTCTAATGTCTAAAGTCAGATTAAGGCATTCATCAAGATGCAAAACGCTTAGCAGGCTTAGTCAAAGGCGACACTCCACACTGTCCGCTAGAGCTGCCAGAGAGATATCCCATGTCACGCCGGAAGCCAAGGCCGAAAGTTTGCTTTGTCCTGCACTGCAGCGCGAGGCAAACACAGATTACATGATCCTGCGCGCATTATACCTGCTCACCTTTGTCAAGCATTTTTATCAGCTCTTTACATGCATTTGTGTGTGTTTTTATTTCTCCTTTTTCAACATCCAAGTAGACGTTTAGTTTTTTTTCCGAGCGCCCCTACCTCTCCGCCCTTTCTTTTGGCGCCTGCCTCTCGCCCCTCGACTTTCCTGTACCCCGGTGATACTCCGGTTCCTTTGCCGAGCTGGCAATCTACATATGCCCAGCGGGGTTTCCACAGCTGTCCAAAGTAATTAGCATGACGGGAAGAATCCCACGTTTAAATCTTCTTCAAAAACGTACAGGCAGTGCTTGAAATGAAAAAATATATGAAGTCCACGTACTCTGTTCCAGAGTACCTGCGTGTTTCCTAGAAGTGTCGGTACTCTCCTATTTAAAAGTATTAGGTTGTTATGTCGTGGGCCCTAGGCCCACATGTTGGCAATGACTGGGCACGCACTCTGGTATACTGCTGGGTTACTGAGCCACGAGCACGTGCGCTCAGCTCCTTTTATTGACTGATGTCACGTGCCTCGTGACATCAGTGGTGGGTGGGTGTTTAGTGTAGGCTTACAACATTAACCCTTAGACTGTGTCTGCTAGGACACAACATTCCTCCCAAAATTTGATAAAAATTAAGGAAAGACAAAAAGTCCGAACCTGTGGGAGGAAGTACATAAATATACAGTAAATAAGTCTCTTCAGCTGCTTGCTTGATGACGACGGTGGAAATTGCTGCTGAAACTTTAGTTCTTCTTGGCTTGACGTCTTGGTTCTTGGAGGGCGTGCGCTTGTGGACTTGCGCCGTGGCAGTGTGTTGGTCAGTCCACTGAGATCTTGTTTTTGAGGGTGACGCCAAACAGGATGACCAGATGTTAGACTGGGATGATGTTGTCTTCTGCTGGTCCGTCGGTTTCTTCACTGTCAGCAGCTTGGCTTCACATTACAAAGGATAGAGTGTTTGAAGGACATTCTTCTCACTAGGACGCCCCTCTCTAGGGTGTTCTCCTGCCACAAGATGTCCCGGAGGCCCTTTACATCAGGTTTCCACTGGGCCGGGTATTATTCCACAGAGTTGCTCCAACTCCACAGTCTGCGTGTGAATGGAGGAGACGATGAGGGTACTACCTCACAAAGTCCGTAGCTCCACCTGAAGGGTAGTTGTTGACTCTTGCCTTTGCGCACAAGTTCCTCTTCTTCCTGGGACGTGCAGGTTAGACGGCGATGGATCCATCTCTCGCGTCGGGACCCTTGCCACCGGTGTCCCTGAGGCCTTTGCCCCTTGGATCTCCACGGGCTGGTGTGGATTGGTCAGCTCTCCTTGTTCAGGCCATCTGAGCTCCCTCCGCATCCAGGTTTCCGCTCGATCCCAAAGGTGGGTGTTGCCAATGGTCCAGCCTGTGCTCTCCTAACGTCCACGGGTCGTCGGGGTCTTGTGAATGGGTGCCTGTTCTGTTCTTGGTGCTCTCAGTGTTCTCCTGGACGTGTGGGTCACTGTACACGATGTTGTGGTGTGTCACCTCTTCTTCTTTTAAGTGTGTAAACTTATCACACCTCTCCTCACCTTTTCCAGATGTTGTTCTTGGCGTCGTGCCACATGACTTCTTTCTTCATTCTTTTCTCCATGGCGTTGTGCCACTCATTCTCCCTTCTCCTTTTCGCGACACGGTGCGGTCACTTTTCTTCCTTTGTCTTGCTGACCAGGCTTCTTCAAGCAGGTTGCACTCTCTTCCTGTTTCCGTCTGGTCTTGTCCTGTCTTTAGGACACTGTCTTCTCACCACTCTTCGGTGACTGGACCGGTCATTACGATCTTCTCTCTTGCCTCCTATTACTTCTTTTCTTGTAAGTGTTGAGTCCGTCTCTCCGGGTCTTCTTTCGGACAGTCTCCTGATCTCTCAGTTCACGGACGTCTTACGGCAGGACATCTTCATCCTAACTTCTTGGCAGAATACCTTCGCTGCGCCTTTATGGCGGGTCAGCATTCCGGCGACCTGTTGTCAGGTAGGTTATCTTCTTTTTCCTTCACGGGCGATCATCTGGGTGATTGGCTTTTGCATTGGCGCACTTTTGTCTGCGCGTCGGCGCACTTTCTTCTGCGCTCTTCTTATGCTTAGCAGGTACCGGAGGGTTACGTCACCTCTCCTTGAATCTTCTCCGGTGGGCGCACTTCTCGCACACGATCCCGGTGAGACTCTTTAGCTTCGTGGGACGTTAACCGTGCGTGGTTTCTTCGCCTACTTTTGGCTGCGGGGTAACTTTGCGTCACTCTCCCAATGCACGTCAGTGTGAATTGCGGTTACAAAATCTTGCTTCACTTCGTACCGGCCGCGGTACATCTTCAGTATAGCTTTTGTTCCTTGCGCTTCTTTTTTTTTTTTAGCTCCTATGGCGTTGTCGCTCTTTCTCATGTGCGTGTCGCCCTTCTTTTCCTTCTTCAAACACTTGGGTACTTGCCTCGCACGTCTTCTGGTGCTTTGGGTGTGGCTTCCTCTCAGTTAGCCGCTTGCTGCTTGCGGTAGACGTCTTGACTCTCCCTCGTCGTCCAGCGTGAGGTTGTCTTCTTCTGCGGTTGCGGTGAGCACTTGTGGCGCCCAGGCGTCACCTCACCAGTGATGATGGCTCTCTGTCTCCGTCTGTGTCGCTGCAGGCTTGTTTTCTCCCTGTAGGCTTTCCCTTGCCTTGTCTTGTGCTTTTTTGCTGTACTAGTCCATGTTCTGCTTTCGCAAACTGGTGTGGGCTGTAGTCTTTAGTCTGAGTTGTTGCAGGCTTGCCTTGTGCTTGTTTGCTCTTGTGGCGCAGTACCGCCCTGTCCACTAGATGGCAGTGTTTGTGACTTTTGAAACCATTCGCCTCCGGTATTTCAATGATGCCGGTCTCGTGCTCGCACCTCTCATGGATGAGGACCTTTACACGGATGCCTGCTGCTCTGGATGCACACGGGCCGCTCCTTGGGGCACACGCATGCAAGCCATACTGGGACTTTACTTTAATGCAGGTGAGTCTCATTAATTGTATGCACTTCGGCTGGGTGCATTTGCAGTGAACCGCACGCTCTGCCTTGTTGAGAGCAGATGCTAGCGCGTTAAATCGCTTCCCCGGCTGTGTGTAGGGGGGGTTTGTGTCACCACAGCTGCGGGTGGGCTCTGCTTTGTATGTTACGCTGCCGGTCACTTTCTGATGCCTCACACGAGGCCGGACTCCTGCTGACTCTTTGCTCCTTCCCCCGCCGCCGCAGCCTCTCACAGTTCCTCGGCTGCGCGGGGAGGAGCAGGAGCTGCTGGCAGGGATTGTGTGTCATTAGCTGGTGGGGGTGGATCGCCAGCAGTCTGGGGTGCCTCGCCGCCCGTTCACTCTTCAGGCCTCACCTCCCCGACCCACCGCCGCTGGCTCACTCCTCACGCCGCGCGGGTGGGGGGAGGTGTCCACACCATCGGGGCAGGCTGTTGGCGCTCTTGGGGGCATTCGTTGCCAGCGGAGATTCCCAGGCCGTATCGGTGGCACTATAGAGTGCGGGTGGGCTCCGCTGATTGTTCCCAGCGCCGGCAGCTCTTCACACGCTGCCGGTCGCTCACCGCTTCACTTAGGCAGGCCGGGCAGCATCCCTCATCGCAGCGGGTGGGCTCTGCTTACCGGGCATTTCTTTGCGGCGCGTCTGGCGGCCGTCTTCACTTCTCCTCTGGCCACAGCAGCGGGTGGGCTCCGCTTTCCTTACTCGGGGCCCCGCAGCTCGCCACACGGTGCAGGCGCTTTTCTTTCAACGTTTCTTCACCCCGCCGCCACGCTTCACACACCGCGCGGCGGGGGACGCTGCAGGCAGGCCGCGGATGGGCTCCGCTGGTCTGCCTTATTCGTCTTTTCTTTTCGGCATCATGGCCATGCGGGTGGGCTCTGCTAATGTTCAGTCATGAGGGGGGGTCGCTCCTGGAATGCGCGACCCCCCGGGGCCATTCACAGCCCCCGGGCTCACCTCTGGCCTACGGGCCTTGTAGTCAGCTGCGGCTGTGGCGGGTGTGCTCCGCACAGCCTCTCCTCACCGGGGCAGTCGCGGCCGATGCGGGTGGGCACTGCACGGTCTGCTTGTTCTGCTGTGGGTACACCTGCGGCACGGCAGCGCCTGGCGGGGCTAGAGAGGTGCGGGGTGGGCTCCCGGTAACTCTCTCCTCATCATTCCGGCCCGGGGCCCAGCACACGCCCTTCGGGTCTTCACCACAGGCTGTCCCGATCCTGGGGGAGGGGGCACGCCGTCGCCCTGTTTCTCTCTCCCCCCTTCACCCACGACGCTGGTGCTGTGGCAGGCTGGGCTCAGCCACCACTCCTCGTCGCCATTGTTGTGTTCCGGGCCCTAGGCCCACATGCAGATAGGAACTGGACACGCACACAGATTGATTGCTGGGTTAGTCAGCCACGAGCACGTGCGCTCGGCTCCTTTTATTGACTGATGTCACGTGCCTCGTGACATCAGTGGTGGGTGGGTGTTTAGTGTAGGTTTACAACATTAACCCTTAGACTGTGTCTGCTAGGACACAACATTAGGTCTCTCATGAGAAGTGCCGGTACTCTCCCTCTCAATATAAAAAAAAGTGCTGGTACTCTCCCTCTCAAAATAAAAAAAGTGCTGGTACTCCATACCGGGCAGTACCGGCCCATTTAAAGCACTGCGTACAGGGTCCTGTAGGAGAAATGTTACTCGATAGAGACCCAGCGCAGCAGTTTTAAATAGCGCCGATATGGCCTACGGGCAATACAGCGCTTTACAAAGAGGCACGGAGTATCAACACAAAAACAAAACACGATAAATCGCAGCAGAGAACGCAGGTTAATACAGGCGCCACTGCAGAGGCGCAGGGGGTAGGGGAGAAAAATATCAGGTGCATGAAGGTTGACTGGGGGCCCGTCGGAAAGCCCCTAAGAAGAAGGGGCTTATGAAAGAGAGACCAAAATAAACTGGGGGTATTATTTCACGTAAAAGGTGAAAGGAGTAAATACAAGTTAGTGAAGCGAACAAACAAGTGTTAAATATATAAAAAGCGCAGATTGAAGAAACAAGTATTAGGACTGTCCAAGCAAAACTAGGCACATTTAGATGAGTGCTGAGTGGAAGTATCTTTGGGGCAGTAACAGCTTCAGAGCGTTCTAGGTCTCGCCTGGGCAGCGCTTGCGCTGTCTCTTCGAGACATGCTGTATTTAGGATATGAGCATGAAGATCCACCCACTTTTTGCTCATCTTTTTAATTGGCTCCTGTCACTGTCCTTTTATAAATGGGGGCTTTTCATTGGTTAATAGGCTTAGTAGTCACTTCTTAGTACCACATTTTCTCTTCTTGTAACCTCCCATGAGGACACCCCCTGTTACATGTGTTGTTACTCGATACCTTTCAATTATAGGCTTGGGCACTATTTTTTTTTACAGAGCTTTCTCCTACCTGCTGTTGGACATGCTCTCCCACACGGCATGCCAAGCTTTTTTTTTTTGAAAACCTTTATTGACATTTCAACCAAATACAAGTATGGGCCTACAACCCCCGGGGCTGGCCGCTAAGCAGTTAGATTAACAGAGAGCATTTTTTAATCATATGCAGCACCTCGGGGAGCAGAATCTCAATGCAAGCGTACTCTTGGTCACTGAACAGCACAGTTAAAAACAGGATATAAAAGGTTTTCATTTTATGATATAGGATGGAAGGATCAGGTGCCGAACAATTTCCCAGCAGCGAAAAATGGCAGGCAGAATAGCAATGTGTCAACAGTAAACAGTAGTCGATCAAATCAATGGCGCTGAAACAAGCGGTTCAGGATATGCAAAAAAAATATTATGGTCAGTTCACGCCCGCTAGTTACCCGCCCTAAAACCCAGAGAACACCACGAAAATTGAGGCACAGATAAAAAGCAGTGATTGATACCAAAGGAGACCCACCGCACTGACCCAGAAAAAGAAAAAGACAAAGGAAGATAAGAGAAGCAAAGAAACAAAAAGGCCATAGAAACAAAATAAAAACAAAAGTCCCCTCCCCCAACCCCCCACCCTGCACCCCTGCAGATGATTACGCCCCCCCCCCCCCAGCAGTGTGCCTGTCGCCCAAGAACCAGACCCGAAATATAGAAGAAGCAGAGAAAAAAGGAAAAAGAAAGGAAACCCCACCCACCGGGGAAATGGAGGAGGGCGATAGTATACGCGCTCCCGGTCTCTCCCCCCCGCCCTAACAGAGGGGGCCCCCTAAGCCAACACGAATAGAGTTGTCCACCATACAAAAATACCTCGGGGGGAACCACAAACCCCCCGCCCCGGAATCCATCTGTGAATGAAGCAGTCCCGTTACCGATAGGCCCACCGTAAACAATTCAACCCACAATCTCAGCCTTGGCCCGGTCTATCAGAGTTGCCGAGTCCCTCGGATAAGTAAAGCCCCATCCCCGGAGAGTCCAAAGTCACACAAAAACAGCCGGAGCTTGAGTCAGCAAATGGGAGAAGAATAGCAGGTCCCAAAGTACACGGCTTGCACCAACGATGCCCCTCCCCGTCTTCGAAGCCAAGCACCGTTACGTCCGCCATGTTGAAAGACCGACTGGGGAGGGGGTGCGACTCGTTCCGATACATATCACAGTATGGGCCAACATTGTCCAGGATGGGGGAAGCAGTGAAATGTTCCGATAACTGTAGGACCGATATTTCCGAGAACGTAGGAGAGTCACCAATCTCAGCACACACGATAAATTCCATTTCTTTAGGGGCAGGCACAGCTTCCAGCACCGGGTCTAAACGCGCCACTAGGGCGTCCAACAGGAGGCAAGTCGGCTGCCAGGTCTCAGAAATCAAGTCAGGGCTTGCTCCCGCTCCTATGATCCCATCTGCTGCTGACAGCAAGCGATTTGCCTGGGCCTTCACCGTCACGTGAAGCGCCGCAAGTTCCGCCATTACCATCCACAAGGAAGGGCCACATTGAGTCCGTTCCGCCAAGTTCCATACATCCGCAGGCATAACGATCCCCACGGAGAGGCGCCTTCTCCGGGGCAGGATAAGCCGGAGCGGAGACGAGCCGTGAGGGACGGGCCAGCAGCATGCAGTAATGCGCGGCAGGACTCCGACCCCGGGGCACCAGCGGTGCTAGTGCCGGGCCTCCGGGCCGAGGCCCCCCACGTCGCAGCACCGTGTGTCACTCGTCACCTCACCTCAGGTACAGCACCAGGCAGCAGATGGTTGCAAAGTAGTCCAGTGAAATTTTCAAAAGTTCCGAGGACCGGACCCAACCGCCCTCAGCAGTCCGTTGTTGTTCACTTTGGACCTGGCTAGACCAGCAGTCGAGACTCCGGCTTCCAGCCTGGGTTAGGCCTCAAAACGTTTTCGGTGTTACTTCGCCCCAGAACATCAGAAAAACTCCGAAATCACACCATCGGGGTGCCGACTAGTTCACCCACACGGATCCGGGGCAGGAGATCAGGATATTCGACAGGATATAGGAGCGCAGGACGGAGGCCAGAGGAGCCGGGAGACTATGCAGCCATCTTGGTTGGTGTCGTAGCTCCTCCTCCCCGGCATGCCAAGCTTGATATTCATGTGGGCATGCCTTTTTCCCCGATACCATGTTTGAACTTCAATAATGGCTGCTGCGCAACTTCTATAACGAAGCTCGCCAAAATCCTTTATTATTTTTTTTATTTACATTTTCTGCAGGTTGCAGTACCATATGTGGCCGAAAGAGGTCCCAATCTACATATGTTACTGCACCCTGCAACATGACTAGGTAAAAACACTGGCATTTATAATGCCAATAACTTCAACTTTGCAGATTGCAGTACCAAATGTGGCCAAAAAAGGTCAGATGAATACTGCCAACCATTTGGTGGTGCATAAGGCACCACAAGAAATTCCTCTCAAACAACTGTCCTGAATCTTCTCCAGCAGACAGCCCTGGCACAAATCTCACAGACCATGGTGATACTCACAGGCAGAAGACTGCTGAGAGACACTAACCGTCACAAAAAGACTGCAACAACACCAAAAGCAAACAGTAGCGTCTGGATAAACGCTACAGCCTTGCAAAAATTTAGAGAATGCACAGATAAATCCTCAGGGGTAACCGGGCCAGGGTGGACAACAACAAACGGCAAAGTGATGGATGGAATGCTTGAATTCATCGCAGCCAATGCTAATTGCTCAGGCCGCATTCTAGCCGCGTCCAGGGTTGTTCGTGTTTCTGTCTGGAGGAGACCTGTCCTGGAAGTTCAGACTGGACTCTTCATATTGGAGCAGGATGAAAACTGGTTTGCATGGATAT
Source organism: Lissotriton vulgaris (assembly GCF_964263255.1). Taxonomy (NCBI): domain Eukaryota; kingdom Metazoa; phylum Chordata; class Amphibia; order Caudata; family Salamandridae; genus Lissotriton; species Lissotriton vulgaris. The sequence goes on along the minus strand of NC_141694.1, from coordinate 1,687,146,188 downwards.
GGTCTCTGTCTGGAGTGGCATTGTGAACAGAAAATGCTGTACTGGAATGAGGTCTAACTAATTAACAGTAACAGATTAATTTAAACAGTCCACCCATCAATTATTCTTTTTCTAAGAGAAAAAGTGGAAATGCAACCTGAGCATCCAGATGAAAAAGAGTTAATAGAAAGGAAACCAGAACACCGTCTTAAGCACTGCATGATCTGAACAAATCCGGAGATAGCAGGCTCTGCATAGTCTGTCACTTTGGCCAAGAGGTTGAGTGAGCTAGCCATCAGAAAAATTAGTTTAAAGGACAAAAGACTCAGAGGAACCGTGCCATAGGAAGCACCAGACAGTAGGACAGTCAAAATTAAGGCACATTCCAGGGAGGAGCATCAATCTAGATTAACAGACAAGCTAACAAGGATTTCCAAAGCAGGTTGGAGATAAAGGACTCCATAGCTTACAAAACTAGCCCTCTCTAAGCCCTAAGGGTGACCACTGGACCTTCACTGTGGCTAACAAACCTTCAAACAAAACCACTTTGCAAGAATTGAAGAACAAGCAGCTGATACCACTCCCAAGGAGCTATACATATCTCCTTTACAACAACTCTGGAAGGGCGCAAAGTGTTGATCAACATTCACAAGTATACAGCCACCTAGAGAGACTGGACAGCTAATGAGCCAGTGTGACAGACCCAGCCGGTCCAACTCTAGGGTCTGTATTATACATAGGGCGCCCTTTCCCTGTTTGCGCCAAGGGGCACCTTTCAAAAAGTGCACCAGGTGCAAACAAGGACAGTGCGCCGCATTACAAAAAATGCAGTGACCACAGGGCAGCACAATCAAGTGAAGGGCGCACAAAGCGAGCAAACAAGTCCTTTGCGCCCTGGGGCCCAGAGTATAACACATCCCCATGTTTTTAAATCTCAACTGAGAGGTGTATTTTCTGGAGAGCAACTGGAACAGGAGAGATGAGAACCAGAAGTGGGAGGGAAAGTTAAACAATACAATAGTAGGGCAAGAGGATGTTTTGGTCCTATGACCCTAAGCTAGACACCAACATGTTTCAGCCCTTTCTATTGGCCTAAAGATGGTCTTGGGCTTTTGTCAGGGTGGGATGCAATGAAGACACTTCCCCCCAACGACGTGAGAGCAAAGTAGGCATGCAATTTACATGTGTCGCTTTGCAGGATTTCTTGGAACAAGTCCAATACTTGCTGCTGTTTTCTAAGAGGAATTATCCCACATTAGCAGGGCATCAGGTCCCAATGGGGCATGAGGGGGAGGCCTTGTTGTCACATATTCGTCAAAGGTCCATCCCTGTTTGAGACCTACTGTGTGCTCTGCTCCCCTGCTTGTCCTGGGAGGACCGTCTTTAGGCCAATAGAAAGGGCGAAACATGTTGGTGTCTAGCTTAGGGTCATAGGACAATTACATCCTATAGCCTTACTATAGTATTTTTTAATTTCCCCTCGCACTCCACTAATGCAATGTAATTGTAATGTAATGGAAAGTAATTCAGTACTTGTAAAGCCAACTGTCACTCCGCGAGGAGTTTCCTGGTGCTATCCAGATTGGAGGTGAGAGTGAGCCATAAAGAAACTAAATGAGAGAAAGACATCATTTGCCTGGGGCAATGAATAACCAAGTCTTCAGGGTCTTCCTAAAAAGAATTTCTGATTTAAGAAGCCTTAGGTGAGGTGGCAGTGAGTTCCACGCTCTACTCCCAAGGAAGGCTACTGTTTTTCCTCCTTTCAATTTGTATCTGAAGGTGGGGGGTTTAAGCAGGTTCGCGGACTATGATCTAAGCTGCCTTTTGGTGGTGTATGGGACAAATCGTGCTGCAAGATATTTAGGGCCCACGTTCAGCCTGGCTCTATAGGTAATCAGGAGAATTTTGAAAAGGATTCTCTTGTGCACCGGAAGCCAGTGCAGACTTTTTAATGCTGCCGTGCTGAGGATCTCCGTGGGAGTTTAAGCATAAGCTGTGCCGCCGCGTGTTGCACCACCTGTAACTTTTTGAGAATGGCTTTATTAGCTCCTGCGAAAAGGCCATTGCAATAGTCTAAACGTGAGAGAATCAGGGCCACTGCCACTGATTTCATTGCAGCTAGTGGGAGAAAAAAAAAATATGATTTCATAAGACTGAAGCATGTCCCTGGAACAGTTGTGGCACGTGGGAGAAAAGAGAGTGTTGCATCAAATTTTACTCCCAAGTTCTTGGATACCTTCACCACATCTGGTGGAGGAGTGTTTCCCTCAGGCCACCATTCACAAGGCCGGAATAGGACATCTTTACCTATTGGGAGGATTTCTGTTTTGTCAGTATTGCATTTGAGGTGGTTATTACTCATCCACGGGAGGACTGCGGATAGGCAACTTTTAAAATTGTATTCAGCATCTGAGGTAGTATTGTCTACTGAAAGGATCATTTGGGTTTTGTCTGCATATGATGTAACTTCTATCTCAAATGATCCAATCAGAGAAATGAGCGGGGTCATATAGATGTTAAATAGCAACAGGCTCAATTAAGAGCCCTGAGGGACACCTGTTGTAATGTTGCGCTCTGCTGAAAGGAACGTACCCAATGTACAAGAAGAACTAACGTGAAGAAGGGTCCCAGGGGAAAGGTTTAAAGACCTGCTTGCATCCTATCCCCCAATCTAACTAGTAGAAACACACAGGGGATGCTAAGGGTCTGGATAAAACTCAAGAGATCTATACACTCCTAGGTAATGTATGGAGAGCTAAATAATGTGTTCAGAAGAAAAGCACAAAGAAAGAACAAAAATACCCATCAGCTCACCCATTCTCGTCGAGATTCCGCCAATGGGTGGGCTGATGGGTATTTTTGTTCTTTCTTTGTGCTTTTCTTCTGAACACATTCTTTAGCTCTCCATACATTACCTAGGAGTGTATAGATCTCTTGAGCTTTATCCAGACCCTTAGCATCCCCTGTGTGTTTCTACGTACCCAATGTAACCATTTGTCTGCGGTTAGTGAGAAATTATTTGATTCATTCCAACACCGTGCCCGAGATGCCGCTGCGTTCGAGACGCTTCAAAAGAATGTTGAGAAAGATGATATCGAACGCAGCCGACAGATCTAAAAGAATCAGAACCGCTTTCCTGCCTTTGTCGGCAATCATCTTTAGGATGCTAAGGATACTTTAGGAGTGGGTGAGGAATTTTCTTTAAACGTTATGCCCCATACACAAAATCTTCATAAGTGCTCCCTGAAATATGGTTGAGCCCACCCCGACCTTTAGGAGTTGGGGTGAGCCCGATGATGAAGTATTTCACTATTAGAGTGAGGGAGGGCTATAATAAGAAAAGGGTCTCTTTCCCTTCCTACCCACACCAGTGGGTCAGCAAAAGACTGGCGTAGAAACTCTTAGTACGGTGTCATCTAAAAAAAAAAGTACATTCCCCCCTCTTATCCTCTGGAAGGAACCACCCTGGTTCCAGAAGGGATACTTAGTTGCTTTTGGCCATAATTAATAGGGAGGAGATATCCCTTCCTACCTATTTGGTGAGGACCTCTCCGCCCTTTTAGGGCCTTTCCAGGGTCCCTAATCTTGTGAACGAGATGCTGGGTATACTGCAGGCCTCTGAGTAAGCTATTACAGTATTTGAGCTTACCCATTACTAGAGTGTTGATTTGTGAGAAGGAGGTTTGAAATGGGGATGCAGACACAAGGTTCTCTTGTTAATTTGCTAGAACATGACGGCTAAGGCAGTAGAAGAGGTAAAGGTCTGGTGTCTCAATGTTAAGTTTTTATCTAGATCTAAGAAGTTGTACGAACAACTATGACCCTGAATATAATAATCTATAAAAATCTTGGTGAGGAAGGAGTCTGGCTGGGGTTGAACCTCGGATGTAAACAGAGATGTGAGCCCTCAAGAAATGGGTCTAGTAAACCAGCCAGAGAGGTACTAAGCCATTTCCAGTCAGGTAGGGCCAGAGGCCCCCAAATGTTTGGCTCAGGGGCACTTCATCCAGCAGCCAGATGACTGAGGCAGGTAACTGAGCTGTGTCCAATGCCACACCATTCGAAGGCTAGCAGGGACCAGGAATAAGGCACAGATATAAAGCAGACTTTAGTGCAGGGGGAATGTGCTCAACAGGCACAGTCACCACTCAGTTCATCTGTTCTTGCACGTTTAGCTCTTTGGAACCCCTCGTCAAGCTTTTGGTTAAGAGTAGTGCGGGATTTTTGATGCATTGGGGCTGGATGTATGACGTTACAACGCATACTTTTACAACGCCTACCTTTACAACGCATTTTTTACACCGCAACATCCATTACAACGCATACCATTACAACGCATGCCATTACAACGAATTCTTTGAAACTACCTTTACAACGCATTCCACTACAACGCATACTACATTTACAATGCATACCATTACAACGCATAACATTTCATTGCATGTTAGGTAAGTATTGGATAGTGTAGGGGTAAAAATTACTATTCTAACTCCAGGGGGTGCAACAGTAAGGTAAGTGTTGGATAGTGTAGGGGTTAAAATTACTATTCTAACTCCAGGGGTGCAACAGTAGGGTAAGTGTTGGATAGTGTAGGGGTAAACATTACTATTCTAACTCCAGGGGGTGCAACAGTAGGGTAAGTGTTGGATAGTGTAGGGGTAAAAATGACTATTCTAACTCCAGGGGGTGCAACAGTAGGGTAAGTGTTGGATAGTATAAGGGTACTATGTGTTTTAATGCTATGCGTTGTAATGGTATGCGTTGTAATGACTGCGTTGTAATGGCATGCGTTGTAGTGGTGTGTGTTGTAGTGTCATGCGTTGTAATGGTTGCGTTGTAAATGCATGCGTTGTAATGGATGTCTTGTTGTAAAAGTTTCGTTGTAATGGTAGTGCGTTGTAAAAGTTGCGTTGTAAAGTTTGCTTCCCATTGGGGCTGTGTCTCTGAATCTCTGAGCTGACTGGGGACTTGCACACAAGCAATCATATCAGGATGAGAGGCCTGCTGAATGAAGTTCAGCATATGGCTTAAACCCAGCCTAAAAGAAATGGGCAGCACTCAGCTGCATGTTCAGGAAGGTCCCAGAGCGTGGACCACTTGGGTCTTGCCAAGGTGAAAGTCTTCAATGTACTAGAATGGCTTTCTAGTTTGCATGCCCAGTCCTTAGTTGTCTGGAAGTAGCCCTCTACCAGCCACAACCAGTGCATCAACACTGCTTGAAATTCCAAACCCTCACATTCAGCATGGTTTTCCTGCTTTTGGAATGGTGTGGACGCTGGTGGGACTAGAAAAAATTGTCCTTCCCCCAGCATTTGAAAGAGGCATATTTGGATCAGTGCCACCAGAAAAAGAATAACCACAGGATGCCTGTTCCGGTGCGAAACCTGTGTCTTCGATACCTTCAGTACACAGGGAAGTGGCTCACTCTGTCATTTCTGTGGGAACTTTCCACATCTATTTTGCACTCAGCATTAAAAAACAGTTGTGAGTAGCTATCAGTAACCCTAACAACAGTCGTACTAGAGTCTGTCGTGATTGTTTTTGCACTTGAATGTATTATGATAATCGTTATCAGTATTAGGGGACAATTATACTACCAAACAACACAATTATCAATCAGAAAAAAAAGAGGCGCTATTACCAGTAGTGGCATGAGGGCGCGGGGCAGTTGACTTCATCCTTAAGTGCAGGCACTGCATACCAAAATCAGTCAATCGGAATTAAGGATCTGATTACGATCTTGGCGGGTGGGTTACTCTGTCAGAAACGTGAAAGATATCCTGCCCGCTGTATTATAATTCCATTATATCCTATGGAACTTGCAATATGGCGGACTGGATATCCGTCAATATGAGGCGGACTATCCCATCTGCCAAGGTCGTACTCAGTCAGGCCTCAAGTCCTTGAAACTATTTTGAAGTTGAGACCAGTTTAGGCTTTCCCTAAACCCAGGAGTCCCCAAGAAGGATCCCTGGGGAAATCAATCTCCTACTCTAAGCAGAGGCTGAGGCCATCCAGTACTTTCACATCCCGTACGTAATTTCCAATGTGCCAGTCATGAAAACGCAGTCTGCAACATTAACTAGAGGCATGGCGGCGTAGAGACAAAGGGCCTGGTTCAAAAAGACAACTTACACTTTTGAGTAAGTTTATTACTTTTTGGATATTCACAAAATCAGGGTGTAAATTTCCTCCAAAAGTGTTGCTTACACTTGGATTTTGTGAATAACCCACAAAGCAGCAAACTTACTAAAAAGTCTACTTGACTCAAAAGTGTAAGTTACCTTTGTGAATCAGGCCCATAATTGGCAGCCCCTTTGGCTTGCCCTGATGCTCGACTTACTCGGTCACATGTTGCACTCTTGTTTGGGGCTTGGGCTGCATTTTATAAATATTCCAAAATAGAAGTACAATAAAGATGTTCACACCCCAATACACAAAGCAATCACATTTATTTACCTCATCGCCAGCCTTAATCTCCTGTACAGCTCGGACTTCAGCCAGCGTCCCTTTGTAAGTCACAATCACATTTGGACAACAACTGTGGTTCATCAGTGCAACACTAGAATTAAAAGTTTTTAAAAAAGAGTCGTATATTCCATATTAAGTAATTCGCCTGCAACATTTTAAAACATCTTTAAAAAAACAATATCAAACAGGAATTGAAATCTGCAACCCGATTTATTCAGGTGTATTTTACAAATTAAATGAGCAACAATCGAAGCACACAGCAAGGTTTTCATGCAGAACTACAGAAAGGATGGGAGATCATAAAATAATCAATGCTAGCCAAAGCACTAAGTGGTATTCACTTCTAGATTAAGGATTCGGATTAACATAAAGACAACTATATTTAGAGAGGCCTTTCAAAGGAACAATGGTTAACATTTCTTCTGACACTGTAGTTTAACTCAAAAGTTCTTTAACTGGTACTTTGGGCTGAAATTCTCCATTTTGTCCAAAAGAAAGCGCTTTGACAAACACAGATGATAGAAACCAAGGTGGATCAGCATAGGAAGAATGACCACCGTAGCCGTCTACATTCACCTTTTCTGCAGTGAAAACAGTGGACATATATAATTTATCTCACACCTGAGGTATCCTCTACCATTGTTAGATGCAGTACATTGAGGTCGAGACCGCCCTAGGAGTCCGCAGAGGTAAGCCATGGTACAGTAGTATTCTCAGTAGAGTATGTCGGTGGGCTTTGGAAATACCTGAATGGACCTCTTAGCTTTGGTGACATTTCTTAGTAGAAATAGTAGTTGCCCCCATAATTGCAACAACATTTTTTTGTACAATTAAAAAAAAAAAATCTGAGCTGACGCGGTCAACCATCTGCAGGAAACAAAGTGTAGAAATATTCAACGGAGGAGGGCAGCAGTGGACATGATGAGTGACATTGACATTCTCTGTACCAATAAAGTGGTGGAATGATTTGGATTAACAGCAATTGATGGAACAAACAATTAGTGATCCTACCACTTTATGCATGGAAACAACCAACGGAGATATGCACATTTCACGTCTCCAGAGAGAAAGATGCTCAACGGGGCATCTGACATGTTTTTCCTATAAGCTTCGAAATAGTACATGAAGTACTATAGAAAAGGCAGACCTTATAGAAAATGGTCCATTAAGACCCCAGGGGAAAACCAGCAGGAAGTAGGAGAAGTCTGCTTTCCGTCAACAAAAATAAATGGTGCACTCATAAGTAAGATTTCTGTAAGCCTATTAAGACTTGTTACATATCCAAAACTAGTTTGCAACTTAATGTGGAGAAGAATTGCTGTTTATAACCCTAGAAAACTCAGTGTTTTACACAAATATATATATAAGGCAGTCTTGCTCCAACAGACCACTCTGCTTCCCAGAGACCCATGGACTCTCCCTTTCATGGTACTTGACATCATTGTTGTGTTGTTTCATGGGTTGCAGGGGTTACCGGTGGCCCAGGTAGGGAACTTGGGAAAGCACTTTCTTTGGAGTGATGTGCTTCGGAACCTGTAAGAGGGCTTTCCTACTTGGGCGGAAGTGGGCTCTGTTTGCCATGAACAGAAGAGGCTTTATGCTGGACCACACGTTGGTCTGTCTCGCCTGCGAACCACAGATCTGCCTGGTCTTCAAGTGTCTGTCCTGCACGTTTCCAGCAGGGCATGGCAGTATCCTCGGTCTCCCTTAATCCTTGGTGGGCTCAGGGTCCCTGGCTGTTTTTCCATGCAAGGTGCTACTAGGGTTGGTGATAGCAAGTTCAATTAAAGCGCTTAGCTGGGAGCCTGTTCCCATGCTGGTGCAGACTTGTCAGCTGTTCTGGTTCAGTTTCCTATAAGCTGCACAGAGCCCCACCCTTTGGCGTAAAACTGGGGTCAGCTAGTCTGCATGCATCTTGCCGGGTGTAGCTGGCTTAGCAGGCAGGGGCTGGATTTCTGATGTTGCCTTGTACTTTGGCCAGCAGCTGGTGGAAGGCCCTCTGAGTTGCACATGTGCTGCCTCCCCTTATACTGACAAGCATGGGTTCGAATCTCAACCTGGCATGATCTGCAGCCTCAGCCCCCTCATTTTTAAGAGGTTCTGGTGTTTATTTTGACCTTTAGAAAGAGAAGGCAGCTGTCCTGCACCCTAATGCATGTGCCCCCCCTAAACATTCTGTTTTGGTACGTTCTCGCTTTGTAAAGATTGAGATGAGAAGATCGACAAGCACTCTGAGGCGTGGTATTTCTCATCTGAGTCCTGACTACCACCCTGCCTGGCATTTCCTTGTTCAAGCACAGTAACAAGAAAGTAGCTTCATAGATGTCGGTTAATGGTGATGCCTTTTTCTAGCTCCCAGAGTGGAAGGAACTAGGAATGGGTGTATTTGTGTAAAATGTTCCCTTTCTCAAGATTAAGGTAGGTAAATCTGGTGCGACGAACAAGGTAAACATTACTTTGTAGGGTCTATGATGGGGAAGACTAGGACTTGGAGTAACAAAGATTACCAGTACATAATCTGGGCATACACTAGCCATGTTACCTTCAAATACCTCACAGGTAGTGGCGGCTCATCCGCCTCACTGCTGTGAGTAGAGAAAAAAGGAAAAATAAAATAATAATACATGTTATTATCATTTTATTTTTCTTGCTGAGCCAAGTCCAAGGCGGGGCGGGCGGGCCATCCGCGTGGACAGCAGCAGTGGTGGCACTGCAGCAAATGCGTGTGTAGTTTTGGCTGACCGTCTTAGGACGGCCAAACGGACATGCACGTTTTGATCTCTCCACCCAAGCTGTGTTGCACCGCTGGGTGAAGACAGGCACGGGCTCGCAGGTCCAGACTGAGCGTCAAACCAAGCTGCTCAGACCAATCCTGGTGATGCTGTCCTTCATGCTGGGTATCACCAGCATGAGAGCAGCGTCTGGATTGGTGTAAGGAGTCGAGAGGAGCAGAAGTGGACCGAGAACGGGGCCAGCAGGTAAGTGTTTTTCTATTTTTTAATGAATCTTCCCCGTGCTGGCCCCTTACTTTTTGTTCACAGCAGCCGCTCCTGCTCAGAGGGAAGGGCTATCCTTAGTAAAGTAAGAACTCACGTTTCCCAGGTCACGTGTGAGCAGATTACCCAGTCAAGGTGTTTTATTTGCGTCCTGATGTACAGTCATTCTGATCTTATAAATTGAAGAGGCATCAATCTAGTCTGGATGAGTTACTCGGGCATGGACATGGGAAATGTAAAGACAAAATGTAAAGACAAAATGCACAGAGACAAGTTAACAAGAGGTATGAATCCCTCTCCGACATAATGCATTAGCTAATTCTAATATACATTGCAGCTTGTGCAAAGAATAAAATGACATTCATTCTCCTAAAAGTTTGATATATTTTCAACAATGCTTTTGGTAAAAAAAAATATGCTTCATTCTGCTGCCACTCCATTTTGAAAGTTGCAGTGCGGCTTGTCACAAAGCAGTGCTTTGAGCTGGGTTGCAGGGCTTAAAAACTAAGTGCATTCTTGGTACCATTAAAAATAAAAAGTAGAACAAATGTTGGAGGCAACAGAAATGCTGTCACTTTTCAGCAACATCTGCTACAGAAAACACTTTGCAAATATACTATTCACAATAGGTGCAATTTGGGGTATCTTTACTAATTATAAAAGTGCTTTGAAGATCAATCATGCCTGCAGCACTACATAAACGCATACATTCCTCTTGTTATTATTATTACTATTATTACTAATAATAAAAACGTCCCTTTAATGTAATATCTTATACTTAAGACTTAAAACGCAAAGTTTAAAAGTGACATAATATAGCATGAACTGCTTCTGTAACATGAACCTGTACAGAGTGTTTTTTTTCCCCTTTTTTAAATGCTGCGACTGGGGTGCAGCATTTACACGCAGAGGGCATATTTAGAAACATTCCGGAATTAAAAGGGGCTTTTAATTCCATCCAGGATCCACATCTGTTGTGAGCACTTTAGCGTTTTTAACTAAATTGATATTCTGTAAACAACAACAAAAATGAAAGAGTCGGCCATACTCAGGAAATATCGCGGATCCCAAGTGTGAGAGCTCCTCGTCTTCAATTGTGAAGCCATTGCAGTTAACCTGGGGGGGAGAAAGGAGATTAACTGAGATCATAGAAGCCATAATCCTGCTGTAATTTTAATATTGCATATTACTTTATTTTCTCCGCCCAGATTTCATCAACTGCTGGGATATTTATTCTTAGGATAAATGCACTCATACAAGAACACACAGTACTTATAATTACAAATTAGAATTTAAGACCTGGGCAAAACTTGTACCCTTGTTAGACCCCGACTTTACTTATCCTGCACACTCCAAAAACAAACATGCAGGCGGCAGGAGCCGTCCCCGTGTTTAATGGTTATTAAAATGCAACCAAATCCCTGCGAAGTGGTTCAGGCCGGGGGAGCTGCCAGCTGCAGCCTCGCCAGCAGGGTTTAACCCGCAGATGTCTCCTGGAGCGGAATGCTGTTTATAGCAAGAGCGCCGTGGAGGCAAGAAGCTGGCATCTTGGCGCCCGCGCAGCTGAGGGCCCCACCTGGGAAGGAAGGGCGGGCTGGGAGTCAGGTGTGCACTCCGGAGCGGAGTGGAGGCCGGCGTCCCATCCCGCAAGCCGCGCTGTTACAGTAAGGGTTGGAGCCCAAGTCTGGCATGTGACACGTGTCACTCTGTCATGTGGCATATGCCACATCTGATGTGACATATGCCATAGATTTTCTACTTGGTCTTTCATTATTATCAGTTGAGCATTTCCAAAGGACCATGTTTCACTCTGCTAAAATAAATAAATTGTTTAAAAAAATAAAAATAATATTAAAAAATAATTTCCCGAGGTAGGGTTTGAACCCTGGTCAAAACTCACTCAAAGCCCCTGCACATCCACAGTGAGCCACTTACTCTGCTGAAGGTTCTCCAGCCAAAGGTATCTATGTCATAGGATAAGGATGTCAGTCCTTCCTCTATTTCTATTGTCTTTGGACTGTAGATACCAGAAATCTTCTCTCGATTTACATTCTTTAAATACAAATAGCCCTTCCTTTCATACAGTCTGCCACTAGCCCCATGCATTTCCAATTCTTACACAATCATCCACAAATTCTCATTCCACTAAATAAGTGATTTCTTTCATAGCAAACCTGTCCCCCCTATCCACGTGCCACCCAGCATGCCATTATCAATGCCTGACATGCACTATGAGTAAGGAGGCCATAGTTCTCCCAGATACTGCTAGGGGGTCTTTACAAAGGCACAGCTTTCATTTGTGGAATTTAGAAATAAAAAAAAATAAAAAAATAAACTGATTTCCCCCACCTGGGGTTTGAACCCTGGTCAAAACTCACTCAAAGCCCCTGCACATACACAGTAAGCCACCTACTCTGCTGAAAATTCCCCAGCCAAAGGCATTTATGTCATAGAATAAGGATGTCAGTCCTTCCTCTATTTCTATTGTCTTTGGACTGTAGATACCAGAAATCTTCTCTCGATTTACATTCTTTAAATACAAATAGCCCTTCCTTTCATACAGTCTGCCACTAGCCCCATGCATTTCCAATTCTTATACAATCATCCCCAAATTCTCATTCCACTAAATAAGTGATTTCTTTCATAGCAAACCTGTCCCCCCTATCCACGTGCCACCCAGCATGCCATTATCAATGCCTGACATGCACTATGAGTAAGGAGGCCATAGTTCTCCCAGATACTGCTAGGGGGTCATTTACAAAGGCACAGCTTTCATTTGTGGAATTTACAAATAAAATTTAAAAATTTTTAAAAAAAAACGATATTCCCCACCTGGGGTTTGAACCCTGGTCAAAACTCACTCAATGCCCCTGCACATACACAGTGAGCCAACTACTCTGCTGAAAGTTCCCCAGCCAAAGGCATCTATGTCATAGAATGAGGATGTCAGTCCTTCCTCTATTTCTATTGTCTTTGGACTGTAGATACCAGAAATCTTCTCTCGATTTACATTCTTTAAATACAAATAGCCCTTCCTTTCATACAGTCTGCCACTAGCCCCATGCATTTCCAATTCTTACACAATCATCCCCAAATTCTCATTCCACTAAATAAGTGATTTTTTTCATAGCAAACCTGTCCCCCCTATCCACGTGCCACCCAGCATGCCATTATCAATGCCTGACATGCACTATGAGTAAGGAGGCCATAGTTCTCTCAGATACTGCTAGGGGGTCATTTACAAAGGCACAGCTTTCATTTGTGGAATTTAGAAATAAAATTAAAAAAATAAAAAAAAAACGATTTTCCCCACCTGGGGTTTGAACCCTGGTCAAAACTCACTCGAAGCCCCTGCACATACGCAGTGAGCCAACTACTCTGCTGAAAATTTCCCAGCCAAAGTTATCTATGTCATAGAATAAGGATGTCAGTCCTTCCTCTATTTCTATTGTCTTTGGACTGTAGATACCAGAAATCTTCTCTCGATTTACATTCTTTAAATACAAATAGCCCTTCCTTTCATACAGTCTGCCACTAGCCCCATGCATTTCCAATTCTTACACAATCATCCACAAATTCTCATTCCACTAAATAAGTGATTTCTTTCATAGCAAACCTGTCCCCCCTATCCACGTGCCACCCAGCATGCCATTATCAATGCCTGACATGCACTATGAGTAAGGAGGCCATAGTTCTCCCAGATACTGCTAGTGGGTCATTTACAAAGGCACAGCTTTCATTTGTGGAATTTAGAAATAAAATTAAAAAAAAAAAAAAAAAAGATTTTCCCCACCTGGGGTTTGAACCCAGATCAACACTCACTCAAAGCCCCTGCACATACACAGTGAGCCAACTACTCTGCTGAAAGTTCCCCAGCCAAAAGCATCTATGTCATAGAATAAGGATGTCAGCCCTTCCTCTATTTCTATTGTCTTTGGACTGTAGATACCAGAAATCTTCTCTCGATTTACATTCTTTAAATACAAATAGCCCTTCCTTTCATACAGTCTGCCACTAGCCCCATGCATTTCCAATTCTTACACAATCACGGCACAGGGACCCCCGGTGCCACCCAGATTAGGACCCCCCTGGCATAGGTAGAATAGGATGAATGAAACATCTGGCCCGCCATTTTTAGGACAGCTTCTGGGCACCCTCTTCGTTCAAGTGGGTCTCCTGGAGGCACGCAATGGAGACGCCATGGCGTCGGAGGAATGAAAGGACCCTGTATCTTTTAGTGCAAGTGCCCAATCCACGCACGTTCCAAGTTAAGAATTTAAACCCCATGACAGGAGATCACGCCCAACCTGGACATATATTACAAACGGCGTGTTCCGCCACCCACGGGCCCAACCAGCATCCAGGCCGGGGGACCTAGCCCATCTGATCAGCCATTCAAAAAACAGAAACACAGTACTCTCGATGCCAGCAACAATTTCCCCTCCCAACCCCACCAACCCCCAAGCCCCCCCAACCCCACAACCCCCCCATAACATCTACCCCCACCCCCACCCACGAGCAAGATGACAGCAACAACAAAACACGCTATCCTGCCCTCCCCCTGCTGGTGCCAGGATGTACACAGCCACCCTATTCGTCCCATCCAATACACACACACACACACACCCAACCAAACACCACCCACCCCCCTTCTAGCTCCCCATGGGACCCAGACGTACAGGAATGAACCTGGGCTTGGCCGCCGGCATCAGTCCCAAAGCAGGGCCCTCCCCAGCCAAAATAAAGACAGACACCGCCACATAAGGTCGTTCCAACGGGATACAGGTCCTACGCTCCTCTCCGTCATTCAAGCTCGAACAGCACGGCTCCCAGGTACCTCATACAAACTCAAGGCCCAGCACTAAAGCCCCCAAAGCAGAGCACAACACTCTTCACTCCAACAGTACCTTACGACAGAGCCGTCCCCTGCAGCAGTTCAGACATTCCAGTCTCTGGGATCACCGGAGCCGTAGAGTCTGTACCTGGCACAATGTCCTGCAGGGTATCTGGAACCAACACGTCCCCAGGGGCGGATGCGCCCGAGGACTCTGGACCATCCCTTGCCAAGGAAGGTCCCAACGGCTCCGCCTTCCGCATCGTCGTCCCTGGGGATGGTTCCCCCAGGTCTCACGGGGCCCCCCTCACTCTCCCGAGGGCATGTCGTCACCCCTGTATCTCCTGCCACTCCCACACCTCAGCGGGCTATTCGAAGAAATGCGCCCGGCCCTGAGATATCACCTTGACCTTGGCCGGATATAACAGCATATATTGTAGCTTCATCTCCTGGAGCTTCTGCTTGACTCCCAGGTAGGACTTCCGCTGCTCTTGCACCTGTTGGGTGTAATCAGGATAGATGCATATGTGGCTGATCTCAATGGTGAGAGACTCCGTCTACCTCGCCGCCTTCAGAATGCAATCCCGGACTATATAGTTCAGGATCTTCGCAATCAATGCCCTCGGAGGCTCCCCCGGGTGTGGGGGGTACCATGGCCCTATGCGCCCGTTCGATGCCAAATACATTTGATAGCCCATGCGGGCTTCAAGTTGTGCGCTGTAAAACCGCCTCTTATGCTTGATTTAATAATCTATAATGTTGTGCCTTCTATAATAAGAATCTAGGACACGTTTAGCATTTAAATGACTACTTTAACAATTGCGATACAAAAGGGGATGATGGACGGAGCGTTTGAGCAAATCAAACACTCACCCCCAGTCAGCTGATCTGGGTTTAATCCATCACCATTCTTTAGCCCACTCTCCCACCCCAGTTCAGACATGGCCATATGCAAATCAGTCTGACCCTGTGCCTCATGGGAACAGTCCAGCCCAAACTGCCAAGCCATGTCTTCCCTGTACCGAAAAAAAACATCCTGGAACTGGTTTCTGGATAATCAGCCATCATCAGCCAGCCTAGCTTGAATCCAGTGGCAAAGTGAGCAAGGGACCCAAGTCTGGGCACACCCTGCCAACTTAGGGTGAACAAAGCAAAACCAAAGGGGATGATGGACCGAGTGTTGAACGTTGCAAGCACTCACCCCCAGTCAACTGATCTGGGCCTTGATCATCTTACCTGTCCACCCTGCAGCTGACTGCTTTTTTAATTGGGAAATTTGAGCCCCCCCTGAATCTCACTAACTAGGCCAGTCCCCCTGCTGGGGATGCCACATTCATGCCTGGCACGTAATCAGACACATAAGGGCTTGATTTGCTTGATGCACAGAGTCAAGTTTACTCTTCCTGTGAGTTCATGTCCCCATTACATTAAGGTTGTTGAACTTGTTACTGTGCCTACTACATAATACACTGCAACCTACAAGCTGCAGGCTCTAATCCCTAAAGTATAGTTAAAGGTGACTGAGCCAGCTGCACAGGTCTGCTTGTGATCTCCAGGTTACACATCCCAGTCCAGTTACGGTTACTCAAAGGCTCAGTTTACTGCAGAATAATGTAAATAAACTGCAGATTGCACTTTTGAATTCACATAGGAGCTACTCAGCCTCTCACTCTTCTAAGGTGGACACAATCTGTACATTGAAATATAATGCTAACATGAAGTAGGACTCAGGTTACTGTGGGTGAGTCTCCAGCACATCTTTCATAATAACCATGTATCTTTCAAAATACTCCTCTCTTATTACAGTATTGCTGGGGGGACTGGTGATTTACATGGTGAGCTCAGGTCACATTCCCTACTTTCCCCAGTTGGAGCAGTAGGAATTGTAAAGCACATTTTCACCCTGAAAAGTACATTGGTACTGAAAAACAGATGTTCATTGTTCTCTAACTCAATAGTGCTCCTTTTATTAACCACAGAAAGAGGAAAGGCTGAGTCAACTTACCAGCCTTTGAACCTGTGACCCTGAAGTCAAACACAGATCTCTGCAGTTAAATGTGTGAGTCCCCAGAGCCACCAACTGAGCAAAAGCAGCAGGTCAAGCAGTGCACTATTGATAGTGTTTGGCTACAGACAGAAGTAACTGCTAATGAGTAGGCCTTGGCGGAGTTCGTGGAGTTCCGCATGACTGAAAAACTCTGCTGTGCTGCGCGGACTTTGGCAAGCAGCAGAGTGCGTTACGTTGCACCATTCGCACTGATTTTTAGAACTTGGAGTTTGACCCGTGCTATAAAATCAGTGCAAAAGGTGCAAGCACAGCGCAAGAGGGTGCAGCTTCTTTCTGCTGCTCGAGTTGATGTTCTACTAGAGCAGCAGCTTCCTCAGTGCGAATGGAAGGTTTCTCAACGGAAGCGGTAGCGACCATCCACACTGCCAGCATTGAAAGATATCGCCGGGAGGTGGTCTGGGGTAAAATTCTCCCCGCTTGCAAACTTAATGTTGGTGAGCGCAAGTAAGTAAAAACTCTGCTCTGCAGAGTTTTTCAGAAATCCGCGTGCTACGCGGAGCGTGGAGTGGGAAAAACTCCGCAAAATCAATGAGCGAAGTAGAATTTCATGCTCAGGCCTACAAAAGCGCTCCACACTATCAGGGTCACTGCATATTCATTTTTTTACATTTTGCTGTTGAAAACAATTATATCAAATGTGAAGTGACTGCCATCTTCTACTTCATAACTTGCAATGCATGAAATAATGGTATTGTTACCTTAGGTATAACAGGCAAACCACTTGTGTTGGCTTTGTCAAATGCTTCTTTCTGTTCTTATCTTTGTGTGTTGCCCGTCACGCCAACACTCCGTGAAAAAGCATTGGCATAGCCAATATGTCGTGCCTTTGGGACCTTATAATTATTTGGCCATGCAGCACATTATCCTGGGTGCTATAGCATCTACTGTTACTTCACGGGATGGGGGGAATGGCTCCCTCACAGCTGCCCCATCCCGTAAAGGACAGTGCCCTCACAGCCATTGTTAGAGCACAGTGCTGCTACAGCTGCTCCAAGCAGAAAACACACAGCACTCCTGTAGCTGCTGTGAGACGTTGGCCTGGCATATGCTGTCCACTATTCTAGTGGGCACCTAGCACCAGTCCAAATGACCCTCATTGATGGTAGAATGTGCGTGCCCATACTCACACACGCACACACACCCATACACACACACTCACACACACCCTCCACCCCCACCCACCCCCCCTCTCCCTCACCAACAAACATTGCGTGCTTTTTCTTTCCCTCCCTCCTCCTTCTCTATGGCTGGTCTTCTTCCGTCCCTGCAGCGCTGTTACTGGTAGAATGATGCATGTGCTGTGGCTCCTCTGGGTCCTCGGCTGGGCCAGCATGTACTCACAAAAAGACCCACTGGTCATCTTGGACACGGACAACCGATCTCTCCTTCTTCACCGAGTTCTACGCCTCGCCACTGGGCACGAGTTGCAGGCCACGCCGATGTGCATGGTCACGGCTTGCCTCCAGCGTGCACTGCTCTTTCCCTTTCCCTTGGTTTTCAATCGTGGAGCTCAACGCTGAGACTACAGTGCGGAGTCCTTTCCAGAACCAGGGAAAGCAAACGTAGTAGAAGAGGGTACGTGGCATAGCCCTTGATGAGCAGCTGAGGAAGAAGCCTACCAAGCCTATACCCGATTATGAGTTACAGCTCGACGTCCGGCCCTGAAGACGAGCTATGCAATAGAGACCTACGACAAGCCAAGGAAAAGCATAGCGGCGAGACACTGGGTCCAAGTGCTGCATTAATTAGGTGAGAGCTGCGGGTTTGACGAGGCAGCTTGGAGAGGACGGCGTTGGAGACTGGCCCTTACTAGTTGTCTACAGGATCATTGGGCAGATGCAATTGCATTTTCGTTGCAGAGCGGAAAATCCCCCTGCTCTTTCTAGCAGTTGCTCCTAAGCGATTCCTGCACGCACCAAGTTCATTAATGACTCCTGTCAGGCCGCCTTCAAAATGAAAACGCATTTTCAGAGCTACCTTTGTTTCGAAATCACTCTTTTGTTGACTTATCAGCTTTTTTTGCCTCAGAGTGTCCAGCTGTGTTGAGCTGACACCTTCAGCCGACACACGTACACGCAGGCGGCCTTCATCAGTGAGGTCAGCACCCCCTCGGGTGTCCCGTGGACCGCTCTCCTCCAGTCTAAAGCCTCATTTCTCATGACAAGGCCCAGTTCTCTTCCAGAGTGAGCCAGTCCAGCACTTACAGTATTCACATCAATTTATACAACGTATGCTTGGCACACAGCGGGGAACCGTGGGAGCCATACCAGTCAAAGCATTTGCAATGCAATAGGTCTCACATTTACACGAGTTTAAGCTAGTGGCATTGTAAATGACAATGCATTTTATTTATGTTTTAAAAAAGAAAACATAAATAAAAGCCAGTTATTTGCAATGTCAATTGCTTAAACTTGCGTAAATGCCAGACCTATTGAATTGCAAATGCTTGTTTAAAATGCCATTGTACTCCAAAGTACGGGGCAATCCTGTCATGTGTACGTATACTTCTGGTGCCTCAAAGAATAGCATACGGGATTGGTACACCACCCTCAGCTTGGCTAGATACAGCAATGCATAGGGAAGTTTCTGCTCACCTAGTTGGGCCTTGTCTGCCATAAATTACTGTTGCTTCTGCTGGACTAGTCTTGTGTACTCATGACATTTGAGGATGCAAGTGTTTTTGAACATCAGGTGTTCTTTGTCTGGATTGATTTCAAATCATGTCTCCGCTGTTGTGCTTATTCAAAATCTTTGCAATGAAAGGACTTGGTCTGGCTTCCCGGGGCGACTTCTGCATCATGGCCCTGTGTGCCCTTTCAACAACAAAATAATAGGACAACAACTATGGAAGTAGCCAGCCGGTGAGCCACTTAGTCAGGAACTCTTCCATGCTCCCCATTCATTTTGCATAAGCTTTATTCGATAGCAATTATCATAAAAGCATTTCACAGTCACATAAAAGTATATAAAATGAATATTTCATATAGTAAAAACAAGTTTTTAAAACCTGGCTATACCGTCCACTCTAAATTTACGCTTAATATCTTAATTGGCATTTGCTCATTAGGTTTAAAATTACAGATTAGCTAAAACACATGTCCCATACAAAACAGTTAATCTTCAGTACTTTGCAAATAATTCCTATGTGTAAATTATCTCTCAGATCCACAGATTAGATGGTATTTATTTGCACATTACTCCTTAATTATACGGATAATCCACGCACACCCCAGGTACTTTGTAACACCACATACTAGCGAGGACCTACTTGAGTCACTTCTCATGATTCGTAGAGCATCAAGGAGGTTTCTAGTGCCCAAATATAATACATATAGGCTTGATCCATTTGGCCCTTGCTTGCTTGTAGGCTGGGCAAGCAAAGACTACATGGTCTACAGTTTCTTGTTGTGCATCACAGCAGGGGCAGTTATATAGGTTGGATGTTGTTGGGTCCCATTTTGCCAGTTTGGTATTTAGCCTTACTGACCCTAATGTAAACTGCATATATAGTGCCCTGTCTCTGTGTTTCCTGATAAAATCTAGATAACGTTCCAGGGATCAAACTGATTTATGCTGGATGAACTCTTCAAATAGTCAGACAAGCATTGGTTTATGTAAGACCTGGTGATTTACCCAGTTCCAGTAATTCTTTTTTAACTCTCTCTTAGTCGGAGTGACCTGCTTGGCCCAAGCTTTGGCTAAGCCCAGCTTGGTCAGTAATTCCTTTAGATCTTTAAGCCACTTAACACCTTTGTTGTTATCAAGGGTAATTAGCTCAGAAAGGACCGTCGCATAGCTATGGAGTTCTGGGGTGCGTCTTAGTCTTATCAAGTATAGAATAGGGCAAAGTATATCCACCTCGCTAAAAGTGTGTCTGCCCATGTCAGAGAGTATGGGCTTGAGTGGTGTATTGGTAGGGACATAAGGTGATGGCAGCATATGGCAGTTGGGGCAGGCCACAGCTGGTTGTAATTGAATTTTGGGAATCTTGCACTGCTGTCACTGCGTTCTCTGAGTCTTGTTGTGTAACTGTTCTTTGCATTAGGGAAGCTTGCGCTCTTGTTGTCAAAGCTATACCTGAGTTATATGCTGCCGAAGCCAAAATGATTGACTCAGTCTCCATGAGGGAAAGGGCCGAGAGGTGCGCCGGGGCGGGGATGCAAAGAGGAGGAACACGTGTACAAATATGGGTAGGTTTCTCTCTCGCACACACAGCAGTGTGTACAGATGGCTGTGTGAATGTTGTCTGTGTGTATTGCTTTGTGTCTGGCTCAGGCACTTTGAAGCTGAAAGTTGAAAGAGGGCATAAGGTAAATCTAAGGTAAATCTACTAAAACGTATATCAAATTCCCACAAGCCCAGCGGTTCTGCTGCCTCAAATTTCCATAGAGCCCTTTTTTTTACACTGTGGCATTTAAAATCTTCTGTATATGTGGTTCAATGTTTTTCTTCCAATCCTGACCCAGCTTGCACTTAATACAATGAAATTCCATGTACTGGAATACGGGGAGCTCCTTTTAGGACAATTGAATGCTGATGACTAGTAACAACTTGTATAGATCTACAATATTCCAATGTTTACACTATTCAGGTGTTTGCCTATTGTTCCTTCCTCCAATTGTTTATTTTAGAACATCATATTATAATTGGGCGGAAATACTGCTCTAACAGCTTTATTATACTTCTGTGTATGCCAATGCTACTTATTAAATGGCCACCCCTCTCTCTTATAGGCCTGTGTTTCATTTGCCAGGTAGTGAAATCCTGCTCTCGTTGCAGTGCACATAGCAGCCAATGTTTCAGATTCCTATGAGTGCCATTTTCATAATTTCAGTCAATTTAGTGTAATTATGAGTGGCATTTGAACAACTATGAATGAAACTTTCTGGAGAGCAAAATCAAGCAATGAAGATGAGAGAAACATAGGAGTATCAGACATTTCACATAGAGCACTGGAATTGTCCCTTTTCAATGCATTAGTGATTTTAGCAAATTTGTTTCCAAAAATTGTGCTTTAAATGCAATTTTGATTTCATCTTTTTCAAA
The DNA here is from genome assembly GCF_964263255.1 of Lissotriton vulgaris. Classification (NCBI taxonomy): domain Eukaryota; kingdom Metazoa; phylum Chordata; class Amphibia; order Caudata; family Salamandridae; genus Lissotriton; species Lissotriton vulgaris. The sequence continues at coordinate 1,687,124,794 of NC_141694.1, read as the reverse complement.
ATGTTCACTGGGCAGGGGAACCTCCTATCAAAACCTTCCTATGAGGAAGGAAGGCTCCCTTGCTGAAATTAGTTTGACTTTTTTGCAGTTCCATTTGAGGATGTTGGTGGAGCTAATAGAGGAAGTGGGTGGAGCCAGTGGAGGAAATGGGTGGAGCCAGAAAAAAAGTAGGTGTGGACTCCGACAAAGATTGGAGCACCTGCACTTCATATTTTACAAATTAAGCACTGGCTGCTGGTACAGCGGCAGAGCTTCTGATGGCACCCAGGAGTCACACATTCATTCCCAAGCCAGTGTTAATGGGTAGGGAAGAGCCAAATATGAGATTTTTCGTTGGTAAACCAGATGGAGATTCATGCATGACACTTTGGCGGCAGCAGCCAAGCTTCACTAAACTTGTTACTGCTTGAAGGAAGCTTCCCTTTCTCTCCCAGACTTCTATCAACTACACACCAGGCCCCCACATGTCTTCACCCCTCGCTTAGAGCAGAGGGTATGTGTATGCAATAAAACCGCACAGGAGTTTACTAGTAATGGCAGTAATGGCAGTAATGGCAGTCTACTGCATGCTACTGCAACATGGCCGCTTCACATGTGATTTTATCCTTAACCCAGTACTATGCAACTTGTATAATCAGGCCTATTTCTACAATAACACAGAAGCAGAGATGTTTGTTCATAAATATGACGAATTGGCGAATATACTATTAGTGAGACTCATTACACAGGCACTCACAGATAACATTCATTCAATGCAAATGTTATGATCCGTGGTAAAGGTCCATTTAGGACATAAAAACATGGCCGTGACTACGGAATGTCAGGTATGGTTTAGTGCTGTTTGTTTTTTAGTCACACCCAATTTGCAGGTCACTACAGGCTGCTTTTAAAATAGTACATGCCACAAAACTCAGGCATGTGGTGTGGCATGTGACATGTTAAATACATGTGGCAGCAAACGGTAAACCCTTCTTTTCGAATGACGTTGGCAGAATGGAGAGCTTGTTTCGGGAAAAGAGATACTTACCTTTCGAAGGCGCTATAAGATTAACGACATAATAGAGTGTCTGGTTTATTTGCAGCATTTCTAGTGCAAAACCGGAACATATGCTTACTTTGGATAGAGAAAGCAGTGGCGTAATGAAACTTGAGGGGGCCCCCCTGCGAAGCACATGGAAGGGGCCCCTCCCTGGTGGCCCGACTCACCACCTACCACTTTGCGCTACCACCCAGAACTCTAGTATATTTTGATTTGACTTCAGCATGACATGGCCACGTTTTCTATCATGTTCACCAGTACACCACGTAGTGTACCTGTTTATTGTTGTCAGTGCTTTCAATAAACATTATCTGATTCAAATAGGAAAACCAAACTGAAAGCAGCAGATGCAAAGCAAAAAACAGGTTCTCTCGCACTCGGAGTCGCTAATGCAGAACGAGAAAGGGCCCAGGCCAGATACCGTTCCTTACTATTTTTATTTGTAGTTTCATTTACTGCCTACCAGACCCTGTTGTGACCAAGGCAAGCGCTTTATATAAAGAAAGGACAAATATGTGATGGAATCGGACAAAAGCGTTTTAGACTTGGAATCCTAGGAGATATTGCTGGAATAGTAGGGGGTCTGAGTTCATTTTTGTAAACCTCAAAAGAGGTGTGTGCATCGGATGGACTTGGCTAGGCTCAGACTCAGACCCTGACATTGTCAACTCCCTTCCCTCAGGCTTCCTCATTCATCGTCTGGACCGCCCTAAGGGAAAAGGTGGAGGCATTGCCATAATTCATAAAGACCAGTTCTCATGCCGTTTTCAAGGCAGTCCCCTCCTTGACTGTGAAAACGTCATGTTCTCCATCCAGATCTCCCCTTGCCAAACTATGTCAGGCTTTCTCATCTACCGCCCCCCAGGACCACTCGGTCAATTTTGCAAATCCCTTACGGAGCAAGCTTACACTCTGGCCGCTACCAACTCTTCATGTTTGATCCTGGGCGATCTGAATATCCATTTCGATAAAAAGAAAGCCAAATCTACCGCCGACCTGATCGCAGACCTCGAAATTCTTCAATTAAAATTACTAGGCCATCTTCCCACCCACACTCTAGGACATCTGTTGGACCCGGTTTTCTCCAACATCAACGATCTCACTGTCCTCGACCCCATCCCAGTCCCCTGGACCGACCATCTCCTAATTCCTTTAAACTGGCAGATTACTCGCGCTCCTCGCCCCACGGCCCCTCCTAGCAAGCCCTCACAATCATGGTCAAAACTAGATGTCGAAATCTGGAAACAACATCTTGAGAGATCCCCGCCTACTCTTGACACCAACCCCATCAGTGCTGATGCAGGATTCTCAGCTTGGATAGGCGACACTCTGGACAAAACTCTCCCCAAAAAAATCTCCTGCAATCCACGGAGTAAAGCCACATCCCCCTGGTTCACTGACAAATTACGGCTTCTAAAAAAAGCTTGCAAGAAATCAGAAAGAGACTGGAGAAAAAACTTTGACCTTACTAGAAAAACTGAATACAAAACTACTCTTCTCACCTACAAAAAAGCAATCAAAACCGCACAAATCAACTACTTCGAGGACAAAATAAAAACATCCACCAACTCCTCTCGAGAAACGCTTCAAATAGCCAGGAAACTTCTCAAAATACCAGAGCCCCCCCCCCTGGTTGAACCCTCAGCCACCCGCTGCAACGAACTTGCTGAATTTTTTAATTCCAAAATTATCAACATCATCAAATCACTTCCCCCCTACCTCTTTGGACGCCCACACAGCCCCCCCGGCAATGAACGGACAATGTCCGCCCACAATATATTCCCGAAGGTCTCCATTAACAAGGTATAGATTACGTCTGCGAGGTTTACATTTCACTGGTGAGATTGAACCGATGTATTTGTTTTTTTTGTTTTCACAGAAATATTCCGGACTATGCCCAAAAAATCTCCAGAATGAGTAGATTGGCAGGCTCCCGGCTGAGTGAGTCCCCAGACCAGGCTTGCAGCACCAATTGGGCTCACCTTGCTTCAGTCACCCCCTGCCCCCGGTGTGTGTGTCAGCCCGGCTGAGACAGCTTCGCCGGCTGGCAACCCTTGAATTGCAGCCGCACCCGAGTACTTCACAGGTCTTTAAAAGACCATTTGCTTGTTAATGAGGCTTTTGTTGTGTTTTCACTCCTTCTTGGAGCCATTCTGCATATGGCTGAAAGAATCAGCCCCCCAAAATTTGTCTCTAGTTGCCCGCCTGCCCCAGACCCTACACATACGCAGTGTCAGTGGTAAGGCTTTGTGCATTGTGCGTTGGTCCTTTCCCACCCCTTTTCGACCCACTACGCAAATGTGCATGGCCCTGTTGGTTCCTTGTTTACACCCTAGTCCATGCCTGTGCCCCCTTAACTAACTGAAGCCGAGTGGCTTAGTGGATTAATACATCCACTGTAGTGGCCTGTGTTCTTGTGTTCACAGGTTCAAATTCCAGCGGGCCTTTTATCCTTCTGAGGTTGATAAAATGAGTTCCATTGAGTTGGGTAATGATAAACATCTTTTATTCAGTGCAAAGATACAATTGGGTGAAAGTGTGCTTTTCAAATACACTTTGTTATCTGCACACTCATGGTCGGACACGCCACTGGCAAAGTTTATATGTCACACTCGGCATAACTCCAGCCCCTCCGGTGGTACCTGCTACCTCTCTGTGGAGGAGCCTTTGTATGCCTTAAACAGTAAATTTAGGACTGCAGAAAACCCACCCACGCAGCTCTGGCTGCGCCTTTGTGCATTGTGCCCCTATGCTGAGACCCGCCTGAGCATAAGAGTGTGCAAAAAGTGGCACTCGCGGGGTGCAGGTGTCCAAGTGGTTTATGAACAATGAATGCATCATCAACTCTCTACATTTAAAGGTAGTCTGAAACTGGCAAGGGAAATTTAAGTAGTAACCAGTGGCGCTGGTGACATTTGAAAGTCATGGGACGTAAAATTAATGTTGTACTGCACTGTGGCGAGTGAGTAAGTCCGAACAACCTACATGGGGTTCGGGGGTTGTCACCCGAGAAAATTGTGAAAAAAGAGTGGACAAATGGTGCATTTTCAAGCAAATTTGAGAAAGCAGGAAGGTTAAGAAAGCAATTGTGAAAGTGCAGTTATTACATTATTAAAGAGATGTATGGTTGGTAGAGGACCAAGAGGGGGCAAAGCATAGTGAGTCCAACGGGTCCACTCCGTGTGTGCAGGGACAAGGGAGGGGGGATTCCCTTATCGTAACTAGGGCTCTGACACATCCAGAAGCTAGGTGTCATGCTTCATCATATGAGCCTGCCCCTCGTCAGGTCGGTGCTGCAATACCTGAAGGGCACCCAAACCGGGGCTCTTTGTCAGGGATCTTTTGTTCCTGCCCGTGGGTGCAGTGGGTGTTAGTCCTAAAACAATTTTATTGGGAGTGGTAAACTGCCTAGTTAAAAGAGTGAGAGGGGCACAAGACTAGTAATGATGTATCTAGTAGTGTATGTCCAGCTCTCAAGTGATCAACATGTTTCGTGCCATTATTGTCGTATGGATCAGGGCACTTCCTCAAGATTGAATAAAACGCTATCTACAATAAAGAGGTAAGTAAAATTATACGTACCCAGAACCCAGGTAGTTGACCTGGTCTGTATGTGAGATATACTCGCTACAGTGAGTCGGCGGTATGAAAAAGGACACTAGTTGGGTCCGGCGAGTTAACGCTTCTTGCCTTAAATCCTACCCTGCCACCGACACCGGCAGGAACAAAAGATCCCCGACAAGGAGCCAACGGTTTGGGTGCCCGTCAGGTATTGCAGCGCCGACCTGACGAGGGGCAGGCTCATATGATGAAGCATGACACCTAGCTTGCTGGGTGTGTCAGAGCCCTAGTTATGATAAGGGAATCCCCCCTCCCTTGTCCATGCAAACACGGAGTGGTCCCGTTGGACTCACTATGCTTTGCCCCCTCTTGGTCCTCTACCAACCACACACAGAGGAACTTCGTACTCTCTTTGCTTACTAGTCATTTTGGGGCTTGTACGTGGACGTCGTTAAACACGCCCCACAGTCCCTGCTTTTGTTGAATACATTTTTAAAGCGACATCCCTCAACAACAAAGGTAGCTGCTTATTCAGTATACCCAAGGTCATGCCGCCCACTGCTCCGAGCATAGGTGCCCGTGTTTCTAAAACTAAAATGCTGTAAAATATGTGTGTGACATGCAGCCTAACATACAGTCAGTTGCACACTGAACTATCTATGTATTGTGCTTAGTGCAGCAATACAGATATAAATACATAAGGAAGTCAGCTACACATACTGAAAATCGTTCCCTTATAAGTTATATGCATCATGTGTTTGGGGTACGCTAGATTCCGAGCTAACAGTGTACTATTAATGCATATTTTGTTTAACATAACAGTCCCTTCCATACCTGGTCAGCGGTAGTAAAGGCTATATATATACACACACTTACAATTAAAAGCACACACTCACTTTACAGCTCAGTTGTAAACTCTTTTTACTGATGCTCAAAAGCAATAAATATTTGCCACAAACCTTGCAGTGATTTGATCAATAAATGCCAATTTCCCAATACCCAGCTCCCAACCAACCTTTACAATTGCAGATTAACTCGTTGTAGTACATTTCAATTTCTTTCAGTGTTCCCATCCAACAGCACTCAACCTCTACACAGCACATTCAAAGCCCGGCAGCGAGAACATTACTTAAGTTGCAAACGTGTACAAGTGTTTGGAGTTGCAGCTCGCCTCTGTTCTGCAGTAAAACCGGTTAGCTGAGCTCGAATCTGGATTTATTCTCAGGGTCTGAAGATGTCATGGAGGTGATTTATCTCAGCCTTTCTTCATTTTGTGTTCCACACATTCCGCTCAGTATAGTGTCAGAAAAATGGGTTCATTTCAGATCTTTGTGTGCAAGCAGCTGTTAAGAGCGCACTCGTTCGTGCTCGGAGTTCACTAGCCTATGCTGAACAATCTGCATCTGTCCACGCCAGAGGTGCGTGAGTGTTTTCGGCATTACCCCCTGGCTGATAACTGAATCCATGTGAGTCTGTCATGACGAGGAAAAGTGGATGGCAGTCAGACATGTTTGAACTGGAAACAAACCAACAGTCTCTGTGCCCTTTCATGATTCAGAACTCTTGTTCCGCACACCCTTTGTTCCCTTGTCCTTACCCTCTGCCCTCTTTTGTACTGTTTCCTCCCTGTGCTTTTCTCTGCACTATTCGCTTCTCTTCGCCCTTTATGCTTCAGTTCTTTGTGCCCCTCTACACCCTTGGATTCTCCTGGCCTCTGTAACCTTCTATTCTCAGCGTCCTTGTACCTGTTCCTGCACCATGGGATGCTCTGGGTCTCTGGGTCGTTCAGTTCTCCTAGCCCTGGGCCCTTCGCCTTCCTTCTTGGGACCCTTTGGGCCTCTCTCCCTGGGGCCTCCATTCCAGTCTCCCTCCTGCACTCTCTGTTTCTCTGTGCCCACGGCCCATTCGTCTCACTCTCTCTTTCCTTGCATCCTCTGGTACGCTAGGCCCCTCCACCCTTGCCCTTGGGTTCTCTCACCCCCTCCCTCTGCATCTTGCAGTTCTCTTACTTGAGCCTTCGGATCTTCAGTCCCTCTCTTTCTCTGTCGCCCCACTCCCTTTAGTACAGTGGGCCTATGCAGCTTTCACCTTTCCCCCTCTACAACTTTTGGTTCCATTTGCTCTCTTTGAAGTTTTCTAAACCCCTCTACCCTTCAGTTCCCCGACCCGTGCACCCTTCGGTTCTCTGGGCCCCTCCACCCATCGGTTCTACTCACCACTGGGCCCTTCAGTTCTCTTGGCCCCTGCACTCTTTGGTTCTCGGGGCCCTTGCGACTTTCGGTTCTCTCTCTCTCCCAGCACCATGAGCTTCTTTGGGCCTCTGGACCTTTCAGTTCTCTTGTTGTCCTGCACCCATCGGTCCTGGGACCTGTTATGGCTGTCTGTCTATCTGTGCTCCCCTCGGCCCTGTCTCCCTTCTTGCACCCTATGGTTGTGTGGCCCTCCTGTACCCTACAGTTCACTATTTCCCTCCTATCAGCGGTGTCACTAGCGTTGGTGTCACCCAGTACGGGTAACTCGTGGTGTCACCCCCTCACGACTTATCCCGAATCCATGAATCTATGGAGGACCTCCTTCGAGTCCGCCAGTGCCAATGATTGCACTTCGCGGAGGAGAAAACGCCCATTGTTGAGCTGTGTTTTATCAGTGGCAGTTTTTAGATTCGTGCACAGCTGTCAGGCTCAATTCCTGTTAAATGCCCCCCTACTCCCTACGGAGACTCTGGTTCCTTAATTGGCACAGGGGGTTCAGTGGAAGAAGCTGCCATTCAGAGTCTGCGGCACGTTTTACGATCACTGTCTTCACCGCCTTGAAATCGGCTTTTTCCCATAAAAAACATTCAGTTATAAAATGCATGTTTCTGAATATTTCTTTCCCGTGAGGTCAGCAGCACTAATGTGTATTCTGTTAGGAGAAAGTTGTAATCAGTTTTCCCAGCGTACCTTCTTCTTACAACAGAGATGCGGCTCCCAAGGACACTGGGTGCCCTAATGAAATTACCACACCCACCTCCTGTTTTGTTGGAAAATAAATAAATAAGGGTGAACTATCACACACTGAGCATCGGTGTCAATGCTCCTGCTGCACCAGTGCAGCAGGTGACAGAACTCGTGGGAGGGGACACTAAAATAAAGAATAAACATTAACAAAGGCAATACATAGATGTAAATGCTTATTTTGAATGAAATAGCACTCGTGAGTTGTCACCTGTGTTCTTTGTGATGTTTGTGTGTTGAGAGTGCCTAAGTAATGAAGGTGTTTCTACTTCACTCAGCAGCGAGATTAGGTGTGGTATATTGCACCTGTTAACTACTCGTTACGTATAGGCGGCAGCAGTTGGCAGAGTAAGAGTAAATATATCCCCCATGGATAATAAGTAGGGCCTATTGCTCTCCAAGGTGTGATACTTTACTGTACTGTTGCATGTGATATTACACTACACACTTCAATTAAACAGGCACTAGTGAGCAATGTAATGTCACATGAATTATCCCACACGAATAAAGAGGCTGGTTGTCTGAGCAGGATTGACATAAGCCTCTCACATGAGCTAGCATTCTGCCAATGGCGCAGCAGGTGCGGTGGCACCAGGGCCATTGGCCTGTGGCGCCCACTGCATCCTGAATAATGAAGGATATTCCCACCTATCTGCAGTGGTCTGGGGGCTCATTAGCATTCACACAATAGGGCCAAAGGCACCCTGCTATGCCACTTAACTATCAGGTGGTATGTAAATCCCCTGTAGCACCAGCTGTGTACACATGTATTCCTAGGGCGTTACAGCGTCTTACTAATTCAGTAATTGTTGTTGCACTTTCAGTTATCAGGATTTTGAGAGTCGACTTTAGGGCATATTCCGTGTCCCGTTGTATTCCCAAACTCTTGATTTGTTTTACTTTTCACCACGCACATTTTGCAAGAATTTTCTTAAAAGTTTGCATTAGGAAAATTGGTTAGAAAAATAGAATGTGTGTGATAAACTTGTCGAAGTCCACTATACGCACACTTAACACAACTTTTATATCTTGTAACAACATCTAAATACAATCCCAAGAATGAGAAGGAAGGAATGGGTGGGGAAGTTGCTGTGCTGAATTGAAGTGTTTAAACTTTTAATTCGGGCATTTTTTGTGTCTATTCCTAGCGCGCCTTCTCTTCCTCTTCTAGCCCTGGGCCTGTATATCACACAGACAGCTCATGCCCGAATCCCGCCGCAGAGCCGTACCTGAGCCTCACAGCGCCGGAGCCGCCACTGTGCGTGCAGCATCGGCCCGGCCCTGAGAGCCACAGCAGGTGCTTCACCTTCAGACTCGGATGTGAGCCGCGCAGTCAGCATCGGATGCTGGCTGCGCAGAGCTACCTACACTTGACTTGAGCTCCGTAGCACTAGACTTGGACCATGGCGGTGACCGGTGACATCATTATTTTTCTGCCTCCCTGTTTTTAGTTAATAATAAATAAATGGGGTCTCTCTTTTTCTCTCCTTACATCCTTCAGTTCTCTGGGCCTCAGAGTCCTTCCGTTCCAGGGGTCCCGTCGCGGCTGGCAAGAGGGGGTGGGGGGGTTGGGGGGTGGGGCGGCGCAAGGGGGGAGCGACACAGTAATGTCAATAAAATTAAAAATAAACTTAACTTAATACCTCCCTCCCACTGCGTCCTTTGGATCACGTGCCAGCGCTCCTGCTGCTCCTGGCTGGGCCTGCCTTAACCTAGGCAGCCTCCCTCCCCCTCTCCTAAGCCACACTCCTCGGATGTGGGGGCGTGGGGCCCCTCAATAAATTCATCCCCTGTCTGATCTGGGCGGCACGAGGTGGGCCCCAGTCCTGGGTTAGCAGTGGCATCTGTTACGCCAGAGCCCGGGCGTGCGCATGGGCACCAACTATTTCAATAATTAAGAGGCCTGCTGGCAGTGCGTGCGCACAGCACCATTTCATTAAAGAAGAGGCCATGGCAAGCGCGCAACGAAGACGCTTGGTTGCTAGCTTTGCTGAGTGAGGGGGCCCCGCGGGCCCCTGAAGCCCAGGGCCCCCCGCACTGCAGGGGCTGCGTGGGCCTGTGTAACACCCCTGGGAGAAAGGTGTCAGAACACCGGGACATACGTCCAAAAACTGGGCCTGTACGGTCAAATACAGGAGCGCCTATTGCGTTGATTTCCGATTTTATTGATTTAAAGAATTGCTTTGTCCTTCACGTATAATTTCTTTTCCCCTGGATTTTCGGGTGTTTGCTGTCAGGAAAGCAATTGAAGCCAAGTGAAGTGGGTTCTGCGCTCAGGGGAGCCGGGGGTCAGGCATGCCTGGCATGAACAACAACCCTCTCAGACAAGTGCCCCTTTCAAAAGCACTTGTCTGAGAGGTAACTGACATTGCCTGCCCCAGATGAGCACGTCAGTCATCTACCAACCCAGGGTTAGTCCTTTAGTCTCCTGGAAGCACCCCCGTATTTAAGCGGTTCAGTGTCACAGCCCTTACATGCCAGATACTGGTCTTCAGGGCGCTATTCTTGCTGTCATGGCCATTGATTCACATACTCTTTCGGGCATGCATTTAGTCTGAAAACAGCACCGGGAGCCAGGGATTGCGTGTTTCCGCAAGTGCCTGGGACCAGCCTTGCGTCTGCACGAACGACGACTTCTTCTATTGTACAGCGCTCTGACACCTTCGGGTAAAGTCTGCGCTGCATAAAAATGCATTAAATAAAAATTAAATAAAATAAACCTGAACCTGCGTGTCTGTAACATACACTAGTAAACTAAGTGCCACCACCCCCACCTACCAAGTGGGGGTGTGCACTCTGCACTGCACACAAAGGCCCACAGAGGCTTAAACTCAGGACTTTAAGTGAGCCGGGTCTCAAGGGGTCTGAGCACCGGCAGCTTTTTTCAGGGGACCTCGAAACGGGTCTCTATCGGGCTCTGTTTTGAGCCCTGGTACAGGCGGTCCGTTTTTTCCGGACTGCAGTGACAGCAGTTTGCTGTCACTGCAGTCTGGAAAAAAGTGCAGGGCGCAAAACAGCCTGATAAAGACCCTTTTGGAGACAGTAAGCACATGGTTGTGCACTTCCCACACTGCTCACTTCTCACTACTCACTAGTGGAGAAGTGACGGCATGACATCATGTCAGGTGAGCGTTGTGGGGGAAGGGAAATCCTTTAACCACTTCGATGCTGATGACGAGCTGAGCTCGTCATGTAACGCGGTTTTTAGAAAACAGCCGCACAGCGCAAAAATAACCGCAGCAGCGATGCGGTTAAAGAGTCATTTTCTTTCTGGATTTCCCTTATCTTTCTGAAACGCAAGAGCAGCAACATTGTGGTAGGGTCAACAATGCTTTAATTGGAAACTTTTTCAATATTATATGTAACAAGCCATAGTTACAGCTTATTTATCCTATGCAACTAATAACCATTGACAAAGCCAATAGTCCTGACTTATTGTAGGTATGATGTTACTTGTTGTATCACATATCTGGATGCAATGACAGGAACCGCAAAATACAAGTCGGGTATCACATTATGCTAAGCACAGATTTTTAGAGTAAGTGTTTTAAAGCCACGCCCCTAAGTACACTGGCCACGCCCCTTTGAGAGACCCCCCAGTTTTTTCATTCTACTTAAAGTCCTGCTTAAACTGTCTGCTGCCGGAGTGCCAGTGCCACAAACGAAACCAAAAGCCCAGTAGCCAACCAAAAACAACGTACGCCACCAGGGCAAGGCCTCGCCACCTCGGGCTCTATGGATCGAATCAAAGTCACCCCCTACCGGCAGTGGCCCATCCCCCAGGTGTCGCGCAGTCAGTAGAGTACTACTAAAGTTAAGTGTAACACACAAGTACATTAATTAACGCAGGCTGCAGCGACAAAATTAAAAACACAACAGCCCCTATAAATATAATTAGGAGGTTGTTGTGGGTGGTGGCGGGATCGCTTTCACTTACCCGCGTGTTGTAGTTACCGTGACCTGCCCTGACCTCGATGTTCACTTCTCAAGGCTCCTCGTCAGGCTCCTCGTCTCGACTCAATACCAGGAGGACTGCAGTCAGGGCTCGAGTCGGGGTACCACGCGGGTGGACGGCGTCCCACCACTTATTTTACTGTGTTTTTACCGGGTGGACGCCGTCCCCCCTGCCCAAAAGATGGAACGGGTGCCTGAGTCTGCACCTGCTCGCGAATGAGAGCCTTCTAAATGCACCCAAGCCTCAGACTAATCTCCCCTTCCACCTCACGCCATCCCCTTGCCAGCATTTCTCAGAGCACAGCCGAGGCGCCAAGGCTTCAAAGAGCTGCGCCGTCAACACGCCGAGCATGTCACTTCCAGGGACACCGACAGATGCCCGTAGTGCCGTCTGTAATAACCGTGTAATCTGAGGAATGGGTCCTGCGTATAGTGTGTTCTTGTGTTTTGAGTGACTGCCACTTACTGCAGTATTATACTTCTACATGTATCTTGTGTGTATTCACACATTTCAGACGGAGACAGTAAATTTCGTGGCGTCACTTCCTGTTGTGACGTCACTTCCGGTGACACCACCTAACTTGGAGCGTCCCCCCACTTCTTTTTTTAGGACTTGTGCCCTGACTGCAGTACACAGCCTGGCAATAGCAATGATAGCACGCACAAGCCAGCCACGACGAAGCAAGCCAAAAGTAAAACTGGGAAATACTGGAATTTGGTGATCTTTGGACTCCTCCCCCAGACCCCAGCAAACCAATCACATGCAAAACAACAAACTGTTGCTAGGTCTGGTGGAAGAGGCAATGGCCACTGCCACACCCCCACAAAATCAAAGCCGCCCGGACTGTCCCGCCCTCAGCCATTGAAACTAATGGAGGGCCTCCAACTCCTCCCTGGGCCAAAGGGATAACGCCCAAATATAAATGCTATTCTGGCAGTGAGACACAGGCTGCACGCTCCAGTGTGTCGTCACTGCCCTGCTTTATGGCTCCAGGTCGAAGAAATCTTCGCCCAGCCAAAAGCATGTGCAGAACAAAGGCCATCCTCCACCACCCCCTTAAAAAAACAACATTTGAACATGTTTGTTTACCGAGCACAAGCAGCCAGCAAAATGCATTGCTAACTGCTCAGTGTTCCATCATGCTATTTGTTAGTCCCCCACAGTCCCCCACAGGGTGGGAGGGCGACGCCCATCTTGCCCGTGTACACCAGCCGCCCCTGGGTTTGACATGGTAGGGTTGTAACTTACGCCATTAAGGCAAGTTATATGCAGTTACTTTGCATGGATTTCTGTTGCTGGATCTAAGATCCAATAAGGCTGTGTGTTTCTTGGCATTGCAGGGTTTGAGACACATCGATGGCCGATCCAAGTCAAGTTAAGTCAAGTTAAAATTTGTATAGCGCTCTCCTGACCCAGAGGGTCTCAAGGCGCTTGAGGAGGGGGTGTTCGCTACTTATCAAACAGCCAAGTTTTGAGTTGTTTTCTGAAGGAGAGTTGTTTCTGTGTGAGGCGGAGGTGGGTGGGGAGAGAATTCCAGGTTTTGGCCGCTAAGTAGGAGAAAGATCCTTCCTCCCATGGTAGTTCTTTAGAAGCGTGGAATCGCAGCGAGGGCTTGATTGGAAGATCGGAGTTGCTGGGTGGGGGTGTAGAAGGTCAGGCGCGAGTTGAGGTATTTAGGTCCTAGGTCGTAGAGAACCTTGTGTGCGTGGCTGAGGAGACGGAACGTTATTCTCTTGTTTACGGGGGAGCCAGTGACTTCGGTGGCCTCTGACCTGAAAGGGGGGAGGCGGACTCTTTGGGTTCTTCCGGCGAGGAAAGAGATGATCCAATCCAATGCTTTTCCTTGTATCCCGGCGTTACTGAGGCGTTGTACTAGGGTGCTATGACAGACCGTGTCAAACGCTGCAGAGAGGTCCAGGAGGATGAGAGCAGCTGTTTCCCCGTTGTCGAGTAGTGTTCTGATGTCGTCTGTGGCTGCGATGAGGGCGGTCTCGGTGCTGTGTTTGGCTCGGAAGCCAGACTGAGAGGGGTCGAAGGAGCCGTTGGACTCGAGGAAGGCGGCGAGCTGACTGTTGACGGTCTTCTCTATGACTTTGGCAGGGAAAGAGAGGAGCGAGATGGTGCGGTAGTTCTTAAGTTCAGTGGGGTCTGCTGTAGGTTTCTTTAGTAGGGCACTGAGTTCGGCATGATTCCAGCTTTCCTGGAAGGTGGCGGTGTTGAGGGAGCAGTTGATGATATCCCCGAGATGGGGTGCTATGATGGAGTCAGCCTTGTTGAAGATGTGGTGGGGGCATGGGTCGGTTGGTGATCCGGAGTGTATGGAGTTCATCAAGCGGATGGTGTCTTCGGTGCTGATCGGGTTCCAGGTGCAAAGGGTGGTGGTGGGGGGCTTCAGTTCGGTAGTAAGGGGGGTGGACTGGTCGCTGAAGATGTTATGTATGTCAGCGATTTTGCTGTGGAAGAATGATGCTTGTGAGTCGCAGAGGTCTTGAGAGGGAGTGATGTCGCTGGAGACGGCGCTGGGATTGGTAAACTCTTTGACGATGCTGTAGAGTTCCTTGCTGTTGTGGGCGTTGTTGTCGATTCGATCCTGGAATGCTTATTTCTTGGAGGATCGGATCAGCTGGTGGTCTTTGCGGGTGGCGTCCTTGAGGGCGGTCATGTTGTCTGTGGTTGGGTTTTTTCGCCACGTTTTCTCGAGGGTGCGGCAGTTCTTTTTGGAGTTCTTGAGGTCGTCATTGAACAAGGAGGCTTTTTTGCTACCTTTGTTGTTGTGATGGTTTTTCAGGGGTGCTAATTCGTCAGCGCAGTGGGTGATCCATTGTGCGAGATTGACGGCTGCTTGATTTGGGTCCGATGATTTGGCGGGAGGGTTTTGGTTTAGCGATGTGGTGAGTTGGTCGGTGGTAATTGTGTTCCAGTTTCTGCGGGGGACTTGTTGTGGGTGGTGGTGGGTCGTGGTCTTTCTAAAGTTGAAGTGGACGCAGCTGTGGTCTGTCCAGTGGAGTCCTGTGGCGTGGTTGAAGGAAACGTGCTTGCTGGAGGAGACGATTGGGTCCAGCGTGTGTCCAGCGTGGTGGGTGGGGGTGTTTAGCAGTTGTTTGAGTCCGAGATTAGCGAGGTTGTCCAGAAGGGTGGTGGTGTTGCTGTCGTTGTTCTTCTACAGGTGGAAGTTGAGGTCCCCTAGGAGAATGTAGTCCTCGGAGGGGAGGGCGTGTGGGCTGATAAAGTCGGTGATGTCTTCGCTGAATTGTGTGCGGGGTCCTGGTGGTCTGTAGATGAGGGTGCCTCTAAGTGTGGTCTTGGGGTTGGTGTGTATCTGGAAGTGAAGGTGTTCGGCAGCTGTGAGGGTGTCGTCGGAGCTGGTCGTGATGCGGATGGTGTTCTTGTGAACGATGGCGATACCTCCTCCTGTTTGGTTGATGCGGTCCTTTCGGATGATCTTGTATCCGTCCGGGATGGCTACGGAGATGTCGGGCGCTGATGAGGCGTTCATCCAGGTTTCTGTAAGAAAGGCAACGTCCGGTGATGTGGTGTTGAGTAGGTTCCATAGTTCAATGGCGTGTTTGGGGACCGAGCGCGTGTTGAGCAGGATCCAATTTAGGTGGTTGTTGTTTGGGCTCTGTTTGGCGGTAGTGGTTGCAGTGTGGGTCCTGATGCAGCAGAACTTGCAGGATTGGCAGGTGAAGGGTCCATGGGTGCGTCCTGGGGCGGCTCGGTGGCAGTCGGGTAGTCGGCCGGTGTTAAGTGCAGAGAGGGTTGCGACATCGTACGTTAGGCGGGTGGAGTGGTTTTTGCGGGGGCCAGGGGGTCTTCCGCTAGGCGCGGTCAAGGCGCGGATGGACGTAGACGGGCTTACCTTTGGCGCGCCTTCGGCGCGCTTAGGGCGCGCCCGCTGCGCGTAAATGCATCTGTCATAAGTAGATAGTGGCGAGGGCGTAGCGAGGGAGGAGCAGCTGGGAGGCGGGAGGCGGGAGGCGGGAGCGGGGTGGCGAGTGGGGAGGGGATCGTACAGCGATGCTGTATATAATAAGACAGGTGCTAATTTCGAGCTACATGCAATGGCAGTGGGGCCAGAGCCTTCAACGACTCCAGGATACTGACACAGTCTAAAGAGATATTTTTTGTTCACAAACCCAGGTCTTCCTCCAGGCGGATAGCAGCACTCTCTGACCCGCTTCATTACACCACTACCCCATGCCAGCCATGAAGCTGTGGGGGACCAGCCGACCTCCACCTCATCGTAATGGATTGCTTAGTCAGGAGTAGGGGCAAGTCTATAAACCGAAGTTGTTCTTTCTGCGCCTTATGGAGCCGCATCAATCCCAAAAGGAATACTGCAGGAGTACGCGGAATGGGGACACCAACCATAGCTGATATCAGTGATAACAATTCTAACCAGTAAGACATAATCACGGTGCATTGACATAACATACATAGCAGGTTAGCATCTTATATTTTACATCTAGGACAGCAGTGCTGTGTGGCTGGGAAGATACGCTGCAGAAGGTGCAGGGTGAGATATGCCCTCTGCAAAAAAATGTATTGAATGAAGTTGAATTTGGCATTCCGTGGGATTCTCAAAGGGTATGCCAAGGACCTGCTCCAGTCCCCATACATCATGTCTGTACCCAAGTCTTCGGTGCATTTGTTGCTTAAAACATTCTGTGAAATTCTAGTTTGGTTAGTTATGCCTCTGTAAAGCCAGTTGGTGAGGTGTCGGCCATTCACTATCAGGTACGTTATGAAGACCATTTCATGGTGGGGAGGTTTCTCCCTGTGGGGGGACGAATGTTTCTTTACATATTGCAGAAGTGTGGCATGTAGTAAATCTAATGCATCCGTGACTCCTTTGCTCCAGACAAAATTGTCGTGTTCCATAAATGTGCTGTTGTGAAATAGGTCTCCCACTCTAGCTAAACCGCCTTCAGCCCAGGGGAGCAGTCTCAGTTTAGTGAGGAGGCCATTTGGGGTCAGGATCCCAAGTAGTGGTATGGTGTCAGAGTAAGGGAGGCAGACACGTGTGTAGTGTGTGGATTATTTCTAATAAATGAGAGCTGTGCGTAAAAGCAGCGAGCATCGGTCGGAATCTTAACCTCTGGTAGGATCAGAGTATGAACCCGTCCGCGATCCACATTGGCAGGTGAATAATTTAATTTAATGTAAGTTACGCCCTGACAGCCAATCTGAGAGCCACTGTAACCTAGTCCCCTTTATCAGTGTCCAGTTGCAGCTTATTCAGTCCTACTCTGCGGTGGCCACTTCCCCAAATCAAAAAAGAAAGAGTGATGTTCATAGTTAAGCAGCAGGGTCGGGATCACAACCGGCAAATTGGTTAAGAAATACAGTAGCAAGGGGAGGGCTACCATTTTCGAAATTGCCACTCGGCACATCTATGATAGCAGTAGGGAGGACCAGAAGGTTACATGTGAGTGTAGCGAGCGCATAGCCTTACCTAGGTTAACGTCAATGAGGTTTGGTGTTGAGCGATAAATCTGTATACCCAGATATTTTAAAGTATGTGCTGCGACTTTTAAAGAATGAGGGCCAAACTGAACCGTCTCTGGGCAATCCACTTGCCGGGAAAAAAGGCATAATACACACTGACATTAATTCTGATGCCCGAAAGCAACACAAAAGCATAAAAAATGCCTGTGGCCAGTGATAGAGAGGTGAGGTCTTAAGCATACAGAATGATGTCATCTGTGTATGCGGAGATAATGTGTGTTGTTTGGCCGATACGTATGGCCGGTTGTACAGCCGATAACCGTACCCTAAGGGCTAAGGCTCCAGGGCCAGCACAAACAACAGAGGAGACAGTGTGCAACCCTGCCGTGTGCCTTTTCAAACCGGGTACTCCTCCGAGATATGTCGCCCTGTACGGGCCCTTGCCCTGGGGTCCTTGTACAGGAGCCTGACCCACATTAAATAACCCGGCGGGATGCCAAGTAGTTCAAGTGCAGGGAATATGTAGTCCAATATGAGCATATTGAATGCCTGTCTCAGATCCAAGGTGATACAACCTGCGTGGGCTCTCTCCTTGGGGGTTGCAGTCATAACATGGTAAAACCTGCTGATGTTAAGTGAAGTGCACTGCACTGGTACAAACCCACATTGATCTGTTTGGATTAGGTTGTGTAAATATGGAAGTAGGCAGCCAGCCAGTACTTTACTGAATAGATTGTAGTCTGTAGTGATTAGAGATAGTTGGGGGGAACTCTGAAAGATACATTGCCTGGCGTGCTGGTTTGGAGAGAGACATTAAGAGTGCCTGTCTCATGGTGGGTGGCAATGACCCCGAGAACAGTGCAGCATTACACAGTTTCTCTAGTTGTGGCACAAGAGTATCCGCAAACGTGGCATTGAATTCGGACGGGAGGCCGTCCAGACCTGGGTCCTTGTTTTGAGGGAGGCTCCTGATGGCTGCCTTGATTTCAGACCTTGTGATAGTGCCAGATAGAGCGTCTTGCGCTGTTTTTTCAAATTGTGGGAACTGTGCGCCTGTTCAAAATGGCATCAAGGGGTCTTCCACCAATGGTGGGGGGGGGGAACTGTTACAAGTCTTGGCAATATTCACAAAATGCTGCATTTATATCCCATTGTATATTCAGGGTATCCCCAGCGCTAGTGGTTATCTCATGGATCAGGGAATGTGGGGGGTAATCTCTGAGAATACGTGCTAATAGCGGGCCAGCCTTATCAGCATCAGGCGGAGGACTGGCTGGAAACCTTCACCAATGTGCGGGCCTCGGGACATGGCCACAACAACAAGGCTACCGAAAATTAAAGGCCCTTTTCGCAACTGGTGGAGAGAGTAACGTTATACGAGAATAATGACACCGCCTTTGCCACTTGTGGGTCCACGCTCGGAGCTGATCCTGAGCTGACAGCAAGACACCATGCAGGCAGTTGCAGAGATCAGGGGTTCCCCGATGAAGAGAATGCATCTAAATCCAGCCAATGAGACATGTCTAGTGATGACGAACAGATATATGGCCTACAGAATTCGCAGGATTCAGTAGGAAAAGTAGATGTCAACCAGCAGACGGCGTACTTGATTGCATAAACGCTGCAAGCTCCTGTATTTGTATGGACTATAAATTGAGGTATTGGGGTGTATTTGTGGGGGAATGCTGTTGCTAGACGCGTAGACACCTGGGATGCACGCTGTTACTAATCCACAGTATTTTCTCAATACTGTGTTGAACACTGAAATACATGAGGGAACCGGTACGACTGAAACGTATATTTTATTGCTGATTTGTGAAATATTGCTGAGTTAATATTTGAAGTTTGCCCCAACTATATTGTATGTTGCCTGCGCATGGGGAGCCCCTGAGACGCTAGAAACGAGGACTGTACTCTAAAGTATAGCAGTTTGCAGCGCACCACCCAGGATTGTTTTGAATGTTATCTCAGATTGGGAGTTTGGAGGATGGCTGGTTACATTATCGGATTTTTGGAATTATTAAAGCATATATCTTTTTGTGAGAGGTCAACTGTTAAGAGTAGATTCATACAGTGTACCATGCTGCGAGTCAGCGAGCAAAGAACGGTATGTAATGATGAGCTGTGTTTAATTAACACAGCTGTTGGGCTGCCACGTACACAATTTCACCTGAATGCGTTGGAGGGTTAATGTCTTCAGTTAAGATTGGTACATGGGGAAAAGCTTCGCGAGCATCCGAGATGGCCGCGTGAGCTAAGAGCTCCCGAGACCCTCGCTGCCTCCTACATATATACTGAAACGAATCTGGATTATTCGGATGGAATATTGAAATGCAGACCCGGCAGAGGCACTAGCTGCTTTCCAAAATCGATTTGGACATTGGGAAAATGAATTACACCGATCGCAACTTTCTGGCCCACAGGGGTGGAAGGGCATGGAGCTCAAGTGGCACCAATACCCAGGCAGTAGTTGAAGAACAACGGCTAGCTGCAGTGGGATCGATGCCCCTGGTCAACTTTCGGTTTCGTTTTTGAGACCTCACTGGTGAGCGAGGGTGTTATCGACAGATTGAGCATCCGCCTCCGCTGGGCGCTTCACTCTGCAGTGTATCTACCGCAAGTACTTGGTGCGGACCGGGAGAAACCCTTTCTCAACCTGAACATTTGAATTCTAGTGGGCTACGAAGTGCGGATATTGACACCAGGTCGCACAGGGCCCTCCGGGGCACAGAACCCAATATGGCGGGCAAGCAAGACGGAGACCGGCGGAAGACCAAGATCACCGGCAGGGGCAGTGTGACGCAGGCGGATAGTATCGAACGATTCACCCAGCCGAGGGGATCACCCGGTACCATCCCTAAAACTACCGGAGGGGCGAATGTCACTTTTGAAGACCCAGAGGAATTGAGCCTCCAAGTCGTCATGGGCGCCATTGCTGGCATGAAAACTTCAATCGGACAACAATACGAGGCTCTGGCTTTAAAGTTGGATACCGTGGCTGTGAATGTCACCTTAATCAGGGCGGACCTCTACAAAACGAACGAGAAGGTAAAATCCCTAGATTTGGCCACAGCCAGTCTCACTACCGACGTTTCTGACTTGCAAACGGAGGTCCGTAATTTGCAAACTGCCAACGAACAGTTTGCCCGCCGATTGGAGGATTCCGAAAGGCGTGCAAGGCGGAATAACATACGCATTATTGGTATTCCTGAAAAATCTGAAGAAACCGCAACGGATATTTTTGTGGAAGATCTGGCCCTCAATCATCTTGCCCCCAAAGGCTTGAGTAAATTCTTCGCGGTGGAACGGGCGCACAGAGTGCCGGGCGGGAGGCCGAAGCCGGGTGCCCCACCAAGTCCTATTATCGCTAGGATTTTCAACTTCCGCGATAGAGACGCTATTTTGCAGGCCTCGAGAGTGGGTGCACCCGTCAAGTTTGAAAATACTACAGTGAGCTTCTACCCGGACGTCACTCAATCTGTCCAAAAACAACAATTGGCCTTTCAAGGAGTAAAAAGGCGGATGCGAGACATGGATTTGAAGTACGCTATGCTCTTCCCTGCACGGTTGCGGGTCGAATATGAGGACAAGGCCTTTTTCTTTGACCGCCCAGATGTGGTTAGTGACTGGCTTGACACTCTGCCCGTGAGAAGAGATCCGGCAGACCGCTCTGGGGGTACGGAAGACGGCGGATCGGCGCAAGAATAAGGAATATTGACTAGGTTCACTGAACTATTGCATAGTGTACTGCTGGGGGTCGCATATCGTATGTATAAATATGTTTTGCAGCTTCTACGAGGTGGCGGGAG
This sequence comes from Lissotriton vulgaris, assembly GCF_964263255.1. NCBI lineage: Eukaryota > Metazoa > Chordata > Amphibia > Caudata > Salamandridae > Lissotriton > Lissotriton vulgaris. Next base: position 1,687,103,986 of record NC_141694.1, on the reverse strand, counting down.
GGACAGGGACTCGTCCTCCTCTGGGGTTTCTTTCTGTAGACTAGTTAGTGAATGGGGCGACAGGCACACTGCAAGTTGGGGTGGCTGATGGGTCAGACGCAGAATGCAGGGAGGGGGGTAGATGCTTGGTTTTCTGGTTGGGGGGCGGGGGTTGGGTGTTGGGGTTTGATTTGGTTTAACACAAGGTGCCGTATCGTTTGCTTATTGTCCGCTGGTGATGCATCTTTCTCTGGGATGGGGTGGTGGTCACTATTGCGATGGGGGATAGGGGGTTGAGACTAATGTCATGGAATGTCAATGGTCTCGGGGACAGAATTAAAAGAGGGGTGGTTCTCCAACTACTCAAGAGAATGTCACCAGATGTGGTCCTGCTACAAGAGACACACCTTATAGAAAATTCCTGCTCATCCATGAGCAGACGAGGTTATCGTCTTGTCGCTCATTCGGGCTTCACCTCCGGGTCTCGGGGTGGGGGTAATGATCAGAGCCTCCCCTTGGAAATTGACGAGGTGATTTATGATGACAGGGGACGTTATGCAGTGATAGTGGGCAGATGGGAGGTAAAGACCATACTTCTAATGTCTGTTTATGTCCCACCTAGTCTGCAATAGTCCACATTTGAAGATATCGGTAAAGTATTTCTGAATCTCCCGGAAGGATTCCTGATAGTGGGTGGTGACTTTATTTCGGTTGTTTGTGGGAGGGAAGATCGTTATCCACCTAGGGACCTGCCGGGATCAAAGACTTGGCTGAGTAGGCTTATGGACACTTTGGGATTAGTAGATTGTCGGCGCTTGCTACACCCTGGGCAGACACAATACACCTTCCACTCCGGGCACATGGCAGCCTCTCTAGGCTTGATTATGTACTGATGCCAGCGGCGCAGGCCATGATGGTTAAGGAGGTTAGACATCTGCCTCGTGGCATTTCAGATCACTACCCGCTACTCATGGTGTTGGATACTGGTGTTGGAGCAGAAGGGAGGTTAGCTCCCATAAACCCATGGTACCTCCGCAACCCTAGGACCCGTGCAGCATTGGTTAAGTCTATAGAGCACTATTTACTTGAAAACTTGGGGTCAGTGTCTTCTGCTGTTTCACTTTGGGAGGCTTTCAAAACAGTTATCCGTGGGCAGGCTTTGTCGTTGATTTCCTGTGCCAAGAGGAGTAAACATGAAGAAGTAATCCGACTTGAATCCAAAATAGACGAGTTGGAAGAAGATTTGGAACATGATGTTACTCAGGAGAAATTTCATGCTCTTAGTCTCAAACAGAGTGATTATAAAGCACTGGTCACTGACGCTGCCAGATCCATGAGTAGAGAGCAGCAGGGGCGTTTGTATGATGTTGGGGATAAGGCAGGTAAATTGATTGCATGGCTGGACAAGAAGGAGAGAGCGAGTCGGGTGGTTCCGGTGATTGAAAGTCAGAGTGGTATGAGAGTTACTGACCCAGTGGAAATAGTGGAACGCTTCGCAGAATATTTTCAGGGGGTTTATTCTCCCGTATCGGACAGACCCGAAGAGGACTCGCATTTGCCGCTCATTTGCTTAAACTCTACTTGCCAACAAGGAGGATACCTGAACGCTGAACTGGGAGGGCGCTTTGCAACACCTAATCTGCACAGGAAAGGTCGCGCCGCTGGTGGGAGCTTCTCCGCAATCGGCGGACAGCCTGCACGCTCCCAGCGTGCACTAGACCTTGAGGCTACCTGTTGGCTCCACCGGGGGACTGCGAGGACCAGCAGCCTCTACACCTAACAGCTGGTGCCTCTTCCCCCGGCGGCCACGCCCCCCCATTTGCCTATTTACTTTTCGCGACACCCGCTTCGCGGGTGCCGCTCATTTGCTTAAACTCTACTTGCCAACAAGGAGGATACCTGAACGCTGAACTGGGAGGGCGCTTTGCAACACCTAATCTGCACAGGAAAGGTCGCGCCGCTGGTGGGAGCTTCTCCGCAATCGGCGGACAGCCTGCACGCTCCCAGCGTGCACTAGACCTTGAGGCTACCTGTTGGCTCCACCGGGGGACTGCGAGGACCAGCAGCCTCTACACCTAACAGCTGGTGCCTCTTCCCCCGGCGGCCACGCCCCCTAACTAGCTCACCATAAATTGAACAGACCCAAACGCACCGCGGGACGCACGCGGGGCGAAGCGCGGGCGAAGCCCGGGCCAAGGGCGGGCCCGTTTAAGCCCGTTCAAGACCGGGCAGGACTGGACTGGGCCACCCTATTTTCAGTTTGCTTTTATATTTTGCCACTGACAAAACATCTATTTAGGTCCCGCCAGTTTTTGCTATTTGGCCTTAGAAGTTTCATTGTACCTTACTACTGTTACGATCCTTATGGTACAATGTGTCCGAGAACCACAAGGAATACTGTTAAAAAGCAGGCTCAATCTGCAGCTGAGGTCATTGGGCCAATAGACCAATTTATAACGAAAGCTAACGATGCCATTGAGCAGGGTATCATTCTATTGGACCGGAGGATCTCACAGGACCTGATGATTGACAGACGCTCTTCAATGGGCTTACTGGCCACTGCAAAAAAAAACCTTCGTCCTGTTGATCTGCCCCCTCCAGTGACAGCACATGCAGAAATGCACACCGTCCCCCGCACAGTGGACCTATCTGCATCCCTAGATCTTTCCGAATCCCATTTCTCTCTTGAAAAATCTCCAGTTATTTTTGTTACCCAACCAGATAATCCCCCCTCCTCCCCAATAGCCAGGGGTATACGAGAAGGAGCAATTCCCAAAAAATTGAAGAAGAAGGCAACTACTAAGTCCCACCACTCCACCATTCCTTCTTCTACAACTATCCTTGCAACTCCTTCTGTCTCTGATCCTCCCCCGCAAATCTTTAACCCTTCAACCCCCACCATTCTCCTTCACTGTCAAGTGCACAAGCAGTGGATCCTATCTCTGTTAACCCGAATATCAGCTGTACTAGCTCCAGTAGCTATGACAGTGGAGGAGACATGGAAAATGGTAACCTTACAACTAACACATGTAGCAACGATAGCTTACTGCTTACCAGAATTGGAGATTTATTTAAATCCCACTTGGAACCAATGGAAAAGGCTCTACACTTGGTTCAGTCCCAACTAACTCAACTGTCTCTAGGACTAAACCAAAGTAAGGGAAACAAGAAGGATTCCAACTTGGCGCAAGGTAGGCCCACTACTTTAAACGTAAAAACATCAAAGCCTGTAACCTCTGCGCAGAATCCCAACACCAACAAACAAAAAGCCCCAGAGAAGCCTACTCAAAAACATTCTTTAGCACCTACAAACAAGCCGCAAACACCTCCCAAATCCACTAATCCCTTACCGTCACATTCTGCAAACAATCCCAACCCAACATCATCTACCCATTTAAATCCTCTTTCTCCCCTTTCTACCACCGCAGTCCCAACTCCTGCCCCCACCCATCCCAAAAACTCTACTGGATTCAATACCATTCCGAAAAACCATAAGAGAAGGACTCCCTCTATTCATCTCCCACCCGAGGCTTCTCCATATGTAGTAATAATGACTGGTGTTCCGGAACTCTCCCCAAACCAAGACGAACCGGTATGGTCTTTAAAAAACAAAGTAATATACTGGTTGTCCAGCAACATACCTCTTCCAATCTTTATGGACAACAGAGTTACTACAGTGCCTTGGCTAGGCAACGAACCGAAAAACATCCAGGGCGACTGCGTTATAGTAAACTTTGCAGATCCCAATACAGTCGAGCATATCTGCTCCTGGGGTGATCATACCTCTACTGAAGGGATAGCCCTCACAATCTGTCGTACTTCTATCCCCCGACTACACGACGTAACGCTGGTCCTCCGTGGTCCTGGACGAGGGTAGGGAAATGGGGTGGGATTAGAGATCAAGACCAGTGGTCTGGGTACGGTTTTAGCAATCCACCACCAGGCCACTTTAACAACTTTAACAACTGGAGAGGCCCACCATTATCCAATAGATATGACTGTTTGGATATGGTGGACTGACCACCAACTCTACCCATCTCAGACAGTGGCCCCAACAATGTTCCGCCCAACCCCAAACACTCCTGTAAGAGCACTCGGGGGGTCGGCTCTATTTTGCCACCCCTGTCTGGTACCCAGCCCGAGTCTTGTCCTCCCCAGCAACCCTTGACCCAACAGCCGTCAACTTCTACTCACCAGGATTTGTGTCACACTTTGTCAGCTACCCCAGTTGACTCACCTCTGAGCCAACAACCTATTATTCTTCAACTCAGTGATCCAAAACCTACCCTCTCCCTTTCCGTCCCAACCACTCAGTCCTTGTCCCAACCCCCACACTCCTCTGCTGAACCTCAGTTTTCAAACCCTATTTTTTCATCAACCCAGGATCTTCCAGTCATATACTGGAACGTAGCTGGCCTTAGATCCAAAATCCATCTCCAGTCCTGGCTAGAAGTGACCAATAAATATAAGCTAATCTGCCTTCAAGAAACCTGGGCAATTGATCCTATTCACATCCAGGGCTTCAAAACATTCCATCTTCCGGCCATACCGTCCACTCATGGAAGACCCAAGGGTGGCTTAGCCATTTACATTTCCAACTTAATTCCTTTTACGACCACGGAAGTCCCGTTAGTCTTTCCAATCTTTCAAATTCTCAAATTAGTTCCAGACAATAGTTCTTGTTATTATTTCATCAATATGTACAATAATTCCATGCCTGGTGACTGTGTAAAATCTTTGTTGGAAATCACTTTATATTTACAAGATCAGAAAGCCAAGAACCAACAGCTACAATGCCATGTTCTGTGGGGTGGGGATTTCAATGTTTATTTGTGTAACAACTATAACAAAGGTATTTGTGGGCTCCAAGACGAGCACGACGCCCCCCTGGCCCACTTCGCCCACAGTGGTGTTGGTGACGCTTTAAATAACTGTATTTTTGCTCTAGAACTTGAATTCGCGAACATTTTAGTGAGTCCTGCTGTTGAGTTCAAGACGACTTTTCACGGTAGAGGATTTAGCATAATTATTGATTTTATCTTATGTTCCCAATCTTTAAACAACCGATTGAAACACTTTACAACTGGTAAAATTAATGGCTATACTCTCAAATGGTCGATGATCAATCCCTCAGAGGCCACTAGCAAGATCATCCAAAAAACCCTTCCCTTAATCTATCACTGTTTGGAGATGTCATCATCCCCTCAGCTGATCCTCTCTAGCTTCGTTAAAATCTTAGAAGCCATCAGACAAGAGCTTACTCGCCAACATAAGACTCACGATAACGATAAGGATTCCAGTGGGTGGTTTGATTCCCATTGCCGTAAAGCCCAGCGTGCACTATAAAACGCTCTACACAATCAAGTCAGGGACCAGCCCCTAATTGCGTCTTTAAGAAAAAACTATAAGATGGCACAAAAATCCCGTAAACGGGAAATAAAAAATAATCTCTGGGCCCAACTACACCAGAGCACACTAAGCAAGGACTGTACCCTGTTTTGGAGAACAGTTAAGGCCCCTTTCCTAGCTGATGCAACTGCTGTACGGCATCTTGACGTGGCAGTACCCGCTGATAAATGGGTAGCACACTACTCGCAGATCTTCGGGGACCCCACCTTGACAACTGAGGCTCCTAGACTAGAGGCCGCAGCTGTCACTAGTAACAATATCTACCCTATTGACCTCCACTTCGATATAGTGGAGGTGACCGCGGCGCTGACCTCCTCAAAGACCGGTAAAGCGCCCGGTCCTGATGGTGTCCCCTTAGACATCTTTGTTAGCAACATAGACCTATGGTCCCCAATTGTTACGCAGGTCATGTCCGCAGTGACTCAGATCGGCCTTATTGATTCTTGGTCCACTTCTGTGCTCCTACCCATATTTAAAAAGGGAGAACGGGACAACCCAGCCTGCTACAAGCCCATCTCCCTCTTGGATTCTCTGGGCAAGGTCGCTGGCAGATTAATTCTGGAGCGACTACGGGACTGGGTCACAGAGAATAAGATCTTAACCGACTTACAGTTTGGTTTCCAGGAGGGTCTGGGCACTGTAGAACAGGCCTTAAACCTGACTCTGCTTATGGGTAAATACGCCTGGGCCAAAGGCGGTAATCTTTACCTAGTCTATGTGGACTTGAGTTCCGCATTCGACTGCGTAATTCATTCCAAGCTATGGGCGATCTTGAGTAATCTGGGCATAGATCTTGCACTGCTGAATTTCCTCCGAGAGTTATACTCGGATGCAAAAGCTTGTGTGAGATACGGCATCAAAGGGGAGCTTTCTGAATCCTTTAACATTGCAAAAGGCGTTAGGCAGGGTTGCGTCCTTGCTCCATTCTTATTTAACATCTACACTAATGGACTGGAGCAAGCGGTGCTAGTTGATAGTAAAGATCTCCCCTGCATAAACACCCGCCCAATCCCTGCATTATTATATGCAGACGATTCTGTCATCCTAGCAAGGACACCTAACCAACTACAGATTCAACTAGATAAATACTGCCAATTCATGCTTTCTCTTGGACTTAAAGTTAATAAGTCCAAGACTTTTGTTATGAATATTGGCAAGAAAGCCCAAAAATGCAAATCTCCTTTTATTGAGAAGACCAGGTTAGAAACTGCTAACACCTACCCTTATCTAGGTATTCTCATTGATAAGCATCTGTCCTGGAAACCTGCCATTTCCAGCAAGAAATTGCAGTTTCAACGCACAACATCGGCGTTGACTTCATTCTCAAGGAAACTGGGCAAGCCCGCCCCTGCTGTGATTTTGAAGATCTACCAAGCTAAATGCATGAGCGTGGCCACGTACGGGGCTGGTGTATGGGGCTATACGCCCGCAGATGAGCTTCAAATTATCGAAAATGACTTTTTGAAATATATATTAGCCCTTCCCCGAAGTGCTCCTACTTACGGCACCCATATGGAGCTCGGCTGGGAGTATCTAACTGACATCATTAGGTACCAGACGATTCTCCTATGGCATCGTATATGGACTCAGGAGCAATGTCATCTTACTAGGTCACTAATATCTGACTGTCTCACACTGACCTATTGGAAAAAGATTCCCTGGCTGTTATATGTTTTTACATTTTTGAATGATCTGAATTGCCCTGCATATTTCACTGACCCTGAATCTCTATTGGCTATACCTAGAAAAACTTTGAAAAAACTATGTGTCGCCCATTTAAGCGATTTACGTTTGTGTTCAGAACTTGGTAAAAAGTCAAATGTTCATTTAACGATGATTCAATCCTCCTATGGCATTCAACCTTATCTGTCTTTTTTTTTTGTCTAATTATGAGAGATATGTTTTAACCAGATTTCGGTTTGATGTATTTTATCGCCTTGTCTCACTGCCTGTGCCCTCTGATTGGTCACGTGAAATAGCTAACTGTCCATGTGATGGTCATACTCGCCAGTCAACCCTGCATGTAACCTTCTTCTGCAGTCTTTATGAGACCCCGCGGAAACGTTGGCTGGTCCCACTTCTCCGGCACTTAGGATTGAGAAGATGCAGACCGGCTCTTTTGGCACTTCAATACTTAGACACCCCGTATGTTGCCAAAACTGTAGCCTGCTACCTCAAAGCCTGCTTGAAAATCCATTCCCAATTACTGACCACTGCTCCTTAAGACTTCATTTCCGCGCAAATGACTACTGTGATAATATATTTGTGCATAGAGTGTCAGTGTTTAGTTGAACTTGAACGATTTCTTATTGTTTTGAAGCAATAGCGCTCCGCTTTCTTTAGTAATTAATGAGCAAATGGGATTTTTTATACTGTTGTAAATATTCGTTTTTAAATGCACTTTTTGTGATTGTAAATTCAATCGAAATAAAGTTACTTTTGACTGACTCACACTTGTTGTTGCAAGACATAGCTTTACCCCGCCTAGCTGACGAAGACAGGGAATTGATCGATGCTGTACTGACTGCTGATGAGATTGCGCTGGCGATCCGTTCAGTGCGTTCAGTCAAAGCGATGGGACCAAACGGGCTCCCTATTGAACTGTACAAACTAAGACCCGACAAGATAGCGCCATAACGCCGGGCTATGTTTCTTGAATCGCATGATGCGGGCCTCCTCCCCCGTGATCAAAGGCTCGCAACCATTGCAGTTATCCACAAAGAGGGAAAGCCGCAAGAACATTGTACATCCTATAGGCCCATTTCACTTTTGAACGCCGAGCCTAAGATTCTGGCTAAGGTTCTGGCGAATCGCCTGATAACAGTCATTGGTGATTTAGTCCATCCTGATGAGTCTGGCTTTATTCCACATCGCAATACCACACTGAACCTGCGGCGTCTCCATGGAGTCCTCGAGAGAGTGGCGTCCATACGTGAGCCGGCCATCTTGGCATCCCTGGATGCAATGATGGCCTTCGATACGGTGGAGTGGCCATACCTTTGGGCCGCGCTGGCAAAGTTTAGTTTCGGCCTGGGATTTATCAGATGGGTAAAACTGTTATACAAGGAGCCGCTGGCCCAGGTAGTGGTGAATGGCAAAGTCTCTGGCCCCTTTGTACTGGGGAGAGGCACGCGACAGGGATGCCCTTTGTCCCCTCTCCTCTTTGCTCTGGCCTTGGAACCGCTCGCTGCCTGGCTGCGTTGGCAGCCCTCGATGAGTGGTATCAGCTGGACCCCGGAGTTTGAGGATCACATTTCGCTCTAAACTGACGACATCCTTTTATATCTTTGTAAATCACCCCCTAGCAGTGTCTGGGAGAACTATGGCCTCCTTAGTCATAGTGCATGTGAGGCATTGATGATGCCATGCTGTGTGGCATGTGGATGGGGGGGACAGGTTTGCTATGAAAGAAATCACTTATTTAGTGGAATGAGAATTTGTGGATGATTGTGTAAGAATTGGAAATGCATGGGGCTAGTGGCAGACTGTATGAAAGGAAGGGCTATTTGTATTTAAAGAATGTAAATCGAGAGAAGATTTCTGCTATCTACAGTCCAAAGACAATAGAAATAGAGGAAGGACTGACATCCTTATTCTATGACATAAATGCCTTTGGCTGGGGAATTTTCAGCAGAGCAGGTGGCTCAGTGTGTATGTGCAGGGGCTTTGAGTGAGTTTTGAGCAGGGTTCAAACCCCCAGTGGGGGAAATCGTTTTTTTTTTTTTTTTTTTTAATTTTATTTCTCAATTCCACAAATGAAAGCTGTGCCTTTGTAAATGACCCCCTAGCAGTATCTGGGAGAACTAGGGTCTCCTTACTCATAGTGCATGTCAGGCATTGATAATGGCATGCTGGGTGGCACGTGGATAGGGGGGACAGGTTTGCTATGAAAGAAATCACTTATTTAGTGGAATGAGAATTTGTGGATGATTGTGTAAGAATTGGAAATGCATGGGGCTAGTGGCAGACTGTATGAAAGGAAGGGCTATTTGTATTTAAAGAATGTAAATCGAGAGAAGATTTCTGGTATCTACAGTCCAAAGACAATAGAAATAGAGGAAGGACTGACATCCTTATTCTATGACATAAATGCCTTTGGCTGTGGAATTTTCAGCAGAGTAGGTGGCTCACTGTGTATGTGCAGGGGCTCTGAGTGAGTTTTGACCAGGGTTCAATCCCCCAGTGGGGGAAATCGTTTTTTTTATTTTTTATTTTTTTATTTCTAAATTCCACAAATGAAAGCTGTGCCTTTGTAAATGACCCCCTAGCAGTATCTGGGAGAACTATGGCCTCCTTACTCATAGTGCATGTCAGGCATTGATAATGGCATGCTGGGTGGCACGTGGATAGGGGGGACAGGTTTGCTATGAAAGAAATCACTTATTTAGTGGAATGAGAATTTGTGGATGATTGTGTAAGAATTGGAAATGCATGGGGCTAGTGGCAGACTGTATGAAAGGAAGGGCTATTTGTATTTAAAGAATGTAAATCGAGAGAAGATTTCTGCTATCTACAGTCCAAAGACAATAGAAATAGAGGAAGGACTGACATCCTTATTCTATGACATAAATGCCTTTGGCTGGGGAATTTTCAGCAGAGCAGGTGGCTCAGTGTGTATGTGCAGGGGCTTTGAGTGAGTTTTGACCAGGGTTCAAACCCCCGGTGGGGGAAATCGTTTTTTGTTTTTTTTTTTTAATTTTATTTCTTAATTCCACAAATGAAAGCTGTGCCTTTGTAAAGACCCCCTAGCAGTATCTGGGAGAACTATGGCCTCCTTACTCATAGTGCATGTCAGGCATTGATAATGGCATGCTGGGTGGCACGTGGATAGGGGGGACAGGTTTGCTATGAAAGAAATCACTTATTTAGTGGAATGAGAATTTGGGGATGATTGTGTAAGAATTGGAAATGCATGGGGCTAGTGGCAGACTGTATGAAAGGAAGGGCTATTTGTATTTAAAGAATGTAAATCGAGAGAAGATTTCTGGTATCTACAGTCCAAAGACAATAGAAATAGAGGAAGGACTGACATCCTTATTCTATGACATAAATGCCTTTGGCTGGGGAATTTTCAGCAGAGTCGGTGGCTCACTGTGTATGTGCAGGGGCTTTGAGTGAGTTTTGACCAGGGTTCAAACCCCAGGTGGGGGAAATCAGTTTATTTTTTTATTTTTTTTATTTCTAAATTCCACAAATGAAAGCTGTGCCTTTGTAAAGGCCCCCTAGCAGTATCTGGGAGAACTATGGCCTCCTTACTCATAGTGCATGTCAGGCATTGATAATGGCATGCTGGGTGGCACGTGGATAGGGGGGACAGGTTTGCTATGAAAGAAATCACTTATTTAGTGGAATGAGAATTTGTGGATGATTGTGTAAGAATTGGAAATGCATGGGGCTAGTGGCAGACTGTATGAAAGGAAGGGCTATTTGTATTTAAAGAATGTAAATCGAGAGAAGATTTCTGGTATCTACAGTCCAAAGACAATAGAAATAGAGGAAGGACTGACATCCTTATTCTATGACATAAATGCCTTTGGCTGGGGAATTTTCAGCAGAGTAGGTGGCTCACTGTGTATGTGCAGGGGCTTTGAGTGAGTTTTGACCAGGGTTCAAACCCCAGGTGGGGGAAATCGGTTTTTTATTTTTTTATTTTTTTATTTCTAAATTCCACAAATGAAAGCTGTGCCTTTGTAAATGACCCCCTAGCAGTATCTGGGAGAACTATGGCCTCCTTACTCATAGTGCATGTCAGGCATTGATAATGGCATGCTGGGTGGCACGTGGATAGGGGGGACAGGTTTGCTATGAAAGAAATCACTTATTTAGTGGAATGAGAATTTGGGGATGATTGTGTAAGAATTGGAAATGCATGGGGCTAGTGGCAGACTGTATGAAAGGAAGGGCTATTTGTATTTAAAGAATGTAAATCGAGAGAAGATTTCTGGTATCTACAGTCCAAAGACAATAGAAATAGAGGAAGGACTGACATCCTTATCCTATGACATAGATACCTTTGGCTGGAGAACCTTCAGCAGAGTAAGTGGCTCACTGTGGATGTGCAGGGGCTTTGAGTGAGTTTTGACCAGGGTTCAAACCCCACCTCGGGAAATTATTTTTTAATATTATTTTTATTTTTTTAAACAATTTTTTTATTTTAGCAGAGTGAAACATAGTCCTATGGAAATGCTCAACTGATAATAATGAAAGACCAAGTAGAAAATCTATGGCATATGTCACATCAGATGTGGCATATGCCACATGACAGAGTGACACGTGTCACATGCCAGACTTAGGCTCCAACCCCTTCTCCGCTGTTATTCCTGGCTGTCAGAGAGGAGCAGCAGCGCTGTCCGTGCACCTGTGTCTCTAGGCGGTTACGTTAAAGTGACGCCAAGTGACCCGGAAGTGAAAGGCAACTGGGGCTGAAGCAAAAGTGAAGGTTCAGCACTCGGCTCTTTCTTGTTTAAGAGCATTACTCGATTGATTTTGATCAGATCACATTTTAGATGGGGGTAGTAAAGGCATGGGTGTAATATGAATTAAAGCACCCCCTGCTGTACATCATCAGGATATTACAAGTCACCGTGTTCCGTGACCATACAATAGGAAGGAGACCGAAGGCAGAGTTCCATTTAGTAGGTCAAGGTATGGTAGGCCAAGGTGACTTACAATATCCTTTTAATTAAGGACAGGGGGTATTTTAATCTTTATAATACATCATCACACAGCCAACCTTTCCAAAAACGGATGAAAACCTTGACGTCTGCTCTATCATGGTAATTTTTGGTCAGAAGAATTAAAGCAGAATCTGTACTGTGAAAATAATCACACCAAAAAGCAGTATGCAATTTCTGAAAATAATATATTGCAACCAGTCTAATGTAAGTCAGGCCAAACATATACGGAGGCTCAGATTGTGTCTAAACATGCAAAGATTTTAGCTGTTTCCATGAACAGCTCCTTTCTGCTGATCACTTCTGTTTAGGAAAACATATCAGAAGAAGAGAAAGCAAGTTCTCATTGTTTAAACGGCAGCGACAATTATGCTCCAAGATCTGACTTTCATCCTAGCTACTGAATCTGTCAGGTCGCATTGTAAGGTTAGAACTCAACTATAATAAGTTATTACAGTTGAGAAGCTATGTCATGTCTTTATTACACGTGATTAAAGTAGTCAGAACTCACCTGTAATAAGTAACTTAGAGACATGCTTTTATACTCTGACTCCAAGGGCCCATGTAATGTGCATGCTTAGAGGTTTTAGTTGTATGCATTCCAAAAGTATCAAAGTGATCGGGCCATTGAAGGAGGGTTATCTGAAGCAAAATGTGTCTTGACAAATGTGCAAACAGGTTTTGAGTTTTCAAACTTCCTATATGCCAACCAACATCTCATCTCTAACCTATGAACAGATTCAGGCCATGCTCATTCACAAACATTTTGCACTAAAACTTCGTTTGGAGTTACACATGCTGATTGAAACTGGTGATCAGCATGAATGTGGTTTAAGCCACGTGTCCACTTCAAATAAGATATGTTTATAAATTTGCAATAATATCTAGCAAACAAGATGATTCTTTGGCAGAGCTCAAACTGGAACTCTTTGACTAGGACACTGGATGGGCACCAAAGTCTATCACACTACACCTTGGCCTGGAAAATCATCAATGGTTGCAGAGGTCAAGTGGATAATTTCCAAAAACAGAACCACATGACTTTCGACCACTTTCGTTGTAAAAGAGTGAGAAAAACAGCTGAGGAAAATAAAGCGTGTGCCTGCAAACAATGGCATGCACTGGCATCAAGATAAAAAAACAGTAAACAAGAGCACACCTTCCAACAGAGACAAGCCTTCCTTTTGGCTACCAGGCAATGGGCCCAGTGGAAGCACACAGTGATATGTGTGGAGTTTCTGATGCTAATCGGGCCACAGAAAGGTGCTCGGTCACTTCCTTGTTCACCGGATGACGAACAAATCAAATTATATTGACTCCACTGAGAAGTCCAACCCACTAGCATCCATTACGAGTGGAGAGCCAATAGCAAATCAATATGATTAAAAAAATGATCATCCAAGCCATCATAGGTCACATAAGAAGAGACCATTAAAAGGTGTAAATATATCACAGTATCCAATAGGACCGAAGAAATGGAAGGAGAGTGAAAGACCAGCACATGAAGTGGTTACTATAGTTAACCCTACGCCCGTCTTGGTGTTGTTGCGTCCAGGAATCTCTCTTATTCACTGAAGAGACCACAGCGAAATATAACAAACATGACTGAATGATAGCACTACTCCTACTAATGGTAGATAACATTCACAGTCACTATCAGTGCATGGGACACTGAAAGAAGAAACAGAGGGGTAGGGTGGCACTGCTCTCCAACATTTTATCTTTCAAAGGATTAGATTACTTTTGTTGAATATCCCCCACTGTCAGGCAGAAATCACAAGAATAATTCACACCAAATTAATACAGATAAGCACCAGCAACCCTATGTAGATTGTCATTTTATTATGCAGACAATCCACCTCCTTGAGGGGTGTTCAGTTGTCCGGCACTCAGTGTGGACCTGCCATGGCATCACCCTAAAAAACGACATTACATTTCTTTTCAACTCTTGCGACAAATTTAGGCTGTTCTGTAAGCAAAAGACAGCAAAGTGTTCTCAGTAAAAATGCTCGACAATGGAAACAAGACCCGCTGAAGTAGTCTGTTATAATGACACTCCCAGTCTTATGGTTGTAGAGTGCATAGGATTATTTCTCTCGAGTACTGGGTACTGCAGGTCACTATAACTTTCCCCTTTTTTCTGTTTGGGAAAAAAAACCTCTTACAAATTAATGACTGATCCAGTGAAAAGTGCCATCTCTGGAATTGCAGGGTGTATTATCAGAAAGACATCAGTATGGATGGTCCTCAAGAAGACTGCATCTTCTGCTTGCATCCCTATTACTAGAACCCTGCAAGACAAGGCTGGGAGATGGCTAGCATACTTCCAAAAACTGTTAATTCGAGTTACCCTCAAAATATAAAAGCTTCAGTGACAAGTTGCTCATCCAAGAAACAAATCTAGACACTATTTGTGGTACTTGGAACTCTTTTCCAATGTAGAACCAACATTACAACCCGAATTCTGAGGCATTCCGGTCCGTACTGCTTTCAAGTGACATGCAAATCAATGACAGATAGATTGCTATGATACATGGTTATTTACCTGTCAGTGCTGTTCTATGGCATTGTTCTATTTCATAGTACAATATGCAACCACTTTCCTTTCCTAAGTGGATGGTCCCACGGGGTTTGTCCTTAACATGACAACAATTATAGATAAGTCACTGTGGAAAGAAGCACTGCTAATCACCGTTGTTTGCCTAACAACCAAACAGCATGGAAAGCCGGATGGACTGCATAAGAAAGGCCAATGGCATATACATCACTGATGCTCATCCGCTTTAAGGTGGTAAAAATAAATCTCAGGGTTCGGTAGAGAATATTGAAGAAAAACCATGAGAAATAAAAAAATATACCAATGCTGGAGTTCTAAGTTTACTAGCAAGTAATTATTTCTTTTAATGGTTCACTGCAACAAGCCACAGCCACAGATACTGGTCCCTTCAGTGAAACCATCCTCAGTAGGGAAGATGTGCTATGCCCCGTCAATCCGGTCTATTCTATGCGCATTAGCTCCAGCCTTAAGGCTGTTTTTCCAATGTTGGCTTGCTAGAGTACAAAAGCCTTTGACACATGATGTGTGAGGGGGAAGGAAAGATACTGCTGAACAAACCACATTAGTTGCCCTGTCCTTATGGATGGATTCAAGCAACAACTTCCTGGTTGAGACAATGGTCACTACAGACCTCTAGCTCTTCAAAGGACAGGACTAGAACAGTCACTAATAGATGGAACCCAAATCAGATATGGGGTTTTATCCACATAACTAATGTCAAGAAGTGTACGAGATTGAGGCGACAGAATACAAAAAAAGGCACTGTACAGGGGCGGCTTTAGGCATGTGCAAGTTGTGCACCTGCACAGGGCCACCAAACCCCAGGGGCCACCACGCCAATATAGATCCTTAATATAATAATCTTCTGAGGATGGATACATATTTGAGTGGCAGCCCCTGGCAAGGATTTGGCGGCCTCCGGCTCTGTTCCACTTCCAAACACCCTGACCCCCCTCTTCACTGGCCGCCGCGCTCCATCCCGCCCGGACCCCCTCTTCCTGGGCCCCCTCCCTACGCTCCCTGCCCAGGGCCACCATGAGCCTAGAGCCGCTCCTGCACTGCAATGGACAGAGCAGATTGATTTAGGTTTCTGCTAAGACAGACAACAATTCTCATTGTGTGCCAAGTCGGTGAATGAAATCATTACCCACACAAAATTTGAACTTTGGCTATGTGGTCAAGTCAAAGAATCAGCATAGCTTTCCCCATATGATCTTTTGTGATGAACACTCCCACAAAATAGCTTTTATAAAATTCATACGGTCATAGAAACCATTTATTTATGAAGGTATGAGGTCCACGTCTGCTACAAAGGTCACATTTCTAGCTAGAACACAAATAGGGAATTTAGACAACCTCATGGGAATATAGTACATTACAACGCAATCTATTACATTGCGTGCTTTTACAATGCAGTCGTTACAACGACCGCGTTGTTACTACGCGATGCATTTACATCGCAAATCATTACACAGACTTGCAGTAGGGGGGGTCTCTGGACTTGGGAATAGTATTATTTACTAATCCTACTCCAGTTTGCGCAACAGTAGGGAAGGTGTTGGAATTTATTTCCAATACCTCAGCGCCTCCTACAGCAAGAGGTTTTTAATGACTTGCGATGTAAATGCATCGCATACTAACAACGCAGTCCTTGGAACGACTGTGTTGTAATAGTACTGCCATATAATGACAGCGTTGTAAAAGCTGTTTCCCCCTCATGGCGTCCAGAGCACTGCTGATCAACGGGAAACATCTAAAATCAGTGGATACCAGAGTTTTACCCTCGCTAGATCCCAACTAAACCAGTGCCTCTCTTAATGCTATCATACACCCTAAATAATCATATTACAAAGAGAAGGTCAAACTGGACAACTGTGCCTTTCCCTATGTAACAGTAGCCATGACACTTGACCGCATCGGGTCTGGATCCACTCACCTGTGCAAAGAGGATTTCAAGGGCTGCATTATCTGGGTACGACAAGTGCTTTGAAAAAAAGTGATGAAGTGCAGCGATGTCATTCTGGATCAGCTCTCTCTTCTCATTGTCCAACTTATCCATATCTGGGGACAAACAAAAAGAGAATTACACTGCAGTGAAATTCTGTCTGCCAAGGAAGAAAACTAGGCTGCAACGTAAGACTTGCTCTATGTTTTTATCACCTGCAACAGGTATTATTGCATACAGTAGAAAAGATGAGGAAAACATTATGCGAGCAGCCAATACATAAAAAACCTTAGCCTATAGCAATTTAGACGCTTTTCATTTTGCATGAACTTATGGAGGGCACGGAGTGGATTGCTGGGTCTAAGAGAGGTAGATTTGGCACACGCTTCCTTGCCGACAAGACCTCTCAGTTAAGGGATGCCTCAAATAAATACGTCTTTGATTAATTAATATTTGCATATAAGTTAGGGTGATTCTGCACACTAAAAAAAAGAGTTTCGTTAAGGTAGCTACATTAGGCCTGAACTAGGCCTAAACTCTATCTTGGATTTCCATATGTGATTGCGTTTTCCTTTCTCACTTTCCGTATGCATTCAAAATGCGTAGACGTGAACTGCTTCTGTAGCAAAATACCACACTTGGTGAACTCAGCCTTCCTCGAATGTAACAATCCAAGGTTTTTCCACTCTCCCTGACTATGTCTCTGAGAGCCTATTCATAAAATACGTTTGCCATTGTTTTGTGTGTAACAAGATTTGTACTGTCACATCCGATGACATTAGTTCAAAAGTGCATTCTATAGGGGCGTGGCCAACAGCATGGCGGAGTGAGACGTGCTTCTGCTCGGCACCCGGTGTCCTGCACAAATCCGATGTTATAACGCTACCAAAACTTCCAAAAACCTAAAAACCGGCGACCGGACCAGTTTCGACACCTTTGCTGCCTAGGTCTCCGGAAAATCCTGTCGACTGAGGGCGCTGATCGGTTGCGAGGAAGCTTCGCTGGCACGAACTCCCTTCCCCAAGATGGCGGTCGGGACCGCTCCTGTAGCCCGAGTGTGACTTCGCCCTGGCCTCGGAGCCTGCGGCTCTTGGAATTCCTTTGCCCTCGAGACCTGGGGGAGAGCCCGGCCGGCAGTGGAGTGGCCCCCGCGCCCTCCCTCCACCCCCTCCCTGGTGGCTGCTGGCCGAGGGGCTGGGACGGCCGCTGACTGAGGCGGCCGAAAGAGACATCCGGCGGAGGACTGCCGCCCGACTGGGGCCTAGCGGCGGACCGTGCAGAGACTGCGGGAGAGCTGCCACGGGGGTGGGCCGCGGGACCTGCGGTCCGGGAGAGGCCGGGAGACGGAGACACCCGGAGGCTCCAGCGGTGGACCTCCCGGGGCCAGTGCCTTGACCACCCGCACCTTTGAAGCCTGCCCTGGTGGGGCATACGGCTGGTCGAAAGGGGCCCCGCCTGTGACGAAGACCACTCATCGCGAAGGGCCCTGATATCAGACGGCAGCCGGACCTCGCAACTCCTACACCGGTAGGTGAGTGAACGAGTGCCCTCTCCCCCCCCCCAACCCCCCGCCCCGAGGAGCTGGTTGGGGCCCCCGACCGAGTCAACCAGGGCCCGCATCCTGAGCCACTGCTGGCTGTTCGCGAGTGCCGGGGGGGGGGGGGGGGGGAACGTGCTGAAGAGGAGGAGGCCTCTGTCCCATAGGGAGACCCTGGACTACACCATCTGGGGGTCTGGCCTGCGGCAGTGCTTCTTGCCCCGGAGTCTCGACCCTGAATGCCTGCGCCCCTCCCGGAGAGGCCCGCGCTGCGAGACGTACCTGAGAGCGCCTGAGGTACCCCGCTGAGCCTACCAACCGCCTTGGGTGCCTGGGGATCGCGCTTCCTGAGCTTCCACGAGCAGAGTTTCTTGAGGGCCCTCCAACGCTGCTGACTACGAGGGAGAGAGCCCACTACCTGCGGCGGGTCCGAGTCGGTGCAGCGACCCCACTGTTGGTGAGACAGGGACACGCGGATACAGTCTTGGGTCTCCCCCCTGCCCTCGCCGCTCGGCCTGTGTTCCGCCTGCGGTGGCCCACTGGCCTGGAGACGAGTGGGGCGAGCTCCCCCCCCCAAATCCGGCCGCCCCAGGCAGCTCCTGACCACGACAGAGAGACGAAATGGGGAAAAGAGATCCGGCGGCGAGACCGGAAACCATCGAGAGCTATGCCACGACGCGTGCACAGAAGGAGGCGACCCCGGTGGCGCTGGGCACACGCACTGACACGGCCATGCCTCTAGAATGGATCCAGGCCGCTAGGATGGATATACAGGACTCTAGAATGGCGTTGGAGACTAAAATAAGTGAGGTGGGTTCTGAAGTCCACTTGCTACGCCAAGACTTCAGAAATTTGACAGAGAGGGTGACTACAGCGGAGACCAGACTCTGAGAAGCAGAAGATTCCCTTAGCACCCTCCGAAAAGACATGGCGGAGCTACAAGCTTCACACAGACAGCTGCTGTGGAGGGTGGACGATGCCGAAAACAGGGCGAGGCGCAACAACCTACGCTTTGTGGGCTTTAGAGAGGGCATCGAGAAGAATGATGTAGCGGCCTTTCTACGTACCTGGCTTACGTCGACCTTTCAGCAGGCCCAATTTTCGAACTGTTTTGTCATTGAAAGAGCGCATAGGGCCCTGCTGGTGAAACCGCCGGAGTGGGCGCGACCGAGACCGATCATTGCACGCTTCCTTAATTTTGCGGATAGGGACCTCATCCTGCGAGAAGCCAGAAAAAAAGGGGAACTTAGAATGGAAAACACAAATATCATGTTATTCCCGGACTATAGCCAGGATGTACAGAAACAACGACGCTCTTATGATTCAGTAAAGGCAAAACTGCGAGATCTGCACATATCATACATGCTGCTCTTCCCGGCAAAATTGAAAGTTATCTTTAAAGGCAGGTCCCACTTCTTCAATCGACCGGAGGAGGCCTGGCAATGGTTAGAGGAACGTCTCCTGCTCCGCAAGTCGAGGAGGAAGGTCGCAGAATCCGATCCGAAATGGCGGCAGCCAACTTCCGGAGGAGCCCTCCCAAGGCGCAAAGGTCCCAAATTCCGAGAATGAGAAGATACTCGCACTCGTCGCCCTGCCCGGAGCGCCCCGCGACAGGCCGGGGGGAACGGGGCCGGAATGCGTCTGTATATGAGAATCCGGTGCCGGGGTCCAGGTTCAGCAGTCTGGCACATCATACTGGCGCAGAGGTGGAAAACATGGGAAGTGAACACATGTCTGACGTGGAAGAATCGACTGACCCCTCGCTACACCCCCTAGTCGTAGCAATCCGAGAAATGGAACAAGGAGCGACTGGCACAGCGGACGATCATGACATGGAAACGCAAGATTCCCACTCCTGAGGAAGTACGGAACTGATATCCGAAACAGCAGTACACCGCTGCTGGGGGCACGCAAGTTACAAGCACTTTTCTTCCTGTCTTGACTTATACCATTGTTAGTTGGTTGGTTTGTTGGCACCTTTAGTGGCCCACGCGGCAAGGGTAGGCCCGCCCCGCAGTTAGCTGGACTGTCGAGTCCTGAGAGACCCGGTGGAAGCCTCAGTTAAAGCCTTTGAGATAACCTAGTTGGGGTTGCTAGTGGGAGGGTGACAGACCTTTACCACCTGAAAGGGATGTATGACGTTACAACGCATGCTTTTACCACGCATGCTGTTACAACGCAAGTACTACAACGAAAACCTTTACAACGCATTACACTTGGGGGTGCTGGATAGTGAATAGTTTAATTTACTATTCCAACTCCAGTCCCCGTGGACACTAGGGAAGGTGTTGGATAGTAAATTAAAACTATTCCTTATCCTAGAGCTCCCCCAGTGTAATGCGTTGTAATGGTTTTCGTTGTAATACATGTGTTGTAACAGCACTGCGTGGTAAAAGTTGCCTTGTAAAGGTTGCATACCCCTGAAAGTCCTGTAAGTCAATTGTTGCACGGATGGGATGGACGAGAGGAAAAGGTGGGGAGGGGGAGGTGGGGGTTGGGGATTTTCGAACAGTTTTGCAGAAGGGAAGTTGGGAAGGAGGGGAGGGGAAACAGTTAGTTGAACACAGTCATGTACATGGGCGCGACACGCTACACTCCTACACCAGGAACCGCCCACACCGTCTTGATTGTACCCTAGAATGGCAAGTGAATTAGCAACGCAACCTGCAGACCACGAGAAACTCAGTGTCCTGACATGGAATGTGAACGGACTTGGTAATAAGATTAAAAGAGGACTAGTAAACGCTTACCTTAAAAGAATAGGCCCAGATATAACTTTCCTACGGGAAACCCATCTTAAGGGTACCAACTGCTCCTTCATAGCCAGGGGACGCCATAAAGTTCCGGCACACGCGGGGTACACAACTGATTCCAGATGGGTAGCAATCATTATAAAGAACACCTCCCCGTTCTGTACTGCCTCGCACTTGGATAGACCCACTGGGGACCTGTGTAGGGGTTCAGGGGATATGGCGTAGACACACATACACACTGGTATCAGTGTACGCACCCCCCAAACTACAGGCAAACACACTTAAGACATTGGCCAACATACTTCTCGACACTGCTGACACCATTCAAATAGTAGGTGGAGACTTCAACGATGTTATGGACAGAGGGATGGACCGATCCGGGGTGCCACCCACGAGGGAGACCCAGACCCCCCTAGCCCAGATGATTACTACTATAGGCCTCACTGATGTCTGAAGGTGGCTACACCCGGGCCAATTGGCCTACTCTTTTTACTCGGCCGCACATAAGGAATTCTCAAGACTGGATTACATATTCATGTCCAGACAGGACTTGACCGTAGATACTGCTGCGGAGTACAAGGCGAGGGGAATATCTGATCACTCACCGCTGCTGGTGAAAGTGGGTCAGAATCGGGGTAGTGATGGGGCCACCTGGCGCCTTGCTGCATGGGACCTTAAAATTGCAACGGTGCTGAGAGGTGTAAGAGCGGATGCACGGGTGTACATAGCCGAGAATGAGGGTTCAGTTGACTCAGGGGTAACCCTTTGGGAAGCCTGGATACCTGTGATGAGAGACAGAATACAAAATAGACTGGGAGAGGAAAGGAGAAAACTCCAGGGGGAAGTGGCTGCAGTTGAACGGGCCATAGTAGACTTAGAGAGCGAACATCTGAATATGAGAAGTCTCGAGACTCTACGGAGGTTGGTGGATACACAGCGCCAATATAGGGAACTTGTGACTGATGAGGCAAAGACTCAAAACCTGGCCACCCTCCACCGCCTGTACGACATTGGGGATAAGTCAGGCAAACTCCTGGCGTGGCTTAGTAGAAAGGAGCGGGCAGCGAGATGGGTGGAACATGTCAGAGATGCGGAAGGGGTGCTAGTTAACACATTGCCGAGACTTTTGCTACCCACTATGAACGCTTCTACACCGCCAGAGACTTAGGCACGTGTGAAGCAGCTCTTCAATATATGGAACAGACTGATCTTCCCTCATTAGATCCTGAGGCCCTTATGACGCTCGAGGCGGACATCACGGTAGAAGATGTCTCTGTAGCCATTGCTAGACTAAAGTCTGGAAAGACACCGGGACCAAATGGTTTCCCGGCAGAATTTTTCAAGTGCACGGCAGACATTTTGGCGCCCCACTTGAGGAACCTCTTCCTAGGAGCATTTCAGGAGGGGAGGCTCCCCACAGACCTCTCCATGGCGACAATCATCCCAATTTATAAAGAGGGCAAACCACGGGAGGAATGTGCATCCTACCCACCCATTTCCCTCCTGAATACTGAGGTCAAACTACTCGCGACTGTCTTGGCGCTACGATTGAGGTCGGTGATCCCGGACCTAATACATTTAGATCAAACCGGCTTCCTTCCAGACAGGGACACTAAGCTAAACCTTAGACGCACCAACAACTGGCTGCAGGAGGTGAGAGTTAGAGACCCACCACACTGGTTTCTCTCCCTTGACGCAGAGAAAGCCTTCGATGCGGTCCACTGGCCGTTCCTGGAGGGTGTCCTACAAAAATTTGGCTTCGGCCCTAAGTTTCAGACTTGGGTACGGCTCCTCTACACCACGCAGCGAGCTAAAGTTAAGGTAAATGGGAGACTGTCACGCGAATTCCAGATCCAGAGAGGGACACGACAAGGCTGCCCTCTGTCACCCCTCCTATTCACACTCACCATCGAGATCCTAGCAGCTAGGGTCCGGCAAAATCCAGGGATCACTGGATTCAGAAGAACCGATACGGAACTGGCCCAGGAGAAGCTATCCCTCTACGCGGATGATGTACTCCTTTACATCACCAACCCGGAAACCACTGTCCCGGAGCTGTTCCTTGAACTGGAATGCTATGGTAGATACTCCGGCTACAAAATAAACTGATCCTATACGACCCCAGGGGCGGTGACCGCTGGACGACTTTGCCAGGGCAACTGATTACGACAACGGAGGGCTTTCAATATCTCGGGATTTACATCACCCTTAATAGGAAACTCTCGCTACAGAAAAATATAGAGAGGATCATGCTGAATTCCACAGCTGACATGGAGCGCTGGAGACAGCTACCACTTACACTCTTAGGTCGAGCGGCCATGTATAAAATGATTATTCTCCCCAAATATTTATACGCCCTACAGAACGAATACTATGTACTCCCGGAGACGCTGCTGCATAAAATCCCCTCGGATCTTAGGGCCTTTCTCTGGCTAGGTAAACAACCTAGAATAGCACTGACCACTCTCCAAAGGCACCAATATAGTGGAGGAATCTCACTCCCGAACCTAGAAGCCTACTACTGGGCGGAACACATGACCCCAATTAATGAATGGCTACATACCCAGGCAGACCATCCCACTTATGCCCTAGAACGACATAAACTGTCCCCGCACAATCTACTGTATTACTTATACGGAGGCTCCGTACGGAAGCCACTGCTTCCAGCGACTCTTATAACATTACGTGCATAGAACAAGGCCACGAAACGTACCGGCTGGGAGAAGACACCCACCCGGCAGACGCCACTATGGCACTGCACGTGGCTAACTGAACTTCATAAACTCAAGGGATTTAAACGGTGGGACGACATTGGAATCTCCACTATTGGAGATGTGATCGCTAAGGGGGAATTGAAATCCTTTCAGGCCCTGAAGTCAGAGTTTGGGCTCCAACACTCACAGCTCTTCAAACACACTCAGCTGCGCCATGCCTGGAGAGCACAAAACATACACTTGTCAGGGCTTCCAGAATATGCACCATTGGAGGGTAGACTCCTGCAGGAGCAGATTCAGGGGAAGGCGGTCTCACTCACCTACAAAACCTTAACCAACAATATGCTAGGGGATCTGGCCAAACTCAGAAATACTTGGGAAGGTGAGGTGGGAGCACTTAATGACCTAGATTGGGACATAGTGTTAATGCATCCCCGAGAGGTGGCGATTAAGTCTAGGCTCCGCCTCATCCAATACAACGTGCTCCACAGAACCTTTTATGATAAGGTGCGACTCCATAAAATGGGGAAAATAGAGGACACTAGATGCCTCCGATGCCACAGAGAGGGCGGAGATTTTTATCACATATTTTAGACATGTGAGGTGATTCAAACCTACTGGAACCACATCTTTATGGAACTGAGGGAGATATTGGAGGTTCCACTTGCACAGGAGCCCAAGCTGGCTTTACTGGGAATGACTAATGACGTAGACCTACCACGCCCTCTCCTGATTTTCTTGGTTCTGGCCTTAGTGGTAGCCAAAAGAGACATTGAGAAACACTGGGGGTCACCGACTCCCCCGGAGCTGGAGGAGTGGAGAAGATGGCTGGACCTTTACATGGCTGCCGAAAGAGTGACTTATAAATCTAGAGGGTGTCCTAGGAAGTTTCGAAAGGTTTGGTCCAGGTGGAGACACTACCATGGTCTGGATGGGGGGCTGGGCGAGAGAAGAGCTCATTACCAGTCTACAAGTCCACACGAGCGCCGGATGGTGGGCCTGGGAGGGGACGCTGAGAGATACCTGTTCATCGGATGGATGGACACTGCACCTGTATGATATGAAACCTAACAGAAAAGTATGATTGTGGAGGGGCGGGAGAGGGAGTAGGGGGATAAATGTTGCTACTTACATGACTGTACTGTTGAGTTATGAACAAAATGCAAATAAAAATATTTTTTTTAAAAAGGTGCATTCTATAGTATTACATTTAGACGATTGTGCTAAATAGTGTTTAGTTTTATTTTGTATTGTGATTGGTTGAGCCTGTGTAACATTTAGTTCATTTTATGCTGACTAATATTGTTGTTGTGAATCTGGGGGTGAGCCATGAGCTGCTGCCCTGACTCTCAGAGAGCAGACCCTTGTCAGTCTGTCTTATGCTTTAGATTTAAAATAATGTTCATATTGTCTCTGAGACTGATTCTATGTCAGACCTCCTTGTTGCACGTGACTAAACATTATGCTAATCCCTTTTATTTTATATGATCATATTCTGCATCAATTCACTAACTATATTTTTGCCTTCTGTAATGATTCTTTAATATTTTAATATAGCCTTATAGCCCACCGTAGAGGGCTATACCCGCTATTAAAGGCCCTCTCCAGCGTTAAAGGCCCCGAGCCGAAGGCTCTGGACGCCATGAGGGGGAAACAGCTTTTACAACGCTGTCATTATATCGCAGTACTATTACAACACAGTCGTTACAAGGATTGCGTTGTTAGTATGCAATGCATTTACATCGCAAGTCATTAAAAACGACTTGCTGTAGGAGGCGCTGAGGTGTTGGAAATTAATTCCAACACCTTCCCTACTGTGGCGCAAACTGGAGTAGGAATAGTAAATAATACTATTATAATACATTGGAATGTTGGAGCTCCAGGCTTATACCAGCCATTATAGGCCCAGAGCACTGTATTGTTTTCAATGGAGCTCCCAACATTCCAATGTTCTAATATAGCCTTATAGCCCGCCGTAGAGGGCTATACCGGCTATTAAAGGCCCTCTCCAGCGTTAAAGGCCCCGAGCCGAAGGCGAGGGCCTTTAACAAGGGAGAGGGACTTTAATAGCGGTATAGCCCATCTACAAAGGGCTATAAAGCTATTAGAACATTCTGTCACTAGAGGACAGAATGTTCTAACAAAAAAACAAAGCCTTTATATGCCCAGAGCACTCCATTTTTTTCAATGGAGCTCCCAACATTCCAATGTTCTAATAAACCTTTATGGTTTTCAGTTTGTTGCCGACTCAAGGCGGCTTGTTTATTTAGACTAACCTGCTGTCATTTAATTAATTCCCTTTCAAGTTCTGTTAGGGGCATATTACCTCACTTACTGGTGAGGGTAATCCTGGCCCTGTACCTGCGCAGAGGTTTTATCTATATTTTATCAGATTATCAAAGATTACATCATCACGTCTCTTAAACTGAGCCAAAATTGATAACTCATCAGTCACACCATACCAAGCCACAATAATTAAAATTGTCATTTGTGTCAGGATGGATGATGGTCCTTCAGCTAGCAGACCTTTTTTCACCTTATTCACTTTAACCCCTTTCCCTTGCATTGCCATTGGGTGTGCTACAGCATTGTTGTCCTTAACAGTAATTTTAGTATATTGAGTTTTTACCCCCAAAGATCACATTTATACATACCACATCAATAAAACGACAACTATTTACAACCCACCACCGCCCTGCCCAGAACATCTTTGAGCCGCTCTGTCCATATAAGACTAAATCAATAAACAGGCCTAGGCATATGCAATGGGTGTGATCCCGTTTCCAATGCTGCAAGGTAGGAAGGCTCTTCCTGCCTTTGAATTATAACATGCTTCTTGGCATTGTAACGTCTGAACTTTGTGTTCTTCGGGCACCGGCCACGTCTGTTTTGTCTATTAACAGGTAGGTCTCGGGAATTTGCAAAGCACTTAAGCCAGCATACATGCTTGCATGGTTTAGTTCCATCTTCCTTCTACACCTCGCTAACTCCTCTTTCCTCTGTTCCTTCATTGTTTTTTACTCCATCTCCCGGGTTGCTGTGCTTAGGGAGGTTCAAGAAGAGGGGTTGATGGGCATGCTGTATACAAGAGAAGGGCTAGGACCAAAGACGTGATTTTGCCTAGCAAGAGTTTCTTAATTTGTCATACCTAGCCCCTTTTACGTCACACAAGATGTGCCCCACATACATTATCATTGTGAAGCAAGGAAATTGAAGGCATCACAAGTCTAGAGCATACAGACAAATTTGTTCCTCAGCAAAAAGCTGTCCAAACTGAGAATGAGCTCTCGAGGGATAAGCCATCATGTAGTTCTTACAGAAGAGGTGTGTATTCGAAGTGGGCGCCTTACAGGTCGCTTCCATAGCATTTCTTTTTGTTTAAACCCATTGACGCTACCTTCGGCTTAAGGCTGCTACCATCCCATAACACAATACAAAGCTGCACCCTTTTGAACAGGTAAGAGACTACTGGAAGTCTACATAATTATATTAAACTCCTTTTAGCATCCACGGCCTTGAGATTTCTTTCTGCTTCAGAAGAGGGATTAGCATCAAAGATATGAAGATGCATCGCCAC
Organism: Lissotriton vulgaris; assembly: GCF_964263255.1. Classification (NCBI taxonomy): domain Eukaryota; kingdom Metazoa; phylum Chordata; class Amphibia; order Caudata; family Salamandridae; genus Lissotriton; species Lissotriton vulgaris. The sequence continues at coordinate 1,687,076,841 of NC_141694.1, read as the reverse complement.
ACACCTCATGTAACAGACTTGGGTACGCATGGGTTCCTCCTTGGATAACCACTTGAGGGTCACAGAAGAAAAAACCACAATCCCAAATCATAGGCAGATTGGTGACCTGAGAGACGTAGGTTTAGGAGGTGACCTGATCTTTTACCCTGGGCAAAAACAAAAATCTCAGCCTAAATAAATAGCTAAGGCAAAGAGACTAGAGCACAACAAAACGAAACATGGGTACAGGTAAATAAAACAGGTAAAGTGTAGTGTTATGTAAAGGAAAAGTACTCCTTAAGAGTGTACGTTCAATAAAAATGGAAAGCACGGGTTAAGGTAACTAAAAAAGAGGCAGGTCTCTCTCTTAAAGAGAAAAGCACGTGAAGATTATATGCTAACATTCAAGGGAATGAATACAAGTGGAAAAAGAAAAATATAAGGAACGACAAAAGGAGGCGAAAGAAAGCACAGTTATTCGTGACATAAAAACCCAGAGATTAATGCACAATTAATAATAAACATACAAAACCGAGATTACACACGGTGAAATTAATCACACATGATTAATCTTAGGGTAAATAATCACCCTGGGAAACACATATGGGACTGTTTAGGAAGACTTTTAAAAAAATCTCTAAACAGTTTTCTTCTATAAGGAGTTGGAAATCCACTTAAAAATTCCCGTGTGCGTCAATCACTCTCATTTAGAACTGAAAACAATCTACCTGCCAACCAACAGAATGTCTATTAATATGCATGACATTGGGTAAATCGTTCGGTTCAGAGCCAGTGACTATATCCCACTTTATTTTGTACATAAATGTCATTTAGATAGCTTTCACCCTACTTTAATAATTGATAAATTATACTTTTGCAGATCTTTGTGACATTATGTTGTTGTATTAGAAACAATGTGGCCAAGCTCATCGCTCAAGCGCAGGGGTGTAACAATTTATCCTCCTGAAACAGCAAAGGGAAGACCTTACAACTAGAAGTAGGCCCTGGAATTAGAATCTAGCGGGCCATACCACTCACTCGGACCTCTAGCTGTACAATATACTATACTTATTAACTTGGGCATTAGGGGACTGGCCAGAAGGTGTACAACATTTATACAAATCTGATTCTTAGGAATGCATAAATTAGCAAACCCGGATCCTTAACCCCTTTGGTGCGTCGGATGGCCAGAGGCTGGATTACACTAAATGTACCTATTTTATCCATTTGATTACTTATCATTTTAGTCACCATTTTACCTTTGGATGGTGATGTAAAATTTGAATTACAATACATCAAACTGTTTCATTGTGGGGTTATAAAAGTGTTATTCTTTAAAGTAACAACTTTGCACAGACGCTACAGCTTAATTGCAGCTGTCATACTGTATCTACACTCACCTTAAACATTATCTTAGTTGAATTAGTTTTTGTCTGGTTGTCCACCCAACTCTTGAGTGTTAAGGAGCATATGGAAGCCATATTTCTGTCTCAGACTAAATAGACATTATTAGGTGGTCCCAAAAACTTCTCATAATTGGGAAAAGGCCTGACAAGCTAAATGACTGGAAGCCTGTGAAGCAATACCTTGTAACTGTTAGAGCTCCCATCTGCTCTAATCTTAAGGGTTTGACGTTTGCACACCAAGTTGTGATTTTCTTTTCTTGAGAACACAAGGCGGAACTGGAACGGAGGCTACCAAATTAAAACAAGTCTCTACTGTTAGTCAATATTCCTGAAGGATTCACACCATGCTTGGGACTAAGTTATAATAAACAACTGGAATGAGAATTAAGGGCATCTTAATTGTAAAATATGTGGGGTTGTGTCAGTTTGACATATTAGATTCCATTTACTCCCCTTTAATTAATAGTTATCGTTGTAGAACATTCAAATATGCTGAGGTGGTATAAACTCTGTACAAGGTCACAGAGATGAACACCTAAGTGCTATAATGAACCTCATTAAAGTCCCAGATCCCACTGTGCAGAAAGGGGGCCAAAATGACTGGTAAACAATTTGAATACTCTTTCCAAAAAATGTTGTCTTCAAATGTATAGTCTTTCTATATGAAGTCTTTTTATTGGTCAAACATTAGCATCTGCTGTGTATTCAACAGTCAAGAAAAACTCTCTAAAGTATCAAAGCAATTTCCAATGCATTTCAGACTTAATGTCCTTCATCAGGGGGAACATCTGTGACATGAAAATATACATGCTCACTAACATAAGTCACAAATACATATTATTCATTCTCACTAATAGAAGTCAGAAAACGTGATACATTTTTTACCAGAGAGGATATTTTAAAAACATAATTCATAGGGCAAAATGAATGAAAAGACTATCGCACACTTAAAGGTAAAAAATGAAGCACCATCATTTACACGAAAAGTTACCACCACCAAGTGTTCTCCACCACTGCACAACCGAACAAGCAATTCCATATACACTTGCGACTGTTAACTTAATCTGTAATGTGCCCAACCATGCATAGCATGCATAACTAAAATTCAAGCAAATTGCTAGTTTCTAAAATATTAATTTGCGAAAACTCACTGTGTTAACTGATTCCAAAAATATAACGCTCTCTCTTGGAGAACGCAATGCGCTAATGTTGTTTGCATCAAAAGGACCGCTGTGTACGGCTTCCCTATTTCGAAACAGCGATCAAGTGGTGTGTATTTACTAAAATTATTCCGCAATCCAAACTTGTTGAGTTTTATGCAGTTATATAAAAAGCATGCATGAGCAAAATTAAAATCGAATGAGGTTGAAAAGTGAGGCCCAAAACTAAGTAAACACGTGCCACCAAACTGAATGAAACGAAGGCAACTGGGGTGGCCATCTTTAAACAAAATTCAAACTATAGTTACAAGCATATAATATTGTCGCAAAGTAGTGAACATTTGACAATAAGCTATAGACGATCAATGTATTAACTCACATGAAGTAGAAAATAAGCAAACAATCCTCATCGTAAATGTACCAAAATTAACAATATTTCAGATACAGTGTTTAACAAACATCAAAACAAATATGATTTGTGTCAGTCTGCTCACTGCTAAAGTTTGTTTGCCTGACATAGCACAATGTTAAACAATCGTAAGTAAGTGACCCATGAAGTGAACAATGTCTCAAAACACAACAGAAGCAGTGAATGTCTGCTCTGGCAACACTACAGTCCTTCGTTGACATGTGACGTAATCAACATTATGATGACTGTAAGGAAATATTTGTCTAGTTTCCTAAACCAGTCTACACAGAAGTCCCAATTTATAGGTCCATATATGATGAATTTAAGATGCAATATGAGATTATGCCACTTAATGGACTCAAACAAGAAACAAATGGGTGACATAAATGCTACTTTAGGCCTTCAATCTTACAGGGAGCGCTGGTATACTGCAAATAAGCCATATATAAAGCCAATGTACTCATCTTCAAATGTGTTGCATTATTGGTACCTGGTGGAATCAATAACTATCATTTCTCAGATCATAGGCATCATTAGGATTAAAAGTCCCATGCAATATTGTGTAGAGATTTTAAGGATTTACAGATCTAAGATATTCTACCAATAATTTGTCAAACTCAAAACAATGGCCATGGATTGAAAGCAATGAACCACCATTATACTTTGACATTGGCCACATGCAGCTCGACAGCAGGTACGAAAGAGGCACAAAATAATCAAATTATTTGCATGAACAATAAACCATGAAAACATAGTTGGGGCATCCTGTAGGGTGATAAAGATTGCTGTAAAAAGTTTGCCAAAACTGGAGTAAACCCTTGGGTGATGGGGGGGTGGATGATCTTTAAATGTGCACCTTTTAAAATATATATTTGAATCACTTTCGTACCTTAACAGACAATGGAGAATTCGCCAATGTTCTTCTAACGAGAAGGTAGAACAGGACTACTAGTAATTTTCTCTGTATTTATAGGCAAGTATTTCTATTCGATTTTACAAATCACATGAATTGACACATCTACTTACGGGACTCAAACTCTTTAACAGATAATAATCTTTCAGACTGTGTTCTCTCCTGGGTCATTTTCTGGGAAAGAAAAACAGTTCCATAGTAATTAATCATGTTTTAGGGCACAATGTGCAGAACTTGGTACTCATAATAAATACAAAACACAGCTATACTTCCGCCATTCATGAGAAAAAGATAATTTCCAAGACACTACAGGCTGCACTATTAATTTTCTGGCCCAGCTCCAATAAATTGGGCTAAAATTCCTAACTTGTTGAAACAGATTTAAAATGTCAGTTAAAGCTCTTAAAATAAGATTACAGAAAAGAAGCAAAGACTTCCAAAATATGCAAATCGCTCTCAAAAACAGCCTAAAACTCAGTTGTTTTCATTCTATCAACATTTTATAGGGATACAGAATTCAAGCAATCTGAAATTTAGACTGAGCATAGCCCTATATAAAGACATATTATCTAATGTATGCAGGATCAGTTAGTTTGGAATTTTAGGTAAATAATGTGCTATTCAAGAGAAAATGGTTCGAAACTAACCCATGACAGAATCACAGCAGAATGTTTTCAATATTCAAATTAGGTTAGAGCACATAACGAAAATCATTAGGCTTGGAATGAAATGACTGCATCAGGAGAGGGTTCCACAGTGAAGTAAAAGCTATGAAAACAAGCATTTGCAATGCAATAGGTCTCGCATTATTAAAGGTTGAGCTATTGGCATTGCTAAATAATGCAACATCAATAGCTCAAACTTTAATAATGCGAGACCTATTGCATTGCAAATGCTTGTTTTTATGTTAATCTTGACAGAAGTGCAGGATTGCATTGCCCTGGACACGCACACACACACACACACACACACGCACACGCTTTGACATACACAGGCAAACACACACACACAGAGATGCTTTCACATACACAGGCAAACCTACACAAGCATGCACACACACACACACAGATACAAACACACACGCCCACGCACACACACACACACGCATACACGCCCAGGCATGAGCACACAGGCCCAGGAACGCTCGCACACACACACACACACACAGATGCTTTCACATACAAAGGCAAACACACACAGATGCGCACACACGCCCCCACACACACACACACACACTGATGCGCACACAAACACTGATGCGCACACAAACACTGATGCACACACACACAGATGCTCACAGATACACAGGCACACACACATAGGCAGGCACATATACACAGATGCGCACACACATGCAGGCACGCACACAGATGCATTCACATACACAGGCAAACACACACAGGCATGCACACATACACAGATGCGCAAACACGCCCAGGCACGCACACACCAAACACACACACATACATTCATGTTTCCGGCTGCGAGAAACAGTCATTTCCAAACTCAAAAAGTAGAAACCCTAGCAGGTACATGCATCAATCTCGGCATTTGCGATTCCTTAATTGCGATTTTTAAGGAATCGCAATTAAGGAATTGCAAATGCCTATGCATTAAGAAATCGCTAAATAAATTGTGACTTCTTAGAATTCCTTAATTGCGATTAGCATTTTGCGAATCGAAATTAAGGAATCCCTTCCCATTCATTCCTATGGGCCTTGAGGCCCATAGGAATGAATGGGAAGACAATCTCAATTTGCGATTCGCAATTAGCTAATCGCAAATTGAGATTGCGATTTTAAGGGTGCAGGGGTGTCCAAAGGACACCCTGTTGCACCCCTGAAATCAAACAATGCACATATGTTGTGTACACACATGCCCTAAGGGCATGTGTGTGCACAACATGAAAGTTAAAAAAATGCACAAAATTGCATTTTTCTAACATTTCGCAAAATTACCATGAGGTCCAACCTCAAAATTGCGATTCCTTAAAAGCAATCGCACTTTAAAAAAAATCGCAAAAATTGCGATTTCTTCACTTTTTGGATAATGCATCCCAAATAGTGATTTGGGAATCGCAAACTGTCGAATTTTGCGATTCGCACCGTTTGCGATTCCTAAATCGCTTGATGCATGTGCCTGTTAGTGCACAATTTGCACCACAGCTGGGATTCAGTCTTGGATGCAAATTTCTTTTGCAGCACATCGGGATGTACACGGCCCTTGGGATACAGAAACAGTGTCCATCAGTAAACAAGTAACACAGATTAGGAGGCAAGGTCAGCTTTCAGACTGCAGAGCTATCCCCACGGTTACATAGCCAATGTGCACTCACACGATGTGGGGAGACGCTTGGGAACCTATAGATGCCCGATAATTTTATGAAATGGCAGCACCGTGCTCTCTGGCACCAATGCTGCTCCCTTCTAGAATTAATGGTAAAGTAGGGCTGCCTGGCCGCTGTCTGTGAATTAAAGGGCAGCACAGTGTTCCCTGGCCCCAGTCTGTGAGCGCCTAGAGGCTTCTGAATAAATGACAGCACCGTGCCCCGTGAAGATGAAAAACACCGCTGTGCCCTGCATTTGAGCACTTTGTATGTCTACCTAGAGACACTGAGACTGTAATGCTATGGTTTGGCTTGCGTCACTTCTGCTGGGTGTAATGGAACTGCATGGACTATCGCCACCTCACTAGCTGGGGGTCAAGGTTCAAGTGTAATTACCACCTCACTTCCTATGTAGAGTCGCTGCTGCTCGCACCACGGGAGGCCTCCTTGGGGAGGAACTCACCCTGGCTGCAAAATGTCAGGGGTCATAGGAGGAGCTGATGTACATAAGCGAGATAGCGGAGTGGGTTAGGCACGTGCAGTAGAGATGGCGTGAAACTCACTGTCCGTACCCCACTGCTGGCGGTGACTGCCACCCAACCCTCAGTTGGGCAGTTAGAACAGCAGTTAGTACCGTGCTTTGATTCCGAACGTGTAAGCGCTATGCAGACAACATTATGTTTTGATATCTTGCCTAGCTTATAATGGCCCAATCAGAGGAGACAGACCTCTGGCTTGCTACAGTCACACTGAGTTTCTCTACCCAGAAATTGCCCAATAAGCGGCACGCACACATTGAATACAGCGTTCAGCCTCCGTGCACAAATAGAGAATTTCACCTGTCTGGCAAAATATTCTGTATTTGTATTTTTGGTGTGTAATTGTGGGCAGCAGTGGTGGTGGGTCGGTATACCAGTTCAACTTGGAAATGTTAATACCTTTCTCCCTTCGGATTGGAGAAGTTAAGTGCAACTTTATGCACTGAAAGCGATCGCTCTTGTAAAAAAAAACACACAAAAAACCACGCCCGCGAGTGGTGCGCACGCCACATATGCTTTCAATTATCGCGCCCGTGTCTGGGCACAATAATTGAAACCACATGAGCTTTGGTGCAGGTAACAGACACCAATAGGCCATGGGCGGAGAAATGCGCCCGCCTTTGGCCTATTGCGTGCTCTGTTGAAACAAAACATGCACTCAAAGCCAAATTACAGAACACAAAATAAAAAACACACGCACAAGCGTGTAGAATTCCAGGGTACATTTCTGAACCACAGACTGGCGCGAGCCCTAAAAAAGCAACTCCATTTTCCAAGCAGCAATTAGTAAAAAGACAAACTGACATTTGAGCTCTTCCCTTGATCAGACAGCAAATGTGTCAAGATAAAAACCAGATTGAAATGCATCTTTATTGCTCATTTACTCTCTGGATGAATAGGATTATGTTCATTCGCCAGAACGGACCAGTAGGTGCAAAACATAGCTCCACTTGATACAATCTGACTCGCTGCTGCGAGTGGGCAAGCATAATTTTCCAGGACTGCATTGGATGGATATCGAAGTATTAATCTCTACTAGAGCTACGTGAAAAACAACAGGGGGTGTATCCAGAGATCATAAGATTACTGCCATGGATACACACACATCCACAGGGGGCCATCTTTCAAATGATTTATTGGCCAAAATAACATTTTAAGACCACTGCCCTCCTACTGCACAGAGGAGCCTAAATGGAAGCAAAAGGTGGGAAAGTGGCTGCATGGGAGGGTGAGATGGTGGTGGTGGTGGCAGAGGGTCGAGGTGCAGTGCAACAGGATGGAGATAATTTTTTTTAAAAGCCATACAGGATAGAGAGGTGCAGGGGAAGCAGTAGATGAATTGGGAGCAACACAGAGTGGTGGAGCAGGGAAAGTGAATGAGGACTTAGCACACAGAGAGAGAAAGATATCACATCCACTCCCGCAGAGTGCTGAAACTAAAAAAAAAAGTAGTCCCCTGAATGCAAACAACATCAGCAGTTGAAAGACAGAAGTCAATCACTCAAAGCACTTTGAGACTAAAATGCTCCTGGACGGTAGAAACACACAAATTGGAGGAAAGCCGCCACTGAATCAAGGTCAGACAACAAAGCCAACCACTACCCAGCCTGTTCAGTCTCCAGCACCCGTACATTTTAATACATCACCCCAATACTAAAATACTTACAAGGCTCCCTACTGAGGCCTTTTGCAAACTACTTACACTTTGCCTCGAAACATATCTGGATGCTTGAAGCATCTTAGAAGTACAGAGATTCTCAGGCTTCAAACTAAGGATAGGAAAACCAAGTCAGAAACATCCCACCCCTTCATAGGAGCAGAACACACCCTCTAGAGCATCGCACTGTCATTTGCAGACAACACATTTTCTAATGAAATGGACACTAAATTTGCACAGACATTCAGTTTTACTGATAAAACTAAATTGCACACTAATGATAAAGTAGGGAAATCGAGTTAAAGTAAATATTTATTATTTGCGCTTCAGTAAAACAAAGTGTCTTGCTTTGTTTTGATCCCATTGCTTGTTTCTATCACATTTTAGAATTTCAAAAAATGTGCCTCTTTGTTGCTTTCCAAACTGCTGAATGTGTACCGTTTATGTGAAGGTTTTTACATGTTGCTGTGTGTTGGGAGAAAATGATTTAGAGTACATCCTTTCATTTCACAATCAATGTAGCCCAGCAAGATTGACACATAATTCACTTTATTTTTTTTCCCCCTTGACTGAACACTGAGATCAGTTGGTAGATACCAAGCACCACTGTTGAAAATAAAAAAACAGCAAGTTGTCAGAAGACATTGCCTGACACCGAAGCGCAGCAAATGTCCACCATAAATAAAAAAAGTTAAAGGCATCTTTATATGTTGCTCAGACTTTCACGACTCACCACAAATCGGCTTGCTTCCCATGGTGGGTTGCGATCCATAGTTTGAAAAACACTAGAGTACAGGATAATCAAGTATGATGGTCAGGCATTGACGGGGGCGGAGTGGAGCAAGTGGTGAAAGGGGTGTGGGGGGTCGGTTTGAAGGGGAAAAAAATAAAACTTATCTTAAGGTTCATACAAGAGGAGCGCTATACTTGGAATTCACATGGAGTTAACCGAAAAATACTTGCATCATGAGAGCGTTCAACTTTTCTTTTTTTAAATGGGTCACTCGGGGGCGCCGTGTCATTGACATGATGGTAAATGTCACAGATTTCAAAATGGAAATGTTACTCATAAGAAAACTTGGCTGCCCTCCATGGCCAGGCAGGCACTCTCATCAGGTACACTAGTGCTGCAGACCACCCTGGCCAGCCCTGCCTGGTTGCAGGTCAGAAAGCGAGCTCGGTGATTGCCACTGTTAGGGACACCCAGGTCCACACTTCCCTACAGAGGTATCTGGTTTGGCACAAAATGATTTACCTGCTGCGCGTTCCGTTTTTCGTCAGTTCCTCTCACTTAGCGGCGCCTTGACCGATAGAAGCTGAAAGACCTGTGACCACCCATGCGAAGGCGGCCACTCTGAGAAAGTTAACGGTGCCCCCCTCCACCACTTTCTCTCGAGCACCGCAGGTCTTGTATGTAAACTTCCGCCGCGGAGAGTCACGCGGCCTCTACATTGCGTCACGAGCGTGTCGTTTTCCATGGCACCCTTGACAAGTACAGACAGGCTCAGAGCATGCTTTGCACTCATTGGTTACTGCAAAAAATGTGAACAGCCTCGCGAGCATGCCCATCGCTTACCCGATTGGGTCACTGTCAATCTGTCCTTTAGTGTCTTGCTCTGGACGTATCGTGTTTTTGTTGTTTTTTTAATTTTTGTACCTTGGTCTTAACACCTTAGCTGCGTGTAAACATCCCTCCCCAGTGCTGCGCTGTCCATTGGAACCAGTGCTGAATGGACGTCCAATGGTCGTGCGCAGCACTGGGGAGGTAGCGCTGCTGCCGACCGTTGGCCGTCAGCAGCCCTTAAGGGGTTAAATACATGTATACACTTTTGGATTTGCAGGCAATCGTAAAAAAGACGGAGACCTAAATTTAACTGCAAGGTAAAATCAAACAGGGAGGGGCCGAGATCAACACAAATAATGACGAAATGTAAAATTACATTGCAACAGAAACGGATATGAATAGACGGAAAAGTTGGAAAAGAAAATGCATGATCGAAATTAAATGGGGTGAAATTAATATGACAGAAAGAAGGGCTGAAACAATGGCACAGACGGAATAACATAGAAAGCCATAAGGGAACAAGTGGCGCGCACGTCACGCCTGTGTGGGCACAATCATAGCTCCACCCACGGCATATTGGTGTCTATTACGCGCCTGGTGCGCGTAATAGACACCGATAGGTCATGGGAAGAGCTATGCGCTTGCTTCGGGCCAATTGCGCGCAGTCCTTTTAACAATAAGACGCACGCAAAGGCCAATGGGGGAGCTGAAAAGGAAACGCAAACGCACACGCACGAGGTCAGCTTGGATTTCCCCATTTTTACCTACTATAGCTCACGCGACTTGCAGGTCACCGCAGGTCGCGAGACCTAAAAACACTTTACCGGTGAAAGGCAAGATTTGACTGCATGGAGACAAGCAATTTCATAGGACGTTATAAGGGAAGAAAAAACATTTAAGACAAAGGAGCTGCATTGCTGATCCACCAGCTACAAAATATATAAATTAGTCTAGCTGAACGAAGTTAGGGATAGCCCCAAAGTGTCTTACTTTTTCTGAGATCCTCAAAGAAATACACTAGTGGAAATCAAGGTTAGATGACCTGTCACAATCAATCAGAATCTCGTGCATGAGCCTATTCCCAACTCTTTATAGAGAAAAGTCATGTAGCACTACTGAACCTCTGTATTTCAAGCTAAAGTTGAACTCTGCACACGGTTAAAGTAAACAACTGGAGGGTGAATATTCTCAGACCTTTTAAATACCCTTCCTGCCGACGGAAAAAGGCTCCTATTGATGCAACTTTGGGAGAATGTCTAGACCAGGTGTCTCCAACCAGTAGCTTTCAGCTACCTGAAAGTAGCTTTTGTGTGTGCAGCCCAGACTACTAAATTAGAAGCTTTTGCTTGGTTGAATTACTTATATAGACCAAAATTGGGAGTGTGTATTCACAGCGAAAAAGTGTGTATTTGTAGAACTGGTAAGATTATGCTTGAAGAATATCCAAAATATATTTAAAGCTGATCTTTGATGATAAATCATGTGGCATTGGGGAGGCGGGTCTCATTACTAATGTTATTACCTTGGCACCAGGGGCACTGCAGGGGAAGGGGCATTGCAGCTGCTATATATATTACCCATGCAGACGCATTCCAAACTGACAGAGCATTTGTTATTTACCTTACTGCTGGCATCCCTATCCGGTGCACTGTGATCACTGCTAGAAATCTCACTTCTAGTGGTTACAAATGCAATCTTGTGTGATGTGTCCCTATTACATTAAAATATCAGTAGTAGCTTGGGATGATTTTCATTGACCATAAGTAGTTCCTATCACAGAAACGGCTGGAGACCTCTGGTGTAAAATATGCAAACTCCCTTGATTTGGGTTTGCAAAATTGCTACTCTTTGGAAGTGCTATACTAGCTGGCAATCGAGGACAGTATATTTTAAGGTCCAATGTACCAGCATATTAGGAATAAGCTTAAACCATGCACCTCTCTGCACCGCATGCAATCATCTTCATTTTTCCTTTCTAAATATTTCAAGATTATATAGGTCTTGGCAGACACAGGCTTTAACCTCTTTGATACTCATGACAAGGTCAGCTCGTCATGGGTGTTACCTGCGCTGTGCTTATGACGAGCTGACCTGGTCATGAACCTATAATATTCTGAGCTTTCAGCGCAGGAGGGGGAAAAGCCTTAGCATCCAAGGTGTTAAACCTTAGAATGATAGGGGCTGTACTTAAGGGCCATGGGTAGCAGGAGTGGGAAATTAGTAGAGTGAATGGGAAAAGGTAGGCCTCAGGGTTTCTGGTCAAAAACACAATCAATCAGTACAACACAGGTGCATGAGGAGGGGTGAGGACTGGAGCTGTGAAGAAAGGAGGACATTTGGGTGAAAGGGGTTGAAATGGGGAACACTTGTGATTCTCCCCCCCCCCCCCCCCAAAAAAAGGAGTAAGAGGTGCACGGGGAGGGGGCAGCAGGAATAAAAGAATATAAATCAGGATAAGAAAGTGTTACTAGACAAATGACCGATTCGAAATAATATTTTTTCTCAAAGAATTTGACATATTGACGATTATAATCCAGCTGTGGAAGCAGGTTCGGTGACAGACTTTTATCACAACCACCTGCTGTAACAAATTGGTTTTCCACCTAGTAGCGTAGATCTGCCACCACTGATGTCTCCTATGTGATGAATGGGAATAAACCTAGAGCACTCAAAACTTCTTTGTTTTACTTCTAGACGTGCCTTAGAGGAAAGTGCGCTTTTAATTCAATTTTCCATATATTGTGTATGCCAATACGGATGAGCATCATATAGGGTTGGGTGTGCCACAGGATTGGAGTCCGCCAAAAGCTAGGGTCCAGCTATCTGGACAGAGGGACTGGATTCTGCTTCAGCTGTGCCACACCTCTCGCCTTTAACCAGACAACAGCTTTAGGACCATTGTTGTTCTATCGAATGATTCCATCAAAACCTATTGAAGCCTGTCAATTAGGGCAGGGAAGGTGGTTGCCTTGATATCAGAACTCAGGCTTTGCAAACACAACTCTTTAGCAAAGACTGATGGAAGTGCTTAACAGATAATGTGGACTCCAAATAACAAAGGCATTTTGCAGCAGGTGACGGAATGCATGTGTAGAATAGAAGTTTTCTTAAACCCATATACAACAGTCATTCTTCATACTAATGTAAATCCAGGATCAGGGCTTGCTTTGTCATGAGAATTTAGACCAGAGATATTAAAGAACATGTTTTAATGACTTAAGGATATTAAATCTATTAAAGTCTCAAAATCTTAGCAAAAAATACTGGGATGCCTTGTGTGAAACGCTACCCAATATGAGAAAAAAACAATCACAACCAATGGTAGAAGAATTATCAGCACTCAAGTGAAGTACTTCTGTAAAATAATAAGCGAGATGTGTTTTAGCAGCTTGTGTAAGAGCAATCCAGTGCTTGCATCTGAATAACAAATCCTCCTTTAAAGCTCTTGGTTAAGGTGAGTGGGTGGAATCCGGAGTTGGAAAAGCGCCAGTTTCAAGGCTGGGTACTGCATTGTTGAGAGGTGGTAGAACAGGTAATTTGGTTAATAAGTCTTCCTCTGAAGAGTGACCAGATCTTGCGGGTCCTGGGTTCAGACTCCAGGAGGACAACTCTGTGTTGCATCTTTCTGATATCAGTAAGATGAACAGCACCAAGTTAGTTTAGAACAACACAGCAGCACATTGACACTTCTGCGACTAGTAATGTACAAAAGATCCACTGTTATATGCGCATTATTACTGCCATTATCAGTGACGTCACTGTAGTCTTCAATTGTTCCATTTGAACATGCAGTACTACCTTTGTGGAATTGGAAAGGAGCTGCCAGTGTTTTTTTGCTGAGGAGGACCATCTCAGAACCTGTTGTGAGGATATGAGTCTTATTCTTCTGAGTACTGGACAGCGCACCTGGCTCATGTACCATGGAACCTTATCGATACCAGAATCGCAAATACCAGCCACTGGGCACCAATCTCCACGAGGGTACAAATTAGCTTCCTCAGTGCTAAAATATCAATGTGCAGTCCATGGTGTAGAGGACATGTGACATTAAATGGTGACCGACACAGCCGGGAAACAATCTGAAGGCTGGCCCATTAACAGAGAGAAATGAACTTTAAATCCCCTCTGATGATTATTTGCAGACCGAATGCTAGTGCGGTTCGCCTGCCCAGTAACTAAACAGGAAAAAGTATAGACTGAGCACTCAATGTGTAATTCAACTATTCTGCCTACTTGCAGTTCAACTATGGAGACCATCAGATTTCAAGGTCATTTTGAACACTCTTTCCAGTCCTGGATTTTTGTGTGATAGCCTAACATATTCTGAGTGTTATATTCTTGTTTTGCTTTCATTGAGCTAATAAGACGAAGGCATCTGAAATCAATGATCTGAAGATGAAAAGTTCAAAACTGGTGATAGTGTGAGCATTGACCTGGGGTAAGGTAGTCACCCTATGTTCAACAAAGAAGCAATACCGACTTATTTTCCAAAACGAGTAAAAACCATATCTAGAAAAAAAGAATAATTTTAAATTAGTAATTTGCTTTGTTCTAAAAGCAGGTGGAAAATAGCGCCAAGGGCAAGGAAGCAGGAGGCCAGCTTCACTTTGAGGCACGAGAACAAGCTGGCTGTTGACGCAGTACAAAAGCGGTGCTCGGCTGCTGGCCTAAAGCCACTTCTTTGTAATCTTGGCTATTAAATGGGGATCTGCAGGTGGCCCAGCAGCTGAGGTTTAAACTATAGTTTGCATATTTAACTTTTATGCAGAATGATTTTTTCTTACAGGCTGTAAATTATAAATTCACTCCCAAGACTTATTAGATAACCAAATTTGTTTACTTAAAACTAGATTGTGCTTTAATCCTGAAGCAGAAATGAAGATAGTTTTGTCAGGGGGCCAAACCAATACCCTGCGCATTTAACTGCCTTGTGTCACATAAACTGTGATCTACGATACAAAATGTGCATTTTAGTGTATTGTCTTTGCGTGGAATGAAATTGGAGCTAGGAAGGCACAGTTTTCAATCAGTGCCTTTCACCTTAGGAGCCAGCTCAGAAAACGCAGCCTTCACCCTTTCCATATTTTGAACCAGAGCGCTGCCAGTGTGTAGCATCCTCCCCAGCCAGGGTAGACGCTAATGACTACACCACACCTACACACAAGCTTAGTATGACACATCTTTCTTCTTCCGTGTGTAACCATTAACACAACATTCTAAACCTGCATTCACTTCACTATGCTTTAATGCTTACTTCACAGTTCTACGGAGTCCATCAGGAGCCAAAAAGTACCATCATTACAAACTCACACAACACTACATCTCCCCCTTTGTTAAATTTTTACAAATATATACAATTAGAGCCCTTCAATGAGTCTTCATGGAGCTTAGATCACACGTCCCAACAGTGTCTTTGGAAAGAGGGGACAGGCAGTAGAATAGTCCATAACTGGCGTTAGTGATGGAGAAACAGCAGCAGTCAGGGGTTCTTTACTTGTCCTTTCAGACCCAGTCTCTACAATGACATTAGTGCCTGACAAGCCACATGTCAGAAATGCGAGAAGTCTCGCGTAATGGACTTCCCAGGACGTTCGGCTGTCACCATGTGTCCTTTGCTGGTCACAACATGAAATGGTTAAGCATTGAAAGGAGCATAAAACCTTTTTCTAAGCTAATGAACAAGCAACCAATCACCTCTAGTGAACATGACATCTTTTGCATGTCGACGCTTGTCTGCATAGGCCTTCATTTTCCTCTTATGATCCAAGTTTTTCATGCGCGTTTCCGCCTCAGTGTTTGCTTGTCTGTTGGTCCATTGCGGTAACTTGGTTGTCATGGCTCACCTGAACATCAAGGTTGCAGGGCTTTCACCTGTGGTTAAGCGAGAGGTTGAGCGATAAGCTAGAAGAGTGGAATTTAAAACAGCTTTAAGGTTGAGCTTTTCTAGTCCAGCATGCTGGACGGCTTTCTTTAGAGTACTCATGAAACGTTCAAAAAGGCCATTGGCCTGTGGTCAAAAAGTGGTGCTCTTCTGATGCTTCACATTAAGATGACTGAGAAAGTCTCTGAATTCTCGACTGCTGAAAGTTGGGCTGCTGTCAGACTTTCAGATCACAGGAACACCCTAGGTCGAGAAGATGCTGTCTAATCTCTCAATGACACGTTCTTGAGTAATAGATCAGAGATCTTAGATCAATAGAAAATGTGAATATTCATCAATGATCACCTTGCAGTGCTTAATTTGTAAAAAAAATTAAGTGCCAGGGCCTTCATCAGGAGTCCAATGCAGTCTACACCACACAGTGCCCATGCTAGCGGTACCAATGACAGTACCACACCAGCTGCAAACCATCCCACTCCCATAAGTGTGACAATTCAGAATATTCCAGGCCCCCATAGCTATAAGATTAGCATGAGCGGTTGGTGATAGTCATTTTTAACGTATATTGAATTAGTATACAACTGATGTTCTGCTCACTCTAAATAAGACAAACAACCCACCATGTGTCGGACTATTAGAAGTGCCGGTGCTGCCAATTAAGTACAGGTTCCGAGCACTGGAAACCACTGGCTCAAATTAAGCAGTGGTCCATTTTCAAGAGGACTGAAAAAGT
Organism: Lissotriton vulgaris; assembly: GCF_964263255.1. Classification (NCBI taxonomy): domain Eukaryota; kingdom Metazoa; phylum Chordata; class Amphibia; order Caudata; family Salamandridae; genus Lissotriton; species Lissotriton vulgaris. The sequence goes on along the minus strand of NC_141694.1, from coordinate 1,687,060,274 downwards.
CCACTGCAGTTCTTTCCCATGAATGCTTTGACAACTCTGACATGTTTAATGGGTTTTGAGTGGTTTTCCATGACAGGCCTTTTATTCTCTTTCAACCATGTCGAGATGTGGAAACCATAATCTGTGTCAGAGAGCTCGTTTGGAGACAACAATTCCATGATGTCCTTCATGGGCGCCCTCAATTATCTGTTTTTGGAGACTCACCAGAATTACAATTCTTGAAACTTTTTTTTTTTAATACCGTCCTTGGTAACGGACAGTTCATCTGTAACATTCTTAAACTTTTGATATTCACTGTCACTGGTAAATGATCGAGGGTGCTGGTACCAAGACTGATGTGTAATAATGTCTTTCAGTTTCAGCATGTCACTATCTTGACTTGCGGCAGTGACAATTTGTTCCAACAAAATGGCAGCTGGGGTGTTTGATTTCACTATGAAGTTTATGTAAGCTTCACCATCTTAGAATGGGTGCCAAGACATTGGAGAGGCACCCATGGAAAAGAATTCGGAAGGGTTCTCGCCTTTCCCTGGACGATGCACAATGGTGTAGTTGTACTCTTGTAATCACAGATCCCAAAGTTCAATCCGAGGAGCCAAAGTCAAAGTCAAAAAAACTTTATTCGGTTGTTCTTGTTGACAACCATAAAAGCATTTACATTTTACATATATTAACACATGTATTCATTAAAAAAGAAAAGGAAATCTATTAAAAAATAGTAACATGAACAGGACAGAAATATACATTAGTCATTCTAGTTTAAAAAGACCTTAAAAAATGTAACATTTCATTCATCAATACTATTATCCTTCCATACTATTTCTAAATTTCATAGCCAGTTTTAAAAAACTACATATATACAAGGTGTATTCACTTCTTAGCAGCTGTAGAAAATGAAGAGCTGGTCTATATTGAGAGAAGTTCAGTGTTTTCAAGCAGGGTTTTAAATATAACTTCCTCGGTATAACATAATAAGGACAAAAAAACAAAAAGTGTGCCAGGTCTTGCGGAGACTTATCGTCGCAGCCGCAAGCCGGCAACACTTGTCCACGGTGAGATCCCTTGGGTACAGCCAGCAGTAAATGAAATAGGTTAAACCTGAACCTTGTCAATAAAAAACGGTCATAACTCGAGATTTGCCATGTTAGGTACGGTTCCAAAGACTGTGTACTTTTTATTAGTACATGATTACGTACACTGTCTTTTCTTAATTCACAAGACTCCCTATCTTGATATCTAGAAGAGATAAAAGCCTTCTTGACCGCAATAACATCCAGTTTAGTAATGGAATCAGGAAATAAGAAAAGTTCAGGTCGACCTAAATCAGTAAAACACATATACAAGTACTTTATCCAATGAACCTTCATCCTATTATCCCATGTAAGTGCTTCTCTCAGTATAAGCTGGGTAAGTGGTATATTATCATTTAACCAGCAGTTCAGCCAGCATATTAGGGGATTTACTGCCATTTTGTCACATAAAAATGGAACCCCCAATTCCTCGTGCACAGAGAAATTTGCCGTTCCCCTGGGAACCCTTAGTATCGGTTTCAAGAAATTATTTTCAACTATCTCTAGGGCACCCAGAGGGACATATCCCCATATCTCACTACCATAGCATGCTGTAGTGACACTCTTGGCCTGGTAAAGTTGGAGTAATGCAGCAACTGGACTATAACCCATTTTTCTGGAGAAGTCCAATATAGCTGCATTTGCCCTGATTATCTCTCCCTTCTTTTTTTGTATCACGGGTCCCCAATTTAGTTGACTGTCGAATAGGACCCCAAGGTAAGAGAATGTTTTTGTTCCTGGGATTTGTACTCCATTTACATTTAAGCGATTTATATTTTTATTTCCTTGGCCAACCTTCATTATGTAGGATTTAGAATTATTAATACTTAAATCTCTGGATTTCATAAAAGTAAAGAAGGAATCTAGTAGAGTTTGGAGTTCATTGGCGGTTCTAGATAAAAGGACTGCGTCATCCGCATAAAGCAGAACCGGCAGTCCCTTACGGCCAATGTACGGGTAGTCTGTATTAGTGCTTAAAAGGTGCTCTTCCAATTCATTTATGTAGAGATTAAAAAGGAACGGGGCCAGAATGCATCCTTGTCCGACACCCCGATACACTCCAAAGTCTTTTGTCACATTTAGATCTTGTGTGTATCTAACGTTCGCTTTGGTGTCAGAATGCATATCTTCTAACAAATTAACTAAATTCTGGTCCACTCCCATTTTCGCCATGGCGTCCCAGAGCTTCCCACGGCTCACACAATCGAAAGCCGAGGAAAGGTCCATGAACGCCATATGGATTGTTCCTTGTCGGGCCTTAGTGTACTTCCCTATGATTAGATATAAATGTAAACATTGTGAAATCGTAGAGTGACCAGGCCTAAATCCGTATTGAATTGGGGATATTATTTTGTTTTCCTCTGACCATGTGACCAATCTATTCAAAATTACTCCTCCAACCACTTTGGCAACGGAGTTTATTAGCGATATTGGCCTAGAGCAGAGGGGGCTATTACGGTCTCCTTTCTTGAATACGGACACGATGGTAGATACCCCCCATGACTTTGGGCATCCACAGGACACAGCCGCATTAAGTACCGCTGTGAGAACCGGAGCGCAGAGTACTATACGGGATTTAAAAAGATCGGGTGGTAGACCATCCGGCCCTGGGGCCTTGTTATTTGACAGCCCTTCAATTCCCTTTATTACCTCATCTATTGAGAAGAGCAGCAAACTTTCTCTACGATCGTTAAGAATGTGTTCTGCCTGCGACTCATTACTTTTAAAAATAGAGCTGAAATGGTTAATCCATTCTTCCTCTGGAATGTTAGTGCCCACATTGGGATTACTAGAATGGTCAAATATAGGTTTGTTAATGATGTCCCAGAACTTCGAGCTGTTTTTCAATGTCTCAGGATCTAACAATGTCTCCCATATGCTTTTTTTTACCGCTCTCTTGCGGTTGGCAAGGGACTTCTTATACCTGAACCGCAAGTCCTTGATAAGCATTGAATCTCTAGGTTTTATTTTTAGTGCTTTCTTAAGCTCACGGCTGGCCTTGGAGCAATCACTGTCAAACCATTTTGGGTTACTATTTGGATTTACATTCCCTTTGATAGGTACCGTTAACAATGACTCCACCTTTTTGGCAACCTCCATAAAAGATGCCAAAATTTGGTGTGACGCTGATACAGGAGATGTACATACTGAAAATTCATGGCTACAAATATTATTAATAGAGGAGTAAAAGTTTTCACAATCCACCATTGACCATTTTAAGCGTCGCTTACCGTTAATACATTTTATAGAGCCACGATCCACACGTGGATTGCGTTTTTCAAATGTATTCTCACCCATTTTGATGCATAGGGGGTTATGATCGCTATAGATGCTCAATTGTATGGAAAAGTCCTCAACAATATTAACAAAATCTGCCGAAAGTAAAATGTGATCTATGTATGTTCCTGTTGCATGACCTTTAAATGTGGGAATGGGGAAACGGTTCGATCTGATACTGTGGACATTGCTACGAAAAAATTATTTTCATTCAATAGGGTGTTTAGTTCTGTTCCCCGCACCGAGTGATCAAAATGAATTCCTTCCATATTATTACATCCCATTTGACCAACAGTTGTCATACTAGGATTCCCACATAAATCTGTGTTAAAATCGCCTACTATTATTTTTTGGCGAGACAAAGAACCAAAATTTTCCCTTAGGAATTCACGTAAAGACACAATGTTACAATCACCAGACTGATTCACTGCATTATAAAAGTTGATCAACATAAGTTTTGTTTTACCCCTCTTGAGCTCTAAAACCTGAATATTTTAGTTACCAGAATAGTGTTCAATTTTGTTGCATACAAGTGTTAAGTTAACAAAGATTGCCAAACCCCCTTTTGCTCTACCACTGGCTGATGGAACTGCGGGGATTAAAAAGCTTTGGTACCCCTCAACATGTACATTTTTTTCCACCACCCAAGTTTCTTGGAGACATATTATCGGATATTCCTTAACAAAAGACAACCAACCAATATCACTCAGTTTGTCGTGGAGTCTGGCTATGTTCCAGGATATTAAACTTTCATTGCATTTTTGTGGCTCACTTTGTGTTATGTCAACATTCTCATGTACATCAGAACTAGGGGGTATTAAACCTGTGCTACGGCATGCCCATTCTTCCACAGGATTATCCCTAGTAGGAGCTAAAAAGGAGACAGAATTTATATCAGTTTGCGAACCAGTTAAATCAATCAGCTGGTTCGCAGTACCTAACATCATTATATTACCACCTTGCAATTCATGGATTTGGACATCATTTCTTAGTCCTGCGTCTCCTAGTAGACGATCATTGTGGGCAGGGTTATATATTGTGTCAGGTAGTCATTCCACCCCTTCCAACCCACCCTCATCAAAAAAAGACATCATACCTGTTGGAAATAGGAATGTTAAATCGGTTATTAAAGTGACTATGGTATTGATGTTCTTGTTGGTGTATCTGTTTTGGACAATCCCATCTGTCCAGACTATACCCCCAGTTGTTATTTGGGGCACCATGGCCCCAGCATTTGTTGTTCCTGGCCAAATTGGCCAAGTGTGGGTGTAGTTTGGCTAGGGATATGTCATACTTCGTTGTTTTTTACCAAAAAATTCTAAGGTGAGGGGGATGATAGTACCTCTCCTGCGCTGCGGCGGCAGGATGTTTGGTAGAATATTTGGTAGAACAGCGGAGTTTACAAAGTTTATAATTATACAGTCACCTTTAAATTTTTTAGGATTTTGTCCTATCCAAGATACCCTTCTAGCTGATTTAATATCTCCTGCTAGCTGTTGTTTCCCCCATGGGGCCAATTGCATATTGCTAGACAACCAATGCAGGGCCTTGCTTGTCAATGCTGTGGGGGATTCAAATTGGCCTGTTGCTAATGGGGGGGAATTTGCCAATACCAGCACTAGTGGTGACGCTTCTTCTATAAAGTGTAATGTGTCTTCTTCTACACCTGGTGCGGGCAGTACTGGAGGGTTTAGGGGCTGAGCCTCTCTTATCGATGAATGATTAATCACTGTGGTCGGGGTCTGCTCTGTGGGATTTACATGTATATTATTAGTGTTTATGCCTCCCTCTAATCCTAGTCCGAGGGGCTCCCTTGCGGGAGCAGCCAAATTTGTGATTGTTACTGATATATTTAACACCTCTTCTACTATCTTTTTCTGATCTGCGCCTAGTTTCTTTACATCTGCAGATAGCTTATCCAATTTGGCCACTACTGGTTTAATTAAAGCTTTAAATTTGAGATCAATTAATTCAGCTATCCTGGATAAAAGCTCTTCATCCGCATTTTGCTTCTCGACAACTTCTCCCTTTCCCCTGTTTTTTTCCTTAATGTTCAGAGGTGACACAGCCCTCTTCCTCCCAGAGTGAGCTCCACCACGATGTATTAGAGGTTTTCTACACTTTCTAAAAGCCCGAGTAACAGGGACTTGAACAGGGGGGTCTATATCATCAGTATTTCCCTGCACACCCTCCTGCACTGTAGGATCTTGTTCAGCGTCGATTATCTGGGAATCAGAGTCATTATCCTGAGCTAGATCTTGACCCTGTTCTATATGAACACTCTGGTTTAAAATCCCATTATCATGTGTATCGGTATCTGGAATTTCATTTCCCTCCTCCTGAGATGGTATATCAATCCACGGTGAATTTGGAGGTGGACTTAGGGGGGATAAATTGGGAGATTGACTTAAGCCTAAAGATTGTCTCCTTTCATTATTGATCTTTGATACTACATGTACCATATAGTTGTCCATAGTATTTCCCCCCGCAACTGGGATCTTTTTTGGCATCTTTGTTTGTACTAATAAAATACCCCAAGTTTAGCGTGCAATAAATATGAAAGGGCACACGAAATACGATACAAGTATAACCAGGATGAAAATATGTGCAAGGATAGGTAGTCTTACTGCAGCCGGGAAAAACGGGTTCAACAGGGGCAGTATGACGTGCCCAGTCCAGTCTCGGCATGTCTCGGACTGTCTAAGACTGTCCGCCCTTAGTCCGGGCTTCGTCCGGCGCCCCGTACACGCGTCCCGCTGTGCGTCAGTAGTGCGTTTATGTAGGAGGAGCAGGGGGCGGGAAGAGACTCCAGGTGCGCTGCGGTGATCCTGCGCGGAACCCTGGGTCTCGCAGTCCCAGCCCCTGGTTGTAACAGCCTCTCACACTCCTTTGTTCGAAGTTCGCCTCTCCTCACGGCTCAGCAGGCGGGCAGAGAAGTAAAAGCACAAAGTCACGGTCTATCAGCACAGCTACGAGCGGCTCCCGCGAAGCGGGGGCCGCGAGCTGTTAAGAAGGCAGGCCAGGCAATCAGGGAGGAGCAGGGGCGGGAAGAGACTCCAGGTGCGCTGCGGTGATCCTGCGCGGAACCCTGGGTCTCGCAGTCCCAGCCCCTGGTTGTAACAGCCTCTCACACTCCTTTGTTCGAAGTTCGCCTCTCCTCACGGCTCAGCAAGCGGGCAGAGAAGTAAAAGCACAAAGTCACGGTCTATCAGCACAGCTACGAGCGGCGGTGGGCGGTGTAGTTGTACTCTTGTAATCACAGATCCCAAAGTTCAATCCGAGGAGCCATTTTTGCTTTTGGATTGCCAAATGTAGTCAATAATCCTTGATGAGCGGTAACAAATGTGAAGGGCTTTTCATACAAGAATACATGCAAATGTTTACAAGCCCACACCACTGCTAAGCTTACTTTCCCAGGTTGTGAATAAGCATGTTTAGTTTGGGACAAACTTCGTCTTGCATACACAACAATACGTATCCGAGTATTTGGGTGTCTGCTGTGCTGTGCAAGGAGAGTGCCCAACCAGACAGGGCTAGCATCACTTATAACCTCAGTATGAAGCTTTGGATACAAATATGCTATTTTGGTTGCAATATCAAAAGCTTGTTTAATCTTCGGAAAGCTTTGCTTGCATTTCTTGCATTCATGTGATCCAAGAAAAAAAACATTATTTGTTGTCAAGTGTCTTAATGGCACACTGACAGTGGCAAAGTCTTGTGAGTATCTTGAGCAACACCTGGTCATGCCATGGAACAAAAGTAGCATCTAGTGGGGGACTGGCAATTGATAGCGCTTACACTTAAGCTGGATCATGTGTCATGCCCTCATCAGAAAAGATATGGCCAAATAATTTTAACTCTGTCTTCCGGAACTCATATCTCTCCGGATTCAAAGTTAAACAGGCATCACAGAGCAGCTGGTACACTTGTGTGAGAGCTTTGTCATGCTCCTTCTGTGTCGTTCTGAAAACCAATATGTCATCACTGTAATTGAAAGCATTCATGGTAGGCTGTATGATACATCGAATGATATCTTGGAATAGATCTGCACCTGATGACACACCAAAACTTAGTCTCTTGTTGCAGTTCAGATCAATATGTGTAGAAAATGTTGTAATGTTCCTGCAATTGTCCTCGAGTTTCAACTGATTGCACACCATTAAATTCTGTTATCATGTCGGCAATGTGCAGACCTGGATGTCGCTCTCTTTCAATTGCCTTGTTCGCTTGACACATATCCATGCAGATGCATACCACTCCTTCACCATCCTTTTTGGGTATTACCACTATAGAATAAACGTGTCCATAAAGTTGGACCAGTGCACACTCCATGATATCGTGTTTGAGTAAAGACTCAAATTCTTTTTCAACAGCTTCCTGGAATGAAAGGTCAAAGGCAGTTCATCGATGTCTTTAAGCAATAGGACCAACGTCTTCATCAATGTGTAATTGGAGTTTCATAGTCTTGAGTTTTCCCAACCCATTAAACAACGAAGGGAATTGACTTACTATTTTACAATGAGCATTCAGGTTATAGTTCATGGATATCAATCCCATATCAGCAGCTGTGCTGAAGCTGAGTAAGCAGGTGCTTGACAAAGTAACTTGAAGAACATAAACGGGTGCTTGTACTTTTATTTTCTTATGCTTCATCGCTGCTTCAAATGAACCTTGACTTGTTAGTGGCGTTGATGCAGCCCACTAAAACACTTTAATTTTCAATGGTGTAAATCGGGGCATTAGAGACAGTTCATTATATTTCTCCTCAGGCATAATATTTATTGATGCACCACTATCGACAATGAATGGTATTGAACACCCATTAACTTTTAGTGTGATCTTCAGACAATGTTTGAATGAATTTGTTGCTTTGTCAGGTTGACTTCTATTAGATCGGTGTTGTTCCCTACAGGCGGCCAGTCTAACATGTGCATGCATCTCTGAGGTAAACATTGTCATGGCACAACCATGTTCTTCACTTTCACTTGATATTGATACGAAGGAACTGTTGACGAAGATTTAGATGTTGATCAACTTCATTTGGTGTCTATTTGCCTCAGCTGATGTGGTCGCTTGGCTTTATGGCATTTGCTGAACTTCGCTTCTGGAACGTTCGATGGCCATTTTGTCTTTGCCCAGTGACGTACTTACTTTTTCCTTTGCATTGCACACCATCATAAAATGGTTCTCCTTTCCACAGCTTTTGCATCTCTGTCCAATGGCAGGACATTTACCTTTCATGTGGAAATGAAAATCCACACCTGAAATACAACTTCTTGGCGTTGTGCTTTTTGTTACTTATCACATTCATGACCAATTTACTTTAGGCACCTATTGCCTCCATGTCAGCAGTTTGTCGATCCGCACGCTCTTCAGTTCTGGCAGCCATGAGAACTTGCTCCAGATTAAGAGTTTCTCTCAACATTAGTCGTCTGAACAAATCTGACAAGCATCCATCGATCACTCTGAGGCATATAGCTCCCTCATCATTAAACCCATTGAAATGACTGTATCCAGTCTCTCAACAAATCTGTCGATGGTCTCATCTGCTTTCTGTGATTTTTGACTGAAGACATAACTTTTGTAATCTACATTTGGCACTGGATTGAATTTGAGATTAACAACTGCTTTGATTTCACTGTATGTAATTTCATCAGCTCGCAGCATTTTTATTATGACTTCTTTTACACCTTCACCAGCAAGATTCTTAAGGTACTAGATCATTTTCTCATCTGCTTCTTCAATCGAATCTATGAAATCATCCAATGTCTCTATGCAGGCAGGCCATCGGTCGCCAATATTCAACTTTTTAGCAGCATCGAATGGCTGTGGTGGTTCAAAGAAGGCAGCAGCATTGTAACCGAGAGTGGCTGACACTGAGGGTGGAGATCCATCCAACATCATCTGCTGTCCGCTAGGACCTGCTTCATCCATACCATCTCTAAGGCAATGTTCTGTGCTGGCCTCTGGGTCATCTTTGACAGTCCGCAGAACTTTGACCTCCCTCTTGGTCTCCATAGGGGCCTTTTGATTTTAGGAGACCTTGGGAGTTGTTCTGAGCCACTATCCGGGCATATTTGGTGGTGGGCCGCTTCAGATATGGGCAGCTCTGCTAGCACAACCCTGAGTGCGTTCTCTGGGGTTGCTTTCCCCAGTGCAGGGGCACAATGGCTCTTTTCGCTCATCTCCAGTAAGTAGATGACTATTTTAGTATTTGAATTTCGTTGCTTGTAAGTGTCTCTTAGTGCCGTCTGGCACCTGGTTGATCTCACCCTCACAGCGCTTCTGTTCGCAGTCTTATCTTGCACTTTGCTGCTCTTTCAAAACCTGGTTGCATCTGCCTATAGCGCTGTCACTTCGTGAGAATGTATGGCTTTGGTTTGCTTAGCAGCGCAGTACCCCTTTGTGCATACTCACCAGCAGGTTTCCGCCCACCGATGTGTTGACTTCTCAGGAAAGCTTCCATTAACTTCAAATACTTTACATGGAACTGGGGCTGTTTTTTGACTTCACATAAGCCACATGTGGCACGTACAAGCAGTTTGCTGGACCATGGTAAACTCTCTGGTTGAGCACTGTCGATCTTCGCGTTACTTATCCCCGATCTTGTCGCCAGTTGCAGCGTCCTCCCCAGACCGGGTATTGACTACACCACACATGGAGTTTGGTAAAACACGTCTTTATTCTGCTGCGTGTTACCGCAAACCCAACATTCTAAACCTGCATTCCCTTTACTACACTCTAATGCTTACGGCACAGTTCTACTAAGTCCATCAGGAATCGCAAAGGGTCCGTCATTACAAAGTCACACAACCCTACAAGTGGATCAACAGACCAGGGTAATCTAAAGTACTTAGAAAGTGTACTCCATAATAGCCTCCATATTTGCCACGTCATGGCAGGGTCAGTGGCAGTGATCAGTATGTAGTGCGCAATAAACAATATATGCCCTCAAGCATTACACACATGCAGCTCAAAATATGCTTCTATCCCAGTTTTTTAAATCTCCTTTAGGGATGTGGGCTCATCTATAGCCATGCAGAGAGATCTGAAGTACTTTTAACATTATTCAGATCAAAGTGGTGTAATTATATCTGTTTATGTTACAGAAATCACCTGATAGGCCAGAGGAGGTTGTTCACAAATCAGGGTGACCCCCAAGAGTGCAGTAAGTTGGCTCAAAGCATCATGTGTTTACTGCTGATATCCTTTGTAACCAGCAGCCAGAGCCCGTCTCAGTCCTTTAATTGTCCCAGTTTGATCAACGGAGGACCATTATCATTTTCAGCTGAGATGGCTGCCACATCCTGTTTTACCTCTCCCAACCTATCCTCAATTAAGTCATCAGGTCTCCGTCATATCCTCAATTAATTCATCAGGTCTCCGTCAGAGATTGGGGGAGAGGGGACAGGAAAAATAAAGACTGCACGGATATAGCCATAGTTTAATCTGCAATAATAATATATCCCCAAGCTGCCTTTGGTAGGGAGGCAGAACCTACTCTCTCAGGACGTGAGTGCAATCTGTGACTGCAGCCACTTGTGGGAGCCTGGTATCCTAACTTAACCACGCCTGCAAGGCTCCATTGGCAGTTCACTTTACAACCCAGCTTTGCATGGCAAACAATCTGCAATCCTCCACAGAGTTATGTTTTTCAACAGGCACACATTGCATGATGGAACATGCAATTTACTTAACGTTCTTACTTTACGTTTTATGGCCTGTATCTGCTTGTTCAATGCGTACTATGGCATACTGTAAAATGCTCTGCCACCCCGTTTAAAGGGTCTTAACTCATTTGAGAAAGTAGCGATATAGTCTGCCCCCTGCAGCATCTTCCTCATTGGTAAGAATCATTTCTCTTACACCCAAATAACTCTACTAGCTCCTCTGTCCATCAGCATCACCTTCAAAACACAACATCTGCAAGGCAATCAACAACATTACATCTCATATTTGGTGACCAAGATCAAGAGATGAGAAGTACTTTTTGGGATGTGCAGCAGCAACATCGCCCCTAATACAGAACAGTGCTCAACCCATTCCTTTATAAATTCCCACTCTAGAAATAGCCCCTTATTAGAGTGTAGCCTTCTACTTTCAGGTCACACTGGATGACAGGACCCCAACTTGCACCTACTACTGCTACCTACCCCTCATCCAACACTTGTGGTCATCCCCACTTCCCGCACATGCTGTCACTAAATATGCAACCCCGCTTGATACCACTCCTATTGTTACCCAACCTCCTAAATGATCCGCCTTGCCAGCCCTGACTCAAGGTTTTGTATACCCTCTATATTGTATAATACTGTTTGTAGGAAGGTTTGCCATAAATATATCCACAAAAACACCAACATTCGAATCTGCTGTGTTCACCTTGCAGAGTCACTGTGTCTATCTGGCTTAAAATGCCATCCTACCCTTACACACATGACATTGGAATGCTATTAAAGTGTCTTAAATAACTAAAACATTTAAGTTGTTTTTCTCTAGCAGCACCACAGATGGGAGGAGGCAGTCTTTTACCTAGATGGATTTTTTGGTCTGGCTTGACAGTGCAACTTGTCACCTGACCTTTAAGCCTACACTACAGTTCTTTTCTTCCAAACAATTGCATATCTATTCCCATGCTATTAACCCCTTAGCCACGGGGGGTAATTCCCCCGAGGTGCAGGGGACGGGGGGCACATGCGGCGCCGCGGTGTGACGAGCGGAGCTCGTCATGACTCCACCCACTTCCGTGGAACGTCCGCACAGGCGTGGAATTCGCCGCGCAGGGTAGTGGCGCGGCCGTTATGATGAGCCCAGCCGTCATGAGCACAGCTCCACTGTGCCTCATGACGAGCTGGGCTCTTCATTAGCAGGCAAGGAGTTAACTTCTCATTCTTCACTTTACCAAACAACATTCTTTTAAAGCCAGACCTACTGGCATGACTAATGCTTGTCGACATCTTTGTGCTGCCCAGTGCCTCATCTGGGTGCATTTATATGGGTCACATCAGTGGAAATGCAAGAGTGGTTGTCGTGAAGCAAGAGTACTAAGTTGACCGTTATCATGCAAGTCCTCCAGCACAACCCCAAAGTATGCCAACAAGTCCCTGAATGACCTACCACATTAAGTACTCTGGCTCTCAAATGTCTTTGGTCCTCATTACAAGTACTGCTTAATCTGTGGGGGTGGGATCTGGGGAGGGAGGGGGTACTTGAGCACTTGGTAAACATTGCTATCACAGGTGACATATTTACCAGATGTTAGAAATTGGGTTTCTGGCTAAGGCATGCACCGCAGCCAGGCAGAAAACACCACTCTAGTCAAGGCAAGTCAGAAACACACCAAGATAATCTGTGCTTACCCTCAAGTAGCTTGGTGCAGAGTAGGCAGCCTTATCTACAGAGGCAATGTGTAAAGCATTTGTGCAACACACACACATTAACACAATGAATACACCACAAAAGAGACGTCACACATGGTTTATCAAATATAGATTACTATATTGTAAACACATTAAGGCCAAAATGATACAGGCATACTATGTACTTTTGGAGACATGCTGATATCACTTTAAATGCATGTAACACCGAAGTACTTTCGAAGATATGCAATTTAAAAATATCACATTGCAGAAAGTAAACATTACATTAATATCACTTTAAATGCATGTAATACATAGGTACTTTACAAGGTATGCAATTTTAAAGTATAAAATTATATGCAGAAAATCAACACTGGAGACAGAAGCACCTGCATTTCTATCAAAACCTTTTTGGTAACTTCCCAGTGCGAGCTGATGATCCTCCTCAAGAATCGGCAAAAACACGCTTGGTTCAAGCCGTTTTAGTCCCGGGGTGCTAAAAGAAAAAACAATAATGCCCCCCAAGTCCTGGTGAGTCCGGAGCCCTTCGGGACCACTCGGACTCGCAACTCATGCTAAAACTAGAGCAGCCCGTGAGGGAGTGTGAGGGAGTGTGGGACGGCTTGCCCAGCGAGTCCGGAGACCTTGGAATCTTCTCTTGATAACCAGATCTGCCCGAGAAGGAGCATGGGACAGCTTCACTGCTGCCCCAGGGCCTCACTCACCTACAGGGTCGTCTGTGGGAGCCTCCGAAGGGAGGGTACTCATCAGTGCTGCATAAGTGCCGGGGAAACGAAAGCGGGCCACCGTCCAAAAACAGATGTTACCTGGGTGCAGGTCTAAACAGTGCTGATATTGATGGGAGCCGCCTCGTTGTCTAAACAACATGTCTGTGGAGGAAGGCGGCCCCTGCATCAGCACTCACTGCATATGCGTCGTAATATCAAAGAGGAGGGAGACTGTGGGCTCGGCCTGCACTGCTGGTGTGGCACAAGTCACAAAAGGGACACGTCGTTCCCTAATGCAGGACTTGCTCTTCCCCACAAAGAGCACTCAGTCCTAATCAAAATGACGCATTAGGTTGATCCTCAAGCCACCCGTTGATCAATCACACGCTGATCTTGCAAAAAGCCCTGTGCCTGACTCACCAGGATGCAGAGTCCCAAGATAGGGGCAGGAAGGGGGAATCTTTGCTGGCCCTAAGATTCCCAGAGAACACGGGGCAAGCACACAAGCCCTTGGAGAACACTTATGGGGCACAAGAGAAGACAGCAAGCAGCAGGCCAGCACATCAAGGCAGGTTGCAATATGGCAGTCCCTCCTGCAGCCAAGAAATCACCAGGCAGCAAGCCAACACAGCAAAGCAGTTAGCAAGTATGGCGGAACCCTCCTGACACCACAGCGGTCCTCCTGACAGTGTGCAGATGTAGAGCCAGCAGCGTCTGGTTGAAAGACCCACGCAGTGATTAAAAATATGGGGTCAGAGCCCAAGTACTTATACTCAAAAATTTCCTTGATGTAGGGGGAGACTTTAAAGAGCCCTCGGAAGTGCACACAGATCCCTTCCAGCCCATCCTTGGCACCAGACTATTAGTAAGGGGTAAATCAGCCCTTTGTGTGAGGGCAGGACACAACCTATTCAGATGTATGTGTGAACCACCTTTCCCTCTCCTTGCCTAGGAAGACTATCAGTTTGCAGAGGAATGCAGATGTATCCCCTTTCACACCCATCCCTTCCTGTTTTGTGGCTGTCTTGAGAGAATGCACAGATGTAGCTGTCACCCCGACGTGTATTGGAGACAGGCTGAAAAGCTCAAAGGAGTTATAAACACAGAGAAATGCCCACTTTCTAAAAGTACAACAAATATGGCTCTGCCTGGTCTCTGTCTTATGGGCCTCACCCCCTTTTTTCCACTTTCTAAAAGTGGCGTTTCAAAAATAGTACTATGGAATCCAACTACATTAGTAAGTTGGATTTCCACTACCATTCTAAACAAAACAAACATCGCAACACCATTCCATTTAACAAACATCGCAACACCATTCCATTTTTATCAGGAATTAGCCCTTTAAAGTAAATATGGGAATTCCCAATGCTAGCCTATGGGAGGAGCAGTGCAAAATGAAATAGGCTGTTTGTCACTACCAGGACATGCAAAACGTAAAGGTATACGTCCTACCTTTTACTTACATAGCACCCTGTCCATAGGGCTACCCAGGGCCTACCTTAGGGGTGACCTATGTTTAGTAAAAAGGGAGTTTAAGGCTTGGCAAGTAGTTTTAAATGGCAAGTTGAAGTGGCAGTAAACTGCACACATGTATAACATTAGGGTAACATCTTTGGCACATGCTAAAAAGAGAATCAGAGAAGGAATCTTGACAGTATTAATCTTTACAGATGCCTTTCCTCTGACATCAGAGGGACGAGGTGGCAGCTTGTCCTGACCCCGCTTGGCGCCTGCAAGCTACTTTAGAGCGGATGCTCTGTAAAAATTACTGCTGATCTATTACTTGAATATTTTAACTCTTATTTTTAAAATTGAATACTAATTTTAAACAACAATATTTTAATTCACCCAGCACCTTGCACTTTGCACTAGCGGCGGATAGCTGTTGGAATTGATCGAGAATTTTAACTGTGTTCACCTTTATTGCTATTTGCACTTGCGTGGGTTGCTGAGAGTCACACTTGAGCTTCACTTAAGCTGTCAGTCGTCTGCGCTCGATATTCCAGCCTGCCCGCCCCGGTCCGACTCGGTAGCCTATACCGTAGTGCGGAGGGCGGGGCAGGCAAGAGCCAGACACCCACAGGAAGTCGAGCAGTCAGCGTTCTAGCTGCTCACTTCTGAGGGCTATTTAGGCGGCGAGGAGGCACGGATCATTGCGGTAAGGGACGAGGTGGCAGCTTGTCCTGACCCCGCTTGGCGCCTGCAAGCTACTTTAGAGCGGATGCTCTGTAAAAATTACTGCTGATCTATTACTTGAATATTTTAACGCTTATTTTTAAAATTGAATACTAATTTTAAACAACAATATTTTAATTCACCCAGCACCTTGCACTTTGCACTAGCGGCGGATAGCTGTTGGAATTGATAGAGAATTTTAACTGTGTTCACCTTTATTGCTATTTGCACTTGCGTGGGTTGCTGAGAGTCACACTTGAGCTTCACTTAAGCTGTCAGTCGTCTGCGCTCGATATTCCAGCCTGCCCGCCCCGGTCCGACTCGGTAGCCTATACCGTAGTGCGGAGGGCGGGGCAGGCAAGAGCCAGACACCCACAGGAAGTCGAGCAGTCAGCGTTCAAGCTGCTCACTTCTGAGGGCTATTTAGCCCCTCGTCGGGTCTAGCGCGCAGCGATTGCGCGCAGCGGGGCGCCCTTGACGGCGCCTAAGACAAGCCAAAGACCTGCCTGTCTGCGCCCGTCCGCGCCAGAACGGAGCCTGGGGCTATGTCCAGACATCCAGCCCTACAGAGTCCCATAAGGTATTCCGCCGCGGACTTGCTGGCCTTGCAACCAGCCTTGTCATTATGCCGCGAGAATGAGAACTGGACATATCCTGAAGGTCCATTCTCCTGCAAACTATGTCATTACCAAGCAAATATTCGACCCCATCCAGACCTCAATATTCCCATAGCTAGTAAACATAAAAATACACTTCAATGTTTGCTGCTAAACGTCCGGTCCCTGCCTAAGAACCAAGTTCAGATATGGGATCTACTTTACTCATCCCAGCCAGATCTATGTTTCCTGACGGAAACATGGCTCAAACCCCACACAACTCCATCCATTACCATCGCTATCCCTTCAGGATACAAGCTATTAAATATGGACCGCCCAGTCAAGATAGGTGGCGGATTAGCGATCATCCACAAGGAACACCTGAAAGTCACTATTGTAGAGAAACAATGCAGCCTCAGTCTGGAATTTATGTCTTTTAGGATTAATATTTCTTCCAAATTAGCTATGAAAGGTGCACTTATATACCGCCCACCAGGACCCAATGCTGGGTTCTCCCTCTCCCTCATGGAATTATTGGCACCCTACATTAGAGCCAAGGAAAACTTTATCCTTCTCGGCGATTTCAACACACATGTAGACAAACCAGAACTAAGTGAAACTAAAGCCTTGCTTGCTGATATGTCCGCTCTAGGGCTCCAACTTCATAATTCCGATCCAACCCATGAAGGGGGACATTTACTAGACTTACTTTTCTCTAACTGCCCCACCCTGTCCGGCATAGTCACCTCTCAGCTGGACTGGACAGACCACCATTTATTAGAATTTGATCTTCCAATAGCTAACAAACCACCACTCCACAAAACTCTCTCCCCCATATGGCGGCGTCAGTGGCATAAAGTCACCGCTGAAGGACTACAGAAGGTCTGGGAAAAACCCTTATCCTTCGCAACTGACAATGTAGAAGATACTCTATCCAGCTTCAAGGATTCTCTTTTGAAAGCCTTAGACAAAGTAGCCCCGCTAAAACTTCACAAACAATTCCCCACTCACAAAAAGGAAAAATGGTACACAGACACCTTAAGAAGTGAGAAGCAAGGGTGTAGAAAGCTGGAGAAAAAGTGGCGGAGGTCGCACCTCCTAGATGATAAGAATGCCTACTTAAAAGCACAATCCAAATACTACAAAAACATCAAAACAGCGCGCAAATTTAGCTTGGCCCAGCAGATATCGGAGG
The DNA here is from genome assembly GCF_964263255.1 of Lissotriton vulgaris. NCBI lineage: Eukaryota > Metazoa > Chordata > Amphibia > Caudata > Salamandridae > Lissotriton > Lissotriton vulgaris. Next base: position 1,687,042,877 of record NC_141694.1, on the reverse strand, counting down.
CTGGCAACTCCTCAAAGGAATTATATAAGATTCTCGAATCCTTTGTGAAACCCACAGCATGTGTTAGCGTGGATGATTTCTCACTGCCACTTTGTGAAGAGATATCTCTGTTTTTCGAGAATAAAATCAACCTCATTTACGATAAAATCTTGAACAACACCTCTACCAATACCTGCAGCCCTACCCCCATTGTTAGCTCCGCTAACACCACCTTTAAACAAAAAACAATATCACTACTCTCCTTTCCCCCAATATCCGACACCGATCTCCACCTTCTAACTAACCATATAAAATCTGGCTCCCCTAACGACCTTATACCCGCAAGAATGATGGCCCCTCTCAACTCCTTCCTTGGCCCACTCCTACAAACCATTATAAATCAATCCCTCGGTGAAGGACGGGTGCCTTCTGAGTGGAAACAAGCAGTTGTAAATCCAATTCGGAAAAATACCACTCAGCCCTGGTCTGATTTATCGAACCTCAGGCCCATCTCCCTCCTACCCTATCTTGGTAAACTTACCGAGAAGCATGTGAATACCCACCTGTCAAATTACATCGAGGCAGCGGAGGGCCTGGACCCCTCTCAATCTGGCTTCAGGCCCAACCACAGCACTGAATCAGCCCTCCTCTCCGTGACCGACAACATCAGGATGTCACTGGACAGGGGGGAATCAGTGATTCTAGTGCTGTTGGACCTGTCCGCTGCCTTCGACACGGTATCACATGCTCTCCTTCTCGAAAGACTGAGTAATGTAGGGGTAGGAGGAACAGCTCTATCGTGGTCGCACAGCTTCCTTTCTGATCGAACCCAAGGTGTCAGACTGGGCTCCCATTCATCACCATCAAGAGAGCTAACTAAGGGTGTGCCACAGGGCTCGTGTCTCAGCCCCACGCTGTTTAACATTTATGTGGCCCCCTTAGCTAATCTGATAAGATCTTTTGGATTTACTCCTGTATCATACGCTGACGACACCCAGCTGCTTTTCCCCTTCCAAACCCTCACCCCGGCAACTCAGTCATCATTTGCCGGCGGGATGAGGGCGGTAGCACATTGGATGGCTAAAAATTTTTTACAATGTAATGTATCCAAAACGGAGGTCATGCTGTTTGGAGGGGCGACTCTTCTCTGGTCCCCAGATTGGTGGCCTCTGGAACTTGGCCCCATCCCCAATCCCAAACAAACAGCAAAAAACCTAGGTGTTAAACTAGACCAAGTGCTCCTGCTTAAAGAGCACACCACGCAAGTGGCAGGTGCTTGCCTCCATGTGGTGGGGCTTCTGAGACGAGCCTTCCCGTTTCTACCCCCTAACCAAAGGAAGACTCTCATCCAGACCCTTATCATAAGCAGAATGGATTACTGCAATGGTCTATACATCTCAGCTAATGAAGCACAGCTAGACAAACTTCAGGTTGTACAGAATACGGCGGCTAGACTGGCCCTCAATGCCCCTCCCAGAACGCCGTCCAGTCCCTTACTTCGCCAACTCCATTGGCTACCCGTAAAGCAGCGCATCAAATTTAAAATCTGTAACGTCATACACAGATGCCTGTTTAGCACCAGCCCCAGCTATCTAAAAGAAAAATTCCTGCCCTACATCCCTGCCCACACACTTCGGTCCAGCAACCATCTCCTGCTTCAGGTCCCAAAGATTAGAAGGGCCAGACAGGGAGGCCGAGCACTGTCCTACAAAGGGCCTATTCTTTGGAATTCCCTGCCCACTGAACTAAAACAAACTAGGAGCCTGGAACTATTCAGGAAGAAACTGAAAACCTACTTGTTTACCATGCTTTAAATTTTTCAGGTACTCCTCCTCAGCTCTAATCCTTGCAGTAACCCTCTAATATGCGAGCACCAGCGCAGAGATATCCCTTCGGGAATTGATTCATGCGCTTAACCCTTTCGATGCTGATGACGAGCTGGGCTCGTCATGGTGCACAGTGGTCGTGTGCTGATGACGAGCCCAGCTCGTCATAAAACAATGAAATATAGCAATTTCCAGCACAGGAGGGGAATTGCCTTAGCAGCGAAGGTGTTAACAAGCAAATAAATAAATAAATAAATAAATAAAAGTGGCAGTAAACTGCACACATGTATAACATTAGGGTAACATCTTTGGCACATGCTAAAAAGAGAATCAGAGAAGGAATCTTGACAGTATTAATCTTTACAGATGCCTTTCCTCTGACATCAGTGCTAATACGGAAGCAGAGAACCACTGCTTAGGAATCTGCAAAACACATCTCTTACATAAAATCTCTCAAAGATGCCAGCTTGGACCATCCACTGGATCATAAATGGGTAATGTCAGTCATCATGAATGCACTTTGGAGCATAGCTTCTTGAAAACACATTTTAAAAAAGTGCTGCAGAATGATTTGCTAATTACAGGCTAATGACGAGCAAGCAAATAAACTGCCTTACCAACCCAATAAAATACTAGTACTGCTTAGCGTCCATTGACATTAATTACTTTTAATCCCCTATGTGAGAAGTTGGCCTGGCATATGCTGTCCACTATTCTAGTGGGCACCTTGTACCAGTCCAAACGACCCTTATTGGTGGTAGGTTTAAAGACAACCTATATAGAAAGCTATACTAGTGGTAGCTGTGGAGAGCAGCCTTCAGGCTAAGTCTTGAAGGAATGTAAAGCAGCTTGTTTTACCAGTCTATAATCTTGTGAATGACCGAATGAAAGGAGAACCACACCAGGTATATATATAAAATATATGTATTTATTCTAAACACATCCCTCTAGTCTCTTTATGAGGCTAGAGGCAAAAGTACATACAGTACACTTATTTAGCACACAGTAAATTAGCACAATATACGTTGAGCCCTAGGAGCGTACGAAACCATATATTAAGTAAGTACTATAAGAACCACGACTGACATAGATACAAGGCCTAGAGCCTTTAGAACCGCTGGGGCCACCAGAAACCACCCAAGGTAGAGACACAGGGGACCCACGGGGGACACGTGCAGTGTCGAAACACAGCCGCAAATCACCATTAACTTCTATGGGGAAAGTCGCTGTTGGAATTTTAAAGATTAAGGACACTTGGAAGAGGAATTGGAGCAAACCCCTTTACAACTAGGCAGTTCTAGAGTCAATACCTACGGAAGCACCGGAGTACTCGAGTTACCTCACCCAGGGCAGCCGGGTGCATAGGTGTCTTTTGATGTCGGGTTTCGTCGTCGTTTCCAATGGCGATCTGCTGCAAAGTGCTGCTGGTGACCAAGCCAAAAGTGTCCGGGTGGATCTAAGAGTGGATCAAAGATCTGAAGAACCTGAAAGCAGAGGGGACAGAGTCTGGGTCATTAGCCAGTGACCAGGGAGGCGATGAGCGGAGGCCCACTGATGTTGTGTGCTTCCAGCGGAAGAAGGTGAAGCTTGACTCTTCAGCCACGAGGACCAGAAGGCATCGACGACGAACAGGAGCTGGACTCGAGCCGTCCCACGAAGGATGTCAAGTGCTGCCGTGTCGGTATCCGGATTGGACCCAACAAGCCTTGGCAAAAGCAACCCACTCCAAAAGCAAAGATTGGCTTCGGTGCAGACCAGAAAGGTCTGAGGAACTCACCTCTTGGTAGGGAGTCAGGGCGCTTCTGGAGCAACCAGGAAAGCCCAAAGGAAAGAAGAGTTACCTTTGTGGGGACCCACCAGTCAACGGACCAGGTATCGTGAAGGGGCCTCAAGCGGAAATGCTAGAAGAGGGCCCACAGCACACTCGTGGAGTGTAGGCCCACAATCTTCGGTGCAAATGGTGCTCGGGGGTTGGACTACAAGTAGCCCAACGCACGACTTCGGGAAAGCTCGGGAAGTCAATGCACTTGCAAATGTGCACGTGTCCAGGAGTTCCGGTTCTACGTCACTCGTGAGGGCTGCGAGTCTCAGCTTTGCTGGGATCTCGTGTCGGCCTCTGAGCAGTCTGGAAGTCCGTGTTCTGAGTCACAAATCTGTTGGGATCCAGCAGGAGCCTTGGAAATGCAGACCGGCAAGATGCTTCGTGGTGCCTGTTTGAACAGGGGAGTCACTCCTTGACCCCAAGGAAGATTCTTCTGTCTTCTAGTCAAAATAGAATGCCAAAGTTCCAGGATATATGTTGCAGAGTTTCGTTCAGGTGTAATCTGAAGTCCTTAGGACTGGGTTCCCATACTTATACTAATTTAAGGGGTTGGACATACTCTGGAGACCCACCAATGGGAGGGTCAGGGAAAATCAGTGGTTACACTCATTCCCTTTGTCCAGTTTCGCGGTAGAGCAGTAGCTGAGTGCCCCTGCAGCCGGTTTGAACTGGTATATGCACACGGACACCAAGTGTGCCCTCAGCACTGTCTGTAAAGCATTCACGTAATGCACCCACCCAGACCCATTACACTAAAGCCTGTCTGGCAGGTGGTTACACCTCCCTGTGACAGGAAACCTATTGTGCATGCCTCCCTGCCGGAGTTTCGTCTGTGGCTGCAGCATCCATTTTGTGATGCAAGGGCTCTTTTAAACTATTACCGGTTAGACCAGAGTGTACATGTCTCTCCCTCTAGAAGGATGGAATTCTACCCCGCCGCCAGGACTGGCGAGGGGGCGGGGGGCAGGGAGGGGGGGGGGGGGGGGAGGACTCCAAAAGTGTTTGACACCAAACACGTCAAGTTTCCATGCAGCCATCCCAAAGTTAGCATTAACCGCGAGGTTATAATGCACTTAAGAGTATATGGTCTAGCTGCATCACAGAACAGCCTCAGAGAATAGGTTCCGAATGCTGCAGGGCGGTCCTGGTCATGCATGGGCACCCTCTTATACAAAACCAAGCACTCTGCCTTCAGGATTGGTAAGGCCTACCATAGGAGTGACTTATAGGTGTATATGTGTCAGTGATTAAAGGTAGATATAGGTAACCTATATCTTAGTAATGGGTGCATGCACCACCTTACCCAGGCTCCAGTAGCAAACCTATAGTGCCATTTTGGAAGGCTTCCCAGGGGTGGCATAATACATGCTTCAGCCCCTGGTAGGCCTCTGGGGTACCTATGCCCTTGGTACTTAAGGTACCATATACTGGGGACTCACAAGGGTAACCCAGTAACCAATCTGGAGTGTACCAAAAGTACATGCAATCAATTTAGAGAGGGAGCAGCTAGGCTGGGGTCCTGATTAGCAGGGCCCCAGCCAGACTAAAGTTGAGAAACTGTGGAACACCAGCAAAAAGTGGGGGTAACCGTAGTAGGCAGATCCTACTCTCCTACACCCTACGTCCTTATGACCAACAGAATAATTCTTACAAGTCTTTAAAAAAGGTCATCAGGATCATAGATGCAGAGAATAAAACACGTGATGACGTAGTGGTCTCCATAATTACAACTAAAGCGTTTGGTTGCACATGAGATTTACTAGGTGAAAAGGACACCATCAGTGAAGCTTCAAAGTACCATTAAATGTAACTGCAAGATAGTTTGGATTAAATGTTTGTGGCCTTCATGGTTTTAGGCCCTGCGACCAAATTATGTTTCTTGGGTTGTTCTGGCATAGATTTGATTTTTTTCCCCTTACGCTTGCCAACTTGTGACCCTCTATTGAGGAATAGAACACACGCAGCTGGGTAAATCAGGCATTTAAATCAATCCCCTACTCTGGACAGCGGTTGGCTCTTGAGAGACCACAGACCTGAAAAGCCATACATCCCGCTCAAAAACCTCACTAGACCTCTGGTATCCTGAAGTGGGAGCCTACACCAGCCAAACTGAATGAGGACTGGGAGCACCAGCTCTGCTCCCTTTCCCCCCAAAAATCCCCACCCACCCTACAGGAACCAAAGCTGGGCTGTCAGAGGGTAGAGGTTTGGGCCAAACCAGACCCACAACCTCAAGGCCAGTAAAGATAAAACTGTTATGCAGCAGGTTACCAATCAAGACAGGAAAAAAAACAACAAAGCTTGATGATGTTACTTTGGGGTTTATGGTTAAAGTTGAGTGTTTAGGGATAGTAAAAACAGAGAAGGGATTATTTCCTGAATGTTTTAAGTGTTAAAATTCGCCTGAATTTAAGACTTGGACTAGGAGTAATTAAGATATCCTGTAACAAATCTGCGCGTTCTGAATGCAATGGATAGGGGTACCGCTGCCCTGATGTCAGGGCGCATCTGAAAATGAAATGTAATTTTTACTTTGATTCTACAATCTCAAAACAATAACATAGCGTTCAAAAGAACTCTTCATTAGATATTTAGCCATTTCCCCACACTCCAAAAAAAAAAAAAAAAAAAAACAGATCATTTTCCAATGACGAAGGGCATAAATCATTGACCGGTAAGGCATCTTGCCCATAAGTTGGATGAAGTGAGCCATCATTACCCTTGTCTTTTTAATAGTATATTACTTGTTTACTTACATGCTACACCATAATTCACTTCTGACATTTACAGGACCTGTAAATAGGTGTTGCAATTGGTCCATTTAATTTAATGGTAGTCACTCCGATACTCCACTTTCACCAATTGTCAGGTGGGAGGTTCCATTGGAATACACCTTTCCGGCATTGGATGTAACGTTCTGGGCTATTTCACGGACGCCATCAGACATCTCTAGTTTTCACAACTATGCACTACGGTTTTGGCTGTGAGATGGACCTATTTATAGTTCTGTCTCTCTAGGATATTAATCTGTTTTACGCTCGCCTTTACAAAAATCTAATGGCCAAACAAATCTAGTGAACATCACACATAGAGACACCTTTGGCAAGGATTGTTCTCTGTCAACACGAAGGTCTGAGGTACCATGGATCTCGTGGTGAAACTCGACTCCCAGAGCATCAGCCAGCCTGACAATGAATCTGGCAAAGATTACAATTGGAAATGTTGGAGACAAAACTGTGGTCACAATTTGATCGGAGAGATGACGGCAAGTTATGCTCTGCCTCAACAGCACTGACATACTCAAGGTATTTAGGCTTGTCAGTAATTATCCATTTAGCAGATTCCTCATAACAACTCTTTTAGTAGGTCTACATAGAGAGACAGGTTAGGAGGCCTCAGTCTGGCTTAGATGGTAGGTAGTACTCTGCAAAAGAGGTGCTTCGTAGTCAATCCTGCCTTCCAAAGCAATGCTCCTTAAAAGGTGCTGCTCCACAGACGTCACAGCACCAGTACCTTCACCAGATGGGTCGAAAGACTTCTAGGAAGACATGCAATATCCAATGGAACTAGGGTGGGAGGTATAAGACGTGCTCTCCAAAGCTGATAATGCAAGTAAAACAAAATTAGGAAGACAGTAGTGGGAACTCAATCATATGGGTTCTAGGCATTTATCTTGCGACTGAAAGATCCTATAGGACGGAGAGTCTCATTTGCACCGGAAAACCAGACCACCCACAACAGCTCTTTCCTAAGACTGACACACCCTTCTAAAATAACGAGGCTTTGGCGTCTCATATAGAAGAATATGCCATATAGCCAAAACAACCAACATTTAGGTCTACATATCACCAAGGCATTGGCCACTTTTGGATAAAGCAGGAGATGGGTATCTCTCTTTGCTCCTCAGTGGGTTTACCTGTAGCATTTCCTGCAGGCATCCTCATAATTACACCTGCCAAAGTATATATCAAGTATGATGGGGTAACCCAGTGCACCTCAGAACCTGGGTGTCTAGAATGTAGAGTAATGTTGGTTCTGTAGAGTAATTGAATTTCTCTCCCTAATTTTCATTATTTATAAAGTGCTAAAGCAATTTTGCACCTGACAGAACTAACATTACTTTACATACCTGCCAAAGTATGTCACACACTGGCACAAGGAAGTATAGAGAAGAACATGCAAGTCTGGAGACACAGTGTCAATCAGCATACTACAGGAAATATGCTGGGATAGCATTCACACTAGCACTCATTCCCTTTTTTGTTCATATTGAGAGGAGAAAAAAAAGAGAATACCTGGGGACAAAAATCTAGGCAATCAATATTCAACAAGTTAGAAATTCACACTGTAGGGGGAAAAGCTGTATTTGAGGCAAACTATTTGCTTTATACACCTCCAAGAAGGTCTGCATAAACGTGTGACCACCTCTTGCATTTGTAAAATATAGGCAAAGGTAATTGGGCAAGCAAGAATTCATTCCATAGAAAGACACACCAGACAGTGCTTGCCCTTAAAGAGGGAGCATTAAAGGAAAGAATAGTTACATTTCAACATACTTTAGCCATTGCCCCAGCTGATGCTGAATCAGATTTAAGTGATGATGCGGTTTGAGGAATGACGTATATCCTATTACTACATTTTATTTATTTAATTTGCTTGCAGAACACTACATGGAGCACGAATTGCTGCTGTAAAGCTCTGTTAATACAGTAAGCTGAGACCTAAGGAAGATAATGAGAGTTCACAAAACAGAGAAAAAGAGAACTGGCAGGAAAAAGACAAGCAGCTAAATATTTTCCAAAACAAACTGGTTTTTCAAATCTTTTTAAGCTGAAGTAGTCTAGTGTAGAGTAGCTCTAACCTAAGGATATGAAGCGCTCCATAGTTTGATTGTTGATAGGTGGGGCTTTATCTCCTTGCTGTATCTTATTAACCATTATGATTAGGGCTCCCGGTTTTATGGTATTTATTTTTTTGCCATTTCCGTCTGTATTTATCCATATTTATTTTTGGGCATTTTTTCGGTATTTATCCACATTTTGGCCACAAGCAAAAGACGATGCTCCAGCTAGTATTTTCCACATTTATTTAAATTGACAATGCACACATGCGCTAACTTAAACTAACGATTTGTTGTGGCTTTAGCAGTGCTTTAAATGGTCTGGTGCTGAGTAATTTGAAAAGTAGAGTACCTGTCTTTCTCAGTTCTGCTATAAAAACACTTTAGTACCACACCATCAGTGCTTAATTTGTGCCGACCAGAGCATTACTGCGTTAAACTCCGTCAGTAGTCAAACACAGCACTCTTGGGGGCATTAGGTTGTCTATTAGTTGTATTTCTACAATAGAAAGCCATCATGCACACTCTCAGCCACTGTTAGATTAAAGCTCTGTTACAATCTGTATAATGTTTAAAAACACAAACAATATTTACCTTGAACTACTTACAGTATTAAAACATAGAAATGTGGGGAACAATGTATCTTAAATAAAATATTCAAGAGGATAATGCCCAACGTTTGAAAATAAACTATTGTGAGGACTGAAAAAATGCAGTATATAACAGACTTTTATATATCTAATCCAGGCCTAAAAATGTTTTTCTAGGTAACTGCTACTGGCAGCACATTCCATAAAACTAAAGGTCCTTCAGATCAGCCTCACATTTACAGCTTTCAAGTTGAAAACGTAAACAAATAAAGTCAGTCAGTGCGTGTTGAAATGGAATGTGAATTGTTCGGAACACGCAGTAAATATAGAATACTGCTCACCATTTCTGTATTCCTTATTCGTACCCGTGGGGAGCAAAGGTCACGTACTAAAAAGCAATGCACTTTTGAAGACACGTACTGTACGCTAAACTGCTGTGATGCACATGAAAATTAGATGGGGGGTTTGGGGGCAGCCGAGCCGTGAGGTCTGCCCCCGGGCAGTTTTGGGAGGGGGAGGGAGCGAGACATGGGCGTGGCCATTTAGCCATTTTGGGCTGCATGGGTATAGCCCAAAAGCAGCCCAATTCCATGTTTTGTAGCCCAAGGATAAAAGGGGCTTCCCGCGTTCCCCAGTCACCATTTTAGGTATTGAAACTTGGTGGCTGGGAGCGGTGTGTAGTTTATTTGGCATTTGTCTAGCGTGGAGTTTGTTCGTCAGCGTTTCAGAGCGTTTTCTGCGTGGTCGGTTCATCGGACGATTGGATGGCTGCACATGGGGATTTTAGAGTGCTAGAGGCCATCCGCTTGCTGGGCGAGGCGGGGCGGATGGACCTCCTGGTGGGTCTGGTAGCGACGACGCGCCTGCCGAGGCGCGCCGCGGCAGGTGTGGCGGCGGCGATCCTCGCCTGCTCGCCGCCGCGTAAAGCCCCATAATTGCAGGTGGGTGCTGGGGGCCGCGCTGATACTAGGAGCGCGGCAGCGGTTTGGCCCGGGGGCGGGGCAGCCGCCGGGGGTGAAGCGCGCGGTGAAAAGCGCCTCCCTGCGGGAGCGCCACGATATTAAAAAAGGAGCGGAGCACAAAGGCCTGCCGCATGTAGAGAAGGGTTCTGACTCAAGGCGTCATACAGAAGATGGTTAACCCTGTGTTAGCAAAGTGAATAACTATATTTGGATTCCCATCAATATCATGTATGATCAATATTCTCATGTGGTCCTCCGTCCTGGGTCTTGTGTCTCTAGATCCCCGAGACAACTGTAGTACCATCTACGGACTCATAGTTCACACGTGCGAACACTTGGACAACCATAGGAATCTGATCTGACGGGTAAGTGCAGTGCAGAAAGAAAAAGTGCGTGAAATATTAAAATAGGGTAGAGAATTTCATTCTAATTTTTTATTCTTCCTAGACCTCTTCCTAACTAAAAACAAGGAACAGCGCAAAACATTACTCCTGCAGTTTAACAAATATCTGCATAAGGGCCAACATGTTTCAGCCTTAACGGGAATTTGACCCTAGGCTTTCTTCAGGGCCTCTGTTCTCATATCAATGGGACTGCGAAATTAGTGTTGGTGCAAAACTCAATATGAAAGGAAATATTACTGTGATATATTGTAAACAGTAAAGGATATAAGTCTCCAAGTACTGTAGCTTCACTCCTCCATGACACCTGGTAAATCTGTTAGATCTGTAGAGGAAGAAACAAATAAAACACAGAGAAAACCATCTATAAGCGAATGACCATTCCTTCACTTGATTGCCTTGAATATATGTCTGACTTTGATACATATAATCACTCACCCAGTGTGCCCGGGGAAGAGACCTCACCTCGTCCTGGACCTGGCTCAGGCGTAGTGAGACCCCGCTCTGAAAAAGGAAAGTACACTGGAACTGAATATAGGCTGCAGGACTACTTAGTCCTGTACAATCCTACTTCCTACATGTGCCAGTGGGTTTACTCCATTTTTCAAACAATTTCTATGCTACTGAGATCCTGCTCTCTGGGACATCAACCCAACCCCTCATATCAACTACTCCTCTCATTATCCAATTTTGTAGTATGTCAAAGAGATCACTAGACACTAGGAGTGGTCAGTGTCTCTCTGTCAATCTATCTGCATGTTGTAGTGGCTTCTAAAGTCTCATGAAAGAGGCCCAATATGGCTCCTTACCTGTCCGGCGTTGTCTCTGGCAATGGCTGAGACAGGTGGAGGCAAAGAACCAATCTACAGCCCTCCTTATTAATGGTCACAGGGTGGCCTGTCCACCAATCAGGTGTAATAGCGTTATGGTCAGGTGAACCGATGTCTCTCTATTGTGCTCAATACCTGAGCTATGTCTCAAGTTCCATGTCGTTGCTTCCGTACTTATGATCCTCGATGTGTGTCTAGAAGGGTCAAAAAAATATAAAATAATAATATGCAAGTAATCGTGGGTAAACCACAGTCGCGTGATCTCGCGATGTTGCTGTGGACTACAAATTGACGTCATCGCGTCTGTTTTCGTAGTTTGATTAGCCGTGTTATTTATCTCCGTTGTTCATGAGTCGATTGCTGCGATCATGCATATATTATAGCACGTTTCTTGCAGCCCATCGAAATCTCTATGTCCAACCAAGTGTCTCAAGGGATAAAAGCCGAGTTGGTGTCTGTCTGAAAAAACGGGTCTCAATCGCGTGATATCGCGTTGTTACTTTCGACTACAAAATTGCGTCATACAGCTTATGACCCATCAACAGATGTTCAATGTTTTGTAGTCCCTCTCAATATCTCTGAGACGTCCAGCCTTCAAGTTGCAAAGGGACAAAGAGCCTGATGGTCATTGTCTCGGAGTTATCGTGAGACCTGTAAGAACTACATGATGACGTCACCGCATCATCTCCTGTAGTTCTTACTTTAATAAGATGTGGTCAAGGCTCCGGGCATGGCTGAGGGCCTGAGATTAACAAGGGCACAATACCTCTTTATATAGGTAAACAATTGCCCCTCAGAAGAATTTTTTATTTTTTATTTTATTATTTCTGATAGACTGCAAGAAAGTCTCGCAGCTATCCAGATATTGGCATATCTGCCCAGTGACGTGATGACGTCTTACTGGGTAGTTCTACTCATTTATCTTGCTCAAATAATCATCGCGATGGACTCGGTACCTAATTGATTCAACAATATTATTGGTAAATCATGAAATAGATACAGGCCAGTGGCAATGCTGTTGTTGTTCCTTTGTTCTCATTTATATTGTTGGATCAGTGGGGACAGTGGGGGACATCCGAAGCACCTATATATCATCACACTGTGTATCACGGATATGTACACTGTGTGTCAACCCATCGTAGAACCAATGTTCTTATACATGAGACCATGACTTCAGTATACTGTGCATTCCCCACTCAGAAAACCAGGCGCCTCCTACAAGAAGTAAAGTAGGAGTGCTAGTCCTGCTCACGTGCAATTCTGATTGTATCAATGAATCTTTGTATGATCGCTATTGTCTGAGTGTAGGAGTAGTCACCAGGTTCACCTCAGGCTTAGCCAGGGGATGTCATCGTTAAGCCGACGCAGCTATGGCGAGTGGGCAACACCGGATTTTACAGCTGGTTCTAGGATCGTTGGCGGACTCGACCAGGACAATGTATGTGGCGGCATGGGGGGAGTTTTTGGCGTCTGGGATGCGGTGGAGGCCGCCGGGAGCTGAAAGACGGGAAGATGTGGTCCGATTTATGCTCACCTTGATAGATAGGGGCCTCCGGAGGGTGACCACAGCGGGCAAGTTAGCAGGGATATCATTCATGGGAAAGGTGTGTTGGGGCTACGCACCTTCCGCGGGGTAGCTCGGGTCAAGGATGTTGGAGGGATGGGCCCGGGAGTGCGGGCGGGCAGTGGTGCTGCGGCGGCCGTTGTCAGAGGAGCTGTTAAGGAGAGTGGTGGAGGTGTTGCCTGTTGGCGCGTATGGATGAGCGGGAAACGTACTTGTTTACGACACTGATGGTGTGGATGTTTGCGGGGGCCTTTCGGGTGTCTGAAATGGTGGGCGGGAGAACGGGCAAGGGTCTGGGGTGGGCAGAGGTGCGGTTGGGGTTCGGGTGTCTGAAATGGTGGGCGGGAGAACGGCCAGGGTCTGGGGTGGGCAGAGGTGCGGTTGGGGCACCGAGAAGTGCGCATTTGGCTGAGGCAGTCTAAAACGGACCAGCGTTGTGCAGGGGCCTGGGTGATGTTGCAGGAGGGGGGGGGGGGTCTGGCGTGCCCGGTGCGCTGGGGGTGGTCCTGGAACGGTGTACGGCGGGGGGCGGTTTGGTGTTTCAGCATGCAGATGGAACCCGGGCAACGGGGCAGCAGATGCTGGGGGTGCTGAGGAAGGCGCTGGGCAGGTTGGGGGTCAATGGCAGACAGTATGGCACGCACTCTTTCCGAATTGGGGCGGCGTCGGAAGCACATCGGCGAGGTTGCGGGCGAGGGGCCATCATGCACTTGGGGAGGTGGTCCTCGGCTTGCTACCGGCGGTATGTGCGTAGCTCAGAGTTGGCGTAAGGCGCGCGCAGGATGTTGGGGGGACACATTTTCTTACATTTGTTTTTCGTTTCAGGTTCGGTGGCGGGTCCTGCGGCGCAGGGAATGTTGATTTGGATTGTGGGCCATTCATTTGTGAAGAGAGCGAAGTTGCAGGCCCAGGATAGTTATTTTGGGGAGAACTTGGGCTTTAATCCTGCTCTGTTTCAGGTGGTGTGGATGGGGAGAGGGCGCATGCGCTGGAAGGAACTCATGTCTACATTGAATGGTATGGTGCAAGGAGGGTGGTGCCCAGATGTGTTGGTTCTCCACTTGGGGGAGAACGATATGGTGCGGGAGACTGGCCTGGTGTTAATGAGGGCGATGCAGCGGGATTTGGCGGAATTGCAGAGACGCTGGGCCGGTTGTTCGGTGGTGTGGACGGAACTGGTGCCGCAAAGGGTGTGGCACGGGGCGGCCGGCCGCAGGCGGTAGACAAGGTGCGGAAGAAGATAAACGTGGAAATGGTGCGTTTCTGTCGGCATTTGGGGTTTGCGAGGATTTGGCACAGGGATATTCACTATGATGCACCGGAAGTGTTCAGGGGTGATGGGGTACACCTCTCGAGGATTGGGATGGATTTGTACCTGTTGGAGCTTCGGGAGGTGTTGGCTCGTTTGTTAGGCATGCGCCGTGAGTAGGACCCTGGTTTTCAGTGTTGGAGCTGATTCGCTGCGCGGAACGGAGTGGGGGGGTGGGGGCAGGGAAAGGGGGATTCACCTGCAATCCACCTTTCCCTGGGTGGCGGAGTTTGTTTGGGATGTTGGCCAAGTTTGGCGGGAGTTCGGTATTTAGTCGTTAAGTTTGGGGACTTGGGGAACGGGAGCGGGGAAAGGGTAAACAGTTTGGGGGTTACATTAGAGGGTAGTTTGGTTACAGTTGCAATAGGACAGATAGGAATGTAGGTATTGTGAGGTTTTGGATTTAAGAGGTAGGGGAGAAATTTGGATAGTCATAGGATATAATGCTGTTATATATTGTTATGTTGCGGGGTGGAGGGATATTATCATGTGGGATCGTAGGGGTGGAGGGAGAAAAACAAAAAGGGGTTCAGGTAACTCGATGTTTAGAGAGGTTTTAGTTTTGTAAGGCGGTTTGCCAGTTTTTTGGTAATAATGTGACGTGCACCTGTTTCAATAAAGCGGCCTTTTACACACACAAAATGGTAGTAGGTAGTGCTTGCCTCCCTCTCTCCCTCCCAAAGTGATACAGAAGCAATTCTGTATTCCACGTTGTGCTGCTGCCTAAAAAACATGAATAACTAGAAGCAATTCAGAAGAACTTTCTTTTTTTACTTACAACTCTGTTCAGGTCTCACCGAGTCGCCCCCTCCATCCAAGGCACCTTTAGCTGCAGGCGAAATAAACACAGCCCGACACCCAAGATGACTAAAAACCTCAGTTTTTGGAGACTGCTCACGTTTCACAGAGGACAGGAGACAAACTCGCTGCACGGACCTCAGCTGAACATGCAGTGGCATTACTCGGCTCTCTCTACGTATCTCACTTTCATCGATCGTTTGCTCCCCATTGTTTCCAGCAAGTACGTCACTAACTTCTGCGTCTACTGCTGCCCCCTTTCCCAACTCGTCACAGTAGGGTGGGATCAATGAGGCTTGCTGATCCACCCAATGATCAGCAATGATGTGACGAGCTGGGAAGAAAGGTGATTGACCCGCACTCTTGGGATTCACAGGCTGCAGCCTGAAGCGTCCAAGAGGCAGTCAGTCAGCGAGGGTGGAATACGTGAGGCAGGAGGAGTGGCATTACATTTTGACCGAGGTTTCCAACCAGGGCTGAAGTCACTCCAGCTCTGAAAAACCTGCGACATGGTACATACGCAGTAAGAGTATGTGCCTGTGTGCTGAGGCTGCCTGACCCTCGCGCACAGAGAGAGTCAGAAATATGCCCCCCGCCCTTATTAAGAATCCGCCCCTGAGAACAATAAAGCCTCGTTACAAGTAAATGGTCTTTCAAAAGACCTGTGAAGCACTCGGGTGCGGCTGTGTGTGCCCGGGAAAGAATTTCCAGCAGAAGGAAGTTGGCATGGGGAAATAACTCTGGATTCGAGCACGCCAGAGCAGCAACATTTTTCAGTATTTTGCCATTTTCACATATAAATACAGACAACGGAAAAATTGTTTTCCGTCTGTATTTATAAGTAAAAATCCGTTTAAACAGAAAACCGGGAGCCCTAATTAGGATACACTAAGGCTGTATATATAAACGTCCCCATATGTAATGGGTATGTACATTTATATAATAAATTCAATTAAGTATACACAGTTACAGTCAAGTTTTTATGGTTCAGTGAACACAACCCATTAACTAGCCCTGAAAATTATCAGTTATGGGATGCAACACACACTACAAATAAATCTTAGTAGCTACCATGCTTTTAGATAAATTGTCAGCCATTTATTCAGTGCCATTGGCAAAGTGGTATATGAAGCACTGCAAGCTGCAAGTGTTATTATGTGTGTTGTGCTTTGCATATCATCACTGGCACATTTAGGGGCTTTCTCAGGTTTCTGTTCGCCGAGGGTGGCAACTGGCAGCGCATAGTGGGGGTAAGTCACAAGGCCAGGCCAACACCAGACACTCAGTCTAACACGTCCCAGGTGGACAACTCCTGCTGTGCATGGCTTTTGGACCTGCGCAGTGAGGGGTCTTTTTCAACATGATCACTTTTTGTTCATTTTCACGAGAAATAGTGCCTTGCTTCAAAATACAAATTGATAGCTGCATGATCACCATTTTTATGGAAATGGCAATTTCAACACAGCAAACTTTGTCTTTTTTTTCTATTTTGACCCAATTTTCCTTGCATTTGAATGTCTCACAGCATGCCCCTGGAGCCAGACACCTTCATTTTCACTGCACAGAAATCGGAATTTTTTATTTTATTATTTTTACAAAATCAAATTTTTCACGATGTTGGAGAAAAATTAATCGCCTTTAGTAGCAAATCAATGATTGACAGAAATTGCGATTTTCAAAATTGTGATTTTCAACAGACAAGATATACAGAAGTGTTAGTCCTTTCCAGCCTACCCAACACCTTTTTCAAATGTTAATGTCTGATAAATTATTGAATGGATTTACACCAAACCAACAAAAGCATACTTTAGGAGTAAAGTTCTATTTTCATGCCAAGTTTGGTCTAAATCTCCCTGTGGTTTTCGCAGTAGGTATGAGCAAACCTAACTTTCCTTCCCCTTCATTGAACTGCATGAAAATTGGCATACAAAACCGTAGCGGATTACACTAAGTGAGTTCCAAACTTGGTGCAGCTCCAGCCGTGGAATTAATAGCTGTGGGCAAATCAATAAAAACCTTTTTAATGGAAAGTGTGGCTAGACCTTAAATACACAGTGGCAACTGCCACTTTGTAATATATTAAAGTGGCAGTAATAGCACTGCTGTAGCCCATTGAAAAGTTGTTTTTCGTTTTCTTAATAACTTTGGTGCCATTCAATAAATGTACATGAAACTTCCAAAAAACAAAAGTTCATTGGATTTGCTTTTTGGCATGGCAAGTAAAACAGAGGGCGAAAATGGGAAGTGAAAAAAAGTGAAATTAGCCATTATTGGTTTGCACAGCTGTTACATAAATTACAGATTGCAGAGCTAATCATAACATGCAAAATCTCATTGCTTTTACAGTTTTAATTCGTAAACGGTGGCTGTTAAAGTGTATGTGTGTATGTGTGTGTACATATACACATATATATATATATATATATATATATATATATATATATATATATATATATATATATATATTATACATAAATATATACATACATATATATATCAAACAGGTGTGCCCAGGCAAAGAAGCGCACTCGAGCCAGCGCAGTTTCGGGGAAAACCTTTATTCAGGCCAAACTGCTGGGAAAACAGAGAGTCAATACTTAGGTATGGCGCTTTACTCTACAACGAGTTTCGGGCTCTTCCCTTCTTTTTGGTGGGACGCCATGTTACAGCCACACGCCACTGCACGTCTTAAGCCAAATACACCCTCCAATGGGCCAATCAGGTAAGTGGACTCACCCAGATGTATTCTGAAAATTGCAGTGCGCCTTCATTCAATGCCTCCATATTCCTGCTGCTAAAATTCTCCCGCAATCAGCCTTGGATGGGCTTCCCCAGAAAACCGCAGTTTGAAATCCCATCCATCCCCCTGCTCTTGAGGACTCGGAGAATCCCGAGCCCCCTTGCCCCCTTCAATCATGACGTGGTGCAACTTCCCGTGGCTGGGCGGCCAGATCTGGTTTAATTCTATTCAGCTGTTTTTGTGGTATTACTGTTCAATTTTGCTATGGAAAATTGCATGAGGAAAATAGTTATGTGGACCCCCCACACAATTTTTCTTGGCCTCCACATGACAGATAACGCCCGAATATCACTATCTCACACACAGAGACAGACACACACACACCCACAAACACACACTTTGCCAGAAAACATGGTACGAATGCCCATGCATGTTAGTTTGTAATAATAACAGACGCGAGTAATAATGCGAGGTCTTCTAATCCCAAAGTGCCCCTTCCACGAGCTAAATGAATCTCCGATGTTATTCCATATCCTGCAGGAGTTCATGTTTTCTTCACAGGACTATGTTGTATCCCTAATGAGGCATTACGGATATCCCCTTGGGCACACCTAATTCTCCTCCCTTGTAATCAGAGGATTCCACACATTCTTAGTCCTTGGTAAAGCAAGTTTTTTATTGTATTTGATGATTTTCGTTATATTCATTTCATTGATTCTTTTCAAAACAGATATTTCTCATCACTTCAACATCAGTGGCAATGATTCATTTACAATCCAATGCATTTCGGGCGTACCGAATCGCCCTTCATCAGGGAATCCATACTTCGGGTTCTTCCTCCAGAAGGAGCCCCGGAGGGACATGACCTCGTCGCAACGGTCGTTCCCAGCGCGTGCACGGCGCATGCTCAGTTCGAGCCTCGAGCGCGTTCACAGGACTAACATTGGCCATTCACCCAAAATATTTCCAGGTATTTAAAAATCCCCTGGCAATACAGGGTATTTGCACTCCAGGACCAAGCTACCCCTGCTCCTTTGAATAAATATTAATTCAAGGCTGTGACTGACCCCACCCCATTTTAATCGTATTTTTGGTTAGCAGAGAAGCCTCAAGTGTAATAAATCTTATTAGAACATGGAGGGTTGATACCAACTACTTCCAGGCAGGGTACAAACGAAGCAAACTGATGGAAATTATCGATAGTTGTATTTGGTTGCATTTTGTCATAATATTCACTACTAATTTGAGGCAACTGCTTAAAACAACTGGCTTACCTGTTTGGCGATAATTCTTGCAGTTAATCTCACAGTCTCGGATGGGTTCCAGTTTTGTCCAAACGCGCACATCGCCGAACACTCAAGTTTGTGCATTGGCCAATCAGATTTCTAAAAGATCAAAAAAGTTAATTGATTACAATAATCAACAAAGTGACTCAATAGATGAATTACTTTGTACTATTATCAATTACATTTCAGTTTAAGTATTTTGCCTTTTTAGATAACAGGATAACACATTTCACAGTAACAGACTTTTTGTAAACTTTGACGAATAACTAGGAGGTCTGGCCCCGAAAAATATACACTTTGCATGAAGGCCTAAAGATTGTGTGTAGAACCAAGTACCTTATAGCCCTGACTTAATATTCAGATGGGATTGCACAGCATGAGGTACACAGCATTTCACAATAGGGGGGAACTAGTGATATGAATGGGGTCCCTGAAAAATGGCACCCAATCTAATCCCCAATTTCCATGCTTGACTTCATTATCCAATAGGGCTTGTTCCAAGGTATTCTTCGAGTAGGGTGCAGGAAGAGGGTGTGATTTACTTGCAGGTATTGAGCTTAAATCACATACAATACCTCTGGCCCCTCCAGAATTAAAGGTTACATTGTCAAGGGAAAGGTGAATGGAGAAGCTGAGCAAGTCCCAGCGAAGGAGAGTAAATTCCTATTTGGAAGAGAGGTTCTGCGTCTCTTTATTCACTTGATGTGTCGGACACAATCCGATGCGTGCTTCCTGTTGCCTCTGCAGCTCTCAAGTGTTAGTAGTAATGTAAGATTAGCCAGTATAGTTCAAAATGGCACATCACAAGAATACCACCTTAGTGTCAATACCGAACCCTGAACAGTAGTAGGCTAGATATACTTATGGTTAAGTGTACTTTTTTTTTATTCAGAACGTTCAGTGATGCAAATAATGACCAGTCACACACAGCGGTACAACCCTTCTTGCTTTAGTCTATTTCACTTCTATATAGGAGAAGCTCAATAGGATCCAACTAAGCCATCTGTGTACTGTACTGTAATGGAGGATATTAGGATTTTTCAAAAGTCGTCAAAACTTTGATCTGTACGGCATCTATGCAACACCTGCATCCTTTGTAGACTACTCAAAATTACAGAACGCAAATCAAAGCTTTTCTTGACTTCTGTGAAGGTACTGCAAACCAGCTTCATGAGTTGTCAGACACATGCTTGCCTTAATTAAAAAGATCAACTCGTAAGTAAGTAAGTATTTTTTTCTGGTGGGTACTAATTTAGCTGCAGATTCCTCACCATTTGAATTCCTCCAGGGGTCAGACTGGATCCGGAACATTTTAGCAATTGCTCCCCCACGCTGATAGGTGGCGCCGTTGGAGTCCACGGGCTTCATCCCGCTTCTCAAAGTGTGAGTGCAGAGATGTACATAAGCGCCTTGATGTCAGTTTACAACCAAGCATTCCTCACCCGTGGACATCACAAACAGCTTAAGATTCATGAAAGTGGGCAAAAGCTAACATCGAACAATTATTAATACCTAGAACACAATCCAGAGAATGGGCAAGCGAAGGGGAGAGGAATCTGTGGTTAGTTAGAGTATCCGCTAGAAGGAAAATTACTGAAGGTAAGTAACACGTTTGGATGCTTCCAACTACAGATTCTTTACTGTTTGAATAGATACTAAAGCAGTCCCTTCTCCTCCAGACTCCTACGGTGGTGGGTCTGAGGAGTGGACTATACACCAGAAAGTCATAGAGGACAGAGCAGGCAAAATTTCCTCCCTGCCGACCAGAGAGTTGAGAGAACACTACCCTTTTGATGGTGTGGGCAGACACCCACGTACCAGTCTGGCAGATGTGCAGCATTCGACCACTCCTAGCTATAGCCGTCGAGGCAGTTTTGGTTCTCACAGAATGAGGCTGAAGGTCCTCAGGAGGATTCTTCTTGCCGAAGGAATAGCACATCTTGGTACAGACCATTCACTTTGGTAAGTATAGTTTTTAAATGTTGCCTTTCTTTGCACCGGTGAAACCAGCAAAAAGTTGGTTGTCCACTCGGAGCTCGTTAGTCCAATCGACAAACTAAGGACTCTCTTCCCTAGAGGGAAGTGGTGGAGAAAAAAATATGGGGAGTGTGATAGACAGCCCAACATGGAAGGGCGACATTACTTTCAGGAGAAAAGATGCCAGAGTCCGAAGCAGCAACTTTTCAATTGAGAAGGTGTTATTTGGAGGCTATAAGGATATTAGATCAATGACTCGATAGGCAGAAGTAATTGCAATGAGGAAGACGGTCTCAAGGAACTGTCCACATTCTCAAAAGGCATGACCATAAGAACGGAAGGACCATGTTAAGGTCTCCCGGTAGCATGTTAGTAGTTAAATATATACGTAAGTTCCTTCTCATCACAACCAGTGATTTGAAGAGAGAGGCTGGCCTTCCTTGTGGCCTGTCCTCTGCCACAACTAGGTCCCCTTGAGCCATGAAAAAGCACAACAGGCTGCTGAACAGACCGAGATAGTTGCCTGTGGAGGAAAGCCAGGCCTCACGAGTTGTGTTATATTCATCCCAATAGTATTGGGGTCTCACCCAGTAGATCACCTTCACCCCAAAATGAATGTACACGTCTTTGTTAAAAGGAGGACTGACACGTTTCTAATGGGTTGAGGGAGTGTTAGGAGTTAGATATATCAATCAAAGAATCGAAATTTGCCTAGCTTACGTAACGGTAAGTTTCAATTCTATTAAGGACACGGAGGCGAGGATTATGCTATATCTTCCTTCGCTTTATTAACATAAAGAACCACAGCAGCTCAGGAAAAGATATAATAAGAACAAAAAATGCTTTAAACATAAAGCATTGACGTAATGTTCAACAAAAAAATCAACAACTCCCAAGAGTCTCTTTGCTTATAATAATAGACCATAGTCCTTTGTCTCTGTCCATCATCACTATATAACCGGACTTCCCATCATCTTCCTCCTCTTTCTTCGCGCAGATCACGCTTAAGCCTCATTGGTCCTGTTTAGCACCGTCGTTGCCTGCCAAAAAAAGGAACAGCATCAGCGAGGTGGTCCAGGAAAATGCGACAACAAGGCGAGGAGCATTCAGTGAACAACACAGTACCGACAACGTAAAGGAAAACGCTTTACTTACTGCCATACGGGTGGGTAGAGACACCACTGTAGTCCGGGTGGGATAATCCTCGCCTCCGTGTCCTTAATAGAATTGAAACTTACCGTTACGTAAGCTAGGCAAATTTCGATTCTATGTCAGGACCGGAGGCTTCAGATTATGCTAGTTTAAAGCTTACTTACCACCAACTGAGCCAAATCCACCACCGGCTTAAAATAAAACCTCTTGAAGGTGGAATCCGAGGACCAGTCCGCCGCTCGCATAAGGTCCTCCAGACGAGCACCCACCGAGAATGCCTTAGAGGCCATGGCCCCCCTGGCGGAGTGTGCTCCAAAGAGAGAAGTATTGATGCCCGCTTCTTGCATGACCCATCGCACCCACCGAGCAATAGTAGGGGAGGAGACAGCTTTGTGTGGCTTCCGCAGGGCAATCAACAACTGACGCTCGCCCGGAGGGCGCAAATCCAAGGTCAGGTCCTCATATGCTTTGAGGCATTGCACGACACACAACTTAGGAGTGTCAGTAAAGGCTGGATAAGAAATGGAACGCAACGACGTCTTAGTGCGTCGGCCCACCGTAAAAGTAACCCCATCCGGGGAAAAAATGCGTGCAGAAACATCCAGCGCGCGCACGTCCGAGACGCGCCTACAAGAGACCAGACATAACAACATGGCTAATTTCGCCGAGAGCTCCTTAAGAGACAGATAAGAATTCGCTGGCCACGACAGGAACAGATTCAGAACCAAATTGACGTCCCAAAGGACGGAGTACCTGGGTTCTGGCGGCAGTGCGAGGCGAACCGCTCGCAGACGCCGGCACACCAAAGGGTGTTCCCCTACCGGGTGGCCATCGATGTTATCGTGGCCCGCAGAAATCGCCGACCGGATAGCATTGATCGTCCTATACGCTAAACCCTTGTCGGCCAAATGAGCCAGGAAATTCAGCACGGGAACAAGGCCGGCGACCATGGGATCCAAATCCCTTCGTAAACACCAACGCATCCACTTAAGCCAAGCGGATCTGTAACGCTTCGTCGTACTATCGGCCCATGCTTTGGAGAGCAAATGCGCAGCCGACCCCGAAAGGCCCGGGAGCGTCCAGCGTCTCCTGAGAGCCTCCACGCCACGAGGCGGAGAGTGTTCTGCATGACGAGAGGGTGAGGTCCCTGATCCGGGCTCGTCAGGAGCAGAGGAAACAGGGGGAGTAGGATTGGAAAATCCCAAGAAAGTTCCAGAAGAACCGGAAACCATACTTGAGACCTCCACAGCGGTGTAACCAACACCAGTTCCGCACCCTGGCGGCGTATTTGGGCCGCCGTTCGCATGATCATGGAGAACGGGGGAAACGCAAACGGCTGTTCCCGACTCCAATCCTGCAAGAACGCGTCCGTGGCCTCCGCCAGAGGGTCCGGCCTCCAGCTGTAGAACCGCGGCAGCTGGTGGTCGAGACGGGACGCGAAGAGGTCCACCGAGAAGGGGCCCCAAAGGGAGTGTAGCCACCGGAAGACTCCCGGATCCAGTTTCCACTGGCTGGCATCCCTGAGATGTCGAGAGTGCCAATCCGCTACCTGATTGCACTGGCCTGGCAGATACTCCGCCGTCACCGCAATGTGACGAGACAGGCAATAATCCCAGAAGTTCTTCGCTAAGTCCGCCAAGGCGCGGGACCGAGGACCTCCTAGGTGGTTCACATACCGGACCGCCGAAATATTGTCCATCCGTAGCAGGACACAAGCCTTCACCGAATCTTTGGTCCAACAGCGAACCGCGAAGGAGCCCGCAAGGAGCTCCAAACAATTGATATGCAATTGTTGTTCTTCTGACGACCAGGCGCCGCCGGTGGAAAAATCCCCGCACCGGGCGCCCCAGCCCGACCTGCTGGCGTCTGACTCTATGAGCAAGTCCGGAGCCGACCCGAAGATCGCTCGCCCATTCCATGCCTCCATGTGAGACAGCCACCATGACATCTCCTCCTTCACTTCGTCCGTGAGGGGGACCCACTGATCGGAACACATCCCACGGCGCAAATGCTGCGCCTTCAGGCGCTGAAGAGCCCTGTAGTGCAGCGGGCCTGGGAAAATCGCCTGGATGGAGGACGATAGAAGACCCACCACCTTGGCGACATGGCGCAGTGACGTACGATCCCTCGCGATCGTCTGCCGAAGCAGGTGTCATATCTTTGCGACCTTCCGACCCGGTAGGCTCAAGACCGCCTGTACCGAGTCCACCACGAAACCTAAAAAGGTGATCTGCTGAGTGGGGACCAAAACCGACTTGGAGCCGTTGATGACGAACCCCAGTCTCTGAAGCAGGCCGACAGCTTGACGCAGCTGACCTGCCAGTACCTCTGGGCACTGCCCCATGAGGAGGATGTCGTCTAAGTATACTATCATACGGACCCCCTAACTTCTGAGAAACTCCACTACCGGGTGGAGGACCTTCGTGAAGCACCACGGGGCCGAAGAAAGACCGAACGGCAGGGCGGTGAATTCGAACACCTTGCCGTCCCACAGGAATTGTAGGAAACGACGATGAGGGGGGTGGATGGGAACGACCAAGTAGGCATCCTTGAGATCCAGTCGCACCATCCAATCCCGAGGGAGGAGCACGTCCCGAAGGAGGTGGATCCCCTCCATCTTGAAGTGACGGTAGACCAACCACCCATTGAACTCCTTGAGATTGATCACAGGCCTCTTGCCCCCATCTGTCTTGTCTACCAAGAAGACGTTGCTGAGGAACCCATGTGGGTGGCGCGTTGATAGACGGATGGCTCCCTTGCGCAGCAAGTCTGAGACCTCTTCGTCTATCAAGCGCGCGTCGGAATCTGCAAAAACCATAGGGCGCGGGGGCCTCACCTGAGTTGGCTGGTCGTAAAACTCTATATGGAAACCTCTCACAGTTTGCAAAACCCAAGCATCGGCAGTGAGTAATTCCCACTCCCCGTAAAAGCGTTCCAGCCGCCCCCCAATCGGCACTTGATCTAAGCAAAGTACACTTACCGGGGGCATTTCCTTGTCCGGAGTTCTTCTTGAACCCTCTGCCACCATAGCGTTGTCCCCTGGTGGGGTAGAAGTTGGTGTAGTTGGCCGAGGTCTGGTACTGACCTCTTCCGGAGCCTTGTCCACGGTTGTTGGTCTGCTGACCACGGCCGATCGCGCGGCCCCTGCCGCGACCGGCCCCTCCAGAAAAACGCTGGTGGAACACCCTCTTGATGCTGGACTGGGCCTTGTCCAGCGACGTGAATGTGTTCACGAACTTTCCCAGCTCGCGGATGAAAGGCTCACCGAAGAGGCCGCCCTGGGCCACGGCACCTGCCTCCGACGAGGCCAGGTCCCCCAGCTTCGGATCCAGCTTGATAAGGAGCGAACGCCGCCTCTCCGTGGATAGGGCACAGTTGGCGTTGCCCAAAAATACGATCACCCTCTGGGCCCAGTTGGAGAGCACCTCCGGTGAAATGGCGGTGCCATTCGCTCGGGCCTCCTCCGCCATATCGAGGATCTTCGTTGCGGGCCCGACCGCATCCAACAGCTTGTCCTGGCAGGCCCGCCAGGACCGGTCGATCCCCTTCCTGGGGTCCTTCATGAATTTCGCCAGGAAGGTGGCCATCTTGGGGTCCAATTCTGGTGTCATGGCCACTTTCCCTTCCAGTGTCGGTCGAGGGCATTCCCCGCGCAAGCAACCCCTCGCCTCCTTCTCCAGGGGCTTGCGCAGTCTGCCCGCGACAAACTTCGCCACCGTCTCCCCCGGGGCCCAGGCCGCGGAACGGGGGTGGACGATCTCGTCCGGGTCCAGCATGCCCGACTCGTCTCGGGGCATCTCCTTCGCCGAAGGCGCCGGAAGCCAAGAACGGGTCGATTCCCCGTCGTCATCCGTGTCCGGTGAGTCGTAGATCGGGGAGGCGGGCGCAGTAGACACGTCGCCCGAAGTGCCAGGGTCCACCAAGGGCGCCGGAGGCACCGCCGTCGCCTTAGCCAGGAAGGCGTCGCGAAGTCGTTCGAAAGCGCCCTTGTCCACGCCTCGGGCCTCCGATGAAGGTCCCTCACCACGGGGTCTCTTCGGAGCGGGCGGTAACCCGCCGGACGTCCCCGGGAGTTCGGGGGACGGAGGCACCTGCGACGCTGCCAGCTTCGCACATTCCTCCACGATGCGGGCAGAAAGGCGGTCCTCCATGGGCCCTACCACCTCTGTCACGCAACGATAGATGGAGCTGTCCACCGCCTGATAAAACTCATCATCCTGCAGATAGGGGCAGGCCTCCTCGTCGTACTCCCCTTCCATCTCGGAACCAAGGGGCAAATGCGGGGCACCCAAGAGGGCGGCAACCGAGAAAGTTCTCGAATGTGGGCAGGCCCAGCGGCTGCAATCACGTTTTGGGCCAGCTGACGTGGCAGGTGGGCTGCACCAACCCCCAAGCGCGCAGACCCTCCACGCCGGGACCGGGTCTACGTACCCCTCAAGCGCGCTAGGCCACACACGGGTAAAGAGGTGCACAGGTCTCGCCCGAAGGCGATTCACGCGGTCAGAACCGCTATACAGACCCCAGAGGGCGTCAAAATCGGCAAAGTACAGACCCGGATCACCAGGTGTCAGAGGGGTACGCGAGGGTCGGCCCCTGCGCAAGCAGACCCCACGGCGTGGCTCCTCACACTGCGGAGGCGCGCCGGAGGGTCGGCGAAGCGACCGGCCGCCCCCGTGCGGTCTGTGTATGCACCGCACACAAGTGGGAAAAGTCGCGTAGGAACGATAGAACGTTCCCGCAACCGGGGACTCTGAAAGGGAATAAACCATGCAAGGAGTCCCCAAAGACCGCACACAAGATAATAAATCACAATATAAGAAGACAAAATATAAAAGCACTTATCTGGCTGCGGAGGGAAGATGATGGGAAGTCCGGTTATATAGTGATGATGGACAGAGACAAAGGACTATGGTCTATTATTATAAGCAAAGAGACTCTTGGGAGTTGTTGATTTTTTTGTTGAACATTACGTCAATGCTTTATGTTTAAAGCATTTTTTGTTCTTATTATATCTTTTCCTGAGCTGCTGTGGTTCTTTATGTTAATAAAGCGAAGGAAGATATAGCATAATCTGAAGCCTCCGGTCCTGACATAGAATCTATTATCTGCAGGTGTAGATAATGAAGCCATACCCTTGCCCTCTAACTGCAAATGGAATTGTTGGTATACTAATACCATATAATTCTTTAATTTATCAGGGTTTGTCTACTAATCATGTGTTTCCAAATGATCGTTATTATTATGAATCACTAAGCAGATAATATGCAGATCAAGGGAAATAGTATCCAAGCCCCAATCATATTCCCACACACGTCCCTAACCTGTTGACTTATTTCATACCCAAAGTGTCTAAATGTTGTTGGCTAAGGTATGTGGCTATATTAATGTAATAAATCTAAATGTTGGCAAGCCCTGCATAGTTTCCCCTCTTTTTTTATGCTGCCATTGGCTCAGAGTTGGAAATTCAGTCCTTCAGCATTTCCCTCAGCAACCGGTCCATGCGTCTAACCCTGCCCCTGCATTGGTTCCTTATGTACCTCTCACACGAATGATGAGACAAAAAATGTGCAAACAATGCCCTTTTGCAGAAGCTAATGTTACTCTCATTTTCTTCCTTCCAAGACAGATCTCTCCAGGGTCATCTTCCTTTGCAGCCACTGTTGAAATGAGTGCATCAAAAAAGAGGAAAGATTTCCTTTGCGGGCTTGAAAGCTTGAACAGTGTAAGAAAACAAGGAGTTTCTAACATGAACACATGATGATTGAGCATGCACTCATTCGTATACCCTTTCAAACTATTAGCCTGCTTTTCTAGGCCCCACGTCTACCACATGCCTTTGTTAATATTATATGCAATCATGTTTCTATGCAATGAGGCCGGTCTTGCTTGCAACATGCATTATGATTCAGTAGCAGCCAGCATGGATCGGGGGTGGAGGGTGTGGGGGATAAGGGGATTATAAAAAAAAGAAGACAATGTACCTTTTCTCCGTGTTCTCAGGAATGGAACAGGATGCAGGCAGCCAGGCTCCACTGACCAATCACAATGTTGCAATGCAGCGTTATGATTTGTCTTAGCGCTGTGGTTTGGCACTCAGCCAAGGACTGGGGGCCTGGGCATGTTCTCCATGCAGGCTGCAAAGCAGCATGCAAGGAGAACATGCAAAGTGCATATGAATGTTTGGCCGGCCCAATAGGGTCGGACAAACAGTCATTGCGAACTTAGGAGGGTGCAACTACACCTCCCCTGCCCTACAAGCAGAGTAGCCCGCCCCGTCATGCAAAGCTGCCACAGCAGGATAAAATGAAATGATAATAAAATTAAGTTATTATCATGGTATTTTTCCTTTCTTTCACTGCTTCAAAGCAGTGGGGCGACGCTCCCTGTGCCTTAGCAGAGGAGCCGCCACTGTTATGATTACACAAAAGCCCTTCCACACCTGACCATATTCTTGAAACTTTCTGTCTTGTTGGTGGAAATGGCTGCCAAGACTGTAAGCCCAATTATTTGGCTGCAGTAAGGCCATGTTTTAGCAATTGTAAGGCCACATCTGCTTTGTCTCAACACAGCTTGGAGCCCTCAAAGAGCATATCCATAAGGGATGCCTAAAAGTCCCCAAAACAACTTGTGGCACACATCCAGGCTTGACAGTGAATCACTACAGTAGTGCTCATAGCACAGCTCACACAGTCCGTGGTGTCCAGGCCTGCTCTAAAAATACACTTGGCCGTGTCCTATCGGTTATGGACCATCTGGGCAAAAGTATTTTGAAACTCAGCGACGAGGGCGGGGAGTAGCTCACTTGACATATACTAGGGGCCTTGAGTGGCTCTCCCCAACAAACAAAATGTTTCAGAGAGACTCAAATGACAATTGGCAGAAGAGAATACCATCTTCTCGAATGCGTCAATATGCCGATTATCTGACAGGGGGAACAATGTAAAAGGTATTTGGGTTCGCCTCGCAGGCCTATGGTGCGTAGCAATGAGGATACTTTCTGGTGTCGCTGAACACGGTTTCAACCACGCTGTCATGCGTTCTGTCAGGGCTTCATTGAAAAGTAACAAAGGCTCTGAAAACTGAGGGACCAGGTTGCAAGATTCATGCAAGCAGATCTTCTGTGGTCTCCTGGGGCAGACGTATGCCTGGCTGTCATGAAAAAGACGTTTGGAAGTCTGTAAAGAACTGTCAAAGTTGGGAAGCCGAGCTCCAGATCCGCAATGAAAGGCACAGATGATAAGGAACGGATGCCAGTTCAGGGGTGCTGCCTATTGATGGCTCTGTGCGGTCACTGCTGGAGGCGCGATGAAACCTCTATATAGTCCCATGGTGCCACCTATCCTGCACGGAAGCAGCTGCTAAAAGGTTTTCGGATCCAGTCTGGTGCCTGGGTGAATTGAAAAGGTGAAGAATCTGCAGTTAGAAGTATACATCAGAAGGGATCTTCCTGGATCCCATACAATATTTCTTAACAACGCTGCTTATACATAAGTTCAGAGATCTGTTCCCAGTGTTAGCAAAATAGTGTCTATAACACAGCCAGAGGCCATTAATATGCAACCAGCGCAAATGAAAGCAAATTATTTGCATGGTCATTGCCTTTTGCACCCTTGTAATAAAGGTTCAGGAGTCCTAGTGCTGATGTGATAATTATATCTGTGATTATACACGACAAACCTCAAGGGAAGGGATATGGCGTATTATAGAGACATACTCCTGAAGAGGAGAAAGCCCTGCATTGCTTCTGCAGAGGACAATGTCACCCCTCACCTTACACACATGTCAAACGTAACAAACATAGCTTAGAAGGGCATAAACAAGCAGCTGGGGATGGGCTCTGGCTACAATAAGCTCTTTAAAGTATTTGTGGATTCTTCAAACATTATTCTAGTGGAGGGAATCTTATGAGCAAATTCTAAAGATGGCCCAAGTTTACCAACTCAAACGAGTCAGATTCATAAAGGGGAAACATTACTCAGGTGATTAAGTGCAATAATAGGTTACTATGGAGAACAGTGGAATTTAGCAGCAAAAAGAAAAAGGAAAGTTTTAAAATTGCAATACCTGACAATCCACGTTGCAGTAAAACGCCTGTTTACATCTTCCGCACTTCGATAAGCCTTCTTTCCTAAAAAAAAAAAACACAAATGTATAACAAGATGCAGGTTAAAGACTCATAGATATTATACAACAGAAGGTAACAAACACTTTATGAAACGGTTCCAGCAGGTGATAAGCGCTTAAAGAGCTTTATGCAGATTAATCATTTCCGCCCAAATAATAACGCATAATGGTCCAGGTTACGTTTGACACATAACAGAAGACACTGCAATATACGTGTATGGGACGGGGTCTATAGTTTGTCAATTTCAAATTATATATAACCACATAATATAAAACAAACTCTTAACTTGACATAAACTCGTTGCATGTTGCTGACCCCGAGGGGTACTAGCCAGGACCCCCAGAATTATGAGAAAAGAAGGGTCATTCAGGAGTGCCTCTCCCTGATTGGGCCCTTGTCAGCCATAACGTTTGAAGCACACGACTACCCCTGTTTTGATGGTGCAGTCTTAAGCTCGGCTGTAAGACTTCTCGTTATTTGCAAGGAATTCCATTTCTGTATACTTGTAGTTCTTCCTTCTTTGACCTTGTTCCTTCCTTTATTTGCTTTCACTTAGCCCAAATAACAGATGCTGTTTGTCACATTCCGCCTTGATGCACCTGTGATCTGCTCCCAGAAACAGCTCTTCCCAGCTTCCTTTATCGGCCCTATTAACATCTGTAAAAGTCTGACAGTATTGGCTAATAGAGGATTGCCTAAGAGTCTAAAGTGGATTGGCACGGGGAGCAAAGAGACGATGGATTCAGGCCCAGATCTCTGTACTAGGGTAAATGTTTGACATTGTTCAGCATTCTGTCTATCACTTGTTCTTTTTGCATTAATAGAGGATTGAAGCAGGTCAGTCAGAAGCAACTTTCTTATAAACTGTCCCCAGCAAGTCCACTCTTGCTTTCAGAGTGAAATAGTTTGAGTAAAGCATTTATTATGCTGAGCTCAACAAGATGAAGTGAACAGGTGAACATTTGTTATTCTGCCTCTGCCAGTGATGCCTTTCACCCTGGCATATTGACAGGAGTGGGTGATTTGTTCTATGCTGAAGCTGTGGGCTGCTTTCTCATTTTGAAGGAGCGCAGTAATACCATATGTTAGTCACACACACATTAGGCACTGCAAGAAGATAACAGACCTATATATAAACCACGTGGGAGTTACCTACACCCTCCTTCCACTCCAAGAAAACCAAGGTTGTGAGAAAACTGAACAAATCTGAAGTCGCTTCACTGCAGAAAAAAACTTGCATGTTCTCTCGAAAAGCAGAACTGTGTGAGAAGACTGTTAAATAATGCAAACTATGTTAGTAGACGTTTTCTACATTTAATATATAATTTCTGTCTTTCTTTGTAGCTCAGCACTGAAACCCTTGGAAGTCTTGGCATAAAGACCATTTCATCACAAGAAATTAATTAGTAGGTAAGTAAGTAATCACTTAATGCGATGAACAGCATTACATTTCCCATGCAGGGCGCTAAATAATCCTCTAAACCAGTGAGGTAAATACCCCTCATGCATTTGAAAAAGAGCCTATGTGCTAGGATAATGAGCATACAACAAATGCTACTGAATTTGAACAATCTCCCCTGCCTTCCACTGATCGTGGCCCAACGTATGACAATGTTTCCCAAAACCGGGAGCTGGGATCACCAGGCCAAGTGGACAATAATACTACCAGTCCAAATGAAATCCTATAATTTTAGTCAATATGACATTGCTTCCACCATGAAACAAAGGGGGCTCACATATTCACAGTGTGTCTGTCTGCTTGCACTACTGATAAGCAGTACAGTTTAAGGTATTGATCGGCATGTACATTTGGGAATTTTGTAAAGTTGTGTTGAAATTATAGAGTGTACAAACACAAAAGCATTTAATGTGTTCACAGATTAACTAAAATTCCGTGCCTTAGCAAATACCAGTGAAATCAGAAAAAATATGAATTTCCATTATGGAAAACAAGTTAAAATAGGTCACCTCGAATCAAGAATATTAAAAGCAAAGCTAAGTAATTTTCGCTGCGAGATTAATCTAAATCAAAACACATTATTCAGGTATTTAGGAACAAACTTTTCTAACACCGTTTTTGTTCTTAGTGATGTCAAAATACATTGAAATTATTATTTTCAAAACCTCCACCATGCTCAAATGTTGTTTTCAAATACTACAATGTGTTTATTCCTTCAATTAGTGAATAACTCAGAAGAAAGCAAAACAAACACCTATACCTAGACCGTTACAGAATATGTCAAGAGAGTAGAGTCCAATCCCTTCTTACACGAATCAACCAATAATGACGTAAAGGAATGTAACATAATATAGGACTGTCAATCAGTCTTCCACTACTCATAAGTGCAGAATCCATTATTGCTGAGATTAGTCACTCATGACACTAGCTAGATGCTTGCACAATGAAATCTCGTTTCTCCCAAGTCTTCCTGTGGTTTAACTCATGTTTGATCAAAAAATCCTGCTAAAGTTCTTGGAATTCTGGGTATGGATTACAGGAACAAACTTGTAATGAAACAGATTATTCCTCGCAGACTGAAGGTAGCAGGTCAAAGGGGCATTTCTTTTTCTCAATAAAGTATAAATCCAGCATCATACTGCAAGGCTCTTCCCCATTGCTGTTGTTTTTAAAAACACCTGCATGCGACCACTGGCAAAGTCTATGACTTAACGCCATATACAATTTCATCTGATCGCTCACAAGACCCAGCTACACATGAAACAAGGCTACCAATAGCTCCATGCGTTCTTACAATTGGATAGAGGAGACCTACTTGTGCCTGAATGACACAAATCATGTTCTGGTAGTTGACCGGCTGGTCCTACATACACTTCCTTTGCCCTGGCTTCAGGAGATGGTGGTAACCCTATCTCTAACACAGACAAGCAAAATCCTTGGGGTCTGGATTGCGAAAGAATCATCTTTCAGTCATTAAATCACTGATTTCACAAGAAATATCAAGTATCAGCTCATGATGCTGAAAGGGTACTCCTGTTCCTGCAGATAAGCACCTGCATTAAAAATGGTAATGGCCATGACTCATCTAGGCAACTGCAATCTCATCCAAGCTGGTGCACCCAAAAAATAAATTCAGAAGCTTTAGAGGGTACGAGTGAGAGTCTGCTTGGGCCCCAAAAGACTGCATCACCGCAACCTTAAAAGACCTACTCTGGCTATCAGTGGAGCACAATATCAAACGAAACTACTGTGCAACACCTCAAAACGGTGAGCGAAAAGGCCCTCAATACTTGCAAAAATCGATAATTCACTACGTGTCTAGCCACACCCTCAAGTTTGGAAACACCATACTGATTTCCCAAACCAAATTTAAACTTAACAGGAATGGGGTCGGAACTTCTGAGAAAACCAATTTACAGAGTACAGACTGCAAGTATGTATTCTATTCTTGGGTATTGTAATATTGCTCAGATTTCTTTCAACGCACTGTTACCAACAGGAGATGATTTTTTTTTACCACAAACCATATTCTCAATGCAAGTTGGACTGGACTTTCCCCGGTCAAACTTCCCCTGTCGTGCTTCCATTTCTCCATTTGTAGAGCCATCAGATATTACTATTAGCATTTGAACCTAGTAAAACGTGCTGTCAATTGTGGTAACCTCTGTTCCACCAAGGAATAGCTCTACCCCTACGTGTTTGCAGGTGGATCTGAATCAAGATTTCACATCTGGTCTTGTTCATTCCCCTAGGAGATCTAAATTGGAAATAGAAGTTGTCTCTGCCCCCCAGATAAACCACTGGACTGGCAGCAACGCCTGTAGAGCTTTGCCCCTCTAAAGGGGTCCTACCTTGACTCCATTAAAATTCCTGGGTTTTCCAGTCGGGTTGCCTAAGTAACAAGAATGGGGTTATTCCTTGATGCTATACTGTTTTGATGAGGCAAGCGCAACGTCTGATATATGCTTTCTGGTCACGTTCAGAATGTTTGCATAGTTCAGTCTCGATGGGACTACCGCATGGATAATGGACTTCCGGGTATTATCCGTAACCAAACTAAGCATTTGTTTTTTAAGATTTGAGTTTCATGAAACAAACAGTTGAAATATTTTGAATTTGAGGCACACATGATGAATTGGTATCAAATTTGAAGCTAAGATTTCTTACAAAAGGAGAAGGTATGGGTGCAGGCACCAATTCTTTAGGCCACCATTAGTTAGCTTCTGGGGAACCCTTTATTCCAAAAACAGAATTTTAGTCTTATCGGAATTTAAATTCACGACAATTTTTGTCCATCCATTCAGATACACCTCTCAGGCACTGTTTAAATATCAGACAATCAGAACTGTCTTCATTAAATTACAGAAGCAATTGGGTATCATTTGAATAGAAAATAACTTTTAGCTCCCAGGACTCTACCAATTAGGCGGGCAGCTCGGGGTAGATATTCAATAATGAGAGGTTTATTCAAGACCCCTGCGCAACCCCATAACAGAGTGGATTAGCAGTGGAGGTAAAAGACGGGAGGTGGATCACCTGGGTTCTGTCCTTCAGGTAAGATTTAATCCAGGCAAAAGCCTGTCCTTGGATCCCCAACTCTTTCAATTTGTGAAGCAGAATTGGATGGGACACTGTATTGAACGCTGCTGACAGGTTCAATAAAAAATACCATAGCTAAAATACCCTGATCTAAATAGCTTTTTTGATAAATTCATTTACTTCAAACAGGGCAGAATCAGTGCTGAAAATGGGATGAAATCCTAATTGTGAATCATGTAAAAGATTATTTGATTCAAGATAAACAGGAAATCGCTAACAGTTTTCCAAAATCTTGGAAATTGCCAGCAGAAGTGAGATTGATCTGAATTTGCTCAGTAAAGTATAGTACAGTACAGTAAGATCTGCTTCACGCTTCTTCAATAAAGGAAGTAATAATGACCGTTTCTTGTTTTCAACTCACCGGCACTATGGCAGTTTTTAAAGAGTTATTCAGAATGCTATTTAAAATAGTATTCATTGAGGCTGATAGTAAACTTAAAATGCAAGAGTGTTGGGGATCTATTGAGGCTGTAGATTTGTATTTGTTTAATTACTTAGTTGATTGTTCTAGGGATATAGCATTGAAAGTCGCTAAAACAGGACCAGATCCTCTCTTCAAGTGTATTGAGTCCGAGGGAAAGAAAGGCTTTCTCAGTAAAATGTGAATGAATGGTCTGAACTTTTTCATGAAAATAGTTTGACTAGTCGTTACATACTTCCAGGGAAGGGGTAACTTTACTTACCAAAACTTCTAAAGCATGAGGTAAAAAGATTGGACTAGCTATGAGAGTTCACGTAATGTATTAGAAGCTGCTGAGACCTACGTGGAGAATTTTTCACTTTGTGCCTAGCGTCCTGATTTGCGAAAACTCCTTAGTGCTGACTCTTATATATACACATCTCTTGGTCTTCAGCATTATAGCTTTGCCACCATTTTCTTTCCAATGATTTGCAAAAACCTTTTTCTTCCTTTAAAGATATTGTGAACGAAAGGGCAGTCTGTTTGATCCATTTTGGAACACAAATTTTACGAAAGGCAATCCTATTTAAGGCATCCGATACACATGGCTTGTGTTATAAATAAATGGTTTGTAAGTGTTTGAAGTAGATCACAACATTAACCTATAACTAAAATTGTATGAATCAGTGCCTGGAGATCCTGTCAGAATTGGAAGAGTGGACTGCAAATAATCTGTCAAAAAAAGGGTTCTGTAACTTTATGTCAGCCCTTGATTTTCTGTATGAGATGCCACTTGCCCAAACTTAAGTGTGCCTTAAAAAAGACAGGCTGTTAGAAGGAGACCCGGAGGGTCGGCCGAGTACAGGGGGAAGAGGCCTCCGGCGAGGGCCCTCTCCGGTAATCATACAGACAAGTAACTCCCCCCCCCCCCCCGCCCCACAGATAGACACCACACAGAGATGAGTTCTGCACACTTTTATGTATATCTTTAGGCAAGGTGATGAGCGGTACAGTGGGACCAGGATACGAGGATCCCGTCAATTCTAGTCTCTTTGGGGAAAAGGGTAGCGGGACAGTCTGAATACCGGTCTGATACAGAAGCAGCAAAAGGTGGAGCTCACAATCCTCGAGCTGGAGGGTTCGCAAGGATGGGCCGCGGCAGCGCCAGCAGGCCTGGAAGATGGTTCACGATGAGGAGGGCCGTGGCAGCGCCAGCAGGCCTTGAAGATGGTTCACTACGAGGAGGGCCGCGGCAGCGGCAGCAGGCTTCGAAGATGGTTCACGACGAGGAGGGCCGCGGCAGCGCCAGCAGGCTTCGAAGATGGTTCACGACGAGGAGGGCCACGGCAGCGCCAGCAGGCCTTGAAGATGGTTCACGACGAGGAGGGCCGCGGCAGCGCCAGCAGGCCTTGAAGATGGTTCACGAAGAGGAGCCGCGGCAGCGCCAGCAGGCCTCCAAGGATGAGTTCGTCTCGGTGTCTCTCGACTCCAGGATACAACTGCCTTCCTGCTCTGGAGCTGCCCCAGTTATAGGTCTGGCCCCCTTTGATGTCCGGACCCTCGCACTTGGAGGTCGGGAGGTCCGGGATGAGGGAGTCCAGACACCAAGCAGGGGGGTGGAGCCAGTGCCCCAGGAGGCTGGGGGCGATCGACACCTGGCGGAGGGGAGCCGTCGATACTCCTTCTCCCATTGACCTGCCAAGTGGTCTCTTCACCCCCTGGGTGGATGTTGGTGCCTCGATGTCGGGGCCTGGCTGGGCCCGAGGCCGAGGTCGACCCGAGACCACGAGGCCTGGTCGTGTAGTGTCCAAAATGGCGGCTGGGCCGGAGACCGGGGTTCTGGAAGGGACACGGGCCAGCCGATGCTGGGGTGTTCAGGAGCCAGGGTTCCGTCGGGGAAGGGCCGGGGGTTGTCCCGGTGGGTTGCAAGGGTGGTTCTAGTCCGGGGAACAGGAGGAGCAGGGGTCCGTGGCCCGCCATGCGGGGCGGGGACGGGCCGGCCACGAGGCCTGTCCAACATGCGTCCCCCCCAGCTGAAGGCAGGGAGAGTCACCCATCCTCTTGGGTACTCTCCTCGCCGAGGCGGAAGAAGCGGGACAGGCCGTCTGCGTTGGCGTGGTCTTGGCCGGGACGATGTTCCACAGTGAAGTCCATCCCCTACAGGGAGATGGACCAACGCAACAGCTTCGGGTTTTCTCCCCGCATCTGCATCAGCCATTGCAGGGGTCGGTGATCTGTTTGTACCCGGAAGTGGGTACCGAAAAGGTAGGGCCGGAGCTTCTTGAGGGCCCACACTACGGCGAAGGCCTCCCGCTCGATGGTGCACCAGCGTTGTTCTCGGGCCAGCAGGCGTCGGCTGATGAAGGCCACTGGCTGATCGACTCCTTCGGTATTGAGTTGGGATAGGACGGCCCCCACGCCATGATCTGAGGCGTCCGTCTGTACAATGAATTCCCGGCTGTAGTCGGGGGCCTGGAGCACGGGGGCGGTGCACATGGCGGACTTCAAGTTCTCAAAGGACATTCAGGAGTCCAGTTGACTCTCTTGGGGTTCTTTTTGGATGGGAGTTCTGTGAGGGGCCCCACAATGCTGCCATAGTCCTTTACGAAGCGCCGGTAGTACCCGGTGAGCCCCAGGAAGGCTTGGACCTCTGTCTGGGTGACCGGGGCTCCCAGGCCTGGATGGCGGCAATCTTGAGCTGGAGGGGGGCCACCAGGCCACTTCCCACCTGATGTCCCAGGTAGGTCACGGACCCTTGGCCGACCTGGCACTTGCTGGCCTTGATGGTTAGCCCGGCCTGCCGGAGGGCGTTCAGGACCTCGCGGAGGTGGTGGAGGTGTTCTGGCCAGTGGCGGCTGTACACAGCAATATCGTCCAGATAGGCGGCGCTGAACTCCTCGAGCCCCGCCAGCACCTTGTTCACGAGTCTCTGGAAGGTGGCGGGTGCGTTTTTCATGCCGAATGGCATCACCTTGAAGTGGTAGTGGCCATCCGGGGTAGAGAAGGCGGATCGCTCCTGGGCACCTGGGGTGAGGCCGATCTGCCAATAGCCCGCTGTCAAATCGAAGATGCTCAGGTAGCGGGCGGCCCCCATGCGGTCAATCAGTTCATCTGCCCGTGGGATGGGATGAGCGTCGGTCCTGGTGACGGCGTTCAGACCCCGATAGTCTACACAGAACCTGAGCTCAGGGGCGACACCCGGGGCGGCGGCCTTGGGGACCAGCACGACCGGGCTGGCCCAGGGGCTTTCGGACGGCTCGATCACTCCCAGAGCTAGCATCTTGGAGACCTCCGACTGGATGCAGGCGCGTACTCGATCAGGTACCCTGTACACCCTGTGTCGGATAGGGGGGCTATCCCCGGTGTCAACGTCGTGGAGGCACCAGGGGGTGACCCCAGGGATGAGGGAGAACAGGTCGGCAAATTGTATTAGCAGTTCTTGGCAGTCTTGGCGTTGTGCTGGGGACAGGGCATCGGAAAGGTGGACTCCCTCCACG
This sequence comes from Lissotriton vulgaris, assembly GCF_964263255.1. Lineage (NCBI taxonomy): Eukaryota > Metazoa > Chordata > Amphibia > Caudata > Salamandridae > Lissotriton > Lissotriton vulgaris. The sequence continues at coordinate 1,687,004,221 of NC_141694.1, read as the reverse complement.
GAGCCGTCCTTCTCGAGCGTTTTCAGGAGATCGGGGAGGGGCTCGGAGTCTTCTTCAGCCCCACTGTCGGTAGCCATCAGGAGGCTAAGTTCCGAGCGCACAAAGTGGGGCTTGAGCCGGTTGACGTGGAGGACACGTAGGGGGTTTCGGGGTGACTCCATGTCTACCAGGTAGGTGACGGGGCCCTTGCGCTCCACCACTTTGAAGGGTCCCGTCCATTTGTCCTGGAGGGCGCAAGGTTCAACCAGGGACATCACCCAGACCTGTTGTCCTGGCTCAAACTCTATGGATGAGGCATTTTGATCATACCAGCGCTTCATGTCTTCTTGGCTGGCTTCGAGGTTGGCCTTGGCAAGTTCCCTGAACCGCCGGGTCTGGTTACGGAGGGTCAGGAGGTACTTGTATACATCAGGGGGAGTCTTCTGAGGGGCCACCTCCCACCCTTCTTTGACCAGGCTGAGGGGGCCCCGGACGGGGTGTTCATACAAGAGTTCGAACGGACTGAAGCCCAGGGATTTCTGGGGGACCTCCCTGTAAGCGAACAGGAGGCACGGGAGCAGCACGTCCCATTGGCGACGTAGGGGTTCTTCCAGGCCCATGATCATCCCCTTGAGGGTGCGGTTAAATCGTTCCACTAGTCCGTTCCCTTGCGGGTGATAGGGGGTCGTGAATTTGTAGGTGACCCCGTACTGTTGCCATAGGGACTTCATGTACCTGGAGATAAAGTTCGTGCCCCTGTCACTGACGACTTCTCGGGGGAAGCCCACCAGCGAGAAGATTCCCATCAAGGCTCGGCCCACCACGGGCGCGGTCACGGTCTGGAGAGGAATGGCTTTGGGATAGCGGGTGGCATGGTCCACCAGGACAAGGATGAACCGGTGTCCCTGTGCTGTCCGGGGCTCCAAGGGTCCCACAATGTCTATACCCACCCGCTCAAAGGGAGTGGTGACGAGGGGAAAGGGTTGCAGGGGGACTTTCAGTTTCCGGCCGCTTTTCCCGCTGGCCTGGCAGGTGGGGCAGGCCCGGCAATGGTTCGCTACATCGTTCCGCATCTTTGGCCAATAGAAGTGGGTCACCAGGCGGCTGTACGTCTTGTCCTGCCCCAGGTGCCCGGCAAGAGGCACATCGTGGGCCAAGTTCAATAGGAAGTCTCTGAATCGGAGGGGGACCACCAGCACCCGGCTGGCTCCCAGCTCGGCAATCTTTTGCTCACTGTAGAGCAGCTTGTTGTCCCAGTAGATCCAGTGGGCCCCCGAGGCATCCCCTGCGCTCTGGGCTAGGGCTTGTTGTCGGAGTCCCTCGAGGGAGGGACACGCTCTTTGTTCTTGGCGGAACTGTTCCTGAGTGGGACCACCTTCTTGGCGCCACTGGGCCAGCTCCGGGAGATCTTGGAGTTGATCCGGTTCTTCGTGGCCGGACCCCGGAGGACCAGGCTCAGGGGTGGCTTCTTCTGTGACGACTGGCGGAGGAGGTTCGGGCCACTCCTGTTCCTCTGGGCTGGAGATGGCGCGGGCGGCCATGGATCGGGTCGTTACACAGACCCATTCAGGGAGACCCAGAATCCCCAGGTGCTCCCTCCGCTCAACGGCTGCCCAGGGGTAGCTCTCGAGGTCGTTCCCCAGAAGGCAGTCCACCGGGGCATCGTCGCGGACAGTTACTTTTAGCATGCCGGACACCCCTCCCCACTCGAAGGGGACGCGGGCCATCTGGCACAGGTTTTCGAAGTTGTCTGCCGACCGCACTGGACAAAGTACATTGGGTAGGATCTGGTCAGGGGTCACCAGATGGCAGCGGACTGCGGTCACACTGGCCCCTGTGTCACGGAGGGCTTCAGCCCGGCGTCCATTGATGGTGACCCACTGGCTGTATTTCTGCGTGTTGGCGGGGATGGGCGCCCGCGGGACCATGTCCCTCTCCCTAGACAGACCAGGGACATGGCGGCTGGTTCCCACTCGGGCTGGTACTGCTCGTATCCTTCGGCGTCTTCTTGGCCCAGCTCTTCTCCCAGGGCGGCGGCGGTGATCTGGCGGTTCATGGGGCTCTGATTTTTCGGGCAGTTCGGATCATTGGCGTAGTGGCCGGGTCGTTGGCATTTGTGGCAGGTAACGTTGGAGCGGAACCCTGGTCGCGTTGGAGGGCTTCCTCTTCCGGCCGGGGGCGGGGGGTTGTTCGTGGAGGGCACCGTGACGGTATCTCGGCCCGACCCTGGCCTCCTCCTCCCCCCCGTGGGCGGTGGGGCCCTTGGGAGGCTCTGTTCTGTTCGCTGGGCCAGCTCCGAGGGACTCGGGTGCTCTCCCATCGGTCTGCTTTGATGGCGAGTTTCCGAGGTTCGGTCAGCTTACTATCAAGGAGGTGCTGTCTTAGTTCGACAAAGCAATTATTGGAGAGGTGCTCCCATACCATGAGGTCGAATAATTGCTCGTAGGTGGTGACCTGGCTGCCCTTGATCCACCCCTCGAAGGCTCGGCTGAAAAAGTTCACGTACTTCACCCAGGTTGTACCAGGGATTCGTTTGCAGTCTCGAAATCTCTGCCGGTACATTTCGGGCGTGAGCCCATAGCGAGTGAGGAGGGCGGACTTCATGTGGTCGTAGGATGTCATCTGGTGGTCGGGGAGTTGCAGCAGGGCGTCTCTTCCTTCGTTGACGAATTTCCCCCATAACCCGGCTCCCCAGTTGCTCCGCGGGATTCGGTGAGAGGTCATTGCGACCTCGTAGGCTTTAAACCATTGCTGGATATCATCGTTCCGGTAGTATTCCCTGACGACGTCTTTGGGGATGTGGACCTTAGGGTCCGTAGGGGCAGTGGGGCTCTGGTGCCCGGAGACGCCGAGGTCTTTGTTCTGCCGTCGAATCTCTAGTTCATTCAAGTTGCGCTCATGCTCGTATGCTAGTCTTTTTTCTTCTAGCTCCCTCTGGCTCTTTTTCTCTTCTCGTTCTTCCCTGAGCCGCAAGTGTTCGAGGGTTATTTTTTGTTCTGCCAATTTGAGTTCTCCATCTAAGCGGATTCGAGCCAGCTCCAATTCGTGGAGCCGGCTTTTCTCCCGTTCTCGGGCCTTTCGTCCACAGTGGTGGTACTGGTTTCGGTGGTCTCGAGGCTTTGATTTTGGGGTGGGGATGTTTCCGTCTCCACCCAAGATTCTAAGGCATGCTTGAGGTCATCTTTCGTGCTCAGTCCCGTGGTAGCAATGCCCAGTTCTATGCAAAATTGTTTTAGTTCTTTGTGGCTGTACTCTTCCAGCTTTTCCATCAGAAATGTTTCTGTTGTTCCACTTTCCTTTGTCGTCATGGTGGCTGTGTGTCGTGGGGTGAGTTACTCTCTGTACGATTATGCGTCGGCTCGGATCGCGCCGCTGGCCACCAATGTTAGAAGGAGACCCGGAGGGTCGGCCGAGTACAGGGGGAGAGGCCTCCGGCGAGGGCCCTCTCCGGTAATCGTACAGACAAGTAACTTCCCCCCCCCAACAGATAGACACCACACAGAGATGAGTTCTGCACACTTTTATGTATATCTTTAGGCAAGGTGATGAGCGGTACAGTGGGACCAGGATACGAGGATCCCGTCAATTCTAGTCTCTTTGGGGAAAAGGGTAGCGGGACAGTCTGAATACCGGTCTGATACAGAAGCAGCAAAAGGTGGAGCTCACAATCCTCGAGCTGGAGGGTTCGCAAGGATGGGCCGCGGCAGCGCCAGCAGGCCTGGAAGGTGGTTCACGACGAGGAGGGCCGCGGCAGCGCCAGCAGGCCTCCAAGGATGAGTTTGTCTCGGTGTCTCTCGACTCAAGGATACAACTGCCTTCCTGCTCTGGAGCTGCCCCAGTTATAGGTCTGGGCCCCTTTGATGTCCGGACCCTCGCACTTGGAGGTCGGGAGGTCCGGGATGAGGGAGTCCAGACACCCAGCAGGGGAGTGGAGCCAGCGCCCGGGGAGGCTGGGGGCGATCGACACCTGGCGGAGGGGAGCCGTCGATACTCCTTCTCCCATTGACCTGCCAAGTGGTCTCTTCACCCCCTGGGTGGATGGTGGTGCCTCGATGTCGGGGCCTGGCTGGGCCCGAGGCCGAGGTCGACCCGAGGCCACGAGGCCTGGTCGTGTAGTGTCCAAAATGGCGGCTGGGCCGGAGACCGGGGTTCTGGAAGGGACACGGGCCAGCCGATGCTGGGGTGTTCAGGAGCCAGGGTTCCGTCGGGGAAGGGCCGGGGGTTGTCCCGGTGGGTTGCAAGGGTGGTTCTTGTCCGGGGAACAGGAGGAGCAGGGGTCCGTGGCCCGCCATGCGGGGCGGGGACGGGCCGGCCACGAGGCCTGTCCAACACAGGCCCTAGAAAGCGTTCAGACCAAATCTATTTCAGAACAGGACAGACTTGAAGATTAGGAAAATATGCTCAAGACAGTGACCTGTTTTAAGGGTGGAAAAGGAACACTGACATGGAAGCTAAGAAGACTTCACAGAAAGTGGGGCGGGTCATAAGAAAACTGAGAGCCATGGATGTTACTAGAGGGCAGCGAAGGGTGACTTGTGATGGGGTTCACAAGTCTTTTTCTATGACTCACTGTCCACAAGGCAATTATGCTGATTAGTAAACTGTCAATTTGCTGTCATGGTGTTAATACTGCCACACCAACCTCACTCAACAGAATGCTTATTCAGCCATGGCTGCTGTGAAAATTTGCAAACTGGAGTATGAGGAAACAAGCCAGGGAGTTCTTGCCCTTCGCTGCCCTCTCTCCAGCTTCAGGAAAATCTCTGATGCCCAGTGGGACCAGTTATCGATAGGATCATGATCCTGCTAAGATTCCAGGGGATAGAATAAACCTAGGAAAGTGCCATAGGAGGGGTTGACTTTTTCTGTTTTAGGGCACGTCTTTTTCACCCACCATTCGGCTAATGGAGTATTTGTACCAAAACTAGGATAGAGTCTTCATCAGATTTCACAATAGCATAAAGAAAAACGGTCAGGTCTGCTCTTTGGGAATCCTCACTCCACCAATTCCAGAATCCTACACTCAAATTTGCTTTTTTGTGAGGATTTTCCACCATCAGACAGATATACACACACAAAGTCTTTGGGCACTTCATGCCCTACATCTAAGCTGTCTTGTGGTGCTCCTATTCTTGCAGCATATGAATATTACAATTTTCATGAAAATGCAGCTCAGAGTAGCTAGTGCAACTTGTTGAGGAGAGTTCCAGTATTCAAAGTACAGTTGGACAGAATCTTTCTAACATGCTAGGGGGCAGGTGCGGTGGAAAAATATATTTATATATGCAGTAGCTAAGCTTCCACAACAATGTGTTCAGAAGGACCCTTAATAGGGAAACAAACAATACCTGAACAGCATTCTTAGGCCACCGTTATGTCGCCGTGCCAAACTTACCTTTCTGCTGAATGTTGTTGAGGCGAGATGGTGAATTGGAGTGGCCAACTGGAATGTGGATGAATGGTTGAACTTCTGGATGGATGGTGGGAGCATGGCATAATGATATTGGATGTTGAGTAAGCACATCATGAGAACTACGTACTACTCAACAGGTGGGAAACATCTTACTAGCCCCTTTATGTTTTTAACACTAAAATTGCAACTCTTTTTATATGGTATTGACTGTTCCAGTGAATAAACATTACTTTTTTCATTGAATAAAGGGTAACATTATGCTATCCCTAGCATTAGTAAAAATTAGCTTATTGCTGCTAGCATTAATGATGGAATTAGGACTCATGAATACCTATGCTTTTGCTATTGATGCCCTGATTCTCACAGGATTTTGAATTATGAAGTCAGCTTTAAATACTTAGAGAGGGCACAAGAGAATTGCCCTCACTGATGGAGAATATCTGTATCTACAGTCAAAAATGTAGATTTTTCTGTATGAAATATGAATTTTAACTTTAAAGATAGGGTGGGTTGGTCCAATATTATCCAGGTCAAAAATGCTATTACATTTATGGGTGAAAAATTAAGTTTCGCTAGGACTTAAATAACTGTGACCAAATACTAAGCTTGCTTATTGTAGTGTGTGTACCAAAACATCAAGTCCTACTGATCCATAAAATTTGTTAGAACATTTCATGAACACATTAAAAAATATATATATTTTATTAATGGTTAACCCTTGAAAGCGAACTTGAATGGCACAGCTTGCAGAGAATGGATCATATCTTTCCTTTTTGTTCACTTTAAACTCGAGATATAAAATATGAACCTTTTTATCTGTCCATCTCTTACAATTATGCTTTATGCCATGGTGTGAATAAAGCACAAAAAGCCTTGTACCAATCAATCAATACCACTTTATTCGATTTATTAAAATCATAAAAGTACACATATAAATCACATTCAATAAATACAATATTAAAAACAATGGATGAATCATAGGGAAATGCTTATAGTGATTATTTACAAATCTCATATATATATACACAAGTACAAAAAACTACAGTAAAATTCATAATTCAATTATACTCATGCCTCTTAATTTCTTTGAACTTACGGCTGCTACAAGATAACTAGCAATATTAAAAATATTCCATATGTTATCCAACAATTGCAAATACATTAAAGCAGGTTCAACCTGTAGGAACCCCAAGCCTCTTAAGAGTGGGATAATAAACTTTTTTCTTATATCAGAATAGTGTTTGCAAAAGAACATAAAGTGCGTGGTATCTTGGGTTGAGCAGTTATCACACTCACAAAATGCTGCCTTTTCGGGTACCATCCATCCCTGATATGTTCCCAATAAAAGATGTATCTGGTTGAACCGAAATCTAGTTAACAACTAGCGATGGTATGGTCTTGTTACAACCTTTAAATACGGTCCAATAGATGGGGAGGTAACTAATAGAAAATGGGCTCTCACCGTAGGCTTCAATAATTCCTCAGCCTCTCGTTCCTGAGACCTTAGGGACAGAAAATGCGTTTTAACCCACAATATATCTCCTTTAACAATGGCTTTAGGGGTTTCATAGATTTCTGGTCTCCCCAGCTTCAAAAACGTCACCTTTACATAAGAAAGCCAGTGTATTTCATCTGCCCTGTCTAGATTAATACAGTCTTTAAAAATACGAAGATTTAACGTTAACTCAGGATTAAGCCAAGTTTTTAACCAGCAAGTAAGGGGAGCCATGCTAATCAGATCACCGACAAACTCCATTCCTAACTCCTGGTGGACAGCGAATGTTGGGGTGGATTGAGGGATATATAAAAGATAACAAAACAATGTATTTTCGGCCCTTTGCACATCTTGCATGGGTTTATATCTCCAGATTGCAGCACCGTATACTGTTAATGCAAGACATTTTGCTTTATAAAATGCAAGTGTTGCCTCAAAAGGCCTTCCCCCTAAACGCTGAGTGAAATTTAGCAGGGCTTATCCCGCCCGCACTAGGGCATTCTTTTTTGCTAACCTCTGGGGCGTCCAAGTACAGCTGTCATCACACAGGACCCCTAGGTACGTAAAGGCCCTCACTCTTTGGATCTCAACCTCTTTGCAATAAAAGGTTTTCACTTTGTTCTTACGGGGGCCCATAGCCATGACATGGGACTTGGTAGTATTAACCACCAAATGCAATGATGTCATAAATTCCCCAAAAGAGTGCAGTAGCCTCTGTAAACCTATTGGGGTACGTGCCAATAGGACGGCATCGTCCGCGTATAGGAGAACTGGGATGGTACTGCTTCCTATACGCGGAACGTCCAAAGTGGCAGTTTCCAGGGATTTCTCTAAAGCATTAATATATAATGTAAAGAGTAGAGGGGCAAGGATACACCCTTGCCTTACCCCTCTCCCTGATTTAAAGTGCCTCGTGCAAGTGCCTTCCTGTGTCATCCGGACTGTCGCAAATAGATCCCGGTGGAGATCTGCCATAAAAAATACCAAGCTGTGGTCAGTCCCCATATCCAGTAAAATGGTCCACAACTTCGATCTGTTAACCAGATCGAAAGCTGTGAACAGATCCATGAAACCTAGATAAATAGACCCCTTAGTGGCTACCCTATATTTATTCATTAGTAGGTACAGGTTAAGACACTGATCCACAGTGCCTCTGCCCGGTCTAAATCCATATTGAGTTTCAGCTAGGATCCTTTTTTCTGTTTAGCATCAGCAGCTTCTGTCTTTCAAAGAATCATGGTCAACTTACTCAAAGACGTAAAAAATGTGGCTATATTCCAAGATGATGTCCTCATCTTTGCTAAAGATCAGGTTGAACATGATTTGATCCTCGATAAGATTCTCTCCATCTTTCAGGAGCATGATATGGTTCTCAAACGTGAAAAATGTGCCTTCTCCAAGGACAAGGTAGATTACTTGGGTCACACTATTTCTAGCGCAGGAGTCACACCTAAACCTAGCCTGGTCCAAGCCATATTGGATGTTTCTCCTCCAAAAGACAAGGGGGGTGTTAAATCTTTGCTTGGTTTGACTGAATTTTATGTGAGTTTCATTCAAGACTATGCTACAAAGATTCGCCCAATACTTGGTTAAAGGAACAATTGAGCACTGTTAAAGCGTTGAAACCTTTTGTTTCTGATGTACCATGCATTCTCACTGTTGATGCTAGTAGTTACGGGTTGGGTGCAGTCTTGACTCAAGAGATAGACCACCAGGAGCATACCATAGGGTTTGCTTCAAGAGTAATGAGGGAGGCAGAAACTCATTATTCAGTTATTGAGAAAGAACTTCTGGCATTTTGGTGGGACATTGACAAATTCAAAAATTATTTGTAGGGGCGGAAGTTCCCTTTACAAACGGACCACAAGCCGTTGGGGGCCATTCTTGGTAACAACAACAATCGCAATGCCACACCCCGCATAGCCCGTCTGGCTTCTAAGCTCTTGCAATACAATTTCGAGGTCAAACACATAGCTGGGGGGAAAAATGTGAGGGCAGATGTTCTGTCGCGCTTACCTTCAACCCCAAGTGACTCAGTTCAGTGTGATGATGACGTCAATTACGATGAAATGGAAGACTGTGTCATTGCCAGTGTAGAATTGCGGAATGTATGTTCTGTGATTGAAGGAAGTTGGTTGGCTGCCATGGCCAAAGATGAAGTGTTGAAAGATGTAAAGAACTACATAACAGTGGGCTGGCCTAGGGAGAGAAATGTGAATGTGGCCTTGCAACCTTTCGTAAAAGTTAATGAAGAACTTTTAATTGAAGATGTGCTTGTGTTCAGGTTGGACAAGCTTGTTCCCCCAGAAAGTGTTAGAAACACCCTACTCAACAAAGCTCATGAGGGACATTTGGGTGCTATTATGACCAAACGGAGGGTCAGAGAGTAATTTTGGTGGCCTCAGATGGACAGGGACATTGACTATTTGGTGCAGGAGTGTACCATTTGTGCCAGCAGCGATAAGTGCCTCCGCACATCTAATCCACCCCTCACACCCATACCCCTCCCCGAAGCTGCATGGGAAAAAGTGGGGATCGATGTTTTAGGGCCTTTTCATTCCCTTCCCCATCAGTGCAAGTTTGCCATTGTAATGATGGATTATTACACAAAGTGGCCTGAAGTTAAGTTTGTCCATAAAGCTGACTCAATGGAGATTTTAGAATTCATGAGAGAGATTTTCATGAGGGAGGGCTTCCCGAAATTCATTGTGTCTGACAACGGGGTGCAATTTGTGTCTGCTGACGTGGAGGTTTTTCTTAAAGAGTCTTCCATTACTCACTTGAGGAGCTCTCTCTATCATCCCCAAACCAACTGTTTGGTTGAGAGGCTTAATAGAGTCATAGGAGACTGTGTCAAATGGGCCATTGTACACAACAGAGCTGTTGACCCCACTGTGAGAACGATGTTGTGGTTTTACAGGACCACACCCCATTCTACCATGGTTGTATCCCCCTTTGAATTGTTGAAGGGAAGGAAAGCATGCACGGAATTCAGAACAGCGTGGATGTCTAAATGGTTCAAAACAAAATCTAACCCACAATAACTAGATGACAGGGTCAGACACAAAGTCAATTTGGCTCAAGCCAATCAAAAGGAATATTTTGACAACAGAAAAAGGGTCACGAGCCGGGAGATTGCTGTTGGCGACTGTGTCAAAGTTAAGAAACAGGGTTTTGTGAAGAAAGGTGAATCCTAGTTTACTAAACCAGCTGTCGTTGACAAAGTGTGAGTCAATGGTCGCTACTGGTGGAATTTGAGCAAAGTAGGAAAAGTTAATGATGTTAAGGGTACTTCTCAAATTCCTACTGATGTCTGTGATCTGTCACGTGATTCTGCTGCAGAGGACTGCAGTGCTCACGATCCTCACCATTCTCCTTCGAGTGTTAGAAGGAGCTCTAGAGTTATCAGAATTCCTGCCAGGTATCGTCATTAATCCTTTCCCCTTCCTTCTTTCTCTTTTCCCCTCCCCTCTTCCTCTTCCGCCCTCCTCTTCCCTTCCCTTTAAGGAAAGGAGATATATGTAGTGGTTTCGTCCACCGCGCGCTGTGAGCGCGTGGACGCCATCTGCCTGTGTCTCGTGCTGCTAGTTGGCGCTCGAGAACCAATTGACATGTCAGTTATGCTGGACGGTTGACCCGCCATTCTGCGCTAGTCCGACCTGCATGTCGGACCTGTTGGGAACTCATTAAAGATTAATATTTAACTTATCCTCTTGTCTACGAGTTATTACAAAATGCTACAGATCTTTGGCGAACAGCACTGGCAACGCAAATACGTTTAAAAGACAAGACTATTGGCTTTGCCAAAGCTTGATGAAGCTGCTAAGATACAGTTTCCATTACGGCCACGATGTGATGAAGGATTTTATGATTTAGTTAAGGCTGGGAACCGGCAGCAAGAATGACTGAGCATGTATTCAACAATTTTTTCTGAGACGAATTCTGCCAAGTTGTCAAGCCACAGGCAAACAAATTATGTTTTGCTGCTGACGGAGTAATTACTGTATTTTAATCATAATGTATATCTTGAGCATAAAAGGGCCTGTTTCAGCCATAACTGACTACACTAGCAATTTTAACTTTACTTAAGACAGGCAATATTTTCCCATAATTACAGTACTTAAAGTGTCAGTCACCAAAAAGAAACACAGAATTTAACTACGGGTGGTTGGTACTAATGGCGGCAACAATGTGTATGGACGGGAAACTGCATATCAAGGACACAGAAACGAGCAATGTGGTACAGGTGAACGAAATATAGAATTACTAATGGGAAGCTGTCAATAGCAGAGCTGGTTTTCACTTAGGGGTTCCAAGTAGCATCAGAGCACTTAGGGGTTCCAAGTAGCATCAGAGAGCAAAGCTGTGATGTCAATGGCGTCATGTGGATCCCTGAGGAGGAACCCCCCCCCCCCGACAGTCTATAATGTTATGCTATGTAAAGACAGACAACCCTTCTCCCCACTTCAGTCAGCTGTACAGTGGTAGAAGAGTCATTGAGGAACAATGCACAGCAAGGCCACTCACCCCCCAGCTCCATTTACCCCGTTGTACGTACACATTAAGTAGTAAACACACATGGTGTCCTTCTACGCAACCCCATGGCTGTTTCATCCCACCCAAATACCTGTTCTCCTGCTACCAACCCCACTGCCACTGACATTACTCTACCCGCTCCACCCTACCTCAAATACTAATAAAATAAAATATTCAATGTTGTGCATCTACCTTCCCTGGTATTAGCCTCCACTTGTCAAACAAAAAAAAGAAATAACTTTTGTCCTGCCATCAACTCCCCCTCCCTACTTGATGCGGAGATCTCTGCTCTCAATCAGACAGCAAAGAGCTGGCACTCTACTGAAAATGGCTCAGAGAACAACAGTTCCGTCAGCTGATTGTCTACAGAGATCCGCGGCTGGCAGACGAGATGGCGGCATGCCAGAACCCCAGTGCCACCCGTATTCCTCTATTCTCCTCGAGTCTGCAGAGATACAACAGAGGCAGGAGAAGGGCTATTGAGAAAATGGGCCATCAGAGGACAATTTATTTCTTTGCTTGGGTATTTGAAGATATAGCAGTGGAACACCTAAGGCAGACGCCTACCCGCGCGCCCCAATAAAGGAGACCGCACTGGTTTTGTTTGGAAGACTAAAGGCCTTAAAGGTCCTTTCAGTTTGCTTTACTTTGCAATTAATTAGAAATTAGCTCTGTAATATTTCCTTCTCATGAACGTTCCTTGCCAGGCAGTCCAGCTGACCACTGTACCCGTGCCTTCCCATGCTTCCTCCATTCAGGTGTACCAGGTGACCATCAAGTTATGACTCTATGGTAGCCGTGCTTAATCATTCATGACAAACCCACAGACTGTGGTTATAGTCTACAGACGGTCAAATTCATATGCCTAAAGTTACTCAGGCATGACGGGGTTGTCCTTCCCTTCTGGTAGCCGTGCTTCATTCAGTCAGGCACAGCGAGTGCTCCTACACCTCCATGCTACAATGGTCACAATTGTATACCTGACATACTTTGTTACCTACAGTCAATCAGGCTTTCCAGGTGGACGTCCACTTCCAGCAGCTGTGCCTCAGTCATACATTCATACCTTGAGAACCTTTACTCCAGTGGCCATGCTTCAACATTCAGCCGTAAGCATATGCCCTGTTTAATTTGGCTTCAAGCCATCAGGCCTGTCGGGTGGACATCCACTTCCAGTAGCCGTGTTTCAGGCAGTGAGGCGCTCTGGGTGGCCTTCCACTTCCAGTGGCCGTGTTTTACTCACTTCCATTTTGAAAAGAACTACCTTAGGGCTCTCTATCCACACTAGCCCTTACAGCTGAATATTCACTTCCAACATTATATCCCTTGCCCCATCCTTTCTGCTGTTGTCACCTTGTGTCACAGTGACTCACTGTATGGCTGGGGTTCCTTGGTGCCGCCTTTCACCCGGGTTGACGGCTGGGTTTGTGGCTGCAGTGGGTTAGCTTAAACATAGCAGCAGCTGCGTCAAGGATAAATGTGTTGCCCCATTGTTATATGTATTCATTACCTTGTCCATCTGTCCCTGATGTTGGGGTATCACGAATAAAGTTTTTCAAAAAAAAAAAAAAGGATAAATGTGTTGCCCTATTGTTATATGTATTCATTACCTTGTCCCATCTGTCCCTGATGTTGGGGTGGGCGGGTGGCATGGGCGCTGCCGCTCTGGAATCTAAAAGTGAGTTCCAGTAAGGCGGCGTGGGTTTACATACCCTCGCCATCCCTGTTCCTCCTACCCAGGGCACAGCAAACAGCCTTTGAAGTGGCTGGTATTGGCCCAGAGAAGAGAGAATCCTTCCTGCGCCTGGGGACAACCCATCCTCCTAGCCGGCACAAGTTCCTTGTTTTGGAGCAGCCCTGTCCTTCCCCTATTAATATGTGAGGTGGTCCGCTTCCAGTGGGCCCTGCCAGAATCACCCATCCCTTTGATCTCCCCTGTGGGGAAGGGCCAGGGGCACAGGCAACAGAAAGGAAAGGCTGAGGTTGTGCTTCTTCATGACATCACAGTAATGTAAAAATACATTTTGTATTTTCACTGCAGCAGCACAAGAGTAGCGAATAAATGAGTTTGAATCCCTCGACACAAACACATCACCCAACACCTCCACAACCTCCACTGGCTCCCTGTTGAGAAGCGAGTCACTTTCAAGATACTCACCCATGCCTACAAATGCCTCCACAACACCGGACCCCAAAACCTCAACGAGAGAATATCCTTCCACGTACCCAAGAGAAACCTCCGATCCACCAACCTCGCCCTCGTCGAAACCCTGCGTATCCGCAGAGCAAGAACAGGCGGAAGTGCCTTCTCCTAAATCGCGGCTAAGACCTGGAACGTGCTCCCAGCCGACATCAGACGTGCTCCCTCCCTGAACACCTTCAGGAAGACTCTCAAGTCCTGGCTATTCGACTGAACGGAGCTGCCTAGCACCCCCCACCGCCCAGCGCCTTGAGACCCTCACGGGTGAGTAGTACACTTACAATTCCCCTGATTGATTGATTGACTCCCTATTCACTCTAATGGCTTTCAAGTGAAACCACAAAATACAGTATTTTTCTCGGTACCCGGATAAACCTTACATTTTTCTTTCTGTGAGCGGAAACCTTAAAACTAATTGCAGGGTCCATGATTTTTATGGGCTCCAACTAATATTATACAAGATTACCTCGTCCACCAATGATAGTCCAACCATCTATGTGAGTAAATGGGATATCGGTGAATAGGAGGCTGCACAGTTGTTCTGTGTAGGCAAGAATCACTTTTAAATTTGGCGCCTTGTTCACAAATGTCTGCAGGTCAAGGGTTCGAGGGGCACTCTGGGAAACTATGCAGCAGGACTGTACAAGTCAGGAAAGAGCAAATTTATGAGTTGGATGGGCAACACACTTTTTTAAATGTTGTCCACTCTAAATGCTAGAATAAAATAGTTTGTGTAGAACACCTGCAAAGCTGCAAGAGTAGCGAATAAATGGAGTGGTAATGGATTTGCAAAAGGCAAGGGGACCTCTTCTCCTTTGTGAATGGATAAAAAATGTGTGTTGAAGAGTAGGCTGAGCACCTATGGACCACTGCCAGCTCAAAAAAATGTTTTATTTAAAACTTTTCTTTTTAAATACAGTCCTGTTTTCCGTTAAGGAAAATAGGCTGCATTTAAAACAAAAAAGGAGCACTTTAATAAAAGGCAAATAAAGACATGGTGGCCTGCTGACCCCAGCAGCCACCATCCTGTGATAGCCTGCAATCGTAGCAAGTTGCAATTTGCAACCTACCTTATTGATATTCAGGAGGTAGGTTGGATTCTGACCCACTACGATTTGCAATTTTAAGAACTGACCTAATAATACATAGGTTGGTTCTTTAAATTGCGAGCAGTAAATGGTACATCTGGTCCATACTGTGTTCGAGGAAGGAAATCTATCCCAGGCCTTGATTATATCTATGAGAGCGATAGTACGCTCAATTAAGGCTTCACTAAGTACACTTTTTTCACACTCCCATTTAACAGTTTCACACATGCAGCAGAGGGCACATAGATCAGGGACTGTCGACAAGCCACACTTTCCAGGGACAGACAGAAGAGGGCCTCTGGATTACTATTCAGGAAAGGTTTAGTGTCCTAACTAAGACTACTGAGGCTAATTTGTAGGAGGCTAGCTTACACATTTCAGCTAATGAAAGGCCAAACACAACCTCTTTGTTAATACAATGCAACAAAAATCACACCGGCAGTGATAGGGCACATAATAGGACAGATTTAAAGATTATAAACGTAAATTAATTTATATGTCACAATCTGCAACTTGGCTCTCATACCATGCCTTACGCATCAATGAAACCAGATACCTATATGGAAGGAAAAACTTGTGTACCTTATGTTACAGCAACCAGTTTTATGAGGACATCCCTCACCTGGCCCTTGACTGAGCTCAGCTCCTCTTCTATGCATCCCTTTCCAGATACTGCTCCACACATGATCTCTAGAAATCTGTGCACACAAATGCACACACAGTTAACTGTGTATACCTGCTCAAGTCTGTTAAAGACCAGCATTCCAAGGGTTATAAAGAGCAGAAGGGACCTAGGAAGTAGATGGAGGAGACAACTGCAAATTTTAAGCAGCAGTGTGCATTCTAGAAAGTAGTTATCTGTTTAAGATTTGGAAATAGGGAGTAAATCTATTGATTTGTGAAGGAGCAGAAGTTTTGGCAGGGGTGTACAAGTTACTCTCCCCTTGGTAACGCTCTTTTTGATGGATGTTTTATCTAACTGCAGATTCCTCACTTTGATTAGCCCCTATGCACTAGACTGGATCTAGAGAAATTTTCTAGCAGTGCTCTCAAGCAACGACCGGTGGCACCATGGGGTTCCATGATTAGTCAATACTACCCAGGAAGTGACATAGTAGAGCCACATAATAGCGCCAATCCGGCTTGTGGACATTATTTTCTTACCTTTTCTCTTTCTGTGCCCTCAAATGCAGAGAACAAACAATTTTTAATAATAGAGTGCTGATCCCTAGCTTGGGACCTTTACGATGTTACAAGAGGTCACTCCACAGAACATGGGAATGGGAGGGCAGTGAGGAATCTGCAGATCAATAGAGTATCCACCAGAAAGAGCATTACAGAAGGTAGGTAACTTGTTCTTCTGATGGATACCTCTAACCACAAATAACTCACCTTAGAACAGATACCAAAGTATACCTCCCCATGGTGTAGGGTCTGTGGAGTGGGCTAAAACTAAAAAGTCTTGTAGAACCTAGCAGGTAAAGTATCCTGGACCTGGGTGCCAAGACAGTAGTGCTACGCAAATGTAGGCACCAATGCCCACGTCTCAGCTTGGTAGATATCAAGGGCAGGCACTCCATACACAAACGCAGTAGTAGTGGCCTTAGCCCTGACGGGATGGGCTCTCACTCCATCCAGGGCTTGCTTCTTGGCCAGTGCATAGCAGATCTTGATGTGGAGGACCATCTGCACAAACTTCCCTTTCTTTGCTCCACAAAACCGCACAAAAACCTTATCAGCAACACAATGGATCTTGGTCAATCAATGCAAAAACACAAAGCTTTTATGGGTTTCATCTAATGGAGACACTCTTCCTCTTTCAAAGGGGAACAAAGAATGCCTGTGAAATGATCGACTGCTCAACCAGAGAGGGAGTCACAACTTTGAAGGCCGCCTGAGCCCTCAGCATCAGTTTATCTGGAAAGAAGGTGGTGTATGGCGGTTGCACTGAAAGTGCCTGCATTCACTTATGGATGAGCTGGCAATCAAAATGAGGAAGACAGTCTTGAAGCTCAGAAGATGCTGCAATCAACTATGCATAGACTCGAAAGACATTCACATGAGGAATGTCAAGATCAAGTAAGGTTCCACTGCGCCATCACAAGTGGTCTGGGAGATACCATGTGTCAAATCTTTCCCAAACCTCAATGAAAAAGGTGAATTAAACAAGGACAGTTGGTCCAGGAAATGTAGAAAGGCAAAAACAGCTATTAAATATCATTTTAAAGTACCTACTACAAGGCCTTACTGGGCCAAAGACAAAACACACAAAAGGACATCCACAGCTTTGTACGTAAGATGTAAGTGTCTCAGGCACCACACAAGGTTATGAACTTGCCCCAGATGGATTTCTTGGCAAGGTGTCTGGTGGCCAGGGTGAAATTCACCACTTCAGGTGGCAAAGTAAATGCTGTCAAGTGCAGCCGCTCAATCTCCACACAGAGGAGGTGTAAGTTGCAAAGTGTTAATTCGGGAGGAGGTCTCTGCCCTGCTACTGAGATAGGCGATCCTTCCAAAGTGGTTGCTGATCTGAGGACAGATGCTCATGCTCAGGAATTGCAGGTACTACACTCGACTGGTTCAATCAGGGGCCAATAGGATAACTTGGGTCTGGTTGTTCTTAATCTTCTTCAGTATTCACAGTGGAGAGGTCAATACAGGAATGCGTATAGAGTTGGTTAGTCCATCCCAGCCAGAATCCATCGCCTAATGAGTGTTCTCAAAGGAACTCCAAAGCATAACATTGTTGACACTGCTTGCTCTCAAAAGGTTGTTAATAGATCCAGCTAGGAGTGGTCAAATATGCCCTGTGCCACCTTGAGATGAAGATGCCCCTTGTGATCTGCCAGATGTCTGCTCGGTTAATCCGTTCTGGTGTTTAGTGAACCGGCTAAAGTTTGGTGACCAAGAAGATATTTTGATGCTCCAGCCACCTACAGAGACACACTGCTTCTTGGCATAAGACCCAGGACCCCACACTGCCCTGTTTGTTGCAGGACCACATGCCAGTGGTGTTGTCCATGAGAACATACACCACCCTGTCCCAGATCACGACATGAAACTCTTGTAGGTCAGATGGATGACCCGCAGCTCCAGTAGGTGATGTGGAGTCAGTCTTCCACTGGAGACCAGAGACGTCTGATCTCCACCTTCCCCATGTCAAACTCATAACCCAGTAGCCATACATCTGTCACCAGTGTCAGCTCTGGATGGGAGAACGAGAATGGCCCGCTAGAGGACAGACTGTGATTGGTCAGCCACCACTGCAAACATTGGGCCATCTCCAACAAGACCTCGATAGGGTCGGAAATTAGTTCTTAATGCTGGACCTGCTGCGGTTAAGTTCTACTGCAAGACTCACAGGTACCACGTGGGGTAGTTAACAAGGAGGATGGATTAGACTAAGAGGCCACCTGCAAGCCTCACCGGGATGGAGTCTGAAATATCAGGATCACAGCCCAAATGTCCCAGACTCGCTGTGGTGGATGAAAAACCCTTCAAACCACTGCCTTTTTTGCTCTAACTATTCTTCCCATATACCACCAATCCCGTCCCAAAATGTTCACTTTTTACCTCTCACTTTTTCCACTCTTGAAGGAGACCTAAACTTGGTGTCTTCTTTAGCAACATTCAACTGATTTTTCACAAGCACTAAATCTCTTAATTTAATCATCTGCACATCAAATTTGGCACTGTGTCTAGCTTCGTAACACTCCTCCACATTCTGGTGACTTCCTTCAACATTGGGCTAAACCATTCTTTCCATTGCTTCCATGTTGACCTCCTCTTGGGGGTACTTTCTCATCGTAGCCAGGCACAATTTGGAGAATAATGTTCTCCCTCTAAGGACTTCAAATAGACTGAAATCTCTACAGACGTGTACGATATGACCATTAGATGGAGGGCATAGCCTTGTTAGGGTTGACTTTGCTTGTTTCGGCCCATTGGTTACATTCTACAAAGATTATGTTAATGTGTTCAATGAGAACATTGGCCTGAGGGAATTCTATTTTTGATGTTACAGTCTTCTAAAAAGTCACTTATCTTCTTGGATATAAATTGAACTCCATTGTCAAGAGACAATTTCCTTGGAAAACCCCTCCCACATGAATCATTATTACTGATTTTATGTTGAGTTCAGACACTAAACTTCATTTACTACCACTTGCTGTGGTAATCTGCTAAAATGATCATGTCTTTTTCTTGTGACTGAATTAATTAAATGGCCCCACTAAAACAACAGCTATTTTCCCCCACACTTTTTCATGTAACACAACAGGTTAAAGCAGTGGTGTAGAAGTTTTAACTAGTTCATCACACCTTTCACAGAAAACACAATCACGGAAATTCAGCTTTGCTTTGGGCATTTCCGGCCACCAGGATTCAGCCTGTACAGCACGCTTCGTTATAGTTTATCCTAAATGGCCTTTATGACCTTTGTCACCTTGTATCACAATGCTCCAGCTCCCACCCTACACGGACAACTCACCTTCAACATTTACATATGTTTGAACATCAAGTTTGACTTACCTCCCACACAGCTAACCTTCGATCCAATGCTCTTACTTTTGACCGATCTAAATCTTTTTACATGTTTTCAAGCCATTTTTCTTCTGATACTCCAAATGACCAAACCATATCAACAGCTGCTATCAAACACATTCATCATCATTCCCCTCCTTTATGCCCTCAGCTTGACGAGAAGATCTACAGAGATAGCCTACACTTACCTTTTTCCCTCTTGGTATGTGCTGTGCTTCAATGTAACAATTCAGCCTTGCAATCCTAGGCGAATGATCATCACATTCCCATTAAAAATATAAACTAGTGGTTTATAGTCCATTAGCAAATTAAACTCCCATCACAACAGAAAACCTTTGAGCTTATTGATAGCCCAGCAACACCATTTACACAGCAGAGCACATTCTCTCTGGTTGGCATAATGTCCTTGAAGCGAAACCTATGATTTCATCCTGGTCATCACTTCTCTGTGATATTACCACCTCAATCCATATTCGCTGGCATCTACCAATGCATAACACATCTCATTATGATCATACGGCTTCAAAACCTTCCCTAACACAGTTTCATCTTTAAACATTTTAACCTCGCTTTCATCCCATACAAAGATTTTTTTGTTTCTCAACAGACTTTTCATGATCAAAGTCTTGAATGAACATACAATAAAACTAGAACAGTCTTGGAAAAGAGGCAACTTGCTCTCTATCCTCAAGACTTGGTGCCTTGAGAGCGGTCTCAACTAACACTGGGCATATTTCTAAACTTATCTCTGATAGTATGTGTCCCAAATATTACATTTTGTTTTTCCAAAATTCACACTTCTTTCGGAGGCACATAGGTACCTGAAGGAATATTCTATCATGTTCTTTCCTGCATCTCTTTGCCACCAAAATGAAGTGTGCAAAGGGAAGAGAAAGACATCTGGAATAAGGGTGAGTTGGGAAGTCTCATGGAAGAGGATTGGTTAGAAGAGTTATAGATTGCAAGCATGGCAAGGCAGAAAGATAAAACACAGAACTCAGTTTGAAACCTATACTTTCCTAGCTGGTCACGTTTCAGCAATCCAAGTTAAAGAAGTCAGAGAAACACTGCAGAAGTTAAAAGGACAACCAGAGAGGGAGCATGTGGCAAACAATAAGGCATCATTCTCTTTCTGCCAGCCCCAGATGGCTGACATCTGCTTTACAGCCAGGCCTGCCTTGATGTTTAAACACTCAGCTGTTCTCCCTCTCTTTTCAAGGAACAGCATTCTGTACTAAAGAGATACCGATCTCTGGAACGGTCATATTACAGGCAATAAATGATCACACAGCCAAGCACCCACAGCCAAAGGCAGCTAAGCAACACAAACACATTTATTACCATACTATAAAAAATAGTGGAACTCTGACAAATGTAATCGACTGTCTGAATATGAGCCTGCAAACCACATTACAACACAGGCATTTCGAATCACACTAATGCATTCTGAATCATAACACTTAGCTCAAATTTAGGAGCTAGCATCATATATCGGTAATAACTTTACGAACGTGTAACATTTTCAGACTTTGCACAAATAAACGTATACATATTCCAAAACCTTATCATACACCGTGGCACATTTATTGGCACAGTGTTATTGCCAATCCTTTGGTGGTGGCAATGTGACATGAGTTTTCCATGCTCTGATGTGTGGTAAGTGGATTGCTGTTATTTTCTTTCTAAGCCTGGGCATTGTTTGCAGAGTTTTGCTATGTAGAGCTCTGCAAAGTGACAAAAAAACTCTGCCACGCTATGCAGAGTTCCGCAAGCAGCAGAGTGCATTATGTTGTGCCATTCGCGCTGATTTTTAGCCCCGGGTGTTTATGTTGCACTGTGACATCAGCGTGAATGGCACCACGCAGAGCGCAAGAAGGCGCTGCTTCTTACTACTGCTCGAGTAGATGTTCTACTCGAAGCTGCAGCTTCTTCAACTCGAATGGAAGGTATCTCAAAGTGAGCAGTAGTGACCATTCATAATCACCTGTGTTGAGAAATCTCGCCTGGAGGTGGTCGAAAGTCAGATTTTCCTCTCTTGCGCTCGCCAACTTAACGTTGGTCAGCGAGACGAGTGGCTATTACTTGGATGGGTCAGAGGGCGCCTGAGATATCTTTTTGGCTGACGGATGCAAGGGAGTGGGCCTTAGCGGAAGAGACTCACATGCAACGCACTCGTAGGGATGGGAAGTTGCAAGATGATTTGCTTGCCTGGAGGACATTGTGCATGGAGGGGCTAGCGGAGGACGATTCGGATGCCACCAGCGCAGAATTGTTTTCTTCAGACGCCTCGGACTCTGACTGTGGGGGGGAGGAGATAAGTGTGGAAATGCCTGGAGACAGTGTAGGGGCCTCTCGCGGCCACGCCGATATCCCTTGACATGTATGTATGTTTATGGCTGTGATTTCTATAGGGCCTTGATGCATTGTAATGACTGTGCCTTAGCTGGCCCTCACACACATGTCCTACTTTACTCGGATCAGTACTAGCGATGTCATTCATGGGGTAATTAGTCGTTGTTAAACTGTTAAGCATTATAAAAGAGCGAAATGTTAAATTACCGGAGACTTTGATACGTTTTATACCCTCGGAGCACAAATGCAAATTTCCTTTTTCTTATATATGCTTTAATCCTGCGCCGCCCAGCCTCTGGGATGTGGGCCTTCTATGGCTGTGTATTGCCATTGGAACTGAGTATTTTTATCCCATGCATATCGACAGTAATGATGACTGTATGCTTTGTGCCTTTTTTTACTTTTTCGCTACAATAAAAATATGTTTTTAAAAAAAAAACTTAAAAAAAACGTTGGTCAGCGCAAGAGAGAAAAAACTCCGCTCTGCAGAGTTTTTCAGAACACCGCGCGCTACGTGGAGTGGGAAAAACTCTGCTAACCCCAGGAGCGGAGCGGAATTTCACACCCAGGAATATTTTTTTTTCACGTTTGCACCTTGCTCGATTAATCACCTTAAAGATAAATAGTAACTTTGGTCTAGGAAAACATCAGGAATGCACGCCAATGCTCACTCCTTCTGCCAAATATGTACTCAAATGGAAGCAGGGATTTACTACATGACATGGCAGTGCATCAAAATAGCCCATTAGTCGGTGACAATAGTTGACGTAATAACTGAAACCACAGGTAGGGAAAGGTACTTCTACCGGGGTTTGCCTATACCGCTTAATGCCTTAGAGTAAACGCCTAATGCCTGAGAGTAGGGGGAAGAGAAAGATTAGCAATACATCTACGAACTTAATGATCACACTGGTGCAGCTAGACATCACCATGAAATAAAAATCTACCCCCTGCACCCAGGACTGCAAAATAGAAGCAACCGGCTACACAAAGAACTGAGATTGAAGAGAATGTACTACACATGGAAAATCTGACATTGACTACGAAGGCAGACATGCCCAAAAACCTTAAACGAGCTGATACTATAATTTCACAGTGCCACAAATGACGAACCTTAGTCCCACCCAAGCACTCCCACCTGTAAGTTAAAGTGACCGAAACAATTTGCATCACTATAGTATTAGATTAATCGCCCAGTTCACTACCTCACATCCCCATCCGGCTAGCAACACCGCAATGAGAAATAAAGAACAAACGGACAGATTCATGAAGCCGAATTCGGCTCGCAAAGGGCCAGATTCTGAGAATCTGGCCTTTTGCGAGCGCTATTTTTGCATTTAGGATTGCGCATTTTTAGAAATCGCATATTTGCGAACAATTGCATTTAAGGAATCTCAATTAGAGATTCCTTAAATGCAATTCAAAAAGCATTTAAAAATTGCGAAATCGCTATTTTGGGCCGCTATTTACCGCGAGGTCAAACCTTGTGGTAAATAGCGAAAACTTAGAAAAATGCATTCAAATGCATTTTTCTAAGTTGCATGTTACAAACACACATGTCCTCTGGACATCATGTGTGTATGCAACACCAATGTAGATTACATTTCAAGCGTGCTACAGGGTGTCTTTTGGACACCCCTGGCACCCTTGAAATCGCATCCTTATTTGGGATTCGCTAATTGCTAATCGCAAATAAGGAATAACACCCCATTCATTCCTATGGGCCTTTAGCCCCATAGGAATGAATGGGGAGTTATTCCTTATTTGCGATTAGCAATTTGCTAATCGCAAATAAGGAATGTGTAGGAATCGCAATTTATTTAGCGATTCCTACATGAATCTTGTTTTGCAAGTCCTTAATAGCGATTCCTTAATAATCGCTATTAAGGACTCGCAAAACGGCACTATGATGAATCTAGCTGAAAATTCTGTGGGGACTTACACAATCTCTCAGGCTAGTTGGTTATTGCCAATTAATAGGTCCGTACACTTTGGATCAATCCGAATCCAAATGCCTGTTTTTTCTTTTTATATTTTTATATTAAGAGATTGAATTATTTTTAGCAGTATATTTTTGAAAGTAATATTACAACATACAGATGATATGACGAGTAAAAAAATGAACCAGATTAACGAGAATTTACAAAATTCGAAATGTTAATAGTAAAACCATGATATAGCAATGAGACTGGGATGCCACACTAAAACCATAAGCAATGCCGATATTTTGTAATAATGATGCACTAAACCAATATAAACATCTAAATAGTCAATCAATCTAATACTTTATTTCGGCATGAATGGCATAAAAGTTTCCCACGTTCACAGTTTATCACCAATGCACGTAGATGAAACTAAAAAGGTAAACTTTTGATGGAAATCAGCATGAATTAGTGAAAAGACAATGCATCTGCAGATAAAAGCTTAAAAAGCATGAAATACATGTATACACCGGTGTTGCAATTAAAAGTTCGAGATAGAATAAGAGATATAAGAGATCCAAACACCCAGAGGATATCCTATTTAAGTTAGTACTGTCTAGTGCTCATTAATACCTCTCGGTGTAACATAGCTCTATTATCAGATGCTCAATAAAACATTATGGGAGAAATATCCAAGTGCAAAAAGCATCAGCCCCATCATGGTTCCTCGATCCAGGGACCATAAAAAGTGCAATGCATACAGTACAATGAAATTAAGGTACTCACAATAACGCACCTAAAGTTCTATTACATAAGTAAAATATGAAAGAACAAACTAGACTTTAATTAGAAAAGTTAAAACAGTAAGCTCTATGAGCATCCACCAAAGCTAATCAAGTAGAAATTTTCCCCAAGGATCTTGTTAGCCCACATCTTGCAGAGAAACTTAGAAACTGAGGAGACTATCAGCAAACTGGTATCAGACTTTAAGATGCGCAGTGCTACTCGGTGGCAACGGGTATCGAGGCACTTACAAAGAGGGGCTAGCCATCTAAATAGTAACTTTGGCACCATTTCTGCATCAGTATGACTTTATTGTACAGTAGTATTTATATAGTGCTTCATACTACTGAGGTGGCCAAAAACTTCTCAGAAGTCGGTTGACTGGATGTTGGATGTAGTTTGGCCAAAAGGGGATGTATTGGGGGAGGTGTCCGAGGTTCAAAACGGTGCTTCAAACATGGTTCAGATAACTTCACTGCACATAAGCATGAGGTGATGCAGGGTGTGAAAACAGATACTGCTAGCACATGTACCATTTTAGAAACAGTGTGCTTCCTAAGGTTGAGTCCATCATAGAATGTACAGCATATGGGTAGGTGGAGTTCACCTCAGACAATGTTTTACGGAGCACATCTAAGAGCGACAGAGAACCAACCCCTTAACACCGTTGCTAAAGACAGGGGTATATACCGCACAGGGCTCACTCAGAAGCTAAAAGAGGCACAATCGCTGAAGACACCGTTAAACGACTAGTTTACAGGAAATCATATTAGGAGGGAAGTGGGGCTAAATCATATGTCATGTGATATAGTACAAACCTAGCCAAAGGGGCAGTAGTCTGATCAGTGAATTTACATCTAAAGAGGGTGAGGAACAGTGCTTAATTTGAGCCAGTGGTTTCCGGTGCTCGCCACTGACACTTACTTGTCAACACAAGAGCTTGGGACAGGCTTGTCGGGCAAATTTAGGGATGAACACAACAGCAGTTAAATATTAATTCAATATGCCTTCAAAATGACTATCACCTGGCGCCCAAGCCATTCCTATAACTTTGGGGGCTTGAAATAGCCCGAATTGTCACCCATTGTAGGAGTGTGATGGTTAGTAATGTTGGTACTATCATTGGCAGCGCTGGCAGTGACATTGGGTGGTGCAAGCTGGAGTGGTCTCCTGACGGGAGCCCTTAGCACAAAGTTTTTTTTTTACAAATTAAGCACTGGGGTAATCACAGAGGTGCAGTAACATAGTTGGGCAGGGATGCTGCCAAATAAAACAAAAAATAATGCCAAATAGGTGAAATAACAGTTTGAATAGCAATGGACATTGGTGGCATAAGCAATGCAGCTTTTTCCAGGCAGGGATAGGGCCCACTGTTGTATAACCTAATCAGCAAAGTAAGAAGTTGAAGCACAACATCAGCAAGACTGAGCAGAAACTAGAAAACCTTTTAAGGTCCAGATATCACCTCCTAGACTGAGAGTGGGGTGTTTTGGGACACTTATTTCCGGTACACATATACAAAATGTAAACAGACAATTCCAAATGAGGCAAGATAAGATATAACCTTATCTTAATGATGACTCTGCTACTAGATAGTATGCAAGCAAGCTTGAATTAAGGTCTCTCCCCACTCTACAATCATTTAGATCTGCCCTGAAGACCCACCTCTTTGTACGCGCGTACCTGTAGTTGTGCTCTGCATTTTTGATCTTTTTTGATAGGCGCCTTGACACCTTCGGGTTTAGTTTGCGCGGTACAAATTGCATAATAAATAAATAAATAAGCACCCCTCCCTATCAATCTCTGAATACCACACAATTTAATGGTGAGACCAGAAAAATTGTTCAATAGCTGTTTAGAGAATCGCAAACCTAGAACATGCACACAATGTCATTTGTACTCATGCTCATACACTTCTCATCTGTATTTGTACAACCTGTCCAGACCCCCTTTTTAATTTAAAAATGGATTCCATCAGTTTGGAGGATGGTGGGAGGATAATAGAAGAGAGCCAAAGGACTTTGAGTGACAGGGTTACCATGATGGTAATGCTACTCTACTCCTAAGTCCTGGCTCTCTCCTATTCAGAACCTTTGGGTAGTTTTGATAGCCAAAAGAGTAGGAAGGGAGGGAGGAGAAAAGTAACATAGGGTAGTATATTCTTGTGGAAAAAAAGTTACTCAGTACCTCCTAATAAAATTATTTCACAGTATCAGAAGAAAGCCTCAAAAGTGTAGAGCGTGCAGATTGTGCGTGCACTAGCCCAGGCAGCTCCTGTACAAATTTCCCTCGAAGGTTCATGCCTGGGAAAATCAAGAACAGTTTTGTACTGCTGTAAATCTCTTTTGTAGAGGGTTAAAAGACGTTCTTTACATCAAATAGGCTGATGACTTTCCTGTGCATTAGAGCGGTTACTGTACTGTACAGATAGATCGATCTCGATCTCGATCTCGATCTCTCTCTCTCTCTCATTGGGATCTCCTTCTCTCGCTCTCTAAAACCTGCCTCTCCTTAGTTTTCACTCTCACTCTCTCTTATCTCAGCTTTGGTACCTTATGTCACAGCTCTTTGTAACCCGATCTACATCATATGTCTGCGCAAATTGATCTGTGCCCCTGAAAGAAGCAGAGAAGCATGTTTTAGAATCACCAAACATTGTTAAGGCATTCGAACCCCGAAACTGAAAGCACCGAGGGCCACCCACTTTGTGGAAAGTAACCATATACTGATGAATTTCAAAGAGGGTCTTGGAGAACGTTGTTCTGACTACTCAAGGAGGCTGACATTTAAAAGAACAGCACATTTTCATTTTCGGGAGCCAGGCCAGCAATCTCCATTAAAAAAAATTAATTTGGTTTCCTTGGACACTTATAGTAGAAGATACTGCTGTGCATGATAAAGTAATAAAAAGAAAGTAATGGAAGGAAGGCATGAATTAATTTCAGCCACTGAAGATCACTAGAGAAGCATTCCAGCCCATCATTTTTATAATGCCACTCGAGCCAAAGACAAGCCAAATGCCAATTACCTTTGATCATACTCCAACAGGAAAGGTTGCATGTGAAAACATCAACCACAAAAACCTGAAGCCTCAAAAATATAGATAAAATTGCTACCAGAACAATATTGACAAGGTAAACCTGATCCTTGGGGGAGGACAGATGTACTTTTCCCACTCCACATCAACTTACTTTGATAATACTGTTGAAGTCAATATGTTGGACTTTATATTCTCGCAGGTCTACATTTTAAAGTCAATATTTTGAGGAACAGCCCAGCTACAATTGCCAGAAAAAGTTGTCTGCTGGGATGAACACAAGAAACCTCAGACTAACCTCATCAGTGAGGTAAAGCTTGAGTCTTTTGACAAAGTGAGCATGAGACCTAATCTGTGCATATCCGCCACACTTTGGGTTTCTATGTAAATAGACAACAAGATTGGAAGACTGCTTGCATAAATCTCAGGCTCAGGCTGCATTCCGGTTCATCATTTCTCAAACAATGTGCCGCTAGAGATTAAGACAATCCTTACGTAACTCAACAGTATAGCATTACTTACATTATTTTGTTGTTTGGTGCATGATGATCTAGCATTTTGTAAGATTTTGCACCTTTTTAATTAAAGACGGATAATGATATCCTGATAAAAGATATATATATATATGTCTCAAATAAATTTAATTAAATAACTAAAGATTAAAACAAACAAATGCCACCAAGTTCAGAGGATTTGACCACCCCCTTCCATACATGCAACAACACCTGAATAACAGAACATGTATTTGTAAAGCGCATATTCACCTCGAAGGGTATCTTGGTGCTGGATAACTGATGTTCATTGTTACTTTATCGACCTCAGAAGGATGAAAGCCTGAAAGGACCAGCCAGGTTTGGAACGTGTGACCATGAGGACAAACAGGTCCCTACAGTGGTCGCATCACAATCATCCGCTTCAGACGATGCGCTAGATCAGGGGAGACTAGAGTCCACTTAGATGCCTTAGTAGGTCCGCCAGATTGGAACCCTGTGATGCAATGACCCCCATCAGGCTCAAACACATCCTGCCTGGAGACCTTAAGAGGTGGGTGCCCAAGCCTTGAAGGCTGCCTCCTCTGCAGCCTCAATCATGGCCTGCAAGGAAGGCAATGAAGGTTGCACAAGCCACAATCCAACAACCCCAACCACTCAGATTTCCCTGATTGCCAAAAACACGGTGTAGCAAAATCTACCACCTGTTTTATACAACATGATGGGATCAATAGAGGCCGGGTGTGGGGTGGAGCCAACTTAATGTAACCCCCATATGACATGCGGTGGGAAACAAATCAGGACACAGCAATAGGGGGCAGAGACACCGAAAACACCCACAACACCGCGCTAGAACGAGCTGACCCCGCCCACTGAAGCAGGATGCCGCAGGCGGAAGCAAGTGCACATAAAACTGCACAAAAGAACGTGACATCATGAACTCCTAACCATAACCCGGAGAGTGAGGGCCTGAAACCATAATTAGTAGCGACAGAAGACTCCTCCAAGTAAGCCCGGCCCGCTAAAGCAGGGCAAAGAACATAACATAGAACAGCACAAAAGGACCCCAAAAGTGCCCAAAAACAGTCATTTGCGCTGTGAATTGAATTTACATGAAAAGGTTAAGGCCATCATTGAGTCCGAAAAGAAAAAACAGCCACAGGCGTGATACTACTTCTGTTGGGCAGAAAACGCCCATCTTGTATGAAATCTATTTTATTATTGATAACAACAACATTGACAATAAGAGCAGCAAGAAAAAAGGGGGGAAAGATTATAACTGCATCCTTCTCTGATAACTCTTAAACAGTGCCCAATAGTGGTCATCAGATAATAGAATTGTCTGTGGAACAGAATATTTATACAAAAATAACTGATGTACACAGAAGGCCAACTTCCTCTGTCAGGAGCTGCTTGGTCAAGATACAAAAAGAGAGAGAAAAGAACCAAGAAAGGGAAGTGATAGGTATAAGAGAGAGAAGTTGGGGTGAACAATTCCCACAGAGAAATTGTGAAGAAGTACTCCCCTGCTCTAGTCTTGCGCCTCCGGATTGACATCAAAAGGGGGAGGAGGAGGGAAGAGCAGCAAAAGCAAGGTGGATGCTCGGTCCATCCTGCTTCACTCTAATAAATTCTCCCCTCAAGGAAGTAAAGCGTCTTCAAACAGTTGAAGAGCCCGCAGGCGGGGAGGTACGGATTGAGCATGTTCCAGTTTAGAAAGATGCTGCACTAGGCGTTGCCAGGTGTGCGTGAATTTAGTGTCAGTGTGTGTGAGACGATTGGAGAGGAGCTCCGTCGCCATTATGTACCGGAGGCGGGTGAGCCACATGGAGGACGGGGGGTTAGGGTTTTTTTCCAATGTGATGCAATGACCTGCTTCGTTACACCTAGCATGTGCTTGATCAGTCGCCAATCCAAATGAGTCATAGCTTTAAGAGATCGAGGTCGAAGTCCAAGAAGTATTATCCCCGGGGAACTCGGGATAGATAATCCTATTACATCCTTGATGTGGCTCGGCACCTCTTTCCAAAAGATCGACAGTAGTGGGCATGAGCACCATATTTGGATAAATTAACCCGTATTAGCCTTGCAGTGCCAAGGCTGTGGAGGTGAGGAACATTTTCTGAAGGCGGAGGGGGGTATAGTGCCAACAGGTCATATCTTTATAGGCTGCCTCTTCTTGTGCAATACTCTTGAATGTATTGGGAATGTCTCACCATAGTTGTTCCCAGTGTTCGGGGGGGGGGTCCTCAGTGATATCTATGTGCCATTTTTGATGTGGCTCGGCACCTCTTTCCAAAAGATCGACAGTAGTGGGCATGAGCACCATATTTGGATAAATTAACCCGTATTAGCCTTGCAGTGCCAAGGCTGTGGAGGTGAGGAACATTTTCTGAAGGCGGAGGGGGGTATAGTGCCAACAGGTCATATCTTTATAGGCTGCCTCTTCTTGTGCAATACTCTTGAATGTATTGGGAATGTCTCACCATAGTTGTTCCCAGTGTTCGGGGGGGGGTCCTCAGTGATATCTATGTGCCATTTTTGTAGATAAGGCTGAAGAGGGAACGTGCGCGAGTGCTGGAGGACCTTATAGGTCTAGGGGATCAGGCCACGTGAGCCGTCAAATGAGAGAACTAACAACTTAAATGGGGTAAGTTGGCGCGTGGCTCCCAATTTATTTAAGGGGGTATGTAACCAGTGCCAAATTTGAAATTATTGTTAGAGCGCCGTAGCTAGAAGTCGAAATTCTTGTCTACAGCGATCAAAAGATTTAAAGGCCTCACCCTCAAAGAGGTCAGCGATGGTATGACACTCTCCAGTAGCCCAGGTCTGAAAGGAGCTAGGTTGTAGAGCTGGGGGGAAATCCAGATTGCAGGCGTGTATTGGGAGAGGGGAAGGGAGTGAGGCCACGATTGATCGTAACTGTATCCCATATCTCCAGGACCGTTCGCACTGGGGTGGCGATATAAGCACTGTGATGACTAACTCTTGTTGGTAGACAAGCCAGATCTCAAAGGGGGCGGTAGGCCACCACCCGATCCATGTGAAACCAATGTTTCCCGCTTTCGCGAACTACCCATTCCGAGATAAAACGCTGAATAATAGACGAGGAAGTCGGGGCAGGCCAGACCCCCTCTATCTTTTGGTAGCATTAGAAGCTTGTTGGAAAATCTTGGCCTTCGCTTGCCCCAGATGAACGTATTGACCTCGTTCTGGAAGCTCGTAATGTCCCGTTGGGGGATGGGAGTAAGAGGTGCTTGGAAAAGATATCATATTTTGGGCAGGATAGACATCTTAACCGCATTGAGCCGGCCAAGCCATGATATAGGAAGTGATTTCCATCTCCTTAGGTCCTCCCTAACAGAGCTCCTGTCGTCTGACCAGTTCACCTGGGTCCAGGAGTCCAGTGTAGCCATGATGTTAAGGCCCAGTTATCGAATCGAGTGGGGGGCCCACTGAAACGGGGTATGATGACTAAATTCAGTAATCTCCTGAGGGGGGGTGGGGGGAGGGGAGATTCAGTGCCTGCGATTTACTGACATTAATCTTTAGTCCTGAGATTCATTCAAATTGAGAGAGAGGGTTGAGCCGCGCTGGAAGGGAGCTCTCAAAGTCAGTAAGAGTCAGGAGTAAATAGTCTGCGAAGAGTACGATTTTATGCTCATCTCTCCCAAATGTTATGCCCATAATTGCTGCTGACAGGTGTATTGCAATCCCTAAGGGGTACATTGCCAAGGCGAAGAGCAAGGGGGACAAGGGACATCCCTGACGAGTTCCCCTATGAATCTGGAATGGAGGGGTTAATAGACAATTAACTCTAATTTGTGCCGAAGGGGCCGTATAGGGAGCCATAATACAAGATCTCATAACCGGACCCAGTCCAATCCTCCAGAGGACCACTCTTGGAAAACCGCCCATCTTATCAGGAGCCCTGACAGTCAGAGGAGCCTCCAGTCCTCATCTGCAGCGGTATCATAAGGATGAAAAAGGAACTGCTCACCTGTGGAGTACAAGAATGGGCGAAAGGATGCTCAGTGACGCAGCCCAGAAATACGGACCAACGCTCGCGGTGCAGGGCGGCCAGGTGCCCTAAACACAGACTGACAAAGCAAGTCACACGGTAGACAAAAACATATCACTATGCAAATAAAACCATGATCAACTTACCTGACCTCACTAGGCAACATGCCTGCAGCGCAGAAAGAAAAGAACAGGCTGTCCGGGTGACGTGCCTCTCCATTTATGCATGCTGGGTAGACGTCGCCATATTGGGGTGAAGTATTTTGACCTCAGGTAGGTAATAGATTCTGTGGAGCAGGCAAACTGCTCATTCGTAAGGAACGAGACGGCAAGACGATCGGGAAGGTAATGGACCCCTCTCATAACCAGACCTCACTGGGCCAGTCAATGGATAAGCAGAAGGCACACTCACCTTAGATAATTACCAAAATAGACAACAGTCTTGTGCATGATACCGAAAATGGCTCTCGAATGCTTTACTGTTCACAGGTTACTAACCTATTACAGAAGTGGAGACCGGCAATTCTCGCTTAATGCTGCCAGACTCTGGAATTCCATCCCTCCCCCCCCCCCCCCCCCACCCCCACCTGCGAGCAGAACCCAACCCCCTCTCTTTTCGCAGATCCCTAAAAACATTACTTTTTCCCTAAATGGCTGAACACCTCATTGCTGCAACTGCTAGCGATGGGATGCCTCCAGGTAGCCATGTGCTATACAAATGCTATTTCATTTCAATTCAATTACAAAATAAGACTGTAAGGTGTGATTTATGTAATGCAATAGCAGATGTAATGCATTTTTGTAAAGATCCGGTGAGTACATAAACTGTATGGCTACCTATAAAAACCATTAACATTTGAAAATTAATCTTTACATCTGCAATTGTACTGCCATGATCTGCACCGAGTATGCCAGCCAACAAGAGCAGAGGCGGGCAGCTCTTTTAGCAAAATCAAAAAACAGAGCATCAAGCTTCTGCATAACTCCCACTCTTGAGGGAGGAGGGCTGACCAGCTGAAATATTTAGGATAATAGCTACAATTATGAAAATCATTCATTGCAGATATTTCTCGGTTTGTAGATATGTGCAATAATTAATAGAAAATCTATACTAATGTTATTTTAACAGCATGGTTTCTTCTCTTATTACAGAAGGATATGAAATCATGAGAACTCTCAATATCCACAACAAAGCTGCTGGCGCAAGATAGATGGTTTCATGCAACATTTTAGGTTCAACATTCGTTCAGAAACAAAAGCAATGTCAGGGTTCGCTAAGTATATTTACTATTTTGTATAATTCAGCCGCTTGTTTTTAAAGCCTCCAGCAATACTCAGGCAAGCAGACTGCTGGTACCAGATTGTAAAACATGCTTGTATTCCTATTGAGTCAGCAGATCAATTATGCAAAATGGCGTCTTTCCAAAGAAAGCCTTTGTGGCCTATTTTCTGTTACACAGCATCCAACTCGGGGCTCCAGGGAGAAGCGTAATGCGATAATTCTTTATTTGTTTATGCAATCACAACAGTAGATCATTTGTGAAAAAGCTGTAAATGGAACTGGAGAGTTAAGTCGGGCAGAATAAGGTAAATTGCGAGTTTTAGACTGCGTAAAAACACAAACTGATAAAAGAAGAAGTGTAATAAAATATTTTGACAGGTCTGTATTTTATTTTGGATTTTTAAATAAATCTGACAAATTGGGTTATTGACAATAACGCGAAATAACGAATGCCAATCCACAGTCATATATACATTGACAAAGGCCACCATTGCCGAAACGCGTTTGTCTGCCGAGGGAACAGATTAAAGCAACTTTGAAATCTAGGAGAAGTGTGTGCCACGCTTTTGTTTGAAAGAGCATTTGGAATATATATATATATATATATATATATATATATATATATATATATATATATATATATAGATACACACACATATACATACATATTCATGCCTGAGAAAGAAAATCGCTATTTTCGTTTGCTTAACACTGTTTAAGTCAACATTCATCTAAGTAGTTGCGGCCCATTTAAGGTGGTCCTATTCACAAAGTGTGCTGTAGGCACACGCTGCAGTGCATTTACCCGGGACCTTAGGTAGGTATTTCAAACCAGCACATCGAGTTGTTATGAATGATCACTATATGCGCTGCTTGCAATGCCCGTTCCCTGTAATTTGAGCCAGACACTATTCCCTGGCAGGAAGTGTATTCTGCAGACACTTACGTGATACAAGGTCGACATTACCATAATGGATTTGCAAGTTACTAAACTGGCACATGCAGAGATAAGATACCAGATGCTGCATATTGCGGCAAAATGAGGTGAGAGAGGATAAATTAATATTTCAATATGACAGTTCCCAAGGACTAAATCCAGTGATCCCAATGTTTATAATGGTGCACTGTGGAACTTGAACCTATGATGGGAGAAAAAAAACGACCATAGCCTACATGTCCAATTACAACCTATAAATCAACTGATGGGAGTGGCTAAAAGAAACATATAAATGTGTGATTTAACGCTGAGCAAGATCTGGCAATGTTCTCCGAAACACGTCTGCTGCTTCGATGCATCTCAATAAATTAATTCCTTGGAAACCAATGAGTGCGCCTTGTTGTTCCTGGAACAATTTGTTTGAAAAATATTACATGCAGCCACAAGCACGATATGGAGCACCCATTACTGAAAAGTGTTCGGCATTTTTATGGTGGCAATTTGAAATATATGACGTTACAACGCGAAGAATTACAACGCATGATTTACAAGGCGGTTATTACATCACAACTACCGTTACATTGTATGTTTTTACAACGCATGCCAT
Source organism: Lissotriton vulgaris (assembly GCF_964263255.1). Taxonomy (NCBI): domain Eukaryota; kingdom Metazoa; phylum Chordata; class Amphibia; order Caudata; family Salamandridae; genus Lissotriton; species Lissotriton vulgaris. The sequence goes on along the minus strand of NC_141694.1, from coordinate 1,686,969,537 downwards.
TACAACGCATTTTTTAAAACTACCATTACAACGGATTCCATTACAACGCGCCGAGTATGAGAGGCATAATACGGCCATAAACAGCAAACTTATGGCCTACCTAAAAGGGACTTGCTGGTTTTCCAAGTTCAACCTTAATGCGGATACTAACATTTGCAGCTTCCTAAAGACTTGCGATACATAACTATTTTCTAAACACATGCTGACCAGGGTCCTAAATGTGCACTGACAAGCTATTCCCCAATCTGAGCAGCACCAGCCAAAGACATGAATCACCCAAAAAACCTCTCTGTGTCATGCCTAAGAGGGAGTGCAGCATCTTCAGCTAGTGTTGCCTAAGATGGAAATTACTGGTTCACCCTTTCTGTAGATGCTTTCACAACATGGGTTGCTATGATCAATTGTGAAAAGTTCCCAAAGCTTTGCCTGGTAGACTGCAAGCCTTTAGAACAAGCACACATCCACACTGAGGTAGGAGGCTGCCCAAGTAGTCCCACATACACAGTGCGTCAGTGATCATTTAGATCCCACTGGAAACCGTTATTTTTTATTTTATAGAGTTTTATATAGCGCTAACTTGGCTCGAATCGGGTATCAGAGCACTTAACATAGCACCAGTTGCATTACATGAGGACACATTATTTTTTGTTAGGCATGGGGAAATAAAGTGATTTGACCAGAATCACAGGATGTTCAGCGCCATTGCCGAGACTCAAACCCAGTTCCCCAGATTTGAGTTCAACCGCCCTAGCCATTAGGCTAACTACTCACCAATTGCCAAAGCCACTCTATAATAGGACCTCCTGTCTGGGTCATGGACTACCCTTCTTGGAGCCTCTGTACACCTGAAAAGACCCAACGTACAGCGCCCTCAGGTTGAGAAAAAGCTAGAGTGAAGCTCCTCACTGCGTTGACTCTAATCTCAGTCTCGTTCACTTGCTCAGGCAGACTCCAGCAATTTCATATACTTCCCCTATTGATGAAAACGTAAGCGTAATCAAACTTGATTGCAATATGCAATAATCAGAACTCTTGCTAGAGTGCGCAAAGTTTGGATTGAATACATCAAGATTTCCTGAAGCCGATAAATGCACTTCTTTATTTTAAACTAAAGCCATTACTCCACTTACTGGGATATGATGATATTTTATTTTTAATAAAAGCACATTAAAAAGAAATTGAAGTATTAAAAAGAATCCTAAAGAGGGATATGTGAAAAAGTTGGTTTTATTATATGCTCAGTAATTATAAACCTGAGAGTCCAGAGTAGATAGAAGAGGATGAGCTTCCCTCCCTACCTCATTTGAAAATGCACACCGGAAGGGGCGTTCTCGGATGGTCTCCAGGAAGACCCAATAGGGGGCTAGCTGATCAATTCCACTGAATAAAGGACATATTTTGGTTGGGGCCTACTGCGCCAACATGGCGCAATGCTGTAAAATGTGGCGCCTGGCTGCGAGTTAGGCTTGGGACCCCTTGGGAGATGATGCCTGCCCAGGAATCAAGATTACATTGGTCAAGCTGTGGAAGGAAAATGCATGAATGGCTTGCAGCAGCCCTTTTCCTATCTAAATCTATGTGAGAACTAGCTAGCAAGCGAGTGGCCGGCTATCCTAGGAAACTTGAAAAAGTACATCAAAACTGGCAATTTACTCTCTAGCCTCAGCAAGACCATATTTTTGCTCTTGTAGGTTTTGGGGGCAGAAAATATATTTTCCCAACAAAAGTTTTTAATATGCTGATGGAAGCTGTCCAGATTCTGAGCTGGACAGTCCTGTTGTGAAAAGAGAGTTCCTGTAACACTAATGTAGTCCCTCTTGTACAGTTGCCACAAAACCTGAGAATGATGTGATATTACAGGCTGCAAATGAGCAACAGTGACCATAGCATGTCATCACAGGAAGCCCCGCGTCAAAATGCGGCGACAAAGGAGCACTGTTAAGTTACGCATCAACGCTAAAATACATTTACCTGCCATTTGTTTTATAGGACAGCTATCCAATCACCTGCCAATATTATTTTGTTTCCTTAGTGACGCACTGTCAAGGTAGTAATCATGCGGAGCAGCATTATAAGTGGCGTTGCTTTTAGTGAAGACTATGTCAGCAGAACATAGGTGTGCATGCACCAACAAACATTACATTAAGTTTAAGGGACAAGTTTACTGCCTAAAATATAAAAAGTAAAACAGCACATATGAAGATTAATAAAGCGAAATAGATCACATGTTCTCAAGATCCAAAACATTGCTTTTATCCTGATCTTGTCACAGCAGACTGAGCAGTAACATTTACAGAGATCCGCCCCTATGTTTCTGATTGCATGTCATAATTTTTCTCTAACTACCATTTGCTTTTTAACTTCTGGCACTGCACATCCACTAAAATCCTAGTTGTAAACACCTATCCTCTACCCATTTATCAAGCCTGAGGAAAAACGCAATACTGCTCATACACAAATGTTGCACTAACAAATGTTGTTATTTCAATGACTAAGGTGGCGACCTGCTTTATTACTTAAAGATGTATACAGAATAGAACTGCTATGCTGCAAACATCACAGCTTTGGAATTAAACTTAGTTAGAATCACAAAAATATCCTCAAAGAAGAGACACAGAGAGAAATCTAAAAATGTAATTTCATTTATACAGTGCTTACTACTCATGATGAGGCTTCGAACCACTTTTCTGGCAAGTACTTATTGGAGTGACATAGGCATGTTAAATACCTAGTATAATGTAACTATCAATAATATGTACATTTGTTAAGCAGAACGAATATCTCTATTTTTAAAAACATAATTTTTATACACGTTTATACAAAGCAATACACATATATAGGTACATATCTGTAGTCCAAATAAATGCTTATATAAAGAGGAATATGCTGTAGATTTCCTTTTCCAAATGGTGGTTATGTGGGGAAGAGCCAATTATTGAGTAGTTTTCTGAAGATAAGGTGGTTATCCGTAGATCTCATGTTGGTGGGTAAAGAGCTCCATAGTTTGGCTGCTTGAACAGAGAAGGATGTACCATCCATGCCTTTTTCTTGTATGTTGGGTCTCTAGAGCAGAGGTTCCTTTGTTGAATGTGTTTGGTGATTTTATTCCTGATGAAGAGCGGTCCCGTTCCATGTATCGCTTTGTGGGTGATACAAAGCAGCTTGTTTGTGGATCTTCTGGCAACTGACAAAATTGTTATGCCGCCCACTTGCATTGTGCCTGGTACTACTGCCCTAAAAAAAATAATCAAAAAAGCTATTCTTTTAGGGCAGCAGATTGTAAAGGCCTCGCCATGCGTAGGAGCACTGCTTTCTATGTATATATGAAATTATATTTATTGTGAACCTAGCTGCAAAGAAAGGTATAGCTGAAGAGAATTAGACTAAGGGCACGAACGAAATGTACGGTGTGATATTAATTTTTAATACTGCCATCTGCATTTACTTATGGTTTTTTTTCTCTTATTAGTATTTATCCAGATTTACTTTTTGGCAGGTGACAAAAGTCATTTCCACCTTGTATATGTCTAGATTTAATAATCTGGTAAATGGATATTCATACATTGATTTTTCCAGGGATTTAGTGCACTGAATAGCTATATACAATCACACAAAACTATCAGCGAATAATCTTATCACTCTGCAGCTGTCACATCAGTTTTCATTCCCCTTCAACTGCACAATTCCTGTGCCTCCTCCTCAAGAGCGGCCGGTGAAACAACAACGAGGAGATGGATGGAGTGCTTGAATTAATCTCATCCACTGGCCATCTCCTGGGCCAATATTACTAAGCATTGGCCAAGCAAAGAGGTCTAGTGTTGGCTGGCAGTCGTTTTGCTTTGTCAGTGCTTGTTTGTTCCGTCATTGGTTTGGTAAAACTGTTGCTTGGGGGAGCTGGTGGGTCCTCGCCAATATACAAAAACACTGGGGAAAAGCAAATATATTTTTGGAGTCTCAACACAGTAGTCCATGGCATTGAAGGGAACTACTTCACGTCCAGATGTGATCCTTGTTAAATAGCAGAATGCGGGCACTCACAGACGCTGAAGTGCGCTGGACAATTGCCCCAAGCCTGACGCTGTAATGAGCGGAGAAAGATGTGAAAGACATATCAGCAGGCCAATGGATGAAGAGGTCTGGCATTAGTAACATTAAACGGTCTTGCCTAATGCCAGACCTAAGCCTTGCCTACAGTGAGATATCAGCAGGGTCACACCAACCTTACATCTTCATACATTTGAGTGATTAATAAGCAAGAAAACGAAACCGTTCAATGGGGACAAAGGTGAGGTTTCAGTCTGAATTCCAAATTAGTGCCTTAGGAGTAGCTGCATGTTACTTTCCTCATACATTTTACGTGAAACTTCTCCTGGAAAGGACTGCTTTGGAAACAGGCATTATACAGTGACCGCTCTTGGGTTACTGGTGTTCTCCTTCGGGGAGGACCTGCCTGGAGTTCAGGGTGAGCTGTTCCTATTGGAGCAGGGTCAAGAGTGATTTGTATTTGGCTGAGTCCAAACCGAGGTGGCACGGTGTGCACAATAACGATGGACTGGGATGCAACCCTGAGTAATTACCAGTGTCTGAGATTAGTTCCAGCGTTAAATCCATCACTTTTTTGTAAACTTAAATGCACCAAATAACTGAGCAGCTTAGAGTTGACTCCCATGCACCTCCAAATCAGCATAAATCGACCCTCTGTTGTGGACATTGTACTTTGATTCAACTGCATTATTCACTCTGATAATACACATGAACAATATCTCATGGTTAAAAAGTACTACTGTTAAGTCACTTGGGACTTAGGTCACATGTAGTCACTGTACCATTTCAAGACAATAATTAGGTTATATAGATCTCCAGCCCTCAAAAACACAATTGCTACTGCTTGTTATCCCTTTAAACAAAATGAGAGATCCAAACGGGGCAGTTGTCCAGGTACTGCAAATGTCAGATGGTGACAGCTACACGAGAAAGTGGGAAGTAGATTTTAAAGGGATACCAATACCGTCAGTTGCTGGTATGTAAATATGCAGCCTTGTGGTGACAGCTGACGCCTGCGCACAGGGAGAACGGTCACCATGGTTTCTTAACAGCGCGTGAAAGTATGATCCAAATATGAACTTTAAAGAGCTAAGTTTGGGGGAGCGTGGCCAAGATAGCAACCTGAGCAGTCGCAGGACTCCGAGGCTCCCCGCCGTAGGCCCCCTTATCCAGCCAAATACTATAGAAACCCCTCCGTTGTGACCCCGCAGACAGCGAGTCGACGAACGGGAAGGCGGAGACACCCTTGAGGGGGAACACCGGTGAGGAGAGCCCCCGAACAACATTATCTATAGTCCGCAGGGGGCATTGGCGTCCAGGCCACGACTCCTGTAGAGCGGTGGTCCAGGGGAGGCAGTCTGGACCCCTAGACGGCAGGGGCACTGAAGGTGCAGACGGCAGCAAACAGAGGCGGCACGCAGACAGAGGTGCGTGAATACCGGCAGTGAAGGAGGCGGCCCCAAAGCAATCTGGAGTGACGCAAGGGGAGACGGCAAACTCGCCCCGGGCAGTGGCAAGTAATTGAGGGTGCGATTGCGGGCTTGGGCTGGCGCACCCCTAACACCCTGACCAAGAAGTGGGGAGGACACTGCTTTGAGGGCCCCCACCCAAGTGGATCAAAAGGAGAGGCGTTAGGCAGCGGGGGGAGGGGCACTGGCATTGGCAACACCACCGCATCAGCCCAGCCCCTAGGCCCCAATACGGCCGCAAATTGCTGCGAGTGAGCACTAGCAGACCGAAAAGCAATTCTTAAGCAGCTGAGAGCGGCGCAGGGGGAAGACGACGAGCCTCGCCCGGGCAAAGGCGGAAATCGAGGGTGCGGCCCACGGGCCTAGTTTGGCGCACATTCTCCTCTGAGGCAAGACGTGGGGAGGCAGCGGAGCTGAGGGGCCCACACCCACAAGGCTCAGAAGGAGAGGCGGGCAGCTTCGGGGAGGCCCTCTGCCGCTGACCAATATTCACTACACGAGGCCAATGCACCCAGGCCGCGTGGGCGGCGCGCATTAAGGCCACGCGCCACTGGGAGCACTTGGCAGGCCCAGCAGCCCGTGAGCCCCTTCTCTACACATAGCCACAGCCGGGAGCCAGGAAGTCCGGGTGTGGCGCTGTGGGGCTCAGGGGAACACCAGAGACCAGCGGGCACACGAGAGTCAAGGCCTATGCACCTGGCCTGACAACACCAGGAAAGGCGCCAGGACTGAGTAGAGAGGGGCGGCGAAGCGCGCACCAACAGCTACGACCCTGCTCAACGGTGGCAGCCTTGCAGCCGGGGGTCGCCCAGACAATTAAAGAGGGCCACAGCTGAACCACAGAACAAGACCTTGGCAGCAAAGGGTGCGACAGGCCGCAGGGTTTTGCCGGTGGGTGGTCTCCGCAATCCAGAGGTGAGGCCTGCTGGTACCATAAGGAGGGCACGAATGAGGATAGGGGCACAACCAGCATACCACGCATTCCCCTGAGTCATACAAAGCACTGGGGCACGAACTTTAGCAGAGGGAGAACTCCCCGGAAGCGGCGACATGCCTAACACGGACTGGCAGGGAGGAAGAACCTCGCAGAAACAACTTGCGGTGGGTCAAGCAGCAGCGGGCCATTAATCATATGCAGAGGTGTCCCCTCGCAACACACCTGCTGCTTAAGGAAGAGGCTCGCGATGGGGAGACGGAGGCCCCCACAATGTCCACTGTGAGGAAGAATGGGGAGAGATTGGTGAAGGATATGCTCACCAAAGGCTCCGCATCGGGGGGAAAAGGAAGCCAGGCCTCCCCTGCCCCTGCATCACAAACAGACCGAGACTAGAGGGAAGTGCCAATCGCTCGGGCATTCCTCGAAACTCTCTTTAACACTCTAAGGGAGGACTTTCAAACGCTCAAACACGAAGTGGTGAGTGAGGTGAAAGAGATACGCCACAATGACGATGAACTGGGGGAGCGGGGAGCCGCCACAGAAGACAGTGACCAAACCAAACGCGAGGAGATAGAACAAGTACAGCAGGAACTCCTACGCCTAAAAGACCAACAGGTGGACTTACAAGCCCACGCTAAAGATCTCGAAAAATCGGTCGAGGCTAAACAACATCCGCATTCGGGGGGTTCCACCGAAAGAAGAGGGGGCAGATGTCGCCGGATACATGCAAGGCATGTTCCGAGATAATTTGGGGGAGGCCTCCGACTTCGACGTTCGCATTGATCGCCCACATCGAGTGGGCATAGTGAGACGGGTACCAGCCCCTCCGCCTGACATTCTAGCCTTCCTACCCAACTTCCCACTCAAAGAACGTATACTGCGCGAAGCACGGGTGAAGCAGCACCTTCAATACCGAGGCCACCTCGCAGCGCTCTATCAGGACCTGGCCTCCATTACCCTGCAGAAGAGGAAAGTAGTTAAAGATGTGACAATGTTCTTGAAAGAAAAGGGAGTGCCATACTCTTGGGGCCACCCCTCCGCTTGATTTTCAAATCAAATGGAAAACTGCATCAAATAAGCTCTCTCCAGAAAACACAGGCGCTCCTGGGCCTAGAACAACGAAGCGCGGACGAGTTACCCAGCCACAGACAGTGGTCGCCAGCGGGAGGATGGCAGAGATTAGGCCGTAGGCGCACGGTGCAGGTGGAAACACAGCCGGATCTCGCCACAATGACGCAAGAAAGGACTGCAGCCCTAGAAGCGGTGTCATGGGACGCGGCATCGCCGGACAGTCTTTAAGGGCAAGGGGGCCATAAATGCATTGAATCAACGCTGGCTGGGAGGGGGGGGGGAGGGCGGGCGTTTTTCTGGAGCGGGCCGGTTTGCCTGGTTCACACGTTCACCCTACTTCTCATTCCCAGATGTCCGCGGTTGTGGATGGCGGGCATTGGACTATGGTAAAACGTTGGGGTTGTTCAGTTGGGGTTAGGGAAGGAGCGGGGGCATCGGGGGTTAGGGTGGAGGGGGGAACATGCAGGTTGTGGGGGTTCGGGAGATGGGGAGGGGAACCGGTATGCTGAGGGGGACGGGGCACGGGCGTGGGCGTGGGCCTGGATCAATGCGAGATAGGTCTGCAGCTCTGGATTACAGACACAACAAGCAGCAGATATCTCTCACGACTACACCATGACGCGACCTCTACTTCGGGTGATCACCCTTAACGTGAAGGGGCATAACAATCCCATTAAAAGTCGGGCTGTATTGTCCTATTTAGAGAACTTGGGGGCGTCCATATGCCTATTACAGGAAATACATCTCCTCGCCAAAGACTGGCACAGAATGAGCTCACACGCATTTCTTCAACAGTTTTACTCCTCCACAAAGGAAAACAAGGCAGGGCTAGCTATATTGATTGCCAGACACTTCCAGGGAACGGTAGGGAATAGAGTGGCAGAGATTAAGGGCAGGATATTGGCATATCTGATGTGGGTGGGTGGTACCCCCGTAGTGATAGGGTCCCTCTACGCTCCCAACACTGGCCAAGAGAATATCCTTAAAGGAGCCCTGTCGGAGATCCTCCGCTCCCAAGACAGAAAATCGTTGGTGGGAGGAGACCTTAATCTAGTTCTGGATAAAGAAAGAGACAGATCGGGGCAACGCCACGGCCAGACGGGAGCCCTATCAGCAGATGGGAGAAAGTGGCTAAATACAAGGGGTCTACTAGATATTTGGCGGGAGGCCCACTCCAAGAGCACACAGTTCTTCTTCTACTCCCATGCGCACCACACGTGAGGCAGACTCGATCATTGTATAGGGTCAACCGAGACACACACACTAGTGAACACAGTAGAAATCACCCCAGCTGCGCTTGCGGACCATGACGCAGTGACGATGAAAATAGATATTCCCCCAACTCAAAGACCGAAATGGAGGTGGCGACTGCGAGAGAACTTGCTTAGACGCGAAGGGGTAACCCAGCAGATACAAAAATGCATCACAGACTATCTCGCAACAAACGATAACACAGGCACGCCCCTAGCTGAGATATGGGGAGCCCTTAAGGCGGTAGTGAGGGGTGAACTGATCGCCATCTCGACAGCAGAAAATCGGGAGCGGAAAGAAAAAAGAGAATTGTTTACAGCTAAGGTGGATGAGTTAGAGAGAGTGCACAGTCGGACATGCGCCCTCAGAGTTTGGCGCCAACTGAAAGCCGCCAGAGCACAGCTCGCAGGTCTAGACCTGGATAGGGCCGAGTATGCAGCTCTACGGCTCAAACACTCGTACTACGTAGTAGTAATTGAACCAAAAAAAACTACGTGTGCCTGAATTTATTCAACGGTTTATACATTTTGACTTCTCATGTGCTAGTGATTCTTTTTGATAAAATTAGAAAGTCATTGTGTTAGATATAGTTTGAATATTGGGTGACTGAAAGTTTCATTTATTTTAAGATTATATACTTTAGGTAATTGGGATTATGACAGATACGGCAATAAACTATACACAAAACCTTAACAGGCCTCGACAAATCTACCCGCCCACTTGCTATGGCGAGTTAGATTTTATCAGAACATGCTATTCTACTAGCCCTTCTGGCAAGAGAGTTTGGACTGACAAACAACAGGTGTTCTTATCTTTCAGAAAAGTAAATGAGCATAAAGATGCCTTTAAATCTTGTGGCAGTTGCTGTGTGTTAAATGACAGAGGTCAATGTCAGCCTATGTCTTCTAACAAATTGCTGTTTATTTTATCCTGAATATTAGTGTTTACTTTTCTTTCTCCGACTACAAAGTTAGAGGATTTTGTAAAGTGAACTGTCTGACAATAGTGCTGGACACACAACATTGACATAGCTTGTAAATGAACTGTAGAAATATTTCAAAATATATTTCAGCAGTAAGGAAAACACTTTTTTTGTAATTCTGAACTGAGATGGAAACAAAGATTTTAATATGGGCAAAACACATTTTGAATATTTTATTTGGTGATGTGCAAATTATACATCATTTGTACCCTATATAGTTTTAGAAGTAAAACTGTATGCGAGTAGGAAAGTTTGTGGCTTTTGTAATAGAATGTTTCTTTAAATGACAGTGCACTACCACATCATGCTTTATTAATAGATTTATTGAAATGAGAGATTTTAAATTTGAACTGAGAAACATTCCTGGCCAGGCCCTGAAAACAATGCGATTAGTGAGCTTTACAACATAGGACCCGGTCTGCACGCCTCTTACTTTAAAGAAGTACAAGCAGCAAGGCAGTGCAGTGTCAGAACTGCACCAACAATAACAAAAGGGGCATGGGATGTCGCCTTAAAGGGGTCTTGGTCTGACTTTTATGCTATGGAGGTGGAAAGAGAAGCTGCATAAGTAATGTGACCAGTAGTTTGAAGATGCCGGTCAAGCGAGTTAGTGAGGTTCCATACTGTTGGAGGATAAGCAGCATGGGCGACTAGGTTGAAACCCCGTCCACAGTTAATCGACAGTTAGATTAAATTACATTGAAGTATGTGTGGTCAAGCTAATCTCCATATCATTGTCAATTATTCTATTAAAGTTGGAACATTCTGTAATATGAAAATCAGGTCACTTGTCTCTATTAATGGATTACAAGCAACTCAGGAGGCCACAGCGCCCTGCCAGAAGTTCAACTATCAAGATGCTCATTGCTGAGCACAGCAGAAAAGTAAGATATGCTCTTAAAGTCCACTTAAAATAAAGAATGGCCACGCACATCCGATAGACCAGGAGCAGCAGAGCCTTCACAAAAACAGGAAGCACCATCCTCACACAGCTATAAGGTCAGCAGTACCAAATGCACACCTAGGAGGCATGGGGCAAGCAGTCATGGATTGCAGGTAGGATCTGACTCATACTCTGAAAGTGTTGCAGCAACAAATGATGGACGGAATGCTGAATTAATGAAACATTCATCCCAGTCAAGAGATCTGGGTTAAATCCATTGTTTTTTTGCTCACTATGCTACCCCATTTTGGACCCACCATATACAAACAGCCTTGACCCTGCTCCCCATGAGAACAGTCTAGCCCAAACAGGCAAGCCGGGTCCTTCCTGGACCAGAAACAAGCATCCTGGGACCGGTTTGGGGGAAACACCCCTCATCAGACAGGCCAACTTTTATCCAGTGGCACAGCGAGCAAGGGACCCCGTCTGGGCATACCCATTCCACTGAGGGCGAATAGTGCTGCGGCAACAAATGATGGATGGAATGCTGAATGATTCAAACATTATCCCCTAGTCAAACATCAAGATCAAGAGATCTGGGTCAAATCCATCGTTCTTTTGCTTACTACGCCACCCCAGTTTGGACCGTGCACATAATGGGAACAGTTCAACCCGAACTGCCAAGCCGGGTCATCCCTGGACCGGAAACAAGCATCCTGGAACCGGTATCAGGGCAACACACCCTGAAAGTCAAGGAGGAACCACCATGCAGACCCTTCAGAAGCAGATATGCACAGGGACGTCCAGTATCAGGAGTTACACTCATAGAAAGGCTGCCAAGGCGTTGGAATTCCTAAACACAATGGTACAGCTGCCCCCAGGGGACCCAGAATATGACATACAACTAATAGGTGGGTCCACATTGACAGAAGATATTAAAAGACTGCCTGTTAAGGATGGACAAGCTGTGCACTACTAAATTTGTGCCTCCCACATTTGACTCTGCTGATTGTCAGAGATCTCCACCCCATTTCATTATCACAGACCACTATCCCGTTCCGGCCACCCAGCCCAGTATTCAAGCCAGCCCTGCCCAGTTTGTTCAGACTGAACAAAAGCAGGCAAAAAAGCTTAAAGATGTTTTATTCTGCAGTGGTTTGCACTATTTGATCAATTTCAAATAATGACAACAAAGACACGGCGGTGATTGACTGCGGGGAATGTATGTTAAGCTGTACAAAATACTACATATCCGCAAGTGAAAAGGGTAATGCGTGTCACCATGGAGTTCTAGGTCCTCCTGAAGGCACGCTGCCTGCAGTCGCACTCCTCTATATGGCCTAAGAACTTTTGGCAGACTTGCAATATCCAATGTGCTGTAGCGGGGACTTTAGCCCATATTTAAGACAGTTCAATGGAGGCAAGTCGCTAACTTAGCTTCATCTTACTTACAAAACAGTAATCTATAAACTTCCAACAAACCCATTGTATTTAACAAAGGATAGCTAAGATCCAGACCAATCTGAGGATTGAAAAAGGCATACTATGCTATTATACATAGAACATATAAAGACAGAGCTTCACCCCCTGGCATGCCAATAATTGGCTATTGCAGTGCCCAATAGCAGCCATGAAGACTACTTGCGTTATGCATATGTGCCTCTGCCATGCAAGGGACAAGCTTACCACCCAAGGAGATATGCAAGTGATTATGTACAGCCCTCTGGACTGTCCCATCAATCACCAAAAATACTCATCCACAACTAACGGATGTTAACTGCTCACATTACTGACTGCAGAGCTCCAGAAGCAACATCTAGCTCTGTTGAGCGTTGTGCCCACTAGAGATTTGTTCCTCTAGACAAACCCTCGCATTACCAGCGGTGTCAGTGCCCCTCTGGATTTGCACTTACCTCTGGGAACTCATCTCTAAGCCTCTTGCAGCGGTATTTTTATGATGCTGCGGCCCACATCACTTGGAAGGAAAACAAAGAGGATGAATCACTGCAAGACTACTGCGAACAAGGTTGCCACATTGTGTAGATTAACATTCAGCCTTTTGTTCATGTTTTCAGATTCTAGAGAAGCTGAGAGCTGACATTTAAGTACGACCTTTTTGTATAATCCTCCATAACTTTTTTAACAGTCAGTTCTTCGTGCATTTGCTTTAATAGGCATTTGAGAATAGTGTACGCAGAGTAGGAGTAATTGTGAAGGGATTTTATTCTTGCATTTCCTATTGCAGGTTTCAAAAATAAAAGCTGTTGCTGAATCTGTAAACTTTTTTGTTGTGCTGGGATTTAAACATACAGATTCAGTCGGTAAAATTCTGGCAAAGTGTCAATCCTAGCTATGCAAAAGCAGACGGGTATGGGCCAATATTACAAAGCATTGGAAACGCCAACAGGTCTGGTGTTAGCTGCAAGCCTTTCAGCTTTGTCGATGCTCGTTTTGTTTTGTCATGGTTTTAGTAAATGTTTGTTGGTGGGCTAGTTGGTGGGCTAGTTGGTGGGTGGGTCTTCGCCAAAATACAACATTGGCTAAATACAAATACATATTTTGGTCTAAAAAAAAAAAACACAAATTGCCACAGTAGCCCCTGGTACTGAGGGGAACTACTTAATGTTCAAATGTGCTCCCTGTAAAATAACACAATGCTGCCACTCACAGTTGCTGAAATGGGCTGGACAATTATCCCAAGCTGTATGGTGTAATGAGCGGGAGAAAGAGGTGAACAACATAACAGGCCAATGGATAACGGACTAGCATTAGTAAAACCAAAAGGCCTTGGCTAATGCCAGACCTAAGCATTACCTACAGTGAGATATTAGCAGGGTCACACCAACCTTACGCCTACAAACCTCTGAATGACTTTTAAGCAAGATAATGAAACCATAGGGGAACAAAGGTGAGGTTTCTGTTAGAATTCCGAATTGGTATATTAGGAGTAGCTACATGCAACTCCACTCGTCAATTTTAAGTGAAACCTCTCCTGGAAAGGTCTGCTTTGGAAACAACGATAGAAATTAAGAGACCGACAATCAGGGTATGGGCAAGGAAAGGTAGTGGCTATATGGGACATAGAGACATCTATCTCTCTGTGGTCAGGGAGACAGGGGCTGCTGCCGGGGGTGGATTGGCTAAGAGATTCTAGGCACGGAAACCAGCCCCAATGGAGAAAATAAGCACAATTTTCACAGATACATCACAAGTGTTGCAGCTGAGTCGGGCTCTGAATGATTGGAATATTTAAGGTTTTTCTCCTTGTAAAACCTACATATTTACAACTACAATCAGGATAATTGTATTTCCTAATCTGAAAGAATTCAAGACAAAAAACAGCCACCGACATGCTCTTATATGTTGGGCAGCCATCCGCTCTGGAGCCACAAAAATGGGTAAAGCGTGGCCCTCACAGCATTCTTTGCATCCAAAGGTCTTGGTACTTGTAAACTGCATCTGTCTGCCTCAAGCACTTTGAAACATAAATAAGGGACATAAGGCTGGGTCTCCAGTGAGGATCAGAAAGACGACTAAGAAGGAGGGCAATCAGGACCCAGAGTTGGTAAAGACCATACCATATTTTTTTCTCGTATGCAGATGACTAGCCACAAGCCATTAAACCCTCTCGTTATTGTGGGGCGCTGGTGAAGAACCAGATGAAGGCTAGCTTGTAAGAAGCTGTTCAGCGGAGTTGTGAGGAGTGTAGTCTATTACGCAGTGTAGTCTATTGCAAAAAGGACTTCTTTGCAAAAACAGAATGGAAAAAAACACTGTAATATGCCAAGTACTAGAACGCAGCATGCTTAAAAAAGTTAGGTAGCACACAAATTACTCAATCAACATTTGTTTTTAAAGAGGAAATTAATTTAGGGGATTAAAAAGAGGACCCGAGCCTCAAATGTATTCACATGATTCCTCACAAGCAGGAACTGCCCAGGTTGGAACCACGCTGAGCCATCCACTCCACATACCGCACAATGCTGAGGTGCATGCCGTATAAGCAGAACCCCACGCATTCCGTCTCTTCTACCTACCCAAAGACAACTGAATAACAAATTTGAATAATTCAAAAAATTAAGGAATACAAAGTCTAAAATGATTATAGACAATTGCATGACCAAATAACTTGATAGTTTTATAGTCATTAGGTAATAAGTTGGTCTCTTCAGTTGGCGCCTAGTATGAGAACCAGCCTTTTGATTCCACGGTTGCCACCTCAAACAAGAACATATTTTATGCTTTCTCAACAACATCATTTTAAGGTACAGCCTAGCAGACAGTGCAAGCTGTCTGGCTGCAAAAGACATATTGTGGGATTACCAAATATTTACAGGGGCTTACAGCTCGCCCATTGCTTACCATTGGCTGGCTTTATTATCACTCTTACTTGCTAGTTTCTTATTTGATGGATTTTCTTGTCCATCTTGTGTTTGTCTCCCCACTAGAGCATAGCCTCTTCACAATCTCTACTAGTGGCCATCTTCTTCCCTTCCACTGCTCACTTTAGGAAATTGTATTCCTTTTAGTTAAGCACTCCAGGAGAGTGCATATGTTTTTCATCTCTGCGTTTCTCTACCTTGCATCCTCACCCATTTGCCTCCCCCCAAATGCTTACGCCAACAAGCACCATGTTTCTTTCTCGTTTACTTCTCTATCACCCACACTCCACATTTTTCTCGCCCTTGTTGAGCTGTCACTTTTGTGTGTATCTCTCCCCAACTCTCTGGGTCTTTCTCTTCATGAGTGCTTCTCCCCCACCCTCCACATTGCTCTTTCCTCATGCAATGCTTTTCACCCACCTGACCCGCATTCGATCATCTGTTACCCCTTAATCCTGTAGTTCTTTTCTTCCACCAAAAACAATGTAGCTTTTGCATAAAAAAAATGTAATTACTGATCCAAGAGGCGTCTTCTATCTAGGATCAGTAAATATAAAATTAGGGCACATGGCACCTGCATCATTCAATGAGGGTATACATGCGTTCAGACGCATGAGCACAACAGCGTTATGACGAATCATCATATTTTCTTTTTTTGGAGGGGAGGGGACCTTCTTAACCACACCCTTGTTAACACCTAGCAGCAGACAATTTACACTTATTTCGCACCTCAGAACCACAAGATTATCCTGCATCCCCTCCAACTGTGAGGGAGTAGGTAGATCATTTTTTCTTTTTCCATATTCAAACACTTTATAAGCACAATATCCCCCACACGGGGCGAACTGTGCTGGGACTGTGAGGCAGTGTGCTCCCAACCCCCATTCCCCCACAGTCACCTTGCTCATCCTCACTCCCACACTTCCGTGTCGGACCTGCATAGCTTGTCTCAGAGCCGCCACTCCTTTGAGTTTCTTTGCAAACACCACCTTCCGACCTATTCATTCTCTATTCCACAAGGACTCAAGACCTCTGCATGTCAACAGGACAAACAATGAAACTTCTGTACTGATTAAGCAGTTGTGTGCAATCCCCACAGGACTTGTCTCAACATCTTTTTCCAATACCACCCATTGACAGTTGTAACTGATCCTTATATATTTGATTAATAATGCTCATTTAATCCATTGCTCCTCGGAGGGTACAGCAAGGTTTTGAAGTTCTTCACACATATACACAAGGAGTTTTTCATCTGATGAGAAACTATTGGTGTACTATTGTCGGTTACCAAATATTCACGAGAACCTTCATTATTAAATTCATTGACCATACGATGTGTACATAACCCATCCACAAATCATACCTCTGGCCACCTCGTTCTGTACTCTGCCATGACTAAGGGAAATTCTGTAGCATTTCCTCAAATACTAAAAGAGGCTGCAAGATCAAACATCAGTTTAATTCTTGGTTTGTGAGGAATGCACACTGGTGTAACATGAATCAGCAAAATGACCTGGAGCTTATTACATAAAACACAAAAATTACAATACCTCACAAAATGCTATTCAGCTCTAACAAGAGCTGGGCACCAAAAGTCTTGAATAATCCTTCTTCCTGCATTTAAAGCAGGTCTGCTACACTGATTGGCGTGACATGGCATTACCCAAATGTTTACTCCCACAATGAAAACATTACGTATTAGTGTGATTACCACTCTCTTTCCTGTCATTTCTGTTATTTCTGTTTGGTTCTTCTGCCTTGATATGAGACTAAGATAATATGTTATTTACTTATTCTTGACATGTAATTCCACCAAATTCAAATGTCATTGGGCCTCTATATAGTACTGCATGCAATGTGACTAGCTATTGCCACAGCTTGATCGAGAATTAAATCTTCCACACATAGAATGCTTCCTTAACCTATTTTTATATCTTCTCAGTTCAACGAGCTGATTACATACCATTTAATTGGCAAATTCCTTGCACACTGCAGCCAAGGATCATAAAGTTTCCACATACGCTTCCAAGGGTTCCTCTGGGTATTTTCACTCTCTGGGAAAATGTGCGTCTCTCTAAAACCACATTCCTATGAGGATTAAATCTCTTGTTTAACACTCTTAACACCGTGTCAGACTCATAAGTTACATTCCAAACTCCTTCTCTTTCAAATACTTCCACTTTTGGCAGGTGTCAAGGTATGTTTCTGTTTCCAGACCTGAACTATTTTATAAGTGCATATGTCCTTTTTGAAATGAAGATAGATAGTCCCTGCAATGGCATCGATATATGCCACGAACCATTTCTTCCATTGCTTCCAGTTTAAATGAAGAAGATTCTGGTGTTGGAGGGAAGGGTGCAAGTCGGATTACACCTGCATACACTTTCATCCTCATTGGCTTGTACACTAGGTAAGGGTTGCTGTCTGCTACATCAAAAGTCAGGGTAACTAAAATGTGACTGGGATATAGTAGAAAAAATATGTGTATACTTTCACTAATAAGATGCAGTGTTATTTACTGTTTGTCAACAATTACCGGAACACCACTTGTGTGGCAGTCAAATTGTTGTCATTAATAGTAATTGGATGGGATGTTGCAAACCTTGTTCTAAGCTGAACCATTTCTTAGCTACTCACTGTTTAATGGTTAAAGTCTGGTGTTATTTTGAGGCTAAATAGCAGAATAGTCCAATTCATGAACAGTGCTTATGTGCTCTAAATCGACACTTGTGTGTGATTCCCCGTATATGAGTCACACAGCAGCTACCACCGATAACAGCAATGTAGGTGCCCGGATGGTTAATATAGCCACTGCAGATGTGATGGACATGCAGCATTTGCCTTTTAGGTCACTCATGCGCATGCACAAATTCTTCCTGGCCCAGACTCATTGCCTGAGTTTCACACCCATCTAAAGGCGGCATATGGAGATTCAGGCCAGGAGACAATGAAAAGAAATTGAATTACTGAACTTTACTACCAGATTGTGACCAATTCCTCAGGCCAAAATTTCTAAAGATGATTCAAGTTCCGAGACCAAGGAACTATCAACATCAATAGACATGTAACAGTCGGGTTGCCTCATTAGGGGATGATTAGAAGCTGGGGAATTCATCACCCCTGAAAAGATTATAGAATCCTTATGTATAGACTCATTAACTTTACTCACTTCCACAGAACCGCTGTGGACGGCTCTCCACAGGCAGCAACAGCCAAGCTTAGATTCTTACTAAGCCACACAACCCAAAAATTCAGGAATACCACAGTGGCCACTCAGGGCACCGCTAGACACCGAGGGGTTCAATTCCCAAAGCTCTTTTGTTAGGCAAGCTTATCTTACTTCTGGAATCTCAGGAGTAAATCTCACCCAAGTTCAGAAAAAGGCACTATTACTGAAGGGAACCAAACTTTGGGAATCGCGTCCTAGGTGTGTCAATATCTACTACAATGTTTGGAACAAGTTATTAGACGGATTGATGGAGCTCTTCCTTTCCTGCCTCTTTCTAGGAGTGCATGCACCACTGGAATGCATTTGATGAACCTGAAGCACCCTTCCAGCCTGATGCATCTAAAGGTTTTACCCACTCTGTGTCTATGGGGAAATCGTGCTCCAGCGTGCACTATTTCTAAAATAATTTAGCGGTATTCTTTGGGTTCACAGTTTTTCGAAACAGACTGCATTCTTGTAACACACAAAACAAAAATACATGTACATATATGGAAATACATACACAGAGGTCAGCGAATCTGCAGTGTGTGTGGCAATTGCTTGTTTAGTATCCGGTATGTGCGGAATCTGACATTACTCAGTGAACATCTGCCCATTATTTATTTGGTTACCTTTTCCATGTAAATACTCCATAGCAGCTAGCAACTGTTTAATAAATATTCATTGTTCATACATATTAAATGATCAATTAAATTCCATTCAAGTTTATTATGATAGCAATCCATAAAACAAACCGTATATATGACGGTCGGAATTTAAAACAAATAACATTGGGTTCAGAATTGCACTCAACTGACCAATTAAAATCACTATGAACAATAACTCATAAGTTGAATATTAATAGATAAGTCATAACAAGGATATCCCACAAGGTCATGAATTGATGTTTCCTCATTCACAAGTATGTTGGGAGAATGTGGACAAACTATTTGGCATCCCCTACCCAGGCGCCAAATCAAGCAATACCAGGGGATGGACAAGCATATATCAAAGGGGTGATATCTTGATGATGCTCACAGAAGATTTGCAGCAAGGGTTGAAGTGGGCCAGCACGTTCAGGACAAAGGGAAGAGCAAGCATGCCATTAGTCTAGCCCCATAATTAAAGGCATACACAGCAGCTGACAGAAGAAAAATAAGATGGCAGACACATCTACACAGTGTGAAAGTGGACAGGGGCTAAGCTGATGTCAACCAAGCATCACTGTAGAATGAGGAGGCCAGTAAAAGACCAGAGTAGTTTTAGAACCTCTCTTCCTCCATAAGTAATTTTAGGAGTGGTCATTATTTAAAAGTACCTATAATTTAAAACATAGTCAAAACTTAAAATCGTGACTACAGGTTCAGAATGAAACAAAACAACAGACACAGAAGAAACACAGACTACTTCAGAACGAGCTCATCTCTCAGGAGGTTGACTATCACAAGAGAGTCACTCGCTCTGCGTCTAGACCCAAGGCAGTTCCTCCAAGACTGGGTGAATGGAACCTTAAATCAGAGAATGGGGGAGCCTTTCTTTCACAGCCAATGACAGGGCGTGAAACCAGGACGAGGACGTTGCTCGAATGTGGGTTACATTAGTGGTTCAATCCGCCTTGTCCACTTGGTGTGTGAGAATAAGCGAACAATAGAATAGTGACAGTTACCAGGCTATTTATAGAAGATTTTGAATATATGTGCACTTGGAACCATGAGCCAGGCAACCAAATAAGGAGGAACTCAAAGGAAATATTTAAAATGGAGATTCTGAATTGAGGCCAATGTATGTGTACTTTACTAGCCTAGCTAAACATTACACATACATAATGTGATCCTCAAGGGATGCACATGCTAGCCTGGACTTGTAGCGGAAGTGGGAGGAAGGAGACGCCACCTATAACAGATTTAGGTTTGCTGGGAGGAGGCTAGGAACTTTACAAGTGATGAAGGACTAATCTCCAATTAAAGGCACTTGTGAAAAAATGTGAAGTGCTTCTTTTTATAAGTTTATAATCATAGATAAAAGAGTGTGTGAGGACAATTACAGTAAAATGGGACAATGAGGATTCTCATTATACCAGTTGTATACTACTTATCAAAGCTTTTTTTCATAGTGGGAGTGATGAGATTTTAATGAAGATGCATCATTTGTGCTGACAGAGCACAGGATACGAAATTCTGAATTTACAAGTGCACTACCCTCACAAAGAAGGACGGTCTAAGCTCTCCATAGACTTCCACAATATTCTCTAGCCCAGGTTAGTCAATTCTCCTAGTGTTTGTTTTAGTCAATGTAATGGTCACCAGCAGTGTGTTTTTTATTTTAAGGCACTTTTTATTGCGTAAATAAACTATTTAAAAAAAGAACTGGAGTGGAATGGTAAAAGTACACACCTATTCTTTTTTTAACTATTTTGAAATCAAGAAATAAACATTACAGTGCTACTCCACCAGGCTCACTCCATACAAGGTAACCAACTGGATGTTGCATCGATGACCTTCTCTTCCATTTAATCCATTCATTTTATGAGATAGGTAGGAAGGGGACAAGAAAAGAGTACAATGAGACCTCTCTTTCTTGTTATTAAAATCAACAAAATGGCCCAAGGCTTTTGTACGTCTTCTGAATTGAATGAGACATTAACAGCATTATTCAATGCCAGACACAATAATTCAAGTGAAGATTTAAATTACTCAAGAGAAAGACCATAAAAGACTGGTGGATCTTCTTAGTGTAAATTTACTAGATACAGATATAAACAATTTGATGAGTAGCCGCCACCCATTAAGCTAGTTGATCGTCCGACACAGAATTTTATCCATAAACAGCAACACAAAGGTCAGGTCTGCCAGTGCACTTATATTACAATAGGGTCAGTCCATGCCACATTATTTATGATACAATACAAAGGTAATCTCATGCGAATGTACTCCCATTACATTCAAGCTGTTCAGAGGAGGAGGAGACTTGGACTAGAACATCACTGATTCTAGCATTTGGATTAACTTGTTCACTGAATTCCATGAATCATCATGACGTGCGTTCTTACAGATGTCTATCATACACTCTTATTCCTTTGTAATGACTGGTAAAAGTTAAATTGCAGATAATGGTTATCATCGTATACAATCAACAACTGCAGTTGTTCTTAATATTACAAAATGGAGGGCAGACCTCAAGCTATTAATAGTTGCAAGGCTCACACAGGCGGCTGTCTGTTCCGAGACCGCAGGCCGTGTCACTTCAGCTAAATGTACTTCATCTAAGAAGACAATAGTATTGCAAACCAAGCCAAAGTGGACTCTTTTCTATTTTTAAGAATTATGGTGTATTTTTGGTCCTTTGTATGTTACTGGGCTAACCTCTCTCAAATCTAGGACATATCATTTTTCAAAAGAATTTCTTGGCAACATTTCCAAGCTTTCCAGACTAAATTTTGCCAAGAACGGATGTGATAAATTACACAAAGTGTACCCTTTGCAGAGGATATAAACATAATATGTGGTAAATAGAGAACTATAGCCATGGAAACGCTATATAATGTAATCATGAAACATGTTGACTGTGTTTAGCAGTTTTTTTGTTATGCTCACCTTTTTTCTTTTGCACTTACATAAAATAACAAAGAGAAAAAAAAATACATTTGAACAAAATATTGAATTAACTATTTTTTTCTGAATGTAGGACTAATTCTCATATTATCAATCTGGTGGCCCCCCATTGAAACCTTAATAGACAATATACTGTAACAGTGTGCGGGGATTTCAAATAAAGAGTGATCTTCTTTTGCCAAATTTAGCAAAAAACACCAGAACGAATTTTATCATGAGCCATAGTTTGTGTCTCCAGGACACTGCAGCGGAGAAGCCAAGTAAGCGGGCACAATGTGGACACTATTGAGGTCTGACAGTCTCAGGGTTGGCTATTTGAGCACTGGAGTTCCCTTAGCATGTTTAGGCTGGGGTAGGTAGGCACCTCTATGTAGCACAGGTGTACAAAAAATGATAGTGTTGCCTTGGCTAGCAGGGTGGAGCAAGGTGGGATAAACGGTTTTTATGGACTCCATTTAGTGTTTTGGGTGAAAGAGCACGATGAGATTATTGTGAAGGGGACTGAGTGTTTAGCGTTGGTGATTGTAAGGGGCAGCCTGGTTTGAAGAGGGGATTGTGGAGCTACTGTTGATGTTTTGGAGGACATGTCCTGGAATGTGTAGTACACAGTAATTAAAACAGGCTGGAAGTAGCTGGAGAAATCATGGATGATAGTGAATGCCTTGGACAGTTTGGAGGTAAAATGTTTGTGTGAACAGCAAGCGGTTACGATCAGAGCAAAAATGTGAATGCAGAGTACTGTGTGAAGAACATCTTTGTTTCTTTGGACAGAGGTGCGACTCAACATTATTACTGTTGTTGTCAAGAAGTACATTTTTAGGTCTTCATCACGGTCAGTCAGGGGGTTAAGGAATCTCAGTGGTGAGGGAAGGCCAAAGCTGTAGAGAAGGCTAAAGCTGTAGATTCCCATCTGAGTTTCTTGGATATGAAGGGGAAGGGAGGAGTTTGCGTCTAGATTTCAGACCTGCTTGTGTGAAGTACAAGGTGCAGCTATTGAACTTGCTCTCTAAGCCTCATCGGGGGACATTAAGCTTTAGGCATAATTTTATCCTGGGTAAGTATGTTTAATACATCTTGAAATCAGGCATTTTTCATTTAAGCACACATGTGCAATGTTAGACACTCGCCTCAAGCTTCATACAGAGGTTGCAGGCAAAATTCACAGGAAAGAGCCTTCTACTGTGTGCTCTTATGAGCAATGTTAAACACCAGCAGACTTTAAAATGGGGTACGTCTTTTGCTCCCAACTTCATTTTTCTGCATGGACTGAAGACTCTAAAAACAATTTCTAACAAAATTGAACTGGAACTACTGCTTTTGAGAGCGTTATAAACTAGATTGTCATACTAGTGTATGGTTCCACTTTTTAAACCAGTTTCTTTGTAGTTGGTTTAACCCCTTAAGTGCTTCAAACGTTCGGCGGCCGACGGCACCACTACCTCGGGAGTGCTGCCGTCGGCCGTTGAACGTTCCAACTGCACCTGCGCAATGGAACGTCCAGCACTGGAGCTGGACGTTCCATAGCTGCTAAGGTGTTAAAGACCAGGAAAGGCAAAGACATCATGCCGGATAAAACCAAGAAGTCCTGTCTCATAAGAAAAACATGTGATCGTTAATATGAAACATCCTGAAGTAAATTCATGTACTGATGTCTCACCACATCTCAAACTGAATCCCACAAATAAGTGATTCTCCTCCTATCTGTATCACCTGCAACTCACCATATTCACACCTGGTTCTCATCCCTCATATCAACAGGGAGAGAATGTATGGCAATTTCAAGGTCCTGTGTTTGGTGCATTGAATCAATATGATTATGCAGGACTTTAAAAAAAAATAAGACATAGTCAGCAAAATACTGACCACCTGTAGAAGAATCTTATGGCTAGAGCGGTCGACCTCAAAGCTGGGGAACCAGGTTCGAGTCTCAGCAACGACGCTCAACATCCTGCGATACATGGCAATTCACTTAATCTCCCCGTGCCTAGCAAAAATGAATGTGTCCATCTGTAATGAACCTGGAGCTCATATAAAGCGCTCTGATACCCGATGTCTCAGGTCTAGTTCTCGCTATATAAAACTCTAAAATGAATAAATAAATAAAAAAATCACGCATTAATATCCTTCACTACAACCCTCATCTTCATATTCAACAAAAGACTTCATCTAGGCTTCCACATGCAAGATTATGGGTAAAGGATCTCACAATCAAGTGTATTTATGTTCAGATTAGGCTATGGATATCAAGTCCTGTAATGCCTTCCTAAATCTAGACTCATCGGCAAGAAAACTTTTTACCACGAGACTGTCCAGCTGATCTCAGGTTCTTCAAAACTGCAACATATGTACATGTTCTCATCACTCTACATTAGCTACCCATCGAGACTTTATGCCTTCCTCAAGCAGCTTTATAACTTCCAACGCATTCCACCACAACATTCCCAAAGTCAGCAATCTCAGGTGGATCCTTTGCTTTGAGCAGCGAGTATGACCTGTACCGAAAACCAACAAACTTGATGAGAAGGTATGCTATTAACATGTCTTTGCACAAATATGTCCCACAAATTTGGAACCCTCAGCCACCTGGCATCATCTATTATCTTGTTCCAAAGTGACATGAATACTTGCCTGCTAAAAAAAATGTCCATATCAAAACACACATTGTGGCCATTAAATCACACCAGGAGGGACTTTGTCAATAAGAATATGTTTGCAGTCTGACCCTTGGTGCCTCAGTGAGAACCCCATTCAAATGTAACCACTGCCTTCTCTGAATTGCACCCTCAACGTAAGACCTCGCTTCCAGAAACTGTATCTGCAGCTTAACATAATAATAAACTAGATGGTCTAGCGGCTTTAACCACATCAAACTGAACTGAAAATGAGTTACCAGTTATTAAATAAACTTCCTGAGGTGCAGGTTGTGATTGTTTTTGGCAACTCATCACACTATGGAACGTGAATCTCCAGTGGCCAGTTTCCCTGGTGGACTATCTTTTTGCTACCCCAGTTAATGCCAACTAAGGGCAGATAACTGGTCTAAAAAATCTGGTAACTCATTTATTTTATGTGGCTTGCATCCACCTTTCTCCCCTCAGATGTCCCCATGTGTATTATATGATTAAACGATACCCATCCTCTCTCTCTCTCCCTTAAGAACTTTAACATCATAAGCTAATTTTGCCACTGATTATACTATATTACCTGAATGTGAACTTAATTACCATCAAAGTTCCAACAGAGGCAGTGATTTGAATTGTATGTAAAGATGCAAGCAACTTATGGGGATGCCTCAGCAATTTACCAAGAATTTGGTCATCTGCTAAAATCAGAGCTAAGATGGTCCCAACTTAAAACTTATTTGAGCAGACGCTGATTCCAGTGGCGGTGGTGCTTTAGCAGAGTGGTGAATGGAGAAGCCATACAACATACAGCAGTTTTCTCCCACTGCTGCTTGCATGACAGGCTTCCCTAGGCCATGGTATAGAGCACAAATGACCTTTGTTCCCAATCACCCTTCAATCTAAAATATTCAACTAGGCTGCAGCAAAAGTGTTTAGCTTCCTTCAGCAATGAAGAAGCAGGAATGCAGGGAACCAGTGTAGATGATTGGATAAGAGACCGACTCTTGGCTAGGGTGGCACCCATGGCCGGCATTAGTGTCAGTGTATTGAAGCACCCATGGTCTGGGGTCTACAAATTAAACCTGGCGAGACTACCAGTTTGACCCACCTCTATGCTCCTGCCCCTTACTGCAGCTGTGTGAACATGTTTGAACTGATCCTTGCCAGCATCTTCAGGCAGTGTTCAACATATGATGTACACAGGCTTGCATTTCTTATTTTACATTCCAATGACAATAACCATGTCACAGCATGGGTCTGTATCACCAATTTAAGGATTCACAGGTTGTGAAGATAGGGTAGAAGCCAATTGTGCGGTTCATGCATCATGTGCGAATAAGAACCCGCGTTCTGATTTTTAAAGAAAATGCAAAGCCTTTTTGCTCATTAAAACAAAAACAAAAGAAGAATATTCTCTTCCCACAAGCAGACAAGTTAAGTTAGATTTTTAAAGAAGTTGTCATGGAAACAATGTCAGGGACATGCCATA
The DNA here is from genome assembly GCF_964263255.1 of Lissotriton vulgaris. Taxonomy (NCBI): domain Eukaryota; kingdom Metazoa; phylum Chordata; class Amphibia; order Caudata; family Salamandridae; genus Lissotriton; species Lissotriton vulgaris. The sequence goes on along the minus strand of NC_141694.1, from coordinate 1,686,943,586 downwards.
CTAATGCATGCAATGTAAAAAAACGCCCCTCAGCGAGAAAGTATAATTGTATAACTATTCTGAAGAAGGAGGCCTGGCAAGAATGTGTGTTCTTCAAAAAGAGGGTTGGTCTTCGTTGAAGCTGGGCCCTGGGAGCGCTTCTGGTGATAGGCCGAGCCTAGAGAGTGCTGCTCTGGAGTGGGAGTCGCGTATTAGACATACTGCTGCTCAGGGGAAGGATAGGCAGCTGAGCTCAGGGATTGCTATCCAGGAGTGGTCATTTGAGTTAAGGCAGCGCTGTTCAGTAAAGCTGAGCCTATAGCGCACTTCTCAGGAAGGCCCGCTGCTGAACCTATGAATTTCAGTTCAGAACTGCTGAGCATAGATCTTTCTGCTTAGGTGGGAGAGAAGCAGAGCTTAGGGGTTGCTGCTCAGAAGGCCATGCGAGGCAAGGCAGTACTGCTCAGGAGAGAGCAGTTGAGACTAATGGGCACATGCATCAAGCTATTTAGGAATCGCAAACGGTGCGATTCGGTAAAATCGGCCGTTTGCGATTCCTAAATACCTTTTTAGTATGCATCATGCATTTTTGGAAAAATCGCTATTTGTAGCGAACTCCAAAAATGCGATTGCTCTTAAGGAATCGCAAATTCCTCGTGGTAATTTGCGAAATGGTTTAAATTTGCTTTAAATTGCTTTTTTTAAACTGTGCAATTACAGACACACATGTCCTAAGGACATGTGTGTATGTACCTTGTACTGAAAAGTACATTTCATGGGTGCAGGGGGGGTCATTGGACCCCACTCTCCACCCTTGAAATGCATTCATGAATTGCGATTTTTCAATTGCCCATTGATTCCTATTGGCCTTTTAGCCCATAGGAATGAATGGGAATTGCGAATTCGCAATAGAAAAATCGCAAATATCATGCGAATCGGTAAAAATTGCAATTTTTACTGATTCGCATAAAATTTGCGAGAAAAATGATGCATAGGCTTTTGCGAATTCTTATTTGCGATTCGCTATTTTTCGCAAATAAGAATTCGCAAATGCCGATATAAGTGTGCAACTTTAGAAGGGAATAAAGCTGAGCCTACAGAACCCTTCGCAGGAGGAAATGCTGCTGAGCAATCAGGTCAGTTCAGAAGTGAGACCTTCTGAGTCTACAGGTTGCTGCTCAGGAGGGAGAGCAGTTAATGCATTGACTCTAAGGAAGAATGCAGCTAATTCCATGGAACGCTGTTCAGGTTTCCCTATTTAGTGCTTCTTTGAGGGAAAGATACAGCGTCTATGCTGCGCCGCTCTTAAGAAACAGTAGTTGAGCTCACGGTTTACTGCTCAGGATAGATAGCATCTGGGTTTAAGAGTGCTGCTGAGGTAAGAAGTGGGAGCAGCTGAGCTGGAGAAGTAATAAATATGAAACTGCTTCAGCGTGTCTTCAGACTTTAGGAAACTTTGTTTGGCTGTTAACTCTGCTGCCTGTGCGCACTATCTTTTTGTAGTGCATGTTTCTAATGGTATGCTTGTCTGGCGCCCGGTTGATGGCAGTCTCTTCTTCTACTGCACGCCGGGGATCCTCAATGTGATTCTCATTTTCCCATGATCCTCGAGTTTTCCATGCCCTTAATATTTCCGCCATGAGTTCAGCCAAGGGTTTGCGCCTTTTGATAATTTTGTCCTCTTGTGCTAGTCCCTTTCGTCAGCCCTAGCCCAAGTCGACACATCACTTTCCCATTCAGACATTCTGGGTCCCACATTCGCATGCCATCTGAGGGCAATTTGCTGTTTCGCCAAAGGAAAGGCCAGGTGACAAACCTGTGCCCAATTCTTTTGCTTTTAGGGCTTGGAAAATGTCCTAACAGGCAAACTTCCAGACAGCATTTCACAGTGTGTGCAAAGACTCTGTTTAGGGTCTCTATAATCTTCAGCCAGTATGTCCGTTTCACTGTACAACTCCACATCAGGAGTGCAAAATGGGCATCTAGTTCTGCGCATCTAGGGCATTTCTGATCTCCTTTCCCATACATAATGTTGAGCCTATGTGGTGTGAGGTGGGTCATATGGAGTATATTAAACTGTACACGTTTAAAGTTGGCATTCCTTGAGATCTTTTTTGGGCTTCCAAAGCCTTTCTTCCATTCTGCACTAGTCTGAGGCCTACCAACTAGGTCCTCCCATTTCTCTTGTCTGTGTGATAGGGGCATCTCCTTCAGGGCCATTATTGCCACATATAACCATTTTAACAGGTGTCTGGCGCATCCGAGTGTCACCACTGCCTGGAGGGCCGTGTGTGTATTGGGTTTGTGTGTGTCTCTAACCCAGAGTGTGGTCAGTGTTCCCCGGACATTGTGGTAATTTAAGATCTGACCTAGCGATAGTTCATGATATTCCAGGAATTCTGGCAGGGGGAGTAATTCTCCATCCTGGTGGCAGTCCCAGACTTTTGTCACTCCCCCTACCACCCATTCTTTCAATTAGCCCTGTGTGAAGGGGGAACCGTCACCCATCCGTGGTAGTCCTACTATTGTTAGGTCGGGTGCATAAAGGGGTGTCTCTGCAGTGCACCTTATGCATCTATCCCAGCATTTCAAGGCTACTTTTAGCAGCACCCCCATAGTTTTGTTCTTGTGTTTGGAGTTTAATATCCTAGGGAGTAATGTCCCATGAGGGGATTGTGCTGGTGCCAGTGTCTCAAACACCCTCACATCCAGCCACTGGGCCAGCCACTGAAGCGGACCCGCTGGGTAGTATGCTTCAAATTCCAGAGCACCAACTCCCCTCATTGTTAAGGGTTGTCACAGGATCATGAGGGATACTGTATTTCGACCACTATCCCAGATCAGGTCTCTCAACAAGGGGTACATGTCCCTAAACCATCTCTTTGGGATCCCCACGGGAAGATTAACAAAATAGCATAGCAGCCTGAGTAGTAGAACCATTTTGGAAAGCGCTATTCTGGCCATAACAGAGAGTTTAAGGGATCGCCAAAAGGACACATTTACCTTTAGTGCTCGAATGGCCCTGCCCAGGTTGCTGTCTAAGTGGTCTGTCTCACTATGGAACAACTGAATGCCTAGGTATTTAAAGGAGCTCAGGGTCCATGGGGGTCCCGCTGGGAGGTTTATCGGTTTGGCAAGTGTGGGCCTTGCTGGAAATATGTGGATCTTCTGAGTGTTAACTCGGAGCCCAGACAACTCCGCAAACTCCTCCAAAATTTGAATCACTCTCAATATGCCCCGTGTTCCATCCTGTATGTATAATTTAATATTGTCTGCATATAATGATATTATATGTACCGATCCATCCAGTATTATTCCCTGGTTCCTACACTCATGTCTGAAGCGTTCTGCAAGCAGCTCCATAGCCAGAGCAAAGAGCAGTGGCGACAGTGGGCAGCCCTGGTGAATCCCTCTATTAATGGAACAAAGCACAGACACCACTCCTGCTGTGCGCACCCTTGCCATTGGGACACAGTACAAAAAGCGAACCATCGCAACCATTTATCTCCTAGTCCCATTTTCCGCCTCACCTGCAGCAAGAAGTCCCATCGTAGTGAATCAAAGGCCTTTTCCAGATCTACCGTCATCACCACAGCATCTGGGTACTTCGTCAAGCCCTTGTGAAAAAGAACATTGTACAGCCTTCTCAAGTTGTTAGAGGTCAACCGGGTTGGGATGTACCCTTTTAGGTCTTTGTGCTCCAGTCGCTGCATGTGTGGCAGAAGCCTATTGGCCAACACCTTGCTAAGAAATTTGAAATCGAGATTCAGCATTGACAGCGGTCGGAAGACCCCCGTACCTGACAAGTCTGATTTAGTTTTGGGCAATGGGAACCCCAGTGCTTCTCTAGTGGAAACTGGAGGCAACCCGCTTGTAACGCAGCGGCGTACATTTTCTAAAGTCGTGAGGTCAGAAGCGCTACTTAAGTATAATAAAATTCTGCCGGGAGACCATCCGGCCCTCGCATTTTCCCTCTGGCCATTTCCTTGATTGCTGCACTGATTTCCTGTGTGGTGACCACCATCTCCAGGCTTTTCAGTGTGGCCTGATCTACCCCTTGTAATCCCAACCCCTCTAGGTAAGTCACTATTGTTTCTTCCAGTACCTCTCCTGGCTTCTTGTATAGCTTAACGTAGTAGTCTCTGAATGTATCATTGATAATGTTGGGGGAGGAAAATCGTCTGTCCTTCAGGTGTTAGGATGCTGGGGATAGGGGACCCGCTGCCTTCTGGCCGAATTAACCAAGCTAGTAATTTCCCAGCCTTCCCTCCTTTTACTGGTAAATTCGAAAATCTAGAAGTCTCAACCGTTCCCAGATTTCATTCTATTTGCTTTTTGCGTCCGACAGTCGTTTTTTGGCATCCACTTCTCTCCCGAATTCCCTACGGAGTGTCAGTATTTGGACTTCCAGCGACCTGATTTCTGATTAATCTCCCGTCTGGCACCCACCATTTGGCCCATACATTGTCCCCTCACCACCACCTTAAATGCGTCCCAGTCTATCAGGCGGATGCTTGCTGTTCCTTGGTTCTTTTTAAAATAAGACGAAATGGCATCTGACAGCTGCTGTCTGGAACAGTTGTCTTCAAGTATGTTGGGGTCTAATTTCCATAACAGGATGGGGGCCCTGTCGGGAGTTGAGGCAAACCTCAAAAGAAGAGGACTATGGTCCGATATGGAATGCCCCAGGTACTTTTGCCCCGTCAGCGCGGGTGCCAATTGATTGGAGCAGAGAAACATATATAATCAGGTATGGAGAAAATAAATGGTCCAGCAACAGGAGTATTCCCTCTTTTGTTTGTTTTGTAGTCTTCACACGCCTAAAAGCTCCCACCTGGATATCTATTGCTGTAGGCCTTTAGCTAGTGAGGCTTCCATTGTACCTTCTAGAGGGGTGTGGATCTATGCATTACCAGGTCAATTACACCCCCCCCCCCCCCCCAGGATTAGGTTGCTTGATGCCATGTCCGACAGTGGCTTAGAGAGCTGTACAGAAAGGGAATTTGATCTTGGTTCGGGGCATAAATGCTATTTGTCACGTTAGCCATAATCTGCAAATTATAACAAAACACCTTTCTAGCTCAAACAGATCAAAAGTTACTAAAAAGGCAGTGACACCTGTTGCCGCACAGTGGAAGGAAATTTGCAAATGACGACCAATCACCTTTCTTTTGCTTCTTGATATAGTTGGCTGTTAAACAGGTACTGAGGTGAAACCTATGACCGGGCAGTGTAAGGAAGTGTAAACATTACAAGCCAAGCCAGAGTCCTGCCCGTCTGCGCCCGTCCGCGCCAGGACGGGACCAGGGGCCACTCCATCGGCCCCGGGCTACATAACATATTCCCGTTCTGACCTATGGTCTTTACAGACCTCCTCCTGCACCTTGGCTTCAATTTTTAATTGCCAAGATGCTGCATTAAAATGTTGTGCTTGTGCCCTCACTCTGGATTCCATCCCTGCGGTCACAGACTCCCTGTCCTCTTCCTTCTGGACCACCACCCAGGCTACGCATTCGGCCCCCTCTAATATGCCTACATCGATTCCTTCTATGAATTTTATCAGCATAAATTGCCGATCTCTGGCAAAACATAAGAGAGATTTTTGATCTTCTCGAATCAGCAAGTCCTGCCGCAATGTTTCTAACGGAAACATGGCTTAGCAATTGTTCTGGTCCTGACATTGCCATGGCTCTCCCTAATAACTACACCTATTTGTGGAGAAATCGTGTGCTCAAGGAGGGAGGAGGCATAGCGATAATTTTTAAAAGAGAGTCTTCTTGTAAATGGGAGGATTTAGATTTCCCAAACTGCGAGGCTGGCCTCTTTAAACTTTCTCTCACCCCGCATTACACTTTGACTGGTACCCTGATTTATCGCCCCCGAGTTCGGCCAATTCATGGGCTTCTTCCTTTCCCGAGCTCATCGCTCCCCTTATTTTACAATCCACTAACTTTTTAGTAGTGGGTGACTTAAACATTCATTTTAATCTCACATCTGGTCCCATTAGTATGAGTTTACTTCAGGACTTAGCTGCCCTGGACCTTCACCTACACAATTCCGGCCACACCCATAAAGCCGGTAATTTATTGGATCCCATTATCTCAAACCTCAACTGTATTACTCACCACTCTTCCTCTCCTGTCATTTGGTCTGATCACTTTATTGTCAACTTTTCAATTAGGATACCAGCTCACAATAATTCCTCTAGCTTTCACCCTCACAAAGCTAGCAGGAACTGGAAACGTTTGGATATAGACAAACTAAATTCCTGCCTCGACAACTCCAAACCAACGTCTCCTATTATCTCTACCAAGGAGGTATCTGTGGTCAATTCCTGGCTAAATACAGCCCTAGATTTGTGCCTTCCCACTCAGAGGAACAAGTCACAGTTCCATCAACCACCAGCTCCCTGGTTTAACGACTCATTGCGTCAGGAAAAATCCCGTTGCAAGAAACTGGAGCGCATATGGCGTTCGGACTATTGCACACTTAAGAAATCAAACTACAAGGCTGCCCTTCGGGCATACCACTCCGCCTGTGACACTGCTAGAGCTAATCATGCAAACAGCATCATACTCAAGGCCCATAATAGACCTAAGGCTCTGTTCAAATTAGTAAAAGATCCTTCTGGCATGTCCTCTGCACCAAAAGACCCTTCTTTGGATTCTTCTCAATGCAATGCTTTGGCTGAATTCTTTTTGGATAAAATTGATAAGATCTATGCTATTCTTGACGCCACTCCCAATGCTCCTACTATCCCTGAGCCCGTACTTCCCACCCCCTGTTTCGCTGTTGCTGATGATGGTATTCATACTACTTCACTAACTCACTCTTGGGAACCGATATCTCTCCCGCTCCTCCAGAAATATTTACATGAAATTAAATCGGGCTCCCCCCTTGACCCTCTGCCCCCTCAAATAATGGGCACCTTGGACCCAAACTTGCTTCAGATCATTTTAGATATGCTGAACGCCTCATTGGAGGAGGCTACAGTCCCCAGTGAATGGAAACACGCGATGGTGGTTCCATTGCTAAAGAAGGCCAATGCGGATTCTAATAACCCTTCTAATTTTCGTCCTATCTCTCTCCTCTCCTGTTACTCTAAAATTCTTGAAAAACATGTGAATTCTCTTCTCACCTCTTATGTCGAATCTTCTCACCTTCTTCACTGCTCTCAGTCTGGGTTCAGGGCTGGCTTCTCCACGGAGACTACGCTTCTTGGCGTGTCTGAGACCATCAGGAGACAGGTGGACAATGGGGAGACTGTGGCACTCATCTTGCTTGATTTGAGTGCCGCATTTGACACTGTCTCCCATCCCATCCTATTGTCCACCTTGCAATCCGTGGGGATTGATGGTACAGCCCTGGCTTGGATTGCCAGTTTTCTTTCTAATCGCACTTTTCAGGTCTTTTCCTCTACTTCTGTTTCTTCTATCTACTCTTCCCCTCACGGTGTTCCCCAAGGGTCGATTCTTAGTCCCCTCTTTTTTAATCTTTACGTGAGACCGCTTGCTTTCTTGGCAGAGCAAGCGGGTCTCACAATATATTCTTATGCTGACGACACTCAAATCGTCTACTCACTTTCCACCAAGAATCACGCGTCGTCGTCTTCCTTGCAGTCTGGTTTGGAACAGATCGCCAATTGGATGCAGAGACATAAACTAAAGCTCAATGGGGACAAAACGAAGCTGCTCCTATTCGGTCCCAATACTTCTTTGTGGGGCCCGCAACATTGGCCTCCGCGGATGGGCCCGTTACCTACCCCCTCAGATTCAGCCCGTAATCTCAGGGTTCTGCTCGACAACCAGCTGTCACTGAAGCAACATGTGGTAAAGGTCTCTGCCACCTGCACCACCATCATCAGGTGGCTTAGAAAAATCACATGGATGCTCCCAGTGGATACCCTGAGAACCGTGGTCCAAGCCCTTGTCATCTCTCGGATGGACTACGGGAACGTACTACTTCTGGGCGCCTGTAAGGAGGTATTAAAGAAACTTCAGGTGGTTCAGAATATGGCTGTTCGCCTGATATGTAACTTACCTGCTAGATCTTCGGCTACTACCCATCTGCACAAACTGCATTGGTTACGAATTGAGAGCCGTATAAAATTCAAAGCCCTTTGCATTATGCACCGTATTAAAATGGACAAAGCCCCGAAATACCTATCTTCCTTGGTCCAGCATTATGTCCCATCCCGCACTTTAAGATCTTCTACCCAAAACAAGTTTCTAATTCCACGTGTCAAGCGAGCCAAGATGGGCGGACGTTCGTTCGCCTTTCTGGCTCCTTCCTTATGGAACTCTATGCCCCAATTCCTTTGCTCGGAAGTCTGTTATATGACATTCCGCAAAGGTATTAAGACCTGGCTTTTTAACATGTAACTGCCATGCCTTTGGTTTTCTACACTGGTTCATCCTCCGTTTGCTCTAGCGCCGGGAAACGTCTGGGTAGCTGTGCGCTCAATAAATGCAATTATAATAACAATAATAATAATAATAATGAAGTAATACTACCCTGTCGAACGCCCCCCACGGGAGGAAGACTGCCTAAACAAGGAGTTTTCCGGTCCGAAACATCAGTAAGGTGCAGATGCGGCTGGAGGGGACTATGAGCCGAACCAGCAGCTGTCTCGCTGCCGAATCCCTTTGCGGAGATCGGGACCTCGGCAGGAGAATTAGCAGACACTGGCGCCCGAGCACCATTTAATCTGCACGGCGATCGCCCTTGCACTCATGTGCTGTTCTCTCACGAATAAATCAATGACTTTGCCTGCTAGCGAAGATGCCAAGATGGCGCCCAGGGAGCTAGCTGTGGGATCGCTCCGGGGACCAACAATGATGCTTTCTGATGCTGATGACCTCCGTTTCGGTCCTTCTGAGATGGCCCCTACCCTCAGGCCACATCCCGATTTACCGGCCAACCCCCCTGGGGTGATCGCTGCACATCATTCTACTCACTTGCCCTCATTACCTCTGAGTTACGGTTGTGGCTGGAGGTGGAGTGACACACTCGCCCCCTTTTTAAAACTATGCAGTGGTGCGGCAAGAGGACAGGGCCCGTGAACTTGGGCCCTGTCGTCTTGCGAACCACTGCATAGTGTTTAGTGAGTACAATGGTCCAGGGTTGGCCTTACTAGGTCCAGAAAGAGAGACTGTGTGTCTATATAAATTGCCCTTGTAGGGCGGGGTACGTCCAAATTAGGTTTGACACTTGATCAAAGAGGGAGCAGGTTTGTAGGAATACATTTAGGGTTTATTTTAATTTAAACACATTGAAGCTCAAAAATCCGTTCAGGTGCTCATGTAATTGGGAAAGTGCGTATTGTGACTAAGTGAAAAGTGAAATAAAAACCATAACATCACATTGACAATATGAAGGAACTCCAACTAAATATATACAATGGATGGAGTCCCAGTTGTAAGAGTCGACGGCGTTTCGATCTTTATGTTAGTTAAAAACAAAGAGTGAGCAATCTGAAATTATCAATTGGGGATTGGAAGATCGAAGTAAATAAAGGATGAGTCTTGTTCTTCGTGTTCTGCCGGTCAATTTCTTGCCAGAGGAATAGATCTGGTGTGTCACCGTGCGAGGTGTCGTGTTCGGGCGTGTAGCTTGACTGAAGTGCGCGTCTGTAAAATCACATTTACAAATTTACAAAGCCCTGTAGTGCCGGGACTTAATCGGGGCAACCGTAGTTAGTTGATCACCTTCCTGGTCTGCATGCTGCAATCAATGAGTCTGTGGGGCACCACTGCATAGATCACACCCCCTTTGCATTTCGAGTTATTGAGAATATTTGGGACTGACTGATTTTATACATCATAGACACAATCCCTGTGCCTGACCTCAAGATGGCCGCCTCAGTGGGTCACTCCATGATGCTCTACTACTCCTGGACAATATAACTGGCCTTCGATCTTGATCACAGCCCTCACCTGACCTTGCTCCTGCTCACCCTTCTGGACTTTTACTCTGGGATCTTTCCCGTGACCGTGGGGACTTAGCTATTTGACCGATGCCCAGTAGAGCTGCCGGATAGCTAAAGAGGAGATGGGTTGTGGACTCCCCCTCGCCTGTCACCTCCCCAACCGGACTTTGGGCAGACTTTCCTTAGTCTCTTTGTCATATTCCCCTCCCACCTATTCACCCCTCCCACTTCTCCCTCTATGCTCCTTTCTTATCGTCTTCTTTAATGTTTTTCCGTGGAGACTTAGCTATTTGGTTGATGACCGCGGAGCTACATGATAGCTATTGAGGAGATGGGCTATGGACTTCCCCCTCGGCCCGCACCACCCAGCCGGACCTTGGACAGACTTTCCCTTCGTCTCACCGTCGTATCTCCCCCCTACTCCTTTTCCCTACCCTCTTACTTTTCTCCGCTCCATGAACCTCGTCCCCTATGCTACTTAAATGTTTACTGCTATATTATGCAAGTTGTAACTGATGTAATTTTGCAACTCTGTGGATCTTTATGTAAAGCGCTCCGATACCTTCGAGTCTAGCCAGCGCTATACAAAACTCATTTAATAAATAAATACCCAAAAATATGCTTGTATAATTTGCTTTTTCTTGATGCATATTTTAATCAACCCTGCAGCATTATTTGGTCTTCCATTGCTGCATAATTCCTGTATCCCTGGTTTCAGGGCAACTGGTGGGAAGGACAGCATAGAGAGATAGATACTCAAAGAAAATGTCATAGATTATAAATTGGACGGCTCCCTAAATCCAAGGGTTGTAATAAAAGTAATTGTAGGGTAGCGGTCTAGTCCTTGGCGGGCGGGTGATGACGCGACACGCAAGGATGGGACCGCAGGAAGTTGTGCGCATGCGCGAGCAGCGTAATGCGCATCTGTGGAGCGGATCGGAGCGCGTTCCAGCAAGACGCCCGGCGCTCTTTTTGCCATAGTGTATTAAATAAAGAAATAAGCTCCCCACAAGAAACTACTGAGTCGGCCTCCTCATTTGGGTGATGTACTAACATCACAGTGGCGACGAGGATGGGATTGACGGAAGAAGGTGAAAGCCAAGAGGAAAGACATGTGTATGCAGAGGGAGAAGATCTGGAAGCTCCAAGGGTAGAGGAAGAGAGGGTCGAAAAGGACTTGACACCCCAGAGAATTGAACTGAGTCAGATGAGGAGCGGAATGTTGAGCCCGGTGAGAGATGGTGTCCGAGAAGCTTCTACCCCGGTAAGAAATACACGTGCAGGAAGAGATGGACACTGACACAATCATCAAGTTTCTCACCTCAGTGTTCATGAGAGAAGGAATCCCAAAGACGATCCTTAGTGACAATGGTTCGCAGTTCACATCGGAGAAGTGGAACAAGTACGCAGAAAGGAATAGAATCAAAGTGAAACACACATCAGTGTACCATCCTTCGAGCAACGGACAGGTGGAGAGATTTAATCGAGTCCTCATGGGGTCCATACAAGCCGCCATCATGAAGGGAAAGGATTGGGAGAAGGAAGTCCAAAGCATGTTATGGGCGTACAGGATTACCCCCACCTCTACAGGGTACAGCCCCTTCCAGCTCCTAAGCGGCAGGCACCCGTTCACGAAGGACAATGGGGTCTTGGAGAGAGAAGACCGTCACCAGCAAGTGGTCACCTGCTGTAGTCCAGCACAATCTCGAAAGAGCCCAAAAGGTATATACTGAACACTATAACAGGAGAAGAAATGTGAAGGAAGCGGCTTTGGAAAAAGGGGAACGGGTGAGAGTCAAGTTGGTTGTGCTGAAAAGGAAAGGAGAAAGCAAGTACAGCCCATCCATGCAAGTGGAGGAAGTATATGACAGAGCTGCGTTGCTCAGTGATGGTAATGTGTGGTCCCATGACCGCATGGCTAAAATTAACAAAATCCTACAGTGGCCTGAAGAAAAAGAGAAAAGTCAACAAGATCAAGGACTGAGTGGCACAGAGGAGAGATTGACGGAAGAAGGTGAAAGCCAAGAGGAAGGATATGTGTATGCAGAGGGAGAAGATCTGGAAGCTCCGAGGGTAGAGGAAGAGAGGGTCGAAAAGGACTTGACACCCTAGAGAAATGAACTGAGTCAGATGAGGAGCGGAATGTTGAGCCCGGTGAGAGATGGTGTCAGAGAAGCTTCTACCCCGGTAAGGCGTACACGTGCAGGGAGAGCGGTGGTCATACCCGCTGGTTTCAGAGACTTTGAATTGGGGGGGGGGGTTGTTGAAACAGTGGACTCTTAGTTTGTATTTTTGTGTGTATTATAAAAGGGAGATATGTAGTGTAGCGGTCTAGTCCTTGGCAGGCGCGTGATGACGCGACAAGCAAGGACGGGACCGCGGGAAGTAAATGCGCGAGCAGCGTAATGCGCATGAGCGGATCGGAGCGCGATCCAGCAAGACGCCCGGCGCTCTTTCTGCCATAGTGTATTAAATAAAGAAATAAGCTCCCCACAAGAAACTACTGAGTCTGCCTCCTCATTTAGGTGATGTACTAAAATCACAGTAATTAATTTCTGCTTTAAAATGCATTGTACAGAACATATCTTTATGATGGGGTGAAGAAGGAGGAGCCACTGGTGATAGAAGTTAGAGTGGTATGCGGGTATGCGATGGCTGCAGGGTATAGGTAAAGTGACAGCATTGCTTTGGGAGTGGACGATGAAGCCGAGATCTCAGGGGGTGTGTGAGCCGCTCATTTTAGCACAAGTCTGCTAAGAAGAAGGGTCGGCAGAGTTTATGCAGAGAATAAAAGCGGCAAAGGGGCTGCTGGTTTAAGAAGCTGGGAATCAGCTGTTCGGCGGAAGTGGTGGTGATTTTAGGATTGGCAGTCATGCAAAAGCTGGTGGTTTTAAGAGAGCAGGGAGGGGAGTTACTCTTTAGTGATCTGCTCAAGTGAAGGACAGGTGGCTTTCCGGTATCGGGTGGGAAGGTTTCTTTGGGGGCTCATGTAGCAGTGTTTACAGGTACCCGGGACAGGAGTGGGTGGTGGTGTGAGTGTAGTCAGGGGTGCTGGCCTCAGGTGTGCGCAGTCACTCGTTGTGCAGGGCTGCATGTGCGAGAGAGGAGCTCCTTCCGCAGAAGCCGCCCGTGCTGGGACTGGGAGGAGGAGTTTGCCTCCTGCGGCATGGAAGCCCTGCACCCGGATACAGCGCTGGCTGCTGACGCCGTCAGGCAGGGCCACGCTGTCTGCCGCTGCTGCTGCGGGGACGGGGCCAGCAGACACATGGCAGGCGCCGCACACACTCACTCACATAGCAGCCGCGCGGCGCGCGCCCCTCCCCCGGTACCTGGTGAAGCAGTAGTCGCAGTGGTTTCCCCGCTCGTTGTCTGTCAGCACATAGGTGTAGGCCGGGCAGGCGAAGACCAGCTCCCCGACCCTGAACCGCCGCAGAGCCCGCAGCCCCCGGCCCTTGCCCGGGCTGGTGAAGCTCTCCATGCCCTCAGGGGGCGGCGCCGCCTCGCTCTTCATCCTGGAGCCCGGACCGTGGCCTCTTTCCCCGGGGACTGTGCCTGCCTGTCTCTGTGCAGCGGTAGCTTGCCTGTTCGGCGCTGGGTCCCTGGGACGGGTTGTGCCTGCCTGCGCGGGCCCTCTGCCGGCCTGTGTGCAGGCTCTGTGCCTGCTCCCTCCAGGCCTCTGTCTCCGCCCTGGCCTGCTCTTGCAGCCTTGCCGAAGAAGCCGCTCTGCAGGCTGGTCTCTCTCCACGCACACACACAGGGGGTGGGGGCCGCTCCTCAGCCTCTTGCCGCCGCCGCTGCTGCTGCTGTCACACTTTGTATTGTCTCTTCCTGGCTCTGCCAGCTCCTCGAGGAGCTGCACTTTACGCGTTTTTTTCTTCCTTTGCTATTAATGGAGCCGCGTCACGCTTAGGGAAAAAAAATGCAAGACATACAAGGTAATGGTGACCTAAGTAGAGCTGCAGGCGGCCTGCCCCTCATAGCCCTCGTGTGGCCACCACAGCTGTGCAGAGTGACAACTGCTTGCAGGGACCCCTTGCATCTGCCTGCCGAGGGCAGCTAGGCCAACAGTTGCCTGCCACAATTAATGTAACAAGATTTCAAAACCAGAGAGTTTAAGAGATCCCGCGATACTGATTTGCAAGGATTATAATACATGATTGACTAGGAATTTACCTTTGCCAGAAACCACAGGTTGTTCCTTAAGTGCTTAAATGTGAGCAGCTCACCTGGTTCTGTCTTTTTTTTTAAGTCGCTTAATCACAAAAGAAGTCAAACGCAGTATAATGACTGTGCTTTGGCTTCGCCTCTTTGTTTTTATTTTACAGTCATTTGATTGGGGAGTTGAAGTGTCCTATCTAGGAAGCAGTTCAATTGCTCCTGACTGATAAAGTCAATAATAAAGGCTTCCTGTTTTCCATTTTTACACAATTTGTTTTACAAAAAAAATACAGACTTAGCCACTTATTATCCTGTCTTCATTTATTTTTAAATGTGGATAAAAATGACATTGAGTTGCTTTTTAGTGATTCTAAGTGATAAAGGAACAAATGATGGACAGAATGCTGAACAATGCGAATATTCATCCTCCTGCCTGGATCAAATCCATTGTTCTTTTGCTCACCACACCATCCCAGGTTGGACCCAGCCATATGCAAATCAATCTTGACAACAGTCTAGTCCAAACTGCCAAGCCAGGTCCTCCCTTGACTGGAAACAAGCATCGTGGGACAGGTTTAGGGGAAACAGCCCTCATCAGCCAGGCCAGCTTGAATCCAGTGGCGCAGTGAGCACTGGACACATGTCTGGGCATACCCTGCCAACTTAGGGCGACATGCCACCTCAGTTTGGACCCACCCATATGAAAATCAGTCCTTATGGGAACAATCCATCCCGAACTGCCAAGCCAGGTCCTCCCTGTGGGAAAACTAGCATCCTGGGACTGATTTCGGGGCATCACCCTCATCAGCCATGCTAACTTGAATTCAGTGGTGCCGTGAACATGGACCTCAGTTTTGGGCCTACCCTTACCACTGTATTTACTATGTTTGCCTCAAGTGGCCAATAGTATGCCCAGATGTGGGTCTTTTGCTCACTGTGCCACTGGATTCAAGCTAGCCTGTCTTATAAGGGGTGATACCCTGAAAGCCGTCCCAGAATGTCTGTTTCCGGTACAGGGAGGACCTGGCCTGGCAGTTCGGGCTTGCCTGTTCCCATGTGGAGCAGGGTCAAGACTGACTTGGTCCAAACTGGGGTGGCATAGTGAGAAAAAGAATGATGGATTAAACCCAGATCTCTTGACTGGGGGTGAGTGGTTGAAAAGTTTCAGCACTCCATCCATCATTTTGTTATATTTGCTAATTCTAAATGCTGTCAGCCATGACTGCTAGACCAATAGATGTGCAAATTGACAGATATCGGCTTGAAAAAACAGAAATGGGTTTTCATAAAGTGGCTTCAACAGCAGTGATTAGGCACAATGGTGATATTAAAATGTGCATGTTTCATATAAGCGGTACAAAAGGGGGTGATGATAGTCGGAGCATCTGAATCAATCAAACACCCACACCCAGTCAAAAGATCTGGGTTTAATCCATCACCGTTCTTTAGCCCACTCTGCCACCCACAAACTTCCGAGGACCGGTTTCTGGCATTCCAGCCGTCTTCAGCCCGGCTTGCTTGAATCCAGTGGCAAAGTGAGCAAGAGACTCACGTCTGAACATACCCTGCCAACTTATGCTCAGACGTGAGTCTCTTGCTCACTTTGCCACTGGATTCAAGCACGCCGGGCTGAAGACGGCTGGAATGCCAGAAACTGGTCCTCGGAAGCTTGTTTCCGGTCCAGGGAAGACATGGCTTAGCAGTTCGGGCTGGACTGTTCCCATGTGGCACAGGGTCAGACTGATTTGCATATAGCCATGTCTGAACTGGGGTGGCGGAGTGGGCTAAAGAACGGTGTTGGATTAAACCCAGATCTTTTGACTGGGTGTGAGTGTTTGATTGATTCAGATGCTCCGTCCATCACCACCCCCTTTTGTACCACTTTTGTTTCATATAAGTGCATTGATTCATCAGCTGTGGTTCATATTATTTCAAACTCTGTACGGCATTCAAGCATCAGTGCACGTTTTTCGGTTTAGAAAATGTGGAAATATTCTAGTTTCAGTAAACCCTATTAATAATGCAGATTTTGTGTCAAAGTAGAAAGGGCCGTGCAAGAGGTAATCCCACGACAAATACAATGGGAGGTTTTGTTTTGTAAATTGTGACGAATGCAATTGGAAGAGGTTTCCCATTGTGAACTCTGTTCAGGTAGAACAGGAAAGAGCTTTCCACTGAGAACTTAATCACAAACACATTTGGAAGGGGACTTTGGAGTTTTGGTAATGCTGCATTAACTGACAGTTTATCCTTTCCTATCTATATCTGTAACTCAAACCACTGGTGCTGGAACAATGTTTAGAGTGGGGGTTCTGCCACCCAATGTTAGATCACAAAAGTAATAGGTATTGTGCAAAAAATCAAAATTTCATTCAAAGACCAAGTGTAGCCTATGAGAGCGGTATGGGTGGTTAGTGTTAGGCGGTGCGTACCGTTGCTAATGTATCACTAAAGCATGGCGTGGTAGCGTGTTGTCATTTAAAGACAGTACAGTTTCTATTGAAAAGGCCACTAAATTTGCACAGACAAACAGTTTTAGTGATAAGGCTAAATAGTGCTTAAATGATAATCTATAGAGCACAGGTTTCAGTCATTGCTTATCCTACACACATCACCAAGTAAAGTGTCTTGATTTGTTTTGGTCCCATTACAATCTTTTTCCATCATACTTCAGTTTTAAAAATGTGCCTCATTTGTCTTTTCCTTACTGCTGAAACATTTTAAAATATTTATATAGTTAATTTACAAGTATTTAAATTGTGCTTTGTGTTAGACTCAAAATGACATCCTACATACAGCCTTCCATTTCACACACACTGTACCGGATCAAGATTGTCACTTAGATCCGTTTACAAAATCCTGTCACTTTGCACGCAAAGAGAGAAAAGTAAATATTACTTTTATAAGAACTGCTTGTTAAATTCCGACCCATGCATAAATCCCTTTTTTTTATGTATGGGTCAGAATAATTATCGGATGCATTAAATAACTCAACATTCATTACATTTTGGCATGTCATACCTGCTGAAATTATATGGGAAAAAAAATCATTAAGTATTTAATGTATCTTTTGGATTTTGGTGGGGTAAACACCAAAATCCGCATGGTATCGTTATTTACCAGGTTCGATAAATAGCAATTCTACTTGTTATCAGGCCCTAAGGTCCTAATTATGAGCTGCTCGGTAAATTCCGTGCTGTGCTTGAACCCCTGTTTATCCATTACGAGTTTTGTTTTATTTAATGCATCCGATAAGTATTGGATGCGTTAAATAACCTAACTTTAGTAACATTTTTGGCGGGTTAAACCTGCTGAAATGTAACAGGGGAAAACATTCAGCATTTATTGTATCATGCAGATTTTTGTGTGTTAAACACAAAAATTAGCATGATATTCTCCATATACCCGTAATAGGTGTTATTTATCGCACCAAGGGCCCGATGTAGGTAATTTTATTTTACCACTTCTTAAATACCGAATGATACGAATCGGTATTTAAGAAGTGGTAAAATAGAGGGGGGGGGGGGGGGGGGGGGATGTAGGTAATACAGAATCTGTAAATACCGAATCGTTAAGATTCGGTATTTACCGATTCTGTAAATACCGATTCGGTAATGCCCATTGATTCCTATGGGCATTGAAGTCCATAGGAATCAATGGGCATTACCGAATCGGTATTTACCGATTCGGTAAATACCGATTCCAGCAAGGGTGCAGGGGGTGTCAGTGTGACACCCTCTAGCACCCCAAATACAGGCATGTGTGCCATGTGGCACACAGACATGCCCTAAGGGCATGTCTGTCTGTCACATGGGATAGGTGTGCATGCACACATGTGCATGCACACCTGGATTCGGTATTTTACCACCCAATTGGATTGGGTGGTAAAATACCGAATCTGAAAGGCCTGTAGCACTGGAAACAGAGCTACCTACTTCAGGAATTTTCCGAATCGGTAAAATTACCGATTCGGTATTTTACAGAATCTGTAAATTTACCTAATCAATAAATTTACAGATTCTGTAAAATATAGCCCCCTACATCTCAATCACCAAATACAGGTCAGTAACGGCCGAATTCGGTATTTGGTGACCTACATCGGGCCCCATGGTATTGTTATTAGTCAGGGGTGATAAATAGCGGCTCATCTCTTAATTGGGTCCTAAACAGCAATTTTTCAGAAGACATAGCCTGATATTTGACCCTTGATTTTGAACACATTCTAAATGTGACCAGATGTAACAAACTTTACAGGTATCTTTCTTGATCATTCCCCTTCCGAACTACAACATGGTTCTTTTGGTGGTGCTGCACCACCTCCTGCACCCCTACTTCTAGTGCCTATGACCCAAACTTGTGTTGATTAATTCTCAGCACTGCAAAATAACTTCTATTGGTGTTTTCGTTGTCCCCAAAATGATACCTTTTTAAGCTTGATTGTGAGTTATTAAAAACTGGGTTTCTGGTTGGCAGAGGTATGCACCCTGTCCTAGCAGAAACCAGAATCTTAGGCAGGGTAAGTTTGATAAACACCATAAATTAGGGTGTGCACACTGTCTAATAGCTTGGCATGGAGCAGGCAGGCTTATCTTCAGAGCCAATGTGTAAAATATTTGTGCAACGCTTCAAACAGTAACACAATGGAAACTCCAGAAAAGATTCCACGCTATCTTAGAAAAATACATTTAGATTTTTATAAATAAAACAAGACAAAAACCCAATAAGTAGAAGTCAAGATATTAATTTGTAAAGATTAAAAGTAAAAAGTAGCGCTTTAAAGCAATAGGCGCCTATGGGGTTATCTGTTTGAGATGGCCTAGGGCAAAATAAAAGGTTCAGGCTGACTGCAAAGGAGCGTGCACTGAATGCAAGAGCCACGCTAGGCACACTGAACAAAAGTACCTTCATTCTGCTCGCAACAGCCAGGTACAGGCTTCAGCCAAGCGGTTTCAGGGTAATGCATTGATTTTCTCCACGCAGTCGATGGAGTACATCAATCATCTCTCATGCAGTGGTGGTGATGCAGCAGTTCCAATGTGTTGTTTCCGATGGCGATGCGCCAGTTCGAAGTGCGATGCACTGGTTTTGTTTGCTCAGCAGCGGGATGCGTTGATTCTGCCTCACGCAGCAGAGGATGTGTCTGTTCTGCTGGAGCAAGCACCTGGATCCACTTCCAATGGACCAGGCACTGGAGCAGAGGGTAAGTCTTTGATATCCCTGAGTCTTAAAACAGGAGGCAAACCATCATG
Source organism: Lissotriton vulgaris (assembly GCF_964263255.1). NCBI lineage: Eukaryota > Metazoa > Chordata > Amphibia > Caudata > Salamandridae > Lissotriton > Lissotriton vulgaris. The sequence goes on along the minus strand of NC_141694.1, from coordinate 1,686,924,272 downwards.
CTATTGGAGATCACACTGGGTTCAAGCAAAAGATAAGTTCTTTCTCAGAAGGCTGAGGGTAGCAGGCAGTAGGGCAGAACAGCAGAAACACATTTCTTTCAGAGCAGCAGTCCATCAGAGTGGGAGTCCTTTTAGCAGCACATCAGTCCTTTTCCTGGCAGGGTTTCTTTACAGGTCCAGAAGTGTCTGACTTGGTGTGGTCAAAGACTCAGCATTTATATCCAGTTGTACCTTTGAAGTGGAGGTGACTTCAAAGAGGGGCTTTGAAGTGCACAGAGGTCCTCCCTTCCAGCTCTGGCATCAGATTTAATACAGAGGGTTATGTAGCCCTTTGTGTGGGGATATTCATGCGTGTCAGCTGATCCCTCTCAACCCATCCTACCCAGGATGACCCCTCAGGATGTGAATGTCCACTCAGACACACCTACCCTTCCTTTGTGTGTGGCTGTCTAGAGGCATTTCACAAAGTCCAGCTGTCACCCTCCCCAGACGTGTATTGGAGACAGGCTGCAGACACACAGAGCTACGAGCAAAGAAATGCCATCTTTCTAAAAGTGACATTTCTAAAATAGTAAGGAAAATAACTTGGCCAGCAAAGAGGAGCTACTACTTCTCAATCAGGAATTACAGCTTATAAGTTTAATAAGGAATTCCCAATGTCAACCTATGAGGAGGGTAGGACTCATAATATTGAAAAACAAATCTGTGTGCTTTTCACTACCAGCAAGTGCAAAGCACCCTACCCTATGGGCTACCAGATACCTACCTTAGTGGAGACTTAGCTGGAATAAATGGCACTTTAAGGCTTGGCAAGGGGCTTTAAATGGCAAGTGGATATGGTGTCCACTGCACACACAGACTCTGCAGTGGCAGGCCTGACAAATGTTTGAAGTGATACTTGTGTGGGAGGCACAATCAGTGCTGCATGCCTACTAGTAGTAGGGCGGTCTTTAGAGCAGTGCAACTGGTGCGGCAGTACAGGGCGCTGACCTGTGCAGGGGGGCGCTGTGTCCTCAGGGGGCACTGTGGTTAACAATATCTTATGATAGGAGAGATGTGGGGCATATTTGCAGGTGGTAGTAAGAGAATTCAAAGAGGCGCTCAAGGGATGTGGGGGTGCCAAAAGTGAATGTCGCACCAGGTGTTACTAGCGCTAAAGCCGGCCTTGACTAGTAGCATTTATTTTAAAGGCCCTGAGTACAGGTAGTGCACACCACTAGGGACTTCTATATAAATTCAATATGCCAATTGTGGATAAGTCAATTAAACAATGTTTTTGGGGACAAGCACACACACTTTAGCACTGGCTGGCAGTGATAAAGTGCTGAAAGTCCAAGGGCCAACAAAAATAAATCATCAAAAATGTGAGGCAAATGGGCAATAAGGTTGGGGGAAAACGACCCTAAGGCTGTCAGGTCCAACAGTCATAATTTATGTCTTACTTCCTAATGCAAAACAGCAACACATTGTTCCCCAATATTTATGATTAATCCTGAAAAACTGTCTTTCCTGGTGGACATAAACAATGCAAATGTATCAACTTTTTTATTTCTACTACGAATTGGAGTTCCCGAATACACACAACTTGATGAACTTATGGTTTTGGCTGTATTCTTTATTTCCATGAAAAAAAGTGGTCTAAATCCTCAATACAAAATAAATAATCTTTTACGCCATGCTGATTTCACTCAACATTAATATTCACTTGAAAAACAAAGACAGTTTGCTCATACTAACACTTTTCTCCATGAATAAAATATGGGCTATAATAACCACACACACGGACCTCAGTCTGCCTGTATAACAGACTCCATACACAGTTCCTCTTCCCTAATGCTCCATGTAAGCCCCTTCAAGTACACAGATCTTTTATGAAAAAAGACTCAAAAGTGTTCATTAGAGGAGTTAAATTGCATGGTATCAAAGCACATATGCGCTCTCGGTAAACAACAGCAAACACAGAACTGTATCTAGACAACAAAGACAAGAATGCTGGCATATGTAAATGGTGTAACGTAAACAAAGTCCTTTGGCACATAAGGTTACACTGCGGTTCTTAGTGACATGCACCGTTGACTGGCACTAGTGACACAATGCACATACATAGGCATTAAGTGCAGGTGTCTTGGCAAGTACTTGGACTAACTAACTTTCACAGGTTTAATGGGGTAGATGTTGATGTGCCTTGGCAACCCTTAAGCAGGAGATGATCCAGTGTTCACATGCTGCCTTGTCTCTAGGACCTAGAGCAGTGATGAGTTAGTGAGCAGTATCCATGATAGGTATCAGAACATACCTCAGTTGTCCAAGGGTGGAAGTAATTGGGCTATTAGCTGAGGGAGTTGGAATCCCCACTCACATAATAACACAATCTTTGTTATGGTAAACCACAAAAAGCCACTAAATTAACCTGTGCGTAACCATCTGGTAGCTTGGCACAAAAGCAGTCAGGCTTAACTTAGAGGCAATATGTATAGTAATAAAGGGAAAACGGATCACAAGAAAATTCCAAACCAGGAAAATAGAGCAAATTACAATATATAAAATAACACAACAATGACTAAAATCCAATCAGTAGAACTAGTGATATGAGTTTTTAAAGGTTTAGTTGAAAATACCGCTAAGAAGCCTAAAGCGCCACTCGTGGTTTTTTGGTCATTGTGGACCAGGGGAAGGACACCAGTTCAGGTCGACTGCAATGGAGCACTGGTCAGATACAGTGACCAGATTAGTCCAGCTGAAGAGTTACGTTCTTTGGTCCTGCTCAAAGAGTGCTACTATCATTGGCAGGGGTTACTAGAAGGACATTGTTGGTGCGAGGGAAGGTCAGTGTCATGGATAGTCGCTGTTGTAGAGCTGGTCCACACTGGAGCTTCGCGTTGGCAGTCAGCGTACGTTGGGACTGTTGGCACGAAGTGCAGGTCTAGTGTTTGTGATGAGGCGGACGATCTCTATTACCGCGAAGAGCAGGATCAACTGGAGCTTCAAATTGGTGGACGTCCTGTCAAGTGATATCTACGCCATCTTCGCTCTCTGAACTACCCTTTTGATGTTCCCCATGAATCTCTCCACCATTCCATTCGCCTGAGACCATAGGGGAGTTATCTTCCTGTGGTTTATCCCTAGGTAGGCCATGAATTTGTGGAATTCTTCTCCTGAGAATACAGGACCATTGTCTGTTTTCAGTGTATCCGGTGAGCCCCAGGCTGCAAATATGTCATCTAATATTGGTAGGGTTGCTGTTGCTGATGTTGATGACACCTGTCGCACTATAGGAAATCGCGAGTACTCATCCATGACTACAAACAAATAAGTGCCTGTGCCCAGCGGCCGGAAGAAATCAGCTGCCAATGTTGTCCACACCGTTCTTGGCAGTTCGGACATCTGCAGTGGTTTATGCCTGGCTGGTGATCCGGACACTTGACAGAGGTGTCATGTTGCGATTGTGTTTCCCACCATGTGGTCCAGGCCAGGGAACCATACTTTCTCTCTTAACAGTTTCTTAGTTGCCACTATGCCTTGGTGTGATTAATGAGCCAGACTTACCAGGTGCCGCCTGAGTGAACTTGGTATCACTATTCTTGTCCCCCCATCAGTATTCCTGTGTCCGTTTCAGACAGTTCTTCATGTATCTTTTTTAGAGCCAATACTTCTTCCTTGCATACTCCTTCTCCCCATGTGCAGTTATTGTTGATGTGTCTCCATCTCTGCCTTCTCATTGTCTCCACGGCCATTTGCATCATGGCAACTTGCTTATGTTCCATGGCTAGCTCCGTCAGTGTTATCGGTGCCGGGGTGCTCTGCTTTAGAATAAAATGTTGGTATTCCTCTGCCACTGATGTCGTCTCTTGTGCCTGCGGCAGTGGGTGTCTCGACATGTAGTTCGCTGGGTTGTGCTCTTTCTCTGGCTTGTGTACAATCGTGAAATCATAGTCCATCAGCATTATGTTCCAGCGCTCAATCCGTGGTGGCATTTTGGCTGCCAAACTGCCATAGATCGTTACCAGTGCCTGGTGGTCAGTTATGATGGTGAATGGCTTCCCGTAGATGAACATGTGATAGTGTTCACATGCCCATACCACTGCCAGGCTTTCTTTTTTCGATTGCGAGAATGTCTTCTCATTGTCTGTTAAGCTTTTACTTGCATATGTGACGACTTTCCTTGGTGAGTCTCTTCCTGGCAGGTGTTGCGCTAGTATTGCCCCTAACCCTACTGGGCTGGCGTCTACTGTCAGTACAGTGCACAGTTGCGGGTCAAAGTAAGCGAGATGTTCCACCGTCATCACTGCTTTTCTGATTTCCTCGAATGCCTTGTTGTATTCCTGAGACCAGACGAATTTCTGTCCTTGTTTGGTCAGCTCTCTTAGCGGTGTGCTTACTGGGGCGAAATCTTGTATATATCGAGCACAGTAGCTGGCAAGACCTAGAAATGATCTCACTTCTGAAACATCCGTCGGAGGTTTTGCGCTCTTCCGCGTTTCTACTTTGCTGGGGTCTGGCCTCATCCCTTGCTTGGAGAAAATCAGCTCGCATTTGTCTCCATTCAACGTTAGGCCTGCTTGCTCCAGCAGTGAGCACACTTGACGCAGAGCAGTGTCATGTTCTTTATCTGTTTTTCCAAATACCAAAATGTCATCGCTGTAGTTTAGGCTGTTCTGTACCGGCCTTATCACCTGCCTGATTGTCTCCTGGAAAATCTCTGCAGCTGATGATATTCCGAAACTCAACCGCTTGTACCTGAACAGACCCAGGTGTGTGGAGAATGTTGTGATGTATCGGACCCTTCAGTATGGCTGGGTATTCTTGTAGAATGTTCTCCGTTTCTGACATGTGTTACGTCAATGCTAGTAGCCCCATCACCTGCGCCGTCACATTGCTTAGCAGGCATGGTGCTGGGATATCACCCTTGAGTACTTGTATTTCTTCTTGGTGCGACCTGCCTTTGTATGTCAATGTCTCCGTGAATTTTCCAAAGTTTCTACTGGCCTCTTGGAGCCCCACGTGAACACCTCTACGGTCGACGGCGATAGCTGTGGTTTCGCTTTCATTTTCTGGTATTCTGATATGCAGATGATGTTGCATGTGGCTCCACTGTCAAGTACGAACTTAGCTTCGTGTCTCCCCACCTCAATGTCCAAAGTGGCTGTTTTCTTTATTTGCTGCTTCTCCACGAGATGAATGTGCTCTGTCCTTTTGTCTTCCTTGGGTGCGCCTGTCATCAGATATAGTCTCTCTTCTCTCGCAGGTGCTGCTGTCTCTTCGGACTCGTCTGAGGAACTGCGATTTGCTGTTTCTATGTATCGTGCATACTTGTTGCTGGTCATCCGTGGTCTTATTGTTCTGCCTCTCTCACTTCTGAACTGTCTGGTCATGCACGTACTAGAGAAGTGATTGTCCCTGTTACATTTCCTGCACTTCTGGCCCATTGCTGGGCAGGCACCAACATATGGGAATTCGAGGCCACATCGGTAACACGTTTGGTCTCCCTTCTTTGGTGGTACTGGCGTCTGGAATTCTTTTTTTTAAAAATTCCCAGTGACACGATGTGCTACCACTACTCTCTTTTCTTTTCCTATCTCCATCTGCTTGGCATGTGCTGTGGCCCTTGCTTCCGTGCGAGCCATCGTCAATATGTTTTCCAGCGTCGTTGGTTCCTGCAGGATGCGTTTTCAGATCTCCACTGATTGACAACCTTCGATGATGCACAACCTTATTGCTTGCTCATTGCCAAATTTGTCGAACTCGCAGTATGCGACCAGTTTTCTCGTCGCAAAGTCGTCTAAGCTCTCTTCCCCTTGATGGCATGCCGTGTTGAATGTGTACCTCTCAAAATCAACATTGCGTTGAGGGTTAATTTCTCTGTGAGACACTTCATCACTCCCTTGTAATCCGCTGTTTGAACGGCGGAGAATGTTAACAATAGAGCTTCTATTTCATCCCTGCGAGATTTAGAAGCAGGTGCAATTGCTTGCTGTCAGGGACGTCCGTCGCACTCATGTAGCGTTCACATTTTCTTATCCATCTTTCCCACCGGATGCCGGCCTGTGGCTCCGATAGGCTGAATGGTAATGGCCTGCGAAAGATTGCTTGCGTGCTTTGCTTTTCATCATTGTCGCTCATCTTTCCAGTGGCACTCTTTTCCCTTCTTCCTCTTTTATTTACTTTATTTCTTCAATGCTTGTTTTTATTCTCCTTTTCCCTTGGCACTCTCTTTCCTTCTTCCTCTTATATTTACTTTATTTCTTCAATTATTTCTTTTTTTTTTCTTTTTTCTTTTATTCTTCTTTGTCGTGCCTTTGTTTTTCTTATGTTTTTGCTTTATTTGGTCCCTTTTTCTCTCTTTTACTGCCTCCCTATGTGGTTCAATGGGCGCCTGACTTTAAAATGGCCGCCACTGATTCCTTTATTCTCATTGGCTCAATTGCCTGACCCAGAGATGGCCACCGTAGTTGTCAGACTCCACGCTGCCGAATCCGTCTGATGCACATATGACTCCACCTCCCGATCTCACCAACACGCTAGTAATAGCAACACAGCGTGTTCGAGTGATAGGGCGAGGGAAAAAAAACAGGAAACAAAACAAGGAAGGGACGGAAGGGGACTGCAGGGAAGGGACAGCTGGAAAACAAGAAAACATTCATACAGGTTATTCGTATTCACCTTGAAACCCTACACTCATTATAGTCTCACTAAGTAAGCGTAATGTAAATGTGTTGTATTTGTATAGCGCGAACAGTAACCCGGAGGCATCCCGGCGCTTGTACTCCTACCACAAGGGAACCCCTCCTGGCTTTTCCTTGTGAGGTATCCACTCCTGGGCATCCCATGGTGAAACCAGGCATCCCTTGTGCATCGGGGGCCGTTGTGGAGACTAAGCAAGCTATTGCCCAGAGTTGCAGCGTGGGGCCCATGCTTAGATTCAGCACTGAGGCGAGCTGAATTTAAGCCCGATCCCGCCGAGGCGGGAATCGAACCCTGGTCCCTGGCCAGCATTCTGCATCAAGGTCTGCCGCTCTAACCATTGAGCCACACTTCTCCACGTAATGGTTCACCTTTATGAAAAGAAGATTGCTCCTCCTCCTCCCTGTTTCCTGAAATGTTGATGTACTTCACACTAGTCCCTATGGAACACAAACACAGTTATTGTCTCGCCTTTTACCAGAACCAATATACAGTACTATATATTAGTGTGGACCTACCCTGCCTTGTGTTGAATAGTGTTCAAATTATAATCCTGTGAATAACCACAAAATCCTATGTGAATTCAGCAACAATTCTCTTCTTTGAATAAGTATGTTCACATATATACAATACTCTCAATATGATTCATGAAGGACACGGTAAGACGTAGCCTCCTACTACTGTCTTCCGCTCTCTAGTTCGCACTCAGCGTTCCTTTATAATCTCCACTCCAAATACGGAAAGGTGTAGGATCTCCCCCCACTACCTTCCGCTTTGGCACTTGCTGAGATAAGCACTAGTGACTTTCTTCGTAACGGAAGTACGCAGAAAGTATAATCCGCTGTACTCCGTTCTCACAATAAAGGCAAAATCCTTCCAAATCAACAAAAACAGTTCAGGCGCCTTGCTTCCCTATGCCCTTGATCCAGGCCGCCTTTCTTATATACAAATCAGCGTTTGGCAACTAACGCGTTAAACCTCACGCGTCTTTCAACTAAACTCACGGTACTGTCGCCGCTTATTCCCGGTTTCTTCGTTGTCCGGTCTTCTCTGTCGCCCGCCTTCGATTCCTTGCACACCTCGTCACTCCAGCGAGGTAACGATATCCAGGAAGCGCTGACCTCGCGCTACCGGGAGTAAACAGGAAGCGCGGTCCTCGCGCTACGGGGATAACAAATGTCTTTGATCCAAAAGGCGCTTAACTAATCTCTTAGCGCAAACGTGCCAAAAGTCAAATCCAAAACCAATTCCTCCTCAGAAGGATTACAAGACAGTACTCCTCTCCAGTCTCTCCCAAACACGGGAGAATACACAAAATCACGAACAACGTGATGAGGGGCCACCCTGCTTTTATGGTGCCCCGCCCCCACACTAGAGTTCTGGGAGATGTAGTTCAGGTTTTAGGTGGCGCAGCTTGGCAAAGCCTGACAGAATGTCCCCCTTCCTAGCGCCTTCTAGGGCCCGGCTTATTTGGAAATCTCCTGTGGAAAGAACGCACAACAGCAGGAGCATGCACATCCGTGCTCCGCTCCCAAGAGTCATCTTCAGCAGAATACCCCTTCCAGGACACCAGGTATTTCAGCTCTCCCCGACACCACTTGGCGTCCCTGATACTCCTCACTTCATACTCCATACCACCATCACACAACACTGGCGGAGGGGCTACTCTGCGTGAAGTAAGGGCAGGTTTCAACAATTGAACATGGAATACTGGGTGTATGCGCATCGACCCTGGCAACTTCAACTTATAGGTCACGGGGTTCACCTGTCTCACTATGGTGTATGGGCCTATATATCTTGGATGGAACACGCTGCGCAATTTAAACCTGATGTTCTTAGTAGACAGCCATACCTTATCCCCCACCACGTATTGGCGACTCTCTATCCGATGACGATCCTCCCACTTTTTGTACACCTCCTTTGCTTTGTTCAAATGTACCTGCACACCCTTATGGACCCTTCTCAGCATCAAGATTCTTTCTCTCACCGCAGGCTGGTCGCTAAGATCAGCGGGTATGTCAACCGGCAAAGTATTAGCATCAAAACCATAATTGGCTTTGAATGGTGACATTCCCGTTGAACTATGCCATGCGTTATTATAGGCCAGTTCTGCCATCCATAACAGATCCACCCAAGACTCATGAGCTTCTTTAGAATAGCATCTCAAATATTTCTTTAACGTCTGGTTCAAACGCTCTGTCTGCCCGTCAGTCTGTGGGTGAAAACTGGTGGATAAGTTGGACTCTATATTCAGGGCACGACACCACATGCGCCAGAAACGTGCAATAAACTGCGGCCCTCTGTCGGACACGATAACCCTAGGAATGCTGTGTAACCTGACCACATTACTAGCTAACAATTGAGCCGTTTGACTGGCATTCGGGAGTGTCTTACAAGGGATAAAGTATCCCATCTTGGTGAGGCTATCTATCACTACCAACACGGCTGAATAGCCCTTATCCCTTGGAAGACCCGACACAAAATCCAAACTGATGTGCTGCCATGGTTGACTGGGGGTAGGCATGGGCATAAGTTTCCCTGCTTTCTTGGTGGTTATACCCTTGGCTCTAGCACACACCTCACAACGAGCCACCCACTCTGAAACATCCTTACTCAGGGTAGCCCACCAGAAATGTCTTTTGACCGTATCGAGAGTTTTACGTATACCAGGGTGTCCTAACAGTTCCCCTTCATGACACCAACCAATAGCTTTCTTCTGCAAAGGAATAGTGGGTAAATACAACTTTCCCTGAAAGAATGGCAACCCGTCTCTCAATTTGCAATCCAGTCTGTCATGCGCCCATGACCCCCATCCACCCGGATAATGATGGTTCCTCACCTCATCCAAAAAGGATTCAGCCCTCACCACACACAGAACCTTCCCTGTTGGAATGATTGCCTGTTTCTCGTCCACGCATTCCACTGGCATGGTTTGTCTAGATAGGGCATCTGCCTTCCTATTCTCAGACCCCGGGCGGAAGGTGACCACAAAATTAAACTCTGCAAAAAAGAGAGTCCATCTCATCTGTCTTGCTGTCAAGTGTCTAGCTGAGGACATAAATTGCAAATTTCTGTGGTCGGTGTACACCGTAATGGTGTGCAGGGCCCCCCATAGATAGTGCCTCCATTCCTGAAAAGCTCTCTTAATTGAAAGCAATTCCTTTTCGGCAATGGTGTAATTGAGTTCAGCCGGACTCAATTTCTTTGACAGGAAGGCCACTGGGTGCAACTGACCTGTACTACTGTCCCTCTGAGATAGTACTGCCCCGATTGCTTCGTCCGAAGCGTCCGCCTCAACCACAAAAGGGTGTTCTAAATTGGGATGTGACAGCACTGAGGCAGAGATGAAAGAAGATTTAAGAGTTTGAAATGACTCCCCTGCAGCAGTAGTCCACTTGAAAGGAACCCCTTTTTTCAATAGTTTTGTAATGGGCACTGCCAGCAAGGAGAAATGCAAAATGAAGCGCCGGTAGTAGTTAGCGAAGCCCAGAAAACTCTGGACCTCCTTCACGTTCTTCGGTACTGGCCAGTCTCTCACTGCCTCCACCTTGCGCTCAGACATTTGCAACCCCGAGGGACTGATCATCACCCCCAGAAACTCCACACTGTACACACCAAACTCACATTTACTGAGTTTAACAAAAAGGCTATGTTCCCTCAGTTTCATCAATACCTTGCTGACCTGTTCCACATGACAACCTTCATCCATAGAGTACACCAGGATGTCATCTATGTACACTACAACGAATAGGTCAATGTACTCCTTCAAGACGTCATTGATCAGAAATTGAAAAGCCGCAGGGGCATTACACAGCCCAAAGGGCATGACTAGATATTCATATAGGCCATACCGCGTCTTGAATGCCGTCTTCCACTCATCCCCCTCGCGCACCCTGACCAAGTGATAGGCTCCTCGCAAATCCAAGCGAGTATAGATCACTGCCTCCCTCACTTGATCAATCAGTACCGTAATGAGGGGGAGAGGGTAACGGTTACGAATGGTGTTTTTATTCAAGACGCGGTAGTCCACACATGCCCTCAGATCACCATTCGCTTTCGCTATAAAGAAAAGAGGAGAAGCTGCAGGGGAACGGGATGGTCTTATAAAGCCTATACTTTCATAATGATCGATGTATTCCTTTAAGTGCACAGTTTCAGGAACAGATAAGGCATACACACGGCACGTAGGAATCACTGCCCCATCAATCAAATCAATCCGGCAGTCATAAGGTCTATGTGGTGGCAACTCCTCAGCTCTGCTTTCACTAAATACGTCCCGAAATGCTTCATATTGTTTCGGGAGATTCACCTCCTTCTCAGCGGCTGTAGCTACCATAAACTGCAAGGCCAACACCGCTACAGGGGAGGACACATACGGTACCAGATGTTCCTTGCAAAACCCAGAAGAAAAATGCACCGTGCGAGATTTCCAATCGATGGTAGGGTTGTGGAATGTAAACCATGGCATCCCTAGAATTATCTCATACTGAGGAGCCTCTATAATGTTCAACTCCACCTTTTCCACATGCCACCTCAATAGACAACTCTACCTCAGCTGTTTTTTCCGTTATCAGACCTGATTTAATTGGCTGTCCATCTACAGCTAAGACCTCCTCTGGATTGCCTCTTGGTACTCTAGGAATCATCAAACGAGACACCAACCCATTGTCAATAAAATTTCCGGTGGCCCCGGAGTCCAGCATGACCATTACTTGATGGGATTTATTTTCGCACTCCAAAGTCATGACCAATACCAGATGGGATTCAGTTTCTCCTATGCCCGAGGAGGATAATGATGTAAGCTTCCAATCGGGGTTCTCCTCTTTAGTTGGCAACGGTACCGAACCCTCATCGCTCTCTCTGGCAGTATTAGAAACAGCTACCCTTTGATTCTTGTTCCAAGTGTTCGAAGTTTTGGGTTTGGAAGGGCACTCTCTTACATAGTGACCCTTCTTCCCACAATACATACAGAGGCCTTTTACCCTCCTACTCTCTCTTTCGGTTTTGGACAAAGGGGGTCGAATAGCTCCTATCTCCATAGGCTCTGTCCCTGCTTCGGCGGAACCCAAAGCTCTAGTAGGAAAACTCACATTACGGGTATATCCCCTGTCCCATTTTCTTCGATCCCCGCTCCGCTCAGTTAGCCTACCATCCAACCTCATGACCAGATTCACCATATCTACACATGTCGTGGGTTGAGGATCTACATGTGCCACAGCGTCTTTCAATTCCTCCCGCAAACCCTGATAAAACAGAGTCATTCTTTTGCCCTCCGGCCATTCAGTTTCAGCAATCAAACGATTAAACGTAGTTAGGTAAGTAATCAAATCACTCCTACCCTGCCGCAGGGACAACAACTCCTTATCCGCACTGAAATTTGTGGCCCTCCTGTCAAAGACTTTTTCGAATTCTTCTCTGAATGCTGTCCAATTGGATAACATGGCATCGTCTCGTTTTATTAGAGGGACTGCCCAATTGGCAGCATCTCCCACCAAATAAGATATGGCAAACGCTACCCTAGAATGGTTATTGGGAAATGAGGCAGGTTTACAAGTAAAATGAAGCATAATTTGCGTCATGAAGGCCTGCGTTTTACTAGGATCCCCCCCATACCTCTCAGGGGTGGCTAACGGGATAGGAGGGGGAACCGTAACCTGAATCTGCGAAGGACCCGTAGAAAAAGGGTTCTTGGATAATTGTTCTACCCTATCCTTAAGCAGAACAGCCTCTGCCTTTGACGCAGCCAGTTCCTGTTGAACCACAACCAAAGCCCTTAACACATCATCCAAGGTGGCCATATGTACTCCAAACCGACCCGGCAGTATGCAATTCGTGGGTTCGTGATTCTGTCAGACTCCACGCTGCCGAATCCGTCTGATGCACATATGACTCCACCTCCCGATCTCACCAACACGCTAGTAATAGCAACACAGCGTGTTCGAGTGATAGGGCGAGGGAAAAAAAACAGGAAACAAAACAAGGAAGGGACGGAAGGGGACTGCAGGGAAGGGACAGCTGGAAAACAAGAAAACATTCATACAGGTTATTCGTATTCACCTTGAAACCCTACACTCATTATAGTCTCACCAAGTAAGCGTAATGGTTCACCTTCATGAAAAGAAGATTGCTTCTCCTCCTCCCTGTTTCCTGAAATGTTGATGTACTTCACACTAGTCCCTATGGAACACAAACACAGTTATTGTCTCGCCTTTTACCAGAACCAATATACAGTACTATATATTAGTGTGGACCTACCCTGCCTTGTGTTGAATAGTGTTCAAATTATAATCCTGTGAATAACCCCAAAATCCTATGTGAATTCAGCAACAATTCTCTTCTTTGAATAAGTATGTTCACATATATACAATACTCTCAATATGATTCATGAAGGACACGGTAAGATGTAGCCTCCTACTACTGTCTTCCGCTCTCTAGTTCGCACTCAGCGTTCCTTTATAATCTCCACTCCAAATACGGAAAGGTGTAGGATCTCCCCCCACTACCTTCCGCTTTGGCACTTGCTGAGATAAGCACTAGTGACTTTCTTCGTAACGGAAGTACGCAGAAAGTATAATCCGCTGTACTCCGTTCTCACAATAAAGGCAAAATCCTTCCAAATCAACAAAAACAGTTCAGGCGCCTTGCTTCCCTATGCCCTTGATCCAGGCCGCCTTTCTTATATACAAATCAGCGTTTGGCAACTAACGCGTTAAACCTCACGCGTCTTTCAACTAAACTCACGGTACTGTCGCCGCTTATTCCCGGTTTCTTTGTTGTCCGGTCTTCTCTGTCGCTCGCCTTCAATTCCTTACACACCTCGTCACTCCAGCGAGGTAACGATATCCAGGAAGCGCTGACCTCGCGCTACCGGGAGTAAACAGGAAGCGCGGTCCTCGCGCTACGGGGATAACAAATGTCTTTGATCCAAAAGGCGCTTAACTAATCTCTTAGCGCAAACGCGCCAAAAGTCAAATCCAAAACCAATTCCTCCTCAGAAGGATTACAAGACAGTACTCCTCTCCAGTCTCTCCCAAACACTGGAGAATACACAAAATCACGAACAACGTGATGAGGGGCCGCCCTGCTTTTATGGTGCCCCGCCCCCACACTAGAGTTCTGGGAGATGTAGTTCAGGTTTTAGGTGGCGCAGCTTGGCAAAGCCTGACAGTAGTCTTGCAATGTTTCTGTACTCTCTCTCTTTGCCTGACCCTTTAAAATGGCAACCGCTCAATCTCGCTCCTGATTGGTCCAATCTGCCTGTTTCCAAGATGGCCGCCTTGCTCTCGCGAGAGTTCCTTTGCTTCGCGCGTCTTTCTTGTATTTGGACTGCAGGTACGATCGCTTGCAGGCACTTGTATGCGCTTGTCCTCGCTTTGCGCTTTCTATTGTTTGGTGCTATTTTCGGGCACTTTTACTCTTCTGTCACCGTGTTTGGCCTCATTTCTTACCGCTTTCCAGGCGGTCGGCTGGGTTTCCTCATCTAGGACCAGGGTGGGCTCCTGGATCCGTTTTTCAGTGCCGGTCAGCTCGTGTTCCACTTCTTTCTTCTCCTCTGGCCAGCGGACTAGGGTGGGCTCCTGGCTCCATCGTTTGGCGTTTCTGGATTCCGGTGCACATGTCGATCTCCTCTTTCGGTGATGATCGCCAAATGAGGATCCCGCCTCGCCACCAGTTGTCGCATCCCACAAACCGACAAAGGACACAGGACACCAGTAAGCTGTTTGTAGCTTCTTTATTCTTGTTCCTGCGGGCCGAGCTGGTCACATACACATCTGCTTCCTCTCCGCTATCCCCTGGAAAAAACCCCGTACCCACACCCCTTGACCGGATGTGGTGTCCGGTTCCCCCTGCCCCTTTTGTCCGTGGCAGGGTCCTAGTGCCCTTCCCCAGGTCACTACAGGGGTCAGCGCCAGTTGGTGATGTGCAGTTGCTGGGAGGCCTCAGGAGGCTTGTTGTGTCCGTGTAGCTCAAACAGGAGGTCAGCCAACTGACACCCGGAGTGACTTGTGGAGAGCCTGGGTTCAAGGCAAGCAGGTCCAACCTTCCTTCTTCAGAGAGCAGAGAGGTCCTTCTTCTGAGTCTTCCACGGGTCCAGGAGTGTTCTGATGAGAGATTCTTAAGGTCCCACTTTTATACTGGTGCCAGCCTTTGTGTGGGGAATTTCCTCCCGACCCCCCAAAACTGGTTCTGGGCAATTCTTCCCCACCCCTGGTCCCAAACTGTCTGGAGTTACAAAGGCAAGGGGAGGCCTGTTGAAGTGTAATCTGCCCAGGGCACATCTCCTCACGAGCCATCTTGTCACAAAGACGCTCTCCCTCCACACCTAAACTTCTTTTGATCAATGTTTAGGAGCACTACACAACCCTCACCACACAGTCATGTGAACCAGGACACTGGCAAAAAGGCACAGTTGGTTTCTAGAGTGATGATTTACAAGAGGGTGACAATGGTGCCCCCATCTGCTGCACTGCTGAAATGAGGAAACTTTCCTCATAAAGTGAACCACATTTTTTATTATTTGGTTAAATAATAAAAAATGTGAGTCACTTTTTTTTTTGTCAAATCTGTTTATTAGCATTTTAGATTTTCATAGTACAGTACGAACTTCAACTATTTCATCACAGCTATCTGGGCATGACAATTAAACAGTAATATACATCATATCCTTTCAATCAGAGCCACAATGTCACAGTTGTGGCGTCTCACAAGCAGGAGAGAATCGCTCAAAGCTGGCTAGAATGTGGGGTGCCAAGTGCGCAAACTCCATATTAGTCCATGACTGTCCACTCGTTGAGCCTTATATATTAGCAGGCTTTTGGGTGGACCCACCCCCCAGTTTGGACTGACATACAAAAATGACATTTATATAACAACTGTAAGTAAACTCAAACAACAGCGGCAAAACCACAGGTACATATTCATTCTAATCCCCTTCCCACCCCTCCCCCCAGCACGCACCCACGCACCCCAGCCACAACTGGGACTTATTGATCAGCTCAGGTGTGAGATAGGCTCTGTGAACAACATAAAGTTGTATCTGGAGAAAGCGCATATTTCTGGGGATGTATACCCGACTCTTAAGTATTCTCTCCCAATCCTTATCAGATAGCAACCGTCCCACATCACGCTCCTATTTACCTTTAATTGGGGTCAAACTAGTCTATGTGTGCGCCCGTAGCGGACCAGATGTTTGCCCCTCCACATGACGTGTAGGTGCTGCATGGTTAAATGCTGTTCAGGCTCCGTCGCCACATCCCCCCACCTGGCCGCCAGCTTCGCTACGAGAGAGCGGTGTAGCAGGAACCCCCCGGGCAGAAGCCCGTCCTCAGAGACCATCGTCTCATAAGGCACTAGCGCTCCGTCTCTGTAGAGGTCGCCCAGTGTCTGGTCGTCTGCCTCCCTCCACTGCTCTAACATGGGAGGCGTGAGGACCCCTCACCACCCGGGGAACCCTCCAGAGGTATAGAAGGTGCGTACGGGAGCACCTTTCGTGTGAGGAACAGGACTCTGCGGAAGCGTAGCGGAGTGGATCGCTCAGGCGCAGCCAATGGGTGAAAAAGTTTGGTGACTCGTTCCAGCGAGTACGACGGCTCTGTTGTAGCAGTATAATCCCTTCCCCTATCCCCCAAACAGCGGGCGATCCATTGGAACTGCGCTGCCAGGTAGTAGTGTTCGAAGCAAGGGGTGGCCAGCCCTCCCCTGTCCGTTGGCAGGAATAATTTCACCAGCGGCAGTCGGTGCCAGGACGTACCCCAGATAAAGTCCCGCAGGACCGCCTTAAGCGTCGAAAAGAAAGAGGCCAGGATAAAGAGAGGAAGATTAACGAAATAGTACAGGAGTCAGGGGGAGCATGATCATTTTAGCAAGGGCCACTCTGCCTGTCGTTGTCAGTGGGAGTGTGGACCAAAAGCTTATTTGGGATCTAAGCGCTGCCACCGCCCGTCCCAGGTTACCGTCAAAGAGGTCAGCCGGTTGACGGTAGATCTGGATCCCCAGATACTTAAACGTGTCAGCCTTCCATTGGACTCTCGTGCCGTCAAGGCAATACTTCGGGTCATCCACCCCAGGGCCAAACACGTAGAGGCAGGACTTGCCCGCATTCACCCGGAGCCCGGAGCCCCGAGACCTCTGTGAACTTACGCAACAGCTGGGCCAGTTGTTCCGGTATGCATCGCACATCCCTCACAAATACCAGCAGGTCACTGGCATATAGCGATACCTGATGGATTGCATCACCCAAGGGGATACCGTCTCCTAGAGTCTGCCACATTGCCACCGCTAGGGGTTCAATAGCTAGCGCGGAAAGTAGCGGGGACAGGGTGCATCCTTGACGGGTGCCCCGGCTTACCTCTACCGCCTCAGAGATGTAAGGGCCCAGTCGTACACGGACTTCCAGGTTTTTATATAGGAGATCGGCCATCTGCAGGAAACCTATGTCGAGCTCACATCGCGACAGTACCGCAGACAGGTAACCCCACTCCAGACAGTCAAAAGCCTTTTCCAGCACCCTGCCCTGGGCCATTCCCTTGTTGCCTCCGCCGCCACCCTGAAGTACCTCCTGAGGTTCAAGTATGTGGATCTCGCTGGCACAAACCCGTTTTGATCAGAGTGTATTAAGTGGGGGACCACCAGCGCTAAGCGCTCAGCGAGCATCTTTGCGAAGATTTTATAATCCACATTTAGCATTGCCAACGGCCTGTATGAACCTAGGGCTGTAGGGTCCCTGTCCGGCTTGGGCAGTGAGACCAGGAATGCTTTCCGCAGGGATGGAGGGAACGAGCCCTAGTCTATTGCTGTCTTATACAGCTGAAGGAGTAAGGGTGTGAGGATTTCCCTGTTTGCTTAGTAGTATTCGGCGGGCAGGCCATCTGGCCCTGGGGTTTTTCCCGTCGCCATAGCCTGAATTGCGTCTCCCACTTCCTCCAAGGTAAGGGGGGCGTTAAGCGCCTCTTTGTGCTCCTCAGAAGCCGCGGGCAAGGTAACAGAGTCCAGGAACCTTTCCAGCACATGACTGGGGCCGGTGCCTCAGGCTTTGTATAGCTGTGCGTAATGACCGGTCAGGGCACGATGTATTTCGCCTAGCGTGTATACCAGCTCCCCCGCCACTGTGCATAGAGCTCCTATCAGGGCACCCCGTCCTTCTCTCTGTACCAACCAGGCTAACAGCCGGCCTGCTCTATCCGCCGTGGAATTTGTTCTAGCCGTATGCGCCCATAATTATGGCACCTCAGCTGCTCCATGAGAACTGCATGCTTAGCGCGCAGATCGCTCAGTGTGCGCAAGTGCTCACCTGTCCTCTCACCCTCCCTCTCATATTGCAAAAGCTCAGTTTCCAAGCGCGTCAGGGAAGCAGACAGTGTTTTGTGTATGTTCCACATGGCCCCCATACAGTGCCCCCGGATGGCTACTTTGTGTGCATCCCACTCCACCATGGTGCTGCTCGCAGTCCCTTCATTGACCTCAAAGTAGGCATGGATAGCCGTGCCCAGCGAGGAGCGGAACTCAGCATCCTCAAGTGCGGCAGGCTGTAGTCTCCACATAGGCACAGGTGGCCGATCCGCCTCCAAACTAATCTGGAACCATAGCGGGTTATGGTCGGAATGTGTTCTCCCCAGATACTCTGATTTGGCAAGGAGCGGGAGCATTGACTCGGTGCCAACTATCCGATCTAACCGGACATGTAAGTCATGAACTGCTGAGTAATAGGAGTATATTCTGTCTGTAGGATGCTGCGTGCGCCACAAGTCGTGTACCTCCCAGTGCGAGAGCCAGTCTCTGAATACTTGCACATTATACGTCACCACTACAGCTTGGAGAGGAGGGAAAGATCGGTCCAGGCACACGTCTAGTACCATATTGAAGTCTCCTCCAAGCAACCAGGGCCAGGGGAATACTCCGGGAGGGGGCCCACAGGCACCATCAGGGAAGGGGATATCCGTTTGCCGCAATTGAAACATGAGAACAAGTACAAACTGTGTAACTAAAAGGGCAAATCCCCAATGGGGCATACATCCAAACCTCAACAAGATCCACCACTTAAAAAAGAAAAGGGTGTTAGTCCAGCGCAGTAGCTGTCTGGGTGAGTGTGTTGCCAACAGTCAAGCCATGTTCCCCCCCTTTTTCAGACCTCCCGGGTGTTCAAGAGGTGCTTGAGGGATCTAGGGTGTTGAAACGCGCAGGGCTGGTACGGGTCACCAGCAGAGGAGCCCATGAATGTGGTGAGTAGTTAGCGCCCTATAGCTGTGGACCAGCAGACACCCCCACATGTCTTTAACTGTACATCCTTACATAGCAGCGCAAACGCACTTGGCAGAGAACACTTTGCAACTGCGCGCACATCAACATTTCTTAGAAGGATACAAAGAATAACATGTTCAGGGGTAGGGACCCCTGTATGCCCTCCATAGTCCACTGCTCAGTCACATAAGCTGGTCGGCTGTTTGGGGTGTCACCACTGGCATGTTCATGTCTTCAGAAAGCACTGTGGATGGAGATGACAAACCACTTATTTCTATGTTGCTGTGTGACTGAGGGTCCAGGCGGACAACACTGTTCTCCGCGCCCAAGGTCGCAACCGCTTCAAGTGCTTCTTGTCTTTCCAGTCTCATATTCTCCGGGCTGGGTGCAACCGGGCCCAGGCCTGCGCCCCGGCGAGCCCCCCTCCTTCTGCGCCTCTGCGATCACTGCTCCTGCCACCCGCCCTACTCCGGGCCTGCAGGCCGTGCTCCCTTCCACTGTCCAGTCTCCTCCAGCCAGTCCCCGACGTCCGATGAAGCGGGCTCCCTCCTTCGAGATCACGCGGAGGCGAGAGGGGAATAAGAGAGAGTATGGCAGCTCCAGCTCCCTCAGTTGTCTCTTCACTGCCATATACGTGCTCCTCCTTCTTTGCACTGCTGCCGTGTAATCTAGAAAGAACGTCACACGACTGTTCCCCACTGTAAGATCGCCTAGCTTCCTGGTTTCGCGGAGCACCACATCCTGGTCACGGTAGTTGAGGAGCTTGAAGAGGGACGGATGAGGCCGAGCTCCAGGTCGAGGTTTCTGTGCTGGCACTCTGTGCGCTCTTTTTACCACGAAGTGCGGGGACAGCATCCCCGGGGGATGAGTTCCAGCAGCCAGTTCTCAGCGTACCGCTCCGGGTCCTTCCCTTCCTCCCCCTCCGGGAGCCCGACTACCCGGACATTATTGCGCTGGGAGCGCCCTTCCGCATCCTCGATGCGGTCCTCCAGCACATGAACCCTGTCTATTATATATTGGAGCGCTGAAGCATGCATTTGCACCACAGGTTGCAGTTCTTGGAGCGACTGGCGTTGCGCAGTAACTAACTCCGACAGCTGGCGATGGTCCGCATGAAGAAGAGTAAAGTCAGACGTGACCTTATCCATCCGGGCCTCCAGTGACACCTTAGTTTGCTCTAGTGTAGCGCCAATGGGCTCCACCGCGGCTAGCACAGTATCCATCTTAGCTGCGAGGGTCCCCGCCGGCTCCATACCATCACTCTGATGTCCGTGTGAGGAGCCAGGACCATCAGCCACCTGCTGCTTATGCTGGGACTTATCCCTGAGTCTGCCCATTGCCAGCTGTTGCGCAGCTGTTGCACAATAGGCATCCACACTTGTTATCGGGCACCAACCGTCCAATACCAGGCCCCCTTTCGGAAACTAGTGGAGAAGTCACGTCACAAGACCGTTGGCGGCGCCGGCAGCGATGAGAGGGACTGCCTGTCCGTGCCGGACGCCGCCCTCACCGGGCGGCGTGTCACCGGGCAGTCAATGTCGGCTCTGGGGGTGTTGTAGCCGGCCGCCTGACGTCACCTCGCAGCTCGGGGACAGTGCACCGCCTTCGGCTTCTCCAGGAGCCTCCTTACGTATGACTCCACATTAGTAGCCTGCACCTTCTCCCTCCCAGCGCCCCCAGGTAACAGAGACCTCTATGCCGCAGGGAGGTGGGTCCACTTGTCCAGCACAGTCCTGAACGCTGGGTGCCTCTTCCGTGTGTGACGAAGAGCTCGCACTGAAAGTGGGTCTCACAGGCTGCAATCCACTAAACTGGCGCCAACTCCAAAATGGCGCCCATGTCCCAGTATGTCAGGCCTCAGTTACTCAGCCCACGCCTGTGAGTCTTGGTACCTCTGAGCTGTGGCTACGCAGCGCAATCACAGGTAGCGCCGTTAACGGGCTGCTCCCACTGTCACCACGCCCGACACAGTACAATGTCGCGCTGCCGAGGTAGCTATGAGGTGTCACAGAGGTCACACAAGTGGGCAAGGTCGTCAAAAAAAAAACCTAGCAGGCTGTCCCCTCAATTGCCTCTTTAGGTGCCATGTGACACCTCCAGCTCACACAGCAGGGCAGTTCAGGGGCAAGGTCTGGGCACTCCTCAGGCCCACCGGCACAGGAATCTGAGGCCACAAGAGCAGCAGCCACCCCGGGTCCTCAAGCGCACCTCCACATCCCCAGGCCGCAACTCACTTCCAGCCAACTGCGGGGGAATACCTGCTCCCAAAGTGACTCCGAGGCCACACCACCTTAACAGGACATTTCAGGGGCTAGGCCTGGGCATTCCCCGGGGCTCGCTGGCACAAGAGTCCCGTGACAAAGGAGCAGCAGCCACCCCTTTAGTCCTCAATCGCAGCTCCGCAGCCCCGAGTCACAGCTCGCTCCCAGCAGACAAGCCACAGCCAACACCACGGGCCGCGGGCAGCCGTTACAGCTACCAGTCCCAACAGCAGGTCACTCATGCCTCGGGACGGGGCCCCTCGCCGGTGTCGCAGCGTTGTCCCAGGCCCACCTTCCACCCCTGGGGCCTTCCTCCGCACCTGGGTTAGGAAGGGGGGCCCTGCAGCTCCCAATAGGCCTCAATGTCAGGGTGACCCAGGGCCCAGTCCGCATCGCCTCCTAATTGAGGCTCAAGGGAAGAAGCTTCTCACTTGTGGGCCTCTCAGCTGATCCATTCCCCAGAGCCGGCCCCCGCTTCCGCTCCCTAATTCAGGGTGTGGGCGTCCACCGCGTCCCGGGCTCGGCAGCCTGCACCAGCCGTAGATCGGGCCGCACCGCTGGCATCCCGCCTTCCGCGCGCGCCCGCCTCTTACACCGGGCCGCACACTCCTGTCACCAGGATCAACGGGCCCGCCGCTCTCACCAGCCGCTCCACCCGGCCAACAACCAGCATCAGCCACTCCACAGGCCGCGCCAGCGGCCGTTGAGCCCTGAGGTAAGTTTCACGCCCACAGCGCCCGGGCCGCTTTGCCACAGGTAGCCCTCAATTCCTTCCGCTGCGTCTTCCAAATGGGAGCCGCCGATTCACACAGGCTCACCGCCGTGTTTCCGCACCGTCACCCACTTTGTAAAATCGCTGGGTACACCTCTTGCAGGAGAATTTCAGGAGAAATAGGGGTCAGATGCCAGAGCTCTAGCAGTGTGCGTCCGCCATGATGGCTGGCTAGCCACGCCCCCCCCAAAATTTTTTTCACTTTATGAGGAAAGATTCCTCATTTCAGCAGTGCAGCAGTTGGGGCGCCATTGTCGCCCTCTTGTAAATCATCATTATTGATTAACTGCGTTGGGACGGTCACAGCTCTGTTTTGCACGCATTAAATAGCAGTCAAAGCAAAAACTAAACCATACATCAAGGGAAGGAGTGCACTCGTCATCTTTATACTTGCTTTGCAAATTTTTAAGAGTGACATTTTCAAAATTGTAACTTAAAATTCAACTTTACCATTAAAGAGGGTGTACAATTCATTTGGGTGGAAACATAATTTCTCCATTTGGGGTCACATGTACAAAAGGTTTTACCGGTCACAAATCGAGAATCGGGCCATTTGCTACAGCTAAATAGCCTTTTGACATGTACTAACCCTTTTTGGTGAGCCAGTAACCTATTACCGAATCGCAAAATAGGATTTGCGAGTCAGTATTACAAAGGTGTGTGTTAACGGCTTCCCTTCCTAATAGCGAGTCGCAGGGGGATGTATGAATGTTTTGCGACCGGAATGCGATTGCAAAACATTTGCAGTTTACCCCCAACCTCAAGTTGGTGGTAACTCATTTGCAAATGAGAAGGGGTACCACTTCCCCCTTGTGAATGAGTGTTTAACATTTTTTAAGGGGTTGAGTGCGTTACTATCAGTGTAAACGCATCCCTGCAATTGGGCACACTTAAGTGGTTTATTGTGAACATACAACAGACTCCGGTGGGTTCAAATGAAAAATATCTTTTTTATTTCAAAGATCCATTGGTTAGTTTGCTTCTTTCTAATTTATAAATCAAACTTCATAATATCCACAGTTTTTTTTTAACTCATTTTACGTTGTCAAACAAGGGGTTAACCAAAAAGATGCTCCGATGCATTTCGGACCAGAAAGGCCCTTTGTCAAGGAGCGCTTATAAAAAAGCTCTTTGAGAGCGGGACCAGCACAGACATAAGCGCTCCTTGACAAAGGGCCTTTCTGGTCCGAAATGCATCGGAGCATCTTTTTGGTTAACCCCTTGTTTGACAACGTAAAATGAGTCAAAAAAAACCTGTGGATATTATGAACTTTGATTTATAAATTGGAAAGAAGCAAACTAACCAATGGATCTTTGAAATAAAAAGATATTTTTCATTTGAACCCACCGGAGTCTGTTGTATGTTCACAATGAACCACTTAAGTGTGCACAATTGCAGGGATGCGTTTACACTGATAGTAACGCATTCAACCCATTAACAGTCCTGCAACGTACTTGGACAGTTACGTCACCTGCTGGTGCACCTTTAAATTATATGAACTTTGCATCATAGCCACAAATTAAACCCCATAACGAAACGAGGCAGTGCCCCATGCCAGCACCTACCGTCTTCAATTAACATTTTTTAAGGGCAGGCAGTGGTCTCATGGATCACCGCCTGCCCTTAAAAAATGAAAAGAAAACTTAACATTTTTGTTCTTGAAATGCATCCATTTTTTTTAAATGGCTTTATTTAAAAAACAATCACAGACATGGTGGTCTGCTGACCCCAGCAGACCGCCATCTCTGTGATTTTGGCCATTACCAATGGGTCGCAAATTGTGACCTGCCTCATGAATTTTGATGAGGCAGGTCTATTTGGGACCCACTGGGAATCGCAAACAGTGTCAAACACACTGTTGTACGTCGCATTTGGTAACTTCCTAATTGTGAGTCGCAATTAGGAACATTCAAAATTTAGCAATCGCACATTTGTCCCAAACCTTATCAAGTGTAATAAGGCAATCCAGTGTTAGTCTATGGGAGAGATAGCCTTACAGCAGTGAAAAGCTGTTTTATGAGAAATTCACTTACAGGACATGTAAAACTTAAACCCACACGCACTATCTTTGAAATACCATGAACCTTGCACTCTGGATGGTTAGGACCTATCTTAGGGATGACTTGCCAGGTCGTTATGGTAGTTTAAAACTGCACTACAGGCTTCAGTGGCAGGACTAAGATATGCTGTCTGATGCTACTTCAGTTTACATGGCATAATGGGTGCCGCGGTCCACCAGTAGCATTTAATTTACAGGCCTTGGGTCCATGTGGTACATAGTATTGTAGTAATTTGCTTATAAGTAAATTAAATGTACCAATTTGATGTTTCACAATTTTTGCCATGTTTAAAGGAGAGAGCAAAAGCACTTTGCCTGTAGTCATCAGGGGGAGGTGCACTGAGTCCTAATGCCAACAAAGACGAGTTCAGCAAAAATCAGAAAGTGAAGGCATAAAATGTCTGAGGAAATACCATGCCAAGGATGTCACGTTTAACAAAGGGCTGTAGGAACTGTTGTACTATAATTGGAAAATCCTGACTCCCTTTGAGCATTTCACTCCTGAAAGGTAGCAAGGGCATACTTAAAAACCTTTTGGTGGATCTTTTGAAACGTGAATACAGTATGATACAGCTTAAAAACATTAAGCATTTTATTTAAAACTAGCTATATTACTGGTTTGACACACTGCTATACTTCTGCCGCTACTACATCTGTGTGGACATCTTTGAATTTAGCCTACCCCCCCACACCTTCTGACAGTGTTCAAAATGTGATGTGTATTGGCTTTCAATTCTCAACTGTGAAATATTGTGGTTATGTAAGGTGTTAGGGCCTGTAAAATAAGGAAAACCTCCAAGACAGTGAAAGGGCCACAATTGCAATTATAGTGCTGTTAGGTATTGTAGAACAAGTTATGTAGGATCACATGACCAATGTAATCCTCTAGTGATTGGTAATGCTTGGCTGGCTTTGGAAGTACGTGGGGAGCACAGCTTTTACAAAAGCAGTAAAAGATTTTACAGGACCATTGTTTATAACTTCTAATCAATGGGCTAAATGTGCCAAACAGAATGGTTCAATTTAACAGGCTGATAATGTTAGGCCATCCTTTGCTAAGTGTGTGCAAAATTCTTGACAAAACTATAATTTTGAGCCCAGGTGGGTGAGAATCTTATCAAAATCACAATACAATATATCAATGGTTTATCGATCACAATTGCTACAGCAAAACATCTCAAAGAGACGTATCGGTGGGTCAGCCTTCCCTTTAGGAACTAGGTCAGGCAACTTCAAGGGGAACAGGCAGCAGGCCAGGGGACCACTGTCTGTCCCTTCATCTTCCCAAATAGAAAACGTGTTTTTTAAAACAACACCTTTCCCTTTAACCAATATAGACTGCTTTGAAAAGAATGTTTCCCATTTGGGAAAGCAAAAACAAGCATGGTGGTCTTCTAACTCTTTGAGGCTACCATCCATGTATCCGCAGCCAGTTTCAGGGGGCTGGTAATTGCGGCCTACCTATTTAAAATTCATTAGGCAGATTGCTTTGCAACTTATGAAAACCTACAATTTGCAATACGACCTATAAGTATATAGGTTGCATGGCAAATTACATAGACATTTACTAAGCAGTTGGTGTGCAAATTGCACATCATGGTTTGCAAATGGGCCTCTATACATCATGCCTATTGTTAGGAGTTCACTTATGATAGTCTTAGTGTACATACTCGTACAAAAATGTTTGGACTCATAGAAGCACATCAAACAATCACCATGTTTACTTAAAGCAAGACTCCAGTCACCACCCTTCTGACATGTAGTGTAGCGTTGTTCCTATTTTCCCTATAGGCCCTGCGCATTGGAATAACATAAACAGTAGTATCGACGTAGAAGTGCGGATCTTCCAGGCCTCTACTGACTATGCTAAACTTAATTGGGTTTGTTACCAACTAGCTCAGAGGTCACTGGAAACTTTCTTGACTGAAATAGGAAGTGATCAGCCTCTCTGGCACAGACAAGAAGGGATTCAGTTTTCCAACAACCGTGCAACATGACAACTTTGCTCCTCAGATCAAGAGTCAATCTCTAGGGTCGTGTGAAACAATAGACAGTTATTTTACTCAGTCAGGTTGGTGCAGTTTACTTTCACAATATGTAGAGAATAGAGAGACGGGCGTTTGTCAATAAAGGGTTAACATTTATTGAACAGTCTTTCTTCTCGTACAAGAGAAATGTATTGCCACAATTGCAAGACTTGTTATGATAAAAAGTACGTACAGTAAGATAAGTATTGCGAAATAATACTGTAAAAGCATTGATAAGGTTTCTTAGCCATACAATGGTTTAAAAGGAATAAAACATATATACATTTATATATACATTAGGCTAAAATACTCAACTGGTGCTTCTAACTACGCCTACCCCAGTGTACCTGACCTAAGTCTAATACTTGGCAGGGGAGTAAGTAAGTAACTTTAAGTTAAGTTGGTTTTGCCAAGGTTTGCTTCAAGAATTCTCTCTCAAGGGTTTAGTCAACACCATACCTCTGGAATAGAATGATGGAGGTCTGGTATCTCCCTCAGGGCTCGATATCCCAGTCACCCGCAAGGGTAGACTAGAAACGCTGGAGCTGGATTTCTCGGCAGGAGAAAGGCAGCGTCTCTTCTTCAGCGCGTCGAGGAGGAGAAGGAGGGGGGACAGCGTCCGCGGGCAGCTTGCATCTGCTGGGCTCTTGCAGAGGGACGGCTGTTCAGCTCCTAGGTTCACCACACCATCGTTCGCTAGTTAGCAGCGATAGCAGTAGCAATAGCAGCTATGGTGTCATCAGCATGACAGCTTCTTCAGCAGCAGCGAGATAGCTGGCAGCATCAGCTTCATCAACAGCAACGAGACAGCAGCGTTTGCTTAAGGCAACGTTGGTAATATTTATACCTGAAAGGTGCCTTGTTTGACGTAAGTTTGCTGGACATAAGACGTCAATATAGATGTCACTAGGAAGTGATCGTCTATCAGTGCTCATTAGAGTTCTATTACTAATCAAAACACAGCAAGCGGGGATTTCCAGGTTTGCTGAGTTTTTATCTTGTTGAAGAACTCAGAGTGTTAATCTAGGAATCTCAGATAGTGACTTCTGCTCTGTCATTGCACTAATTGGTTGCAAAGGAAGTGGCAGAGAAAGCTATTCTGGAATGTGGCTCTGTTCGTGTGAGGCCAGAGATGAGTTTCTGTATATCGCACTTGAACGGTTATGCCAATATAGGGAATAAATGGATTTATAGCCGAATAGGGGCATAAGGTCACAGTATCGATCAGGATCCTAGATAAGCACGCAACATCCACTCCACGAATTCATGTCCATCAAATTACTAAAAATAGAGCAATAAGATGCATGTGTAACATTGCCCACCCCAAAATACATAAATGCATTTGAAATAGGCGTATATTGTAATACGTGAAAATATAGGTACTGTACGTTTTTGAAGCATAGAAATCATTCAAAAATTATTGCATATGAAATCAATGAACGATTATGCAAAAAGAATTACACATGAAATATCTCTGAAACAGAAGAAGGGCGAGATAAATCATCACATATAAATGCATTGCAACAACATGTGCTAGAGGCTGGTGTAAGGTATTATGTCTCTAGATGTGTGTAGAAATAGAAGTTTGAAGCTTCTGTTCTTTAAGAATAGTCTTTACTCTAAGCAAAGAATTTTTCGTGCCAAAAAAGGGTTAATATTAAAAAGTGTTCAATTCAAAAGAATTATTGCTTGAACAGGGAAAATAGAGTTCCAACGCTTTTTAGCAGTTTTTGTTGTTCAAAACTGAAGGCCGAATTCAGAGTTCATGGGAACGCTGTGTGTCGGAAAGCTTCTCCAAAGTTATTATTTCTGTTCGGGTGAGAACATCATATCAGACAGGCTCTCAAAGAATTGGTCTACAAAATCAGGTGACAGTTCGACCAAATTTGATAGTGCTGTAACTTGGCAGGTGTGAGAATGATTGCTGTCATCATAGTCGGGATCAGCAATGCTCACAGAAGGTCGTACCTGGGTGATGCTGCTTTTGTCACTTGCTCCACTGTTACCACCTAGTCGTAGCACAGGAGTCTCAACGAATGCCGTCATCAGGATTGGTAGCCGCTGGGGACAACACAATGCGTGAGCCGTTATCGGACTGAGCAAAGTATCGACGTCCATTGGTACTGCTGATGGAAGTGAAAGACAGATGTCCAACACGCACTCATCTCCGCATAGCATACATCGAAGTACCGGTAAGATACAGTTCTGCCATATAGGTCTGAATGAAAGAAACCAGGTCATGTTTAGATCTCTCAGCCTGGCCAATCCAAGGACTCTAGTTATTCTGTCCCGGTAGCGGATTGCTAGGATTGTCTCTTCCATTCCCATAGGAGCTATGTCTGAGCTTTGGCTTGCCATAACGAAGCAGGAGGGTCAAAAATAAAATCCCTGCTACAAGTCCCAAAAATAGGGGTATGCCGCCAAAAACAGAGTGGACAAAATTAGGAACGATTCCCAAAATTGCTTGAAAAGGTGTTAGCAGTCCCGTAAAAATCGTCTTAAATATGCCTGTGGCACTAGACATGTTAAGGAGTTGGCTAAGCATTTCTAGGAAATGCACGGGGCAATTTGTTGATAAAAGGTCATGAACCTCCGTAGCTGTCCTTGCAACTAGAAGATCATACGTCTCTTTTGATGACGTTATGGGCACTGTTGTCTGTAAAAGCACAGACTTCATTTTGCTTAAAGTATCAATTCGTATAGAATAGAGATTCAGACGAGGCCAGATGGGAGTCTCTGTGTCTGCAAGCCCGCTCGGGAACAATGCTTGCATACAGCATTTGACCATGGATGTTACACTTACTAGATAACTTTTCCCTGGCACAAGGCCACAACATCTGTGATCCGTTCTAAGAATGTAACTCCCGTTAGCAAGTTGCATAAAGAAGGGCTCTATCTGAGTTGCAGGTGTGACAAGCTGGTGGCATGAAAGGTTGTTAGAATTACCTTCACAGGCTCCATGTAAATTAATACCCTGGCAAAAAAGTATACCGCTTAGTGAATGTTTACAATTTTCACCACTAAGAAATACATTTTTGTCGCTGTCACTATAGCAAGAATGTGTGTATGGTAATTTCCATTTTGATTTTACATATCCTTTACCCAATCGTTCATACTGGCCAGTAGGTATGTATTCAAGGCACTTTTTAAATCGGAAAGTTGCTATCGGAATAGTGATAATTCCGTGTATTATCCATTCAATGACAGGACTCTCTGACATTGTCAATGGTAATCTCTCGAGTTTTTCGATGCTCAGGATTGTATAGTCTGCTCCTTTCTGTGCCAAACTGATTTGTTTATCAGTAAGGTTAAAAATGGAAAATAATGACGTTGTGTTGATTAAACGCCAAGGCACATAGCCTGAACGAAGATTTTGCAGCGTCCAGCCTAATTGTACAATAGAACGTAACTGAGATTGGCCATGCTGTAACATTAGCAAATCTCTGTCTATTATGTCAAAGGCAGAAGATACAATATTGTCCAACGAATATATTCTGGAGGACAGAGTCATTAACCCATTGTCCACTACAGAAAGTGATTTTTCCAAATTAATACGATCAATTTCTCGTATTTTTTCAGCTGTTTCAATTTGTGTGACTTTCCAAGCCTCGTTGTACGCAGCATAGATGCTGGCCGCTGTGAAACGCTTTTGACGCTGTTTGCGTGGTCCAAGAATGAAATTGCGCAAATCAGCACCATCCTTTAGTAAAGACAAGTGTTGCTTAATTCCAGCCAGTGTGGATGTTCCTAGCCATTCGAGGCAGAGTTTCCCTACACTGTATGTTGTTACTATCCCTGGATGTTGTCTCTGGGAGTATCTAGGGTCTTGTCTGGTCATTGTTATCCCCTGTGTTTTATTCAGGAATCTATCTTGACAGCTGTTTGTGTCAGTAGGCCAGATTAACCACTTTTTCCAATCAGGATGTGTTCTGTTAAAATGTAAAATTTTTGTTACGTCTATCTCAATATCTGTTGTCGCATTCTCAGGTATTGGCTTTGGAATAGACGGTTTGTTAAGGTCTTTGATCTTAGCTAGGCCAAGACAGGATGTTTGGTGAATTGTGTCATTTAAAAACATCATTTGTTCTGGTATCATGCAGGTTCTGAATAGTGCTTCAAGGCCTTGTACCTGCCAATCTTTTGTACCCCAAATGGTTTTTGTATCAATGTTATTTTTCCAATAATCAAAACCAAATGTCATCATTTTTTCATAAAATGCTTCTGAATATATTAATTTAGTGTTTGTCAGCATAGTTTTCATTCCTGTTTTATCTAACAGTTTGTAATAAAACGTTTCTGCATCACTGGTGTTAAACCCTGAGAAGTATTTGAATTTCTCAAAAAATGCTTTTGAACTGCTTTTAGGTGGTGTAGCACAATGTTCCCATTGATTATACTGAAAAACATTTCTAGGCTGTGCAGATTTATGCAAATAATGATCGCCATAATGTGTGTAGCAGAATAACTGTTCATAACTAGATGAACCTTGTAAATAATCATGTTTTGTGAATCTAGCTGACATTACTAAATCAGACATCATGTCATTAATACTGTTAAAGTCCCAATCATCAGAGAATGTACTAGCTTTTACAAAGTCACTTAAGGAAACCTTCAGTTGATGAGGATACTTCAGGATTTCGCCCGGACCATAGATCTCATAGTCAGTTTTCTCCCATACTACCCCACCAGGTATTGGAATTGCTGTGACATTCACTGTTGACAGTTCTCTTTTCTTCACGTGGGATGATCTGTGTGGTTTGAGGACTAGGTTGATGTTCTGACTTGCTGTGTCCATTGTACTGTATTTTCCCTCAATGAATTTTCCCAAACAAAGTACCATGATGAGCCAAAGCAGGAGGAAAAATACACCTAGACCGAACCAGAACTCTAACCAAGGGGAAATAAGGTAGATTTCCTTCAGTTGATGAAAGAGTTCCGTTGCTTTTTCTTTAAAAGTCTTTTTTGTTTCTGGCATCACTTCGGGGTCGTTTTGATCTTCAGAGAAGTTGTCGAAGTTGATGAAATAACCAGAGGCAGTTCTGTCAATTGTTGGGATTGTTCTTTCAATCTGTCTCTCGGTAGCACTTTCTGATGCCACATTATTGTAGACTGGTGTTTCTTGACGAACTGTTTCAATCTGTGTCTCAAGAGGCACGAGTTCCATGGCATTATTGCATAGTCCTTCTCTGTGCACTGCAGGCTGATCGAATGTGATTAGTCTTTCAGTTTGAACCTCTTGGATTGTTGCAAGTTTGGGTATTCTGTTGTTTCTTGGGAGTCCACTGGGCCTACTGTTGATTATAGGCCACATGCTTGTGGTTTTACCAGGTCGATAGACACGACTCTGTTCTCCTTTTTACCAGCAAGGGGCGGTAGTACAACTGATCTTGTTCCGGTGACTGCCAAGACAGGTACTGCTTTTCTGTAAGAAGGCCCAAATTCCTTCTTCACCGCGATTTTTTCTCTGACTAGATCCCCAATCTTTGGAATCCAGACAGGCCTTGCTGGGGCTGTTGCTTGTGGTGCCTCGTCAGTGGTATCTGGCTGTTGCTTTAACTTTATGTTGCTTAAGGATTTTCTTGTTTCATTCAGTTCCTGTAAAACAGCCAAACGATCTTTGATGTCAAAGTCTGTTTTCTTTTCTTGTACCACTGATACCTGACTATCTAAGTCCTGAATTCTCATTCTAATTCCGAACAATAGCTCGTATGGGCTGAAACCTTTTAGAGATTTTCTTGGCAAATTGTTAAGACTGGACTGGACACTTATTAAATGTTTGACCCACCCAGCGCCTGAACCTAATACCTTCGCTGTTATAGATCGCTTTATGTCCCGGTTTTTTCTTTCAACCACACTATTCCCTTCGGGGTGCGACGGACAAGAATACCGCAACCCAATTCCCATGCTGGCCATGGCCTCCTTATAAGCTCGAGAGCTGAAAGCAGGACCCTGGTCAGAATGGAACGTGGTAATTGCGTATGTGCCGATAAAGACTCGCAGATCTTTTATAACCGTTCTAGCGTCAGCCGAGCGTTGGGGCCACATCCATATGAACCTCGTACATGAATCCACTGCTACCATGATATATCTATAGTTGCCGTCCCTTTGTAGGGGACCACAGTGGTCCAGGTAAACACATGCAAATGGTTTATCCGAGATGAGAAGGGGTGTCTGCGCTGGTCGTTTTACTGTTGATACTTTTATCCTTTGGCATATATCGCATTCTAATACATACTTTTTAGTTTGTGTTCTCAAGCGAGGCCACCAATATCTCTGTTTTAATAGTGATATTGTTGCGGAAACGCCAGCGTGTGCAGAGGCAAGCCCTTCGTGTGCCGCTTTGATTAGTCCTAACCTGTGTTCCATGTTTTGAATAACCCTATCCCCCACTCCAGGGATTCGAGCAAAAGGAACATTATTCGTATCTGTTAAGTATAAGTACTTTTCTGGAAAGCCTTTTGGGAGTGTTTTCTTATCATTTTTTACTGACGCACTGACAGCTTGTAGAATATCGCTGTCTATTTTTGTTTGTGACCGAGTTATCGCAGCTACGGAAGCCGTTTGCACAGCTGCCTTCGCGGCTTCATCAGCCAATGAATTCCCTGCAACGTGAACGCCATCACGTTGATGACTCAGTGTATGTATCACGTGAGTCTTTTGTAGTTCTTTCTGTAAAAGAACCACCTGTTCCCAAAGCATTTTATGCTTTATTGTGCCACCTTTTGCATCTTTGAAACCATTTTCCACCCAATTCTGCAAGTATTCATTATAAGATTGTACGCAATAAAAAGAATCGCACACTATTAGTGTGGGGAATTCGGTATTTTCTAGCGCCATCTTAAATGCTACTAATTCAGCTCGTTGAGCCGAGCAATCTCCTAGAGATTGTGTTTTGGTGACCATTGGTCTAAATTTACCTTTGTGCCAGCGACCTTTAACAATCGCGCACTCAGCACTATAAGCTTGTTTGCCCCCAACTGCGGGTTGTGCTGATCCGTCAGTATATATAATACTTCCGTATTCTTCGAGAGGCAGGATTTCAATTGGCAGAGGACATTCATATTCATATTGTAAAAATTCCTGTGTTTTTAAGTTAGGATCAAATTCGTAAACTACGTCTGTTGCAGCAAGAGAATTAACCCACTGAATCCATCTCGGATGCAAAGCTTTAGCATTAGGAATGCTTGCTTTAGTTACCGCTTCTAAAGCCGGTATAGGTGTTATGATTACTATTCGTTTACCTTGTGCTAGGGGCCTTTCTTTTTCTACAGCAGTCTGAACCGCAGTTAGAATTTTCTCAGTTGAACTGAATTTTATTTCAGCCTTTGTGTACAAATGTGATTTGTAAGCTATTGGTACCTTTTCTCCTTCATTAGAGGTTAGGTACGTGAATCCGCATCTCACTGGGATGACTCGGATTTCAAGATCGCGTGTATTGTCACATGTATCTAATTTAGTTTTAGCTAACATGTCTGTTTGCAGTGATCTCAAAATTTCTGTGTGTTTTTGAGTCCAATTGATTTGTTTAAAATCAGGTTTAATTAGTTCGTAGAGAGGTTTAACCCTCTCTGCGTAATTTAGAATGTATGTTCTTCTGAAATTCAGAAAACCTAGACTGGATTGTAAATTCTTCAGCGTTTTTGGAGCTTGGAATACAGCGCACTTCTCTAAGAAGTTGTCCGCTAGGCTTTTTCCTTCACTTGATAATTCGTACCCTAAGAATAGTACTGTCAGATGGGCAATTCGAGACTTTTTAAAGTTGAATTTGTAACCCTCTGCCGCGAACCCAAGTATAATGGTGTTCACTCTTTTCAAGTGAGTATCCAAGTCATCGTCTGTGAGATAAATATCATCTACATAAGATAATGCCTCATCATCATATATTTGTAGTAACTCTGTTACCCTAGCTGAGAATAGTCCTGGGCTGTTCTTGAACCCCTGTGGGAGTCGACAGATTTTTTTCTGCGACCCAAATGCTGAGAAAGCGGTCAAATATCTGCTTTCTGGTGCAATGTTTTGACAAAAGAAACCATTAAATATGTCTAATGTCGTTTTATATTTTTTCCTAACTATGTTATTCATTAGGGCTGCACTATGCGAGTTTTGTACTGTAAATGTTTTACAACATGCATTAAGATGTCTGTAGTCCAAAACTAGACGATATGAATTGTCTGGTTTGGAGACAGGAAGCAAAGGATTGTTCATTTGAGAGGTGCATGTTTCAATCACCCCCTGGTATTCAAGTTGATCTAAGATCTCCCTGACTTGTTTTTTAGCTTCTTGCTTAATGGGATACTGCCGTTGGGCAGTTGGTTCACTTTTTAACTGTATTTTGTGGGGAGGTGAGTCCTCATCCCATCCTACATGATTTTTATATAATGCCGGTGCCTGGGCTACTGCCCATTTCCTTGCATAAGTATATTTTTTGTGAATCGGAATGTGATTCGAGAAGGCAGGCATAATCACTTCTTCGCCACGAGGGCACTCCCTGACAAACTCTGGGGGCCAATCTTTTTCAGCTAACAGAATATCATAGCCTTTTGAGAGTTTATCCCAAAATAGACCCCTTATTTTCCTAGTCTTATCACCCTCTATACGCAATGTTATTTCATATATTTTATGGGGCTCGCTAAGTCTGGTGTCGGCAGTTTCAACCTGAATGTATTCATTCGTGTCCACTGTCTCCAGATGACTCATCAGGATCTTGCGGGCTATACTGATTTCTGCTGCACTGTCCAACATTGTCAATGCCCACTCCCCGTTTTTCAACTGTGTCCTCAGTATTCTCGGCATGGTTGATTACTCTAATACTGGCTACCTTCTTTTTTGGAAATTGAGATTTTTTACTCTGAGCAGGTTCCTTGTCTTTGGACTTGGTGTGCTCTCCCGGGTCTGACCGTCCTCTTCTTTCCGATTTCTGCGAAAAAGATCGAGAGGGACGTGTATCAATACTTTGATATCTATCAGGTTTTTTCAGATTATCCCTATTTCTAAGGTTATATCTTTTCTCAGAGGGCTCCCTCTGGGGAGACTGGTGTTCTCGAGTCGGAGTTCTTTCCCTCCGTCAAGGAGACCTTCCTCTGGACTGGAAAACTTTTTCCTTGGGAGTGGATTGTTTATTTCCATCCCAGCTTTTTTTAGGAGTGTTGGAATTATTTTTAATAAATAATTTTACTAACTCTCTATATGCTTTTGTTAATTCTCCTATGTTAACTAAGAGTTCTTCTTTTGACATTTTTTCAATGTCCGGATGTGGTGTGTAGCTGGCTAGAACTGGCCACGTTGCTCCTGGTCTACCTAGTGGACCGAGCCTGGTAATATGATCATTATGTTTTAGGGCGCCATTAAACCAGAGCAGGTGCTCTTGGAATTTTAGTGGGATTTCAGTCTCCTCGAAAGGAGCGTACTCTTCCGGTGGTTTCTCTATTTTGTAATAGTGAAACTCTTTTGTTCTAGCGTTTGCCGCTGGAAAGTTTATCCATGAATAGAATACCTCTGTCTGCCGATATTCGTGTGCCTCTATCACGAAAATTACTGTACCACCTTGTGGTGTCAGTCCGTTTTCTATAAGTTTTAAAGTTATAGATTTTCTTAAATGGACCGGGATGATTATTGCATCCGAGTCTGTAGTATCGACGTAGAAGTGCGGATCTTCCAGGCCTCTACTGACTATGCTAAACTTAATTGGGTTTGTTACCAACTAGCTCAGAGGTCACTGGAAACTTTCTTGACTGAAATAGGAAGTGATCAGCTTCCCTGGCACAGACAAGAAGGGATTCAGTTTTCCAAAAACCGTGCAACATGACAACTTTGCTCCTCAGATCAAGAGTCAATCTCTAGGGTCGTGTGAAACAATAGACAGTTATTTTACTCAGTCAGGTTGGTGCAGTTTACTTTCACAATATGTAGAGAATAGAGAGACGGGCGTTTGTCAATAAAGGGTTAACATTTATTGAACAGTCTTTCTTCTCGTACAAGAGAAATGTATTGCCACAATTGCAAGACTTGTTATGATAAAAAGTACGTACAGTAAGATAAGTATTGCGAAATAATACTGTAAAAGCATTGATATGGTTTCTTAGCCATACAATGGTTTAATAGGAATAAAACATATATACATTCATATATACATTAGGCTAAAATACTCAACTGGTGCTTCTAACTACGCCTACCCCAGTGTACCTGACCTAAGTCTAATACTTGGGAGGGGAGTAAGTAAGTAGCTTTAAGTTAAGTTGGTTTTGCCAAGGTTTGCTTCAAGAATTCTCTCTCAAGGGTTTAGTCAACACCATACCTCTGGAATAGAATGATGGAGGTCTGGTATCTCCCTCAGTGCTCGATATCCCAGTCACCCGCAAGGGTAGACTAGAAACGCTGGAGCTGGATTTCTCGGCAGGAGAAAGGCAGCGTCTCTTCTTCAGCGCGTCGAGGAGAAGAAGGAGGGGGGACAGCGTCCGCGGGCAGCTTGCATCTGCTGGGCTCTTGCAGAGGGACGGCTGTTCAGCTCCTAGGTTCACCACACCATCGTTCGCTAGTTAGCAGCGATAGCAGTAGCGATAGCAGCTATGGTGTCATCAGCATGACAGCTTCTTCAGCAGCAGCGAGATAGCTGGCAGCATCAGCTTCACCAACAGCAACGAGACAGCAGCGTTTGCTTAAGGCAACGTTGGTAATATTTATACCTGAAAGGCGCCTTGTTTGACGTAAGTTTGCTGGACATAAGACGTCAATATAGATGTCACTAGGAAGTGATCGTCTATCAGTGCTCATTAGAGTTCTATTACTAATCAAAACACAGCAAGCAGGGATTTCCAGGTTTGCTGAGTTTTTATCTTGTTGAAGAACTCAGAGTGTTAATCTAGGAATCTCAGATAGTGACTTTTGCTCTGTCATTGCACTAATTGGTTGCAAAGGAAGTGGCAGAGAAAGCTATTCTGGAATGTGGCTCTGTTCGTGTGAGGCCAGAGATGAGTTTCTGAATATCGCACTTGAACGGTTATGCCAATATAGGGAATAAATGGATTTATAGCCGAATAGGGGCATAAGGTCACAGTATCGATCAGGATCCTAGATAAGCACGCAACAGTAGGTCTAGACATCCATAATTCTCGCCTAGAAACATTGTCTTTGGATGTCAGTAAAGTCCCAGATCTATGCCAGATGATTGGTTGCTATGCCCTTGATCTCCTCTCCAACCTCATATGACTGGCCATTCCAGCTCTTTTGACCTCCTTCCGTGTCCATTGATAATGACCATAATCTTAAACGTTTTGAAATATGGTACCCCACAGTGCAGCTCCTGCCTGGTGTGAAAGCTGGCCCAGAGGCTGAGACAAAGGGGCCATAATTAGTGAGGACTTACCATTCAATTAGCTTCACTTTATCAGAAGTGGTTGTTGGTGCCTTTACGGCTTTTCGGTCTCCCGTGCAGCATGCTGGGATTATCAGCTTTAAGATATATGTTAAGATATATGTCTAAAGCTCTTTTAACCCGTATCTTACTATTTCCGATATTGGCAGAAGCAGGATTTTTTAACCTGAATACAAATAATGAGATCAGCAGTAATATTGCACCCTCAGGGTTGTCCATGGACACATTCCCATTTCATTGGAAAGTGTCCCGAAATTGGAAAAAAATATAGAAATCAGTGTGTAACCATACATTTCCATAATAATTCCCCATTCCTTAGAATGCAACTCTCAGAAATACCGTACCCCAAGGCATCTGTAAGTTTTTTTTTATATATTACTTATTTATTTTCCCACAACAGTTGAAATGAATGCCTAAATGTTGCAAGGGGATGGTGTTCTACTGTTACAGATGCAAGACTGTATAACCCCTTCTTTGCATTTCCACACCCAGGTAAGCACAGTGAAATGCATAATGTGTAAACACAATGTAGTGTACACTTTCTTTGATAGCATGGTGTGACTTAAAGAGATATTGCTATGAATGCCATCAGAATAATACAGACCCTTTCAAAGCTTGATGATGATGCAATGTAAGTTGTTTTTATAAACCACTCTAATGATCAGTTCCGTTTGTACATGTATTGCTGAGTGGTAATTCCAGCAAAACACTACTTCACTTGTGTTACTGCCTACACTTGTATTGTGAGAATGCAAGTCTCCTACTAACTTTACTATCTGTTTCCTACACCTAATTTATTTTATTATGTTATTGCCAGGGAAATTTCCAGTGTAGTTTTCCATTTTGGTTC
The DNA here is from genome assembly GCF_964263255.1 of Lissotriton vulgaris. Taxonomy (NCBI): domain Eukaryota; kingdom Metazoa; phylum Chordata; class Amphibia; order Caudata; family Salamandridae; genus Lissotriton; species Lissotriton vulgaris. The sequence continues at coordinate 1,686,886,013 of NC_141694.1, read as the reverse complement.
AGGTTGAGGGACTCCTAATTCAATGGACCCTAAAAGCCACAACACCAGCGGGAATAAAGGACTCCTAAGAGACGTTCATAATGAAAAGAATCAGCTCAGAATCAGATTGGCCTCAAGAAACATGTTAGAGTCATTGCGGCCCACATAGACCCCATCACTTTGAGTTTCACAAATTATTCCACGAGCAGTAACAGTGAGGTAGATAACAAGAGGCATTATGGACCTCATTATGATGTCGGTCGGAGGTTCTGCAGCTATTTTGCTACAAAACACATTCATTGTCAACTTTGCGCCAATCAGAACCAATGCATCGCCCTTCGACGCACAGGCTGTTCGACGACAGCTTATTGACAGCGTGCACGGGCCGACGACGATCTGTGCTGCTCGATGACGATGTATTGCCTGCATCTCAATGGAGCTCGATGACGACGCAGTGACCCGACTGTGGAAAAGATGGATCATTGTGTCCTCAGCGTCGCTCTTTCCTCCATCCAAGGTACTTTTCCAGCGGGACATGTGTGAGTCTCGTAGCTTGCCTACCCTCCACTGCAGTCGGCCTGAACTTTGGATTTACCCCGTCCCTTGCAACCCCGTCCCTTGCAACCTAAAGTAAGCTTTTGGCGCTATTGACGTTAAAGCATGGTTTTTGCATTTATTCTTTAAAAATTAATAACTCGACTTCTACTTATTAAATGTTTGTCGTTTTTGTCTTGTTTTTTTAAGATAAATCTTCTCTATTTTTCTAAAGCTGTGTGGAGTCTTTTATTGGTGTTTTCATTGTGGTACTGTGTGTGTGTTGCACAAATACTTTACTCATTACCTCTTAAGTTGAGCCTGCCTGCTCTGTGCCGAGTTACCAGAGGGTGAGCACAGGTAAATTTAAAGTGTGTATTTAGATTACCCTGACTAGAACTGTGTTCTCTACTTAGCATCAGGGGCGTATCAAACGCCCCCGCAGCCCCTGCAGTGCGGGGGGCCTCACTCTCTACAGTTAATGAAGGGGGCCCCAGGGGGCCGGCCCCATCAGCTCTTCTGAGAGCTGTGAGAGAGGTCTGCGCTGAAGCAAGCCTCTCTCCCTCTGCGTCTGAAGCAGGTGCAGCCTGCTCGGAGCCCTTCGCCCCCTCCCTCTGACTGAAGAGAAACAAAGTATCAATATACATTGTTTCCCTTCAGTCAGAGACAGAGGCAGTCCCAGAAAGAGGATGGGGGCCCCAGAGACAGCAGTCTCCACTGCTCCTCTGAGGCAGCACAGAGCCCGGCCCCCACTCTCTCCTCTTGATAAACAAAGCCCACCCCATAAGAAAAGAGAAGAGACAGGGACAAGGATGGGGTGGGGGCCCCACCCCATAAGAGAAGAGACAGGGACAAGGATGGGGTGGGGGGCCCACCCCACAAGAGAAGAGAAGAGACAGGGACAGGCCCCCATCCGAGAAGAGACAGGGACAAGGATGGGGTGGGGGGCCCACCCCACAAGAGAAGAGAAGAGAAGAGAAGAGACAGGGACAGGCCCCCATCCGAGAAGAGACAGGGACAAGGATGGGACGGGAGGCCCACCCCACAAGAGAAGAGACAGGGACAAGGATGGGGTGGGGGGCCCACCCCACAAGAGAAGAAAAGAGACAGGGACAAGGATGGGGTGGGGGCCCCACCCCACAAGAGAAGAGAAGAGACAGGGACAAGGATGGGGTGGGGGGCCCACCCCACAAGAGAAGAGAAGAGAAGAGACAGGGACAGGCCCCAATCCGAGAAGAGACAGGGACAAGGATGGGGTGGGGGGGCCCACCCCACAAGAGAAGAGAAGAGAAGAGACAGGGACAGGCCCCCATCCGAGAAGAGACAGGGACAAGGATGGGACGGGAGGCCCACCCCACAAGAGAAGAGAAGAGACAGGGACAAGGATGGGGTGGGGGGCCCACCCCACAAGAGAAGAAAAGAGACAGGGACAAGGATGGGGTGGGGGCCCCACCCCACAAGAGAAGAGAAGAGACAGGGACAAGGATGGGGTGGGGGGCCCACCCCACAAGAGAAGAGAAGAGAAGAGACAGGGACAGGCCCCAATCCGAGAAGAGACAGGGACAAGGATGGGGTGGGGGGGGGGGGGGGGTGGGGGGCCCACCCCACAAGAGAAGAGAAGAGACAGGGACAAGGGAGGGGGGGGGGCTCAGAGAGCAAGAGCAAGAGACAGCACAGAGCAGTGTTCGGGACCCTGACAAGGCTGGGAGTGGGGGCCCCCAGACAGAGTATTCTCCAGGGCAAAGCTCACATGAGAAGGGACAGGCAGCAAAATGGTGCCCTCAGGTAAGCACTCTTGTTAGAACACACCATGTGCGTCTGCAGGGAGAGGGAAAGGGGGGCCGAGAAGGGTGCAAGGCAGAGATGGAGAAGGGTGTAAGGCAGAGGGGGAAAAGGATGCAAGGTAGAGAAGGGTGCAAGGCGGAGGGGAGAAGGGTGCAAGGCAGAGGGGAGAAGGGTGCAAGGCAGAGGGAAGAAGGGTGCAAGGTGGAGGGGAAGAAGGGTGCAAGGCAGAGGGGAGAAGTATGCAAGGCAGAGAAGAGAAGGGTGCAAGGCACAGGGGAGAAAGGGTGCAAGGCAGAGGGGAGAGGAAGAAGGGTGCAAGGCACAGGGGAGAAGGGTGCAAGGCAGAGGGAAGAAGGGTGCAAGGTGGAGGGGAAGAAGGGTGCAAGGCAGAGTGGAGAAGTGTGCAAGGCAGAGAAGAGAAGGGTGCAAGGCAAAGAGGAGAAGGGTGCAAGGAAGAGAGGAGAAGGGTGCAAGGTAGAGAAGGGTGCAAGGCAGAAGGGGAGAAGGGTGCAAGGTAGAGGGGAGAAGGGTGCAAGGCGGAAGGGGAGAAGGGTGCAAGGTAGAGGGGAGAAGGGTGCAAGGCAGAGGGGAGAAGGGTGCAAGGCAGAGTGGAGAAGGGTGCAAGGCAGAGAAGAGAAGGATGCAAGGCAAAGAGGAGAAGGGTGCAAGGAAGAGAGGAGAAGGGTGCAAGGTAGGTAAGGGTGCAAGGTGGAGGGGGAGAAGGGTGCAAGGTAGAGGGGAAAAGGATGCAAGGCAGAGAGGAGAAGGGTGCAAGGCAGAGGGGAGAAGGGTGCAAGGCGGAGGGGAGAAGGGTGCAAGGTGGAGGGCAGAAGGGTGCAAGGTGGAGGGGAGAAGGGTACAAGGCAGAGGGGAGAAGGGTGCAAGGCAGAGAGGAGAAGGGTGCAAGGCAGAGGGGAGAAGGGTGCAAGGCGGAGGGGAGAAGGGTGCAAGGTGGAGGGCAGAAGGGTGCAAGGTGGAGGGGAGAAGGGTACAAGGCAGAGGGGAGAAGGGTGCAAGGCAGAGAGGAGAAGGGTGCAAGGAAGGTAGAGGAGGGTGCAAGGTAGAGAAGGGTGCAAGGCCGAGGGGGCAAGGCAGAGGGGAGAAGGGTGCAAGGCAGAGAGGAGAAGTGTGCAAGGCGGAGAAGAGAAGGGTGCAAGGCAAAGAGGAGAAGGGTGCAAGGCAATGAGGAGAAGGGTGCAAGGAAGAGAGGAGAAGGGTGGAAGGTAGTGAAGGGTGCAAGGCGGAGGGGGAGAAGGGTGCAAGGTGGAGGGGAGAAGGGTGCAAGGTGGAGGGGAGAAGGGTGGAAGGCAGAGGGGAGAAGGGTGCAAGGTGGAGGGGAGAAGGGTGCAAGGTGGAGGGGAGAAGGGTGCAAGGTGGAGGGGAGAAGGGTGGAAGGCAGAGGGGAGAAGGGTGGAAGGTAGAGAAGGGTGCAAGGCGGAGGGGAGAAGGGTGCAAGGTATAGGGGAAAGGGTGCAAGGCAGAGAGGAGAAGGGTGCAAGGCGGAGGGGAGAAGGGTGCAAGGCGGAGGGGAGAAGGGTGCAAGGCGGATGGGAGAAGGGTGCAAGGTGGAGGGGAGAAGGGTGCAAGGTGGAGGGGAGAAGGGTGCAAGGCAGAGGGGAGAAGGGTGCAAGGCAGAGAGGAGAAGGGTGCAAGGCAGAGAGGAGAAGGGTGCAAGGTAGAGAAGGGTGCAAGGCGGAGGGGGAGAAGGGTACATGGCAGATGGGAGAAGGGTGAAAGGCAGAGGGGAGAAGGGTGCAAGGAAGAGAGGAGAAGGGTGCAAGGTAGAGAAGGGTGCAAGGCGGAGGGGGAGAAGGGTGCAAGGCAGCGGTGAGAAGGGTGCAAAGCAGAGAGGAGAAGGGTGCAAGGCAAAGGGGAGAAGGGTGCAAGGCAAAGGGGAGAAGGGTACAAGGCAAAGAGGAGAAGGGTGCAAGGCAGAGGGGAGAATGGTGCAAGGCAGAGGGGAGAAGGGTGCAAGGCGGAGGGGGAGAAGGGTGCAAGGCAGAGAGGAGAAGGATGTAAGGCAGAGGGGAGAAGGATGCAAGGTAGAGAAGGGTGCAAGGCGGAGGGGGAGAAAGGTGCAAGGCAGAGGGGAGAAGGGTGCAAGGCAGAGGGGAGAAGGGTGCAAGGCAGAGGTGAGAATGGTGCAAGGAAGAGAGGAGAAGGGTGCAAGGTAGAGAAGGGTGCAAGGCGGAGGGGGGAAGGGGTGCAAGGCAGAGAGGAGAAGGGTGAAAGTTAGAGACGGGTGCAAGGCGGGGTGGAATAGGGTGAAAGACAGAGAGGAGAAGGGTGCTAGGCAGAGGGGAGAAGGGTGCAAGGCAGAGGGAGAATGGTGCAAGGTAGAAAAGGGTGCATGGCGGAGGTGGACTAGGGTATAAGGGGAAGGGGAGAAGGGTGCAAGGGGGAGGGGGAGAAAGGTGCAAGAGGGAGGGCAAGAAGGGTGCAAGGCAGAGGGGAGAAGGGTACAAGGGGGATGGTGATGAAGTTAAAAATGTGCCCCCTCTGGAAACATTTCTGCGGACACCCATGGAACGCACACTACTTTGTGAGGGAGAGTGGGAGAGTGTGGAGAGAGAGAGAGTGGAGAGAAACAATGGAGAGAAACAGTGGAGAGAAACAGTGGAGAGAGACAGTGGCTAGAGAGAGAGAGTGGAGAGAGACAGTGGAGACAGAGAAGACAGTGGAGAGAGAGCGGAGATAGACAATGGAGAGACCGAGAGTGGAGAGAGCATGGAGAGACACTGGAGAGAGTGGAGAGAGAGAGAGTGGGGAGAGAGAGAGTGGGGGGAGAGAGAGAGTGGAGTGAGAGAGAGTGGAGATACAGTGGAGAGACCGAGAGTGGAGAGAGCATGGAGAGACACTGGAGAGAGTGGAGAGAGAGAGTGGGGAGAGAGAGAGTAGAGAGAGAGAGAGTGGAGAGAGAGAGTGGAGAGAGAGAGTGGAGAGAGAGAGAGTGAAGAGAGAGAGTAGAGAGAGAGATAGAGTGGAGAGAGAGATAGAGTGGAGAGAGAGAGAGTGGAGAGAGAGAGTGGAGAGAGAGAGAGAGTGGAGAGAGAGAGAGAGTGGAGAGAGCGAGTAGAGAGAGAGTGGAGAGAGAGAGTGGAGAGAGAGAGAGAGAGTTGAGAGAGAGAGAGTGGAAAGAGAGAGAAAGAGCGGAGAGAGAGTAGAGAGTGGAGAGAGAGTGGAGAGTAGAGAGAGACAGTGGAGAGAGAGACAGTGGAGGGAGACAGTGGAGAGAGAGTGAGTGGAGAGAGAGTGAGTGGAGAGAGAGTGAGTGGAGAGAGTGGAGCGAGAGAGTGGCGAGAGAGAGAATGGAGCGAGAGTAGAGAGAGAGAAGGGAGACAGTGGAGGGAGACAGTGGAGGGAGACAGTGGAGAGAGAGAGAGACAGAAGAGAGATTGTGGAGAGAGAACAAGTAGAGATAGAGTGGACAGAGTTGAGAGAGAGAATGGAGAGAGTGGAGAGAGAGTAGAGACTGACTGACTGACTCAGAGACTGAATACTGACTGACCGAGAGACTGACTGCCTGAGAAACTGACTGAGAGAGAGAGTGACTGCCTGACAGAGAGAGAGAGACTGATTGAGAGTGAGACTGACTGACAGAGACTGGCTGAGGTAGAGAGAAACTGACTGAGAGAGAGACTGAGAGAGAGAGGCAGAGACTGACTGACAGAGAGATAGACTGATTGACTGTGAGAGACTGACAGAGAGAGAGACTGACTGAGTGAGAGACTGACAGAGAGAGAGACTGACTGAGTGAGAGAGTCTGACTGACAGAGATTGACTGACAGAGAGAGAGAGACTGACTGACTGGGGTAGAGAGAGAATGACTGACTGAGAGAGACTGACTGACTGGGAGAGAGAGAGACTGACTGGGAGAGAAAGAGACTGACTGACTGAGAGAGAGACTGACTGACAGAGAGAGACTGATTGACAGAGACTGACAGAGAGAGAAAGAAAGAGACTGAGAGACTGACAGAGAAAGAGAGACTGACCAACAGAGAGAGAGAGACTGACAGAGACTGACTGATAGAGAGACTCACAGAGAGAGACTGACTGACAGAGAGAGAGACTGAGAGACTGACAGAGAGAGAGACTGACTAAGAGAGAGAGACTGACTAAGAGAGACTGACAGAAAGACTGACAGAGAGAGACTGACTGACAGAGAGAGAGCGAGAGACTGACTGACTGACTGAGAGAGACTGAATGACAGAGAGTGATAGACTGACAGAGAGAGAGAATAACTGACAGAGAGAGTGGGGAGAGAGAGAGTGGAGAGAGAGAGAGTGGAGAGAGAGAGTGGAGAGAGAGAGAGTGCAGATACAGTGGAGAGACCGAGAGTGGAGAGAGCATGGAGAGACACTGGAGAGAGTGGAGAGAGAGAGTGGAGAGAGAGAGTGGAGAGAGAGAGAGTGGAGAGAGAGAGAGTGGAGAGAGATAGAGTGAAGAGAGAGAGTGGAGAGAGAGATAGAGTGGAGAGAGAGATAGAGTGGAGAGAGAGAGAGAGTGGAGAGAGAGAGTGGAGAGAGAGAGAGAGTGGAGAGAGCGAGTGGAGAGAGCGAGTGGAGAGAGCGAGTAGAGAGAGCGAGTAGAGAGAGAGTGGAGAGAGAGAGTGGAGAGAGAGAGAGAGTGGAGAAAGAGAGAGTGGAAAGAGAGAGAAAGAGTGGAGAGAGAGTGGAGAGTGGAGAGAGAGTGGAGAGTAGAGAGAGACAGCGGAGAGAGAGACAGTGGAGGGAGACAGTGGAGAGAGAGTGAGTGGAGAGAGAGTGAGTGGAGAGAGAGTGAGTGGAGAGAGAGTGAGTGGAGAGAGAGAGAGTGGAGAGAGAGAGAGTGGAGCGAGAGTAGAGAGATAGAAGGGAGAGAGGGTGGAGAGAGAGACAGTGGAGGGAGACAGTGGAGGGAGACAGTGGAGAGAGAGAGACAGAAGAGAGATTGTGGAGAGAGAACAAGTAGAGATAGAGTGGACAGAGTTGAGAGAGAGAATGGAGAGAGTGGAGAGAGAGTAGAGACTGACTGACTGACTCAGAGACTGAATACTGACTGACCGAGAGACTGACTGACTGAGAAACTGACTGAGAGAGAGAGTGACTGCCTGACAGAGAGAGAGAGACTGATTGAGAGTGAGACTGACTGACAGAGACTGGCTGAGGTAGAGAGAAACTGACTGAGAGAGAGACTGAGAGAGAGGGCAGAGACTGACTGACAGAGAGATAGACTGATTGACTGTGAGAGACTGACAGAGAGAGAGACTGACTGAGTGAGAGACTGACAGAGAGAGAGACTGACTGAGTGAGAGAGTCTGACTGACAGAGATTGACTGACAGAGAGAGAGAGAGACTGACTTTCTGGGGTAGAGAGAGAATGACTGACTGAGAGAGACTGACTGACTGGGAGAGTGAAGAACTGACTGGGAGAGAGAGAGACTGACTGACTGAGAGAGAGACTGACTGACCGAGAGAGACTGACTGACAGAGACTGACAGAGAGAGAAAGAGACTGAGAGACTGACAGAGAAAGAGAGACTGACCAACAGAGAGAGAGAGACTGACTGACAGAGACTGACTGATAGAGAGACTCACAGAGAGAGACTGACTGACAGAGAGAGAGACTGAGACTCTGACAGAGAGAGAGACTGACTAAGAGAGAGAGACTGACTAAGAGAGAGAGACTGACAGAAAGACTGACAGAGAGAGACTGACTGACAGAGAGAGAGCGAGAGACTGACTGACTGACTGACTGAGAGAGACTGAATGACAGAGAGTGATAGACTGACAGAGAGAGAGACTGACTGACAGAGAGAGACTGACTGGCTGACAGACTGACAGAGAGAGAGAGAGAGAGAGAGACTGACTGACTGACAGAGAGAGTGACTGACTAAGAGAGACTGAATGACAGAGAGAGATAGACTGACTGACTGAAAGAGAGATACTGACTGACAGAGAGAGAGAGACAGACTGTGATGGAATTGAGGTCAAAGTGTGTATGAAGCTATGCAATGCCTCTTAAGATTGCTGTTGTCTACTAATAAAAATGTATTATCAAAATGTGCTCTTTGTGGTTACATCTGCTTCTGAAATACTGCATTGTCTCTTTGTCCAATGTCTTAAAACTGAAACGAGAAGGAGCAGTGGATGCACTTTTGTCAAAACTGAACGAGGAGTGCGCCCGATGTTGTATATCATGACAGGAGTCTGCATCAGGAAACCCACATAACATTGGGCAAACTTCCCCGGCTTACTGATGGCAGGGACCCTCTAATGAATGGACCACCACCTATGATAGCCTGCTGGCAGACTAAGCCCAAACTTTGACTCCACCATCCAGTGTTACTTATAACGGCTGAATTGGTGACAGGGGCTTAACAATAGCCCCGCATCCCCTGCAGTATGGCGGGTCGCTGGCCTGAGCGCTCTAGACTGGCACGGAGGATAGGAGGGGGGCCCCCTCCATGTAGTTTGCAGGGGGGCCCCCTCAAGTTTTGTAACGCCACTGCTTAGCATGATGCAAACCTCGGCCAACTAGATATCCAATTTCTATAACTAATGGTAAGCACAGTGAAAGTTTTTTTGATCTATAAAGTGTTGCACAACTCCTGTACTACCGGAGAGAGGGAGTGTCCTTGTAACTCTCTATTCAGAGAGGGACGCCAAACCTAGGAATGAATCCCTAATCAGCCTTTTTACAACTTTAATCACGCCAGCATGGCAGCAAGGATTGCCTTCAATCTGACTTTAAAAGAATACAGACTCGGCCCAAAATTTATTGATAAGAACAATATTTAGGCATATGGATTGTGGAGTAGCTAGAATAATGACAGGAGGCGGCGTGTAAGTTGGATATGCTTTATTCCCCCGGAGCGCCGGGAACCACGTCCTTTCACTAAGCGGTTGGCGCCTCTCTACAAAATGGCCGCCTTCCGCTTCCTGTCCCGCCTTTCCGTTTCCGGGTGACGGAACGCTAGACTGTCACCACATATCTCCCCCCCTTTATGCAATAACAGTGTAAGGATATTTACAGTCTTACTTGCGGTTCATATCGAAGTCCTTGAACTTCTCCGGTATCCTTACTACTCTTCCCACTCTTGTCTTCATCACTCCGTCTCCTCCTTCGCTTTCTTGCTCTGCTGTGCGACTCCATGCTCCTATTCCTTCTTGGTTGCTTCCCGTCTTGTCCTTTTCTGTTCCTTTCTTGCACCAACCATTCTCACTTCCTGACACTCTGATTCCTTCGTCCTTAGCGGCGCCCTTCTCATCCACTTGCTGCGTTCCTTCCTCTACTTGTCCTTTTACTATCTTCTTCTTCTCCACTGTTCACATCCTCTGCTCCTTCCTCTATCTCTTCTCCCCACTTCAAAATCTTGCTGCATTTCGCCATTCTGTCCTGCGACCACACCTTGTCGTCGCTGAGCAAGGCCGACCTGGTGTAGGGCTCTAGTACTTGTAGGGGAGGTGTGAACTTGCTCTCCCCCTTCCTTTTTAGGATAGCCATCTTCACCCATACCCAGTCGCCCTTCTCCAGCGACACTCCTTGTACATTGTGTCTCTTGTTGAAATGTTCAGTGTACGTCTTCTGCGCCCTCTCCAGGTTCCTCATGACCACTGCAGGGGAGACCATTAACTCTGCACCACCATCTTCCTCCATGCCGTATTGTCCTTTGCTTCTCTCCCTCTCAGTACCTTGAAAGGGCTGTACCCCGTACACCCAGGGGTGATTCGGTAAGCCCACAACATCTTAGTTAACTCCTTCTCCCAGTCCAGTCTGTCATTTATGGCTGCTTGAATGGTGCCCATAATCACCCTGTTAAAGCGTTGTAAATTGATACTTGCATAGCGCACTACTCACCCGCAAGGGTCTCAAGGCGCTTGTACGAATACCGCTGTGGAACCCATCCTGGCTTTCCCTGTGAGACGTCCACTCCTGGGCACCCCCAAGGTGGAGGCCAGGCATCCTTAGCGTTGTGGAGGCCGTTGTGGAGATTAAGCAAGCTATTGCCCAGAGTTGCAGAGAGGGACTCCATGATTGGAATAGGCACCGAGGCGAGAATTATCAGGCCCGTGGAATTTTGAGCCCAAGACGCGCCGAGGCGGGGAATTGAACCCTGGTCCCGGGCTAGACCTCTGCATCAGGGTCTGCCGCTCTAATCATTGAGCCACACTTCTCCACATTGAGCCTCACTTCTCCACCTGCCCATTGCCAGCCGGGTGATATATGGGTGTATGTTTAACCTCTATTCCATTTCTGTATATGAACGCCTCCCATTTCGCCGATGTGAACTGCTGTCCATTGTTACACGTGATGATTTTCGGGATTTCTTCCCTGATGAATAAGGCTCTCAAGAAGTCCACCACTGTGTCGGTATCTACGGTCTCCTTCACTTCCACCTCAGGCCACTTGGAATACCTGTCGATCAATACACGGGCATACTTTTGTATTCCTTCCTTGTTGAGAATGGGTCCCATTATGTCAACCGACACCATTTCCCAAGGGTGGTCTCAGCATACTCTGAGATTTGTCCGCCTTGGCGCATGAATCGCATTGTCTCACATATCGTTCTACCTGGGCGTCGATGGCTGGCCACCAGTACACTTGCCGAGCCCGAGCTTTGGTCTTGGTGATTCCCTGATGTCCTTCGTGTAACAGGCCCATCAAGTGATCTATTATGCCTTGAGGGGAAACCACTTTGTCGCCTCTTAAGAGAAATAGTGGATTCTCTCCCAGTGACAATTCGTCTCTTCCCTCCCAGTACCTTCTTAAAGCTTCCTTGAGGTGTCTCCTTTCTGGCCACCCGTGGACGACATATCCTTTGATTGCTTCCATTTCTTCAACAGCTTTGTAAGCCTCTTCCCACTCTTGTGCACCGATCACCTTCTCCATGTCCTGGATGGTAGCTACTACGTATCCGTCCCAGGCTGGGATCTCTTGCTTGTTCGCCTCCTCCATGGCCACTGCTCGACTTAGAAAGTCAGCTACTTTGTTCTGCGGCCCTGGTATGTGCTCTACTTCATACACAAAGTCCAATAAGCGCAATGTCATTTTTGCGATCCTTGGCGTCACATTGGCATGGCCACTGGAGGTCAGCACCTTGACCAGGGGTTTGTGGTCTGTTCTCACCAAGAACTTAGCACCCCATAGGTATTGCCTGAACCGCTCCATTGCCCACACCACTGCTAGCATCTCCTTTTCTATGACCCTGAACTTTTCCTCGTTGGGCGCCAGGGACCTTGAAGCGAAGCTGACTGTCGATGTTTCTCCCTTGTCTGACCTCTGCATTAACACTGCTCCCAGGCCTCGGTCACTTGCATCTGTCGTTAAAATGGATTCTGCTCCCGGGTCAAACCCCTTCAGGGGTATGGTCTCACTCATCTCCCGTTTCAAAGCATTGAATTCTTCCTGCTCTTCCTTGTTCCACTGGAAACCGTTTTTTTCCTTTAATAGCTGACGTAAACAGTGTGTCTTGGTGGCAAAGTGGGGAATGAATTTGCTATAATATTCAGCCATCCCCAGGAATGATCTAATGTCCTCCTTCTTTCCTGGGGTAGGCGCATCCAGGATAGCTTTCATGTTTGCCCTCTTTGGCTCAATGCCCTTCTCACTCACTTCATGGCCAAGGTACGTGACTGACTGTACACCGAATCTGCATTTTGACCACTCTGCCGTCAATCCGTTATCCTGCAACGTGCGTAGTACAGTGTGCAGTTTCTCATTATGTTCTTGTTTGGACTCTCCCATGACCATGATGTCGTCCTGAAAGAACTGAACCCCTTCCACCTTACGAAAGAGTCTGTGCATAAGTTTCTGAAATACTGTGGCTGCTGAGGCCAGGCCAAATGGCATCCTGACAAACTCGTAGCAACCGAAAGGTGTGATAAATGACGTGAGGTGACTGCACGATGGATGTAGTTTCACCTGGTGGTAGGCTGATGACAAGTCCACGGTGGAGAACCATTTGATGCCTTTCGTTTTTGCAAGCATCTCATTGATGCGGGGCAGGGGAAACTTGTCGACCAGGATATTCTTGTTGAGTTCTCTGAGGTCGACACACAGCCTCACCTTCCCATTTGGCTTCTGCGCTACCACTAAGGGCGAAAGCCACTCCGCGCTTTCGATGGCCCTTATCACACCCCCTCTTTCCAGTCTGTCCAGTTCTGTTTGCACCGCTTCCCTACATCGGAAAGGGATGTTCCTTACTTTGTGAACGACTGGTTTCGCTCCTTCCTTCAATTTAATGAGGTGCTTGTACTTGCCCAGTTCACCTATTTCTCCGCTGAACACCTTGGGGTACACCCTGTGCCATGCTTCATCATTATTCTTTTCCTCCATGTCCATAAGCATGATTTTTTCAATGCCTCCTGGGTTCAGCTGTATTCCTAATGCCCCTTGGTCTTTCCAGCTGAGTACTGATGGGCCCCTTTCGGCAATGTACAGTTTGCAATTTGCTTGACGGCCCCTGAACTCAAATAATAAGGGACAGTACCCTAACATGGGAATCTTTTGCCCTGTGTACGTGACCGGTCGTTGATCCATCGGATGCAACTCTTCCTTCACCTTGGACACAAATTTCTCCTCCCACACTTGTCTCTGTATTATGGTGATGGGCGCTCCGCAGTCTGCGATCATCTCAATGGGTACACCTCCTATGTGCATGTCTAACTTGGGCTTTTCCGACTCGGCACCCTCCATTTCCAGTACCTGGGCGTCAATGTAGAGGATTTCCTCCAGGTCTTCGTCCTCCACTTGGCTCCCTTCTTCCTCTTGGTGTTCTTGGTCAAAGTACCTGACCATGGCCCCCTTTGGTTTTCGGCGGCATACCTTTTCATAGTGTCCGAATACACTGCAGTAGGAGCATTTCGCCCTGAAGGCCGGGCATGTTTTGTTGTTTCCTAAACGCAACATGGTCCACACCTGTAACAGCTCGGGCGTCCGCCTCGTCCTGTTCTTTGGTCTGTGTGGCTGGTTTGGGTGGTCCTTTTTATCTCTTGGCCTCTTTGTGGTTCTCTCTGTTTCGCTCTTTCGCCCTTGACTGGCGTCATAACCTTGCAGACCGTCTGTGTCCCCCCTGCCTCCTTCCGGGCAGCTTGCGCGCATCGCTTGGACATTTCTGCCTTTTTCACCAAGGCCCAGACCTCTTTTAGGGTGGCATCCCCATTGACCCACAGCTTCTCCTGGACATGGGTGCTGGACGTGTGCATAATGATCTGGTCTCTTATTAGCTCATCATACAGCGTGCCAAACTTACATGTCAGGGCTAGTTTCTGTAGTACCACCACGTATTCATCCACCGATTCTCCACTCTTTTGCTTCCTCTGGAAGAAGTTGTGCCTGTCGATAGCTAAACACACTACTGGTCTGTAGTGCGCGTCGAGGTCTGTGATGGCATGACTGAACACATCTGTGTCTGCCGCATCTCTTGCGCCCTTGACGATGGTGTCCTACACTCTAATCCCCTCCGGGCTAAAATTGTGCAGTAGTATTTTCTTTCTCCTCTGGCTCGAGAACGCTACTTCGCCTTCTTCCTCTAGGGCTTCTAAGTAGTTGAGGAAATACCGTTTCCAGTCTTCCCATTGCATTTCCGGCTCCCCGCTCTTCGAGAGAAACGGCACCATTTGGGTGAGGGAGGTGGACTGTGTCGCCATCTTGTTTTTATCTCTGGGGCCTGCTTGAACTGGGATGGCCCGGCCAGGTGGGCTCCCAAGCGCCTGTCACTCGTCCGTCTCTTCTTCGCTATGCTCACTGCTGGTTGCACCACCCCTCGCCGTACCCTCAATGCTCGGATGCGCTCGTGGACTATCTCCTTCTGCCGTGCTCACCGTGCGTGAACTTTTCCCTCGTCTTTGTTGTGCCGCCAGCGTGCTGCGCGGGGTCCACTAACCGGTGGTTTTGTGTTGCGAGGTTGGTTGGGTTGCCGCTCCTCACTCGTGCCCCTCGTGCGCTCCGTGATGATTCTTTGTTTGCTGTGCACACTGTGGCTGCTTGTGTAGACGGCAGTGCCTCCGATACATGTGCGTTTCCTCTCTCTGTGACTGGGGCGCTCCTGTGCCCTAGGCGGGGCCTGCCCTAGGTCCTCTGCCACGCTCCGGGATCGCCGATATGCTGCCTTTGCCCTTTTACGTTGTTTTTTTTTTTGTAGCTACGTGGGGGGGGGGGTTTACATCCCATGCCTCGTTGCAATTGTGGAGTAGCTAGAATAATGACAGGAGGCGGCGTGTAAGTTGGATATGCTTTATTCTCCGGAGCGCCGGGAACCACGTCCTTTCACTAAGCGGTTGGCGCCTCTCTACAAAATGGCCGCCTTCCGCTTCCTCTCCAACCTTTCGGTTTCCGGGTGACGGAACGCTAGACTGTCACCACATGGATGTGAACAATGGTGAGACAAAGAGGTACTTGGGAAATGGTCGGGGGAGTTGTTTCACTTCTTAATATTAAAACCTGACAGGTGGCACAGGAATGTTAATAACGTTGGGCAACAGAAGGGAAGAATGATGCAAATACTGGGTACTTGTGGCTCAGATCAAGCCATCTCTGCTGATGTGGGCCATATCACGGTACAGTCTGGTATGGTTGAGGAGGGGACATTTAGTGACAACAACTCTTCCCATGCTGTCTGCCCACACTTCTTCGGCACCCTGTTTAAAGTTCTGTTTCATCTCAGAATGCTCCTCTGTCTCTGTGGCACATTCCTACAATTCAGACAAATCTTTTGGAGTAGGCATAAGAGACTCAATAGATAGAGACATCTACAGAGTGATTTCAGAATATGACGATAACGTAATCTTATTGGCATGTTAGCCAGCGAAAGTGTTTCCCCATGACACTCATTTTGATTTGACTGCTGTGCAGCATATTTTACAATTGCAAGTTGTGATGCTAGCATAAGAATATCATTAAACCTTTAACATAAGTAAAACATCTAACCGGGTGCCAGCTATTGTGAGGAAATCCTGTTGCATCCAAAGAAGCACAAAATCATGAACTAATCAGGAGACATAGTTTGAGCCAGTAAATATATTTACAATCTTCTGAGCAACAAGAATATAAGCAAAAGTAAGAACAGCAAATTCAGCATATTAAGCAGAAACAAATTGAAGGAAATATCAGCTTTCAACAACTTCTACAATCTAATTCTAGCATAACCAGCCACCAAAGAGCCACAGTCAGAAGCTCAGCTCAACCAGTAGCAGTAGTTAGCAACAGACACAAGCTCAGCTAGACTGTTAGTCTCCCACCCAGTATAAATGGGATGGAGGTGTTCTTGTACCCTGAGCAATAGACTCCAGCCTTTCTTGACCGGACACATTTCTATTATCATGTTTTCCAATGCCTTTTTTGTAGCTGCACGAGCAGTCGTGTCAACGGGTGCCTTTAAAGGGATGTGTTATTTGTCACCAAACAATCGGTAACTTAACTCAGCATAACAAGATGTAGCAGTTGATTCATGTATGCCTAACTCAGTTTGAAACATTCAAAAACAATTTTCAGCTCTCCTCTGAACTTCATTGTATGTTCACAGATATTAGAAAACAGTTTTTAATGGTAACTTGGTTTGGCGTGGACCAAGGGGTATGAATGGTAACTAGGCCTTGGTTACACTGAGTTTAACTAGAAGAATTGAAATGTTTATGAGTAATCTTTGTTCTCCTTAGAGTGTTGGTGTTCTAAGCTAAGTCAGTTGACTACTGTCTAGCTTGGGATTACTACTCTTCTGTTGTAGTGCCGAATAAACCTTTATTTGATTTAACTGGACGTGGAGGTTTGTAACTTTGTAACAGATTTTGGCGATGGCTGTTTCAGATTCTGTGCGGATCTTAAATCCCTTAATCAAAACATTGTTGTGTATACTTATCCATTACCAAGCATTAATGAATTGGCATTGTTGTTGGGTGGTGGTAGGTATTTTGTAAAGCTTGATTTCAACACTGCATATCATCAAATTAAACTCACGGTGATTCTAAGCCTCTGACGGATTTTGTTACCATTGAGGGTCCTTTCCAATTTACACGTAAGCCATTTGGGTTGTGCTCTGTGGCTAGTGTTTTTCAAGAAGGATGGCTGAACTTTTTAAGAAGATAAACAATGTCTTCTACTTTCAAGATGATATTTTGGTGTTTTGGGAGACAGTTGAGCAACACAATCTGGTACTAAGACAAGCTTTGCACAAATTTATGGAGGCAGGACTCACACTTAAACAAGATAAATGCATGTTCTTAGTAGAACAAGTTCTGTATTTGGGCTGTACAATATAAATATAGGGGGTTAAACCTAAAGAAAACTTGGTAAATGCCATTAATTTTGCACTGTCACCCTCTGTTGAAGATCAATTGCAGTCCTTCATGGGACTCAGAATATTATTCCAAATTTGAAGTTTGCTGACAAGACAGAATGTGTACGAACATTATTGAGGAAGGGGTATAATTTTGTGGGGGTGTTGAGAAACAAAAATGTTTTGCGAATATCAAAAATTACATTTGCAATGTGGGTATTTTGGTACAGTGTGATACAAAATGTAAATCTGTCCATACGGTTGATGCTAGTGCTACAGGCATTGGTGTGGTTCTTTTGCAATTTCATGGAAGAAAAGAAAGGAGAGTAGCCTTGGCCTCAAAGACATTGACCAGTTCTGAGTCTAATTAATCTGTCATTGAGCATGAGAATCTAGCAGCTGAGTAGGGGGCAGAGTATTTTCGGACCTATTTGTGGGAAATGCAATTTTTGTTGCACACAGACCACAAACCTTTGGTTAGGATATTATTCCAGTGGTGCTGGCAAAGGTTTGGTAACATTTGCTAGACTTGCAGCCAAATTACAAGAATATTGTCATGTTCTTGAATGTATTCAGAGGTGGAGAAATTGTCAAACTGCTTATTTTAGCTGATTGGTGTTTGGTGGATGGCCCTGCTGTTATTGCAAAGAAGAGTGAAGGTGCTGTAGCATAGGTACAGGATGTGATAGCTTGGGGTTCTGTTGCTATTAAGATGTGGACATGAGGGCTGGAAGCTGTTTCTGCATTGAAAGAAGTGAAGTCTCCTTGTTTTAGGTAGTAGCAGAGAAAGTACAGTTTCACCTCTAGTAAGACCAGACATCAAGGTTTTAGATACAAACTATGGTGTGGGGTGAGATGTTAGTCTGTGGTGCCAGGGTACAGATGACCAAGTTACCTTGTGGGTGGAACGTGGAAGAGTGCGTAAAGAAGACATGAAAAGGTTGAGTGTTAGTATGATCTCACATCAGTCATATTAATGATCCAGGTAAACCATGTCACACTTTGTGCATCAATTTTATTGGACCCTTGAATTAACTTAGTGCAGAATAAAAATTTGCATTGGTTATGGTGGATATATATACCAAGTGGATGATTGAGAAATTTATGAGGGAAGCCACCACTCTGTCAACCATGCTTCTTTTGAAAGAGATTTTTGTTGAAGAAGGCTTACCTTAATTGATCATAACTGATAATAGTACGCAATTGACGCCCAGTGAGATGTGAACCTTTCTATTGTCTTGTGGGGTAATACACATCCAAACTCCTCTATATAACCCACAGGCTGATGGTGTGGTTAAGAGAGTTACTAGATTTGTCAAAAGTACTATCCAAATGGTGTACACGGATGGTCAAGATGTTAAGAGAATGGTCTCAAACGTGGTATGGGTGTATCACACTACAGAACTTGATTTTTCCTAAAAATCTCCCTTTGAGATGACGTCAGGCAGAATCCTGGGAACGAGGTTGGTTTCAACATGGGTAATAGAATGAATGTTGCAAGGTGGAAGAAGAGAAAAGTCCTTTGTGGAATGTCATCACTGAACATGGGGAAGGAGATATTGCTACACCTCCTAAGTTCTGACTATATCCTCGTTTCCTTTCACAGTATTTCTACGAGGTGACTTTAACTCCAGTGGGATCTCCACCATCTCTCACTTTTGCACAGTGGATTGTGAGACAATTACAGTATGTGCAATCAAAGATCCCCTCACACTTCTGCCTTGTCATATGATTCTGTGTTTCCCAACTGTTTGCTATAGACATGGTCACTGAATTATGCAATGCTGTAGCTGCTGTGTTTTTTACATGATTATGGATTTAAAGCATTTGCCATATAAGTCATCATCTCCTGCCTAAAATTTGCCAAAAAGAATGTTTCTGTCTCAAAAGGATGACTGTTTACTAAAAACGCAACAACCCATGATGCTGCGCAGTGGAGGCCCTTCACAAGAGTGATTGGTCACTTTTCAATTGCCAATTGCTGTTTTTGAGTGTTAAAGTGTTACTAATGAAGTGGAACCTTTGCCCACACAAACAATACTGCAGTAATATTGTCACCAAATAGTCTGCATTATGTCACATATTTTGCCTTTTCTTGCCCAACAATTGAGTCAATTCGCCACATAATTTGGTCATCCCTTGTCACATATTTCCATTGGCTCTGACTATAAACAATATCAAAACTTTATATGTGGGTGAGAGGTAATAGGGCAAACAAGGATTACTAGGCCACAGCCACGCTCGTTGAGGCTTTTTACCACTGATATTCCAGGAACTAATTTGGTTACTGATAACTGAGCACAAAGTATACCCTTTTAGCACTTGAATCTAAGTACACTTAGGATAGTAGTAAAGGGTCTCTCAGGGAGGTACTGTGGGTTTAGAGTCTCGGAACTCAACAATTACACACTAAAACCCAAACATACATTCTCTTCCCACAACCGTACGAACATCTTCCTTGAATAGGTTTACTGGTGCAAGTTGCAGTGCAGCTTTGAGGACAGTTGTGAGTCACTTACTGGGGCAGATGCCATTGGTTTTATGAGTACAGGGACAAATGAGTTTACTAATGCAAGTGCCAGTGTGAGTGTGAAGAAAGATGTGAGAGTAGATGTTAGACATTGGATCTCTAGTTGGCAGAGGTATGTACCCTGCCCATGTAGGGACCACAGTAGGGACCACAATACTAGTCAGGGTAAGCTAGATACACACTAAAAGAAAACCTGGGCTTCCCCTCTGGTAGCTTGGCACAGTGCAGTAAGGATTTTCTAGAGAGGCAATGTGTAAAGTATTTGTGCAACACACACGCACACAGTAACACATTGGAAACACCATAAAATGATTCCACATGTTTAGAACAATAGAGAATAATTATCTGAGTTAAACAAGACTAAAATGACAAACCTCCAATAAGTAGAACTGTAGTTATCAATTTTTATAGAATAAACCAAAAATAGTGCCTAAAAGTCAATATCAAAAAAGGTTACTTGAGGTTGAGCTATACTGGAGTAAATCCAAAGTTCAGGCTGACCGCCATGGAGGGCAGGCCAGCTACTGGAACCCAGATAGGTCCCACTAACAAAGTACCTTGGATGGAGCAAACCTTCAATTTCGAAGACTCGAGGTGAGGAGTTGAGGAGGCACCGTGTAGAACCATGGATGAAGGCTAGCATCGGCACCAACGTGCGCCGTCAATAAAGCTTTGTGGATGAACCTTTTGTATGGTGCAGGCACTGTGTTGTCTTCAAGGTGCGCAGACTGTTGTTGTCCAGCCACACCTACTGTAGAATCGCTTTCGTCAGGCAGTAATGTGTATGTTGCGTCTTTCATTAACATTAATTTCGGTTTATCAGTCAAATTAAATGGTAAAAACAGCGCAGAAGCATTTAAATAATCCCAAGGCACTTTTCCATTTTTGAGGGTTTGCAACATCCAGGCAAACTGCATTACAGAACATAATTAATTTTGACCATGATACAAAACAGATACGTCATGTTGAACAATATCAATGACAGTTGATACAATGTTATCCAATGTATATATACGGGAAAACAGTGTATTAGTACTATTATCTACCACGGTAAGAACTTTTTCCAAATTTGCTTGGTCAATTTGATGCAGGCACACCGCAGCTTCCATCTACAACAGTTTCCACAATTCACTGTATGCTTCATAAATAAATCGTTTCGTTCTAGGGGATTTCGGCGCTAAAATAAAATCAGCCAAATTAATTTCACCCGACAAAAGGGACAGGTATTGTTTCACAGATGACAGAGTAGAGTGTCCCAACCATTGTTGATACAACTTACCCACTAATTATGTGGTGACTGAATAGAAATTCGGTAAACATGGATCAGGTCTACTTTGGGTAAACCCTTTGGTGAAAACGCTGTTGACATGCGTTGGAGCTCCTTGGCGCAATAACCAGCCCAAGGGGTCAATGTCAGATGAATTTATGGTTCCATTTTGGAACATGGAAACTAAGTCAGCAATTGTGTAATTCGTGTGTGTACGCCTTTTATCATACTCAGCCAATGAGGGAATGGAAGGGACATTAAGGTTTTTCCGCTATTGCTAAACCAAAACAAGTAGTCTGTTGTACCCTGGCATTTAAAAATAAAATTTGAATTGGTATCAGACATGCGCGATGCAAAGCTTCAGTGCCCTGCATTTGCTAATCCTTGGTACCCCAAATGGATTTTAAATAAATTGTGTCCTTCAAGTGTTCATACCCCCTTCATGGATAAATCTGTCCTGAAGGAGTTGGAGTAAATACATTTAGTGTGTGTAAACATAAATTTAGATGCTGACGACAATTTTAATTTACAAAAATAGGATTGTGGAGCAGAAAAATTATAAACCAAAAAATATATAAATTGGCTACGTTGAGCCCTTGAACTCCCCTGTACAGGAGTTGGACAATGTTCCCATTGTGTAAAATAAAAAAATGGTCTCAGAGTGTTTGCCTTGTGTAGAAAATAATGACCGTAATGTTGATAACAGAATACAAATCTTTAGCGTCAAAAGCTGCATAATATTTTAAATCAGAAAATAATTAATGAACCGCTTGAACATCCCAGTCGTCTGAGTGCATCTCCTAATGAAACGCAGAATATGTATGGAATGTTCACAAGGGCTTGATCTATTTTCATTATGTGTGAAGAAGTGCTGGGTGCCAGAACTCCGTCAACAAAGTTCACAGCAGAGCGTTCAGGCAAATAATGACCATTGATGAGCAGAAAAAATACAGTCACAAATCCAATCCACATGAAGAGAAATATCAGTGTAAGAACCATCCAGATGTATGTCCAGGGTGGGACCAGGTAAGTCTTTTTGAACCAGGAAATAAATAGACTGGTGCACGTAGGGGGTGTTACCACAGAAGAGGACGAAGAAGAAGAGTCCGAAGAAAAACTGTTACGGTCCATGTAATAACAACTCGCCCCCGGTCGAAACAATGGAGGCTGTGCAGCATCAGATGGATTATGTATGGTATAGATGACCTCAACTGGAGGAGAAGCATATTTGATGTCTGCATTAGTGGAAGTTGAAGGTAAAACAGGCAGGAAATCAATTGAAGTTTCCAGCTCCCCTTCCATTATGTGGGGAGTAGTCGAGGAACCCCTAGCCATTGGATTCAGTGAAAGGTCTCAGCTTGGAATACTTGGAGACATATTATTCAGTATCGGCCGTATGGTGTAGCTTGACATGTTCGATTGAAATATATCGGTTCTACTTACGGTCAGGTAACGGAGGCAGGATCACAGTAC
The DNA here is from genome assembly GCF_964263255.1 of Lissotriton vulgaris. Taxonomy (NCBI): domain Eukaryota; kingdom Metazoa; phylum Chordata; class Amphibia; order Caudata; family Salamandridae; genus Lissotriton; species Lissotriton vulgaris. Next base: position 1,686,864,192 of record NC_141694.1, on the reverse strand, counting down.
AGGTGCCTTTCAAGCCAAGGACTCTGACTGGTGCACGGTATGATGAACCAAATTTTATTTTGTTCTCCACTTTCTCTCGAACCAGATCTCCAACTTTAGGAAGGCAGCCCGAAACAGGAATCGGAACCGCTGGATCTGCAGAAGAGGGCAAATGCGCTTTTGCTTGTGAATCACAAACTTTTTGTAGATCCTGTAACACAGCACAATGGTTATCTACGTCAAAGGTTGTGGCAGCCACTACAACGTCTAGTCCATCAGTGTCTGGTACAAACATTTTAATGCCAAAGAGCATTTCGTATGGGGTCCACCCACCGAGAGATCTTCTAGGGAGATCATTTAGTGCACATTGAAGACCATACAAATGAGTCAGCCAACCCCTGCCACTACCTAAGCCTCTAGCGGGCAAAGATTGTTTTAAGTCACGGTTCATTCACTGCACAGCTGAATTGCCCTCATGCCGGTAAGGAGATTAATATTGGACCAGCATTTCCATTGACTTCAATGCATCCCTGTAAGCCTTAGAGGAAAATGCAGGACCTTGGTCAGAATGGAAGGTGCCACAGGCAAACGTCCTAACAAAGACACACAAATCTTTAATGACAGTTCGAGCATCAGCATTACGTTGCAGCCAAACCCAAAGGAATCTGGCATATGAATCCACTGCATCCAAGATATGTTTGAAAGCAGTGTCAGAAGTCAAAGGATCGCAGTGATCAAGATAGATACAACCAAATGGTTGATTGGAAATGTAAAGTTGAGTATGTGGTGGATGGGCAACAGTAGAAGGCTTTATCTGTTGACAAATGTCACAAGAAAGAGCATATTTACATATTGGCTGATATAACCCACGCCACCAGAAACGTTGCTATAAAAGAGACATTGTCGCTGTCACTTCGGCATTTGCAGAAGCTACACCTTCATCAGCGGCAATGATCAAAGAAAGCCTGCGGTCTTTGTTGGGAATCAGCCAATCCCAAAGGGCAGAATAGTTGCAAATGTGACTTGATCAGAAGACATGTGATAGTAATAATGTGAAGGAAAACCCTGGGGAAGCTCTGTTCCCTCCTTCGTCGCAGCGATAGCCGCCAGAATATCATCATTAATTTTAGTCATGGACCTAGTGACTGCTGCTACTGAACATGCGGCTACTACAGATTTGGCTGCCTCATTAGGCAGCAAATTACCAACAGTGTGTGCTCCCACATGCTGATTATCCAAAGTGTTGATGACGTTTGAGCGGCCACTTGAACCCAAAGTGTTTTGTGCTTAATTGCGCTACCTTACAGAATCACGAAAATCATTTAGTGTCTAAAAGAACAGGTTATCATTGAAGGATTGCACACAGTAAAAAGAATTGCATACTATAAGCGCAAGAATTTCTGGATCAGCAGATTCAGGAGCCAAAAGCAAAGCGTGTAGCTCCACCAATTGAGCTGTGCAATCACCAAGAGACTGTGAGTGCACTAAAGAGGATTTAAAATCCCCATCAATAGTCTGTCCCACCACAATAGTGCAGGCCACCGAATAAGCATGCTTAGAACCTACTGCCGGTTGCACAGAACCCTCAGTGTAAACAATACATTTGTATTGATCCAGAGGAAGTAGAGATAAAGGAGGAGGATGGACGTGTTGATATTGCAAAAATTCCTGTGTCTGTAAAGAAGGGTTGAAGATAAAACTTACATCAGCCAATGTCAAAGAACTAGCCCATTGTATCCAACGTGGATGAAAGGCTTTGGAGTTTGGAACATTAGCCTTTGTAACTGCTTCTTAGGGAGGTACAGTCGAAACCAGAAAAATGTGTTTACCATGAGCCAGAGCGCGTTCCTTCAGAATCGCCATCTAGACAGCCGTCACATTTTTTTCTGTAAAAGAGAAATACATCTCAGCAGAAGTGTACAAATGTGATTTGTAAGCCATGGGGACAGTGTCCCCTTCATTGAACGTCAGGTAAGTGAAACCTAATGCGCCTGGTACAATCCTTATTACCAAATTCGTCGAATTGTCACGTGTTAACTAGAAGTTTGTCGCAAGCAGAGCAGACTACAGAGACTGAAGAATCACGGTGTGTTACAGAAGCCAACAGGAAGCGAAGTAAGTAGGTTGTATCAAAGAGTAAAGAGGTTTGATAGGCTGGGCATAATCAGGAACATATGTCCTCCTGAAATTTAAAAAACCCAGCAAAGATAAATAAAAACTAAGGGTAGAAGTAGGCTGCAATTGTGCACATTTCTCCAGAAATCGGGGGGCCAATGTGTGACTTGGCTAAATCGAATTTTTAACCCAAATCTGCAAAAGACATTATGAGGCGATCCACACGCACAAGATGCGGTATCAATTCATCATCTGTCAAATAGATGTCATCGATGTATGAGAATGCATCTGGGTCAATTTCATGCAAAAGGGACACTATGCGTGCCACAATAGCGTTGGGGCTATTCTTATATCCGATAGGCAAATGCGTATACCATTTATGATTGACCAAGGTGCTAAATGCTGTGCAGTCACAGCTCTCAGGGGCCAAATTGTGACTGTAAAATATATCAAGAGTCGTTTTATATTATTGATGAGCAAGGTTATCAACCAACGCAGAGCTGTGGGTGTTCTGTACAGCAAAGGTATGAACATGACTGTTTAAATGATGGTAATTCAAAACTTAACGATATGAACAGAGTGGTTTCAATATCCGAAAAAGTGGATTATTCATGGACGAAACACAGGGTTCAATAGCACCCTGGTACTCCAAGTGGGTAAGAATTTCACTCACCGATGCTTTGGCTTTACGTTTAATCAGGTATTGTGGCTGTGGCATAGAGCGCAAAGGAATTTCATGTTCCGGGGAATCCTTATCCCAACCCACCCGATTGCGATAAATAGCCAGCGCATGGGCAAATGCCCACTGCGACGCGTACTCAGGTTAAGCCTCCTCCGAGACATAACAGGAAAAACTTGCTAGAATAACATCTTCTTCTTTAGAAGAAGCCAGAACAAATGAGGGAAGCCAGTAAACCTCCGCTAACAAAATATCATAAGAAGAAGTAAGGTTGTCCCAAAAGACCGCCTTAATTGTGCTTTTAATATCACCTTCAATTTGGAGGCCTATATCATAAGGCCTATCTGGGGGTGCAACTCGTGTGTCAGCTGTTTCCACTGTAATGACATGCCAGTTGGTTTTGCCTCCCGCACTATGGTAACCTCTGCCGCGCTGTTGAGGAGTGTCACCATCCATCTCCAATTGAGGAGCAGGGTTCTCACCGTCTGAGGCATAATTCGGAGTCAAAGCTGCAACTTTTTTCTTCTGAAATGGGGCACAAAATTGAGGTGGTCCCTCCTGCTTGGTTTTTTCATCAAACTGGCACTGCGGGTCGCATCTTGCTTGCGCAGACTCGCCTTCTCTGTGATCCTGAAGTCCTCATCCACCGAACTGTTGGTCCACCGATTTCTGAAAGGAGCGAGGAGAACGAGGATTAGGAACCTGGAACCTCTCTAGAGTATAAATTTTAGAGCTGTCACACAAATCATAGCTACGTTCCGAAGCATCTGGTGTTGGAGAACCAGCACAAGAAGGTTGCTTCTGTTGTTGCTGCTGCTGATTTTTATCCAAGCCTTCTTAGGAAAGACTGGACGACCCTCCTTCTCAGGAGGAGGCAGATTTTGTTCCTCAGTAAAAGGGCTTATTCTGAAACTATTGCGTCCTAATGATGTGTATACATCTGCAATAATAATCAGCAACTGTTGTTGCTTGTCAACGTACGCCACCACCGATAGGCATTGACCCACATGGAAGCTAACTGCCTCACCTTTGACATTGGTCGGAGACAATAGGGAACATGCCCACTAATCTCATCCCTAACTCCAGGGCTGGACCAGCCCCTTGTTCATTGTGAACCTTCTTGAGAACGCTCGGTAGAACGGTCATCGAGGTGGTGCCAAACACAATGTATACACTGCAGCAAACACCATCCCCCAGGTGCTGCAATCAGTTAAAGCAGGAATAATACCACTAGGTAAACTCATCGTAAGGATCCTGTGTTTTTCAACAAGAGTTGTATGCGGGAAAACAGCTTTGAGTTACTCAAATTTGTTTGCCACCCAATATGGAAATTCATCTTATTTGGAGGACGTTTGCCCATCTCTGAATTAATCCTGATGGGGCTTATGACAACGATTTCTGATAATCCTTTTAATTTTAGTTGCTTCCACAGAAAACCAAAAATCCAAACTAAACGTGCAGTGTTTGTGCTAAAACATTCTGTGAAGCAACTAAAATTAAAAGTATTATCAGAAAGGGATGGGAAATCGTGGAACAGGAGCCAGATTTCCGGGGAATATTCATGGACAAACTACTGTTTGCGCATACCCGCTCTAAAAACCTTAGAGAACTTTTGAAACCCAAACCTACACAATTATAATCTGGATTTAAGGGCATGAGAAAATGCTTAATTGTGGTCAGAGTGGAAATGTTATTCCGGGAAATATTTTTCACCATCCTCATACGGGGAAATCAATAAAACTGCGACAGACTTCGGACTGTAACACGGAAGGAGTCATATATGCAATATGTTGCCCATGCAGACTCATCTACTTGGCAGGACTTCACAAAAAATCAAAACCTGTATCATAGAGCATAAAAGTATGATACGTAACAAGAATAGCTAGGTTTATGCAGGTTAGACTCAGTGGAGTACGTATGTCACGGGAAACCAGTGGGTTTCTTTAAAAAGCCCTCACCCACCAACCTAGTTGGTGGCATGCTTCATCATCGGGCCCACCACAGTGGCACCTAGCGTGCCCCGGGTGTGCTTCGACGCCAGATTACTGCGGAGCTGGTATAATTGCTGAGTGTGCAATGTGGTGAGTGTGAAGGTGAAACTTAAAAAACCATACAGAAATCCCAGCACCCGAGGGTAGAAAATATTTTAATAGAACTGGGTATCTGTTGGTACGTTAAAAGGCAAGTAGACACGTTGGAGTATGGATTATGACCTCCAGTGTCCTGTGTGGTCTACATGTTTCAGCCTGGCCTTTCTTAATTTGAAACAGGCTTTCCTCAGGACCAAGTGAGTATGTGTGGGGTTATTAAAACTAATTTACAGTGAGTGTTTTAAGGTTTTATGTGTAGCACGCGATAAGGTGCTATATGGGAGAGAAGGGGGTTCCCTCTCGCTTTGCTACATATAACATAAAAGGGAGACATACAGACGTACAGGGAAGAGTCATATTAGCATATTGTTGCAGAAACAGTCGTCATTCCACCGTCTTATAAGGTGAGTGAGCGAACTATGTATGGCTAAAGTGTGGTCTTGTCGGTGGCAAGACTCATGTGATCGTTATCTAGACGCCGGTTGTAGTGGTGGGCTAGAAAACGAAAATGCCAGTGTGATGTTCAGGTGAGTGAAAGAAAATTATAATTGTTATCCTCACACAGTATTTATCTGTTCAAAGCCTCCTTGGGTCGCCTGGCAGAGAAACAGACCCTAAAGGAAGGTAGTATGGGTTTTAGAAAGGTATCCGACCTGTAAGGGAAAAACCTCAACACCTTACCCCCATTGTTGCTGTAGTGCGCAGCCTCTTTACTCACGCAACTGTCGATCTGGTTCCTCCTTGGACCTCTAATCCTTCTGCGGCGCCCGGTTTGTGAAAGACAGGCTGGCCGAGCATGTTATTTAAACCCTCCGTAATTGTCTGCACCTGGGTCGGAGTAGAAATAGAGGGAGGGGTGCCGCGCTGAAAGCGCCATGTCATGTGCGCTGTGCGCATGCGTGCCGTGCGCTATGCGCATGCGTGCCAGAGTAGTGATCATTTCTCGGCGCGCTGGTCTATTTTTATGCGACTCAGCGCATGCGCGGATGGAAGAGACTGCCGCGCATGCGTGGAAAGGAGTGTTAGCGGTCGCGTTTACAGTAATAGGCATTATTCCTCTGGGAAGGAGTTAAATAGTGGGAACCAGGCCAAATAATGGGCATTATTCCTCTGGGAAGGAGTTAAATAGTGAGAACAAGGCCAAATATCCTTGCAAAAGATGGGAAATTAAGAAATTGGAATACAGTTTGAACAGTGTGAAACTGAATGGGCTATGCACAGATTTAGAGAAGAGAAGGAGAAGTCATTCATTAATTGTTAAGTGAATTCCATGGTATGGAATCATTTAACCCATCAATGTGGGTGGACAGACGATAAATCCAGCGTTGCTCTTTTTGGAGGAGAAATCTTTCATTATTTTCAGTAATGGGGAATTGTTCAATCACAGTCCAAGAAAAATCATTTGGGGTGTGATTGTGGGACAGAAAGTGGTCTGTAAGTCTGCTTATGTTTTTTCACATCGGATGGTGCTGCGATGTTCCGTCATTCTTGTCCTTACTTTGCGGGTGGTCATGCCCACATATCGTAGGCCACATCTGCAAGTCATGAGGTACACCAGGTTGGATGAATTACAGTTGGTAAACTGGCGTTGTGTCCATACCTTGCCAGGTTCTAGGACCAGAGTTTTAGAAGGGGATGTAAGGTGGCATACACTGCAATTATTGCACGGTTGGTGTCCCGTAATTTTTGGTAAGCCCCAAGCATTGAGGACGGTGTTGTCGGGAGTGGCATTACTTGGTCTGGGTCTGGTGTGTACTAGGGAGTCTTTCAGATTCCTCGCCCTTTTATATGCGAATCTTGGTTTTTCCCAATTTCGGTTGCCTGAGTTAATGATCTTCCAGTTCCTATTGATTATATTGGAGACCTGGTTTGATACAGTATTGTAAGTAGTGACGCATGTCAAAGTTGGTTCCTCAGGAGGCCTGGTTGTTACCTCAAGGAGTGCCTCTCTATTCTGGTTGCGCGCCCTCTTACAGGTGGTGTTCAGGATCCTGGTGGGGTATCCCCTGTCTTCCAATTTATGAATCAAAGTGGCTGATTGTTGTTTGAAGTCCTGGATCCGGCTGCAGTTACGTCTTAATCGTAAGAACTGTCCGTAAGGGAGATTTTCCCGTAGAGGTCTGGGGTGGAAGCTGTCAAACCTCAAAAGTGAGTTCTTTGATGTGGGTTTGTGGTGGGTCGTAGTTGTCAGGCCATCCATGTCCGCCTTGATGTTAAGATCCAGGAAAGCCAGTTCCGAGGTACTGCTCATACAGGTGAATCTTAGGTAGTTATCACAGGTATTAATCCATGTGAGGAATTGGTCCAGGGATTCTTGATTTCCTTCCCAGATGACCAGAATGTCGTCGATGTATCGACGCCACATTTTGATGTTACTTGTGTACGGATTGTTCAAGGATTGTATATGTATTTTTTCAAAATGGGCTACATACAGACCAGCTATGCTGGGGGCGAAAACGCTCCCCATGCTTGTCCCATTAGTCTGTAAGTACAGCTTGCCCTCGTACTCAAAATAGTTGTCTTTTAATGCCAGGGTGGCACATTCCATTACAAAGCTGCGAGGAATGTGATGGTTCCAAGTAGTACCCATTAGGACTTCCTCCAGTACTTCTAGTGTGGCGTCCTGGGGTAAGCTAGTATAAAGGCTCTCAATGTCTAAACCGACAAGGATTTGGGTTGTCGGGTTGTAGTTGATTTCTTTGATTACATTGAGGAGATGTTTAGTGTCCTTGACATATGATGGTGTGAGTTGTACCAAAGGGTTCAGGAAGAAGTCACAAAAACGAGAGAGAGGCTCTAAGATGGATTGGTTCCCAGACACAATGGGTCTTCCCGGTGGAGGGGTTACTCCCTTGTGTACCTTTGGGAGAATGTAGAAATATGGGATCTTGGCATTTTTGCTGCACAGGTAGTCGGCCTCCTGTTTAGAGATATGTTCTGCGTCCCGGGCACTTTTTACCAGGATCTGTATCCTCCTGGTTAGTTCCTCGGTGGGATCCTTCTTGAGTGGTCTGTAATTTCTAGTGTCGCTGAGTAATCTGCGACATTCCTTGTCATAATCCTTTTGGTCCATGAGCACAATACCTCCCCCCTTATCGGCAGGTTTGATGACAAGGGCAGGATTAGTTTGAAGGCGTCGTATTGTATCACGTTCACGATGGGACATGTTGTTGAAGGTGTTCTTCTCCTGTATATTCTCCACCTCACTGTAGACTGCCTGTTCAAAGGCAGCAATCTCGACAGGTATACTGGCGGGTGGTGGAATGAACGTAGATTTTAGTCTGAGACCTGTCTCATTGGGGACTTCCTCTTGAGGGTCGTTGGATTCTGTTCTCTTTTCGAAAAAGGCTTTCAATTTAAGTTTTCTAAAGAACTCCGCTAGTTCCATGTGTAGTTTGAAGTGATCCAGTTTGGCTGTAGGGACAAAAGATAGGCCCTTATTCAGGACTGCTATTTCTTCATCTGTCAATTCTGTGCTCGAGATGTTGAACACCAGCTGGTCCTTGGTTCTCATAGCTGTTGCTACTTGCTCGGTCCTGCCTGTTCCTTGGTTTTGTTCCTCGTGTTCGAACTCACTGGTTCCGCTTCTGGTGTCCAGTGGACCTGTGGTGCATTTCTTCTTTTTCCGCGATTCCTGCGGCCCTGTGATAAAAAAGGATATCTTTGGTTTTGGTTCCCCTGAAAGTAAGGCATCGGTCCTGGTGCGTACATCGGAGGGAAACCGTAGAAGGGGGGTGGCATTGGTCCAAATTGTGGTGGCCCAAAGTTATGGTTCTGTGGTGGACCCTGCCAGGGTTGTTGCCAGTGTTGGACCAAAGGGATTATGACAAGGAATGTCGCAGATTACTCAGCGACACTAGAAATTACAGACCACTCAAGAAGGATCCCACCGAGGAACTAACCAGGAGGATACAGATCCTGGTAAAAAGTGCCCGGGACGCAGAACATATCTCTAAACAGGAGGCCGACTACCTGTGCAGCAAAAATGCCAAGATCCCATATTTCTACATTCTCCCAAAGGTACACAAGGGAGTAACCCCTCCACCGGGAAGACCCATTGTGTCTGGGAACCAATCCATCTTAGAGCCTCTCTCTCGTTTTTGTGACTTCTTCCTGAACCCTTTGGTACAACTCACACCATCATATGTCAAGGACACTAAACATCTCCTCAATGTAATCAAAGAAATCAACTACAACCCGACAACCCAAATCCTTGTCGGTTTAGACATTGAGAGCCTTTATACTAGCTTACCCCAGGACGCCACACTAGAAGTACTGGAGGAAGTCCTAATGGGTACTACTTGGAACCATCACATTCCTCGCAGCTTTGTAATGGAATGTGCCACCCTGGCATTAAAAGACAACTATTTTGAGTACGAGGGCAAGCTGTACTTACAGACTAATGGGACAAGCATGGGGAGCGTTTTCGCCCCCAGCATAGCTGGTCTGTATGTAGCCCATTTTGAAAAAATACATATACAATCCTTGAACAATCCGTACACAAGTAACATCAAAATGTGGCGTCGATACATCGACGACATTCTGGTCATCTGGGAAGGAAATCAAGAATCCCTGGACCAATTCCTCACATGGATTAATACCTGTGATAACTACCTAAGATTCACCTGTATGAGCAGTACCTCGGAACTGGCTTTCCTGGATCTTAACATCAAGGCGGACATGGATGGCCTGACAACTACGACCCACCACAAACCCACATCAAAGAACTCACTTTTGAGGTTTGACAGCTTCCACCCCAGACCTCTACGGGAAAATCTCCCTTACGGACAGTTCTTACGATTAAGACGTAACTGCAGCCGGATCCAGGACTTCAAACAACAATCAGCCACTTTGATTCATAAATTGGAAGACAGGGGATACCCCACCAGGATCCTGAACACCACCTGTAAGAGGGCGCGCAACCAGAATAGAGAGGCACTCCTTGAGGTAACAACCAGGCCTCCTGAGGAACCAACTTTGACATGCGTCACTACTTACAATACTGTATCAAACCAGGTCTCCAATATAATCAATAGGAACTGGAAGATCATTAACTCAGGCAACCGAAATTGGGAAAAACCAAGATTCGCATATAAAAGGGCGAGGAATCTGAAAGACTCCCTAGTACACACCAGACCCAGACCAAGTAATGCCACTCCCGACAACACCGTCCTCAATGCTTGGGGCTTACCAAAAATTACGGGACACCAACCGTGCAATAATTGCAGTGTATGCCACCTTACATCCCCTTCTAAAACTCTGGTCCTAGAACCTGGCAAGGTATGGACACAACGCCAGTTTACCAACTGTAATTCATCCAACCTGGTGTACCTCATGACTTGCAGATGTGGCCTACGATATGTGGGCATGACCACCCGCAAAGTAAGGACAAGAATGACGGAACATCGCAGCACCATCCGATGTGGAAAAAACATAAGCAGACTTACAGACCACTTTCTGTCCCACAATCACACCCCAAATGATTTTTCTTGGACTGTGATTGAACAATTCCCCATTACTGAAAATAATGAAAGATTTCTCCTCCAAAAAGAGCAACGCTGGATTTATCGTCTGTCCACCCACATTGATGGGTTAAATGATTCCATACCATGGAATTCACTTAACAATTAATGAATGACTTCTCCTTCTCTTCTCTAAATCTGTGCATAGCCCATTCAGTTTCACACTGTTCAAACTGTATTCCAATTTCTTAATTTCCCATCTTTTGCAAGGATATTTGGCCTTGTTCTCACTATTTAACTCCTTCCCAGAGGAATAATGCCCATTATTTGGCCTGGTTCCCACTATTTAACTCCTTCCCAGAGGAATAATGCCTATTACTGTAAACGCGACCGCTAACACTCCTTTCCACGCATGCGCGGCAGTCTCTTCCATCCGCGCATGCGCTGAGTCGCATAAAAATAGACCAGCGCGCCGAGAAATGATCACTACTCTGGCACGCATGCGCATAGCGCACGGCACGCATGCGCACAGCGCACATGACATGGCGCTTTCAGCGCGGCACCCCTCCCTCTATTTCTACTCCGACCCAGGTGCAGACAATTACGGAGGGTTTAAATAACATGCTCGGCCAGCCTGTCTTTCACAAACCGGGCGCCGCAGAAGGATTAGAGGTCCAAGGAGGAACCAGATCGACAGTTGCGTGAGTAAAGAGGCTGCGCACTACAGCAACAATGGGGGTAAGGTGTTGAGGTTTTTCCCTTACAGGTCGGATACCTTTCTAAAACCCATACTACCTTCCTTTAGGGTCTGTTTCTCTGCCAGGCGACCCAAGGAGGCTTTGAACAGATAAATACTGTGTGAGGATAACAATTATAATTTTCTTTCACTCACCTGAACATCACACTGGCATTTTCGTTTTCTAGCCCACCACTACAACCGGCGTCTAGATAACGATCACATGAGTCTTGCCACCGACAAGACCACACTTTAGCCATACATAGTTCGCTCACTCACCTTATAAGACGGTGGAATGACGACTGTTTCTGCAACAATATGCTAATATGACTCTTCCCTGTACGTCTGTATGTCTCCCTTTTATGTTATATGTAGCAAAGCGAGAGGGAACCCCCTTCTCTCCCATATAGCACCTTATCGCGTGCTACACATAAAACCTTAAAACACTCACTGTAAATTAGTTTTAATAACCCCACACATACTCACTTGGTCCTGAGGAAAGCCTGTTTCAAATTAAGAAAGGCCAGGCTGAAACATGTAGACCACACAGGACACTGGAGGTCATAATCCATACTCCAACGTGTCTACTTGCCTTTTAACGTACCAACAGATACCCAGTTCTATTAAAATATTTTCTACCCTCGGGTGCTGGGATTTCTGTATGGTTTTTTAAGTTTCACCTTCACACTCACCACATTGCACACTCAGCAATTATACCAGCTCCGCAGTAATCTGGCGTCGAAGCACACCCGGGGCACGCTAGGTGCCACTGTGGTGGGCCCGATGATGAAGCATGCCACCAACTAGGTTGGTGGGTGAGGGCTTTTTAAAGAAACCCACTGGTTTCCCGTGACATACGTACTCCACTGAGTCTAACCTGCATAAACCTAGCTAGTCTTTCTTGATTTTTTGACATATAAAAGCGGGGATTCAGACTAGCTTACCTAGTCCTCCCTCTCTCCTTTGATTTAGTGACGTAACAAGAATAGACACTCATGTTTAGCGGCACATTGGTTAAACATGTCACAGACTATTCCACAAATAATATTCACCATTTTGGAATACGTAACACATCAAGGGAACACAAACATGAACACCAAGTTAGCTGAACGCGAAACATTTTGGATTACATTCTTAGACACCTGTAGCGTGGGGGTGTGAACAGGCTGGAGACTCTCTACAGCGGGTTTAGGAACAGGCTGGAGGCTTTGTTTGCGTAATGAGGGTTTTATTCGGATAAAGGTTTTACGAGTCCTGAAAGTCAATCTCTCCCTTGCAAAGTCTGCCCGGTCCGTGGTGGCGTCCGTTCTGGTCGAGGATATCTTGTTCTTCCTCTTTCACTCCGAACCGGGGATGATTGCACGCCGGCGGATGTGTCTTCTACTGCTCCGGCTCAGCGCCGAGAAGAGAGAAACCAACAGAAGGATGCCGTCAGTTTACTATCTGCTAACATTTTGCACCACTGGGACCGAGTGACTGTGAGGGAACTCCAGTGCTCTACAAAGATATACAGTGCTCTGTGCTCTGGGAGTGAGTGAGGAACGAAGGGGAGGGAAAGGTTTATTGCTCTAACATTGTGGTATTTAGTTACTGTACATCCTATCTTGCTCCCACTATCAACTTTATTTTACACATCTTACATCTTGTAATTTGGTTAGCTGCTCTAGCATTGTGGTATTCAGGCACAGTACATCTTCTCTTGATTCCACACACTTGACACTTTTATCGTTGTCCAGTTCACACGTTTGATTATTTGCCAACTGATTATTTCTGTTATTCTTATTATGGCACTTTGGACGCACGCTTAATCATTCATTTATCACAGTTTTACAATGTTTCTCCATTCGGTCATTACAATTTTCTTTAGTCAGGATAAATCTTTTTATTACAGTAGGCTACCTCCCTGTTTCAGGTTCGGTTGTATTTGCAGGTAGAGTTTTTAGTTTGTTTTGAGGCAACGCTCTCTCAGGTTTACGTGGTTCTCAATAAAGTTGTTTTGAACTTGGTATACTGAGGATGATTTCTTTGGTTTCCTCGTGGGCATGCGCGTAAACTAGATGACGCTGTAGACGTCGCGTAACGTATTTAAACCCCGACGGCGGTGCAGTTGAGTTTCACAGAGAAATCAGGGTGCATTGTTTTTCGGTCAGAGCGTCTTTAGGAACGGTAAGCGGGGATAACAGTAGGTGGTTGTAGTGCAAGGTCTGGCTCTGCCTGTACAAGAGGATTGAGTACACATTTCTTTCACAGATTCTTCACTCCAGTCCAGTTTGACACAGAACCGCATGACAGCCGTTTGTACTCACCGTCGGTAAGCGTATATACGCAGTAAAGGCACTAATGTAGGAGTTCATGTATATTGGGGGTACAGTGTTCTACATCATGCTTTGTTCCGTATCCACAGACTACCTCCGCTTTACTAAGCCGGCTCGTAACAGTGTTAGAGGCACAAGTGGCACAGGTATGGTTAGTTAACTTAACTTGGGGTAGCATGTTGATACGTTGTTTCTACTTACTGAAACTGTTATGTTCTCGATGGTTTACACAGAAAATACATTGTGGAGCAGATTACACTGTTTCATCATGTGATTCCTTCAGGATAGCATAAGGTAGGATGGTATTCGCAGTTGTGAGAACAACGCGCACATCACGTGTTTAGGCGCACATAGCTCTTTGCTACACTTTAAGGTCTTTCACATGATCTAGTCACAGGGAGTTTTTATTAATATGGACTCTTGCTCACACTCAGGTCCACACAGTATTCTGCCACATATCATGAGGAGGCTGAACATTCTCATTGTTAGCATGCTCCCACTTCTTTTCCCTGATTTTGTTCTTATCACAATTCTAAGGCTTCGGTTTTCAACTGGTTCTTCACTCTCTTCTTTTTGTTTTCTTCACGTTCTTTTTTGATCATTATTGTTTCTATTTCACCACGCACGGGTGATAGTGGTAGCAAAAATGGATCAGTTACACTGATCGTAACAGTGTTTTTCCTTTGTGCTCTGTGTTCCAGCCGGTGGTTACAAGAAAGAAAGTGAAATCATATTTTTATAAAATATTTTGGATTGTGCACTATTATGCTCCTGATGAAGGGTTACACCCGAAATACATTGGGTTTTATCTAATATATATTAACAGTTCAAATATTTTGAGTTCAAGTACACATGTTGTAAATAAATTGCATCAATCTTAAATATTTCTTTATATTGCTATTTACTGTTATTGTATTGAGTTTGCTTTGCAACAAATACATTGCAGAATGATGTGTTATTCAGCATAATATATTAAATGATTATGTTATTAATCACGCGGAAAAACTTTTTTGTATCAATTGCATTTTTATATAATTGAGAAGCAGCCTTAGGGACTTCACAACAGTGCACTGAGTGACAGGTACGGAGTTCTCCATACTATCTTTTTGAGATATAGTATCACAGGTCTATTTAGGCTGGACCTTTAGCACACTGCAGCACGCTTAGAATCATTTTGAGCCCATCAGTTTACTCATCGCACAAATAGGAGTGCGGGTTGGTACCCCAATTTTTTGTAGAAGGGTGCTATTAAACCATATGGTATGCTCCCAGGCTGTCAATGGAACTTCGAGTAACCGATAAGGGTGATAATTCCGCGGAACCACAGCTGGTATATATTCATGAAAGAGATTATAATTCACATCAATTGCTGGCAATGTAACTCAAGAGTAAAAGACCTTGAATCGGTAAGCCACATCCGCTTTGACTACAAAAATGAAATCAGCCTCTGCATTACGGACTCCACGTGCAGTCAGATATGCTGTAACCACCCCGGGGTATGTACTGCAATAGTGACCGGTTGTGCCAAATTAAAAATGGGACAAAGAAACACTGAGAACGATAGCGCAAAACTGGGTCTAACAGAGAAAATAAAACCTTTTAAAATTCGAGCTTGAAAAACCTATAAACATACTTATATAGGGGGCAAATCCTCCTCACTACGGATGTCTTCGGAATCGGTGAAAGGGTATTGTGGACAAGCACAAGTGCTACTCAGGAGTGTTGTGAATAAGTACCAGACCAAACTTTGGTGGCGCCATGTTGCATGGATTCTGCACAAACACAGAACTATTTGTAGGATTAGGGGACCTTGGTGCATAGGGACTGGGTCTTACTACCACCTCAGTGCCCACGAGCCCAGGACCGTATAGCTATAGTGTCTCACCTGCTCTCCTACTCAGTTACAGAGAAGCAAATGATTAGACACCTCAGAGCACAACACTCCCAGATCTCTCCAGAATCGTGTTAGCAAGACACACCCTTTCGCGCACACCCTTATGTACATGTCCACAATAAGATCTGACAGAGTCACAAACTAGTTTAAAATATTTATTTTAGCTAACATGTCCTTACAAGCAGTATACATGCGACAACAAGCAGGAAAATGCCTAATACAAATATAGTCAGCATAGCAGCTAGTCCATAAATCAGGAAGGGCGATGTCATTTATTTATTTATTTATCACATTTATAGAGCGCTCTGTTACCCGGAGGTGTCCTGGCGCTGGCATAATTGAACTAGTAAGAGTGGGTGGCAAGGGATTAATGGGTAAAGAGCCAGGTCTTAAGCTCTCTCCTAAACGCCATCAGGTACTGAGAGAGAGTGGCAGTTTGTTCCAGGCCTCTGCTGCCCAGAGGGAGAAGCTCCTGCCTCCCCAGCGTGCTCTTTTAACTTTGGGGACCGTAACCAGAGCCAATTCCCCCGATCTCAGGGTTCGTGCTGGTTTGTGCCAACGGAAGAGCAGTTTCATGTATCTAGGACCCATGTCATGTAGGGCCTTGAACACTATGCATAGCGCTTTAAAGGCAATTCTCTAACGGATTGGCAACCAGTGTAGGATCACCATGTCCTGAGCTACCGATGCGAATTTGGGAGTATCGGTGATCAGGCGGGCAGCTGCATTTTGCAATAATTGGAGTTTATTAAGAACACTGTGCTGAGCGTTTAACATCAAGCTGTTACAATAGTCCAAGCGTGAAAGGACTAGACCAGTAACAACAGTTTTCCTGTGCTCCTTCTCCAAATATGGGAGAATTTTTCTGATGGTTTTGAGGGTATAGTGCAGGGAGGAAGAAAGTGCATTAATCTGGGGTTTGAAGGACAACGAATTGTCAACCAGTATGCCCAGGGTTTTAACTTTATCCACCGGAGAGGGGAGAGGTCCCATTTCATCTGGCCACCATCTCGGGGACCAGAAGTTATCCCTGGCTCCAAAGAGCAGTACTTCTGTCTTCGTGGAATTAAGTTTTAGACAGTTTTGTGCCATCCAGCAGCCCACCTCATGCATGCAACCTTTAAATCTGTCTGCTGTGTTGTCAGTATTGCCAGAGAATAGTGACACCACTATCTGTGTGTCGTCGGCATATGCCGTGAGGTGAAAACCGAACGATCGAATCACCGGGGCAAGGGTCGCCACATAAACATTAAAAAGGGTGGGACTAAGTGAAGACCCCTGGGGAACTCCACAGGGCAGCACAAACGGATGCGATTCATAGTCTCCCAGGGCCACCAACTGGGTTCTGTCGGAAAGGAAGGCCTGTAAGATTTTTAGTGCCTTTCCCTGAATTCCACAGGCCCTCAACCGGTCCACCAACAGCTTGTGGTGGACCGTGTCGATGGCCGCGGAAAGATCCAACAGAATAAGGGCTACTCTGCCTCCTGCATCCATCACCTGCCTGATGTCTTCCACTGATTTGATCAGGGCGGATTCCGTGCTATGTTCTGCACGAAAGCCGTGTTGGGAAGGGTCAAGATGTTCCCCTGTCTTTAAAAAGGCGCTCAGTTGTGCATTCAAGTTGCCTTCCATGATTTTAGCGGGGAGGGGAAGTCGAGCGATCGGTCGATAATTATTCATCTCGGTGATGTCTAGGTTAGATTTTTTTAGCAGGGGCAGGATGGAGGCTCGCTTCCATCTGGACGGATATTCCCCTTTCTCCAACATCTGATTGAAAAGGGGGGTGAGTCCACTTGCAATGATGTCAGGGGCTAGTTTGGCTATTGTCGTAGGACATGGATCATGTGGAGAGCCCGATTTTATCTTTAGTAGGCGACTCACCACTTCCTTTTCCGTGAAGGGCTGAAAGTGTAGAAGTTTTTCCAAAGTGCTGTCTGGGTCCGGGCCCTCCCTCGAGGGAGGTGTCCTAACCAGACTGTCTAGGGAAAAGAAAATATTTTCTACCTTTTCTCGAAAGAAGGTGGCCAAATTTTCACAGAGTCGAAGACTAGGGGGAATTTCTGTGGTTTTAGGGTTTGCCAAAGAAGAAACTGTTTGGAATAGTTCTTTTGGGATATTGCTGGCTTCTTCTATCTGTTTTGTAAGGAAATCCCTTTTTGCCTGCAAGATTCTTTCTTTATAGAGTCTTTGCTCTGAATTAAGGATTTGCTTGTCTGTTTCACAGTAATTCGTTCGCCAGATTCTCTCCAGTTTTTTACACCGTACTTTATGTTCCCTGATTTGTTCTGTAAACCAGGGAGCAGCGGGAATTGCCCGGGTGGACAGGTGATTTTAGGGGGAGCCAGGAGTAGGCAGGTACGGTCCAGCCAGATTGTATAGGTCGTGGCACCTTCCTCCACATTGTCGGAAAGAGGTGTCAGGGAGTTTTTTAGTATGTCCTCCAGCTTATCCCCTTTGATGTTGTTCCATTTTCTCACCTGTCTTGGGGAGCTTCTAGAACTAGGTGGTTTCTTGGGAGTGGTTAGGGAAACCGTAAAGTAAATTGCTGAGTGATCTGACCAAGGGACCGACAGAACCGAAGTCACTTTCAGACTGGGATGATTCGAGAAAATCCCGTCTAGGGTATGTCCTGCTTTGTGTGTCGGGTCCGATACCCGTTGAGTCATATCAACCCCCAGCAGTAGGTCGATTAGCTCTCGGGTATCTGTGTCTGCGTCACATTCCAGATGAAAATTAAAATCACCCAGAAGAGTGACTTTATGGGCGGATGCTGCAGCTTCGAGTACCCTACTCAGTGCTACTAAAAATGGAGCTTTCGTACCTGGGGGTCTATATACAAGACAGCCACTAAAGGATAGATGATATGAAAGGGTGAAGTTAAAAAGCAGTGGCTCGTCAAGGCCAGTGGGACCGGATTGAAAGGAACCTCTAATAGATTTATGATAAATAATGGCTAGACCACCCCCTTTCCTCTTGTCCCTATTTTGGGTGTGGCACACATAATCCTGTGGGGTGGCCTTGACTATGTCAGGACCTGACGCAGCATCAGTCCATGACTCGGTGATGAATGCTATTTTTATATCCTCGTCTTGGATTACCTCTGCTACCTCCGAGCTGTGTTTGACTAATGACCTTGTGTTAAGAAGAAGGCAATTGACCAGTGGATCTTTTTCCCAGTGAAGTCTATCCTCCCTCCCCTTGCTTCAAGCAGTATTATTACATATTAGAAGATCTCTGGGCTTTGTCAGCAGACCCCATAAAAAAATACATAATTCAAACATTTCTTAACACTAACCCATTTCTTAAGGTAAGAGAAATCTTCTACTTGTATGCTTGGCAAATGCACTCCGGATATGTACCACATATATGAATTATTTCTCAAACAATAGCTCATAGAATCATGTTCATTTGATGCCTGCATCTGTACTTCCAGTGTATATCTCTGGGCTTTGTCAGCAGACCCCATATCTCAGTCTATAGATGGTAGATCTACATCACAGGTGATGTTTCGCACTTCTCCCTGGAAAGGTCCCTCACCAAGTGTGTCTCACCTAATTTGTGTAGCCCACTAAAAACCAAAGTATGTTGTCCAAACAACAGCTGCATCAGTATGTTTTATCTAAGGGCAAAGGTCTGCCCAGAACATAATAACAAGGGGCATTGTTGTTCGACCTTGCACATAATGTTCATTCAAAATCCCAGGAACATGCAGAGTGTGAACACAGCTATGAGTTCTCATGTGAAAGCATCATTAAAATATTGCAAAAATAAAGATATGTAGTAACGTGCGCAAAAGCAGCTGGCAAGCTGCAACATGGTCATGCTAAGTTAGTGAAAAACGACAATGTCCTCGCAGGCCACGTGAAACTAGGAACCATCTCAATGCCACCCAGGTACACTAGCGTAACCCCACTAAACTCCCCCATATTAACTGGGACAAACACCTGCCACATCACTACACTAGCCACCCCTGGATTATTTCCTCCAGTGGGAGGTGGTGCTCCTTTTGGACTCTTGGGATCCCCCTTGTAGCGTCCATACTCATAGCACTTGATGGGCTTGGGCTGCTGATCTTTGTCAGGGTGATTTTTCTTCTTGTGGCCAGATTTGGAATGGAACCTGACCCTTTTCCCTATGAGTCGTTTTGGGGGCATTTAGAGAACTCTGTCTTTCTATCTCTCCCCTCCATCTTCTGGTGGGAACCCTGACCACCCTTTGGAAGTTCCCCCGGATGCTTGTTTGGACTTTCCTGTGCTGACCGAGATCTCTGTCTCCTCAGCAAATTTCATGAGGTCAGTTGACTTGCTATCAACTTGGTATTGGGGCAACTCTGAAAAACAAATATCAAGCATGTCCTTCTTCAAAATCAAGTTGCACAGCCCTGAATAATCTTCAACCTTGCAGTCCCTCATCCAGCCCTTCAGTGTCTTGCTGGCATAATCCAAGAAATACACCCATGTTTGTAATGAGATCTTGTGGCTGCCCCTGAACACCAGCCTATATCTCTCAAGGATCAGTCCAGATTTGGTGACTGGGATGGCTTTCAAGGCAGTGTAGCATGTCTGGTCCTCTACCTATTGTGCAAAGGGTGTGTCTTTCCCCACCATGGGCACATACCTCTACAAACTACCACCCAATAACTCCTCTGGGACATTGTGCATTCTCAGAGCCACTTCAGAGACTGCAAACCATTTGTCTATGTCATCCCCAAATCCCCCACTACATAACTGGGCACCAACTCTTTAGGGATCCTGACTCTCTGGACTCACCCTAGATACTACAGGTATGCTGCTACCAATGCTGTTGCTGGACCCCTCTCTCAGGTCTCTGATTCCTGCTATCTCATGCTGAGCTCATGGGCCATTGTACTTTCCTCCATGGCCAGCCTTCTCTCCTTAAGAACCTGTCCCTTCTCCAATTTAACAAGTGCCTGCTCTTTGTCTAATTTGGCAAGCTCCAATTTAAATGTTCTCTCCTCCTTCTCCCTCCGGTCTGCCAGTTTCTGTGGGGAAAGGTTCATTGATGCCACATTGCTGCCTGGTCTGCTTTGGATTTCCAGTCCGGGCAGGATGTTACCCCCCTCATCAGCAGGCTGCAAGACCAGATCTGAATCTTGGTCTTGTTCAAATCCCTCCTCCTCAAACCCTGACCCCTTCACCTTATCCACTTATCTTGCTGGGTAGGCTGCTGCCCATACTCTTAAGGCTTTCTGAAGCTCTGCATTCTTGGCACTTTCCTTATGGAACACTCTTCTCTCCTGGAAGAACTCCTTGAGATGGGCCGCTGTGTATGCCTCTAGGCTGGCCAGCTCATTTTCCATATTGCCAGGTAGGACCACAGGTATTGTAGACTCAATTAGTATGGGGCAAAAAGACTTTTGTGAAAATCAAAGATGTCAACCAGGGAGAATTGAAAAAGGTTTGAATTGGTCTTAAGTATAGAGTTGTAGTGAACAGTGAATTAGTATATGGCATTGCACAAACAAAAGTCTTACCCTCACCGCTGATCACCAGTGTTAGAAATTGGGTCTCTAGTTTCAGAGGTATGCATGCTGTCCAAGTAGGACCACAATCCTAGTCAGGGTACGCTTAATACATACTAAAAGATAAGTCTGTGCTCACACAGAGCTTGGCACAGAGCAGTCAGGCTTATCTAAAGAGGCATAACATATTTGTGTAACACACACACATACACACACACAGTAATACAATGGAAACACCACATAAAACTTCACACACGGTTCAGAAAAATAGAGAATATGTATCTGAGTGAAACAAGACCAAAAATACAAAAATCAACAGGGCAGAGATAAGCAGGCAGCAGGGTCAGCTCAGCACAGCAGTGAAGCAGTTCCTTGGAACAGTGAGTCTAACAGAGTGGCAATCCTTGTAGCACCGCAGCCCTTACTCCTGGCAAAGTTCTTCACAGGTCCAGTAGTGTACTGTCTTTGAAGGGTAAGAACCCTAGTACTTATACCCAAATGTGCCTTTGAAGTTTGAAGTGTGGGTGACTTTAAAGCAGCTCCTTGAAGTGCACAATTCCCCTTTCATCCCAGCCCTGTCTGTCAGGCTATCTGTAGAGGGTAATCCGTCCTTTGTGTGGGGTCAAGAGACAGCCTATTCAGATGTAAGTATTAGCTCCCTCTCCCCCTTCCTGCCCAGGAATACTATCAAAATGTAGATGAAGGCAGATCAGTCCTCTGTCACACCCACCTTCCTGTGTTTGTGGCTGTCTAAAGGGAATGCACGAAGTGTAGCTATCAACCAGCCCAGACGTGTATTGGAGGGAGGATGTAAGGCACATAGAGCAGTAAAAGCAGAGAAAGGTCCACTTTTTAAAAGGGGCATTTCAATAATAGTAATGTTAAATGCAACTTTACCATTAAGGAGGATTTTTCATTACCATTCCAAAGATAATAAACATGACGCAGCTACTCCCTTCTAATCAGGAACTACAGCTTTAAAGTGTTTAAGGAATTCCTAATGCTAGCCTATTAGAGGAGTAGGCCTCACAGCAGTGAAAAACACATTTAGCTGCTTGTCACTACCAGGACATGTAAAACTTCAAAGCACCTGCCCTACCTTTTAGTTACACAGCACCCTGTCCGTAGGGTTACCTAGGGCCTACCTTAGGAGTGACCTATGTGTAATAAAAGGGGAGTTTGAGGCTTGGCAAGTGGTTTATAATGCCAAGTAAAAGTGGCAGTAAATTGCACACACAAGCCTTGCAATGGAAGGCCTGAGACAGGTTTGAAAGGCTACTAGTGTGGATTGCACAACCAGTGCTCTAGGCCCGATAGAAGCATTTGCATTACAGGCCCTGGGTATGTGGTATACCACTTTACAAGGGTCTTATAAGCAAACTAACTATGCCAATCAGGTATATATCAAGGTCACCGTGTTTAGGGGAGAACCACATGCACTTTAGCACTGGTTAGCAATTGTAAAATGTTCAGAGACCCAAGGCCAACAATAAGATACTGCAAAAAATGTAGTTAAGCAGGCAAAAAGATTGGGAAAGACCATCCTAAGAATAACAGTTCTAACAGCAGCCGTGAATGCAAGTTCCAGGACAGGCTGGAGCTCTAGTGTGATTGCAAAACTCTGTGCTGTGTCGTTGCTGTATGTTCTGCTGTCAATAGAGAGCTGCATTGACAGCTTGGGGTATATCATGAAGTGATGCATGGTATGTTTGTGGGAGCCAAACCCCCCAGATTATCTGAACCGCAATGAATGAATGAATGAATACTCATTTCTATAGCGCATGGCTACACTGGGGCATCCCAGCGCTCTTAGACCAAAAGACTGAAGGAGACATTCACTGAAACAGAAGTGTCTTTAATCGCTTCCTGAAGGCGAGATGGTTGCTTTCAAGCCTGATGTTGTCCGGGAAGTTGTTCCAGCATTTGGCTGCTAAGAAAGAAAGCTGGCGACCACCCATTTGGGCTCGCTTCACCCTAGGTACCACCAGCAGATTACGCTGATTGGACCTAAGGGATCTGAGAGATTGATGTAGACGGAACATGGGTAGAAGAATCTTGGGGCCGTCATTCCAAATAGACTTGTGTGCCATACACAAGATTTTAAACGTGATTCTTTCATGAATCGGCAGCCAATGCAATTGTCGCAATGCAGCACTCGCCGAACTGCGTCTGGGTACATTGATAAGCAGCCGCGCTGCACAGTTCTGCACCGCTTGCAGTGTATGAACGGATCCTACTGGGGCCCCAAAATAAACAGCATTTGCGTAGTCCAGCCACGAAAGAATCAACGACTGAACTAGCATTCGTCTGGCCTCAAATGGAAGAAGAATAAGGACCTTCCTGAGGACCCTAATCAGTCCATAGCAGGTTGCCGCCACCTTCTTTGCTTGTACTTGAAATCCCAAGGAAGAATCAAGCCATACCCCCAGACTCTTTATCTGGTTCTTGGGGGGGGGGGTGGAGGACCCAGACAGTTCGGCCACCAAGGATCCAGATTAATGGGAGCTTTATAACCCAGAAGCATGATGTCTGTTTTAGACCCATTTAGTTTAAAAAAGGAGGTCATCCACTCCAGCACTTTAGTGAGGCAGGGGGTCAGATAGTTGATCCCTCGTCCTATGGCGTCGTCCCTTGCTAGGGACACCACCAACTGAGTATCATCAGCGTAGGTGATGAGCTGAATTCCCCAGGGAAGTACCACCTCAGCCAGTGGTCTCATGTAGATGTTAAACATGGTCGGACTAAGTGAGGATCCCTGGGAAACGCTGTGATGCAGTTGGACCTGGCTCGATGACACATCCTCCTCAAAAACAGAGAAAAATCTCTCAGACAGGAAAGACTGGAGCCATTTGAGGGCTCTTCCGGCAACTCCAGCAAGGCGGAGACGATGGAGTAGGAGGGGGTGATTCACCGTATCGAAGGCTGCGCTGAGGTCCAAAAGGACCACCGCTGCGCAGCCTCCGGCATCCACGATACTCCTAGTCGCCTCCACCACTGCCACCAACGCCTTCTCTGTCCCCTGTTTGGCTCTAAATCCCGTCTGGGATGAGTGAAGGGCTCCTGTAGTCTCTATAAACGAAGAGAGTACATGATTAACATGCTTTTCAGCGATTTTACTGAGTCCAGTAGAAGCGAGATAGGCCTATAGTTGGCCAAGTCTTCAGGGTCCAGATTAGGTTTTTTCAGGAGGGCCTTAACTTTCGCCAACTTCCAGGTGGGGGGCACTACTCCCGCCTCCAAGGATGCATTGATAACATGCATTATGGCAGGACAGACCATCCCGACACCTGTTTAAGGGCAGAAGGCGGCGCAATATCCAGGGGGGATCCTGATTTTAAATTGCTAAGGAGTCGATCGACGGTAGCCAGATCCAGCAGCGGGAACGCGTCGAGACATCCTGAAACGTCAGAAACAAGCTCCTCGGATGTCAGCTCGTTCTCCTTGCTGTAAGGGTATTGAGCAGGTGGCACAAAGCCAGCACAGATGTTGGTTACCTTAGCAGCAAAAAAGGCTGCCAGATCTTCACAACGTTTCAGGGGGTCGGTGCAGTCACAATAACCTGGGTAGGGGTAATCAATTCCTGAAATATTTTGAATATTTCCCTAGGCTTATTGGATGCTTCAGAAATTTTGTCTTGGAAGTACGAAGATTGAGCGTTGTTCAATTGACTTTTGTATCGTCTGAGCACTGATTTATATTCCTCTTTGGCTAGGGGAGAGAAGTTTTTCCTCCATTTCCTTTCCGCCCGTTTGCACTGTTGTTTAACTTCCTTAAGTTCCCGTGAGTACCAAGGTTTTTTAGTAGGGCCCGTCCGATGACGGACCTCTTTCTTGGGAAGCATAGGGTCTAATGTAGAGTCCAACCAATTATTAAAAGCCTCATTAGCAAGGATGGGATCATCCAGAAGAGGCGAGTGGATCTCCTCAAAGCCAATTCCCACTCCTCCACTGATAACTTAGACCAAGTCCGAGTGAATATCTTTGAGAGGCTCACTATGGAGGTTTCATCCAGGGGTGACCAGACAAATAAGAGCAAAGCATGGTCTGACCAGGGGACAAAGCTGGGTGCATTGCAGATGACATTCCCGAGATTAGTGAAAAAATGGTCTAATGAATGACCTCCCATATGCGTACAGCCAGAAACAATTTGCTCAAGTTGTACTACCCCCAAGGTATCCAGCAAACACTGAGTTGCAGGTGCCTCAGCTTCATCAAGGTGGATATTGAGGTCGCCCAAGATGGAAAAGTTGGAAGCACTACTGATGGAAAGAGCAATCTTATCCAGAAGGTTATTACAGAAACTGTGGTGAATTTGAATTTGAATTTTAACATATTTGTAGAGCGCTCTTATACCGGGACGGTTTCATGGTGGTCGCCCGGAGGTCAATAGACAAGAGTACCAGAGAAGGTACAGGTCGGAGAGAAGAAGATGGAGAAGCCTAGACTCTCGCAATCTACAAGAGGGCTCTCAACGGTACGACATACAAAGGAGTTTTTAAAAATGACAGCCACTCCTCCTCCACGTCCTATTTGCCGGTCCTGCCTGCAGATGGAATAGCTAAGCGGAAGAGCCTGGACAATATCCGGACCGGATGCCTCTGTGAGCCAAGTCTCGGTCAAGAATAAAACGTCTGGATCTTGCTCCGTCAAAAGGAGGTGAATTTCAGCCCTGTGCCTTGGCAGAGAACGGCAGTTTAACAGGGCAAAATAGTACGATTTAGTTTTACTAGGACCTGGCCCTATATCTTTACAGAAAGGGCAAGGAATCATTACCTCCTCTAACAGCCTCGTAGAAGGGCAGCCAATTAGAGTGCTGCCTCTAAGCTCCCGCAACCGTTTCCCACTGTAGCTTATCTGTTGTTTGGAAGCTGATCCCATCATTGAAGCCCCCTGGCCCTGTCCTAGCCCGGCCTGGCACGGACGGGCACAGACGGGCTTTCCTTAGGCGCTCCTTTGGCGCGGAAAGGCGCGTCCGCTACTTATGCATCCTGATTTTACCTAGGGCAGTTTATCTCTGGAACCTTTCTTTGATCTAGTGGTAAGAGACTACACTTCTCATCAAGGAAAGCGTTAATTCAGCAGAGTAAAGTCAAAATAGAAACTGGGACATTAATAACTCAGTTCTAGATCAAAAATAGAATTAAAAAGGTTCATTACAGAATTATTAATAAAGCAATACAGAGAAATACGTGCATTTGCCATAAAGGTTCAGATGCAGAATACAAGATCACAAATCATAGTAAATTCATATTTAAGCAAATACATCTCTCTAAATTGGAAATGCCAAACTCATGAAGAGTACTGAAAACATCTGAGGGAGGAAAAGAAAGTCTCAAAATAATCAGACAGAGTCTCAGGAGGAAAACAGAAGGTTGACCCTGATCTTTAAAAAACAGGGGTTTTTATACACAAATGTATGCATAACACTTAATAAAACTGGAAATTCAGCATGGCTTGATCATGGCTAGTTTGGTTCGCAAATTAAAAAAAAACGTAATACAAACATGTCTTAACACTAACCCATTTCTTAAGGTAAGAGAAATCTTCGAATTGTATGCTTGGCAAATGCACTCCGGATATGTACCACATATATGAATTATTTCTCAAACAATAGCTCATAGAATCATGTTCATTTGATGCCTGCATCTGTGCTTCTAGTGTATATCTCTGGGCTTTGTCAGCAGACCCCATATCTCAGTCTATAGATGGTAGATCTACATCACAGGTGATGTTTCGCTCTTCTCCCTGGAAAGGTTCCTCACCAAGTGTGTCTCACCTAATTTGTGTAGCCCACTAAAAAACAAAGTATGTTTTCGAAACAACAGCTGCATCAGTATGTTTTATCTAAGGGCTAAGGTCTGGCCAGAACATAATAACAAGGGGCATTGTTGTTCGACCTTGCACATAATGTTCATTCAAAATCCCAGGAACATGCAGAGTGTGAACACAGCTATGAGTTCTCATGTGAAAGCATCATTAAAAGATTGCAAAAACAAAGATGTGTAGTAACGTGCGCAAAAGCAGCTGGCAAGCTGCATCATGGTCATGCTAAGTTAGTGAAAAACGACAATGTCCCCACAAGCCATGTGAAACTAGGAACCATCTCTATGCCACCCAGGTAAACTAGCGTAACCCCACTAAACTCCCCCCTATTAACAGGGACAAACACCTGCCACATCTGTACACTAGCCACCCCTGGATTATTTCTTCCAGTAGGAGGTGGTGTTCCTTTTGGACACTTGGGATCCCCCTTGTAGCGTCCATACTCGTAGCACTTGATGGGCTTGGGCTGCTGATCTTTGTCAGGGTTATTTTTCTTCTTTTGGCCAGATTGGGAATGGAACCTGACCCTTTCCCCTATGAGTTGTTTTGGGGGCGTTTAGAGAACTCTGTCTTTCTATCTCTCCCCTCCTTCTTCTGGTGGGAACCCTGACCACCCTTTGGAAGTCCCCCCGGATGCTTGTTTGGACTTTCCTGTGCTGACCGAGATCTGTCTCCTCAGCAAATTTCATGAGGTCAGTTGACTTGCTATCAACTTGGTATTGGGGCAACTCTGAAAAACAAATATCAAGCATGTCCTTCTTCAAAATCAAGTTGCACAGCCCTGAATAATCTTCAACCTTGCAGTCCCTCATCCAGCCCTTCAGTGTCTTGCTGGCATAATCCAAGAAATACACCCATGTTTGTAATGAGATCTTGTGGCTGCCCCTGAACACCAGCCTATATCTTTCAAGGATCAATCCAGATTTGGTGACTGCTTTCAAGGCAGTGTAGCATGTCTGGTCCTCTACCATTGTGCAAAGGGTGTGTCTTTCCCCACCATGGGCATATACCTCTACAAACTACCACCCCATAACTCCTCTGTGACATTGTGCATTCTCAGAGCCACTTCATAGACTGCAAACCATTTGTCTATGTCATCCCCCAAATCCCCCACTACATAACTGGGCACCAACTCCTTTGGGATCCTGACTCTCTGGACTCACCCTAGATACTACAGGTATGCTGCTACCAATGCTGTTGCTGGACCCCTCTCTCAGGTCTCTGATTCCTGCTATCTCATGCTGAGCTCATGGGCCATTGTACTTTCCTCCATGGCCAGCCTTCTCTCCTTAAGAACCTGCCCCTACTCCAATTTAGCAAGTGCCTGCTCTTTGTCTAATTTGGTAAGCTCCAATTTAAATGTTCTCTCCTCCCTCTCCCTCCTGTCTGCCAGTTTCTGTGGGGATAGGTTCATTGATGCCACATTGCTGCCTGATCTGCTTTGGACTTCCAGTCCGGGCAGGATGTTACCCCCCACATCAGCAGGCTGCAAGACCAGATCTGAATCTTGGTCCTGTTCAAATCCCTCCTCCTCAAACCCTGCCCCCTTCACCTCATCCACTTCTCTTGCTGGGTAGGCTGCTGCCCATACTCTTAAGGCTTTCTGAAGCTCTGCATTCTTGGCACTTTTCTTATGGAACACTCTTCTCTCCTGGAAGGACTCCTTGAGATGGGCCGCTGTGTATGTCTCTAGGCTGGCCAGCTCATTTTCCATATTGCCAGGTAGGACCACAGGTATTGTAGATTCAATTAGTATGGGGCAAAAATACTTTTGGGAAAATCAAAGATGTCAACCAGGGAGAATTGAAAAAGGTTTGAATTGGTCTTAAGTATAGAGTTGTAGTGAACAGTGAATTAGTATATGGCATTGCACAAACAAAAGTCTCACCGCTGATCACCAGTGTTAGAAATTGGGTCTCTAGTTTCAGAGGTGTGCATGCTGTCCACGTAGGACCACAATCCTAGTCAGGGTATGCTAAATACATACTAAAAGATAAGCCTGTGCTCACAGAGAGCTTGGCACAGAGCAGTCAGGTTTATCGAAAGAGGCAATGTATAACGTATTCGTGTAACACACACACACACACACACACACACAGTAACACAATGGAAACACCACATAAAACTTTACACACGGTTCAGAAAAATAGAGAATATGTATCTGAGTAAAACAAGAACAAAAATACAAAAATCAGCAGGGCAGAGATAAGCAGGCAGCAGGGGCAGCTCAACACAGCAGTGAAGCAGTTCCTTGGAACAGTGAGTCAAACAGAGTGACAATCCTTGTAGCACTGCAGTCCTTACTCCTGGCAAAGTTCTTCACAGGTCCAGTAGTGTACTGTCTTTGTAGGGTAAGAACCCAAGTACTTATACCCAAATGTGCCTTTGAAGTTTGAAGTGGGGGTGACTTTAAAGCAGCTCCTTAGGAGTGAACTATGTGTAATAAAAGGGGAGTTTGAGGCTTGGCAAGTGGTTTTTAATGCCAAGTAAAAGTGGCAGTAAACTGCACACACAGACCTTGCAATGGAAGGCCTGAGACAGGTTTGAAACGTTACTAGAATGGGCTGCACAACCAGTGCTCTAGGCCCGATAGAAACATTTGCATTACAGGCCCTGGGTATGAGGTATACCACTTTACAAGAGACTTATAAGCAAACTAACTATGCCAATCAGGTATATATCAAGGTCACCATGTTTAGGGGAGAAACACATGCACTTTAGCACTGGTTAGCAATTGTAAAATGTTCAGAGTCCCAAGGCTAATGATAAGATACAGAAAAATGGAGTTAAGTAGGCAAAAAGATGTGGAAAAACCATCCTAAGAATAACAGTTCTAACAGCAGCTGTGACTGCAAGTTCCAGGACAGGCTGGAGCTCTAGTGTGATTGCAAAACTCTGTGCTGTCGTTGCTGTATGTCCAGCATTGGGTTTTTAGCTCCTGCCTAAGGTATGAACCACTAGGAACTGTAAAGCATTGGTTTTGACCTGTAAAAACTCATAAATGTTGTATAGGCTTGAACTACACCAGTAAAGCTCTGGCAATTATTCTGGTACAATGAAATTTTCAATCAAGTGAACCACAATTTAATGGTACTACTTAACCCCTTGGCCGCAGCGGTAATTTCGCCCCGCCCCCAGTGCCGCGGCGGTAATTCCACTGTGGCGCTGGGGGCTGGGGGAGGGTGGCGGCGCCACCATGCTCGTGACAGAACCACTCCGTCACGAGCCACGGGCGCGCTGTGCTTGTGACGGAGTGGTTCCGTCACGGCCTTGCCCGCTCAATAAAATGGCTGCGCCGGCGCTGAATTGACGCCGCGTGGGCGTGGCGGCCGTGCCGTGACAGAACCACTCCGTCACCAGCAAAGCACGATTGTGGCTCGTGACGGAGTGGTTCCGTCACGAGCACAGAAGGGGTTAAACACTCACATATGTTAATTTCTCACATTAGACCTAACCACAAGGTGCGGTGGGCAGAATTATCAATTGTCGTTGAAACTAATGCACATTTAAAATTGCTCCACATTTCATCATATACTGCAAGTGTTCTTTATTTATGCCTACATTTATTTGGTGGTACCCTGTTTTTAATGTTCGGCTGCAGTAAATTACTTTCTATGATGTACCATTTGCATAATATTTAGGGAATAATTTCCTTTTGAGTAAATACCCTGCTTTGATATTCACTGAGCAAGGAGGTTTGGAAGTCCAGCTTTGCCTATCACTATTTAAGCAATGGAGAAAAGAGGGGCGGTCTTACAGGTTAGCTATGACTAAGGTCGCTGTGGCTCCAGTCTGTCCTCAGACTGCACACGGCAGCCCTCTAGGAGGGGAGATTCAGGGATCCTCCCTTGGCTTCTAAATCCACCCCCATTATGGTAATATCGCTAACCACGTAACAGGTGCTAACTAGGCATGCTGCTGCGAGAATGGGTGAGTGCCACCATCATGCTCGGGAAGCAGCTCCAAGTCCTGTTTGTTCTAAAGGACAGTGTGCACAGACACACACACTCATGCTGCCAATGGAGAGCTGCATTGACAGCTTGGGGTATATCATGAAGTGATGCATAGTATGTTTGTGGGAGCCAAACCCCCCAGATTGTCTGAACCCCAATACTTATGTATCCTGATTTTACCTAGGGTAGTTTATCGCTGGAATCTTTCTTTGATCTAGTGGTAAGAGACTACACTTCTCATCAAGACAAGCGTTAATTCAACAGAGTAAAGTCCAAAATAGAAACTGGGACATTAATAACTCAGTTCTAGATCAAAAATAGAATTAAAAAGGTTCATTACGAAATTATTAATAAAATAATAAAGAGAAATGCGTGCATTTGTCGTAAAGGCTCAGATGCAGAATACAAGATCACAAATCATAGTAAATTCATATTTAAGCACATAAATCTCTCTAAATTGGAAATGCTAAACTCATGTAGAGTACTGAAAGCATTTTAGGGAGGAAAAGAAAGTCTCAAAATAATCCGAGTCTCATGAGGAAAACAAAAGGTGGACCCTGATCTTTAAAAAACTGGGGTTTTTATACACAAATTATGCATAACACTTAATAAAACTGGAGATTCAGCATAGCATGATCATGGCTAGTTCGACTGGCAAACCAAAAAAATACGTAATTCAAACATTTCTTAACACGAACAGATGTCTTAAGGTAAGAGAAATCTTCTCCTTGCATGCTTGGCAAAGGCACTCCGGATATGTACCACATAATATGAATTATTTCTCAAACAATAGCTCTTAGAATCATGTTCTTTTGATGCCTGCATCTGTACTTCTAATGTATATCCTTCAAATTGAGACATAGGGTACATAATGGAAAGCTTTGTTCACACAATACACGCTTCCTGATACAGTTCACCTCCTATGTCATAGCATTCTGTGCTCCACAGAAACTGTGATGAGAGATGACTTGAAGGAAACACTGATTGGAAGTAGGGGGTGGGTGGGACCCAGTGGCATAGCTAGGGGGGCATTGGGGGAGGAATACCCCAGGAAGCATGAGTTTTGGGGTCGGCAGCCACCCCCGTTCTTACCTGCGGGCGTCGCAGCCACAAGAATCAGCATTGGCCCGGCTCCCTGCCCTTGGCCGCAGGAATCGCCAGCAGCCAGGGACAGACTGGGAACCAAAACAGGCCCCGGCAAAGTGCTCGGATGGCCCCTGGGGGGAGGTCTGAGCTCTTTCAGTTCATAAACCTTTATTTCGGTCGCTAAGACCATAAAGGTTTTCTGCCGATTTTGCAGCTTTGCTGCATAAACGGCCCTGTAACAAAAACGGCCCCCAGGGGCCTAAAACCGGCCCCCCACCCTTGCGGTGCGCCGGGGGATTGCCCGGTGCCCGCAACGGCAAGTCCGGCCCTGCCAGCAGCCCCCGCTCTTCAATCAGGCCAACCAGGCAAACACAAGGGCCACCATGGGTGGCTTAAGGCCTAGCTGCGCCACTGGGGGAACCATGAGCAAGTTAAGCTAAACTCCCAAAACTGGATCCATTTTAAAACAATAGTGTCTCAAATTAAAATATGGCATTATTACGCTACATTATCAATCACATTTTTCAACAACAGAATCAAGTTGTTTTAAGTGCAACATCATCAGTTCATCGTTATGAAAAAATGCATCAATAAAATTGTTAATTTGGACGAATAAGTTGCCATCCAGATTTGCATCAGAAAAAAACTTTAACACGTTCAGGCGTTTGAGGTGCAGCTGTTCTCACCAATTCTGGCACTGAGGTTAGATATACAGTGCACCAAATGTTCAGGCCTGCTGTGCAGATCTGTGAGTCTTTCAGGAGAGGGACAGCACAAGCAGCCAACAGACAGGGCCCTATCTGGCAAGGAGACGAGGCGAAATCTGTGTAATATTCTTTTTTTAAGTCACATTGTGAATTGAACTTAATCTGTTGATATGCATGACAAATCTCATACCCACCCAACCTCTCCCCCATTGATGTGGGGATTTCCCTAAATTGTATTGCATTAACTCCCAGTGTATGGCTCTTGACAGGACTGTATGCATGGAGGGGCTTTAGTTCAGCCATCTTCATCCATTCGTCTGCTGAACTGTAATTCACATTTTGATGCTGCCCTGACCGCTTACAGCAAGTGTCAGGGACTGCAAACGTCATCCATTGGCTCTCTTGCACTGCGAGGGACAGCATGTTTCCATACATGCACACATCTGCCTAAAAAAGTGCACTTCAGTGCCAAGCCTCACGGGCCAGGGCTTTACTTTACCAGTGCTTTTACTTTGCATTCTTGATTCTATTATTTTAATTGTTTTCAGTCATCTGTTAAAAATGTTGCTTCAAGATACAGTAATTCAAAGTCAATAGCATCTTTTTTTGTGCCAATAAACATATTTTCCTGGTTTATGTACCCGCTGTAAACACACCTGTCTGCTAATAAGCACCATACTGTTCAATTACAATTATATGTGAAGGTTAATTGTTTTTAATTAAAATATTCTATTGCAATGAATTATAAGTTTTCTGTTTTTATCCAGAATGCAGTCTGAGCTGGGGGGCCTCTAGACCCTTTGATAACAAATTAGTCTTTGTCCCAATCTTGAGACAGAGGACCTGGTGAACTGTAACCCCACGACGCTCCTGTACGTTAGATCGAGATGGTGCATTCTGGGTAACGATCAGTTCTGTGAGACTCCCAGGAGTCTTTGTTGTATTAGGTTCCGAAACCTCGTTCGCCATGAATAGACACACTCAAAAATACACTCTAAGGACATATCTGTATATGTTTTTATTTAAAATTAAAAGATCAACATTCTTTCCTAGTGTATAAAATATGTATTGCGGTAACTATAAGAACAGGCAGATTAGGAACAATAACAGCGAATATAAAGCCAACTAAATTAAACATATGAAATTGTAATTCTGCACGTCACTGCATTTGTCCTCCAATCACTCCCTCTCGCTATCTAAACTGCTTCAGCACCAAAAGGAGCCAGCAAGACTTATGTGGCTTCTCGTCTCTTTCGCATACCTTAGAGAAGCGAAGATACTGTTACCCGGAGACAGAGCTTATCTCCCCTCCTACTCTCAGCGGCTCTGGTGTTCCAGCAAAGCCCATCAGGCTGTCTGCCTTTCTCAAGGTCACAGCCAGTGTCCTTGGCTTCGAAGAAGAGCATGTTTGCAACGTGAGCACCGCGCCCTGGTCTCCCGCCCCCGTGGGAGTTTCTTCTCCATCTTTCGTGGGCATCGGGTTTATAAACCTATCTGTGTTGTTTTGAAAAACAACTATTCTCTGCAATTGAGGGTTATTAAGGACAATAATTGACACCTTGCCTGTTTCTGAATGTTAGTGAGAACAACAATCAATATGGCCTTTCACCGAATTTCTGCCTCATATTGTTGACTGTTTATATTACAGGAACGAACAGCAGCATGACTCAACATTAAACAATATGAAGTAGCTTGAACTTTTGAGATGCGAGTAGCAAATAATTGCTGAACTATCAACTCATATTAAAGCAAACCTAGAAGAATACATTTGTGCACAGCAAATGAAATTAAATGCAACGTGCGGTTATCATTGTAAAATATGGAATCAAATAAAACAAATATATAGAACACAATGGGATCTTTTAAAGCAAAGAAAGTGACGATTACATCAAACCCTGATAGTGAAGCAACTGTTTTGAAGATATGTATGTGTGTGTGTGGGTGTGTATATATATATATATATATATATATATATATATATATATATATTCACTGAAAAAACCATAGGTTTTAGGCCATATATAGTTAGGGATTAGCATTTACAAAACCTTATTTTATTCACACAAAACCATAGAAATTCGCATATATAGTTAGTTGCAATAACTATATATCGCGCACCCGCAATCCACTGCTGATGATGTCACATATTACATCATTCATGACATGGTCAGTGACATCACTGATGACATCACTGATGACATCTCAAATGACATCACTGATGACATCACTGATGACATCTCAAATGACATCACTGATGACATCACTGATGACAACATCCAGTGACTGTATGTTTCTGTAAAGTTAAAATATGTCTTACATATTGGAGAATGAGTGAATGTATAAGTGTCTGGATGAATGATTTAGTAGGTGCATGACTGACTGTATGAGTGAGTGATTAAATGTGTCTCACTGAGCGCATGGGTTAGTGACTAAACTGTCTTAATTTGTGCATCTTTATATCTGTTGTTCTGTAAACTGCTGCATGTGTTGATCAGTAGCTATATGAGTAACTATATGGATTATTGATTGGTTGCCCAAGTATTTGTATGGGAGACTGAGTGTTTGTGTGGGTGGCTCGGAGGTGTATGACTCTGTGCATAGATGTGTGAGCAGTTGATTCACTAGATGTATGGGTTCAAAAGTGCATGTGGAAACAGCTGTATGGGCGGTTGACTGTGTGCATGAGTGTATTGGTGATTAAAGGGATATCTCAGTGCTACATGTCAAAGTAAGTACAAATGTAAAACACAGTACATGTGAGAGTTGACATATATTAATAACTATGCATAAGAGCCAGTAAGTGTGTGAGTGGCTGTATGGATCATTGTGAACTTGTATCAGGGATTGTATAAGATAGTAAATATGTGTTAGTATAGGTTTGAATAAGTAAGGTGTGTATAACTGTATAGTTGAGGAAATGGAGGTGTGATTGATTCTTGGCATGACTGACTAGGTGTGTGAGTAACTCCATGGATGAGTGACAGTCTGTAAGTGTCTGTTTACACTGATTGTATTTAAGGATATATTAGAGTCTGAAGAGGTTCATTGTATTATCACATAAATGATTTCATCAGTGATGTGATCAGTAATGTCAAATGAAATGTCATCAGTGATGTCATCAGTGATGTCATTTGAGATGTCATCAGTGATGTCATCAGTGATGTCATTTGAGATGTCATCAGTGATGTCACTGACCATGTCATGAATGATGTAATATGTGACATCATCAGCAGTGGATTGCGGGTGCGCGATATATAGTTATTGCAACTAACTATATATGCGAATTTCTATGGTTTTGTGTGAGTAAAATAAGGTTTTGTAAATGCTAATCCCTAACTATATATGGCCTAAAACCTATGGTTTTTTCAGTGAATTTCAATGGTTTTTTAATAGCAAATATCAAAAGTTGTCAAATGTCGAGTACGTGATAGGTAAAAACATTTTCGTGTTTATGCACGCTGATGTGCTTTGAACGCTGCCCCCCCCCCTCTTTTCTCTTAGTGGTACTCTCTCTTTGCAGATAGTGAAGGGTAGTTAACGCAGGCCTTTGCCCCCGTTGTAATCTGTCGTGCCTACTTGTCTCTCCATTTGATTGATTGTTATCCAAGCATTTACTATTTTAGAATTGATTCTCTTTGGTTCATTCTCTATTTACAAACAAGCACAGAGTCGCAATACTCTGTTTAGTCTTTGCAGATAGTGAAAAATCGTGTAAAAAAAAAAAAATAATCGAGCAAAATCAGTAGGCCACTAATGGGATCTCTTTTTGACCTCGCTAAAATAGAAACATTAGGAACAACCCTTCATGAGAAATACAAAACTAGTGAGATGAACTGAGCTCCATACGATGATGGCTGCAAGACAGCTCGGCTCCGCCACCCACCCCACCCAAAATAACGACAAACCCTATGCAAATATTATAAATATATACAACACACCAGCAAAATAACAGGGTAAAACATTTTATTAAATAACTATTTACATAACTATTTTATACTTTTAGTTGCCCGATCCGGCTAGCTCAATCGATCGAGCATGAGACTCATGCACTCTGATCTCCTTGGCCTCAGTCAAGCATCAATTGTAAGATTTTCATACATGAGTGTTCGTTCATGGTTTTGGTCCCTGAGTTGCTTCGATGTCACTGCCTTGCACAAATGGCATAAGTCCTGGATGTTGGGTGCCATAGTTCAGAGTTCTGAGCAGCGCTTGTAACACTGTCTAAACCTTATTTGCACCTGCTGCAGCTTCACTATTCTCAAAGTAAGTGGGGACCGTTTGTGGACCTGACTGCATTTGAAAACAATGTGATACTGTACCTCCCTAAACTGCTTGACGGAGGCCCCCGAGGGGCGGTGTGATGGTACGGACTCGGAGAAGACACTTGGCTCCGACCCCCTCCCCAAGTCTTGTTGCCCTGGTGTAGCCTGAGATCGCACCCGACATAGGCGGCCGGCTCCCGGGGTCAAGCGGAACTTTTTGCCTTTTGGTGACTCTTCCATTCTGAACATTGTCCCACAATCCGTTTGACCTGAAACGATTACACAAATAAAACATTTGTGAGTTTTAAATTTCCGGAGAAGTATAATTCACCAATACCTTTCTCTGTAGATCTTTTTCCATTAACAATCCCAGTTCCATCACCCGCCCAGGATATCACTAATGTTTGTTGTCATTTTTGCTTCTGTTTTAATAAAAAATGTTTTAAGGTATTTACTGTTTTTGTTGCGATGTATATATTTATAAGTTATTAAAGTGTTATAATCCTACTAATTTTTTATCGATTATTGCTCTTTGAGATATTCCCTGTCACAGGGAATATCTCAAAGAGCAATAATCGGACCCTGTCTACAAACAGAGAAGAATAGGCTAACCTCCGCCACCCCCCCACTGCTCCAAGCATGTCTGTCCCACCGCCCGCCACGCCCAATAACGGTAAAATGAAATAGATACAAATCAGCAGATACCTACCCCCATTCCGGAAACTCCCGAAGTGCAACAGGGCCACGGTTATGCCCATCCGGAAGATGAGGCCTCGACACGTGCAGGGCGGGGCCCGGCTAACAGCCATCAGCCGTGGGGTGGATGGCCCAAAATGTACTGGTCTCCCGATTCCCTTCTTCTGCCGCCTTGCAGACCACGGGGGGGGGGATGTCTTGCCTCTGCCTCCGACCCCCCCCCCTCTTATCGCCTGGTCCGGACATCACGGATATCAACGCCAGGTGTCGGCGTGGGGTGCGCTGGGAGGGAGAGGCGGCGCGAACGAGCCTCTCCCACCCCCACAGTTGGGGGCCCCTCAGCTGCACCCCCAACGCTCCACTCACCCCACAAAAGGGTTCCTCCACTCTTGTGATGCAGCGGCGCTCCACTGACCCGACAAAAGGTCTCGTCCACTATTGTGAGGCAATGATGCTCCGCTCACCCAGCGGGAGAACGTCCACTGTTGCGGTGCAACGACGCTTTTAGTTTCCTGCGTCCAGAAACGTTCTCCTCAACTTTGAAGATTCTATAAGAGCCACGGGGGCCCCCGACGAGAAATGACTGCCATGATCACCCACGGAACGACCACGACATAGCCGCGGGACGTCGGCGCGCTCATGCCGGCGCCGGCATCAGTCTTGAAATGAACAAAATCCTGCAAGACTACCAACTTGATCAGTTCCGGTGGGACACCAGTATGACCCGGTAGGAGAGATTGTTGCCTCCCACCCCACTTTGACTGATGGTTCATGTCGGCAGTCCCCTCTGCTACCCTTCAACGAAAACTTTTGGACTGCCAAAAGAGGTCCCGGTCCAAACACGAGTTGGTGGAGACATTTTGACTATACTTGGACCTTCCTGACCTCACCCAAAATGGCGCCGGTACAAATGAAACTCTCAACTCCTTGTTGTGCCCCGATTACTCAGCCTTGATATCATGAGATATGTATGCAGTTTTTAGCACATGAATTGATATGGAATAAAACTGATTATATGTTCGGACAATGAATTGATCCAGGATGGGTATTGATTTTACGTTCGAACAATGAATTGACATGGGACGGGTACTGATTACACGTTCGAACAATGAATTGATATTAAGTTCTAATGCATCATTGATTACTGTATTTATTATTGAAGGTTCAAATTGTCGACACTTTTGGTACTTGCTCACAATGAATTATCGATATGATTTTGTTGCACTTGTCGCACTTTTTACTATGAAATCAACGACCACTGACTCTCTGTTATGTTTTCCACAAATAAATACCCCCCCATTTACAGTTCCAGCCTGCTCCATGGCAGAAACATTGAAAATATGAATGGTCCAGGTTTGTTGTGTGTTTTTCATTTTTGTACAGCATAAAGCAATCGATAAAGATCCTGGTATTTAGCCTCTACTTTATATGCTACCTGTATCCGGGAAGTTCTTTTAAATGCCCCTAAGCCACCCCGAACGAATGTCACCTGGCCCCCCTAGTACGAATGAAAACGACCCCGTACCACTGTAGGTTATCTCTCTTCCTCAAAAATGACAAAAATTACTTTCTAGGACGTTTTGGACATTGATGATTTTCATATGATCTATTTATTAAAGTAATACTCATCTCTCCGCATGAAATACATTTTTTTTTTTTTGTGTAAGACCTTTATTAACATAAAGTAGAATACACAGCATGAGCCTACAACCCTGAGGCCGGCTCGCCACTTTACTATGTTTGTTTAGTACAATCGTAGATAAACATGAAAATCCATATGTAAACGTTAGATAGAACCGTCTTGTATGCTCCAATCAGGACACGTATTGTACAATCGATATGAGTCTTACATTTTGTAATTTTATCAACCGAACTTCAACTTCCCCAACTTAAGACCTCTCATTGCTCTCATTTACATCCTATACAGTGAGCTAAACAGTGTTCCAGAATTTCCTCAAAGCAGCCTTCAGGGGTCATAATCCTCACATCAGTCATTCACATTCCAGTGTCACCCGCACATCAACTAGTCCTCCCCATTTCCCTGTAATGAATTCAGATAGTTCGTCAAAAAGCACCATACATCCTTAGGCCTCGATTTAACAGGCAAGTCCTCCTCATACGTTTGTAGTTTATCCCTACAAGTAGACATGCTATGCATCCACACCTTTGCAGTCGGCACTTTACGGCTGTGCCAGCATTGTGCCACCTGTCTTTTGGCTAATAGTAGTGCGATAGCACAGAATTTGCGTTTTAGCGCTCTGAATTGGGGTACAATACCGAGCAGGCAGATCTGTGGCGTGCAGTGCACCTCATCTTTCAACATGACCGAGAGCGCGGCAGTGACCTCCTCCCAGTAATTCGCTACTCGCTCACACTTCCATGCCAAATGCACAAAGTCCGCCCCATCCCTGTTGCAGCGCTTACATTTGTCGTCCTCTTGAAGCCCATATCTGCGCATTTTCACCGGTGTGTAATAGCTTTGGTGGATGAACTTGAAATGGATAATTCTCAGATTCCCGTTTGGTGTTAGTATTTGTGTCAGTGCGCATGAACTGTACCATTCTACCTCTGACAGTGGAGTATCTAGTAGTGCATCCCATCTCTCCTTAGCTTTAAGTGTGTGGCCTGCTATGTCCGATTGTGCAGCAGTGTAAAGTCTGGATACCAAGTGAGACAGATCACTCGTGGTGATCAGCATTTGCAATGGCGCTAGAGTTTCCGGCTCCTCAGGGAATGAAGGGTAATGTCCTTTTAATGCCCTTCTCAATCTGTAATATGTGAAGCGGAACATAGGAGTCTGATTTTGAATATAGTCCAAGTTATCAAGTTCTATAAATGTGCCTCCCTGAAATACGTCGCACATTTTGTCGATCCCAGCTCTGGACAGTAGCGACATCCCCACCTTCTCGCTAGTGACTGATAAAGCCTGATGGTGCTGTAGTGGCATGTTCGGTGCATATAATGGGGTCTTGTGAGCCAGTTGCCCTAGTTTATTCCATGCCTTTATCGTGGTGTCTACCGTGTTGATGTCCTTTGAATGGATCGGGGGTCTAGTGTGTGACAATATCGCCGACAGGGGGACTGGATGGCGTCTCCCTCCTCAATGGCCACGTGTGTGATGTAGGGGACCTCATGGTACCAGTATGCTGCGTACTGTGCCTGGGCACAGAGGTAATATAGGAGAAAATCGGGCACCCCGAAACCGCCTTTTGCTATCGGGAGCGTTAGTGTCTGTAGTTCAATGCGAGCCTGTTTACCCGCCCAAATCAAGGTTAGTACCAGGGATTTTATGCGCCGAAAGACCTCCCGTGTAGGCGTGATGGGAATGTTGTTAAAGAGATATAACAACTTAGGCAAGATGTTCATTTTGACGATCGCTATTCGATCAGCTATGGATAATGGCAGGTGTATCCAACGACGGACCTTATCTTCCAGTTTGGTGATTACAACTCCATAATTCGCACGCATGACTTTGTCTGGGTCCCTGTGGAACATGACTCCCAGGTAGCGTATCGGGTCCTGCTGCCACTCTAGTGGGTAATCTATTGCAAAGGAATTAGTGGAATCGGTGAGGGGTATTAGTGAGGACTTGGACCAATTTATCGCCAACCCCGAGTGGCCCCCAAATCGGATGTACTCCCTGAGGAGCGGGTTCAGATGTATTTCTGGATCGCGAACATAAAGCAACATGTCGTCCGCGTAGAGCGATATGTGCAGCGGTCTAGACACAAATTGCAACGCCGATTCCCTGTAGTTTTGACGCACTATGCACGCCAGTGGTTCTAACGCTAGTGCGAAAAGCAGGGGTGACAGGGGGCAACCCTGTCTCGTTCCCCGACCAATGTCAAATGGGGCCGAAACGTACCCATTGATCCGGACCCTCGCACACGGTTTGGTGTACAACAAAGAAATCCACTGGACAAATCTTTTAGGAAAACCCATCCTATTAAGGACGGTCAACATGTAACGCCATTCGATTGAATCGAACGCTTTGGCGGCGTCGAGCATTACAGCCACAGCTTTAACCGAGGGTTTTAGATAGTGCGCCAGAGCAAACAAGGACCTGGTGTTATGCGAGGTGGATCTTGTGGGAACAAACCCCGCTTGGTCCGGGAGCACTAGGCGAGTCATCAGGGGGGACAGTCTGACAGCTAGCAACTTTGCAAGTATTTTCGAGTCCACATTTATTAGGGATAGGGGTCTGTAGGAGTCGCAACTTTCCGGGTCTTTGGCCGGTTTGAGGAGTGCAATGATCATAGCTTCACGCAGAGTGGGGGGGAGCAGTGAACCTTCAAAGGAGGTGCCGTACATGTCTACCAAATATGGGGCAATGATATCCACAAATTTCTTGTAAAATTCGGATGTGTACCCATCCGGGCCTGGCGCCTTACCATTTGGGAGCGATGCGATCACCTCAGTGACTTCCTCAACCGTGATCGGCCGAGCCAGATATTCCCGATGGGCATCTGACAGCCAGCCTATCGCCACATCATGGAGGTATTCGTAAGTGTCCTCAGCCGTAGCTGTTGGTTGAGATTGATATAGTGTGCTGTAAGATTCTGCAAAACATTTGACTATGTCTGCTGAGTGCGTTTGAACTACACCTGCTCCTGACTTGACCCGAAGTATCGCTGAATGCCCCCGCCCTTCACATATTTTCCGCGCCAGTACACGCCCAGGCCTGCCCCCTTCTCCAAAAGCCCTGGCTGCATGTTTGCGATCTAGATACTTGATTTCCGACATCAGGAAATCAGCATGTTCTGTGTGTAAGTCGCGCAATTTGGGTAACAACAATATGTCCTGTGTGTTTTCATATTGTAATTCAAGGTCCCTCATCTGACTTTCGCAGCGGCGAATCTGGCATCTGATGTCTTTGAGTACACCTATGGTGGTGCTAATGCAGACGCCCCTTATCGTGGCCTTAAAGGCTTCCCAGAGTAGACATGGGTCGTCAGTAGTTTGAGAATTATTAGCGAAGTAGTCCTTGATCGCCCTAGTCAGGGTGTCGACATATACTGGGTCTGTGAGGGCCTGGGAGTTAAATCGCCAGTGGAAGGGGGGGGGGGGGTGTGTAGTGCGGAATGTCCAGCTGTAATAGAACCGGGTTGTGGTCCGACAATGTGCGTGGCAGCACCTGTACCTTACGTGCCCATAGTGCAACATCCTTGGAACCCAGCC
Organism: Lissotriton vulgaris; assembly: GCF_964263255.1. Taxonomy (NCBI): domain Eukaryota; kingdom Metazoa; phylum Chordata; class Amphibia; order Caudata; family Salamandridae; genus Lissotriton; species Lissotriton vulgaris. Next base: position 1,686,821,736 of record NC_141694.1, on the reverse strand, counting down.
AGTAGTCCAGTCTGGACCAACTATTGTGTGATGCGGTGATGTGAGTAGCGCCAGGATCGTTAGTGTGTTGTAGTCTCCAGATATCTGCTAATGCTAGATCGCTCATCATGTGACCTATCATAAGCCTCGCCTGCTTGTGCTGTTCCACTGATTGGGAGGATCGGTCCAGCCCGTCCTGCAGTGTCACGTTCCAGTCCCCCCCACATAAAATGTGTGTGCCAGCGTGTTTCTGCAAGTGTCCCCAGATTTCCCGATAAAAGTCAGGTGCATCAATATTCGGGCCATATATGTTGAGGAGTGTTATGTGTTGCCCCCTTAGCTTGCCTGTCACTAGCACATTCCTGCCAGCTGGGTCTTGTGTCACATGCCTCTCTTCGAAGTGTACCCCTTTCTTGACCAAAGTGAGCACCCCCCGGGAATAGGATGAGTATGAGGCTCTGTAAGACAATCCCGCCCATCTCGACCCCAGTGTAGCGTGAGTATGCGGTGCCAGGTGCGATTCCTGCAGGAATGCAATGTCAATATTCCATCTGGTGAGACTGGCAAATACTTGCCTGATTTTCTGTGGGCGTGAGAACCCCCGTATATTCCACGTAAGGACGTTTAGTCCGTACCTGCTTTCATTTCTAGAACCTGGCGTACCCATTTGATACAGTACCATTCATTCCTGCACACGCAAGCAATCCGCCCCGATCCCGACCCCATCCAGTACCATGATCGCCACATGTACTCACAAGCCCCAACATAATGTACTGATTCGCAATGTCTCCGGTCTTTGTGAACAGTCAAGCATCCCCCCCACCCAAGACCCTCCCACTCCAGCAACCCCAACCTGCCGAAGCCTGTCAACCATTTAACCAACAACTTGGTGCTCATAGCAAAACTTGTGTAGGGTTGTACCCTCATGGAGGACGGCTAGTGGCACAACACTTCACCCGATGTACAGGTGCAGGCGACATTAACTAGAATCAAACTGAATCGCAAAGTATGTGTCCATTAATCCACAAGCCCACTTTCCCATTATCACCCCTCTGCTGGGTGCAGGCAGTTAAGCAGACCTAGAGGACACATAGCCCCATCCAGCAATGAACAGACGTGTAGGGAAGGGGCCACTCCCATTCAATGCAGCGTACCGCCCTCCCCGCACTTAGTAATTGCCCGGCTACACCTAATCCGGACCCCAGCAGCCTGTGCGATCAATGTCACCTCAATTAGTTCACAACTCGCAATGTGGGATGGACCATGACGTCCAATGTTTTGCGACCTTCTAGGCTATCCCCCTTCCAGTTCTGAGGGCTTGCGAGCATAGAGTGCACAAAAGGACCTGACCCATTGCCCTCATGAGCGGCAGTAGTATCAGCGCAACGTGGCCGTGGTGTCTGAAATCCCATGAGGAAGGCCTGGTAGCTTAGTGCAGACATGAGTGTTTGCGATAGGTCAGGGCAGGATTGGGCCACAGTCTCAGTTATTTCAGCTGATCCCCACCCTTTCACCGCCCAATGTACAATCAAAACGCCAACATCTCACCTCAAGTAGTCTCTCATCAACAAACCTTGCATAGGCAGCCGAAAGTGGCAGTGTAGTAGTACCTCGCGGTCATTTGTGCAGTAGTCTCTACCGCTGTGTGAAATCTGAGTGTTCTAGGCGCCTCAGTCGGAGTCTCTGTTCTGGTCATGCCTGGCTTCCGACCTCGTCTCTCGCTGTATTTTCTTGACAAGTTCGAGGGCCGCTTTAGGTGTTGCTAGCACGATCGTCTGCTCCTTCCACACCACACGCAGCCGGGCAGGATATAACATAGAATACCCAACGTTTAATTCTCGTAGCTTGGCCTTTACTGTGGTGTATTCTCTACGTGCTTGCTGAACAGCGACCGTGTGGTCAGGGTAGAACTCCAGGGTGTTGCCCTGGTGAGTGATTTTGCCCTTTTCCCTCGCAAGCCTGAGGATCACGTCTCTGTCCCTGTAATTTAGGATCCTCGCTACTATCGGTCTGGGCGCAGCGCCTGGCGGTGGTTTGGGGCCTAGCGATCTGTGGGCACGTTCCACAATGAAGATCTGCGATAAGGCTTCTGCTCCAAAGATATCCCTACAGAGCCCCTCGACGTACTGTTCCATACGGCCTGTGTTGGTTGATTCTGGCAGGCCCGCGATTCGCACGTTATTGCTCCTCGAGCGCGCTTCCAAATCCTCCTCCTTTGCTTTTATTACCTCCAGTATGCGCTCCATTCCCGCGCATTTTGAGGTGGACGTTCGCGCTTCATCTTTGACCGCCGAAATCCTGGTTTCGGCTTCATCAAGTCGTTCGCCGTGCTTTTCTTGTCGGGCAGCCATGCCATCCATCCTGCACGTTAGATTGTCCAACTTCCCGTTGATGTCCTGTAGGTTTGATTGAATCGCCAGCAGGATCTTCTCCACGTTGGTAGATGGTGGCGAGACCGAAGACCCGCCGGCCTCCGTTGTGTCGTCTACTGGCTTAGTCCCCTTCCTATTTTCAAAGGAGAGTTTTGGCTGCTGTTTGTCTGGTTTACCCATTGCGGCGGGCGGTGAAAGCACCTTCCACAACTTAGGTCTAGTCGCCCTCGTTACTCTGGACGACGTCGCCGTGGTTCCTATTTGGTGGTAGTTAGCAGATGCACGTGCTGGCCAGGTCGTTCCCAAGGTGGCTTCCCCTGGTTGTAGTACTCCAGCAGGTCTATAGAAGCAACGTGAACAGGTCAGTGCCGCAGCGTTGAGAGGCGAGGGAGAGGGTTGCGCCCGCGTCTGTGGGGAGAGGGCGCCTCGCAGTTAGTCCAGCCGGAGTCTCCGCTCCCTGTTCGTGTGGCCTCTTGCCCCCGATGCCTGTTAGCTCCCCAGTCCCCCGTGTCTCCGATCTCCAGGTCGGCGGATGTCAGAAGGTCTCCAGTGCGCTGTGCCCAGGTTATATGCGCATGGTAGCGTGTCTAGTCCTCCTCCCCGCCGGTCTGCCGTTAGAGAACCTCGCTATCCGAGCAAAGGCCCGCCTGCGTTAGTCCGCCGAAATCGCCGTACCTGGAAGGGGCGCCGCCATCTTGCCAGGCACCCGGCCGATGTGTACGCGGACACCGCCGCTAGTTCTCGGGGCTGAAGCAGTGTGGACGTGCCCCCTGGCCCTGGCAGTCCGTGACCAATTATGGGCGCTGTTGCTGGATTATCCGGTCCGTCTGCTGCCGATCGTGCGTTGCTCGCGGCATACCCCCAGACGTCCGCCGGCCATTTTGTCAGGCAGTCCGGTGCGCGTTACAGCGACCTCGGTTTTTCTCCACAATGCGAGGGTAACGGCTGCCTCCGCAAATGTCTAGCTCTGCTCCACATCTTCCTGCACCTGATCGTAGTCGCGCAGGGTGGGTTGGTGGGGTTTTAGTGGCAATGAATCACATCGTGTGATATCGCCCGGCGGAGCTGCAGTTCAGGCAGCCATTCCGCTGTGCGCCCCCTCTCCGCATGAAATTAATTTTCCACATGCTACACAAGTCAATCTCATCTGCCTAAAGTTCTTTTGCAGATTTGGGACCGTTTCCCTTGCCTCTGACTCACTTATTGCTAAGTCATTTGTGGATGTTTTTGCCGGTCGGGGATTATCCACCAAATCTCGAAGTTGTGCTTTAGAATAATTAAGAGGGTGCCACCTCTCCATGTGCCAATGCATGGTATGAATACCATAGCTATATTTTTTTTCGGTCCCTATCAAGAGTTTTTTTTTGCAGATGAGGCAGGTAACGAACCTGGCATTAACTTTCTTTTCATGAGAAGGAAAAGAAAAAAATTGCCAGATAAAATTCACTTTCACATGGGACGTTCTTAGCATTTCTTTCAGAAACTTTTACATCACTGTGTCATTTCTTTGTCTATCCTGGTTAAAGCAATGTCATGTAAATAGTTGTTTAAAAAGTTTTTTTAACGTGTTTACTTTGTTGGAGCGTTGTATATATTTATAAGTTATTAAAGTGTTATAATCCAACAACTTTGTTGAAGTGCTATATATTTTTAATGTGACTCATAATTGTGAAGACTTTGATGTACAAAAAAGCATCCCTGGAATCTTCCGCTTCAGGCTCGATCCCACACACCCTCACAGTGAGAATCCCCTCCCCAATCACAATACAGGATGGTTATCAGATAGTAGGAACGCGTCTGGTGTGACGGATCTCATGAGGTGGGGGCCTTGATCTACTGTAACTCCTTTGAACAGGGGTGATTATTTACAGTTGGGGCCATAAACTACATCTGCAGGGCTAGGTGATAGCCTGGAACCGGCCTGGACAATCGGACACAGAGGAAGAGGAGTGTCAGAGGGTGCGGTAGTGAATAGGGTGAAAGGGTGGTGTCGGGCGGGCACAGGGTGTGATTCTCAGGGAAGAGCAGCGCACATGGGAGAAGGTTTCTGGCCCATGCATGAGAGAGAGAGCGGGGGTGACCAGTGCGTGGGGGAGATGCTTGCGAGGGTGGGGAGCCATGCTGAGGATCGGCGGCGTGCAGAGAGTGGGTCTGGTCAAGGCATCTAAAATGGCTGCCGTGCTCAACAAAAGTGTGGCATTGCAAAAAAGACAAGATGGCGCAGACAATGTTTATCAATAAGGATTAATTTATAACAATTATTTTTAACAAAATATTTACTCGCAGTAACAAAATGGCGGTCAACAGTTCCTGATCTCCATCGAATCAAACGTTAACAGACGTCACGCAGCAAAAAAAAGAAAAACGCTCACGCACAGCCGCTGGAAGACATGTATCAACATATATGAGCCTCCTCAGCCACCCTCAGAAAACATAAGGGGTCAGAATACGTCTCCCGTACCCCCTTATACCTAGAAGAGTGTCAGAGGGTGCGGTAGTGAAGAGGGTGAAAGGGAGGTGTCGGGCGGGCACAGGGTGTGATTCTCAGAGAAGAACAGCGCACATGGGAGGAGGTTTCTGGCCCATGCATGAGAGAGAGAGCGGGGGTGACCAGTGCGTGGGGGAGATGCTTGCGAGGGTGGGGAGCCATGCTGAGGATCGGCAGCGTGCAGAGAGTGGGTCTGGTCAAGGCATCTAAAATGGCTGCCGTGCTCAACAAAAGTGTGGCATTGCAAAAAAGGCAAGATGGCGCAGACAATATTTATCAATAAGGATTAATTTATAACAATTAATTTTAATAAAATATTCACTCGCAGTGACAAAATAGCGGTCAACAGTTCCTGATTTCCATCGAATCGAACGTTAACAGACGTCACGCAGCAAAAAAAAAAAACGCCCACGCACAGCCGCTGGAAGACATGTATCAACATATATGAGCCTCCTCAGCCACCCTCAGAAAACATAAGGGGTCAGGATACGTCTCCCGTACCCCCTTATACCTAGTAATTTAATTAAATCGAAACACAAAATGGCGAATTCACGTTTCGCTACCAGTTTGCATCCCGGTTCGCGAACCGAGAAGCGCTTCTACCGCGAAAAATCACATTTTTATTATTTGCCCCACGGGACCCTTTAATAACCCCAACATCATTCCTAGGGGGTCAAGAGGGGTCTACCTAGCCCCCTTTCATTAAATTCCCCCTTCGTTTTTCTCCTCCTCTTGTCTCTCGATCCTACCGAGAGACAAGATGGCGGCCGCACCAGACTGTTTAGAATGTTGGCAGACACCGGAGAGCCAATCAGCTTCGCTACGCAAAGCTCCGTTACGCGAAAAGTACGCGATCTGGAGCGCTATCTGGGACGCTGTCACAGATATATCTGTTTTTTTAAACGTTAATTTCTCAAAATCCACTGGAGCACATATATTGAGACCCAGCAAAGGCACATCGGGCTAACAGTCCCTATAATTTTGCCAAGTTTCGTGCAAATCCATTCAGCCGTTCGAGCTAAAAGTGAGGCCAAAGGCCCTATGGAAAAATGAATGGGAAAAACGCGTTTTGGGACCCCCCTTTTTTCTCGGCCCCCCCTTGACGGAACCCCCTCAAATTTTCAGGGGCTGCTCATAAAGGAAATGTGCCATTTTCCTGAAAATTTCAGCCGATTCCGCCCACAAACGGCAAAGTTATTAGACATAGAATTTTCAAAAGTTCCATAGAGAAAAAATCCTAACTATATATTTTAATATTTGCCCCACGGGACCCTTTAATAACCCCAACATCATTCCTAGGGGGTCAAGAGGGGTCTACCTAGCCCCCTTTCATTAAATTCCCCCTTCGTTTTCTCCTCCTCTTGTCTCTCGATCCTACCGAGAGACAAGATGGCGGCCGCACCGGACTGTTTAGAATGTTGACAGACACCGGAGAGCCAATCAGCTTCGCTACGCAAAGCTCCGTTACGCAAAAAGTACGCGATCTGGAGCGCTATCTGGGACGCTGTCACAGATATATCTGTTTTTTTAAACGTTCATTTCTCAAAATCCACTGGAGCACATATATTGAGACCCAGCAAAGGCACATCGGGCTAACAGTCCCTATAATTTTGCCAAGTTTCGTGCAAATCCATTCAGCCGTTCGAGCTAAAAGTGAGGCCAAAGGCCCTATGGAAAAATGAATGGGAAAAACGCGTTTTGGGACCCCCCTTTTTTCTCGGCCCCCCCTTGACGGAACCCCCTCAAATTTTCAGGGGCTGCTCATAAAGGAAATGTGCCATTTTCCTGAAAATTTCAGCCGATTCCGCCCACAAACGGCAAAGTTATTAGACATAGAATTTTCAAAAGTTCCATAGAGAAAAAATCCTAACTATATATTTTAATATTTGCCCCACGGGACCCTTTAATAACCCCAACATCATTCCTAGGGGGTCAAGAGGGGTCTACCTAGCCCCCTTTCATTAAATTCCCCCTTCGTTTTCTCCTCCTCTTGTCTCTCGATCCTACCGAGAGACAAGATGGCGGCCGCACCGGACTGTTTAGAATGTTGACAGACACCGGAGAGCCAATCAGCTTCGCTACGCAAAGCTCCGTTACGCAAAAAGTACGCGATCTGGAGCACTATCTGGGACGCTGTCACAGATATATCTGTTTTTTTAAACGTTAATTTCTCAAAATCCACTGGAGCACATATATTGAGACCCAGCAAAGGCACATCCGGCTAACAGTCCCTATAATTTTGCCAAGTTTCGTGCAAATCCATTCAGCCGTTCGAGCTAAAAGTGAGGCCAAAGGCCCTATGGAAAAATGAATGGGAAAAACGCGTTTTGGGACCCACCCCTGTTCAAAGGAGTTACAGTAGATCAAGGTCGCCACCTCATGAGATCCGTCACACCACACGCGTTCCTACTATCTGATAACGATCCTGTATTGTGATTGGGGAGGGGATTCTCACTGTAAGGGTGTGTGGGACCGAGCCTGAAGCGGAATATTCCAGGGATGCCTTTTTGTACATCAAAGTCTTCACAATTATGTGTCACATTAAAAATATATAGCACTCCAACAAAGTAGTAGGATTATGTTATGTTATATGTTATGTTATAAACCATTTTATTACGCGCTCTGCTACTACAAAGTATCCTGGCGCGATATGTGAGCACTAAGCTGACCCAATCCAAGAACAGAAAGAAACAGGGAACTAAATACTGAGATTAAAAAGGTGGGTTTTTAGACCTTTCTTAAATACTGCTAATGTAGTTGATGATCTCAGAAAAAACGGCAAGGCATTCCAGGCCCGTGCTGTTTGGACAGAAATTGACTGACCACCCAGTCTCACATATCTGACTTTAGGCATAGACATCAGTCAGAGATTGGCCGATCGAAGAGCACGATGAGGAGTATACAAGGTAAACCTTTTGTGCAAGTATTGTGGGCCTTGCTGATGCACGGCCCGAAACGCCAGAACCAATGATTTGAACATAATGCGATGTGCCACTGGGAGCCAGTGGAGCTCTCGAAGATGGGCACGTGCACTAGTTCTTCGTGGAAGACTGAACAGAAGTCGCACGGCCGCGTTCTGAATGATCTGCAGCCGCTTTATAAGGTATTTAGGGAGACCACTGTAAAGAGCATTGGCATAATCGAGCCTTGACAGGATCAGAGCACGCAGAACAGTCTCCTTCGCCTCCCTGTGGAGAAGGGGAAGGAATCTCTTGAGTGACTTGAGGGTCGCGAAACAGGTCGCAGTAAGTTTTTTTAAATGAGCTTCAAACTTAAGATCCTGTCCAAACCAGACCCCCAGATTTTTGGCCGGGCCTCCGTGATAGCTAGGACATGCAGAATCAGCCGGCCAAATAAGCTCCCTAAAATTGGCCGGAAATTTGCCATAAAAAAGTAGCTCTGACTTGTCCTCGTTACATTTAAGCTGGGCTGAGACAAGCCATCGGAAAACATGGGTCAAACAGGAACAGACAGCCTGAGCGTCTAAGCAGTCCTTAGGCCAGGTGAACAACAGCTGCGTGTCATCAGCGTATGACATTATTTTAGCTCCCCACTGCTCAGCCAGATAGATCAACGGGGTCATATAAACGTTGAACAGCAGTGGGCTTAACGTCGAGCCCTGTGGTACCTCGGTGGTGAGCTTCTTAGGTGATGAGGCAAATGGGGGCAGCCAAACTTGCTGCGTCCGCTCAGACAGAAACGAAGACAGCCAGGCCAGAACCGCACCCGACAGCCCCACCTCTGCCAGCCTAGACAACAGCTGGGCATGGGGGACCGTGTCGAAGGCGGCAGATAAGTCCAGCAGAACCAGGACCGCTCTGCCGCCTCCGTCGAGACACTCCCTAATGGCCTCTGAAACTTCCACCAGAGCCGTTTCAGTGCTAAAAGCAGCCCTGAACCCCGATTGAGCCGGGTGCAGGGCCTGAGAAGACTCAATGAAACTATTCAGTTGCCTAAAAACGACTTTTTCAGTCACTTTCGCTAGTGCCGGGAGCAATGATATCGGACGATAGCTGGAGGTAGCCAGGGGGTCCAGGCTGGGCTTCTTCAACAACGGAAGAAGCTTCGCCTGTTTCCAACAGAGAGGAACGGAGGCAGAAGCCAGAGACATATTAACAACCTGGGTAACCTCCTGATACACCAGGCTAGCCACTCCCCCCAAAACCCTAGCAGGGCACGGGTCAGAGGGTGAACCGGACTTTAGCGACTCCAAAATGGCCAGCACATCAGCTTGCTGAGCTGGCTCAAAGGTGGAAAATTGGCTAACATGTTGCTTCCATATCAATAATAGGTGGTGAAAGCAGAGGGGGACCACCGGAGTTTAAGAGCTCCTCTTGAATTTTTTTGATCTTATTATCAAAGAAACATGACAGTTCCTCACACCACAGATCAGAAGTCGGGAGAGCAGGGGAGGCAGCACATGGAGAGAGGAAGCTCTGAACAATGGCAAAGACTTCTCTGCCATTGTTATCTGCCTTCTCAACCCTTCCAGAAGAGTAGCTACTTTTAGCAGCCTTGATTTCGGCATAATATACCTTCTGCGCCCTCCGCAGCTTGCTCTTAAGTTCAGGGCAGAACTCAAGGCGCCAGGCTCGCTCTAGCTTTTTGCACCCTAATTTGAGTTCTCTAAGAGCATGGGTGAACCAGGGTTTGGAGGGAGACGACCTCGTCCGCCTGCTACCACTCTTATTAGTGTGTAGAACGGCACTTTGTTCAACCCAGGCGTTGAATGATTCCACCGCAGAATCAAGATTAAGTGGCAGGGTCGGCCGGTTAGACATAAGAGAGTCCGAAAAGGTAGACAAATTTATTCGCTGGGCATGAACTTGAGAGGCAGAGAATTCCTTTGGCCCTTTTAAATTTATGGGCCAGGTGAACAGAATTAAGGCATGGTCCGACCAGATGACCCGCCTAGGGGGTAACATAGTAATCTCAAAGTTAGAGCAGACCAGGTCTAACCAATGGCCAGCCGCATGGGTGGGGAAATTCACCCATTGTGTAAGATGCGCCAACGAAAGGACTTCTGCCAAGCCGATCGTTTCCGGTAAATCCACCGCGTCCATATGAATATTAAAATCCCCCAGAAGAAGATATCGAGAGAATTTAAGGGCGCGGGGAACAATAACCTCCTCAATATTACCAGCAAAACAACCTGCATAGCTAGGGGGGCGGTAAAGCAGAGTACCTCCCAGGGTGAAATGAGGGGAGAGGACCACCGCGAAGTGTAGCAATTCAGTCTCGCCAAGTAGTTCGGGCGGTTCGCTCACCACTGTCCAGTGGGCTCGGTAAATTACAGCCAAACCGCCGCCCCTACCCGTCGGTCGATCCATCCTGGTAATCCTGAAGCCGCGTGGTATAGCAAATTCAACCACCGGCATACAGGACTCAGAAAGCCAAGTTTCGGTGACGAAAAGGAGATCAAGCTCCTTCTCATCAAGGAGCTCAAAGATATCAGCCGCGTGTCTGACCATTGATCTAGCATTGATCAGGCCGGCTTTAATAGTATCTAGATTGGTCCGGGACGCCACGGCCGGAGAATGACTGCTAGCCAAGCAGAACCCACAGGCCGGGCATCGGCGATGCATAGACTCTAGCACCTCCCAAGATTTGGCGGCATCGCAGCTGTAGGTATTGAGGGCACACAGCTCCTCAGAAGAATACCTCAGAGAGCCAGCCTGAGTGCAGCGAGGGAGGTAAGAGGGTGCCCCGGCCCTGGGCCCGTCCGGGACACGGACGGGCACAGACGGGCCCTCCTTTGGCGCTCCTTCGGCGCGCAGACGGCGCGCCCGCAGCGCGTGACCGCTGCACGCTCGGCACATTGCTGCGTTAAGTAGGGGCGGGCGAGGCAGGAGACTAGAGCGCCAACCCCGGTGCAATGCGGTCCCGCCTCACTTCCGGGAACCGCTGGGGCCGAGCGCTGAGGGCGGCGCTGGACAGAATGTGCAAAGAACGCGAATCAAAAGTGCAACGTGCAGTGGACCAAGGCAGACAGGTAGGCAAATTAAAAGAAGTCAATACACAATTTATTTTTAAAAGCGAGTAAGTTAAAAAACTGAAGCGAGTGAATTTAAAAATCGGCAGAGTAACAGAGCAAGATATGGGGCGGATGGTACTCACATAGTGTCACACTGGCCTCCCTGCTCCAAATAAGTAGGGGCGGGCGAGGCAGGAGACTAGAGCGCCAACCCGGTGCAATGCGGTCCCGCCTCACTTCCGGGAACCGCTGGGGCCGAGCGCTGAGGGCGGCGCTGGACAGAATGTGCAAAGAACGCGAATCAAAAGTGCAACGTGCAGTGGACCAAGGCAGACAGGTAGGCAAATTAAAAGAAGTCAATACACAATTTATTATTTATTATTATTTATTTATTATTATAACACTTTAATAACTTATAAATATATACAACGCTCCAACAAAGTAAACACGTTAAAAAAAAACTTTTTAAACAACTATTTATATGACATTTCTTTAACCAGGATAGACAAAGAAATGACACAGTGATGTAAAAGTTTCTGAAAGAAATGCCAAGAACGTCCCATGTGAAAGTGAATTTTATCTGGCAATTTTTTTCTTTTCCTTCTCATGAAAAGAAAGTTAATGCCAGGTTCGTTACCTGCCTCATCTGCAAAAAAAAAAACTCTCGAGAGGGACCGAAAAAAAATATAGCTATGGTAATCATACCATGCATCGGCACATGGAGAGGTGGCACCCTCCTAATTATTCTAAAGCACAACTTCGAGATTTGGTGGATAACCCCCGACCGGCAAAAACATCCATCATTGACTTAGCAATAAGTGAGTCAGAGGCAAGGGAAACGGTCCCAAATCTGCAAAAGAACTTTGGGCAGATGAGATTGACTTGTGTAGCATGTGGAAAATTAATTTCATGCGGAGAGATGAGTATTACTTTAATAAATAGATCATATGAAAATCATCAATGTCCAAAACGTCCTAGAAAGTAACTTTTGTCATTTTTGAGGAAGAGAGATAACCTACAGTGGTACGGGGTCATTTTCGTTCGTACTAGGGGGGCCAGGTGACATTCGTTCGGGGTGGCTTAGGGGCATTTAAAAGAACTTCCCTGATACAGGTAGCATATAAAGTAGAGGCTAAATACCAGGATCTTTATCGATTGCTTTATGCTGTACAAAAATGAAAAACACACAACAAACCTGGACCATTCATATTTTCAATGTGTCTGCGTACTATACTTTTTAACCCTTAACTAATTGAGCTGCTTCATTTCACCTGCTTTTTAAAAAAAAAAAAAAAAATCGGAAACAGTGGCCTTTTATTCGAAACTTACCAATCTACGCGTTACAACTACGTTTGCTTTTTCAAAAACCTTTAATAAAAATGTTGGTGCCCAAATACGGGCCTACAACCCCGAGGGCCAGCCACGGAGCAGGCTGGAACTGTAAATGGGGGGGGGGGTGTATTTATTTGTGGAAAACATAACAGAGAGTCAGTGGTCATTCATTTCATAGTAAAAAGTGCGACAAGTGCAACGAAATCATATCGATAATTCATTGTGAGCAAGTACCAAAAGTGTCGACAATTCGAACCTTCAATAATAAATACAGTAATCAATGATGCATTAGAACTTAATATCAATTCATTGTTCGAACGTGTAATCAGTACCCGTCCCATGTCAATTCATTGTTCGAACGTATAATCAATACCCATCCCGGATCAATTCATTGTCCGAACATATAATCAGTCTTATCCCATATCAATTCATGTGCTAAAAACTGCATACATATCTCATGATATCAAGGCTGAGCAATCGGGCACAACAAGGAGTTGAGAGTTTCATTTGTACCGGCGCCATTTTGGGTGAGGTCAGGAAGGTCCAAGTATAGTCAAAATGTCTCCACCAACTCGTGGTTGGACCGGGACCTCTTTCGGCAGTCCAAAAGTTTTCGTTGAAGGGTAGCAGAGGGGACTGCCGACATGAACCATCAGTCAAAGTGGGGTGGGAGGCAACAATCTCTCCTACCGGGTCATACTGGTGTCCCACCGGAACTGATCAAGTTGGTAGTCTTGCAGGATTTTGGTCATTTCAAGACTGAGGCCGGCGCCGGCATGAGCGCGCTGACGTCCCGCGGCTACGTCGTGGTTGTTCCGTGGGTGATCATGGCAGTCATTCCCCATCGGGGGTCGGGGGCCCCCGTGGCTCTTATAGAATCTTCAAAGTTGAGGAGAACGTTTCTGGACGCAGGACTCATTTTCTAGTTGAACTCAGAAGCGCCGTTGCACCGCAACAGTGGACGAGACCCCCTCTGGGTGAGCGGAGCATCATTGCCTCGCAATAGTGGACGAGACCTTTTGTTGGGTGAGTGGAGCATTGGGGGTGCTGAGGGGCCCTCACCTGTGGGGGTGGGAGAGGCTCGTTCGAGCCGCCTCTCCCTCCCAGCGCACCCCACGCCGACACCTGGCGTTGATATCCGTGATGTCCGGACCAGGCGATAAGAGGGGAGGGGGGTCGGAGGCAGAGGCAAGACATCCCCCCCGTGGCCTGCAGGGCACCGCTTCAGGCCCGAACGGGGAGCTCATATCAAGCACACGTGGGAAGCGGTTCAGCGAGCCCGTCTAGAAGAACACCCTCTGGCCTGGCGGACTGAAACTTCATGGACTCACGCCAGGAATTCAAGGCAGCGAGCACGTCGCCAAGTGTAGGAACACCTTTACAGTATTCAGCAAACGCGCCGTGCGGTAGGCCAGTGTCCCCGTCAACAACGAGTCCAGGATACAGGGTGCTGGCCGCCATTTTGTCAGCCCGGCGGGGCCACAGCACTCTCCGGTATCGATCCAGCCGCCAGCAGGGTTCAGGGAGAGCCAGCCCGGGACCACCAACGGCACCAACGATGCAGGGTGGCGGGCCACCAAAGCAGTGGAGGTAGTCAGCGCCTCCGGCCCATGGGCACAGACCACTGAGTGCAAGACATCCCCCCCCAGTGTTGTTACAGCCATTATTGAAAAAAGAAGAAGATACCGTCGGCCTCGGCTCCTCTCCTGGTGCACCTTACGTGACGACCCTTTTGTTGGGTGAGTGGAGCGTTGGGGGTGCAGCTGAGGGGCCCCCACCTGGGGGGGTGGGAGAGGCTTGTTCACGCCGCCTCTCCCTCCCAGCGCACCCCACGCCGACACCTGGCGTTGATATCCGTGATGTCCGGACCAGGCGATAAGAGGGGGGGGGTCGGAGGCAGAGGCAAGACATCCCCCCCGTGGCCTGCAGGGCGCCAGAAGAGAAAGGGACGACCAGCACATTCCGGGCCGACCATCCCATGACTTCTCCGGCTGATGGCGGCTAGTCGGGCCCCGCCCTGCACGTGTCGAGGCCTCATCTTCCGGATGGGCGTAACCGTGGACCTGTTGCACTTCGGGAGTTTCCGGAATGGGGGTAGGTATCTGCTGATTTGTATCTATTTCATGTTACCGTTATTGGGCGTGGCGGGCGGTGGGACAGACATGCTTGGAGCAGTGGGGGGGTGGCGGAGGTTAGCTACCTCGTGGCTGCCGTAACGTCAAGCTTGGCTTCTCTCACCACTTCCATGTTTCTTATTTCTAGCGAAGTCAAAAACTCATCAGTGGCCTACTGATTTTGTTCGATTTCTTTCCCTTCTTTTTCAAGTGTGTTTCATTGTAAAGTTTCTGTTTAACAGGATACAGTGTTTACTTCGTATTTTACATATGTCTTCTTTATTAGGGGTACTCTCTGGTTGAGCCAGATGATGTACCTCTAATAAATGGTCCGGGTGGAACTAGTTTCTCAATCAGTGGGGAGTAGATGGGCATGACAGATTACAACGGGGGACAAAGGTCCGCATTACCCACCCTTCACTACTTGCAAAGACTAGACAGAATATTTCTATTCCACGTTATTTGCAAACAGAGAATACCTCGTTAGAACTATTCCTTGAACAATAAATGTCCAGCCAATCAATCAATCAGTGGGGAGAAAAACAGGCATGACGGATTACAACGGGGGACAAAAGTCCGCATTACCTATCCTTTACTATCTGCAAAGGGAGACAGAATATTCCTATTCTTCTCTGTTTGTAGACAGGGAATATCTCAAAGAGCAATAATCAATACAAAATTAACAACTTTAAGGTAAATACTCACAATATGACTACTCAACGAAGTTAAAAAGTAACGGATATAGGTACTTGAGAGGTTTTCGGTGGCAGATAATCTACAATATACACTTGTATATATGAGTCTGATACAGGGCGGATCTCTGTATAACTATGGATAATCAGATATTAGGATGGCATACAAAGCTCCCAACCTTCTTACTTTTTCTCTTAAAGGATTTCAAATTGGGGACAAATATTAGGCTGTGCTCTAGAGGTTGACGGTGTTGCTCCACTGGTACTCGGGCCTTCTCATGAAGCAGAAGGAGCCGCTCTCAATCTCCTTAACTCTTCCCTTGCAAAGTTGACCGGATTCTTAGTCTGCAACTGCTTCAGCATACTTGCAGTTCCACACAAGTCCTTTTTATTGGGGTCTCCTCTTGAAAGCAGTTTTGCATATGCGGCAAGTAACTTTTCTTGCATTCACCTTTTTTAAGACTTGTGAAAATTAATTTCAAAACATTCAATAAATACGGTGTTACTATCCATTGTGCCAAATGCTTTATTAAAAATATGAAGAAAATGTTCCCTTTATTTGTTGTTAAGGTCTTTACAAGAGAATTTGAAAGGAGAAAGTAGGAGATGAATAACACATGTAGGACGTTATATCTCAAACTGCAAAAATTGATAAAGAGGGTGGACCAAAGTCTGCATATACAATGCCAGTGGAAGCGTTTCAGGCACACTGCGAAGATTTAAAAAAATATAAATATTGTCAAGTTTTACTTTGACTTGTGATGTTTGATCTCATTTAGTCACTTCAATCTAATTTTAAACACTAATTTTCTTTTTGTTTTGCAGATTAACTACAATACTTATTTTGGACTCCATATTATATGTTGTTTATTATATTGTTTTGTTAGTTATAGTTCTAGTTATTTATTGTAGTGTTATCTTTTAGTTATAGTTCCAGTTATTGTTTTAATAAAAGTTAATTAAAAAAGTACATACGTCTGTTTTTTTGTGGGGGTAGCAGTCATCAATAGAAATGATATTTATAATTTGAAGTATAATGCTGAAGCTCACTCATTAGCAACATATTGTGGTGAAATTTTAACCTATGTGCTGACGTAAGTGTTCCATAAACTACTACTATGGTAACAGGCAAAATACTGTTTGGGGGTAGGGTATAATACGCAGGAATGCTGTAAAAATAAATGGGCAAGGGCTGTTTTGTTTTCCACTGTTGCAACATAAAGTGATCGATAAAAATCCGATAATCAGGCCTATCAGCGACTAAGACAGCAGGCCGAGTCTCTTTTGCTCAACGGCTCCCTCATGGGACGAAGAATCACCCTTTTTCACGAAATAGGAATATTTTACTTGCAGGACAGTTGTTAATTTCCCGTGAAAATACATTAGCCTGGAACATTGATAGTGATAAACTGTAAATGCATCTGGGTCCTTTGCTTAAAAAAAAAAATATAAAATATATTTGTGAATTAGAATAAGAATATATGTTACAGCTATAGATATTTGCTATTAAAAAACCATTGAAATTCACTGAAAAAACGATAGGTTTTAGGCCATATATAGTTAGGGATTAGCATTTACAAAACCTTAATTTACTCGCACAAAACCATTGAAATTCGCATATATAGTTAGATGCAATAACTATATATCGCGCACCCGCAATCCACTGCTGATGATGTCACATATTACATCATTCATGACATGGCCAGTGACATCACTGATGGCATCACTGATGACATCATCCAGTGACTGTATGTTTCTGTAAAGTTAAAATATGTCTTACATATTGAAGAATGAGTGGATGTATAAGTGTCTGGATGAAGGATTTAGTAGGTGCATGACTGACTGTATGAGAGAGTGATTAAATGTGTTTCACTGAGTGCATGGGTTAGTGACTAAACTGTCTTAATTTGTGCATCATTATATCTGTTGTTCTATGAACTGCTGCATGTGTTGATCAGTAACTATATGAGTAACTATATGGGTTATTGATTGGTTGCCTAAGTATTTGTATGGGAGAGTGAGTGTGTGTGTGGGGGTGGCTGGGAGGTGTGTGACTCTGTGCATACATGTGTGAACAGTTGATTCACTAGATCTATGGGTTCAAAAGTGCATGTGGAAACAGCTGTATGGGTGGTTGACTGTGTACGAGTGTATTGGTGAGTGAATGGATATCTCAGTGCTACATGTCAAAGTAAGTACATATGTAAAACACAGTACATGTGAGAGTTCACATATATAAATTACTGTGTATAAGAGCCAGTGAATGTGTGAGTGGCTGAATGGATCATTGAAAACTTGTATCAGGAATTGTATAAGAGAGTAAATATGTGTTAGTATATGTTTGAATAAGTAAGGTGTGTATAACTGTATAGTTGATGAAATGGAGGTGTGATTGATTCAGTGCATGACTGACTAGGTGTGTGAGTAACTCCATGGATGAGTGACAGTCTGTGAGTGTCTGTTTACTCTGAGTGTATCTAAGGTTATATTAGAGTCTGAAGAGGTTGATCGTATTATCACATGTTTGATGTCATCAGTGATGTTGTCAGTGATGTCATTTGAGTTGTCATCAGTGATGTAATTTGAGTTGTCATCAGTGATGTCACTGACCATGACATGAATGATGTAATATGTGACATCATCAGCAGTGGATTGCGGGTGCGCGATATATAGTTATTGCATCTAACTATATATGCGAATTTCAATGGTTTTGTGCGAGTAAATTAAGGTTTTGTAAATGCTAATCCCTAACTATATATGGCCTAAAACCTATGGTTTTTTCAGTGAATATATATATATATATATATATATATATATATATATATATATATATATATATATATATATATATATATATATATATATATATATATATATATATATATATATATATAGATATAGATATAGATATAGATATATTACCTTTCTCTATGGAACTTTTGAAAATTCTATGTCTAATAACTTTGGTGTTTGTGGACGGAATCGGCTGAAATTTTCAGGAAAATGGCACATTTTGTTTCCGTCAAGGGGGGGGCAGAGAAAAAAGGGGGGTCCCAAAACACGTTTTTCCCATTCATTTTTCCATAGGTCCTTTGGCCTCACTTTTAGCTCGAACGGCTGAATGGATTTGCACGAAACTTGGCAAAATTATAGGGACTGTTAGCCCGATGTGCCTTTGCTGGGTCTCAAAATATGTGCTCCAGTGGATTTTGAGAAATTAACGTTTAAAAAAACAGATATATCTGTTACAGCGTCCCAGATAGCGGTCCAGATCGCGTACTTTTCGCGTAACGGAGCTTTGCGTAGCGAAGCTGATTGGCTCTCCGGTGTCTGTCAACATTCTAAACAGTCCGGTGCGGCCGCCATCTTGTCTCTCGGTAGGATCGAGAGACAAGAGGAGGAGAAAAACGAAGGGGGAATTTAATGAAAGGGGGCTAGGTAGACCCCTCTTGACCCCCTAGGAATGATGTTGGGGTTATTAAAGGGTCCCATGGGGCAAATAATAAAAATTTGATTTTTCGCGGTAGAAGCGCTTCTCGGTTCGCGAACCGGGTCGCAAACTGGTAGCGAAACGTGAATTCGCCATTTTGTGTTTCGATTTAATTAAATGACTAGGTATAAGGGGGTACGGGAGACGTATCCTGACCCCTTATGTTTTCTGAGGGTGGCTGAGGAGGCTCATATATGTTGATACATGTCTTCCAGCGGCTGTGCGTGAGCGTTTTTTTTTTTTTGCTGCGTGACGTCTGTTAACTTTCGATTCGATGGAAATCAGGAACCTTTGACCGCTATTTTGTCACTGCGAGTGAATATTTTATTAAAAATAATTGTTATAAATTAATCCTTATTGATAAATATTGTCTGCCCCATCTTGCCTTTTTTGCAATGCCACACTTTTGTTGAGCACGGCAGCCATTTTAGATGCCTTGACCAGACCTACTCTCTGCACGCCGCCGATCCTCAGCATGGCTCCCCACCCTCGCAAGCATCTCCCCCACGCACTGGTCACCCCCGCTCTCTCTCTCATGCATGGGCCAGAAACCTCCTCCCATGTGCGCTGTTCTTCTCTGAGAATCACACCCTGTGCCTGCCCGACACCTCCCTTTCACCCTCTTCACTACTGCACCCTCTGACACTCCTCTAGGTATAAGGGGGTACGGGAGACGTATCCTGACCCCTTATGTTTTCTGAGGGTGGCTGAGGAGGCTCATATATGTTGATACTTGTCTTCCAGCGGCTGTGCGTGAGCGTTTTTTTTTTTTGCTGCGTGACGTCTGTTAACGTTTGATTCGATGGAAATCAGGAACTGTTGACCGCCATTTTGTCACTGCGAGTAAATATTTTGTAAAAAATA
This sequence comes from Lissotriton vulgaris, assembly GCF_964263255.1. NCBI lineage: Eukaryota > Metazoa > Chordata > Amphibia > Caudata > Salamandridae > Lissotriton > Lissotriton vulgaris. The sequence continues at coordinate 1,686,802,431 of NC_141694.1, read as the reverse complement.
ATTGTTATAAATTAATCCTTATTGATAAACATTGTCTGCGCCATCTTGTCTTTTTTGCAATGCCACACTTTTGTTGAGCACGGCAGCCATTTTAGATGCCTTGACCAGACCCACTCTCTGCACGCCGCCGATCCTCAGCATGGCTCCCCACCTTCGCAAGCATCTCCCCCACGCACTGGTCACCCCCGCTCTCTCTCTCATGCATGGGCCAGAAACCTCCTCCCATGTGCGCTGCTCTTCCCTGAGAATCACACCCTGTGCCCGCCCGACACCACCCTTTCACCCTATTCACTACCGCACCCTCTGACACTCCTCTTCCTCTGTGTCCGATTGTCCAGGCCGGTCCCAGGCTATCACCTAGCCCTGCAGATGTAGTTTATGGCCCCAGCTGTAGAGAATCACCCCTCTTCAAAGGAGTTACAGTAGATCAAGGCCCCCACCCGATGAGATCCGTCACACCACACGCGATCCTACTATCTGATAACCATCCTGTATTGTGCTTGGGGAGGGGATTCTCACTGTGAGGGTGTGTGGGACCGAGCCTGAAGCGAAAGATTCCAGGGATGCCTCTTTGTACATGAAAGTTTTTACAATTATGTGTCACATTAAAAAAAATAGCACTCCAACAAAGTAGTAGGATTTTAACACTTTAATAACTTTTAAATATATAGAACGCAACAAAAACAGTAAATACATAAAAAAAAAAAAATTGAAAAAAGAAGCAACAATGGTCAGTAGCTGTGTTTTGTGCGAATAGTCCCAAGGCAGCACAACGTGCTGAGTTCTGGACGGCACCCAGGTGATGTTACCTGGGTGCCGCACTGGTTTTTGGTATCCAACAATGCAGGTCCGAAAAACGGCGTGGGTCGTCCCGGGGGTGCGGGGGGAGGCCTCGTCAGTAGCGGTCTGTTGTGCGAATAGTCCCAAGGCAGCAGAACGCGCTGAGATGTGGATGGAACCCAGATGATGTCCAGTAAGTTGTCGCACTTGTTTTGGCATCCTACAATGCTGCTCCGAAAAACGGCGTGGGGGGGGGGGCGGCGTGAACGGGCCTCCCCAGGTGGAGGCTCGTCTGCTGTACTGGGGCGCCCCTTTACCGTTTCAGTTGCCATTCCGCCCGCTTTTGCTACACTGTGCCTCATCCTCCATTCAGCTGTTTATCGCCCGCTCTTACGGCTACAGCGTCTCGCTCACCATGTAGTTGAGTTGCGCCCACTCTTGCGGTGCAGCGATAGGCGGCTGCCACAGGACTCTTAAAATGGCGGACGGCTCTTCGGATTTGGGCCTGGTCCACTTAAATGGCCCTGGGACACCTTGGAACTCGGACGTCCCCTGAGCCTTGAAGATTTTACAAAAGTCTTGGGGGCCCCCGACTCCTGCAGGCTTCCGGTGGGGAGCAGCTGCCATGATTGCTCGCGGAATGACCACGACGGAGCCACAAGATGGTGGTGCTCTCAGGCTGACGCCAGCTTCAGTCCGAAACATCTAGAAACAAGGTGGGGCTTTCATCGTTTGGGAAAAAAAAATGTTTTAATCCAATTAGGTCATATGATCAAGCCTTCCATCATTAGGAAACCAAAAGTAAAATGAACCAATGAAAAGTTTTATAAAGAAGTCACATGACCTGTTATGCTTACGTTACGCGCTGCTATAAAAAGCGTAGAAAATCCGTTGGCACGTGAGGCGGCGTCAGTAGCGGACCGAAGTGCGAATAGGCCGAAGGCAGCACAACGCGCCAAGATCCGGATGGCACCGAGGTGGTGTCCAGCAAGTTGCCGCACTGGTGTGGCCATCCTACAATGCTGCGCCGAAAGTCAGCGTGGGGCGCCCCGTTGGCCGGTGAGGTTGCGTCAGTCAGTGGGGGCTGTTTGAGGATCTGACTGCATTGGAAAGCAATGTGATGCTGTGCGTCGCCCCCAAGATGGAGGCTCCTTGGCTGCAGTGGGGCGCCCCTTGGTGTTTCACTCGCTATCCAGCTGAGTTGCGTCCGCACTTGCGGCTACAGAAGGCCGAAGGAAGCACAACGCGCCGAGATCTGGATGGCACCGAGGTGGTGTCTAGCAAGTTGCCGCACTGGTATGGCCATCCTACAATGCTGCGCCGAAAGTCGGCGTAGGGTGTCCCTTTGGCCTATGAGGTGGTGTCAGTAGCGGACCAATGTGTGAATAGGTCGGAACCAGCACAAGGCGCCAAGATCCGGATGGCACGGAGGTGGTGTCATAGTTGAGAGTTCTGAGCAGCGCTTGTAACACTGTCTGAAGCTTATTTGCACCTGCTGCAGCTTCACTATTGCGGAACTTTTTTCCTTTTCCTTTCTGCATCTTGTCCCACAATCCGTTTGACCTGAAGACACGACCAGGTCCCTGAATGTGTGCAGGGGGACGCTATTGATTGAATCAAAATGGCGGCTTCACACAAAGCTGACTCAAGCGTTGCTGCTGATGCTATACAGACAAAAACTGGTTTTCAGTTTGTACATTCTTCAGGATTTTTCCATCCAAGGCTGGTTGAGAGTTTGTAGAACAATGGCTTCAGATCTTGCCCTCCCCTCTTTTGACTGTTGGTTCTTGTTGCCTAGCTCTTCTGTTGTCATTTAACTGAACCTTTTTTGACTGCCGAAAGGGGTTCTGGTCCGACCGTTGGTTGGTGGAGACATTTTGACTATATCCTGGACCTGCCCGGCCTCGCCCAAAATGGCGCCGGTATAAATGGTACTCGTAACTCCTTGTTGTGTATTGGTTGCACAACCTTGATATCACGAGATACGTATGCAGTTTTGAAGCACATGGTGGGCTGGGAAGAGAATTGATTGAATATTTCGACATCCCTATTGATATTAAGTTCTGATGTGTTATTGATTACTGTACTATTGAAAGTTCGAATTAACGTCACCCATGGTACTTGCCCGCAAATGTATATCTAGATAATTTTATTGTAAGTGGCCCCGTCGTATTTTAATTACAAGTACAAAGTTCATAGGTCGCACGCTACTCCACCATTCCAGCGTGTGTACCCCAGGAGCATCACAGTAGATGTAGTTTTCTCAAAGCGGGTGCGCTTATCAAAAGTTCCGAAGTGTGATGCACAGTTGCAGGCCAACTCTGGACACCGGTGTTTCTGGATTATTGTCCGTCATCAGCAGAGTGTAGGATGAGTTTCAGGGGTTGCTGTGCAGGCTGCCAAAGTGTTATCAGGTATGGTACCTCTCCGGGCGCGTAGGGCATTACCTGAGCTCGTCAGCTCAAAGGCTCAAGGGAGCCGTAATTAAGTACAAAGTTCATAGGTCGCACGCTACTCCACCATTCCAGCATGTGTACCCCAGGAGCATCACGGTAGATGTAGTTTTCTCTAAGCGGCTGCGCTTATCAAAAGTTCCGAAGTGTGATGCACAGTTGCAGGCCAACTCTGGACACCGGTGTTTCTGGATTATTGTCCGTCATCAGCAGAGTGTAGGATGAGTTTCAGGGGTTGCTGTGCAGGCTGCCAAAGTGTTATCAGGTATGGTACCTCTCCGGGCGCGTAGGGCGTTACCTGAGCTCGTCAGCTCGAAGGCTCAAGGGAGCCGTAATTAAGTACAAAGTTCATAGGTCGCACGCTACTCCACCATTCCAGCGTGTGTACCCCAGGAGCATCACGGTAGATGTAGTTTTCTCAAAGCGGGTGCGCTTATCAAAAGTTCCGAAGTGTGATGCACAGTTACAGGCCAACTCTGGACACCGGTGTTTCTGGATTATTGTCCGTCATCAGCAGAGTGTAGGATGAGTTTCAGGGGTTGCTGTGCAGGCTGCCAAAGTGTTATCAGGTATGGTACCTCTCCGGGCGCGTAGGGCGTTACCTGAGCTCGTCAGCTCGAAGGCTCAAGGGAGCCGTAATTAAGTACAAAGTTCATAGGTCGCACGCTACTCCACCATTCCAGCGTGTGTACCCCAGGAGCATCACGGTAGATGTAGTTTTCTCAAAGCGGGTGCGCTTATCAAAAGTTCCGAAGTGTGATGCACAGTTGCAGGCCAACTCTGGACACCGGTGTTTCTGGATTATTGTCCGTCATCAGCAGAGTGTAGGATGAGTTTCAGGGGTTGCTGTGCAGGCTGCCAAAGTGTTATCAGGTTTGGTACCTCTCCGGGCGCGTAGGGCGTTACCTGAGCTCGTCAGCTCGAAGGCTCAAGGGTGCCGTAATTAAGTACAAAGTTCATAGGTCGCACGCTACTCCACCATTCCAGCGTTTGTACCCCAGGAGCATCACGGTAGATGTAGTTTTCTCAAAGCGGGTGCGCTTATCAAAAGTTCCGAAGTGTGATGCACAGTTGCAGGCCAACTCTGGACACCGGTGTTTCTGGATTATTGTCCGTCATCAGCAGAGTGTTGGATGAGTTTCAGGGGTTGCTGTGCAGGCTGCCAAAGTGTTATCAGGTATGGTACCTCTCCGGGCGCGTAGGGCGTTACCTCAGCTCGTCAGCTCGAAGGCTCAAGGGAGCCGTAATTAAGTACAAAGTTCATAGGTCGCACGCTACTCCACCATTCCAGCGTGTGTACCCCAGGAGCATCACGGTAGGTGTAGTTTTCTCAAAGCGGGTGCGCTTATCAAAAGTTCCGAAGTGTGATGCACAGTTGCAGGCCAACTCTGGACACCGGTGTTTCTGGATTATTGTCCGTCATCAGCAGAGTGTAAGATGAGTTTCAGGGGTTGCTGTGCAGGCTGCCAAAGTGTTATCAGGTATGGTACCTCTCCGGGCGCGTAGGGCGTTGCCTGAGCTCGTCAGCTCGAAGGCTCAAGGGAGCCGTAATTAAGTACAAAGTTCATAGGTCGCACGCTACTCCACCATTCCAGCGTGTGTACCCCAGGAGCATCACGGTAGATGTAGTTTTCTCAAAGCGGGTGCGCTTATCAAAAGGTCCGAAGTGTGATGCACAGTTGCAGGCCAACTCTGGACACCGGTGTTTCTGGATTATTGTCCGTCATCAGCAGAGTGTAGGATGAGTTTCAGGGGTTGCTGTGCAGGCTGCCAAAGTGTTATCAGGTATGGTACCTCTCCGGGCGCGTAGGGCGTTACCTGAGCTCGTCAGCTCGAAGGCTCAAGGGAGCCGTAATTAAGTACAAAGTTCATAGGTCGCACGCTACTCCACCATTCCAGCGTATGTACCCCAGGAGCATCACGGTAGATGTAGTTTTCTCAAAGCGGGTGCGCTTATCAAAAGTTCCGAAGTGTGATGCACAGTTGCAGGCCAACTCTGGACACCGGTGTTTCTGGATTATTGTCCGTCATCAGCAGAGTGTAGGATGAGTTTCAGGGGTTGCTGTGCAGGCTGCCAAAGTGTTATCAGGTATGGTACCTCTCCGGGCGCGTAGGGTGTTACCTGAGCTCGTCAGCTCGAAGGCTCATTACAAAATGTACGTCCACCGATTCCGCAACTGTTAGACACCTTAGTTCTTGCAACCTAATGGCCCGCTCGTTGCGTTCCTCTACAGTGTAAATGTCTCCTCATCATATACGATTCCAGTTTGCTCCGTGGCCGGCCCACGTGGTTATAGGCCCGTATTTGTATACTGACATTTTCACAATAAAGGTTTTTAAAACAAAACATGGTAGTAGTATTTACATTGGTAAAGTTTTTAATTTTAGTCACTGTTTTCGAATCAGTAAAAGGCAAGTGAAATAAAGCAGTCCAATTACATGACGGATAAAAGGTATAATTAGCAGGAACGCAGTAAAGATAAATGGTCAAGGGCTGTTGTGTTTTTTACTCCTGCAACATAAAGTGATCGATAAGAATCTGATATTCAGGCGTATCGGCAACTAAGACAGCAGGCCGAGCATCTTTTGCTCAACGGCTCCGTCATGGGACGAAGAAACGCCCTTTTTCTAGAAAAAGGAATATATTTTACTTGCAGGACAGTTGTAAATTTTCCGGGAAAGTACATTAGCCTAGAACATTATAACATATATGTTTAAGAAAAAATAATGTTCAAAAGCAATAAAAAGCGTAATTTTTAGGTCATATGACCAAGCCTTTCATCATTAGAATAACAAAAGTAAAATGAACCAATGAAAAGTTTTATTAACAAGTCACATGACCTGTTATGATTACGTTACGCGCTGCGCGCCGCGCCCCGGATCGCTTCCGGGAAGCTGCGCTTCGCGCACCGGAGCACTTCCGGGTGCGCTAACGCGGCGTGTCATATAACGCATTACGCGACAACGTAGGTCCAGAATATAGTCAAAATGTCTCCACCAACCAGCGGTCAGAACACAACCCCTTTCAGCAGTCCAAAAAGTTCTGTAAAATGACAACAGAAGGGACAGGCAACAAGAACCATCAGCCAAAGAGGGGAGGGCAAGTTCTTCCCTACCGGGTCACGTTGGGGCGCTACCGGAACTGATCGAATTGGTAGTCTACAGTGTTTCTGGATGTTTCAAACTGAAGCTGGCGTTAGCATGAGAGCACCACCATCTCGTATCTCAGTCGTGGCCATTCCACGAGCAATCATTGCAGCCGCTCCCCACCAGAAGCCTGCAGAAGTCAGGGGCCCCCAAGACTTTTGTAGAATCTTCAAGGCTCAGTGGACGCTTTCGAGAATGGGTCCCAAGCCCTAGCAGACAAGCGTCCGAGTTCCAAGGTGTCCCATGGCCATTTTAGTGGACCACGCCCAAATCTGAAGAGCCGGCCGCCATTTTGAGAGTCCTGTGGCAGCCGCCTATAGCTGCATCGCAAGAGCGGGAGCAACTCAACTACATGGTGAGCGAGACGCTGTAGCCGTAAGAGCGGGCGATAAACAGCTGAATGGCGGAAGAGGCACAGTGTAGCAAAAGCGGGCGGAATGGCAACTGAAACGGTAAAGGGGCGCCCCACTACAGCGTGTCTTCAGGTCAAACGGATTGTGGGATAAGGTCCAGAATGGAAGAGTCATCAAAAGGCAAAAAGTTCCGCCGGACCCCGGGAGCCGGCCGCCTTTGTCGGGGGCGATCTTAGGCCACGCTAGGGCAACACGACTTGGGGAGGGGGCAGGAGTCAAGCGCACCCTCCCAGTCCGCGGCACCACACCGTATGTTGAAAATCTGAAGCCATCGTTCTACAAACTCTCAACCAGCCTTGGATGAAAAATCTTGAAGAATGTACAAACTGAAAACCAGTTTTTGTTTGCATAGCATCAGCAGCAACGCTTGCTATCAGAGTGCATGAGTTTCATGCTCGATCGATTGAGCTAGCCGGATCAGGCAACAAAAAGTATAAAATAGTTATGTAAATAGTTATTTAATAAAATGTTTTACCCTGTTACTTTGCTGGTGTGTTGTATATATTTATAATATTTGCATAGAGTTTATCGTTATTTTGGGCGGGGTGGGTGGCGGAGCCGAGCTGTCTTGCAGCCATCATGGTGTGGAGCTCAGTTCATCTCACTAGTTTCGTATTTCTCATGAAGGGTTGTTCCTAATGTTTCTATTTTAGCGAGGTCAAAAAGAGATCCCATTAGTGGCCTACTGATTTTGCTCGATTATTTATTTATTTTTTACACGATTTTTCACTATCTGCAAAGACTAAACAGAGTATTGCGACTTTGTGCTTGTTAGTAAATAGAGAATGAACCAAAGAGAATCAATTCTAAAATAGTAAATGCTTGGATAACAAAAAATCAAATGGAGAGACAAGCAGGCACGATGGATTACAACGGGGGCAAAGGCCTGCGTTAACTACCCTTCACTATCTGCAAAGAGAGAGTACTTCTAAGAGAAAAGAGGGGGGGGCAGCGTTCAAAGCACATCAGCGTGCATAAACACGAAAATGTTTTTACCTATCACGTACTTGACATTTGACAGCTTTTGATATTTGCTATTAAAAAACCATTGAAATTCACTGAAAAAACCATAGGTTTTAGCCCATATATAGTTAGGGATTAGCATTTACAAAACCTTAATTTACTCGCACAAAACCATAGAAATTCGCATATATAGTTAGATGCAATAACTATATATCGCGCACCCGCAATCCACTGCTGATCATGTCACATATTACATCATTCATGACATGGTCAGTGACATCACTGATGACATCACTGATGACATCTCAAATGACATCACTGATGACATCACTGATGACAACATCCAGTGACTGTATGTTTCTATAAAGTTAAAATATGTCTTACATATTGAAGAATGAGTGGATGTATAAGTGTCTGGATGAAGGATTTAGTAGGTGCATGACTGACTGTATGAGTGAGTGATTAAATGTGTCTCACTGAGTGCATGGGTTAGTGACTAAACTGTCGTAATTAGTGCATCATTATGTCTGTTGTTCTGTAAACTGCTGCATGTGTTGATCAGTAGCTATATGAGTAACTATATGGGTTATTGATTGGTTGCCCAAGTATTTGTATGGGAGACTGAGTGTGTGTGTGGGTGGCTGGGAGGTGTATGACTCTGTGCATAGATGTGTGAGCAGTTGATTCACTAGATGTATGGGTTCAAAAGTGCATGTGGAAACAGCTGTATGGGCGGTTGACTGTGTGCATGAGTGTATTGGTGAGTGAATGGATATCTCAGTGCTACATGTCAAAGTAAGTACATATGTAAAACACAGTACATGTGAGAGTTGACATATATAAATAACTGTGCATAAGAGCCAGTGAATGTGTGAGTGGCTGTATGGATCATTGTGAATTTGTATCAGGGATTGTATAAGAGAGTAAATATGTGTTAGTATATGTTTGAATAAGTAAGGTGTGTATAACTGTATAGTTGAGGAAATGGAGGTGTGATTGATTCTTTGCATGACTGACTAGGTGTGTGAGTAACTCCATGGATGAGTGACAGTCTTTGAGTGTCTGCTTACATTGAGTGTATCTAAGGTTATATTAGAGTCTGAAGAGGTTCATCGTATTATCACATGAATGATGTCATCAGTGATGTCATTTGAGATGTCATCAGTGATGTCATCAGTGATGTCATTTGAGATGTCATCAGTGATGTCATCAGTGATGTCACTGACCATGTCATGAATGATGTAATATGTGACATGATCAGCAGTGGATTGCGGGTGCGCGATATATAGTTATTGCATCTAACTATATATGCGAATTTCTATGGTTTTGTGCGAGTAAATTAAGGTTTTGTAAATGCTAATCCCTAACTATATATGGGCTAAAACCTATGGTTTTTTCAGTGAATATATATATATATATAAAATATATATCAGGGAGGTGCGTGGCCCCCTCCCTTTGAGTAATCGGCCTGAGGGTGGGCTGCATGTGGCCGTGGGGGGGCTCCCCGGGGCCCATGCAGGCGGGGCCACACCGCCCCTTTCTATGAGCACAATCCCTGGGGTGGGTTCCCCATGGCTTATAGTTATTAAATGTGGCCTGACCACCATTTTATTTTTCCTGATCTTGCGAGAGTCTTGCGAGATTGCAGCTTTTTTTGCCGTTTTTTTTCTTTTTGGCTCCGGCGTGGGGGTCCTCTGGATCCCCCTCATGGGGCCTAGGGTGTCAGGGTATCGCTACCCTGCCCCCCTTATATTATTTTTGATTTTAACTTGAGGTTAGAGGACTAAGTAGTAAGTACCCGAGTCTTGAAATGTCTGCCAGCAATATTTTTCTCATGTTGCTGACAGTCAATCAGAGCACTCACTTTTGCTGGAGTCTGATTCCCATGAGAGTGAGGTGGCCCAAGGGAAATAAAGCTCCCTGGGCCAATCAGAATGCTTTATTTTTAAATTGGCACTCCCATGAGAGTCTCGGGAGACTCTTGCAGGCCCAACTTCCTAAATATACAATTATATTTTACCCTACATTTCTCAAAAACTACTGGACGGATCATACCACATCACAAAAAGCACAATCTGTGGACCAAGATCTAGCTTCCTGCCAAATTTAGTGTAAATCCTTGTCTAAAGAAGTCTATTAAAAAATGCATGGGGATTTTACGTTTTGGGACCTCCCTTTTTTCTCGGCCCTCACTTGACGGATCACTCCGAAACTTACCAGGAAGGAGCTGAGGTAGATTAACTTTTTTCTTGAAAGGTTTTGTGACGACTCGTCAAACGGGACAAAGTTATTAGTTATTAGCAAACCAAGGTAGGCAATAGTGCCATCACCTGTGCACACAATCAGAGCACAGACAACCATTTCATCATTTGGGGATACAATTGCTGTCATGCTGCAAAATGCAAAATCTGAATTTTAAAGCAAATAAAGCAAAGATTACAACACCTTATGGCCACCATCTATTCGCAGCAGCATGGTTTCTTAAGTTTAATTCTTTTTATTTTATTTTCAAAGCTCGCAATAAAAATAACAAAAATATAACCATTACACGAGCTTGCAAAGGACAAATCTGTTGGCTTTGCCAATGTAGATATACTTTTAGGTAATGTCTTTGGTATGCCTGCAGATGTCATTAGTCTAAATCAGTGATACTCACAGTACGGCCAGGGGTGCTGTTTACTTCAGTGAGCACTAACATTTAGTAAGATGTTAAATACGTGGTGAAGCTTTTATCTATAAGCTAACTGAAGTTAAGTAAAATAGCCGAATGAAGTAACCTACAACATTTAACCACCCACAAAGCCCGACTCCCATCCTGCTACCATCAATGCAGTCATCGGGCTCGCCACAGACCACACTTTTTGGACCCTCAGAAAACGTTTGAGAGTATCTATGGTCTACCTGTCACTTGTGCCTTTAGCATATTTGTGTATGCATGCATTCTAGAAAGTTTCAGTTCAGTTTATAGTTTATTGCACAGTTAATTAAAACCAATGCGATACAATAACACAATAAGAAAAGTTAAAATGTAGTCTAAAAAGACGTGCGTTTAAGACTAATGCTATACAGTAGCGAGTTAAAAATAAACAATTCAACATAAAAGAGTGATTTTGTTTGCAGGCCGCAAGCCATACTATGCTTCCCATCTACTATGAAGGCCTGCTTGTCCGTTCATGTTTTGCATACATTTTTCATGAAATTTTGCGACATAGATGATTTCCACAGTATAAGTTAGAACAGGTGTCCTAATTTGTTGGGTTTTCATGGATCAACTTTTGGTAATTTTTTTCCCACTGCTTTTAAAAATTTCACGAAGCTGCAGCTCAGCTGAGGGTCCTGTGCTGAGAAGCAGGTTAGCACTGCGCTCCTTCGTGTGCGTACTCCCTGTAGAATGAAATGGCGTTTCAACAGGAGCTTCTTTTCTTTTTGCAGTTCCTCACACGAGCATAGCAGGTGAAGCATATCTTCTGCCCCGGTGCCGCATAGCCTACATAGTGTTCCTGCTTTCGATCTCAGCCAGTGAGGAAGGTGTTGAATACATGGTAGCAAGCCCATTCTGTATCTTAATAAGGTCAATTTATTTTTTTGCATAACCTAGACTGAGATAAGGCTGGGAGACTTGTGTCTGGTATGCATTCAATACCATCCATGCGTGAGATCTTTTTGATAGGATGGCTTTATCCTGGACCCATGACTGTACATTGATCGATTTCTTTACCAGCTTGTTAAGTGATTTATGATCTGCAAAGGACGCCCAGATCTCTGCCAGCCCGGTGTTCTCTAAGCTTTTTGCCAGGTATTTTGCTGCTGGTGAATTTTGGGCCTGCTCTAGCTCTTTCCATAAGTATTCATTCAAGGTTCCTTCAGTCGTTTTTCTCACTTTATCCCATGTGCAGATATATGCCCCCTGTCGTGCCAAAAGCTGTGACCGAATTCCAAATTCCAGTCTTATCTGTGCTGGGGAGGTTCGCTTTGGGAGGCCAAAGATTATTCTATATGCCGACACGATTGTGGTGTCAAGTAATGCGGCATCTCTGCCTCGGTGGGCCTCGCTCCCATAAGTTAGTGTTGGTAACAGTTTGGCACGTATGACATGTAGCAAAAGAGTTAAAGAAGGGCCAGAGAGGTTGTTGTTTAGTGTTTTTAAGGCAATTGCCAGAGCAAGGCCTTTGCCTCTGATAATAGCCCTTTGTGCGCTGAATTGGCCACCACTGTCTATATTCACACCTAGATATTTATACGACGAGGTGCCTTTGATGCGGGTCTTATCCCAGAACCACGAGAAAGCTTGCTTCTTTTTATTCTTACTGATTGTCATTGTTTGCGTTTTCTCGAGGTTTGCTGTTAAGTCATTTGACTCGGAATATCTCTGGGTCATATTTAAGAGGTTTTGAAGCCCAACTCTTGTATGGCTTATTAGCACCAGGTCGTCTGCATATAAGAGGCATGGTAGATTGAGGCCTCCTAATTTTGGCGAGTGTGAATTACAGTTGTTTAGTAGGGGCGCCAAGTCCCCCAGGTACAGGTTGAACAGTGTGGGGGTCAATACGCAGCCCTGCTTGAGGCAGTTGTTGGTTTGTATCCGCCTTGACAGCATTGAGCCGTCCCCCACCTTGATCTGAATCCAGGTATCTGTGTGTAGGTTGATTAACAGCGCCAACAGAACTTTTGGGATGCCCCAGCCATTTAGTTTTGTCCATAGTAGATTGCGGTTGATGTTGTCGAATGCCGCTCTGTAATCAATATAGCAGAGGTGTAGGGGCAGTTTTTTCATCTCTGCCTTGTCTATAAGCATACCCATAGACAATATGTTTGTTGTTGTTCCCACTGCTTTGGCGAAGCCTGTTTGATTAACAGGTATAAGAGATTTCCTCGTGGCCCATGCCTGTAGTTCTTCCAGTATGAGCCCTGCAAAATACTTCACATCGTTATCAATTAAGGCAACTAGCCGGTAATTTTGAGGGAGGCCCCTGTCCCCTGCTTTATATATGGGGGAAATGATGGAGTCTTCCAAGTGTCTGGCAAGATGTTAGTGTACCTGATCTCCCAATAAAGGGGTTCAAGTGCCGCTGCCCAATAGTCCATGTCTTGTTTGAAGAGGACAGACGGGATCCCATTTGGACCCGGCGCACCTTCCCTCCTTCCTTTCTTTATTTGCCGCTTGATTTTGGGTTGCAGTAATATATGATCTATGTCACCCACCGTGTCCTGGTTGGTTGGGCACCTTTGTGGCATGTTACCGACATCATGGGCTTGTCCGGGAATAGGTTTGCTCATATTCTGATTAGCCGACAAGTCTCGGTTAAAGTGGTTATCGAGATAAGCTGCCCAGGTTGCCTCTGTGATGTTTGATGTGGTCTCCATTTTTGCAGGGTGCGTTAATGAGTTTATTGTTTTCCAGAACCTTGCCCCGTCGTTCTTTTTTATGTCCTCATGAAGTGTTGCCCAAAGTTGTTCCTCTATAGTTCTGTTTGCTTCCCACTTTAGTTTTTTTAATGAGGCTTTTAATTTAGAAAGTTGATCCGACTTCCCTTTATTATTGTGGTCCAGCTGTGCTGCTCTCATTAAGTTACAGATTGAGTTTTCCATTTCTTTGATTTTCCCTCTATATGCTCTGGGAAGGATACCTAGCTTGTTCGTCCTTGTGCGCACTTTGGTCTTTGTTGCATGTTGCCCCAGGGTGTTAGTAAACTGCACCCATTTCGCTACTTCGTTGAGTCCTGTACGCTCCATGTAATGTTGTTTTGCCAGTCCTATCAAGATTTCACCCATTGCAGCCGAATACTTTTTTTAAAGTTTACGGTATAGATGGACTCTTTAGGAGCCGTCGAACGGTCTAGCAAGGTCCATGGTAATTTCCTGAGGACAGTGATCGCTATCTATTTGATTCCCTATCCGATAGGATGTTATATGTTGGAAAAGTGAAAGTGACATGAAAGTATAATCTAGTGTACTGTTCACTTTTCTTGAGTGAAAAGTTGAGGCTGGCGGGTTATCCCCTACAAACCTGCCATTTAATGCCCTGATGTTGAAGTTTTCTAGTGCCTCAAGTACCTTTTTTCCCAGTTTTGATTGTTTTTGTTGTTTGTGGCTTTCCTTGTTGTGGTAGGGCCCAAGATGTATTTTGTGCCATAATTCCCTCCTCTTGTGTTGTACCCATGAGATTGAGGTTGAAATCCCCAGTGAGTACTAGGTTCGCTGTTTTTTCCCCCGTGATGCACTCTTCTGTGAAGGCATATAAGTCCTCCGCTGCTTTTTTCTTTCCTTTAGGGTGAATATAAGCATTGACCAGTATGCAGTTGTTACTTGCCTTGCCTAAGCCTGTTGTCAGAGTCAGGTTGACTGCGAGTGCAGCTGTCGCCGAGGGCCAGATTTCTTTTGCCATCACAAAGCTAGTTGTAGCTACATATATTACCAATCCTCCTCTTAAATGCCCATACTTGGCTAAGCTCTTGGCGCCAGAAAAGAAGCGTAGGTACCCCTGAAGGTGCGGGGGCTCGGCAAGCTAAGTTTCTTGTAGCGCAATTAAGTCAAAGGATCGAATGTAGTCTATGAAATCCAGATCCAGCATTTTGGATGCTTGGCCATTTATATTCCAGGAGCATAAGCACAATTGCTTCTGTGGGTGCTCCGTTGTTATCCGTTCCGCATGTCAATTACTGTTTGTTATGGTTCTCACGAAGCGTCTTTATTCCTGCCACCCGTTTGGAGCTTGTCTTCCATGTCGTTCCCCGGAAGCAAGTTCAATGAACCCATTTCTGCCAGTACAGCTTGGCCCGACAGCGCCCCTGAGAACCGAGATTTTACTGCCTTCTGCGTGCTCCCTCAAGTTCAGGCTTCTCTCAGGGCACAGTACATCCGGATATCCCGGCTTTGTGAAAGGCTTCATCGTGATGCCCCAGTTTTTAAAGGTCTCGGAATCCATAAGGATCTTTTGTGCCAGGTCTGCCGAAGCCCAAGTCGCCTTCGTCGCCTCTTTTCCTGTGCCTTCCGCAACTATAAATTCAATAGACTTCAGGTCAGAGCTTGCCACGAATGACAGTGAGGGGATGTGGGCCAATAATCGCAAGATATTGCCTCTATTGAGGATGTCGTGGCTTCCTTTGGATGTAAAATTTGGGGTGAACCATGTGGCATCCGAATCTTCCCCTTGATTGGTTACGCCCCCAGATGCGTTGCCCGTATTTAGTATTACTGACCGCTTCGCGCCACTTGTTGCATTTGCTGATGCCCGATAGCCTTCTCGGTTGTGCTCCCATGCTGAGGTTTGATCCCTTACACATACGGTTAAACCAGAGGTTTTGCAGCATGAATGCTGCGTATTTAAATTCAGGGCTGCGGGGGCAGTTGTTGTCATTGTCTGGTCCGCCCGTAGATGAGTTGCCACGGTTGCTTCGGTGAAGGCTAGTATTTGGTTTCCAGTGAGTCCTAGATCTTGTCTTCCTGTTTTTTCTCCCCTTGGGCTTATAAAGGCTTTTGGGCTTCCCATGGATTTTTTGCAAGGCTGGGTGTTATGTGTTTGCCAGTTCCATAACCCAGGGTCAGCCGATGAGATGATGGACCCAGAATGTTGGGGCAGAGCAGCTTGATTGCTTTGTAGATCAGCTGCTGTTATCGCAGGGTTTGTGTTTACTAGTTGCGCGTTATCTTCAGGTGTGCCGCTCATTTCATCGTGATCACGATTTGATGCTGTTGCTTCCACCGGATTGTTCGTGTTTTGTTCTGTGTAGTTATTTTGCCCGAAGAGTTGCCTAAAGCCTTCACGTTTCGAGCACAGCTTATGTTTCCTCCCTTTTGCGTTTTTTCGCTCTCCTCTGTTTGGCGTTTAATTTTTGATTTGTGTCAGCGTCATCTTCGGGACCCGCTGATAGAGAATTTATTGACTCCATTCTGTTCTCCCCTGTGTGCTGGATTAACTCTTCCGGCATAGGGTGATCATGGGCGCCAGTCATCGATATTTTGCCATGCCATTTGACAGCAGTGTCCTTGCTGAGGGTGGTGTCTGCTTCGGTCACCCCTGTTTGTGCAGTAGTCACTTTTCCCAATCCATTTAAATTAGGGGACCCCAGTACGTCAATGCTGATCTTCTGACTATGTCCGGCAGATCATTTGAGATGACCGCATAAGTCTGACATTAAAGTCGGCAGGGTGGCCAGCCTGTCAATAATTGGGCCACATTCACACTCTATGCCGTTTCTCCTTTTGGTATCCTCAAGTTGGTCAAGTTTACTCTGAAGAAGCGAGTTTAGCATGCCCAGCTTCCCATCTATTGCAACTACGAATACTGCCAGCGTGTCTAATAACGTTAGTTGGGCGTCCATTTTCTCTGATTGGTAGTGTGCTGCATCCACCAGGAGTTGTACTGTATTGAGGAGACTGGGCCATGCACTTTCTTGCCTAGCTTGAGCTGGAGTTGCATCCTGGTTTCCGTGACTCTCTTTAAGCCCCGCTTCTTCTTCTGATTATTATTATTATGTTTCTTATATAGCGCCAGAATCGACCCCTGAAGGGGTATCTCCGCGCTTGCCTTGGGAACCTGTCCTGGCTTTTCCATGGGAGATAGCCCCTACAGGGCATCCCCAAGGTGAAAGCCAGGCATCCCGCCGCGGGGGGCCGTTGTGGAGATTAAGCAAGCTTAATGCCCAGAGTTGCAGAGTGTGAACCCATGATTAGGTCAGGCACCGAAGCGAGAATTATCGAGTCCATGGACATTTGAGCTCAAGACCCTGCCGCGTCGGGAATTGAACCCTGGTCCTGGGTCTGACCTCTGCTTCAGGGTCTGCCTGTTCTAACCAGTGAGCCACACTTCTCCACTGTCTTTGGACACGGATGGCTCTTTGAGGAGTTGCGCTATTTCTGGGCCACCCATTCCTGCTATATTTGTCTGCATGCAGGCCGTTCTACTTTTTGATGTCTCACTGGCCATCCTGCTTATGCTCAAGTTTTTGGGGTAAGCCGCTATAAGTTCCTCCCACTCCTCTTTCCTTAGGTAAGAAGAGATTTCGATCACCTCTGGGGTGAGATTCTTCCGGCTTGTGACTTTATTTCGCGTCCCTTCTGACGCCTTGGGTGCTAGTGTGGGTTCGTTGTTAGAGATGTCAAGGGCTATTAATGAGGATTCCATCTCTGTTGGCCGCGCTTGTATGGTTGCAGTTTCCTCTTTCCTCTTGCCCTCTTCGTTATTGCTTATGCCCCCGTGGCCAAGTTCATTTCTCGTGCTGACGCTCTCGATGCTGCTGTTGATGTTGCTGTTGATGTTAAAGATGTGCTCCTCCAATTTTGAAGGCGACATGTCCTTGGCTTCATTTGGCCAGTGTACTTGGATTAAATTGGCGTCTATAGCCATTTTTCGTCCTGCCGGGGAACCTGCCATTTCGGCTTTTAGCCCCGGTTTGATGTTGTTGTGCTGAGGTGTTGATGTTTTTTGGGGTGATGTTATAGGTGTTGTGCTTTTGTCTCCTTTTCTGTTACCGATACTATTACTGTTGAGTCATCCAGTCGGGGCTGCTTATCACTAGGCTGGTGGTGCAGGGTTGGTTGAAGTAGTTCAAGAGGCGATTGAAGGCCTGATACTTTGTTGATCTTTGAGAATAAAGCGCCCCCTGGATCCTTTAGAAAGCAGAATTTTGTATAGATTTTAGGCTGTACCAAAGATTTAGTCATTTTGTTTCTCCCTTCTTTGTTCATCGTGTATCCTGTTTGTTTGTGGCAGGTTGATTCTGACTTGACTCCGTTGGTTCCGTTGAGACCGTTAGGTCGATTATGTCCAGTAAGGGGCTCTTCGCTGTAGCTTTAGATGCATCTGTTTGAGCCTCATCTCCCCCCTTTGATGGCTTAGAGCTTTGTTTTCGCTTATTTTGCCCTCCCTTGTTCGTTTGGTCCCCTCTGATCATTCCAGATCTCATGTTGGGGCTATTTGGCCTGGGGTTGCTACGGCCAGCGGAGAGTAGAAGCTGGGGAAAGCTGGGGAAAGCTGGAGGAGCAAAGGGTGCACACTGACTGGTGGTGTCACTGATCGTGGTTTGCTAACTCAAGGGCAGATGCACTAGTCCTTTGGCATCCTCCTTTGGCACCCCCCCCGCACGCTCCCCAACACAGCACTCACCGACTTAGTCCTGGTGTGTGTCTGATGCACCCGGTACCGCCCGGTACCACCCAGTCCTGGCCGGTAGTGCCTGCCTGGCACTGTCGCTGTCACTGTCGATGCCTTCACGGGTTGGGCTGTGCTGGGTTGGGCTGACTTGGAAGATTGGGGGGGGTTAGTTAGCCGATTGTCCTTTAACCTTTTGGTTGGTCGCGCCCCCACGCATTGATTGCTGTGCCGTGGCTGTGGTTAGAGGATTTTCAAAAAACCGCGGAGCTGCAGGGCTGCGGAGTTTTCGTTCTCGCACTGTATTCTCTGATGCCGGTTACTGGTTACTGCTGCTAATTCCCGGTCCCAGTCCCATTGATGGCTATGAACACCGCGTTGCTCATCCGCCGCCGCTCTGCTCCGCTGCGACAATCTGGCCGCACTCTCCGCTCTCTGCTCTGCTCTCTAGCGCCTCCCTCAAAAAACATTCTAGAAAGGTAACTGTAGAATGCGCTGATTCCAGTGCGAGATGTTGTTTTCCT
Source organism: Lissotriton vulgaris (assembly GCF_964263255.1). Taxonomy (NCBI): domain Eukaryota; kingdom Metazoa; phylum Chordata; class Amphibia; order Caudata; family Salamandridae; genus Lissotriton; species Lissotriton vulgaris. The sequence goes on along the minus strand of NC_141694.1, from coordinate 1,686,784,061 downwards.
TGCTGAATGTGTGTCTGTTTACTGTGCACAGGTATGAACATATACCTGCCTTTGAGCAAAAGCATCTTCTTGTGCCCATGCACCTTAATTATGATACAAGATGTGCCTGTCCTTGAACCCATATCATGTGGTACTGGCTTTCCGGTTATTGATGAGGCATTAGCTTCTCCTGAGTTAGTGACCTTTGTGCCACTCACTTGACTGTTCTTGCAGTGTCTTTCCAAGTGCGACAGGTGTTCTGGTGATGCATGGCAAGAATATTTTCTGGTTACATCTGATAATTTTCTCTTGGTTTCCCGACCATGAATGCATGTTTGGAGTGGAGAAAAAACACATAGATCCATGGGCTCTTCCCTTACCTGATACACGTTTGGGATATACAATTAGTCCTGCTAGAGGACCGACAGATTTGTTAGTGAGTTCCCTAGACCAACTCACTTATTTGCCACACCTCCGAATGAGACACACAATTTAATATAAATATGCATTTACTATAAAAGAACCTAGTTCAAAACATATATAGCAAAATGGTAGCACAAAGTATTCAGGATTTCTGGTTTTCAGTTAAAACCGATTATACCTGATAAAAAACACAATTGGGAATATTTGCCTTTCAGAAGATACTGAAAAACAACAGATTTTGCTGTACTTTTATTTCTTTGACACCACCTGATGTCAAAGTAGTGTAATTTTAGTCTCTACTACTCATTGGGCCTGATTCACAAAGGTAAACTTAGAAGTTTGGTCTAAATTTAGACCAAACGTCTAAGTTTGTGACTTTGGGAATTCACAAAGGGCATTTACAAGTACTATCTTTATGTCTGCACAGAGGGCGGAGATCCTGTACAAACCAGCCTCACTGCATCTGCCATATTGAGCCACGCTTGTACTTTCACCCAAGATGGAAAACGCATTGTAATAGTCAACACTGCACAGAAAAGAAAAGTAAAGTGCCATGTACAACTGTCACACATGCCCATCAGGAACACAGACTCTGTGCTGCTTTCAGATAAACAAAGGCCCATTGGCAGCAAACTGTACTGCTTTATAAAGAAGGAACTAAACTAGCAAAGAAACGTAATCACCTGCAGGATGCCTTTGCTTGTGCAGTTTACACCTTGAATTAAGTTTTAGATGGTTGAACCATGCCAATTGGATTTTGTGTTTATTTTAAATCTGGCCTGAGGGCCCTGAAGCATTGGTTTTACCAAGCATGTGGGCATTTGTTCATCTGGCTCCAACAAGTAACTGTTTCTGAAAGAAAATTACAGTTTTCACCATGCAGAGGAAAGAAGAAAGACAATAAGGGGAAGGTAACTCAATTTTACCAAGGTCAAGAATCTTATGAGAATTGTTATAACCTAAAAAGAGATACTGGTAGATAAGAATGTTGACTGGACCACTTATGTATACCACTAGACTGAAAGTAGGGATTTAGAACACATGTCTAACTCAGATTACCCTTTTATCATCATCATACAGTGCATTTTGGACATTTAGGAACTCCAAGTTCCAGTTGTAAAAGCTTTATCATTTGATCGAACAAAGATCAATTTCATGGGATAGTTTGCTGAAGAGGTAAGCTTTATGGATCGAAGTGTCATGATTAAAATATATATTGCTATCAAAGGGATATGTATTCTGGGATGGAAAGAACAGCATAGGTTAGGGAAGCTCTGTAACCCTTGTTCCTACAAATAAGTCTTAGCCATTGAACAGTTATCTGATGAAGATCCAGGTGTGACCATCATAGAGAAATTTCAGTATGTGTTTTCAAGTGTGTTGGAAAAGCTTAAGGGTTACCAGCACAAGATTATTCTGAAAAGTGATGCTATTGCGCGAGACGCATTGTGATTGTGGTGTGGCGGTTTGAAGCAGCGGAGCACGTGGGGACCACAGGGCCCAGACAGACAGCAACGGGGCCGAGAGGAAAGAGGCAGCCCATCCCTCCCTGACAGCAGGGTTTATTAATTACCCACATCCCCCCGCGACACGGGACGCGCGCGCGGGTGGACGTCGGGCGAAGCCCGGGCCAAGGGCGGGCCCGTTTTAGCCCGTTCGAGGCCGATCGAGGACGGGGCGGGGTCACCCCCTTTCGCCTGCATCCAGCAATCAAGTCAAGGTTAGTTTAAAGACTTTCCGAATGTTCCTCTTGAATGACCGTTGCAAAGCTAGCAATATCCTATTTTGTTCTGAGAAGCCATCATTGTAATAGATCTCTGCAATGACGACCCCCAATGTGGGAAAGGGAAGAAAGTCGATTCCAGGGGGGTCGTTTGTAGGAACCCTGGAGCAGTTTCTTACCAGGGCATCATCTATGTTAGCCCATCAAATAGACATTACTGAAAGAAGGCTGCCCCTGGACCGTAATCTTGACAAACTGTCATCTTTGGCTTGTCTTGCGCAGGCACTATCGCCCATTCGCCAAGGGCCTGCTGATATCTTGGGCAGGGGGGCTGGCAGTGGCAGCTGTCATCAGGTTCAAAGAGAGCCTAAACCCCTGGTATCGCCAGCCAGTGTGGATGTTGTACCCAGTGCCCAAAAGATAGATCCTTTGGGCCAGCCCAGCATGACACTTCAAACCCGATCTTCTACCAGCTCAAAGACGCGCTTTGAAGCTGTGCTAGCAGCTTCTAAAAGAAAGCGTGGGGGTGCAGTCATAAATAAAAGGAATTCCAAAATACAGAAACGTAACGATGGGGGGGTTGGACAAACGCCAACAGCTAGCAGGAGTCCAGCTACTGACCAGCGGACTGAGCAAGTGACTATGACTTCTCCAGATATAAATGTTGCATGCCTTTCGGAATTTGGAGAAGAGTTCTGGGCCAAAATGGAAAGTATCTTCACCAAGACTTGTCGTCCCTTGTACGATAAACTCAATGCCATTGAGAGAAGACTGACATGTATTGTATTGTATTGTATGTGGTACTTATATAGCGCATGCTGTCACCCTACAGGTATTCTGGCGCTTTAGATTTTACACCATCATCCTCAGATGGAAGGACGTGAGCACGGGGAAACCCTAGCAGGTCGGGAAGAGCCAGGTTTTCAGGCTACCTTTGAAACTCATGAGGGACTCACTCCGTCTGATACTCAAAGGAAGCTCATTCCACAGGTGTGCCGCAACTACCCGAAAAGCCCTGCCCCCCAGCCTGGTCCGCTTGAATCTTGGGACTTCCAGCAGACCAGACCAGCCGAACGGAGCTGTCTCTGTGGACGGTACCAGGAGAAGCAACCCTGCAGTGGGACTGGGCCCAGGTCATGTGTCTCTTTGAATACCATGCATAGAGACTTAAATATTACCCTCTCTTTGACCGGCAACCAGTGCAGGTCCCGTAAAGCTTGGGACGATGAGGCACTGCGATTCCTCTTTAGAGCCAACTTGGCTGCTGCCGACTGTACTCTCTGCAGCCTGTCGATGACAAGGATGTATGACGTTACAACGCATGCTTTTACCACGCATGCCGTTACAACGCAGTTTTTACAACGCATACCATTACAACGCATAGCGCTTTGGGGTGCTGGATAGTGAATAGTTTAATTTACTATTCCAACTCCAGTCCCCGTGGATAGTAGGGAAGGTGTTGGATAGTAAATTAAATCTATTCCCTATCCTAGAGCGCCCCCCAGCGCAATGCTTTGTAATGGTTTGCGTTGTAATGGTTGTGTCGTAATGGTAGTGTGTTGTAAAAGTTTCGTTGTAAAGGCTGTTTACCGATGACAAACTGAGGGGTCCCCAGATACAGAGAGTTACAATAGTCCAGCCTGCTCAGCACAATGCTTCTCAACACCAATGACCACTTATCATCTGGAAAAATTGGGAGGAGTCGACGCAGCATCCGCAAGAGACCAAAGCATAGGCCGGTTCTTGCGGAGCCAGCTGGCTGTATGTCGCATACATTCTTGGAATATTTCCATTGGGACTGCGTTTTTCCCTTCCAGGGAGAAATCCAGCTGCGCGTCGTCTGCGTAATTCACTACCTCTACCCCAAATGATTTAATAAGGGGAAGGAGTGGCTGTAAATATACATTAAACAGGATGGGGCTAATAGCCGACCCCTGGGGGACCCCGTGGCCTATCGGCGGAGAAGGGTGCCAATGTGACCACCTGCTGTCGCCCTGAGAGGTAGGACTGTAGCCACTGTAGTGCACATCCCCGCACCCCCATACTCTCCAGTCTTCCTAGCAGGATAGAGTGGTTTACCGTATCGAATGCGGCCGACATATCGAGAAGCACTAACACCGTGACATTCCCGTTATCGGCCCGCATTCTCAGTTTATCCAGCATCAGAGTCAGTTCAGACTCCGTCCCATGTGCTGGGCGGAATCCAAATTGATCTCTGTCTAGCCGCTGATTATCCTCCAGGAAGCCAGATAGTGACCCACTCACTGCCCGTTCCAAGATTTTAATCGGGAAGGGCAGCAGGGAAATGGGTCTATAATTCTCCGACTTGGTGGGGTCCAGCGAGGGTTTTTTTAACAGGGGTGTCACCACCGCCTGTTTCCAGCCACCTGGGACCGAACCCACCTCGAGGGACTGATTACAAATGCGCTGCAGCCATGTGAGGGTTGGAAGACCATATGTCTTCCAGATTTTTACCGGCATGGGGTCTTCCGGTGAGCCCGAGGATAGATTATGGACCAAGCTGTTAAAAGTACACTCATTAAGGCCTGGAAACCTTTCCAAAGTGGCTATCTGGTAAGCATTTGCTTCCGCCTTTAGTGAGGAGTGGTCATGTTCATCGAGATCGTGGCCTTGGAACCTGTCAACAATCTTTGCCACTTTCTCTGTAAAGTTGCCCACTATTTTGTTGCAGAGGTCCCGTGATGCTTTGGTCTTGTTACTAAGACAGGCTGGGGCGGAAAGCTCCCTGACTATTATAAACAGCTCTTTTGTGCTGTTGGGAGCTTGTAGGATGGAGTTGGTGTAAAAAACTGCTTTACACTCCAGGATCAGCTTCTTATATTTGCCCTGTACCAGTTTTAGTTTCGGTTTATCCCCCTCTAGATAATTTATGCACCACTTTCTTTCTGCCTATTTACATACCCGTCTCAGCATTCTCAACTCGTCAATATACCAGGGTGTGGATGTTTTCTTCCTACTTTTTATACTTTTAACAGGGATCAGCCTATCAAGAGCTCCTGTGACAAAATTGCAGTAGGCTTTATAGTTCCCCTCTACCGTAGCCTGGTTGTCGAACAGGTCAACCCTGGGGGGGGGGGGGGGTCAGGTGGGCATCTACTCTACCCAGCTTTGCCCACTCCCTACCTGTACGGGCTCCCACTGAGTGTCTGGTGGAACCTGCTGTCCCTCCTAACGTAATTTTAAACCGGATAAGGTAGTGATCCGTCCAGCATTGTGGAGTAATATGTAATACTTCAACCTCCTGCTAGTTGGCAAATAGGAGATCAAGGATATGGCCACCCTGATGGGTCACGGAATTTACCAGTTGTACCAAGTTTAGGTTATTGCAGGTATCTATTAGGTCTCTTAGATGGTGTCCCAATGAGCCCTTATCCCACAGATTAAAGTCACCCAAGATCACCATTCTTGAGTGATTTAATGCAAGGCTCACCACTATATCAAAAAAGGCCTTGAAGGATGTAACACTCCATCGCGGTCTATCACAGACCAGGCCTGTTAACAGGTTTCCCCCCTGCCCCTGTATCGTGACGCCCATCGTTTCCATTCCCGCAACATCCTCCACCTGCAGGGCAGTGCAGTTCAATTCCTCCTTGAAAATAACTCCAACCCCCCCTCCTCTGCCCTTCCCTCTTGAGATATGGAGGATCTTATATCCTAATGGGCAGGTGAACCCTAGTTCAACCCTGGTATCGGTGCTGATCCAAGTTTCGGTTAGGAACAGGGCGTCCAACCGCAGATCTTCTATCAGGGAATAACATGCCCAGAACGATTATATACAGTTACCATGGGGGAGGGGGTTGTTCCTCGAGTAATTGTGGCCAATGATACTATAGAGAGGCCGCCAGGGCGTGACAATGTTTCTTGTAACTCTCCTGTGCCATCCCTAGTGAACAATCTACCTGGCTCGACTTCCAAAAGTATCCCCGTATTGGGGCCTGTGGCTCAGCCTATTGAGGGCATTGTAAGTAGTAACTCAGAGAGGAATAGAAGCAATGGGTGTGAGGGTGGTAGAGGGGCACCAAACTTCCAATCTTTACCAAATAGTAATAATATTAGTGATTACCCAGCCACAGAACTAATATGTTTAGACCTCCTTCCTGAGTGCGCCCAGTATGTAATAGTTCTTGCTGGGGTTCCAGTGTTGGATCTGGGAAAAAGGAGGGACTATGGCGACCTGAAGAACAAATGTATTCACTGGCTCAATTCCAACAGGCCGTTACCCACGCACGCATCTAGCGAAATTCTTTTTGCGCGAAGCGTAGATTGGGTAGGAACAAGGGCGAAAAGCATAAAGGGAGATTGGGTAGTTAGTAATTTCAGGAATAGCAGGGTGGTGGGCTACATTTCTTGTGGGACACCCCCGCGCCGCACGGCCACCAGCTGCTGCGTGTGCCCCCTGCCTGCCCTCTGCCTCGCTGCTGCCTCGTTTTGCCGGTTGCCGGCTGGCGCCGCTGCAGTTGTTTTTGCCCTTGTTTTGTGTAAAATTTGTGCTTGTGTTGTATAACCTTGATTTTTTCCTTGTTTTGTCAGGAATTTGTGCCCGTTGTGTTTAATTTGTATTTCCCCCGTGTTGTGGTTTCCTTCCTTGTTGTCCGCCTACCTCGCCGCCCTCCGCCCTCCCTTCCCGCCACCGCCGCTTTTCCCCGCCCCTTTTTGCATTCTGTACCCTCCCCGCTCCCGCCTCCCAGCTGCTCCGCCCACCCGCGCACTTCGCCTTAAATGGCGACCGTGCGAACGCGCAGCGGTCACGCGCAGCGGGCGCGCCGATTGTGCGCCGAAGGCGCGCCAAAGGTAAGCCCGTCTGCGCCCGTCCGCGACCGGACCGCGCCCAGCGCCAGGACCCCTGGCCCACGGGGACCCCGACCGACCCGCCTGGCGTACTCAGCCGCCACCCTCAACGCACTCAACACCGGCCGACGTCCAGAGTGCCACCAAGCCACACCACGTCACTCCCACGGACCCTTCAGCTGCCACGCCTGCAAGTTCACCTGCATCCGGACCTGCCTCGCACCAGCACCCACCAAGCCGAACACCAGCAGCACCCACCTCAAGTGCATCCTGCTCAACACCCGCTCCGTCCACAGACATGCCATCGAACTCTGGAACCTCCTCGACACCACAGCTCCAGACGTTGCCTTCCTCACGGAGACCTGGATGAACGCCTCTTCAGCTCCCGACATCGCCATCGCCATCCCAGAGGGCTACAAGATCGTCCGGAGGGACCGCAACGCCAACCAGATGGGAGGAGGCATCGCCATCATCCACAGGAGCACCATCCGTCTCACGACCAGCACCGACGACTCCCTGACCACCGCCGAACACCTGCATTTCCAGATCCACACCAACCCGAACACCACCCTCAGAGGCACCCTGATCTACCGACCCCCTGGACCACGCACACAATTCAGCGAGGACATCGTCGACCTCGTCAGCCCACATGCCCTCCCCTCCGCTGACTACATCCTCCTGGGAGACCTCAACTTCCATCTGGAGAACAACAACGACCGCAACACCAGCACCCTGCTCGACAACCTCGCCAACCTGGGACTCAAGCAACTGGTGTCCACCCCCACCCACCTTGCCGGACACACACTCGACGCTGTCTTCTCATCCAGCAAGGACATCGACTTCAGCCACGCCACAGAGCTTCAATGGACGGACCACAGCTGCGTCCACTTCACCTTCAAGAAAACAACGACCCACCACCATCAGCAACAGGCCGCCCGCAGAAGCTGGAACAAGATCACAGCAGACCAGCTCGCCACCTCCCTGAGCCAGCACCCTCCTGCCAGCTCAGCGAACCCCAGCCAGGCCGCCGACAACCTCACGAAGTGGATCAGCAACTGCGCGGACGAACTCGCCCCACTGAAGACCCCGCCCAGCAGACCCGGCAGCAAGAAAGCCCCATGGTTCACCAACGAACTCAAGAGCTCCAAGAAGAACTGCCGAGCCCTCGAGAAAGTCTGGAGAAGGGAACCAACACCGGACAACAGGACCTCCTTCAAACTTGCCACCCGGAAACACCACCAGCTGATCCGCGCCGCCAAGAAAACAGCATTCAAGGACCGGTTGGACAACAACGCACACAACTGCAAGGAACTCTTCAACATCGTGAAAGAGCTTTCCAACCCCAGCGCAGGAAACAACGACATCACCCCATCGCAAGACCTCTGCAACTCCCTCGCTTCATACTTCCACAACAAGATCGCGGACATACACAACAGCTTCAACAACCAACCAACGCACACCATGACCGAACAACCACCCCCCACCACCACCCTCCACGCCTGGACCCCGATCAGCACCGAAGACACCATCCGCACGATGAACTCCATCCACTCCGGATCACCAACCGACCCCTGCCCTCACCACGTCTTCAACAAGGCCGACGCTATCATCGCACCCCACCTGCGAGACATCATCAACACATCCTTCGACACCACCACCTTCCCTGAGAGCTGGAAACACGCCGAACTCAGCGCTCTACTCAAGAAACCAACAGCGGACCCCACCGACCTCAAGAATTACCGCCCCATCTCGCTCCTCCCGTTTCCAGCCAAAGTCATCGAGAAAACCGTCAACAAGCAGATGGCCGCCTTCCTCGAGACGAACGGATCCCTCGACCCCTCACAGTCCGGCTTCCGAGCCAACCACAGCACCGAGACCGCCCTCATCGCCGCCACCGATGACATCCGAGCCCTGATGGACAACGGAGAAACAGCGGCCCTCATCCTCCTAGACCTCTCCGCGGCATTCGACACGGTCTGCCACCGCACCCTAGTACGGCGCCTCAGCAACGTCGGAATCCAGGACAAGGCGCTGGAATGGATCATCTCCTTCCTCGACGGAAGAACACAGAGAGTCCGCCTACCACCGTACAAATCAGAGGCCACCGAAGTCATCTGCGGCGTCCCCCAAGGATCATCTCTGAGCCCCACCCTCTTCAACGTCTACATGAGCCCCCTCGCGGCCATCGTACGCAAACACAACCTCAGCATAATCTCCTACGCCGACGACACCCAGCTGATCCTCTCCCTGACCAACGACCCCGCCGCCGCCAGAGCCAACCTACACGAAGGGATGAAAGAGGTAGCCGAGTGGATGACGACCAGCCGCCTGAAACTGAACTCGGACAAGACGGAGGTCCTCATCCTGGGCTCCTCTCCCTCCGCCTGGGACGACTCCTGGTGGCCTCCCGCCCTGGGCACCGCACCCAAACCGACAGACCATGCACGAAACCTGGGCTTCACCCTGGACTCCTCCCTCTCCATGACCAGGCAAGTCAACAACGTCTCCTCGGCATGCTTCAACATCCTACGCATGCTACGGAAGATCTTCTGGTGGATCCCCACCGAGACCAGGAAGACCGTCACCCAGGCCCTCGTCACCAGCCGACTGGACTACGGCAACGCCCTCTACGCCGGTACCACCGCCAAGCTCCAGAAGAGACTCCAGCGGATCCAGAACGCCTCAGCCAGACTCATCCTCGACATCCCACGAACCAGCCACATCTCCGGACATCTGAGAGACCTCCACTGGCTCCCCGTCAACAAAAGAATCACCTTCCGCCTCCTCACCCACGCACACAAAGCCCTACACGACCAAGGCCCGAGCTACCTCAACAGCCGAGTCAACTTCTACGCTCCCAAACGCCACCTCCGATCAGCCAACCACGCCCTCGCCGCCGTCCCCCGCATCCGAAGAGCGACTACAGGAGGAAGGTCCTTCTCCTACCTGGCCGCCAAGACCTGGAACTCCCTCCCTCCCGACCTGCGCCTGACCCAAGACCACCTCTCCTTCAGGAAGAAGCTGAAGACCTGGCTGTTCGAGCAGTAGCGGCTCCCTCCCCCCCCCCCCCCCCCCCCCAGCGCCTTGAGACCCTACGGGTATGTAGCGCGCTTTATAAGTGTCACTGATTGATTGATTGATTTCTAACTGGGCCCCAGGCCACCCTGGAACGCAAGTCCAATCCTTCCCTCTGGCCTATTTCTATCCTACTTCTGCTGAGGTTAGAGGGCTACAGTCCTGGGGTGGCTGGGACACATTGGGTCCCAGGATGCAGGCCACTCAAGTTGCCTGGATGGGAAACAACAACAATGCCCCCAGAAGTGACTTGATCCCTTTGAGCAACAGATACAGTGTTTTAGATCAGATAGACTGACGGTAAACTGATCTATGGGGCTTTGGCTTCAAATGGGGCTAGAGGCCTGAGGGAACTGCTGGTTCCCTATTCCCCTGTCAGAACTCTGTGCTCAGCCAACAAGTCTCTGCTGGCAATCCCCCATGTTCGCAGAGCCAAATGGGGTGGTAGAGCCTTCTCAACCATGGCCCCTAAGCTGTGGAATGCGCTGCCAACTGAGATTAAATCCCTCCCCACTAAGCAAGCCTTTAGGAAGATGCTCAAAACGTGGCTATTTGCCAAAGCCTACCCCTAGCTCTGGATTTGCCTTTTTTGATTCTCTTTGGTTAGGCGCCTTGACGCCTTCGGGCTAAGTTGCGCGTTTATAAATTTCATTTCATTCATTCATTCAACCACTTGCCGATCCCAACTCACCACTGTTGACACGGAGAGCCCACTTGTTCCCCGCGTATGCCATGATATTTGTGTGTGCCCCACCAATGTATCTAGCTCTCAGAGGGACTTGATGGATGGGAATGATCCAGGCCGTGCAGGCTGGGTGAGAAGGACTGGTAACCACAGGGTGGGGTCAGTGCCCGGAATTTTCTATTCACCAAACCAGGTGGAAGCCAGTTGCCCAGTTCCTTTAGTGGTTGTGGGTGGGATCCACGATGGTGAGATAGAGGAGATAGGTCAAACACTTAGCGGGAACAACACTGAGGATCTTGTTGCTCTGGGGGATTGCCCAAATCTAGTGAAACCTGAAAATGGGGTGGGGTTGCCAAAGGACACCATCAAAATCCTCTGCTGGAATGTGGCCGAGATCAAAAATAAACTGATGTGTCCAGACTGGGGAGTTTTTGTGGAGAGAAGTGATGTCTGCCTATTTCAAGAGACCTGGGCGCTGGGAGATATACAAAGGAGAGGGTTTTCTACCTTTATTATACTGGCAACTACGAAAGGGAGGGGTAGACCCTCTGGGGGACTTAGTATTTGGGTAGGTACACACCTGGGGGCCCAGGCAGTACAGATCCCCACAGACTCGCTAGATGTGCAGTGTGTCCTCCTCACACTCCCAGAAAATAGACAAACTGCCTTAATTAACATCTATTCACGACCAACCCCGAGTGGGAAGGAGTCTGTAACTATTGACCAACTCAGACCGTTTATCTTAACTCTTGACCCAGCAGTTACACTAATAGCGGGTGGCGATTTCAATTGCTAGTTTGAGCCACTCACAGATGCAGCTCAAGATGGCCCAGATGATGAGGATCTGCACTGGTATATCCCGGAACCGCAGATTCCGGTAGTTAGAGCTGGGACCCCTCTGGTGCTACAAATTACCTCCCTTGCCCTTTTGTCCTCTCTTAGAGCTTTCAATGGGAGGACAAACTCAGATAGAGCAGGTCGAATGACTTTCAATAGTGGTCAAAACTCCATCGTTGACTACATTCTGGTGGAACCGAGAACCTGGGGCATGGTTCTGGACTTCCAGATTTACACTAGGAAGGACAGCGACCATAACCCCCTGGTCATGACGCTGAAACCAGGGAGTCTGGGTCTGCTTAACTCCAACTCTGACATAAATCCAATAGATCTCCAGCTCCTATTAACTAATAATAGGCGGAGAGTTAAGTGGCCGCAGATACTAGGCGATACGAACAAACTTGCCGATTTATACCAAAGGGCATTGCCGTATCTGAGTGATATGGGCGAGGTAGAAAACAAAGCTTTGCACTCAGGATTGCGTAATGAGCCCTTAAATATTCATCGGGGGCTCATTCAGAAATTATCTGATGTGTTCAATCCCGAAGGAAGCTCGAAGGTAAAATAAGCTCCAGCCCATCCCTGGTATAATGCCAACTGAGGGAAAGCTAAAAAGGAATTGATCCTAGCGGTTAAATCACAGGATAAAACTAATGTTGGACCTGGCCTCGTGGCGTGGTTTCCCCCCCCGCGACTCAGCTCCCCGTTAGCCCAGCTCCATACCTAGAGACCCCTAGCTGCCCTGCCCATGTCCGACCAAACGCCCATGGCCCGCATCGGCCACCCTTCCAGCCCGCACTCCCCAAACCCGCAAGGCCCCATAGGCCCATTGGCAGCCATTTTCCCTTCCCGCGATCCCTGATGCCGTGGGCCTAGCATGAACCCAGCCCCAGCGCAGCGTAGGCTCCAGACGCGCCAGCCCCCGTTGGGAGGGTGAGGGCTACCCTAGTGAGAGAAGGCGAGGAGTTTCGATGGCACCTCTGGCCTCCCCTAAGAGACTGGTTTCGATCACACCTCTGGTCTCCCCCCGAGGGCCAGTTTCGATGTCACCTCTGCCCTCTCCGAGTGCTGGCTCCAGACCTGCTGGGCATCTGGGAATTCTCGGACGCATCCTCAAAGGGATCAAAGAACCAACCGCCGGACCTCACCCCCGGACCGCCCCCACAGCCTTGGACCTCCACCTGCGAGAGTCCGGACATCAAAGGGTCACTGAACTATATCAAGGGCCGCCCCAGAACTAGCGGGCAGTTGTATCTTGGACAAGGAAGCCCTGCTGATCTGATTGCGGCTGACTGAACCTTGTGAACTCTTGAGCCCTGTTGACGTTGTCGCGGCTCGTTCTTGGAACTGAACCATCGGATCCCTGCTGACCTCGTTGCGGCTCGAGCTTGAATCTTGAATACATCTACGGAACTCTCTGAGCCCTGCTGACGTGGTCGCGGTCCTCCTGAACTTCCTCCAGAGCGAGCCCTGCTGACGCTGTCGCGGCTCATTCTAGTCCGGTTGGACTATCGAAGTTACCAACCCGAGAAAACCACCCTCAAGTGAGTAGGATCATCAGTGCGAATACCACCTTACGTATCCCCCAGGATTGAGAGCTGTGCGCAGGGTACGCTACGTACTGTCCTACGAAACTAAGACTGTCCCGCTACCCCCTCCCTAAAGACTTGAGACTCTCTGCGATCCCATCGATCGTTGTACATAAGAGTGGTATTACTTTTCTTCGTGATTATAAAGAAGTTGATAACTAATCCTTCGGTGTTGTGTCTGTTCATAAGTGTGGTGTGGTTCTCGTGTGTACGATTCGCTACTTGAGGTCTTCCCCGGTGGAGATCCCTCACAAGGCTCGGCATTATTGGTGGGAGAGGTGGGTCACGGAGGAGTTGGGTAGACTTAACCCGACCTCTGGGATCGCCCCTTCTAACAACTAAGATCAAGTACCATCGGCGTTTATACAGGCAGGTAATTCAGAGGGAAAGGAAAGAGTGGGAGGCAGATAAGTGGGAAGATATCGAAATGCTCTAAAGTCCAAGGAATTTAAATCCTTTTGGACAATCGTCAGTTACGGGAGCGGGGTTGATAATCTGGCAAATGATCCCAATATAGCTGCATCCGCTTGGGAACTTCATTTCGGGGCCCTACATGCTTCTTCGAGTAACGATGGCCTCAAAATTTCTCTCCCATGCCTCCCCACGAGCATCGACTGGATGGGGCCTGGGAGATTACATATATACGATGGTGGAAGCGGCTATTTTGAAACTAGACCTAACAAGGGCCCTGGCTTGGACAAGTTACCGGGGGACTTGTTTCGGTCTGAATCCAAGATATGGGCCCCTTATCTATGTGTACTCTATAACGCTGTATTAAATGGTATGGAACCTCCGGATACATGGCGTGGCGCCAAAATAGTTCCCATATACAAGAATGGCTGCCCCCTCAAACCTTCCAACTATAGGCCTATCAGCCTGATAGACATTAACCAAAAATTTATGGGACGGATTATTCTAGATAGAATACAGAGCTGGATGGAGGAAAATGAGATTTTATCTCCCTTCCAGGCTGGGTTCAGACAGGGTACATCAACCGTTGATCAGTTATTTAGACTCCAGGTTTTATACTGGAAAACTGTGATTGTGGAGGGTGGCAGCCTCTACATAATCTTTGTTGACCTGAGGTCAGCATTTGACCTCGTACCCAGGGATGAACTGTGGAGGGTTTTTCACGAACTTGGTCTACCATGTTATCTTCTCAATGTTTTAATGAGGCTCCACATGGGCACCTATGCCCAAGTCAGGTGTGGGAAGTATGACAAACTGTCAGCCCGCTTCCCGGTGAATCAAGGGGTACGCCAGGGATGTGTCCTGGCCCCCACCTTGTTTTGCCTCTACATAAATGGATTGGTCGATCACCTTATTGGAGCCATGGATATAGATGCCCGAGGTTAGTCACTGGTCGGGTGCCCGCCTTGATGTTCGCGGACAACACTTTGTTGTTGTCCAAGACATCAACGGGCATCCAACGTACTCTGGATGGCTTTGCCGACTTCTGTGCAGCTAGGGGGCTGGAGATTAACTTAGACAAAACCAAGTTTATGATCTTTAATCCCCCGAGGAAGACACGCCCAAACCACCGGCTGGGTGGATCCCCTTTGGAGAGAGTACAGACCTTTGAATATCTGGGTATTACTTTGGGAAAACATCTGGAATGGGATCCACAGCTGGTCAAAGCTACACTTAAGCTAACTAAAGTGGTGGGGGGGATCCAGAAGCTCCATAGAGAGTCTGAGTTCAAGCCTGCGGCTCCAGTCATCAAAATCTATAATGTCCAGGCTAGATCGGCAGCACTATATGGGGCTGAACTCTGGGGTCACCAAAATTCCCCCAATCTAGTTAAGGTAGAACACGCTTTCTTGAGGAACATATTGAGACTTCCAGTGAGCACCCCGCTCGTACCCCTATGCATGGATTTAGGGCTACATCCACATTGAGGAAGTTTTGACATTACGCCCCTTAACATACTGGAAAAGATTTTGGTTCGTGCCGGAACTCGTTTGTTATAAAAACGAATTCAGGGAAATTTGGGATGCATTGAAAAGCAAAAATATTCGGTGGCTGAACCATATAAAGCTAAATAGTTATAGGATAGACCTATCGGAGCTTTGGGAAACCCCGGATGTAGCTTGCCCGGACCTAACCAAAGCTGATTTGGTTCGCCAATACAGGAACCACAATTTAGCATCCCTTTATGCGAGCTCCGAGGGGGGGAGATTGACCACTGAGTTCCTTCAAGTCAAAGCAAATTATAAAAAGGAAGAGTTTTTAGATTTGATATACCCTGCATCAGCTAGAAAATTGTATATGCAATTTAGACTCCCATTAAGTGTGTTCACTAGTAAATGGGACAGAAATAAGAGTAAGGAGTGCCCTGTCTGTGAATTTCACCTGGAAAACGAAACTCACATTTTCTTTTTCTGCGCAGCATATCAGGTTGCATGTAAGCGCTGGGTGATTGCAATCTGTAGAAATCTTGATTTTCGCCAGTGTGCACAAACACTTAGAGTGCTAAAGTATGATACGCAGCCCCCTATTGTTTTTGCCGTCTCGCGATTTTGAAAGCAATGTGGCACAGGTGTAGGAAAATGATCACTGCAACCAATGTATAGCACGATCTCCTCTGTTTTAAATTTAATTGAATGTTCGATAATGGATTCTATGTTTAATCATGTTTTACTACTTTGCATAGTGTTGTAGTTTTATTCGCAAACTTTAGATTTTATGCATTGTATATGATCCCTGTATTTATTATCTTAATTCCTGTAATGTATATATTTTATGAACTTTTATGGCCCATTGCGATTGAATTAAAGTTATCAAATCGATGCTATTGCTGTAAAACCAAGACTGAGGAAATGCAGGACATGTTTGAAGAAATGTTTAAAGTTAATTTTATTGATGAAGAGTCATCATCTGAGTGTGTTTCTCCTGTTTTACTATCTAAAATAAAGGACTTGTAGCTACACTTTTGCACTAATTTGAAAGTGTCATGCACTCACCTGGTCCCAACTGTGGAGACGACTCTGGAGCTCATGCTGGACCTCCTATCACTTTCAGAGCCGTGCAAGATCAAAGGAACAAACTCCTTAGATCATGCATCCCCCTGGGGGAAACGGAGTTGGGATAAAACAAGAAAAGAGAGACTTGGGATATTGGATCTGCTCAGCGGCTCTGCGACACTTCGTTACAGGGTCTGTCACTTCTGAGACCTTCTACGTTTGCAAGGTAAATGTGCACTGAACCAGAACCTCTGTTTTTACGATGACGCAATGCACTGGAAATAACAAGAGGAGGCAGTTACCATCAGTACTCTAACAGGTATCTACATACAATAAACATGCATTAACTTCAGTGACATTCATTCAGTGACATAAACTTACAGTTTCATCAACAGCAACTCATGAGAGCAAAATAACCAAACTCACAGATTGACTCAGGCTAATGTTTTGGTCATGCTATAAGAAAAAAAAGTGGCTCTGCCAAATAACCATATTGTCTTATCCATACAGGTATTATACTTGAATTTACTTTTACTATGTCTATTTTCATTGATGATATTGATATAGTATCCAAGGTGTAAGGAATCCTAAGAAGCATGGATGCACTTTATACATTAATTATTAAGATTATATTTGGACACAATATGTGTATACTTTATGTATAGCTTCTTTTAAGGGGCTGCATAAAGACACTTTAATTTATTTCGCAGAGAGAGGGTTCAAAGACTGATAGTATGGATTGTTTTATCAATATGTATGCTGATCAATAATGAAATGTAATGTTTTTATCAGGTTATGGATGAAATATTGTTCTGTGATATTTTATGCAGTTTCAATGGTTAGTAAGGTATGTTATTACTTCCCCAACCTTTGTAATGAACGTATGAAATAGCTTTGTTTTATAAAATGTGTTGTTTTTATTGTAATGATTTTAATTAATTGGACAATAAAGAACAATGATGACCCACAGTTTGGCGTGACTTGCACTCCTAGGGAAAAAAACTCGGAGCAAAGGTTGGAGTTACTTGCACTCCCAAGGATAAACTCAGGACAAAGGTTGGAGTTACTTGCACTCCCAGGGATACACTCGGAGCATAAGCTGGGGTACGAGATATCAAAGACACTACTGTTCATCGGAGAAACAAGGAGCTCAAGTTTTTAATATTTGTGTAATAACACTTCTAGCGCCAAGGTTGCAGGAAGCGTCTGGAGTATAAACACACAAGAAGCGATGGAGTAAATCACAGAGAGGGCATGGAGGAAAAGTCTATCGTTTTTGATGATTTTAATACTTGGATCTGCTTACTACTAAAGGAGGATTAGTGCGCACTAACTTGATATTGAGTACTTAGCCCAGTTCTTCCACTTGACTGAAGTTCGAAGAAGATCTCGAGACTTAAACTCAGTGAGTTGCAGGTGGTCCAGAGTAGCTGTGCAGGAAGGAGAGGGGTGGAAGACATCAAGGGAGCTTTAGCCATGGGAACCACAGCTTCAGATGGACTTGAAGGAGACTGGAGTGCTTCTCGGTTCTGGCAGGATTCTTCAGGTCAGTTGGAAGGGTGAAGCTTGTTCCGCAAGGAGCGATGCTAAGCCATGATTCTGGATTGGGTGGGGTTTATATACCCTCTCAAAGACTCATAGATGTAGCTAGATTACTTGTGGCACATGGGGCACATGGCTGTCTGGAAGGTTCTTGAACGTTGGAGAAAACTTGTGTTTGTACACTCGCTTTGACCGTACAGAATAGGCAGGTGCAACTTGATGAGCGGAGCCAAATAACAGAAAACAAATGTATTATTTTGCTCTCGAACGTGCATAATAATGGTTTGGTTATTTGTGCTGACAATGTTCTTTATTTAAAAGTAAAGTGAATTATTTAGGGCAATTAAGCTCTAATAATGGTTCACCTGTCCCAGATTCCGAGGCTAGCAACTCTCATTTTCAGGGCTCTGTGAATTTTACAGTAGATTTGTTAAAAATGTTACAGAGTCCCTCAGGCTATTATTGCATAAGGGCCAACAGTTTACATTGGGTGACTGACAGCAAAAAGCTTTTGCTTCAGAAAAGACTGTCATTGCCAATGCTTCTACTTGCAAGCCGTACCTTTGAGGTAAGACATTTGATAAATGTGGATGCAAGTGCATATGGTTTAGGAGCAGTGCTTTCCCAAAGTTCTAGCAATTCTGAATGGAATGTGGCATTTGCGTCTAAGGCACATATCACCACTGCGCTTAAATACATGGTAATAGAGAGTGTTTGGACCATTCACTATTTCCAGTGCTATATGTGAGATCAGATCACAAACCATTGGAAAATATCTGGTCTTCAGCTGGGGGAAGCAACTCACGACTACAATACTAAGATTAAGTTCAAAACTACAAAGAATACTGTTTTGAGATCTTTTTGTTCACTCTAAAAAGGAGGTCACTGCTGACTGTCTCTTATGCTTGCCTTTGAAACAACCTTCTTCAATTGGTGTTGATAAAACTGATTTAATATCTTCCATTTGCAAGCGGGTGGACTAAGAATTTTGGGGTGTCTCTGAGAAAGATTGGCAGGCGACTGATATCAAGGACGAGAACCTAACGATCTGTCCCTCGACTCGCATATTGCATGGGAACTTCTGTTCATTCAGTCATATAGTTATGGAACTCGTGGTAGAAGTTACTTTAGTATTAGGAAACAGAAAGTTTGTCCCACCTGTAGATGTCAGATATAAATTCCTGGAGAGCGGACACCAAGGACACGTGCATATCTGTGCTGAAAAACCTAATTAAATCACAGTTCTGGTGACCTAGTATGCATGATGAAGCAGACACGTGAGTGAGAGATTGTAAAATATATGCTGATTCTGACACGTTTGCTGAAACCTCGACCCTGCCTATTGTCCTGTCAACTGATCTACCGCCACCAGTGCATTTTTGACCATGCATAGACTTTCAAAGTACTACCTAACAAAATGAAGGTTTCTGCAGTTTTAGTAGACCACCACTCAAAATGGTCCAAAGTGAAATGTATTGTACATTTCAATACCCATAATATCTTGGATTGCCTCCTGGGTGTATTCTATAAGGAAGGAATTCCAGCACTTTGGTTACAAATAATGGAGTACCAATGTGTTTCAGCTGAAATAGAAGACTTTTTGGGAAAGTACAGCATTTTGCAGATCACCACAGCCTTATATAATCTCCATTGTAGTGGTCAAGTTAAACAATTCAATAGGTATCACATTGGCATCCTGAAACAGGTGGCCTGTTATCAAAATAATAAGGGAGAGATATGGGCATACTAGATTTGTCTTCATTGTCACAGAGACAGTTGTTTGCTTTTACTCAAAGTCAATGTCCCAAGTGTGTCCTTTGTGTATTAGGAAAAGTAATTACTAAATGTCAAGTTCTGTAAAGCAAAGAGTGCTGAATACCCAATCTATATCCAAAGTTACTTATGATAGGAATCACAAAAGCAGGATTATGTAGGTAATCCAGCAATGTTTCAGTTAACAGGGCTAACAACTAAAACGAATTTCAAATTCTCATGCCCCATGAAATCATGGAATTCAATAGCGGTGGGGTGGTAACACTTAATGGTAAATGCTGGAACACTAGAAGGGTTTCACAGTGGAATGAGAAGGTAGTTTCTGATCAGATGACTCTGATCCTGAGACCAACATCCTTTTGTGGTGATCTGCAACATCCTTTTGTGGTACAATTCTGTGATTTAACCACATGGAGACAGTAATGTGAGTTTCTCCCAGGAAGAAGTGTTAGAGTTTCCTAAAATTTGCCCTTCAATTGCATCACTATCTCCCAGGGCAAACACTCTATTGTGGAAGCTGAAAGCTGAGACATAGGCCCTAATTTAGATGAGACTCGGAAAGCTTCCGACCGCAGGTGTTTCACTTTCGACCGCCACATTATGATTCAGGCAGTCGAAAGTGAAACCGGCCAGTCATTCCGGCTTGCATCCGATGGGCTCAAGTAGCCCATTGGCCAGTCAGAGGCTGCCCGTAATCTCTCTAGACTGTAATTCTACCATAGGATATACAATGTCGATTTCCGACAGGTTTTCCATATAGGACTTTCCGACATGGAAAGCCTGTTGGAAACTGGCATTGGGGGCCCCTTGAAGGGCCCCCTTCACCCTGAAGCCTTCGGTTGGGAGCTGAGGGAGCACCTATGATACTGAGGTGCCTCTATGCGGGCTTGTGCTACGGCCGGTTAACGGCTGCAGCACAAGCTCTCATAGACAAATGGGAGTATGCAACTGTACCATGTGGTGTCGCATTGTATAAGCGGTATCGGGACCTCTGACTGGAGGTCGGTCGGTTCCGAGACCGCAATAGCTAAGTCCGCCTGCATCAAATTAGGCACTTAGGGCCAGATGTAGGTCGCCAATTACCGGTCGGTAATTGGTTTTTGAGATGTAGGGGCCATTTTTTTACAGAATCGGTAAATTTACCGATTCAGTACATTTACAGATTCTGTAAAATACCGAATCGGTAATTTTACCAATTCGGTAAAACCCAGATGTAAGTAGCACTGTTTACAGTGCTACAGGCCTTCAGGATTCGGTATTTTACCACCCAATCCAATTGGGTGGTAAAATACCGAATTCAGGTGTACATGCACATCTGTGCATGTACACCTGTGCCATGTGACACACAGACATGCCCTTAGGGCATGTATGTGTGCCACATGTCACACAAGCCTGTACTTGGTGTGCTAGAGGGTGTCAAAGTGACATCCCCTGCATCCTTGCAGGATTCGGTATTTACCGATTCGGTAAATACCGAATCAGTATTTCCCATTGATTCCTATGGGCTTCATGGCCCATAGGAATCAATGGGCAATACCGATTCGGTATTTACCAAATCGGTAAATACCGAATCATACAGATTCGGTAATTCTAAAATTAGAATTACCTACACCTGTCCCCTTCCTATTTACCGACTCTTAAATACAGAATCGGTAAAACTCGGTATTTAAGAGTCGGTAAATAGGTATTACCTACATCTGGCCCCACGTTGTTTTTAGGCTAAAAGACAAGACCAGATATAGGAATTCAGCATGGATATTAAAGCAGGAATGATCTTAATTTATTTTTATGTTGGTTTCTTCTTTTGTTGTATGCTTAAGGGGAATGATGTGTTATATTCATTATATACAGTGTATAGTGTAGTTGTTATCCTATGATATATTGGGCCCTCTTATTTTTTTCCTGTCTTCTGTTATTCAGTTAGTGACAGTTACGGAGATGTCTGTGGTGCTTGAGGTGCTGCATTACTTAACCTAGTACATCTATGCTTCTGTTTACTTTGTGCACTTCTTTACCACATGTACATAATCCAATTGTGTCAAAACTAAAAGTACACCATTCAGTTCTGTTATGTTATGTATGTATATAGCCACATGACTGTTGGGTTGAGGTTCTGGAAGGGAAAAACGTATCTGTATTCAGCACAAAATACAACAGAAAAAGTTTGTTGTAGAAGTAGAGGGAAAATTAAACACATTTATTTTGCAGATCAAAACAAAGAAAACATTTTTTGACAGATTTTCTCATTTAACCATATCTGGGTGGAGGACATTCACATCCTCCACAGTGACTCATCTGTGTGGAGGATGTAATTATCTCATCTACCCACTCCTTACAGAAAATCCTTCTGCACTAGAAGGATTTTCAATTTTGTGCAAAAACTTGAGCCTGGAGGAAAGAACTGCCCTTACAGCCTGAGATTCTTTTTTTCAGTCTCTGTGATGCACTGAGAGTGCCAGTGAAAGCAGCCGGAGCCTTCAGGCTCTAACTGCTTTCACTGGAATCAGTAATCAGGAACCTACCTCAGCCCCTCAAGCGTCAATCACCACGGTAGAGGTACTGTTGGAGAGCGGAGACAGTCTCCTTTTCAACTGTACCTCTACCTCTTAGGACTCTTCTCGGGACTGCTGTAGGAGGACAGTCCCTGAATAGGGACCCGCCTACGAGCCACCACAGTGGCTTGGGGTAAGCTATACCATAGGAACGGCCAAGACCCCTTCATAGCAAAGGTCATTTTCAGTCTTTCTTCCTCCCAGCCGATTCTGCAATCTTGCCTTTTTTTTAAAGAGTTTTATATAGCGCGAACTACACCCAAGACATCGGGTATTAGAGCGCTTTACATGAGCACCAGTTTTGTTACAGATGGACACATTTATTTTTTTGTTAGGCACGGGGAGATTAAGTGATTTGCCCAGAATCACAGGATGTTGAGAGTTGTTGCCGAGACTCGAACCTGGTACCCCAGCTTCGAGGTCGACGGCTCTAGCTGTAAGGCTACATCCTCACCACTAAATCCCAGATAGCCTTTTTGCCCGCAAGAGGGTATCATGGGGACTTTACTACAATCTCTCCTGCCTATGAGGGGCAGGAAGTCCACTAGACACCAGGAATTTTTATATTTATTAAAAGAAAGAAATTAGGAGGGGTGTGGCCAAGATGGCGGCTGAGTAGGACGTGTTTTACAGTCCCTCCAGCGCCACGAGAATCACCGCTTTGTATAGCACCCTCTGCGGGGCCGATCCAGGCACGAATTTGGGGTGCCCGGTGCCCCGTAGCTGTTCTGCAGCGATCCGGACCTCCATTTCGCCCCCGCGGACCGTACAGCATGGTAGGCGGACGTGCGGCCTGCACCCACGCGTGGCCTGGGTGGCGGCCTGGGCCAGCTGCAGGAAGGAGCGAGACTGCGGCAACGGTGTGTCGCAATACCCAAGGTGGGAGCGGGAGCGCTCTCGGGCCCGGGGTGGCCTAACGTGAAGACCCCCCTGAATTGCTGGTGAGGCCCTGCAGCTCCGCCGCATTTGTGTTTGGAGACCCTGGAGCACACTGAGGCCTGGAGCACACTGAGGCCTGGAGAGGAGGTGCTGAGTGGCGCCGCTTGCCCGGGTCGGTGGTGCCTGATCTCCCGCGTAGCCATCCGAGCTGGGAGGCCTCCCGGCACACGAACCCCGTGGCCACGGACCCGGAAGGAGCTGAGCGGAGTGCAGGCCGTCGGCAAGGAAGCAGGCAGCGGGGCCCAACCCTTTCCAGCAGGGGGGGAGCGGTGCGGCCAAAAGAGCGAGAGCCGCGGCCCTGACGAGGGCTCCGTGGCAGTGTAGCTGGCGCCTAACGAGACTGGCGCCAATCGGGAGGAAGGCTCCACCGGGCACGAATCGGTGCACAAGCAGAGGTGAGGAGTCGAGTGGGTGTGTGCCTCGCGGTCTGCATTATCAGCGATCGGTGCATGCCCAGTTTGGGAGAGTGGAGGAAGGCGAGGGGCCTGTGTTTGTGACTGCCCCCACCCCCCCGCCCGGCTGGAACTCCAGTGACCGCACATAGTTTGGTTGACCTGGGGGAAACAGAGGCGCACCCCCCACAGTGCACTGGACTCTTTTGGCAGGAGCACCCGGGGGAGGTGGATACCCCGCCATCTTGCCCCGCGAAGTGGGACCCCCCTGGCCGAGCATTTTTGATAAACTGTGTAGGGCGGCAGTGCTGCGACACGGCTAATCCTGGTGGATAGCGGTTGCAGATGCCCTTGGTGGGGGCGGGGACCTCAAGGCGACGCTAGCCTGATGTTGCTCACAGCTCCCTACGAGTGTTTACTGCGTGAACCGTGTGTGCAGAAGGAAGGGCTGCGTGAAGAATAGGTGTTGGAGAGCAGAGGGTCTGCTAGGTGTGGCTTGGACACTGAGCTTGGGGCCCCGCCGGTTTCTGGGTTCAGAGCCCTTCGTTGCAGTGTGGAGAGCGGGCGATTCTGGACGGGCGTAGTGACCTCCACTATATACCACGAGATCTGGCTTCGGGCCTAGACGCAAGTCAGTATGGCCACCACCAGACCAAAGAAAGACAAACCAGGGAAAGACGGGATGTCGAAAGGGGTGATGCAGTCTGCACCGCTGGTCGCTGACAAGTCTCCACGACGGGGGGAGAACGAAGAACCCGCAACTAAGGCCTTCATGATTAAACTTTTTGCGGCCATTAAGGAGGATATATCTGAGCTGTGCTCCCAGCTAGCATCTGACCTGCGTAAGGTGCGGAGGGATGTGGATGGTGTGGGGGAGCGGGTCGCAACACTGGAGGAGCAAGAAGTGGGTACGGCAGAGGACATCCATAGACTTCAGCAAGACATGATTTGTCTGACAGAGCAGATCCTAGATCTACAAGACTTGAAGAATAGGTCCCGCCGTAATAACATTAGTATACGGGCAGTGCCTTGGAAAGGAGAGGGGCCGGACCTGAGAGAGTATGTGGAAGCACTCTTCAAGCATATCCTAAATGAGGAAGACCTGCAAGCCATAAGGATGGACCGAGTGCATCGAGTTGGATTACCACGGGGTCCCAAAGCCCCTCCCCCGGATATCTTGGTGTGCATACATGACTTTCAGCTGAAGGAGCGATCCTCCGTAAGGCACGCGACTTCAATCCCCTGCAATTACGGGATCATCGCCTCTTGTTATTTTAGGATCTGGCAGCTTCTACACTAATGAAACGGCGGGTATTTAAGCCTGTCACCACTCACCTACGAGAGCAAAATGTGCCCTACTCTTGGGGGCATCCATTCTTGCTCATCTTCAGATGTCAGAATAAGCTGGTCCCGGTACGATCCTTGGAGGTGGCCATGGACCTTTTGGGTTTTCGAGCGGCCGGACTCATCGTTCGACGCTAGCAGCTCAACTAACAGACGACGGCCACGCTCTACGGATTGGCAAAGAGTGGGCAAGCCTGTGCCTGCAGGGAGGCCCGACATGTCAGCAAGCTTGCAGGAGAGGGGTGCTGCGGTTGCTTTTGTGACCCTGGTGACTGAAGCAGCGACGGACGACCGCGAGGCGGTCTCGTGAGGCCCGGAGAGGGTTGATTGCAGGCGCCGGAGGGGGCTGCCTCTACGAGGTAACTCTTGTGCTTTATGTCCTTGCTCGTGAGGAACTCCTGTGTCACGAACTGGAGAACTATTGACTGGTGCCATGTCCCCTTACCTTTGGACTTGTTTCACTCTGTTTTTCGTATTGTGTTTTTCTTCTTGTGGTTTTGTTGGGGGCGGGGTGGGGGGATAGGAGGGGTAGTAGTGGTAGCAGGGGATTGATCACTTTTGGCTCAGAGCTGGTTGAGGGGTCCTCACACGCATGGTGGGTCAGAGGGAGGGGGGTCTGGAGGGGAGATGGGCCACACAAAGGGGGATGGATCTGGCTGGTTTGGGTGGCTCCGGGACACCACTGGCAGTTGGGGTGGGATGAAGGATGGGGAAGTCATTCACTCATTCACTCAATAGCCCAGTGTAGATGGTTGGGGTGGACGGCCCCTGAAGAGCATTATCGTAGGTCCTATTGATGATGCCGCTAACTTTAGGGACGTGGAATGTTAAGGGGCTGAATTCTCCCCAGAAGCGCCAAAAGATTTGGAAATATATCATTGACCACCAGTTGGATGTCGTGGGCCTTGAAGAGACCCACCTGACTAAATCAGAAGACTCATGCCTTAAGCACAAACAGTTCCCACTTATTTATAGGTCTTCCACCTCCACGAAGTAGAGGGGAGTGGCCCTTATATTCCGCTCGGCCTTGCACTTTCAGCCTATGGGAGTACAGAGTGATAAAGAGGGGTGCTGGGTCATGGCGAAGGGCCTCCTGCAGGGTAGACTATGCACCTTTGTCGTATTGTATGCACCTAACACTGGCCAGAATAGTTTCCTCCAAACTCTCTTGGGGAAGGTCATAGATTTTGCTGAAGGGCCATTGATTATCATGAGGGACTTCAACTTGCTTTGGCAGAAAGACCTAGATAGCACTCATTCACAGAGACTGACATGGGCTCGTTTTCCCTTGATTCGCAACAGAAGATCTTGGACATGGGCCTTTTTGATGCGTGGCGTTTCCTGTACCCGCAATCTAAAGACTATACCTTTTTCTCACATGTTTATCGCTCTTACTCCTGACTTGATCACTTCTTCCTGAGTCAGTCTCCGAGGCGACCTTCGCAAGGCCAAGATTTTCCCATTGTCCGTTTCCGACCATAGCTTGCTCGCAGTGTGCCTTCATTGGAGCGTGCAGAGCAAGACTAGCCCTAGATGGTACTTCACGGCGTCCTTGGTTTGGGACAAACCCTTCTGTAACACTTTGAGGGGAGTTATAAATTAATTTTTTGCGCTTAATGACACGGGGGACACTTCAGTTTTGACCACCTGGGACGCCTTTAAAGCTTGTATTCGTGGGCATTGCCTGGCCCTGAATACTGCTCTTAATAGACAGCGAGGTCGGGAAAGGGAGAAATTAGAAGAGGAACTCTCCACTCTAGAGAAAGCACACAAGGCGGACCCCTCCAGGCACTCACTGCAACAGCTCACGGCAGTTAGAGGTAAGCTTCAGGCACAATACAACAACAGGGCAGAATATACTCAGCTAAAATTAAGGCGTCTTTCCTACTCCCAGAGTAACAAGGTGGGGAAGCATCTCGCCAGGCAGCTCTGGGACAAGAGGGAGCGGGAATACATTGGGAGGATTCAGGACGCTCAGGGGGTACTGACACACCAAGATGAGACTAAGGCCGAGCTTTTCGGTACCTTCTACAAGAATCTCTATTCAGGGGATTCTCTTGATGCCGCAGCACAAAAAGAGTATCTGCAGACATTATCATTGTGAGAAGTTGGCCTGATATGTAGTGCTCACTATTCTAGTGATCAGTGTGTATCATTCCAAACGACCCTTATTGATGATTGGTTGTAAGTCAACCTTTAGACCAGCTATCCTAGTAGCATGGATAAGAGCAGTCTTTAGGCTAAACTCTAGAGGGCGTGTTAAGCCAGCCAGTTAAGCAAGCAAGAATTTCTGAAAGTCGCACAATTTACGCAAAATGCCCGAGGGGCACGGAAAACCATATACTACAAAAGTGGAATGCGAAATACTAGCAGGTAAGTAACTAGTCTCAAAGGCTTTAGGATCGCTAGGACTGGACTACTGAACCTTCAGATTATGAGCAGGAGGCCTAGGGAGATCGGGTGCAGAGTGTGCACTCTCACGCGGGATGCGGGACAAAGTCTATGGATGCTAGATTTCGTAAAGTTAGTGTTATCGGACAAATCCGACTAGGTAGAGCTGAAACGAAAAAGGATCTGGACACTTAGATAGTTAAGCTATGCTGGAGCACCGAAATGCTCAGGTTACCTAGCCCAGGGGCTGCGGCTGCATAGGTCTGAAAAGATGTCGGGAATCCTCATTGCAGTCTATGGAGCCTGAAAGAAGAAGTTGCTGGCAGGCGACCAGTGATGAAGTTCAATGCAACCCAAGCCTGGATCGGTGAAGATGGATACCTGTAAGCAGAGGGGACCAAGTTCTGAATCACTTGCCAGTGATTAGATGGGCGCCAGGATGGCACCGGACGAAGTCACCTCGACCAGGTGAGTGGGCGACGCTGGGCTCTGCAGTCTCTCGGACCAGGAGGCGTTGTCGGCAACCAGGATGGAGGTGCGAGCTGTCCCACAAAGGTATCTGCTGTCGACGTCGCTGGACCCAGGATTGGGGCAACAACTCTTGGCAAATGCAAGCCCACGCGGCGGACTCAAAATGGCGTCTGGAGTGGACCAGGAGGGTCCGGGGTGCTCCTCTGTTGGAGGGGAGCAAGGGCCAGTCTGGAGCAACCAGAACAGTGATGGAGATGTCGTCGTTCGTCGTCAAGAGGGCTACAAGCCAGCAGGCAAGTGGCCGGACAACGTGGTGAGCAGCAAAGAGCAGAAGGGCCCCACGCAGGTCTCGTGGATGCTGGGGGGCTGGACTTCGGTGCTGGAGCTGCTCAGGGTTAGGGCTTCTCAAACCCCAAAGCACTCACTCGAGGATCCCTCGGCGGTCGTGCTGGATAAGCGTCGTGCAGTTCTGAAGATGGCCGGTCCCTCGAGGTCTCGTCACACCCACGGATCTCAGCTGGGCTGATGATGTAGGTAGAGGTCAGAGGTGCCAGGGAAGCCGGGTCTCGTCGTGCTGGTCGGTCGGTTTCTGGAGGAAGGAGGTGCAGCAAACCGCAGTGTTCTTAGTTGGTGCCCGCAGATGCAGGGTGACTACTCCTTAGTCACAAGGGAGAAATCTTGAGAAGAAGTCTTGAGTTCCTTTCATAGAAATTAGTTTCAGGATTCAAAGATGATCTAATTTGGAAGGGTCCCCGCTCCCACCTTTATACTAAAGAAAGGGGCTGGTCGGGACTAGGTCCTGCCCATGGGTGGTACCAGGAAGGGGGGTGGTTACACCCCTCTCCCATGCCGGACTTTCCCCAGCTCAGGGGCTGGTGTACCCCTGGAACTGGTTCAAACTGGCAGATGCACAGTGAGCACCGGGGTGCCACTTGCAGTCACCTTCCTATTCAGCCCTGCCTACCTAGGATACACAAAACCCTGTCTGGGATGGTGCTAGCACCGCCCCTGACAGGAAACCCTTTGTCCAAGCTCCCCTCGCTGGAAGGACTCCCAGCTGCAGGGGGTCAGACTTGTGTCTGTGGTGGCAGCATCCATTTTGGGATGCTGAGGCTCGAGTTAACTTTAACCGGGGTTCACAGCTACATACATGTTGTGTCCCTCTAGAAGGGTGGAATGCTAACCCCGTCGCCAGAATTGGCGAGGGGTTAGTATTCCAATTCGTATGACACCTTACTCGACATGTTTTGATAAAGCGATACCAAAGATAGCAAATAACCGCGAGGATTATAATGCACTTAAGAGTATATGGTATGCGTTATCATAGAACAGCTATTAGGACTTGGTTCCGCAAGCAGCAGACGGGCTCAGCTCATGCCAGAGCACCATCTCACATAATTCCAAGCACTCTGCCTTCAGGATTGTTAAGGCCTGCCATAGGAGTGACTGATAGGAATATATGTGTCCATTTTAGGGTTAGATATAGGTATACTATATCTAAAGCAAAGGGTGATTACACCACCTTGCCCCAGCTGTCGTGCAGCCAGTTGTGTCAGATTTAGATGGCCAGCCAGGGGTGGCATAATACATGCTGCAGCCCCTGGTAGGCCCTGGGTACACCTATGCCCTGAGTTACAGGGTCTGATAAGGTGGCCCAGTACCAATTGGTAAATGCACCTAAGGTACATGGAATCCAGTTTAGAGAGAGAGCAGTAGGCCTGGGTCCCTAAATAGCAGGGTCCCAGGTCAACTAAGTCGAAAAACCAGCAAAACACCAGGCAAAAAGTTGGGGGGAACCATAGTCAGGTATCTACCCTCCTACACGACCCCCCCCCCCAAACGAACGGAGATAAGGCTATCCTTGGCCAGGTAAGCCTATATTGCCTGAGTGGCCATATGAGGTGGTACATGCACTGGCATGGTTACCCCCTGTATCATGGTCCACTAAGCAATCCCTCACCCTAAGGGTATCTGAGGGTCTCCACCATAGGGAATCACTACCTGTGGGGTGTTTTGGCAAAGTAAAAGGCTGGTGCTGGGATGGAGTACTGAAGTGAGGCTCCACTACTTTTGGGCTCAACTTCCTCCAATCACTACCCACCAAATCTGCCTTTCTTTCCATGACTGGGTTGCTATGAGCTCTCAGGGTCAACCTCTGGCTACCTAAAGCTGGAGGCTGAGTCCCTCTATTTGGCTTACTGGAGGGACAGGTCAGGTTTGGAGTTTTTAGGCCCCAGGTTTGGCTGTGCCCAACAGTGTCCAGCTGTGGGAGGTCCCTAACTAAGTTTAAGGGGGATCCCTCAGGAGTCTGTTTTATTTTCACTTGGCTAGGTCTACTAGCTTTAGTGACCCTAATCTGCTGATTGGGGAGTTCTTTTGGACAGGGGGCCCTTTGGGGTCCACCACTGGCCTCCCTGACCTCTACAGCTCTGGGCTGACTGAGGCAGGGTAGAGTGGGGCAGGTTACCTGCTCCAGACTGGGTCCCACCATGGAAGGGTCCACTGACATCAGGGGCTCTGCCAGGCTAGGCCTGACTACCTCTGGGGCAGTTCCTTCACAAGGGGTCAGATCAGTTCCCTGAGGAGGCTGATCCTTTCCTAGAGTCTGGTGGGAAGGAGATTTCTCTTCCTCCTCAATGCTCTCTGTCTGAGTGGAGTGATCCATAGTTTCAGGCTTCACAACACTATCTGTTTGAGTAGAGGCTGAGACCATTACAACCTTACCAACCTTTTCAGGAAGGCACTCAGTTTGTGTTTGCGCTGTGACTGTCACAGCCCTCATATCCTGTTCTGGAAAGTCTGTCTGAGCCTGGGCAGTGGCTACCACTGCCTTTCCAACCTTTTTAGGGAGGAATGGTGCTTGGACTGGGGCTGTAGCTATTACTGCCCCACTAACCTTTCTGGGTAGGCCTATCATCCTGGAGTGGGTTTCTTGCTCCACCTCAGCCCATGCTGAGAGTTCCAGGTCATTCCCCAGTAAGCAATCTACAGGTAGGTTGTCTGTCACTGCCACTCTCATGGGCCCTGTGACATTACCCCAGCTGAGCTCGAGTACTGCAATGGGATGCCTTCTTTTCACTCCATGAATGTCTGTCACCTGATAAATGAAACCAGGGGTCAGTTGAGCAGAGGGGACCAGATGGTCAATCACCATGGTGATGCTGGCCCCTGTGTCTCTGAATGCCTCAACTTTCTGACCATTGATAAGGGGCTCTTGTCTATACTTCCCCAAAGTGTGGGAACCAGTAGTGAAGTTGGCAAACCCCATGCCAGTCTCACAGACAAGAGTTGTGTTAGGGGACCTGGCTAGGCCATAGTCCACCTGGTTTCCCAAGGTAATGCCCACCACATTTTTGGGGGCACTCCCACCACCTGGGGGATTACCACTAGTGGTAACAGGAGGTCTGGGTGTAGTACCTGGGGGTATGTTTTCCTTATTGTTGTTGGCCTTGGGGCAGCTGCTGTCACTTTTGTAATGGCCTACCTGTTTGCAGGTATGACAATAAGGGTTCTTTTGGGTGTTGGGAGAAGTTTGGGACCCACCCTTTTCAGAGGATTTTTGGGGCCCTGTGGTTTGATCAGAAGATTTATTCCCACCCTTCTCTTGAGGCTTGGTTGAGTCCTTCTTTTGGTCACCACCCTGGTTCTTAGGCCTAATCCTGGTTCTGACCCATTTGTCTGCCCTCTTACCCAATTCTTGTGGAGAGGTCAGATCAGATTCTACCAGGTGCTGGTGTAATAACTGGTTCTGACAATTATTTAAGACTTGCTCTCTCATAATCAGATTGTACAATCCTGTGTAATCAGTAACCTTACTACCCAATAGCCAGCCTTCTAGAGCCTTAGTGGCACAATCAACAAAGTCAGCCCAATCCTGAGACTGAGTTTTCTGGGTATCCCTGAACAGCATCCTGTACTGCTCAGTGGTTAGGCCAAACCCATCAATCAGTTTATTTTTCAGAACTTGGTAATTGTTAGCATCCTCAGCTCTAGAAGTGAGGAGCTTATCTCTACCTTTGCCTTCAAAGGAGAGCCACAAGACAGCTGCCCACTGACTCTGGGGGACGCACTGGACAGTGCAGGCCCTCTCCAAAGCAGTTATCCATTTGTGGATATCATCCCCTTGCTTAAAGGGGGGCACTATCTTACTCAGGTGTCTAGTGTCTAAACTCCTGTCCTTTTCTCTAAGTAAAATGCTGCCACCAGTGGGATCTGCCCCACTCAATTTCTGCTCTCTAGCAAAGGCAAGTCTCTCTTTGGCCAGGGCAAGTTCTTCAGATTGACTTCCCTCATCTTAGATTCATGCTCTCTTCTCTGAGGGGATGTCATCCCTCTGTGAGAAGAGGTCTGAGAGCCATTGGTTCGAATGGATCTGTTAGAGCCTCTGGATAGAGACCTAACTCGTCCATTCCCAATGTTAAGCCTGCCTGAAAGTGGCCCTGAGGGTCCCCCAAGTCCATTCTCATGCCTGCTTAAGTTGGTCCTGGTGAGTCTACTGACTTCTACCTGACCCTTGTCTGCCTCATCCCCTGACAACTCCTGATCCTCCTGCCCCTCATCACTACCTGTGCCCTTGAGGTGGAGGTCAGGGTCCCCAAGGCTTCCCTCTAAGGGGGGCTTGCTCCCATCTGGATTAGAAGGATATGTGTTGGCAGTCCTTCTGGCATCATAAGTCTCTAAGAGACCAATCAGAAAGGGAATTGTAGGGTTAGAACCCTGTTTTAGCTTCCTGGAGGTACATATCTGTCTCATCTCCTGGAAGCTAAGAGCTGCATATCTTGAGACGACCTGTGGAGGGTCAACTGACACAAGGGGGCCTCTGAGTTCCCTCCTTTGTCTGACATGCTTTTCTAGTGAGGTGTAAGTGGTGCACTTACCTACACTATTTGTTTGCCTACTGATCCCTTGCTAAGAGTTGTAGTCAGGGTGTGCTAGGCCCTGTTGTACCACAACAGCTGGTTCAGTAGAACTCAGAGTATTCTAAGCTAAGTTATATGTACCTGGGTACTTATGTGATCTTTCAAATGATATTCTTAGGATACGTGTGGTAAAACAACAGCAAGCTCAAATCCCAACCGCTGCTCACCAATGTGAGAAGTTGGCCTGATATGAGTGCTCACTATTCTAGTGATCACTGTTTATCATTCCAAACGACCCTTATTGATGATTGGTTGTAAGTCAACCTTTAGACCAGCTATCCTAGTAGCATGGACAAGAGCAGTCTTTAGGCTAAACTCTAGAGGGCGTGTTAAGCCAGCTGTTATACCATCACATATACCCCTTGAACACCAAGTGAAAGGACACCACACAAGTTGTTATGAAAATAAAAGTATATTAATTTAGAACACAACAGCCCTGGACTCTTTATGAGGACAGGGCGCTAAGCACAATACAAAGCTCTTAAAGAATTTCTGAAAGTCGCACAATTTACGCAAATGCCCGAGGGGCACGGAAAACCATATATTACAAAAGTGGAATGCGAAATACTAGCAGGTAAGTAACTAGTCTCAAAGGCTTTAGGATCGCTAGGACTGGACTACTGAACCTTCAGATTACGAGCAGGAGGCCTAGGGAGATCGGGTGCAGAGTGTGC
The DNA here is from genome assembly GCF_964263255.1 of Lissotriton vulgaris. Classification (NCBI taxonomy): domain Eukaryota; kingdom Metazoa; phylum Chordata; class Amphibia; order Caudata; family Salamandridae; genus Lissotriton; species Lissotriton vulgaris. The sequence continues at coordinate 1,686,750,981 of NC_141694.1, read as the reverse complement.
ACTCTCACGCGGGATGCGGGACAAAGTCTATGGATGCTAGATTTCGTAAAGTTAGTGTTATCGGACAAATCCGACTAGGTAGAGCTGAAACGAAAAAGGATCTGGACACTTAGATAGTTAAGCTATGCTGGAGCACCAAAATGCTCAGGTCACCTAGCCCAGGGGCTGCGGCTGCATAGGTCTGAAAAGACGTCGGGAATCCTCGTTGCAGTCTATGGAGCCTGAAAGAAGAAGTTGCTGACAGGCGACCAGTGATGAAGTTCGATGCGACCCAAGCCTGGATCGGTGAAGATGGATACCTGTAAGCAGAGGGGACCAAGTTCTGAATCACTAGCCAGTGATTAGATGGGCGCCAGGATGGCACCGGACGAAGTCACCTCGACCAGGTGAGTGGGCGACGCTGGGCCCTGCAGTCTCTCGGACCAGGAGGCGTTGTCGGCGACCAGGATGGAGGTGCGAGCTGTCCCACGATGGTATCTGCTGTCGACGTCGCTGGACCCAGGATTGGGGCAACAACTCTTGGCAAATGCAAGCCCACGCGGTGGACTCAAAATGGCGTCTGGAGTGGACCAGGAGGGTCCGGGGTGCTCCTCTGTTGGAGGGGAGCAAGGCCCAGTCTGGAGCAACCAGACCAGCGATGGAGATGTTGTCGTTCGTCGTCAAGAGAGCTACAAGCCAGCAGGCAAGTGGCTGGACAACGCGGTGAGCAGCAAAGAGCAGAAGGGCCCCACGCAGGTCTCGTGGATGCTGGGGGGCTGGACTTCGGTGCTGGAGCTGCTCAGGGTTAGAGCTTCTCAAACCCCAAAGCACTCACTCGAGGATCCCTCGGCGGTCGTGCTGGATAAGCTGGGCTGATGATGTAGGTAGAGGTCAGAGGTGCCAGGGAAGCTGGGTCTCATCGTGCTGGTCGGTCGGATTCCGGAGGAAGGACGTGCAGCAAACCGCAGTGTTCTTAGTTGGTGCCCGCAGATGCAGGGTGACTACTCCTTAATCACAAGGGAGGATTCTTGAGAAGAAGTCTTGAGTTCCTATCGTAGAAAGTAGTTTCAGGATTCAAAGATGATCTAATTTGGAAGGGTCCCCGCTCCCACCTTTATACTAAAGAAAGGGGCTGGTACGGGACTAGGTCCTTCCCATGGGTGGGACCAGGAAGGGGGGTGGTTACACTTCTCTCCCATGCCGGACTTTCCCCAGCTCAGGGGCTGGTGTGCCCCTGGAACTGGTTCAAACTGGCAGATGCACAGTGAGCACCGGGGTGCCACTTGCAGTCACCTTCCTATTCAGCCCTGCCTACCTAGGATACACAAAACCCTGTCTGGGATGGTGCTAGCACCGCCCCTGACAGGAAACCCTTTGTCCAAGCTCCCCTCGCTGGAAGGACTCCCAGCTGCAGGGGGTCAGACTTGTGTCTGTGGTGGCAGCATCCATTTTGTGATGCTGAGGCTCGAGTTAACTTTAACCGAGGTTCACAGTTACATACATGTCGTGTCCCTCTAGAAGGGTGGAATGCTAACCCCGTCGCCAGAATTGGCGAGGGGTTAGTATTCCAATTCGTATGACACCTTACTCGACATGTTTTGATAAAGCGATACCAAAGATAGCAAATAACCGCAAGGATTATAATGCACTTAAGAGTATATGGTATGCGTTATCATAGAACAGCTATTAGGACTTGGTTCTGCAAGCTGCAGACGGGCTCAGCTCATGCCAGAGCACCATCTCACATAATTCCAAGCACTCTGCCTTCAGGATTGTTAAGGCCTGCCATAGGAGTGACTGATAGGAATATATGTGTCCATTTTAGGGTTAGATATAGGTATACTATATCTAAAGCAAAGGGTGATTACACCACCTTGCCCCAGCTGTCGTGCAGCCAGTTGTGTCAGATTTAGATGGCCAGCCAGGGGTGGCATAATACATGCTGCAGCCCCTGGTAGGCCCTGGGTACACCTATGCCCTGAGTTACAGGGTCTGATAAGGTGGCCCAGTACCAATTGGTAAATGCACCTAAGGTACATGGAATCCAGTTTAGAGAGAGAGCAGTAGGCCTGGGGCCCTGAATAGCAGGGTCCCAGGTCAACTAAGTCGAAAAACCAGCAAAACACCAGGCAAAAAGTTGGGGGTAACCATAGTCAGGTATCTACCCTCCTACAATCATTACCCCAGGTATCAGCGGAGTGGAATGAGACGCTCTCTGCTCCCTTCACCCGAGAAGATGTGATGGCGGCCATTGGCGGACGAAGGCGAGACTTAAGGCACGATGGCTGATGCCCTGATATCTATCATACCCAAACCCGGGAAAGACCCCAGTAAATGCGCCTCTCATAGGCCGATTGCCCTCCTGAATCTGGATGCGAAACTTTATTCTTCCATCATTGCTCAACGGCTCAACGACCTCATCCCGGCACTCATACATCCGGACCAATCAGGGTTCATTAAGGGACGACAGACCCACAACAACACGAGGCGAGTGTTACACCTGATTGAAAAGGCCAATAGGTTCAAAATCCCGCCAGTTCTGGTGGGGCTTGATGCCGAGAAGGCGTTTGACAGGATGGATTGGGAGTTCTTATTTCAGACATTGACCGCCTTGGCTTTTCCTCTACATTTTTGACGATGATTTGGGCGAATTACCTCTCCCCCTGGTCCAGAGTAGCGGTAAATGGGCACATGTCCTCCGTCTTTGAACACTCACGGGGCACTAGACAGGGGTGTCCCCTTTTGTCTCTACTTTTTGCTCTAAGCATAGAACTTTTGGCGCTGTCGGTGAGGGCCAACCCCGATATCCACGGCCTACCCTTCACTGGGGAGTCACATAAGATCACTCTCTTCGTGGACGATGTCCTTCTCTCCCTCTCTGACCCGGCCCACTCTCTCCCCCATGTGTAAGCGGAACTGGAGCGCTTTGAAGCGGTAGCGGGGTTCAAGGTCAACTATGATAAATTCTACGTCCGTAACCTCACACTCCCCCAATCTGAAGTTCTCCGTCTCCAGATGCTAACACCCCTTCCGTGGGCCAGTTCCTCTATTCTATACCTGGGGATCCACTTGACTCCCACGCTGGGGAAACTCTACTCTGCCAACTTCCCCCCGCTCTTAGCCAAGATTCAGGCCGACTTGGCCCGCTGGAAGCCAGTGTTCATATCATGGCTGGGGAGGATTCATGCAGCTAAAATGTCCCTTCTTCCTGAGCTATTGTACTTGTTCCAGGCCCTGCCCATTGAACTCGACAGGGAATTTTTTCGGCGAATGAAATCTATGATGTTATGCTTTATCTGGCAAGTGGGTCGAGCACGCTTCTCCTTCGCCATCCTGCGCAGACCGAAGAAGGAAGGGGGCGTGGGGCTACCTGACATTCATCTGTATTATAAAGCGGCGCAACTTCGAGTACTAGTAGAATGGGGTATGCAACTGTTACCACAGATTTTTTACAACGCATACCATTACAACGGATACTATTACAACGCATGTCATTTTACAACGGATACCTTTACATCGCATTACACTACAACGCACATACTATTACAACGCATACCATTACATCGTAAGTATAATTATAGGTAAGTTTATCTTTTTTTATAAACATTGGGTTTTGGGGTAACGGGGTGTTTTTAGGTTTTAGAGCTGAGTTTGGGTTTTGGGGTACAGGGGTATTTTTAGGTTTTAGGGCTGGGTTTGGGTTTTGGGGTACAGGGGTATTTTTAGGTTTTAGGGCTGGGTTTGGGTTTTGGGGTACAGGGGTATTTTTAGGTTTCAGGGCTGGGTTTGGGTTTTGGGGTACAGGGGTATTTTTAGGTTTTAGGGCTAGGTTTGGGTTTTGGGGTACAGGGGTATTTTTAGGTTTTAGGGCTGGGTTTGGTTTTTGGGGTACAGGGGTATTTTTAGGTTTTAGGGCTGGGTTTGGGTTTTGGGGTACAGGGGTATTTTTAGGTTTTAGGGTTGGGTTTGGGTTTTGGGGTATAGGGGTATTTTTAGGTTTTAGGGTTGGGTTTGGGTTTTGGGGTACAGGGGTATTTTTAGGTTTTAGGGTTGGGTTTGGGTTTTGGGGTACAGGGGTATTTTTAGGTTTTAGGGCTGGGTTTGGGTTTTGGGGTACAGGGGTATTTTTAAGTTTTAGGGTTGGGTTTGGGTTTTGGGGTACAGGGGTATTTTTAGGTTTTAGGGTTGGGTTTGGGTTTTGGGGTAGAGGGGTATTTTTAACCTTTTTTTATAAATTAAAAAATTAAAATTAATTTAATTAATAATTTTATTTAAATAATATATAACAAATAATTAAATTAAATAATTAATTAATAAATATTTACAACATATTTTAAAATTATATATTATTATCATATACTTACCTATACTTACGTTGTAATGGTATGCGTTGTAATAGTATGTGCGTTGTAGAGTTTTGCGTTGTAATGGTATCCGTTGTAAAATGACCTGCGTTGTAAAAAATCCGTTGTAATGGTATGCATGCTAAAAGTACGCGTTGTAACATCATACATCCGTAGAATGGTCGCAACAAGAGTCAGAAAAACACTGGTTGCACATGAATCGGAGCGTGGCAGGGAGGACGATCTGGGACCTGGTATGGAAGCCCAAGAGCGCCAGGCCCAAAAATGCTTACATCAGTTCCCCCACTTGCACCACTTTGAAGGTTTGGGACCCCGTCTCCAGGGACGATAGGTGGACTATATTCCCCTCCCCCTTTACGGCCCTACACTTTAATCCTGCCTTTCACCCAGCGTTGACCGAGGGCCCCTTTGATACTTGGAAGGAAGGGTGCTATCTGGCACTAACATGCTTATTCCATAACTTTGACCCACTCACCTTCGACAATTGTAAGAGGGACTATGGGGTTCAGGAGAATGAACGTTACCACCACAATCAATTACTCCAGTGGGCACTATCTCCTCAAGTGAGAGAAGCAGCTACACGACCCCTCACGAAGTTTGAAGCCTTTCTGACCAAAACCTCCTCCATGAAGGGTGCTATTACCTTTTTATATGGGTTCCTACTTTCCACTGCTATTTCCCCTAGGCCTCGATACATGTCCATTAGGAAGGGGGCCCTTCAACAGGAAATTTCTGACGCGGAGTGGACACACTTATGGTCAGACATAGTCAAGTTTAACCACTCCGTGGAACTTAGGGAGGCACACATGAAAACCATGATGGATTGGTATCTACATCTGCCAAGCTGAGACAGATATTCCCTGACACTTCCGATAGATGTTGGAGGGGGTGTGGGCTACTAGGCGACTTTCAACATATCTGGTGGGATTGCCCTATTATCCGTCTGTTTTGGGAGGAAATTCTTGACCAAATTAAGGAGATGCTGGGATATCCCATTCCTACCTCGATGGCCACGACAACACTAGGTCCACGGAGACCCTACTGGGTCTTCGTGATCCTAGTCTTGAACATCAAACTAAGGCGGATAAGAAGATTATGTGGCTCAGCATCGGGGCAGCCAAGCTCACCCTCGCTGCGGCGTGGAAACGGAAGGAGGCACCAGCCACCTCCCTTTGGCATTCGCGCCTATGAAAGCTATTGAGTTTGGAGAGGATGGCTGACATCCTCCTGGATGATTTTAAGAACTTTTAATTCCTCTGGGGCCCATTGGTCACTTTTCTCTCCAAGGGTCTGCCGTCCGCAGTGTGTCCTGCTAGCGTTAGAGCCCTTCACCTATTTCAACTGTGAACTCCCAACATTACGCGCCTTGACCATTGTCCACTTTAAGTTGCTACAACCGCTGGGGAGGGGGGAGGGCAGTGGGAGGGGGTTGTATTTTGTTGTTGTTAATGTGATTCCCTCATATCGCTTCCTCTATGACAATGCCTGCCAGGGAACTTGCACGTGAAAGCTCGCCTTTTGACCCAGTGTAAGGTGGCAGCTGTTAGTTTCTGCCTGGGACACGTAGGTTATCAGCCGAGCTGATGTGAGGGCATCCGCCCTGAACTTTCACCAATCTCCCACTTACCTCACAGGCCGTTGGGTACTCCCCGTCTATGTCAGGAACTGCACCTACCAGAGCACTACTCTGTATGTTAAGGGTCTGGCTGAAGGGAACTTTGTCCGGCTTAACGTGCTGCGTTTGGGCTGATTTCAATGCTATCCCCTGCGTGGGACGATGTGCGGGACTGCCACATTTTTTTTCTCTGTGTTTAAAATGTCAATAAACATACCTTTGAAAAAAAAAAGAAATTGGGGGACTACTGGTCTGTCCAGACATCTGGGCTTACTATCCACCCATACATCCCCCAACAGTCTTTCTGTCCTAGAGGGGGGGGTTAGGAAGGGGGGAAGAAAGCTTACTAAAAGCCAGAGTGCTGGAGTTTAAAAATATATATGTTATTGTGGGGGGAAGAACCCCCAGTAGACACCGGGCTTGTTATATTTATTGAAACAGAAGTGGGGTGGGGGCTGGCCTATCCATGCCTCAGGCAGTACCCCACACCACTAAAGTCTCTAAAAGTATTTTGGACCCTTGTGGTTCTGTTTGTGGGGCTTACCCCAATTTTTACCCCCACGGTGAGCAGAAAGTCTTCTAGACAGCAATGCTAAATAAAAAGGGATGGGGGCCAATCCATCCAGACATTGAATTGGATGCCCGCCCATAAAGCCAAAGCAGTTATTCTGCCCACCCGGGAAGTCAGATTAGGGATTTACCCCTAATATACCCTCCTCAAGGAGGCATAAATCCTACTAAACAGCAGGCTTTTCATATTTATAAAAAAATACCCTACTGGGGCAGATCGGGGGATTTACCCTGGGGTGAAGGTAGCCCACTAGAGGCTAGGGCTGTTTTATGTATATTAATAATATGGGTTGGCAGCTCTACTTGTAAGTAGAGGCATTGGCTTTATCCTCCACCCTTAAAACCCCAACAGTCTTTCTGGTCCCTCCTGGGTGCCAGATGTGGGGATATACCCCCAATCTCCTCTCTGTGGGCAGGCATGGGGGCTGACAGAAGGTCCACTAGACACCAGGGGGTATTATACTTATGAAAAGAAATGGGATAGAGGCTGCCGGTCCAGGGATTTGGATTTACCCCTAACCCTGAATCCTCCAACAGTCTTACTGCCTCCCTCGGTATGTGCAAATTGGTGTATTTCCACTGGAAGCCAGGGCAGGTTTTATGTAGAGAAAATCCACAGACAATCCACCTTTTTCCTTGAGATCTCACGAGAGAATCCACAAGTATCAAGAAAATTGTAAAACACCATGGAGCTGAATAAAGTTCAAAGTCTGTGGGAGAATAATAAGCTCTGCAGATGATGTGCAATGCGCGGAAAACATTTGAAACAGAAAAACTTATTTTCCCATTGAAAAGTGCAGGAATTTTCTGAGAGACTTGTGGACAGGAATCACAAGACACGCATCTGGAATATCCAGTCTGACCATTCAATCGCTGTTTTAAAGGAAATCCCTCAGATAAATAGTAGTCTCCATCTTGAAATAATAGTAGACAACAAAATCATTGAACTGTTTCAAATGGATTACTGGACAAATATTTTTGTTTTCTTTTGGATGAGAAAAATTGTGTTTAAAAAGTCAGAACTAAAAAAGAGATTTTCTCTGTAGCCTTTTTTCATCGGAGTGATTATATCTCTTGTGATAACAACTGCCTTTGATCCTCTGAAAAATATAGCATACTATTAACACTTAAAGAACCCAGGGGTCTCTGTAATATTCCGCCAAGTGGAAAGTAAACAAGCTAGATGACTTACAAATAGACCAGAACTGAAATGGCTTACTGGAAGCCGTATCTCCTCTTTTACAATGACTCCTACAGACTTTGTTGATAGGATCTCTCAGTCCTCACAAGCCTCCAAAGAAATCAATGATTATAAATTATTTCCTAAAACTTAAAGTCGCAGGAGCAGGAGCAGGACTCCCTCCCTCCCACTGCTAAAATCTTGCCATTTTCATTCTTAGAGAAGTCAGCCTTATTTATGACTCCCTGGCAGGTGATCCAGGCCTGCATTTTGCAATTAATAAGGATCTACCAGATAGTAAGACCTCCCCAGCTCTCCCAACTTTCTCACATCTAAGTAGCAACACTATATGGGAAGTATCGAACACAGTTAAGTCGGACTCCCCTTTGGATCCAGCCCTTATGGATATCATCCTGAAAGGAGGAGATATTATAATATCAGACCTGACATCTATGTATAATTTATCCCTGGATAGTGGACAAATTCCTGACCCCTAGAAGCATGCGAAACATGCTGTTGAAAAAGCTCTCCCTAGACTCTGATAAGGCCGAGAATTATAGACCTATATCTCTGTTAACAGGTGTCAGTATGATACCAGAGAAACTGGTCAATGGCTATCTGACCAACTTTCTGGAAACCCACAACCTTGTGTATCAGACGCAGATGGGTTTCAGACCCGGTTATAGTACAGAAACAGCTTTCCTAATGGCCACGGAGAACCTTGAGAAAATCTTAGATCAAGGAGGATCAGCTGCACTCAATCTTCTAGACTTGAGTGCAGCTTTTGATACCGTCTCTCATGCCATCCTTCGACATAGGCTGTAGGCGCTAGGCATTATCGGAAATGCATTAAAATGGCTAACCTCATTCCTTGACAATAGAAGCATTGAGGTCAGGGAAGGGCTCTGTTTGTCAGAGGTCCTTCAGTATACAGTTCGCTGTATCTAGGCAGCCCCGCCTATGTCACCAAAATACTGCAGATGATTAAAAATGCCGCAACCAGAGTACTCTAGAGCCTTCCAAAGTCACAGTCTGCCTGTAAGGCTCTGGATAACCTTCATTGGTTGCCAGTGAAAAGGGGATAGAATGTAAAGCTCTTTGCATTGCACAAAAGGAAAAACACACCTACGGCCCTCCGATCCTTAGTCATCTCATCATCCTGTACAACAATGCAAGAAAGCTAAGATCGAATAACCGCTTCATCTTGGCTACACCCAGAAGGACGAGAATTGGAGGGTGATCATTTATATATTTAGTGTCCCACCTGTGGAACTCCCTTCCTATTCACCTGATAGCCAAAGGCAATTTTCTCTGCTTTAGAAAGCAATTGAAGACTCACCTCTTTGTGTAAATAGCGCATAACTTATCTCATGATCCCTGTCAAAGTTCTGGGGTGCCTGTTCTCGGTAGTCATATGCGCTACAATAAACTGTAACATAACATAACATTTCTGAAACCTCTGCCTCATGCTGAACAAATTGTGGCTCAAAAGTCTGTTGATATCTATAGGAAGCTTTATATTGATAGCTCCCTCTTGAGTCACGGGTGGCAGAACAACCCCTTCCTTTTTCTGCCCTGATAGAAACAGGATGCATAATAGTTCTTTGCAGCGACAAATGTGCCTTACCATTAGAGAGATTCCCTAAATGACAGACCTGTGGTCCCTTTTTTAAAAGCCAAGAACCCCAACTTCTGATCTATATATTAATAAAAAGCTTTTCCTTCTTTTTTAAGTCATAGCCGCGTTGGCATCTCCAAAAAAACTAATTGCTCAATTCGAAAAGGTGGTTGAAGCAATCTGTTTAACTTCCAGCCTTGCCTACTCTGCTAAGTACATGATCCTCATAGGGCCACATCCAATAATCTGTCTTGGCAATTAATCCATGTCACACCCTTCTTTGGGTCTTTCCCAAACGTATTTGGATCAATATGGGAGTCATTGTAATGTCATTTTGCAAAGAAGGATGAGGACATTCTGATCAAAACCTGTTACCGGTACGTTTATCAAGTGCTTGTCGTAATCAGACAGAAATGTACTGCACCACATGATCTGATGGGACCCACTCTCTAGAATTAGGGTACAATATGAAAGAAAGGTTCACCCATTAAGCCTAAAGCTATAATATTTGCTTTAAGTGAAGACTCACCATATTTATTAAGAGAATTTTTGCGCCTGTTCTCTGAATGCCCATACTGGAAAACTGTCACAGGTTCAGCGTTCCCCCAGTTAATGAGCCACCCGAAGAGAGGGAAAAACAAGAAGAGTGGTGGTCCAGCCCTGCTGAGAACCAACATGTCCTTTCTTTACAGCCGGGGTACTGAAAAGAAGAAACCAATACTGTCTGGTATGGGAGCTTTCCCGGTGCAGAGGGCTGTACCTTTAAACCTCCCGGAGACAGGGAAAGCACCGCCTGGACGAGCGACATCAGTCTGAGCGGATCAATAAAATAGACATGGAGGAGAAGGAACCCAGAAGACGCGGAGGCAGTGTGAGTGAGAGGACAGGCAGAGAGTGGAGAGAAGACCACCTAACACTGACCCGAGGTATCGACGGCGGACGGCTCGAACAAAAGCCAGGAGGCCAACGTCCTGCGGACTGCCCCGCCATGCTCCCAGAGGAGCATAGCTCTTGTGATGTCGTGCCATGTGACGCCATCGACACGTCCATAACGTAAGGGTCATGTGACCCCTGTTTAATAAAAGCACTGGGACGCGAAAACGTACACCAGTTAGGCGACGGAGGCGAGCCCCTTGTGTAAACCCACAATACTGTCTCCTGTCCTTGTTAGCATGCACCCTACACCGCTAGTCTCCATTCAAGGTCACCGAGGTGTTGGGGCTGTCAGCGCGCCCAACATCACAATTGACAATGAGGGTGGTCGTGCCCTCGCAGCCGGCGACGAGCGTTTCCTGCTGCTTGCGCCGCTTGTGCGCCGACGTGCGCCGCTGTCCTTTCCTGGCGCCCTACAGACAGCGTGGTGCGTTCCCCCCGTGCGGGGATGAAACATCTACACGGCCCGACGTGGCCGGAAGGTGAGGCTGCCGCTGCGCTGCACCCCGCCGCGTGTCCCTGCTACTGTGGCTGTGTGTGACCTTGCGGCAACGCCCCTCACAGAAGCTCCGGTGGAAGGCGCGTTCCCGCCTGTTCAGGGAGCGCGTGTGGCCCTGGCTGCGCGCCTGCAAGGTCTGTGCCTCTGACCTGCCTCAGCGGGGATAGTGGTGCTGGGAGGACTGCCCCGCAAGAGCAAGTGACACCACATGGTGGGGGAAGCCAAGGCCTCAGCACAGGCCTCTGAAGGGGACTGAAGCAAGGCCTTAACACGCGCCCAACTCCCAGTGAGGCCCTGCACTGGCCTCATGAGGCACAGCCAGGAGCTGCATTGAAGCCACATCACCAGCCAGGCAGGTGTGCCCAGTGCCCATATACAAGGAAGTACACACTAGTTGTGGTAGCAGACACCCATAAAAGGGGGAGCAGCCAAAGAGTAGACGCCCATAAAAAGTGAGAGGAGCCCAAGCCTAACACACCTCATTAGGATGCCTGCCTCGCCACGCAGAGCCAGCCAGGAGCCCAGGGAAGGGCAGAGCAAATACCAACACCAGTAACCCAGCGCTCAGACAATATTAAAGAGCAACAGTACTCACCGCCGAAACATCCACAAAATCCTGAACCTGAATCATGTCACAAATACCGCCTATAGAGCCTTTCATAGTAGAAGGGTCACCCTTTTCACTCGTGCCCAAGTGGAAATACTGGGTGGATCGTCGCCGACAACCTGACCCTGGGGCGCACCAAGGAGTTGTCCAAGGCACGTGCAGCACACATGGAGGCGACACTCCAAGACCCGGTGAAAACGGAACCAGTAAATGCCGTAACAACCAAGCCCATGACGAGGTGGAGCAAGAAGGGGCCCCACACTGCGACTGCGGGACCAGCCAAAACGTGTGGGTATTGCGGTGGACCGCCGCACCAGCCAGCTGAGTGTCCGGCAAAAGGGAAGAGATGCTCGGGATGAGGGCGATTTAACCATTTTGAGAAAGTACGCGGATCCAAGAAGTACCGCAAACCATGACAGATGGTTAACGCGCTACCTGAGGGAGACAAAACGCCAAGCGACATGGATGATGATGAGGAGGAGGAGCGAGTAGTCCACAAGGTACACATGTTTGGTGCCGTTACCTGCAAAGCGCAACGTTTGCCACAATGCAACATTCGTGTGAGGTCTCAGGAAGTCATGTCTGTAGTGGACACTGGGGCTACCATCAACATCGTGGCATCCGCGCTTCACCAGACATTGTGCCCCCCACCTAAGCTATATCCATCAGCAATCACCGTGTTCGTCTATGGTCAAGATACTCTGAGGATCCTAGGTCGGTTCAAGACATCCATATCCCATGGAGACTGCGCTGTCATCACCAATGTGTATGTCACCGAAGATGGCCAAGGTATGCTGCTGGGGTATCGTGCTACAGAAGACTTAGAAGTGGTGACATTGGCCTTCATTGTGCATCATGAGTCAATCCAGCACTTGCTAGATGAGTTTTCAGAAGACTTTGAGGGTATCGGAGGTTCAAGGGTAAAGAAATCCATCTTCACATCGACCCCACGGTCGAACCTGTAGCACTTCGGCATCGGAGAATAGCGTTCCATCAGCGGCCACAAGTAGAGGAGGAACTTAAGAAGTTGGAGGCAGCAGGAATCATTGAGAACGTGACGGGTCCCACTCCCTGGGTTTCTTCCATCGTGGTCACGAGGAAGCCGAAGCAGCCTGGCGAGGTGAGGATCTGTGTCGATATGCGGCTACCAAATGCTGCAATCAAACGAGAGCGCCACATCACTCCGACAATCGATGATCTCATTGGGGAAATGGCCAATGACGGCGGAGCCTGTTCGTTCTCCAAGCTTGATTTACGGTCCGGGTACCATCAACTGGTGCTCGATGAAGTGTCACGGAACATCACCACCTTTTCAACCCATGTGAGGCTACAAATCTATACTCGGTTGAGCTTTGGAGTATCTAGTGCCGCTGAGGTGTCCCAAAACATCATACATGAATTGATCATGGACATCCCAGGTGTTATCAAAGTCAGCGATGACATCATGGTACACGCAAAATCGTTTCCCAAACACAACTCTCGCCTCATCCAAGTGCTTCGCCGCCTACAGGATGCTGGACTCACTCTACATCGGGAGAAGTGTGAATTCCTGAAGAAAAAACTCAAATTTTTCGGCTACACCTTCTCCACCGAAGGAGTCAACCGAGATCCAGAAAAGGTCCGGGACATCAAAGAGGCTGCAGCCCCTGCTAGTGTAACGGAAGTTCGCAGCTTCCTCAGCATGATAAACTATTGCGGCAGGTTCATTCTGGATCTCACCACCTTAACGCTGCCGCTACGAGACCTCACCAAAGACTCAGTCGCGTGGAAGTGGGGTCCCGATCAAGCCAAAGCCTTCAAGGAGATGAAGAACGCCCTCTCAGAGGCGACAACACTGGCTTTCTCCGATCCAGGAAAAATTACCCAGATAGTGGTGGATGCGGGTCCCATGGGCCTAGGGGCTGTACTCTTGCAAAGACCATGTCAGGAAGATGACTGGGCCCCTGTGGCCTTTGCAAGCAGGTCCCTCACCGAAACTGAACAAAGATACTCTCAAATAGAGAAGGAGGCCATCGCCATTCACTGGGGTGTCGCCATTTTCACATATATGTCTACGGAAAGCCATTTGTAGTGGCGACGGACCACAAACCTCTTGTGGCTCTATTCTCATGGACATCCATGAATCCTCCGCCACGGATTGAGAAGTGGATGTTGCAGCTTCAAGATTACAATTGTAAAGTGGAATACCAACCCGGGTCCTGCAATCCTGCGGACTATTTGTCTCGGCATCCCCGAGCGGCCACCAACAAGGAAATGGAAGATGATGCTGACACTGAAGAATATGTTAGGTGCGTAACAGCCAGGTCATGTCTTCTTCCCCTCTCCATGCAGGATCTTGCTGAAGCAAATTCCAAAGATTAATGCATGCAAAGAGCCAAAGTGGCTCTGCAAAGTGGTAACTGGCACAAGGCTAAAGAGGAATGTAAATTGTAATGATCCCTGCAGTGGATCATGGAGAGCATATACCATGTCAGAGATGAACTTACAGAAGACCCGACGGGCTGCCTGCTGAGAGGACATCGGTCGGTCATTGCCGCGTCGTTAATGGACAGGTGCGTACAATTGGCCCACGTAGGGCATCAAGGCATGGTGAAAACCAAATCCCGGCTTCGAACCAAGGTGTGGTTCCCATTGATGGACGAATTGGTAGAAGCTACCATCCAATCCTGTTCGCCATGCTAAGCCACAGGGGAGATGCCCTGGCCAGCTCCTGTCATTGCGGAACCTCGGCCGAGGTTACCGTGGTCCTGTGTTAGTATGGATTTTGGTAGTCTTCCTGATGGTCATCATACCTTAATAGCCATTGATGAACTTTCAAAGTATCCGGAGGTTGAAATTGTGACAATCCCCAATGCGGCGGACGTGATACCCAAGATTGAAAAGATCATGGCTGCCCACGGCCTGATACAAGAATTAAGCACCGACAATGGACCTTCCTTCCAAGGGCAAGAACTGGCTACTTACCTCACCAACCTTGGTATTCGACACGGCTGAATCACTCCTCGGTGGCCACAGGCTAATGGTGAAGCAGGGAGGGTCATGAGGAGTCTCAATAAAGTGATCAGAATTGCTCATGACAAGAGACAGTCTATAGAGTTGGCTATCTTCACATTTCTTAGAAGTTTTCACCAAACTCCCCACACCACTACGGGGGTGGCTCCTGCTCACTTGCTGATGGGCCAAGTGGTCACTGACTCAATACCTCATCATCCTCAATGGCAGCCACAGAACCCCGATGACACCAGGATTGATGCTCTTCGCAGGAAGGCATACACCCAAGTCAGTCAGCGACGAAACGCCCAGACTCGAAGGCTTGAAGAAAGAGATTTGGTGCTACTCAAGAATTGTTTCTCCACTGGCAAATTCAATTTGCCCTATGAAAAGATTCCGTGGACTGTGGTCAACGTTAAAGGAATTCGGATCATTGCTGCCAGAGGGCGAGAGACTGTGGCCGGCAATGTGTCCCATTTAAAAAGATATTACCCAGAAGTGTTGGCGTCATCATTAACTCAGCCGGAAGCTGAAGACAGTCAGTTGGCAGCCGCTGATGACAGTCACAATGGAACAGCGGGCTGTAGTCACTTGGAAGACGGTGGTGACTCTAGCAGCTTGGACATCTCTTGGCCTAATGAGCCCTGCCATGTGGAGATGGAGGTTTCTCCAGCTCCGTTGGAGGGCAGTCGCTGTGAGGTTGCCTCTGATGCCGAGGTGGGTTCCTCTTCTGGGCGAGGCCAGTCTCAGTATTGGCTGCGGCGAAATCCTGAACCATCGTGCCGACTGAAGGACTACCTCACGTAAGACTGTTCTATATGTATTGCTGGCTGAGTATGCCCAGGGTGGTTCTAAGTTGCATGATGTAAGTTTTCACTCCAATGTTCATGGGGTAATTTTGTTCCCAAGTTATTTTGATACATGTTGGGGAGGAATGTGATGTTGTGCCGGGTGACGCCATCGGCACCTCCATAACGTAAGGGTCATGTGACCCCTGTTTAATAAAAGCACTGGGACGTGCTAGTTAGGCGACGGAGGCGAGCCACACGAGTAAACCCACAATACTGTCTCCTGTCACTGTCAGCGCCTCCAACACCACAGCTCTCACAGACGAGACCGGGTTGCAGGCTGGGTCAGGTGGAAGGAGAGGGGGCACGAGTGATTGTATATTGTCGTGCGAGCAGCCTCAAGCCTTAACCCTCCCCTTGAGTCACAAGCACTATAACCCCCGAGCGAACGTCTTACACCGGTGACCCTGCACTTCCCCTTCCCGACATAGTTACAAAGGAACAAGTAGGCGGACACGTGGTTTTCTTGGCATACGAGACGCAGGCCGAGTTGAAGTTAGCCTCTAACAAGAAGAAGCATACGACAGGAGCCCCAGTATTTCAGAAGAAAGGCCTGGATAAGAAGTATTATCTCTGGATTCAAAAGACTTTTAAAACTGGCCCCATTGAAACTCTGTGTGTATAGAAAATAAAGCCAAGTTGATCACGACGTGAAGTGAACCTCTTTTCTGTCCTCGATCCCATAGACCCCCCCTCCGCTACAATAACAGTATCTGAATCCCAATCTATCCTATTACCATCAGTGTCGTTGTCATATGATTCATGTCATCATTGGTGTCCTGTAACTAAATAATATGTATGGGAAGGTCAGATTTAAAGCCAAACCAGAAGCTTTTCGACCAGGAGGCCCTGGATTGATTACCACCAATGACAAGAACGTATTTTTACAAACAGCAGGACATTTATAGTTCTTTCCTTTTGAAATACTCAAATAATCACCTAAAGGCAATAGATGCTTCCTGTTCCCATTTTTTCATTTGATAAGGAAGACGATGAAGAGGACTTCTGGGACAACATTTTTAGGTCTCGCATGCGTTGCAGCGCAAAGTGGTGCTCGCTCGGCGAGTGATTTTGTGGATGAGGTGTTTTCAGAAAGGAACTCGAAGCCTCGCCCCTCATTTCAATTGGCTGTGCTGTCTAGGACGACGGCTCCATGGGATCAGCGAAATCCACCCACCCGCACCAGCAAACAACAAGAGACTGTCACAACTAAAGTAAAGGAGTCATGGAGGCGAAAGAGTCTGTGGAAGGAGCTTAAGATTTTGGAAGGCCACCATCAGAGTGGCAGACCGCTAACTTACCTTGGGATGCCTTACAGCAGGGTAAGGCGGCCACAGAGGGGAGAGGTCTCAGAACACAGCACTCGCAGCCCAGGCCCGCCGGTTGGAGGACCACACCAATTAAGTTTTGTAGCGAGATGGTGGAATACTCCTCACCCACATAGTCAGTGAAGCTCCAGTTCAATGGGCTTAAGGTGACAACAATAAACGCCGGACTGTGCTTGGCAAAAATAGCCTTTATGATATGCCATAAAGGTGTCTGTACGTTTTGATTTATGACTTGATTAATATCGTATTTGGAATTATTTACGCTTTGATTTATGACCCGGTGACAACTAGGCTTTGCGATTTATGACATTTAGATTTATGCCATAAGGATTGCTTTGCGCTGTGATTTATGACCTGGTGTCAACCAGGCCATGTGATTTATGGCTTGCTCTATGGTAAATCATTTCTAGGATGTCCACATATGTACGTAAAACATGTTTTATGACCCCCTCTTAAAGTGTTGCGGGGTGATTTTGTTAAATGTTTTTTTTAAACTCGTCATTAGTGGCTGCATAGTATAATTTCCATCTTAGCAGTATCTACAAAATACAGTCCATTTTCATTTTTCGCTCCCAACATATCCCAGCAGGCCAAGTATCGGAGACTGAACAAACACCATTTCGAAAGAGGTAGAAAACAAAAACTGAAGTGCATCTATATACTATGCTCAGGGAATCATCAATTTGTTCAACATGAGTATGCAACACATCCTAGTATGTACAAGTCCTGCAGATCTGACCATAGTAACTCAAGCCCCAACCTGTCCCTCCCCCCTCAATCTCCCCACCCCCTTCCCCGCCACGTCTTCTGGTGCATCCAATCTAGGGGACAACATCTCATTACCTACTTCTCAAGTGACTCAGCAGGGAGCATACAGGGTCCATGCGGTTCTGTCCTGCGCAGTGCTGGGATCCTATGCCCTGATGACTCATTTGTTGCACCCATAACCAGGTCATCCATTCATGACCCGTCTGCTTGCGATGGGCCTAATTCCATTTCCTCCAGTTCTATATGCATACATTCCCACTCTAGTGCAATTGGGTATTTTCGATGTCCTCTTTGCTCCTCCCTTCCCAAGGTCACTCCCTCTGCCCTGCCCCATCTCAACAAGTCAGAGTGCCATACCGCTAGTCCAGGGGGTCTGGGAGATTTCCATCTCATTGTTAAAGCCCTAATGGCTATCAGTAAAGCCAAATCCAAGAGTCTCAATTGGGCTTTGTGGTGCTTGGGACGTTTACGATGCCCCACTAAACAATAAAGTGCTGTCTCTAACACCGGCAGGGCGGTGACCGTACGTAGCGTTTTACAGATTTCCCCCCAATACCCGCGCAATCGCGGACATGCCCAGAGCATATGAAGAAAGTCAGCCTCATCCATCTTACAACGAGGGCAATTATGAGGATAGTCTGGTAACTTGATTTTGTTAAATGTTGAATAAAGCTGCGGCCAATAATTTCCAACCAGCTTCATGTGTCCAGCATTTCAATGTGAGTGGGAGTGGCCACACGTTTATAAGATTAGTTGCTTAAATTTGCTTCAGAATTTAGAGGTGCCTACAGAAGTGAAAGCAACTGCAAGTTGCAAACTTGAAATGTAGGAACGCGTCAAAAAACCAGGACATGTTTTTAAATTTGTCAAAAGTGTCGGGATGCTCGAATAGACCTCTGAAAACTGGGACTGTCTGGGGAAATCTGGGACGTATGGTCACCCTACTCTTGGGGGTAGTCTTAAACCTGACACTTATGCATAGTGATCCGATCGAGAGAGCGAAGGACCAGTGGCACTTCCACCGACTGCCCATTCTCAGAGCTCTGCGTAAACAGCAACAGGCCCTGGGAGAGAACCAGCCATTTCAGAGGATGTGCTATGTGAGGAAAGGACATACTGGCCATTAATCAGGAAAGCCAGCATGAGCCTATCGAGATAAGATATCAAAGTTTCAGCTTCACCGAAACACCAAAGGAAACTTAAATATTCATTTAAACACTCAGGAAGATGTAAATAATCTTCATACAGAAATAAAATATTAACTCTAATTATCACTATGAAAGATACTTGGCTTGACTGCAAACAACAAGAAAAGATTTGTTGTTCACTGTCAATAATGGTCGTGGAGTGCTAACTGTCCATTGGATACTGTAATTTCTGACTTCATTTGTAGTTTTGTCATAAAGGTTTATGGGTCATGTTATTTTGTCTTCAATGCTGAGAAAATAACGCGAGAAGAGAATGCCTAATAGGAGCCTCTGGACTTATGATAACATTTTGTAATTCTCAGGATTCTCTGTTTGTTTGAGATTGGGGCTGAGCTAAAGAGTACATCATAGCTCCTTTATCTTACACTTGGGCTGAGTTAAATCTACAATAAATCTAAATGTGAACAGCTCATCATTGTTTCTGCATGCAGACTGGCTCCTAGATGAAACCTAGGTGTCATTGCAGGGGCCTCGACGTTGGGTGTATCTGGGGAGAGCCTGTGGAGTTTGGAAGAGATTATGTAAAAGCAAGTTGGAGGATTTGGCTACTGGGGTTTTAGATTTGATGGTGTGATAAATGAAGGTGTTAGAGCCACAATATATTTATTAAGATGAGTTGTTATGTACAGTATGTTTATGAAGCATATACTATAGCAAACGTTTAGCTGCATCATGTTCGGACATGTTGGCTGGTATTATGATGTCAGGCGGATGCGTTGCGGGAAAGTAACTGCCTTACAATGGGTCACCAGTTCAGCAATCCCTATTATGATTCAACCGTACATAGAACAGTCAGAATCTTCCATTATTCAATGGGAGCTTGTGCGACGGGCCGAAAACTTTAAGTTTATAAACATAGCTGCACCGTGTGGCAGACACCTTATGGTGTCTGCCACACTATGCAGACATGTTGAGGGGGCACCAATGGCAGTATGTGGAGGGCCAAGGGGGAAGGGGGTTCTGCTAGGGCCCCCAGTGTTGCTTTCCGACAGTCTTTACATTTCAGGAATGCCAACATGGAATGGCTGTGGAAACCAACATCATAATTCCAACGGCGACAACGCCGACCTTAAAGGATTCTGGTGCCTTTCTGACTGACCAGAAATGCATCGTTTGATGGCAGCCTAAAGCGCTCAATGTCCCTATTTGTGCTTTCAGCAATCATTTTACACTTCCACCACCTGAGCTCATGAGTAGGTCTTGTTGAAGTGGTGGTCTAGTAGCAGCCTAGCAGCAGACTGTTCGCCTGGTTCTATTGCCTTTCACAAATATTGCATGTAGCACTATCTTGCATGCAATAATATTTCTTTCTACAGTCTTTGCATCTTTAGATTGCATGCTATCTCCTTTGTTTTGTATCAAACCACTCATGAAAAGTGTGAGAAAGTGGGTTATAAATTGGAGTGGATGGGAGTCCTCACCAAGTAAAAATGTCACAATAACGTACCAGGTCAAGTGAGGTCCCAATAATTTAAACCTGAGCTCAGCCCTTGGTAGCTGTAGCACAGACTAGACAGGTTTAACTGAGGAGAAATCTGTAAAGCATTTTTCAGAACAGTTAAAAAGCAGAAAACAGAACACAATAAAAATCCCACTCCAATTTATAAAAATAGAGTAAATTTCAATGAGCAAATAGACACCAAAACAACAGAGGTGCCTTGAGCCTAAAGGCTCAAGGCACCTCTTGCAGTTATCTGGTTGAGCTAGACTTGGTCCATGTAAAAAGTTATGGCCGACGCGAGCTACTGCCAGTCAGGTACAGGGCAGGTTTGTTTGATGGGCAGTTTACCTTCTGAATTGCTGGAGAAAAGTCCTCATTAACGGGTAGTTGGTAGGATGAGCTAAAAGCTGGGTCCAGAGGAGGGCTTGATGACGGCAGCCTGGTGAAGCCTGGGTCTTCGTGTGAGCCTTAGCTCCGGCAGAAAACTTGGCGTGATCGTTGATGACCTTGGTAAGCTTCGAGCAGGTGATGTCCAGCATCTATACCCAGGAAGCTCCTATCAGCTATTAGATGCTGTTAGACGTTGGCCTTAGTCTAATCCCTCTACGTTTGGACTTAGGAACGTTTATGGTATGAAATCCTCTCAGGAGGGGAAACTTGCGGGTTGACTCCATCCAGAGATTTGACATCGGCAGCTGCAGCTTTGGTTGCTGTGCTAGCCAAGGAAAGGTTCTGAAGAAGTTTCTAAGAGTCTGGTTTCAGAGTTTTTAGGGTCAGTGGAGTACACTCCAACACCAGCCATGGGTCCAGGATCTTATGGGCACCACTCAGGGGTTAGGACTCCCTGAGAAGCCACCAGCAGGGTCCATGGCAGACCCAGTTGGAGCGGGTGAGCTGGGCTCTTTGTAAATGTAGGCTTCTTGCAGCATTTGTGGCCTTGTAGCTTTACAGGAGATCAGGCCTCTGACCCTTGGAGTCCACTTCTTTGGCTTGGGTACAAGTGGGAGCAGGTCCGCCCTTTGGGGGTCTCTCTCCACAGGGGCAACAGCAGGTACAGTCTTTTTCCGGTCTTCCATAGTACAGATCAGTTCTGAAGAAGGTATACAGGGATGCCAATTTTATGCCTGGCACTAGCTTGTGGGAGACTCTTTGATCAATAGAGAAAAAGTTCCGTAGGGCAATCCTACCAACTTTGACATCATTTCCTGTGGGGTTGACCCTAAATATTCCAACAGTGCACTGGTCTGCCATAATCCTATGTGGAAAAATCTTTCTTCCCTTGTGTAGAGCTATGAGCATACCCCTCAAGTGTGTCTAGGGAAATGGCAAAATCTTCTTGCAAACCAGTTACGAAACAAATTCTCCCCCTCACATTCCCCAGTGTGATTGATACTATCCTTACTAACTGGCCAATGGAAAGGGCTCACTAGTTGTGAGTTGCATCTGACTGTGACAGGGGATGCCCCTTAGAAGTCTTGTGCTGTTGGGGGACACATCCCCCATGCCATCCTTATAGGAGGTCAGACCACTTCCCAGCAAAGGTCCATTTATTCTCATTCCTGGGAACCATTAACACCTCCTTGCAGGGGGCCAATAGGCTGGCAGGTGACAGTTGGGAATTAGGGGGCAGATGTATCAAGCCTTTTGCGACTCGCAAAGGCCAAAATTCGCAGAATTTCGGCCTTTGCGATTCGCAAATGGTCTTTTTACATGTTTTGGCATGCATCATCAATTCGCAAAATAAGAAATAGCAAAAATTTGCGATTCCTTATTTTGCCATAGCATTTAAGGAATCGCAATTTTGCGATTCCTTAAATGCTATGTTTGTAGCATTTTTGAATTGCGATTTTTGTTTAAGAATTCGCAAATTACCACCAAGTTGTAGTTGATGGTAATTTGCAAAATCTTTAAAAAATGCACAATGTAGCATTTTTTATGGTGGCATGTGACGCACACACATGCCCGTAGGGCATGTATGTGCGCCATATGCAGACACATGTACATTTCAGGGGTGCAGCAGGGTGTCTTTGAGACACCCCTGCACCCTTGAAATAATTCTCAAATTGCGATTAGCAAATTGCGAATTCGCAATTTGAGAATTACTTCACAATCATTCCGATGGGCCTCCTGGCCCATAGGAATGCATGGGAAAGTATTCCTTATTTGCGAATTCGCAAAATGCGAATTCGCAAATAAGGAAGATTGAGGAATCGCAAAAAAATTGCGATTTTTTTTAATACATTCCACTTTGCAAATTCTAAATAGCGATTCCTTAAAAATCGCTATTTAGGAATCGCAAAATGGAATCTTGATACATCTGCCCCTAAGTCTTAAAAGACATCTAGAGGTTTTAGGCATAAAAATAGTTACTAACTAAAGTCACTATTCAAAAAGAGAGAAAATGTAACTTAGCTGATCTAGTTTGTGTAACTATGAAAATGAGTATTGCAGTATTGATCTACCTAAGGCCCATTTCAAATTCGTTTTAATACATTTAATTAAGTAATCCAGTGTTTTCTATAGTGCAGCCAGCCATGTCACAGTTAAAAACAGATATGAGGGCATTCATTATTGTGAGGGCATGTAAACACATAACATACACGTGTTCTACTTTTAAATAATATGCACCTGGCCTTAGGGCTGGTAAGTCCTACTTTTAGGGTGACGCACAAGTATTAAAAAGGAGGGTTTAGGCATAGCAAAAGGTTTATTTTACAGAGTTGAATTTAATTTTTTTAAACTACCTACCCAGGCTGCAGGGACAGGCCTGGAGACATGCTTTGAATTGTCACTTTAGTGGTAGCACAATATGTGTTG
Organism: Lissotriton vulgaris; assembly: GCF_964263255.1. Lineage (NCBI taxonomy): Eukaryota > Metazoa > Chordata > Amphibia > Caudata > Salamandridae > Lissotriton > Lissotriton vulgaris. The sequence continues at coordinate 1,686,728,215 of NC_141694.1, read as the reverse complement.
CAGTCCACAAGTGACATTTAACTTATTGGCCCTGGGTACACTTTGGTACCATATACTTGGGACTTATAGGTAAGGTAAATGCCAATAAGGAGTGTAGCCAATTTTACAAGTTTGTAGGGGTCAGAACACATCAACAGGGCATTGACAGTAGTGTCCCAGTGTTCAGAGACAAAAAAAACAGTAACAAATGCTAGCAAAACAAGCATTTGCAATCAACAGGTCTCACATTTGCGAGAATTTAAGCTATTGCCATTGTAAATGACAATGCCTTTTGTTTATGTGCTTTGCAAACCAGCACGTATATAAAAAGACTTTGGAATTTTTAATGCCAATAATTCAAACTCTCGCAAATGCAAGACCACTTCAATGGTGGCTACGCCCCTTAGACGCTGCTCGCCGTATTCAGGTTACAGCGAGCCATGTCTAAAGAAAGGGGCGTGGCCACTATTAAAGTGAAAGCATGGTATGGGGCACTTTCACTGGGAAAAAAAAAGGTTTCGTAGTGCGGCTGATAAAGTAATAGCAGACCGTACTTACAAATACAATAAATAAAGAAGTGCAGCCACTATAGTTACAGCGGACCACGCTGCCCAAGTAAATAAATAAAGCAGCAGGCGATGTCAAGTCAAGTCAAGTCAAGTAATTTGTATAGCGCGCTACATACCCAGAGGGTCTCAAGGCGCTTGAGGACGGGTGGGGAATTACTTGTCGAATATCCATGTTTTAAGTTGCTTTCTGAATGTAAGGTGGTTCTGAGTGAGGCGAAGGTGAGTGGGAAGTGAGTTCCAGGTTTTAGCTGCTAGGTAGGAGAAGGATCTGGCTCCCATGGTGGTTTTGTTGATGCGAGGTACAGTTGCAAGGGCTTGGCTGGAGGATCGTAGGAGGCGGGAGGGGGTGTAGAAGGAAAGTCGTGAGTTGAGGCATTCGGGTCCAAGTTCGTAGAGTGCTTTGTGTGCGTGGGTTAAGAGGCGGAAAGTAATCCTCTTGTTAACGGGGAGCCAGTGGAGGTTTTTCAGGTGTCCAGAGATGTGGTCTTTACGCGGGATGTCTAGTATGAGTTTGGCTGAGGCGTTCTGGATGCGTTGGAGTTTTTTTGGGAGTTTTGCGGTGGTGCCGGCGTATAGGGTGTTTCCGTAGTCCAGGCGGCTCGTGATCAGGGCGTGGGTGACCGTTTTTCTGGTTTCGGTGGGGATCCAGCGAAATGTTTTTTTGAGCATGCGAAGAATATTGAAGCAAGAAGATGAGACGGCGTTGTCTTGTCTGTTCATAGAGAGTTAGGAGTCCAGGATGACACCTAAGTTCCGTGCGTGGTCCGTCGGGATGGGTGCTTTTCCAAGGGCCTCTGGCCACCAAGAGTCATCCCAGGCGGAGGGGGAGGAACCAAGGATGAGGACTTCAGTTTTGTCGGAGTTAAGTTTTAGACGGCTGTACTTCATCCACTCGGCTACTTCTTTCATTCCTTCGTGTAGGTTGGTTTTGGCGGTGTTGGGGTCTTTGGTGAGTGATAGTATCAGTTGAGTGTCATCAGCGTAGGAGATGATGTTGAGGTTATGTTGGCGTGCGATGGTCGCGAGGGGGCTCATGTATACGTTGAAGAGGGTGGGACTGAGTGAGGATCCTTGTGGCACGCCGCAAATGACTTCTGTAGCTTCTGATTTGAAAGGTGGAAGGCGGACTCTCTGGGTTCTTCCGGCGAGGAACGAGGTGATCCACTCCACTGCTTTTCCCTGGATTCCAATGTTTCTGAGGCGTTGTATTAAGGTGCTATGACAGACTGTGTCAAAGGCTGCAGAGAGGTCGAGGAGGATGAGGGCGACCGTATCTCCGTTGTCTAGCAGAGTTCGAATGTCGTCAGTTGCTGCGATGAGTGCGGTCTCAGTGCTGTGTTTGGCTCGGAAGCCGGACTGTGAGGAGTCGAGGGATTTGTTGGTTTCGAGGAAGGCGGCGAGCTGGTTGTTGACAGCTTTCTCGATGACTTTGGCCGGGAATGGAAGGAGCGAGATGGGGCGGTAGCTTTTGAGTTCGGTGGGGTCAGCTGTGGGTTTCTTCAGAAGAGCACTGAGTTCGGCATGTTTCCAACTTTCCGGGAAGGTGGCGGAGTTGAAGGAGCAGTTGATGACATCTCGGAGGTGCGGTGCTATAATGGAGTCAGCTTTGTTAAAGATGTGGTGAGGGTATGGGTCTGTGGGGGATCCTGAGTGTATGGAGTTCATTAGGTTGATGGTGTCTTCAGTGGAGATTGGGTTCCAGTCATTGAGAATGTTCAAGGGGGGTGGGGGTCCTGCAGAAGGTTGGGTGGGTTGGTTTTCGGGCCGGTTGTCGAAGCTGTTGTGGATGTCAGCAATCTTGTTGTAGAAGAATGAGGCTAGGGAGTCGCAGAGGGCTTGAGAGGGGGTGATGTCGTTGGAGTTGGCTGAGGGGTTGGTGAATTCCTTGACGATGTTGAATAATTCTTTGCTGTTGTGAGCGTTGTTGTCTAGTCGGTCCTTGAAAGCGGCTTTCTTGGCAGTCCGGATTAGTTGGTGGTGTGAACGGGTGGCGTTCTTGAAGGCGTCCTTGGTGCTGGTGTTAGAGTCTTTTTTCCAGGCTTTCTCGAGGGAGCGACAGAGTTTCTTAGACTTCTTAAGATCATCGTTGAACCAGGAGGCCTTCTTGCTGCCTAGTTTGATTTGACCTTTTTTCAAAGGTGCTAGGATGTCGGCGCTGTTGGATAGCCAATGGGTGAGGTTGGTGGCAGCTTGGTCGGCGTTAGAGGAGTGAGCAGGGGGGTTTTGAAGAAGTGATGAGGAGATCTGGTCGATGGTGATTTTGTTCCAGTTTCTTCGCAGAGTGGGTTGAGGATGGTTGTTGGTTATGGTCTTGCTGAAGGTAAAGTGAACGCAGCTGTGGTCCGTCCAAAGGAGAGCAGTGGTGTGGCTGAAGGAGACATGTTTACTGGAGGTGAAGATGGGGTTTAGTGTGTGCCCTGCGATGTGGGTGGGGGTAGTGACAAGTTGTTTAGGTCCAAGGTTGGCGAGATTGTCCAGAATGGTGGTGGTGTTGCGGTCGTTGTTCTTTTCAAGGTGAAAGTTGAGGTCTCCCAAAAGAATGTAGTCCTCGGAGGGGAGAGCGTGTGGGGTGATGAAGTCCGTTATGTCCTCACTGAATCGTGCACGAGGTCCTGGTGGTCTGTAGAGGAGGGTGCCTCTGAGTGTGGTCTTGGGGTCGATGTGGATCTGGAAGTGAAGGTGTTCAGAGTTGGCGAGATTGATGTCTGAGCTGGTTGAGATGCGGATGGATTTCTTATGGACGATGGCGATGCCTCCTCCTGTTTGGTCGGTACGGTCCTTAAGCAGGAGGCGTGCTGCGTTGTAGGAAAGCACGTCGTGGTGGAATAGGGGAAAATCATTAAAGAAAATAGTGCTCACAGACTACATAAAGCAAACCGTGTAACAACACAAGTAAAAAGTCCAGTCCTCAGGGGAGGTTACAAATGCAGACAAGGTGATACCAAGTAGGGACTAAGAAGCATATTCATGAATCAAATGCAACGATTTAGAAAGGATACTAAAAGGAGCCAATTAAAAAGATGGGCAGGGAAATGGACGGAGCTTCAATTGCCTACCAGTATACAGCATGCCTCGCAGAGCAGCGTATGCGATGCCTAGGCTCGACCTAAAAATTATTAAAACTCATCCCAAGTGTTAAACCTTAGCACCTTTTGTAACAGCATCACACTTGTTCAGAGTCAAGCAGCCTCCAACAGCATTTCCGGCCCCAGATTTGACCTTATTTAGGGAGGTCCCTGGGTGGCTGGCCAGGTGAATATGCTGACGCTTTCATAGGCAGCCGTGGGGGCTCTTATATTATTGATTAAATGTGCCCAAAGCTTTCCACCCCAAAATGAGCCTGGATGCAGAATAATTAATCATTGGATTGGGTGAATATTTCACCTGTGGACATCTTGAAAGAGAAAATGCCTTTTCCCAGTCTCTGTGATCAGTTACACACATCACAGCCCCGTATGACATTTCACTTTTGGATTTCACTCGAGAATAAAGGTCAAGGCAATGGTTGTATATCCACAGCCTCAATAAGGAATATACACTTTAAAGTATCAGATGTCCCGAGCAGCGTCTCTGTATATTGTCATACTGTAAATAAAATGTCATGTTACACATGATATTATCAAGCAATGATAGCGATTTCTCAAAAACTTTCCTCAATCATGGACATATTGTGCTCTGTTTGAGGGTCAGCAATGTTAATACCGAACAACCTCACTGATGCTGTTGGTAAAAAAAGACAAACAACACTGCAAGCAGGCAGGAGCTCGAAAGTGGCTCGTAATCTCAACAGGTTGACATACATTCAGCAAAAAATTTGCAATATATAATTCATGGTGCTCTAGGGAACAACACACACGCAGAACAGCTCACAGTACGGCTTTTAGACTAAAAAAGACGTCACAAATGCACCACCATCAGCAAAAGAGAAGCTGGCAGTCTCAGCGCTCACTTGACAGTCGTACACAATCCTAATCAAATGACATGCAACCACAACCACACACAACCACACACACAGCCACACACACACATGCACACAACCACACATACACACAACTGCACACAACCACACAATCACAACCACAAACACAACCACACACAACCACACACACACAACCACACACACACACACATCCAGATCCACACACACACCCAGATCCACCCACACAACCACAACCCAAACACACAATGACACACACACAACCACACACACAACCACACCCACACAACCACAACCAACCACAACCACACACAACCCCACACACAACCACACACACACAACTATACACACACAACCACACGCACACAACCATACACACAAACAACCACACACACACACAGCCACACACAACCACACATGCACACAACCACACACACAACCACACACACTAACACACACACTAACACAACCACACACAACCACACACAAACACCCACAACCACCCACACACAACCACACACACATCCACACACACCCACACACACATACCCACACACACACCAAACACACAACCACACACACAACCACACCCACAACCACACACAACCACACACACATAACCAAACACACACAACCGCGCAGACACACACAGCCACACACACACACACACACAACTACAACCACTCAAACACACACAACCACACACAAACACACTCACAACCACACACACAGCCACACACACACAATCACACACACACACAACCACACACACACAATCACACACACACAACCACACATACAACCACACACAACCACAACCACACACAACCACAACCACACACAACCAGACACACACACAACCCCACACACACAACCACACCCACACACAACACACACCCACACAACCACACACAGCCACACACAACCACACACAGACAACCACACACACACTCACACCACCACAACCACACACACAACCACACACAACCACACACAATCCATGCCCAACCACACAGAGACACACACAACTACACACACACAGCCACACACACAGCCACACACACATCCACAACCCTACACACAACCACACACAGAACCTCACAACCACACACACAACCACACACACAACCATACACATAACAACACACACACACAATCACAACCACACACACAACCACACCAACACACACAACCACACACACAACCACACACACACAACCACAACCACACACACAACCACAACCACAAAGCCACAACCACACACACACAACCACACACACTCACACACAACCACACACACACAACCACACCCACAACCACACACACAACCACACACACAACCACACACAAACAACCACACACACACACATCCACACACACAACCACACACACACACACAACCACACACACACACATCCACACACAACCACACACACAACCACATACACAACCACAACCACACACACAACCACAACCACACACAACCACACACACACATCCACACACACAACCACACGCACAACCACACACAACCACACCCACACACACCCACAACCACACGCACAACCACACACAGCCACACACAACCACACACACACAAAACCACACCCACCCACAACCACCCACACACAACCACACTCACACCCACCCACACCCATAACCAAACCCACACCCACAACCACACCCTCAACCATAACCACAACCACAACCCCACCCACCACCACCCACAACCACACACTCAACCACACACACAAACACACACACAACCGCACACAACCACATACACAACCACACACACACACACACAACCACACACATACACAACTGCAACCACACACACAACCACAACCACACACATAACCACACACACAACCACACACACACATCCACACACACAACCACACACACAACCACACACAACCACACCCACACACACCCACAGCCACACACACAACCACACACAGCCACACACACACAACCACACACACACAAAACCACACCCACCCACAACCACCCACACACAACCACACTCACACCCACCCACACCCATAACCAAACCCACACCCACAACCACACCCTCAACCACAACCACAACCACAACCACACCCACCACCACACCCACAACCACAACCACACACTCAACCACACACACAACCACACACACAACCGCACACAACCACATACACAACCGCACACAAACACACATAAACAACCACACACATACACAACCGCAACCACACACACAACCACAACCACACACACAAATGCAAAAAAGTTTCCTGAAAAATTGACTCTTTTAAAAATTCTGATTCCACCAGAATCCGAGTCCTCCACAACACACTGTTTTTTTGGCTGTCAGCTGTGAAAAGGAGACCAATATTGCCCCCATTTTTATTATTCTGTATCCTCGGTTCAATTCTGGGGGACTTTTTGAACTTGTCTCTAGTTCATTGCGAATCTTACCGTTAATAATTCAAATTGTGTTAGCTTTGCCTTATTTGCAATGCAAACTTTATCTCAATAAGTTGCTGCAACAAGCTGCAAGTCCGCTACGGAAGCCCATTCATTTGCTAATTATTTTCCACATAAGGTCGCAAGACCATAAAGTGGAGTATTCAGTATTTTGAATAGTTTCTTGTTTTAAGATGTTACTCTCTCCTGCGCACCCCACTCCTGTTCTAAGGTTACGAGTGACCTGGGACCCGCCTTTCAGAGGTTTTTGCATCCACCCAAGTCTGGCCTGGCACTGGTGCGTCCCAGCCTGGCACACATCGGGTGATGATCTCCTCACCTCCTTCTAGACCCCAGCTTACTACTGTTTGCAGTGTGTCATTCAACCCTCACCTCCCTGGCACTCACCCTTCATCCCTCAGGCATGGCAGTCACTCCTCGCACCTGGCACTCACCCTTCTCCCTCTCTGGCACTCAGCATTGACTCTGCATGATACTCAACTGTCACCTCCCTGACACTCACCCATGTACCCTCTGGCATTCAGTACTCACCTCGTTGGCACTCACCCTTCACTTCCATGGCACGAGCCCTTCATCCCCCTGGCTTTGCAGCTACCCTCCACCCCTTGCACTCACCCTTTCCCTCCCTGGCACTCACCCTTGACCCTCCTGACTCTTACGTCTCATCTCCCTGGCACTCACTCCTCACAGCCCTCCCACTCACCCTTGACCCTCCTGGCACAAGCCCGTATTCCCCCAAGAACAAAAAATAACAAACATTGGCATAGCCAATAGGTCTCGCCTTTGGAACCTTATCAGTGTTTATCCACGCAACAGTTGATGTTGTTGCACCAAGGCTATTGTGCTGCATAACTAAATACTTAAAAGGGCCCAAAAGCGAGACCTATTGGCTATGCCAATGCTTGTTTTATTGGCAATCAGCAATGGACACAGTTTACAGACTTCAATAGGTCATTTACAATTGTGTTATATTCCATTTTAATTAGTAGTGTGTCCAACATTCAATTTTTTTCTAGTTACGATGAACATCCCTCCCAGAGGTCTAACACCTCGAAACATCCCTCCCACTCACCCCAACTTGTACTAGTGACTTCTTCCCATCCTCCCTCCTCCCCCTTGCTGCCCTTCTCATCCAGTCTAATATCAAGCTCAACTGGGTGCTGTGGTGCCCGAGCTGTAGGACATGAACACATATAGGGCCATCAAACACTAACACAGTTAACCAATGAAATAGTGTAGCAGTAGTGGAATGTTCAAGGGAGGTATACATTGTCCTTAATGGTCTGTGTAAATGCTTAGAGCATCAAATCCCAATCCTGATCAATGGGATGCTTACGTGAGCCTGCTCTTTCTTCCCAGTGTAAGTGGGTGCCCTTGGTAACCGAGCTGGGGATGGTTGTCTGGGCCCAAGTCTATATCGTCATCGGTGGGGTAGGGTTCTTCCATCTCATCATAATGTGGAGCTTTAACAACAACAGGGACACTTGTAAGAATTTAGTTGAAACTTTATCTGAATGTGTGAGGGACAAAAAGCCCACTAGCAGTTCTAAAGAATTGTTCAAAAAGATCCATGAAACTTGGTGAAGCAGGTCAAAGACTCTGGTTCAATAACTCATCAAGGACCAACAAAATATGAAGTAGGTCCACGTCAGGAGATTGGCACCAAGGGCAAAGTGAGGAAGTCTCCTGGCAAATCTTTGAGATGCTACAAGGGCTAAGGTTTGCACTGTTTAACATCATGAACTGAATATACTGAAGGCGTGAGCTACACAATATCTTATATGGGTATGACAAAATGTGCTCCCATTCCGAATAGTCTAATGGGTGGCCTAATCCGAATAGTCTAATTGCTTTCCCCATTCCCTCAAAGGGACCCTCTGGTATGATCCCAGTGCTAGAGATTTGCTGGTTTATGCCAGTGGACTAAATGTGTACTGTCTCCTAATGTGTAAAGCGCTTGAATTACTGCATTGGCAGTGGGTTCCGAGTCTTGAACCAGGAACGTAGCACCCACTGAATGTTTAATTTAGGCATAAGTGAGGAAGTGGCCAAGGGGATCATAAAGTCTATCCTGAGTGGATCGAATGGTAGTAGTTTACCGGCCGAAAATAAATCAGAAAGTAACAATACCTCGTACAGCCCAAACTTCTATATGGGTGTGGGTGATAGCATCTTTGAGAGCTATTTATCCCATGACGGAGATCACAGGTGCATAAAGGGGTCTATGTTTGCGGTCTATGTTTGGGAAGTGCTTGGGAGCTTTGGAGGCAATATAATGCAGTGAAAAGCAGCCAAGTGAAACTAGGAAGGGGAGCCTTCAATAAAAGAATAAAAGAATCATGGAGCTCATCAGACCTTGGTTCCATTCCCCTTTGGGGAGGCCTGTCTCAGAGTGGGAATGACTCACCAGCCAGCGATCCTTCCCCTGAAGCTGGTCCGCAAAATAATATATATATATTTTAAATACGTTTTTATTTTTTAAAACCAACAACAAAGGAAAGCAATACGTTCTAGCGCACCATACGCTATTATTTTCGGATACATATAAATGGTGCATATGATCACAGTAGGTAGTGCAAATTATATCTTAGCGCAACTAAACACACAGTTGATGTAGGAGGGTACCTTCAGGGCACATGCATACATCCCTGAAGCGATTCGGGTATAGCTATCAGTCGAGCCAAGAGTAGGACGGGGACTCTGTGTCCTGACAGCACTGCAGAGGGCACCATCCCTATCTCTCACGGCAACCCTGGTCTCACCGACTATGACGACCGCTGCCACTGAGCCGATGCTTGTACCGTGACCTTAGGCACCTCACTCCGCACTGCTTCACTTCACTTTGCCATCCTGGTCTCACAGACGCCGTTGCTACTTCTGACAACCGAGACCACATCGTGGCTGGGGGCACCGCTCATTAGTTTCACAACGCACCGCCTCATCCCACACAGCCATCTGGGCCAACCGACTCAAGCTCCTGCTAACCGTCTCTGTCACTTGCACCACAAGCTGCCAGCACCGCATCAAGCACCGCCTCGTCCTGCACGCAAACCTTGATCTCACCAACACCGTCTGGACGATCGTCACTAAGCAACTGCCTGCTCTTCATCATGAGGGCACCGCACCCTGCACTGCTTCCATTTTGCAGTGCAAAGCAACAGTTGCCATGACCGGTTCTCACCAATGTGCCTGCCCCACATCAAGAAAGGTACTGTTCATGAGTCTGTTCCATGTTTTTGCTGGCCCGTACCGACATGGTCGGCTGAAACTGTTAGACTCTATTGTTTTCAGCATCGCTGTAGCCTCAGACAGAGCTACCGACTCATAAGAACTGTGTTTTTGAGATATTTCTGCAATTTTGAGGATATCTTGCAAAGTATATATTTGTAAGTGCTGTCTGTTGGATTCTTATCGTTTTGGTCCTATTTTGGATATATAAAAATTTATATTTTTCCAAACTGGTGTAGTGTCCTTTTGTAGTAGTTTCACTGTATTACTGTTGGTTATGTGCAAATCCCTTACACACTGCCTCTGAGATAAACCTGACTGCTCATGCCAAGCTACCAAGGGGTTATTTTAGGAGTGTAACTCCCTTATCCTGACTAGAATGAAGGGTCCATACTTGGACAAAGGTGCAAATCATTGCCAACTAGAGACCCCCATTACTAACAGCGTGGGTGCGCTATAATTGTATATAAGGCTATTCTACCCATGACAGACAAGGGCAGCCAGATGGTGAATTGCTCCTACAGCAGATGTGCTCTACCCAGATTACTATCCTGCAGGTCCTTTGGTGAGTGGTATACATTAATCACAAGGTAACTAAATGTGACCGATTCTCTACAAAGTCCAGAGTCCAGCTTGGGAAGGGGTTGGAGGGCTTCACGGGGTAAAAGAGAGGAGATGCAGTATTTGGATCAGTTATCTTTAAGTCCAGATATATCTTTAAAGTCAGCCAAGAGGCAAGCTATGGGAGCAAGGTCTAGCTGGGCATCCCAAACAGAAAGAAGGATATCGTCTGCAATCAGTGGCACTGTGTGGAGAACGATTCTAAGTGGTATATCCTAGTCCACGCCCGGTTGCCTCAATTTGTCAGTGGATCCATTGTGATCACAAAAAGCAATGGTGAGAGAGGACATCTCTGATGAGGGCCTCTACCTATTGTGAAGGAGCGCAAGATGGACTGCCTGTCTTAACATTAGTAGTTTGGGCCATATATATGAGATGTATCCATTTTGACCAGTGAGGGCCAGAGCCCATCCACCCCAGGACCTCCTGCATATAGTCCCAGTGGAGAGAGTCAAATGCTCCCTACAGATCTAAAGCAATGCACGCAACCTATGGGAAGTTGTCAGAGGAACTAGCCATTGCATCCCAAATTCTTATCTGGTTATGTGAGGTATTATGACCTTGAATGAAGTCCGATTGGTCGAAGTGTATCAAGAGACGGAGATTTGGAAGCAATTGATTAACTAATAAATTAGTAATAATCTTAAAATCACCATTGAGGATTGATAGTGGACAGTGGGAAGACATTTCCTTTTAAAAAAAAAAGTTTTTATTCATATTTTAATATTTACATTCCCCCCCCTCCCCCTTGAAGACCAAGGTCATGAAACAAAAAATGGGTTAAACCACCTGAAATATAACTAAGTAAAAGAAAACAAATTTCCAGAGCAACTTGACTCATACATAAGCTATGGAGATTGACGCCTAGAAAAAGAAGGGTTATAGAAGCATACAAGATCGCATTCATGTAAAAAAGACATAAGACAAAAAAGCTAGGCTCAGAATCACAGTCCCACTTTCTCCTTTGGCAAACCCCCTTTGACATATTAACCTTAAGCGTGAGTTTGTATCCACTGTAACAGAGGTTCCCATGTCAGCATACCTCTTTGTTTTTTCTTAATCCCTTTATTTTTATATATGGCCACCTCCACACTACAAATTGCCAGTAATCTAACCCTCCATTGTGTTAAGGATGGCGGCTGGGGGTCCAGCCAAGCGGAGGCTATACACAGTCTGAGTGCAGCCATAGCTACAAAGATCAACCCCTGTTGGTTTATAGGCCGCTCGGTTCCAGCCACTCCTAGCATTATTTCTTCAGTGGAGATAGTCATTTCTACATGCAATATGTCAGGTATAAATTTAGAAACCTCTATCCTAATATTTGTAAGTCCTGAGCACGAGGCGAACATATGAATATCGTTAGCTGCAACCAATGAGCAGCGTTGACAAGCAGTACCTAGACCGCTGGCCCATTTGGCCATTTTATACGGTGTGTAGTATAGAGCAAAAAATGTTTTATAGAATTGCGCCTGCAATTTTATTGACATTAGCCATATTTGTGTGAGCTCTAGCGCACGAGCAGGCGTTCCTTGCTGCACCACTAGGTTAGACTGCCACCTATTGAAATGTTTGTCTAGATCATCAGGAATAGAGCTATTATTAAACTCCTTGTAAATTTCCCCAATTTTAGTGGTCGTTTCCATATATAAATTATCTATTGCTGCATTATTTTGAAATTTGCCTCGCCCCCCCATTTTCCTTGACAAGAAATCCCTAATCTGTAGGTATTTAAAGAAATCCCTATTGCTGATATTATAGTCGTTACGAAGCTCTGAGAAGCTTTTCATCCGATTTGCAGTAAAGAAACAGCCTAGTTGGGTAATCCCTGCCCCGACCCACCTGGACATGCAACCATCTAGAAAAATCTCTGGAAGATCGGAGTTGCCGTTAACAGGGGTATAGGAAGTGAAACGTCCCAGCCCTAGGAGTTTGCGGATATTGATCCAAACTTTCCAGCTACTCGAGATAGTCTTGAGTTTAGTTTTGTTAAAAAAATTATCATTAATATGTCGCCATAAACACCCTTTACTTCTATCCCCTAGAATCATCTCCTGTGGGGTAGGGATTAAAAGATTGCGGGAGTCACTGGCTATCAGATTCGCACAATATTTAGCAACCGTGGCCCAATAGTAAATCCTGAATTTTGGCATAGCTAACCCCCCTCTTTCTTTCGGTAGCATAATCCATTTGAGTGCCCTTCGAGGTTTCTTAAATCCCCAGATAAATCTAGAAAACAGAGATTCAATATTTTTAAAGTAATACGGGGAAAACTCAAGACAAATTGTTATTTTAAAAAAATATAAAAATCTAGGTAAGAACAACATTTTAATCATATTACATCTACCACCGATAGTCAAATGTAAATTATACAATCTGATCAGATCTTTTCTTGTGCTCCCTATTAGTGGGTCGAGATTTATCTGTACAATTTTGTCTACCTGGGCGCATATACTGACGCCGAGATAAACAGCATGCTCCACTACTCTAACAACCTGCATCTCTACTTTGTTATTGATAACAACCTGATTTTTTCTTGTATTCAGTTTATATCCCGAGGTGTTGCCAAATCGTACTGCTTCCTCCTCGACAATCTTAATAGCCTCCTTGGGGTTGGTGGTAACTAGAGCTATATCGTCTGCGTAAGCAAGGACTTTTTTTTATTGATCCTAATAGGTGACACACGAGGATGACTTTCAAGTTTGCGGATAAATTGATCGATGTATATCGCAAATAAGAGAGGCGAACATGGACACCCTTGTCTAGTTCCCCTCGTGATCTTAAAGCTCTCGGACATACTCCCATTTATCACGACGCTCGCGCTTGGGTTGACATAAAGTCCTTGGATAGCCTTAATAAATCCCTTTGTAATTCCGCGGTTTGACATAGCTGCCCATAAAAACTTCCAGGAGACCCTATCGAACACCCTTTCAGCATCCAGCAGAATAAAGGCCAAAGTGTCTCCTGTAGCTTCAGCATAGTCAAACAGGGAGATCACTCTCTGTTAGATATGGGCGAATTTTGCGAATCTCGAGTTCGCGGATTTTGCGGATTTGCGAACTCGCAATCCGCAAAATCCGCGAATTCTCGCAAATTTGTGGATTTTTTTTTTATGTTCGCACGGGTTTCTGCAAGTTCGCGAGGGTTTTGTACAATTTCGCAAATTGCGAAATTGTACAAAATGCGTGCGAACTTGCAGCAACCCGTGCGAACACAATTATATGAAGAGAAAGAAGCTCCTGGTCAAAGGAACAGCACGGGGATTGCGCTCATGAAAGTCAAGGATGCAAAGGCCTCTACCCAGCATCACAGCTGATTTTCCACAGTAGATTTGGGAAGAGGCACACCTGTCCCGCCTCGAAGACGCTCATGATTGTTTTTGGGCTAATGAATGAGTCACAGATTTTGAGCATCAACTAGTTCGAGCGACCTTGCAAAGGCCGCCCTCTACCAAGCATCACAGCTGATTTTCCACAGTAGATTTGGGAAGAGGCACACCTGTCCCGCCTCGAAGACGCTCATGATTGTTTTTGGGCTAATGAATGAGTCACTGATTTTGAGCATCAACTAGTTCGAGCGACCATGCAAAGGCCGCCCTCTACCCAGCATCACAGCTGATTTTCCACAGTAGATTTGGGAAGAGGCACACCTGTCCCGCCTCGAAGACGCTCATGATTGTTTTTGGGCTAATGAATGAGTCACTGATTTTGAGCATCAACTAGTTCGAGCGACCATGTGTGTGTTACTATGCAATCGCCCCGAAGGGCGCAGGGGTCCCTTGAGTGAGCTGTCCATCATAGTGGGTGAATGGCGGGAAGACGGTGCAAACCGCGAGTGTGTGGGCTGGGCCAAACGGGCAGGGCTACCATGTGAGTTCACACATGCTTCTAGTGTGTATAAAAGGTCAGAGAAAGATCAGTTCAGCAGATGAAGAGAAATAAGCTCCTGGTCACAGAAACAGCACGGGTATTGCGCTCGTGAAAGTCACGGATGCAAAAGCCTCTATCCAGCATCACAGCTGATTTTCCACTGTAGATTTGTGAAGAAGGCACACCTGCCTCGACGACGCTCACGATTGTTTTTGGGCTGATGAATGAGTCACAGGAAGGGCATGGTAAATATTTTAGGATGGCGCTGGCAAGCTGCCCGCGCCATCCTAAAATACTTACTAAATTAGCTTCAACAGGAAGCTCTAATAGATAAAATCGAGCACCTGCTCGATTTTATCTATTAGAGCTTCCTGTTGAAGCTAACTTAGTAACTATTTTAGGATGGCGCTGGCAGCTTGCCGGCGCCATCCTAAAATAGTTACAACAGGCCAGGCTTCAACTTTTGCCCCCGGAAAAATCCGCCGCTCGCGGATTAGCGAATTCTCTGTAAATTTGCGGGAGTTCGCGGATCGGGAATTTACCGAAAATTCGCAAAATCCGCGAGCGGAACGGATTTTCCGCTCATACTTACTCTCTGTATGCGATCTGTTGTCGATCTGCCGGGAATAAATCCATGTTGTCGAGCTGACACCATTTTATGGATTATAGGTGCCAATCGCCCTGTAAGGAGTATGGAGTAAATCTTTAAGTCTCCATTAATCAATGTTATCGGTCGGTACGAGCCCATGTCTAATGGATTTTTATTCTTCTTTAGGAAGATCATAATCTTTGCCAATGACCAAGACGGAGGTGGGTTCCCTTCCTGAAGTATGGATTTGAGGAGCTGTAGCATGATAGTTTTCAGTTGTTCTGCGAATTCAACAAAAAACTCTGTAGGAATCCCATCTACACCTGCAGCTTTACCAGTAGTCTAAGATTTCATGGATAGTAATATTTCGTCCCAGCTAAAGGGAGAGTCCAATCCATCCTTATCCTCTTGTTCCAGGCGTTCACCCAAGTCTTCACCTAAATAATCTCTCGGATCCTCTTGCTCTCTTGGTGGTTCCTCATACAATTCTAAATAAAACCTTTGAAAAGCAGCTCTAATTTCGTGTTCTTCTAATCTCAGCACGCCACTGCTATCATTAATAGCTTTGATCATATTTCCAGTCATCTCCTCTCTTGTACGTACTGCCAGCTGGTGCCCCACTTGTTCCCTAAGTTCATAAGCTTTTTCTTTGTAGATCGTTGCTTTAGTTATGGCTTTTTCCGTAAAGATCTCGGATATCCTATTTCTAGCGATTGCAATCGCGTTAAATCCTCAGTTCCCTGACCTGTTTGTACAGCAACAATCAGATCTGCCTCCGCTTTATTCAAGTTCTGATGTAAGGATGCAAGCTGTTGTGTGCCTTTTCTATTGTTACAAACTGAAAATTGCAATGTCTCCCCTCTAATACCAGCCTTCATTGTGTCCCATACTACCTCAACAGGAGCACTACCCATGTTTATTTCTAAAAAGGATGGAAGCCACTCTCTCATATGGCTGCAGTATTCCTGAAGAAGACATTTCTATTTGGGTCCTAATGGGGTGTGAGCATGGTGGAAAGGATCATTTCATTTAAGGAGTCTGGAAGGTACCCCACTCTAAAATGGTAGTATAAGGTTGAAGCAGCTAGGGAGAAAGGTGTGTAGAATTCTGATGGAATTCCATCCGCTCCTGGAGCCCCCCCTGGGGCAGATCATGTAAGACCACTTTAAGCTCTTGTAGCAATGGTGGAAGATCAAGATCTTGCTTAGCTGTAGCAGATAGCCGAGGTAATGAGAGTGGGCTTAGTAAGGCAGCCAGCTCTCAAGTTGTGGAAGCTGCTGGAAGACACAAAATGCATCATTAATGTATCATTAATGGCTGACTGTGTTGTCAGTGTTTTGCCAGAGGCGAGCTCCAATTGGAATGGGACTGAGTTTGAAGTCTTTAGCTTTGCAAGATGTGCCAAGAGCAAACCCGCTCTGTTATCTTCATTGTGAGTCTTACCTTGATAGGTAGCATAATCAAAACAACTTAACTTTTCTAGGTTGACAAAGAGGGAGTGTTAAACCAAGTAAACTTTAATCACATTGTTCAGGTTGGTCTGTAGAAACTGCTCGGAAGACTGCTGTGAGGTCTCTAGTTGAGTAAGCTCCCTGCCAACACCCTCTGTACCCCATCACAGTTTAATGCAAAACCCATGAGTAACACCTTTAAAGGTTTCCCACTCCGCCAAAGAAGACGAGGCAGTACCCTCATTATCAGCAAAATAGGAATCAATATAGTCATGTAGGGATTGACTAAACACTGTATCGTCAAGTATTGATGCTCTGCAGACGCCAGGTCAAATCGGCGTGAGCCACCGTTCCCAACCCATTTCAACCTTATGAGCGTTATGGTCCGACCACGTTCTGCTTCAGTAAGAAGCAGTCACAACTCATCGGTGGACGTCTGGGGTGCGCACGCACCTATCTTTTCTAGAATCTCTGTGGTGAATAGGAGAGTAAAGTAGTAGTCCCTCAGCAGCGGGAATTATAAGGGCCAAATATCCTCTAGCTGTTATCCTTTAAGCCAAGCTGGGAACGCTCTTGATGCAGCGATGGCCGAGTATTGTGGGAGTGGGGGCATAAAGCAATCTAGAGATGTATCCAGCACACAGGTAAAGTCTCCCCCAGTGCCCAATGGATCACAACCCAGTCATGCAGCAGTCAAACAAAGTGACTCAAAAGCTAGCCTGAGCTACATGGGGAGCAGAAAGATCCCGGTACCAGGGATGAACCATCCAGGCGGCCACGAAGCAACACATAATGACCATCTACATCAACCTAGGTAACTTCAACTTCAAATGGGACTCGCCATGATCCAGATTACCAGCCTCCTGGCATAAGAAGAGAAATTAATAGCAAATATCTGACCCCGCCATGTGTTGTAGAGTTTAGAAACCCATGGACTCAGAAGGTGAATATCTTCTCATCAGCTACATGTACCTTCCAAAGTACCAAGGTGGAATTAATTTCATAACAGTAATGGGGGGAATACATCCCTCTGATGTTCCACGTCACCAATGTATACTGACTCACAACTGGTACAACTGAAAAAACCTTTGGACAGCGTCATGAATACTTATTAGGCATAGAGGCGGTCATACCGGGTGAAGAAGTTAGACCCTACAGAGTGGCTCTGGTGCCCAAATTGTGGAAACAGTGTACATGGAACGAACCCCCCAAAAGAATTCCCCAACAACAAAACTGAGGCCCAACATAGGACCCCACAAAGGTTAGTTCCTCGGCTAGAGGTATGCAGGGGAGCATAGTAGAGAGGGTGAGGCCTGGCAGCTAAGAAGCCAGCAGGCCTGCACAATAGCCAAAGTAAAGAGTAGCGAGAACAAAATGCTCACATGCGTAACAGGAAGGACCAGGTCCTGGGCCCGAGAGTCAAAGCTTTCCTCTGTGCTCCATGAGGGGGGCGTCTTCACCCATCCTGTAATGATGTCCAGATATCGAACCCAAGAGATCGGGGGTGCAAACTCTTAATTCCAGGAAGGTCTCTGAGGAAGTCGTAGTTAAGGGGGCGTAAGCAAAATCAGTCTCTGTTTACGCTGTGATCACCGGATTGTCTACTGTGACCAGCTAGGCCACCCTCAAAGAAGCATTGTCACAGGAGACAATGGAACCTTCTGTTGATAGCTAGGTTGTAGTGGATAAGTCCTGTAATGATGCCAGCACCTCCACTGCATGTTGCGTCTCCCACCGCAGCTTGGCCATGCCTCTTCACTAATGGCCACACCTAAGTTCTACTAATTTAATCCACCACAGACTCACAGCAGAAAAGGCATGGCTTAGTCTCCTTGAGAGCACAAGAGTAATCCCAGTATCCACCAGTAACTCATAGCCACTGGATTAACCACTTACCTTGGGTTCTAGAGCAGAGTGCCGCCTGGCATAGACCACTTCAGCTCCACGTCAGGGGTAGGAAGCACTATAAAAATGTAATTACTATACAATATAATTAAAGGGGTACTAAAATTTGAATTAGGCCAGTGAACAAGGCTTTGCTATACACGTGTGTACAACCTGAAGCAAATCAACAGAATGCCTTATAACATACTTAAATTGTATAAACATTTACGTGGTCCTAAGATAGTAAGCAAACACAATAATATACAACTTTTCACAAACCCCACAACTGAAGGAGGCATCAAGGAGGAATGCATGCCACGCCATGCCTTTGTTAGTTGTAAAGGATGTCTTTGAAGACGAGGGAAAACACAGATCGCCAATGAGGTGGAAAGTCACAAGATGCCATGTCCAGATGCCAGGGATGCTGGGGAGGCAGTCCTTGCACAATGATGGACAGTATGTGGGAAAGGGCAGACCAAGAACAAGGTTTTGGACAAGTAAGAGATGGCAAGGGAGCAGATGGGAACAATGTCGGTGAAGTGACCCGGAGCAAGTGCGTGAAGAGCATTCCAAACGGAGGCCATTTTGAATAACCCAACATAGCCATTTGCTGCTGCGGATAACGCAGTCACGCACCTCAGTGCATAGACGATTAAGACAGCCTTGAGCACCGCGGATATCCTGGAGGTTGTAAAACATGATTGGCTCTCGGTGCACATGGAGATTTCAGAGTAAATGGAAAGGGCATTCAAATGCGCAGTCCCTCGCGTGCCTTTTTTTCACTTTGCTCTCGCGATTCAATCATATGTTTTATTCCTTTAAAGAAGGCCCCCTTCTAATGTTTTATGGCTGTATATGTAGCTAATTGTTCTGTGTCCTTTTCAACATTTTCAAAACCGAACCTCATTTTAGCTCGCAACAGGGAGGTCTCATTCTACTACTGTATAGAAATTCAAAAAGAGAGGACCACAGAAAAATATGTTCCGAGGAATGAAAGACTGTGAAAAGTTGAACAGTTAACAGGGAGGGGGCAGTCTTTTTTTCAAACAATTCAATTGTGATTCTTACTATAAGCTATTCAAAAAACAGCCTTGACAGTTCAGTAAAAGCATACAGCGTATTTTATGGCACTTCTTTATGAGGGAGATCACATTGATGAACTTTGTGTAAATCATTTAAAAAAAAAAAGATTTTTTATAAATGTATTTGTAACTCAACTCCACTCAACGAATCTAACTTGACTGATGCATGAGCCTGTCACTTCTGCTCATCCCTTGCCACCAGTCTCTCTATTGATGTTATACCACTAATATAACTTTCATTTTCTTGTGCCTCACGTTCAAGTGTTTTGATTTTTCTTTAATGTGGGCTTTCGATCCTGCTCTTAAAATTCCTTGGAGATTCTGTAAACTTTTTTTAACTAGATGCAGTGATCCAAGAATCAGGTCACAGGCAACATCTCAACTTTCTTTAGCGTGTTTGAGGAAAGTGAACCATGCAGTACCCAATTTGTAAAATAATCGGTGCCCGTGCCCAAAGCGCGGCTCAGACGCCAATCTGGCGCTATGAAATGTCAGTGCAGTGAAGACCAAAGCTGGTAGCATTGAATCCACCTCAGGCCTCCTTAATCCACTACCCTACACTCCCTACCCCTTTAGTTTACTCTTGTGGGTTCCTGCTTTGTCCCTTTAGACACATTTTCTGTTTTTCTTCATCCTTCTTTCTAGTTTGTGTGTTTTCCCTCGCTTGCTTTTGAGACAAGTCTGATTCGGAAAAATAAGTGCCCAAAAATGAATGCCAGTGGCCCCCACGGTAACCACTGGCTCAAATGTAGCATTGGCACAACGTGACAGTCATTTATTTTGTAGCATGTAAAGGGTTATCACAGGGCCGGCCTTAGGCATGTGCAAGCTGTGCACCTGCACAGGGCCGCCGAACCCCCAGGGGCCGACACGCCAATATATATCCTTAATATAATAATCCTCTGAGGATGGATACATATTTGCGTGGCGGCCCCAGTGGCAGGGATTTGGTGGCCTCCGGCTCTGTTCCACTTCCAAACACCTTGATCCCCTTCCTGAGCTCCGGGGGGCTCCGCCCAACCCAGACCCCCTCTTCCGGGGCCCCCTACCTATGCTCCCTGCCCAGGGCCGCCATGAGCCTAGAGCCGCCCCTGGTTATCATAACACTGCACAGTGACCTGGTTGATCCTGCCCATAGCATATGTTTGTGCCAAAGATTATGCCATTCATGTGCAAGTATATACAGACGGTACAGTGAAAATGCAAATGGCTCATTAAATCAGGTATAATTTCTTTTATCGCTCCATCTGTTACATTTAAAACTGGTAATTCTAGAGCTGATACATGCTGATGAGAGCTGACCTCCCAGCAAGCATGCATTTATTTTTCTTATAAACTTTATTTTCCAGTTTTCCAATATAGAAACATTATACAAATGTAGTCGTTCACCAATACGTCAGCGTACATTGTCAAACCATAGCCATATCAATGATTATCACCGTTAGCACTCCACAAGACAATTACCAGGCGGTAAGAGACTGTTCCATTTACAGTATGGTGTGTAAAAAAAACAAAGGGAACAAGAGAAGAATCCCCGTTAATAACCCCATCTCCAGTAATGGGCATCTGTGTACATGGTCCGTGTGTGTTGAATATTCATGCATAATAATGTCGCATAATATCAATAATACAACAGAGCAGTGTCATTTGCAGAACAGAACTACCCCACACCTTCCGGGACCATGCCCTGCTCCACTAGCACACCTCAGTCCGTGCGTAGCGTCTCAATGTATGACCGGTATGGGCCCCATATATCTTTGGGGTGGGATGAGCTGGGCATAACACTTGCGTATACTTCACTATTGACATTACAATATGCTAGGCTATGAAGCCAGCTCTGGACTATCAAGGCTGATTTCCACCCCCAAAGAATGGCCACTTCTCGTTTCACCAATAGTAGGCTTATTGATGCAAACCGCAGGATCTTTTTAGGAAAGTTTACCATATAACCCAGATGGGAGTCAGAGAGAGATTGGTCATTTTCCCTAGCGTGTAATGAATGCGTTCCCAATAGTCTTGCAGTTTCGGGGACGTCCAGGTGAGATGTGCAAAATCGGCCTGAGGGACAGAGCATTTACAACAGTTGTGTGGTTTGAAGGGGTCGATCTTGTGTGCTAATGCTGGGCTGAAATATGTGAAGCGTAAGAATTTAAAGTGCAGGAGTTTGTGTTGGCTATTCAGCGAGATGTCATGTGTAATCGCGCAGCATGTGGCACATTGCTCATCCGTAATTGCTGTTCCCAGGTCTACCTCCCGTGCCATGCGGATTTTGCCATCATTAACCGATTTCAGTGCCCCACATGCCTTCTTAGAGCTTGGAAATAAGACACATGTTGTCTACATTTTCAATCACCAAAGTTAGGAGTTTTTCTTAAGTTTGTCTTAAGACAAAACTTAAGACAGACTTAAGATAGACTTAAGACAGGCTTAAGACAGACTTAAGACAAACTTAAGACAAAATCCTAACGCAAGTCTGTCTTAAGTCTGTCTTAAGTTTGTCTTAAGTTTGTCTTAAGACAAAATCCTAACTTCTGTGAATACCAAAAGTAGTACGTTTAGGATTTTGTCTTAAGTTAGTTCTGTGAATCTGGCCCCTCCTTTAGATCAAGACCTATGTGCAAAAAGGCAAAAACAATAACAATTTATTTCTTAGGTCTCATTGCAAGAAAGAACCTATCTTATTTACAATTAAATCAAGTGGTAAAAATGTATTTAATTTTAATTACAACCATACGCATAAAATTACTAAATAATCAGTCACTGTAATTTCAGCTTTATGCCTCAATGTAAAACATGACCTTTGGCCCAGTTAAATAATCCTCCTACTAAGTTTCTTATTTTTGGGGCTTGGTAACAGCCCAACAAAACGTTATGGGATGTGGGTTGCTGGTCCCAGCCTGTGGTCCTAACGAGGTTCTACAAAATATCTGACCAAAATTGCACTAGGGATGGGCAGTGCCACTCAACATGTATGAAATATGCTGCAGGGTCCTGCAGCAGGCACATTGTTCTGTCTGGGTACTATAAATATTATGCAGAATTTTAGGGGAGATATACGCCTGATGTGTATAATTACATTGGTAGAAAATCAGAGAGGGACCATTTGGTGAACCAAAGGAAATAGGGTACACTAATACTGGAAAAGTAGGGTATTCCTTGGTTGCTAATAGCAACTCATACATATATGTTGCATCCTGTTGTGTAAAAGAAAACCATACCATGGAAATAACAATACCATAGGAAAGACAAATATTGCAAATAAAGCCCAAACAGTAAACCAAAAAATAAGGTCAAAGATCAAAATCAATATTAGCAGATTATTTAAAAATGATTTTACAAATTAGATTAAAAGATTTTGTTTCAGATAATAAAAACATAAAAATCATTTGTAATCAAAAACCATACTGTGTAAGACATTTGATAATGAAGACAGATTCACACAATATTGCTTTAAAAACAATAAGGAGTTAATCTCCACAGTCACCCCTCGAGAGAAAAACTAATGACAGTATAATTTGTCATATCCTGTGACACATCTGTAAGACAAACTATTGACTAGACCCCGATGTATGGTTGTCTCAACGTGTCTGTGGGCACCAGTCAAATGTCAGATTGTGTCTAATAGCTGTGTCGACGCGTTTCAATTGTTCTCTTAAATTACATCATCTTTATCAAGACTAACATATCAATCTCTCGATTTTGTAAGTATCTCCTTTAGATCAAGACCTGTGTGTAAAAAGACAAAAACAATAATAATTTGTTTCTTATGTCTCATTGCAAGAAAGAACCTATCTTATTTACAATTAAATCACATGGTCAAATGTTTTTCATTTTAATTACAACCATACACATAAAATTACTAAATAATCAGTCACTATAATTTCAGCTTCATGCCTCAATGTAAAACATGACCTTTGTCCTATTGAATGGGCTAAATCCAGAGAATACATAGAAAAGGAAAAAAAGGAAGGAAAAATAGCAAAATAATACACATACATTGTCCATAGTTCTCAACCCAGTTTTACACATCATACCAAAAATTTATACAAAAGTTCTAGCTAATCGTTGTACAGAAATCAGCTAGTTTCATTCAGATACTATCCTTATTCCAATTTAGTACTCAATAAGTCGCAAATAAATAATTTCTCTATATGAAACGAACCTTATCAAAATAGCCTTTGTTTTAGATAGCAGTCATAAATTATCAGAGTGTGGTAATCTAAACGTTGTTAATCCGTAGTATTATAATCAAATATTTCCAAAATCCATTAATTCCAAAAGGGGATCCTGATCGGCCTTCCCAATTTAATATATCATTTTTACTGTCATACATTTAAAGGTATAGTAATATTTTAATACCCCGCTTCACCAGTTTTAAATATTTCAATCAAACGACAGACCCATTTTTTTACCTTAATATAAAAGGACAAAGTTCTTTTGATACAAGGGTAATGTCTGAATTATATAAACATTCTTCCCAGGTAGGACCTTTTATCTCCACCTACAAGATAATTAGTTTATATTAGACTCCTCTCTGCCCCTACAGGTCATAGTTACACAAGACTTGGAACTCCCTCCCGACACACCTCCGCTTGACCCAGGACCACCTTGCCTTCAGGAAGCAGCTCAAGACCTGGCTGTTCGAGCAATAGCGGACCCCCCCTCCCCTAGCGCCTTGAGACCCGCCGGGTGAGTAGTGCGCTATATATAAATGCTTTGATTGATTGATTGATTGATTGATTGAAGTCCAGAAGGAGGTGTTTCCTAAGGAAAGAAGTCACATACTTCCACTTCAGGGATTCGAGCAAATGGAACATTATTCACATCAATTATATATGAGTATTTGAGTGGAAACTTTTTAGGTAACGCTGTACCGCTGCCTTTGCTTGAAGCATTGACAGCCAGTATTATTTCACTGTCTATTTCCATTTTTGAACAAGTGATTGAAGCTACGGAAGCCGTTTGCACAGCCCCCTTCGCAGCTTCATCAGCCAATGAATTCCCTTCAACGTAAACGCCATCACGTTGATGACTCAGAGTGTGTATCACGTGAGTGTTTTGTAGTCCGTCTCGCAACTGAACTACTTGTTCCCAAAGCGTTTTATGCTTGATTGTGCCACCTTTTGCATCTTTAAAACCATTTTGAAGCCAATTCTGTAAATATTCATTGTAAGATTGACCACAGAAAAAGGAATCGCACCCTATGAGTGTGGGGAATTTGCGATCCGTATTTTCAAGTGCCATTTTGAATGCTTGTAGTTCCGCTCGCTGAGCTGTACAATCTCTTAGAGATTGTGTGTTTGTGACCATTGGTCGGTATCTGCCATCGCGCATACGACCTTTAACGATTGTGCATGCTGCACTATAAGCTTGCTTACTATCCGTAGCAGGTTGTGCAGATCCGTCAGTATAAATCATAAATTCATACTGGTCAAGAGGGAGAATCTCAATAGGCAGAGGACATTCGTGTTCGTATTGCAGGAATGCTTGTGTTTTTAAATAGGGATCAAAAAATATTTGCAACATCAGTTGCAGCAAGAGAATGAACCCATTGTATCCATCTTGGATGTAAAGTGTTTGCATTCAGAATGCTTGCTTCTGTAACTGTATCTAAGGTTGGTACAGGGGTTACGACCATAATGTGTTTCCCCTGTGCTAGGGCTCTTTCTTTTGCTACAGCGGTTTGAACTGCTGTCAGAATTTTTTTCTGTTGATGTAAATTTCATTTCTGCTTGTTTGTACAAATGTGATTTGTATGCAATTGGTACTCGTTAAAAGTTAAGTAGGTGAATCCGCATTGACCCGGAATGATTCGGATCACTAAATTGCATACTTTTACGCGTGTTTGTAAGTGATTTGTTGCTAACATATCAGCTTGAAATGAACGCAGGATATCTGTGTGTTCCTGTGTCCAATGTATGATTCTAAAATCAGTATTAATTAATTTATAGAGAGGTTTAACCCCTTCTGCATAGTTTAGAATGTAGGTTCTTCCAAAATGCAGGAAACCTAGAATCAACTGTAAGTTTTTCATCATTTTTGGAGGTTGGAGCAGCGCACATTCTTCTAAAAAGTTGGCTGCCAGGCTTTTGCCTTCATTTGAAAGTTTATATCCTAAGAAAAGGACATTGAGGTTGGCAATTCTTGATTTCTTGAAATTGAATTTGTAGCCCTCAGAGGCGAAGCCCAGTATAATGGTATTCACCCTGTTCAAGTGCCTAGTCAGGTCATCGTCTGTCAGATAGATATCATCGACATATGACAATGCCTCGTCATCATAAATTTGTAGTAACTCTGTTACTCTTGCTGAGAATAACCCCGGGCTGTTCCTGAACCCTTGCAGGAGTTTACAAATGTGACGCTGGGTCCCCATTATTGAGAAAGCTGTCAAATACCTACTTTCAGGTGCTATGTTTTGACAAAAGAAACCATTAAAAATGTCTAATGTGGTTTTATTATTTTTACGCACAATGTTATTCATTAATGCTGTACTATGTGCATTTTGCACTGCAAATGTTTTAGAACAAGAGTTCAGGTGTCTGTAGTCCAAAACTAGACAATATGTATTATCTGCTTTAGAAACAGGAAACAAAGGATTGTTCATTGATGAGGTGCATGTTTCAATCACCACTTGGTATTCAAGTTGATCTAAAATCTCCCTGACCTGTTTTTTAGCTTCTTGCTTAATTGGGTACTGCCTTTGTGCAGTAGGTTGATTTTTTAACTGGATCTTGTGGTGAGGTGAGTCCTCATCCCATCCTACATGATTTTTGTTTAATGCAAGGGCTTGGGCAACTGCCCATTTCCTCGCATAAGTACATTTTAAATGTATTGGAACCTGGTTGGAGAACGCTGACATAATGATGTCTTCACCATGTGGGCACTCCATGACAAATTCTGGTGGCCAGTCCTGTTCTGCTAGAAGTATATCATAACCCTTTGAAAGTCGCTCCCAAAAGAAAGCTTTCACTTTTCTTGGTATGTCTCCCTCCATCTGGAGTGTTATTTCATATAACATATGTGGAGAACTAACCCTGGTGTCTACAGTCTCAACTTGAATGTCTTCATTCAAGTCCACTGTCTCCAGAAGCTCCTTCAGGTTCTGGTGAGCTATTGTTTCTTCTGCTGCACTGTCCAGCATTGTCTGAGCCCATTCTCCGTTCTTGAGTTGTGTTCTCAGAATTCTCGGCATGTCTGGTCTTCAGACCTGCTACCTTCTTCTTGGTGAATTGAGGTTTTGGTTTGTTTTTCTGAGCGTGTTGATCATCTTTGGACTTCACGTGTTCTTCCGGTTGATCTGACCGTCCTCTTCTTTTGGATGTCTTTGACGATTGCTGAAAGGTACGAGAGGAACGTGTATCAGTTTAGTGATACCTGTCAGGTTTTCTCAAATTATCCCTATTCCTGAGCTTATACCTCCTTTCAGAGGTCTCCTTTTGAGGAGACCTACCTTGGGATTGAGAACGTTTCTCTTGTGAATTTTGTTTGTTATTTTCCCACTTCTTTTTAGAAGATGTAGGATTGTGTTTAATAGAGTCCTTTTCAGGACCTTCAGACAGTTGTGGTTTAACTGGTTTCCCACCCAAACTGTCTCTGCCTAATTCTTCATAGGATTTTTCAATTATTCTGGTTAGTTCTTGTTGTTGTTCTGTTACATCAAATTCCCTTAACTTCTGGCGGATCACCACTGAGGCTGCTTCTCCTTTAATATTAGATAATATTGTTGAGACCTGGGCAAAATTTTTCAGTAACTTCATAAATAAATTCACAGCAGGCTCTGCCCCGTATTAGTTTTGAATCTGTTTCAGGACATCAGTTATTACAACCATAGACAGAACACCATGTGCTTTAGTATAGATAGCGGTCCAAAAGGGGGTGGTGATGGACGGAGCACCTGAATCAATCAAACACTCACACCCAGTCAAAAGATTTGGGTTTAATCCATCACCATTCTTTAGCCCACTCTGCCACCACAGTTCAGATATGGCTATATGCAAATCAGTCTGACACTGTGCCTCATGGGAACAGTCCAGCCCGAACTGACAAGCCATGTCTTCCCTGGACCGGAGACAAGCTTCCGAGGACCGGTTTCTGGCATTCCAGCCATCTTCAGCCCAGCTTGCTTGAATCCAGTGGCAAAGTGAGCAAGGGACTCACGTCTGAGCATACCCTGCCACACTTATGGAGGCCAAAAGCGGTACAAAAGGGGGTGGTGATGGACGGAGCACCTGAATCAATCAAACACTCACACCCAGTCAAAAGATCTTGGTTTAATCCATCACCGTTCTTTAGCCCACTCTGCTACCCCAGTTCAGACATGTCTATATGCAAATCAGTCTGACCCTGTGCCTCATGGGAAAAGTCCTGCCCGAACTGCCAAGCCATGTCTTCCCTGGACCGGAAACAAGCTTCTGAGGTCCGGTTTCTGGCATTCCAGCCGTCTTCAGCCCAGCTTGCTTGAATCCAGTGGCAAAGTAAGCAAGGGACTCATGTCTGAGCATACCCTGCCACACTTATGGCGGCCAAAAGCGGTACAAAAGGGGGTGGTGATGGACGGCGCACCTGAATCAATCAAACACTCACACCCAGTCAAAAGATCTGGGTTTAATCCATCACCGTTCTTTAGCCCACTCTGCCACCCCAGTTCAGACATGGCTATATGCAAATCAGTCTGACCCTGTGCCTCATGGGAACAGTCCAGCCCGAACTGCCAAGCCATGTCTTCCCAGGACCGGGGTGGCAGAGTGGGCTAAAGAACGGTGATGGATTAAACCCAGATCTTTTGACTGGGTGTGAGTGTTTGATTGATTCAGATGCTCCGTCCATCACCACCCCCTTTTGTACCGCTTTTAAACTACAAGACAGTTCATCTTAACCTATTCAATTATAAGGCGGCATGGGAGGACTCAGAAGTAAGGACACCCCTCTGCTTGAAAGTCCAAACTTCAGAACAATGAATGCCCAGCATCACTCTTTCCCTGGAGCTACAACTCTTCTGTGGAACTCTCTCCCAGCAGACATCAGAACCAAACTCACCTTGCTGTAATTCTGGTAGCACCTAAAGGCTGTTCTTCCATCTTGCTTTCTTCTATGGGCCAGAAACCGGTCCTCGGAAGCTTGTTTCCGGTCCAGGGAAGACATGGCTTGGCAGTTCGGGCTGGACTGTTCCCATGAGGCACAGGGTCAGACTGATTTGCATACAGCCATGTCCGAACTGGGGTGGCAGAGTGGGCTAAAGAACGGTGATGGATTAAACCCAGATCTTTAGACTGGGTGTGAGTGTTTGATTGATTCAGATGCTCCGTCCATCACCACCCCCTTTTGTACCGCTTTTGGCCGCCATAAGGTTGCAGGGTATGCTCAGACGTGAGTCCCTTGCTCACTTTGCCACTGGATTCAAGCAAGCCGGGCTGAAGACGGCTGGAATGCCAGAAACCGATCCTCGGAAGCTTGTTTCCGGTCCAGGGAAGACATGGCTTAGCAGTTCGGGCTGGACTGTTCCCATGAGGCACAGGTTCAGACTGATTTGCATATAGCCATGTCTGAACTGGGGTGGCAGAGTGGGCTAAAGAACGGTGATGGATTAAACCCTGATCTTTTGACTGGGTGTGAGTGTTTGATTGATTCAGATGCTCCGTCCATCACCACCCCCTTTTGTACCGCTTTTGGCCGCCATAAGGTGGCAGGGTATGCTCAGACGTGAGTCCCTTGCTCACTTTGCCACTGGATTCAAGCAAGCCGGGCTGAAGACGGCTGGAATGCCAGAATCCGGTCCTCTGAAGCTTGTTTCCGGTCCAGGGAAGACATGGCTTGGCAGTTCGGGCTACACTGTTCCCATGAGGCACAGGGTCAGACTGATTTGCATATAGCCATGTCTGAACTGGGGTGGCAGAGTGGGCTAAAGAACGGTGATGGATTAAACCCAGATCTTTTGACTGGGTGTGAGTAATTGATTGATTCAGATGCTCCGTCCATCACCACCCCCTTTTGTACCGCTTTTGGCCGCCATAAGGTGGCAGGGTATGCTCAGACGTGAGTCCCTTGCTCACTTTGCCACTGGATTCAAGCAAGCCGGGCTGAAGACGGCTGGAATGCCAGCAACTGGTCCTCGGAAGCTTGTTTCTGGTCCAGGGAAGACATGGCTTGGCAGTTCGGGCTGGACTGTTCCCATGAGCCACAGGGTAAAACTGATTTGCATATAGCCATGTCTGAACTTGGGTGGCAGAGTAGGCTAAAGAACGGTGATGGATTAAACCCAGATCTTATGACTGGGTGTGAGTGTTTGATTGATTCAGATGCTCCGTCCATCACCACCCCCTTTTGTACTGCTTTTGGACGCCATAAGGTGGCAGGGTATGCTCAGACGTGAATCCCTTGCTCACTTTGCCACTGGATTCAAGCAAGCCGGGCTGAAGACGGCTGGAATGCCAGAAACCGGTCCTCGGAAGCTTGTTTCCGGTCCAGGGAAGACATGGCTTGGCAGTTCGGGCTGGACTGTTCCCATGAGGCCCAGGGTCAGACTGATTTGCATATAGCCAAGTCTGAACTGGGGTGGCAGAGTGGGCTAAAGAACGGTGATGGATTAAACCCAGATCTTTTGACTGGGTGTGAGTGTTTGATTGATTCAGATGCTCCATCCATCACCACCCCATTTTGTACCGCTTTTGGCCGCCATAAGGTGGCAGGGTATGCTCAGATGTGAGTCCCTTGCTCACTTTGCCACTGGATTCAAGCAAGCCGGGCTGAAGACGGCTGGAATGCCAGAAACCGGTCCTCGGAAGCTTGTTTCCGGTCCAGGGAAGACATGGCTTGGCAGTTCGGGCTGGACTGTTCCCATGAGGCACAGGGTCAGACTGATTTGCATATAGCCTTGTCTGACCTGGGGTGGCAGAGTGGGCTAAAGAACGGTGATGGATTAAGCCCAGATCTTTTGACTGGGTGTGAGTGTTTGATTGATTCAGATGCTCCGTCCATCACCACCCCCTTTTGTACCGCTTTTGGCTGCCGTAAGGTGGCAGGGTATGCTCAGACGTGAGTCCCTTGCTCACTTTGCCACTGGATTCAATCAAGCCGGGCTGAAGACGGCTGGAATGCCAGAAACCGGTCCTCGGAAGCTTGTTTCCGGTCCAGGGAAGACATGGCTTGGCAGTTCGGGCTGAACTGTTCCCATGAGGCACAGGGTCAGACTGATTTGCATATAGCCATGTCTGAACTGGGGTGGCAGAGTGGGCTAAAGAACGGTGATGGATTAAACCCAGATCTTTTGACTGGGTGTGAGTGTTTGATTGATTCAGATGCTCCGTCCATCACCACCCCCTTTTGTACCGCTTTTGACCGCCATAAGGTGGCAGGGTATGCTCAGACGTGAGTCCCTTGCTCACTTTGCCACTGGATTCAAGCAAGCCGGGCTGAAGACGGCTGGAATGCCAGAAACCGGTCCTCGGAAGCTTGTTTCCGGTCCAGGCAAGATATGGCTTGGCAGTTCGGGCTGGACTGTTCCCATGAGGCACAGGGTCAGACTGATTTGCATATAGCCATGTCTGAACTGGGGTGGCAGAGTGGGCTAAAGAACGGTGATGGATTAAACCCAGATCTTTTGACTGGGTGTGAGTGTTTGATTGATTCAGATGCTCCGTCCATCACCACCCCCTTTTGTACCGTGTTAGTATAGATATCAGCAAAGACTGTGCCCCAAGTGGTGCACTCTTCCAGATGTGGTGTGATCCCCATTGGTAAACAGATTGTTAAGATTCTGTGTTTCTCATAAGAACAAGTATCAGGAAATACTACTTCAATTTGAGTCATTTTTGAGCTATCCAGAATGGAATTTGTTAACGTTTTGTGGGCATTTTACGGGAGACAACCATTACAACACAGCCATTACACCGCCATAGGTTTACAACGTGGTCATTACATCGCAAGTCGTTACAACGACTTGCGCTGGATGGCGCTATATACTAAGGTACAGTATGATTTACTATTCCAACACCTTCCATACTGTTACGTAGGCTGGAGTTGGAATAGTAAATCATACTTTTCCTAAGTCCAGTGCCTCTAGCGCAAGTCGTTATAATTAAGCATGGGCGGATTTTGCGGATCCACGATCCGCGGATTTTGCGGATTTGTGGATCGTGAATCCGCGGATTTGGGGCGGGGCTTCCATGCGAGTGCACATGCCTCTTGTGTGCATAAAAGGTCAGAGAAAGATCAGTTCAGCAGATGAAGAGAAAGAAGCCTCTGGTCACAAGAACAGCACGGGTATTGTGCTCGTGAAAGTCAAGGATGCAAAGGCCTCTATACAGCATCACAGCTGATTTTCCACGGTAGAGTTGGGCAGAAGGCACACCTGTCCAGCCTCGACGACGCTCACGATTGTTTTTGAGTTAATGAATGAGTCACTGAATTTGAGCATCAACTAGTTCGAGCGACCATGTGTGTGTTACTATGCAATCGCCCCGAAGGGCGCAGGGGTCCCTTGAGTGAGCTGTCCATCATAGTGGGTGAATGGCGGGAAGACGGTGCAAACCGCGAGTGTGTGGGCGGGGCCAAACGTGCGGGGCTTCCATGCGAGTTCACATGCCTCTTGTGTGCATAAAAGGTCAGAGAAAGATCAGTTCAGCAGATGAAGAGAAAGAAGCCCCTGGTCACAAGAACAGCACGGGTATTGCGCTCGTGAAAGTCAAGGATGCAAAAGCCTCTATCCAGCATCACAGCTGATTTTCCACGGTACATTTGGGAAAAGAAGGACACCAGCCTGGCCTGTTGTAACTATTTTACGATGGCGCCGGCAAGCTGCCAGCGCCATCCTAAAATAGTTACTAAATTAGCTTCAACAGGAAGCTCTAATAGATAAAATCGAGCACCTGCTTTATTTGATCTATTAGAGCTTCCTGTTGAAGCTAACTTAGTAACTATTTTAGGATGGCGCTGGCAGCTTGCCGGCGCCATCGTAAAATAGTTACAACAGGCCAGGCTTCAACTTTTGCCCCCGGATCCGCCGCTCGCGGATTTGCGAATTCTCTGTAAATTCGCGGGAGTTCGCGGATCGCGAATTTACCGAAAATTCGCAAAATCCGCGAGCGGAATGGATTTTAAGCTCATACTTAGTTATAATGACTTGCGTTGTAATGACAGCGTTGTAAACGTATCACAGTGTAAAGACTGCGTTGTAACGTGATACATCCCATTTTACCCATGAATGCGTGTAAAGTCTGTGGAGTGTTTTTTAGTGTATTCCCCTGGTGAGAGGTTTGTTTTGGAATAGCTAATGGTGGTTGGACTGTGAAAGTCTGCATGACATATTGAGCCAATTGTCTGTAGATTTTGATTAACTCTTAGAGTTGAGTGAGCAATTCTACGTCTCTCATGTCTTCGATTTCAGGATGAGGTGTGTAACCTGCTAAAATGGGCCATGTTGCTCCTGGTCTTCCAAGTGAACCGAGCCTGGTAATGTGATTGTATTGTTTTAGGGCGCCTTTAAACCAGAGATTATGCTCCTGGTATGTGAGAGGAATCTCAACATCCTCGAAAGGAATATATTCCTCTGGTCGATCAACTTCTTTGTTGAAGTGTAACATTTAGGTTACTAGACGTGATTCTGGGAATACTATCCATGAGTATAATACCTCTGTCTGATAAGATTCATGTGCTCTACCACCTCTCAGTGTTAGGCCATGTTTTATAAGTTTTAGAGTGATGGCTCTCCTTAAATTTGAAGGGATGTTTATAGCATCCTCAACGGTTTCATTTAAACCTGTAAAATTAAAAGCTGCTGAGACTTGGTCGGTTACAGCCCCACCGGTTCCGGTGTTGTTGTTATTATCAGACATTGTTTAATTAAAAATGCAGAGCAAGATTCAAGGGAACAAAGATAAGGTGCACAATATTTTGGAACAGTGTATCCTTCAATGTTGAACAAACCAAATAGCTAATTCATAGGATTTTCGTCCTACTCAGCTATGGCGAATAATATCCCTACCCACTCCAGACATCTTTTGGAGTATTATGAGTAGGGGTCACTGAGAAAAGCACGACTGAGTTACTCCAGTATCTAACTTTAAATTAGTGCCTTACCAAACCTTGGGGCACCATGTAGTGTAGTTCCTATACCCCGTATAGGCTCTCCGCATTGGAATAATATACAATATAGTTTTGACATAGGACTGGGGTCAGTATGCCTCTATCGGGTACGTTAAACTTAATTACTTGTGTGTGCCAGCTAACTCAGAGGTCACTAGAAACTTTTTGAATGAACAAGAAGGGATACATTTCTGACAACCGCATAAACATGACAACTTTGTTTCCCTTTAGAACCGGAACAGTTCTCAGAATCGTGGAAACAATAGATAACAGTTTCACTCAGTCAATTGTGCATGCTTAGTTTCACACAGAAATAGGTAGATGGGCCTTTCAATGAAAAGGGGTTTATTGAACAGTCTTATTTCTCGTGCAAGAGATATAAACTGCTACGATTGTAAGACAAAATGCGAAGTATAATACGTACAGCGTTAGCAGTAAGATAAAATAATACTGCAATAGCATGGTTTGTAGCTAAGACCTATATTCATAAATTATATACATAAATAACACAGGTTAAAATGTGAATACTCGTCTGGTACTTCTAAATAGTTCTACCCCAGTATGCCTAACCTATGTGTAGTATGAGGTAAGAAGTAGGTGCTGTTTTTCTATAGTCTAGTTTAGCTATAGTTGGTATTTGCCAGAAGTCCCTCTAGGTTCTAGTCTGCTCCATACCTTAGAATGAGTGAGGTTGGAATCTCTTTCTGGGTCTCGATCTCTAACACCCCGCAAAGGAAGTCAGAAACCCTGGAGCTGGGTTCTCCCTGAGGAGGATGACAGCGTCTGGCCAGTGCGCCAGGCGGGGACTCAAATTCCTTCCGAACTTGCCATGGCAAGCCGTGCCGAGCTGTGCAGCCTAGCCGTGGTTTGCTAAAGCAAGGGAAGGTATATTTATACCTTGAAGGTGTTTAGGAAAGCCAGTATTGACGTAAAAGTCGGGCAGAGGAAAATCATGAATGAACCCCTAAGGAATAGATTTTCATGCATAATAAATGAGTTCTTGGAGAAATCAATAATATAAGCAGGGGAAGTCGTAAATGCTTAAGAGTCTGGTTTTCCAAGAAGTCGTTTTGACGTAGGATGGACGGATGCAGGTGACCTTGCCTGTATTTGGTTCGATTGGGTAATGCCTAAATAGGGACTGGAATCCTATGCCTAAATAAGGGCAATGAGAGTTGTGCCTATATAAGGGCATGATTACGGAAATCTATATACAGGTATCTAAATCTAAACACAACAGCTCTTCTTACCTAAAACGTACTCAATGTCATAATTAAAGTCTTGTAAAGGATGTTTTCACTTGGTAATTCTTGGAGTAGCCTTGTCACCCCTTTTGGTGCTAAACAATTCAATCAACAGTTTGGATCTATTCTTCAATGAAAAAGGACTCCCCACACATATGTTTCAAAGTACTGAGTTCCCCACCAAGGTCCCAAGGCATCCTTCTCAATGGTTCAGTAAAATGCTCTGCACCCCTAACTGCTCTGGAAGTGAAAGCAACCACATCCTTCCTTTCATTACTTTTCCTCTGCATGAAGAGAACACCCAACCCAACGTTACTTGCATCAGTCAATCAGGGAATTCTAAGTGCGCTACTCACCCATGAGGGTCTCAAGGAGCTGAAGGGGGGCGGGGGTCCGCAAATCTGTTTATCCAAAGAGCCAGGTCTTGAGGGTCTTCCTGAAGGTGTTCAGAGAGGGGGCGCGTCTGATGTCTGCCGGTAGCTGCCAAATTCAGTGAGTTGTTTGCTGATTTAGGGTCAGTTTATGGATTGAGCGACTCAATGCTTGACAGCAATGTACCACCAGAGTTCCTCTGCCGCATTTCTGGATTGAAGGTGGGGAACGTCCATGAGACCTGTGTGGTTGAAGAGATCGTCAATTCCTTTGAAATTGGCCTCCTATGAGTTATGAAATTCAGTCTCGGAACTGACCGTATCAGCATGGAGCTCACCAGCATCATCAACACCTCCATCACCACAGCAGCGTTTCTGTACAGATGGAAACAAGCAGAGGTCAAACCCTCTGTTGGCTTCAGCAAACTAAAAAAATATCAACTGATCTCTCTTCTCCCCAACCTGGCCAAAGTACTTGAGAAGGCTATCTACAAACAGCTTACCAAATACCTGGAGCAAAACCACCTACATGACGCCTCCCAATCAGGACTTCATGCCAACCACAGCACTGAGACATCACTAATCATTGCCACAGACGACATCAGAACCCTTCTTGACCACGGAGAGACAATGGCCTTGATGCTCCTAAACCTCTTTGCTGCCTTCGAAAACTTTTCCCACCACACCCTCATCAACACACTCTACAACATCAGCATTCAGCAAAACACCTTCAAGTGTACCACCTTTCTCCTCACAGGACACACAGAGCATCCGCTGCCTCCCTTCACCTCCGAACGCAAGAATATCTTCTGCGGCATACCCCAAGGATAATCTCTTAGTACCACCTGGTTCAACACCTACATGACCCCCTCACAGACATCGTCAGATCCCACGCCACAACGTTATTTCCTAAGTAGACGACACTCAACTCATCCTCTTGTTAACAGAAGAAGACCCTCCACTACCAGAATCAACTTCTGCGACGCCATGACCAATGTAACCAACTGGATGAGAGACAACTGCCTTAAACTCAATTCTGACAAGACAGAAGTACTGATCTTCGGTAAGAACAGAACCGAATGGGACCACAGCTGCTGGCCAGCAGAACCTGGACAAACACCTACACCTACAGACCATGCATGCAACCTAGGCATCATCTTTCGCAGAAAACTGACCATGAAACGACAAGTCAACGCAGTCGCCTCCTCCTGCTTCCATACCCTTTGCAAGCTCCTCAGTATCTTCAGATGGATCTCAGGCAACACCAGGAAAATCATCACTCAGGCCCTTGTCGCCAGCTGCCTCATCTATGGCAATGATCTCTACGCCAGCACCTTCACCCAGCTCCTCATACTGAATGCTGCAGACAGACTCATCCTGGACCCCCCCCCCCAAATGGACTTGCATCACCCCCAACTCAGTAACCTCCACTGGCTTCCCATCCAGAAGAGATGCCAGTTCAAGATACTCAAGCACGCCTGAAGAGCTCTGCACGATCAAGGACCAGCCTTCATCAATCAACGACTGAACTTCCATCCAAATTGCAAGACACCTGCTATCCTCCTCAGTAGCCCATGCCCACCCCACATCCGTTGCAGCCGTAGTGGCGGCTGCTCCTTCTCCTAAATCGCCACCAGGACCTGGAATGACTTACCCCTCCATCTTCGAACAGCACCCTTCCTGGCGACTTCAGGAAGAAACTTAAGACCTGGATTTTTGACTGAGACGTTGCACCCGCAGTGCCCAGATACCCCTAGGGGTAACAGTTCTGTGCTATACAAATGTTGATTGATTTATTGATTGAGTACCAGACAATCGCGGAAAAGCGGAATTGCCAATGATTCAAATAGTATTTTATAAACATTTAAGCTATTGATCTGATTATGCATTCCTTCCCCTGGCATCTGTCTATTGTGCTTTACATCACTGTGCTAACGTTGCACCCTCATAAATTGCCTATTAGCCAGTTTGGCATTTCTTTGAAGTATAAACTCTAGAAACCATTCTTCGATCTGGTTGAAAGTTTGCATTGACATGTCTGTGACTGGGGCCTTAAATTTTGTCTGAAAGATTAATATCTACATCAAAGAAACTTATTAATTTTCATTGACATTCCTTTTTATTTTGATGACAAATAATGACCTATATGGGCACGCTGTAGCCCCCGGAAATCTGCATGACATCGGCACGCCCAAATGTTGGGTAGATAAGGCAGTATTAATCAATCTCTGAGGTACCGTGTACACAGAGACAAGATTCATAGCAGCATTTCTAAATACATTCAATAAGGACTATCTCATTTTTTTAGGAGATTTAAATTTAATAAACCATGTATCCACATCCACAAAGAAACTATCTGTTGCACCACCATCGAAGACAACACCACACCGATCATGGAACACCTCAACTTCCAACTCCACACCGACGGCAGAATGACCATCAGAGACACCCCCACCTATAGAAGCCCTGGATCTCGTCCTGCATTCTGTGACACCATCACCAATTTCATCGCCCCTCTAGCTGAGTGCAAGCACTACATATTTTTCAGTGACCTCAATTTCCACCTAGATGACCCCACAGACACCAACTTCTCCAACGTCCTGGAGTGTATGAGCAACATTGGTATTACCCAGCTGGTCACCAATCCCACCTACAGTGCAGAAAACACGCTCAACCTGATCTTCACAGACAGAACTCACCTGGACTGACCACACCATTGTCCACTTTACCATCGCAGTAACACTGCGCACTGCCACCAGGACTCTCTCAACATAACTAAGCCCGCCCCTGCAACAAACCTGCAACAGACCGCCCAGAACTTCACCAACTGAGCTAACCGAGACGCCCCCTCAAACCAAACAAGACGAGCAGAGCCACAGAACTAGCCAGTTAGTACACACCAGAACCCAGGACAATTAAATGCAGCTGCAAACAACTGGCAAGAAGACGGCTCACCAGCAGAGAAAACCTTATACCTAGCCACCTTCAAGTTTATGCTCAACAATTTCTACCACAGCCTCAAAGGCGCAATAGAAGACGCCCAAACAATCCGCATAAAAGCAAGCCCCAACCACACCAAAGAACTCTTCAGCATCGTCTGAGAGTTCTCCTCCCTGACGACCACTGAGAACACAATCCCTCCATCATAGGATCTCTGCGACTCCCTAGCTAACTACTTCCACAACAAGATATCCTCCATCTACAGCAACTTCGAACCATAACCCACCAACCTCTGCACCCTCCTCACTGCAACAGACACCACTCCCAACCTCCTGATCAGCGCATAGGAACAGCTCACCACACACAATACCACGCCACCATGAAATCCATCCACTCAGGAATATCCATAGACCACTGTCCCCAATGCCTCTTCAACCTGTGATGCAAGGAGATCTGCTAACAACTCACCAACCTCCTCAACTCACCCATCTGCACAGCCACTTTCGTGACACATGGAAACACGCAGAAGTCAGACCTTTCCTCAAGAATCCCTCTGACGACTCCATTGAACTCCAAAACTACCACCCCATCTCACTGCTCCCATTCCCTGCAAAAATCCTTGAGAAGACCATCAACTGTCAGCTCACCGAACACCTGGAGAAAATAAACCTGCTGACACCTCTCAATGCAGCATCCACCCCAACCGCAGTACTGTACTGCTCTGCTCTGCTCTGCTCACAGCCACGGACAATATCAACACCCTCCTCGACATGGGAGAGTCAGAACTTGGACCTACTCCCACACCGACAGACCACGCCTGCAACCTTGGCATCATCTTGGACAGTAGGCTCACCCTGAAATGACAGATCAACGCAGTCTCCTCCGCCTGCCTCCAGTCTCTCCACAAGCTCTGAAGAATCTTCAAATGGCTCTCCATCGACACGAGGAAAACCGTCACCCCGGCCCTAGTCACCAGCCAGTTGGAATACGGCAACACACTGTATGAAGTAACCGCCACCCAACTCATAAGAAGACTCCAGACAATACAGAACTCAGCAGCCAGATTCATCCTTACCGCGCCCAATTGGGCCCACCTCACCCCCCCACCTCAGGAACCTCCACTGGCCCCGTCTGCAAATGATGGCAATTCAGGATGCTGACACACGCCTACAAAGCCCTTCACAACCAAAGACGAGCATATCAACCACTGCGTGAACTTCCACCAACCCTCCAGACACCTTTGCTCCGCCTTCTTCACCCTTGCACAGACACCACACATTCTCCAAAAACACAGTGGAGCCTGTTCCTTCTCCTACCTTGAAGGTTTCTTAAAGAAGGTTAATCGATTCTCTGGGATTTAAAATCCAAGAGAATCGATCAACCTTCTTTAAGAAACCTTTGAGTTTCATATCAAGTGCACCAGTCAGCAAGGAGGGATTGCCCTTCCCAGCATTCTTGGTTCACTATAGCCGGCACCAGTGGACACGGCGCTCTGACAGGGATGCACACAGCTTAAAATTGACTCTCTGCTAAATAATAAGGAGGTATTTTGAGTGCACTGTGGCAACATTGTTCAATACCTTCTCCTACCTCGCCACCAAGCTCTGGAACAGTTTACCCCTCCACCTCTGGACTTCGCTTTTCCTGGCAGACTCTTCAGGTAGATACCTGGCAGTTCGACTGATTTCTAAAACCAAGCACCTGAGTACCCTCACTGGTGAATAGCAGCGCTTTACAAAAATACTGATTGATTGATTGATATAGGTTTATTAAAGGTTAAAGTTCAATACACAAATTTGAAAAATGCAAATGCTGCACCAAGCTCATTTAAATATATAGAAATTATTTGCCATTAAAGTTTCCAGAATTAGGAAAGTACAAAATAATAGGCAAAATCAAAATTAAACTAAGGGGTTGATTTATTTGGCGGAAGGACTGTACTCCGTCAGGGCGATGGAGAACCTGCCTGCCAAATTTGGAAATGACCATCAGACCATTTCGAGCATTCACAGAAACCACCAACAAGATGGTTCCTGTGGGCGTATTGAAACTTTGCAGTACAGCCCAGACAAGCATGATGGACCCGTACAGCATCTAAATGGGTAGACCAATATATTGGCATTAAGGATTCTCCATCACTGTTGCAACAGAGTATGCTTACTGCCAACATATAAATCAGTCCCTAATTGTCAATGGGTAGCACAATCAGTTAGAAAACAGACAGCATCCTCAGAGGCTACGGAAAGGTCTTTAAAATGTTTTGGCACACCCCCAAATTCATTTAGTTACAGATTCTTTGGAATAAAATACTAAAACTGAGAGAATGGTGTGAGAATTTTTACAACAAATCCCAATTTCTCTTTTAAAAACATCACATAACCCTACCATTCTAGCACTAACCTACTAAATGGGTATTGATTGCACCTTCTGAGATAATGTTGTCTGGGGTTGTTGGAAACAACTTAATACATAATCAACAGAGAACCATCAGAAATTAATGCAATACAGTGTGTTAGCAGGAAGAACATTGAGATTGTTACAAAAGGCTTCCTCTAGCGCAGTGCTTCCCAAATATGTTTGAACCACGATCTACCTTTTAGAATGCCAATTTTTCTCGACCATTCCTAGCTTTATTGAATAAGAGGTGAGTGATTTTTTAAATTAACTAAATCATTGAGTGATAGTACATTGTCATTCTTAGACAGCCCATTTTCAGATGAAATGGCCACTAAATTTGAACAGACACACAGCTTTACTGATAAAACAATATTGCACAGAAATGATAATGTGTGGAAATTGTGGTTTCAATTAATATTTATTATTTGTGCATCACCAAGTAAAGTGTATTGATCTGTTTTAACCCTATTAAAATGTTTGCTTCAATCACACTTCAGAATTACAAAAAAAAGTGCTTTGGTTTTTCTTTCCTCACTACTGAATGTTCTCAGTACACTTACAGGTATTTATAATTTGTTGTGTGTTTAAAAAAATTATATCCTATAGCCTTTCTGTTCATACTCTCTGTACCCTGTCACTTAAATCACTTTACATTTCCTTCTCTGATTACACAGTGAGAGGAGTTTATAAACACCAATCCTCATGTTTAAAAATAAA
This sequence comes from Lissotriton vulgaris, assembly GCF_964263255.1. Lineage (NCBI taxonomy): Eukaryota > Metazoa > Chordata > Amphibia > Caudata > Salamandridae > Lissotriton > Lissotriton vulgaris. Next base: position 1,686,686,789 of record NC_141694.1, on the reverse strand, counting down.
AAGAAATTTGTCAGAAAACATAGCTTGGCCTTTGACCTCTGTCTGTGAAGGCAGCAAATGTGACACGTTAATTAAAGAGTTTAAATGCATCTTTATTCATTGCTTGGAGTTACACGACCCACCAAAAATGGCTTTCTACCAACCCATAGTTCGGGAAACACTGCTCTAGTGAGCACATGGAGAATGTTAGAAATGGGGGTATCTAGTTGGCATGGGTAGGTACCTTTGTCCAAATAGGGGCCCTTGCTTCTAGTCAGGGGAAGGGGGATATACTCCTAATATAGCCCCTGCTCACCCCCTTGGTAGCTTGGCACAAGCAGACAGGCGTATCTAAGAGGCAGTGTGTAAAGCATTTGTGAATATTTACAGTGAAAACACTAGAAATGGACACCACACCAGTTTAGAAAAATAAGTAATAATTATGTAAACCAAAACAAGACCAAACAACAAAAATCCACAGTACAGTTATCAAGATATCCTCAGAAATAGGTTATTCACTCAAACATAGCCTGTAGCAACAAATAACTCCACTTGGAGTTATAACAACATTGTAAACAGTGAAAATCCCAAAGTACGGCGCCGACCCCGAGGTGCTCGGCATCAGGCCCACAAAGAACAGTATCTTGGAAATGATGAAAGCAAAGACGGTGCATGGCGTCGGGGAGGTGATGCTTCGTTGGCGCTGTGCAGCGTTGGTTCCTTATGACCCCAGGAGAGGTGAAGCCTCTGTTCCTTACTGCTGTGCAGGGGAGGTGAGACGATGGTCTCTTACTGCTTCGGGGAGGTGACGTCATGATGGCAATGAAGCCTCCGTTCCTTATGACGGTGTGCTGTCGATGGATTCGGAGTCAAAGATCGGCTCCGTGTTGATGAAGTTGGCTTCGGAGTCGATGCGGCACAGCAGTGGGCATCGGGACCAGGCCGTAAGTCAGGGCAGTACGTTGTGCTCTTCATGGGCGGGGCCCACGGCTTTCGGGCAGGTTACGGCGTCGCTCGCCGGCGTCGGTGTTGCAATTCCCTTCTTTGCCAGCTGAAACAGCCGTTCCAAATGCAGAGTGACAAAAGGGGTGAAGTCTTTGAGTTCCTGAGACTTCAGAACAGGAGTCAAGCTCAGTGTCAAGCCCTTGGAGATCTTTTTCTTCAAGCAGGTGACAAAGCAAAACAGCAAAGTCCTTTTTCTCCTTTCCTTGGCAGCAACAGCCACTGCAGGCAAACGACAGACAGCAATCAGCACAGGGGCAGTATTCCTCATCAGCTTCTTCTCCTTAGCAAAGGTTCCTCTTGATTTCCCAGAAGTGATCTAAAAGTCTGGGGACTGGGCCCCAATATTTATACCACAAAATCCTTTGTTCTCTGAAGGCAGAGAGTGTCTGTACTCAGCCAAAACCAGTTCTGTCTTCACTGGTGCAGCTTCCTGGCAGCAGGTGGAGACAGCATTGTTGTAGGCAGACCAGGCCCATTCAGGTGAAAAGGAAATATCCTCCCCCTACTCTAAATGCAGCCCAGGTCTATTCAGCCCAGCCCCGACTCATCAGACTTCTGGACTCACAGCCCTATCCAGCCCCCTGTAATCCAAAAGCCAGACATGCAATAAACAAACCTAGCAGAGGTACAATAATGTACAAAATGATTACTTGCACTTTGGCACTGAGCAGCAGTGGCAAAGTGCCCAAAGCATCTAGACCAGTAAAAATGGAGTCCAACACACAGCAAAACACAGGAGGCAACAGCAAAAAAATGGAAGGGAGACCCACGCCAATGGTGCCAGGTCTAATATAGAACATGTACTGTCAGGTGAGAAATATAAACAAAGAATGAGCATCATGATTCGGCATCCACTTTAAGCAAGTTTGCTGCGAGGCCTGAGGCCTAGTTATCTCTAAGCCAAGAAAAAAGACACTTTAACACATCATAATAATTTTGTTTTGATTTCAATAGCTCTATGTCAGTATATAAGTGTGGAGTGAGGTGTAGAGCACATTGCATTAATGCACATTTTAGCTCAAACACACAAAAGCTCCTTCATTTTCAAGTACTGTGCACAAAGGGAGCATAACATTTTCAACCTTTGGGCCAGTAGACATTACAAATACCAATGCCAATGCTACTATCATGCACTAATAGTAGTTCGTTGAAAAAATCTTTTTTGGTGGACTAGACGAAGTCTACCCCAGGCAGAGATTGGCATAGCCTCAAATGGAACTGAGAAACACCTTGAGGTACACGTAATAGTTCCACCACAATGCACCAAAGTGAAGCCTTTTATATGGCGCCCAAGCCAGTTTTTATGTATTAGCAGTATCCATGCTGGGAACTGTTGTTTACACTGCTATCCTAAGTCATTTGACACTGCCCTCCAGTTATGTAATCATGTAATCCATTTCTACTCCTGATTCTCCTGCAATAGCTACGTTGAGCAGTAACAGCTTACTGTGAGTGGTGGTAGTAGGTTGGAACTTAAGATACTGCAAATTATCACAATAAATTCAATTTATATTAAGAGCTATGGCTTTTGAAGAAAAATCTTCATTTGTAGTTAGGTCACATATGGTAGTTAAAGTTATGCACACAAAAGAGATTCAGAAGGTCTTTGCTGTTCTGGAGTCCCGGTGTGACACCTGAATGTTTCCTGCTACTTAGAAAAGCTAACAATGGGTGCTAGAAATAAAGCTAAACATGATTTATCAAATGGCGTCAGGTGAACAGGAAATATCCTCCCCCTACTCTAAATGCAGCCCAGGTCTATTCAGCCCAGCCCTGACTCATCAGACTTCTGGACTCACAGCCCTATCCAGCCCCCTGTAATCCAAAAGCCAGACATGCAATAAACAAACCTAGCAGAGGCACAAGATGGTTAGGCAAGAAAATACCTACTTGTTAAAAGTGGTATTTTCAAACACGAAATGTAAAAATCACCCTCACTTAAAGATGCACTTTAACATTCTGAGTTCAGGTATACAAAAGGTTACTTTTCCATCTTGTTCCCAGGGTCTGTCATGTTTATAAGATGTTATAAACATACTCCCCATTTGTCCTATGGGAACAGATAGCCTTCAATAGTAAAAAACGAAATTGGCAGTATTTCCCTATTAGGACATGTCACACACATCAGGACATGTCCTAGCTTTCACAAACAATGCACCCTGCCCACAGGGGTACCTTGGGCCTACCTAAGGGGTGACTAATATGTTGTAAAGGGAAGGCTTAGGGGCTGGCAAGTAGGTGCACTTGCCAAGTCGACATGGCAGTCCCAGACTGCACACAGGCTCTGCAATGGCAGGCCTGAGTCACATTTTACAAGCTGTGTCTTTGGGCGGTACAATCAGTGCTGCAAGCCCACCAGCAGCATTTGATTTACAGGCCCTTGGCAGACATAGTGCACTGTACTAGGGTCTGACAAGTAAATCAAATAAGCCAATCATGGAATCCATTACAATAATGTACAAAAGGATTACTTGCACTTTGGCACTGAGCAGCAGTGGCAAAGTGCCCAAAGCATCTAGACCAGTAAAAATGGAGTCCAACACACAGCAAAACACAGGAGGCAACAGCAAAAAAAAAATGGAAGGGAGACCCACGCCAATGGTGCCAGGTCTAATATAGAACATGTACTGTCAGGTGAGAAATATAAACAAAGAATGAGCATCATGATTCGGCATCCACTTTAAGCAAGTTTGCTGCGAGGCCTGAGGCCTAGTTATCTCTAAGCCAAGAAAAAAGACACTTTAACACATCATAATAATTTTGTTTTGATTTCAATAGCTCTATGTCAGTATATAAGTGTGGAGTGAGGTGTAGAGCACATTGCATTAATGCACATTTTAGCTCAAACACACAAAAGCTCCTTCATTTTCAAGTACTGTGCACAAAGGGAGCATAACATTTTCAACCTTTGGGCCAGTAGACATTACAAATACCAATGCCAATGCTACTATCATGCACTAATAGTAGTTCGTTGAAAAAATCTTTTTTGGTGGACTAGACGAAGTCTACCCCAGGCAGAGATTGGCATAGCCTCAAATGGAACTGAGAAACACCTTGAGGTACACGTAATAGTTCCACCACAATGCACCAAAGTGAAGCCTTTTATATGGCGCCCAAGCCAGTTTTGATGTATTAGCAGTATCCATGCTGGGAACTGTTGTTTACACTGCTATCCTAAGTCATTTGACACTGCCCTCCAGTTATGTAATCATGTAATCCATTTCTACTCCTGATTCTCCTGCAATAGCTACGTTGAGCAGTAACAGCTTACTGTGAGTGGTGGTAGTAGGTTGGAACTTAAGATACTGCAAATTATCACAATAAATTCAATTTATATTAAGAGCTATGGCTTTTGAAGAAAAATCTTCATTTGTAGTTAGGTCACATATGGTAGTTAAAGTTATGCACACAAAAGAGATTCAGAAGGTCTTTGCTGTTCTGGAGTCCCGGTGTGACACCTGAATGTTTCCTGCTACTTAGAAAAGCTAACAATGGGTGCTAGAAATAAAGCTAAACATGATTTATCAAAACATGTTCATTGCTGACTCGCTGAGGGCCCTCTGCAGGACACCCCAGACTACCTGACTATGCCAGCTGTGTCAATTACAGCCAGGTTACTATTATGTAGCTCCTATCCTAAGATATGGCTAAGCAGGGCTTTAAGTGGAATGAAAAACTGGGGGGTTTATCAAATGGCATGGCCGATGCAATTAAGGACGTGGCTTAAAAATACGAAAGCTAAAAATCTGTGCTTAGCAAAGTGTGCCGCCCGACTAGTATTTTGCTGCTTTGTCATTGCATTCAGATCCAATCTAATATAACAGGGCTATTGGCTTATCCAATGGTTGTTAGTTGCATAAGATAAATAGGCAACAACTATAGCTTTATTGCATATAATATTAAAAGTGCTTCCATTCTGAAACGATGAGACTGTGAAAGAACTATAATGAGCCTCCTTGAAGTTACATCAAAGGCAGTGAAGGGTTGCACTGGGGCAGAGTTAAGATTTTTTTTCACCCTAAGGGTGAGGGAAAATGGAGAGCCCGATAGGGAACCGTCTCAGCACCTTTTTTGAAGAACTGCCGGTGCTGAGCACCGTCAGGACCCGGTCCACTTAAAGCCCTGTGTCCAAGGTAGTGTCTCGGTTTCTTCCGCAGCTCTGGGTTGACCCACCAGTAGTGCAGCTATCGTGCTCAACATACCAATAGCTACCCACTGAAAAATATCTCCACCCACCACAGTACTAGCGGAGTGGTGCTATGGTAACTATTGGAGTTTTAAGAGTTAATAGAAACGTGCTTACAATGTGTTTTTCAATGTGAATCCATTACCTTTAAAACAGTGCCTTTCCATTAAGTTTAATACCTCATGTACATAATGTATTGATTAGAGCGGCAGACCCTGATGCAGAGGTCTAGCCCGGGACCAGGGTTCAATTCCCCGCCTCGGCGGGTCTTGGGCTCAAAATTCCACGGACCTGATAATTCTCGCCTCGGTGCCTATTCCAATCATGGAATCCCACTCTGCAACTCTGGCAATAGCTTGCTTAATCTCCACAACGGCCTTCACAACGCTAAGGGTGCCTGGCCTCCACCTTGGGGGTGCCCAGGAGTGGACGCCTCACAGGGAAAGCTAGGATGGGTTCCACAGCGGTATTCGTGCAAGCGCCTTGAGACCCTTGCGGGTGAGTAGTGCGCTATACAAGTATCAATTTACATTACAATTTACATTTACATGTTATACAACCGTAATCAGCAGACCAAGAATGGGATTCATGTTATTTGGGCTGTCTGGTGTCAAGGCTATGTGGTTGACGTGGCCCTTTATGAGTGAAGAGGGACACAGGTGAGCGGGGACCACAGGCTCTTCGAGAAGGAGAGCGCATGCGCAGCTTGTACTGACGAAGCGTGGACTCACTTCACAAGGGAGAAGCAGCTCGCGGGCCTGTCTGAGGCAGGCTGTCTGGCTGTGGCAGATGACGGAAGGAGGGGAGGTGTGCGTCAAGGGCCCACGTCGGGGGAGAAGACTTGTGGTACGAAGAGACGAAGTTTTACATCTGTCAGAAAGTTAGTTAATTAATAGCAGGGAGGAAGGGTCGAGAAGCAGCTGGCGCCCAGCCCAGTGGCCTCAGAGGTCCGTTAACGCTGCATCTCCAATTAACCCCCTGGAGGTAGTGACCGGTCAAGGTGCAAACTGGGAAATATAAATTACTGATACAAAAGCACGCCTACGAAAGTGCGCTTGCATTTTTTATGAAAGATTTACAAGCATTAGAAAAGCCAATAGGTCGTGGTCTTGCCTTTGAGAGCTATTAGTAAGGTTTTGTAGCCATGCTGTAGTGTAGGGCAGATTTTATGAAATGTGGTTAAAACTAATTTAAAAAGAGCAGTGACACAGCCAGGACTAATGGGCTTTTAAAAAAAAAAGCCATTAGCACTTATTGCGTCATAGTCCTTTTTTAATTTTATTATTTTTAGGCATGCTACACAGCAGCTACTCTGCTATATTGCAGCACAACAAATCATTGCCAAGGTTGGCAATGCCCAGGCTGTACAGCATGAACAAAAGGCAATCGCAGAGCCAATAGACTCAACGGAGACCTATTGGATTTGAAAATGCTTGTTCGATCTTGGCAGAACACTCATGTAATGCTGAGCAAATCAGTTAATCTCCCCATTTGTGATAAAGAAAAAATATGACATTTGGCAAAAAATACTATCTCATCAAGAAAGCAATTGCCCCAAGTCCATGTCTTGGTGAAAATACATTTGAAAGCAGATAACATCTGTTGTCACAATAAAAGCAGATACTATCTGTTGTCACAATAAACATCCAGTTCAAAAGAGAAAAGGGCTTCTTTGAAGTGCGTGTGGCATACTAAAACATAGCTAACAATGACAAGAGGTCTGGAAAAGACGGCAGGGAAAAATAAAAAATAAAAGTAGTACCCCAATCACAGCCGAATCGGCGGAAGGACAGCAATCAGTACTTGGTCCATGCTCCAGCGAAAATAATAGGAAGGAAGCTGGGCAATTAGAAAGAAACAATTAAGAGTGATACCGAAGCTAGCAAATTTTAAGCAAGGGACAGGCTGCACGCCCTTTGTCGTATACGAGTGTGCATATAGCACATGCGTTGTTGAAGGCGAGAACTAAAAAAATAACAATAATCATCATCAAATGTTTGAACAGACCCCTTCACATTCAGAAGAAAAGATGCACATGGAGCTTTGGCCAGAACCATTAAAGATATTGCAATCACAAGAGATCTTATAGAGCGCAAACTCAGTCTTGTTGAAGAACCCTCTGATTGGCTGGGGAGTAAAAAAAAATGTCATATCATAAATATTCTTCATTAAACGGAACTCACAATATTATGCATTTTAGGCCTAAGTACAGCAAATAATGTTCAACTAGTGAAGTCCCCTAGCGCTCTTCTCTTTTACCTCACCTAAACCATCACTATTGCTCACTGTCTCCTACTAGACCAGTGCAGTGCTCCTTAATGAACATGAGGAACTATCTGGTAACATCAGTTCCAGAGAATGTGAAGACTCTGCCTACCTCATTGGCCCTCAGTCTTGCTGGATACCACAATGAGGAGACTATCATGAGGGACACAAGCTGCTTTTCTATTGGCTCCCAGTGAAAGGCATTGCCAGAAGTAGCCAAACTCAAGTCCAGAAAGTTTTGGATCCTCGACTCTCTGTTTACTATATTCTTTTTCTGGCCGTCCCCCTGGTAACCATCTATCTATTTCTTTTATTCTCAAGCTCGACCAGCACTATTGTGTTACCATTTTGTTGGTCTTCAGAACTCCTGGTGGATAACCGTTGGACTCTCACTACTGAAATGCAATGATCTCTTGCTTCTCCCAAATATATCCGGCTGCAGGAAATGTTGGAGCTCTAAATGCAGGTTGCACCGTTATTCTGTGGCCGTCATACCCAGCATTCGAAGTTCACTGGCCTTAGCTTCGTTCTCCAATATGTCTATCTTATTCGCAAGGAGGACTGTAGAGGACAAAGCACAGTCTTGAAATCTCTGGAAGTTCTGGGAGTCCCCTTCAAGTTGTTTGATAGCATCTTCCACGTTCACTACTGGATAGTGCTCCAATATGATTATAGTGGTCACATGCTTTGTAACCTCCTCAAACAGTTGTTTTAGGGACAATAGCCTTCTCTCTATTCTCTTTGAAGATCCTTGTAAATCACACAGTGCTTCCATTATTGAGGCATCTCCTATGGAGGGGAGTTCCTCCTACCTCTGCCAGTACTTTCCTCTCACTGCTGGTGTTCCACACAGCAGATGACCTCTCAGGGGCAGCGTCTCCGTAGCCTCCATAGACACACATCTTTTAATCAATATTCTTTTTATTTAAATTTTTAAGAGGCCATCGTTACAAAGTGCATATAGCAGTCTAGTTGCTTCATGTCAGAGAAGAAGAAAATAATCACATGTATAGCAAATAACGAGGAGGCCCTTTACAACATTCGTGAATAATAAACAGCTCAAGTCCTAATCCATTTAAACTCCCTCCCTCCCCTTCCCCCCAAAACACTAAATGTGCACAAGGTTCCGTTTAGAAGCCTTCACCTATGTGGTGTACCTGGTTTTTTCAGAAGTACCCCAGATATGTCTTCCCTGTGTCATTTTCTCTAGCCTCCCCAGTGCCCCCAGGTCCTAGAGTTGAAAAGGTGAGGTGTCCGAGTGAGTGTCGGGCACGCAAACAGAGGGAGGCCCTGCGATAAATACTCCACTAGGTGTCCCCATGTGTATTCAAAATTTTTGAAGGTGTCCGCTAGTACGCACGCCATTCTCTCCATGGTGAGAGCCTGCACAACCGAGCATGCCATTGGGTCAAGGAGGGTGCCTCTTTCCTTTCCACGCCACTACGACTGCCATTTTGGGTGCTCCTAGACACAACCAAAGAATAGTTCTATCACTAACTGTTTGACGCTTGAGAGTGTCAAATCTGAACCCAATAGTGTCTACCCCAGATCTGTAGGGATGGGGTAGCCCAGTATATCCTTAATCTGTGCCAGAATCTCTGACCAAAATGGTCGGATTGTTGGACAGTCTCACCATATATGTCTAAAATCCCCTTGGAGTCCACAACCTCTCTAGCATAAATCAGAAGTCTCGGGAAAGATCAATTTAAGTTTTGTATGGTAAAGGTACCAATCATTGAGTACTTTATAATGAGCCTCTCGCATTCCCACTGATTGGTTGAATTTGTGTAAATCCATATACAGCTTGTCTCATTGCTTATCTGCAATGCTTACCGCCAGAATGTGCTCCCATAGTAGCCTATGTCTGGGCTGCTCAGTATGCAACGTGGACTGTAGTATCTTGTACAGGTGCGAGATCGTGCATTTCGCGCCCTTTACTAACTTCGCTAGTTTCTCTTTTGGTGTGAGCTCCCTAGTTGCTGCTTCTCTAACTCCCCGGGAGAGGACCCAGTGCCTAAGCTGAGTATAGTGGTAGTATTCTTTGGCTGGAATGTTAAACTCCCTCTGACAATGTTCAAATGTTAGAATGTCCCCGGTATGGAACAGGTCGGAAATTTTGAGGTTTCCCCCTTCCTTCCATTCATCGAATAGTCACGGTGCAAATGGGGACAAGAACGCTGGGCTATAGTGTATGGGCCTGAAAGGTGATGCGAAAGTGGTCAGAGCCGCTGCCCTATGGATATCACCCCATACCTTTAGAGTACATTTAGTATGCGTACTTAGATAAACATTGGACGGTCGCTCCGCTTTGGGTTTTTACAGTAGATCCCATACGCTCCTCCCTGCCACTGCCCTGTCCATATGCAGCCAATGTTTATCGGATCCCCGAGATGAACATTCTGTAATCACTCGGAGTTGGGCTGCCTTGTAATATAAGTTTATGTCTTGTAATGCGAGACCCTCCTTGTCTTTTGGGAGCCAAAGTTGTTTAGATGACAATCTTGCCCATTCTCCTTGCCAGATAAAGTGGGTGAGGATTGATTTTAGTGTGGCGAAGAACCCATTTCTATCTCTGTCGGGAGGCCCTGGAAAGGACTTGAGTCAGAATCATAATCTTGATCACCTGAATGCGACCTATCCATGATAGATACATGAGGGCCCATCTATGCAGGTCCACTTTTACTTGTTGGATAAGTGGGGGGTAGTTTACCTTATATAGGTCTTGGAGCTTAGGGGTTATTTTTGTTCCTAAGTATACAATCTCCTGTGTGGCCCACTGGAAGGGTTTAGCCTGAACCAATGATTCCATATCCCTCGGCGACAGTGTAAGGTTCAGCAGATATGACTTAGTAAGATTGACCGGCAAACCAGCCACTTGTTCAAAGATTTTCAGCTCCTCCATTACCCTTACCAAGGAAGATTCCAAGGGCATGTCATCCGCGAATAGAGAAATCTTGTGTTCGTCTCCCCCAACAGTAATCCCCTGTATCTCAGGCGTCATGCGTATTTTAGCAGCCAAGGATTCAATGCTAAGATCGGAAAGGAGAGGGTAGAGGTGAGAAGGAGCATCCCTGGTGAGTCCCCCTCTTCAGGGAAAATGCCACTGAGTTCACTCCATTGACAAGTACTCTGGCACTGGGGCCTGTATAGTTTGTTTTTATCATGGCAATAAATCTGTCACAGAACACATACTTCTTCAGTGCCAGAAAGAGGAAAGGCCAATCCACGCGGCCGAAGGCGTTCTTGGCATTGAGCGCCAGAAGAACCGCCGGTATTTCTTTTTAATTTGCTTTTCCCACGAGATGTAAGACCCTCCTTAAAGTGTCATGAAAATACCTGCTTTGAATAAATCCAGATTGGTCTGGGTGGGTTCAATCTGGCATTAGAGACTCTTGTCGGCTTGCTAATATCTTTGTGTATATTTTAGCGTCAAGGTTAAGGAGCGCAATTGGCCAGTAGGAGCTGCATAGTTGAGGGTCTTTCCCTGACTTGGGCAGTACTGAAATAAGCGCCTCCCCCATAGTAGTCATCACCCTCCAATATTCCGTGAAAGAATTAATGAGATTTACCAAGTGTGGGATTACTTAAGCCCCAAAGATCTTATGAAACTGTGCAATCTGCCCGTCCGGACCCAGCGATTTATTTAATTTTAAATTGGCTATGGAGCTGCTCACCTCCTCTGAGGTTATCAGTGCTCCCAGTGTGTAATTTTTTATGGCAGTCACTTTCGGAACCTCCACCCCCTCCAGGTATCTCGCTTGCTCGGTTGTATCGTGCACTCTGCCTGATATAACTTTTCATAGAATCGACCAAAGGCGACTTCTTTATTTGTTTCCATAGTCGCTTCGACCTCTCCCAATGACTTAATGTCTCCTATATAGTCCATTTCCCATTTTATCCTCAGCTGTCTGGCCAGGTGTGCTCCCACTTTTTTGCCCTTCTCATAGGTGGATGATTGTAGTTGGAGGAGAGTTAATTCTGCCCTATTATTATGTATAGCGTTCAGTTTGCCCTTACGGGTCGTTACCCTTCTTTGTAGGGTCATAATAGGCTGTCTCTTCTGTTCCCTTTCTGTCTCTTGCAATTCTGTCTCCAACGCTAGTCTCTCCTGAACCCTACGCTTAGTCAGCTCCGCAGTGAGTGTGATGCACTGCCCTCTAAGTACCACTTTGAAAGCGTCCCAATTAGTTGGCTTAGAGGTGTCGTTGGGGTAATTTCTAAGAAAGTATTCCTTAATGGACTTGCATAGTTTGTCACGCAATAAGCGATCCCTTGTAAGGGCAGCTGAAAAAAAATATCTCTTGCATTTTGTTGGGCGAATTATCCCAGACCAGAGTCAGTGTACATGGGGCATGATCCAACATAGTAACAGGGTGTATGGAGGTGGCCTGCAATGCTGGGGCCAAATTCCAGCTTACAAAGATATAATCAATCCTAGAATAGGACCTGTGTGTATGGGAAAAGAAAGTATACTCTCTATCCATTAGGTGCATCCTGCACCATGTGTCTTTTAAGCCCAGCGAGGAGAGGTCCCTTTTCGAGTGAATGTGCTAGAACATGCCCTTTGGGACTATGTCCCATGTTAAATTGAAATCCCCCAATAAAAAATGTCTCCCTCTGCGAACTCCCTCAACCAGGATAGGACCTTAGATAAGAAGATGGCTTGATTAGAATTTGGTGCGTAAATAGAGGAAAATGTGCAAAGGCTGCCATGTAGTTTCCCCTTAACCTTGACTATCCTGCCCTCTTTATCTATTTTGCTTACTTCCGCCTGCATTTAGTAAATAAGCAGTATCGCCTGCATTTGGCCAATTTGCGCTGTGTTTTCTGAAACTTATAGCTCAAAGCGCATGTGATTGTAGCGCCGCCCGCCCTGCATTGCATGTGATTGTTGCGCCGCCCGCCCTGCACTGCATTTAGCTGTGTTTGCCCACCTGGCAGCAACGTGTATCATTTTGTTAATCTCCTTTTCGCTGTCCCAGGCGACCTACTGCCCCTGCCTCGCCTCCCCTCTGACCTCCATTTTGTTTGCTGTTGTTGTTTTCCCTGCCCCTCCTCCCCGCTACCGCCTCCCAGCTGCTGACCCTCCCACGCTCCGCCCCCTCCACCATCCATTTATGGCCAATGCCTCCACGCGCAGCGTCCACGCGCTTCGGCCACGCCGAAGGTGCGCCAAAGGTAAGCCCGTCTACGCGCCCAGCGCCAGACCCCCTGGCCCCCGTCCCTCCCAGCCCCCCCGCATTACCTACGATGCCGCAACCCTCCTAGCCCTTAACACCGGTCGCGCTCCCAACTGCGTCCAAGCCGCCCCTGGCCAAACCCATGGACCTTTCTCCTGCTTCTCCTGCAAATTCAGCGGCACCGACAACATCTCCGCTACGACCACACCACAGATTCCCGACCCCAACCACCTACAATGCATCCTCCTCAACACCCGCTCGGTGCACAGGCACGCCATTGACCTATGGAACCTACTTGACACCATCTCTCCAGACGTCGCCTTCCTAACGGAAACATGGATGAATGCTTCCTCCGCACCAGACATCACCATTGCCATCCCTGAAGACTATAAGATCACTCGCAAAGACCGTACCAGCCACACAGGAGGAGGAATCGCTATCGTCCATAAGAAATCAATCCGCATATCAACCAGCTCGGACGCCAACCTCGCCAACTCCGAACACCTTCACTTCCAGATCCACATCGACCCCAAGACCACACTCAGAGGCACCCTCCTCTACAGACCACCAGGACCCCGCACAAAATTCAGTGAAGACATCACGGACTTCATCACCCCACACGCGCTCCCCTCCAAAGACTACATCCTTCTGGGAGACCTCAACTTTCACCTCAAAAAGATCAACGACCGCAACACCGCCACCCTCGTGGACAACCTCGCCAACCTCGGACTTAAACAACTAGTCACTTCCCCCACCCACATCGCAGGTCACACACTCGACCCCATCTTCACATCCAGCAACCATGTCTCCTTCAGCCACACTACGGACCTCCTCTGGACTGACCACAGCTGCGTTCACTTCACCTACAACAAACCAAAACCCAGCATCCACCTCCAACCTACCCTACAAAGGAACTGGAACAAAATCACCACGGACCAAATCTCCGCATCGCTCCTTCAAAACACCCCAGCCCTCTCTTCTAACGCTAACGAAGCCGCCGCCAACCTCACCCTATGGTTATCCAACACCGCTGACACCTTAGCACCAATGAAAAAACGTCAAAACAAACCTGGCAGCAAGAAGGCCTCATGGTTCAACGATGATCTCAAGAAGTCCAAGAAACTCTGCCGCTCCCTTGAAAAGGCCTGGAAAAAAGACCCAACCACCAGCACCAAGGACGCCTTCAAAAACGCCACCCGCACTCACCACCAACTAATCCGAAAAGCCAAGAAAACAGCATTCAAGGATCGACTTGACAACAACGCCCACAACAGCAAGGAACTTTTCAACATCGTCAAGGAATTTTCCAATCCCTCGGCCAACTCCAACGACATCACCCCCTCTCAAACCCTCTGCGACTCCCTAGCCTCATTTTTCCACAACAAGATTGCTGACATCCACAACAGCTTTGACAACCAACCCGGAAACCAACCCACCCTACCATTTGCTGATCATCTTCCCCCCGTGAACACCCTTAACGACTGGAACCCAATCTCCACTGAGGACACCATCCGCCTGATGAATTCCATCCACTCAGGATCCCCCACAGACCCATGTACTCACCACATCTTCAACAAAGCAGACTCCGTCATAGCACCGCACCTCCGAGACGTCATCAACTGCTCCTTCAACTCCGCCACCTTCCCGGAAGACTGGAAACACGCTGAACTCACCGCCCTTCTGAAAAAACCCACAGCGGACCCCACCGAACTCAAAAATTACCGCCCCATCTCACTTCTCCCATTCCCGGCCAAAGTCATCGAGAAAGCTGTCAACAACCAGCTCGCCGCCTTCCTCGAAGCCAACAAATCCCTCGACCCCTCACAATCTGGCTTCCGAGCAAAACACAGCACTGAGACCGCCCTCATCGCAGCAACAGACGACATTCGAACTCTACTGGACAATGGAGACACAGTCGCCCTCATCCTCCTAGACCTCTCCGCAGCCTTCGACACAGTCTGCCACAGCACCCTTCTACAGCGCCTCAGAAACATCGGAATCCAAGGAAAAGCACTTGAATGGATCACCTCGTTCCTCACCGGAAGAACCCAGAGAGTCCGCCTTCCACCATTCAAATCCAAGGCCTCTGAAGTCATCTGCGGCGTACCACAAGGATCCTCACTCAGTCCCACCCTCTTCAACGTATACATGAGCCCCCTCGCGGCCATCGCACGCCATCACAACCTCAACATCATCTCGTACGCGGATGACACTCAACTGATCCTTTCCCTCACCAATGACCCCAGCACCGCCAAAACCAACCTACACGAAGGAATGAAAGAAGTTGCCGAATGGATGAAACAAAGCCGTCTGAAACTGAACTCGGACAAAACAGAAGTCCTCATCTTAGGTACATCCCCCTCTGCATGGGACGACTCCTGGTGGCCGGAAGCCCTCGGAAAAGCACCCATCCCGACAGACCACGCACGGAACTTAGGCGTCATCCTGGATTCTTCACTCTCAATGAACAGACAAGTCAGCGCCGTATCCTCTTCCTGCTTCAACATTCTTCGCATGCTCAGAAAAACATTTTGCTGGATCCCCTCCGAAACAAGGAAAATAGTCACCCACGCTCTGGTCACGAGCCGACTGGACTACGGAAACACCCTCTACGCAGGTACTACAGCAAAACTCCAGAAGAAACTCCAACGAATCCAAAACGCCTCAGCCAGACTCATATTAGACATCCCACGCAACGATCACATCTCTGGTCACCTTAAAGACCTCCACTGGCTACCCGTCAATAAGAGGATCACTTTCCGACTGCTTACCCACGCACACAAATCACTCTACGACATCGGTCCAGAATGCCTCAACTCACGACTGTCCTTCTACACCCCCTCCCGCCAACTACGTTCTTCCAGCCAAGCCCTCGCCACTGTACCTCGCATCAACAAGACCACCATGGGAGGCAGATCCTTTTCATACCTGGCTGCTAAAACATGGAACTCTCTCCCCGCTTACCTTCGCCTTACCCAGAACCACCTAGCATTCAGAAAGCTACTTAAAACGTGGATTTTTGACAAGTAATTCTCCTCCCCTTCCTAAGCGCCTTGAAACCCTACGGGTATGTAGTGCGCTATATAAATCCTTTGACTTGACTTGACTTGACATGAAAAAGCAGTGAGACCCCTTTATGTTTAGTCGTAGCAGAGGAACGATAGTTTATGGGGTAAGCCCTACGTCTTAACCAGTGTTCCTCTACCCTTTTCATGTGTGTTTCCTGCAATGCTACGATATCATGTCTCTGGTCTTGGAGGTATTTCCATAATTTCTGGCGTTTGCCAGTAAAGTTAGGCCCCTTCACATTCCATGTATGCAAGATAAGTGCCATTATTACTTAACGTATGGGGAAGTGTGCCATCTTACATTCAATAGATTCCACCCTTCTTTGAGTTCCCCTCTCCTCTCCCTCCCACAAATGGACACCTTGCCCGACCTTCCCAAACCTCCACACATGCGACATATGAGCAAGAAAACAAGTCCCCAATGCACCCCAAATCATAATAACAAGAATATCCTAACTTAAAGCATTTGGGGTCAACTTGACCCAACTTCCCATAGTATACCTCGTATAGCACATCTTCTGTGTGCTTTGCATGGAGGTATTGGTCCTTGTCTGTTTATGGCGTGCTGTAGAGTATTATATGTAAGTCCCTTGACCGTGGGAGGCTTCAGGGGAAGCTTCGAGTAGAACATCACATTCCCCCCTCCCCAGGAGGTTTACTCAATCCTTACCCCTGTTGATCATTGCCCGCGATAGGTATCTTTTCCCTCCCTTCTCCCGAACACCACCAAACCTCAAAAGTGGTCCCATGTGGCCAGCCTGTGCCCTCTCAAGTAGAGTAGAGCCGCGTGTTTAGAGGTCATTCCAGCCGCTATCCCTGCAGACTTTCCTCCCCGTGAAATCATTTTGTCTTTTGCGGCTCCAATCATTTCTGTTGCTGCCATCGGTCATCTCTACCTTTCTCCCCAGATGTCCTTCTTGTGTCACCCTCCCCGTCTCCTCTTGAATTGTTAGACCCAAGTGTTTTGCCGCCTCGACATAGGAGGAACAGTGGTGTTGCTTTTTGTGTAAGTAGAATGCAATTCCAAAGGGCTATATCAACCTGTACTTTATGTGATCCCGACGTAGCTTGTCCGTGACTGGCGAAGTAGTTGCCTATGCGCCAACGTCGCTGCTGCCACTTCCTGGTACAGGTCACACTTTAAACCGTGGAAAGACACTGCATTATTCGATCTTGCTGCTTGAAGGATTGTCTCCCTCATCTTGTAAGAGTGCAGTTTAGCCAGGATGTCCTGTGGTCATTTGTTTCCTCCAGAGGGTGGCGGGCCCACCCTATATACCCTGTCAAATTTTATCTTCACGCTCCCTAAGCTGATTAACTCACCAAACAACCCCAGGACAAAGGCTTCTAGGTCTGGCCCCTCCACTCCTTCCTCCAGATTCCGCAGGTGAACATTGTCTCTCCAAGCCCTGTTCTCTAGATCTTCGCAATTCAATATATTGACTTGTAGCTGTTCGTGGAGTTCTTTCGAAGTATTTTCCATCTCTGCCATTTTCTGTTCTAGTTCCTTTACTTTAGATTTGACATCCAGGGTGCGACTACTGATAGAATCAACATCCTGCTGCAGTGAGTGAGTTTGCCCAGGCCTCCATTGACCCCTCAAGGTCTGCCTTGATTTCCCCTCTGAGTTCTTTCTTTAAGCCTCTCAAGGAGGCCAACAGGTCTTCTTTAGTAAGTGTCATCCCTTCCGCCTGTCCGCCTTCTGGTATTGTCCCTCTTGTAATAATCACACAAAAGAATTGGGGACCAGGAGCGAAGTTAGAAAGGGAAAAGGTCCAGTACCCGTACTCCAACAAGATAACGTTTGTACACTGGGGGGTAAAAGTTCCACAGAAATCAGAAGGTCATCATATTATGGTACCAAAGGTTCACAACAGGTTGGATTGGAATAAGCGGTGGAGGGAATTTCTCCTTTTGAATATAGTGCCCTCACACACCCTTGCGAGTGTTATACTTCATCATCGGGCGTTGCTCTTCGTGGGGGTGGCGATGCAGTCCCCCACGGGCCCGCGAGAGGGCTCTTTGGCGGAGATCTTTCTAGGAGACGTCGCAGTTGTGCATGCGGGTATGTGGGCCTCTTAAAAAAGGTGAGTACGTGTTAAAATTACCAAGTGGTACCCAGAACCAGTGTTTATTCAGGGGTCCATATGGTAAATTAAAAGGGTGTGGATCCTGGAGCTCCTCTTACGAACAAATATAGAGGGCAGATGTGTGACTAAGCGCTGCTCTCAGGATGTGTGCTATAGTGAAAAAGTCCTATCTCAAAGAAAGGTCAACATGTTTCGCACTAGTTAGTGGTCCCTAAAGGATCCCGTGGCGCTTTGTCAGGACCGGAGTCTCAAGTGAAAAACTAACAACATTAAACAGGTTCCAGGAAAGAAAGCCTGTAGACCTGTGATACCTTATTTTAAATGAGTATTAGCGTCCTTACGCTGATAGGGACTCTTACTGTAGGTACCTATCCCCAACCTGGTGAGACAACAAATGAAATAAAGAGGAAGAAAAACATACATATGTAAAAGTAATTTTAGCATGTAGGGCAAACAAAGTAACAATGGTGTGCTATATAGTAGTGAAAACACAATAAAAAATGTGCTATGCTAATTGTGCATGCACAATGTACGTCCATATAGTCATGTTGCCCAGTGCAAAAAAGGGGGGTTTTGAACATGTGCAGCTGACCTTGATACATGGGGGTGTGGTCTATAGGTGCTTTCAGTGATAGGGTGCCCTATAAAACCCTCATGCACATTGCCAACTGTCATGGGTCCACCAAAATGAAAAGGGGTGAGTCTTAGTGTTGGATCTCTGTTGGTCAAAGTAGATCATGCATACTGGTAAGTGATGGGCAGTAGCCAAAAGTAATGTGGTCAAAGGCGGTCGGGTGGACCAATCATGTCCTGCTCTGACTCTACCTTTGTCTCTGTTTGTAATGTGCATGCAGTGAATGCTAAGTCAAAAACGCCGTCAGGCACACCCAAATGCGACCATTGTGAGGAAACACATTAGGTATTCACACACACGGACACAAACATTCCAATTGAATACCCCTCTATTCCGGAGATCAGGTTTCATCGGTACCCTCTTGGTTTGAGGCTGAGTGACTGTGTTAAAAAATTGGATCGTATTTAATGAGGGTAGAGCAGAGTTCAAAAAAGGCCGACCATCCGTCGGGCTAAGGTACAGTATGCCATGCCAACTGGGCGCGCAACTCGCATCAGCTTGTACTCACAAATGCTTGCCTGTCCTGGGCTTCTGTAATCTACCCCTCCATAGTGGGATACCGGCAAAGGAGAGGGGTGGACGGTTTCTCTAGTATAAATACACCAGGGCAGTGAAGCCGTCCCAGTTGTCTAGGCGGGTCTTTGTGCGGTGATGCGCTGCGTGTGGAGGGAGTGTTTCTGGGCATCAACAAATGTATGGAGCATAGCGGAGTCAACGTGGTGGCCATCGTAGCTTGGAGTCAGTGGGATGACACTCCGGCTCTTTTTTTTTAGCACGGTGCTTGATGTGCTGCATAATAATGGACGTGGATGCCTGATATGACGCTGCAATGTGCCAATGTTGTTAAGCTGTGCCCCAGTAGTTGCATTAATATAAGGAACAAAGCTACAAAGTGGGGCACCCGCACAAGGGTAGAAACATTCACTCTATGAGTAAGAGTATCAGCATGATAATCGTAAATCCTTGTGGATGTAAATTTTCTAGTGGATGAAAGTTTTCTTAAATATGTGGCCTAGGTGACTTTTGGAAGTCTAGTAATTCATGAGGGAGATCCTACCCTCAACATGATTAGACATGGCATAGCCCTAGTTGTGGCCCCTAAGGTAGTATGTTGAGAGGGACGAATGCTACTTAAGAGACCTATATCTGATATAGGGTGACGGGGGTATACATGTAGAAGGTTAATATCAATTTAACCAGGTCACTTCTTCTTCTATTAGAGGTATATTGCATAAAGGAATCACCAGCATGGCCATACATTGGGCATTACTCTTTGTAGTATTGGATGTAATGCATCAATATTTCAGTTCTACCCACGTGATCTCATCATTGAGTCCCTCCGGGTCACATTTCAATCTGTGAACCCATCATCGCTCATGCCTAAAAAGGGTTATTTTGGTCCAGTGAGGGTTTGAGTCAATGATTGTCCACCTAATACTGTTCGTGGGGTGTTTTTGTTCAGAGAAATGGTTGAGCAATTTGGTGTTAGTTTTGCCCCTTCGTATAGTGCTTTTGTGTTCGCCAATTCTTGTCTTCACCTGTCTGGTTGTCATGCCGACATATCTTTTGCCACAAGGGCATAGGATGGTGTAGACACCATTTGTTGTGTTACAATTGGTGTGTCCGGTTTGGCGCCAGGGTTTAGCTAGACCAAGGTCAATTTGTTTAGTGGTGGTGGTTTCAGCGCAAAAGGAGCAAAGACCACAGGGGAAATGGCCTTTCACGGGCTGCAATGCCCAAAGTGTTGGTTATCTGGTGAGGGATGGCTTAGGTCTAGTGTGGACTAAGTGGTCCCTTAGGTTTTGCATGCGTTTGAATGCAAAAAGTGTGTGGGGGGGGGGCAGGTGCAAAAGTGACGGTTCGCAGTATGTCCCAGTGTTTTTTCACTACTTTTTCGAATTTTGTTGGAGTTGGGCGTGAATGTAGTGACACGTAATTATGTCTGATTTGGGATTCTCCCTTACTTCCAAGAGGGCGGCTCTCAGGTTGTTTCTAGCTCTTTTTTGTGCCTGGCATATGATGTTTTTGGGGTAATTGCGTTTCTGCAGGTTGTCTCTGAGGATTTCTGATTGTTTGTCGAGTTCCATGATGATGTCACAGTTCTTCCCTAGGCGCAGGAAGTGGCCGACTAGAAGATTATTCCTGAGTGCCTTAGGGTGATGGCTCTCGCAGATTAGGAGACTATTCCTGTCTGTGGGCTTCCTGTAGTTGGTAGTATGTAGGGAGCCATTGTCCAGAGATATGAGTAGGTCTAGGAAAGGAATCTTGTTCCGTGACCTAGTGCTCATGAATTTCAAGAAGGGATCCAAGGTGTTAACCCAGTCGCAGAAAGTGATGCAAAGTTCTTCATCACCTCCCCAGAAGAGGATGATGTCGTCGATAAAATGTTGCTGCATCAAAATGTGCTGATGGAATTGGTTGGTCGCTCCTAGGATGTGTTTTTCTTCAAAGGAAGAAATGTACAGGCAGGCCAGACTGGGAGCAAAAGTGCTTCCCATGCTCTCGTCTCAGTAGGCATGAAATAACTGGAGACTCTATTTGTCTGTGTCTTCTTGGGTGGCATAGAGACCGTAGTATCACGTGCGTGTCCCCTCCGGGGCATGGTGGTGGCTCATTCAGCGCTGTTTCCCCTTCATAGGTGCCGTCTCTTCAGGGCCTGAGTGGCCTAGGGTATTCACCGGGGCCTGTCTCTTTATTGTCAACATCATCACTCCCAGTGGGCCCCTCTTGACCTTGCGGCTTCATCTCCTCCTTAATGGGTTTGTGCCCAGATGAGGCTTCCTCCCAACCTACTTGCAAGGGGGTGCCTAGTGGGGCACTTGCCCCCTTCTTGTTTAAATGCTTGAGGAATCCCTGTAAGTTATCTACATTTGCCTGAGGAGTGTCTCCCACGTCATACTTGTCACTGTGGTTGAGCCAGATGCCTACAATTCCTTAAGGTCTTTCTTGTATGTGGCCCTGTATGCTACTGCTGGTAGCTCCGTCTTAAGCACCCAAGTCTATAGGTGCTTCCTGTGGGATCTACAGTTGCACTATGCCACATGATCAGCGGCCATGTTGAGGTCAGGCATTAGAGGGCCTGGAGATCTCTGCTGTGGGGGCCTCTTCCAACAGCAGTGCCTGACGTGTACCCTGCTCCCAGTCCTCTCTGACCTTTCGTGCAGCAGCCCGTCACCATTAACCCCACTGGATTCCAGATCTCATCGCCGCCGTCTGATGTTCATGTGAGCATAATTTTGGTGTCAGGCGCCTGCCTCCTCGTGTCTCCCACAGTCTCTCACAGAGCTTGAGGGGTAAGGGGGAATCCATTCTGCTGTCTCCTCCGTGCGCCCACCTACCGGTCATGTAGGGTGCCAAATCGGAACCTGCCCGTGGAAGGAGTTGCACGTGCGTCCAAACTGACACCACTTACTTGCTACTCTGCCGCATTCCGCACAGTCGGATCCCACTCCTCCACCCCTGGAGGGGAGCACACTCATCCGCGCTGTCTTCACCTTTCTGCCGCCTCCCACCACCGGGGAAGGCCAGAGAATCGACCTCACTCTAGTCCGCTGAGGACCTCTCAACGCTGGGCCTTGCTACTGCGTCCTGGGCTTCAATGGCGATCCGCAACCTCGCTGGGTCGAGCATCCCTTCGGTAATTCTCCGATGAGGTTCTGGCACCTCCGGAATCAACGGCCTCTCCTCTCATTGTTTGCAGCATGGAACCCCTGCATCTCCCATAGTTTAGTGACTATTCCCAATATTGCGACACGGAGCCTCAGTGGTTTAGGTCTGCTCAGCCATCTTGGTTGGCCATGCCCCTGACACACATTTTTTATCCTTAGTTTGCTAGGGAGCTCTGTATCACCAATGGGGAGACCATGTTTATCCCCTCATGCTTAAAGACCAAATTTTATTCGTCAGGGAGAAAGGTGTAACCAAAACACGAGGTCCTTGAGTATTTCCCTCACTTCCTTACTGCCACTTCCTTCCCTGTTCCTCGATGCAACTCCACATTCAGCATCGCAGGGTCCCCTCGGTGGCTGATTCCACCAGGGGCACTAGGTTGTGTCCCGATCCTGTTGGATATTGCTGTCTCTTCTCGGCTTAGCTTTAAAAGGTGACCACTGCCACCTTATTTGAGGCCTGAGATTCATGTCCCATCTTCTTAATGGGGTGGTCAAGGGTTCAGGTCCCACTGGGAGCTCCATTCAGGGTACCTAAATTTCATCTGCACTTCTCTTCTCTTTCTGCATCTCACCCCTGGTCTGCAGCGGCAGGGTGTGGTACGAAGGCCGGACCAATGCTGGAGCTCATCGAATGGCAGTCATCTTGGTCTGCAGCGAGCTCTGCCCCATGTATATTTTTAAATGACAAAGACTATTTTTGAAAAGGCGAAGCTCTTTCGCTATAGCTGTTATGCATCATTCAGAGATTTTATATTTCACTTGAAAGAGTATTTTTCCACATGCATTTTACCTTTTAAGTTTACCACGTTTAGAGCTGATTGGAGTCTTGAAGCTCGATATATTGTTCGCTGTTGAATGAGAAGTCTTCCTTTCCCAAACATATTTATAGGAATTAACTGTATATACTTTTGTACAAATTTCGATCACTTTGTCATGGTTATCACATGCAGTAAAAATGGTTGTTACTTTGTGGACGAAGTAGAGTGCTACTCTAGTTTGTGAGTGATGCTGCCCTGGATCAAGTGGGAGATCGGATTTAGTTCAGGGAGATTAGTTTTGTGCAAGCTTATCAAAAGTCAGTGTTCAGTGTGGACAAAATCTGTGGCAGAGGTACGCCCTACAGAAATAGCAAACGTGAGGTGTCTGTAACTTCTTAAAGAATAGTCTCCGATCTCAGTTTGTCCGCATCCGAGGGACTGAGGTACCACAGGTTAGGGTTGTCTAAAATGTATATCTAATTTTCTTTTGAAACATAAGTTGTAGAATGATAGCGCAGATGGTTCTGGAAACACAGAGACCTGTTTTAGCCAATGGTGAAATGGGATTACGGCTGTTTGTCCCTCCGAGGCTGGAGAAGTGGGGTTGTGTCTGCCACACAAACTCATGGATCAAAGCTCATCGACTGGTGCGCTAGTGCTGTTCTTTAAAGGTTTCTGCATATTCTTTTTTTTTTTTTAAACCTTTATTGTGCAGATAGTAGCGTACAAATACGGGCCTACAACCAATTAGGCCGGCCACGAAACAATCTGAAAAGCACGTAAATCAATAAAGAGGTTTCACGGCAGTCACCCAGTATATTGCGAACAAGTAGTTCAATCGTAAAGGAGATGAGTGTGACCGCCGGATGTAGGATCAAAGAAGGTTAATTTTATACTAGAAATTATAGCAGGATCAGTTACAGTTTAATCATCTGAGTGCCCATAGCGGGCCACGAATCAAGCAGCAAAACATTAAGGCATCAATTAAAAACAGTTATCAGCATTAGTCTACAGCAATCAGAATATAGAAGCCATATATCCAATCAGTACCCATCATAGCCCGCCAAGTGCACACAGACTACCAAATTATTATACTTATACATAACTGAGTAACCAGTACGGCAAAAGGAGTTACAGTCATTCTCTATACTGACCCAGAGGAGAGGAAAAAGGGGGAACGCTAAAAAAGAAAGAAAAGAAGGGACGCCGTGCTGCTGTACGCACCCCCACAGCGATAGGGGCGATCCAAGGGACTGGGGACCACGTTATAGGGGGTGGGGCGTTCAAATCAGGATAACTGTGCAATCAATATCGTATAAAGTAAGAATACCTCACCTCCCCCCCCCCCCACGAGCAATCACACCGCGGGAAACATGCACAGCCACGGCGTCCTAAGAAAGGGACACAAAAGAGCCGTAGAAACTAAAAAAACAGTCAGAAAAAGACCCCGACCCACCAACCCCACCATGCACCCCTGCAGAAGGCTATGGCCTACCCCCCCAGCAGCGTGCCTGTCGCCCTAAATAAGAGACCCGAAATATAGGAAAAGTTAGAGAGAGGGAAAGGAAACAAAAAGACAAAAAGGAAAAAGAACCAGGGGGAGAGGAAGCCATCAATCGAAATTCGGCCCCTACCCCCCGCCATCACACACATTAATGCAACATCAAAACGAAATCGACATAGTCTCGGGTATCATAAACCTTCGAAGGAATCGACCATAGTATCGTGGTTGAGGGCACTCCTCATCTCCATCCGCCAACCATTAGTCCTCCGGGTCCAGAACCGGCTCACCCCTGTCCCTTCCTGGCAATCGCTACCGCTCGTGGTAGAGTGGTGGGCAGCAAACAAGTCAAAGTGGAGAGGCCGTATGGTCGAAGCAGGACAGACCATGGGAGCAAACCAGAGGACTCCAGCAAACAGCGGCCACGCAAGGACTTTTTGCGGCAGTCTAGACGTTTCAGCAACGACAAAGGGAACAACAAACAGTGTGGATACAGTCTCATCACCCAGGAAAGTAGAGTCATCCCCGCAGGATAATGCTGGGGTCTCGCCGGGGCAATTCGAATCGGCAATCTACGTTGTTCCCCGAGCATTCGAGCAGGTACGGGCTCCGACGCTGTGCCCACGCCCGCGACCGCCACAATCAAGGCGACCCCGGGAACCGGGGCCGCTGGTGTAAAGTCTTGCCGATGCACAGTGACAGCACTCCTCACGGCAACAGAGGGGGACAAAACATCACACACTCGGAGTTGAGCCGCGTCCATGAGGGACGGCCCGATAGAAATGGCGGACGTCCTTCCATCCAGCACAGGGGCGTCGAGGGCCAGGGTCACGCGCAAAGTCTTTAAGGCGTCAAGAACATCACCAAGCGTGGGCTCACGCTCACACGACCAGACCCCCGTACACTTCAGCGACACAAATTTGCCGCCCTGGTTCAGTCCGTGACCCAGGGCGTTGGTCGCCATCTTGCAGATCCAGCTGCTTCCCCGTGCGCCTCAACTTCTGGAGTGGGCTCTCAAGCAAGGCCACGGCGGGAGCCCCCTCGAGCCCCAGGAATGAAAACCTGGGTGCAGAAAGGAGAGCCACCAAAAGGGGGACCGCCAGCGCCACTGCCCCGCGGGCACCACACGCCGACTCTGGGTGCAGAGCTTCAAGATGGCTGGACAAGGCAACAAAGGGGGGAGCCTCCTACACGGTCTTCCCCCGTCCACGGCGTGCCGCACCTCACCACGGGGCCCTCCGGCCGCTGGACCGGGCCCGATCCTTTGCCATCAGCATAACCGCACCGAGGCCTCTCCCAGCCGACCTCTCCTCTCCACTAGGGGCCGCCGTCGACACTGTCTCGCCGGCTGACCTCCACAGGCAAGTTCCCGGTCTCTACGCCGCGGAGGCCCCAGACCATGCAGGGGCGTAACTTCGGATCCGCCGCTCGCAGGAACCCCCGGGACAGATGGTGAGTACAAGCTTTCCTTCGTCCTTCCGAATCTTCCCGAGCATGTCGTCTCGGGGCAGGATGCGTGTCAGGATATATGTGTTGGGCAGGAAGGCTGGTGGAGCCGAGCTACATTGCGGCCATCACGGTCGCGAGCTTGGCTCCTCCCCTTTCAGCATATTCTTGGCCCACATGTAATGGAGGTGTCAATCAGTTTAGGTATGGCCAGCTCGTTTGAAGATTATTGTAGCTCCTAGGCAGACTGCCTCCCTTTAGCCATCATCCATGTGGGACTCAGTCAGTTAAAAAATCTTCTTATGCAACATGTCAAGTTTGCTTCTTTAAGTGCAGAGCACTCTTTCCAGTAATTTTTCACAAGTATTGAGAAACAAGCATTTTTCTATTTGGAAAGCTGATTGTGTATTAGAGGGACTAAGTGCATTTTCTGAGGATGGCATGGTGCACATGCCAGTCCTTTATTGAGCAACACATTTCAAAGCTTGCCAGGATGCAAATGTTGATTCGCCAACCTTTCCAGATGGAATACATGACTTTGCATGGGAAAGCTGTAGGCTCGCTGTGACGGTCACCTGGCAAAATGAACAGGAAGGACATCTCTATCATGTGCACAGCCTCTTTTAACGGGGGGAAAAAACCCGGAGATTCAGTTGATATTTAGCCATGCTCCATGATTTTGCCACTGTATGCAAATTTGCAACTTTACTCATCAGTTTTTAGAGACCAGCTTGTTGTAAGGTGTTGTGATAAAAACAATTCAATCATTTTTGTGGTTATCGAATATACAATGTTATTAGGGGCAGTGGAGTTTGAAAAAAGTTGAGTCTTAACAGGAGGATATTAAGACCCCACACATGACAGTTGATGAGTCTGTGTTGTACAAAATAAAAAGGGGGCAAGGGTATATATAAGAAAAGTGGGATAAACAAAGCGTTTCTGTCTCCTCTGAATCTGCATGCTAGTAGGTGCTACAGGTGGGAGTCAAATGCGCATGTAGCAAATTTCAAGTTATGTCCTGCTACTAAAACAATATGCAGCAACTGTAGGGTCATTCTGCATTTTGGAGAGTCTTCGCTATCCCAGCAAACCAACAAAAGTGAGCCTGTTTGCTGTTGGTGAGGAACTCAGCATGAATGGAAATATATAGTTTAGAGAGTGAATGTATTTAAGACAATCCAAGCAGTAGGAGTTGTGTGCTGAGATCAAGTTGTTCAACAATATATTGACTGGGAGCCAAGTTATGTACTCCTGGATTCTAGGGCAAGGGTTAATATAATTTCCAACTATACAAATGATCATTTGAGGAACCCAAGAGTGCTTAAAGAACCAGCCATTACACCATCAGCTTGGGGTGGGCTGAAATGCATTCTAGAGTTACTTTGAAGCATCTGTAGAGTTCGAATTCGTGTTGAATTTTGGAAAAATGTATCTTCCACATGATGGACCAGGCATTTTGGGTTGGGTTCAGCAAAGTTTATTGACAATTATATTGGTACTGGGAAGAGAAGTGCAAGCTGTTTCAGATCATGCAGTGTGTGACTTCCGCAGAATGAAAGTGTTCAGTGTCAGAGAAGATAAAGTAGCAAAAGTTGAGCGAGTAAGAGAGAATTGTGGAAAGGGCTGACTAAACTTCCCAAAGTGTTTAAAGAGATATTATGAAAGTTGGAAAATTGTAAGCATGTTTAAAAGCTTAAGGAGGTTTTCACAATGCCTAAATTCAAAATGAGAGGAGATGCAATTAGTGTGCAAAAGAAGTTAGCTGGTGAGTTGGAGAAGTTAGATTCCGAAGGGACGATTGAACCTATTGAAAGTTCTTTGTGGATTTCTCCTGCAGTTGTTGCTCAGAAAAAGTACAAGCAGTTGCAAATGTGCATTAATTTAAGCTCCTTGAAATAGACCATTTGGGTGAATGGACACGCACACACCAAGAATGACAACTTGATGGCGTTGTTGAGTGAGGTAAGTTTGTTTTCTAAACTAGACATAAGGACTGCATACCATCAGGTTATCCTAGCCTCTGAGTCGCCTCACATCATACTCTTTTTTACTCCAGACATTGCTTTCAATTTAGGAGAATGCCTGTCAGGGTGGTGTTGGCTGTTGTAGTTACAGCAGGTGATGAGCCAAGTGTTTAAAGGGGTCAGTGGAATTGTACGTTCCAGGATGAATTGCTGGTTATTGTTTGCAGAATGGAGGGACATGATAAGAATGTAGAGACCACATTAAGTTTGGAACAAGGTCGCAAGGCCGGAGCCCACAACTTTGAAAAAATGTGCCAAGCCTGTTGTTGACGAGGCATTGAATATAGTGTGAATCAGAGCGCCGAAATGAAGTGGAAGATCAGTGTTCAAAAGTGCATGCACCTCGGTGCGGGTGTTAGCTACATGAGGTCAAATGTTTCATGAGAAGAAGTAAGGGCGACCTCTTTTTGGGACAATAGAGCCCTTATTCTGCTCATCTTGTTGAACTCTGCTTCTAAGGTCGGAATGGAAGGCCAGATGAATATAATGAGTCTCCCATGCGGGGGCGGGAAAAGCAAATTTTTATAGCAAATTACACGTTGGGAGACAGTTACAATGTACGGAATCCCTGCCAGCATACCGCAGCAAGCTTCATTATTTAAAAGCAAATAACTACCGTTAGCTATTAACGTGAAAGTTGGTGTTATAGCTGGCACTGGATTTCCCTTTAAAATGCAAGCTAAATTTGGAGCTTGAGTGTTACACGCTCCGTGCAATTGGACATTTTGGCACACTTGTGAGTGATCAGGTGTGGAAGTGCACTCCTCGCCTTTTGAATAAACTTCTTTTCCTTCCCTCTGGCATCCGTATGTGAATGGTAGAGACCAAACTTCATGTACAAAGGCGGTGCCCAATGGTTCATATCTGCCTAGGGCATAGTGTTTCATACATGAACTGAATTTAAACAAGGGGAATGGCAGCGTTATTAACCCATGAATGACCCAAACAGCAGAATTAGATTCAGCGACAGAAAATGGTAGAGGTTCCAATTTTTCAATATGCAAAAGTGAGTACGGTGCATCCTTCATGGACATGAACTGTTGTTTTTCAGTCAAGCTAAATGGTAAAAATAGAGATGACGTATTCATGTAGTTCCAAGGAACTTTCCCAGAGTTCAATGTTTGTAAAGTCCAAGCAAACTGCATTATAGAACGCAATTGATTTTGACCATGGTACAAAACAGACACTTCATTCTGTACAATATCCACAACAGATTAAACAATATTATCTAAAGTGTAAATTCTGGAAAAAAGAGTATCAATGCTATTAGCAACAACAGCAAGCACTTTTTCTAAATCAGCTTGATCAATAGCCCTCAATCTAGAAGCAGCTTCAATTTGAGACAATTTCCAAACTTCGTTGTAAGTAGCATATTTCCATCTTTTTGACCTGTCTCCTACAGGGCCTTTAACAAAGTCATTCAAATCAACATTGTCAGTCAATTGTGATAAATGATGTTTAACTGATGCTAAGGTAGAATGTTTAAGCCAATTTTGACACAATTTGCCTACAGAATAGGTAGTAACAGAATGGGAGTTTTTAAAACGGGGGTTCACCCTAACCTGCGTGTAGCCTGGGGCCAGACCCAGAAACAATGTTGGCATGAATCTGAACTTTTTTGCCATAATAACCAACCTTGGGGATCCAAGCGGGATATATTGAAGGAGGTATTAGTAATTAGGGACTGCAATTCATCAAGGGACATATCTGTGTGATTGTCCCAAGTAGGATAAGCACCCAGATCAGAAATGGTAGGGGAATTCATTTGTTTAGAAGTAGCCAATCCAAAGCAAGTAGTTTGAAAAATTGTAGAAATAAAAAACAACATGTGGTTCGGGATGAGGCACACACGATTCAAAGCTTCTGTGCCCTGCGCCTGCCAGCTTTTAGAACCCCAAACAGATTTAAGATCAACTGTATCTTTCCACAGCTCATAGCCCCCTATAGGTAATTGATCCATAAAGGACTTTGAATACAGTAATTTAGTATGTGTGAGTCTAACTTTGGAACTTGACCTAGTAGTCATTTTAAAATAAAAGGTATCAGGATTGGATTGATTAAAAGCAGTAAAATATGTAAACTTTTTCAATATAGTTTTCGAACTGCCTTCAATGGGAGCTGGGCAATGTTCCCATTGTGTATAATTAACCACATTTCTAAATGTATTTGCTTTATTCAGGAAATGATTGCCATAGTGTTGGTAACAGAATAATTCTGCATAATTCACTGAATCCAGGTACAAATCTTCAACATTTATCACCTCTGTTGGGCCATGAATTTGAAATTTTACAGCATCCCACACAACCCCATCTAACACTGGCCAGGCAGTCACATTAACAAAAGTCTGGTCCTTATTCATGATGGGTGATGAGGAGTGGGGTGTCAAAGTTCCATCAATAAATCTAATTGCAGATCTTTGGTAGACGGAAAAATATAACTACAAATCCAATCGACATGAACAAATAAATTGAAATGAGCACCAACCAAATGTAAGTTCAAGTTGGAATTTAAAAATGTCTTTTAAACCAAACAGCAAAAATAGAAATCTTCGAGGGGCGCTCGATGTTGTAGAGTTAGTGTCAAATGAAAAACGTGACTGGTCAACTGCACTTGTCTGCACACCAGGCAACAACATCTGTGGGATAGGTATACTCAGTATCTTCATTGGCATCACCAGACGGTGGATTCAATAATGGATTAGTAAATGTATGCATTGCAATGGCAATGTCAGGCCTGTTGCTGTTTGCCAAGGCCACAAAATAATTTCTCAGCATTGCTGGACAAGAGACCGCTGGAGTCATACTAAGAAGAATCCGCCACTCATTGTAGTTTGACACTGTCAATGGAGATGTACCTGTTATCCTTGCGACCAGGAAGTGGTGGTAAAATGATTGTTCTTGTACCCTGCATGCCAAGCACTGTAACAGGTGCATGGTAAGAGGGGCCGAACTCCTTCTTGTTCTCCACCTTCTCACGGACCAGGTTACCGACTCGTGGTAGCCAGCCAACTACCGGAATCTGCAGCACAGCATCAGATGTGGAGGGCAAATGTTCCTTTGCAAGACTGTCTCGAGTCTCTTGTAGGTTCTGTAACACAGCAGAATGATCATCTACGTCAAAGGGCATGGCTGACGACCCCATGTCTAGACCATCAAGGTCCGGGACAAACATTTTCATGCCAAAGAGCATTTCGTATGGGGTCCACCCACACAGAGACCTTCTAGGGAGATTATTAAGTGCACGTTGTACGCTATACAAATGGGACAACCAGTTGCAACCAGTACCTAAAACCCTAGCTGTCAAGGATTGCTTTAAGTCACGGGTCATCTGCTCCACAACAGAGTTGCCCTCAGGCCGGTATGGAGATGAAAATTTGACCTGCACCCCCAAAGACTTCATGGCTTCCTTGTACGCCTTAGAGGAAAACGCTGGACCCTAGTCAGAATGGAGGGTGCCACATGCAAAAATTCCCACAAAGACACGCAAATCCCTGATGACAGTTCGAGCATCAGTGCTGTGTTGTGGCCAAATCCATAGAAAGCGTGTGCATGAATCCACTGCAACTAAGATGAACTTATACACAGTATCTGAGGAGAAAGGACTGCAGTGATCTAAATAAACACACCCAAGGGGTTTATTTGATAAGTACAACTATGTTTGTGGTGGACGTGCAGCAGTCGAAGGTTTAATCTGCTAGCAAATGTCACAAGTAAGGTCATACTCACAAGTCTGTTTGTACAATCCGCGCCACCAATAACGTTGCTGCAAGATAGTGACAGTCACTGAGACGCCCGCATGATCGGAAACCATGCCTTCGTGAGCGGCTGTTATCAAGGAAAGCCTGTGGTCCACATTGGGAATCAATCTGTCATCAACGTCGTTAATTCTCACATAGGGAACTTTATCAGGTCTTTAATGATAAGAGTATTTAGAAGGGAAACCTCTAGGGTAATTATCTCCCGTCTCTGTTGCAGCAATAGCTGTCAAGATGTCATCATCTTACTTAATTTTTGATCTTGTAACTACTGCCACTAAATATGTTGCCACTGCTATTTTCGCTGCTTCGTCAGCTAAACTGTTACAAACCACGTGTACTCCAACACGCTGGTGACCAAGAGTATGAATTACATTCAAGAGAGGCAGACACTATTTATGTTCTGCAACTCAAATCCAAAGCATGTTATGTTTGATTGTGCTACCTTTGGAATAACGATATTCATTCTGAGTGCAAAAGAATAAATTGTCGTTGAAAGACTGAACACAGTAGTAAGAGTCACTTACAATAAGAGTAGTCACACGAGGATCAGCAAACTCCGGTGCAAGCACCAGAGCTTGCAGCTCTGCCAACTGGGCGGTACAGTCCCCTAATATTTGCGTGTGCATGACATCGGACTTGAGTTCAACATTCACCATGGTACCAACCACTATTGCGCAGGCTGCTGAATAAGCATGCTTAGATCTCATTGCCGGTTGCGCCGAACCATCAGTGTAAATGATACAATGGTAATCCTCAAGCGGGCGCCTAGACAATGGAGCTGGATGAACAAATTCATAATGTAAGTACTCCTGAATTTGCAATCAGGGATGAAAGATAAACGTGACATCCAGAGACGTCAAGGAAGTGGCCCATTGTATCCAACATGGATGTAAAGCTTTTGAATTTGGTACACTGGCTTTCGATACTGCTTCAAGGGCAGGATATGGTGTAACAACCAACATGCGTTTCCTCTGCGACAGCGCTCGTTCCTTTAGATCCGCCATCTGCACTGCTGTCAAAGCTTTCTCAACAGAAGAAAAGCGTATTTCAGCCGAAGTGTACAAGTGTGACTTGTAAGCATTAGGGACTGTGTCTCCCTCATTAAACGTCAAGTATGTGAAACCCACTGTGCCTGGCACAATTCTTATTAACAGGTTCCTGTGATTGTCACGTGTCAGTAAGTATTTAGATTCATGAAGATCGGACTGCAAAGATTGCAGTATAGCTGTATGTTCTGGAAGCCAGCAAGATTTGGTAAAAGTTGGTTGTATCAAGGCATATAGCAGCTTGATACGCTGGGCATTATCGGGAATGTAAGTACGCCCGAAATTCAAAAATCCCAGCAAAGACTGTACTTTTTTCAGAGTTGAAGGAGCGCGCAAACATTTGCATTTCTCCAAGAAGTGAGGTGCTAAACCTCGACCTTCGTTGTTGAGCTCGTAGCCCAGAAACAACACTGTGTACTCTACAATGTGTGATTTTGCAAAGTAAAGTTTGTAACCAAAGTCCACAATCATAATAATGATGCGGTCAACGCGACACAGATGCGCCATAATTCATCGTCTGTGAGATAAATATCATCAACATAGAATATGCCAAAGACACCCAGGCTATTTTTATAGCCCATGGCTAATCTATTGAACTGTTTCTGTTTGCTGCCAGAAGTAAAGGTTGTCCATTGACTACTAATAGAGGACAGATTACGACTAAAAAAGCCATTTGAGATGTCAAGTGTGGTTTTAAACCGTTTTCTCACAGGACTGTCTACTAGGGCTGAAGTGTGGGTATTCTGTACCACACATGTCCAACAATGAGAGTTCAAATGCCAATAATCCAAAACTAGGCGGTACGACCCATCAGGTTTGGTTACAGTGAAAATAGAATTATTCATGGGCAACACACATGTTTCAATTACACCTTGGTATTCCAATGGTTCAAGGATTTCCGCCACGGGGGCCTTAGCTTCCCGCCGCATGGGATATTGGGGTTGTGGCTGTGGCATAGACCGTAATGGAATCTCATGTCTGGGCGAAAGTTGAGCGGTGCAAGCACCTGAGCCCACTCTTCTGCAAAGTTCTGCACCTGCTCTTTGGGCATTGTGTGTGCGAAACTAGGGAGGATTACCACCTCCCCTCTTGGAGCGGCCAAATTGAAAGGTGGAGGCCAGTCTGCCTCCACTAACAAAATGTCGTATGTAGAGGTCAGATTTTCCCAAAAAAATCCCTTTTATTTTAGGTTGTATGTCACCTTCAATTAAAAGGACTATTTCATATAGTCTATCAGGGGGAGCAACTCTAGTGTCAGCAGTTTCTACTGTGATGAACGTGTCAGTTGCTGTCACCTTCAGATACGGATGCAGTGTTTGCCGCACTACTGTACCCTCCGCCTCGCTGTCTAGCAGTGTTAGGGCCCATGTCAGGTTCCGAAGCTGTGTTCTCACTATCTGTGGCATAACTTATGGTTAACGCATCAACCTTCTTTTTCAGAAACTGAGGGCGTTGACGTTGAAAGTCATCCTGCTTGCCTTACCATCAGCCGGACGGGGCTGCTCACGTCCTTGTGGGCACCCTGACCTCTGCCGCGTTCTCCTTCACTGGCTTGTGAGACTGATGTTTCCTGTGAAAAACAAGGAGAACGTTGATCAGGAACCTGAAATCTTTCAGGAGACCTATTCTCGCGTGGTCGCGCTAATCATAAGTGCGCTCAGTCGACACTGGTATCGGTGATGCAGGATGCGACCCTTGTTTCAGCTGCTGCTTCCCCTATTTTTAATGTTCCAATTTTGTTTAGGAAAAGCTTAGTAGACTTAGCCGTCTGAGTTTGCGGTTGAGCTGCTGTTTTAGCAAAGGGCTTAACACCCAAACTTTTGTGGCCAATGGTCTTGCAAGCATCCGCAATAATTTTCGGTAACTGACGGGGTTTATTGGCGTCGGCGACGAGGCGCAGAGCATTGGATACCTGAAAGTTAACAGCATCTCCCGTGACGTTAGCAAGGATGAGATCAGAAACTACGTCAAACACTCCGACAAGCTTCATTCCCAATTCGACAGCCGCCTCTGTACCGTGCTCATCCTGAACACGCTTGATCTCGGAGGGCAGTACAATCACAGACGGGGTGCCAAAGCACTTTGCATAGACTGCTACAAATACTGTATCCAGTTCTCACAATCGGTCGCCTCAGGCACTAAGTCTTTCTTCAAATGAATCGTTAGAATCCTGTGTTTCTCCACAGGATTTGTATTAGGAAATACTGCTTCCAGTTGGTCAAATTTCTCAGCAAGCCAATAAGGCATATCATCCTTAATTTGGGGACGCTTGCCCATTACCGAATTAACCATGACGGGACGAATAGACATCTCGGCCGGTCCAACTGGTTGCGCTCCTATGCACCTCTATCAAGCCTGTGTGTAGTTGACGTACATCGTCTACTGGGGCTTGCATATAGAGTGGATGTGGTGTGAACCCAGCCAAGACTGGCCAAGTGGCTCCAGGGATAGACAAAGGGCCTAACCGAACCAGAGTCACACAGTGGGGAATAGCGCCATTAAACCAAATAGGATGCTGCCATGCTGAAATGGGAATCTCCAGTGTCCTATATGGTGTATAATTCACCAGTATGGCCGTGTGAGTGTAAGTGTGGAATGTTTTATCATCCTCATCTATTGCAGGAAACGTAACCCAAGAGTAGTAAAGCTCAAAGGGGAATGCTGCATCGGTACTCACCACAAAGATCACAGCCATATCATCGTCAGGTACTCCAAACTGCGTCAGATGATGCCGGAGATGTTGCAGGGATTCGGCTCATGCACAGAACTATGCACAGGAAACCAGGACTTCAGTGAATTGTGGTGTACCAAAAAATTCACCTCAGTACCCAGAACCCCCATCCGACTAGCTTTAGTGTCTCATTCGCTCTCAGTACTACAGCGGAGATACCAATGATGAGACAACCCAGAACAAGCGACTTAGGGTACTTTCAGGAATGGTGGGAATCAAGTACACTCTTTCGTTTGTAGTCTCATACCAATCCACAACGTGA
Source organism: Lissotriton vulgaris (assembly GCF_964263255.1). Classification (NCBI taxonomy): domain Eukaryota; kingdom Metazoa; phylum Chordata; class Amphibia; order Caudata; family Salamandridae; genus Lissotriton; species Lissotriton vulgaris. The sequence continues at coordinate 1,686,651,186 of NC_141694.1, read as the reverse complement.
GTAATCAGAGACACGGAAAAGTTTAAAATGTTAATTTTTAACTACGTGCTCTAAGATGCAGTATTTTGGCTAACATAAGCAGGCATATGATTAGAAATAAAACAATCAGCATTGTTACAATTTCATAAAACACAAAGGGAGAAATCATGTTACAATGATAGTGGAAACAAGTCGTCTAGCACCTGTATACCATCCTCCACTTGCTAGAAGCTAGGGGGCATATTATCAAGGGCCGTTGATAATATTATCGCATTATCAGCAAGGACAGGCTAGCGCGTGTTTCCTTGCCTTAGCGCCCGCTGTCAGCACACCTCGCATTGCATCGTTAATGAGATGCAAAGGAGGCGTGCCTGCCAAAACCCATGGGAAAATATTGTGAACCCAGCTTCGCGATATTATCAACAAGGGGTAGCGATATTTGAAATCACATTAAGTATGCCTTGTAGGAGAGTGGGGTCTGCAATCCTATGGTCACCCCCGATTTTTGCTTTTTGCTTCACTGGTTTACGACTTTCCCTGGCTGTGGGCCTGCTAATCAGACCCACAGCCTAGTTGTTCTCTCTCTAAATTGACAAGCATGTACCTTAGGTGCATTTACCGATTGGTACTGGGCCACCTTATCAGTCCCTGTACAGCATACTTTAGGTATCCAGGGCATAGGTGTACCCAGGGCCTACCAGGGGCTGCAGCATGTATTATGCCACCCCTGGCTGGCCACCCAAATCTGACACAACCGGCTGCACGACAGCTGGGGCAAGGTGGTGTAATCACCCTTTGCTTTAGATATAGTATCCCTATATCTAACCTTAGAAATGGGCACATATATTCCTATCAGTCACTCCTATGGCAGGCCTTAACAATCCTGAAGGCAGAGTGCTTGGAATTATGTGAGATGGTGCTCTGGCATGAGCTGAGCCCGTTTGCAGCTTGCGGAACCAAGTCCTAATAGCTGTTCCATGATAACGCGTACCATATACACTTAAGTGTATTATAATCCCTGCGGTGATTTGCTAACTTTGGTATCGCTTTATCAAAACATGTCGAGTAAAGTGTCATACGAATTGGAATACTAACCCCTCGCCAATTCTGGCGACGGGGTTAGCATTCCACCCTTCTAGAGGGACACGACATGTATGTAACTGTGAACCCTGGTTAAAGTTAACTCGAGCCTCAGCATCACAAAATGGATGCTGCCACCACAGACACAAGTCTGACCTCCTGCTTCTGGGAGTCCTTCCAGCGAGGAGAGCTCGGACAAAGGGTTTCCTGTCAGGGGCGGTGCTAGCACCATCCCAGACAGGGTTTTGTGTATCCCAGGTAGGCAGGGCTGAGAGGAAGGTGACTGCAAGTGGCACCCCGGTGCTCACTGTGCATATGCCGGCTCAAACCAGTTCCAGGGGCACCCCAGCCCCTGAGCTGGGGAAAGTCCAGACAAGGGAGAGGGGTGTAACCACCCCCCTCCTGGTCCCACCCATGGGCAGGACCTAGTCGCGTGCCAGCCCCTTTTCTTAGAATAAAGGTAGGAGCGGGCCCCCTTCCCATATTAGATAATCTTGAATCTTGAACTACTTTCCACGAAAGGAACTCTTGACTTTCTTTGAAGACTCTCCCTTGTGGCTAAGGAGTAGCCACCCTGCACCCGCAGGCACCACCTAAGCATCGCGGTTTGCTGCACGTCCATCCTCCGGATCAAGACTGCCCCAGCTCGATGAGACCCGGATTCCCTGGCATCTCTGACCTCTACCTGCATCATTAGCCCAGCTGAGATTCGTGGGTGTGACGAGACCTGAGGGACCGGCCATCTCCTGAAACTGCACGACGCTTAACCAGCACGACCGCCGAGGGATCCTCGAGTGAGTGCACTAGGGGTTGAGAAGCCCTAACCCTGAGCAGCTCCAGCACCGAAGTCCAGCCCTCCAGCATCCACGAGATCTGCGTGGGGCCCTTCTGCTCTTTGCTGCTAAACGCGTTGTCTGGTCACTTGCCCGTTGGCTAGTGGCCCTCCTGACGACATACCACGACGATTTCACCACTGGTCTGGTTGCTCCAGACTGGCCCTTGCTCCCTTCCAAAAGAGGAGCACCCCGGACCCTCCTGGTCCACTCCAGACGCCATCTTGACTCCACTGCGTGGGCTTGACTTTGCCAAGGTTTGTTGCCCCCATCCTGGGTCCAGCATCGCCGACAGGAGACACCTGCGTGGGACAGCTCGCACCTCCAGCCTGGTCGCTGACAATGCCTCCTAGCCCGTGTAACTGCAGAGTCCAGCGTCGCCCACTCACCTGGTCGAGGTGACTTCATCCGGTGCCATCCTGGTGCCCACACAATCACTGGCTAGTGATTAAGAACTGAGTCTCCTCTGCTTTCAGGTCGTCTCCATCACCGATCCAGGATTGGATCACTCCGAACATCTTCACTGGTCGCCTGCCAGCAACTTCTTCTTTCAGGCTCCATAGACTACAACGAGGATTCCTGACGTCTTTTGAACCCTATGCAGCCGCAGCCCCTGGGCTAGGTAACCCGAGCATTTCGGTGCTCCAACGCAGGTTCACTATCTAAGTGTACAGATCCTTTTTCGTTTTAAGTCTACCTAGTCTGATTCGTCCGAAAACAGTGACTTTAGAAATACTAGCCTCCATAGACTTTGTCCCGCATCCCGCGTGAGAGTGCACACTCTGCACCCGATCTCCCTAGGCCTCCTGATCCTAACCTTAGGGTTCAGTAGTGTAGTCCTAGCGATCCTGAAGCCTCTGGATCTTGTTACTTACCTGCTAGTATTTCGCATTCCACTTTTAGTGTATATGGTTTTTCGTGCCCCTCGGGCATTTGTGTAAATTGTGCAACTTGAAGTATTTTCGTAAGAGTTTTGTATTGTGCTTAGCTCCCTGACTCATAAAGAGTTCAGGGTAGACTTGTTATAAATAAATATACTTTATTTTTCATAACAACTTGTGTGGTGTCCTTTCACTTGGTGTTCAAGGGGTATATGTGACGGTAAAACAGCTGACTTAACACGCCCTCTAGAGTTTAGCCTCAAGACTGCTTTTGTCCACGCTACTAGGATCGCTGGTCTATAAGGTTGACTTACAACCAATCATCAATAAGGGTCGTTTGGTATGATAGACAGTGATCACTAGAATAGTGAGCACTATATATCAGGCCAACTTCTCACATGCCTTAACACAGGAATTTAACGTCTGATAAATCCCTGACTAAGGCATAGCTAACATGGGGGTGGATTGTGTGGCTGAGACCACAGGCTCTATCATCAATGATATTGCTGTTTTCCATGGAACATCGATGGAAAACCAGCGATGCTCCATGGAAAACATCGCTATCGCTGGGGTAATTATCGCCATTGCAGTAAGCGTTGATAATACAGCGCTAGCATAGCAATAATTATCAGCGATAGCCGGTGATAAACATTTTAACGCTGAGGGCGGCCAGCGATAATTATTGCTGCTGCTTGGTAATATGCCCCTAGTTTTTATAATAATAGAAGGTCTCTAGGTTTAAACGGGAAACTCCATCCCACCAAGATCAGCTGAGGAAAATCACATCACAGGATCAGCAACGCTCTCTGTCGTTTGGAAAAGTTCTTCCAAATGTCTGAAAACATGCATGCATTGCAATATTAAAGGCACTAGAGTTTCAGCTATTTGCAGCTGTATGCGTGTTGTGTCTAGAGCATGTCTAGAGCATGGGCCGATCAACCTGAATCAACAGCATACATTGTTATTTAACCCCTTGTCTGCTGATGACGGAACCGCTCCGTCATCAGCTGCGGTGGCACTGTGCTGATGACAGAGTGGTTCCGTCATGGCCCGCTCGGAGCGCCTGCGCGGCGCGAATTCCGCGCCTGCGCTGAGCGTTCCATTGAGCGGGGCGGGCCATGACGAAACCGCTCCGTCATAAGCACAGCGCCACCGACGCTGGTGACGGAGCGGTTCCGTCACCAGCATGCGGCCGCCGCGCGGCCGCCCCGCCCCCTTAGCACTGCGGCGGAGTAGCCGCCGCAGTGAAGGGGTTAACCTTGAAGCTTTCTGCACAAAGTGTATAGACTGAGGTCGCGGTGTAAGTCTAGGGATGTAGAAACCAGGCTCTTCTCATGTGAAGAAAAGCAAGCAGTTTAACTAATAACAACAGATACATGTAGTGTTGTGTGCAAAAGCGGCAAAGTGGCAAAATGGCGTTTAAACTTCGAATACACTTGTGCTAACATAGCAATGTGTGCAAGCAGCGCTCTGCCTTCACTACAATTGCACATCAGCTCTTTTTGGGACGAAAAGGTTTGGCAGCTACAGCCCGTGCACATCAATCATAGCTTATACTTTTGCTGCAGTTAACCTCTCCTGAGCTTCAGGAGGGCAACTACCATGCTGCACAGATACTTCTCCCTCTTCTACCTCAGAAGAGGAAGAAGGAGACCATCTTCATTTGTCACTCTGCTTCTCCATGGGAAGACACAAAATAAAATTAAATCAGCTCTTTAAATAAGACTTTGTAAAGGATACCATCCCAATCGGAAAGCCACAAACAAGCCCTCCAATAGAGCAACAGGACAAAATGGAAGACAAATCCACAAAACCATAGTATTGCTATAAAATAATAAGAATGCCCCTCTTATCTTGAATTCTGCCCTGGTAGCATGGGAAAAGTACAGCCGCCCCCAGCTGCTCAGCAGCAATCTCTTCCCTAAAGAGGCATCACTCTCTCTCCTCCAGGAAATCCACCAAAGTGCAGCCAACCAGAAAAAAACCCTTGTATTTCCCACCCAAGAAGTGTCCTGAGTGCAAGCTCCACTTCAAACCACTTGGGAGATCAATGCTCCAACTGCTGCACCTGCCTGTAGAAAGGTGTTTTCCCGCAGGCAATACTTCAAACCACTTGGGAGATCACTGCTTCTACTGCGGCACCCACCTGTAGAATGGTGTTTTTCCTCAGGGCCCGCTCATGGAGAATGTCCTCAACGGGTAATCCTGTCGCTGCACCTCACTGGATAGAGTGCACTGCACACGCCCATGGGAAACGACAAGAAGCAACAGGAGGTAAAGGAGGCCTTTTATACTGGAAAAAGGGTATTGAGAGAAGCGTAGGGCCTTATTATGTAAGGGATCCAAGCGAGAAAGGGTAATGGCTGTTAGGCCACATTCTCTCCCAATTTTTAGGTCTCACCTTGGAAGTGATTGCGCTGTCTCTGTAAGACATGTTGTATTCAGAATATGGGCTTTAACCGTTGCCTATGTTCCACCCATTAATTTTATTGGGTCCTTTTAGTGTCTTTTAGAATTGTTTTTATTTCATTGGTTTATTTGTTTAATAGTCCCTCCTTCTCCCTCTTTAGTCCTTCTCTTCAGTAGAAACCTCCTATAAGGACAGCCCCTCTTACTTGTAACTTTATCCGTACGTTTTATTTTCAGGGACCTCTATTAGCCACATAAGGTACTGCACCCTTATTGCAATTATAAAGAGATCAATTACAGCTGAGCATACATTTCCATTTGTTTTTATTAGAAGTACATTTTTCAAAAATACACCATTGTTGTTTATTTAGCTTTATTTCACAAACAAAAATTAATAAACAACAACGTTACATTTTTAAAACGCAAGCTAACAAAAATCCCACTTTTAAAAAAATCAGATCAAAACATATTCAGCTGCAATCTGTCTCTTTATAGTTGCATGAAGGGTGAAGTACCTGATGTGGCTAATAGAGATCCAGTTACAACTCCACAGGGACACCTAGTAACAGCCTGCGGTACTACACCCTTTCCTTGATTTGTGGAATTTCTTTTAATATTACTTATGCTACTGCTGGGATATTTTATGATTAAAAAAATTTGCTTTTGCAACCCCAATAACTCTAAGTTTCACTAATGCAGGACTTACTGCATTACAGATATACTTGTTTGCTTTATATGTGGATTTGCGCTATATTAATGCACATGTATACATACATACACAGGTAAGTTTCTGTGTTTCTGTAAACAAGTAATACTGCACTGGATGCTGGCTGCTTCTTGGCCTGGCATGTAAGGCCATATGGAAAGTCCATCATGAACTCCAGTGGTACAATATTATTTCATTTTTAATCTCTGCATTGCTTCTTATTTATCAACCTAAGTGAAACCATACATTTTTTGATTAAGAGTTTTCTAAACCACTTCTTTGGTCCCTTCAGAACGTTACGATATTTTGGCATCAGTCATGAAAGATCAAAAGCTTAAAGGAAGGTTGAGTGGGGTTAACCAGACCCTTATTCATTAATCACAAAGGTAGTAAGGAGTAAAGGAAAGCTAGAACGAGGTAGAAGAAAAAAAAAACAGTAATAGAGAATAGAGAAAATATATTTTTTTGCCGGCGTTTGGGGGGACCTCACTCTTTTACATATTCAGAATTAGCTGAGTCCCCGTTTGTTGTTCCTGGATGGAAGCCGTCCATAGGGAGACGTCACCTGTACTTCCTGGAAGAGAACGCAGAAAGGACTTAAGAAGAGCAGAGTGATTTCTTTCATACTGTATGCGTAGATTGCACTTAAGGCAATAAACCCTGAACACGTAAGAATACCAGGATGTTGTCTGTATATTAATTCCATCCCTTCCCAACAATATGGTACTACTTGAAAAGACTTCTTTAAGACTGCAGCATCTGTTGACAACTGCAAATCAGCTTGAAGAAGGAAAGGATAATGATTTTAAGCAAAGGAAAGACTAAGATTAAAGAGTAAATGGGTTGTTGTGAATGTAAAGATCCATGCTCTAATTGAATACGCTTATTTTGAAGCAGCTTTTAAAAGCCATTCTAGCCATAATCTTTATTTCGGTGCATTGGAACCCTAAAAGATACATAAAAACATTTCTAATACATAAAAACATACGGTGATATTATTACAAGTACCAAGTAAAGGTGCAGTCAAATAATTTTTGCAAGGAGGCAATGGCAGGGGTATCTATCCTTACATTTAAAACCTTAATTTAAATAATTAAAAAGGCATTGAGAATTAAAAATACATATGGCATTCAATGTTGAGTTCATAATTAGTCAAAATGTTCCAGGATTATTAGAGCAGTTAAACAATTTATACATGTACACTTTAAATTCTTGAGCAATACGATTAACATTGTATTTCTTTAGAAGCAATTCTTCGAGTTCAATCAATTGCATAACAGTACAAAAATTTCTCTAAACTTCAGGCCTGCTTTTGTTCTTACAAAATTTGTTGGTAGCAGAAACCTGCTAATACCAGAGATAATAACCTGACTAGTATCAGTCTTTAAGATCCTTTCCGCCTCTTTGTGTGATCTCACACCTATATTTAAACAGAGCGGTTTAATCCATCTTTTTCTAGCTACCGTGTAAGCCGAACAAAAGAACAAGATGTGCGACTCATCCTCTCTAACTTTGCCTGGGCATAAGGTGCATAAATCATCTGTCTTCTTATTGCAATCATTTGACCACCTTGCTACACTTGTGTTTATGCTCAGAACTCCATATCTATATTTCATATATAGTGTTTCAGCAAGTGGCAGGTGTACTTCGTCCAAAAAATATTCAAAGCGAGCACTATCTTTGAACATAAGGAACTTGCTAGTTAAGGTTCCACTCGCTCTTTCATTTAACCTACTGTGTTCTATGTATGCCCAGAATGATGATTTAACACCTTTTTGAGTTTTGAGTTGATATAGATGGATCATCCCAAAACTGTGATAAACCGATCCTTTTTAACCAAGTACAAACATGTTTGAGCCATGTGATACTATTGTTATTGTCCAATTCCATTATTTCTTTTAGACCATTCTTATAGTCTAACAACTCGGGTGTCGACCAGAGTCTTACCCATAGCATCAATGGTCTTAGGGTCGCATGATGATCAGTACGTTTCATGTTCAGATCGAGAATAATTGGTATTAGTGGCGTACGTACAGGTAATCTTAGTAACGCTCTATAAAATTTGTTTTCAGCACCCTCAAAGACTTTTTTGCACGAGGGTCCCCATAATTCAGCTCCATATAATGCTGCAGATTGGGCTTTGAACTCTAGTGCTGGCGAAACAGCTTTACTAAGGCTGTTCCCATGTCTTTTCATAATTGGTAACATGTTTTGCGTTAGTGTCATTTTCCTTTTTTCTATTTGGGTTTTGCATGATAATTTAGAGTCCACGGAAACACCTAAATTGCTAAAGTTCTGGACATGTTCCAATTTTTGACCATTCAAAATCAAATTTTTCCTGAAGGTTTTATGAGGGTTCATGGCCATGTATTTCATCTTATTGGTGTTAATCTCAAGGCCTTTTTTGTTACAATATGTTTGGAATGAGTTTAGTAGACATTGTAGTTCCTTGGCGTTTGAGATATGAGCATAGTGTCATCAGCGAAAAGGAGGGCTGATATCCTTTCTCCCCTCAATTTTGGTGCATTGTTTTTACAGCCCTCCAGAAACGATGGAATATCGTTGACGAAAAGCGGGAATAAAGTGGGTGCCAGCACTCAGCCTTGCCGAACCCCCTCTTTATAGGGATTGAGCTTGTTAGTTTGCCTCCTGGGCCCTACCTGATCTTGGCATAGTTGTTTTCATGCAATCTCATAATCTGTTCTAAAAGATTAGCTGGCAGCCCTTGGCAGCTGAGTGTCTCCCATAACAGATCTCGGGGAATAAGATCAAACGCAGCCCTGAGATCTACAAAGGCTACATATAAGTGACCCTTTCTTATATTTACATACTTCCAACACAAGCAACAAAACGGTTGTATGACATTACAACGCATACTTTTACTACGCATGCCTTTAGGTTTAAAGCATTTTATTAAGGCAAAAACATAGGGGGGAAGGGAACATGAGGGGTAGGGTTACATACATTTAGGTGAAAATAGCTAAGAAAAATCAAAAAGCGCGATGGTGGGAAAGGCTGCTGCAAAGAAAAAAGTCAATTAGCATAATGATAAGGGCTAAGTACAGTTGCCACCATCAAGTAGATCAGAAAGTGAAAGGCAATGATGCAAGAAACCAACCCCACCACCCCCCGGGACCCCTCCCTCCAAACACCCCAACTCACCCCAACACCCTCCCACCCCCCCCCGTCCAGTACTCAGCAATTATGCATCCCGCCCTCCCTCCACGCCCCCCACCCCGCGAGCCCAGATCCTATGTCCTCCTAGTCAGTTGGGACCACCGGTGGTGTTAGCCTCAGGAGTCTGAGGTACCTCGGACAGGTGAGTTCCCTAAATTCGGTGGTTAAAAGCGCATGAAAGGGTTGCCAAAACTCATCAAATTGTTCCACGTCCCCCGCCACCATAAGCGATAATTTCTCCATGCCTAGGACATGCCAGAGCCTGTGTAGCCAGCCCATGATGGAGGGGACCGTGGTAGTACGCCAATGAATCAAGATATTTTGAATCGCTGACCCCAGCGCTATCGCAATTTGCCTGCCCCTGCGGGACTTCAGCGGGTACATCAGGCCATTCGGTAGACCCAGCAATACATACGCCGGGAAGCGCGGCAATTCAGTCTCAAAATGAACATTTATCTCATCAAGAATCTCCTTCCAGTATCCCTCTAACAAGGGGCAGTCCCAGAGTACATGTGTAAGAGTCCCCACCCGACCACATCTCCTCCAGCACTCCTTCCCAATATGCCTATTCATTTCGTGTAGCCTCTCCGGGGTATAATACCAATACGTGGACACCTTGGTGAGTGTTTCTGTGAGACCTGTATGATATGCAGAGTGTCTCGCTCGATGCGCAATTTGATCCCATTCCTTATGACTAAGCGTCCTTCCCAGTTCCCTATTCCAGCGTTCCCTACCCGGGTTATAGAAATGAAACGGGGGGGGGGTTGCAAGAATTTGTAGAGGTCTGTAATTAGCTTGGCATCAGAGGTGCGGGTAACCAACCACCGCTCGTATGGCGTTATCTGGCGATCAGCAGTGCCCCGCACCTGAGATTGAAGCGCCCAGTGCCTGACCTGCATGTATCTCATCTATCCGTCTCAGGTAGTCGGAACTCCTGCTTCAATTGCTGAAAAGGGACCACTCCCTCAGATCCATATATCTGAAAGAGCGCTCGGCAACCCGCTGCCCTCCAATGTGAGAAGGCGCCTGGTATCATACCGGGGGAGAAATCAGGGTTATCAACTATCGGCGTGAAAGGCGAAGGGAATGTGGTGAGTTCACAAACTTCATTGACCGTATCCCACACCCTCAAAGGGACTCGCGTGACAAAGGAAGCATATAGGTTGGGGGGGCGGTGAATCCGTCGCAAGAATGGAACCTCTTGAAGGGGACATCCCGCCACCGCCTGGTCCTGAAAGAGCCAGTGCTTGTCGGATTCCCACCTACTCCACTCCACCAGGTAGCGCAGCTGCGCCGCCTGGAAGTATTTCCGGAGGTCCGGGATGCCGAGGCCTCCCGCCTCCGGGGCCAGCGTGGGGATAACCCTCTTCATTCTCGGCTTGCGGCCCTGCCAGACGAAGCGTGCAATGTCGGCTTGTGTCTGTCTAATCCAGCCCGTAGGTGGTTGGAGCGGCAAAGCTCGAAAGAGATACAAGATCTGGGGCAGGACCGTCATCTTGACCGCCGCAATCCTGCCGAGCCAGGACAGCAGGCCTTTACTCCAGCGGTCCAGCTCTTCCTTGATTTCCCTACTAAGGGAGGCATAATTGGCCGTTACCATCGCTGGCAACGTTGGCGCTAGCAGAATCCCCAGATAAGGCACCAGGGATGATGACCACTGCATGGGGAAGAGCCGCTGCAAATCTCGCCTGGTATCCGCGGCCAGGGACACGTCCAGAGCCACCGACTTGCCCATGTTCATCTTAAAACCAGCCACCTTCGAAAAAGCGTCTAGTTCCTGAATACACGCCGGAAGGGCCCGTCTTGGATCGTCCAGAGTCAAGAGGACATCGTCCGCATAGAGGCTGATCGTATGGACATACTGCCCCATCTTGATCCCAATCGCGTCTGGGTTTTGGCGAATTCTCTGGGCAAACGGCTCCATATAGAGAGCAAAGAGGAGGGGAGAAAGCGGGCATCCCTGCCTGGTACCCCTTTCGATCTCAAAGCTGCGGGAGCTGCACCCATTAACTCTCACTGTCGCCGAAGGGGACTTGTAGCAGTTGAAGACCATCGAGCAGAATTTTTCTCCAATACCCATTTTCCGGAGGACCTGCTCGAGATAAGGCCAGTGAACGCGATCGAATGCCTTCTCGGCATCTACCGCCAACAGCATCCTCTCACCCGGGATCCGCGAGACCTTCTCCAAGATGTGCGCCACTCTCTTGGTGTTATCGACGGTTTGCCTGCCGGGGACGAAACCAGCTTGATCAGCCTCAACTAGGCCCGGGAGATGCATGGCCAATCTGGACGCCAGAATCCCTGTGTATAATTTAAGGTCAACATTCAGGAGGGAGATAGGCCTGTACGAGCCGCAGAGGGCCCGGTCGTTCCCAGGTTTCGGGATCACTGAGACCGTTGCCCTTAACAGGTCCGGCGGTATGGCACCCGGCACGGAAAAGGAATTAAACAGACGGGTAAGAATAGGGGCTACAACCGGGCAAAAGGTTTTATAAAACAGGGACGTGTAACCGTCCGGGCCCGGGGCTTTCCCATGTTTGAGCCTGGCTATCGCGGATATCACCTCCTCCACATGAATACTGCGTTCGAGGTATTCCGCCTGCGCTGAGTCCAGCGCCGGAAGGGCCACTGACTCCAGATAATCCATTGCATTCTGCGACGAGGGGGGTTCCCCCGCGTAAAGCGCCTCATAAAAACCACAGAACGTTTCTGCCACAGCCGCGTCATCAGAAACCGCCACCCCATCAGAACCAAGCAGTTCCTTCACTACGTTACGCTGATGCGCGATTCGGAGCCTATTCGCCAAGAGTTTGCCACACCTATCCCCACCCGTGTAAAACACGTGTTTTAGACGCAACGCCATGTATTCCGCCCTATCCATGTCCAACGCCGACAGGAGCTTCCTGGCAGCTTTCAACTGTTTCCACACCCTAGGAGCTCCGGTACGGCGATGGACCTGTTCCAATTCGCGGACCTGGGAAGTCAGCTCCTCCCTCTTACGCTGTCTCTCCCTGTTTTCTGCTGAGGAGATGGAAATTAACTCCCCCCTTAGAACCGCTTTCAATGCCGCCCACTGCGTCGCTAGCGAGGTGTCCGAGTTATCGTTGTGTGCCTGGTATTCCCGGATCGCTTCCTCAATGTGCTTCACAACCATTTTTTTATGGAGGAGGGTGTCTCTAAGACGCCACACTCCACGAGAGGGGGTGGCCGTCGGAAGCGCAAATGTGCCCATGACCGGCGCATGATCAGACAACGACAGGACTCCAATGTCCGCCGCCGTGGCGGCGGCACACATCGGTCCGCTGACCAATAAGTGGTCCAGTCGTGCATAAGTCCGGTGCGCATGTGAATAATAAGAATAGTCCCTACTCGTGGGGTGGAGGGTGCGCCAGAGATCATGCAGGTCCATATCAGTGATTCGAGCCTTCCCAGCCTGTGAGAGTTCCCCAGTCTGCGGGTATCGCTGCGCGGACCTGTCGAGTGCAGAGTCAAAAACTATATTCAAATCACCCCCTAACATGATATGTCTATCTGGGGAGGCAGTCACGTCCACCAACGCCGAGTCTAGAAAGCGCTCTTGGTGGTCATTCGGGCTATATAAAGAGCCAATAGTGAACGTTGTGTCCCCCAGCCTGAGGCGGTACGCTAATAGCCTCCCCTTCTGTTCAGCAAATTTGTACAGCACTTCCCCCCTGAAGGAACTCGCTATCAAAATGGCCACCCCGCGGTCTTAGATGCAGCAGAGGAGAAAAACTGTGTAGGAAACTTGTTAGAGCGCATCCTGTGACTATCCCGTGGTAGTAAATGGGTCTCCTGCAGGAGGCATATATCTGCCTGTGTCCCCTCCAGCAAAGATAAGATTGCCCTTCGCTTTACCGGGTTGTTCAGACCCTTAACATTAAGGGTCACAACTTTCAGTGTCGACATATCCCCAAGTGACTGTAAGTGCCAGGCCGCAGGTGCTCAAGCTGCGGGGGAGGGGCATGGGACAGCAGCGCAGGACAAGCAAAATAAGACAAAGCAATGACATTTAAGATACTGGACGGTACCCCCTCTACCCCTAAACAACCCCCAACCCCCTGCAAAACAAACCCGTGGCAACTAGCCAACTCCCCACCCATGCCCAAACAACCCATTGTCCCAGTCATGTCCCAAAACGGACAAGTCCGTGGAAAGTACAAAAAGTGGACGTCCGGCCACTCGTTCTTCCTGCCTCTCCCCCGACCCCCCCTTCCAACCCCCAAACCTGTCGTTGCAGAAGCTATGTCCATCTCCCCCCGGAGTGAATCTACGCCGTCATGGCGACTCCGTTCGTGGCGGCTGAGTCCCTGGCCGCTTCTCTCAGGGCGTTGGCCATTTCTGCCCTGATGGTGGGTGAGTCCGGCCTTCCAGCACCAGCCGTCGATCTCCGCCTCGCCGATCGCCGTCGTCCTCCTCGATCAGGACGCCTCCAGCCCGGTGTCGCTTCACTCTCTTCTGTGGCCGTGAGGCCCAGGACACCACAGACATCTTGCAAGGAACGCAGTTGGTGCAGCACGCCATTCCAGCGGAATATTAGGCGAAAGGGATGTCCCCAAGAGTACGGTGTCTCATTCTCTCGCAGGAAATCCGTCGCAATTTTGAAGGACCTGCGCTTCTGTAGCGTAATGGCAGACAGGTTCTGAAACAACGCCACAGGCCGTTCGCGTAAGGTCAGCGGCTGCTTCTTGCGGGCCTCAGCCGTTATGCGTTCCTTCACTGGGAAGTCCGGGAGGTAGGCCAAAATGTCCGGTGGAGGTGCCGTTGACTGCCGCTATCGGCCGACCCTATGGGCCCTGTTGATTCGGATCGGGAAGTCCGCGGGCTCACCCAGGATCTCTCTGAACATGTCCTTCAGGTAGCCCGTCAAATCAGTCCCCTCTTCTGCGGACGGTACACCTCGGACTCGAATGTTGTTTCTTCTCGACCTGTTCTCCAGGTCTTCATTGTGTGCCTGAAGCTCGACATGCTGCTCCCTGAGACGGAGAATGTCTTGCTGCAAATGGACAATCTCCTCGTCCCTCCGTTGAGCCGCTGCCTCCACCGTCTCCATCCGCTCGCCCAGGCCCTCCACCTCCCTGCGGACCTCTCGCACTTCGCTGGCCACCTCCTGCTTTTGTGTCTGAAAGTCAGCCTTAAGCGAGCTGAACAGGTCCTCCATGAAGGATCTTGTGACGGGGGGCTCACCCCTGGCCGGGTCCACTGTGGTTCTGGAAGAGCTTGGGGACGGTTGCGCCCTGTCGCGTTGCTGCTGGGCTCTGCCGAGCATGTCCGGCAGGGTGCGGTCACCCTTCTTCGCTCCCCGGTTCCCCGACATTCGTGCACTGTAGATCACCACACTTTACTCAACCAGATAGGCGATCCCGAGCCACCAGCAGCAGGCCCCAGCGTCGTCGAGTCCCCAACGATCGGCAGAGCACTACCGAGGGGAGAGTCTGTTGCAATAGGGTCACTGCGTGTTCTGCGCCACTGAGGACAAAATGGCGGGCCAGCTCCGCCTCGGAGGTCGACCCGCACTCCAACGAAAGTCCAAGCCGCCGACCACTACGAGGACAACCCAGACTGCAGCATCCCCTAGGACGAAAGTTGTGTGCAGGGTCAGGGGTGCAGGAGCTGTCCCCAGACGGCACTGTAGGAGGTCTCCGTCACCGTTGCCGTGAAGATAAGATGGCGTCTGGGCATAGCCGGGTAGACCCTCCAAGCTCGATGGCGCCGCCGAGGCTGTGCAAAGAGTCAGTGCCCCAGTAACGAGCCCCCTCCGGGCTCGCCGAGACAAGGAAGGGCAAATAACCTGGCCCTCACTCCTGAGCACCGTCCCAAACTGGCGACGGGGCCGGGGCTCACACAGTGTATCTAGCTACCGCCACAGATCTAAGCGCCTCCACGGTTAGACAATAGGCATCTCTCTTCTCGGCACTTCTAGGTAGCTGCCCATCCGGCGTACCAGACAGGGCACAGACCGGTGCGAGTATGCAAGCAAACTCCGTGCCAGGCCACCAGACACTGGCGCCAAGGTCCTCTCAGGCCTCCCGGCCGGTGCTCCGCTTCGCCTCCGTGGCGCTCCGCAGCTAGCTTGTCGGCTCCTGAGCGTGCCTCCGCAGAAACGTTTGGGGCCAAAGTTGTGCACCGATGTGCGCCCCAAGGTCTCCGCCACCCTTCCCACGGCCGCTGAACTCCAGCGGGGGGAGAAAAGCTGTCGAAAAATTTCTCCATGCCTAGGACATGCCAGAGCCTGTGTAGCCAGCCCATGATGGAGGGGACCGTGGTAGTACGCCAATGAATCAAGATATTTTGAATCGCTGACCCCAGCACTATCGCAATTTGCCTGCCCCTGCGGGACTTCAGCGGGTACATCAGGCCATTCGGTAGACCCAGCAATACATACGCCGGGAAGCGCGGCAATTCAGTCTCAAAATGAACATTTATCTCATCAAGAATCTCCTTCCAGTATCCCTCTAACAAGGGGCAGCCCCAGAGTACATGTGTAAGAGTCCCCACCCGACCACATCCCCTCCAGCACTCCTTCCCAATATGCCTATTCATTTCGTGTAGCCTCTCCGGGGTATAATACCAATACGTGGACACCTTGGTGAGTGTTTCTGTGAGACCTGTATGATATGCAGAGTGTCTCGCTCGATGCGCAATTTGATCCCATTCCTTATGACTAAGCGTCCTTCCCAGTTCCCTATTCCAGCGTTCCCTACCCGGGTTATAGAAATGAAACGGGGGGGGTTGCAAGAATTTGTAGAGGTCTGTAATTAGCTTGGCATCAGAGGTGCGGGTAACCAACCACCGCTCGTATGGCGTTATCTGGCGATCAGCAGTGCCCCGCACCTGAGATTGAAGCGCCCAGTGCCTGACCTGCATGTATCGCATCTATCTGTCTCAGGTAGTCGGAACTCCTGCTTCAATTGCTGAAAAGGGACCACTCCCTCAGATCCATATATCTGAAAGAGCGCTCGGCAACCCGCTGCCCTCCAATGTGAGAAGGCGCCTGGTTCCATACCGGGGGAGAAATCAGGGTTATCAACTATCGGCGTGAAAGGCGAAGGGAATGTGGTGAGTTCACAAACTTCATTGACCGTATCCCACACCCTCAAAGGGACTCGCGTGACAAAGGAAGCATATAGGTTGGGGGGGCGGTGAATCCGTCGCAAGAATGGAACCTCTTGAAGGGGACATCCCGCCACCGCCTGGTCCTGAAAGAGCCAGTGCTTGTCGGATTCCCACCTACTCCACTCCACCAGGTAGCGCAGCTGCGCCGCCTGGAAGTATTTCCGGAGGTCCGGGATGCCGAGGCCTCCCGCCTCCGGGGCCAGCGTGGAGATAACCCTCTTCATTCTCGGCTTGCGGCCCTGCCAGACGAAGCGTGCAATGTCGGCTTGTGTCTGTCTAATCCAGCCCGTAGGTGGTTGGAGCGGCAAAGCTCGAAAGAGACACAAGATCTGGGGCAGGACCGTCATCTTGACCGCCGCAATCCTGCAGAGCCAGGACAGCAGGCCTTTACTCCAGCGGCCCAGCTCTTCCTTGATTTTCCTACTAAGGGAGGCATAATTGGCCGTTACCATCGCTTGCAACGTTGGCGCTAGCAGAATCCCCAGATAAGGCACCAGGGATGATGACCACTGCATGGGGAAGAGCCACTGCAAATCTCGCCTGGTATCCGCGGCCAGGGACACGTCCAGAGCCACTGACTTGCCCATGTTCATCTTAAAACCAGCCACCTTCGAAAAAGCGTCTAGTTCCTGAATACACGCCGGGTAGGGCCCGTCTTGGATCGTCCAGAGTCAAGAGGACATCGTCCGCATAGAGGCTGATCGTATGGACATACTGCCCCATCTTGATCCCAATCGCGTCTGGGTTTTGGCGAATTCTCTGGGCAAACGGCTCCATATAGAGAGCAAAGAGGAGGGGAGAAAGCGGGCATCCCTGCCTGGTACCCCTTTCGATCTCAAAGCTGCGGGAGCTGCACCCATTAACTCTCACTGTCGCCGAAGGGGACTTGTAGCAGTTGAAGACCATCGAGCAGAATTTTTCTCCAATACCCATTTTCCGGAGGACCTGCTCGAGATAAGGCCAGTGAACGCGATCGAATGCCTTCTCGGCATCTACCGCCAACAGCATCCTCTCACCCGGGATCCGCGAGACCTTCTCCAAGATGTGCGCCACTCTCTTGGTGTTATCGACGGTTTGCCTGCCGGGGACGAAACCAGCTTGATCAGCCTCAACTAGGCCCGGGAGATGCATGGCCAATCTGGACGCCAGAATCCCTGTGTATAATTTAAGGTCAACATTCAGGAGGGAGATAGGCCTGTACGAGCCGCAGAGGGCCCGGTCGTTCCCAGGTTTCGGGATCACTGAGACCGTTGCCCTTAACAGGTCCGGCGGTATGGCACCCGGCACGGAAAAGGAATTAAACAGACGGGTAAGAATAGGGGCTACAACCGGGCAAAAGGTTTTATAAAACAGGGACGTGTAACCGTCCGGGCCCGGGGCTTTCCCATGTTTGAGCCTGGCTATCGCGGATATCACCTCCTCCACATGAATACTGCGTTCGAGGTATTCCGCCTGCGCTGAGTCCAGCGCCGGAAGGGCCACTGACTCCAGATAATCCGTTGCATTCTGCGACGAGGGGGGTTCCCCCGCGTAAAGCGCCTCATAAAAACCACAGAACGTTTCTGCCACAGCCGCGTCATCAGAAACCGCCACCCCATCAGAACCAAGCTTCGCCTCCGTGGCGCTCCGCAGCTAGCTTGACGGCTCCTGAGCGTGCCTCCGCAGAAGCGTTTGGGGCCAAAGTTGTGCACCGATGTGCGCCCCAAGGTCTCCGCCACCCTTCCCACAGCCGCTGAACTCCAGCGGGGGGAGAAAAGCTGTCGAAAAAGGGCTCGGACCTAGTTGGGTCGGAGGAGCTGCGGGAAGAAGCGTCCGCTCACCCCGCCATCTTGGCCACGCCCCCCTACGCATGCCTTTACATTGCAAGTTTTACAATGCATGCTGTTACAACGCATAGTGTTGAGGGGTGCTGGATAGTGAATAGTTTAATTTACTATTCCAACTCCAGTCCCCGTGGATAGTAGGGAAGGTGTTGGATAGTAAATAAAATCTATTCCCTATCCTAGAGCGCCCCCCAGCGCAATGCGTTGTAACAGCATGCATTGTAAAACTTGCGATGTAAAGGCATGCGTCTTAAAAGTTGCGTTGAAAAGGATGTTCCCCCAACAAAACCTGAAGACCTGGTCAATAGTACTTATTTTGGATCTAAACCCTGCCTGGAACTTTGAAAGAACTGCTTTTTACTCAATCCATATGTTTATACGATTTAAAATATGCCTTGCATAAATCTTTTGTAAGATGTCAATTAAACTAATTGGGGGATAGTTTGCAGGATCGCACCTATTGCCCTTTTTAAAAATTGTAACGATTTCCGCCCCCCTCCATGTCTCTGGAAAATCTGCACCCGCGGCTACAGCATTACATAAACAGTTAATATAGGGGCCCCAGACACTAATGTTGTGCTTATATAGATCTGCCGGAGTTTTATCCAGTCCGGGTGCTTTCCCATTTTTAACTAAGTTAATAGCCAATATTGTTTCCTCTAAGTCAAAATCTAATTTGACTTCACTTGGACTTAATAATAACCCTTCCTTTGGTGTGGTCCTACCATTATCTGGTGCTCCATATAACTTAGTAAAGTGCTCAATCCAAGTAATCTCATCAAGATAAACATCCCTAGTTTCTTTTACTTTTTATTTCCTTTAGCCACTAGTCTCCAAAATGACATTTGGTCTTTGTTCTTGGCAGCAACGAGAAAATCAGACCAATTCTCACCGTCCCATAATTTTTTGGCCTTCTCTGGTACTCTCCTATATTTTAGTCTTGCATCTTTTACTGTCAGCGTATTATTGTTTTTTATAGCTTGGACTAATTCAGCCTTAGCAATGCGACAGTCCTTATTGCACCACGATTTTCCTCTCAACAGGGGCTTTATTTCTCCACCAATCTTTTTTGGTATTTTTGTTACCAACGGGACAAGTGCTTTGTGAAACTCCTTGTGTAAGTCTAGGAATGTATTTCCCTCCAATGGTGTGGTCGTATATCTACAGAAAATATTGGCAAATGTATTGTAAATGCTTGCCATTACTTCACCATGCTCCAGCATATAAGTCCATTTTACTGAGCGACGGTTGTTACTGACTATAATATCATTAGAGCTTACATGGACTGTATCATTGCTCTTAATTACACTAGGGAGTAATCTATTGTAGAATACCAACTGGAGCGGGCGATGGTCGCTCTCTATTCTTGGCATGATCTCTAGATCTACTGCATATGGCCAGATATCAAAAGATACAATTATGTAATCAATTTTGCTCTGGGATTTGCTTCTACAGAATGTCGGCCCTTTGGTATATCTGATGGTAAACGGCCATTACATGCTCTCATGCCATGCCCAACCGTTAACCTCAAAAAAAGTAGTGCTAGCACAGTACACGGAACCGGGTTACTGTTATGCAGTATAGGGATCTTGTTGGCGCTGTCTTCGTCTTCTAAAATATTTCCAAGCCCTATGATAGGTTCATAGTTGCAATTAAAATCGCCACCTATTACTATACTTATCCTTGTGTCTAGTGAATTTAAAATGGAGTCCATTTGTTCTTTTGTCAGTGACTTCCTAGACGCTGGGCTAGGTCTGTTGTAGATGTTATATAGGTGCAGCACCCTTCTGTCCTTAGTTATTATTTTTATTCCAAGTTTGTCTGGTGAATCAATGCATAATTGGGTAACTCTAATATCAAGGATTACTTTTACCCATATTACAAGGCCTCCCGAGGGCCTTACTCTTGATGATGGGACTGCGTCTGCGTAAAACGTTTTATACCCTACTCTGTGTGGGGTCTTTGTTGCCCAGGTCTCCTGTAAGAGACAAATATCGCTTGTTTCAATATATTCATTCCACTCAGGGTCGCTAGCATTCCTTCCAAGACCCGCTATGTTCCATGAAATTATTTTTAATTCGGCAAGATCATTAACACTTGTGGCTTTCCTGGGTCCATCTTTTAACATATTTCTTATGTTTTTATCCCCCCTTACCCTGTGGGAGCTCACCTATTTCAGTTGCTATTAGGAATTGAGTCAGTGGTACATTCCCACCCGCATCTTGCTCATTTTCTTCTCCCGATTTGTCACATGACCTAGTAATTGGAGACTTAGTTTTCCCCTCTTGCTCCCTCTCTACAGAAATTGCTAGAGTTTCCTATGCTGGGACATTTAACGGTTTTAGTCAATCAACAGCCTCCAGAGATGATAACTCTTGGAAGCTATTGAGAGTATGAAACATTAAACCATTACCATGATTGTAATTTGTTTCTACATTACCAGGTCTATAAAATTAACCCAATGGTAGGGCGTGAATGCTAGTACTCTGTGTTGGTATCTCCTTGTGTGCTCTCAGCAAATTGCGAACTAGATGAGGGCGCCTAAAGTTTATGACAATACAATCTCCTTGTATGATTTTTAGAGAGTTCCCCACCCACCCTACCCTGCGCACCATTAAAATGTCATTCATTTTGTAGGGGTTAAACTTTTTGCATATTTAGAAAGCCAATCTGTAGCTTTGTTCCTAAGATGGTGCCAAGTTTCGTTTTGGTCCCTTCTCAGGGCAGGAACACCGGCTAATACTAGGACGTAGGGACATGTGGCAGGGGTAGCTTTAGAACATCAGGATTAGGAATCAAGTCAGTCCCCTTTGGACTGTACACTGCTGCCCTAGAGCTATCTCTTTCGGAGTAGTTTGTTCTGTTATCAGATCGGGTATCAATCTTTCTATGTGTCTCCCTATCCCCTACTGCCTCTACTCTTCTCCCCGATATCCCAGCACTATTTGCTGTTTCCATTCTCAATTATATTAGGATTTGTTCATCGCCACTAGCTTTCATACTTTCATTTTGTGTTGTCCTAAATTCTGCTAATAGTTTTGCCCCTTCTTCAATAGTTCTGTTCCCATCCCCAATCATGGTACCTAATTGTGCTATGGTCAAATTTAACTGATCAATGTTACTATCCAAAGCCCTCATTTTAATGTCCATGCATTTGTTTATTTGGGTCTGTACAGAATCTAAAGCAGTTTTAAATATATCCACCACGGTTTGTTCTACTACCCCAACTTCTTCATTAGCTTTGCCTAGACTAAAAGAATTGTCAACATCAGTTTGTGTTCCTATGGTTCTATATAAAATCTCCTCATATTCCAGCTCATTGGTATCCCCTTTGTTTGTTCTCCCTGTTCCCCTAGATTTCCCTTTCTTTTCACCAGTTATTGTTCCCCTCTGCACATTCTTAGCTCTTTCTTTTGTCATTCCCACTTGTTTAGGAGCTCGAAGTCTTGTTGAAATTCCGGGGGTCGTCAACTCGTTTACGTTAGAGGACCCCTCTATAATTGGTATTGGGTCTATGACAGGGTAATTCAAAACAGGGTGGGGAGTTACAATATAGCTGGTCGCATTTGGAAGTGATACATTAAGTGGTGGATGTAAACCAGGTTGCCTACAAGTCTGAAGTATTGAGGGATCATGTGATAGCCTTCTTTCTGTAAGTTCTCATGGCTTAATAACGACTCCGCTCTTATTATAAAATCATTGAGTGTACCAGCAGCGCCCTTCCGTTTACTCATAATTAACTATTCCTCCTATTGTGCTAGATGAATCGTCCCAAAACAGTCCAAACCAACGATAACAAGTCTTAACAATTACAGTGCAATATGGCAAGGATACTTATTCATCACCCATCGATTCCTTTTCGAGCATGGATATGGAAAGAACAAAACCAGCAGCTTATTGTGACAATGATAACCCAATTTGACTTTTTCAAGTTTTCAATAATACGTATCTAAGATCTAATTTCCGCCGCCTGTATAATACTTCCACCTTAGTAAGTGCGCACTAGGTCGATTTAGTACGCGTATTAGTTCCGCTATGACATGTAATCCGCAGTGGTCCTGACTTCTTTGTCCAGGTCACGACAAGGTTTTAGCAGATACGACCAAAGTCAAAAAGGGTCACAGGAGGGATCAGTCAAAAAGTATAATTACAACAGTATGACTTGGGAGTTTGATAGCAAAAGGCTTACCCGCTTATAGCCTAATTTTGTTAATGCAAAAGCCAAGAGGCGTGGCCCAGCCCAGCCTCCTTCTGCCTCTGATGGCCCAAGACGGCCCCGCCCCTGGCCCAGGCTTCGCCCGCGCACGCGCGCATTCCGCAGGGTGGAAGTTGCTCTCCGCTTTTCAAGCGCCTCCTGGCGCTTCCTGCTGGCGTCGGTGGTGAGCGCCGCAGGGAGAGTGCTGGAACTTTGAGTCCTTGTCCCCTGGTTGCGGCAATAATGGGAGCAGGAGCGGGAATGGGAACAAAAGCAGCAAAGCCCCCAGGTGGAAGTCAAAAGTATGTGGCGGTCTCCCAGACCGAATTATGGCGTGGTGTTTGTCTTTCTTGGTTCGAGCGACCCGCCAGACTCCAGCTGCTCTCCGCTTTTCAAGCGTCTCCTGTCGCTTCCTGCTTGCGTCGGTGGTGAGCACTGCAGGGGGAGTGCTGGGACTTGGAGTCCTTCTCCCCTGGTTGCAGTGATAATGGGAGCGGGAACGGGAACAAAAGAAGCAAAGCCCCAGGTAGAAGTCAAAAGTACGTTGCGGTCTCCCAGACCGAATTATGGCGTGGTGTTTGGCTTTCTTGGTTCGAGCAACCCCATTTTTGGGGGGATATATTAGAAATCAAATAGGAAAAGCATCCTCTTTTGGGATGAGCTTGCTACCCTTCTTCGTTGGAATGGCTAGAGGAAAGCTTAGAGCTAGAAGCAGGACATACATCACAAAGATATCTGTTGTCTCTCGGTATAACCGACAAATTACTACAATAAAAAAATGTTTTAGATTAATTGGAAAATCGACTAGGGAAAGCAGAATTAGCTTTTAGGAAAAGCTAATCTGTAGAGCAATACAGCTAGAATGAGAGATTTTCGGGCTAACATTTAGGGGTAATGCCTAGAGTTTATGATAATTTTATGTTCGTTATCATGCTAGTCCAAACACAATACGCAGCAGGATTTGCCCAAGAGCTGGAAACTGACATAAATGCTTTTTATACATTTAGAAAATTAGTGAAATATTCAGCATCTGTTCTGAAAGTAACAAAGGATGGTGTTCTGTATATGAAATCTTGCTTTTGCATGAAACTATGGCTGAAAAAAATGGTGAAGATACATACTTTTAACCATGACTATAATCACTTTCTTATTGCATGTTGTTTAGGTCCAGTTACTACATCATCAATACATGGAAAAATAACATTTTTAACTAGCTGCAAACTTGATCCAAGTGTTTTGGAGATGTTATACTAATTTAAAATGTTGGCACACGAAAGGCACATATTCTTGGCAAAGTCACAAGGCCTCCAATAGAACTAGAATAACCCATCAAGTGTAATAAAAGGAGAGAGATGATGACATTCTGTTGCTAATTACGTCTTGTGGTATGCAGAACCTATTTCAAGTCTTTAGGCAAATCCTTAATAAGGGGTAAAGGGAAGCTTCCCAAAAGGCCTCATTAACCGATCTCAGGTCAGCGTAGAAAAATGTGCACCTCCCCATTCGTCTTCTTAGTTACAACTAAAGGAAAGCCCTCCAGAGAAGACTCAATTGACACATGACACATGCACTATAATTCATTAAACAAGTCTTTGTTTACACTTAGCAGAACTTTTCTTATTCTTCAATCTTATTCTTCAATCATGAGAAGAAAAATGTTGAATCTACCTAACAAATTGGAAAAACATTTGAATAAATTCACATTATTTCACAATTTCCATTTTCAACTCCAGTGGAATAAATGTCAATATCTTCTTTGCTTTAATGAAACTGTGTTGAATACCTGTTGGTGTGTGTGTAGTTTTAAAACAAATTAGAATTTTAGTTGATGCAAATGAAGGAAGTGACCCGATTAGGGCTACCCGTGTCATTCGTGACCACCTCTGAGCCTTCCTCACAAATGAAGAGTCGGTCAGACAGTAGAGAATACAGATATTTATTGAAAGTACACTCGAGTGGAGTCTGGTCTGACCAGCCTCCTTAGATTGTTGCAGAGGGACTGACTTCTACTCACAGGACAATGTATAATGTACATTTTCAGGATCGCCAAAGACACGTATAGACTGGAAATTTCCAGTTGGTAGCTAGTGAACAATGGAGATACAGAAGGATGAGTTGCAATCCCAGGACCGGGTATATGTTATCTCAGAGACAAGGTTACTCGGCCTATACCCGCGGCTCTAAGGGTGGGAGCAGGCCTATCTAGCTAGAAAGGTATGTGATGACAAAAACAGTCTATTCAGTAGCACATCAAAGTTCAACCTTGGAGGAATTCAAGGAGGAGGGAAAGGAAAAAATAATACAACAGCTGCTTTTGCTGAGGCAGAAAAACAAGTGAGATAGAAATTAGTTTCGGTCATGGCTCAAAATGGCAGCTCAACCTAAAATGGTGCTGCGAATGAAAAAAATTTTTTTTTAAATTTTAACTATATTGTTTAGTTAATTAAAACCATAACAATTTGATGTATTTCGCACAAGCATTATAAAAGTTTATACAATTATCATTTAAAAAGAAGAGTAAAAAAACATTTTATAAGAACAAGAATTAAGAGTCAATGATTATCCAAATTATTAACAATTGAGATCTTCATGTTGTTTAAGATGTTTCTCAAATGCCTGCAAGAACTTCACCAACTTGCAATGTATTCGAGGGGCAGTTATGTCCAGGCTTCCAATAATGGCAGATCTACATGTTTGTAGCCTCTTGATCCGAAAACTATGCTTTAAAAGGTATGACCGTTCCTTAGACAACAACTTACAATGACAGATTATGTGTATAAGATCTTCTTTAGGGCTACCACACAGTCGACATGTTACAGCGGTAGGGTGTTGAAATATCGATTACAAAAATATAGTTGACATAAATATAGTTGTAAAAATATCATTTACAAAAATATCGACACCCTATACTTAAACAGGTAAGTACAAAAATATCTACTCAAAAATATTGTTGTAATAAATATAGATGTAAAAAATATCGACTTTTTAAATTAATTAAAATTACATTAAATAATGAATAAATATAAGTACTATTAACAAAATAAATTACATTACTTTTATTTTTTAACTATTTAAAACAAATTAACTACACTTTTTCATTATAAACTTAATAAATGTGTACATATACATATATTTAACACATTACTTTATATAACAGCAATAATACATACATATAATTAAAATATACAATATATTATTAGTTAAAACATTTGAAAGCGTAGGTGTAAAAATTACTATTCCCACTCCAGAGGGTGCAACAGTAGGGAAAGCGTTGGATAGTGTAGGGGTAAAAATTACTATTCCCACTCCAGAGGGTGCAACAGTAGGGAAAGCGTTGGATAGCGTAGGGGTAAAAATTACTATTCCCACTCCAGAGGGTGCAACAGTAGGGAAAGCGTTGGATACCGTAGGGGTAAAAATTACTATTCCCACTCCAGAGGGTGCAACAGTAGGGAAAGCGTTGGATAGCGTAGGGGTAAAAATTACTATTCCCACTCCAGAGGGTGCAACAGTAGGGAAAGCGTTGGATAGCGTAGGGGTAAAAATTACTATTCCCACTCCAGAGGGTGCAACAGTAGGGAAAGCGTTGGATAGCGTAGGGGTAAAAATTACTATTCCCACTCCAGAGGGTGCAACAGTAGGGAAAGCGTTGGATAGCGTAGGGGTAAAAATTACTATTCCCACTCCAGAGGGTGCAACGGTAGGGAAAGCGTTGGATAGCGTAGGAGTAAAAATTACTATTCCCACTCCAGAGGGTGCAACAGTAGGGAAAGCGTTGGATAGCGTAGGGGTAAAAATTACTATTCCCACTCCAGAGGGTGCAACGGTAGGGAAAGCGTTGGATAGTGTAGGGGTAAAAATTACTATTCCCACTCCAGAGGGTGCAACAGTAGGGAAAGCATTGGATAGCGTAGGGGTAAAAATTACTATTCCCACTCCAGAAGGTGCGACAGTAGGGAAAGCGTTGGATAGTGTAGGTGTTAAAATTACTAAATGTATTTACTCATTTATAAAATAACAAATCTTTATTTTTATTTAATTAATCATTAATTAAATAATTATTCAATTAAAATGTAATTAATTCACTACATTTTCACTAAAAAATTCCAGTACACACACCTAAAATCAATTAAACAATTAACATAATTAATTACATAGTTATTAATCAATTAACTAATTGAAATTAATTAACTATTATTTATTACACTATTTATATTAATTTAAAACAATAATTAATCTATTATTTTATTATATTTAAATTACTTCCCACCCTACGCCCCTATAAACCCATAACCCGCTACGGAACTATTAACACTAAATTCAACATAAAATACATTATTAACTAATACAATACTACAAAAAATACTACTTTGACAACAAATACTCATTAAAAACACTACATTACTTATAATTATTTAAAAAACGATATTTTTGTAAACTATGTTTTTGTAAACGATATTTATTACAACAATATTAATGTTATCGATATTACTTACCTGTCTGTCGATATTCTGGTCAAACTCTATTTTTGTCATCGATATTTCTTCCTGTAGATATTTTTGTGGCGATATTTAGGTTAGTCGATATTTTTACGACGATATTCCTGCTCTGTACCGTTACAGCTGCATGCTGTTTCCAAGCAGGCTCCTCGGCTAATGTCGGGAGTTTGCCAAATCTCAATGACATCAGCTTTCTCTTAATAAAAATGGAATATGTTGTTTCCAGGTACACTGCTGGGGTTAATGCCTTATAGCCATTTATCACAGCCCAAGAGTGCAAGCGATGGGAAAAAATCTATTTGTCCAATACCAATGAATGGAGTTTGGCCACTTTATTTAATGCCTGTTTTAATACTGCAAATGACAGATTTTTATCCCATAGGGTTTTTGAGCAAGTCACCTCCAACGCGTGCATGAGGAATTGATTTGCTTTGGATTTTTTGGGGGATTTGAGCTCTTGCCATAGGTAGGTATTAAGATTATTATTAATTGATTTTTGCTTGATCTGATACCATACCTTGATATATGAGTATAATTTGCCCGGTGTTTCGTTTTTTAAGCCAAATTCTAGTCGTATTTGGGCTGGTGACGCCATCCTGGGTAATCGTAAAACCTTCTTGTAAATTTTGGTTGTTAAACTGTTAAGTAGGTCCGCATCCTTTCCATGCATTGCCTCACTTGCATAGGTCAGTGTTGGGAGAACTTTGTTGGCCATCACAATAAATAAAGGTTTAAGTGATGGATCTTCCAGTTTTTTTGTCAAAGTACTTAGTCCGAATATCAGTGCACCCACTCTTTGCGTCAGATATTTCTTCTGTTCTTTAAAATCAAGCTTATCGTCTAGATAAAAACCCAAATACTTGTATGCTGAGACTCTCTCTAGTGGTTTTCCTTTTAGCCAAATATTGCGATTAGATCCACGGCGGTTGGTTATCAACATGGTTTTGGTTTTTGAAACATTTAAAGCCAACTTGTTTGCCAACAGGAATGCTAAGAGCTCAGTTACTAATCTGGTTAAACCCACGTTCGTTAGGCTCATGAGTACTATATCATCTGCATAGGCCAAATGGGTGAGCTGTAGGTCGCCTGGTTTAGGTGGGTGAGCATTACAATTGTTCAGTTTCCCGGAAAGATCCGAGATGAAGAGATTGAATAACTGAGGGGCAAGGACACACCCCTGTTCGAGTCCAATTGATGTAAAAACTTTTCTCGACAACCGTGTGCCATCCCCTATTTTTACTTGCGACCAGGTATCAGAATAAAATAGCAGCAGACCCCTTAAAATACTCTCCGGTATAGCCCATGCTCTCAATTTCGACCACAATAAGTTACGATCCACACTGTCAAAAGCAGCCTGAAGATCAATAAAACACAGGTTCAGGTCCTGTTTGCTATTAATGCACTTCTCCGCAATCATAGTGATGGATAGGATATTTGCTATTGCACCGATCCCCTTCCTGAACCCCGTTTGATTTAAGGGAATCAGCTCTTTTTCACTTGACCAAGTGACCAAGGGCCAGATGTAGGTAATCTCGATTTACCTACTCTTAAATACCGAATCATACCGATTCGGTATTTAAGAGTAGGTAAATGGGATTTAGGTAATTTCACTTTTGAAATTACCGAATCGGAATGATTCGGTAATTACCGAATCGGTATTTACCGATTCGGTAATTGCCATTGATTCCTATGGGCCTTGAGGCCCATAGGAATCAATACCAATTACCGAATTGGTAAATACCGATTCGGTAAAATTACCGACTTTGCAAGGGGACAGGGTGTCACTTTGACACCCTGTTGCACCCCTCAATTGTGCATGGGTGCACATGTTGCTGACATACATGCCCTTAGGGCATGTATGTCTGCAACATGGCACGTTTTTTAAAGCAAAAAAAATGCTTTTTGAAGGGTTTTCATTATTTACCACCAACTTCTAGTTGGTGGTAAATAACGAATTCTTAAACCCTTGTAGCACTGATTACAGTGCTACCTACATGTTGAATTACAGAATCGGTAATTTTACCAATTCGATATATTACCGAATCGGAAAAATTACAAATTCGGTAAAATTACAGATTCTGTAATTTAACATGCCCCTACATCTCAATATCCAAATACCGGTCTGAAACGGCCGAAAATCTGTATTTTTTTTGCCGTTACCGACCGGTATTTGGATACCTACATCTGGCCCCAAATCATTTAAGAGAAGCGATTCAAAATATTTTGCCTCAACGTCCTGCAACGCTATTAGACGATAGTTGTTCGGATTAGATCTTTCACCACCTTTATAGATTGGCATAAATATGGATCCTTGCCAGCTTTCGGGTAGTCTGTTCCAGTTTTGCACATCCGAAAACAGTTGCACCAGGCAGGGTCCCCAAAATTCCGGAGCATATTTGTATGCCGCTTGCGGGATGCCATTCGGGCCTTGCGCCCCATTGGGTTTAGCTTTTTTGATCAGTTTAATTATCCCTTCCGCCGTATATTGTTTATTCTGAGGAACAGTACTTGGTACGTTACAGGGATTGCTAGTCAAAGGTTGACTCCCTTGTTCTTCTACGGGGCACATTTTGTTTTGACTGTTTGGACAAAGAGCATTACTCTGAATTTTTGTCGAGATATCTGTAAATTTTGTAGCAAGAAACGATGCCCACTCCGATTCCTGCACATTTGATATAAGGGCGTTACAGTGTCTTGTTAACTGATTTATGGTTTGCCAAAATGAATTAGTATTCTGGAGTTTTGAACTGAAAATTAGTTTGGACCAAAAACTCTTATTAGTTGACCTTTTATATTCCCAGACCTTATTTTTATATTCTTTTCTTTGTGCACAGAAGCTGGCCAATTGACAAGTACCACGGTCAGCCGGCTGTAACTTCCTTTGAGTTTTTTGAAGTTGTCTACGCAGATCTTGTAACTCTTTCGGGTGTTTTTTCTGTGGTCCGTTTATGCTGGGTTTCATAACAGGCAGCTTCATTTTTTGTTTTAGTTTTAACAGGAAATGAGACCATACTTGGATCACATTCATTGATACATTTCCGATCTCACTCAATGTGTCCTTCATTGTAGCGAACCACTTGTAATCACTGGTGTTGGACCAATTTATGCGTTTCAGGTTAACAGAATTTAGCTGACCTTCTAACATATATGACGGTTGCAATCTTTCCTTGTTGAGGTTAATTATGGTATGTTGCATTGCATGGTCACTCAACAGGGTAAACTCGATTTGAAAGCTGATCACCAAGGGGATTCTTGAAAGACTAACCATTGTAAAATCCAAGTTGGATTGAGAATGTGGACCATAGTACGTTTTACTGGGGGGTTGATCTTCAGGAAACCTCCCGTTCAGTGCACGCAACCCAAGAAACTCCAGTTCAGTCACTAATTGGGTTGCTAGTCGATGATTCTGTGTTCTTGCACCACCTTGTATCTGTTGGGGAACACCCCAGTAGATATTATCAACTGATAGTTTATCATCCTCTTCCGGTGTTAGGATCAGGTTGGAATTAAAATCACCAGTGATTATTATATTGGATAGTGGGTCTGAAGAGCGAAGGTCAGTAATGACATTGCACAATATCGCATTCTTGAACTTTTTCTCCTTAATTTTAGGTTGCGTATAATTATTAACCAAAATTGTTGGCTTGGAATTATTGGTATTTTGATCTGTTAGTTTAATTAACTGAATACTAGGATCTGGTGATTGTAATTGAACTGAGTTAATTTTTAGGTATGAGGACACATATACTGAAAGGCCACCAATGGCACGTCCATGGCTCTTACATTTTTCAGCAGCTACGCTATGGTGTATAAACCCCACAAGGGCAATTTCTTCTTGTAGCCAAGTTTCCTGTAGCGCAATTATGTCACAACCGCGCCATTCTTCCAATGGTAGACCTCCTTCTAGTAGTCGTTTTACGCCTGCAATGTTCCAAGATAACACATGTATGACCTTATTAGTATCTTGTTTCTGTTTACCTTTAAACGGTCAGACCTTCCGTTTTTCATTTAACATTCCAGGGAGCCATTTCCAGTTATCCATAGTGTTTTGTGACTCCCTATTATCCCGTACTGTTTCAACACATGCTTGTGAGGGTTGACTTCTACCCTTTGCGTTGAATAGAATTGAATATACAGGTTTTTGTTGATTTGTATATGCGTGATCAATTTTCCTGATAAGTTGAACTCCACCCGACTTCTTCAGTGGAGGCGGGTAGCGTGGGGAAATTTGGTAAGATATTTGAATGCCCCAAGAATGAAAAATCTCCGCTTTCCCCATAATTGCTTCTGCTATTTCTGTTGATTTCCAGGTTGTCAGGGAGTGATCTGTTGATGTATCGTTAGGACCTTTAAGAAATTGAACCTGCTCAAGATCGGCTGTATTGATTTCTTTTAGATCATCAAATTCAGCTAGTAACTTCAGAATGTTGCACCTATTCAGTATATCGTGAGCCCCCTGTGTCTTGTACTCTGGTGACCAGATTATTTTGTGCAACTCTATTCCGGATTTATGACGGATTGGCCGTTTCGGAATGCCAGGTTCCGTCTTTACATGAGCAACTTCTGGGTTCCTTACACAAAATTTTTATGTTTTCTGCGTCGGGGAGCTTAACTCCACGTTCAGTCCTTGGCGCTCACGGTACAGTGAATCTTTTCTAGTTGTAATTGCCAGATCTGTTATTGTTTGTGTTGAGGAATTTGGTATTGCCTTTGGACCTTCTTCACTATACACTGACGTTTGGGCAAGGCTGATTAAACAATCTGGGGCAGTATTTTTATCTGCCGGTTGTTCGTCTACCTGTGGTTTAGATGGTATTGATTTCACTGTGCAGCTACTTGATTGCAATCGCCCCTCCTTGTCATCCTTTTCCACGCCTTGGACACTGACTTCAGTGGGCTCGATCTTGAATTCTACTGCTGGCTCCGTGCACGGATCACCAGTGTTATTACACTTTTTATCTGGAATTGGAATGGACTGATGATTTGTGCCACCCATCACGGTTTGCAGCGTTTTAGTGACGTGTAAAGATTTGGCTACAGTGCCTGTTTGCTGAAGGTTTTTTGGAGCATTTGTAGACAGTGATTGACCTACATTAGATGTGTCATAACTTACTGATGTGTCTGAATGGCTACCGCAGTTGTCAGTATTTTTTGGTGGACCTTGATTCAGGGTAGAAAAAATGGGATATAAACCATTACCCATGTTTGAAACTACCTCACTTTTCTTGGTTCGGGCTTTCCTCTCTTTTTTCCTTTGTCTCTTGGTTAACGTTTGTTTTGCGGACTCATTATTACTGGAGTCTTTCTCAGCTATTACGTTGGTTCCTTCACCAATATTGGCCTTAACCATGGCCATATTGGCCTCTTTTGTTCTTAACGCAATTAGAGTATTTTCATCATGCTGTAAATTTTCTTCGGGATTGGGACTGATCAGACCGCCCAACTTCTGATCTGCGTTGATCAGTCTTTGATTTAATGTTAGAATCTGTTCAAGGATGATAGGAAGAGAGCTCAATTTGTCCAAGACAGGGCCACAAGGGTACGGGGATTGTAACTGATAAGTATGTGCTTGTGCTTTTATTATTAGGCTGTTCAGATTGTCCAACTTTGTGTTTATCCCAGCAATATTGGACTTAATAATGTTCATTAAGTCGATTTGAATGTCCTACTTGCCAGATTGCATTATCAAAGTTTTTGTGGACGTTTGCAAGGCTTTTAGAAGAGGGGCAACCAGATTCACAAACGCCATCTCCATTTGTGTTTTAGTCATGGGTTCCTCTTTTAACGGATCATTGTGGTTTGTATTCACTGCTGGCAATTGAACCGCCCTGAGACCCGTTGGCCTCTGTGGGAGTTCTGTGAGGTGCTCACTGTCCAGGTACCTGTCCTCCTTGTTACTCTCAATTGCTCCTACCCCTACTAACTCCCCATTACCTCCGAAGGACTCAACAGGCTCAACCATAAATTCACCTTTCTCTGTTGATAGGCTTGTATTGGGGCTGGGGCAGGCCAACACTTCTGGGGCCAATTCCATCAGGGCCGCGCCTTTGACTTCCCGAGTGACTGTAGAACCTGTTGAAGCTGGGCTTGGATTGGTGGTTGTTAGCATTTTTGGGGACTGCAGTTTTAATGAAGATGTCATTGGTTTGACCACAGGGGTAGTGGGTACTAATGCTACTGTTGTACCTTCACTATGTTTCCCCCAATGACCTGTTATTTTTTCTATGTTATCAAAAATCTCCGACTGTTCAGTATGTTTGCTGGGATCACAAGTATCACAAGTATCACTTGATTGAATACTATGCCTCCCAAGGGCAGTTATTGTTGGTGGTGGTGAAAAAGCTTTGTTTGGCATGGCCGCCATATACTCCCCCGGGGAAATCCTAGTTGAAGGAGCAATCGGAGTTGTTAAGCCCAAGACTCCCTCTGTTGAGGAGAATAAAACATCCCCCGGGTCTTTCAAAAACTGGAATCTAGAACATGACGAGTTTTTATTTGAGTTGACTTTTCAAAGAGAGATGCAATTGGTGAAATGAGTGGATTCTGTTTTGGACTGTTTGCTTTATTAGCATTCGGTTTCTCCAATCTTTTCCGTTTGAGAGAACCTCGTGAGGCTGGTATCTTGTCCCCTGGTGCCTTCCTCACTTTACCAGACCTAATGGTGTAACTTGTCTATGTCTTTATCTTTGTCTTTGTCTTTGTTTTGGTCTAGGTCCTTGGTTTTCGTCTTGGTCCTGCCTTTTGCAGACTATATGTGGGATTAAACAGACCCCTTGCTGACCCTTGCAAGATGTTTCACGAAGAAGGGGCACACCAGATCCGGTATCGCCTCCCAGGTGGTAAACCGCTAGCCAGCAATGCAGTCACACTTGGTGTCAGTGCTATTACTTCTTATAGTTAACCACCGGTTGATACTTTTCCAAATGCTAATACAGTTTTTTTCTTCTGGTTATCCACAATCATGCGATCCTCTTTCACTTCTTTAAAAGCTCTGCGCTCTAGGCTCTGGGCTCTGAGGTCTGGGATCAGGGGTCTGTGCTCTAGGGTCTGGGCTCCTAATCGTCCCTAACCGTCCCTGACCATCCCCACCAGCAGTTCCTGGCTCACAGCAGTTCCTGGCTCACAGCAATGGCCTGAAGTCCTTGCAAAGACCTGGCAAAGCCCTGGCACCTCTGCTCCTAGTACTTCTTTTAACCCCGGATTGCCGTGCTCCTCCCAATTCCACAATTCATCGATTCGGGGGATGGATAGTTAACAGTCAACTAGTTGCCAGTTGGAAGGCACGGATGATAGTGGTAGTTGTAGTGAATAAGTAAGTAAGCAGTTGTACAATTCACCACACTGTGCCTTATTCCCTTATACACCTTGCCTTGCCACAGGACTCTCCACACGACTCCTCAAGGCTCCAATTATTATCCTGCCTCCACAGCCCAGGGGGCACCAGCTCCGGCCCCCTTCCAACCCCCTTCACCACAACAGAGAGAGGCGTGACAAATGCGTAAGGGGAGCGAGGAATGAGGCTCAAACTTGAACATCTCTCCTGATGCTCAGTACTCCATAGCACTCTGATGGCAGCGTTTAAAAAAACTTGAGCACTGCACTGCACTGCACTGCTGATACTCCATGGCACTCCGTAGCACTTCTGTAGCGCAGCGGCTCGGAGGAGCAAAGGGGGAAGGAAGCTGCAAGAAGAGGGAAGCCGTAGAGATAGGGACCGGCCGGTAGCCGGCGGCCGTCAGCCAAAAGCATAATCCGCCATCACGCTCAGCTCTCTGCTGCCTGCTCGCAGACGACTCACCAGGACTCACCAGGACTGTGCTCGCCTGTCTTCTCACTCGGCACAAGCTCACTCCGTAATGCAGCTTGGTCTGCTCCGGGACCGCTCCGCTCCGCCCCGCACTCTGCACGACTGCTCACTGCTCGCCAGCAATACGCTGCAGCTGGTTGGTAGCTCTCGCTCACAGTCCCGAAGGCCCGATACCGCTACAGAGCCCCAACAGGACCCCGGAGCTGCATAGTGCCCCGGAGCTGCCGGAGCCGCCGCCTCTCTCCTCCTCGCAGCTCGTGACTCTCTGGCTCACAGTCTTGGTCTCGGTCTCTCGTTTACTGCTCTCTGCTGCACTCTAGCGTCCGTGACCCAAGACCTGGTGCTGTGAATGTTAACTTTACATTGAGCCATACACTAGCAGAATGAATGCATACCATTTACATTTCAACACAACCATCCCAAAATATCAAAGCGTCTCTGAGCAACAACCACTTGTACTTCTCTTCTTCTACTTAAAACCAAGTTTTGTAGCAGAATAACTCATCAACTTGAACGTTTAACCTTGGAAAGAACTTGAATGAATATTGTTAGTAAACAAGTTGATTTCCA
Source organism: Lissotriton vulgaris (assembly GCF_964263255.1). Classification (NCBI taxonomy): domain Eukaryota; kingdom Metazoa; phylum Chordata; class Amphibia; order Caudata; family Salamandridae; genus Lissotriton; species Lissotriton vulgaris. The sequence goes on along the minus strand of NC_141694.1, from coordinate 1,686,616,093 downwards.
AAGGCCACTCCCAATAAACCTGGTGACAGGAAGAATAGTTATTTTAAATTCTCAATCCAGTTATAAGCTGATTTCCACTTTTAATTTAATATATGGTTACTGTAGACTAATTCATCATGGTCCAAATAAATAATGTTCACCTCTTGGACAAAAAATACTTGATTATGCACCTGTTTTAAATCTCTATTTAACAACATTTATCATGTTCTTCCTGATGCCCCTATATACTTGGGTGAAATGCTCTTACCAGCCACAAACCTTACATTCAGCAGTCAAAGCAAGACACTTCACTCATGATTTCTACTTCTCACATTTTGTTTTTTTCTAATGAGACTTATTTGTTAGATCTCAGCATTGAATCCCTGCTACCAAATTACAGTTGCGTTGACATCCTGTGCTGAGATCTGCGTACAACCTGAAGATTACAAATTCCAAACTGTCATGGCCAACTCTGCCTTTCCTCCTCCTAAGGACACTGAATTGAGCACCATGTTAGGTTTTGTAATCACAGTTGCATGAAAGGGGTCTATGTGAAAAGCTTTACATTAGAGCTCTCTGAATGTATGATTTTGTTACTATAAAATAATGAATCCTCCTCCCCCTCGTGCAAGTTCAATGCTTTTTTTCTGCTGGTATTTGTCTAACATGAAACATACAACAAAAAACATTATTTATCCTAGTGAAGAGACATTCCGAAATCTTTGGGGTCAGAGTAATTTGATCAAAGGATACACTGTGAACCAATCACGCTAAAAACACTTAATTGCTCAAAATCCGCCCTCTCTTGGGCTCTTCTCAGAGATAAAGGTTCCTTCAAAGGTGGCTAAATGTCACTCTTCGAAGCTATGTTGAGAGTTCATGCAATATCATTTGCTTTTACTGGTGCTGAGAGTTATTTGTGTAACTGATAAACATGTTATAGGAGAGGTTACATTAAGTTAAAGCACATCTATTTGCCACTTTCACTCCTCCTCCTTCTGCTCATTCAAACTTCCAGATTAGATACTCTGTATATATCCCTGATCCAATATACAACGATTATGTGATTAGTGTTTCTACATTAATAGGAAGTCTGGAGTACTATATTTTGATTGGTTATGAAGAGTGCATAGTGCGTAAATTTCCATTAAAAAATATTTAAACCAAAAAACCAGAAAGGCCAATTACTGAGAGAGCTACACTGGTACCACAGTCAGATTCAGATGGATGTATTGCTTGAATAATGAAAATAATGACACTTATTATTTATTAATTAATTAAAACCACAGCTATAGACAGAACACTTCACCCCTGTTATACAGAAACATAGAAAATGGTAGCCTTGGGAGGAGAGGGGGGCTTCAGAAGATTTTCAACCAATTCTCAATAAAATGAAACAATAAAGATAATGTGAACTGATATAAAAAAGAAAAAATATAGTCCATGCCAACTTAATCTAAGGGAGTGTTTTAATTTCCACTGGCCACCATATCATCCATGAACTTTACAACTGCTCCATTTAATTGCACATGTTCTTATAACAGGCAACCTTTACAGGGGCATAAGCTACTAGCTAAGGTCTATTCTCTAATTACTGCTTCACTCATTGCATCCTTTGTTTTGTCCTTAGTCAGTCCTCTCCTCCCTGCCTCCCTGTCTTCTCCCCTCTTCCACAGTTGATTTTTTTTGTCTCTATTTTGCCTATCCTGCAACTTAACTTTGTAATCATGTTCTTCTCCTCGTTTTTGTATATCACAAGCATGCGATACTGGTCTACACTTATATTTATATCTTGATTGTCTTGCAACTACAGTTAATATCTGGTAATTGTCTTATTAAATACTCTCTTCAATCTTCCTATATTGTATTATTCTTCACTTACTTCTCTTTGTTTCCTTCATTATTTTTTGTGTCATTATTCTCTTCTTCTTTGAAGAGCTGTAACACCTTTAGGACATGTTCCTGCTAGATAACATTTCATAAATAAATAAACAAACAAACAAATGAATAAAAATAATATATACATAATAAGCCTAATCTTAACCCCTTCACAGCGGGTGTAATTCCCCTGCTGTGCTGGAGGGCGGGGGCGCGCACAGCGCCCCCATGTTCATGGCGAGCGTAGCTTGTCATGAGGCACAGTGCTCGTGTGCTCATGACGAGCTGAGCTCGTCACGGCCACACCCGTTTGTGTGGAACGCTCAGCACAGCAGGGGAATTATCCCCGCGTGTGAGCGTTCCATGGCTCATGACGAGCTCAGCTCGTCATGAGCACACGAGCACCGTGCCTCATGACAAGCTCAGCTCATCATGAGCATGGAAGGAGTGAACTAGAGGCTTTATAGGTCGAGCTAGACAACGCAGCTGTCTCGCCGAAACCTCCTATAATCAGTCTGTGTGCTTCAAGTCCATCCCCCTTTTGCCATTGCTTTACATTTGTCTATGTCAGTGCCCTTTAAAAATCCTTGCTTGCTAGTGGTCCTGCCTCTTTGTTCCTCCTTTCTCTCTTCTGTTCCTCCCACAGAGCAGGGCCTTAGTATTGTCTCTTTCCGCTATGGTTCTTTATCTGTTCTTTGGGGGCTCTTTTTTTCTTGGTTTCCTGCTCTGTTACTGTTTGTCTGTGTTCAACTTCAGCACCCAGCAGCTTACATTTAAATATAGTATTCTTCTTCCCACTTACTCATATAATTCCACAGTTGTGTTACTGCCGCCTCCTGCCCTGTTGCTTGTATCATTTTTAGCCTTTTTATTGCAATTTTGGCTGTCGTTAGTCAGTTGGACTTCTTTTGGTAAGATGTTTGGCTGGTTTTGGGCTTTTTTAAAGGAGGTTGGGATTGTTTGAGCCTTTTTTCACTTTTGTATGTCAACCTTGTTTTATTTGTCTCTCCCCCCCACAGCTTGACTGCCTCACAGAGATCACTGTTTATTCATTTATTTATTTTTTCAATTGCTAGATCCTGTGCAGCAGATTAAGTGATTTGCAAATACTTATCGCATGCTGAGCCAACGCCCAGGCTCAAACACTGGTCCCCAGCATCTGAGTCAGCAGCTCTGACCACTGGACCACAACCTCTACCTCTGAGAGCAACATATTACAAATGGGACAACTGATTACATGCTAAAGTTTAATTATACTCCGCTGTTCTCTCTCCGAGATTTTAAAAAGTTATCTTCCCGAAACAGACGGCCCGATTCACAGAATGAATTTAAGACTAAATCCTAAACTTACTACTATTTGATATTCACAGAACGCACTTACTACTTTCGGGATTCACAGAGTGAACTTACTAGTTTCGGGATTCACAGAATGAACTTACTACTTTCGGTATTCACAGAATAGATTTAGGACTACTAACTTTACGTTCGCACTCAGACCGGAAGCTTGCGGCCCAGAGGCGGAGCTTGCGGCTTGGAGGCGGAGCTTCCTGCTTGGAGGTGGGGATTTAGCCATGGCTGAAATCTCCACCTCTGGACCGCAAGCTCCGCCTCCGGGCCGGAAGCTCTGCCTTTGGGCCATAAGCTCTGCCCCCAAGCCGGAAGCTCCGCCTCCGGGATGGAATTTCCGGCCAGAGTGCGAACATAAAGTTAGTAGTCTTAAATCAATTCTGTGAATACCGAAAGTAGTAAGTTCATTCTGTCAATCCCGAAAGTAGTAAGTTCACTCTGTGAATCCCGAAAGTAGTAAGTGCATTCTGTGAATACCAAATAGTAGTAAGTTTAGGATTTAGTCTTAAGTTCATTCTGAGAATCTGGCCCACAGTCTTTTCGTATAAACAGCCAATGAACTGGAATGTAAGTGCAGTGTGGTTACTGCTGGTGGTTCCCATCGAGCTTTTGATGCTCATCAATAAGTGGCAAGATGGGAGGTAATGTAAAATTTGTTATACAGTGCAACAAAAATAACAAACTTCTTTATATAGGCAGGGGCAGTGAACAATGTGCATTCTCCCTCTTTCAGCTAGGTTAGCGCTCTCCCAAAATTCAGGTGAGTCGCAAACATTTTTTTAATAATATGTGCTTTTAGTAAGCAGCGCAGCACAGGCAGCTGCTGCGCTGCTTACAAAAAACATACAATATTGAAAACATAGACTTTGAAGAGCCGCACCTTTCTTTTCTCTGGCACAGCTCGTTAAACTCTATTTTTTCAATATTATGTGCTTTTAGTGAGCAGCATGGCACGGGCGGCATGCTGAGCTGCTTACGAAGAACAAACATTACTGAAAACCTATGGCCTTATTTATGAGGCCGTGCTTCACTTTTACGCCACTGGTGCGTCACTTTGTGTGACGCACCAGCGGCGTAAAAAATGTGCCTTGTTGCACCCTATATACAAAGTGACGCATCTACTTAGATGCGACACTTTGTAAATCCCTGAGCCACATTATACCTGCGCCAGGCATAATGTATGCAGGGCGGGGCGTTCTGACGCCAGAAAGTGTCATAGAAGTGACGCAGTGAAATCTATCAGATTTCACTGCGCCACTTCTAGGATGCAAATGTGTCAATATCTTACGCCAGCCTCACAGCAGGCGTAAGACTGATGCAGGCTCTTTCACATGGGGCTTGCCCCATGTGAAAGAACACATTGCTGGAGTTGCGTCACTTTTGTGACACACTCCAGCAATGCGTCACTTTTGCTCCATACAGATATGTCAGAAATACTGACATATCTGTAACTCCTCGCGACATGATGCGTCATACAGTAAATATGACACATCAATCATGTCGCATGGAGGGCGCACTGAGAAGTGACGCATCACTGCTTTCACACAGTGATGCGTCACTTCTCAAAAGTGAGACTCTTAGACTTTGGTGAGCTGAGCCTTTCTTTTCTCTGGCGCGGCTCGTTAGACTCTATGGTTTCCAGTAGCGGCCAGTGGTGGGCGTGCTGTGGGGGAGTGGGGTGGGGCAGTGTTTAGCAGGGTGGGGGTAGTAAACTATGGAATACGGCCCAAGGGAGGTAGGTAAACAAATAAATAAATACAATGAATTTCGTTGCGTGCGCTGCATCGCATTTGGCCATGCAGAGCGTGAAATGAAATTCATTTTATTTATTTACTTGTTTACTTACCTCTGTTCTGCCTTATGCCTTAGTTTACTACCCCCCACCCTTCTCCTCACCCGCCCTGTCCCACCGCTCCCCGTCACTCCCACCACAGGCTGCTACTGATGGTTTCAATATTGTATGTTTCGAGCAGACATAAAAAGTGAATGATGGATGCTGCTCGAAACACATAAAACAGAGATTATGTGTCACTGATGCATACAAATGATGCAAGGCTTTGAGAAGTTTGAGCAGAAATTATGCAGAGTGCATTGTTGTGTTGCAGGTGCAGATCAGCAGAAGGTAACCTGGAGCCTATTTTCTTAAACTGCCTGAGTGCCGTGTGCATCCCTGTGTGTCTGCCTTCACCAACTTTAACCCTTCTTCTGATAAGAGCGGCCTCTTGTATCTGCTCACTCAATTTGACGATAGTTTGCATGTATTTGCATAAGGTGTGAGCTAGCTGTATTTTGATAGACATTTTCTTAATGTTGTTCATGAAAAAAGAGAAAATCTTAATTGGATATTTGACCTTTAATTTCGCAGACGGTGAAATAATACAATTATTCACAAACATTCAGGGAGAACATGCTGCAGTTGTTATAGTGAACATGAGTAGTCAGAATAACTTTTCTGAAGACCACAACAAATTTAATTTTGTCTTTGTTTTTACAGTTTAGTTTTCCGAACAAAGTTTTACAAGCCATAAATAATGCTGGCTTGAACATGTTTATTTCTAATGGGTCTACATCGTCACAACTGTTTTAAGTAACATTGCACGCTGTGAAAGTTACTGTGGCTGAAAGTGGGGTCGGTCCCATTTCAAAATTATTAGCTGTACAGATCAATAATTGGAGTTTGTTTGGAAAGCAAACAGATTATCCCTAAATATGATAACACTAAGCAGTTCATTGAAAGCCCAGCTGATATGTAGCATGATTTGTTCCGTTTTTCATTAGGAAAATAAATGCTGGGACTGATTTCAGCAAATCTTGGAAGATGCCCAGCAGACTTCTGCAGCTTTAACTGCATTTGAAGACACTGTAATGTAGAAAGGGCTGGGTTTTGCTATGCTGTTTTGCACTGACTTCACGTTAGTACTTAATTTGTAAAAAACATATATGCATAAACAGAGAAGTCCAGGTGCCCATAGGTTTTCGTAGGAGCTCGCCGCCATCCCTGTCGAATGCTGGGGTTGAGGAATACCAAAGCTGCCCAACCGTGATTTATCTCATGTTTCTTTCTACTATTACCATAAAATCCCTAGGCCCGTTGAAAAACATTTTGACCGATGCTATTGCATGTTTGATGCTATTGCCTGTTTTTCAAGATAAATAAAGTAGTGCTTTGTGAAAACACCTTTTACCACCACATTTTTACCCAGACTTTTGGAGGTGTTGTTGTTTGACAAGAACATTGGTTCATATGGTCCATTTTGTTGTGAAGGTGATGTGTTTACTTATGTTGACTTTTTGTGCTGCATTAATGTAACCTGATTTTTTAGGTCGAGCCTATACAGCGCTTGAACTGTTAAGCGATCTGTTCTCTGTACTTTGTGGGGTCTGACTCTTCCCATGCTGGTCCCAGTGGTAATACCTGATTCTTTCACTTCTAGACAGTGCTGCTAGCTGCTACTCTGGTCCTGTCGAACATTCACACAGGTTAAGTCCTCCAGGCAGTGCTCCAGCTGTGTCTCCAGTGGAAATTCACCATTCTTAGTCCTCTAGGCATTGCTCTTAGATGCTTCTCTGGTCCTGCTGGTAATTCCTCATTCTAAGCCCTGTATACAGTGCTGCTAGCTGCTTCTCTGGTCTCATCTGTAATTGCTCATTTTAAGTCCTCTAGGCACTGCTGCTAACTGCCTCTCTGGTCCTGTCAGCAATTCCTCATTCTAAGTACAATAGTCAAGGCTGCATCTGTTTCTCTGTTCCAAGTGGCAATTCCCCATTCTTAGTCCTCTAAACAGTGCTACTAACTGCTACTCTGGTCCTAGTGGTAATTCCTCATTCTCAGCCCTCAGCTTCAAGCTGCTTCTCCGGTCCCAATGTAATACCTAATTCTTACTCTTCTGTGCAATGCTGTAGCTGCTTCTCTGGCTGCAGTGATAATTACTCATTCTAAGTCCTCTAGACAGTACTGCTAGATGCTTCTCTGGTCTCATCGATAATTCCTCATTCTAAGTCCTCTAGACAGTGATGCAGCTGCTTCTCTGGTGCCAGTGGTATTTCCTCATTCTGATTTCTCTAGGTAGTGCTGCACACTTTCATACATCCACTACACTCCAAACCAAAACCCATAGATAAAAGACATTGTCATTTACAGAGCCAATGTTATGATATGTTATGTTATGTTATGTCATGTTATGTTATGTTAATGTTATGTTATGTTATGTTATGTTAAGGAGTACTTGTTGAGCGCAGCTATCACTCCGAGGAGCATCATGGCGCTGTGCGGATTCCTAACGGGCACAACAACTAGAAGCTGGGAGGCCAGGTGAGTGATCCACAAAGAGCGTATGGGGCAGAACAAATCTAGGTTTTCAGACCCTTCTTGAAGAGGGCCTCCATTGGAATGAAACCACAATAGATTTCCCACCCTTTGTGCTATACGTCAAATCAGGGGTCTTCAAAAGATTTGCATTGGACGACCTGAGTGTGCGGTTTGTCACATAGCCAGTAAACCTGGCCTGGAGATAGCGGGTACCTGTGGAGTGAAACGCTCTAAAAGTGATTATTACGATCTTGAACAAGACTCTTTTGTGGATGGGCAGCCAGTGAAGTGCTTCAAGGGCAGCTGATGCTGATGAGCTTCTAGGCCAGGGGTCTCCAAACCGGTCCTGGAGGGCCAGATCCATGCCGGGTTTTTAAAATTACTACATGTATCTCAATGGGGCTATCCAAAAAATCTGGCATGGATCCGGTCCTCCAGGACTGATTTGGAGACCCCTGTTCTAGGCCATTTTGAATACTAATCGAGCGGCCGCATGTTGCACCATCTGTAATTTGTTTAAGACCATTTTATTAGTTCCTGTACAGAGCCTGTTGTAGTACTCAAGTCTGGAAGTGATTAGGACCAATGCAATTATTTTCCTAGACGTGCAGGGGAGAAGATCGAAAAACTTTTAAAGTGATTTTATCAGAAGAAAACATGACCCGGCCACAGCTAGAGATTGCTGGTGAAAAGAAAGTGATGAGTCGAATTTCACCCCAGATTTTTTACTACCGTCAGAGTAGTTCTAACTCTGACAAATGCTAGACCTAATGCATTGCAAATGTTTTTTAAACCTCTACATTTTACATATGCATAGGATATGGCTCAAAGTTCTTCTCTAGAGTTACAAAAATTGCAGGTCTTCTCCCCTTCCACAGTCGGGTCCGAGGATCCCCTTCTACCATCAAAAGACAACTGATTAAAATTAATTCATGCATGCTCGTTCTTTGCATGGCTGAATAGAGATAAACTGAACAACTCTCAGGGAAAACTAAATGTCCCTTCAATGTGCAGAATTTATTTTTTCATGTCTAAGATTTTTAGTCACGCTGTGGTGTGCACAGTCATTTTGAAAGTTGCAAAAGAGCTTTCAGTTTCCCGCGCTGTGAGTACATACAGACTTTCTAATGCACAACAATAAAATGGATGTACCATGTTACAACGCATACCATTACAACTACCTACTATTACAACGCTACCATTACAACGCATACCATTACAACGCATAGCGCTTAGAGGTGCTGGATAGTGGTAAGAATAATTTACTATTCCAACTCCAGTCCCCGTGGACACTAGGGAAGGTGTTGGATAGTAAATTAAACTTATTCCCTATCCTAGAGCGCCCCCCAGCGCAATGCGTTGTAATGGTATGCGTTGTAAAATTTGCGTTGTAATAGTAGGTAGTTGTAAAAGTTGCGTTGTAACAGGTGTATACCCAATAAAATGTACTCCAGCGATTAGATTCCGCAGCACCTAAACCTTGTATCTCTTCCATGCTAGGCCCTTGAGAGAGCTTTGGTCTGAGCTCCTAGACCTAAAACAGGATTTCAAAAACTGGATGTCTTGATATAGAATTTGCCTGGGGAGTGGCTTACGGTAAGATATAAAGACAGAATCAACTTGCACTGTAGCTGATCCAGAACAGCAGCAACGCATCCAGCAAAAATCTATATTTCATATGAGAGGGTTGGTAGTAATTTTGTTAAAGGTATAGTTGTAAATTGTTCTCATCTTTAGCTTGGGAGTGTCTGATATTGATCTTATTCCATAAGTAAGTTTTGAGGAAAGATAGATATTCAATAAACAATCTCATTTTGTTGTACCATTCTCCTAGATAACAATATCTAGGCGCATCTTCCACCTTCTCTCCATCTAAATACCAAGTTTCAAAGGGAGTACTCTTTCTCTCAAACACAACCATCTTTGTTTTATTTATCTTAACTACTAGATCATTCTGGCTGTCATATTCTAGCTGTCTCAGAGTCATTGTTTCCTTATAGGTCTCTGCAGTCTTTGAAGTATTAGAGTGCGTCTGCATATAGTTGAAACCTGATATGGTTTCTGCTGAACTTGGCGGGTGGGAATGTCTTGGTTTCCACAGGGATTGGCCCAAGTCAACTATTTATGCGTTCATTACTATGCCAAGGCTGGAGTTGATCCTTTCCGAAAAGTTGTTTTTCCCATTACCAAGTTGTATCAGTGCATTGGAATTTATTTCAACAATAGCCAATTGGAGCAAGCCCAATAGTCCCCACTTAAGTATCTTCTGCAATAGGAACAAATAGTGCCGCCGACATACTTTGGATCACAAGAGACACTGCTCACCTTTTCAATGATTTCCCAAAGTATAAAAACATTGAAAGAATGACTACACAACACTGCAGGCAACAGTAAAGGTTACGGCTGCAGCATTTCTACATATTAATGGATGCATTCATAGCTAACTACAAATACAGCATCTAACGTGAAAAAGCGTGACTGTCTTTATTAATATTCACCATGCTATCCTTATAGCCATTTATTTAGATTTGCTAACCTAATTCTGTTCTTTACTGAACAAAAACACCCGCGACCAGTGCCCTCTTCACAACACGCTATCTTCAATATGAGAGAAGTAGAAAGAGCTTTCTGTTTTGCATCTGTGTTTGTAGAGCAGATGCCTTGGGGTCTTTAAACATGAGCTTCAGTTCTAAGTTCTCCTGCCCCAGGCCCCCCTGGCCACCTCCTTGTACTTGTTGCTGGCGGCCTGCTGAGCTCTGTCCGCGCACACACTGCACAGCCGGTGCAGGGCCCATTCAACTTTTCAGAGACCTTGTATTCCCTTTCCAGATGTTTCAGCGGTACTCTGCGCATTTTTATCACTAATAAAGATCCTTTATCCGTTGAGGGGAAGAGGCAAAGTACATGAAACATTGAAACATCAAATAGTTCAGTGGCTTAGAACATATACAATGTGTGCACACCTTTGCTATAAATTATCAAAATATCTATAAAAGAAACTATTTTGACTACTTTGCACTGTTAGTAATCACAAAGTAACAACGAAAACACTCACCTAGCATACACTGGCAACTGCAATAGGTCTGGCTTATGAATAAAAGTGCCCTTTGTGCCATTGATTGGTTTGGGCACCCAGTAAGTCATCATATATGCACTCTGTCACTCATCTTTGCACTCATGCATCCATTCATTCATCCACTGACTCATTTTTGCATTCACCCTCTGAAACAACCACGATAAAACACATGCAAACTCAACATGTCCAAGATATATTAAAAGAAAACAAGAAGATAAAGAAAACAGGTGGTCGTATGCAACCAATAAAGAAACTAAACATAGCAGTGGTGTCCAGTGGTGCCCATGTTGCAGAGGTATTGTTAATAGTCTATCGTTTTTTTAAGGTTCCTCCATGGCTACCAACATCTTTTAAGTGTACAACAATGATACACTATAGACTACGTGGGTCCCGGGTTCACTGTGCCACTGGATTCAAGCAAGCCTGGATGGTGAGCTGTTTATACCCCGAAACCGGTCCCAGGATGCTTGTTTCTGGTCCAAGGAGGACCTGGCTTGGAAGTTCGGACAGGCCTGTTCCCAAGAGGAGCAGGGTCAAGACTGATTTGCATATGGGTGGGTCTAAACTGGGGTGGCATGGTGAGCAAAGGAACAATGGATTTAACCTAGATCTCTTGACTGGGGTTGAATGTTTGATGTGATCCTTATTTCGTCTGTCATTTGTGTCTTTTGCTTTCTCGCCCCTTGTACGCTGGGTATGCCCAGACGTGGGTCCCGGGCTCACTGTGCCACTGGATTCAAGCTAGCCTGGCTGATGAGGGGGTGATACCCTGAAACCGGTCCCAGGATCCTTTTTTCTGGTCCAAGGAAGACCTGGCTTGGCAGTTTGGACTGGACTGCTCCCATGAGGAGCAGGTTCAAGACTGATTTGCATATGGGTGGGTCTAAACTGGGGTGGCATGGTGAGCAAAAGAACAATGGATTTACCCTAGATCTCTTGACTGGGGTTGAATGTTTGATGCGATCCTTATTTCGTCTATCATTTGTGTCTTTTGCTTTCTCGCCCCTTGTGCGCTGGGTATGCCCAGACGTGGGTCCCGGGCTCACCGTGCCACTGGATTCAAGCTAGCCTGGCTGATGAGGGGGTGATACCCTGAAACCGGTCCCAGGATCCTTTTTTCTGGTCCAAGGAAGACCTGACTTGGCAGTTTGGACTGGACTGCTCCCATGAGGAGCAGGATCAAGACTGATTTGAATATGGCTGGGTCTAAACTGGGGTTACATAGTGAGCAAAAGAACAATGGATTTAACGCAAACCTCTTAACTGTGGGGGTGAATGTATGATTTGTTCTGCCTTCCATCCATCATTTGTGTGTCTTTTGCTTTCTCGCCCTAAGTGTGCCAGTTTTGGCCAGATGTGGGTCCTGGGCTCACAGTTCCACTTGATACAAGCTAGCCCGGCAGATGAGGGGGTGAACCCCTGAAACCGGTCCTAGGATGCTTGTTTCTGGTCCAAGGAGGACCTGGCTTGGCAGTTTGGACTGGACTGTTCCTATGAAGAGCAGGGTCAAGACTGATTTGCATACGGCTGGGTCTAAATTGGGCTGGCATGCTGAGCAAAAGAACAATGGATTTAACCCAGAACTTTTGACTGGGGTAAATGCTTGATTTGTCCGCATTCCTATAGACTACAGCATTACATAATGGCTTCCTTCTTTATTGGAAGTGGCAACGTGGGATGTTGTGCACTGCAGATGAAATGTAAGGCTACCTGGCAAGCTGTACTTTCTTTTAAAGAAACAATAAAATAAAAAGAAAATCTGGGAGTTTAAAGCGGGACAATAGAAGGAGAACATTGAAAACTTAAGAACTGACCAACCTGGCCTGACATGGAGAGCACTCATTTTCAGGTGGAAAGCATTCCCTACCCAATATGCTATCATGAATGAAAGAAGACTGTATATGTTACTTAGGCAAATGGCTGAACAGAGCTGGCCCAGGACCTCTACGTACCTATATAGATATATATTTATGTATATGTATGTGTGTATTACTGAAGGATTTTTTTATTGCAAGATCCTGCCCGGCAGCTAAAAAGAAATATCACAGTTCAAATCATCTACTCCTAGGGATTGTCAGAGGTGGTAATCAAGTCCAAAATCCTACCCTAGAATAGGTGATCTGTGACATTTCATGTACCAAAATACCTATCTGTAGGCTTCATTACAGAAAAATAACATTCCACCCTTACATGCCAATGGTCTTTAAATTATTCTTTTCACATTCAATATGTCAGGCGTACTGCGTTTATCATAACTTTTCATAATAAACAGATCAGATTTATGGCTTCTGAAATAGTTTTCCGAATTACCCAATGAGGCCTCTAGCTGTTATCATTGACTTGTAACTGTCGGCATTTTTTACATAAAATGGGCCAATTGATGTATCAGGGCTATGTGTGAGTTGCTATGGTAAAAGCCCTCAATACACTTTCAAGATTTTACTCAGTGAATATGCATAGAAAAATACACATGAGAAAGGATTCTAAGTACATACTGTGAAGGTTTATTTATTATTCAAGAATCATTATAGAAGGCTAAAAGGTATAGGGTTAACCAATCAAATCAAAATATACAAAATGCAAAATCTATGTGAATATCATTGGCAGTGGAAATTGAGCGCTTATCTGGTCAATAGCTAGAACTGAATACAGTCCACCACAAAGCAAATAATGAGTAATTTGTCATAAGGACTGCTCAGTTCAAGGAATGAGAGCAGTGTGTAAATATTCTAAGAGCTATAACAAAAAGAGGTCTGTTATGAAGTCTGCCTCCAAACGAAACAAGGGAAAACCTTGGCTCTTCTTCCTGTTGGAGAGTTTTTATACACTTTACAACAGAGAAGCGGTACAGACACTGTGGCATGATGAAGAAAGTTACATTTCATAATCCAATAGTAAAGCAGAGAAAACATCACATGGCATAGTGGCTTTTACTCTTTATCTATTGAATGATCCTATATTATGCCCCACAACAGGAAACAAAAGCACATTCAAAAATATAAACACCTCTGTTCAACCAAAGGAAGTGGCCTTCAAGTGCATACAGTTGAAAATCAGTCCTCTCCACAAACAACATGAATAGAAAATGATACTTTTTAAAAATGCAACAGTGCATACAAGACCATAGATCTAACTGAATTTTGCACAATTAATATAATAGTGAAGGTCACATTCAAAGCACAGGCAGAGACCAAGAAAACAAGACAAATGTCTGACTCTGCACCTCACATGCATTTTAAAGTGCAAGTTGAAAACCTGAGTAGATCAACTATAACATTTTCATTATATTACACACAGAAAAAATGTTGCATTTATGTTTCTCTAATAATTGTTAAAATACAGAATAATCAGCAGTGGAATTTGCTTCCACAACACAATAACCAACTGAGGCTTCATGTACTGAGCATAAGCTTTCCCACTAAGCAACCATAAGGCATACAGTCATAAAGTCACAAAAGTATACAAAAAGAAGTCACAACAAATTACTATCTCTCCTATGAGGGTAGAACAAGGATTTGGACAGTACAAATCTTCCATACCCACTGTTGTCAGAGGTGTAACTCGCACCGAAACCCTTGCCTACTACAGTTATCCTACTACAAGGGAAAAACGTATCATTCCATGTAACAAAATGCCTAGTTGTGGGCTTTAATACAGAATTATAGCAATCTACTCTTAAATATTGATTGACGCTAACATCTGCTTTTCACAATTAATATGTCAGGCTTACTGCCTTTATCGTAACTTTTCTTTATAAACAATCAACCCTCTAATCTTTATCATTGGCATGTCACCACAACCAACTCAGAGATACTGTCTTGGTCAAAAGCCTTCCAGCAAGGCAACCATCAGGTATATCATAATACAATTATGAATATGTGCAAAATACAGTTGTCAATATAAACTCTTTATTAATAGGGCCTAATATGGATTACCATAGTGCAAATCCCCATGGTTTGCTCAGGTGGGTCACCAACATCAAAACCCTTGTCTACTGAAGTAATCTGCAAGATTCCATGTAACAAAATACCTACCTAGAGGCTTTATATAACGTAATAGCAATCCATCCTTAAAAGCCTATTGTGTCTAGCACATTCATATGGAGCAAACCTTTAATATAAACGTGTCACTTGGGCTAACCAACAGCAAAACCCTTGCCTACTACAGTAAACTGTGAGATTTTAGGGAAAAAAAAATATTTGTAGGCTTTAATATAGAATGATAAAACCCACACTTAAGTGCCTATTGACTTTAACATATGGTTTTCGCAATAATTATGTCAGGCCGACCTCCCATACCATGAAGTTTTGTAATAAATAGATCAGGCCTAGAATCATAATCATTGGTTTGCCATCTTTACCAACTCAGCTAAGTATGGGCGGAAAATCCGTTATGCTCGCGGATTTTGCGGATTTTCGGTAAATTCGCAATCCGCGAGATTTGCGAATTTCCCGCAAAATCCGCAAATTCGCACGCAGCAGATTTTTTTTTTCTTGGTGATACAATTTTGCGGCGCGCGGCGTTTATCATCGTTTGCCGAGTTATTTTTCTTGATATTTTGCGAGTGCTGCGCCATTTTGGATCTTGCTGCGGGATCCCGCGGGAATTTGGCAAGCGCGATTACATAATCGCGGCTTGCCAACTAACGCGAGTACGCCGTGATCACGTATCGCGGTACTTCGCAATTGCGAGCTTTGAGATGCGGCGAGCAGTAACAATCTCGCAGACGCGAAAATATAAAATTTGCAATTCTGCACAAGAAATCCACCAGCAAGCAGCATAAACCTTCTTGAAATGATGATTTTTATCTGAATAACTCCTTAGGTTGACATTTGCCTGCACTTTTTTTGCGAGGAGTCCATTTTGGGGAGGGGGGGGGGTGGGAGGAAGGAAGTGCCCCACAGTCTTCAACTTCCTGTTCCTGTCCAGCAGGCTCCTCTCAGTGCTTTGTCCATCTCCTGGTCACTTTTCATTTGGATCTGGAGCTGGAAGGATTACTTTTTGTGGATGCTGCTGGATATTTGGATTTGAGGCCTTTTTGACTTTCTTTGGATCACTTTTGGATTAGAAATTTCACACGTAAGTTTGTTTGGGGCATTACAGTTGCTGCAACTACAATTTTGGAATTTTCGATTTTTGGGCTGTTTTGGGGCCTTTTGCCCAGGGGTACTCAGTGGTGGGTGGACTGAGTCTTTCTGTGGGGTGTCTTGAACTTAAACATCATGGAGGGCATGGATGGAATGGGATTGTGCTGATTTTTCAGTGATTTTCGGTTTTTGGGGCTGTACTTGTGGCCTTTTCACCAGGGGTATTGAGTCTAGCATGGGCCTAGTCTTTCTGTGGGGTGTCTTGAACTTAAACATCATGGAGGGCATGGATGGAATGGGATTGTGCTGATTTTTCAGTGATTTTCGTTTTTTGGGGCTGTACTTGTGGCCTTTTCACCAGGGGTATTGAGTCTAGCATGGGCCCAGTCTTTCTGTGGGATGTCTTGAACTTAAACATCATGGAGGGCATGGATGGAATGGGATTGTGCTGATTTTTCAGTGATTTTCGTTTTTTGGGGCTGTACTTGTGGCCTTTTCACCGGGGGTATTGAGTCTAGCATGGGCCTAGTCTTTCTGTGGGGTGTCTTGAACTTAAACATCATGGAGGGCATGGATGGAATGGGATTGTGCTGATTTTTCAGTGCTTTTCGATTTTT
Source organism: Lissotriton vulgaris (assembly GCF_964263255.1). Lineage (NCBI taxonomy): Eukaryota > Metazoa > Chordata > Amphibia > Caudata > Salamandridae > Lissotriton > Lissotriton vulgaris. The sequence goes on along the minus strand of NC_141694.1, from coordinate 1,686,599,800 downwards.
CGGGGGTGTTCATGGGGAGGGACAGGCCATGTGGCTGGGGGCCATTTTGAGTGCTGCTACAGGCCCTGGCCATGTGCTGGGAGGCAAGTGGCCATTTTGAATGCAGGCATTGTTGTTAGGCCTGCAACCATTTTGCCTACTTTTCAACCTTTATGCCTAGGGGTAGTGAGTCTTGCATGGGCCTAGTCTTTCTGTGGGGTGTCTTGAATTTAAACATCATGGAGGGCATGGATGGAATGGGATTGTGCTTATTTTTCAGTGCTTTTTGTTTTTTGGGGCTGTACTTGTGGCCTTTTCACCTGGGGTATTGAGTCTAGCATGGGCCTAGTCTTTCTGTGGGGTGTCTTGAACTTAAACATCATGGAGGGCATGGATGGAATGGGATTGTGCTGATTTTTCAGTGTGTTTCGATTTTTGGGGGTGTTCATGGGGAGGGACAGGCCATGTGGCTGGGGGCCATTTTGAGTGCTGCTACAGGCCCTGGCCATGTGCTGGGAGGCAAGTGGCCATTTTGAATGCATGCATTGTTGTTAGGCCTGCAACCATTTTGCCTACTTTTCAACCTTTATGCCCAGGGGTAGTGAGTCTTGCATGGGCCTAGTCTTTATGTGGGGTGTCTTGAATTTAAACATCATGGAGGGCATGGATGGAATGGGATTGTGCTGATTTTTCAGTGATTTTCGTTTTTTGGGGCTGTACTTGTGGCCTTTTCACCAGGGGTATTGAGTCTAGCATGGGCCTAGTCTTTCTGTGGGGTGTCTTGAACTTAAACATCATGGAGGGCATGGATGGAATGGGATTGTGCTGAATTTTCAGTGTTTTTCGATTTTTGGGGGTGTTCATGGGGAGGGACAGGCCATGTGGCTGGGGGCCATTTTGAGTGCTGCTACAGGCCCTGGCCATGTGCTGGGAGGCAAGTGGCCATTTTGAATGCAGGCATTGTTGTTAGGCCTGCTGCAACCATTTTGCCTACTTTTCAACCTTTATGCCCAGGGGTAGTGAGTCTTGCATGGGCCTAGTCTTTCTGTGGGGTGTCTTGAATTTAAACATCATGGAGGGCATGGATGGAATGGGATTGTGCTGATTTTTCAGTGATGTTCGTGTTTTGGGGCTGTACTTGTGGCCTTTTCACCAGGGGTATTGAGTCTAGCATGGGCCTAGTCTTTCTGTGGGGTGTCTTGAACTTAAACATCATGGAGGGTATGGATGGAATGGGATTGTGCTGAATTTTCAGTGTTTTTCGATTTTTGGGGGTGTTCATGGGGAGGGACAGGCCATGTGGCTGGGGGCCATTTTGAGTGCTGCTACAGGCCCTGGCCATGTGCTGGGAGGCAAGTGGCCATTTTGAATGCAGGCATTGTTGTTAGGCCTGCTGCAACCATTTTGCCTACTTTTCAACCTTTATGCCCAGGGGTAGTGAGTCTTGCATGGGCCTAGTCTTTCTGTGGGGTGTCTTGAATTTAAACATCATGGAGGGCATGGATGGAATGGGATTGTGCTGATTTTTCAGTGATGTTCGTGTTTTGGGGCTGTACTTGTGGCCTTTTCACCAGGGGTATTGAGTCTAGCATGGGCCTAGTCTTTCTGTGGGGTGTCTTGAACTTAAACATCATGGAGGGTATGGATGGAATGGGATTGTGCTGAATTTTCAGTGTTTTTCGATTTTTGGGGGTGGTTATGGGGAGGGACAGTCCACGTGGTTGGGGACCATTTTGAGTGCTGCTACAGGCCCTGGCCATGTGCTGGGAGGCAAGTGGCCATTTTGAATGCAGGCATTGTTGTTAGGCCTGCAACCATTTTGCCTACTTTTCAACCTTTATGCCCAGGGGTAGTGAGTCTTGCATGGGCCTAGTCTTTCTGTGGGGTGTCTTGAATTTAAACATCATGGAGGGCAAGGATGGAATGGGATTGTGCTGATTTTTCAGTGATTTTCGTTTTTTGGGGCTGTACTTGTGGCCTTTTCACCAGGGGTATTGAGTCTAGCATGGGCCCAGTCTTTCTGTGGGGTGTCTTGAACTTAAACATCATGGAGGGCATGGATGGAATGGGATTGTGCTGATTTTTCAGTGATTTTAGTTTTTGGGGCTGTACTTGTGGCCTTTTCACCAGGGGTATTGAGTCTTGCATGGGCCTAGTCTTTCTGTGGGGTGTCTCGAACTTAAACATCATGGAGGGCATGGATGGAATTGGATTGTGCTGATTTTTCAGTCATTTTCGTTTTTGGGGGCTGTACTTGTGGCCTTTTCACCAGGGGTATTGAGTCTTGCATGGGCCTCGTCTTTCTGTGGGGTGTCTTGAACTTAAACATCATGGAGGGCATGGATGGAATGGGATTGTGCTGATTTTTCTGGTTTTATTTCATTTTTTTGGGGTGTATAACTGAACTGATGTTCCTCTGTCTTCCATTGCTTTTAGGTGCACAAGACTCAAGAGAACCACCAGTGCCAGGAAGAAGTCCTGCAGCGGTGTGTGTGTGCAGCATAACGTCACGCGACGTCACGTCTGGCCTCAGACAACTCTACAATTCGTGCAACTATGGCCTGCTGTCTGACCTGCTCTGAAGAAGATGGCCCCAAAAAAAGGTCTCCGTAGCTCCTCTAGAAAAGTTGCTAGTAAGGAGCAGAAGAAGCAAGTTACCAAGGAGGCTGGTGTGCCGCCCGCCGCGTTTTTTGGGAGCAAAAAAAAAAGTACGCCTGCAGCAGCAGCAGCAGGATCTGCTGGGGACCAAGCTGGGAGCAGCACCCCCGCTCCATTGGGTTCAGTGCCTCCACCACCACGCCAACTTAAGTCAAAGCCCTTGAGTGCTTCAGAGGCAGTCAGTGTACTTCTCCAATCACCATCGACCAGTGATGTTGGCTCATCGCAAGAAAGTAGCAGCAATGTCCCTGAATCAACACAGGTTGTTGTAAGTCATCTGACAAGTGTTGAACAACCACAGCCGCAACAACAACACCATGTGCAAGTACAAGCCCAAGTACATGTGGAAGGAGAGGCAGCGCAAGGAGATGCGCAAGCAGAGGTGCATGGAGGGTCACAAGTGCCCACAATAGTTGTTCCTCCCGGCGTAGGGGCACATCAGGAAATCGACAATCAAGGCGAGGTATCATTTGAGGAAGCCACTCCTCCTGATGATCATTCATTGTCTTCCACACCCCTAGCAAGGAAGAGATCAAGGGTGAGGTCTACATCTTCTTCAAGCACACCTCCTTCTGATGATCGGGATGAAGATTGGGAACCACCAAGGCTGTCTGAGAGTGAGGCACACCATGATCTGACAAGGATACCTAAGCGTAAAAGGAAGGTCGTCGAAAAACTCATAGCTATGGAGTGTGATGAGGCTCAACAAGAAGTGACGCATACTGCTGCTGATGAAGCCCTTCACGACGACGATCCAGTCATCATAATGGTCACTGCAGCCCCAGCGGGCATGCAGCAAAGAGACATTTTGACCCTATCCCGAGAAGCTGCTGAGCGTGATGATGATGTCGACGAGGAGTCAATGGAAACACAACAATCATTGGATTTGGAGTTAACTAGTACACCAACACCTACTGCTTCCATATTTCTTCCTCGCAAGAAGGGAGTGGGACCTCCATCCACCTCGACCTCAATTAGTGGTGGTGAAAGTGCAAAATGTACTGAAGTTCGGCAATCCACATCCTCCACTTCATCTGGCATTAGCAGCAGGACCACCACCACCAGTATCGCCGCCTCCTCCGGCCCCCAAAGACATTTCAAGTCTCCAGTTTGGGACTTCTTTAGTGTTTGCCCAAAAAAGGAAAACGTAGCCATTTGTAGCATTTGTATGCTTCGAGTTAGTCGTGGTAAGTTTGGTACCAACTATGGTACCGGAGGCCAGAGAGGTCATCTTAGGAGAGCGCACCCTGTCCAATGGTTTGCGCACCTAGAGGCGGTCAAGGAAGCCCGATTTGCACGTAATGAAAACGTTGATTTTTCATCTGATGATGACGAGGAGGAAGAAGACGATTCAAACACTTCACTTACACCCAGTACCCCTGTCAGCAGCACACCCCATGTGAGCCACACTAAGAGTGTGGGAGAGAGTGAGACATCAATGCGAAAAAGTTCATCAGCGAGCGTAACTGGGTCGAAGATATCATCATCATCCCGTAAGTAAATCCTTGGTCCAGGGCAACATTAAAAAGATGTTGTTTACAGGAGCGCAATATGAACGCAACCACCCACTGACGTGTCTGTATAACACTAAGCTGGCTAAAATGCTAGCTCTGGACCTTCTCCCTTTTTCTTTTGCAGAAGGGGTTGGTTTTCTAGAATTAGTGGCAGCGCTCTGCCCTAAATGGAAGGTTCCTAGCCGGTTCTATTTTGCCCGAGTTGCGGTTCCAGCACTACATGAAGATGTTCTGAAGGTGATTGGGGCAGCTTTGCAGAAGAGTGCTGTTCACACTATACATCTGACAACAGACATGTGGACCAGTGGCGCAGGCGCTGATTACATGTGCATCACTGCACACTGGGTCTCTTTTTCAGGGGCTAAAGCAAAGCTAAACGCAGGTGTTGACCCGGACATTGTTTTTAAAGCTGCTCGGAAACATGCAACACTAGCCATGTTTGGTTTGGAGAAACGTCACACAGCAGAAAACATTTTGGATGTCTTTAACACAAAGGTCCTTAACTGGCTGTCCCCAAAAAAACGCCAGGTTGGTTATGTTTCCACGGACAATGGCGCCAATATAGTTAAGGCCATGAGGCTGGGTGAGTATTTCAGAGTGCCGTGTTTGGCGCACTGTATAAACCTGGTTTGGAGTTCTGGACTTTTTGGTTCCGTCCAGAGGTGTCAGGGACAACACCCGAAGACCCCGGAGTTCTACCTGTCTCGGTGCACAAATAAACAGAAACACGGGCTTCTCGATGGTGGCGTCAAAGACCAAAGGTTTATTACTGCAGGGACACAGAAGTCACAGAAACTACACACGGGCAGAATCTAGGAGCCTGTTCGATTTGCACAAAGTGGGTTGCTCCTTAAATACTAAATTTTCAGCTTGAGGCAACATTCTTCACATGCTAGTACATTTCTAAACCTTCATGTCCTAAACAATAAATATTTGGTGTTACACAAGAATCGTCAACAATATCTGATGTCAAAACATTACGAACGAGGGGTTCCCATTGTTCCATCATAATCTCATGTCAACTTTTCATTCAAGAGCCGGACCGCCTCATCGTAAATTTCGTTACCTCCCCCTAATAAAGGCCCAGAAGGAAAGGAGCAGAGCCAGGTGCAGGAGATAGAAAAGCAGGATAAGAGATGTTTGTGGGTCGTAAATGGGCAAGGCTACCAGCTTCGGCCGCCTCATCATGATCAGGCCAACGAACACGAGAACCAGTATAGCAGGACTGGCCTCAGGCTGGGGAGGCAGCTTTTGCCGAGTCATGCGGCCACAGCGTTTCTGTCCTAAGGTGTACGTGTCACTAGCAAGGTGAATCGCCGGCTAAGGCTTACGTGTCCTTAAACGAAATGGATTAATCTGAGGTCATTGTGTGTCCATTGACTATGTGAGGGCAAGAATACAAAATGGCTGCCATACTCTAAGATGGATGCCATGGGTGAATCAGAAATGTGTTTATAACAGGAGTGCTCTTGCTCGTAGCATAGCGAAAACACCAGGGTATGCTAAATGGATCATTTGCGGTTCACTGATACCAAAATTATGCGTTTACGACAATGTTGAAAACACGGGTTCAAATCGTCACGGAACCTCAGACCCTCCTTTTGCCCTTACATAGGCAATTACTCAGTCTATGTCAGAGTCTATCTCGATGTTCATTAGGTCAGTGACATGCTGTTGCATCATCATCCTTTCTCGTACCTTGTCTCCAAACACAGGCGGTTTTCTAAAACAGGTTGCAGTACAGAGACTACACAAAGCAGGACCACATTGGATAATAAGGCAGCACGAGAACAGGAATACTAAGATAATACCAATGACCATCAGAACCTTCCATCCCCACGCTGATAGTAGAGTCCAAAGCCACTCCATTAAGGACCAGTTTCCCTTGTCTACGTGAATAGAGTCGGAAATCTTGTGTAGCTTAGAGATCGCTTCGTATACAGTCGGAGCATTATTGGGTATGAAAACACAGCAGCTCGATTGGATCATTCTGCATACCCCACCTCGATCTGCAAGTATTACGTCAAGAACCATACGATTCTGCAACATCATGAGACGATCCGCCTGGAGCTCAGCTGTTAAGTTACTAAGGGCACCAGCAGTTTCTGTAATAGTAGATTCAACTACCCGTGTTAGCTGACGTAGATTTCTACTATTGGCCATAGGCCCCCAGAATGGAAGGAAACCTTTGAAGAAGTCTCCGGCTTCCTGACCAGCGGTATCTTCTTTGCTGAAAACACCTCTTGCTACTCTGGTCTTGTGATAATCTGGAGAAGCAGTGTACGTTGGAGGCAATAGTCGAGCAATATAGCATGAACCTGAAAAGTCAGCAGGCAACCATGTATATGCCCTGTCCTGACGGATGTATGACGTTACAACGCATACTTTTACTCCGCATACCATTACAACGCGGTATTCACAACGCATACCACTACAACGCATAGCGCTTTGGGGTGCTGGATAGTGGTAAGTATAATTTACTATTCTAACTCCAGTCCCCGTGGACCCTAGGGAAGGTGTTGGATAGTAAATTAAACTTACCTCTTATCCTAGAGCGCCCCCCAGCGCCATGCGTTGTAATGGTATGCGTTGTAATGCCTGCGTTGTAATGGTAGTGCGTTGTAAAAAATGCGTTGTAACAGGTGAATACCGTCCTGACAGATGAAGTAGGTACCCCTAGCAGTAAGAAAGGCAGGGGAAGAGTTCGACGGATATACGTAAGTCTCAACGCACTCACTCTTCCCCAGCTGAGCTCTTGATTTCTCCCATTACCTTGCAAACAGACTTGACCTCGGTGAGGCACGACCCAAACTGGAATGGAGCTCTTACGCTTGCTTTCACCCAAACTAATGCGATACTCTGTAGAATTCCAACTCAGGTATACTCGTAATTCATCCCTAGGATAAGATGGGGTGTTATTGATGTCTTTAATCATGTCAATGATTCCCTTGACTAAAGCTTTATTAGCGGAGTTATATTTAGCGGAACGTGGTGGACGCGGAGGATAGGTCTCAAGGGCATAGACAAATATAGTCTGGAAGGCCTGAAATGATCCATTATAGCTAAAAGGCAAAACCAGATAGGGAATGCCTTTATCCATAGTGTGTGGTATCAATCCACATACCCAGCAGTCTGTCGTGTTAACTACCAGTTGGTGTTGATGCAAGAGTTGTACAAAAGTGTTATTTATGAATTCTGAGCGTCGAGCTTGCTCATGTTCAGGGAACGAATGAAAAGAATGGTATGAAGCAACAGTAGAAGAAACAAGATCAAGGGGAGGTACGGTACTTGTTATCGGTGCAAAAATTAGATGTACTCCAAAGACGATTCCACCCACCAACGTTATTAAAACAATCAAAAACGTAAATGCACATTGTATCAGAAAACATTTGTTATGAAGAATCTTGTAGAGTCTATTTCTGCGGACATAAATTACATTCTCTCGGTGCAGCTCAGGAAGCTCCATCTTCTACAACCGCTCGCGACCACTGATGGTATGTACGTAGTTGAAAATGCCTCTACCAGCCCTGGGAGTTCCCAGAACTGACAGAAAGACCGACCTTGTGTCTGGCCCCCGCAGATTCAACTAGGCACAAGGCCACGACCCTACGGTTACCCAGACGGCAAGGCAATTAAAACAACAAAATATACATAGAGAAATGCAAAATATTAGCAAACTTCCTGGCTGGAGGCAATGTATCAAATTGAAATATGAAAAATAGGCAGTTTCCTGCTTTATTTGTCCATAAAATGAGAACGGAGGTTGTTAGACCTGACATCCTTGGCGTGGTTATTCCCCCATCTTTTTGCCTCTGACTCATGTATTTTTGATGCTGTGCTGGATTTCGTTTTTGCTGGTGTAGATGCTTTGGACCCTCTGCCACTGCTGAACAGTGTCAGAGGGTAAGTGCTCCCTCTGTAAATTGTCATATTGATTGGGTATACCTGATTGGCATATCTGTATCACCATGAAGTCCCTAGTAAAGTGCACTGTGTGTGCCAGGGTTGGTGATGACAGATGCTACTAGTGGGCCTGCGGCGCAGATTGCGCCACCCACATGAGTAGCTCTAAAATGGTGTCTCAGGCCTGCCAGCGCAGGGCCTGTGTGCAGTCAGTGGACTGCCATGTCCGCCTGGCCAGTGTCCCCACTGGCTGGGCTGAACCCTCCCCTGTCTGTGCACATCAGCCACCCCTATGGAAGGCTCCAGGTACCCCCCTGGGCAGGGTGCAGTGTATGGATAGGGGAGAGCATGTACTAGTGCAGGTAACATGCACTGGTGGAGAGCAGCAGCCACTTTGTGTGCTCACTGCTGTAGGGCTGTAAGGCTCCCTAGGGTAACATGGGGAGGCTGGTCCCATTGGACCCCAGCCTATCTCCCTATAGGAACATGATGGAACATCCATGAAAGATATCCCTGAACTCAGAATTAAATGACACATCTTTTAGTGAAGGTTGTTTTTGGATCCTGGGGTTGAGAATAGCACTTTTAGAAAGTGGCTGTTCTTTTGTATAAACCTTTCTGTGTGCTTGGGCCTGTGTGTGTGTGGAATGCCTGCGTGACAGGAGCTGCAGGGCCCCGGAGGGGGTTGGAGTCAGCCCAGGGGTGAAAGGCGACATCTGTTGTCCGGGGAAGGGGAGAGAGAAGCGCCTGATAGTGCTGGGCTGTGCCTGCCTGACCACCGTGCTGGCTAACTCCCCTGCCGGCCTGCTGTCACCTCTGGCCCTGAAGCTGTCAGGAAGAAGAACGCCAGAAACATTCCAGAGCCAAGGACCCCCTTGCACCAAGGACTTCAAAGGCGTTTAGGGGTATAAGGGAAGGACCCTTTACTACAGAAGATTAGATTCTATAATTCTACAAGCAAGAAGGAACCTCTGCTGGAGGAAGGACAGCTGAAGAACTAAAGGAAGATTGCCTTGCCGTGTGCTCTAAGGGCTGACCTGTTCTGCTGTGGCAACTGAAAGCTGAAGAGGAGAAAGGGACTTTGCTGAGTGCTGTGACCCTGCCTGCTTGAACCTACAAAGACTTTGCTGTGTGCTGTGTCTTTACTGAATCTCCAAGGGCCTGAGAAGAGCTGGCCTCCTGTTGGGAACCCAGGACTAAAGGTTCCTAAAGCTTTGCCAGAAAACAGCTGCAAGATCGGGCTGTTGTGGACCCGGAGCGTGTGGTATTCGACTGCGGAGCGTGAGGAAGGGATCGGTGTGCTCATCGGCACATTCCCTGTGAGGGTTGGAGGCTTGTGGCGCCTCCCCTCGTGAAGTCCGCTCCAACGTGGTGGGGAGGTCGAGAGGGGGTCTCATCGGGACCAGCGCCCTTGAAAACCCTTTGCCGCCAAATCACCACCGCGGCCCGGGGCCAGGAACCCCCCCCCGTAACTTGCCTAGAAGTCCAGGCGCTGCCGCGGCGAAGAACGAAGCCGCCGCGCTCCCATTGGTGGAGGGAGCCGAGCCCCCTCACTAACGCCGCGACGGGATTGGCCCGTGCGGCGCAGCGTCATCAGCAGTGCTTGGCCGGGATTGGCCTAGGGAGCGGAGCGTCATCGTTGCTTGTCCCGGGAGCCGCGCTGCCATTGGCTGACTCCCGGGTGCTGTGGAGGCTCGCCTGAGGAGCCGCGACGGGATTGGCTGCCTGCGTTGAAGCTGCAGGAGGTGCCGAGGAAGTGCCGTGATCACCGCCGGGACCGGGAGAAGACTGACCTGACCTCGCCGAGGGATTCTAACAGCGTCCCGCACCCCTGGCCTGCCGTCCCAAACAAGGTGAGCCTCACCTCCTCCCCCGCCGCTCGTTGGATTGTCGAGAGCGGGCGGGAGAGGAAAGGGGACCGGCCGGGGCGGGGACGAGGGAGATCTGCACGGCGCGGTGTGCCCGGAGCCTGAGAACGAGTGAGGCTGTCCCGGGGCAGAAGAAAGAGTCCCTGGGCCGCGCGGTGAGGCGCATCTGCAGCGCTTGAGGCCCATTGCTTTAGGGGCTGATTCTCTGGCATAGTTCAAACGCTGGCATTGTTTTCTTTGCTAGTTTTAAGAGCGTTCCAATTATAAATCAGTGGCCATATTTTCTTACCTACTGATTAAAGAGACTAGAGACTTGAGACTGTTTTGTTTTGATTCTGAGAACTGCCTATCTACAAGAACCATTAAGAATTAAGTGCAACCTTTAAGATAAAGTGCTAAGTTGTCTACAGAAGTGATTATCATGCAACTGCTTCATTTACATGCTGAAACTAGATAAAGTTATATATTTTTATAAAATATACTTACCTGTGTGGTCTCAGTTTGTGGTGGATTGGGGATTATTGTTGTGTTAAGTGCAAATATTATCCACGTTGCCTCTGTTTAGCCTAGACTGCTCGCGCCATGCTACCTTGAGGGTGAGCGGGGGTTATCTCAGAGGGTTATTCCTTCACCCTGACTAGAAGCAAGGGTCCCTACTTGGTCTAAGGTACTTACCTGTGCCAACCAGAGACCCCCGGTTCTAACATTGTTGGACAGCGGTGCGGATTTTGAACTAATAATTGCACTTGACCGGCAGTGATTTCTTGTACATCACTAGTCTAGTTTAGCAGCACAGGTTGCGCAAGATTTTTTTCTTTTTGGTGAAACCTTTTTGTTGAAAAGGTTAGGAAGCATCATGTCTTTGAAAGCGGCAAGCGTGAGAGTAGAATTGGAAGTGGAATTCGCAATTCAGGAGTTGTACAACTACAGAAAGGTTCTCCTGAAACAATTCTGCAAACAGCTTGGATGCCCAGTGAAGGGCAGCGCAAACAAGGAAGAGTTACAGAAATCTCTGAGGGCCTGGTGGGAGGCCAAACATGTTGTCTCAGAAGAAGCTACTGAAGTGGACGGCACACAGGAGAATGTTGTTTTGCTCAGTGATTTGCCCGCGCGGTCAGCATCTAAGGCTGGCAGCAACCATTCCAGTAGGGTTATTTCTCCAGAGGAGCTGGAGGATAATCAGAGAGCTAGGGCTCATGAGATTGAGCTTTTGAAACTCAGAGCAGACGCCGATGAGAAGAAACTGCGCCTGGAAGTTGAGAGAGAGGCGCAGGAGAGAGCGGCGCAGGAGAGAAGGCATGCTCTCGCTTTGGAGGAGAAGAAGCTCCAATTGGCTCATGAGAGGAGCATGCAGGAATTGGCCATCAAATATAAAGAGAGGGTGTCCAGTTCTAATGGTGGCAGCGCACAACCAGTCCAGGCGGGTAAGGTATACATACCAAAGGATCTGGTACAGAATTATCAGAGGGGTGAGGATATTTATGCGTGGTTCAGAGCGTATGAACTTGCCTTAAAGATGAATGAAGTGCCTGAGAGGAATTGGGGAGCAGGATTGTGGAAGCATTTTGAGGCCTCTGGGAGGGATGTTTTGGCACCCTTAGACGCAGAGGACGCTTTATCCTACTCCGCCATGAAGGAGGCTTTGTGCCTCAGGTATGGGCTCACTGCTGAACAGTACCGCCTGAAGTTTAGGAACTTCAAGAAGCTTGATTCAAGTACTTGGGTGGAGTGTGTGAGTATGTACACGCGTGCACTGGAAGGTTGGATGAAGGGCAGCAAGGTTACTGATTATGTGGGGTTGTGTCACTTGATTAGTAGGGAGCACTTAAGTAGTTTATGTGTCCCAGAGCTGCGCCAGCATCTTTTGGATAGCAAGTTAACTGATCCCAGTGAGCTTGCTAAAGAGGCGGACCGGTGGACTAGCACCAGGGTCCACAAGGGGGTGGTAAGTACCCCAGCCAAGGGTGGACAGGGTCCCCAGCAGAAGAGTGGGGGGGACACGGGTAATCAAAAGGAGTCTTCTAAAGGGCCCCAAACTGGTTCCCAGGAGAAGGTGTCTCAACCCCCCAAGTCTAAGAAGTCATGGCCCCGTAAGGGCAAGCAGGACAACAGGCCCCCGCCTACCTGCTTTACATGTGGGGAGGTGGGGCACATTGCCCCCAAATGTCCAAAGAAACCTCCAGCACCCTCTGGTGCTCCAGCACCGGCGTTGGCCAGTGTAGCTTTGGGAGGGGATTTGATTTCTAGTGGGGAGGAGGGGTTAGCAGTGATGACCCTTGTCTCTTTAGGAGACCAAGAGATGGCCCGGGAAGCCTTGCTGCCCTTAAACACTAAGAAATATGGGCAGAAGGTGACCATCAATGGAAAGGAGATAGACGCTCTGAGAGACACCGGGGCCAGTGTGACATCTGTCAGGTGTCAATGGGTGTCTGAAGAGCAGATCATTCCCAATGTACTCCGTCCTGTGGTGGCAGCTGACAGTTCAGTGCGCTACTGCAAGTTGGCACGGGTTCCATTTGAGTGGGGAGGAGTCTCCGGTACATTGGAAGTTGTTGTAAGTGATGCCTTGCCTGTAGATTGTCTATTAGGTAATGATCTGGAGAGCTCTCCATGGAAAGATGTAGAGCACCGGACTCACTTGGAGATGTTGGGCTTGCCTGCGTGGATCTGTGTGTCCACCCGGGCCATGACAGCCAGAGAGGGCGGTCTAGCAGAGCTGGAGCCTGGAACAATGGCCCAGGAACCTACCAAGAGAAGAAGGGGTAGAGGGCGCGGGAAACCGGCCCCCACTGTTCCCACGGTCCAGGAGGAGGCAGACCCAGAGGGGGATGCCCTGGAACCTACAGGGGAGCAGGTGGCCGAACTAGGGGAATTGCCTGAGCTGTCCCAGTGGCAGCAGGAAGGTGGTCCCTCCAGGGAGGAATTCTGCCAGGCTCAGAAGGAGTGCCCTTCTCTCGTTGGTGTGCGGCAGCAGGCTGCCGACCAGGCCGCAGGCCTGGGGTCCAAGGAGCATTTGATCTACTGGGAGGATGACTTACTTTATAGTGAGCCTAAGTTCGCTGAGCCCGGTGCAGCCCGAGTTCTGGTAGTGCCCGAGCGCTTCAGGAACTTCCTACTGGGTCTGGCTCATGACGTGCCTCTCGCAGGACATCTGGGGCAAGACAAGACCTATCACAGGCTTGTCACCCATTTCTACTGGCCCCAGATGAAGAAGCACGTCGCTGCCTTTTGTAAGTCTTGTCAGACTTGTCAGGCCAGTGGCAAGAGCGGAGGGAAGTGCGTGGCACCCCTCCAACCCTTTCCCGTGGTGAGCACCCCTTTCGAGCGGGTGGGCATTGACATCGTGGGGCCCCTGGATCCCAAGACAGCCCTAGGCAACAGGTTTATCCTGGTCTTGGTGGACCATGCCACTCGGTACCCGGAAGCCATCCCGCTCAGGACAGTCACAGCCCCCGTGGTGGGCCGTGCCCTGATGGGAATCTTTTCCCGGGTGGGATTTCCCAGGGAGGTGGTCTCAGACAGGGGGACAAACTTCATTTCTAGGTATATGAAGTCCCTGTGGGCGGAGTGTGGGGTGACATACAAATTCACCACTCCTTACCACCCTCAAGGAAATGGTTTGGTTGAGAGATTCAACCGCACGTTGAAGGGCATGATCATGGGCCTGGAAGAGCCCATGAGGCGGAAATGGGATGTCTTGTTGCCATGCCTGTTGTTTGCCTACAGGGAGGTGCCTCAGAAATCCTTAGGGTTCAGTCCCTTTGAGTTGCTGTATGGCCACCCTGTCCGAGGGCCTCTTACTCTGGTGAAGGAGGGGTGGGAGAAATCCCGTGGGAAAACCCCTCAGGATGTGTTCAGTTATGTGCTGGCCATTCGCAACCAGACCAAGCGCTTCAGGAAGCTCGCTCAAGAGAACCTGGAGGCTAGCCAGGAGGAAATGAAGAGGTGGTATGACCAGAACACCTCTCTAGTGGAGTTCCAACCTGGACAGAAAGTGTGGGTGATGGCGCCAGTGGAGCCCTGTGCGCTCCGTGACAAGTGGTCTGGGCCATACGAGGTGGTGGAGCGCAAGAGCGAGGTTACCTATTTGGTTAACCTGAAGACTCCCAGGCAACCCCTGAGAGTGCTACATGTGAACCGCCTCAAACCCCACTTTGAGAGGACTGAAGTGACTATGCTCATGGCTACAGATGCTGGAGGGGAGGAGGATAGTGATCCTCTCCCTGACCTCCTGGCAGTCAAGGAGCAGGATGGGTCAGTGGATGGTGTGATACTCTCACCCACCCTGACCCCAGAGCAGCAGAAGGACTGTCGCCAAGTCTTGGGTCAGTTCACCCCCCTGTTCTCCCTGACCCCAGGTGTCACCAAGTGGTGCGTCCACGATGTGGACACCGGTGACAACCTGCCTGTGAAACAGAAGTTTTACAGAGTGGCTGACAAGGTCAGGGCTAGCATCAAAGAAGAGGTTTCTAAGATGTTAGCGCTAGGGGTAATTGAGCCCTCCAGCAGCCCCTGGGCTAGCCCAGTAGTCTTAGTGCCTAAGAAAGCTGCTACACCTGGTGGTCCCCCAGAACTCCGTTTCTGTGTGGACTACCGCGGGCTCAATGCGGTCACCAAGACTGACGCGCACCCCATCCCCAGAGCTGATGAGCTGGTGGATCGGTTGGGAGCTGCCCGGTACCTGAGCACTTTTGATTTGACTTCAGGTTACTGGCAGATTGCCTTAACTGAGGGGGCCAAGGAAAGATCAGCATTTTCAACACCCGAGGGGCACTTCCAGTTTCGTGTCATGCCCTTTGGGATGAAAAATGCCCCCGCCACATTCCAGAGACTGGTCAACCAGGTATTAGCAGGGCTGGAGGAATTCAGCGCAGCATACCTGGATGACATTGCTGTGTTCAGCTCCACATGGGAGGAACACTTGCAACACCTCTGCGCAGTGTTGAAGGCTCTGCAGAAGGCAGGCCTCACTATCAAGGCCAGTAAGTGCCAGATAGGGCAGGGATCTGTGGTGTACTTGGGACACCAGGTGGGGAGCGGCCAGGTGGCGCCCCTACAGGCGAAGATTGAGACCATTCTGGCTTGGGAACCCCCCAAGACCCAGACTGAGGTGAGAGCCTTTTTAGGACTCACCGGGTATTACAGACGGTTTGTCAAAGGTTATGGCACCATTGTAGCCCCTTTGACAGAGCTGACATCTAGAAATCAGCCCAGAAAAGTGAATTGGACTGAGGCCTGTCAAACTGCTTTTGACACCCTCAAAACTGCCATGTGCACAGCACCGGTGCTTAAGGCACCTGACTTTTCAAGTGAGTTCATTGTGCAAACTGACGCTTCAGAGCAAGGCGTGGGAGCAGTACTCTCACAGATCAATGAGGAGGGCGAAGACCAACCAGTGGCTTTCATTAGTAGGAGGCTACTCCCCAGGGAACAGAGATGGAGTGCAATCGAAAGGGAAGCTTTCGCTGTGGTCTGGGCTCTGAAGAAGCTGAGGCCCTACCTGTTTGGGACTCACTTCCGTGTTCAGACCGACCACAGGCCCTTCAGATGGTTAATGCATATGAGGGGCGAGAATCCAAAACTGTTGAGGTGGTCCATTTCCCTACAGGGGATGGACTTCACGGTGGAGCACCGCCCTGGTACAGAACACGCCAATGCTGACGGTCTGTCCAGATTCTTCCGCCTTAGTGATGAGGACTCCCAAGAGGTTGGGTAGTTCTCCCCACTTTCAGCTGGAGGGGACACGTGTTAGACCTGACATCCTTGGCGTGGTTATTCCCCCATCTTTTTGCCTCTGACTCATGTATTTTTGATGCTGTGCTGGATTTCGTTTTTGCTGGTGTAGATGCTTTGGACCCTCTGCCACTGCTGAACAGTGTCAGAGGGTAAGTGCTCCCTCTGTAAATTGTCATATTGATTGGGTATACCTGATTGGCATATCTGTATCACCATGAAGTCCCTAGTAAAGTGCACTGTGTGTGCCAGGGTTGGTGATGACAGATGCTACTAGTGGGCCTGCGGCGCAGATTGCGCCACCCACATGAGTAGCTCTAAAATGGTGTCTCAGGCCTGCCAGCGCAGGGCCTGTGTGTGTGTGGAATGCCTGCGTGACAGGAGCTGCAGGGCCCCGGAGGGGGTTGGAGTCAGCCCAGGGGTGAAAGGCGACATCTGTTGTCCGGGGAAGGGGAGAGAGAAGCGCCTGATAGTGCTGGGCTGTGCCTGCCTGACCACCGTGCTGGCTAACTCCCCTGCCGGCCTGCTGTCACCTCTGGCCCTGAAGCTGTCAGGAAGAAGAACGCCAGAAACATTCCAGAGCCAAGGACCCCCTTGCACCAAGGACTTCAAAGGCGTTTAGGGGTATAAGGGAAGGACCCTTTACTACAGAAGATTAGATTCTACAATTCTACAAGCAAGAAGGAACCTCTGCTGGAGGAAGGACAGCTGAAGAACTAAAGGAAGATTGCCTTGCCGTGTGCTCTAAGGGCTGACCTGTTCTGCTGTGGCAACTGAAAGCTGAAGAGGAGAAAGGGACTTTGCTGAGTGCTGTGACCCTGCCTGCTTGAACCTACAAAGACTTTGCTGTGTGCTGTGTCTTTACTGAATCTCCAAGGGCCTGAGAAGAGCTGGCCTCCTGTTGGGAACCCAGGGCTAAAGGTTCCTAAAGCTTTGCCAGAAAACAGCTGCAAGATCGGGCTGTTGTGGACCCGGAGCGTGTGGTATTCGACTGCGGAGCGTGAGGAAGGGATCGGTGTGCTCATCGGCACATTCCCTGTGAGGGTTGGAGGCTTGTGGCGCCTCCCCTCGTGAAGTCCGCTCCAACGTGGTGGGGAGGTCGAGAGGGGGTCTCATCGGGACCAGCGCCCTTGAAAACCCTTTGCCGCCAAATCACCACCGCGGCCCGGGGCCAGGAACCCCCCCCGTAACTTGCCTAGAAGTCCAGGCGCTGCCGCGGCGAAGAACGAAGCCGCCGCGCTCCCATTGGTGGAGGGAGCCGAGCCCCCTCACTAACGCCGCAACGGGATTGGCCCGTGCGGCGCAGCGTCATCAGCAGTGCTTGGCCGGGATTGGCCTAGGGAGCGGAGCGTCATCGTTGCTTGTCCCGGGAGCCGCGCTGCCATTGGCTGACTCCCGGGTGCTGTGGAGGCTCGCCTGAGGAGCCGCGACGGGATTGGCTGCCTGCGTTGAAGCTGCAGGAGGTGCCGAGGAAGTGCCGTGATCACCGCCGGGACCGGGAGAAGACTGACCTGACCTCGCCAAGGGATTCTAACAGCGTCCCGCACCCCTGGCCTGCCGTCCCAAACAAGGTGAGCCTCACCTCCTCCCCCGCCGCTCGTTGGATTGTCGAGAGCGGGCGGGAGAGGAAAGGGGACCGGCCGGGGCGGGGACGAGGGAGATCTGCACGGCGCGGTGCGCCCGGAGCCTGAGAACGAGTGAGGCTGTCCCGGGGCAGAAGAAAGAGTCCCTGGGCCGCGCGGTGAGGCGCATCTGCAGCGCTTGAGGCCCATTGCTTTAGGGGCTGATTCTCTGGCATAGTTCAAACGCTGGCATTGTTTTCTTTGCTAGTTTTAAGAGCGTTCCAATTATAAATCAGTGGCCATATTTTCTTACCTACTGATTAAAGAGACTAGAGACTTGAGACTGTTTTGTTTTGATTCTGAGAACTGCCTATCTACAAGAACCATTAAGAATTAAGTGCAACCTTTAAGATAAAGTGCTAAGTTGTCTACAGAAGTGATTATCATGCAACTGCTTCATTTACATGCTGAAACTAGATAAAGTTATATATTTTTATAAAATATACTTACCTGTGTGGTCTCAGTTTGTGGTGGATTGGGGATTATTGTTGTGTTAAGTGCAAATATTATCCACGTTGCCTCTGTTTAGCCTAGACTGCTCGCGCCATGCTACCTTGAGGGTGAGCGGGGGTTATCTCAGAGGGTTATTCCTTCACCCTGACTAGAAGCAAGGGTCCCTACTTGGTCTAAGGTACTTACCTGTGCCAACCAGAGACCCCCGGTTCTAACAGAGGTTATATCTCAGTTTTCCTGGCGTTGTTTGATCTGGAAACAGACTGTTTTCAGCAGGAATTACAATGTTCGAGTCCGCAGATGGCAAGTGTTCGTTTGATGCAGGAGGCAAATGTTCAGAGTTCAGAGGAGCAGTTTCAGAAGTGGATTCAGGGTTCGGTGGATCAGTAATTAGTTCTGCATCACTGAAAGGAATGTATCTAGGAACTGGTTGGGTTTCAGAGGCACCAATTCCTTTTTTCACCCAGTTATCGTAAGGAAGTGGAAGAGGTACACGCTTAACGTGCGTCGCATGGATCCAGTTCTTTCTGCCAGCCGCACGTATAGCAGTCCTCGTCGCCAACAGGACTTGGAATAGTCCGACGAATTTGGGTTGGAGATTTCTGGTTCGTCCAAAGTTCCTGATGACTACTTGATCACCGGGCTTCAGCTGATGACCTGGACTCTCCGGTGGCTTTGGCAAAACATCGAAAACCTGTTGGTGAATGAGACTCAATTTAGCAGTCAAGTCAAAAAGGTAATCAATTAGCATTGGATATTCCAGCTGCTTAAATTCCTTCGGTCTAGGTACCCCACAAATATTCGCAGGTCGACCGAACACAATCTCGTAAGGGCTAAGCCCTACTCGAGAATGTACAGTCGCTCTTGTGGATAACAGAGCCAAAGGTAGTGCGTCTGGCCAAGACAAGCCCGTGGAGGCCTGTATCTTGGCAAGTTTCAGTTTGAGGGTGCCATTGTAGCCCTCAACTAGACCAGCAGACTGGGGATGATTCGCACTGTGAAATTTTTGTTTTATGTTCAAACCTGCACACACACTCTGCATAACTTTCCCTACGAATTCACTTCCATTATCTGACCATACAATCCGTGGCATGCCGTATCTGGGGAAATATTCCTTGAGAAGGATTTTGGCAGTGGACAAAGCAGTATTGTCCTTTAGTGGATATGCTTCGATCCACCTTGAAAAAGCACAGACTACCACTAGAACGTACTTAAGGTTGTTGCAACGTTCCATGTGAATAAAGTCTAATTGGATCACTTCGAAGGGGCAGGAAGGAGGAGCGAAGTGACCAGCGGGTGTGGGGATTCCCTTGCCAGGATTATGCATCAGGCATATCATGCAATTTCTCACCATTCTTTCTGCACACTTACTAATTCCATCATTCTTCCAGACTGGAGCCAACATCTTACAAATCCCTTTAGAACTGATGTGCGCTGCTCCATGCGGCATCGTTACTACCGCAAGCACATACGCATCAGGCAACATCCAACGCTGCTGTTCCGACAAATCAATCCAACACCCATTCGAGTCCAATTTACCCGTATTCTCTTTCCATGCAAGCTTTTCCTCTTCAGTCGCTTCTTCCTGAATTGCTTTCACACTTTCCACTGTATCCTCACACATTCCTGATTCAGTAATCCATCTTGCAGTCGTTGCAACATACATTCTACTCATCGTATTCCTAGCTGTCTGTTTAGCGGTCTCATCAGCAAAGGCATTTCCACGACCAACATCATCCGTGATTGCTCGATGAGCACTGCATTTCACAATCGCAACTTCAGTCGGCAAGGTTAGAAGATTCCAACAAGTCATTGACTAGCTGACCATGTTGGATCTTAGTCTCATGGGACGTAATAAAACCCCTTTCCTTCCACAATCGTCCAAAACTATGGGCAACGCCGAATGCGTACTGACTATCTGTGAAAACATTCACTCTCTTTCCCTTAGCTAAAACACACGCTCTTGTCAACGCGATTAATTCTGCAGCTTGGGCAGAATTCTGACTCACTCTTGCAGTCTCTACAATCGTGCTCAAAGTCGTTACTGCGTAGACAGTTGTCACATCACCACTCTCCAATTTAAAACAAGACCCGTCAACATACAACGTGCCATCTGGATCTGGTAACGGAGTATCCTTAAGATCAATCCGTCCTTTTGTCTCTTCCTCGGTTCTGAAACAACAGTCATGTGGTTCGGAATCACTCGACTCCTGATTAGTCGACAACAATGTTGCTGGATTCAATACATTGCATCTTTTGATCTGAATATGACTCGCTAACAATGTCAGCTCATAGCCTGATAATCTAGCACTGGTAAGGTGTTGTGTCTTGGTTCGGTTCATGAGTGTGTCCACAGCATGAGGAACCATGACCACTAGCATGTTGTTCATGACCAAACCAGCAGATTGTCGAATTGACGCTGCAGCTGCTGCTGTAGCTCTCAAGCAACTAGGCAACGCTCTGGCTACCGGATCTAATGTTGATGAGAAATACGCACAAGGGCGTTGTTTATCACCAAATCGTTGCGTCAGAACACTCAACGCGCAACCTTCTCTCTCGTGGACATATAGTGTAAATGGTTTACTGTAATCGGGTGTACCCAATACAGGAGCTGAACACAATGCATTTCGTAATTCAGAAAAACTTTGCTGACATTCGGCAGACCATGGCACCGGACTCGGAACACCTTTCCCAGTCAAAGCCACCAATGGTTTTGCCAAAAGAGAAAAATTTGGGATCCATTGTCTACAGTATGAGGTATTACCTAAAAAGGCACGTACTTCTCTCTGTGTGCTAGGAACATTCATTTGCGTAATTGCTTTTATTCTCTCTGGGGTCAACCTTCTTCCCTCCTTTGACAAGAGATGACCTAGGTAGGTCACTTCTTGGCAACAGTATTGCATCTTGGAAGGAGATACTTTGTGGTTCAAATCAGACAAATGATGCAATAAGGAAATTGTAGCTGCTTTGCAAGTTTCCTTGTCATCAGTAGCCACTAGAAGATCATCGACATACTGCACTAAAGCAGAACCAGTAGGAAGTACAAAAGAATCTAACTGACTTTTTAATGCCTGACTGTAAATGGATGGGCTCTCACAATAGCCTTGTGGAGCACGTTTGAACCTGAAGCTTCGGCCTCCTAGAGAGAAGCCGAAAATATCTCTGCTTTCCTCGGCTATCGGAATGCTGAAAAAGGCATTCTTCAAGTCGATGACTGAAAACCATGTGGCTGTAGCAGGAATCAACGTTAACAATGCAGTAATGTCTGGAACCACAGGAAACTGTGGAATCACAATTTTGTTAACCTCTCTAAGATCGATTACAAACCTATAGACTGGAGGCTTAGAAGGATCAGTGCGTTTCAGAATCAGCAGTACAGGACTGTTGCAGACATTTCCTCTAGTTTCTTCTACTACGCCTTTCTTGATCAAATCTTGCACGATCAATAAAAGCGCTCGTTCACCTTCACTAGATATCTTGTATTGAGGGATTCTTGGAAATTTGACATTTGCTTTCAAAGTGACTACATATGGTGGAATTTCTAAAAGACCAACATCGTTAGGACCAGTCGCCCAAAGAGTATCAGGGAGAGAACGCAGCTCTGGTGGGAGCGCATCCATTGACAAGTACATCGGGGAGATGGTTCTCTTACCTAATGTAAGCTGTACTCCTGCTGGAGAACAGTACAGAGTCGCATATAGACGTTTTAACAAGTCTAAACCAAGCAGATTTTCATTACAACCAGTCGTCAAAATCAGGGATGCTTTCAATTGACAGGGTCCAACAGAAATAGACAAAGGACCAGATACGGGGTTGTGAACAGGGGCGCCTGAAAAACCTACTGAAACATTTGTTAAGCCAGACAAAGGTACGCCAGGGAGTTTCGCATGGATGATAGAACTTTTTGCTGCACCAGTATCCAACAGAAACGGTTCAACTATACCTGATGTTGCTACTGCGACATAAGGCCCACTCTGATCTACTGGTACTGATACTACTCCCTCTCTTTGTCCATGGCTGTCCTAGTACTCATTTTGCTGAAATTCCTCACTAACTTCACAGTAGTCTTCAACGTGATACTGTTGAGATCTATTTGGTTGTGTAGATTGTCCATTTCGCTGATCAAAATAATTAGAAGGGCGATCATTCGTTTGTGGAGGCATAGCACCTCGTCCTCGACCTCTAGAATTTTGCATAGAACCACCACGACCTCTCTGAGCTGCTGCAGCATTATTTTGTGCTAAAACTGGACACTCATTCTTATAATGACCTTCCTTCTTGCAGTAAGCACACTGATTCCATTGATATTGTTGTCTCTGAGAACCATAATCTGTCCTCTGATATGGCCCTTGCTGTGTGTTATTCTGATTATTCTGATTCGTGCGAGGCGGATATGCCTGCTGCAAAAGGACTTTAGTTTTTAAATCTTTCGTCTTCTTATCTGACTTTTCTTTTTCTTCCTTATCCCTATTTTCATAGTACTGAGAAGTTGCAAGTATTTGTGCAGTCGTAGAGACAGCCCACGCACTTTCAGAATCTTTTAATTTATTACTCAGCTCTGGTAACAGATTGTGCACAAATTTATCAACGAATAATCTCTGGCCTCCTTCTGTGCTCATATCCTGACCACTGTGATCTACGAAAGTTTCTTCAAACCTTGTGAAAAAGTCGGAGACACTTTCGTCCTTTTTCTGTCTGCATGCGGATAACTTGTCCCAGTTAACGCGCAATGCTGGCATCAAAGTTTTCATTAATTCGATTATCCTACCAGGTAAATCAGCAATTAGAGGTTCGGGTTTAGAACCACCTATTTGTTGACCATCTGCCGCTATTATAGCTGCCCAATCACCACCTAGGGCAACTGGATGATTTTCTTTACGAATTTTAGCCCAAATTGGTTGCGGTACTACATTGCCAAATAACATGTCAATGTCCGCTAAATTCATTACACAAGCTTCAACTGTTTGCGCCAATTCTTTGTAGTATCCGGCTGGATTTTTATGCGGATCTGGCAAGGCCTGTTTCACTGCTAGCACTTCAGCTCGTTTCCACGGAATGTGTATCCACACTCTCTGGAATTGGGCCGGAGCGGCTGCAATACCATTCACTGCGTCAGCTTGAACGGCTTCGCGCCATATTGGAGGAACTTCTCTCATAGGATATTGTCGACCTTGTTTCGTACTACGTTTCTCTAATTCTCTTGGGGAGCGAAGGGAAGGATCGAATCTAAAATCTAAAATTAATTCCATTGCTTCCTTTATCTCTTGACCAACTATCATACCTGCAGCAAATTTTTGTTGAATTTGGATTAATTCATCCGGTACTTGTTCAGATTCGCTCTCTTCCCATTCTTCACGTAAAAGGGAACACATGACATCAAACACATAGCGTTGTGTCGGTTCCTTCCATTGCATAAATGTATCTAATACATCTCGCACACTATATCTTCCCATCTTCGAAATCCATCTAAGGGCAGTGGAGTCTAATATTCCACATTCTTCACTACTAGGAAGCTGACTACGTCTCTGAACAGAATCAGAGACAGGACTCCTAATCAAAGTTTTGTAAAAGGGAGATATAATATTAGCGACAGAATCAGTGATTCTCCGACGAACAGAAAGCGGAGTCATATAGCTTGCAGAAGTTTGAAGAAGAGTAGTAGTCGGGACAGAAGAAACAGCAACAGTAGGGGTAGCAGGCAAGGTAGCTTGTGAAACAACAGGATTCAGCGGTACAGGTATAGGCAGAGTAGCTGGAGCTGGTAACCCTGGAAGAGGGGGGTGCAGGAGGAACATTGATAACCACAGGGACAACAGGAGCTTGATTCAGGGGAGCAGGAATACCAGGCTGTCCAGCAACCGGTAATTGAACATTAGGCAAAGGTGGAGCTGTAGCACCTTGTACATATGGTGGGGGTGACCTCAACAAGTAAGACAACAGAGGATCCTTTTCAGGGTCCTCTAATATCTTAGTTGTACTCGATGGCAAGGCAGGGTAGCACTTGTCTATCGCTAGATTACGCTCTCTATTGGCCACCTCCATCGCTTTCTCAGATTCATTGAGTTGCAGCTGCTTGGCAGACTGTTCTAAAGTCAACTCTTGTTCTTTCTGTTCTTTCTTCAGCTTTTTAGTTTCTCTCTGTTTGGATTCTTTTCGCCAATAACGGAAAGAATCAAACATTGCCAGCCGGGCTTTCTTCTTAAACAATTTCACTTCTAAATTGTCAAGAATTTCAGGTTCAAAACTACCATGCAGTGGCCAACTAAGGACACCGTCTTTTTCCGTGTAGCGGATCCATACCTCGTTATAAGAGATAGGGCCCACACCGAACTTGCAATAAAGATCATAAAGAGGAGTTCCAATCGGAGGAACCAGACATGAGTCCTCCAACCGGGAATCCCTGTTGCGACCAAAACAAGACAACATACAGCTTTTCCGATTTACCATTTTATAATCCGGAACACAAACAGACACAAAAAGGTGCGCACTTGAACCAAGAACTTAGGCCTACCAAAGCGAACACATGTATCGATACCCAAACTAAACCAAATGATTATCGTAACCAGAACAACCAGTGATAATCTTACGAAACCAAACCAAACCAAGAACTAAAAGGATTACCCAAACAGGAGCAAACCCTTACGAAGTAACCAAACAACTAGCAACCACTTAATACTTAACTGAGGCACTGAAGACGTCACCAAGGAGAAACCCGTCTTGTCTCGCCGTACTAAGGTCTGCACCTCGGGTCCAAGACAGGGCGACAGTCAAGGCAGCGGACCACTGCAGCCGTCCGAACGGGAACCCTCGTGGAAGAGAACGTCGGGCCACTTTTGCGATATGCCGGGATCGATGAAGTGGGGCGCCTCCCTCCTGGAATCTTCACACGAAGCTTCTCGAACTCTTCAGGCTTTTGGACCGGTACCGAATGACGTCGCCCCACGTTGGGCGCCAATTGGAGTTCTGGAATTTTTGGTTCCGTCCAGAGGTGTCAGGGACAACACCCGAAGACCCCGGAGTTCTACCTGTCTCGGTGCACAAATAAACAGAAACACGGGCTTCTCGATGGTGGCGTCAAAGACCAAAGGTTTATTACTGCAGGGACACAGAAGTCACAGAAACTACACACGGGCAGAATCTAGGAGCCTGTTCGATTTGTACAAAGTGGGTTGCTCCTTAAATACTAAATTTTCAGCTTGAGGCAACATTCTTCACATGCTAGTACATTTCTAAACCTTCATGTCCTAAAAAATAAATATTTGGTGTTACACAAGAATCGTCAACAATATCTGATGTCAAAACATTACGAACGAGGGGTTCCCACTGTTCCATCATAATCTCATGTCAACTTTTCATTCAAGAGCCGGACCGCCTCATCGTAAATTTCATTACCTCCCCCTAATAAAGGCCCAGAAGGATAGGAGCAGAGCCAGGTGCAGGAGATAGAAAAGCAGGATAAGAGATGTTTGTGGGTCGTAAATGGGCAAGGCTACCAGCTTCGGCCGCCTCATCATGATCAGGCCAACGAACACGAGAACCAGTATAGCAGGACTGGCCTCAGGCTGGGGAGGCAGCTTTTGCCGAGTCATGCGGCCACAGCGTTTCTGTCCTAAGGTGTACGTGTCACTAGCAAGGTGAATCGCCGGCTAAGGCTTACGTGTCCTTAAACGAAATGGATTAATCTGAGGTCATTGTGTGTCCATTGACTATGTGAGGGCAAGAATACAAAATGGCTGCCATACTCTAAGATGGATGCCATGGGTGAATCAGAAATGTGTTTATAACAGGAGTGCTCTTGCTCGTAGCATTGCGAAAACACCAGGGTATGCTAAATGGATCATTTGCGGTTCACTGATACCAAAATTATGCGTTTACGACAATGTTAAAAACACGGGTTCAAATCGTCACGGAACCTCAGGTTGTCCAAAAATTCTTGGGTAATAAAGACAGTGCAGCGTACAGAGTATTGGACACCTGCCGAAAAATGTGCAACCATTTCAGCCATTCTTTTAAGGCCCGGAAGCAGCTGAGAAGCCTGCTATATCAACGTCAAATGCCAGTGAAAGCACTCATCCAGGAGGTGGTAACACGTTGGAACTCAACCTTCAACATGCTTGAGCATCTGTATGAGCAGTATACGGTACTCGATCACTATTTCTTAACACAGGGTACAGCTCAGAAGGAGGACCTGAGGATGGGTGCGGCGCAATGGAACATAGTTAAAAGCCTGACATGCATGCTTCGTCCTTTTGAGTTCTTCACGCGTGCAGTCAGCAAGGAGGACTGTAATTTGGGAAAAGCTATCCCATTGTTGTACATGCTGGAGCACCAACTGAAGGAGGTGTGTTCTGTGTTTGAAAAAGATGAAAAAAACCAAGACTCTTTTGTTCTGGCTGAGAAATTATTAGAGCACCTACAAGGTGATGAACGTCTTAAAATGATCCACTCAGACCAGCATTACATTTGTGCTACTATTCTGGATCCACGCTACAAAAAGGCGCTGGCAGGCCAAGCATTCTTTCCTTTTGCTGATGACGATGTTACAAGTTACAAACGGTGGATAGCCTCCTCAGCCAAGAGGTTTGAAAGAGAACGGCAGCAAATTGAAGGAGAAGGCAGTACATCAGCATCAGCAGGCCATCCCCAGTCACAACAATCCTCTTCTGCACCTGTGGCTGCGGCACAAGTGACCTCTCAGCCGTTAAAGAGACCGGCAACCGGATCATCTGCACCACCAGACGCAACAGTAACATTGGAGGCTGAAGAGGATTGGCTAGCTCGGCTTGGGTTTGGTTCTCAAAAGGTCACAGCAACAGCTAAGCAAAGAGGAGGAACCTTGGAGGAGAACATTGATTCGATGGTCAAGGACTATCTGAATGACTCAACAGAGGTCTATGTTAATGCTGACCCATTGGCGTATTGGCATGGGAAAAAAGAATTGTGGCCACAGCTCACCAACCTGGCTTTAAACTACTTGTCTTGCCCACTCGCAAGCGTGTCTTCTGAACGTGTTTTCAGTGCTGCTGGTGGCATTGTATCTTCCAAACGGAGCCGCCTCTCGCCCAAAAATGTGGAGAGGTTAACAATGATCAAGATGAATCAGCACCTCATACCACCAGATTTCAGAGTACGAGAAAGCGCGCCGGATGAAGACGAGGTGGCCAGCAACATAGATGAGGGAATTTCTACTCTGTCAGGTGACACTGAGCTCACCCTGCCTGGATTCGCAGAGTATGATGACGAAGCCTTATTCTCATTCCTGGACCGTGACACCGAGCCCTGAAAATGAGACAACGAATCAATCACTTTCTTTTTCGTCCTTATTCACTTTCATTCCTGTGTGTCTGTCTTTCTTTGTTGTGCACAGTTAATATAATTCAAACTTTAATCAGATAATCACAAAAACAAGCCCATCAGCAGAACTGCCTTCACTTGTTTGCTAATTGATTTGAAGGTGCCGCAGTCTGCATTCCTCAGGTTCACAAGTTCAGAAGAACATGCTCCTCTATCCTCCTCCTCCAGACTCCTATTTCCATCAAAGCAGAGGGCTGGTTTACGCCCAATGAAGAAAGACTCAGCACTTGTGGGGGTGTTGTTCTACCTCTTTGCAGGTGAGTTGACGGCTCTGGGGCCATTGCTGGGAAGCTCTAAAAGTGGTTTGGACCAAATCCGAGGCACAAATTTTTTAGTGTTTATGCTGACTTGCTTGCCTTTGAGGTGCTCTTAGGGGGGGTTCCGTCTGTTTGTGGGTGAGTTTCGGGGTCTGTCAGCACTGCTGGGACACTCTAATCTTGATTGCATTTGCTTTTCAGGAAATCCGTGGTGGCAAAACGGACTTATGGCCAAGCTACGCAGCGCGTTAGGACCGAAGGCCGAGAAATATTGTAAGTAGGAGATGTTGCTTTTGGCCTGTTTGGGGGTGTTATGCTTTTTGGCGGGTGGGTTGGCGGGTCTTGGGCCATTCCTGGGAAGGTCTAATATTGGGTGGAAGTGGTTGAGACAAAATCCAGGCCGATTTTTTTTGCTATTTCTGACATTTTGCTCAATGTAGCGTTTTCGGGGGCCGGTTTGGGGGGCTTCCTGGTGTTTGTGGGTGGGTTTCGGGGGCTGGGAGCACTGCTGGCTATGGATGCTTTACTTTGCAAGAGGTTTGAAGCAAATCCATGGTGGCAATGGGGAGTTAGGGCCTAGCTGCAGAGCGCGCGTGGAGTGATTTGGGAAATTTGGGAAAAAATGACTAAGTCCCCATTTTTGTACTTTTGCTCTTTGGCTGTTTGGGGGTCTTCTACTCGTTTTCTCTTGGGTTGACGGCTCTGGGGCCATTGTTGGGAAGCTCTAATACCGGATAAAAGTGGTTTGGACCAAATCCGAGGCGCACATTTTTTAGTGTTTTTGCTGACATGCTTGCCTTTGAGGTGCACTTAGGGGGGGTTCCGTCTGTTTGTGGGTGAGTTTCGGGGTTTGTCAGCACTGCTGGGACACTCTAATCTTGATTGCATTTGCTTTTCAGGAAATCCGTGGTGGCAAAACGGACTTATGGCCAAGCTACGCAGCGCGTTTGGACCGAAGGCCGAGAAATATTGTAAGTAGGAGATGTTGCTTTTGGCCTGTTTGGGGGTGTTATGCTTTTTGGCGGGTGGGTTGGCGGGTCTTGGGCCATTCCTGGGAAGGTCTAATATTGGGTGGAAGTGGTTGAGACAAAATCCAGGCCGATTTTTTTTTGTTGCTATTTCTGACATTTTGCTCAATGTAGCGTTTTCGGGGGCCGGCTTGGGGGGCTTCCTGGTGTTTGTGGGTGGGTTTCGGGGTCTGGGAGCACTGCTGGCTATGGATGCTTTACTTTGCAAGAGGTTTGAAGCAAATCCATGGTGGCAATGGGGAGTTAGGGCCTAGCTGCAGAGCGCGCGCGGAGTGATTTGGGAAATTTGGGAAAAAATGACTAAGTCCCCATTTTTGTACTTTTGCTCTTTGGCTGTTTGGGGGTCTTCTACTCGTTTTCTCTTGGGTTGACGGCTCTGGGGCCATTGTTGGGAAGCTCTAATACCGGATAAAAGTGGTTTGGACCAAATCCGAGGCGCACATTTTTTAGTGTTTTTGCTGACATGCTTGCCTTTGAGGTGCTCTTAGGGGGGGTTCCGTCTGTTTGTGGGTGGGTTTCGGGGTCTGTCAGCACTGCTGGGACACTCTAATCTTGATTGCATTTGCTTTTCAGGAAATCCGTGGTGGCAAAACGGACTTATGGCCAAGCTACGCAGCGCGTTTGGACCGAAGGCCGAGAAATATTGTAAGTAGAAGATGTTGCTTTTGGCCTGTTTGGGGGTGTTATGCTTTTTGGCGGGTGGGTTGGCGGGTCTTGGCCCATTCCTGGGAAGGTCTAGGTGGAAGTGGTTGTGGAAGTGGTTGAGACAAAATCCAGGCCGATTTTTTTTGTTGCTATTTCTGACATTTTGCTCAATGTAGCGTTTTCAGGGGCCGGTTTGGGGGGCTTCCTGGTGTTTGTGGGTGGGTTTCGGGGTCTGGGAGCACTGCTGGCTATGGATGCTTTACTTTGCAGGAGGTTTGAAGCAAATCCATGGTGGCAGAGGGGAGTTAGGGCCTAGCTGCAGAGCGCGCGCGGAGTGATTTGGGAAATTTGGGAAAAAATGACTAAGTCCCCATTTTTGTACTTTTGCTCTTTGGCTGTTTGGGGGTCTTCTACTCGTTTTCTCTTGGGTTGATGGCTCTGGGGCCATTGTTGGGAAGCTCTAATACCGGATAAAAGTGGTTTGGACCAAATCCGAGGCGCAAATTTTTTAGTGTTTTTGCTGACATGCTTGCCTTTGAGGTGCTCTTAGGGGGGGTTCCGTCTGTTTGTGGGTGAGTTTCGGGGTCTGTCAGCACTGCTGGGACACTCTAATCTTGATTGCATTTGCTTTTCAGGAAATCCGTGGTGGCAAAACGGACTTATGGCCAAGCTACGCAACGCGTTTGGACCGAAGGCCGAGAAATATTGTAAGTAGGAGATGTTGCTTTTGGCCTGTTTGGGGGTGTTATGCTTTTTGGCGGGTGGGTTGGCGGGTCTTGGGCCATTCCTGGGAAGGTCTAATACCGGGTGGAAGTGGTTGAGACAAAATCCAGGCCGATTTTTTTTTGCTATTTCTGACATTTTGCTCAATGTAGCGTTTTCGGGGGCCGGTTTGGGGGGCTTCCTGGTGTTTGTGGGTGAGTTTCGGGGTCTGTCAGCACTGCTGGGACACTCTAATCTTGATTGCATTTGCTTTTCAGGAAATCCGTGGTGGCAAAACGGACTTATGGCCAAGCTGCGCAGCGCGTTTGGACCGAAGGCCGAGAAATATTGTAAGTAGGAGATGTTGCTTTTGGCCTGTTTGGGGGTGTTATGCTTTTTGGCGGGTGGGTTGGCGGGTCTTGGGCCATTCCTGGGAAGGTCTAATACCGGGTGTAAGTGGTTGGGACAAAATCCACGCCGAAAAGCATTTTGGCACTTTTTGTAACTTAGGGTTCGTTAGCCCTAGCAGCAGGATTGCATGTGTTTCGGGGTGTTCTACATTTTTGCAACTGAGTTCTGGAGTCTTAGAGCACTCGTGAGAATGTGTAATTTTGGTTGCAAGTCATTTGAAGAAAATCCATGGTGGGAAAGGGGGGATTTGGCATAGTTAAAGAAAGCCTTTGCCACTATTCTTAACGTAGGGTTCGTTAGGGTTAGCAGTATTTCGATTACATGTGTTTGGGTGGGGGGGTTTTCGAGTCTTGGAGCGATGCTGGCTATGGATACTTTTGCTTGGTTGCTTGCAAGTGGTTTGAATGCAAGCCACGGTGGGTAAGGGGGTATTTGGGCCTACTTTTACTTTCAAAGTACGTTTTGTCACCAGTTTTCTGCTAGGCCTCGTTTTTTGCGATTTGATTGGGGGTCTTCTACATTTTTGCGACTGGCTTTAGTAAGGGTCTGGGTGGGAGCACTGCTGGGAAGATCTAATTTTGTTCTAAAACACAGTTTACAGTACACCTAGCTTGAGGGGAAAGATCCGCTACATTAATTTGCCCATACTTATTTATCCTTCAAAAGGTGACTCAGACAGAGTACGCACTGTCAAAAATATTGTACTGTCTACTAGGAAAATCAAAGTGTGAGTTTTTGCACTCCACAGCCTACATACCTTATATTTATTTATCAGTGGTGTTGTAATATTATATCACTTCCTGTTTCTCGTTGAATAATTACAGGCCGGGTTTCAGTCTGTGCAATGGGGAAAAAAGGATGGAGTCAGGCTTCACATTAGCGAGCCGCAATTCAGCATCCGCCAGGCAGGGAGTGGACAGGGTGTCTTCTGGTCACCAACATTGATGGACGAAGTGTCAGATGGAATGGAGGAGTGCCGCTAATAAGAGGATTTTTTTTCTGCATGCAACTTACTTACCAAATTCAACAGGACAACTACAACAACATACAGATACAGTATCCATTGTGTTTTTCTAGGACTGTGACTGCATTTCTTGGATCTCTCTCTGCTTCTAAATTGATCCTTTAACACATCACTTAGTCCACTCCACTATCACATCTGCACCACACATAGTCATTTGTAAGTGCTCCTACGTAATTCGCAAGTCGCAGCACGCCCCAGCCCGTAGAGGACTGGGATGGCCCCAATGATGAAGCATGTCACCAAGGGGCAACCCTGGTGAGTGAGGGGACACCTAGAAAAAGAGCAATTTCTCCTTTTCTATCTACTACACCTCCCAGACCAACCCCATTGAGTGTTGTGAATGGATTTATAGTGACCACCAAGGCTCTCAGGTATCTGGCAACAGAGAACTTATGTTGAATATAGTTATCAATAATTCCACACACGCCCTGTACTGTCGCATTCTTTCTCCCACAGTTGTCGAAAGTACTACTTACTTTTCACTGACATGCATGCACTAGTGCATGCACTTTCAAAGATTGATGGATAGGTTTGTACCCAAAGCTTTGATTATGTTCAATTGTTTGTCCATGCTGTGCTTTTTTTTACAGGGTGTCTTCTGGTGGTGACCAACATCGATGGACGAAGCGTCAGCTGCAATGGAGGAGTGCCGCTAATAAGAGGATTTTTTTTCTGCATGCAACTTACTTACCAAATTCAACAGGACAACTACAACAACATACAGATACAGTATCCATTGTGTTTTTCTAGGACTGTGGCTGCATTTCTTGGATCTCTCTCTGCTTCTAAATTGATCCTTTAACACATCACTTAGTCCACTCCACTATCACATCTGCTCCACACATAGTCATTTGTAAGTGCTCCTACGTAATTCGCAAGTCGCAGCACGCCCCAGCCCGTAGAGGACTGGGATGGCCCCAATGATGAAGCATGTCACCAAGGGGCAACCCTGGTGAGTGAGGGGACACCTAGAAAAAGAGCAATTTCTCCTTTTCTATCTACTACACCTTCCAGACCAACCCCATTGAGTGTTGTGAATGGATTTATAGTGACCAGCAAGGCTCTCAGGTATCTGGCAACAGAGACCGTATGTTGAATATAGTTATCAATAATTCCACACACGCCCTGTACTGTCGCATTCTTTCTTCCACAGTTGTCGAAAGTACTACTTACTTTTCACTGACATGCATGCAGTAGTGCATGCACTTTCAAAGATTGATGGATAGGTTTGTACCCAAAGATTTGTTTATGTTCACAATTGTTTGTCCATGCTGTGCTATTTTTTCTTGTCTCCCAAAACCTTTCCCAAAAACCCCCGTACCCATCCATTTTTCAAACCCTAACCCTCTTCCCCCGGGCTGTGTGGTTTTGATTGATGTGTGACTAAATTACAGCAATAAATCCACACACTTGCTGGGGAGGATAAGGTGATAGCAACAGGCTGGTGAAGAAATCCGAGGATATATTCTTACTCTGCTTGACAAAAACCCATGGCTAATGTCAAAGAACTTCAACCGAATTAGTAGTTATACTTTACCATTTGTTAGGCTACAATGTGGCACTGTTCTAGTGTACTGTCACCTGCTATATTCTCTATTGTACTGTTGTATTGCTCAGGAGGACAAACCATATTTCATTTTCTTTTTTTTCATAGGCATGCAACTGCCACTGTGTCACACCACTAGTACCACCGCTATGAGGAAATTTTATCCGCCCAGGATCGCCAACCTTATTCGCTGTTTCCCCTGGAGCCAGCCCTGGGTCTAGCCCTACTTTAAAAAAACAAATTACAGGTAAGATAAGCGTTTGGTGGGAGGGAGTACAATGGAGTATTAGGAGAGACGAGAGACTGACGGTAGTACTACTAAAGTCCTAGGACTCTTGAATTCACCTCACTTACTCTGTGAGAGGCACTTAGTGTTGAAAACATTTGGGCATTGACACTTAAAGGAAGAAAATGGAACTAAACTTTCAGGAAAACAAAGTTACTGTTAAACCCCCACCCACCAGGCAAGCAGTAAAAAACAGGTATGCTCAGATAAAGTTTGAAAAAGTATATTTATATCCCTAACAAAATAATCTCCCGCAAGACCCTCCCTAACCCCAACGGTTGTCCTTTAAAAGTCCCAAACCCAACTCCCGATTCCCACCCCCCAAAGTCTCTAAAAAAGGGGCAAGGGACACTATGGGTGGATGCTGTTTACTTTTTGGGCCAGGGCATCATACTCCTGGCGGAGCAAGGCGTGCTCTACGCGGAGCCCCTCCAACACGTTTGTGAAGTGGTGGAGCTACTGCTGAAGGCGGGACACCCTCAGGGTACTGCGGCGCAGGCGTGCCTTGCAGTTACAATGGCTGTGAGAGGCAGCTGTTGTCCTTGCTGCTCGGCGGTGGCGTTTGGCTGTGGCAGCCCGGCTCAGTCTGGCTGGAGCACTGTGCTGGGTGGCAGCCCGTGGGGGCATGGAGGCCGATGCAGACGACGTTGTTGTTGTGGTCGACTGCACACTTTCGTCGTCCTCCAGGGCCACCAGCCGCCGATATTCTGCAACAGTGGCAGCGATCCTCCGTTGCCGGGCCGCTCTAGCCAGCTCCTTCCTCCTTGTTCGTTTGGAAGGAGCATCTATATGAAGAAAGAAAGACATAGTCTGTAACCAATGCTCTTTAAGATTAACTCAATCATTCAGCAGAAATTTGTGGTGCAGTACAACTAGCAACTTGCAAGCGCATTACATAACTTTTGAGGCCAGTATCTATCTAACCTCCCACTTCTTCATCCTTGCTCTAACATTAGTGTAAGTTTAAGGAACAAATTCTACGAGCACTATGGACTTCCATTGGAGTCGACTATGAAAGTACACCAGTCTTATTCTTCTTCTTTTCTCTTGTTTAGGAAAATTGGTACGTTATCTTCTGCAAGCCGGCATAATGCCAGCGCAGTGAACTTGCACCCGAGAAAAAGAGACGCACGCCATGATGAGTGACCTAGACTTGCGTTACTGTACCGGTCCAGTACATGCAGGTGGTGAAGCTCTTACTTTTCTATTACGGGTGGCACTGAGAATACTCTGTTACAAGGGCTACTGCTTAATTAATTTAACTTTCACCCTACAGTGCAAATGAGTACTTGAAATGGAAAATGAAGAAGATAAATAATCTGATTATCTATCACCTCACATGGGATGTTTTTGCTTACATATGGGATGACTTTAGGTGCGTTGCTTTTTATTGAGTGACCAGTGATACATCTACACATGAATGACTGAGTACTACTAAACTTATTAAGAGAGGTAGGGAGTGGCCACCGTAATAACCGGATCTATGCTGTGCTTGCAATACAAACTACTGCTACTATTGATGGTAGTATTTGGACAAAATTACAACTTCTTTTCCTTGCCTTTCCTACACTGGAACGGACGTGCGGGTGCTGTGTTACATGCTCTTCAAAGTTAGACTTAGTTCATCCACTGACCGTCTACTCTCTCTAGATCATGGGTACTCACAGACTTTCTCTCAGGGGCTAAATTTACAGTGTAGTTTGTGGCCGAGGGCCGCACTGGTGGGGGCGGAGTCAGAGGGGGCGGGGCTAAAGCAAAACGAAAACTTGTGACCATGAGGTTGCACACAGGTCCCTGCAGCAGATGCCTTCATCCACTGAGCCACCAGACCCAGCATTTACATACATCTCTCTCCCTCCTGCTCTCCCTCCTGCCCTCCCTCTCCATCTCTCTCTCCCTCCTGCCCTCCCTCTCCCTCCCCCTCTGTCATCTCACTGTGTGTGTGTCTGTCTGTGTCAGCCTTCAACCCGGGCTGAGACAGCTTCCTCAACGCGCACACACAGACAGCCACACCAAAGTACTTAACAGGTCTTTAAAAGACCATTAACATATTATTGAGGCTTTGTTTGTTGTAGCGCCCCTGCATCTCCACCCTGACAATCACTGCTTGCCCGGCCCCACAGAGCAGAGGCTTTGTTCTATTTCACCTCTTTGTGGCCCTGCACACGGATGCTTGATTCCGTTCTGGGAAGGACATGGCTTTTGTAGTTCGGACTGGACTGTTCCCATGGGGCACAGGGTAAGAGCTGATTTGCATATCGCCATTGTCTAACCCAGGGTGGGGTGGAGTGCAAAAAAACGATGGTTTTGGGCCCAGATCTTTTGACTGGGTGGAATGTGTGACATTGATCCACATTCGGTCCATCACCTGTTTTGTCTGCAATTGCCGCCATAAGTGTGCTGGGGATGCTCAGACGTGGGTCCCAAGCACTCCACACCACTGGAGTCAAGCTAGCCGGGCTGATGAGAGGTGTTACCTCGAAACCGGTCCGGTCCTCGGATGCTTGATTCCGTTCTGGGAAGGACATGGCTTTTGTAGTTCGGACTGGACTGTTCCCATGGGGCACAGGGTCAGAGCTGATTTGCATATCGCCATTGTCTAACCCAGGGTGGTGTGGAGTGCAAAAAAACGATGGATTTGGGCCCAGATCTTTTGACTGGGTGGAATGTGTGACATTGATCCACATTCGGTCCATCACCTGTTTTGTTTGCAATTGCTGCCATAAGTGTGCTGAGGATGCTCAGACATGGGTCCCAGGCACTCCACACCACTGGAGTCAAGCTTGCCGGGCCGATGAGAGGTGTTACCTCGAAACCTGTCCGGTCCTCGGATGTTTGATTCCGTTCTGGGAAGGACATGGTTTTTGTAGTTCGGACTGGACTGTTCCCATGGGGCACAGGGTCAGAGCTGATTTGCATATCGCCATTGTCTAACCCAGGGTGGTGTGGAGTGCAAAAAAACGATGGATTTGGGCCCAGATCTTTTGACTGGGTGGAATGTGTGACATTGATCCACATTCGGTCCATCACCTGTTTTGTTTGCAATTGCCGCCATAACTGTGCTGGGGATGCTCAGACGTGGGTCCCAGGCACTCCACACCACTGGAGTCAAGCTAGCCGGGCTGATGAGAGGTGTTACCTCGAAACCGGTCCGGTTCTCGGATGCTTGATTCCGTTCTGGGAAGGACATGGCTTTTGTAGTTCGGACTGGACTGTTCCCATGGGGCACAGGGTCAGAGCTGATTTGCATATCGCCATTGTCTAACCCAGGGTGGTGTGGAGTGCAAAAAACCGATGGATTTGGGCCCAGATCTTTTGACTGGGTGGAATGTGTGACATTGATCCACATTCGGTCCATCACCTGTTTTGTTTGCAATTGCCGCCATAAGTGTGCTGGGGATGCTCAGACGTGGGTCCCAGGCACTCCACACCACTGGAGTCAAGCTAGCCGGGCTGATGAGAGGTGTTACCTCGAAACCGGTCCGGTCCTCGGATGCTTGATTCCGTTCTGGGAAGGACATGGCTTTTGTAGTTCTGACTGGACTGTTCCCATGGGGCACAGGGTCAGAGCTGATTTGCATATCGCCATTGTCTAACCCAGGGTGGTGTGGAGTGCAAAAAAACGATGGATTTGGGCCCAGATCTTTTGACTGGGTGGAATGTGTGACATTGATCCACATTCGGTCCATCACCTGTTTTGTTTGCAATTGCCGCCATAAGTGTGCTGGGGATGCTCAGACGTGGGTCCCAGGCACTCCACACCACTGGAGTCAAGCTAGCCGGGCTGATGAGAGGTGTTACCTCGAAACCGGTCCGGTCCTCGGATGCTTGATTCCGTTCTGGGAAGGACATGGCTTTTGTAGTTCGGACTGGACTGTTCCCATGGGGCACAGGGTCAGAGCTGATTTGCATATCGCCATTGTCTAACCCAGGGTGGTGTGGAGTGCAAAAAAACGATGGATTTGGGCCCAGATCTTTTGACTGGGTGGAATGTGTGACATTGATCCACATTCGGTCCATCACCTGTTTTGTTTGCAATTGCTGCCATAAGTTTGCTGAGGATGCTCAGACATGGGTCCCAGGCACTCCACACCACTGGAGTCAAGCTTGCCGGGCCCATGAGAGGTGTTACCTCGAAACCTGTCCGGTCCTCGGATGTTTGATTCCGTTCTGGGAAGGACATGGTTTTTGTAGTTCGGACTGGACTGTTCCCATGGGGCACAGGGTCAGAGCTGATTTGCATATCGCCATTGTCTAACCCAGGGTGGTGTGGAGTGCAAAAAAACGATGGATTTGGGCCCAGATCTTTTGACTGGGTGGAATGTGTGACATTGATCCACATTCGGTCCATCACCTGTTTTGTTTGCAATTGCCGCCATAACTGTGCTGGGGATGCTCAGTCGTGGGTCCCAGGCACTCCACACCACTGGAGTCAAGCTAGCCAGGCTGATGAGAGGTGTTACCTCGAAACCGGTCCGGTTCTCGGATGCCTGATTCCGTTCTGGGAAGGACATGGCTTTTGTAGTTCGGACTGGACTGTTCCCATGGGGCACAGGGTCAGAGCTGATTTGCATATCGCCATTGTCTAACCCAGGGTGGTGTGGAGTGCAAAAAAACGATGGATTTGGGCCCAGATCTTTTGACTGGGTGGAATGTGTGACATTGATCCACATTCGGTCCATCACCTGTTTTGTTTGCAATTGCCGCCATAAGTGTGCTGGGGATGCTCAGACGTGGGTCCCAGGCACTCCACACCACTGGAGTCAAGCTAGCCGGGCTGATGAGAGGTGTTACCTCGAAACCGGTCCGGTCCTCGGATGCTTGATTCCGTTCTGGGAAGGACATGGCTTTTGTAGTTCTGACTGGACTGCTCCCATGGGGCACAGGGTCAGAGCTGATTTGCATATCGCCATTGTCTAACCCAGGGTGGTGTGGAGTGCAAAAAAACGATGGATTTGGGCCCAGATCTTTTGACTGGGTGGAATGTGTGACATTGATCCACATTCGGTCCATCACCTGTTTTGTTTGCAATTGCCGCCATAAGTGTGCTGGGGATGCTCAGACGTGGGTCCCAGGCACTCCACACCACTGGAGTCAAGCTAGCCGGGCTGATGAGAGGTGTTACCTCGAAACCGGTCCGGTCCTCGGATGCTTGATTCCGTTCTGGGAAGGACATGGCTTTTGTAGTTCGGACTGGACTGTTGCCATGGGGCACAGGGTCAGAGCTGATTTGCATATCGCCATTGTCTAACCCAGGGTGGTGTGGAGTGCAAAACAACTATGGATTTGGGCCCAGATCTTTTGACTGGGTGGAATGTGTGACATTGATCCACATTCGGTACATCACCTGTTTTGTTTTCAATTAATCCTCAGCACTAACCACTTTTCCAGTCTCAGTTAAACGTTTAGTTTTTTTATTATGACTTCATTTTAATAAATGTGTTTACTTTTAATAAAGCTTTTAAACTTAAATAGACTCTGTGTTTTTTGGTCCTGGCTAGAGTGACTGAGCGAAAGGTTTTGCAATTTTTGCAAGCATGAGTCCGTGCCTCTGACACTTCTTGACTCTGACTCCGAGTCCGTACTCTTGAGCTACTTTGGATAATCATGATTGGAGATCAATCATTGATGAATTCGGGAGGTAAATGACTGTGCCACACTATGTAGTCAGTCAGTAAGGACATTGGGGGTTCAAAGTCTGTTATCACAGAGGTATGTGGAAACTCTAACAGCGCCTATTATAATTGATAAGCAATGCACTATTTATTGTCCATAGTTCTGTTTCTGCAGAAGAATTGTCCCCGCAACAGTAGTGGTATGGATTGTCCTCCTATCCAAACCAAAAGGTAGTATCTTATTCGTTCTTGGTGGTCATGCACATTTTATAGTTGGGAATTTTCAAAGCAGATAGAACACTTCAAAAGACATTATGGACAATCCCAGAGGACTGCACTAAGTTGATAGAGCTATTGCTGACTAGAATGGGAGTTTCGCCAACTGTGCAATCTTAGTTAGCTACACAGACAGACTAATAAGAATAATCTAGTAATACCACAGGGAGTCATAGTAGAGGCAGGATAAGAATTTAGATACAGTCTACAAGAAGATCAAAGACGATTTTGAAAAAATCAAATGAGGAACGCTTGGAAAAGTAGGTACTAGTCTAAAATGAAAACTTACTGGGGCCAGCAAAGGAGCCCTCACCTGCCCGATCCTGGCCCTGTTCAACAGCATCCGCCTGCTGCTCCTGTGTCCTCCCCTCGCCCCTGGGGGGAGCTGACGTACAACATGAAAGAAAGAACAGAAAACATGGATGATTGTTGCTTCTCAATGTCAACCAAATCAAACATTTCAAAACAACAATAATAAAATATTTCCGCGAAATTATATTGATTAGGGTTAGTTTTCATTGATTTGCGGACCTGCGACTTCGAAAGTCACGTAACTCACTAAACAAAGTACTGAAAGGTTCACCTAGGACTGGCAGGCAGCAGTCCGCAGGCAAGACGCAAAGTGACAGACAAACTCCATTGTGATTTCAGTCAGATCAGTGACAACATTAACAGTTGCCTGCTACATAACCATTTATTTACAACAAGGGGTGGTGAGGGACAGAGTCTCTGAATTAAGCAGAAAGCTCTCACCCAGTCAAGAGATCAGGGCTAGATCCAACACCGTTTTTTAGCTCACTGCACCATCCCAGTTTCAGAACCTGGCTGTATGCAAATTAGTCTGTTCCTGTCCCAGTGCATGATGGGAACAGGGCAAACCAAACTACAAAAGCCAATTCTTACACTGGGAAGGAAACAAGCTCCCGGGGACCGGTTTCTGGCATTACAGCCGTCTTCGGCCCGGTTTGCTTGAATCCTGATGGTGCAATGAGCAAGGGTCTCACATCTGAGAATACCCTTCCACGCTTAGGGTGGACAAAAAAATTTACAACAAGGGGTGGTGAGGGACAGAGTCTCTGAATTAAGCAGAAAGCTCTCACCCAGTCAAGAGATCAGGGCTAGATCCAACACCGTTTTTTAGCTCACTGCACCATCCCAGTTTCAGAACCTGGCAGTATGCAAATTAGTCTGTTCCTGTCCCAGTGCATGATGGGAACAGGGCAAACCAAACTACAAAAGCCAATTCTTACACTGGGAAGGAAACAAGCTCCCGGGGACCGGTTTCTGGCATTACAGCCGTCTTCGGCCCGGTTTGCTTGAATCCTGATGGTGCAATGAGCAAGGGTCTCACATCTGAGAATACCCTTCCACGCTTAGGGTGGACAAAAATATTTACAACAAGGGGTGGTGAGGGACAGAGTCTCTGAATTAAGCAGAAAGCTCTCACCCAGTCAAGAGATCAGGGCTAGATCCAACACCGTTTTTTAGCTCACTGCACCATCCCAGTTTCAGAACCTGGCTGTATGCAAATTAGTCTGTTCCTGTCCCAGTGCATGATGGGAACAGGGCAAACCAAACTACAAAAGCCAATTCTTACACTGGGAAGGAAACAAGCTCCCGGGGACCGGTTTCTGGCATTACAGCCGTCTTCGGCCCGGTTTGCTTGAATCCTGATGGTGCAATGAGCAAGGGTCTCACATCTGAGAATACCCTTCCACGCTTAGGGTGGACAAAAATATTTACAACAAGGGGTGGTGAGGGACAGAGTCTCTGAATTAAGCAGAAAGCTCTCACCCAGTCAAGAGATCAGGGCTAGATCCAACACCGTTTTTTAGCTCACTGCACCATCCCAGTTTCAGAACCTGGCTGTATGCAAATTAGTCTGTTCCTGTCCACGGTGATGGATCAAGCCCTGATCTTTGGACTGGGTAAGAGTGGTCTGTTTAACTCAGACACTCTGTTCATCACCACCCCCTTTTCTAAATTGTTTTTGGCCACTATAGGTGTGGCAGGGTATACTCAGACATGAGTCCCTTTCTCACTGCTCCATCAGGATTCAAGCAAGCGGGGCCGAAGAAGGCTGAAATGCCAGAAACCGGTCCCCGGTAGCTTGTCTCCTTTCTGGTGAAGAATTGGCTTGGTAGTTTAGTCTGCCCTGTTCCCATGATGCACTGGGCCAGGGACAGACTGATTTGCATATAGCCAGGTTCTGAGCTGGGATGGGGCAGTGAGATAAATAACGGTGATGGATCAAGCCCTGATCTTTGGACTGGGTAAGAGTGGTCTGTTTAACTCAGACACTCTGTTCATCACCACCCCCTTTTCTAAATTGTTTTTGGCCACTATAGGTGTGGCAGGGTATACTCAGACATGAGTCCCTTTCTCACTGCTCCATCAGGATTCAAGCAAGCCAGGCCGAAGAAGGCTGAAATGCCAGAAACCGGTCCCCGGTAGCTTGTCTCCTTTCTGGTGAAGAATTGGCTTGGTAGTTTAGTCTGCCCTGTTCCCATGATGCACTGGGCCAGGGACAGACTGATTTGCATATAGCCAGGTTCTGAGCTGGGATGGGGCAGTGAGATAAATAACGGTGATGGATCAAGCCCTGATCTTTGGACTGGGTAAGAGTGGTCTGTTTAACTCAGACACTCTGTTCATCACCACCCCCTTTTCTAAATTGTTTTTGGCCACTATAGGTGTGGCAGGGTATACTCAGACATGAGTCCCTTTCTCACTGCTCCATCAGGATTCAAGCAAGCCGGGCCGAAGAAGGCTGAAATGCCAGAAACCGGTCCCCGGTAGCTTGTCTCCTTTCTGGTGAAGAATTGGCTTGGTAGTTTAGTCTGCCCTGTTCCCATGATGCACTGGGCCAGGGACAGACTGATTTGCATATAGCCAGGTTCTGCGCTGGGATGGGGCAGTGAGATAAATAACGGTGATGGATCAAGCCCTGATCTTTGGACTGGGTAAGAGTGGTCTGTTTAACTCAGACACTCTGTTCATCACCACCCCCTTTTCTAAATTGTTTTTGGCCACTATAGGTGTGGCAGGGTATACTCAGACATGAGTCCCTTTCTCACTGCTCCATCAGGATTCAAGCAAGCCGGGCCGAAGAAGGCTGAAATGCCAGAAACCGGTCCCCGGTAGCTTGTCTCCTTTCTGGTGAAGAATTGGCTTGGTAGTTTAGTCTGCCCTGTTCCCATGATGCACTGGGCCAGGGACAGACTGATTTGCATATAGCCAGGTTCTGAGCTGGGATGGGGCAGTGAGATAAATAACGGTGATGGATCAAGCCCTGATCTTTGGACTGGGTAAGAGTGGTCTGTTTAACTCAGACACTCTGTTCATCACCACCCCCTTTTCTAAATTGTTTTTGGCCACTATAGGTGTGGCAGGGTATACTCAGACATGAGTCCCTTTCTCACTGCTCCATCAGGATTCAAGCAAGCCGGGCCGAAGAAGGCTGAAATGCCAGAAACCGGTCCCCGGTAGCTTGTCTCCTTTCTGGTGAAGAATTGGCTTGGTAGTTTAGTCTGCCCTGTTCCCATGATGCACTGGGCCAGGGACAGACTGATTTGCATATAGCCAGGTTCTGAGCTGGGATGGGGCAGTGAGATAAATAACGGTGATGGATCAAGCCCTGATCTTTGGACTGGGTAAGAGTGGTCTGTTTAACTCAGACACTCTGTTCATCACCACCCCCTTTTCTAAATTGTTTTTGGCCACTATAGGTGTGGCAGGGTATACTCAGACATGAGTCCCTTTCTCACGGCTCCATCAGGATTCAAGCAAGCCGGGCCGAAGAAGGCTGAAATGCCAGAAACCAGTCCCCGGTAGCTTGTCTCCTTTCTGGTGAAGAATTGGCTTGGTAGTTTAGTCTGCCCTGTTCCCATGATGCACTGGGCCAGGGACAGACTGATTTGCATATAGCCAGGTTCTGAGCTGGGATGGGGCAGTGAGATAAATAACAGTGATGGATCAAGCCCTGATCTTTGGACTGGGTAAGAGTGGTCTGTTTAACTCAGACACTCTGTTCATCACCACCCCCTTTTCTAAATTGTTTTTGGCCACTATAGGTGTGGCAGGGTATACTCAGACATGAGTCCCTTTCTCACTGCTCCATCAGGATTCAAGCAAGCCGGGCCGAAGAAGGCTGAAATGCCAGAAACCGGTCCCCGGTAGCTTGTCTCCTTTCTGGTGAAGAATTGGCTTGGTAGTTTAGTCTGCCCTGTTCCCATGATGCACTGGGCCAGGGACAGACTGATTTGCATATAGCCAGGTTCTGAGCTGGGATGGGGCAGTGAGATAAATAACGGTGATGGATCAAGCCCTGATCTTTGGACTGGGTAAGAGTGGTCTGTTTAACTCAGACACTCTGTTCATCACCACCCCCTTTTCTAAATTGTTTTTGGCCACTATAGGTGTGGCAGGGTATACTCAGACATGAGTCCCTTTCTCACTGCTCCATCAGGATTCAAGCAAGCCGGGCCGAAGAAGGCTGAAATGCCAGAAACCGGTCCCCGGTAGCTTGTCTCCTTTCTGGTGAAGAATTGGCTTGGTAGTTTAGTCTGCCCTGTTCCCATGATGCACTGGGCCAGGGACAGACTGATTTGCATATAGCCAGGTTCTGAGCTGGGATGGGGCAGTGAGATAAATAACGGTGATGGATCAAGCCCTGATCTTTGGACTGGGTAAGAGTGGTCTGTTTAACTCAGACACTCTGTTCATCACCACCCCCTTTTTCTAAATTGTTTTTGGCCACTATAGGTGTGGCAGGGTATACTCAGACATGAGTCCCTTTCTCACTGCTCCATCAGGATTCAAGCAAGCCGGGCCGAAGAAGGCTGAAATGCCAGAAACCAGTCCCCGGTAGCTTGTCTCCTTTCTGGTGAAGAATTGGCTTGGTAGTTTAGTCTGCCCTGTTCCCATGATGCACTGGGCCAGGGACAGACTGATTTGCATATAGCCAGGTTCTGAGCTGGGATGGGGCAGTGAGATAAATAACGGTGATGGATCAAGCCCTGATCTTTGGACTGGGTAAGAGTGGTCTGTTTAACTCAGACACTCTGTTCATCACCACCCCCTTTTCTAAATTGTTTTTGGCCACTATAGGTGTGGCAGGGTATACTCAGACATGAGTCCCTTTCTCACTGCTCCATCAGGATTCAAGCAAGCCGGGCCGAAGAAGGCTGAAATGCCAGAAACCGGTCCCCGGTAGCTTGTCTCCTTTCTGGTGAAGAATTGGCTTGGTAGTTTAGTCTGCCCTGTTCCCATGATGCACTGGGCCAGGGACAGACTGATTTGCATATAGCCAGGTTCTGAGCTGGGATGGGGCAGTGAGATAAATAACGGTGATGGATCAAGCCCTGATCTTTGGACTGGGTAAGAGTGGTCTGTTTAACTCAGACACTCTGTTCATCACCACCCTTTTTTCTAAATTGTTTTTGGCCACTATAGGTGTGGCAGGGTATACTCAGACATGAGTCCCTTTCTCACTGCTCCATCAGGATTCAAGCAAGCCGGGCCGAAGAAGGCTGAAATGCCAGAAACCG
The DNA here is from genome assembly GCF_964263255.1 of Lissotriton vulgaris. Classification (NCBI taxonomy): domain Eukaryota; kingdom Metazoa; phylum Chordata; class Amphibia; order Caudata; family Salamandridae; genus Lissotriton; species Lissotriton vulgaris. The sequence goes on along the minus strand of NC_141694.1, from coordinate 1,686,555,377 downwards.
GTCCCCGGTAGCTTGTCTCCTTTCTGGTGAAGAATTGGCTTGGTAGTTTAGTCTGCCCTGTTCCCATGATGCACTGGGCCAGGGACAGACTGATTTGCATATAGCCAGGTTCTGAGCTGGGATGGGGCAGTGAGATAAATAACGGTGATGGATCAAGCCCTGATCTTTGGACTGGGTAAGAGTGGTCTGTTTAACTCAGACACTCTGTTCATCACCACCCCCTTTTCTAAATTGTTTTTGGCCACTATAGGTGTGGCAGGGTATACTCAGACATGAGTCCCTTTCTCACTGCTCCATCAGGATTCAAGCAAGCCGGGCCGAAGAAGGCTGAAATGCCAGAAACCGGTCCCCGGTAGCTTGTCTCCTTTCTGGTGAAGAATTGGCTTGGTAGTTTAGTCTGCCCTGTTCCCATGATGCACTGGGCCAGGGACAGACTGATTTGCATATAGCCAGGTTCTGAGCTGGGATGGGGCAGTGAGATAAATAACGGTGATGGATCAAGCCCTGATCTTTGGACTGGGTAAGAGTGGTCTGTTTAACTCAGACACTCTGTTCATCACCACCCCCTTTTCTAAATTGCTACATAACCAGTCATTTAAATAGTCAAACTATCAATCCACCGCCACTATTTTTCTTATTGTCAGGGGTACAAAGGAAGGGGCAGATTTAAGCCCCTTGCGGCTCTTTTGCTCCGTTCTTGCGTGACTTTTGTGACGCAGCAGCTAAACAAAAGAGGCGCCATGGTGCGGCGTATAATATTATAACAACGTGACGCATTTGGGAGATGCATCCCGTTATAAAGCCCTGCGCCATCAGGGGGCGTTCCGGCGTAAGGGAGGGCATTCCTGCGCTGGAACACATCCTAAAAGTGGCTGAGGGAAATCTACAAAATTTCAATCAGTCACCTTTAGGACAATGATGCGTCACACAAACCCTGGCCTGCACCTGCTTGAAGAAGACGTACGGCTTGAACCAGCATTGGGGAGATAGGGTACCCCAGAGCATTGCTGGAGCTGCGCCATCGTTGCGACGCAACTCCAGCAGTAAAGCTTCGGTGACGTTTTGGGCCCATGGTGCGCCGCATTGCAAATACGGCGCACCATGTTTGGTGGTGGTAGCGGGCTGCACAATTACTGGCGCATCCCTGCTACTTTGCAGGGATGCGACGGTAATTGCAATTCTGCCCCTTAGGGGCATACTTACTTACGCGTTCTGGCGCATCTCCAGAGATGCGCCAGATCAAATGCGTCGCGCAAAACTACCCTTGCGACACGGCAGATGCGCCTCATTTACAATGCGGCGCGCCCTGGCGCAAGGGTAGCCACTTGCGTGACGCATCTCGTCACGTAAGAGCGGTGCATCGCTGGAGTCACGTCGCCAACGCAATGCAAGTCCTGTAATGCTTAGGGCCACCCAATACTTAACATGCTGTGTCAGTCCTTACGCCTGCTTCAAGCAGGCATAAGGAATTGAATTGACGTAGCAGCGTCGCAGAAGTGCCTGCGTTAAATCTTGTTGATTTCACGCAGGCACTTTTGCGAGGCGCACAGCCGCAGGACCGCCCACCCTGAATACTAGGAACGCACCCATTGTGGCGCAGGCCCATGGCTTTATAATGTGACGCATCTCCCTAGATGCGTCACGCTGTAAATGACTCGCAGGTAGGTATGGGCGGAAAATCCGTTCCGCTCGCGGATTTTGTGGATTTTCGGGAAATTCGCAATCCGCGAGATTCGCGAATCTCCCGCAAAATCCGCAAATCCGCGAGCAGCGGATTTTGCTCGCACTGCTCGCACTGTTAGCGTGAGTTCGCGCCCCGCGAATAAGTGCAAAATTGCAGAAATACGATCTTAGCAAAACTGAAAGTAACTACTTACCAGGTTCAAAAGTTCAGGCTCATCATTAGTAGCCATTTCCTGTAGTGCTTCCTGAGGGGCCCCTCCAGAGTTCAGTTGCCAGTTGAAACTATTATGTGACCCTGCTCTGAACCTCAGAATAGTTACACATATGCCACAAAGGTCCTGAATTACAGCTAAGGGAGACAAGCAGGAGCCAGGCTGGAAGTTAAAATCCATTAATCAGCCCCTAATTCATTATTGTCAGTTGGGGCAGGGCAGGTGTTGTAACTAATTTTGCAACAATGAAAGCACTTAGCAAGTGCAAAAGATCACTAATCAGGGCGCACTAAGGAAGCAGGTGCCAGCTAAAAAAATATTCTGTGACACATTAATCAGCCCCAAATTAATTCAGGTCACTTGAGGCAGGGAAGGTGTGCTTTGCTTTGCCGAAAATAATGTACACTGGACAACCAGAGGGTGTGGTGATGAAACAGAGGGTGGCATGGGTGGGCCAGAGGGTGGCATGAGTAGTCAGAGAGTGGCAGTGGTGACAGAGAGTGGCAGTGATGAAGAAGAGTGTCCCAAACAGGCTGGACACGTAGAAACAACAAGTTCGCAAAACTTGCGACCCGACAGGTAAGTTCGCAAATTGCGAAATTGTAAAAACCCTCGCGAACTGGCAGAAACACGGGCGAACACAAAAAAAAAAAATTCCGCAAATTCGCGGGAATTCGCGGATTTTGCGGATTGCGAGTTCGCAAATCTGCAAAATTCACGAACGCGAGATCCGCAAAATTCGCCCATGCTTACTCGCAGGGATGCGCCACGTTTACGCCGCTGTTGCGTCACGCAAGGCAACGTAAACGTGGCGCAAGGGGCTTGTAAATGTAATCTGCCCCCTAGTGTCTAGCATTACGCAGTTCTGTAAAGTACACTCATACATAATTGTTACTCAGGCCAATGAGACCACAAAATAGAAAACAAATAAGCATAGTAGCAACGCCACTGAGAAGGAGAGCAGTGCACCTGAAATGCACAGAAGATTTTGAAATATAATTTAACTACAATGTAATCGTCAGCAGCATTATTGGCTTGCTCCATGTAAAAAACAAATATTTGCAATACAACAACACAGAGCAGGAGAAAACATAGTAGTGAGTGATGAAATAGCTACTATTACTCACCAAGCCCGGGGATCTCCAAGCCGAGCTGGTCCAGCAGGTCGCGCTCCCTGTCCAGGACGTCCGTCCAGCGGTGGGTGACCTGGCTGTAGGTGCGCTGGACCCCGGAAAGTTGGGACATAGCCCAGCACACCTTCTCCCACCGCTTCCGGCGCTCCCGGATGTTGTAGCCGGCCGCGATCCTGCCGCCTCCCGCGATGGTCCTGGGCAGGTGGCGCTGGACGAAGTAGACCAGCGCGCCCACTTCCTCCGGGCTGAAGATCTCCCGTCGCGTCTCCTGCTCCCCCCTCAATCGACCGCATGCTGTCCTGGCACGGGGTCCAGGACTCCTCCTCCCCGCCGCCGCTGCAGCCCTCAAGTGCCTGGGCAGCTTCACGGCGCCTGGCTTCACCATGGTCTGGGCAGGTAAGGTAGGAAGTAGAAAATTAAGAAGGAATAGGATAGGGAAGAAGAAAAGAAAAGAGTTTAAAAAAGTAGTTTAAAAGTAAAGAAAAATAGCAGAAAAGACAAAAATATACAGCTAGGAAGAGAGAGGGATAGATAAGAAGCAAAATCGTTCAAAAAAAAACTGAAAACAAGCAAAGGATGGCAAAGATAGCAAGAGGATTAAACACCATGCCCAGACACAGGAAATGAATGAAAAACAAGATGGCCGCCCGTTCACGAGCGCGAAAGTAAGTTCGCACGCCGGTGCGCGTAACCAGGCGCTTTATAAATTTCCCTTATTATTATTATGAAGCAGCGCATGCGCACTGCATAGGCGAGACCTAAAAAGGGGCCATCCAGTGAAATGATAAACATTAATTTCTTAATCAAATGTGTGTGTGCTCTGGGGACGAACAAGTGTTTGGGAAATAGATAGGAACGGGTGAAGCTTATTTTGCCTAACCCTACAAAGGCCCACCACACAACAATCAAAGGTTTATACTGCAATAATAGATCTATCCGCAAACACTCACTTTGGGATCTTTTGCCCTTCTTTAACCCAGCCATCTGTTTAATTATGGAAACATGGCTTCATCCTGATGCTTTCTTTATCAGGTATCCCCCAAATGCCTTTCCTGATAAATATAAGTGGTTCAGGTTGGATAGAGATCATAAAACGGGAGGGGATGTAGTGATTGCCTTCTCCGACACCACAAAAGTCTCTCTCACTGACACACTTCTCTCCAAATGGGTTGAGATGTGTTTATTTAAGATAGAGTCTCCCTCAGTAGATCCTTAGAGAGGGGCTTTGGTTTACTGTCCACCAGTCCCCAAGAGAGATTTCAGTCACAAGCAAGTTGAGTACCTATGACAATATTAGCTGGCAAAGGATAATTTCATGGTACTAGGTGACTTTAATTATCACAGGGAATATATACCAGACCCTGATGTCAGCCTACTCCTTTCTGATTTCAACATGCTAGTGCTACAACAGAGGGATTTTGGACTAACTCATGTTGCAGGCCACACCCTGGATCTTCATTTTACTAATGCTCAGCTCCCAGATATTGACAGCCCAGTGACTAGCCTAGTTCGGACTGATCATTATGCTATTTGTTTTGATCTTCCCAGGCCTGTCATGGTCAGCAAGACTGCAAAGGCTTGGAGAAATGCAATCAGACCCTGGAGACAAATTAATCCCCAGAAATTCTACTCCGCTTTTTGGTCCTCTGATAATACAGAACTTTGATAATGTCAATGACGCAGCAATCACAGTTCCCGCATCAAAGCTCTCGATGTAGTGGCCTCTGTTAAAGGAGCTATAAATAGACCTTCCAAATCGCAAGCCCCATGGTATTCAGCCAGGTTAAGAACTGATAAATCTACCAGCAAAAAAGGTTGGAAAGGAGATGGCACAGAACAAAAGCCTCCCAAATCGAAGGGCCTGTAACCATGCCCTTCACACCTAACATAGGAAGATTAGGGACGCTTGTAAATCCCACATTATTAGAATAATAAATAAGGCTGGCAACTCCTCAAAAGAATTATTTAAAGTTCCTAACAAATTTTACAAACCGGCAGCCTGCAAGCTTGCAATACCTTCTTCTAAAACATTATATGATGCATTTGCAAATGATTTTGAGGACAAGATCTTTGGATCTATAAGAGCTGTCCTTCAGTGATAGGTAGTTCTGTGGACTCGTGCAATCAGAATTCTCTTCTTCATAAGGACCCTGCCCAGTTGATTCACTTTAGTTCTCAAGATCGGATGCTGGATATGTTGAGAAAGGTTACATCCAGCTCTCCGTGCCACCCTTCTCGTGCCTAAATAGCCCCTTATCTAGCTTCCTCGCTTACTCCCTGTATCACAGACCTACTCAATCTATCTTTAGATACAGCCAAGTTGCCACCGGCTTGGAAATCTGCTTAGGTTATCCCTATTTTAAGAAAGCCTAATGTAGATCCCACTGACCTTGTGAATTATAGGCGCCTCTCCCTTTTACCTCTTCTTAGCAAAATTCGGGGAGGTCTTGTCAATAAACAACTCTCCATATAATCTGGAGGACAATAGTATATTGGATACCTCACAATCAGGTTTCAGGCCCTCTCATAGTACAGAGACTAGCAGTATTGGCATTGCTTAATTTGTAAAAATAAATAGGTGCCAGGGCCCACATCAGGAGGACACTGAAACGTTGCACCACCTATTCCTCCTTCCAGTGCTACCAGATCGCACTCCTACAAGTGTAGCAATTCAGACTATTCCATGACCCCAATGCTATAAGAATGGTGTTGTTGGCAGGTATTAGTCATTTTAATATGTATTTAATCAAACAACAACTGTTAGTCTGCTCATCTCTAAATTAGACAAAGGACCCCACCATGTGGCAGACTGTCACAAGTGCAGGTGCGGACAATAAAGTGCCAGTGCTGAGCAAGGGAAACCACAGGCTCAAATTAAGCACTTAGTATTGGATTCCACCTGTTTACTGTTGGACTAAGGCATTTCAGCCATGATGGTCTTTCTTGATCTGACCGCGGCCTTCGATATGGTCTCACATTCTATTCTTCTCCACTGTATGAGATGGGCCTTGGTGGGAAAGCTCTAGATTGGCTTGTTAAGGGTGGCGAAGAGGCGAGTATGATGTACGATATTTGCTGATTTGCACATTCTAAACTGCACTGACTGATATTTTTACGGTGATATTGCTACTGTGTTTTTAACGAAAACGCTGCTCCTGCTTTTAACCTTTTTTATTTAAAAGTTATGTTGAGCATAACCGTACCTCTTTGACGCCCGCCTCCTGTCCGCCGGCTCCCCGTTCCACCACGGGTTCTCCCGCTTGTCGTGGAGGGAGCGAAGGCGGGGCAGGGCTGAGTCACGGGTCAGAGGTCGGGGCGGGACATACCCTGCTGAAGCAATATTTATACGGGTATGTGCTCGTGGCGCAGCGGAATAGCGCAGCGGGCGCGCCGGTGGCGCGCCAAAGGCAAGCCCGTCTGCGCCCGTCCGCCCCGGCCGGGGCCAGGGGCCACCCCCCTGTTTGTTTCCCCACTGCTCATAGTTACTCTAGTGAGGAGCTATTTCGACTTAGACCTCAACGCTGTGTGAACTATGAGCCACTGTTATTAGACACTATGACTGCCTGTTGCCCGACTTGTAAGTACGCCCCCTCCCATATGCAATTAGGCATTACTGGGGAAAATGGAAAAGCACTGAATATGATTGTCGGCTTGAACCCAGCTCATAATAAACAGTTCAACTTCCTTAGTATGAACTGTAGATCACTGCCTAAGCACAAAGAGGATCTTTTTAATCTTTTAATCGATGCACAGCCGGATGCACTCTTTTTAACTGAAACATGGCTGAATGCTAGCTCAGGGCCAGATATTGCTTCAGCCCTCCCCCCAAGTTACGATATAGTAAGGAAAGATAGAGTAAATCAAGTTGGGGGTGGCATAGGGATAGTATTTAAAAAAAACTATCAATGCAAATGGGTAAATCTTGATTGGGCCAATTGTGAAGCCGGTCTCTTTAAACTTACCTTAACTCCCCAAATTACTCTTTCAGGTATTTTGGTGTATCGGCCACCTGGGGCGGCTGGTGATTGGATGGCAGCCTTGCCTGACCTGCTTGCTCCATTTTTAATGGAAGCCGCTATGTTCTCCATTCTTGGAGATTTTAATTTGCATCTGGAGGATAGCAGTTGCCCTATGATCCTCAATTTCCTCGCGGACTTAGAAGCACTTAATGTCCAACTGAGGAATAATGGTCCAACGCATTCGGCGGGTCATTTATTAGATCCCATTTTTACCAACTTCAATCGTATAGTATGTAAACCCGCCATTCCGACCGTTTGGTCGGATCACTTCCTTACCCATTTTATAATCTGGGCTCCCAGTATCAAAAATTTGGTCAGATCAGAAGCAAGGTTTCGGAATTGGCAAAGAATTAGCATAAGTGACTTGAATACCCAATTAATACACTCCAGCACTAATATTGCTCCAAGTGATCTTAGAATTAGCGAACACAAAACCATCAATACCTGGCTAGCGACTGCTGTATAGACCATAGCTCCTCTTACATTAAGCAAACGCATTTCTTGTTATCCCCCTGCCCCATGGTTCACTCAAAAATTATGTGATGAAAAAAGCAACTGTAAAAAACTAGAGAGGCAGTGGAGGAAAGATTACAATCCTACTAACAAGGAAATTTACAAGCATGCGCTCAATGCCTACCATTTATCCTGTAAAAAAGCGAAGGGTAATCATATTAAAGAACCATTTTAGTGGCACAGAGTAACGCTGGCACTCTTTTTAAAGTTTAAAAAAATTTGGAAGGAGCGGCTTCTCAACCAGAACCGCCGATTTTATCTTCTATGCAATGCAACAATATAGCCAATTACTTCAATGAGAAAATTACAAATATTTACTCTCAGTTTAGCATAAATGAGAAGGACATAGTCTCCACAAATAACACCTCCCTCCCTGGCGAGAAAACTAACAAGGTAATCGCCAAGGAGATCTATGGCAATCTATGGACATGGTGACCTTTGTAGATATCCTTAACAGCATCAAATCTGGCTCTCCTCAGGACCCTATCCCAGTGTCTATTTTAAAGCAGTTGGATTCCTCCATTTTGAGCGTAATTAGATCTTTAATAAATGCTTCACTAGAGGAGGCTGTGATTCCAGCTGACTGGAAGCATGCTATGGTTGTCCCTCTGCTGAAAAAGGCAGAATGGGACCCAGAGATCTTCTCAAACTTTCGACCAATATCATTACTACCTATTTGTTCGAAGGTTTTGGAAAAGCATGTCAATAACCAGCTATCTAAATTTGTCAATGATAATAATCTGTTGCATTTCTCACAGTCTGGGTTCAGAAAGGGACACTCCACGGAGTCCACCTTACTGGGGGTCACTGAAGCCATCCGAAAAGAAATAGATGGAGAGGGCACAGCGGCACTCATTCTTTTAGACCTGAGTGCCGCCTTCGACACCATCCCCCACCAGACCTTGATTCGCCCGTTGGAGGATATAGGAATACAAAGGAATGCCCTGAGATGGCTGGAACAATTTCTGCTACATCGAACTTTCCAAGTCTTCTCCAAAAATAATTCCTCTGACTTTCATGAATCTCAGTATGGGGTACCTCAGGGTTCTATATTGAGCCCACTTTTATTTAATATATATGTTACCCCACTTGCTAAAGTTGCGGAAGAAATGGGTCTTACTATTTATTCCTATGCGGATGGCACGCAATTAGTGTTCTCCCTGGCATCCACAGACAAATTTGATCTCTCTCCCCTTCGCTCTGGACTTCTGAGAATGGCCGACTGGCTCTATGATAATAAACTAAAATTGAACAAAGAAAAAACAGAGCTACTCATTTTCGGCAATCATACTGATTTATGGGGCCCCATTCATTGGCCAGTTGAAATGGGCCCGTCCCCGGTCGCGGTCCAATCTGCCCGCAATTTAGGTATAATTATTGATAACAAATTATCAATGCATGCACATGTCACAAAAACGGCCGCAACTTGCTTTGCCATCCTTAAATGGTTAAGGAAAATACTTTGGCAACTGCCTGATGGGGCACAAAGGACAGTAATACAGGCCTTAATAGGGTCTCGATTGGACTATGGAAACATTCTTCTCCTAGGAGCCAATAAAGATACTATTAATCGTCTGCAGATTGTACAAAACGCCGCAGCTAGGGTGCTACTACATCTCCCAGGGCGTACTAGCATTTCAGAACACCTGAAGAAATTGCATTGGCTGAAAATCGCCAACAGAGTGAAATTTAAAGCACTCTGTTATATGTTTAGGATCAGTATGAATGAAGCTCCTTCCTATCTGTGCAGACTGGTTCTGAAATATGTACCATCACGCGCTCTTCGATCCATGACACAAGCCAAATTTGTTGTCCCTAGAGTTAAGCGAGTACGATGGGTGGACGCTCATTCTCATATTTGGCCCCGGTCCTATGGAACGCCCTTCCCCTTAATCTGCGGTTGGAATCAAACTATCTCAAATTTCGTAAGGGAGTGAAATCTTGGCTTTTTAATCAGTAGCCCTCCCCTCTTTTAAATCTCAGTTCTTACATTCAGATCCAAGGCGCCGGGAAACCCTCTGGGTAGCTGTTGCGCCATACAAATGCACAAAATAAATAAATAAATAAATTGGCTTAAAGATTTTTTGGCTTACAAAACCCAAATGGTCACACTCCATCCTTCTAATTCTGAATCTATGACCATAGGTAAAGGAGTGCTGCATGCACCTTCCTTAAGTCCAACCCATTTTAACATCTATGTAGCCCCGTTTGCTAAGATTGTACATGCATACAGCTTTCATATAACATTGTACGCCGATGACACCCAACTGATAATTTCTTTTGGGAAGGACAATAATCTAGCCATGAAAGATCAAGTCACCAGCATCTGTGGTATCTGCTTTAATACATTACAGCAAATAAAAAAGGTATTCTCTTAGCTCCCTTTGAGCTCTAGGAGAACAATGGTCCAGGTTCTTCTCACCAGCCACCTGGATTATGGCAGTGCTCTTCTGGTAGCTGCCAATGTGAGGCTTCTCTCCAAACTTCAGGTGTTCAAAACACCATGGCCCGCCTAGTCTGTAGATGTCCTGCTGGCACCCCTTCTACTCCTACTCGGAGAGCTTTGCATTGGCTTTCAGTCAGGAAACGTTCACTGTTCAAATTTCTATGTTTTATCCATAAATCTCATGTGGGAAATGGCCCATTTTACCTCCAAGCCAGACTCTCCAGGTATCACCCCACTAGTAACTAGGGCCCAGATGTAGGTAAATCTGATTTACCGACTCTAGAATACCGAATTTTACCGATTCGGTATTCTAGATTTGGTAAATCAGATGTAGGTAAACATTCGGTAATTTTTACAGAATCTGTATGATTCGGTAATTAACTAATCGGTATTTACCGATTCGGTAATTGCCATTGATTCCTATGGGCCTACAGGCCCATAGGAATCAATGTCAATTACCGGTAAAATTACTGATTTTGCAAGGGTGACAGGGTGTCACTTTGACACCCTGTTGCACCCCTGATTTTGCCTTGTGTGCCATGTGACACACATACATGCCCTTAGGGCATGTCTGTGTGCCACTTGGCACAGGTGTACATGCACAGATGTGCATGTACACTGGAATTCGTTATTTACCATGTAATAGTATTACATGGTAAATAACTAATCGGTAATGGCCTGTGGCACTGCTTTCAGTGCCACCTACATCTGTATTTACCGATTCGGTAAATTTACCGATTCAGTATTTTACAGAATCGGTAAATTTACCGAATCGGTAAATATACCGATTCTGTAAATGAAGCCTACCTACATGTCAAATCCTAAATACCGGTCGGTAACGGCCGAAATCGGCCGTTACTGACCGGTAATTGGCGACCTACTACGGGCCCCTAATATTCATGGATAAAGCCTTCCGAAGACCACATCGCATTCAAACCTCAAGGCACGGGTGTCATTCCTTTTCCTATCTGGCCTTCCACTACTGCAACAGTCTCCCACGCCACATTCCTTATTGTTCTGACTTTGGAAACATCAAACAAATGCTGAAAACATGGCTCTTCTGTTAAGTGCCTTTTCTCTGCTTAAGTCTGCCTAGCACCAGGATACACCTTCAGGAGTGAGCAGTTTTGCGCTTTACAAATGGCTGTAACATAACATAACCCTGCATCACGATCAACAATAATGAAGTGTGCAGGTGGAGATATCCGCTGTTAATTGTCCATCTCACAAATATGTAGTGGTCTGACTCAAAGGTAATAGATCTTAATAAATGGAAAACGCAATTAATATACCAAATTCCCTCAGATTTAACAGGGAAAAAACTGAACTCCTCTGCTGCTCGGCAAGGGGGGACCCAGGGAGAGCCAGGCGCGAGCTGGTCTTTCCCTGGGTGCGTTCGCGCGAGGATCAGGTAAGCAGGTGGGGTTGATTGGGGGGAGGTATTAAAGGGAAGTCAGGCTGGCGGTTGGGCACGGCGTTAGCGGGAGGCAAGGGAAGGGAGGTTCTTTTTGCGGCGGAGGTTGGGCGGGCTGTCCAGACGCTTTGCGACGCCGGGTGCTAGGACCTCAGGCAGCCTGGGAGTGCCGGCGGTAGGCGTGGGTTGGTTCGGCCCGCCCCCCCCCTCGCAAGGCTGCTGAGGGCGGGCCGCGGGCGGCGTCTGCTGGTGTCACCTGACACGGACGACGATGGCGACGGAGAGGCCGCCATGCCGGCGGCTTTACAGATGCCGGCCCAGGATTCCTGCGGACTCGGGGCCCCCGCCGGCGACCCGGGCGCCCACCAGCAGGTATGCCTTTGCCTTTGGGAGTTGCTGGATTGTGTGGGGCGCCCGGGGGGGGAGGCGGGGTCGCTCCGTGGGCCGGCAGGCCCCGCGTTTGGTTGGGTCACCTCCTGGCAAGACCAGGAAGTCTTATGTTGTTTATGGGGGCTCAGCGAGGGCGGATTTTCGACCCTATGTGCCTCACCAGGACACATGTTCCTGCTCCTTTTACCGGGGGCCCCTTACCCTTCCGTGCCTGGTTTGGCAGGCGGGGCTTCGCCCTATTTGGGTGAATGGGCAGTGCTTCCTGCCGTCTCGCGCCACCCCTGTGCTTGGGCCAAGCTCTCCAACATTTACCCAGCAATTTGGGCCCAGGGCTGTCCAGAATTGGTCCCCCCCCCGAAACCCTCCCCCCCTTTTTTGCTGCACTGCTCATTTTTTCCCCCCCGGGCCCCAGCCCCGGCCCCCAGTCCCATGGTTTCTGGTTCTGCTGCCCCCCCCCCCCCTTGCTTCCCACCAGCCTCAGGCCTATGGTGGGCGTCCCCTGTTACCAGCCAGGTGCTGTTCCCGGCTCCCCGCGGGACGCCTGCTGCCACCCAGGGTGGGTTTGGCGACCGGGTTGGGTGGTGCCTCTGGGTTGGCGCCGGTTGCTGGGTCCTCGTGGGGTGTTTCCCTTGCCTCTGTGGGGGGGGGGGGTAGTTTTTGCGGATTCTTCAGTCTGGTTTGAGCGGCCGCAGTTTTCGATTTGTTCCTCCGGCTGAGCGGCTGAGGACTGGTTCTTCGGGCTTGGGAGCTGTCCCTATGGCTGTTTCCAGTGGTGGGATCACGGGAGAGTGATCTGGAGCGGATCTCTCTTCTGGAAGTTTTTGCGCGCGCTGAGCTTTCATGATGTTGACTGGCAGTTTTCTGATGGGGGAATTGGTGATGGGGCGCTGCCAAGTGGCAGTGCAAAAGTTTCATTTTCTGGGAAGCTTTCTAGTTGGATGTACAAGATGATGACTTGGAAGGAGGGGAGTTTGAGGGATAAGGGGATTGGGCTTTTGGCAGCACGGGCCCAGAGGGGTGGGCTGGGGCAACCCCCTGTTTCTCGTATTTTTGCAGGAGTCATGTGCGGACCACGCGGTGGTACGTGAGACAGGGGGAGTAGGCTAGCTAAAATGGATCAGGTGGATGTTCAGCAGAAGTCGGCACAGTTGCCGAGAGGTAAGGATGGTTGGGCCGTGTGGAAACCTAGGGAGAGTCTCCCTGTTAAGAGTACCAGATCAATCGGTACAGGGGATGGGGTTATTGGTGAGCGAGTCGCTCTGGCACCGAGGCTTGAGCGGCCTGTGAGTTTTTGAATGTTTCTGATGTGCAACCTACAAGGGATGTTTCTACAGTTGGGGATGGGGTGGCTGTTAACAAACCTGTCACGCAGCGGTACTCGCGGGGACTAGACCTTCTACAGGGGATCATGTTGATTTTCAGAAGCAGTCGGCACAGTTGCCAAGAGGTAGCGATGGATGGTGGGCTGTGTGGAACCAAGGGAGAGTCTCCCTGTTAAGAGTATAAGATTAATTGGTGCGGGGGATGGGATTGTTGGTGAGCGAGTCGCTCTGATACTGAGGCTTGAGCGGCCTGTGGTTTTGAATGTTTCTACTATGCAACCTACGGGGGGAAGTTTTCTACAGTTGGGGATGGTGTGGCTGTTCCAAACATGGTTACGGAGGATAGTATCCTGCCAAAACGATTGCCACGAGTGTGCGCAGTGTGGGGGGGGGGGCGGCATGCTCTCACACAGTGTTTTCACGGACAGAGGGTTGCAGGCCAGGGGAGGGGTTCAGGGGGTAGGTGACAACCTCCGCACCTTGTACATGAGGGCTCCTACTCCTATTAAGCAACACATTCTGATTTTGTGGTTGGTGGACTATCCTGACTTTGAGGCTGCTGCGATTTTGTTCTGGGGTTTTTTCAGGGTTGGGTTTCGGATTGGTTATCAGGGTCCCCGGGTGGGGTGGTGGTCTGACAATCTGAGGTCTGCGAGGGAGTGCTCTCAGGTTTGTGCAGAAGAAGTTGGATGCTGAGGGATCGGTTTGCAGGTCCTTTTTCTGAGTTGTCCTCTCCCTGATTGGATCGTCTCTCCACTGGGTGGTGGTCCCAAAAAGGCGATGGGGGAGTTTTCACCTCATCCATCATCGGTCCTGGCCTGAGGGTGCATCCGTCACCGATTTCATTGACCCAGCTGCCTCAACCGTGCCATATGCTTCAGTGGATGACGCCTTACGGCTCGTTCGTGGGGCAGGCGTTGGGGTTTTTTTTTGCTGGCAAAGAGTGACATTCAGTCGGCTTTCCGGCTCCTTCCTATCCATCAGTGGGTTTTGTTGGGTCTCTTTGGCATGCATTTTGGGGGATGTTTTTTATGTTAATAAAGTATTACCCATGGGTTGCTCGGTGTCATGTTCCCTCTTTGAGACCCTCAGTACCTTTCTGCAGTGGCGTTTCAATTTTGTCAGCGGCCGCGTCCTGGTCTGCCATTACCTTGATTACTTTCTTTTCAGGGGTGGGGGTCAGTCCGGGCAGTATCAGGCGGCTTTGGTAATCTTTCAGGCTATGACCAAGGTTTTGGGCTTTCCTCTGGCGCCGGTTACGGCCGAAGGTCCCTGTACATCACTGAATTTCTTCGGGATTGAGATTGATACCGCGACTATGATGACGCGCTTGCCTGCTGCTACCGTGCGGGAGATGACTGATTTCATACGCTTGGTGTTGGGAGTCCACAAAGTGGGGCTGCGGAAAGTACAGAAACTTTTGGGGTGCCTCAATTTTGCTTGTCGGGTTGTTCGGGCGGGTAGGACGTTTTTTGTCGACGTCTGGGCCTCTCGATGTCCGGCGCCGGCATTCCTCATCATTCGTGTGCGCCTTCCAACTGCTGTCCGGGCTGATTTGAATACCTGGTTGCGTTTCCTGCAAGATTTCAATGGCGTGTCCTTGTTTTTTGCGGATGAGGACATGGTGTGGCAGGTGGCAGCTTTTCACGGATGCATCAGGAGCTCACGGCTTCGGCTTATTGGGAAGGTCGTTGGTGCGCGGCTGGCTGGCCAGTGCGCGGGAAAGAATAAGGTCGCAGCATTGCGTTTTTGGAACTCTTCCCGTTGTTGGTTGCTCTGCGTATCTGGGGGGGGGAATTCAGATTCGCTCCGTATTGTTTCACGTGGCCAATATAGCGGTAGTTGATCTTGTTAACAAACAAAGGGCCTGCGATTTGCGGGTGCTAAAGCTCCTGCGCGCCTTCATGTTGCGGTGTTTATAAACTGAATATTGTCTTTAAAGCTCGGCATGCTCCTGGAGCCATTAGTTGTATCGCTGATTCTTTATCTCGCTTTCAAGGGTCCGTATTCCGCGAATGGGCTCCCGGGGCGGACCTGGAACTAACGGCAATCCCACGGTACGTATGGGACTTTGGGGATTGAGGGTCCACCATTTGGTCGCACATTCCGTAGCTGCCTCTGCACGGCGGAGTTCTTTGAAGGCCTGGCGTGAGTTTTTGCAGTTTTGGTGGAGATGGCAGGTCCGGTCAGGGCTGGGTTATCTGATGAACACTTTTTCTTGCAGTTTCTTTTACATTTAGCGGACAGAGGCTTCTCCCTCACGATCATTTCGGGCAAGTTGGCCGGGGTGTCTTTTTATGGTCAGCTTTGGTGGGGGAGGGATTTCGGTTGGGGGGGTGTTGTTTCGTACAGTTCTGAAAGGGTGGGTAGGCTCCGGGCTGGTGGTTAGAAGCTACGGCAGCCGGTGACCTTTGATTTGCTTCAGTTGCTTTTATCGCACTTGGAGGTGTGCTGCTATGATGCTTTGGAGTGCCACAAAATTTCGTTTGTGCTTTGTGTGGTTATTCTTCTGGGCATTTCGGGCCTCTGATCTGCTGGGTTTGAGGGGTTGAGTGGGGAAGGATCAGCGGCGAGGTGGTGGGGGGAACATGTCAGGGTACGCCTGTGGCTGAGGATGTCCAACACTGATCAGATGGGGAGGGGTAGGTGGGTGTTTCTGGGTGGCAGCGGTGTGTATGCATGCTGCCCTGTGGGGGACTGGGAGGTTTTTGTGTGTTCTCCTCATCGTATCTCGGGGGACAAATTTTCGTCATGCTGATGGCGGTCCCATCCTTGTTTCTCAGTTGTTAGCTGTCCTCCGCAAGTTTTTGTTGGGCCTGGGACGGGATCCTTCTCAGTTCGACACCCATTCCTTCAGGATTGGCGCGGCGACCGAGGCCGCCAGGTTGGGGTGGGATTGGTCTCAAATTCGTCGTATTGGGCATTGGCGTTCTAGATGTTATAGAAGTATGGGAGAAAGTAGTCCGCCTTTGCTTTGCCGGACATCTCTTTTTCTCCTAGGTCTTTGGCCCTCAGTCACTGGATACATAAGGAGGGTGTGGATCCTGGGGCACTCTTTTGTTCAACGGGCTGCTGTAGTCGCTGCGCGTCAGTTTTGTGGGAGATCTCTTGGTTTCAGCAGTCTGACACATGAAGTCTCCTGGCATGGCGCAGGAGGCATGCGTTTGGGCGGTATTTTTCCTGCCTTGGTTTTTATGGTTTCAAAGGGTTGGGGGGGCCCTTCGGATCTACTGGTGCTGCATGTTGGTGAACACGACTTAGTTTCTCTATCAGGTTTGACTTTGCTAAAGTTAATGTAACATGATCTCGAAGTCATCAAGAGCACATGGGTGAGCACCATGGTGATATGGACGGAGTTCGTGCCTCGATTGCAATGGACTGGGGCAAGGAGCTATTCCGCCATGGAGAAGGCAGGACGCAAAGTGAAGAGAACTATACAACGTTTTGTAATCATTTATGTATATACAGTTTGGCTCATCATAATTGGAAAATTTCAGAGAAGCATTTATTCTGTGAGGACGGGGTCCATCTACATTAGGCAGTTCTTTTTCCTTCTGGAGCTCAGAGATTTAATTGCCACAGTTCTTCAGGTGCAGTGTGGGGTGCTCCTTCCCTTCCTTCTTTGGGTGGGGCAGGAAAACGCTAAAGGTTTTCCTGGGTGGCGGTTTTTGCTAGTGGGGTGGGCAGCCTGGAGCGGGTTGGCCATCCAGAAGGGTAGCTCGTTGGGTAATCCTGGGGGTATTAGTCAAGAGTTAGTTTCGGGTTCTGTTAGGTAGGGAGTGTAGGCATAATGTGTAGATTGGAATTTTATGATATAAATAAATAATGAATGTGTTCAAGAAATGTATTATGCACCTGTCTTAAAATAAAGTGGCCTTTCTTGCTCCTTGAAGAAGTGTGGACAGTGATTTCTTGCGCGAGGGGGGACCCAGGGAGAGCCAGGCGCGAGCTGGTCTTTCCCTGGGTGCGTTCGCGCGAGGATCAGGTAAGCAGGTGGGGTTGATTGGGGGGAGGTATTAAAGGGAAGTCAGGCTGGCGGTTGGGCACGGCGTTAGCGGGAGGCAAGGGAAGGGAGGTTCTTTTTGCCCCACCCACCCTCCCTTTATTCCTTAGTTATGTTTTACTTGGCGGTGCTCTAGGCGCTGCTCTGGTCTTCGGGCCTTGCCACTTTTAGGACAGGTGTCTTTGTTCTTTTAGGAGGCGGTTTTTGCTAGTGGGGTGGGCAGCCTGGAGCGGGTTGGCCATCCTGAAGGGTAGCTCGTTGGGTAATCCTGGGGGTATTAGTCAAGAGTTAGTTTCGGGTTCTGTTAGGTAGGGAGTGTAGGCATAATGTGTAGATTGGAATTTTATGATATAAATAAATAATGAATGTGTTCAAGAAATGTATTATGCACCTGTCTTAAAATAAAGTGGCCTTTCTTGCTCCTTGAAGAAGTGTGGACAGTGATTTCTTGCGCGAATAAAGTCCCCATGATACTTCCCTCTAATTTCTGGCCACTTCCAATTGAACAAGAGCTGTCTCTCCCTGGCATGGTCCGTAATCTCGGGGTCACTTTTGACGATAATCTTTCCCTGGAGAAACATGCTAATAAAGTAGCATGGACCTGCTTCGCACACCTGCAGGGTCACAGGAAACTTCTACCATTGCTTCCAGCCTAAGTGAAATCCTTTAATTCCTGATATAAATCATATTCCCTGTAGCTTTCTTCTCAGTTTCTATGCTAGGTGTCAACAGCGCGGAGATACTCCTTCGGGAGTTTATTCATAGCGCTTTATAAACACGCAAATAAATAAATAAATAAATAAAGTGTGCAGTGTTATTTTGAGTAGGTTAGATTACTGAAATGCACTGCTTCTTGGAGAACCAGTCTATCTCATTAAAAGATTGCATAGAGTCCAAGCCACAGGCTAAAATGGCAGGATAAACTGGTGGTTTTGGATTCTTGTTTTCTGAAATCAAATTGGGGACTTTGCAAATGTCAATCTCAACATTTCAAGTCCCTGTTTGACCTTTATATCACACCTGTGAAAATTGTGAAATGGGGAGGAGTGGAGGGAATTCACTGTTTTAGGTCTAAGGCACATGTTGCAGATATTATACACATCTTCTCCACTTGTCCTTGCATTGAGCCACTGGGTCGAGAAATATCCGCTTTTTTACAGCTTGTTTTAAAAGAGGAGATTCCTCTGTCACCTCAACTTATGTTTTTAGGGGTGAATTAATTAATCGGGGGAAAAAGGGAGAAGAAATTGTTTTTATTGCGATGTCAGTTTATAGACTGTGTGTTGCCTCAGCCTGGTAAGATCCGCAACCCCGACTTTTCAACAATGGAAAGGCTGATTTTTGCACATTTATAATTTAGAAATAGCACTTTATGAGCTAAGAGGTAGAAAGGGTAGGACTAAAGGGAAAAAGATCTGGGATTTGTTTATAACTTGGGCTACTACATTTACACAGTCAGAATGAAATGTATGGTAATAACAATTCAAGATAATGTCTATATGATGAATTGCTGTTGTATTCTTTGCCTTTTATCCTTCTATTGTATAAAGCTCTGTTTACTTGAAGAGACAAATGTAATTGTTTTAACCTCTAAATCTTTTTATGGCCTGTATATAGCCCGTATTATCTTGAATTCTCTAGTCTTGGGTACATTGTTTTAGCTGATAATGGTTTTATTAGCTATATCTATGGTATTTTTAGCATCATGTTTTATTGCTGCAGTTGCACTTTTCTTTATGGCAGAATAAAAATATATTTACATTTTTTTTTTAAAACAGTCCAAACCTCAGCTGCTAAACTGGCATTAAACAGACCTCATAGAGCATCTGCTACTGCGGCAATGAAGGAACTAGGGGCCTAATGTAGGTGACTAAATACTGGTCGATAACAGTGAAAATCAGTAAATTTCACCGTTACTGACCGGTCTTTAGCCAATTGCAATTTTCGTAATACTGAATGGATTCGGTAATAAGGAATCAGTAAAATACGGAAACCAGTTACCGATTCCTTATTACCGAATCAGAGATACTGAAAAACCCAAATACCGATTCGGTAAATAAGAATCGGTAAAAGAGATGTACCAAAAATCGGTAAAACCGAATTTCATGAAATTCGGTATTTAAGAGTCGTAATTACCACTGACTCAAAGCAGGTGGTAATCATGTGCACAGCATTTAACCAGCCCTAAAATGCAACAGTCTCAAAACAATGGCGGCCCTCTACGTTATTGCAAGGCGGCTACGACTACAGGCAGCAGGAATGAGGATCTGGAGAAGCGAGGAGCGCATCACACTATTTCAACTCACTGAGGCAGAAATTCATGAAAGGTACAGGCTACACCCCCAAACTATCCTGGACCTGCACCCACTCCTGGAGCATCCTACACCAAGGGCGCAGGCTATACCACCACATGTCCAGGTGCTCTGTAACCTCCACATATTAGCATCAGGAAGTTACCAGGGGGTGATAGCTGCGGCAGGTGGTGTGTCACAGAGATGCCTGTCTTGGTTCCTTAACAATTTCCTGGATGCCATGATGCAAAGGATGAATCACTACATACGCTTCCACACCACACAGGCCGAACTGCAGAAAAGAAAAACACTTCTACCAAAAGGCACAGTTCCCGCATGTTATAGGGTGCATTGATGGGCCACACATACCTATCTGCCTACCTGCAGCCAACAAGTACATCTACCGTAACAGAAAATCCACCCACTCCATCAACGTGCAGGTCATCTGCAATGCGGCCAACCTCATCACCGATATTCTGGCAAAATTTCCTGGGAGCACCCATGACTCGTACATATTCCGCAACAGTGGGGTATACGCACGTCTGGCTAAGGGAGAATTTGGAGAAGGATACCTGCCAGGTAAATCACTGTGACACACCCTGATGTTTACTGCTGATGAATGTGTTAGTGTTTGTTATTAATGGCACTTTCTTTCTCACCTAGGTGACAGCACATATGCAGTGCGGGCATTCATCCTCACTCCTTACCTGAACCCATCCACCCCAAGCGAGAGATAATATAATGCGGCGCACAAATCAACACGCAACATGGAGGAGCGGACATTTGGACTGTTGAAGAGCAGGTTCGGCTGCCTCCACAAAAGCAGAGGCACTCGTCAGTACCGACCTATCATCTGCAAGATCATCGCTACATGTGCTATGCTGCATAACCTGGCAACTAAGAAAGGGACAGCAGTCGATTTGACCGACTCTGAGGACGATGACGATGACTATCCACAGCCAGAGCACAGCGCAGCAGGAGTGGCCCCAGCACCAGATGGGAGACAAAGACGGGCTGAGATTACACAGAACTATTTCTAGGTAAGTAAGGAGACACAGCCAGTAATTGTGTGTGAGTGACATCGTTTAATAGCATTTCATACGCCACATCATGAAGGGCTTAACATAGCAGTCCCAATTCCAAACAGCCTACAAAGCTGTCATGGGTTAATTCACCCATGTATCAAAAACAAGTGTGCCTGGCATTACCTCCTGCTCCCACGCACAACATTGCTGCTTCCTCTGTGTACACTGTCCTCACTGGCAATCTGTCCTGTGCCACCATTTTGCCATCCGCTGCACCTCCTGGACTCTGTAACAGGGGGTGTTTCACTACTGCAGCTATTTGTCTCCTCACTGTCCACCACATCACCTGCACCAGTATTGGCAGTCTGATTATTTTGTAGTACTTCAAGTGCAGTGGTCACTGTCACCAGCCCCCTTGCCACATCCCGACTGCAGTGTGCCATCTCATCCTGCATGGCCACCGAGCGCCTGCAAAGCAGAGAAGTGGCAGTAGAAAGGCAGTTCACCGTCTTGGTGTAGTTCTCCATTTCATGCCTCTCCCTGCGCCTTGCCATTCTGTCATCGTCCATCTTACTGCATAGCAGCCTCACTGATTTGGACATGTCCCTCATGCACTCAGCCATGTCTCTCAGTCCCTCAGCCAGTGTTGTGTTCATTGTGCAGATGCCCTTCTCTATGCACTGCAAGTGTGCTGTCATGTGCCCCATCTGCTGCTGAACTGATCTGATTGCCCTTCCTTGCAGGCGCTGCGCCTTCAACATGTTCACCTCCAGACCTGCATAGACACTCTGATACTCGCCCTGAGAAGGTGGACTGTGTGCCCTAGCCCTGTGACGTCAGGTACCTGTGTGTGGTCGCTCTGTGGGGGACTGTGTACCGGCATTATTGCCATCGTCTGGCACCGTTGGCTGTTCTTCCCCCCTGCAGTCCTCATCGGACACATCCATCTGTTGGCAGCTAGCAACTGCATGCCTCCTGGGTCTTGGAGATGATGGCGTTGGTGACACTGCTGGTGATGCCGGTCGCGATGCCTGTATTGATGCCGGTGGTGGTGGTGTTGATGGTGGTGGTGTTGACAGTGGTGGTGTTGTGGTTTAGCCCGCAGGCGAAATGACATCCTCCTACTCCGCTCTATCTCTCCGGGGTGTCTTTCCTGCCTTGTCTGGCGCAGCCCTGCGCGATGCATCGCCTGTGGAGACAGATTGTATATTAGTTCACTTG
Organism: Lissotriton vulgaris; assembly: GCF_964263255.1. NCBI lineage: Eukaryota > Metazoa > Chordata > Amphibia > Caudata > Salamandridae > Lissotriton > Lissotriton vulgaris. Next base: position 1,686,533,705 of record NC_141694.1, on the reverse strand, counting down.
TCTGGCAGCATTTGCATACAAATAAATTTCATGTCTGCCAATAAATCTGACTGTCCTCTGCTTGCTTATCGCTGATGTGCATCACATGCCTTTGGGTTCAGTGGGCTGACTGTTATGATAGGTGTTACACTGACTACATCTCCCATAATGCATTGCTGGTGTTTAGTTAAACCTGTACTGGAGTGGGATTCACACTGCCTCATTGGGGAATAGGGTTAGGGAGTGGGGGGTGCAGATTGGTGTGCATGCATCTTACCTTGTTTGGTTGCAGCTCTGGCTGAGCTGTCTGCATCCCCGATGCCGCTGACACTCTCAGGCTCAATGGTGGACTTCACAAGCAGTTCCAGGGCAGTCGGTGCAGGTGCTCTATTTTTTCCTCCACCTGTAAGGTTTGCTTGCTTTTTCTTTTCAGACATCCTCTTCTTCGCCATACTCCTGAGGTCATACCACCTCTTTTTTAGGTTGTCCACGTCACAGTGGGCCACACCTATGGAATTAATGAGGTCCTGGATTTCAATCCATATTTTTCTTTTTTGTGACTCAGGCACTTGGAGTGATTTTTTACCAAATAGCTTGGTGTGTTCCTTTGCCTCCTCCTCAATTAAGATCTCAAGCTCCCTCTCACAAAATTTGAGTTTTCTTTTCCTTTCTGCACCCTGCCCTGGCTGTCCATTCTGGTGTTTGATGTCAGGTAGTAAAGATGCTTCTGTTTGTCTTTCTCTGCTGCCTGCCTCTCCAACAGCTTCTGGTTCAGTGCAGCTGCTTAGGTGTGGCCACTTCCTTGTTGGGAGTAAATAGGATGCACAGGATTGGCTGATTCCTCAATTGCAGGAATTTTGAATTACCGATTCGGTATTTACCGATTGAGTAATTAAGAATCGGTAATACCGATCGGTATTAAGGATTGGGTATTTTTTTCCGAATTTTACCGATTCAGTAAAAATTACAGAATTTTTACCTACATCGGAAATATCGATTTCTTAATCCCAAATCGGTAAAATTCGGTATTAAAAAATCAGTATTTCACAATTACCTACATATGGCCCTGGATTTGCTTCATCTGAAACAGAGGATAGTCTATAAGTGCTTGCGTATCATCTTTAAGGCCCTGCAGGGTTCCAACCCTCTGCCCTTACAACAGAGCCTAAAGAGATATACCCCAGGGAGACGTCCCCATTCAGTTTCAGCTTACCTCTTATACATAGGAAGATTCAACAACACCAGACAAGCAGTAGAGCCTTTCAGTTAATGTAGCCCAATTGGGGAATAAGTTACCAGCCACTCTTACACTCCTAGAGCATCTATCGATCTACTGCATTTTAGGAAGACCTTGACGAAGTGACTCTTCAATAAGTAATCGGTGGCTGCATTGTTCCTCTTTCATAGCCGAGTTGTCTAGATGAAAGCTTGTAGTGCCAGGATACTTGTAAGGTGACCGTTGCACTCTACAAATGCTATCAATAAATAAATATTAACGTAGCACCATAGGGGCACACTCCACTGTGCAACACGTTCACTTAACTTAAAAAAAGCAAACAACGAGTAGTACCCATATTTTAAGTGTATTATTCCTGCTGAAAACACTTGAGTGTTTATACATTTAGGGCCAGATGTACCAGCATATTTTGCGCTCATTAATGGGAAATCGGCCCGTTTGCGACTGCAAAATTAGTTTGCCCCATGTACAAACCCTATTCTGCAAGTCGGTAACCTATTACCGACTCACAAAATAAGGTTTGCGACTCGCTATTAGGAAGGGGCGTGCCAAGGGCGTCCCTTCCTAATAGCGAGTCTCACTTAAATGTATGATTGTTTTGCAGCCGCAATTGCGGTCGCAAAAGACTCGCAGTTTACCTCATACTCCATGTAGGTGGGAAGCGACTCGCAAATGAGAAGGGGTACCCAGGGGACCCCTTCCCCTTTGTTAGTGTGTGCAAAGATATTTTTTAAGAGCAGGCAGTGATCCCACAGACCACTGCCTACTCTTAAACAAGCATTGGCATAGCCATTAGGTCTCGCCTTTGGGACCTTATGTGTTTAGCCAGAACTTTTTCTGCAGCCGGTTTTCACCACCGCAACATTCCTCCTGCAGCCACATGACAAGCTGTCCATAATACAGACCCTGCGGCCTCTGCAGTCTCCTTTACAATCTGCACCTACATGGCCCCTGCGTCCCCATCACAATATGTACAATACACACTCTCTGCAGCACAATCGACTATCAAAAAAACCCTGTAGACTCAGCATTTTCTACAGCAATCTGTATCCGCACCAACGTTATGTGCCTTCTTGTCACAGTCTGTACATAGCACACACCCCTGAATCCTTATCACAATCACATAACCCCTACAATATCTGCATATCCCATCAAAATCTGAACACACAACTCCTATAGCCATAGCATCCCATCACAGTCTGGCAAAGCACAATTAACCCCTTCAGCCCCTGAATTTACCATGCAAACTATGCAACGTGCAACTCCTGCATCCTCTGTATCCCATCACAATCTGTTCAACACAGCTCTTGCATCCTCTGTATCCCATCACAATCTGTTTAACACAAACCTTGCATCCTCTGTAGCCCATCACAATCTGTTCAACACAACCTTTGCATCCTCTGTATCGCATCAAAATCTGTTCAACACAACTCTTGCAGCTGCTGAATTCACCATGACAAGCTGTACAACACACAGATTTGCAAGCCCCGTTCCAACCTAAACACACAGCCCCATCTCTTACTGCACAACACACAGCCCCTGCAACATCAACACAATCTACACAACAGGCATGCCTACCTTAATTCACAAAACACAAAGCCCCTGTAGCCACACCATAATCGGCACAACAAATAGCCTCCGTAGCCCCATTACAATTTGCACAACCACAGCCACTGCAACACCATCGCAATCCACACGACACACAGCCCATTTAGCCACCCCATAATCTGCCAAACTCACAGCCCCTGCAACACAATCACAATCTACACAACACACAACCCCTGCACCGCCTCACAATCTGCACAACACACAGTCCCTTATAATTTCTGCACCCCTCACAGCCTGTACAGCACACAGCCTCTGCAGCCTTCGCATTTCACAAAAGGTGTTGATTAATCATTTGATATTTGTTAGAGTTAGCCCTTTGGCAGGTTCACCCCTAAACTTTTTGCTTTTAAATGTGACCTGGTGTTAGTTGTATTTGGCTTCTGCGCACTTTAACACTGTGTCCCAGTGTAAAGTGCGTGCACACTCTGAGTGCCTGTTGTGAGATTGGCCTGCCCTCCCATAGGAATGCATGGGGAATATGTGTGTCCACAGTATTCCTGATGTGAGAGGAGTGCAGTGGCGAGTGTGGTATGTGCGAACTCATGAGATTAAATGCTGCGCAATGGTGTGCGCAGATTTAATGTGTCTAGTGTAGAAGTGTCACTTCTAGAAGTTGGCATTTCTGTGCAGTGAATGTGAATTGACTGTCTAGCTTGTGATTTGCTGGAGCTGGCTGGTGTGCCTGGCTCCACGAGTCAGGATGGGTCTCCCCGGTGGTGAATGGGGAGATCTGCATGTTGATTGCAGGGGGGAGTGGACCTGGGACCTGAATAGGGCTGGGCCTTCCCTCCACAATGCTGGCTCCGCCCCTTGTAGTGCGACTGATGTCCCTAGCCTGTCCTCTGAATAGGGAGAGGGGCTGAGCAAAACAAAGTGCTCCGGGGCCGTGCTTTCCTTTCACAATGCTGGCCCCAACTCCAATGGAGTGTCTGATGTCTCTGCCCTGCACCTGTGTCATAAAGGAAAATATGTGTATAAAAAGGTGCTGTGACCCCATGTAAAGATGTTCTCACTGATCCTATCTTGAGGGGGCCTGCTGCTGCTGCTGGGCGCCAGGAGGTACCGCCACTGGGGACTGCCTCCCTGCTGGAGGGCCCTGTGAGCTGGCCCCTGGGCCCAGCCTTTGCCCCCCTGCCTTATGAAAGACTTTCCTGGGACTGTTGTTCTCCTGCGCCTGGGAGCGCGTTATTTTTCCTCCTAAAAGAGTGCTTTGGCTTCCCTTAATGAAGAAGCGCTGTATTGTCCTGGGGTCGATTTACAAAAGGGGGTGGTGGTGATGAACAGAGTGTCTGAATTGAGCAGACCACTCTTACCCAGTCCAAAGATCAGGGCTTGATCCATCACCGTTATTTATCTCACTGCCCCATCCCAGCTCAGAACCTGGCTATATGCAAATCAGTCTGTCCCTGGCCCAGTGCATCATGGGAACAGGGCAGACTAAACTACCAAGCCAATTCTTTACCAGAAAGGAGACAAGCTACCGGGGACCGGTTTCTGGCATTTCAGCCTCTTCGGCCCGGCTTGCTTGAATCCTGATGGAGCAGTGAGAAAGGGACTCATGTCTGAGTATACCCTGCCACACCTATAGTGGCCAAAATCGATTTACAAAAGGGGGTGGTGATGAACAGAGTGTCTGAATTGAGCAGACCACTCTTACCCAGTCCAAAGATCAGGGCTTGATCCATCACCGTTATTTATCTCACTGCCCCATCCCAGCTCAGAACCTGGCTATATGCAAATCAGTCTGTCCCTGGCCCAGTGCATCATGGGAACAGGGCAGACTAAACTACCAAGCCAATTCTTTACCAGAAAGGAGACAAGCTACCGGGGACCGGTTTCTGGCATTTCAGCCTCTTCGGCCCGGCTTGCTTGAATCCTGATGGAGCAGTGAGAAAGGGACTCATGTCTGAGTATACCCTGCCACACCTATAGTGGCCAAAATCGATTTACAAAAGGGGGTGGTGATGAACAGAGTGTCTGAATTGAGCAGACCACTCTTACCCAGTCCAAAGATCAGGGCTTGATCCATCACCGTTATTTATCTCACTGCCCCATCCCAGCTCAGAACCTGGCTATATGCAAATCAGTCTGTCCCTGGCCCAGTGCATCATGGGAACAGGGCAGACTAAACTACCAAGCCAATTCTTTACCAGAAAGGAGACAAGCTACCGGGGACCGGTTTCTGGCATTTCAGCCTCTTCGGCCCGGCTTGCTTGAATCCTGATGGAGCAGTGAGAAAGGGACTCATGTCTGAGTATACCCTGCCACACCTATAGTGGCCAAAATCGATTTACAAAAGGGGGTGGTGATGAACAGAGTGTCTGAATTCAGAGACTCTATCCCTCACCACCCCTTTTTGTAAATATTTTTGTCCACCCTAAGCGTGGAAGGGTATTCTCAGATGTGAGACCCTTGCTCATTGCACCATCAGGATTCAAGCAAACCGGGCCGAAGACGGCTGTAATGCCAGAAACCGGTCCCCGGGAGCTTGTTTCCTTCCCAGTGTAAGAATTGGCTTTTGTAGTTTGGTTTGCCCTGTTCCCATCATGCACTGGGACAGGAACAGACTAATTTGCATACAGTCAGGTTCTGAAACTGGGATGGTGCAGTGATCTAAAAAACGGTGTTGGATCTAGCCCTGATCTCTTGACTGGGTGAGAGCTTTCTGCTTAATTCAGAGACTCTGTCCCTCACCACCCCTTTTTGTAAATATTTTTGTCCACCCTAAGCGTGGAAGGGGATTCTCAGATGTGAGACCCTTGCTCATTGCACCATCAGGATTCAAGCAAACCGGGCCGAAGACGGCTGTAATGCCAGAAACCGGTCCCCGGGAGCTTGTTTCCTTCCCAGTGTAAGAATTGGCTTTTGTAGTTTGGTTTGCCCTGTTCCCATCATGCACTGGGACAGGAACAGACTAATTTGCATACAGTCAGGTTCTGAAACTGGGATGGTGCAGTGATCTAAAAAACGGTGTTGGATCTAGCCCTGATCTCTTGACTGGGTGAGAGCTTTCTGCTTAATTCAGAGACTCTGTCCCTCACCACCCCTTTTTGTAAGTATTGTCCTGGGGAGCACTGTGGGGACTGCTGAGGGCCTGCAGCGCGAAGCTGCACCACATAGGATCCCTGCATTCTGCCCAATCTCAGCGTGGGTGCCCCCCCCGCAGATTTGCCATTTCTTAATATCCCTAGCAGGTGCCCACCCCACCAGGGACTTTATATTTAACCAGGTGCCTACCCCGTATTGCAGCCGACAAAGAAATCAACACTGCGGACTGCCGCTCTGCCCACGGCGAACCTGAAGTACAAAGTCAGCAAACAGGAAGCGGAAAAGAGCCTACCCCGTGCTCCTGTACAGAGAAGAGAGCGTGGGAGCCAGCGGGGATCCCAGCTAGGACAGAGCCCCGCCTGCTGCAAAGTCCGGTCCGCTACCGTGAGGAGGAAGAGCGGGACACAAGGGAACGGCTGCCCGCCTCCCGTGGGGGCTCCCAGGTGAGTGAGGGGAGCCCCGCCCATCCAAGACAGTCCGGAGCCTCGAGGGCTCCACCGGGAAGCGACCCGGAGCCCCGGGTGCAGCCCAACAGCCGCCACCACCGCGAGACCACAGGAGAGCCCTGGGAGGAGCGGAAGGCTCCCCGAGATGGGATCGGTGAGTGGGGCGGTGTGGTGCAATGTGGGGGGGCAAGTTCAGAGCACATTATTTGTGCTCGCAGCTGCCCCGCTTGTCAGAGGGCAGCTGCTGCAGCTTGGGGCATTTCTTTGCGTCCTCCATTGAGTAGTGCCAGTGAGGGCACAGTGTCTGAGTGGCCCCACAGTAGGAGCGGGCCGCTTCAACGTTGGGACAAGTGTTTTCAGGAGTCCCCTGAGTGGGGCTCCCACAGTGGTGCCCGGGTTGAGTATTTTAGAGGGCCCATTCACTCTTAAATCCCAGCATGGGACGTGGGGCCATTTGATATCTAGGGGTCCCCGAGTGAGGCTACAGTGGCACCGTGGTGCCTGGGCTCATCCTTCAGCTGCCCAGCAAACGTGCAGGCTGCTGCCACGTTTGGGGGCACAATTTGTTCTACTAGAGTCCCAGAGAGGGGCTCAGGAGGCACGCTGGTGTCCATATTCCCTGCCACAGCTGCCCAGCACTTAGTGGGCAGCTGCCACGTTTAGGCCTGGTCTTTGGCGTTGTTGCTTTTAGCTGCCTGCACAGCCTGCCCTGACTATTTGGACGTAGGGCGTTGGCCCTGGGAGAGACCAGTTGGCCCTGGGGGCAGTTTTCATGTGTTGTTCCCTTGCTTGGGGTACACAGTTTTGATGCCTAATGTTATTTATGCGTAATGTGCAATGCCTTTATGCCTGTGATACCTCTAACTGTGTTTTCAAGATCAGGAGGTTGTTTTGCCTAGTATAGTTTATGCTAGTGAGTTTATTTTTTCCTGTGTGATCTATGCATAAGGTGATTAGGATTGCGTAGTGTGTACCTACCTTTTACCAGTGGTTACTGGTTGTGTTCTAAAACTGTTATTTTGTGCTACAGTTATTCTAAGTGCTATTTCAACTAAGTGCTATTTCTACTAAGTGCTATTTCTGACGGTGGCCCATGTTGCCCTGTCCTGTGTATATAATCCCCTGTAAATACTGCCCTGTGCCAGTTGGCACAGTGTAATTGTGTGATTATGATCTCATGTGTTTATGGTAATATAAAGGCTATTTTTATATATAACCTTGTGTGGAGTTCCTTTCTGTGGTGTGCCTAGTGTGTTGCTGCTGTGTGTGTGTGTTGCGCAAATGCTTTACACATTGCCTCCGGGATAAGCCTGACTGCTGGTGCCAAGCTACCAAGGGGGTGAGCAGGCGTGTAACTCCCTTGCCATGACTAGAGTATTGGTTTCTGCCTGGCTTTGACGCAATCCTTAGCCAACCAGAAATCCCATTTCTAACAATATTGTACACAAGACTATAAAAATATATGGTCCGCCGTAGATAACAAATGGCTGGCTGTCCATAGTGGCATTTGTGTGCCAATTTCTCCTGTTACAAATGCCAACTAAACTTGCTACAACTCTATGTGCACGCACAGTTCAACTTTGAAACATGCTCATTCATGCAGAACTTACTTTGTATTATGCGACGAGAATGACAAGACGTGCTACATAAATTTACATAAATAATGTTCTTGGTAACTATTACTGGGGAGAAATGTAAATGTTGTTTCTCTTCCATGATTACCAGCGCAGCTTCTAGGAAGAAACTTACTTATGCGATGATATCACTGTGGAACCAGGAAATCGAGGAACAAATCCCAGCTTCTTTATTTCTTATTTTATTTTAGGAGTTTTATATAGCGCTAGCTGGAACCGAGGGTATCAGAGCGCTTAACAACATGTACAGTCATATGCAGTTATGCGGTACAGATATTATGATAGTCCATAGAGGATCGAGCCGCGTATAGTTCAGATAGGAGCGCGGGCAAGCGTGGAGTGGGTAGGGTGACGATCCTTCAAGACGAGCGTCTAAACCGATCTCTTGTAAACGTGTGACCATAGGCAAACCACTAGGTCTCTGCCCTTGTCTGTGAAATGTGGGTACTCAGAAACCAAGCAAATGCTGGCGTGAAATGAATGCTGGGGACTTCCCACTAAGCTCTACTACTTTCACACCCTCTGAGGTACTGTCAGATGCTAACATTGGAGGAGTGCACGGCAACTCTCACACCAGGGACTCACTGGTAAACTAGTCTTGCAGAGTGTGTTTTATAACTCGCCAGTCGAAGGGAGATTCTTCTTTAGGTCCATAAATGCTAACACTCCACACGTTATATTTCCATATCTTCCTTTCTATAGGACTCAAATGCGTTAAGTCGCCGTGAACATACAGATCTTCCTCTTTGTCGTCCTTAGAGGCAACGTATAGTCTATAATAGTGCACATGCAGCACACAGGTCAACTGGCAATTGACAACTGCTGATATTTCCACTGTGGCGATCACAAAAGACTTAAAACATGAAAGCAACACCCTCACGAGACGCACAGGTACTCGCCTTTGACGGAGACTGCAGCCAGGACAAAGTGCGGAAGCAGCTGGCAAACAACGCCCATGGTGATCTGAGGGGCTGTGAAGCACTGGCCTCCCTCAGAAGGAGCCGGTGCAGGCAGGCTCCGTCTCCGGGACAGCCCAGGCATGCAAGGGGAGGGGGAGCCCACAGCGCGTGCCACTAAATCAGCCTCAGCATCAGACACCAGCGCGCAGCTGACGGAGACCCGCGCAGAGGACGTTCAAGGTGATCACTGACGTCTACTCCTCACAGATGCACCCAGGACACCCTGCCCCCTCACCGCCCCCAGTAATTCTCCTGCAAGGGGGGCTTATCAACGAGGAACCGCGAGCAGCGAGGAATCAGACGACGGGCGCAAGAAACACTGATCCGGAGGTGCGCGCTGGGCCTCGAAGTGAGATTCTCTTGCGGGAGTGAGCGAGGGGCACCATGTGTTTGTAAGTTAATTACAAATATATGGTGTCAAGCTCGCTCCCGCAAGTGAATCGCCAGACGTGCACGCTTTGCCATTGCAGGCAATGGAACGCTTGCACGTGTTTGGATGAAAAGCCGAAGCGATAGCAATAGGTCATTTTGCCTATGCAGCGCATGGGCGCTGGGTAGGTGAGACCTAAAAATCAAACGGAAACGTTTAATTTTTCTTTTTTAAATGCATCCCGTTTTCTTTGAGGAAAACGGGCTGCATTTTAAAAAAAAGTGCTTTATTTAAAAAGCAGTCACAAGCATGGCGGTCTGCTGACCCCAGCAGGCCACCATCCCTGGGAGTGCTAGCCATTCCTAAAGGGGTCGCAAATTCCACCTGCCTCATGAATATTAATGAGGCAGGCAATTTGCAACCCCATTAAGAATCACTAAAAGTGTCTGAGACACTGTTGTAACTTACATTTTGCGAGTTGCAAATTGCGCATCGCAAAGCGACGCAATTTGCGACAAGCACATTGTACAGGTTGTACATCTGGCCCCAAGATTCTAGAACAACTATTAGTTTTTTCAAGGCTAGTTGGGTACAAAAAATGTATTATATATCATTTGCCAAGTGCCCAATTTAAAGGGCCCGATTCACAGAACTAACTTAAGACAAAATCCTAAACCTACTACCATTTTGGTATTCACAGAAGGCACTTACTCATTTCGGTATTCACAGAAGATAGGAGTCCTAACTTTAGGACTCCTAAATGCCTTCTGTGAATACCGAAAGTCTTAAAGTTAGGATTTTTCTCAGTTTAGGAGTAGTAAAGTTAGGACTCCTAACTTTGGGACTCCTAAATGCCTTCTGTGAATACCAAAAGCCTTAAAGTTAGGATTTTCTCAGTTTTAGGAGTAGTAAAGTTATTCACCGGATGTCATCGGTGGTTGCGATCAGGGCGGTCTCGGTGCTGTGGTTGGCCTGGAACCCGGACTGCGAGAGGTCGAGGGATCCGTTTGTCTCGAGGAAGGCGGCCAGCTGCTTGTTGACGGTCTTCTCGATGACTTTAGCAGGAAACGGGAGCAGCGAGATGCGGCGGTAGTTCTTGAGGTCGGTGGGGTCGGCTGATGGCTTCTTTAGTAGAGCGCTGAGTTCGGCGTGCTTCCAGCTCTCCGGGAAGGTAGCGGTGTCGAAGGAGGTGTTGATGATGTCCCGCAGGTGGGGTGCGATGACAGCGTCGGCCTTGTTGAAGACGTGGTGAGGGCAGGGGTCGGTAGGAGATCCGGAGTGGATGGAGTTCATCGTGCGGACAGTGTCTTCGGTGCCGATCGGGGTCCAGGCGCGGAGGGTGGTGGTGGGGGGCGGTGGTTCGGTCGTGGCGTGCGCTGGTTGAGTGCTGAAGCTGTTGTGTATGTCCGCGATCTTGTTGTGGAAGTAGGAGGCGAGGGAGTTGCAGAGGTCTTGCGAATGGGTGATGTCGTTGTTTCCGGCGTTGGGGTTGAAGAGCTCTTTAACGATGTTGAAGAGTTCCTTGCTGTTGTATGCTTTGTTGTCCAGTCGTTCCTTGAATGCGATTTTCTTGGTGGCGTGGATGAGTTGGTGGTGTTTTCGGGTGGCGAGCTTGAGGGCAGTCATGTTGTCCGGTGTTGGGTCTCTGCGCCATGTTCTCTCGAGGGCTCGGCAGTTCTTCTTGGAGCTCTTGAGTTCGTCGGTGAACCATGGGGCTTTCTTGCTACCGGGTCTGCTAGGCGGGGTCTTCAGAGGGGCGAGGTCTTCTGTGCAGTCGCTGATCCACTTCGTGAGGTTGGTGGCCGCCTGGCTTGGGTTCGTTGCGCTGGTGGGAGGGTTCATGCTCAGGGAGGTGGCGAGCTGGTCGGCTGTGATCTTGTTCCAGCTTCTGCGTGCAACCTGATGCTGGTGGTGGTGGATCGTGGTCCTTCTGAAGCTGAACAAACCCTATTTTGCAAGTCGGTAACCTATTACCGACTCACAAAATAAGGTTTGTGACTCGCTATTAGGAAGGGGAATGCCAAGGGCATCCCTTCCTAATAGCGAGTCTCATTTAACCCCTTCCATGCTCATGACGGAATGGTTCCGTCATGAGCGTCGGTTGAGCTGTGCTCATGACGGAACCGTTCCGTCATGAGCCGATAGGCTCATTAGAACCTTCAGCACAGCGCGAAAATTTGCGCCGCGCTGAAGGGGTTAAATGTATGATTGTTTTGAAACCGCAATTGCGGTCGCAAAAGACTCGCAGTTTACCACATACTCCATGTAGGTGGGAAGCGACTCGCAAATGGGAAGGGGTACCCAGGGGACCCCTTCCCCTTTGTTAGTGTGTGCAAAAATATTTTTTAAGAGCAGGCAGTGATCCCACAGACCACTGCTTACTCTTAAACAAGCATTGGCATAGCCATTAGGTCTCGCCTTTGGGACCTTATGTGTTTAGCCAGAACTTTTTCTGCAGGCGGTTTTCACCACTGCAACATGCATCCTGCAGCCACATGACAAGCTGTGCATAATACAGACCCTGCGGCTTCTGCAGTCTCCTTTACAATCTGCACCTACATAGCCCCTGCATCCCCATCACAGTTTGTACAATACACACTCTCTGCAGCACAATCAACCATCAAAAAAACCCTATAGACTCAGCATTTTCTACAGGAATCTGTATCCGCACCAACGGTATGTGCCTTCTTGTCACAGTCTGTACAAAGCACACACCCCTGAATCCTTATCACAATCACACAACCCCTACAATATCTGCATATCCCATCAAAATCTGAACACACAACTCCTATAGCCGTAGCATCCCATCACAGTCTGGCAAAGCACAACTAACCCCTTCAGCCCCTGAAATTACCATGCAAACTATGCAACGTGCAACTCCTGCATCCTCTGTATCCCATCACAATCTGTTCAACACAGCTCTTGCATCCTCTGTATCCCATCACAATCTGTTTAACTCAAACCTTGCATCCTCTGTAACCCATCACAATCTGTTCAACATGACCCTTGCATCCTCTGTATCGCATCAAAATCTGTTCAACACAACTCTTGCAGCTGCTGAATTCACCATGACAAGCTGTACAACACACAGATTTTCAAACCCCGTTCCAACCTAAACACACAGCCCCATCTTTTTCTGCTCAACACACAGCCCCGGAAACATCAACACAATCTACACAACATGCAGTCCTACCTTAATCTACAAAACACAAAGCCCCTGTAGCCACACCATAATCGGCACAACACATAGCCTCCATATCCCCATCACAATTTGCACAACACACAGCCACTGCAACACCATCGCGATCCACACGACACACAGCCCATTTAGCCAACCCATAATCTGCCTAACTCACAGCCCCTGCAACACAGTCACAATCTACACAACACACAACCCCTGCACCGCCTCACAATCAGCACAACACACAGTCCCTTATAACTTCTGCACCCCTCACAGCCTGTACAACACACAGCCTCTGCAGCCTTCGCATTTCTCAAAAGGTGTTGAGTAATCATTTGATATTTGTTGGACTTGGCCCTTTTGGCAGGTTCACCCCTAAACTTTTTGCTTTTAAATGTGGCCTGGTGTTAGTTGTTTTTGGCTTCTGCGCACTTTAACACTGTGTCCCAGTGTAAAGTGCGTGCGCACTCTGAGTGCATGTTGTGAGATTGGCCTGCCCTCCCATAGGAATGCATGGGGTATATGTGTGTCCACGGTATTCCTGATGTGAGAGGACTGCAGGGGCGAGTGTGCTATGTGCGAACTCATGAGATTAAATGCTGTGTGTGATGGTGTGCGCAGATTTAATGTGTCTTGTGTAGAAGTGTCACTTCTAGAAGTTGGCATTTCTGTTCAGCGAATGTGAATTGACTGTCTAGCTTGTGATTGGCTGGAGCTGGCTGGTGTGCCTGGCTCCAGGAGTCAGGATGGGTCTGCCCGGTGGTGAACTGGGAGATCTGCATGTTGATGGCAGGGGGGAGTGCACCTGGGACTTGAATAGGGCTGGACCTTCCGTCCACAATGCTGGCTCCGCCCCTTGTAGTGCGACTGATGTCCCTAGCCTGTCCTTTGAATAGGGAGAGGGGCTGAGCAAAACAAAGTGCTCCAGGGCAGTGCTTTCCTTTCACAATGCTGGCCCCACCTCCAATGGAGTGTCTGATGTCTCTGCCCTGCACCTGTGTCATAAAGGAAAATATGTGTATAAAAAGGGGCTGTGACCCCATGTAAAGGTGTTCTCACTGATCCTATCTTGAGAGGGGCCTGCTGCTGCTGCTGGGTGCCAGGAGGTACCGCCACTGGGGACTGCCTTCCTGCTGGAGGGCCCTGTGAGCTGTCCCCTAGGCCCAGCCTTGCCCCCCTGCCTGATGAAAGACTTTCCTGGGACTGTTGTTCTCCTGCGCCTGGGAGCGCGTTATTTTTCCTCTTAAAAGAGCGCTTTGGCTTCCCTTAATGAAGAAGCGCTGTATTGCCCTGGGGAGCGCTGTGGGGACTGCTGAGGGCCTGCAGCGCGAGGCTGCACCACGTAGGATCCCTGCATTCTGCCCGATCTCAGCGCGGGTGCCCTCCGCAGATTTGCCATTTCTTAATATCCCTAGCGGGAGCCCACCCCGTCAGGGATATGGTGTTGCTCGTTATATCCCTAGCGGGTACCCACCCCGCCAGGGACTTTATATTTAACCAGGTGTCTACCCCGTATTGCAGCCGACAAAGAAATCAACACTGCGGGCCGCCGCTCTGCCCACGCGACCCGGAAGTACAAAGTCAGCAAACAGGAAGGGGAATAGAGCCTACCCCGCGCTCCTGTACAGAGAAGAGAGCATGGGAGCCATCGGGGATCCCAACTAGGGGAGAGCCACGACTGCTGAAAGTCCGGCCTGCTACCGTGAGGAGGAAGAGCGGGACACAGAGGAACAGCTGTCCGCCTCCCGTGGGGGCTCCCAGGTGAGTGAGGGGAGCCCCGCCCATTCAAGACCATCCGGAGCCTCGAGGGCTCCAACGGGAAGCGACCCGGAGCCCCGGGTGCAACCCAACAGCCGCCACCACCGCGAGACCACAGGAGAGCCCTAGGAGGAGCGGAAGGCTCCCCGAGAAGGGACCGGTGAGTGGGGAGGTGTGGTGCAATGTGGGGGGGCGAGTTCGGAGCACATTATATGTGCTCGCAGCTGCCCCACTTGTCAGAGGGCAGCTGCTGCAGCTTGGGGCATTTCTGTGCGCCCTCCATTGAGTAGTGCCAGTGAGCGCACAGTGTCTGAGTGACCGCGGAGTAGGAGCGGGCCGCTTCAACGTTGGGGACAAGTGTTTTCAGGAGTCCCCCAAGTGGGGCTCCCACAGTGGTGCCCGGGTTGAGTATTTTAGAGGGCCCATTCACTCTTAAATCCCAGCGTGGGACATGGGGCCATTTGATATCTAGGGGTCCCCGAGTGAGGCTACAGTGTCACCGTGGTGCCTGGGCTCATCCCTCAGCTGCCCAACAAACGTGCAGGCCGCTGCCACATTTGGGGGCACAATTTGTTCTACTAGAGTCCCAGAGAGGGGCTCAGGAGGCACCCTGGTGTCCATGTTCCCTGCCACAGCTGCCCAGAACTTAGTGAGCAGCTGCCACGTTTAGGCCTGGTCTTTTGCGTTGTTGCTTTTTGCTGCCTGCTCAGACTGCCCTGACTATTTGGACATAGGGCGTTGGCCTTGGGAGAGGCCAGTTGGCCCTGGGGACAGTTTTCATGTGTTGTTCACTTGCTTGGGGTACACTTTTGATGCCTAATGTGATTTATGCCTAATATGCAATGCCTTTATGCCTGTGATACCTCTAACTGTGTTTTGATGATCAGGAGGTTGTTTTGCCTAGTATAGTTTATGCTAGTGAGTTTATATTTTCCTGCGTGATCTATGCCTAAGGTGATTAGGATTGCGTAGTGTGTACCTACCTTTTACCAGTGGTTACTGGTTGTGTTCTACAACTGTTATTTTGTGCTACAGTTATTCTAAGTGCTATTTCTACCAAGTGCTATTTCTACTAAGTGCTATTTCTACTAAGTGCTATTTCTGATGGTGGGCCATGTTGCCCTGTCCTCTGTATATAATCCCCTGTAAATACTGCCCAGTGCCAGTTTGCACAGTGTAATTGTGTGATTATGATCTAATGTGTTTATGGTAATACAAAGGCTATTTTTATATATAATCTTGTGTGGAGTTCCTTTTTGTGGTGTGCCTAGTGTGTTGCTGCTGTGTATGTGTATTGCGCAAACGCTTTACACATTGCCTCCGGGATAAGCCTGACTGCTGGTGCAAAGCTACCAAGGGGGTGAGCAGGGGTTATCTTGGCGTGTAACTCCCTTGCCCTGAATAGAGTGGTGTTTTCTGCCTGGCTTTGGTGCAAGCCTTAGCCAACCAGAAATCCCAATTCTAACAATATTGTACACAAGACTATAAAAATATGAGATTCGCCGTAGATAACAAATGGCTGGCTGTCCATAGTGGCATTTGTGTGCCAATTTCTCCTGCTACAAATGCCAACTAAACTTGCTACAACTCTATGTGCACGCACAGTTCAACTTCGAAACATGCTCATTCACGCAGAACTTACTTTGAATTAGGCGACGAGAATGACAAGACGTGCTACATAAATTTACATAAATAAAATAATGTGTTCTTGGTAACTATTACTGGCGAGAAATGTAAATGTTGTTTCTCTTCCATGATTACCAGCGCAGCTTCTAGGAAGAAACTTATTTATGCGATGATATCACTGTGGAACCAGGAAATCGAGGAACGAATCCCAGCTTCTTTATTTTTTATTTTATTTTAGGAGTTTTATATAGCGCTAGCTGGAACCGAGGGTATCAGAGCACTTAACAACATGTACAGTCAGATGCAGTTATGCAGTACAGATATTATGATAGTCCATGGAGGATCGAGACGCATATAGTTCAGATAGGAGCGCGGGCAAGCGTGGAGTGAGTAGGGTGACGATCCTTCTGAACGAGCGTCTAAACCGATCTCTTGTAAACGTGTGACCATAGGCAAACCACTAAGTCTCTGCCCTTGTCTGTGAAATGGGGTACTCAGAAACCGAGCAAATGCTGGAGTGAAATGAATGCTGGAGACTTCCCACTAATCTCTACTACTTTCCTCTGAGGTACTGTCAGATGCCAACATTGCAGGAGTGCACGGAAACTCTCACACCAGGGACTCACTGGTAAACTAGTCTTGCAGAGTGTGTTTTATAACTCGCCAGTCGAAGGGAGATTCTTCTTTAGGTCCATTAATACTAACACTCCACACGTTCTATTTCCACATCTTCCTTTCAAAAGGACTCAAATGCGTTAAGTTGACGTGAACATACAGATCTTCCCCTTTGCCGTCCTTAGAGGCAACGTATTGGCTATAATAGTGCACATGCAGCACACAGGTCAACTGGCAATTGACAACTGCTGATATTTCCACTGCGACGATCACAAAAGGCTTAAAACGTGAAAGGAACACCCTCACGAGACGCACAGGTACTCGCCTTTGACGGAGACTGCAGCCAGGACAAAGTGCGGCAGCAGCTGGCAAACAACGTCCATGGTGATTTGTAGAGAAAACGGGGATGATTATTCTGAGTGGTTATGGCACTTTACCAACTATCGGCAAAATCAGTATTTGACTCACTATCTTGGCTGTTGGGTGCCTAGGTATGGGTCATCATCCTTGCCCACATATGATCAATAGATCCAAAATTTATTATTAGTCCTATCACACCAACTTAAATTATTTGTAGGAACACAATGTCACAATTAAATTCACAAAGTCAAATCAGATTGAAATTAGATATGTGGTTCATTTAATCCTTAAGGCTTTCTCCAAGTCCAGCCAACACGTGTTTCGTCGAATGGGCAGGTACCCACGACTTCATCAGGGCTGGGAAAGAAAATACAATACAAACAGATATTGTAGTTTCGCGATACATCGGGTCATGGTCACATTTTACATATGATTGATTCATGATAATCAGTTTTGATGATATGCAAGTGGGAATATTCTTTACATATTATTTACACATTGTCGAGATAGATAGATGTGTTTCCCTCTTATTGCCGAGTGAATATTCATGAGAGGAAAGGAGGGGAGATAGAGCTCACAAAGAAAGGATGAAAATAACCTACTTAAGAGGTCAATGGGTGCCCCACAATTTCGTGAAGTCACAACATACACCGGTAGCACCAGATCTCCCGACATCATACCAGCACTATGCCTCACCAATTATATTTCAACCATAACACCATATTCGAGTTGTCCTTTTCAATACCAGTGCAATATATCCGTCACCGGGTAAGTGGGTTTATTGTGAATAGTGAAATTACAGAGTTTATCAAGACTGAGCATCGCTACTCAGGCTTACCTGATGTTCGATATTAGTAGGTTATATGCCTGTGAATTATCATAAGATACGTACATCTTGTAAATTCCATATAAAGGGTAATATCATCCATGTGAATAAGTAAATCAAATTAGTAAACTGGTCCAGAAACGTACCTTCTGGCTGGTTATAATTCTGACCCAGCCTCACGTGGCTGGGTTAATATTTTCTTTGTGCACCTGGGTTTGTGTCTGTTAATCACGCTGTAGGAAAATATGTATATATTGCATATTACCCAGGTGAAATAAAGTTGTATTGATACAACTTGTACATTGTTATATAGTTAAAGTTATCAGGTTTTTAACGGGTCTATTATATTGACTATTATTATTAGAGCCTCGAGTTTACCTTTATATTGATGGTTTAGAGTATATAGCCCCAGGAGCGATCAGGATTAATTAAATTAGGATCCAAATGTTTACTAGGATCATTAGTTGTAAACGTCACGTTGGTAGGTAAATATTAATCCTCACCCCAGCTGCCGATCGTATAGGAAGAGAAAAGGACAAAAAATACGGAAATTCGTTAATATTCCGTATTTGTGGTCTGAGGGTAAAGTATATTGCGTGTCTTAGTTTGTATCGTTCTAATATCTTACCTTCGTATTTTGAAGTCACAGGGGAAATGTTGCTACGTGTAGAGCCGGTCTCTCCGTGTTGTGGAAGAGCCGCGTCTTATAACCTGAAAGTATATATCAATTAGATTGGCCTTCCTGCTTGACGCGGCTAGAATGTCTGCGTCTGAAAACGTTGCGTCGTACTGATCCGCCATTTTGGGTCAGTGTCTAATGTCTTATCATGCCGTGATATTAAGAGTATTTATTGGCGGATGCCCGTAATATTATTATTTATCGAAATAAGGGTAAGACGCAAATTATGCGTATATATGTAGGTTTGAAGAGAGATACTTTCACATAGTGTGGGATCATATTATCCATAAGGTGTACCCGTATAGACTGGTAGAACTTTCGTCCCCGGTGATGCCTGACACCAAAATATGGGGCAGGATGAGTACATGTAGTTTAAAAGAGAATGACATTCTAGTAGGCCAAAATATAGGTTCTGTCTAGTCATTACATTGTGTATCAATGTGTTATTCATACATAATCGGCAAGGCATACATCTTCATATACAGTATTCACCAAGTAATCCTGAGTTTTAAAATTTTAGGGTCATTGGGGCATATTACCAAGCAATAGCGATAATTATCGCTATTGCTTGGTTAGAGACAAAAAATTACAGCTGAGCTGCGGCGATTTTTATCGCAAATAAACCTTGGTATTACCAAGGTTTATCGCAAATGCGATAAAAATCGGCCGCAATGAATGAATATCGCTGAAAAGTCAGCGATATTCATGCATTACCGAGCTAATGCTCTTAGCCATGTTATCCACCTCCCATTGGATAACATGGCTAAGAACTGCTCAGGGTAGGTGTTAGCTATTGAAGATATTCGCGCTTAGCGCGAATATCTCCAAAAGTTGGTAATAGGAGATAGCGATGTTAGAGATTGTTTCCAGTCGCTAACATCTTGGCACGCCCACTTTGCATGTCATTAGTGATAAATATCACTGGCATGCAAAGTGGGGCCCAAGATGGTCGCTATCTCCTACTAGCTGTCGCTAACTGGTGTTAGTGACAGCTAGGTAATAGGGAGATAATTTTATCTCCGCTTTCTTGGCTTTTAAAGCCAAAAAAGCGGAGATAAACCCCCTTTGATAATATGCCCCATTATTTTTTCATATTGTATATCATAGTGGAGCTAGAGGGTACATTCACATTCACTACGATTATAATGTCATTTACATCTTACATCAATTTTATATACAGATGTTCCTATTTCTGTATCATACAGATAAGTATTTGTTAATTCTATAGCGATATGGGACAGTATGTTAGTCTCCCAGATAGTAGTGTAATTCTTGGTCTGAGTTCATCCCATACTCTACCGCCCGCATTGTCAATATCCATGATGCTTCCCTACGTCGTAAAGACAGTTCCCTATTGCCACCTCTAGGGTCTTTTTTGACCTGATCAATGGCACAGAAACCAATTACTTTATTCCTGCCTTGACTGGGACATTCATTCACATGTATGGCAGTATTATATCCTACATCATGATGTTTAATCGCTCTTACATGTTCAAAGATCCTATCTTTAAGAGCTCTTTTGGTGCTGCCAATATAAAAGCTACCACATTTGCAGGTAATCATGTATATGACAAAACAGCTATTACAATTCAGTATTTGTTTGATCTTGAATTCTCTCCCCATGTAATTACAAAAGGTCTTTGTTTTGTTCATGGCCATAGGACATAGTTTACATATCCCACATTTGTAAAACCCAACACATTTCTGAGTTAGCCAGTCTGGAACTGTCTTGGGAGATGATGGGTAGGTGGGACTCACCCAGGATTTAATGTTTCTTCCCCTCCTGTAGGTGATAAGGGTCTGTTTCGTTATATATTCTGTATTTTATTGTCCTCAATAAATAGTGTAAGATCTAGAAATTCAATCTGGGTTCTACTTATTGAGTATGTGAGACGTATTCCCATCATATTGGAGTTCAGGTATTCACAAAATTGTTTTAGACTGTTCATATCTCCGGCCCAAATTAGTAGACAGTCGTCAATGTAACGACCCCAATATATGATGGATTTGCTCCATTGTATACCACCAGGGCCCCAGATCCACTCCTCCTCGAACCTGCCCATGTGTTCTGTAGTATGAGATCCATCATGCTGATGAAGATGATGGATCTCATACTACAGAACAATGTTTTTCTATTTGAGACCACTTGGTATAGACAGAAACAAGGTGTTGATGTGGGATCCAGGTTCTCTCCCTCATATGCAAACCTGTTCATGGGCAGGTTCGAGGCTGGGTCGGAATTATAACCAGCCAGAAGGTACGTTTCTGGACCGGTTTACTAATTTGATTTACTTATTCACATGGATGATATTACCCTTTATATGGAATTTACAAGATGTACATATCTTATGATAATACACATTCATATAACCTAGAGTAGCGACGCTCAGTCTTGATAAACTCTGTAATTTCACTATTCACAATAAACCCACTTACCCGGTGAGGGATATATTTCACTGGTATTGAAAAGGACAACTCGAATATGGTGTTATAGTTGAAATATAATTGGTGAGGCATAGTGCTGGTATGATGTCGGGAGATCTGGTGCTACCGGTGTATGTTGTGACTTCACGAAATTGTGGGGCACCCATTGATCTCTTAAGGAGGTTGTTTTCATCCTTTCTTTGGGAGCTCTATCTCCCCTCCTTTCCTCTCATGAATATTCACTCGGCAATAAGAGGGAAACACATCTATCTATCTCGACAATGTGTAAATAATATGTAAAGAATATTCCCACTTGCATGTCATCAAAACTGATTATCATGAATAAATCATATGTAAAATGTGACCATGACCCGATGTATCACGAAACTACAATATCTGTTTGTATTGTATTCTTTCCCAGCCCTGATGAAGTCGTGGGTACCTGCCCATTCGACGAAACACGTGTTGGCTGGACTTGGAGAAAGCCTTAAGGATTAAATGAACCACATATCTAATTTCAATCTGATTTGACTTTGTGAATTTAATTGTGACATTGTGTTCCTGCAAATACTTTAAGTTGGTGTGATAGGACTAAGAATACAACGTCCATGGTGATCCGAGGGGCTGTGAAGCCCTGGCCTCCCTCAGCAGGAGCCGGTGCAGGCAGGCTCCGTCTCCGGGACAGCCCAGGCACGCGAGGGGAGGGGGAGCCCACAGCGCGTGCCACTAAATCAGCCTTAGCATCAGGTACCAGTGCGCAGCTGACGGAGCCCAGCGTAGGGGACGTTCAAGGTGATCACTGACGTCTACTCCTCACAGATGCACCCAGGACACCCTGCCCCCTCACCACCCCCAGTAATTGTCCTGCAAGGGGGGCTTATCAACGAGGAACCGCGAGCAGCGAGGAATCAGACGACGGGCGCAAGAACCACTGATCTGGAGGTGCGCGCTGGGCCTCGAAGTGAGATTCCCATGCGAGAGTGAACCAGGGGCACCATGTGTTTGTAAGTTAATTACAAACATATGGTGTCAAGCTCGCTCCCGCAAGTTAATCGCCAGACGTGCACGCTTTGCCATTGAAGGCAATGGAACGCTTGCACGTGTTTGGCTGAAAAGCCGAAGCGATAGCAATAGGTCATTTTGTCTATGCAGCGCATGCGCACTGCGTAGGTGAGACCTAAATATGAAACGGAAACGTTTAATTTTTCTTTTTTAAATGCATCCCGTTTTCTTTGAGGAAAATGGGATGCATTTTTAAAAAAAGTGCTTTATTTAAAAAGCAGTCACAAGCATGGCGGTCTGCTGACCCCAGCAGGCCACCATCCCTGGGAGTGCTAGCCATTCCTAATGGGGTCGCAAATTCCACCTGCCTCATGAATATTAATGAGGCAGGCAATTTGCAACCCCATTAGGAATCACTAAAAGTGTCTGAGACACTGTTGTAACTTACATTTTGCGATTGCAAATTGCGAGTCGCAAAGTGACGCAATTTGGGGCAAGCACATTGTAAAGGTTGTACATCTGGCCCCAAGATTCTAGAACAACTATTAGTTTTTTCAAGGCTAGTTGGGTACAAAAAAATTATTTTTATATCATTTGCCAAGTGCCCAATTTAAAGGGCCCAATTCACAGAACTAACTTAAGACAAAATCCTAAACTTACTACCATTTTGGTATTCACAGAAGTCACTTACTCATTTCGGTATTCACAGAAGATAGGAGTCCTAACTTTAGGAATCCTAAATGCCTTCTGTGAATACTAAATTCTTAAAGTTAGGAATTTTCTTAGTTTAGGAGTAGTAAAGTTAGGACTCCTACATTTGGGACTCCTAAATGCCTTCTGTGAATACCGAAAGCCTTAAAGCTAGGATTTTCTCAGTTTTAGGAGTAGTAAAGTTAGGATTCTAAGTTTAGGACTCCTAAACTGAGAAAAATCCTAACTTTAAGACTTTCGGTATTCACAGAAGGCATTTAGGAGTCCTAAAGTTAGGACTCCTAACTTCTGTGAATACCGAAATGAGTAAGTGCCTTCTGTGAATACCAACATGAGTAAGTGCCTTCAGTGAATACCAAAATGGTAGAAAGTTTAGGATTTTGTCTTAAGTTAGTTCTGTGAATCGGGCCCCATGTGTTTTAAAATGAAACTCTTCAGTCACTCAAGTGATGGTGTACTGAACTTAGTCAATGCACCTGTGAGTAGGAAAGACAAACCTTTTAGACCTAGGCCATAGCGATAGGATATGCAACATGGTACCCAAGGTGGGGATATAATAACCTTGGCCCGCTACCTCAAGCCATGCTGCACTAAATTCATTCAGGCACCTGTGGGCGGAAAAGCCAAATCTTTTAGACATAGGCCAGAGTCCTAGAACACTCAACATGGCACCCAGCATTGGAATTCTGATTTATTTGGACCTTTGGCTAATCCTTGAATATGAACACCCAAGAGAACCATCATTATAAGTACACAGAGACTTCCATAGTAATCACCTTCTGCAGGAAATAAGGAAGCACCTATTTACCGTGAGTAAGTCAAGCTTGACTTTTAAAAGTTTATTCCCTATCAGTTGTATTATATGTGTTTGAAAGTCATGTTTTATTGAGTATGTAAGTTAAAATTGGGCCTCCTCCAATTACAAAAAAAGTAAATTACAGAGAGGTAGTTACACAACATCTCGAGAATAGAGGTGTCCACAATGCCTAGGGTGAGGTTAAATTTGTAATAGCTGTACAGACAGAGTAGGCCTTTGAAGCATTTTGGTCATGGATGGAGTTTGAGGCTTTAGATGCTGCCTCAGTACAGTTTCGGGTTTATAAACCAGCAACACTAACTGGGCATTATAGGGAGTTACTAGCTGGATGTACATCCTTTCCATGTCCTGAAATCCTACCACTCGCTGATGTTGTATAAATCTTAAATTACACAGTCCTCTTATACAGGAAACTCATACAATATATGTTGCGAACCATGAATATTAGACTAGCTCTAGCAGGACCATTAGTGATGTACATATTGCCATACAAGTAATCAGTCCACTGACAATAAACACCATCATGAGAAAGGTGCCCTGTCTAGTTGATTTGTACCTAAGACCTGGAAGCATGCAGAAGTTAAACCGCTACTAAAAAGCTGACTCTCGACCCTTCCAATTGGAAAATTACAGGCCTATCTCACTCCTCCCTTTTTTAGACAAGATTGTGGAGAAGCATGTTGACATTCAGCTAGCTAAGTTTCTGAGCACAGTCAAATGCTTCATCATTCTCAGGTGGGTTTCCTTCTTGGGGTGACAATGTAGGCCTGGAAATGGCTTGCTTTTTTACTTCAGGATCAGAGTTTTTTTCAAGATTGGAGGGATAAGCTTTTCTATTCCAATCCTTTCTCCCTCAAATGTGGAGCTCCATAGGGCTTGTTTTTGAGTCCTGCACTGTTCAATATCTATGTCTGCCCTCATGCTGACACAGTTCAGTACTTTGGACTCTCCCTGGTGAGAACTGATCATCTCCCTGGCCCCTGAGCATCATTCTAAAGCGGAATGCCTTAGGCCATGACTTTTGGCAGTGACCAAGTAGATGCCCAACTGCTGCCTAAAACCTAATAGTGGGTAAACAGAGGTTATGGTTATAAGCAATAACCCTAACTGCGCGATTCCTGAGTGTTGGCCGGATAGTTTCAGACTTCACCCGCAGCCTAAAACTACCATAAAAAATCCAGGGATATGGTTTCACGACAAGTTGTCGTTTTAGGTCCAGATCAGGATATCAGCGACAGGATGTTTTGGTATTTTCAGAGGCATTAGAAGGTCAATAGGAATTCTGCCAAATACCACCCAAAGAAACGTGGTACAGGCCTTAGTAACATCTCACCTTAATTAGGGAATATGTACTTTACTTGGGTATTTCTCGGTCTTTGATAAGAAGAATTCGTATAGTCTAAAACACTGCTTCCCATCTGCAGTTGAGGCTCCCGAAACATCACTGTATCTCCAACTCACACTCAAACCTTCATTAGCTCCAATTAAAAAAAGGGTTCCATTTAAAGCACTGTGTCTTGCATATCAAGGTATCAACAACAGGAGACCAATCTTGCTACTTCAACCGAATACTCCATCAAGATTAACCCTGGGCGTAGTTCGCGAAGTAGCGCTACGAAGTGTACTTCGCACTACGCGAGCTCTATGTAGGGCTACACGAACTGCGTAGTGCGCTGTTCGCGATGATTGCACAGTGCCGGATGCTTGTCCGCACTGTGCAATAATTGAAAACAACATCTTGCACAGTGCGAGCTGTCGTTTTCTGCCGCTTGAGTAGATTTTCACTCAAGCAGCAGCTTTCTCAACACGGACTTGTAGTTCTTCATCGCGAGCGGTCGCGAGCATGCGCGACCACTCGCAATTAGAAACCTGACCTCCCTGCATTGAGAATCTCACAGGGAGGTATATTTTCCGTGCTCGCGATCACCAACTTGATTTTACTGATCACGATCGAGGAAAAAGTCTCTGCAGGATGTCATTTTGCTTGCTCGCGGTCGCCAACTTGACGTTGAGGACCGCGAGCAAGCAAAAAATGACCGCTACGCTATGCATGTTCGTACTGTGCTACATGCAATACACGTAAAGCAAAGTAGCGCAAACTTTGAAAACTACGTGTGCATAGGGTAGTTGTCCGCCCAGGCTAAATCAAGATCCCAAAGATCATCAAGTGCTCTTTTAGCAGTGATCCCAAATTTGGGAAAACCAGAAGTGGGACAGATCCTCCTTTTATTCGGAAGCTAAACTGTGGAACCGTCTTCCTTCCAAACTATGCAACTCCCCTGATGAGCTCAGTTTTCAAAAGTCTCTTAAGACCTGTAATGTTGAGCATGCATGTTCAGATCTTGTCTGCCTTCCTTTCTTCCTAGTACTGGGAAGCCCTGTTGGGTAAGCCCATGCTTTATAAATGTGAATAGAATAGAATAGAATAGAATAGAATAGAATAGAATACCCACAAAGCATGATGAAATCACCTTCTGGAATGCTTGCAAGACCAATTGTTTGGAAGCAGTTTCCTCTCACACTACACCTCAAGACAAACATAGAACACTATGTGTCTTCCTCTTGGAACGGTGCCAACTGAAGAATAGTGCAACACCTGAGGAAGTATATCTGCATGCATTTACAATTACACCCATGGCACACCTTCACTAACAGTTTTCCTTGAAGTATTAAATCAAGTACAAAATGAGCATGAGGCTGCACCAACTCTGGACTTAGGCATGAAATTAATAGGATTTTTTTTCTACAGCTTTCTCAATCATGCCAAGAAACATTAAGGGAGAATAATCAGCTCAAGCTGTACACAAGAGACTTGCAGAAGTTCTAGTTCAGGATTGTGAATGGGAATTACCGAGAATAATATTTCAAGTTTAAACCTCTCTGGGCCATGACAGGTGGGTACACAAGTTGTTAAAACACACTTAAAGCCTAAAGGTGATATTGAGAGTTCCATTAGGGAAACCCCTGCAACTGAAGTATAAAGCAACAGAGGAGGAGAGAAAAAGACAAACTGGATTTCCAGTAACTCAGGAGTCCAGCCGAGGTGGTTATAATTTGAGTGACTGCAATAAAAATAAATAACCAGTCACTCTTCCCATTCTTTTCAGGACCCTGACAGTAAAGGAACAAAGAGTCGGGTTGGACTTTTTACCAAAGGAGAGAAGAATATAGCAAGCAGAAATGTGAATCAGGATGAGAAACTGAGGTTAGTGTAAAGAGATAAGAGAAAGGTTCGGACCCTAAAACTCAATTTACAAAGAGGAAAGTGTCAGAACTTTCTAAGATGCAATACAAAAAGAGGATGAATGGATTGCTGAACATGGTAAACATCCTTTACGATGTGGTGTTTACACCGCGCGGCCATTACAATGCAAGTTACTACAACTTGCGCTGGAGGGCGCTCTTGGTAAAGGAATAGTTTGATTTTCTATTCCAACACCTTCCCTACTGTTACGTGGGCTGTTGTTCGAATAGAAAATTAAACCAATCCACAATCCAGGGCCCTCCAACGCAAGTAGTTGTAACAACTTGCGTTGTAATGGCTGCGTCGTAAAGTACCGCGATCATTTTGATCGCGTTGTACTGATGTACATCCACTGAACATTGTCAAACATTCACCCCAAGTCACAGATCTGGGTTTAATCCATCGTTATTTTGCTCGCCGTGACATTCCAGTTTAGTCCCAGCAATATGTAAATCAGCCATGACCCTGCTCTCCATAGGAACGGCCCAGCCTGAACTGCCAGAAAAAAAAGAATCCTAGGAATCGGTTTCGGGGTATCACCTCTCATCAGTCAAGGAAGCTAACTTTCTAAGAAACATGCCATAACAGCTGTGGTTACCTCTCCAGAATGGGACTTGAGCGAGAGTGCTTCTAGACAGCGCAGTACAAGTAATAAAAGGGTGTCAGTCTCTCCAGAGGTTTCTGGTGGTGAGTCTAACCAATGATTTCATATAGATAGGGATATGCCATGCACAATTAAAGCAGTCTTCTGGAAGAATTTATCTGAAACTGAGGATATAATTTTAGCATAGATGACTGGCCCCCGGTCATCAGTAGGAAAACACCCCAAGGAGAGGAGGTAATACGAGTAGTCCTTTCCTCTATAGTACCTGAGAATATCAGGGAAATTTATAAAAAACAGTGGGCTGTCAAACAAGCTCCAGCTCTGTTTAGAAACACTCTGGGTCTGATTCAAAAAAGTAAACTTACATGTTGATTAAGTATATTCTTTTTATTTATTTACAAAATTGCATTTTACTAGTAAGTTAACGAGATTTCGCAGTCGGGTGGAGAACTCTGCATGTAAAAAGATGGACCAGTGCGATTTTTTTATGTGCAGAATTCTCCGCCCCGACTGCAGAGTCTCCGCACACATAAACTTACTATTAATGTACATTTTTGTGAATATTGAGTCAGGCTCTCTAAATCACGTCATTCTCTCGGTAGTGAGCCTGAAGCATGTTAGAAATTAGGTCTCTAGTTGACAGGTATGGGACTCACAATCTTATTCTGAGTAAATGTAGTACACACTTTACCTGTTCTCACCGTCAGGTAGCTTGGCTCAGAGCAGGCAGGCTAAACTAAAGAGGCAATGTGTAAAGTATTTGTGTACACACACACACAGGTAAGGTTGGATTACGGCACATGAAGCACAGTTTTTGCAAACCAATAGTCCAACTATGCCTTATTTTTATACTTTGCCGAAAGTGCATAAGTCCCAAAGGCCCCCACTAGGGAGGCCGATAATTTCAGGTCAGGGATCTCTTTTAGAGCCCCTTTCGGCCTTTGTGGATTTCTTTTTAAGACCACTGGTGCAAAACATTCCTACCTACCTGAAGGACACTAAGGACATCTTACGCGTGATTCCTGATATTGAATTCAATACAGAAACTGATCTCCTGGTCTTGCTAGATGTAGAATCTCTCTACACTTCCATACCCCAAGATGAGACTTTAGAGACAATCAGGCGCATTCTGGAAGAGGCTAACCTGGATTCTATAACACCAGTTCCCTTTATCATGGCCCTCGCAAGGATCGCCATGAAATAAAAAAAAATTAAATATGAAAAGACCACATATTTACAGGTGTCGGGAACCAGCATGGGGAGCATTTTTGCTCCCAGCTTGGCGAACCTGTACGTTCATGCATTCGAGGAGGGATGTGTTCTGACCCCAAACAATCCCTTCAGGCAACACATCCACTGGTGGAAACGATATATAGATGACATACTCGTCATTTGGCGAGGAGATGAGCAGTCCATCATATCGTTCCACCAGTGGCTGAACACTCAAAACCAATTTTTGAGATTCACACTGGAAAAGAGTAAAATAAGGATTTCCTTTCTGGATCTATCGATCTTTGTGACATCTACCGGTCTAGAAACTGAACTCTATAAGAAGCCTTTAGCCAGACACTCGCTGCTCCTATACGAGAGCCAACATCCTAAATCCCTTAGGGATAACTTGCCCTATGGGCAATTTCTGCGAGTTCGGCGGAACTGTTCAACATCTAGCACTTTTCACAAGCATGCTGAAGGTCTGTCAAGACAACTTCAAGCGTGACACTATCCAAAGAAACTGATCACACAATCATGGAAAAGAGCGGCTAACAGTCATCGTGATGCACTGTTAGATATCCCTGTTGAGAAACCACCACTGGACCGTTTAACTCTAGTGACGACTTACAACACCAAGTCAAACCAATTCCAACGCATTATGCGAAACAATTGGAAAATTCTCAATTTCAGCAATGAGAAAATAGAATTTCCTCTATTTGCCTTTAAACGGTCCACCAATCTAAAGGACCGGTTGATACATTCCCGTCCCAGAGACCCTCCAGGAAGAACGGTAGGCACACTTTGGAATTCTGCAGCAGTTACAGGACATCACCCTTGCGGCAACTGCTCAATGTGCCCTCAAACTCTGAAAGTTACTCAAATAGAGATAGGCACAGATCGACCTTGGATCCTTAATAACTTCACAAACTGCAATAGCTCCCATCTAATTTACCTACTCACATGCCCCTGCCAAGAACGTTATGTGGGCATGACCACGAGGAAGGTACGGACGAGAATGCCGGAGCACAAAAGTGCATTTCGTTGCAAAAAAAGCATCTCAAGACTGACCAAACATTGGATAGAGCTAAATCACAGTGAAACTGACTTCTCTTGGACAGTCCTTGAAAAGCCATTCATACCGTCACACATTGGAGACACAATCAGATACTTGTTCCTAAAAGAACAGAAATGGATATTTCGATTATCCACGGATTCCCGGGGTTTGAATGATGAAATTCCGTGGACTACATTATGATTCTAGATAGCATACTACACCTGCTGCACACTTGGAGGTATGAATATAACATCAGGCCATCATGGTTCTTTAAATGAGACATATAGATCCATGATAGTATATAGAAATCACTATTATCTCTTTTTCTATAAATTTTCAGATTATCTCCCACCACACTGTGCTTAGCATTCATATAAGTCGGAGAGGGGTTTTCCCCCCATTGTTCGCTTGACTTTTACAAAACTTCTGACCTAAATTCACTAGTGACAGTTCTTAATAAAAGAAGTTTAGGATTCAGATCTTTACTGTCATTTCGATCCCTGCTGACATTTAGATAGGTCTGAAAGTGGACTTTCCTTTTGGACACAATGTGTTCACTTTTTTCTACTTTACTATGTTGTAATTCTAGATTGATATACACCATCGGTTATCCGAAGTTAAAGATCCGCCATATCATCTATCATGAATTACAATCTAATACTAGTCTTGCATCTTTGGCTTTATCAATTCCAACATTACAAGGCATGTTGTTATTGATTGTTGAGTGCTTGAAATATATAAACATTGCGCCTTTGGATGTTATAAGACACCCCACCTTAGACTATAATTCCCTTCACCTTGGAGCATTGTGTCTTGCTCCTTTGGCTTCATTAACCCCTTCCAGGCTCATGACGAGCTGGGCTCGTCAAGAAGTAGCCTCCTACCAGGCTGATGACGAGCCCAGCTCGTCATGATCAATGGACTTTTGAAAATTCCAGCACAGGAGGAAAATATCACTAGCAGCGATGGTGTTAATTCCACCCCTTCGAGGCATGTTGGTATCAATCGTTTAGTGCTTGCAAATAATATATATATAAAGCACCTTGAGATATTGCAAGAAACGCCATCTCAAACTACAACTCCCTTCACCTCGTAGCATTGTGTCCAATAGCCACGCACGCCGCACATACGAACTACAAATGCGCCCTTCACTCGCGCGAGATCTCTTAGAACTACAATTCCCTCTTTCTGTAGTTCATTCTGAATCTCGCGTTAATACACGTCTCGGCCCCGTGTAAACCACAACAAACCCCGATAATGGCCGCAATTGATTACCGAAGTCTCTTTCTGATTATGTAAGTCCATTTGAATAATAAACTACGAAAGTGATCGGTTTTAGCGCGCGCTTAGTGGCATTGCTAAATAGAGGCGGGTTAAGATAGCGCCAGGCGATAGGTGCACATCGAGTAAGACGTACCTACAAAGGCAGCCACACCCCTCCAACTCATTGCATCCCCCAACCTCAGATTTTACTCGGGGCAACGACGGAGAGGTGAGTGTAGCCTGTGATCATGAGTCATGTTACTTTGAGAGCCCAAATACGTATCACTATTGATGATTATTTATCCATTTGATATAGTTTAGGGACCTGTGGGTGAGCTTAACTAATATTCGGCTGTCAGACAATATAGCTCAGGATAAGACACTGTTAGGATTTCCAAATAAGTAATAAACCCTAGTATTTTAGATGCATCTTGATTTGGACTTCCTTCTCCTGTCCCCAGAGTGTGGCCTCCCTTACTCTGAGTTTGGTCCAGGTGAGGTGAGGTAATTTCCCCTGTCAAGATGGGTGAGTAAGGAACTATTATGTTCCCTTCCACACTAATTTTTATTGTTAATATCCAACGCATTTATACCACCTTTCACTTTTGTAGGTGATGCACACACCAGCTGACAAGGAGGAATAAGAGACATATCCTTTAAAGTTGTCACTGTTATTTCTTTTTTTCATTAAGAGTGTGAATTTCACTAGCAGTAGCAATAGTCCTATAAGAACAGAGGCCCTGATGAAAGCCTAGGGAGTTTTCCCCTGTATGGCAGAAACATGTTGGCCCCTAAGCAGTTATTTGTTTACACTGCAGTTTTGCGCTGTTCAGGTTTTTAAACAGAAAGAAACTCACGGTTATTAAAGTTCCATTGCTGTGAGATTTCTATTCTTTTTAACTTTATTCTTTTCACACCCTCACTTTTTTGCACTGCTCTTTGTTCCATTTGGTGATCCCACGCATGGTCAAACGGGCGATTGTGGGTTTGGCCCTAGTCCTACCAGGCGGCCCTGGGAGTAGTCTCGCTGATCTGGAGACACACCAGCCCAGCCCTGTGGATGACCAGATGAGAAAAATCAGATCACCAACAAGATTTTGATGGTAATCCATCTCTGGATCTTGGGTCTCACTTACTTTTGCTGGTGGCCACATGCGTTGGATTGCCATAACTCTATTTAGTTCCATCCGGTTATTTAGTCAGACAATTTTGTTGACTTAACACAATGTATGGCTTCTGAAACATATTTGTTTCCTATCAGACACCCAGGTTTTTGTGTATTTATACACACACACACACACACACACACACACACAGTAAAACACACCACAAATATACTCCACTCCAGTTTAGAAAAATATCCAATATTTATCTGAGTAAAACAAGACAAAAACATCAATAAATTAGCATACACAAATCGTAATATAAATTCTCAAAGATTAAATGCAGTTCTAGGGCCAGATTTAGGAGCCAAAATACCGGTCGGTAACGGACGATTTCGGCCGTTACCGACCGGTATTTAGTAATTGGCATGTAGGGGGCATATTTTACCGATTCGAATCGGTAAATTTACCGAATCGGTAAAATACCGAATCGGTATTTTTACCGATTCTGTAACTTCCTGCTGTAGGTGGGACTCTTCTGAGTCCCAATGGGCCTACAGATTCGGTATTTTACATCCCAATCCAATTGGGTGGTAAAATACCGAATCCAGGTGTGCATGCACATGTGTGCATGCACACCTATGCCATGTGACAGACAGACATGCCCTCAGGGCATATCTGTGTGCCACATGGCACACATGCCAGTATTTGGGGTGCTAGAGGGTGTCAAAGTAACACCCCCTGCACCCTTGCTGGAATCGGTATTTACCGAATCGGTAAATACCGATTTGGTAATGCCCATTGATTCCTATGGGCTTCAATGCCCATAGGAATCAATGGGCATTACCGAATCCGTATTTACCGATTCGGTAAATAACGATTGTTACAGAATCGGTAATTCAATTACCAAATTCACCTACATCTCCCCCCTTCTATTTTACCGATTCATAAATACCGAATCGGTAAAATTCTGTATTTATGAATCGGTAAAATATACTTACCTACATCTGGCCCCTAGTACCTAGAAATTCAGTTGATCCATCTGGGGCTATAATGACGTGCTTGCTGAAGTCAAATCTCAAAGTTGAGGGCTGACCATGATGGAGCGCAGAACAGCTATGGAGTTGTACAGACCCGGGTTACAGTACCTCGGCAACAAGGAAAAAAAAAGATGTTGTAAGGCACAAGGGAGATGAGGCATTGCTGAGACCGGTGTAGCATCAGTTCCTTACTGTCGGTGCAGGTCGTTGGCATGTCGGTGCTTGGGATGGTGTGCTGCACAACAGAGGTGAGGGGTCATTGAAGCAACTGAGGAGTCAATTCCTGGGAGTGGTGCTGAGTTGTTGAGATGTTGACCCCGGCAAGTTGAATGGGACAGAGGAGGTGATGCAGCATTGGTGGCGAGGTGTTGGTTCCATTGGCCGTGCGGGGTTGAGGAAATACCAGGCCAAGAGGCATTGACTTGGCAGTGTTGATGTCATACCACTGGGCCATAGGTCCCGTGGGGGAGTTGGGCATTACGTTTTTTGGTAGTACGGTGCCCAAGACGCGTGTTGTTGCAAATCTTCAGAGGCGATGCGACGGCATCAGGGTCTGTGTTTCAAGTCGCTAAATTGAGCCAGGATCACAGCTCCGGTGCAGGCAGCAGCGCAGTGTCGAAGAGCGGCACCAGCTCTGAAGTCAGTCTTGAAGTCAATGTAATGGCTTTTTCTTGTTTATCACAACAAACCCATTACCGAGGTTCAAGGAACCGGATTTGGCACCACTTGGCATAGTAGGGCTCTCAACAGAAAAGCCCAGGTGCTACAGATGAAGCCTTTGCTGGCCCCGAGGCAAGTTCAACTCAAGCTCTTGGAGAACCTTAGAAAGCAGGATGCAGAGAGCAAAGTCCAATCCTCTCACACCCAAGACAGAAGCAGCAGGCCAACCCAGCAAAATAAGCGGCAAAGTGTCAGTCCCTCCTGGCAACACAACAGCTCTTCTTCTTGGCAGAATGTCCTCATTCTAGAAGTGTTCTGAGCATATGGTGTCAGAGGTCCAGTACAATTTTAGCCTTTGAAATTGTGAAACTTCAAAGAAAGGTCTTTGTAGTGCATAAGGCCCTGCCCGTCCTGGACCTGGCTCCATACACACTACAGAGGGGTAGGCAGCTCTTTGTGAGGGGACAGGCACAGCCCTATTCAGGTGAAAGTGTCAACTCCTCCCACCACACTAGCTCAGGAAGACCCATTCGCCTGGTAATGGGCCATCAGCATATGTAGGGCACACCCCAACTCCCTTTGTGTGTGACTGTCTGGAGTGAATTCACAAAGCCCAACTGTCAACCAACCCAGATGTGCATTCTAAGGACAGGCAGAGGCACAGAAAGGTTAAGTATGAAAATGAAAACTTTCTGAAAGTGACATTTTAAGACCTGCAATTTTCAAACTAACATCACTAAAAGATGTGTTTTAAAATTGTAACTCCAATTTTCTATCTATTCCCAATTGGAAGATACATTTTAAGGTGTCTCAAGGCAGTTCTAATGCCAGCCTGTGGGAGAGATAGGCCTTGCTGTAGTGAAAAATTAGTTTAGCATTTTTATCAATATCAGGACATGTAAAAATTGAAATCACATGGTCTACCTTATACATTGTCTCCTCCCCATGGGGCTACCTTGGACGTGCCGACCGGCGAGACTCCTTGTTCTCCAGATTTTTGGTGCACGTACCATATGGCAAGTATGCCGGAACAGACGTTGTGAATTGCGCAACCCACTGTGGTTGTATGCAGCACATACTGAACAGTCAATACTACTGGTTCAGTATCTTCCTTTTTAATTTACTCACATGAGTTTTTGTACTTTCACGACCCCGAAGAAGGAAGTGACACTACCAAGGTCAACCTTGCCGAAACATGTTGGTCTAGGGATCTACAAATTTGTTTCTAATGATGGCAACTGTGTCAGCAGCTCCTCATTGTTTTTAATACTGACACCGGGTAGCTGAATAAAGTTACAATATAGCTAACCCTGTAGCCAGTTTTAAACTTTCACATCACAGCACTGCACCCTCTCCATACACACGCTAAACTCACATAGGGGTTTAGTACACCCTGTCTGACCCATTAAAAACATCCCTGAGCTCCTCCCTCAAAGAGAGGGGGTTGTAGCCCACACAGAGACTAGGTCTTCCGTGTGAGGAGGCACCCCCAAGATGACACATGACACCTTTGATGTGTGAGGGGAACCATCCTGAAAAGGGAAATACCCCATCCTACATGGCAGATCACATGTAAATAGCTTAACTAGCTTCCTCCTTATCTGGACCCATGGCTTTTTTCTTGTGTGGTATTACTTTAGTGGGGAGTCAGCTCACACAGGTCCTTAAATCTCCTCAAGCCCTCATGAGGCACAGGGACAGACTGATTTGCATATAGCCATGTCTGAACTGGGGTGGCAGAGTGGCCTAAAGAACGTGATGGATTAAACCCAGATCTTTTGACTGGGAGTGAGTGTTTGATTGATTCAGATGCTCCGTCCATCACCACCGCCTTTTGTACCGCTTTTGGCCGCCATAAGTGTGGCAGGGTATGCTCAGACGTGAGTCCCTTGCTCACTTTGCCACTGGATTCAAGCAAGCCGGGCTGAAGACGGCTGGAATGCCAGAAACCGGTCCTCGGAAGCTTGTTTCCGGTCCAGGGAAGACTTGGCTTGGCAGTTCGGGCTGGACTGTTCCCATGAGGCACAGGGTCAGACTGATTTGCATATGGCCATGTCTGAACTGGGGTGGCAGAGTGGGCTAAAGAACGGTGATGGATTAAACCCAGATCTTTTGACTGGGTGTGAGTGTTTGATTGATTCAGATGCTCCGTCCATCATCACCCCCTTTTTGTACCGCTTTTAACCTACAAGACAGTTCATCTTAACCTATTCAATTATAAGGAGGCCTGGGAGGACTCAGAAGTAAGGACACCCTTCTGCTTGAAAGTCCAAACTTCAGAACAATGAATGCCTAGCATCACTCTTTCCCTGGAGCTACAAGTCTTCTGTGGAACTCTCTCCCAGCAGACATCAGAACCAAACTCACCTTGCTGTAATTCTGGTAGCACCTAAAGGCTGTTCTTCCATCTTGCTTTCTTCGATGGGTGTATCTACAGACACTCCGCTCTGCCAACTACTTCTGTCCTGCCTTTATGATATTCTATATCCCTGCTTCTCTTTATGACTGTTGATCTCTTTCACACTTTGAACACTTGATTCAGGCCCTTAGACAGCGACTAAATCCTTAATTTATCCTCGCTCATTCTTCAAGACCTATTCAATTTCTCCTGCATCCAGTCAAGGTCTGCTACTACTGCTATCTGATCTACTGAGAAAAGGACGATAGGAACTTGGAGTGAACTATTGACTTTTCTACTATTGGAAGTCGTTCATTGGTGATGCTCTTGCAAGGTAATTTGTGATGTTACTATTTATTTTAATGCAATTTCTCCTCCATTTAGTCAACGCCCTTACCTTGATGCCAATACCCTCTAATGGCTCAATTGTTCTCCGATCCTTACCTTTGCTGCGACTGCTAATCCTTGCTACTGTCTGGCCGGCTCGACCTACAAAGACTGTCTTTTTCCTTAACTGTGTCATTCTAGAGATAAGACTGCCTGCACTATATTATTTTTATTCTCGTAATAAATTTATATTAAACCGAACGTCTTTCTATCAATTGAGAAAACCAAAAATGTAAATGGAAGGAGCAAGAATTACCTCAACACTAATTCTGCTCAGTTCTAATTTTAGTGCTTGTGAATGACAGCGTTTTGGCATCGCCCATCCCCTTTAGCTTCAAGAATCCAGAATGCATACCTCTCCCTTGCTCTCTGGCAGTAATCACTGCTGTTGACAGATAGTGTCAGTTGTGATAAGAAGCATAGTGTTGTGATGCTCTAATTGTGGCATTTAAAATAACTGCACACTCATCAGATGAAAATAGCTGCTTGTGCGGCCAAGCCTTGCACGGTTATTGTTAGAACTTCACCTTAAACTTTTGACCATTTACCAAAACGTTATATCCAGTTCTTCACATTGCAAGTTCCTTTTCCGAATATTGGAATCATCATTTGAAAGAGATGGGATGAAGAGATGAGGGATGAAAAGAGGGAGGAAGTAAAGAAGGAATACAGGAAAGAAGGAAGGGAGAGAAGATAGAAGGAAGCAAAGAGGAAGAAAAAAGAAAGGTTGGAAGAGAGGAGAAAAATACAGAAGAAAAAGTATGAATGTATCAAGGCAGGCAGAAAGGTATTGCGACATGGTATGTCAACTACAGTCCCTCCATAGGAGCAGCTAAGAAGGCTTCCCCACCACTTACATTTAAATAGCTTTAAAGAGTAACTATTTGTAACTCTCTACTATTTCTGTCTCCATTATCCTGCATTTACTGAAATTAAAATGGGATAAAGAACAAGCAGGTAACTGGGAAAAGATTAAGGGGTTGATTACGATGTCGGTCGGAAAGCCTCCGACCTCTACTCGGAAGCTTTCCGACCGCAGTTGGAGGTTTTCAGACCGACATTGTCGGTTTGCAGTTTGACCGCCCAAATACGATGTCGGCGGTTGGAACGTAAATCGGCCAATCATTCGAACTCGGTTCCGACCGGCTCTAGGACTCTTCCTGCCAGTCAGAACTGCACCGTAATCCCCTGTGGACAATGTTTCAACCGTTGGGATTACGATTACGATGTCAGTTTCCCACAGCCTTTCCGTGCCTGCCTTTCTGACATGGAAAGGCTGTTGGAAAACGGCTTTGGAGGCCCCTAGCAGGCCCCATTGCCTCTACGGCCTATGGTTGGTGGTTGAGGGGGTTCCTAGGGAACCTCCCTGTGAAACCATACACTTTGTGGCAGGCAACATTCTGTGCCTGCCACCGGGTGCAGGGTTTTACGTACTGGCATTTCTCTATAGGAGCCTGTATTACGA
Source organism: Lissotriton vulgaris (assembly GCF_964263255.1). Lineage (NCBI taxonomy): Eukaryota > Metazoa > Chordata > Amphibia > Caudata > Salamandridae > Lissotriton > Lissotriton vulgaris. The sequence continues at coordinate 1,686,495,995 of NC_141694.1, read as the reverse complement.
CTGGTTTACGGCCATAACACAAGCTCCCATAGAGAAAAGTGAGTATGCAACCAGTTTTCGGTCACATCATAATCAGGCAGTGGGAACCGCTATCGGAGGTCGGTCGGTCGGTCCCAAGACGGTGTTGGTCAGAGGCTAGTCCGAAGAACATCATAATAAGCCCCTAAGCATGTAAATAAACAGGAAGAAAATACAAGAAAACAACAATGTCGGTGGAAATGAGAAGAGAGAAAGGGAGAAGAGCAAACATTTGGGAACATTGACTAAGTAAACAGCTGGATATTGGAGATCAAAGAAACCCTCCTAAATTCCAAAAATATAAGCAACTCTTTTGTTTATTGCCCATACCAGAAGGAGAAATTTTTGTTACTTCAAAAGTGATAATTGTAAGAAATTGGATTATTTGATGAGGGGCTGGAAGTTCCCCTCAAACAATAAACACAATCCTTGTTAGGATGAACCACAAATAATCACTAAATTAACCTGTGCTTAACCTTCTGGTAGATTGGCACAAAAGCAGTCAGACTAAGAGGAAATGTGCAAATGGTTTATGCAGCATTCAAACAGTTATGTGGAAGTTTGTTTTTTGAAGAGTGAAAACTAATAGCCCCATGGTGTGGGGGTCATTCATTTATTTTGATTGTCCCTCACCACCAGGATATTCCTGGTGGAGACAGATAGTAAAATTGAAAGTCATCCAACCAGCCACTTTAAATATGGCGGAGAGATGGATGGCTTACTGCCGACAGCCTGTACTCCCTCGGGCTGTCGGAGGAAGGATTATGCTGACAGAGTAAATCTGGCAGTGCGCTAGACTCAAAATTGGGTGGATGAACCCAGAGATTGGCCCTCAGTGTGGTCCTTCAACGCTGCGAGCAGAGTACCATGGTTGCGAAACTCTAAATCAGGCCCTATGTTGTCGTAATTTGACAGCATTTGGGTTAGCGTTTAGCTCAGCTACACGACTTCATTCTTATCTTGACCACGTTTGCGGAGGCCATTTTGTATTACTGGCTTTCATCTTTATGAACCTGCTGCCTCGTGGTCAGCATGCCCCTTTTGTCCTTTCTCTGTACCAATGACCATCTGACTTGCCCAGCAACAGACTATTTTTAGTACTGGTCAAGCTCGCACATGCGTAGAGAAATCCTTTGTATTAGTGGACGGTCATCGCTTAGGAATGTTCCCCAAACTGACCAGTAGCACTAAACTCCTCCCACATGTTGGCTGTGTTCCAGAAATGTCCTTATTTGTACCTAAACTGAACAAATGTATCCCGCCTATTCTTTTTATTACTGTAGAAATGTATAAAAGAGGTCGCGCACCATTGTTCGGTGTGATACTTCTTGCATTACCGAAGGGTGCTGTAGGAATGTACCACCACCCCATGGGGTCCTAATAAACTTGTCTTTTGCATTTTCCAGTTTCCGTGCCAATTTCTACGCTATGGTATTGTGGAGTTTTCGCAGAGTATGTAGGTTTGAAGAACCCAATACCACAAATTGGTGACCACGAAGGGACTCATCGGCGACTCGGATGCCCGAAGGAGAGGTCGTGACGAAGGATTGGAAACTCGCCATGGACGCGTACGCCGCCACTGAGTGACCCGAGTCTTGGTACCCACAGTGTTTTCTTCCTTTCCTTCTGATCTGACCTTCCAGGTGGCGCCGGTCCTCGACTGAGATCCTGATCGGTTGGGTTGTCGTACAGTGCCTGTTTGGCTGATTCGGTTAAAGAACTTGGCAGCTGGAACCTGGATACTTGAGAATTTGGTAAGCTTGTGATTGGTAAGATAGTCTACGGACACTTACTGTGGCTTTTTGGATTTGTTTTGAGTTAGCTAACATTTGATTCTATGATTTGAGTTATATGTGGAGTGCACCTCACATAGGCAGGCAGTGTGGAGATATTTCTCCGATTTTGTATTTGTTTGAACGGCACATTATGTGAAAAGTTTATTAAGTGCCATTTTATGTAATATCGCGTTTCTGTGATATTTTGACATGCCTGTTTTAAGCACACTTCGAGGAATGTGCTGTCTTGGAAAGGGTACCAATTATTGATGAAATGAATCTCAGCCGGCTCCCCCAGAGGGGACACCTAATCGCGAAATGTATGTAAAATTTGGCCTTCCCCCTATTATGTATAGTACATTGTGGCATAAATATACAAAATCCGATCATGAATTACAATGGCCACTACATGGGTCTTTTGATTTACGAAAAGTTCAATATGTGGAGCAATGTTTGTTTCAGCGTAGGTCTAGACAGGAAATGTTTGATTGTGTGCGTATGTGGGAGAAAGCGGTGCGTGAACGAATGAAGCATGAACAAGCCTTGGCGGACAAGGAGCAGCGAAAGGCTGCTCGTGATAAAGCTTTACAGCTGGAGGAAAAAGAGTTACAGGAAAAGAAAGAGAGGGAGGCAGGAGAACGTAATTTGCAGGTTAATGGTCAATTTCCTATTAGACGTCCTCTTTATTATGTCCTTACTAATGAACCTGATGATTTTTCATTGTTAGACCGTTGCCCACCCCCGTACGTTCTACCTACGGCCCCGACTGAGGATTCGGACGAAGACGATCAAGGGGATAGTCGTACCAGGCTAAGTGTTGATCGAGCTGCGGAATTGCGTGGTTTTGCTTGAAAGCTTAATATGAAATCTATAACTATTTCAGAGATTGATGAACAAATGCGTAAGTGGTCTGAACGAGAACGGTTGTATTTCCTGAGCCATTTTGGAGACGAAGTTGTAGAACGGTTTAGAAAATATTCCTCTGAGTTGGAGCCAAAGGATGTATCAGTTGGTCGTGAGAATTTGCGTAAAGGTATTTTTGTTCTTACAGATGCGGATTCGTTTTTCCAACGGTTGGTCAAGCTGCGGGATGAGGCGGTACAATTGCGAGCGGCAAAAAAGGCATCAGACTCCGCTGCGTCTGGATCGACAGAGACATCCAAAGAGTGTCCTATCTTTGGAGCAGATAAGAGTTCTACAGTTCATATTATGCCTATGCGAGAAGCTGCGCCTTTATATGTCCCTCCTAAAGGGCAAGGTACAGATGATGATAAAATGTCTGTGAATGCAAAGGGTTATTTTATATATAACTGGGTTTACACGCCGTGGAATAGGACGGATGTTATGGCGCTTAAGACCGCTCTGCCTGATCCTAGTAAAAACCCGGCAGCTTTCTACGAAGGAGTGGAAGGGGCTATTTCTTCGTGTGTTATGACATTAGTTGATATCGATCTTTTCTTTGGGTTAATATTGCCTCCTGATATGTGGAGGGCGATTCGTAAGTTTGACGATCGAGCGATTCTGGGTGCAGATTGGAAGGACCTAGCTCAAGCCGATTTAGATAGGGAGCCAGCGTGTAAGCCATGTCAATTAATTTTAGATCTTCCCGGAGCTATTCTGAATAAATTGAAAACGCTTGTTCCCCCTAAAAAGATTGATTGGACTATGTTAGCTTCTTGCAAACAGAAACAGGATGAATCGGTTTCTGATTTCTTTTCACGTTTTGAGGAAGCATTCCATGATTACAGTGGACAGTTATTAACAGAGGACACGGGCAGGCATTTGTTTGTCGACAAGTACGTGGCTAATCTCCTACCGGAGATTGCAAAACGATTAAAGACTAGTGAGAGTTCCTGGACCACGGCGACCCCTGCTTCTTTATTGACCATGGCCCAGTATTATGAGAGACAGGAATTGGAGGCTAAGGAAAGTTGTGATAAGAAAGTGAAGGAGTTAAAGACGAAGGTGATGTTGGCTCAGGTTTACACTACGCAGCCGAGAGGGAATGATAGGGGTAGACGCGGATCGTACGGTACGCCTTCCGCTCGTTCTGACATTGCTGAGGACCAGTGTGCATACTGTAAACAGTTTGGACATTGGGCTTCAGACTGTCCAGTGCTTCGAGAACAGCGTAATCAGCGTGGTCGAGGAGGTGGAAGGACGCAGAATAATTATTCAGGGCCCAGGGGTGGAGCAAATGATCGAAGTAGGTTTGAAGCGAAGGGTCGTGGTCAGGCTGATCATAATACTTTTGATCGACGGAATCAGTATCAGATAGCTGAGGGAGAGTTTACTGAGTCACAGGATTATGTGCATGCATAGGATTGCGTAGGATGGGGTGTGGAATCAGTTGAAGTACCAGTAGATCAAAGGGGTCCATATGCATCAGCGCATGTTTTGGGTTCTACTGATCCGTTTCTGGTCGATACAGGAGCTACTCGTAGTGCTCTGTCCAAACACTTGGTTCCAAGGGCTCCCCTGTCTGGCGAAATAATTACATCAATAGGGTTCGACGGAACACCCTCTCTTAGCCCATTGTCACAACCCCTTCCATTTCACATTGATAAATTTACTGCCCCATGTCCATTCTTGTTGTCACCAAACACTCCAGATAATATCATGGGATTGGACATGCTTAAATATTTTCGAGCAACTATACGTTGCGCTCCTGAAGGGGTGCGGGTTATATTGAATGAAAATTACCCGGATGTAATAAGAGTGTGCCTCATGCAAGAGACACAGATGTGGGACAGATGATTATCCCTCCCATACGCATCACTGTAAAGGAGGGAGCTTCTTTGCCTCGTGTACCACAGTATAAGATTTTCCAGGGAAGGTGAAATTGCTTTGATGCATAATGTTTGTAATAGCCCTATTCTTCCGATTCTAAAGAAAGATACAGATACTAAAATCTATCGTTTCATTATTGATTTGAGAGAAATTAATAAGATAGTAGTGCCTCAGTACCCAGTGGTGTCTGATATTACCACCTTACTTACTTTGATTCCGCCCACAGCCACTACCTTTACTGTTATCGACTTGAAGAACGCTTTCTTTTCAATCCCCATCCATCCCGATAGCCGATATCTGTTTGGCTTCAAATTAAATAATAAATCATATGGATTTTGTCGAGTTCCTCAAGGTTACACTGAAAGCCCTAGCATTTATAGCCAGGCTTTAAAAAGACAGCTTGATTCTTTTGATTTACAGTCTGGAGTAGCTCTTATACAATATGTGGATGATATCTTACTTGCAGCAGACACGCAGGAACAATGTGAAGAAAGTAGTCTTTCCCTGCTCTCTTTTCTTGCCCAGAATAATCACAAGGTTTCTAGAAAAAAGTTACAATATTGTAGACCAAAGGTGACCTACCTCGGCCATCTTTTGTCTAAGGAGGGACGTGCATTGACATCTGATCGAATCCAAGCAATTTTAGATACACCAGTCCCTTGCACTCAGAGAGATGTTCATGCTTTCATAGGCTTAACATCTTTTTGTAGGCAGTGGATAATGGGGGTTTCACACATTATAAAACCTTTGTTAGCATTGTTGTCCAAAACTACACCAACCCCCCTTGAATGGACAGATGAATGTCAGAATGCCTTTGAACAATTGAGACAAGCCCTTTGTTCTGCGCCAGTGTTAGGTACACAAGATTATACAAAGGTCTTTACACTATATGTACACGAGAAGGATGCGTGTGCATTGTCAGTCCTAGTGCAGACACACGGGGATAAACAGAGACCTTGCACGTATTTTTCAGCAGTACTTAACCCCGTAGCACGAGGATTACCTGGGTGTTTTCGAGCAGTTGCAGCAACAGCAGTGGCTATACGGCAGAGTGAGGGAATAGTTTTGTCGCACAAATTGGTGGTGTGAGTTCCCCATGCGGTAGACGCCCTGCTAAACCAAACAAAAACCCAGTATCTAACGAGTGCACGTTTAACATATATGAGCTAACACTGTTGGCGCCACATATTACACTGAAGAGATGTGCCACTTTGAACCCTGCTACTTTATTGCCGTATCCAGTTACTGAGGGCCAGGAGGAAGAACACCATGATTGTGTTTTCCTGACTGAAGAACAAACAAAGGGGCGTATTGACTTACAGGATACCCCACTTCCAGAGGTGGATGGGGAACTGTGGGTTGATGGATCGTGTTTAAGGTTGCCAGATGGTACAACTTCTGCAGCCTATGCGATCACGACGCTTAAGACAGTGGTAGAAACAGCACGAATACCGCAGAAATCGGCCCAAGCAGCTGAATTGATAGCTTTAACGAAAGCCTGTGAATTGAGTGCTGGTTTATGTGTGAATATTTACACTGATAGCCGATATGCCTTTGGAGTAGTGCATGATTTTGGCCTGCTCTGGAGGGAACGTGGATTCTTGACTTCACATGGAGTGCACATTATGCATGGAGAATTAGTACGTGATCTCCTGAATGCGCTATTATATCCAAAGAAAGTAGCGATAATCAAATGCAGTGCACATAAGAAAGTGACAGACAAAGTAGAACAAGGAAACGCTTTTGCAGATCGCATAGCGAGGGAAACTGCTATGTTACAAAATATCTCGCCTATGTATGTGGTGAAATCACAGGCTGAGCGATGGCATGATGCTAGAGAGGAGATCTTAGACATTCAGAAATCAGCATCCGAAGCAGAACTCGCAACCTGGGCAACGGAGGCAGTGTTGGATGATGAGGGTTGCTGGAGGAGCAAGGATATGGAGAGATGGAAATTGCCTGCCGCTTACTTGCAAGCAATGGTTCAAATGACACATGGATTGGCACATGTTGGAGCTCTTGCAATTACTAAATTGCTTACACGAGTTTGGGAGCATCCTGAGATTGTCAATACGGCCAAAAGAGTAGTACAGACCTGTCTGATATGCTTACAATACAATCCTGCTAAGAGGACGTATACTCCGAAAGGAGGGTTTGTTCCACCTACTGCACCGTTCGAAGTACTACAAATGGATTACATCCAGCTTGAGCGTTGCAATAACCTTAAGTATGTCTTAGTGGTGGTTTGTGCTTTCAGTAAATGGATTGAGGCCTTCCCCACGAAGGATAATACAGCATTGACAACAGCTAAGGTACTGCTCAAAGAGTACTTCCCACGCTATGGTGTTTGTAAATTTTTGTGGAATGATAACGGTCCCCATTTTGTTGGGAAAGTAGTGGAGTATGTCCTGAAAGGATTGGGAATTCAGCAGAAGTTTCACGCTGTATTCCACCCGCAGACAGCAGGTTTGGTAGAAAGGTAAAATGCTACATTGAAGTTGAAGCTAGCAAAGATCGTGGCATCCACGTCTTTGAAATGGCCGGATGCCCTGCCCCTAGCGTTGTTATCTATCAGATCAGTACCACATTCTCGAACTGGCCTCACACCTTATGAAGTGGTGTTTGGAAGCCCTATGAATATATGGGGAGTTCCTAAGCCTCGTTTGTTACATGATGTGCCTTGTATAATGATGAACGATTATTTGGCTCGATTAACAAATGATTTACTCTCTATTCATCAACAGGTTCGAGAAGCGCTCCCCGATAATTATATTGGAGAGGCTCACAATCTCCGTCCTGGGGATCATGTAATGATCCGTGCATTTGAGAGATCTAGCAGCTTGGAGCCGAGGTGGCGTGGCCCTGAGCAAGGGCTGTTGGCGACTCGGACGGCTGTGCGAGTCACGAACAAGAAACGGTGGGTGCATTCTACTCATTGTCGTCGTGTCTCTCCGGATCTGGTGAACCCCACTGTGCTGTCTGATTAACGAGACATCTTGGATGCAGAGAAGAGCCCAGCTACTACGTCCACTGAATCGGAGGGAGCCTTCCCGGACCACACTGTCTCTGGTGAAGAAAGATACAATCTGCGGCCAAGGAAAGCAGCTATTTTGTGCGAGACTGGTTGAGTTACCGCTCTGAGGTTTGTGAAAACGGAAGCCGGGAATATCAAGGGGGGGGGGGATCAGTTCTGCCCAGTGTAGCGACACCCGTCTTGAATCTCGGAGAAGAAACCAGCGGCTACCTCGGAGCTCAGCACTCATATTTTTATTTTTTAGTTCTTTTTGAGACATTTGTACTTGGCACCTGCTACGATAAGAAATAAGAGAATTCTTGGTGCAATGCTTTTTGTTATGACTATTGTGGTAATAGCGGTAATAGCTTGGGTTGTAGAGCGATTGGTTCCAGAGAGAGACTATACTCCAATCCCATCTGAACATTTTCATTTTACTTTACCTTATCATGAAGAACGACATAGACAGACATACCTAAAAAATAGTTTCATTCAAATCCTCCATCACACCCATAATATGACAAACACTTCGAACTGTTGGCTATGTGGAATGTTGCCTGGACATCAGAAGAAAGGAGGCACTCCGCTTATTCCTCTTCCGTTCTCTCATAATGGTTCTTGCAATGCTTGGTATACTCTTTTATTTACCTTGAGATGGCCGACAAAAGGTGGACTGCTTTTCCGGCTCAACAAAGTCTGCTATAATGACCGAGATGGCTATCCGCAAGCAGAAGGAACTAAATTTGAATGGGAAGAATATCGACCAGATAATGCGTCGTCGCCTCGAATTTATACCAATCAAAGACACATAAATATGTCCAGTTTATATGTGATTACGGTTATTGATACCAAAGCTGATTTATGTGTCCGAAATAAAGGTACTATCCCAGTAGGAAGAAGTGAATGTAATACTACTCTCACCTTTGACACTCCAAATGGTATTGCCTTTGTAGCTTCACGAAATACTTACTTCATTTGTGGAAATAAAGGTTATCACCGTCTTCCTATTGGATGGTTAGGAACATGTTACATATCTTTTGTATTACCCCCTGTATTCATTACCCCACCCTTGTATCATAATGACTTTGTGTTATACCATGATTTTATACTAAATAGAGTGAAGAGAACATTAGAAATTGACAACGTTGACCAAACAGATACCTCTTTACAGCAATATGTCGATTTTAATTTAGGCCTCTTTTCGTTTGTTGGTGCTGCCCTAAATAGTAGGAAAATAAGACGGCTAACACGTGTTGTGGAAGCTGTTGCTAATGAGACAGTTTTTGCCTTAGGGAATTTGACTGAGGAACTTCAAATTACCAGAATTGTAACGCTCCAGAACCGTATGGTTCTAGATGTAGTGTTAGCTGATCGTGGGGGTGCATGCCGCATTATCGGCAGTAGTTGTTGCGTGTATGTCCCTGATAATTCGCCTTCTGTATATGATGCTATTTCTAAATTACATAAAATAGCTGCTGAAATACATCTTGATAACGGTACATGGACATTTTCAGGCTGGTTCTGGACTTTGCTCAGTACTTGGGGTTGGAAATTGTTAACAATCCTATGTATAATAATTGGGATACTCTTCTTCCTTTGCCTATGTATTCAATGTGGCCCTGTGTTATGTTCTATGTGTATTTCTGCCTGCATTCCATCCAAACGAGCCATTGTTAAGAATGAGCAAATGATTAATAGAGAGATAACGAATATTATGCTAATCAATACTGATGATGAGTATCCCGATTACGTCCATTATGAGGTAGCTTCAGCTAAACGCTAAAAGGGTCGTCTATCGTAATTTGACGGCGATTGGGTTAGCGTTTAGCTCAGCTACACAACTTCCTTCTTATCTTGACCACGTTTGCGGAGGCCATTTTGTATTACTGGCTTCCATCTTTATGAACGTGCTGCCTCGTGGTCAGCATGCCCCTTTTGTCCTTTCTCTGTACCAATGACCATCTGACTTGCCCAGCAACAGGCTATTTTTAGTACTGGTCAAGCTCGCACATGCGTAGTGAAATCCTTTGTATTAGTGGACGGTCATCGCTTAGGAATGTTCCCCAAACTGACCAGTAGCACTAAACTCCTCCCACATGTTGGCTGTGTTCCGGAAATGTCCTTATATGTACCTAAACTGAACAAATGTATCCCGCCTATTCTTTTTATTACTGTAGAAATGTTTAAAAGAGGTCGCGCACCAATGTTCGGTGTGATACTTCTTGCATTACCGAAGGATGCTGTAGGAATGTACCACCACCCCATGGGGTCTTAATAAACTTGTCTTTTGCATTTTCCAGTTTCCGTGCCAATTTCTACGCTATGGTGTTGTGGAGTTTTCGCAGAGTATGTAGGTTTGAAGAACCCAATACCACAATGTGGTTAAATAAGGCTGGGTAATACAAACATATGCTGCTGAATCTGGACTGCTAGGCTATTTTAACAATGTAATTATGAAGTAACGAATTAGTGTGACATCATGAGGCTCCTGCATAAATCTTTGTGTAATACCCTTTATTATTGTATTGCATTGTATTGTATACATTATTTGTAAAGTGCAACTATCACTCCGTAGGAGCGTCTTGGCAATGTGCAGAAACATACATGATGCTCAAATGGATGCTGCTACCGCAAATATGGATACATGAGATAAGTGACAGGCAGAGTGAGTCAGCAGCTCCAAAAATCCAGGTTTTCAAGGATTTTCTGACGCAGAGTCTGAGTGAATGAGGCGGAGATGACAGGGGAGTGTTTTGTCCCAGCAGCATCAATAAATAAACAAAGCAAATACATATGAGGCACACCTCCCAGTAACTGCCTCTTTATTGCTGCGCATGGAACTAGATAGGTTCATCCATGTCCCTCTAGCAGCTCTTACCCTTTCTTCTGCTATTCCCTTATGAGTTTGGAGCTTTCCCTTCCTGCCTTGAATACTTCTCCATAACAACACACGAGGGAAAGGGGGTCCGAGGGATATTTAAAGACCTGCCTTGGTTCGTATCCCCATACAGCAATCTTAACACAACCAGAGAACCAGGGGTCTAAAAAGAGATGGATCTATTCATCCACTCAAAAGGCGCTACTGTAATTGCATCAGTAGAGGATACAAAGATTCCTATTAGGCCTAAATGCGAAGCACACAACAATGGTCAATGATCGGGAGCACTAGTCCTGAAAAAAGCTTTTTGGTCCTATGTAGCAAATATGACTGCAAACATCAGTACTAGTGGCTCATTAGTCTCAAAATTCTTAAGTTTTAAGGACGAACCCTTATATGAGTTCTTTATGGACGAAATAGAGCCCACACTTGCCAAAACACTATTTCTAAAGTTTAGATATGGAAATCTTTTATTAAATCAACCTTGGCTCGCTGGGCAAGGAACCGTGATCCATCGGCCGAGGTATTGGACGAAGCTTGCTCACTTTGTGAAAACAACCAAATAGAGAATGAGCAGCACATTCTTTTCTTCTGTCCTATCTACGCCCATGAAAGAAAAAGATGGATTAAACCGATATGCCTTCTATTAGGCTTGAGGTCCTGCCATCAGGCTCTGAGAATTTTGACTACTAACACTTCACAACAGATAATATTCAGTGTCAGTAGATTTCTACTTTCTATTTGCTACCGTAGGAAAAAAATGGGCCATCAGCTGTGAATCGAATTTTTTATAATTTTGGTCTTGATTTATGGAACTGAATTTGTTCATATTAGCACTAATAGCACTACACAATTGAATTTGCTTATAGAACTACTGAGGTGTCCTCCAGTCATACGATTTTTATTGTCATGCTCCAAGTATTTACCAATATGTGTTGCACAGTTATATAGAATGTATTTTATTCTTTTAGTGATTGTCATTTATTTCTACTAAATTGTAATGTTTAAACTGTTCTTTTATGGCGTAATGCCGAAATAAAGATTTGAAATGAAATGAAAAGTGGGTAATTCGTTTTCTACCGTGTGTTTTTGACTGAAAAAGTGCATCCCCAATAGCCCCGGCCTATGTCTTCTTTCTGGGCCCAAATCTCTTAAAAACGGCTGCTAGGCGGTGGACATGTAGATACCCACTTTTGTCTGGCACCATTACACCAGAAAGAGAGAATTATAGAGATCCAAATGGTGTTTTTCAAGATGTTTGATGTTTTCTGTCTCTCCAGATTGGTATATTTTAAGTTATATAAACTTATAATGCGCGCAGATACGCCGAGGAGTGTCTCTGCGCAAGCCTTAAAAGGGTCAGAATCTGAGTCAGAGGACAGAGCTAGAAAAGAAAGGTTTTCAACTTTTTCTTAAAGATCATAGGATCTTTGACGTCCTGTAAGGACAATGGCAATGCATTCCATGCCAGCGCAGCTATCCGGGCAAATGAACTCCCGCCAAGCCTCTTGCGATTATACCAAGGGGTCTGCGCCAAAAGTTGGTAGGGGGAATGCAACTGTCTCACCGGAGTGTAGAAAGCAAACCTCTTCTGCAAGTAAATGGTTCCTAGACCAAAGAGGGCTTTATGAGCAATAGATAGAATTTTAAATTTTATTCGAGCTTCCGCCGGGAGCCAATGGAGAGATAACAAAGGAGAGCGCACACTGCACCTGCTGAAAGGCCCAGCAGGAGTCTGGCAGCCGAGTTTTGAATCACCTCTAATTTATTCAAAAAGTAACCTGGAATGCCAGTATACAGTGCGTTAGCGTAATCAAGGCAGGAAAGAATTAGAGGACGGACAACAGCTTCCTTTTTTAGAAGTAGGCAAAAGAGGAAGAAACTTCCTTAAAGTCTTCAGGATGCTAAAGCAGGTGCCAGCTAACTTCTTAACCTGCGTCGAGAAAATCAAGTTCTCATTTTACCAGACCCCCAGATTCTTGGCAGTCTCCGTTAAAGCTAGGTAGGGGGAAACCTGGGGGCCATAGCTTCTCTCTGAAGTTGGCAGGAGATGTGCCATACAAGAGGATCTCCGATTTCTCCTCCTTGCACTTGAGCTGTGCCTGAGCAAGCCAGTGAAAGATCGAAGATAGGCAGTGTTGAGCGGGGAGAACTGCATCCTCGTCTTGTCCCCAAGAGAACAGAAGTTGGGTTTCATCACCATAGGCCATCACCTTAGCCGCTAGTGCATCCGCAAGATAAACCAGCGGTGTGACATCGATGTTAAAGAGAAGGGGGCTAAGGGAGGACCCCTGCGGAACACCCGTAGCCACGGGTTGAGGGACCAAGGCGCATGGTGGGAGCCAAACCTGCTGCGAACGACCCTCCAGGAAGGACCTGATCCAACCCTAGACGGACCTGGATACGCCAATCTCCAAGAGACGATCAAGAAGCAAGGCATGAGACACTGTATCAAATGCCGCAGAGAGGTCCAGCATAACCAAAGCTGCCCTCCCGCCGGCATCCAAGCACTCACGAATCGCCTCTGACACCTCCAATAGTGCTGACTCTGTGCTAAATGCGGCCCGGAAATCTGATTGTGCCGGGTGGAGCAGGCCAGAGGCCTCGACGTACTCAGTAAGTTGGTTTGTGACCACCTTTTCACAAACCTTGGCCAGGCTAGGTAAAAGCGAGATAGGGCGATAATTCCCAGGAATTGGTGAATATGATGAATGAGTGTTTTGTAGTGTGAGTGGGATGATAGTGGAATCTGCTGTTGTGGAGTTTAAGCTTTTGAAATGTATTTATGAATATATAAAATTTTAACAATTCCAAACAAATAAGTATAATCCACTGTATATTATAAAGAAATGTATATACATTTGAGATGTATTAAAAAAGAACAATGGATTTTGTGTAAAGAGTAAAAACAATATAAACTGAAGAAATAATATATCAATAAATAATATTTGGCAAAGCAGAATGCCTTATAGATATGTAGTGTGGTCTGGTTCTGTTGGATTGATTCCTTGGAGAAAGTAATATAGGTAGGTAGAACGGCTTTTCTAGTAAACAAAAAAAAAAATAACACGGTATGTCTCCCTCACCCCCACCCCCAGTCCTGTACCGATTTCATATTTGTTATATTTATATATTTGTTGATATATATATTTTGATACCCACTTTTCCGCCACACGAGAAGTCCAGTAGATGTTTGTGTCTCTACGTTTTTTGTGACTGGTAATAACAGGGAAATTGCCTAAAACTGAAATTCTGGTCGCTAGTTTTGTTTTTTAATATACATGCCAAATAAATAGTGTGTGAATCATGAAGGCGACCGGATTTACATTTGCAATTTGCACTGTCTTCTCGCTGAGCCGCCTACAATGTTCCCCGTCTCTGTCCACCAGTCTACTTCAATACTGAAATATCTAATGTGAAAAGTGTGCACATTGCAGGCTCTGTAAAGAAAGCGGAAAGGAATATTTGAGAATCCAAGTTGTGGACAATGCCATGAAAGACAGCATGCAAGGCCTGGCCGCCTGGGAGAGATAAAAAGATCACCACAGCAATAAATCACGAGGCGGGTCAGTGGGACGGACACCCGCAGCTGTAGCACCAACAGGTAACAGGAGGCCCTCTGTCGGGTCTGAAGAACAGGAGATGAGCAGGGGCGCAATCTGGAAGAGAAATAACACACGTCTTCCTGTGGGGGAGGAAGGAAGGTGCAGAGAGCTGGAGAAGAAGCAAAAAACGCCATTAATAACAACAGTCAAGAATAAAGTTCAGGTGAGAGAGGATGTGCCCTCCTGGCCTCTGGCACGCCATTTCTGCTGCCTCCTGGAATTGTGTGTTCCTGCAACAAAGGAACAATGCTCTCAGAGGTGGGTGCCAGGCATTTCAGGAGAATGAGATAGTGGTCAGGCGGACAGAAGACACAAGGACACTAGACGGGGTGAGCAACACAGCCAAGGCAGCCGAGGGCAGACAGAGGTGGAAACTCCAGGCCAGCAAGATGACTGCACCAGGGGGAAGGAAGGAGGGAAGGTGATTCATATGAAATATGTTGGTGTTATCAGTGTCCAAGCAAAGTGCCTTTGACGGCCTTGGCGAGGCATTTTGTCGACGCGTCCATTTCCCAGCCTTAAGGTAACAAACAGGAAAGGCAGATGAAAGATAGTTCTTTGTGAGTATGAGAAAGGTGGGAGAGGCCGGACATCAGCTAGAAAAAGGGGTTTTACACTGTGCAAGACAATGCACCGAACCTATTGATCTAAAAAAAAGTTATTCCAAGTAATATCAGAAAGAAATATTTTTATAGGATCATTTTCATTGCATTTACGTAAAAGCCACGTCGTCCAGGTACGTTTGTACTATAGGACAAGCATATTACAAATATAAATACACTGCAGTAGGTCACATGAAAATACGATTGATTCTCAGTAGGTATCCCTAGAACACAATATTATTCCCTAATTTTAAAAGGCAATATATATCTTAACTATGGTGCAGCCCCTGCTCTCTGTGTCCTCATCCTCAGATACCCTAGCCACTTCTGGCCAAAAAAAAACCTCACCAGATCTCGCTTACTAGTAGGTTTTGACCCTGCATGCTATTACCGAGAAGTTGCACTACTGTGGCGGTGGGATGTATGACGTTACAACGCATGCTTTTACCACGCATGCCTTTACAACGCGGTTTTAACATCGCAAACCTTTACAACGCATAGCGCTTAGTGAAAAGTTTAATTTTCTATTCCAACTCCAGTCCCCGTGGACACTAGGGAAGGTGTTGGATAGAAAATTAAACTTATTCCCCCAGTGCAATGCGTTGTAATGGTTTGCGTTGTAATGCCTGCATTGTAATGGTAGTGCGTTGTAAAAGTTTCCTTGTAAAGGTTGTTCACCGTGGCGGTGACGTGTCGACCCAGGGCAACACAAGGTTCCAGTGATACGTCCTAGGAGGTTTGAAGGCTTTGGATTTGGCGGCAGCAGACAGTGTTTTAGGTGCTGTCCGAAGATTTTAATTTGTGAATCTGAGATTGCGAGTTTGTCAACAGACTGATACCAATATATATATATATGTATATCAATCAAGAACAAAATCAAATCTGAAATAAATATCGTTGCTTATTTATTTTTATTATTTTTTTACAAAACAAGTACAGTCGCATTTTCGTTATGGGTTTCCAGATAAACGTAGTTGGTATTACAGTAATTACATGGTACTGTCACGCACATCTGGTCTCCTCTGTGTTGACTTGCTGGAAACTTAGAGACAGAATAGCAAGAAGAGAAAAGAAAGGAGAGAGAGAGTAGAGGTAGGGTACAAGAAGTGTTCTAATATCATATACAGAATTATCACTCCGGTTGGTGTAGACTTTGCATTATCAATTCCCAAAGGGCGGATATTTTGGGAAAATAATATTTTAGGGCACAATAGTTTTGCAGAAGATGTATATTTTTTTAATCTTTCTTTTTTCAGTTTTATGTTACAAATCCAAAAAAAAACAATTGGCATCGCTATAACGCATATACACAGTTCGACAACCTCATTATGGCACTTAGGAACGTAGGTATCATCCAGAGAGGTACAGACACATGAGAAACAACAGACTAGCAGGCAAATAAATAACATTGTGAGGAAGCAGCCAAGCACAGCACAACTCCCGGTGATAGATAACTCTAGTGGTCCCCCACACCCTCACCATCAGATCCCGACCCCACTGGCGAGCACATCTCATCACTTGCCCCATCAGACTCGCTCTGGGAAGACCGCCCCCTCTCCGTTAGTCCCAAGGCACACATGATTCGTCAGGCAAGTAAATCATCCTGCAGTTTCTCATCTCCCGAGTAAGTTGCATGTGAGTTTCCTCGGCCAGGGACCACTCTCTAACATCTTTAAGCCAGGTGGGCACCTCCGGAGCCCTCTGACCCATCCAAGTGATCGCCACCCAGCGCCTGGCAAGCACCAACATTAATTGTAAAAGTTTGTAGGAGAGCTTCCTTTTCTTGGGGACTAACACCAGTAAACAATGCAAGGGGTTCATTGCTATCTGAAGGCCTGTGGTGGCGACTATACGGCCTACTACCCCCACCCAGAAACTCCTGATCAAAGGGCAGTCCCAGGCTAAGTGTAAGAAGCCCGCTCCCGCTGCACTACATCTGGGGCAGCTATCTCCCCTGTCCCCAGAGATACGCTTCAACGAGACTGGGGTCAGGTAGGTGCGGTGTAGGAAGTTAAAGTGTATCACTTTGAGCCGTGCATTGCACAATATCCTGCACGTAAGGGAACCTATACGCTTCCGCTGTCCCTGTTCCAGCGCAGTACAGAGATCCGCATCCCATGCCACCCAGGACGGCGGACCGGTGGGGTGCAGTCCTGTTTCATAGCGTTATACAGCAAAGAGATTAGTTTACGCCCCCTGCCGCAGGAAAGAAGAATGTCTAAAGTGTGGGTCATTGGTGGTGCATCCGGGCACTGAGGCCAGGTGTTCTTCACCACATCCTGAAGTCCCAGATAGTGCAGGTATTGCCCTCTCCCAAGGCCAAAGCCCTCCTCCGCCTGTTCATTAGTCAGGAAGGACTCGTTGGGGTAGAGATCAGCTAGAACCCCACATACGCCTTCCCGCCAAGAGTGGAAAGACATTTGTTTCTCCATGACCACGAAAGTAGTCATCAGTATCCAGATCGGTAGCTCCCTATGGAAGGGCGCTCTCCGCAAGACCCTCTCAACAAACCGCTGCCAGATGCCTGCCGTGTGACGCACAACATAAGGAAGAGTTTCATCCGCTCCCCTGCCCTGCATCAGCGCGACCTGTAGCCCCTGTATGTCCGCCCTGCCCGCCAAGAGGTGCATCTCCCAGTTATCCGAGTCTGTGAACCACCGGGCCGCAGGCTGTAATTGCGCCGCATAATAATATAAGTCGGAGCGTGGTGCTTCCAGACCTCCCTCGTCATAGCTGCGAACCACCGAGTGGAGTGCTACCCTGCTGCGCCGGCCCGCCCAGAGCAGGGACGTGAGCAGTATGTAAGAGTGCGAAAGACTCGTGGGGGTAGAGGACACAGTGAATTCAGGAGGACATATAGCGTCCTGGGAAGCATTACCATCTTGGCAACGGCCAGCCGTCCCATCAAAGAAAGTGGCAAAGAATTTCAAAAGGACACCGACTGCAGTAATGACGTGAGTATCCGATCCATATTCTGGACCAGCAGCTGTGAGTCCGTCGAGGCCACCTGTATTCCTGTATTCTGAGATAATGGAATACCTCCTGTTCCCAACGCAGCCCGAGGTCCGGCAAGTCCCTCAGTGGTACCGAGTCAAACCCCGTAAGCGGGAAGATCAAAGACTTGCCGCGGTTCAGTCTCAACCCCGATGCCTCGCTGAACCAATCCAGGTGGCGCGGCAATATCTGTAGTACCTCCTGTGGAGCCGACAAATAGAACAAGGCGTCATCCGCATATATACAGATGACATTACATGTGTCTCCCACCGTTATACCCCACTATGCCATCTCCGTTCGGACTCGGACAGCAAAGGGCTCTATGGCCAGGACAAACAGGAGCGGCGAGAGGGGACACCCCTGGTGTGTACCCCGTCCCAGTCGCCACTCCTCGATTGTGCAGCTTCAAGTCTCACCCTGGCGTGAGGGGCCATACATAGGATGTGAATCCAGCGACAAAATTTGGGGCCCAACCCCACTGCCCGAAGGACCTCCAGTAGATACCCCCAATCGACTGTATCAAATGCTTTAGCGAGGTCAACCGACACCAGAACCATCTGCTCCTCCCTGCCACGTACCTCATGTATAATGTGATTCAACCGCCGCAGGTTCATGGCCGTGTTGAGCCCTGGAATAAACCCGTACTGGTCTTCATGGACCAGGTGAGACATATATGGCGCCAAGCGTGTGGATAGTAGCTTGGACAAAATCTTCGCGTCCATGTTGATCATCGTGATCGGGCGATACGATGAAGGGTCATGCGTGTCCCCCCCTGGTTTCAGGAGCATACATATTTCCCCCTGTGTCATACTAACCGGGAGAGTCTCGTGTTCAAACGCCTCCAGAAAGACCTGCAAGAGGAGGCGGGAAAGGGTACCCGCAAATGCCTGATGAAATTCAGGAGGGAATCTATCACTCCCCAGGGACTTGGCCCGGGGTAGGCGGCACAATGCAGAACAAACCTCACCCAGCATCAGGGCTTCATCTAACTCCTCCTGTGCTGCTTTAGGGAGCGACTGCAGGGTCAACCCTTGAAGGTAAGGGAGATAAGAGGCCTCAGTAATGGCAGGGTCTGCGGCATATACCCGCTGCAGGTGAGACTGGAGAACTCGCAGGATGCCCACTTCTGAGTGGACCATGTCCCCCGTAGGCTCCCGCAGGGCCACAATCCTCTCCGGGGCCTGCTCCCGACGAAGAATCCAGGTCAAAGGCGACCTGATTTATCGCCCTCCGTGTGAAGGCGCTGTCTATATTGACCGAGGGTATATCTGTCAAGCCGTTCTAGGATATCATGAATTCGAGACCGAGCATTCTTCTCCTCATCCTGCGGGAAAGCATCAGGAGCCGTCGAGGTTTGCAAGCCTAAAAGACTACCCTCCGCATCTCGTAATTCCCGGTAGAGCTGTCTCCGAACCCCGTAGGTGAGGCCCATGCATGCCCCTCTCACCACCGCCTTCAAGGCGTCCCATCTAGTGGCCAAAGTGAGCTCCCCACCCTCCCAGTTGAGGTCCACCTATTCGTTAAGAGCGGTCTCTATATGACATTTCCTCACCTGGCCCTGAAGGATATCTGCCGGCAACCTCCAGGTCCGGGGTCGGGAAACTGGAGCCCCCCAATCCACCACGCACGCCACCAGGGAGTGATTAGATAAGAAACGCGCTTGATGGGTAACCTCAAGTGACATGTTTGACTCTGTGTTCACCACTAGTACCCTATCCAAGCGACTATGTGTATTGTGAGTGGACGAAAAACAGGTGTACACCTTCTGGGTCGGGTTCCTCTGGCGCCAAACATCAAGATCTCCTATATTCCCCATGACCTCCCTAAGCTTCGCTGTCATTCGTGGTTTTGTACCAGCTCGGGCGGGAACCTGTCTAGAGTAGGATCAAGGACACAGTTAAAATCCCCAAACCAAAGCACCGGTGCCTCCAGGTCTGGGATCAGAACCTCTTGAAGGGTCTGGAAAAAGACAGGGTCATCTGTGTTGGGTGCATACGAGTTTAGTATGGTGATGTCCCTACCATCTAGTTTCACCCGGAGAAGCAGGTACCTCCCGTGTATGTCCGCTTCCACATACTGGACAGCAAATGGCAACACGGGTGACACCCATATCAGGACCCCCCTGGCATATGTAGCAAACGAAGAATGGAACACCTGACCCCGCCACTTTTTCCCCAATTTTTGGGCCCCATCATCAGTAAGGTGAGTTTCCTGGAGACATGCAATCTAAACTCAGTGCCTGCGAAGGAAGGACAGGACTCTATATCTTTTGGTGCATGTACCCAGCCCCCTCACGTTCCAACTCAAAAACGTATACCCAATGTCTGGTGACGTGTCCGAACAAGCCATAGTTCTCTACCCATGTCGCCACCCCGATCCCGTGCCCGAAATGTAATACATACAATGCCTGTAACATTTCCCCCCAACAACCCTTCCCAAAACATCAACCACCCCCTCCCACGAGCAATATACTTGCAAAAACAAAATGGGCCGATATGCCCTTTCCCTGCTGGTGCCAGGACGTGCACAGCCACCCCATAAGCCCAACCGGGCTAAACCGCCCAACAGGTGAAGAAGAAGACCTCCCTCCCCCCACCCAGCTCCCGACACAACCAGCTGCCTCAACATCAACCATAGGGGCTCGAACCATCAGAAGCTAGATGTGCGCAACTCTCAGAACCCCCGCCCCCCCCAGTAACAGCACCCCCCCAATCCAAGTACTCCCAAAATACTCCCTCCGTCATGAGTGCTTCCAGTTAGGCCGATCTAATCCCACGTACAACCAGATACGTCCTTCAGGGCAGTGCCATGGAGGTAACCATTGAGGCCCGACCGTTTCAGGGACCTTATCAATGGTAGGTGGAAGAGTGTCCGTAGTGGGCTTCAGAATGTCTGGGACCAGTACTTCATTCCGAGGAGGAGTCACAGAAAGCACAGGAAGGCTGTCGGCCCCTGACAACTCCAAGCGGAGGGCCTCATTGTCTCCCACCGTGACTCGCTGCTTCTCCTCGCAAACAGCAGCGTCTGATGAATGTCTGCGTCTGTTACTGCGCCTCCGCGATGACCGTGTCCCCCATGCACTCCAAGCCCCCGGTAACCCGGCGGAAGGGCGTCCCCTCTAATCTCCAGCCACTCCCATACCTCCTCCGGGGCTTCAAAGAAGTGTGCTTTGCCTTGGGATATGACCTCAAGCTTAGCAGGATGTAGCAGCATGTACTGTAGGTGTAACTCCCGAAGTTTCTGCTTGACTGCTAGGAAGGATTTCCGCTGTTCCTGTACTTGGTGGGTGTAGTCCGGGTAGATGGACACTCTGACGTTTTCAAAGGTGAGGTTCGCCGTTTCCCTAGCGGGATAGGGACTGCATCTCAGGATGCAGTCCCTATCCCGATATTTCAGGACCTTATCGATGAGGGCTCACGGCGGAGCGCCCGGCCTCGGCGGCGAGACCAGCGCCCTATGGGCGCGCTCAATTACAAAGACCTCAGACAGGCCCGTGGGGCAAAGTGTTGTATGGATCCAGTGTTCCAGGAAGCGCTCCGCATTGCCCATCTCCGAGCGTTCCGGAATGCCAAGGACCCTAATGTTACTGTGGCATGCCCTCCTTTCCGCATTTTCTGCCCTGCGCTCCAGTGCCCCCATTGAGGCGTTGAGCTGCAAGACCGTCTTCTTCAGGGTCGCCACCCCCCCCTGCAGCTGAACGATATTCCCCTCCGCAGTTGAGACTTTATCTGCCACTTTCCGCAGATCCGCCCGCAGCAGGTACACATCTATGGATATTGTTTCTATTTGCTTCTCCAGGGCGGAATGGGACCCCTGTATCGCCTTCAGCAACTCTGCCCGGGAGAGCTCGTAGGAGACCTCGCTCTCTCCATCCTGTCCCGAATGGCGCGTGATCCGCTGCGAAGGGAGTCGTTGAGTGGTGTACTGCGTAATGGTATTTGGCTGAGAGGCACGTGGCAACCTGTCCTTACGCATTGCAGCAGCCGGAAGGGACCTCACCTGGGCTCCCGTGTGGCAGAAGTGTCCCCAGGCAGTCCCACCCAAAGGCTTGGAAGGAAGGGAAGAGCCTGCAGCTGTCTCTCCGGCTGTACGTGGCCATGGCCCCAAGCGTCACCACTCCCCACTCACCGCTGCGCCGACCGTGAGATCCCTGGCTCAGGCAGAAGATGACTCTCAGTGTTGGGCCACAGTGTCCAGGCTGCCAGGCCACAAAGGCTCCACAGAGGCCGGACACAGCGTAGCCGCAGAGGACCCCCAAGGATAGTGGGCACCGCGTCAGGGCAGCAGACAGGCCAGGTCCGGAGCCCAGCTCCAGGCTTCTCCACTCAACAGCAAACACCGGAGAGGAAGCAGGGGTCCAACGTCCTCCCCCACTGCGAGTAGGCCAGCACTGGTCCCCAGGTCTCCCAGCACCTATTGCCTCCTTCCGTGCACTGTGTGCATAGGCCAAGAGCAGGACGAGGTCCCAGCCCCTCAAGGGAAATCCCGGATGTCCGCGGGCACCTCCTGCGTCGCCACCTCACGTCCTGTGTGTCTCGGCTCCAGGCCTCCCGCCGGTCATGTAGGTAGCATCCTCGGCCTCACGTAGTGTCACTCCTCCGACCACAGGGGCCGGTGCCTCAATGGTCTTCTCCCAGCCACCGGGCCCCTGTGACGGCGTCCAGGGCACACCTCCCGCCTCCGGTGAGCAGTGCGCGCCCCCAGGGCCGGCCCGGATGTCACCTCAGGCAGGTCGAGCCCCGCGGCAACCCTTTGGGTGCTTGCCAGGCCCCTCCGCACCGTCCGTGCACCCGCAGGTTCCGGACGTGCCACAGGATCTCTGTACTTCTCGGGAGGCCCCCCGATGGCAGTGGGTGCCTCCCTTGCTGGCACGCTTCTTTTAGAGCCGGCCGTAGAGGACCCTCGGATCGCAGGCCACCTCCGCCACGCTGGTGTAGGCCGCAGCCCCGGCCTCTCATCAGGCTGGCACCACAGTCCCGCGGCCCTGCCCGTCACCGCTGTCCACCAGGTGGGCAAACCACCGGACAGGATGTGCCCCTAGGTCGCAGGGACTCTGAGACCCCGTATACTCGGACCGTGATCCCCAATACAGGATGAATCGCAGGATTTCAGCGCTGGCCTGTCGGGAGCCGAAGGAGCTCATGTCCTGTCGGTCATGCTGCTTGGCCACGCCCCCTTGCAGACGATATTTAGAACGATATCAGGTAGTGTACCAGCCTGATAAGGTGTCAGAGAGATATCTGTAGGGCAGGCTGCTTAATGATTTCCAAACTGACGCAAACCCTTTTACATGGGGCTTGCCTCATGTGAAAGGACGCATTGCTGGAGTTGCGTCACTTATGTGATACACTCCAGCAATATGTCACTTTTGCACTTACAGATACGTCAGAAATACTGACGTATCTGTAATTCCTTGCGCAATGATGTAAATATGACGCATCATTGGTGTCGCAAGGAGGGAGCAATGAAAAGTGACGCATCGCTGTTTTTACGAAGCCATGCGTCGCTTTTCATAAATGAGGCCCCATGTATTTAATTACAGGTGTTGGAGAGCGAGGGTGTGACCATGTATTATAAGGAACAAAGGTCTCCCACCATAGCTGCACCATATGGTAAAAGGATATTGAACAACACATCAGAGCACCTTATATAAGAGATCATACATAGCAAAAAAGCATTGGGGCTTGTTCTTGTATTTGGTCACAGCATCCCTCAACGACTTACAATATCCTTATATAATCTGCTATGAGATACTTTATCCCATACATAATTATATATATATATATATATATATATATATATATATATATATATATATATATATATATATATATATATATATATATATATATATATATATATATATATATATATATATATACGCAGTAATGTAGCTTAAGAGCCTACATCACTAAACCAGCCAAATATATCAATGAAGGAGAAACAACAAGATGTACCTGTTATGTGAGATTACTGCACAGTGAACTGCAAAAGTTAAAAATGCTATGTCAGCCTTTGAATGCATTTTTACTTGCGAAGACTATTTAAAAAAAAAAAAAATCTTAAAAGGGGCTTAAAGCCCACAGATTGCTTACCATTTGTTGGCTCGCTTTTCACTCGAATTTCCTTGCTTATTACAGGTTATTATGTGCCATTACCTGTAGGTTTCTAGTTTCTATCATCAAAGGAGTAGCCAGAAAATTAAAATAGTCCCCAGAAGAACTTGCTTGTTTCTTCCATCCCTGCATCTATCTATTCATCCTTTCATCCTTTCATTCATCTGCTGATAACCATTTCACCTTCACATTCTTTCATCCATTCAATGTTTCATCCATCAATCTCTCACTATTCCACCATCCTTCCATAAGTCCGCCCATCTATATCCAAACCTATATATCCATCTTAAAACCTAGCTATCAGACCTATTCATCCATCCTTCCATCCACCCTTTCAGTCTCTCATTCTTTCACTTATCCACCCCTTTATCCATCCATTCATCCATCCTTTCAATCATCCATCCTTTTGCACATCCATTCACCCTTTCACTCCATCCATCCACCCTTTCTCTCCATGCATCCATCCTCCCTTTCACTCATCCATCCATCTCTCCACCCTTTCACTCAGCCATCCATCCGCTCACTCATCCATCTATCCACTCATTCATTCATCAATTCACCCTTTCACTCATCCATCATCCACCCTTTCATCCAGCCATCCATCTACACCTCCATAGACTCATCCATCCATTCTTTCACTAATCCATTCTTACATCCAAACTTTCTCTCATCCAGCCATCCATAATTTTGCTCGTCCACCCCCTTTGCCTCATCTGTCCGCTCATCCATTCATTTACCCTTTCACTCATCTATCCGTCCTTTCACTCCTCTTTCCATCCATTCATCCTTTCACTTAACCATCCATCCACCATTGCATGCAGCCATCCATCTACCCTCCCTTTCACTCATCCAGCCATTATTTCACTCATCCATCTATTGGCTCATCCATCCACCTTTCACTCCATTCAGCATTTCACTTAATTCATCCATCCACTTATCCATTCATTTTTCCTTCTACTCATCATCCACCCTTTCACTCACTCACCCATCCATCCAACCTTTCTCTCACCCTCCATCCATTCATCCTTTCACTCATCATCCACCCATCCTTTCATTCATCCACCCATCTACCCTCTCACTCATCCAGCTACCCTTTCACTCACCCATCCATCCACCCTTCCTCTCTTTCACACATCTATCCATCCACCCTTTCGCACATTCATCCATCTATCCATCCACCCTTTCACTCACCCATCCATCACCCACAAATCCGTGCTTTCACTTAATCGCCCTCTCACCCTTTCTCATTAATTATGAGCCTTTGTCTGTTGAGTTGCAGACAAGAGAGGCCCATCAAGAACCCCACCCCCACTGTAGCTGCTAAAGCGGGGTGTTGATGACGTCACTGGTCTTCTCTTCCCTCATGTACTTGTCTTTTCTGTGGAGCGTGGACCAAGTACTTCTTCCTTTAGAAGACTTCATCCGATTCCTTTCTTTGCTGGGGCTACTTTTTTCTTTATAAACAAGGTCTTTTGGCGACTGCAAGTAAATTGTATAGCTGTACTCCTCTATTTGTTTTTAAACCACCCCCTGCCTGCTTTTAACCCGCCCCTTCTCCCAGTCTCCATTGTTTCACCCACCTTCCTCCATTTCAGCCACCTCCCCCACCCACCCCGCCCTTCGTTGCTTTTAATCCACCCCTACCAGGATGCCTCTGGTTGTGAAACCTAAACTACCTGTGTGGTTTTCACGACATTCGTGGAAGAACTGCCCCATGTCTGTTCCTTGACAATAGTGTACTTAACAGCCTCACTTGGAAACACAACTAACATCCAGTACAAATCTGGAAACCATAAGTGGCTACAGGAAGCTTTTGACATCCTGATACCACTCAAAACCACACAACTGAACAAAAGAGCCTTGGAGAAACATAGAAATAAAAGACATAAAACAACAAATTAGAAAGCTGCAACGTACCTGGCTCAAAACAAATGCCAAACAAGACAAACTTCACCTACAGAAAATTAACAGATTATACAAGTCTGCTATCAAAAAAGCTAAGAAAAGGTACTATTCAGACAGAATTCAAAACGATAAATGTGCAAATAAAGAATTCTATAAAATACTCAATGAATTTCGCAAACCAAATTGCCTAGAAGGAATTTATCCTGTTACTCAAGATTTCACAGACAAAATGGCAAATCATTACACGGACAAAGCAGAATTGTACATAAAACAGAAACAAAGCACCAGCACTAGCCCTTCTACAAAACAACAATCCAAGAATGCTCCAATCAAGCCTCTCTGTTCCTTCCAACACATCTCACACAATGAATATATAGACCTGGTCAAAGCAAGCAGGCCTGCCGGCAGGCCTTCTAACCCCTTTCCTCCACAAACTTTCAAGACAATCTTTTAACATCCTCTGCTTCCACTCCAGTAAGAAGAATCATCAACGATTCCTTAACTACTGAAATATTTCCAGAAGAACTCAAAAAGTCATACATACGCCCTTTACTGAAGAAAACAAGCTTGGACCCGCTGAACCCTGACAACTACAGACCCATTACAAATGGACCGTTCTTGGGCAAACTGATAGAAAGAGCAGCGTTCGTCCAGATGTCACAATTCATTGAAGGGAATGACATACTTTCAGACTTCCAAACAGGATTCCGTCTGGGAAGAGGCACTGTATCTGCCCTCCTTGCCATCTAGGTTGACCTTAAGAACACAGTGACTGGAATGGGGTTGCTGCACTACTTCTTTTGGACCTCTTGTCTATCTTTGACGCAATTGACCATGACACTCTGATACAAAGACAATCGACGAAGCCGGCAAATGCGATCCTGATGCCCAGGAGACGGGTAAATTGAGACCCGCTACTTGTTTTATATATGGTGAGACAGATTAATGTACAAATATTTGATTTGATAGGCAATGAAGATGACTCAAAATAATGGTATTGATCACTAAAAAAAATGTTTTAAAAAAATGTCAGAGACTGAGACGTGTTCCGGCCTTTTTAAATATTAACAGCATATGATCGATACCTAAGTCACGCTTTAAAGGTGAGGATAGTTGAGAATATATCGTAAAGAGAATATGGCAACATCATCATTAACCACCAATATAGGTAAATCTATGATGCCAATAAATTCTGGATAGCAGTATATTGAGGCTAACACTGCTTGTAGCTTTCCCAAACATGCAGGGAGCAGCAAGATTGGACCATTATTGAATTATAAAACAATCTACTTATATGCTCCATAATATTTCGACTATTTTAAAAGGTAATAATAGCTGGATCCATTAAAAGTGTCTCAGTGATTTATTAGCATGATTCTAAACATAGTACTATTAAACATGATGGGTCTTTTTAACATTCCCGAATCCATTGGAGTACCATTTTTTTACTCCTGTTGATCTGGAAAACTGCTCACTGCAGAGCAGGGGCACCAGTGAGTTGCAATAGCTAGCACAAGGGAGGTAATGAGTGTCTGAGGTTGTGAGTTTCTAAACAAATAAAATGTGAGTTGATTGTTTCTTGTTTTGTAGGAGTTCCCAACCTGGGATGATTGGAGCACTTATAAATTATTAATTGGATATTTTCAATGGATTTTGATTAAACTGTGATGTTTCATAAAATGTTAAAATTATTTTAATAATAGTAATGAGTAATTAATGTCAATGAATTCCATTGGAAGTGATATGTATTTTTCTCATTTTACTTCAGAATAGGTGTGATTAATGGCTGAAATAAGACTCTTTTACAAAGGAGAAAATTATTATGCCCTGAAGAAGGTGGTCCTATTGTGAATGTGCCATTGAAACGCGTTGACGCCTAGTGTTTTCTTGGTGTTAAATTTGGAAAAGTCAGCAGTCAGTCGTAGACAGGGAATCTATATCCATGCTTTGTGCTGTCTATGTTGTATCCAAATTAACATTTGTAAGACAAAATTGTCTTCATGAATTCTCCTTTTTAGACATATGAATATTCGTAGTTAGGAATGTATGTGTTTTTAGGGCTCGCCTGCTGTGCGCATGCGCACAGCTGGCAAGCTCTATAGGGGCTTATCCAGTGTTTAACCACCACTGGCGATTCCTTGCAGTGCATGAAGCGCGTGCACAATGCCACCAGCCGCCTGCCTGCCTGCCTCGCATTACCACATCAAAGGCAGCCCTCCCAGCGCATTTGTCACCCCCTAATTATTCACGGCCTGCCGGCCGTACTTTCAGTTTAGTCTCCTTTTATAACTTGTTTAACTTGCTCGCATTTCCCTCCTCCCCCTTCTGGGTCCTTATCTCCTCGCATTCCCCCCTCCCTTCTCGCCCAGCCCTTTGATGCTCTGCTGTAGTCGCTGCCTCTAAACCTGTCGTCCCATCTTTCACCCTCTCGTTTTTCTTACGTTGGCTACCCCAGTTATGGTTTCTCCTGCTGCTTCTTGCCCTTGCATTTTGTTCTACTGCTCAGTATTGCTTTAATTCCTAGTCTCTTGTGCTCAACATGCACGTAGCCCAGCTAAGTCTGTATACCAAAACCCTTCGATAGCGGCGGGCGTACCAAGCCCTAGTCCGGATACGCATCAGGCAACATTATTTAACTTGGAGATAAAAGATGATTAACATTAAATTAATATTTAAGATTTTTACATTTTACAATTGTATTTATTCACAGCCTTAAATTGCATTGGGTGAAGAGGTAGAGCATCGTTTAACCGTTAGAATTGCTGTTCAGTTTAGCAGCAGATATTTTTTGTTTTCTGTGCTGTAGTGTAGATTCCTCTATTTGTACTCCATACATGGCTTTGTACCAGCCAGCATGTTTACATGAAAATGAATTGTAGCAGACTAGTTAATGCAATGAATAAAGAGGATGGCACATCTGACCTGGAACTTGAAACCTAATTCACTTTGTGAATTGCTGCTTCTTAACAGCCCTTTGTTGAATTGTCCACCTGATTATGTACTGCAGAACTCACCTATGTTCATGAATTACTATTCACATTCCTTACCGTCGCACTGGCTGTACTCCACGCCTGATCTGTGCTCATCCTTTACTCCAAGTCTCTGCACCTCAGAATTACTACTACTTTGCCCTTGCTGTCCAGTTTTGTGCAGATTTCAGTTCCACTGCTGGGCTCAGTCTGTTGTCATGTGACTGATGCACTTCTGAATTTCCTCATCGTCCCTTAATAACTATTATCGTCCGCTGCTTTGGCATTACTTCTGGATAAGCACCACACCTGAATTTGTGCTCTCAATTGTGTTTTTTTTCCTTTTACAGTCCTAGCATTTTGCCCCTTTTCACTGTATGCTCTTCGAACCGTGCTCCTTCGAATCATTGCCTGCTACGATTGTAGTTCTTGAAACTTGTTCCACTGTATTTTTTTCCTGCCTCTAAATTATGTGGTCTACTTTAAGTTCATCCTTTTAAATGTACTTCCACTCTCGTACCGCCGTGTGACCTGTGCTTCTCTGAAATGGTGTGCTTCCTCTTTGTAATACCGCCCTGCCATAAAAATGTTTACTCTACAACTTTCATCAGTTCAGATCACCTTATGTATGCATTCTGAGGCATAAGTAATTCTCTTATGGCTAACCTGCCTGCAAACAATGTTCTTCTCGCCAGTTTTAACACCAATTCAGCGCTCCGTCCTCACTTGAAACCTTTAATTTGACTTCACAGAATGGCTAAGTATGGAATATTTGAGATGTGCTTAAAAAATGAACAAGCTGCTGCTGTCCATGTCACTGCACGTTTGAGGAATGGTGATTCGATCAATTGCCATAACAAAATCATTCACTCTGAAAAATCAAGTTGAAATAGCCTTTGCACTCGGTATTACTGCGAAAACTGCTTGACACGCAGGCTGGCTTTAGTGCTGGCACCGCCTATGACCTCCTTGTCCACGGATTAACTCACTTCTATCCTTCAACAGTGCCCCTCATCTCTGTAATCTCATGCTTTTCATTTGTTTTTTTAGCGCTACTTCTACCAGTGTATGGTGTCAGGACACTTTCGATCACGCACACATTATACAAAGAAAGTGAATGATATGTGTGTAAATCAGTATACAGGAGTTGTTACATAAAACAATGAGTATTATTACAAGGTGTAGGAATCACACGCCATCCATACTGTAGTAGGCCTTAAAACGCACCACACAGCTCCACAGATGCACCCACCACCACAGATGCACCACCACCCAGTTCCACCGAGGCACCCACCACCCAGCTCCGCCGAGGCACCCACCACACAGCTCCACCGATACACCCACCACACAGCTCCACCGATGCTCCAACTAAGCTCCACCAAATGCACCCACCACGCAGCTCCATCAATGCACCCACTAAGCTCCACTGATGCACCCACCACACAGCTCCACCTACACAGCTCCACCGATGCACCCACCACACAGCTCCACCGATGCACCCACCACACAGCTCCACCAAGGCACCCACCACACAGCTCCACCGATACACCCACCACACAGCTCCACCGATGCTCCAACTAAGCTCCACCAAATGCACCCACCAAACAGCTCCATCAATGCACCCACTAAGCTCCACTGATGCACCCACCACACAGCTCCACCTACACAGCTCCACCGATGCACCCTCCACCGATACACCCACCTCCACCGACACAGTTCCAACGATGCACCCACCACCCAGCTCCACTGATGCACCCACCACACAGCTCCACCGACACAGCTCCACCGATGCACCCACCACACAGCTCCACCGATGCACCCACCACACAGCTCCACCGATGCACCCACCACACAGCTCATCCGATGCACCCACCACACAGCTCCACCGATGCACCCACCACACAGCTCCACTGATGCACCCACCACACAGCTCTACTGATACACCCACCACACAGCTCCACTTTTGCACCCACCACACAGCTCCACCGAGGCAGCCACCACACAGCTCCACCGACACAGCTACAACGATGCACCCACCACCCAGTTCCACCCAGTTCCACCGATGCACCCCCCACACAGCTCCACCGATGCACCCACCACACAGCTCATCCGATGCGCCCACCACACAGCTCCACCGATGCACCCACCACACAGCTCCACTGATGCACCCACCACACAGCTCTACTGATGCACCCACCACACAGCTCCACTTTTGCACCCACCACACAGCTCCACCGAGGCAGCCACCACACAGCTCCACCGACACAGCTACAATGATGCACCCACCACCCAGTTCCACCGATGCACCCACCACACAGCTCCACCGACACAGCTCCACCAATGCACCCACCACACAGCTCCACCGATGCACCCACCACACAGCTCCACCAAGGCACCCACCACACAGCTCCACCGATGCACCCACCACCCAGCTCCACTGATGCACCCACCACACAGCTCCACCGACACAGCTCCACCGAAGCACCCACCACACAGCTCCACCGAAGCCCCCACCACACAGCTCCACTGATGCACCCACCACACAGCTCCACTGATGCACCCACCACACAGCTCTACTGATGCACCCACCACACAGCTCCACTTTTGCACCCACCACACAGCTCCACCGAGGCAGCCACCACACAGCTCCACCGACATAGCTACAACGATGCACCCACCACCCAGTTCCACCCTGTTCCACCGATGCACCCACCACACAGCTCCACCGACACAGCTCCACCAATGCACCCACCACACAGCTCCACCGATGCACCCACCACACAGCTCCACCAAGGCACCCACCACACAGCTCCACCGATGCACCCACCACCCAGCTCCACTGATGCACCCACCACACAGCTCCACCGACACAGCTCCACCGAAGCACCCACCACACAGCTCCACCGAAGCACCCACCACACAGCTCCACAGATGCACCCACCACCCAGCTCCACCGAGGCACCTACCACACAGCTCCGCCGAGGCACCCACCACACAGCTCCACCGATACACCCACCACACAGCTCCACCGATGGTCCAACTAAGCTCCACCAATGCACCCACCACACAGCTCCATCAATGCATCCACTAAGCTCCACTGATGCACCCACCACATAGCTCCACCGATGCACCCACCACACAGCTCCACCAAGGCACCCACCACAAAGCTCCACCGATGCACCCACCACACAACTCCACCGATGCACCCACCACACAGCTCCACCGACACAGTTCCAACAATGCACCCACCACCCAGCTCCACCGATGCACCCACCACACAGCTCCACCGACACAGCTCCACCGATGCACCCACCACACAGCTCCACAGATGCACCCACCACCCAGCTCCACCGAGGCACCCACCACACAGCTCCACAGATGCACCCACCACCTAGCTCCACCGAGGCACCCACCACACAGCTCCGCCGAGGCACCCACCACACAGCTCCGCTGAGGCACCCACCACACAGCTCCACCGATACACCCACCACACAGCTCCACCGATGGTCCAACTAAGCTCCACCAATGCACCCACCACACAGCTCCACCGATGCACCCACCACACAGCTCCACCAAGGCACCCACCACAGAGCTCCACCGATGCACCCACCACACAGCTCCACCGATGCACCCACCACACAGCTCCACCGACACAGTTCCAACGATGCACCCACCACCCAGCTCCACCGATGCACCCACCACACAGCTCCACCGACACAGCTCCACCGATGCACCCACCACACAGCTCCAACGATGCACCCACCACACAGCTCCACCTACACAGCTCCACCGACACAGCTCCACCGATGCACCCACCACACAGCTCCACTGATGCACCCACCACACAGCTCCACCGATGCACCCACCACACAGCTCCACTGATGCACCCACCACACAGCTCCACTGATGCACCCACCACACAGCTCCACTGATGCACCCACCACACAGCTCCACTGATGCACCCACCACACAGCTCTACCAAGGCACCCACCACACAGCTCTGCCGAGGCACCCACCACACAGCTCCACCGATGCAGCCACCACACAGCTCCACCGACACAGCTACAACGATGCACCCACCACCCAGTTCCACCGATGCACCCACCATCCAGCTCCACCGACACAGCTCCACCAATGCACCCACCACACAGCTCCACCGATGCACCCACCACACAGCTCCACCGAGGCACCCACCATACAGCTTCACCAAGGCACCCACCACACAGCTCCACCGAGGCACCCACCACACAGCTCCACCAAGGCACCCACCACACAGCTCCACAGATGCACCCACCACACAGCTCCACAGATGTACCCACCACACAGCTCCACAGATGCACCCGCCACACAGCTCCACCGAAGCACCCACCCCACAGCTCCACCGATGCACCCACCACACAGCTCCACAGATGCACCCACCACCCAGCTCCACCGATACACCCACCACACAACTCCACCGATGCTCCAACTAAGCTCCACCAATGCACCCACCACACAGCTCCATCAATGCACCCACTAACCTCCACCGATGCACACACCACTCAGCGCAACCACAGCATCACTCTGCGCAACCACAGCATCACTCTGCGCAACCACAGCATCACTCTGTGCAATCACAGCATCACTCAGCGCAACTACAGCATCACTCAGCGCAACCACAGCATCACTGGTTCAAATATGTTCTTTCAATGTTTCAAGCTGTTTTCAAGCTTTCATGCTTTATTACAAATCACAAAAAAATGTTAATATTTCCCTTCTGTTCTTGGATTTTCGTCACAATAAAAAACACTGAACATAATCTTCACAAAATTTATTTACAAAGTTTAAGCTATTGGCATTGCCATTGTTATTTGTAATATCAATACATCTAAGTCACGTAAATACACAACATGTTGCATTACAAATGCTATACGTGTTTGCGATAGTTATAACTATTGGCATTCTAAATGACAAAGCTATTACTTTATCTATTTTAAAAAATAACACATAAATTAAAAAAAATCATTTATAAGACCAATAGCTCAAACTTTCCTAATGCGAGCCCTATTGCATTTCCAATGCTTGTTAATAGTTTTATGAATTATCCGGGTGGATTCAAAATCTGTACAGTTTTATATTGATATATTTTTTAATATATTTCATTTGTTTGTATATAAGTGCCTTAAGAATTCTGAGCGGATCGATATTTGTGTGGCTTATGACTGTGGTTGCATATTTAAATTGAACTGTTTTCTGTAGGTCTTTGCCAAAGGGAACATTTATTTGTATCTTTTAAGTTAATGGGAGCTCAATCCCTTTGGATTTCAGAGCCCCTCTCCTTGATTTCAAGGTCTATAAGTAATATGTACATTTGTTAATCATATCTATCGAATATTATTTTTAAAACATAAATATTATATACATTTATATAAAGCAATACACATATGTAGGTACATATTTATAGTCCAAATAAATGCTTATATACAGAGGGATATGCTGTGTATTTATGTTTGGGTACGGTGGTTATGTGGGGAAGAACCAATTCTTGAGTAGTTTTCTGAAGATAAGGTGGTTTTCTTTTGATTTTATGTTGGGGGTTAAAAAGTTCCATTGTTTGGCTTCTTGAACAGAGAAGAATGGGCTTCCCATGGTTTTTGTTATTGCACATTGGAATTTTGAGGTTAAATGCCACTCTAGTGCAGAGGTTCCTTTGTTAATGTATTTTGTGATTTTATGCCTGATGAAGAGCAGTCCTGTTCCATGTATCGCTTTGTGGGTGATACAAAGCATGGGAGATGTGGGCTTGCAGCTTTATATTCAAAAGTAGTCTGGCAGCCAAGTTCTGAATCCGTTGCAGTCTTTTCATAGTTGTTAAAGGTGATCAATGGTAGAGGCTATTGGCATAATTGAGTTTGGACAGAAAAAGACAGGTGGTTGTTCCAGTCCCTGGTCCCCCTCCTTCTGGCCCCCATCATTAGGTCCCCCACCCACTCCTGTATCCTCTGTCAAAACCCTTGGTTTCAAAATCAATAACCAACTTTCCCTACACTCCCAAGTCTCTGCAGTGGTTTCCTCAGCCTTTCTCTCACTCAGGACTATCCGCAGAGTCTCACGGTTTTTCGTCCCAGACGCGCTCAAACTAATTCTTCTGGCCATGGTGACATCTCGCCTAGATTATGGCAATGTCCTCTACCATGGCATGCCTGACTACCTCATGAGGCGCCTCCAGCTGGTTCAAAATCAGGCCGCTCGGCTGGTTTTTAACCTCTCTAAATCACACCATGTAACTCCTCTTCTCCTCTCCCTCCATTGGCTTCCTGTCCGGCAGCGCGTCTTATTCAAGCTCGGCTGCACCATCTTCAAAGCCAGGACAGGTTCTGCCCCTTCCTTCATCAACTCGGCTATTCAATCCTATACTCCCTCACGAGACCTCCGATCCTCCTCCCACCACCTTCTCGTGGTTCCCCGCTTCAAACGGAAGAAATGGGGTGGTTTCAAATTTGCTACCACGGGCCCAGCTTTTTGGAACTCTCTCCCACTCTCCCTCAGAACCTGCACTCAATACCCCCGCTTCCGTAGAGATCTCAAGACCTTCCTTTTTACCCAAGCCTTCCCATCCTAAAATCTTCACCTTTCCCCTTTTTCCGACCCGCTGAGTAGCTGTTGCCAGTGAGCGCCAAGAAACCGCCAGGTGTACGAGCGCTATACAAATCCCTTCAAATTCAAATTCAAAGAGTGATGATAGCCTGGACCTGGTGTGGAAATCCCAGATGAGGGAAGATTCATCGCAGATTTTTTATAGTTACAAAGCTTGATATTGTTAGTTTGTCCACTCAGGCATTCACTGTTTGCTTGGAGATTTGTGAGAAAAAGGAGTGGTCCAGGAATCCTAGGTCTGGATATGAGTCCCTTAAGTTGTGAAGGGGTTATGCACGAGGCTCTGGACCTATCCAGCCTCAGAGAGGATAATGTGGAGAATGTTTTTGAGCAAAGGTTCCTCCTTTTTAAAAATATATATTCTCCCCCATAAATGGGTTGATCTTCAATTTTGTTATTTTGTAAACAGCACAGTACAGGTTCGTTGTAGTGAGGAAAATTTGTTTTATTTTAATTTTTTGCACTTTATTCTTTCCATTTCACTCATTTGAAGTTTTACGGTTGACTGTTTTTAAAAACCACAGAAAAGAGCAGTCTTTATCATTTTCATTAGACGTTTATAGTGGAACAGAAGGGAACAGCCGACACGTGGTTTCGCCCTTTCCGGCAAATGTAGCCAGGGCTTTCCCAAGGCTAATTAAAATCATCCAAATGTACAGTACATCAGCATCAGTTCTCTGCATTATCACATGTTTAATCAAGTTTCGTCATCTGCATAAGTTCAGTTTTGATTTTCGGTAAAAAGAGCATAGCATTTCGTGTCTCCGGGTAAATCCACTGCGCGTACTGTTAAGAACGAGGTGGCTGTGCATTTAAACACAGCCACCTCGATCTTAACAGTATGCGCAGAGGATTTACCCGGAGACACGAAACGCTATGCTCTTTGTACCGAAAATCAACAAGTCAGCAAGCAGGTTATCATTTTTCTAATCGCCACACATGAGTATTTCCATTCTGGAAGCATTCAATTTGAGATGTTTCCATGTCATCCATTGATCCACGGCTCTGAGACAAGTAAAAGTTGGTGAGTTTCCAATGTCTTTGGGGCATTCCAGTTGAAGGAGTATATGTGTGACATATGCATAGTTATAGCACGTGAGGTGAAATTGATTGATCAGTGCCGGTTATGACTTCATGTAGATGTTGAAAAGTATTGGTGAGATGACAGAACCTTGAGGGACCCCTGCTTTTGTGACGGATGGTTTGGATGAGGAAAGGGGGGTATGGATGATATTAATTATGTTGTGAAGGTAGGATATGATCCAGTCTAGAGCAGTCCCCTCTATGCCAGCTTCATCGATTGTCTTTGTATCAGAGTGTCATGGTCAATTGCGTCAAAGATAGCCAAGAGGTCCAAAAGAAGTAGCTCAGCAACCCCATTCCAGTCAACTGTGTTCTTAAGGTCATCCCAGAGGGCACAGTGCAGATTCTGTGCCTCTTCCTGGGCGGAATCCAGTTTGGAAGTCTGAAAGCATGGCATTATCTTCAATGAATTGTGACATTTGGACGAATGTTGCTCTTTCTATCAGTTTGCCCAGGAAAGGTCTATTTGTAATCGGTCTGTAGTTGTCGGCATTCAGCAGGTCTGGGTTTGTTTTCTTCAGTAATGGGTGTATGTATCACTTTGAGTTCTTCTGGAAATATTCCTGTAGTTAGAGAATTGTTGAGGATTCTTCTTACTGGTGTGGCAGCAGAGGTTGTTAGAAGAATTGTTTTCAAGGTTTGTGGTGGACATGGGCCAGAAGGGCTGCCGGCAGGCCTGATAATTTTGACCTTGCCCATAAATTCATCGTGTGAAGTTTGTTGTAAGGAATGGAGAGGCTGGGTTAGAGTATTCTTGGATTGTTGTTTTGGAAAATGGTTGGAGCTGGTGCTTTGTCATTGTTTTAAATATGAGTCCAACGTGTCTGCTTTGGCCATGTATTGATTCACCAGTTTGTCTGAGAGATGAGCTCCTTCTAGGCAATTTGGTTTACGAAATTCAGTGAGAATTGTAGAGAATTCTTTATTTGCACTTTGAATTCTGTTTGAATAGTACCTTTTCTTAGCTTTTTTGTTAACTGACTTGTATAATTTGTTAAGTTTCTGTAGGAGAAGTTGGTCTTGATTGGTGTTTGAGCCAGTCATGTTACAGATTTCTAATTTATTGTTTTATCTCTGTATTCCTCCGTGGGGCCTGTTTTCTTTTGTTCTGTTGCGTAGTTTTTAGAGGGATCAAGATATCAAAAGCTTCCTGCAGCCTCTCATAACGTTTTTGAACAGAATTCATTGTGTCTAGATCTGTACTGGATGTTAGTTGTGTTTCTAAGTGTTCCAAATTGAGTTTGTTTCATGGTCGATAGGTGGATGCACGGAAGGTGGTTTTAGGTGCGATGCTTTTTGTTGTTTTACATTGGAAAGCAAGCAAATGGTGGTCTGGCCATGTGATGGAGTAATTGTTTGAAAGGTAACTAGTTTTGCATTTGCAAAAATGGCATCCAAGATGTGTCCAGTGATGTGTGTGGGTTTGTGGGTGATCTGATACAGGTTCGGTGCGTCTAAGCCAATGATAATTGTTTTCAAATGGGGCATATTGGGTTTGTCAAACCAAATATTGAGGTCACACGAAATGCATGGGTTGGAGTGTAGTGTTATCAGGGTTGAAACCGTGTCTAGAAGTGTGTCTGTGAATGTTGCATTGCTAGGTGGAGGTCTGTAAAGGAATATAAAGCAGGTGTAGGGTTGCATCTGGTGAAAAGGGCCTCCCAACCTTGTATTGAGATGTCTTCAGCTTTAGTGATACGTAATGTTTGCCTGAACACAAGGGCTAAGCCACCTCCTCTTCTGCCTATGCAATTGTGAGTGATAGTTTGACAGCCTAGAGGCACTGCATCATGTAGGACTGGAGCCATATCATCTCGCAAACATGATTCTGCTATGAAGAGCATGTCAGGTTCTGTGTCCGTGAGAAGGTCGTTTGTTTTTAGAGTGCGATCAAGCGTTTATTAGTAGACAGTTTATAGAATGTGCTTTGGCTTTGGTGTTTATCATTTGTGTAGTCAGGAAGGTGGGTATATATTTGTACGTTGTGACAAAGTATTATGAGGTGTGCATGAGAGATTCTGTTGTGCTGGTGTGTGTGTTATGATGTTTTTTTGAGGAGCATTGAAAAGAGGTGCTGATGTATTTGTTTTCCGAGAAGGATTTGTATGTAAAGTATTGTTGATGAGTGGAAGTTGTAAGGTAAAGGGGGTGGTGATGTGTTTGTGAGTTCACTACCTGGACCCCCCTCCCTGTTGACCAATGACATCTCAGACTACATCACTCCCCACACCCTCCCCTCCACAGACTACATACTGCTCAGAAAGCTGAACTTCCACCTAGACAACCTCAGCGACCCCAACACCACCACCCTCCTAGAGAATGTCACCAACATTGGACTGAAGCAACTTGTCTCCACCCCCACCCACACGGCAGGACACACTCTTGACCTCATCTTCGCCGAAGGAAAAAACATTTGCTTCAGTCACAACACTGGATGGACTACCACTACGTCCATTTCTCCTTCTGGAAACCACTGTACACAAGCTCATGCCACACCTCACACCCAGAAACTGCAGCAAAATCACCGAAGAACACCTCACCTCTGCCCTCAGCTGCACTCCACCCCCTACCACGACAGATGCCAACACAGCAGCAAACAACCCTCACCAATGGATTACCAACTGCACCACAATCTCCACCCCTCCAGAACTCTGCCAAACGACACACCACGAAAGCCACTTAGTTCACCACGGGCCTCCGAGAATCCAATCACTTGTGCCGTCGACTGGACAAAGCATGAAGAAACAGCAAAACCCTGGAAGCATGCTCCGCCACTATGGCACACCACCAACTCATCAAATCTACTAAAAGAAACTTCATTCAGGACAGAATCCACTCCAACCGCCACAACTCCAAGGAACTCTTCATCATCATATAAAAATTCACCAGACCCCACAGCGAAACTACCGACATACCTCCCTCCCAAGACCTCTGCAACAGACTCAGCTCCTTCTTCCACAACAAAATCAGGACGCTCTATGAAACCTTTGAGAACCAAGACTGTCAGGTCTGTCGTGGTTGCTCCTCAGGATTGGATCGATGCTATAAGGGGGCCCACCTCTAGATCATCCCAAGTCTGACTTTAAACGTCACAGACTGTTAAGGAGATCAAGCGGGGGAAAATATAGGTGTCCGGAGGGGAACAGCTGGGCAACTGGAACCGCAACCTGCAATTACAGAAGCAAGGGATAAGTGCAAATATCACCCTAAGCTGGAAGACCTGCTAATCAATAAACCACATGTTACCTCACCTGCATTTCCTACAGGTGTGCCTGAATGAAGGAAGGATCTAAAGGGCGGCTTCTAAATCCCCTGGTTGTGCTACTAGAAGACAGAATACAGAGAACATTAGAAATCCCCTATGTTCCCTCCCATCCTGTAACCTGAATATTTAGGACAGAGATGATGGAAGAACACCTACCCAGATTTTGGGATAAAGATAACCAAACAATGCCCAGAACAAAATAATGAAGGATGATCACATTCCTTTTAACGGTTAGTTCACAACAAAAGGTTCCTCCTCCGAGGAAATGTATGAAACGAATGTTCCCGGGGTAATGCAGGAAGAGTCAACCCCAAGATATGGCATACATTCCCTAAATAGTGTGTGAATCAAATAATCCAAAGAACAAAATCATATGCCCAGCTTAAAGTAAATACAAAGCGTCTCTACAGATCCTTCTCTGTAAGCGCTAAGGGGTAAGCACTGTGCAATGAATGGTAATGCGGCACCTAAGCCCAGGTGTCCTGCACGAACCGGAGCAAGACGCTCCCTGAAGGTATATAGTATAACAAGTACACGAACACCAGGTTCTACCAGAGAGTTACAAAACTCAAGCACCCCACTCGATCTTGGAAAACCTGATACTTCAATGACGGTGGACGATTCGGGCGCTTCCTAAGCCCCACCAGGGTAATCCAGATATTTAGAGCAAAGAATCGTGAGGACCGTTCTGCTGCAGGCGCTTCCTAAGCCCCACCAGAGTAATCCAATGAACCACAAGCAAAGAACGCTGAAACAATGCGCTCGTAGCGGGCGTTTCCTAAGCCCCACCTCAATAATCCGCGTTTCCGTTCTAAGCGAACCAACGCTTACCGCCGACGACTTCCAAGGAACCTTCAGCAAGGAATCAGGATACACGAACAGAAACACTCCTCGCCAAGCAGGAATAATCGGCAGCGCGTCCACCGTGAGACGCCATATTATGATCTCTAGTCGCACAGCGTCATAGTAACGCACCGCGCAAAGGATCATGGGATATGTAGTTTCCCATCCCGTTCAGCATCAAGGAGCAGGCAGTGATTTACCAGCGGCCGGGGGAATCGTGACAGTACACCCCCTCTCACAACATTCACTGACTGCCACCAGGTTTACCAGGATGAGACATATGGAACCTCCGCACCAGTCTAGGAGCATGAATAGCACCCACAGGTTCCCAAGAGTCCTCCTCCGGACCATAACCCTTCCACGACACCAAGTACTGAAGTTTCCCTCTCACCCTACGAGCTCCAGAATGCGCCGCACCTCATACTCCACATCCTGCTCAACCCTCACAGGCGCAGGAGCTGCAGGCCCCGGACCCCGAGCAGGCTTGAGCAGCGAGACATGGAACACCGGGTGTATCCGGAAATGCGAGGGGAGTTTCAGTTTCACCGCTACAGGGTTGACATGGCGAATCACCTGGTAAGGACCAATGAACCGAGGGTTGAAAACGCTGTACCGTTTGAAACGGATATTCCGAGTGGACAGCCACACCCAATCCCCCTTCTTGTACCCAGGACCAATGCCTACGGTGTCTATCAGCCTGAGTTTTGTACCTTAGTTTAGCCTTTTCAAGATTCTGTCTAGCATGCAATACTGTTTTCCGCAACTGCACTAATCTGGACTGTAACTGCGGAATTGGTACTTCAGCGACCGGCACACTCAAGGGGGCAAATCTGGGATGAAACCCATACGTACAGAAAAACGGGGTACACAAAGTAGAGGAATGAACTGCGTCATTATATGCCACCTCAGCAGACCACAACCATTCCACCCATGCCTCAGTAGTGGTATCGACAAAACACCTCAGGTATTGTTTGAGGGTCTGGTTTAACCTTTCGGTCTGCCCATCCGTTTGCGGATGAAAGCTGGTGGACAAGGAAGAGGCAATGCCCAATCGATCACACCAGACCCTCCAGAAGTTTGCGGTGAATTGTGCTCCTCTATCGGAAACGATAACCTTGGGAAGGCCATGCAACCGGATGACATGAATGAGCAGTAAATGGGCTAATTGGCTAGCTGTGGGAACCCCTTTACAGGCAATGAAGTGGCCCATCTTGGTTAAGTAGTCCACGACTACTACTATAGCGGTCATCCCATGATCTTTAGGGAGTCCCACCACGAAATCTACCGAAAAGCTCTCCCAAGGACTCACAGGCGTGGGCATCGTTTGTAACAGCCCTTGTGCTGGTCGATGATCGCTTTTAGCCTGCGAACAGACGTCACATCGCTGAACCCAAGCAAACACATCAGGCCGGATGGTTGGCCACCAATAGGTGCGTAGCAATTTTTCCAAAGTTTTCTTCCCTCCAGTGTGTCCTGCACATGGTAGATTGTGACACCACTTAAAGACTTGTTGTCTCAATGCAAGTGTGGGGAGAAGCAACTGAGACCCCTTTCTCGGCAACCCTTGACGGATTCTCCATTCCGGGTGTAAGCGAATCCATGTTTTCCAAGCAAAGGTCTGGATACCTCTCTTGACTTTGTGGAGAAATTCTTCCGTGTGGATCACCCCTACCACCTGTCGGGGTTCGATGATGCAGGTCTCGGGGGACGCTATCAATGCTGGGTGACTTTCTTGACGTGTGAGAGCATCAGCTTTCCGGTTGTCACATCCCGGACGAAAGGTAACCACAAAACGGAATTCAGAAAAGAAGAGCATCCATCTCAATTGTCTGGGGGTGAGATGGCGAGCTGCTCGCATAAACTGCAGATTACGGTGGTCGGTATAAACCGTGATTTGATGCGAGGCGCCCATCAGCCAATGCCTCCATTCAGTGAAGGCGTCTTTAATTGCTAGCAGTTCCTTCTCAGCAATAGTATAGTTGCGTTCTGCAGGATTTAACTTGCGAGACATGAAGGCAATGGGATGTAGATGACCGGTACTCCTTTGCGAGAAAACAGCTCCCACCGCTAGTTCTGACGCATCAGCCTCTACCACGAAGGGGAGGTTTGGGTCAGCATGGACCAATATCCGTGCCGACGTGAACGCGGTTTTCAACCGATCAAATGCGGTTTGCTCGTCGATCCCCCACACAAAAGGGGTGTTCTTCCGGGTTAATTTTGTGAGTGGTGTTACCAGGTCTGAAAAGTGCGAGATGAACCTCCGATAGAAGTTTGCAAATCCAAGGAGTTTCTGGATATCTTTAACAGTGTTGGGTCGTGGCCACTCCACAATGGCCCGTACCTTCCTTTCGGCCATTATCTGCCCTGATGGAGTGAGCATGACTCCCAGGAATTCCACCGTAGTGACATGAAACTCACATTTCGTTAGCTTGCAGTACAGTTGGTTTTGCTTTAGGGCCTCAAGCACCTGACTCACATGTTTTTTATGTTCTGGTTCATCATTCGAGTATATTAATATATCATCGATGTATACTACTACAAAAATATCCAAGTAGTCTCTCAACACCTCATTAAGGAAAAATTGGAAGGAGGCAGGGGCGTTGCATAGCCCAAAGGGCATCACCAGGTACTCAAAGAGCCCATACCTCGTTTTAAACGCTGTCTTCCATTCATCGCCTGATCATATGCGCACTAAATGGTGGGCTCCCCTCAGGTCCAGTTTCGTATAGATCCTGGCCGATCTCACTTGCTCCAATAACACCGGTATCAATGGGAGTGGGTATTGATTCTTTGTTGTTATGGCATTTAATGCCCTGTAGTCAATGCAGCAGCGTAATTCCCCATTGGCCTTTGGAATGAAGAAAAGCGGGGAAGCTTCTGGAGACCTTGATGGTCGGATGAATCCCAAGGCAAGGAGGTTATCCAAATATTCCCGGAGATGTTTTGTTTCGGGTTGTAACAACGCATAGATTCGGCCACATGGAACAACTGACCCTGGTGTTAAATCAATGCGGCAGTCGTATTCCCTATGCGGAGGAAGTACTTCAGCTTTCACTTTACTAAAAACCTCCTCATACTCCTGGTAACATTGAGGTAGCTCCACCTCTTTTTCAGCGGCTGTAGAGACCGTGTGAGTAACCGCCAGTACCCTTGAGGGTCGGGGATTCTCCTTGATGCAGTGGTCTTGGCAATACGAGGAGGAGAATTCCAAAGTCTGTTCCGTCCATTTTATGGTGGGTTCATGTTTCTTCAGCCAAGGGAATCCCAATATTATTCCATAGGTAGGGGCCTGGGTGAGGTTAAACGAAAGCTGCTCCATATGATAACCCCCATACCACATCTCATACTCCGGGGTATGTTGGGTGATAGGACCGGATTCTAACACATGACCGTCTACTGCAAACACGTCTTCAGAGACAGTTTTATCTACCGGAGTTACTCCCAACTTCCGAGCTTCTGTCAAATCCATAAAGCAACCTGTCGCTCCGGAGTCTACCATGGCACGTACATGCTTAGGGTTTTGATCAATCCATAATTCTATGTCCACAAAGAACAGCTGGTTTCCCACTAGGTCCTCTTCTGTTATC
This sequence comes from Lissotriton vulgaris, assembly GCF_964263255.1. Taxonomy (NCBI): domain Eukaryota; kingdom Metazoa; phylum Chordata; class Amphibia; order Caudata; family Salamandridae; genus Lissotriton; species Lissotriton vulgaris. The sequence goes on along the minus strand of NC_141694.1, from coordinate 1,686,451,916 downwards.
GAAGGGATGAAATGTGCACTCGAGTCCCTCCCTTCCTTAGGACTCAAGCTTTGGAGTTTTCCGACCCCTTGTCCACTGTGGATACTACTCCTTGTCCTGCACGATAGCGTCCTCCCTTCGGTTTCACAGGACATTCACGTAAAAAATGACCTTTTTTCCCACAGTAAAGACACAGCCCAAATTTGCGGTGATGTTCTCTTTCACTTGCTGTGAGGGACGCTCTCACAACTCCAATGTCCATGGGTTCTGATTTTCCCTCGGCTTTATCCCCACTAGTTGGTTTCTCCCCAAACACCAGAGGCCTGTCTTTTCTTCCAGTCTCTCCTTTTCTCTCTCTCAATCGGTGATCCAAGCGTAAGGCCAAATCAATAAAGGCCGCACACGTGGTAGGCTGGGGTTCAACTTGTGCTATGACGTCTTTTAAATTGTCTGTGAGCCCTTGGTAGAACAGAACCATCTGTTTGGCTTCAGGCCAATCAGTTTCAGCGATCAATCTCCTAAAATGGTTCAGATATGTCACTATATCGGAATTGCCTTGCTTAAGAACAAGCAACTCCTTATCAGCGGAGAAAGTTTCTGCGCTCCTATCAAAAGTTTTCTCAAATTCGGCACAAAGCAAGTCCCAATCATACAGGATCCCATCATTATTCCTGACTATAGGGACAGCCCACTGAGCTGCCTCTCCACCTAAATAGGAGATCAGAAAGGAAACCCGTGATTGATTGGTCAAAAAACATTTAGGCTTACAGGTGAAGTGCATCATCACCTGGGTCATAAACACCTGCACCTTCTTTCTATCTCCCATAAACCTTTCCGGGGGAGCCAAGGGAACCGGGGAGGGCATTTCTACCACCACTGAGGCAGGCTGAGGGGCAGGGTTCCCTGCATCAAACGGGTTCCGCTGCATGGCATCCATCCGTGCCTGCAACGCAGCCGTTTCCTGGCGGGAGGCGGCTAGCTCCACCTGTACTAAGCCTAATGCGGTCAGTACCTCCTCTAAGGTGGCCATTCCTTGTATCAACCCAACCGGGAGGAGCAAAAACTCTTGGGCCGATTATTCTGTCAGGTCTGTCGTGGTTGCTCCTCAGGATTGGATCGATGCTATAAGGGGGCCCACCTCTAGATCATTCCAAGTCCGACTTTAAACGTCACAGACTGTTAAGGAGATCAAGCGGGGGAAAATATAGGTGTCCGGAGGGGAACAGCTGGGCAACTGGAACCGCAACCTGCAATTACAGAAGCAAGGGATAAGTGCAAATATCACCCTAAGCTGGAAGACCTGCTAATCAATAAACCACATGTTACCTCACCTGCATTTCCTACAGGTGTGCCTGAATGAAGGAAGGATCTAAAGGGCGGCTTCTAAATCCCCTGGTTGTGCTACTAGAAGACAGAATACAGAGAACATTAGAAATCCCCCATGTTCCCTCCCATCCTGTAACCTGAATATTTAGGACAGAGATGATGGAAGAACACCTACCCAGATTTTGGGATAAAGATAACCAAACAATGCCCAGAACAAAATAATGAAGGATGATCACATTCCTTTTAACGGTTAGTTCACAACAAAAGGTTCCTCCTCCGACGAAATGTATGAAACGAATGTTCCCGGGGTAATGCAGGAAGAGTCAACCCCAAGATATGGCATACATTCCCTAAATAGTGTGTGAATCAAATAATCCAAAGAACAAAATCATATGCCCAGCTTAAAGTAAATACAAAGCGTCTCTACAGATCCTTCTCTGTAAGCGCTAAGGGGTAAGCACTGTACAATGAATGGTAATGCGGCACCTAAGCCCAGGTGTCCTGCACGAACCGGAGCAAGACGCTCCCTGAAGGTATATAGTATAACAAGTACACGAATACCAGGTTCTACCAGAGAGTTACAAAACTCAAGCACCCCACTCGATCTTGGAAAACCTGATACTTCAATGACGGTGGACGATTCGGGCGCTTCCTAAGCCCCACCAGGGTAATCCAGATATTTAGAGCAAAGAATCGTGAGGACCGTTCTGCTGCAGGCGCTTCCTAAGCCCCACCAGAGTAATCCAATGAACCACAAGCAAAGAACGCTGATACAACGCGCTCGTAGCGGGCGTTTCCTAAGCCCCACCTCAATAATCCGCGTTTCCGTTCTAAGCGAACCAACGCTTACCGCCGACGACTTCCAAGGAACCTTCAGCAAGGAATCAGGATACACGAACAGAAACACTCCTCGCCAAGCAGGAATAATCGGCAGCGCGTCCACCGTGAGACGCCATATTATGATCTCTAGTCGCACAGCGTCATAGTAACGCGCCGCGCAAAGGATCATGGGATATGTAGTTTCCCATCCCGTTCAGCATCAAGGAGCAGGCAGTGATTTACCAGCGGCCGGGGGAATCGTGACACAAGACCACGTCACTAACCCTAAACCCTCCACCACTGATGCCACCCAGTCAACCCTACTCACCTGGACCCTTGCCAACACAGAAGACAACACAAAGACTATGAAGTACTCACTGACCCCTGTCCACCACAAATCCTCCACCGCCATTGCACCCAAAGTTTAGATAGACAATCAACTGCGCCCTCAAAACAGCCACGTTCCCCGATGTCTGGAAATGCGCCAAAGTCAGACCCCTCCTCAAGTAGCCCTCCACAGACCCGACTGACCTCAGAACTAGAAGCCCATCTCTCTTCTCCCCTTCGCCACCAAAGTCATTGAGAAAGTCATCAACACCCAGCTAACGCACTTCATAGAAACCAACAACATCCTCAACTCCTCTCAATCCAGATTCTGCAGCAACAACACCAAGATCACCACTGACGACATCTGCACGCTCCTCGATCAAGGCTACACTGCAGCCCTCATGCTACTAGACCTCTCAGCAGCCTGCAGCACCGTCTCCCATCACACTGTAGCTGCCAGACTCCATGACACCGGTATCCAGGGACCTGCCTTAGACTGTATTTGATTCTTTCTCTCAGGCAGAACACAAAGAATAAGACTCCCGCCCTTCCTCTCCGAACCCATGGAGATCAGATGCGGAGTACCCCAAGGATCCTCCCTCAGCCCCCAGGCTCCTCAACCTCTACATCGCCCCCCTCGCAACCATCGTCAAAAAACATGGACTCAACATAGTATCTTACGCCGACAACACCCAGCTCATCCTCTCCCTCACCAAGGAATCCAACATCACCAAGGTCAGTTTCCAAGAAGGAATGAAGGACGTCCCATCCTGAATGAGCAGCAGCTGCCTGAAGCTCAACTCGTACAAAACGGAAGTCCTCATCCTCGGGTCCACCCCCTCCACATGTGACAACACCTGGTGGGCCCCCGCCCTCGGAAACCCATCCACCCCTGCGGACCACTCCTGCAACCTCGGCATCATACTCAACTCCTTGCTCATCATGAACTGCCACATCAATGCTGTGTCCTCCACATGCTTTAACACCTCCTGCACACTCCGCAAGACCTTCAAATGGATACCCCTTGACTCTAGGAAGACCGTCATCCACGCACTCCTCACCAGCAGACTGGACTACGGAAACTATGAAGCACTCACTGACCCCTGTCCACCACAAACACCTCGCAGCCATTGCACGCAGCCATCGCACGCCTACACCACCTCAACATCATCTCCTACGCCGACGACACCCAGCTGATTCTCTCCCTCACCAACGATCCCACCACCGCCAGAGCCAACCTACACAAAGGGATGAAAGACGTCGCCGACTGGATGAGGAACAGTCACCTTAAACTGAACTCAGACAAGACGGAAGTCCTCATCCTGGGATTATCACCCTCCGACTGGGACGACTCCTGGTGGCCCCCGGCCCTGGGCACCTCCCCCAACCAATGGACCACGCACGCAACCTGGGCTTCATCCTGGACTCCTCCCTGTCAATGACCAGACAAGTCAACGCCGTTTCTTCCTCGTGCTTCAACACCCTGCGCATGCTCCGCAAGATCTTCAGATGGATCCCCACTGAAACCAGGAAGACCGTCACCCAGGCACTCGTCACCAGCCGACTGGACTACGGGAACGCCCCCTCGCCGGAACCACAGCCAAACTCCAGAGAAGACTCCAACGCATCCAGAACGCCTCCGCACGACTCATCCTGGACATCCCCCGACACAGCCACATCACCGGACACCTGAGAGAACTGCACTGGCTCCCCGTCAGCAAGAGAATCACGTTCAGACTCCTCACCCACGCACACAAGGCTCTACACGACCTGGGCCCCAAGTACCTCAACGACCGCATGACCTTCTACACGCCCACACGCCAGCTACGATCAACCAGCCACGCACTCGCCACCGTACCACGCATCCACAGCGCCACCGCCGGAGGAAGATCCTTCTCCTAACTGGCAGCCAAGACTTGGAACTCCCTCCCCATTCACCTTCGACGTACCCAAGACCATCTCTCCTTCAGGAAGCAACTCAAGACCTGGCTGTTTGAGCAGTGACACACCCCTCTCCCCCAGCGCCTTGAGACCCTCCCGGGTGAGTAGTGCGCTATATAAATGCCGTGATTGATTGATTGATTGATTGATTGAAACGTGCTCTATGCCGGAATCAACAAAACACTCCTTTGCAAACTCCAGACCATCCAGAACGCCGCAGCCAGACTTGCCCTCAACATCCTACGACATAACCACATCACCCATCACCTCGATGACCTCCATTGGCACCCCGTCTAAAAAAGAATAACCTTCAAACTGCTCAGACACTCCTACAAAGCCCTCATAACACCGGATCCCAATACATCAACAAAGGAATCTCCTTCCACACCCCTAAGGGAAATCTCTGCTCCACTGACCTAGCCCTAGCCACGGTCCCCCGCATACACAGGGCCAAAACGGGTGGCAGGTTCTCCTACATCGCGGCCAAGACCTGGAACAAACTTTCCCTCAGCATCAGACAAAGCCAGACACTGCACCTATTCAGAAAGTACCTGAAGACCTTGCTCTTCGGATGATCATGGACCTGCCCGCACCACCCCCCAGTGCCTTAAGACCGTCATGGGTGATTAGTGTGCTCTATAAACCCCTGATTGATTGATTGACTGATTGCTGTGTGTAAGAGGGGATGAACTAGAGTTAAGAGTGTTTGTGTTATATTTGATTGAAGGAAGAGTTAATATGTGAGGTGAGGTGTGGTGGAGTGTAAGTGTTGTGCGGTTGTGCTATTGTGGTAGGAAGAAGAGGAGGGTGTTGGTGGGAGAAAAGAAGGAAGGCTGAGTATAGGTATGTTAGTCACAAAAAAGACGTTGCAATTTGAAAAGCATTGTCCCAGCTCAGGAGCAACAGAACGGTGAATAGGAGACATGTCCCTTTGGAAATATATAATTACTGGAAGAAAGTTCAGGGTAAATCGTTGGTCAGGAGTAGTACTCCTTGAAGATATGTCTTTTCAGCTTTTTTCTGAATTATTAAAAAATTGGTTTTGATGAACAGAGAAGGCCCACCTATTAGCCTGGCCCACATTTTTGTAAATAAGTCAGCCAGTCTTCTGCGACCAGGTCCTTCACCCATTATAAGGGACTTGAATACTGTACAGGAGGGACGTTTCTGGATTCATTTTGTATTTACTACATCCAAGTGGTACCGAAGATGGAGGAATAAATGGCCCAGACAGCAGATGTGATTTTCAGGGCTCTTCCAGGAATACTTTGTAGTGGGTCAGATTTTTAGGTGTGGAGACAGAGAGACCCAATAAAACTAGAGACGTTTACTGCTGACCTTCCCTGGCCCACTGGAAGATTAATGGGTAGTTAAGTGGAATAACCTCCCCACTTTTGTACACCTATTGTACATTTCTCCTGCCTGCAGACTCCCAACTTCCCCACCTTACTACTAACACCTTGTGTGACAAAGTTTCTTGGCTGGACCACAGTGAGTAGAATAAGTGAAAAGGGGCAGATCGGCCCGGAGCCAGTCACAGAGCTGACTTTTGGAGCACACAATTAATATCTGCAACTTTAGTATAAAGATGGGGCAGTGTTGTGTATTTCCAGCATGGCCCTTTGTAGTTTCCCTATGTTAACTTAATTGTGCACATTGTAGGTTGCATTTTGTTTTGCAAATGGTACTATATAAACATACTTGCTTTTATGCCACATTGTACTTTCACACCGATCCTGCAGATGTATTTATGTTCTGTTCTTTTCCTGGGATTTAGTCTGAACACCACTGACAAGATCAAACAACAATGCCCCTTGCTATTCCCTCTGGTCAGGCACTAGCACCTAGACATAAGCGTGGCGTGCCCACCATTCCCACAAACATCTATGCAGTGCCATGCAGGGGGGTGGGGTATGCCGGAGCGAACAATAAATATAATGTATTAGGGTCGGTAAAGTTACCAAAATACAATGCATTATGTCAGCAGGTGAGCAGCAGCGCACAGATGGACAGTATTGATCAACTAGAGTAAAGGAATTTAGAAAGGCAGGCCTATTAACCAACCAGAACACGTCTCGAAGAGACAGTGCTAGCATTGGCTAGACGAGACCTAAAAACAGGAACAAAGCCAAAAGATTTTGCATTGGCGAAACCTATTGGCTCTGCCAGTGCTTGTTATTCTGTGAGACCCTCCCTTTTGCACTCACATTCTAATGCTCAGTTTCACCCTGCTGCACACAGCCATAACAATTTGAGCCAAAGTGTGTGCTTCTGCAGCGTCTACTTTGCAACACTTATCTTTGCAGAACAATTATCTCTGAGTTGTGCTAGTTTTACTACGTTTATCACTCAGTATGTCTAGCATATACAATACAAACCTTTGTTTATTTTAGTGGGTACAGGTGTATCTAGACACCCCTGGCTGCTTCCATATTATGAACACAGCAGAAAGTACATTTTTGAGGTATAAATCAGCACTTTGCAGAGTGGAATATATTACTCATAGTTACAAGTACATAATCCCACTTCTTTATACGCATACTATTTCACAATTTATGAGTCATTAATTATTACGTTATCCAAGCTGCGTGGTACACATGAAGAAATAACAAGACTGGCAGATCTTGTGAGATTAATTGATGCTCTACACAGCGGATGGTAATGATGTTACATTGCATTGCAGTTTTTTTCAATCTCTTCGACTTTAGCTGTGCTTTGTTAAGGAATCTGCATTTTCGCTTATTGATTGTCCACGTATTTCTCGGCTTTTAACACTCCTGTTTTTGAAACAGTGGTTATAGCCACGTTGAATTATTTAAGCTTATTTTTCGTCCATTTTTGTTCGTCCTTGCATGCAAAACATATACACTGCACCTGCATAATATTACATTGTGCAATATGGCAGACAATAGCATACAACTTCCTGGGAAAAATGCAAGTGAAAAATACAACATCATAGAAAGTGGGGCACTATAATTGATGTTTCTTTTCCTTTTTTAATGAATCACGTGCTCTAGACAATTAATTTCCCACTTTCAAAATTCACAATTTTCCTGTTGTAAATGTAACCTTTTCTGCTCAAAACATTTAGGGGCCGATTAGGATTGCGGACGAAAAACGTCCTGACCGCCAGTCCCGCGGGAATTGACTGTCCAACCGCACCGTGGTGAAACTGACGGTGCAATTATGATTCCCCTCCAGCAAAACCCGGACGCAGCGGAGGGATGTCATCAAAGTCCGCCGAACGCGGACGAAAGCATAGAAAACCCGTCCGCAGCGGAAGGATGACAACAAAGACCGCCGACCGCAGACGGAACCATTGAAAAAAACGACCGACGTGGATGGAGTGGCGGCGCTAACAGGCCCAGCCGCCGACAGTGCAGCGGAGTGACCGGCCGCACGATTAGGATAACACCACCAGGGCAACGTGAAGAATTCCCCTCAACGACCGTCACGGAAAATAACATCGACAAATGTAATAACAGCGGAAGGGCCAAAGCTAATCCCCCGCAGCGGTCTGACCGCAAAAAAAATGGCGGCTGCAAGGCACTATGCAATCCAGCAAATCAGGACACAAACCTACCATGAACACACCCCTCCCCCAATAACCCACATCAAAAACACACCCCCATGGTGGAACACCTGACAGGCAAGGGTCCACACACACAACATACCTGACTGCAAGATCCCACACAGCAATAAAGACAAAAATAAAAGGAGCCCCTCCCATCCCCACAATCCTTTGCAACACAGCAGAATCTAGAGAAAGAGGCACACAGCAGAACTGAGAGAAAGAGGCACACAGCAGAGCACAGCACCACATACACAGCAGAGCACAGCACCACATACACCAATAGCCACACAACAACCTGCACATCAACACACACACCTCACCATCCACCCTAACACCATCACAACAAACCACACACCTGCACCCCCAACACCCTGCACAGCACACACCATGGCCCACAAGAAACAGCCCAAATTCACAGAGAGTGAGCTGAAAGTCATGGTGGATGAGATCATACGTGTAGAACCCAACCTGTTTGGAAACCTGTACAACAGACCACACTGGCCAACAAAACCAGAATGTGGGAAAGGATAGTCACCAGAGTGAAAGCATCAGGGACCGCACCACGCAACAAAAGAGACATCCAGAGGCGGTGGCACGACCTCAAGGCAAAGGTGAAGTCAATGAGAGCCAAGAACCGCGAGCGGGCCGAGTGTACTGGCGCCGGCAGTCCCATCCATCCAATACCATACACTGAATGGGAGGAGAAGGTGCTTGGAATACTGCACCCGGAAAGCCTGGAAGGAATAGCTGAGGGAATGGAGGCTGGTAAGTACAACCTAATGACCACAATCACAATGTCAAGTACTGCTGTGCACAACTGCTAAGATACTCCACCTAGGCCCCACACCATGCATGTTGAGCACACATATATCCAAATGTGTGAATGTCAGGGCCAAAATGTATCCACCATGACCACCCACACACAGAGCAACCACCATTTCCTGGGTCACATGTGACTAAGTAGCCAGCACTACAACTCCCAACAGGCCCCCTTCACCCACAGCCCAGCAAGATGGAGTCCCTCCACCATGTGCTAGCCTCACCAAAGTAACAGGTAGGTAGCCATCTTCACAGGGAGAGGTGTACCTGGTTGAGGGGCCAGCACTACAACTCCCAACAGGCCCCCTTCACCCACAGCCCAGCAAGATGGAGAACCTCCACCATGTGCTAGCCTCACCAAAGTAACAGGTAGGTAGCCATATTCACAGGGAGGGGTGTACCTGGTTGAGGGGCCAGCACTACAACTCCCAACAGGCCCCCTTCACCCACAGCCCAGCAAGATGGAGTCCCTCCACCATGTGCTAGCCTCACCAAAGTAACAGGTAGGTAGCCATATTCACAGGGAGGGATGTACCTGGTTGAGGGGCCAGCACTACAACTCCCAACAGGCCCGCTTTACCTACAGCCCAGCAAGATGGAGTCCCTCCACCATGTGCTAGCCTCACCAAAATAACAGGTAGGTAGCCATCTTCAAAGGGAGGGGTGTACCTGGTTGAGGTGCCAGCACTACAACTCCCAACAGGCCCCCTTCACCCACAGCCGAGCAAGATGGAGTCTCTCCACCATGTGCTAGCCCCACCAAAGTAACAGGAAGGTAGCCATCTTCACAGGAAGGGGTGTACCTGGGTGAGGGGCCAGCACTAGAACTCCCAACAGGCCCCCTTCACCCACAGTCCAGCAAGATGGAGTCCATCCACCATGTGCTAGTAATGCAACCCCTCTCACCAAAGTTTCAGGTAGGTAGCCATCTTCACAGGGAGGGGTGTACCTGGGTGAGGGGCCAGCACTACAACTCCCAACAGGCCCCCTTCACCAACAGCCCAGCAAGATGGAGTCCCTCCACCATGTGCTAGCCTCACCAAAGTAACAGGTAGGTAGCCATCTTCACAGGGAGGGGTGTACCTGGGTAAGGGGCCAGCACTACAACTCCCAACAGGCCCCCTTCACCCACAGCCCAGCAAGATGAAGTCCATCCACCATGTGCTAGCAATGCAACCCCTCTCACCAAAGTAATAGGTAGGTAGCCATCTTCACAGGGAGGGGTGTACATGGGTGAGGGGCCAGCAGTACAACTCCCAACAGGCCCCCTTCACCCACAGTGCAGCAAGATAGAGTCCCTCCACCATGTGTTAGCCTCACCAAAGTAACAGGTAGATAGCCATCTTCACAGGGAAGGGTGTACCTGGGTGAGGGGCCAGCACTACAACTCCCAACAGGCCCCCTTCGCCCACAGCCCAGCAAGATGGAGTCCCTCCACCATGTGCTAGCCTCTCCAAAGTAACAGGTAGGTAGCCATCTTCACAGGGAGGGGTGTACCTGGGTGAGGGGCCAGCACTACAACTCCCAACAGGCCCCCTTCACCCACAGCCCAGCAAGATGGAGTCCCTCCACCATGTGCTAGCCTCACCAAAGTAACAGGTAGGTAGCCATATTCACAGGGAGGGCTGTACCTGGTTGAGGGACCAGCACTACAACTCCCAACAGGCCCCCTTCACCCACAGCCCAGCAAGATGGAGTCCCTCCACCATGTGCTAGCCTCACATAAGTAACAGGTAGGTAGCCATCTTCACAGGGAAGTGTGTACCTGGTTGAGGGGTCAACACTACAACTCCCAACAGGCCCCCTTCACCCACAGCCCAGCAAGATGGAGAACCTCCACCATGTGCTAGCCTCACCAAAGTAACAGGTAGGTAGCCATATTCACAGGGAGGGGTGTACCTGGTTGAGGGGCCAGCACTACAACTCCCAACAGGCCCCCTTCACCCACAGCCCAGCAAGATGGAGTCCCTCCACCATGTGCTAGCCTCACCAAAGTAACAGGTAGGTAGCCATCTTTAAAGGGAGGGGTGTACCTGGCTGAGGGGCCAGCACAGTATGACACCTAGCCAAGTGGCGTATGCCACCCGAACCCGTCATGATGTCCAGTACTGTGCACCATAACAATGTGATGAGTTCGTCAATCTTGTGCTGCATGACATGACATCCCAATTGTCATAACAACCAACCTGTGCAGTACACATCAATGACACTCTATCCTTTGTACAACAGGTGATCGTGAACTGGCAGGAATTGTCAGCAACCGGCAACACCAGGCACCCCCCTCAGACCATGGACTCTCTGGAGCTGATGACCTTGACGCCTCGGATGCCGTGGAAGTGGCCAGTACAGAATGAACATAAAAGCAATATCAGAACAAGGGCTTTAAAATCAGTCGTGGCAACTCATTTCATTGAAGCTAACCACAAGATCAGTCAGATCAAAACTTGTGTTTTGGAAATAGTGGAGAAACGAACAGAAAGAGACATACAACAACTCTGCTAAAGCGGGAGAACTATTGGATATATAATTTACAGACTTTGAAGCCCAACGGGATGAATGAAAGGACAGAATTCAACTTATATCTGTAAATATTGTAGATCCATACAGAATGTTACATCAGGAGTTGAATATCCATATTTCTGAACTATTGATGCGTTGTGCAGACGTTGATCATTTGTTTTAGCATGTTTTCCATATTTTTGTTTAGTATATGTGAGTCACTTAATTGACAGTAATTTCACTGCACGTCTGTGTTTTACAGTGGTTTATACCTTTATTGTTCACCTTGAGGAACCATCTGGGTTAGTGTAGTTTTACCGCCCCAGTTAGTAATTGCAGCGCGAATGCCCACCTCCTGCGATATTTATATCATATTATTACTTTGAATGCAAGTTATATTTTACCATAGTTGTTTTAAACTTTATTGTCCCCACACGGGGAACACCCAGCCTGAGTAGCCACACTATCCCTTTAACTATAGTGAAGCGCGAAAGCCTATACATTAAACCCCACTCCCTACCCTACGTCACACGCCGACTAACCCCGGCGAGGGAACTCTTGGCGGGTACCCGGTTTCATTGTCCGGATTCAAGATTTTAGCGGATCTAGGCTTTAAAGGATACAACATTCCTAAGTGGTAAGCGTAAGATGAAGCAGATTAAAATACGATCTAAGCGCGTAGCGTAATCCCTAGAACTGTTATAGTGTAAGGATCGTAGGATGTCTTGATTCAGTCTGATAGCCCGTATAGACTAACTACTTATAAACACTCGCTAGCACTTGAATCAAAAGCCGATAATGGGAGACTTTTCTAGATAGGTTCAGCATACCTGATGGGGGCACAACGTGACATCACCCACTGTTTTGTGTAAAATGGTTAAACTATCTTGCATTTTAGTATTTATTGGAGACAGGTTTATTAATGTATGGAGCCCAGAGCACACTAGCGCATACGGCTGTTGAACAGTTATTTGAACAGATGGTATACATAGACAGCATTAACTTTTGACATCGTGTTTAAGTGTTTTTGCATATGATTTAAACTAGAGGTAGAATTTTAGGAAGTCTTATTTTCTTTTTGCAGAGGTCCCTGATAAAGGCACTTAATGCCGAAATGCATTGGAATGATGAAATTATGGAATGATATATAAGAAAGTTGTTTTGACTCTAAGAACATAAGTCTATATATGGAATTGATAAGCAATATCAAATACAAGTCGTATTCATGAAGTATGAATAAAAAACTTTGAAGATACACATTACAGTGTTATACACTTTATTTGGAAGAACTCTTTCTGCAGTATTATAGCACACTTCTGTGCCCCAGGAGACACTCACACATCCCGTGTTAGTGCAACCCTTTTGACGCCTGTAGACTTGCCACACATTGACATCCCCACAATGACGACACAGACATGTGAATGCACAAAGGCACGTTCCCACTTGCAGCACAGACAGCCTTGATTGTGCAACATACACCTCATGTGTGGATCTGCATCCACATAGGCCCCAATCTTTGTGCTGCACCATGCCAATACATGAATACACAGTCCATGAGGCCATGCACCTCTGACTAGACTTGCATAGGCTGGACAAGGACACATGAGAGGGCAATCCATCAGGCATACATCACACAGCAACACATTCATAGTGCATCTATCACATCATCACATGTCGTTGCACATACCATGCACAGACACACATGTAACACAATCTGCAGGTCCATGGTAACAATGAACTGTGTAAATGTAAACCAGCAATGTGAGCCACCCCATCACTACATTGTCACAGATGTGCACTGGCCTGGCATGTGCACTCAGCACTGGTCTGGGTGTTTAACTTGCAATGTTAGCACTGCCCTGTTGCATGATCATGGTAGCCAATGGACACCCTTGGACAGCGCCCTCGCCACAGCATGATGTGTTGGCTGGTACCATATACCTGCTCAGCCACCTATGTCCCCTTGCCAACACGGAATGTGTGCCTGACCATGCAGTAATTGGCCTCGCGCTGGCAGTGCACGCCTGCCGCAATTTCAAAACTTGCATTTAGCCTCCACTAATGCGTTTCCCATTGGCTGTTGAATAGGGTGCCATGGCGGGGACACACCGGTGCGGTCATCCGTGCACTGCCGCTAGGGTGCATCTTTCAAATGCATCCAGTTTCCGGCACCGCGATGGAGGTTCACGCATGCCGTGTGGGCAGGGCAGGCTTTCCACAACATTTAAATCTACATTGTGAAATGGCAGTTGGTATGTCCCTCTGTGCAGATAGCGGTCCCCACCACCGTTCCCTGGCGGTGATTTACTGCCGGGGAACGGCGGTGGGTACCGCTATCTGCATGGCGGGCCCCTGGACTGAATGGGCATGGGCGGTGACTCACCACTGGGGAATGGCAGTAGGTACCGCTATCTGCATGGCGGGCCCCTGGACTGAATGGGCATGGGCGGTGACTCACCGCCGGGGATCAGCGGTGGGTGCCGCTATCTGCATGGCAGGCCCCTGGACTGAATGGGCATGGGCGGTTACCCACCGCCGGGTCCGGGCGGTGGGTGCCGCTATGTGACTGAATGGGGGATAACAACTGGCATTGCCACTTGCATATTCATATGTATCTGTTAGCCTGCCCCACCCAAGCGGAATGCGTGCTCCGCCATTGCGATGCCAGCAAGTGATGTATTTCAAATGATCCACCATTGCTGTAGAGCGCACATGCGGTTGGCGGTGTGTGACCGTGATGGTCCTTGCACATGCAGCCAATGGAAACAGGTACCGCGGGACGCAGAAGCGATTTTCAAAAATGCGGAAGCCGTGCACCACCACAGCGGGGTCAGTCATTGGCTAATTTTGAATGAGGCAGCCCGGGAACACAAATTGCTGCAGACGTGTGCCACTGATTTCAGCTCAGGGCCCTACAAATGTGTGAGTCTGAGCACCACATATCCACTGCTTCCAGCCACTGCTGCCTGCACCCATCACCTCTAACTGCTGCTGCTGCCCACTACACCAACTGCTGCTGTTGTGCCAGTGTCCTGGACCTTGCCATGCCGGGAGTTGGACAGATCCGGTCCCGTCCCTTCAGTGCAGAGGAGCTGGAGGTCCTTGTGGACGGTGTGCTCAGCCACTATGAACGGCTCTACGGTGCCCCAGGACAGGTGGTAAGGGCAGTGGGGGACATGTTGGTGTGCATGAGGTGGTCCCTGACTCCTGGTGTCTGCAATCTGGGCGGTGTTCTGAGGGAGGCAGTGTGGGTGGCCCCAGCAGGCCAGGAACGCTGTGATGTGTTCCTGGTTCTGTCACTGACTGATTGACCTCCATGCTGCGCAGTGTTATATTTGAGGTTTAACAAACATGACATGTGTAGTCTTGTGACTGTGCTGGGTCACGACCGATCACAGCTATCTTATGTGTGTGTGCCTCACCTGCTATCCATGATGGACTAGTGGCATATTGTCCTGTCAGTCACATATGTTGTACTGTGCATGGCTGCTGACAGATACCTGTACCTTCTATCTGTGTGAACGGCCAACTGTTCACTGTCTTGCCCCCTCTTGTCTCCCATTATGGTAGGTCAAGCTGCACCATCACAAGGCCGTGTAGAGGGCCATAGGACGTGATGTACGGGCAGTGGGGGTGTGCAGCAGGCGACACATACACTGCCATAAGCAGTGGGACGACATCTCCAGGCTCAACAAGACTGTGGCAGAGATGACACTGGGGCTGATTGCAAGATCAGGCCGGCTTGCACGACGTACCATGACCCCTCTAATGCTACGTATCATAGCTGCAACACATCCTGATCTATCCGCATGGCTGAGAGGGGAGCAGCAGCAAACTAGCGGTGAGCACACTGACATGGGTTTGTGACTTGGGAGTGCATGCATGTATTGCTGGTCAGACACAGTAGTGACATCCATGGTGTATACGGTGTGCTGCTATTGCATGTTGGTGGATTAGCGGAGTGAGAGTCAGCATCCATGTCAGCCAGCTGGACATACCAGTTGCATTGTAGTGCAGGGGCACAGGACATGTCATTCATGTCTGTGGTCCCATGGCATCACATGTGTGGTGGTCTGCATGCACTTGCCCTGATTGTTTCATGTACATGTGTCACAGGGCCCACTAATTCTTTGACATGAGGATGTCTCGGAGGGGTGGTTCATGTGCAGGATGAGTTCGACATGTTGTCCAGCAGTCAAGAAAGTTTGGATTTTTCAATTTGCAATTAGTGAGTATGGCACTTAGGTATACCTCTGATCTCTCTCTTTCAGCTTTAGATGAGGGCACCGACAGACAAACAACGGAGGGAAGTGGTGACAATGCATCTGGATCAGAGACCACACAAACACTGACTGAGATGGAACAGAGCTGCCCCGGAGAGGGGGACAAAACTATCTCTGAGGACTCACATGTGGAGACACCATCGTCCTCATCTTCAGACAGCGGTGGTGAGTCAGCACTGTTGGTAAACACAGGGAGTGGACAATCTACACCTTCAGTTGGTACACAGCACACTGGGCCCACACTGCCACCAACTGCAAAAAGTTCTGCTCGTGCTCGCAAGAGTAGGGGGAGCAGTGTGGCCTTTGGTGCAGGCACCGCTGCCCCTGCCCCTGTGACACAAACTGCCCTTAGTGCTGAGGTGGTTGATCTGCTGCGACAGCTGTGTGTAGGGCAAGCAAATATGATAAATGCTTTCCTGGACAACAATAGGAAGTTGGGACAGGTGGTAGCATTCATGGAGGGCATGCATGGTGATGTTGCTGGTCTCCACAGGACCGTACAGTCCTTATCCAACACAGTGTCTGCAGCCATTCAACCGTCACATGGACAAGGTTCTACTTCAATTCCCCCATCCACACCACTTACTGTCTCAGGGGAGAGTGACACTTCTGAACATGCATAATTTTCAGGGTATTGCACTAGAAGCAGCCAGAGGCAGCAAGGCAGGCAACGGAGGCCACAGACACCATCCCCTGGGAAAGGGAAAACTTTCACAGAACACGAAATCAGCTACCCTGGAGATGACACACAGGACCCTCAAGGGGTGATGGGGTGCACAGATTCACGGGACACACAAGCATCCCCCTCAAAAGGTACTCACAAGGGCAAGGCACATCTCATGGACAAGGCACAGACCAAGGACAGGGCATCCGCAAAGGACAGGACACAACCCACAGACACGGCTCCTCCCAAGGAGCAGGCACCTCCCAAGGACCAGGCCCCTAACAAGGACAGGGCACCTCCCAAAGACAGGGCACCTCCCAAGGACCAGGCCCCTCCAAAGGACAGGGCACCTCTCAAGGACAGGGCACCTCCCAAGGACCAGGCCCCTACAAAGGACAGGGCACCTCCCAAGGACAGGGCACCTCCCAAGGACAGGACATCTCCCAAGGACAGGGAACCTTCAATGGACAGGGCACCTCCCAAGGACAGGGCCACTCCCAAGGACAGGGCACCTTCAATGGACAGGGCACCTCTCCAGGACAGGGCACCTTCGATGGACAGGGCACCTCCCAGGGACAGAGCACCACCCTCGGATAAGGCACATTCCAAAGGCAGGACACCTCCTAAGGCCAAGGCATCTCCCACTGCCAAGGCTACTCCCAGGGAGCAGGCACCTCCCAGGGCCAAGGCGTCTCACATGGACAGGACATCCACCAAGGACAGACATCCATCACCCATGCGTCCCCTGAAGCTGGTGTTGGTGAAGGAACGTAAACCACATTTGTCAGAGGTGGAGGCCCCCCATACCTCTACTCCCATCCCCACCCCAGTGAAGCAGAGGAAGGAGTATACTGTTGTTGCATCACCAATTACACATGATGCAGAGGGCAGAAGGCAGGGCCAGAGCAAGCGTCAAGCAGGTTACAGCACGTCCCCAGAGAGCAGACCCACACATGCACATGATCCAACCTTGATGGGTAATGTTTCAGATGAGGCCGCACCACTTACCAGTCCAGTCATGTCCAGGGTGCCCTTCCAAATCCCCAAGAAACGGAAACACACACCGGTAACACCTGACAACCCCAATGTCGCACAAGTACAGCTGTCCCCAGCTCCCAGAGCCACCCTGCCTCCTGACCCATTCAGCCCTGTAGCTCATCATTTCGGTGGTCCTAGTGGGTCAGCTGCAGTTCACTCTCATGTGTCAGATAGTGGCACTGTGTCTGTTGTTCGCTGTCATGCCTCGTGTAGTAGCACTGTGTCAGTTGTGCCCTCTCCTGTCACTGTGGGTGTCCGCCAATCTCATGTCTCAGATGCTGGCATGGTATTTGTTGGTCAGTGTCCAAGGACAGGTCCTGGCAGTGTGTCAGGGTCTATCGCTCATGTGTCAGTCCCTAGAGCTGTGGCTGTTTCTCACACTCCTGTATCAGGTCCTGGCAGTGTGTCAGGGTCTGTCGCTCATGTGTCAGGCCCTAGAGCTATGGCTGTTTCTCACACTCCTGTATCAGGTCCTGGCAGTGTGTCAGGGTCTGTCGCTCATGTGTCAGTCACTAGAGCTGTGGCTGTTCCTCACATTCCTGTATCAGGTCCTGCCACTGTGTCCGAAGCTACGAGGTCCTACAGTCCACCTAATTGTGTGCTGTGAGGTGCAGTTCCCTTCACTCAAATCTCATTGTACTTGATGTCTGGACTGTACATTGTAACCACTCTTGCAGTATTCTTGTCCAATGGACTGTCCGTATGACACACGTCCTTGTGCTGCCTCAGCTGTACCTGCTCTATTCTGGCCACTGGCCACTGGCCCTGTTAGTAATGTGATGCAATGTGCCCCTCACTTGTGCTGCCTCAGATGTACCTGCTCTGTTCTGGCCACTGGCCCTGTTAGTAATGTGGTGCACTGTGCCCCTCACTTGTGCTACCTCAGATGTACCTGCTCTGTTCAGGCCACTGGCCCTGTTAGTAATGTGATGCAATGTGCTCCTCACTTGTGCTGCCTCAGATGGACCTGCTCTGTTCTGTACCATGGACTGTTGATGCACTGTGCCCCTCTCATGTGCTGCCTCAGTTGTGCTTGCTCTGTTTGAACACTGCCCTGTTGCTGTCTGCTGCTGCATTGTGCCGTCCCATGTGCTGCCTCAGATGGATTTGCTCTATTCTGGCCACTAGCCCTGTTAGTAATGTGATGTTCTATGCCCCTCACTTGTGCTGCCTCAGATGGACCTGCTCTGTTCTGTACCATGGACTGTTGATGCACTGTACCCCTCACTTGTGCTGCCTCAGATGTACCTGCTCTGTTCTGGCCACTGGCCCTGTTAGTAATGTGATGCACTGTGCCCCTCACTTGTGCTGCCTCAGATGTACCTGCTCTCTCCTGGCCACTGGCCCTGTTAGTAATGTGATGTCATGTGCCCCTCCCATGTGCTGCCTCAGATGGACCTGCTCTGCTCTGTACCATGGACTGTTGATGCACTGTGCCCCTCACTTGTGCTGCCCAAAATGTACCTGCTCTGTTCTGGCCACTGGCCCTGTTGGTAATGTGATGCAATGTGCCCCTCACTTGTTCTACCTCAGATGTACCTGCTCTGTTCTGGCCACTGGCCCTGTTAGTAATGTGATGCCAAGTGCCCCTCCCATGTGCTGCCTCAGATGGACCTGCTCTGTTCTGGCCACAGGCTCTATGGTAACTGTGCTGCGTGTTGCCCCTTGGTTGTGCAGCTTCTCATGGACATGCTCTGCACTCTCTCATTGCCCTGCCTGGAACTGTGCTGCTTGTTGCCTCTTGGTTGTGCAGCTTCTCATGGACATGCGCTGCACTCTCTCATTGCCCTGCCTGGAACTGTGCTGCTTGTTGCGCCTTGGTTGTGCAGCTTCTCATGGACATGCTCTGCACTCTCTCATTGCCATACCTGGAACAGTGCTGTTTGTTGCCCCTTGGTTGTGCTGCTTCTCATGGACATGCTCTGCAATGTGTACTGGCCACTGGGCTGGCTCCTGGGTACATCAGAGTGCTATCTGTGTGATTTTTAATAATGGTAGTTACTCATGTTGTGTACTTTGTCAGTGTCCGTGCTTGTTGTGTACTTGCATTGTGGATTTCTTGTGTTTACAACATGCCCTGTCTACCACGGATTAGTTCAGAATGGTGACGCACCTGACAACTAGTGA
This sequence comes from Lissotriton vulgaris, assembly GCF_964263255.1. NCBI lineage: Eukaryota > Metazoa > Chordata > Amphibia > Caudata > Salamandridae > Lissotriton > Lissotriton vulgaris. The sequence continues at coordinate 1,686,432,520 of NC_141694.1, read as the reverse complement.
GACGCGTTTTGATCATGCCCCCTGCACCTGTCAATATACATATTACTGGTCCGGCCCAGCAAAAGTGAGGGAGTGACACCTCTGCCATTGATGGGAGGGCGGCAATGAACGCACATTTACTTACAGGAAGGCTTCTCAGGCACCCACTGGGACTCTGGCGGTTATTTACAGATGCAGGGACCGCCCAGGTTGGTCCACCACGGCTGTCCACAACAACAGCCCTCAGCTGGGACTGGACACCGCCCCTCGGGCAGTGCCCTAGTGCCCTCGTTGCTAATCCTGCCCTGCTGGTGTGAACAGGTAATAGTGTTCATGTATGCTGTGGCGTGGTATGTGTGTATTGCATACTTGTGTACCTGCGGCGGCGTCCACGCCGGTGCATGACTTGCTGGAAGTGAAGTACTAACAGGGCCGGGAAGGCGTGTAGGTCTGGGTCCATGGCGGTCGGGTCTGTGCGGTGGGTCTCGAGGCACTGCTTTCCCTCTCGGTTGTGGTGCTTCCGCCGTCTATGAGATGGTGGTTTTCCGCTGCGGTGTTCTGGTTTGCTTGTGACTATGTAATATTGCGGATGGTCGGGACGTCATTCCACATGGCAGTGAGGCTGGATTGGCTCCATCCAACGTGGTGTCTGGTGTGTTTCCGCGGTGGTTCACGTTTTTTCCACGGCGGACGGTAAATGTGCCAAGTTCGCATTCCTAATATGGCGGACGGAAAGCCCGCTGCTGGCGGACGGTGAGATGCATTTTCTGCCGCCTCCAGCACTGCAGTCATGCATCCGTCCTCAATATTTGGTATGATACCGGCATTTTTTCATTCTATTTTTTCCAGCATCTTCGGCGGGTTACCATAAATTCTTGCCTTGGCTGTCGGTATGCTGCTGTTGACTTGTTTGCTCCGAAATGGCTGCACAATCTGTGTCACGAGACAGCCTGCCCTGGCTGTTCCAGCTTCGCAACTGGATGCTTGAGTACTATGGAACACTACCTCTGACCACTTTGAGTGTATCATATGGCTTATAATTCTGGTTCTCATACTTCACTTGTGTGCAACCTGTGTTCCATTGCCTGGATTGTTCTTTTGAATGGGCTTTGAATTTGTGTCTCTCCAATATGGCGTCGCCTGCCCCGGCCTGCGTGGCAGCGCATGGAGTTCTAGGGAATTGGTACATATGTGCAGCGGCACATGACTCCCTGGCACGAAGTTACCTTGAAGAAAATGCAAGTTGTCCTCTGATGGTACTAGAGGCTCCTATATCAAAGAACATGTATGTTTGTTTGTTTTATTAAATTGGATGGCTGAATTCTTTGCTGATGATAACAATGACTTTCTTATGGAGGCTGTTGCAACATACTGTGCTTACACCCTGATTGATTAAATTGGCACTTGTCCATCTTAAGTCGCATATCGCATCAGATTTTTTTTAACAAGATTTTTTTTCTATCACAATTTCTTCCCCCGTCATGGTTATTTTTTGTGGTTCCACATCTTTGAACTTATCACTTCCAAATTTCCGGTTTGGCAAATTATGCACTTGGTTCTGTCTCATTGGAACTTGAACTCTGCGCTCCTAAAATGCTTCCCTTTTGTTCATGGTATGATCTGGGGAGGCTGTAGGGAAGGCAGGGCTCTGCTTGCACACAGTGCTCTGTTAGTATAAGCATATAAGATGTTTAAACGTCATTTTTCCACTTTGCCGCTTTTGCACAAAACACTACATGCATCTGTTGTTATAAGTTAAACTGCTTGCTTTTCTTCACATGAGAATGGTCTGGTTTCTACATCTCTAGGCTTACACTGCGACTTCAGTCTGTACACTTTGTGCAGAAAGCTTCAAGGTTAAATAACAATGTATGCTGTTGATTCAAGTTGATCGGCCCATGCTCCAGACACAACACATACACAGCTGCAAATAGCTGAAACTCCAGTGCCTTTAATATTGCAATGCATGCATGTTTTTAGACACTTGGAAGAACTTTTCCTTACGACAGGGAGCGTTGCTGATCCTGTGATGTGATTCACCTCAGCTGATCCTTGAGGTATGGGGTTCTCCGTTTAAACCTAGAGACTTTCTATTATTATATAACCTAGCTTCTAGCAAGGGGAGGGTGGTACACAAGGCGCTATACGACCTGTTTCCACTATCATTGTAACATGATTTCTCTCTTTGTGTTTTATGGAATTGGAACAATGTTTTATTTCTAATCATATGCCTGCTTATGTTAGCCAAAATACTGCATCTTAGAGCACGTAGTTAAAAATAAACATTTTAAACTTTTCCGTGTCTCTGATTACTCACGGTGCGGATTGGTATGAGACAACAAACAAAAGATGGTTCTTGATTCCCAAACATTCCTGAGAGTACCCTAAGTCACTTGTTCTGGGTGGTCTAATCATTGGTAGGTCCGCAGTAGTACGGAGAGCGAATAAGACACTGATGCTAGTCAGATAGGAGTTTCGGGTACTGAGGTGATTTTTTAGATACACCACAATTCACTGAGGTCCTTGTTTCCTGTGCATAGTTCTGTGCATGAGCAGAATCCCTGCAACTCAATCTGATACAGATAGTGGTTCTATAGTGACTTTTTATTGGAGAAGCCCAGTACCTCTGGAGGAAAATATATTTCCAGGGAGGACTTACGGGGGCTATTTCGTTGCATATCTGGGATAATTTGGGTTTAAATCCTCCCCCAGTGGAGAAGGATGCTGGAGGGCTCTTCCCTCAATTTGCTAAACCTGGTTCAGTGGCTCTTTCTTTTCACCCCAAGATCAAGAAGTCTATTTTCAGGGGTTGGAAGGAGCTAGATCAATTTCTGGTTCATGCTGAAGAAAGCTGATGCTAAAGTGGATTCAACTTTGGCTCCTCTACTTGGCAGATCATCAATGAACCCTGATCACTGTTTGCCATCGGATCCGACAGACAAAAAGCTGGACTCTGGCCTAAAGTGCTGGTTTGGGGCTTCAAATTTGGTCATTAGTGCAGCGTCCCATGCATCTCTAAATTCGCAGTCCTAGGTAAAGGCTTTTTACTCTCTTGCAAAGGCTATGCAGGAAGGTGTAGATGTTTCAGACATGCTGTTACAAATGAAGCATCAGTCAAACCTCTTAACTGATATTTCCTCGGAGAAGATCAAAGCGGCCTCAGTCGCTTCCAGGTCGGTGGTGATGGCTTGTCAAAATCTGTGGCAGACTTCTCGGAAAAAGCATCTTTTCTGAAACTAACTGTTAAGGCCAAAAAGCTCTTCAGCAATCAGCTGGATGACATGATGAGGAATTCTTTCAAGGACAAGAATCATTCCTGGTCATACAAGTAATCTACTCGAAAGGCTTTCAGACTCTGGTCTAGGGATTCCTGGGATTATCTCAAGAAAGACTGCGAGCCTTATTCGGCTATGCATTGTAAATACGAACCCTGAAAACCAGGTACGTCACATGAAGAATCCAATGATGTGGGCCCATCGATACAACACCCCTGACTTTCCAGTCCTCCGGCCTTGGAAGTGGTGCGAGGAAGGCTCAAGGCTTTCTCCCTCAGTAGGTGATCTCTATCACTGATCTTTGGGTTCTGAAGATTATTTAGAACAAGTACTCTATAGAGTTTGACTCTATGCCTCCAGACTCGGGGTGCATCCCTACTCCTGTCCCAAAAAATCCTGTCTGGAGGAGGGGTTGTGGGATGGGATTTCACCCTTGCTGCTCAAAAAGGAAATACTCCTTGTTTCCCAGGACGAACAGGGTCAAGGGGTCTATTCCATCCTCATTGTGGTACAGAAAGTCTCAGGGGTCCTTCGTCCTGAACTCAATTTATAGAGACTCAATCAATGGATCAAGACTGTTCATTTCTGCATGGTAATAGTGTAGGTCATAATTCCTCTGAGTTCTGTTCAGCACTTCCTGGCCATGATTGATTTGCAGGATACTGACTTGCACATGCATATTCATCAGGCATCTCAACGGCTTCTTCGTTTCGAAGTGGGGGGATCCCACTTCCAATTTGGAGTCCTCCCATTTGGGTTGAAATCTGCCCCAAGGGTTTTCAACAAGGTTCTGGCTGCTTTGATGGCTTCGCTTCGCAGGCAGGAGATTTGCGTCCAGCCCTATATGATGATTGTCATGTGTCTGCCAGTTTTGTTCGTTAAGCTACAGAGCATGTGAATTGAGTGGTTCATATGTTGAGATCTCACAGGTTTTGATCAACACCCAGAAGTCTCAGTTGCTCCCTGAACTGGATTGTGTTTTTTCAGAGCCATATTTGGTACAGATCAGTGTGTGGCTACTCTTCCAAATAGAAGGGTACACAAAATTCAGTCCCATATTCTAGATCTTCTGAAAGATCCCTCTCCCAGGATGTTGGATTGGATGAGACTTCATGGGGATTTGGCGGCACTGTATTTTTGGTTTCCTGGGCTCGTTGTCACCTGAACAAGTTCATTCACTTTCTCCTTCACTTCTGGAATCCCACCTTGCAGAATATGTCTCTCCATCTCCTGGTTCAGAAGAAATGAAACAGGAGCTAGCATGATGTTTGGATCTTTGGCATATCCAGAAGGGGATGCCATTATGCTCTCTCCCTCCATCTGTGGTCGCTACGGATGCAAGCAAAAAGGGTTGGAGAGCCTGGATGTCTTTGCATCAAGTCTAAGGTCTTTGGACATACTCTCCAAGTATCTGCTCAGTTATCTGGAGGGAGCTCGAGGCGATCCGTTTGGCTCTCCTGGCTTTCCCCCCTTAGATTCCTCAATCAACCTGTCCTGTTCACGTCAGATAATACCATGTGTTGGACCTGGCCCTTTTTGCAGGGTTATCCCCAAACTTTTTGCCTTCCTCCTCTCTTTTTTCTGGCCCTCTTCTTATTGGTTTTAGAACTCTGGCCACGTTTCCACTGCTGACCAGTGCTAAAGTGCATGTGCTCTTTATCTAAACTGTAAGGGCATTTGGTTTCTCCATGATTGATTGATTATTTATTCACTAATAAGTCCCTAGTACAGTGCCCTTCATGTGCCCAGGGCCTATAAATCAAATGCTACAGTTGGGCATGCAGCACTGATTCTGCCACTCACATGAGTAGCCCTTCAAACCTGTCTCAGGCCTGCCACTGCAGACATTTTTAAACTGCTATTTTGACCTGGCAAGTTCACCTACTTGCCAGGCCTAAACCTTCCCTGTTATTAGATATAACTCACCTCTAAGGTTGGCCCTAGGTAGCCTTGGTGTACTTAAAAGGTAGGACATAGGTTTTACATGTCCTGGAAGAGAAAAACTGCTAAATTCATTTTTCACTACAGCAAGGCCTATCTCTCCCATAGGTTAGCATTGGAGCTGCCTAGTAACACTTTACAAGTGTAACTTTCAATTGGGAACAGATAGAAAATTTGTTGGTTGTCTGTGTCTCTGCCTGTCCCTAGAATACACGTCTGGGTTGGATGACAGCTGGGCTTTGTCTTTCCCTCTAGACAGCCACACATTAAGGGAGCTGAGGTGTGCCTTGCATATCCGGATGGCCCATCGCCAGACTGATGGCTCTTGCTGAGCTAGAGTGATAGGGAGGAGCTAACACTTGCACCTGAATAGGGCTGTGCCTCTCCCCACACAAAAAATTGCATACCCCCCTGTGGTGTGTCTTGAGCCAGAGCAAGGAAGGGCAGGGTCGTGTGTACTATAAAGACCTTCCTTTGAGTCTCCTTACTTAAAAGGCTAAAATGGGTATATGTACTGGACCTCTGATATTATATACTCAGATCACTTCTAGACAGAGGACATTCTGCCAGGAAGAAGAGCTGTCGCACTGCCAGAAGGGACTGCCACTTTGCTGTGTTGGCCACTATAGGTGTGGCAGGGTATACTCAGACATGAGTCCCTTTCTCACTGCTCCATCAGGATTCAAGCAAGCTGGGCCGAAGACGGCTGAAATGCCAGAAACCGGTCCCCGGTAGCTTGTCTCCTTTCTGGTAAAGAATTGGCTTGGTAGTTTAGTCTGCCCTGTTCCCATGATGCACTGGGCCAGGGACAGACTGATTTGCATATAGCCAGGTTCTGAGCTGGGATGGGGCAGTGAGATAAATAACGGTGATGGATCAAGCCCTGATCTTTGGACTGGGTAAGAGTGGTCTGCTCAATTCAGACACTCTGTTCATCACCACCCCCTTTTGTAAATCGATTTTGGCCACTATAGGTGTGGCAGGGTATACTCAGACATGAGTCCCTTTCTCACTGCTCCATCAGGATTCAAGCAAGCTGGGCCGAAGACGGCTGAAATGCCAGAAACCGGTCCCCGGTAGCTTGTCTCCTTTCTGGTAAAGAATTGGCTTGGTAGTTTAGTCTGCCCTGTTCCCATGATGCACTGGGCCAGGGACAGACTGATTTGCATATAGCCAGGTTCTGAGCTGGGATGGGGCAGTGAGATAAATAACGGTGATGGATCAAGCCCTGATCTTTGGACTGGGTAAGAGTGGTCTGCTCAATTCAGACACTCTGTTCATCACCACCCCCTTTTGTAAATCGACTTTGCTGTGTTGGCCTGTTGCTTTTTACCTGACAGTGAAAGGACTGGACTTGACTCTCCATATCCTGCATCTCTAAAGGTTCTCCAAGGGCTTGTTTGGGGTTGCTTCCTGTTACTGATGTCTCAGGGATACCAAAGACTGCACCTGCATCTTGCTACCAGCACCTGGGCTCCTCTGCTGTGAGTCCTGCTCTGACAAGAGATGCCAAATCCAGTCCTGGGTCCTTGGAAGTGAGTGTTTGGTGCTACAACCCAAGAAAGCAATGAATTGACACAGAAGCACTGCTCGAAACTGAGGCATTCCTGTGAAATCACCACATTGTTGCTGCCAGCCCTGCTTGCTGTGTGAGTGATTCAAAGACCTGGTCTTACAACGCAGCCCCTACTTTGCTGACACAGCACCTCCGAATCACCTCTACTACATGAACCCTGGACACTGCATCACTGATGCACCACCACTGTGGCCATTGGATGGATGCCAGTAGAACACGGCAGATGTCCATTGGCCAAATAGAAACACCTGCATACCACACTATGAAATACACTCCATTTCAGACCATGATCATTTGCTATTTCACTGCACCACAACATTTCCTAGTAGAACTTTTTGTTTGTTAAGTGAGGTTATTTTGTTGCTTTTCCCTGTCTCTTGCCCCTTTTATCTTCTTTCATTTAATTCCTTGTGGTTAATTTGTTTATTTCTTCATATTTCTTTTCACAATGCTAGGCCCCCCAAAATTTTTTTTACTGAGGGAGAATTCTCATTCATGTTGAGCCACAATTGTTTAGAGCCCAAGTCCAAATTACACAGCTATCTCCGAAAAAGGCAAATAAGGGTCAGAATAGTTGACAGAGTGAATGCTCTAGCAAACAACCTGTGCACACAGGAGAAAATTCGAAAGAGGTGGAACAACCTGCTAGGGAGGGTGCTTTCCTTGCCCTTCAAGAGTCACCTGGAGGCCAACAGGACTGGTGGTGGTTTTCTCATGCCCTGGGAGGAGAAGAGCTTGCAGATCCTACATCCTGAAGGCTTGACAGGGTCCAAAATACCACAACCAGACTAATCCTCAATATCCCATGGTACATCCACATCACCCAATACCTCCACGACCTCCACTGGCACCCAGTCGAAAGAAGAATGACTTTCAAGCTGCTCACGCAAGCCTACAAGGCCCTCCACAACATCGGACCTCAATACCTCAATGACCGCCTCACCTTCCATGCCGCCAAGAGAAACCTCCACTTAGCTGACCTCTCCCTAGCCACTGTCCCATGGTTTTACAGGACCAGAGTGGGTGGACGGTCCTTCTCCTACCTCGCAGCCAAGACCTAGAACTATCTCCCCCTTCACCTCCCGCGAAGCCAGACACTGCACCAATTCAGGAAAGACCTCACGTCCTGGCTTTTCGAATGACCCCAACAGAGCTGTGCACACCCACCCCTCAGCGCCTTGATATTCTAACGGGTGAGTAGTGCGCTCATCAAAACCCTGATTGATTGATTGAGTGGGGCCAGAGCCTTGTAAGTTACACTTTACAAAGTCTCACTAATCTCCAATGTCCTGTTTGTTCTCAACTCAGCTGTTGCCAATGCGTCCTCCCCATATTTTCCTAACATAGAAACCTCACAGTATCTGTATCAGATAATTTGGATTTTTTGTATGAATGTATTGTGTTGCATCTACGATTACAGGTCTCAATCTCCATTATATATTATATATACCTGTAAGTGTTACAACAACCAATAACCTGTTACCCATATGTGTGTCGTATTGTAAGTGTCTGTCCGATTTCAAATGCATATTTTCCACAGGTATCTTCCTCTAACCACTTTGCAAGTGTTGGGAAGTTGTTTTTGAAATGACTACAACTACCATGATGCCCTGTTTCTGTTTTGTCAAAAGAATATTGTAATGCCATATTGCTCATCCTCTGTTGCCCAATATATTTCCATATATGGTAAAGTGTCCTGTAGTTATCAATCCCCAGCCAATGCTCTCTTCTGAAAATGGTTTGTGTAGTTTTCTGAATGTTGTCCTGTTCTTCTCAACCAATTTAACTGAAATGAAATGAAAAATGAAATGAATGAAAACTTATATAGCGCTACTTAGCCCGGAGGCATCAAAGCGCCTATCAAGAAAAAATCACAGTAAAGACAGATACCACAAACTAAGGGTAGGCTTTGGGAAAGAGCCATGTCTTCAAAGCCCTTCTAAAGGCTTGCATTGATGGCAGGGACTTAATTTCACAGGGCATAGTGTTCCACAATTTCGGAGCAAGGCTAGAAAACGCCCTGCCTCCCCACTTAGCTCTTCGAACGTGGGGGACTGATAACAAGAACTTTTTGGAGGAACGAAGGTTTCTGGAGGGGGCATACGGAACCAGCAGGTCTCTTATTCCTCCCGTCCCATTCCTGGTCAAGGCCCCATAGATCAAGCAGAAAACCTTAAAGGAAATCCTGGCTTCGATCGGAAGCCAATGCAGGGATTTCCTAGCTGCAGTGGCTGACGAGCGCCTGGGCACGTCCAGCACAAACTTAGCCGCAGCGTTCCGCACAATTTGTAGTCGCTGTAACAGGCCCTTGTTTATTCCTGCGTATAAGGCATTACAGTAATCGAGCCGGGAAGCTATTAATGCGACCACAATTTGCTTGCGGGCTTGCAGGGACAGATAGTGTTTGATCTTCCGCAGGATCTTGATAATACCCCAACAAGTGGAGATTGTCCTATTCACTTGTTGACCCATGGCAAGGGCCTGATCAATCATGACTCCCAGGTTCCGAGCCAGGGCCGTGGGTACAGGGCAAGCTCCCAGGGATGAAGGCCACCATTCCGCGAACCAGATGTCCTCCTTCCCACCGAACACTAGGATCTTGGTCTTCATAAGTGACGTCATAAGTTTCACAAATAAAACCGTATTGACCCAAAAATTGTAAGGTAGGAAAATTACTATGCTGAATATATGTAGTAATTGCAAAATTTGACTCTGTACTGTTCGCATGATGACTAATGCCAAACATCCATCCAAGTTGTGTAAATGCCTGTTTTGAAGCCTTAGAATTGTCAATTACACATTTCACCTCTCCACAGTGTTGGGTTGAATGGTTGGGAGTTCTTAGTTATACTTCCTAATCACTTCATAAACATTTCAGGACATCTTATTACCTGCTTATTAGAAGTTGTAATGTTAGATATTTCTAAATGTTATGGTAATATGTTCAATACCACTGAAAGCTATCATCATTGTTTTTCTCAAAAGATTTGGATGTATAATATGCACTTTTACTACTAAAAATGTTCTCAATTTCTCGATAGGTCCGCATGCCAGAGCACATGGCCAGGAATCTGCCATGGAAGACACCTCCACTCCAGCCCAGGATCAAGCCTTCAGTGAGGACCACACTCCTGGTAATCTGGATGACAATGAGGATCCTGGTCCTTCTGGTCAGCATAGGCAAAGGGCTCCAGTGACTTACTGGGCCCACACCAACACCTCACAGCCCAGCTGTAACACACTTCCACTTCCTGTGTTTCTACTGCTGTAACACCAATCAGGTGCCCTCCCCCCCAGTCCTGGGTAATGTTGAGACCACAGCACTACCAGCTCCAGCTCACTCATTGTCACAGTTCCCAGCTAGCATGAGTAGCTGGTCCTAATCCTATAAAAACCCACCCTCTAACCCATGCACCAGCACCTGCTTATGTATATGAATTGGTATACGTGTTTCTCCTTATAAGTGTGTATGCACGTTTTTGACTACAGTGACAGCCAGCATATTTAGTGAACCAATTTCACAATGATACAACAAACTTAAAATAACTAGAGACATTTAGTAGTCACGTGTGAAAATGTTTTGCTCTGTACTGAAGTGTTTTAGAAATGTTTGAAGGGCTATGTATTTACTTATGCTATAGTAGTAATTTTTCAGTCCACCCACTTATTTTTTTTCTTACTCTCTTCAACAGCATATGAATCTACATAGTATATGATACATTGCTAAGATATTTCAGTACAGACTTCATTTATGTTTTTTGACATTTGACATATACTTTAGGGACTTGAAGTAAGTGTTACCATTGTGAAATGCCCAAAGAAAGGTCACTTGCTTTCAGTTTATGCTAATATTGGTGCAACATTGCAGTATTTGTTGACACACATTTATTCATATTTAGCTATTGAGAATGAAAAGTGTGCAGATTTTAGGGACTTGTGAACACACTGTATAAAGGTAGTTTTGGTTGCTATGTTTTTGGTGACATCAGCTCACTATTCTAAACAACAAAGTCCAACCATTCAGAGGTGTGAAACAGTTCCTGGAGAGACATATCAATGTATAAGTGACAAGATCATATGTGATATAGGAACTATCATGGGGAATGACATAACTGTGACCAAATGTTTTCAGACAATATTGCCTACATGCATGAGTTTATGCAGAACCAAAGTTTAAGAGCCTTGAAGGAGGTGAAATCGGAAAAATTGGGAACTGTTTTGCGATCAGAGGTCATGATCAGTACTGTTTACACAGATTCAATAATACTTTTCTATATGTCATTTTAGCATCATCCGGAGCAAGCGAAGGAGAAGCTGCCAACATAGGCGGGGAAGCAGCTGTGTCCCGTGGTTCAAGTGCTGACACTACCAACAGCAAAGGACCCAGTGGCGTGGAGGGTGAGGGTAGCGCAATGGAGGATGGCAGCTCCACAAAATCCTCTTCTGAGCCTCCTCTAGAGAGCTCTATCTAGTGTTGGCGGACTCAACAGGAAGTCTACCAACTGCATCCTTGTCCACCACCCAGAGTACCATCTCCACCCTCTTGTTCCCCCCAGTTGGCCAATATCCAACCCCCTAAAAAGTGTGGCTTCTCCTTCACTCCAGGCACCTCACCCCTTGCCCCTGTCCCACTGGCTGCGCTTAGTGAGGAGGCTATAAACTTTCACCAGAACATCTCTGTGGGCCAGACTGCACTACTAAATACCATCCAAGGACTTTAAAGCCAATTGCAACAAATGGTAGCCTAACTGGAAGGCATTCACAGTGCTATGTGTGGCCTACTGAGGTCTTTTCAAGGTTTAGCCTCCTCACTGACCGCAGCCTCCCAACCATTCCAACCTTGTGCCCCACCTCCCCGCCCTTCCCCATCCAAATTCCCTATTCCCAGACCTGTCCCAAGCATACTTACACCTTTGCATGTGCCCACTCAAGCAGACACAAGTAGTGCACACACAGAGAAAGAGAAACACCACAAAAAACACAGGCCCGCATCCAAACATACAGATACCACCCCCACCTCCAGCATAACAACAGACACTGCAGCCACCACCATGCACATATGCACCACCACCAGTACACCCACAGATACTGCAGCCACCACTACACCCACATGCACCTCACCCAGCATCTCCACATCCACCAAAGCCATCACTACACCCACATGCACGACACCCAGCATTTCCACAGGCACCGCAGCCTCCGCCACTTTCTCATGGACTGCACCCAGCATTTCCACAGACACCGCAGCCACCACCACACCCACATGAACCACAACCACACGCAGCACTTTCACAGACACCGGTCACCACCACACCCACATGAACCACATCCAGCACCACTACAGCACACCCATCCACACCCGCACACACATCCGAATTCACACCTGCAAAACTCAAATGCCCACCCGTATCCAAATAATAGACATCTAGGATGTAAATTTCACCCAAACGTGCATTCCATACACCAGCCCGACAGGCACCTGCACCCTCAACAGACACATGCACATCAGACACTGCCACTCCCTCTACCTCACACACCCAGCTCCCTCCCAAAAACCCTACGCATTTTCCAATTGCAGATGTTCTTTTTACCCATACCATAACCCCTGCTAAACCCCAGTCCACCCCTAGCAAACACCAACGTACCCCTTCCACTATTGCACATTGGTATGCTGTTCCTTGTAAGAGAGATTTATAAATGAACAAGTGCTCTGCATATGTTAACAGACAAGTCAATAGGTAACAGGTCAAAGTGGAGCTTATCGTTGATTGCATCCATGGTGGATCATGTTGATTTTGTTCGTCATCAAGCAGCAGCGGCAGGACTTGGAATATCGGATCCATGGTAGAAGAGGAATTGTGTAAGTGAAAATGGGTGAGTTTCTGCCTTACATCCCTTCCATTCCACCAACTCAGATGTGGAGGACTTACCGTCTCAGTCACGTGGAAGGCATGTCATGTTTGACCCGATGGGGAAACTGGTGGTCCTCTCTCTGACAGCCACTTTTGCCTAGTGGACGCGGTCGAGATTTGTTGGCGGTGATGGCCAAACTGCGGTGGTCTTTCGTCTATAGACTCGCTAATATCAAAATTGGGTGTGCGGACCAACAAGCCAGTGGGCAGGAAGACCACCGGAAAAACCACGATGGGACTCAATCAGGCCCTTTGTCTGAGGTGAAGTAACTGTGGTCTTCCTGATGGTAATTAAGGATGGTGTTCTGCATTTACTCAGTTGTCCTGGCTTTCTTTGGCTTGAGAACCTTTCATTATGTAAGGGATCCTAACTAGAGGGATGAGTGAGTAATGCTTTGATTACTTGCCAGTAATTGCATTACTACGAATCCTTCTTGCATTTGATTCGCTTACACCCTCCCTCCCTCTCACCCTGAATGTCTAAGCCAAAAGGGTTATCTGATGCTTGTTGATAGTACAGAAGGTAAGGCATGGGGGCCTCGTTATGTAAGGGATTGTTTAGAGAAAAGTATTCAGAGTAATGCAATTACTGGTAAGTAATTAAAGCAGAGCTGCCGACTTGGGAATTGGGGAACCAGGTTTGAATCTCAGCTTTGGCTCAATGTCCTGAGATTCTGAGTGAATCACTTCATCTCTCTGTGCCTACAATAAATGAATGTGCCCTTGTGTAATGTACCTGGTGCTCATGTAAAGTGCTCCAATACCTTTGGGTCGTGTTAATGCTGTGCAAATCTGCAAAAATATATATATTTTTTTTTTAAAAAGACAACAAAAAAAGTGTTGATGAGGGGTTGACAATCGACGTCCTGGGAAAGACCAAAGGAGTAGAAATTGGGGGTAGAGGAAGGGAGGGCAAAGGGTACAGTAGGGGTTGGGCAGCAACAGGGAGAAGAGAAAGTAGGGGTATGCTAGGTATAGCCCATTAACACGGTTTTCTCCAGAGGCTCAGCTATCACTAGTGCAGCAGGTACAGTGGTGCCGGGTTCAACTGAATAAGGGGTCTATTTCACCCTAGTTAGTCTCTTTTTCTTTACTAACCAATTTTTTGCTTGCATTAAACCACATTGCACCCTTGCAATCCCACTAGTTGTCACAGTGCAAGTGCCGATTATTTTACAAACATGAAGAAAAATCTATGTTTGCCTCGTATAAAGTCAGGTTTCTTTAAAGTAGTCAGCCAGTTACTGAAATAATTATTACAAATCTCTATTAATTATTTGATGACATTAGCAGCTTAAAACACAAGATTCTGCAGACGTGAACAAATAATTCTATTGACTCATCTATATAAACTTTTTTATTTCTTCATGTAAACATAAATTCGGGCGCAAATCAATCAAACAATCAAGATTTGTCGAGAGCGGCTAGATTACCCATGAGGGTCTCAAGGTGCTGGGAGAACATGCTCATGCTACCTGTTATCTTATTGGTCAAGCATCCAGGTCTTGAGGTCCTTCCTGATCTGCTGGAGCAATGCTGAGCTGAGGTGCTGGGGAAAGTTGTTTGAGGCCTTGGACGCCAGGTGGGAAAAGAACCGGCCTTCACTGTTAGTCCGGCGGATGCATCGGGCGGTTAGTAGAGAGAGGGATTCGGAGTGGAGGTTCCTGGTACGTTGGTGGAAATTCATTTGATTGTTGAGGTACGCCAGTCCTTCGTTGTGTAATGCCTTGTAAGCATGGGTGAGCAGCTTGAAACTGGCATCTCTTTGCGACTGGTAGCAGTGGAGTTTCCTGAGGTGAGGGGTGATGTGCGCCCTCTGGGGAGATCGAGGATGAGTCTGACAGCTGTTTTCTGGATTGTCTTGAGTTTCTTCATGAGTTGGGCAGTGATTCCTGCATAGAGGGAGCTGCCGTAGTCCAATCGGCTGGTGACAAGAGCTTCCGTGACTGTTCACCTTGTGTTGGGTGGGAGCCATTTGAAGACCTTCCTGAGAATTTGTATGGTGAGGAATTACATGGAGGGGTTGGCGTTGACCTGCTTCTTCATGGATAGCCAGCTGTCGAGTATAATGAGGAGGTTGCAGGCGTTTTCAGTGGGTTTGGGGGCTGGGCCCAGCTCAGGTGGCCACCATTCGTTGTTCGAGAGGGTATCCTTGCCTTTCCTGAAGATGAGTATGTCTTTCTTTTCGGTGTTGAGTTTGAGGCAGCTGTTGTTCATCCAGGCAAATAAACCTCACATTAGATGCAGTAGTTGTGTAAGCAGCCCTGCCATTTCCCGCAAATCTCGGGTTAGAGTAACGAAATTGGTACATATTTTCCTTACCACCGCACACACCCAATGTAATCATGCAATCAGCGATGTCAGTAAGTTTAGTTTCTCAATGCCTCATGGCGTCTCAGCCACTGCCTCTTTTCCCAGGCTTGTACTGTTGCACAGTTCTGGTGAGCCTGGTCCAGTGGCTTGTTTCATGTAATTCCTAATAGTAACCTATAGGAGGAGCTGCTCCTCGCACAGGGCTGCATTGGTCTCTTTGTCTCCCTCCTTCAGAGCGGTCTTGGCTGTGATTGGCCGTAGCTGAAGAATTACATGCCAGCTACGCAGCCTGACGGAGAAGTTGTTGCTGGAGGAAACAGTATAGGAGCAAAGCGCGTCCCACACAGGCCACAGCAGAAAAGTGTCCCCCAACTGGTAAAGTTCTGTGTGCGTGAATATGTACCTCAACCAACATCTTACACAGTGATCTGGAAATGTTGCAGTAAGACGTGATAGAGTCGTGGGATTTTGTTCAAACTTCGTTGTTTAGGATGGTTCCCAGAGCCGTGGGACTGACAGGCGCCTGGTGAAGCATAGCGTTAGTAGTTCATAGGCCTGCTGCACCACACCTTCTTCTCACGCTGGTCTACTGAGTACAAGCAAACACCTTTTCTCAGCCAGCAGCTAGCAGAGTTTGAGGCCAGCACCCGTGCTCACATGGGCTATAAGGGCACTTTGCAGAACTCGCCCAGGAATGTGGGTACAAAGGCAGTAAAGAGGCCACATTCAAGTCATTTAAATATTTTAGACATATCATGGCTCAAACACTGCATTGGGCTTCAGGAATACATTATTTTACATTCTGCCTGGGCTTACCCCATTTCAAAAATCGCACTTTTAAGCATTTTGAAATAAACCCTCTGTTTAGGTCTCGACTATTAATCCCGCAAGGGATAATAGATGAGAGTATAGAGGGCAAACCAAGGTCTGAAGCCATTGCGGATTTCAGACAGTTCGTTTGGTGCACTCGTGCGGAACGCGCGTCCACATCAAAGCCATCAGCATCCCTCCCACAGGCATCTGAAGCTTCCCCAGCCACTTCTCCTCCCCCCTAATTCACCCCTGCAGTTTCACTTTCACGGCCGCGAGGCCGTGCTCTCACTTAAAAGGAATGCGCACCCCGCCCCGCAATGAAATCTGTTTCCCTCACACCCCCTTCTCCCTCCCATAGTCCCCCATCTCTCACACGGCCCACTTTCACTGCTGCGCGGCCCCGTCACTTTTATGGCCCCGCGGCACCGACCATTTACTTTTAATGAGAATTCACCACCAATAAAAAGTGGCATCTTAAAATACTAACATTCAGGCACAACCTCTTTTTCAACAACTGTCCTTTCATGTCCCGGGATTAAAGTACAGGCCGGGAGCGCTGCCGGTTGCCATAGATACATTCCATGTCCATTTGCCACCTAACTGATCAAAGCTTGAAGACAACAATAGCAGCTCCGCCTGACAACACTCCCTTACGCAGCCAGCACTCAAAAGACTGGATCAGAGTACCTTTTGCAACAAGCTGCCAGTACATACAACACGTAGCAAATGCATTCCTTAATTACCTTAATTACCTGTTTAACATCTACGTGGCCCCCCTTGCTAGACTTGTAAGATCGCAGGGGATGGAGGTGGTATCTTACGCCGATGACACCCAGATTATGGTGTCCTTGACTCATTCCTCTGTCATTACATCCGCCTTCAGCTTCAGGTCATGCATGCAGCATGTGGCAGATTGGATGATCATCAACTCCCTGAAGCTGAATGGCGACAAGACAGAGGTACTTGTCTTTGGGAAAGACCAAGATGTCTGGTCGAGTGAGTGGTGGCCTTCATCTCTTGGCACCTGCCCCACCCCCTCCCAGTCAGCCAGAAACCTTGGGGTGGTCTTCGACACTTCACTCTCGATGTCCCTACAAGTAAATCGGACCGTGGCCACTTGCTGGGGTGTGATCAGGATTCTTAATAGAATCCGTAGTTATCTCTCCCTTCAGGCGCAAACAGATTGCAGTCGCTCTTGTTGGCTCCAGGCTAGATTATTGTAACTCCTTATACATGGAGTCCAACAAGGGCCTCATACACCGACTGCAAATCGTGCAGAATGCTGCCGCGCGTTTTGTCTTAGCCCTTCCTAAGACATCATCCGCCACCACTGCGAGGAGGGATCTTCATTGGCTCCCTGTTCAGCACAGAATTTCTTTTAAAATTCTTTGCTTGACGTATAGAGCACTCTCGGATGGCTCAAAGGGTGCTATTAGCTCTCTGCTTACCCGCTATTCTCCAACAAGGTGTCTTCGTTCTTCGGGATTATTCCAACTTGTTGTTCCCAGATTCAGGCTGACCAGATGGGGAGCTAGGGCTTTTTCTGTTGTTGCCCCTCAGCTCTGGAACGCTATTCCAATTGAGATTAAAACCCTACCCTCAATGGATCTGTTCAAAAAGGCCTTAAAAACGTGGTGCTTCTCCAGAGCTTATTAATGATGGATTGTTACGCCATGGATATGTGCTGGTTTTTATAAAGTAGGCGCCTTGACGCCCATTGGGCTAAGTACGCGCATGATAAGACTCCTTTCATTCATTCATTCATCTTGGTAAGGGTTCAGATGCCGGCTTCCGTAATTAAAATTACAAAATAACTGTCCCACTCCTCCTAGTCATTATCCTAACTGTGTGTCGCACATACAGACAAGTTAGATTATATCTTTTGCTCTTTCGCATCTGACTGATTGTTTACATGATGTACTATCATTTTTACTTCACTCTGTACTGTGCTAAATCTGTATTTAGTATCAACCCGTCCATTCATTTTTGAGAGCTTTGTCTCTTGTGTTGCTAAAACATACCATGTGCAACACACACAAATGTATTCCATTTTTGGAATGTGGTTGTGTTTTTAAATCCAGGCTAAGCAGCCATTTTACATTTGCTCAGACATTTTAGAATCTGGCCTCACACTCCAAGGCACATTAGCACTTTGTCATTCGTGTGACAGAGCGCCTCGCCTCCTGAAGCATTCAAGTAATTATAGCACTCAATGCTCTCAGTCAAATACTGTTGAAATGCTGAGCCATAGTGCAAACACAGTCTTTGTGAAACCATGCAGTAGGTTTTCAATTCGTTTTCGCCGACAAACACTGCTTGATACGTACTGGAAACCTTGATATGTACGAGCTTCACTTCAAAGGGATCCACTCCCCGCCCCCTGCTTCACACTTCAAAGGAATGCGGCCGCTTTTAAGTATCCTGTGAGCAGTTATATATTTTGCTCTTTCGCATCTGACTTATTGTTAACATGATGTACTATCATTTTTACTTCACTCTGCACTGCACTAAATTTGTATTTAGTATCAACCCGTCCATTCATTTTTGAGCGCTTTGTCTCTTGTGTTGCAAAAACATACCATGTGCAACACACACAAATGTATTTCATTTTGGGAATGTGGTTGTGTTTTTAAATCCAGGCTAAGCAGCCATTTTACATTTGCTCGGACATTTTAGAATCTGGCCTCACACTCCAAGGCACATTAGCACTTTGTCATTCGTGGGACAGAGCGCCTCACCTCCTGAAGCATTCAGGTAATTATAGCGCTCAATGCTCTCAGTCAAATACTGTTGAAATGCTGAGACATAGTGCAAACACAGTCTTTGTGAAACCATGCAGTAGGTTTTCAATTTGTTTTCGCCGACAAGCACTGCTTGATACGTACTGGAAACCTTGATATGTACATTTCATGCCTTTGGCAATCATCAGAGAAGAGAACAGCACCACCACAGCACAACTCAGCACTACCACAGCATCACTCAGCACCACCACAGCAACACTCAGCACCACCACAGCATCACTCAGTGCCACCACATCACCACCCAGCACCACCACAGCACCACCACAGCACCACTCAGCACCACCACAGCATCACTCAGCACCACCACAGCACCACTCAGCACATCCACAGCATCACTCAGCACCACCACAGCATCACTCAGCGCCACCACAGCACCACTCGGCACCACCACAGCACCACCACAGCACCACCACATCACCACCCAGCACCACCACAGTATCACTCAGCACCACTCAGCACCACTCAGCACCACCACAGCACCACTCAGCACCATCACAGCACCACTCAGCATCACCACAGCATCACTCAGAACCACCACAGCACCACGCAGCACCACCACAGCACCACTCAGCACCACCACAGCACCACTCAGCACCACCACAGCACCACCGCAGCATCACTCAGCACCACTACAGCACCACTCAGCACCACCACAGCATTACTCAGCACCACCACAGCACCACCACAGCACCACTCAGCACCACACCAGCACCACTCAGCATGACCACAGCATCACTCAGCACCACCACAGCACCACTCAGCACCACCACAGCATTACTCAACACCACCACAGCAACACTCAGCACCACCACAGCATCACTCAGTGCCACCACATCACCACCCAGCACCACCACAGCACCACCACAGCACCACTCAGCACCACCACAGCATCACTCAGCACCACCACAGCACCACTCAGCACATCCACAGCATCACTCAGCACCACCACAGCATCACTCAGCACCACCACAGCACCACTCGGCACCACCACAGCACCACCACAGCACCACCACATCACCACCCAGCACCACCACAGTATCACTCAGCACCACTCAGCACCACTCAGCACCACCACAGCACCACTCAGCACCATCACAGCACCACTCAGCATCACCACAGCATCACTCAGAACCACCACAGCACCACGCAGCACCACCACAGCACCACTCAGCACCACCACAGCACCACTCAGCACCACCACAGCACCACCGCAGCATCACTCAGCACCACTACAGCACCACTCAGCACCACCACAGCATTACTCAGCACCACCACAGCACCACCACAGCACCACTCAGCACCACACCAGCACCACTCAGCATGACCACAGCATCACTCAGCACCACCACAGCACCCCTCAGCACCACCACAGCATTACTCAACACCACCAAAGCACCACTCAGCACCACCACAGCACCACTCAGCACCACCACAGCAGCACTCATCACCACCACAGCAGCACTCAGCACCACCACAGCACCACTCAGCACCACCACAGCATTACTCAACACCACCACAGCACCACTCAGCACCACCACAGCAGCACTCAGCACCACCACAGCACCACTCAGCAGCACCACAGCACAACCACAGCACCACTCAGCACAACTCAGCACCACCACAGCACCACCACAGCACCACTCAGCTCAGCACCACCACAGCATCACTCAGCACCACCACAGCACCACTCAGCACCACCACAGCATCACTAGCACCACCACAGCACCACTCAGCACCACCCCAGCATCACTCAGCATCGCCACAGCATCACTCAGTACCACCACAGCACCACTCAGCACCACCACATTATCACTCAGCACCACCACAGCACCACTCAGCACCACCACAGCATCACTCAGCATCACCACAGCATCACTCAGCACCACCACAGCATCACTCAGCACCTCCACAGCATCACTCAGCACTACCACAGCATCACTCAGCACCACCACAGCATCACTCAGGAACACTACAGCATCACTCTGGAACACAAAAGCATCACTATGCGCTACCACAGCATTACTATGGACCACCACAGCATCACTCAGGGCCTCCACAGCATCACTCAGGGCCTCCACAGCATCACTCAGGGCCTCCCCAGCATCACCCAGAGCCTCCACAGCAAAACTCAACACCACCACAGCACCACTCAGTACCACCACACCACTCAGCACCACTACAGCACCACTCAGCACCACCACAGCACCACTCAGCATACCACAGCACCACTAAGCTCAGCACCACCACAGCATCACTCAGTACCACCACAGCACCACTCAGAACCACCACAGAATCACTCAGCGCCACCACAGCACCACTCAGCACCACTACAGCACCACTCAGCACCACCACAGCATCACTCAGCACAACCACAGCACCACTCAGCAGCACCACAGCATCACTCAGCGACACCACAGCACCACTCAGCACCACCACAGCACCACTCAGCACGACCACAGCATCACTCAGCACCACTCAGCATCACCACATCATCACTCAGCGCTACCCCAGCAGCACTCAGCACCACCACATGATCACTCAGCACCACCACATTATCACTCAGCACCACCACAGCACCACTCAGCACCACCACAGCATCACTAAGCACCACCACAGCATCACTAAGCACCACCACAGCATCACTTAGCACCACCACAGCATCACTCAGGAACACTACAGCACCACTCTGGAACACCACAGCATCACTATGCGCTACCACAGCATTATTATGCGCCACCACAGCATCACTCAGGGCATCCACAGCATCACTCAGGGCCTTCACAGCATCACTCAGGGCCTCCACAGCATCACCCAGAGCCTCCACAGCATCACTCACGGCCTCCACAGCATCACTCACGGCCTCCACAGCATCACTCACGGCCTCCACAGCATCACTCAGGGCCACCACAGCATCACTCAGGGGCACCACAACATCACTATGCGATACCACAGCATCACTGAACCCCACAGCATCACTCATCGCCACCACAACATCACTCCGCGCCATCACAGCATCAATCTGTGCAACCATTTAAAACAACTGGTTCAAATATGTTCTTTCAATGTTTCAAGCTTTATTACAAATATCAAAAATCTGTTCTTGCATTTTCATCACAATAAAATACACTGAACATAATCTTTACAAAAGTTATTTACAAAAGTTTAAGCTATTGCCATTATATATTACAATCACTTTTAGTTAAGTATTAATGATTAAAAAAAATTAAAAGCCATTGTTATTTATAATATCAATACATCTAAGTCACGTAAATATAAAACATGTTGCATTACAAATGCTTTAGGTGTCACATTTGTGAAAGTTATAACTATTGGCATTGTAAATGACAAAGCTATTAATTTAGCTATTTTCAAAACCAACACATAAACAAGCATTTACAATGCAACGGTCTCGCCTTTGCAAAAGTTAGAGCTATTGGCATTGTAAATGACAACATTTTTATTTATGTGTTGGCTTTGAAAACAGATAAATAAATGGCATTGACATTTACAATGCCAATTGCCTAATCTCTCGCAAATGCGACACCTATTGCATTTGCACACACACACACACACACACACAGACACACACACACACACACACACACACACACACACACACACACACACACACCTGCCTTCTTGCCAAACTGTCTCATCAGTAGATTCCTTAACATTGATCAAGTGTTGTACTATGCTTAAAAAACTGTTAATATACAAATATAAGGTGCAAAGTAGTCAGTTTATAGATCAGTGAAGACTTCCTACTCTCCAAAAGGAAAATACCGAAAAAAACTGGAAACAACGAATTTAGATATACATAAAAATGACAGGCAACATCCTTGCTTTGATAAAAAGTGTGGATCAAGATTCAAGGGTGTTGTAGTTAAATAAACATTATTTGAATACCAGAGTCTTTAAATAAACCTAAGTTACCATCAGATGGTAAAATTTAATTACATTATAAAAATTGGTAAAATCACACGCAGAAGCAACGAGGGGGGTCGGGGTGGGGAGATCACACGCACAAGCAACGAGGGGGGTCGGGGGTGGGGAGGTCACACCCACAAGCAACAAGGCGGTTCGGGGTGGGGAGATTACACGCACAAGCAACGAGGGGGGGTCGTGGTGGGGAGATCACACGCACGAGCAACGAGGGGGGTCGGGTGGGGAGATCACACGCACGAGCAACGAGGGTGGGCCTGGGGTGGGAAGATCGCATGCACAAGCAACGAGGGGGGTCGGTGGGGAGATCACATGCACAAGCAACCAGGGGGTGTTGGGGGTGGGGAGAACATACGCACAAGCAACGAGGGTGGGTCGGGTGGGGAGATCACACGCACAAGCAATGAGGGGGTTCGGTGGTGGGGAGATCACACGCACAAGCAACGAGGAGGGTCAGGGGTGGGGAGATCACACGCACAAGCAACAAGGGGGTTCGGGGTGGGGAGATCACACGCACAAGCAACGAGGGGGGGTCGGGGTGGGGAGATCACACACACAAGCAATGAGGGGGGTCGGGTGGGGAGATCATACGCACAAGCAACGAGGGGGGTGGGGTGGGGAGATCACATGCACAAGCAATAAGGGGGGTCGGGTGGGGAGATCACACGCACAAGCAATGAGGGGGGTCGGAGGTGGGGAGATCACACCCACAAGCAACAAGGGGGGTCGGGTGGGGAGATCCCACGCAGAAGCAACGAGGGGGGTCGGGTGGGGAGATCACACGCACAAGCAACGAGGGTGGAGAGGTCACACGCAGAAGCAACGAGGGGGGTCTGGGTGGGGAGATCACATGCACAAGTAACGAGGGTGGGTCGGGGTGGGGAGATCACACGCACAAGCAACAAGTGTGGGTCGGGTGGGGAGATCACACGCACAAGCAACAAGGGGTGTCGGTGGGGAGATCACACGCACAAGCAACGAAGGGGAGTCGGGTGGGGAGATCACACGCACAAGCAACGAGGGGTTCAGGGTGGGGAGATCACAAGCAACGAGGGGGGGTCGGGGTGGGGAGATCACACGCACAAGCAAGGAAGGTGGTCGGGGTGGGGAGATCACACCCACAAGCAATGAGGGGGGTTGGGTGGGGAGATCATACGCACAAGCAACGAAGGGGGTGGGGTGGGGAGATCACATGCACAAGCAACAAGGGGGTTCGGGGTGGGGAGACCACATGCACAAGCAACGAGGGGGGGTCGGGGTGGGGAGATCACACACACAAGCAATGAGGGGGGTCGGGTGGGGAGATCATACGCACAAGCAATGAGGGGGGTGGGGTGGGGAGATCACATGCACAAGCAATAAGGGGGGGGTCGGGTGGGGAGATCACACGCACAAGCAATGAGGGGGGTCAGAGGTGGGGAGATCACACGCACAAGCAACAAGGGGGGTCGGGGTGGGGAGATCCCACGCACAAGCAACGAGGGGGGTCGGGTGGGGAGATCACACGCACAAGCAACGAGGGTGGGTCGGGTGGAGAGGTCACACGCAGAAGCAACGAGGGGGGTCGGGGTGGGGAGATCACATGCACAAGTAACGAGGGTGGGTCGGGGTGGGGAGATCACACGCACAAGCAACAAGTGTGGGTCGGGTGGGGAGATCACACGCACAAGCAACAAGGGGTGTCGGGTGGGGAGATCACACGCACAAGCAACGAAGGGGAGTCGGGTGGGGAGATCACACGCACAAGCAACGAGGGGTTCGGGGTGGGGAGATCACAAACACAAGCAACGAGGGGGGGTCGGGTGGGGAGATCACACGCACAAGCAAGGAGGGTGGTCGGGGTGGGGAGATCACACGCACCAGCAACGAGGGGGGTCGGGAGTGGGGAGGTCACACCCACAAGCAACAAGAGGGTTAGGGGGTGGGGAGATAAAACGCACAAGCAACGAGGGGGGGTTGTGGTGGGGAGATCACACGCACGAGCAACGAGGGGGCTCGGGTGGGGAGATCACATGCACGAGCAACGAGGGTGGGCCGGGGGTGGGGAGATCACATGCACAAGCAATGAGGGGTGTGGGTGGGGAGATCACACGCACAAGCAACCAGGGGGTGTTGGGGGTGGGGAGAACATACGCACAAGCAATGAGGGTGGGTCGGGTGGGGAGATCACACGCACAAGCAATGAGGGGGTTCGGTGGTGGGGAGATCACACGCACAAGCAACGAGGGGGGTCAGGGGTGGGGAGATCACACGCACAAGCAACAAGGGGGTTCGGGTGGGGAGATCACACGCACAAGCAACGAGGGGGGGTCGGGGTGGGGAGATCACACACACAAGCAATGAGGGGGGTCGGGTGGGGAGATCATACGCACAAGCAACGAGGGGGGTGGGGAGATCACATGCACAAGCAATAAGGGGGGTCGGGTGGGGAGATCACACGCACAAGCAATGAGGGGGGTCGGAGGTGGGGAGATCACACGCACAAGCAACAAGGGGGGTCAGGGTGGGGAGATCACACGCAGAAGCAACGAGGGGGGTCGGGTGGGGAGATCATACGCACAAGCAAGGAGGGTGGGTCGGGTGGAGAGGTCACACGCAGAAGCAACGAGGGGGGTCGGGTGGGGAGATCACATGCACAAGTAACGAGGGTGGGTCGGGGTGGGGAGATCACACGCACAAGCAACAAGTGTGGGTTGGGTGGGGAGATCACACGCACAAGCAACAAGGGGTGTCGGGTGGGTAGATCACACGCACAAGCAACGAGGGGGGGTCGGGTGGGGAGATCACACGCACAAGCAACGAGGGGGTCGGGTGGGGAGATCACAAACACAAGCAACAAGGGGGGGTCGGGGTGGGGAGATCACACGCACAAGCAAGGAGGGTGGTCGGGGTGGGGAGATCACACGCACAAGCAACGAGGGGGGGTCGGGTGGGGAGATCACATGCACAAGCAATGAGGGGGGGTCGGGGTGGGGATCACACGCACAAGCAACGAGGGGGGGTCGGGTGGGGAGATCACACGCACGAGCAACAAGGGTGGGCCGGGGTGGGGAGATCACATGCACGAGCAACGAGGGTGGGCCAGGGTGGGGAGATCACACGCACAAGCAATGAGGGGGGTCAGGTGGGGAGATCACACGCACAAGCAACAAGGGGGGTCGGGTGGGGAGATCACACGCACAAGCAATGAGGGGGGGTCGGGTGGGGAGATCACACGCACAAGCAATGAGGGGGGGTCGGGTGGGGAGATCACACGCACAAGCAATTAGGGGAGTCGGGGTGGGGAGATCACACGCACAAGCAACGAGGGGGGTCAGGTGGGAAGATCACACGCACAAGCAATGAGGGGGGTCGGGTGGGGAGATCACACGCACGAGCAATGAGGGTGGGCCGGGGTGGGGAGATCACACGCACAAGCAATGAGGGGGGTCGGGGTGGGGAGATCACACGCACCAGCAACGAGGGGGGACGGGGGTGGGGAGATCACACGCACAAGCAACGAGGGGGGTCAGGTGGGAAGATCACACGCACAAGCAATGAGGGGGGTCGGGTGGGGAGATCACATGCACGAGCAACGAGGGTGGGCCGGGGTGGGGAGATCACACGCACAAGCAATGAGGGGGGTCGGGGTGGGGAGATCACATGCACCAGCAACGAGGGGGGACGGGGGTGGGGAGATCACACGCACAAGCAACAAGGGGGGTCGGTGAGGAGATCACACGCACAAGCAACGAGGGGTGGTCTGGTGGGGAGATCACACGCACAGGCAATGAGGGGGGTAGGGTGGGGAGATCACACGCACAAGCAACGAGGGGGGTCGGGTGGGGAGATCACACGCACAAGCAATGAGGGGGGGTCGGGTGGGGAGATCACACGCACAAGCAACGAGGGGGGTCGGGGGGAGATAACACGCACAAGCAAGGAGGGGGGTCGGATGGGGAGATCACATGCACAAGCAATGATGGGGGTCGGGTGGGGAGATCACACGCAGGAGCAACAAGGGGGGGTCAAGGGTGGGGAGATCACACGCACAAGCAACGTCAAACACATGCCACGGAAACCCCAAACAGGACCACATGACTACAAAGCTAGCAGCAACACACCGGTGCTGTCTCCCGTTTTGAAGGCCTGCCATTACACTGAGTTTGTGGCATAGGTAGCCTGAGGGGTTCTGCTGGTCTCTTCGAATGTAACACTCTAAGGGAGCTTCCTGGCCTCGGACTTCCACACACACCCTGAGAAGGGTCCTGGTTCTTCCGACGCCCCCTTGTCGGATACTTAAGCACTGGCGTTGTCCCTATGCCACCCGTCTTGCCTCCGTATGTACATAGATAGATGAAGTCACTGTCGGGAAATGGAAGTAGGAGTCTGAAACAGCAACAGGTCGGGCGGGCTGGGCGAAGGAGGTACCGACTTACCCAGGGGAGCAGCTCCGCTGTGGAGATGCGGAGCTTCACCAACTTCTCCTCATCCTCCAGGATAGGCCAGGACCCGCGAGAGCCGGGAGCCCTTGGCCAGCTTGTTCTTCAGGCGCCATCTTCGGAGGAATGCCAAAAACAAACCTTGGCGAAAAAAAAGAATAACATCCGCCCACCGCCGCAATGACGTTAACAAAGGGGCGGAGAGCGAAAAATCGCCGGAACGCCTGCGAATCTGCTTCGGCAATGACGGACAGATCTCTCTTCCAATGGCTAGCCTCCATTTATGGAGCTAGCCAATGGAAGAGAGAGGCGGGACAAAGCCACATACTGTTTAAACATAAGATTTCGCCTGCGCGAACGCTGCTGCGCAGCGGACGCCAGGCGAAACCTAATAAAAAAATTGTCATTTACAAGACCAATAGTTCAAACTTTCCTAATACGAGACCTATTGCATTGAAAAAGCTTGTTTTACAAAGCATAGGTAACAAAACTATGGTTTTGCTGATTTCCTGAGGGATCATGTTTTTTTTGTAATTAGTTTGAACGTCAGCTGTCCTTGCAAACTTGCTAGCACATTGTGGGATTAAAGTTTATAATGATGCTCTGTCATTATTTTCTACTTACGTTTAGCATTTTTAGGGACGGGCTACACTCAATAATTCAATAAATAGGCTTATATTTTTGCAAAAAACAACTCAAGAAAAAATGGAACAGTAAGACCCTCCTTGCAAAGAGAGGGAATAAACCATTTATGTTATGACATCACATTATTGTGAAAGTCAGCAAATGTATGTTGTAACATGAATGAGGCATGGTGTGTTGTGCCCTTCTGGTCACTTCTGATGCTGTAATGCAAAACTTGGATAGAGTATTGCTTGAGAGTTCAGGCCTAATTCTCCAAAGTAACAGGGTTTAAGTAGTTGCAAAACCCTTGCCAATAAGGCAATTACTTAATTAATGGAGTCAATGTCAGATGTCCCCAAGGGGAGCTGAACAGTAAAAAATACCTGCTCCCCCTATTCACTCATTTCTTCATCCTGCTGTGCCTGGACGCCTTTGATAGCTCTGTAAAAACCAGTGCACAGGCAGTAGGAGAGATTTCTGCAAAATGTTAGGCCCGGTAACTATGCACAGATGTTATCCACCACTGGAGCACAGTGGAGTAAGAAGGCACCTCGCCAGCATAAAAAGAGCTCCGAGAGTGTTGGTGACCCTTGAACCATCTCTTTGGACCATATGTGGCCTGTTAGGGCTCTCGACATCATCTTTCTCACTTCTCTTTCTTAGAGAGAAGGTGTAAGCTGCTTTCAAGTCATAAGACACAGTCACACTAAAACAACTGTGTATATAAATAACTACAGTTCAAAAGCACAAGAGATTTAGCAGCAACAAACAAGCCATATCTAAAATGAATATCTTACATGGGTATCACACACACACACACACACATTTCTTATGTGTGTCAAAGGGTCACACATACTGCACTGAAATGTCACACATAATCTCAGTGCCGACTTTAAAGTGTCACTCATATGCAGAGTAAAAACTTGGCAGCTATGTGTATGGAAAGAGATTGCAGATGCAAAGCAAACCGGAAGCAGACAAAAACATCATTCAACACTTGCTCTTACAGCCGCCTGTGTATGTGGTGTGAGGACGGGCTCGATGACAAAGAAGCGGGGTGCAGCGGCGCCTGCCCTCCCACACCGTGGGCCATCAGCTGAGGTTTACGGAGTATGTGTCAACGTCGATTAGAGGGTTGTAATGATGCGCGAGGGGGTTTACAACTGTGTTGCGTTATAAGACTTTACAGTTCGGCGTGTGAATTATTATCGCTTACTGACCTCTGCTGGTGACATCATGAAGTTATTTGTAGTTCAGCGCGTCCCTGTACGATTTGCCGCGTTCTTTCTTGGGTGACTTTTTTTCTTTGTACTAACAAAACTTTGAGTTGTGAGCAGCCCAGAGCTGAGTCGCGATAGAAGCCAGTAAGAGAATAAATACCACTGGAACTGAATGAATATTTATCTCAAGCAAGTTTTTTTTAAAGTGTCATCAGAAGGAGATTTCACATACTAGAACTTCGGTCAAGAAAGTGGACGGGGTTCGATGTTTATGGTATAATAACGTTTTTAAAGAGGTTAGTGAGACATTTTATGTTTTTGGATTGAATAAATCTTTTGACTGACTCGATGAATGAAAGGCATATTTAGGTACATCCCTTATATGATGTTGCCACGGTTCAAGCTTTAGTGTAGGAGACATTAGATATGATGAAATAATGAAATTACACTTGGGTGGAATATGTCAAGACATTTCCCTTGAGATCACCAGTTCACAATTAAGTTGATGTTGCCTACAGCCGTTCACTAATGGTACTTTTTAATGTCAGTGACTTCTCATCGATGGCTCTCCGTGTTGTTTAAAAGATGCTAGATGCAGTCCCTGTTACGTTGATGTGCCCAGTTTTGGAGTACTACTGAACCTGCCAAGCACCAGCATTCGTGTGGACCTGTGACCTAGTACTTACTTACTTTTAAAACTTTGGGGCATATTATCAAGGGGGTTTATCTCCGCTTTTTTGGCTTTAAAAGGCAAGAAAGCTGATAAAATTATCTCCCTATTACCTAGCTGTCGCTAACACCAGTTAACGACAGCTAGTAGGAGATAGCGACCATCTTGGGCCCGCTTTGCATGCCAGTGAAATTTATCACTAATGACATGAAAAGTGGGCGTGCCAAGATGTTAGCGACTGGAAACAGTCGCTAACATCGCTATCTCCTATTACCAACTTTTGGAGATATTGGCGCTAAGCGCGATTATCTCCAAAAGCTAACACCTGCCCCTGAGCAGTTCTTAGCCATGTTATCCAATGGTAGGTGGATAACATGGCTAAGAGCATTAGCTCGATAATGCATGAATATCGCTGACTTTTCAGCGATATTCATGCATTGCAGAGATTTTTATCGCTTAGGAGATAAACCTTGATAATAGCAAGGTTCCTAAGCGATAAAAATCGCCGCAGCTCGGCAATAAAAATATTGCTGCTAAGCCAACATAGCGATAATTATCGCTAGTTGTTGGTAATATGCCCCTTTATTCGGCTGAAAGTACAACCATAAAAGTGCACACACATAAAATTATATAAATACATGATAATAAAATACATCCACAATTGACAATCATCAAAAGCAAAAACACACAAAATGATCAGACAAGACACCCTTGACACTTACATACATAAAGTGCAAACAGCTAGATTCATGAAAGAGACGTTTTGCGAGTCCTTAATAGCGATTATTAAGGAATTGCTATTAAGGACTTGCAAAATGGGATTCATGTAGGAATCGCTAAATAAATTGCGATTCCTACACATTCCTTATTTGCGATTAGCAAATTGCTAATCGCAAATAAGGAATAACTCCCCATTCATTCCTAAAGGCCCATAGAAATGAATAGGGAGTATTCGTTATTTGCGATTGGCAATTAGCTAATCGCAAATAGGATAGCGATTTCAAGGGTGCCAGGGGTGTCCAAAGGACATCCTGTAGCACCCCTGAAATGCAAATTTACACAGGTGTTGCGCACACACATGTCCAAAGGACATGTGTGTGTGTAACATGCAACAGAGAAAAATGCACTAAAGTGCTTTTTTCTATTTTTTCGCTATTTACCACGAAGTCAGACTTCGTGGTAAATAGCGGCCAAATATTGCAAATTCGCAATTTAAAATTGGTTAATGAATTGCATTTAAGGAATCTCTAATAGAGATTCCTTAAATGCAATTCCTCGCAAATATGCGATTTCGCAAATAGCGATTTTTGCATTTGGGATGATGAATCCCAAATGCAAAAATTGCGCTTGCAAAGGGCCAGATTCTCAGAATCTGTCCCTTTGCGAGCGCAATTTCCTTTCATGAATCTAGCTGATAGTGCCCCGCGAACGTACAGTAGTAGGAATCGGCTTACAACAGTACAAGTATCGTCGCCAGGGAGTCGGTGAAGGAAATGGTAAACTAGAGCGCATTGTCTAATATTCCTTGATCTAAAAAATGAGGCCAAATATCTTTTTGTATACAATTCTTAAAATTTACACACAAAAACTTAAATTAACCATTGATTGGGCAGCACCATTATTAAACGGGCAAACTCTCGCACTTAATTCCGACTGATAATCTAGTAGGTACTTTACCGTATCGGCTTTGAACCTAAACAATTGAGAGCGTTCCCAATTCCTTCTGTTTCCACAGATAACTATCAGGATTGACTCCCACATTTAACGTCGAATAGTTTACAAGGTTTTTATTCTGGGACTCATCCCTAACCTTCTTATCATGCAATTGGGCTAACAACAATACAGACACCTGTTTTTTTTTATCACTAGCAGTGCATGTGGCTGTGTCATGAAATGCATGAGAAAAACCAGCTCCCTCAAGTGCCATTCTCAAGTGTGCCAGCCAGGGAATTGACAGGCCCTTGTCATATGCCAAGCAGTCAGTGATTACGGCACTTGTTTTCGCAGCAACCTCAGCACCGAGACCGCCCTCATCGCCGCCACTGACGACATCAGGATCCTGATGGACAAAGGAGAAATGGCCGCCCTCATCCTCATGGACCTATCAGCAGCCTTCGACACAGTCTGCCACCGCACCCTATCAGCACGCCTCCATGACGCCGGAATTCAAGAGAAGGCCCTGGCCTGGACCACATCCTTCCTCTCCGGCAGAACCCAGAGCGTCCGCCTCCCACCCTTCTGCTCGAAATCCACCGAGATCATCTGCGGCGTTCCACAGGGATCCTCCCTCAGCCCGACGCTGTTCAATATCTACATGGCACCGCTCGCCCATGTCGCACGACAACATAACCCCAACATCATCTCCGACGCCGACGACCCCCAGCTGATCATATCCCTCACAGAAGACCCCCACACTGCCAAAGCCAACCTCCACAGAGGAATGAAGGCCGTAGCCGACTGGATGAAGGACAGCAGACTGAAGCTGAACTCAGACAAGATGGAGGTCCTCATTCTCAGACCCACCTCATCAGCCTAGGACGACTCTTGGTGGCCCACATCGCTAGGCACAGCCCCGGAACCCACACCATGCACGCAACCTGGGGGTCATCCTCGACTCCACCCTCTCCATGACCAGGCAAGTCAACGCCATCTCCGCGTCCTGCTTCAACACCCTCCGCTTGCTCCGCAGGATCTTCAAATGGATCCCTCCCGACACAATAATGACTGTCACCCAGGCCCTCGTCACCAGCAGACTCGACTACGGGAATGCCCTCTAATCAGGAACAACAAACAAGCTCCTGAAACGACTACAACGAATCCAGAACGCCTCGGCACGACTAATCCTCAACGTCCCCCGACGCAGCCACATCACACCCCTCCTGAGAGGCCTGCACTGGCTTCCCGTCAACAAGAGGATCACCTTCAAACTCCTCATCCACGCACACAAAGCCCTACACAAAACTGGACCTACATACCTCAACAACCGACTCAACTTCCACACCCCCACTAGAAGCCTCAGCTCAGCCAACCTCGCCACAGGTCCTCGTATCCAGAAAACCACCGCCGGCGGCAGATCCTTCTCCTACCTCGCCGCCAAGAGCTGGAACGCTCTCCCCCCAGCCTACGACAGACTCAAGACCTACTGGCCTTCAGAAAACTCCTCAAGACCTGGCTCTTCGATCAGTAGCGCCCCCCCCCCCCAGCGCCTTGAGACCCTCACGGGTATGTAATGCGCTTTACAAATGCAGTGATTGATTGATTGATTGATTGATTGATGCTTCCTCAGTGCGCCATATTGAAAGCCACAATACTGGGGTCTAGTTTGGATAAAATTGCTAAGATGGGACAGACCAAGGTCACTATGACAAATAAAATGTGAGGAAGATGCAGGAATTGCCAAATTTTTCATGCACCGCTACTGAACCTGGCCAGCACCAGCATTAGTGTGGATCTGTGACATAGTAAAATTGCAACAACTAGTAGTGATCAAACTAATGTGTACATTTTTGGTAATAAAGAGAATGGAACCAGGTGAGGGAATTCCCATATTAAAATAATCAATTAAACCACACAAAAGAAATCAATATGTCGCTGCAAAAAAGATCTACAACCATTGTCTAGTGGTAATGTATTCTTTTATATAATAATAAACAGTTGTCAAAAAAGAGAACCACAGGCGTTAACTAGGCGAACTCAGATCCAGAACTGGTTTGATGAGCACCACATTGCTCCACCTGTTTGAAAGAAAATGGGAAATGGTCATTAGTAAATACATAAAGCATACTTACTGGATAAAAGATTGCTATTCAAAAAGGTAAACTTACACATGAGTAAATCTACACAAGTAAGTGTGAATTCAAGGGGTGGAGCCCAATTCACATGTGTAAGTTACTACTTGGAAGTTTTCACACTTAGGCGGATAGGTTCCCACCGTGGTTGAGATCTTCCTTCGGTAAAGTATAAAAAAAAGTTTAAAAGTTTATTAAAATTGCAAAACTCTTTTTTAATTAATGTAAATTAATGAATAAAATGTATTTTAAATGTAAATACAAAAAGTGACAGCATTATTAACTTTTGAATTGAATATTTAATTATTTTGAATATATTAAATGATTTTTCTTACACTCTAAGCAAAAAAGAAACACACACCTTAAGTATTAAATGTCTATTTATTTATTATATAGTTAAAATGATTAAAAGCTATGTAAAGAAGTAAAGAAGTTATTTAAATTAGGTAATTCTTTTATGTAAAAGAAAGTTACATTACATTAATAACTAATAATGAATCTTTATTTATATGTAATATTTTAACATTAAATTACATGTATTTATATTTTAAAATGCTAAAGTAATAGCATACCAGATCAGTTAATTTAATTTAACTCTTCTCCCTTCGGGCTTTTATTTTAATTCCCTTCCTCCGTTATTTCCTATGGGAGGGTGTTGCAGTACCAGTGGGTGACCATGTGTGGCACTGAACTTACTCCAACTCTGAGCTTACGACTGGTTTTGATGCTTTTTCGCTGTAGTAACTATAGAAATGCAGTACATGAATAGCAATGGTCTTACTCTTTGGTGGGTGGGGGCATGTCCTTCCCCAACCCCCTCCCTAGTCATCCATTGACTCCTCTATACTCCTTCCTTAATGAGTCCTCTTTAGTAGTAAACACTCCTTATTTTCCGCCATTCTGCCCTGTCCCTCCCACATTTACTATTAAAACTTATATACCTACACGTGTGGAAATCTCTGAAGGTGGAGCTTATATCGCTGTCCATAAAAAATAGCAGAAGCAGATGTGTTATACTCCGCATGTAGGTGTGTGAACAGCAGTTTGTAGTATGCTAGCTGTACTATGAAGGACTACTACACACAGTTTATGAATAGGCCCCTAACGTGCGACCTGATTCCTGTTGTTCCCATTTTCTATGTTGCTATCTATGTTTGGAGGACACAGTCTCTGTCTGTGCCCTTCCTATCCAAGAGTTAAAAAGAGTTCTGCAGTCCCCTAGCGACTGCAAAGGATGCTTAATGAGCACAGCTTTCTGGCAGAGAAAAAAATCAATATGCTGTAAAGTCGTTAACAACTATTGCATCTCTTTTCTTCTCCTGTCCTTCAAATGTATTGTTTCCAAACCTTGGATTATGCTCTCACTTTGCATCTCTATAGTCCCCATCCAGTTCTCTCAGCTCATCTTCCTAGCTCTTCTTTGTTCCTCTACCTCTTTAAGGTGTTCCTTGACATTTCTGTTTTCCATGTCATTAATGTCTGTATTTTAAACCTATCCTTCTTAACTAAACTTTCATCATCCCTGATCTGGTGTGCAAAACTCACGCCTAAATCATTGCTAACCTCATATATATTAAGAGACATTGCAATATATATTCATAAAAGCTAGTACTTAACTGTCTCATTATCGAAGAGTTCTGAAACCTGTATGTGCCTGTAATAAGAAAATGATGCTCTCATTTATTGCAAGGAAGCAGTGACTTCAGGGCATATGGCCCTCCTTCTGTGTGCTGGACTAAAGTGTCTGCCCAGGCCAGCTCCATCTGCTAACCCGGAGCCTCTCAGGTCACTGTGAGAGGCACTGGGAAATGAGGTGGGTGGGACCTAAGCAGAGTCCTAGAGGTGATGGAAAGCAAGATGGCGGGCACCATTGCATGGAACTGGTTCATTGCTTGGGAGGGCTGTTGTTTATGAGGTAGAGGCGGTGAAAGGAGGGTTGTGTAGGAGCTGTTGTTTGTGCTGCACTGATGTGCATGAGGAGCCAACTGTGATGATGCCAGCACCTGCTGCAGCATTCAAGAGCATTAACCCCACTTCCTGCTTATGAGTCTGCCTCCCACTTCCTGTTGAAGCTGCTGATAAAACGTAACCTCATCGCTGCCGGGACTATTCCGCCGCAGCGCTAAGGGGGCGGGGGGCGCGCGGTGCACCCATGCTGGTGACGGAACCGCTCCGTCACCAGCCGTGGTTGAGCTGTGCTCATGGTCATGGCCCTGCCCGCTTAATAGAACACGCCGCGCAGGCGCGAAATCAGCGCCGTGCAGGCGCGTCGGGCGGGCCATGACGGAACCGCTCCGTCATCAGCACAGCGCCACTGCGGCTGATGACGGAGCTGTTCCGTCATCAGCACGGAAATGGTTAATAGGCTCCCACCCACCTTCAGATGCAAAGAAAGCTTGCTCTTTTTCACTTGCTCTGCTTCTTCAAGGCTGCTACCTTCTATCAAAACAAGCCCCACAGGTCGGCCATGGATCAAACAGAGAAACAGGTCTACATTACAGCATTTTCTGGATGTCTACGATTTTTAAAAATACCGAATATCCATTTTAGAGCTTTCTCCACCCATGTACCTTTTATTGCTGCTAGTGATTTCTTTCTGCTATATAGTGTTTAACATAATTTGAAAGTGTAGGGAAGTGGATTATTAGTAGGTGGGGGTATTCACTTTCAGCTGGTAATAATACAACAATCACTAATAGGTCCAGTCATCTCAATAAATTAATTATTAATTTGGACTCAACCCTTGGTAGCTTCGCAAATGGACAGTGATGGAGCGAGCTTTAGAAAATATTTTATTCTAGCTCGTGATGTCATACTCTCATAACTTGAAATAATATATTAATGAGTGTTTGCATGATTTGTTTAATTAACTCAACCTAGATTAAGTTTGCACCACACATGAACACGCGGGAAACTAATTACATGTGCTCTTGTTGCATTTGCAAGTTTGTTTTGTAACACATGATTAATATTGTTTTGTTTGTTATGTCTGTCCTATTGTCTTTGTCACTATTAATATGCGGCTGATCATTCATGGCATGTGCTTTTTATATGTGCTTACATGTTTGTCCTATGTTGTGTTTGTCTGTCTGTGTATCATTTAATCATCTTTTTACTCTTTCAGAAACATAAAGCTGGATTAC
This sequence comes from Lissotriton vulgaris, assembly GCF_964263255.1. Taxonomy (NCBI): domain Eukaryota; kingdom Metazoa; phylum Chordata; class Amphibia; order Caudata; family Salamandridae; genus Lissotriton; species Lissotriton vulgaris. The sequence goes on along the minus strand of NC_141694.1, from coordinate 1,686,396,102 downwards.
ATGAAGAATGGTAGTTATTTTATGTGTTGCTTTATTTGTTTGCTTTTGCTAAATGTCTTTAATTAGTGGGTTAATTAATAATTAGCAAGGGATTGGGTGGTACAGAAGGGTTTGTTTTACCTGAATTAATTATTCTTTTGTGTTTGTTTAAATAATAGTTTTCTGAAAAAGTGACGCAAGCTGAAAGTGGCGCAGTGACGCAAGTTAAAAGTGGCGCAGTGACGCAATCAGAAGTGGCGCAGAAAAGGCCTGTTGTTGTTGAAAGCCACATGAGAAAACCATATTTTGAAGTGGATGATAAACTTTTATTCTGAAATCACTTGAAAATGAACTGCTAAAGACAACTCTGTGGAGTGGGTTTGGATGTTATTATTATTAAGTGGGTTTTATTGAGCGCAGACTATCCGAAGGCCTCGTAGCGCTGCTACCCGGAGGCCTCGTAGCGGATGTGCCACGGAAAGCTCAGAACGGACAAGCTCAAGGTTGAAAGGAAGAGACGTGACAGATTTTGTATTGCTTGATCATCTTTTGCTACAAAATGTAGCAGACTAAGGAACTGTCGCCAGGATTCTGTGTATGAACAATGGCTCTGTGTAAAACCTGATCTCGTGGTGGAAGATGTCACAGTTTACTGTGGCGTGAGGTGATTCAGCCAATGGAGAGCCAGAAGTCAGCTAATGGAATGTGAAAAACAGTTAGCTCAGCTTAATTTAGGGTATAAGAATAGGCTTTAGCTGCAGATTTTTTGGCTTACGCTTCTTGATTCCAGAGGGACGTTCTGCTGTCCGATGAATACACGTTAGGAAAGGTAACTTTTAAGGACTTTGTTTCCAGGCGATGAGGGTAGAGACAGAGAGTTAGTTAGGTTTTGGAAATGCTCTTTTTCACTTATTTCTGCTAATGAATAATATTTTCTTGAATTAAGCTCTCTTTATAAAATGCTGAATAAAACTTTCTTATAACTTTTTCTAATGCTTGCTTAATAAAGTTCCAAACCTAAGTTTTCCTGAATATGTTTAAATAAACTTTTAAAATGACAAGCTGGTCTTGTTTATTGTGAGAGTTCAACATATATTGATCTATTCACCTCATGATTTCTTATGGGCCTGGTATTGATTGGTAAGTGTAAGTGTGATAGTGGATTATGACATCATTTATAAAGAATTGTAGTTGCTGCGCTGCATCAATTTGGTAGCTTCAGACAGTTATATGTTGTTTTTGACATGTATGTTACATATATGTTGGTATAGTCATAGGATCAATGTTTAACAAATGTTAAGTTTTGATTTTGTCAGATTGTTATATGTAGTATGTAATCTTTAAGGGTTTTTCCAGTAGTGTGAAAAGTTCCTGGTTAATTGCCGGCAAGGTAGTGTGACTAGAAGAGTTACACAGTGCATTTGTCCTGTTTCAAAATTGTGGTATAGAATATATCATGTGTTGTGGACGTACAACACAAGTTTAGGGACCTTAGATGTGCATGGTTGAATGTATAGTGAGGATTGCCTATGAAATTGTAGCATTAAGCAGAGGGACCTAGTGAGCCTGTTTTAAAACTTTCTGTGAAAAGAGTAGTAGGATTTATCCAAGCTTGAGTGAAGGGTGAGATAGCGTCGTCTATTCTTATCAACGCTTGACGTTTTCTGTGGTTGGTTTAAGTCCTGCCAAGAATTTGTGTGTGTATGATTAGGGCTTTCTTGTTTGAAAGTGTGTGAATGTTTTTGGTAACTTGAAGGGTAGGGTAAGAATTACTCTATTGGCATTTGAGACTATTCTGTGAGAATAGCGTCGTCTATTCCACACTGAGAATACTTGAATGAATGTTTCTTTGTTTAGAGAAGCAGACAAATGGTTTCCTTTATGTAGTTATTAATTGCGTTCAAAAAGTAATAGGAAAGCGTTTTTGGAGCCTTCAGGGTAAAGAATGCGCTATTTTAAAATATTGTAAAGCGCTCTGAAGCCTTTAGGTAAAGCCTGTACTGTTTTAAAACATTAAAAGGTGTTTTGCGCTATTTAAATTAATTTTAAGGCATTGCGCGCTATTTAAATTCATTAAAAAGTGCCCCGATCGAAAATTGTGAGGGAGGGGTTGATTTAGGAGTCAGAGCGTGTTGGGAGAGCCTGCAGCTGCAGCCTGCTGCATACGTCAGAGCCTGCCGCGCTCTGATTGGTTAAATGTGCCTGAAGTGTTAGAGCAAAGCAGTGCTCTCATTGGCTGAGGTGCGATAAATATTTTAAAGTGATTCTTGGCTTTGCGGATGTTCCCCTGTTCTGAGCTCTGCTCATAGATCACGCTAGTTAATTATTTGCGTATTGTATGTGGCGAGCGAGCTCTGTGTAGAGGGAGATTGTAGCAGCAGTAACAGAGTGAATACAGCCATGTGGTGATTGGCTGGGCTTGTGGTGCGCTGATTGGTTAGCTGGAGCGCTGTGTGATTAGCTTGGTATTTCTTTTTGAGCAAGTGGATTAGATCAGCTGCTTCGTTGAAATTGCGCTGTGAATGCGGAGCATTTTGTGAAGGAGGGGGGCTGGAGCGAGTGAGAGAGCTGTCAGCTGCAGCGGCCGCCGCGCTGCCATTGGTGGAGATACTGTCGCGTCATGGTCAAAGCTGCGCTCTCATTGGGCAAGGCCTTTGTGTGTATGACATTGCTGGTGCCTTCACGAAGGAGCCGCGCTTCCATTTGTGGAAGTCCCGTCGCGTCATAGAGCTGCCAGCTGCAGCGGCTGTCTACGTCAGCCGCCGCCCTGTGATTGGTTGAAAGGCCGTAGTGAATTGCCTGTGAGGTTGTTTTAAGTGTCCCGTTTCCCCTGTTTCCTCGCCGCGCTATTGATTTGAAAAAGAAGTTTATAGTTTGACAAATTGTGAGCGAGTGGGAGAGTGGGTCCGGAGTGGCCGCGTTTTCATTGAGCAAGGCCCTCGTGTATATTGAAATTGTTTGCTTGGGTTTGGTCATGGGAAGAACCGCGCTGTGATTAGGTAAAGCTCCAGGCGCGTCATAGTAGAGCCGCGCTCCGATTGGCTGGGGCGTCTGGAGCGTCACAGCAAAGTCACACTGTGATTGTCTGGAGCCGCCGAGTTGTTTAATATATGTCCCGCTTTGGTTTTCTTTCTCGCTAACTACAGCTGCGAGTATCACAGCTGATGTAGTATCAGCCGGTGAGCGTTGAGTATATTACAGAATGTAGAAGAGGTTGTGCGCTCGAATATAAGCCCCGTTTTTGTTTCTCTCGCGAGTACAGAACACAAACGAACCTAAGCTACCGCTTTAGTTTCTATCGCTACAATCGTGCTGTCATTAAAGGGAAGCGTGTCACAGCTGGTATGTGTGACGCGCTAAGTTAGGATCGCATTTTGTAAAGGAGGGGCTGAGCGCGCGAGGGGGAAAGGGACTGCAGCAGCAGCAGCACATGTCACAACAACAGCCGCCCTGTGATTTGGCGGAGCGTTACAGCCGGTGTGCTGTGATTGGCTGATGCGCAGCCGTGTTGTGATTGGTTTATCTCGCAAAAGCAGAGCTCTGATTGGCTAGAGCGTGTCATGGCAGCTATGCTGTAGTTGGACCAGGCATTTGCCGCGCTGTGATTGGTTGGAGTGTATCTACTGAGTTGTTTACATTTTGCAAATATTGCATGCTTTAGGTTTTCTTTACCGCTACAGTCATATTATTGATTTAGTTGTGTCCAAATTGACAGGCATACCAAAGCATTACCAGTCTGTAGTTTTTAATAAATTCTCTCCTGCCACCCCAAATAGTTGATATTTTATTTTCAGTCCTGTGCCTCTGTGTTTGCTTTGAGCAGTGCGAGTACCTAACCTAACAGAGCGATGCAATCTACTCCCTCCTGAATAAGTTTACTAAATCATTAAGAAGTAAGCTGGAGCCAGAAAAGAACCAAATTAACTGACACTAGCGCACTAAGGAAAACTGGTGGTTCTGCCTCCATGAAAGGGTAGGGTCTTTTTGCTCTTGAAAGCTGCAAGTTATCTAATCACTTTAGTGTTTTTAATTTGGGTCAAGTTCAAGGAAGACTGGTTTTAAAGCTGGTTGAATGGAGGTTCATGCAGCATAATTAAATAATTAAATATTACTGAGCCTTTTTGCTGGCTGCTGTATTAATCATTGGTGTGATTATAGTGTTCCACAAAAGCTGCATATAATTTATTGACAGCAGAGTAGCAGCAATTCATTACTAAATAGACAAAGTGCATTAGGAAGGTTGCACTGTGTTCAAGGTGGCGTACGCAGAAATACATTTTAAACATACCCAATCACATTTAGGTGTTTGTTATTGCAAAATAAATGTTTTATATTGCTGTTTTGCAAATATATATATTTTTTTCCAGGTTTATTAAAAATAAAGATACAGGCAAATTAAGAGTTATATTAAATTAATCAGGTTATAAAGTTTTACTTCACCTGATATTGTTAAATTAATTAATTAATTGATCAGCAAACGCTATTAGGCCAATTAAGTGAATACAATTACTTATTGTAATTATTTTAAATTGAGATTAATTTTAATAAAGGTAAGTATTTTAAAACATGGATAATTATTATCCAAAGAAGAAGAACACGTTTTTCTGCCATCAGAAAATGAAAAATGTATTTAAAAGAGTTAAAAAGGTTGTTGCTACATGTGAGAGCAAATTAATGAATAAACAGGTGAGTAATGAAGTAACTAGTAAGCATAATAAAAATACAGATGCTAAAGATGTAGTTTTAAACAACACATATTCGGAAAGAATACCACCTCCCCCAAAATAAATCATTTTTAATGAAAATTCGATTCCCAAATCAGCTAATGTAAATAATAAACATGTTAAAGAAGAATTGATTTATCATTGTAAAAATTATGTTGTAAATACAGATAGGAAAATTTGAAACTCCCTGCCTGGCAAGACAGCAGATTGGAAATAGCTGTTTTAGTACTTATGGAAGTGGTCTGGTTTGAAAGGGATAGTTTTCTATACCATAGTATATAGGGCAAATCTAACTCCTGGGTAAAGTAAATCGCTGGACTACAACCGAATGAACTTGAAGACACACTTGAATATAACAGGCAGAAAGAAATTTTTTGTCGTTTAAAAATGATCATAAGAATTTATTTACCTCCCAACTGGGTTACAACCCCCCTCCCTGTTAAAAATATCAGGGGAACCTCCTATTTGTTTTGCTCAGTAAATACAGATAGGGACAGAAATTCAAGCAGATCCTCAGAGCAGATTAATGTAACGCCAAGAGTCCCAGTTCAGATTAATGGAGTCCCAGTCCAGACCCCTTCTCAAGGTGTCACAACAGGTAGGTATGATGAGATGCCTAGTACTTCTGAAATTAATATTCCTGATCATGTAAGTTCTACAAATGATTTAATGGAGCAGTTAAAGTCAGACATGGAAGCAGTGACAGTTCCTGTGGTAATTGGACCTATTTCCCCAGTGCTTAGAAAAGATGAAACTAGTCCCACAGCTTTAACGGTCCCAATTCAAAAGTTTGCTGAAAAACTTTAGTCTAATGTACCTGAAAATGAGCTAGTAATGATTCCAACTCAGCAAGAGAGAGTGATGACTATAATTTCACCTAGTGAAAACTCTGACGTTGACCTGATTGACCTGACACAGGCTGGTGAGTACAAATTACTGGATAATACAATCAGTACAGACAGATTAAAAAGATTACAGGATGATGAGGACATGAAAGGCTTGAACAATACAGGTAGGATTGCCTCTGTCCATATAAAAGATTTAATTTGGGCTTTGAGAAAAAGGGGTAGTCTGAAGAAATGGAAGACAAAACGGACAAAGAAAAAGAAGAAGGAAAAAGCGACCTTAGCTTTTGTAGGAGAGTGTAAAAATTCACAGATGCAGAATGAGATAAATCAGCAGCAACAGTTACTGAATGAAAAGCTACAAATTCAGAGACAGGTGGTGATTCAGCAGAATGAGATACCTTCGCCGCCATTTCCAAATTATGTTAATGAGCAGAAATACAATACAGATACAGGATTCAGTGGAGTCCAGGAAAACAGACCTGATCAAGTTAAAATTGCAAACAAGCAGGGAAACTCATTTCCTAATGTTCCACAGTACAGGATGAAGCCAGAAACAATTCCTGTTATTGAAACATTCATTAAGCAGGGTCTCTTAAAAGAGATTGAGAACAGTCTTTGTAATTCACCAGATATGGGAATTAGAAAGCCAGATGAAACGTACAAAATAGTACAGGACCTGAGAAAGGTTAATGAGATAGTTATCCCATGTTGTCTTATTGTGCCTAAACAAGTAGAGATCTTTTGTCAGATACCACATGATACTGAGTGGTATTGGGTCCCAATGCACCCAGAGAGTCAAATAATTTTTGCTTTCAGGTTCCAAGAGAGAATTCCCAGACAGGTAACTATTATGATTCAGGCAATGGAATACCCTAAGACGCAAAAACAGGTACGAATGTTCCTAGACATGGTTGGGGACTGTTGCCAATGGATTAGTGCTTTCTCAGTGTTTGCAAAACCATTGCAGAGACTGACAAAAACAGATATAAAAGACCCAATTGTCCTGACAGAAATAAAGCTCGAAGCCATTGAGCAATTTAAAAAGAGTTTGAGTGAAGCTCCTGTTCAGGGCATGCTAGACTTCAATAAAGAAATTGAGCTTCTTGACAAAATAGCAGTGATAAAATGTGCTGGAGAGAAAAATGATCATGTCTCAAAAGGCAATGAGCACGCAGGTACCATTGTTACATTTTGTGCTCAGGAGAGGGTTGCAATCAATGGGGAAAAAAATCAATGAATATGTTTCATGCATCCTCATACTAATCTTTGCAATTCAGACATGGCAAGAATTAAAACAATTACAAGATGAGGCACATGATGAGGAGAAAAACACATGGCTCAAAGAAGGTTTCAGACAGCAAGAGGAAAATGAAATTTGCTTTTACAAAGATGACAAACCTGTTATGCCCAATTGCATAATTGCTGACATGGCACGGATGTACCATGGTCCAATTGAGAGTTTGGGAACCATAGGCCGGGAGGGTGGTTCATTTACAAATATTCAAACAGATCTTTTTGAAATGCCCCAACATAACAAACTGAGATATGCCCTAGTCATCATTTGTTTACTTTCAAAATGGTTAGAAGCTTTTCCAACAAGAAAGAATAATACAGTTTCTGTATTCCATCAGTTGGGAACAGATGTGGAAAAAGATCAGGCTCATGATCTATTGCCAAGAGACTTGGTCAGAACAAAGGTTCATCGGAGGAGAAACTGTCTAGTACCTAGGTGGCAGAAAGCAAGTCAGGTGACAACAGATACTGGTTGGATGCATATCAGTAATACCCTTTGTGTATCTGCACCTGATAACACTGATGAAGTTAGCGAAAACACTATAACTGATTCAGACTCAGAACAAGAACAGGAAAATCCAGATCTTGAAGATCGACAAGGTAGTCGACATCTGGATGATGATGTCAAAAATCCAGATCTTGAAGATCGACAAGGTGGTCGACATCTGGATGATGATGTCAATGTGAATGTAACATTGAATGAAGAAGATCTAGAGATTGTGATTCTAGAATCAAAAAATGATGAAAATCTGCTAGAAAAAGAATCTCAAGAAAAAGAAGAAGATTCAGAAGCAGAAAATTCTGAGCAAGAAGATAATCAAGTCCAGGAGAGTATTGAAAAGCAGAAGAGTAGCTCTGTGTGCAGGAACAAGAATCCTGAAACTGGGAAGCTGAAGGTGATCCCTGAAGAAAAGGAAGAATTACCAAGTACCAGCTGTAAGGATGATGTTCCTATTGGAGTGAAGCTGCCGAGTAAAGAAGTTCCTAGGTACAGATTTGAAGTCTCAGAAAATGATTCAGACGGGAGTGATGAAGAGTCTGAAATAAGAAAATTCAAAGGAAGGGCTTGGAAAGCTGAATGTAAAGAAAGCAAGACTAAGAAGAAACTCTTGAGAAAAGGTGATGTCTGGCCTAAAGGTGATGTCTGGCCTAAAGATTTAAAGTTCAAATTTGTAGTGTCAAGTCAGAAGAGTGATTCAGACAAAAAAGAGCAAGCTGGAGAAAACATTGAAATGATTACAAGGGAGAGCAAAAGACCATTGAGACCAAATGTAAAATACAAGTCTCCAGAATGGGCCAACATAACGATCACTCCAATAGTTGAGGAGTGTAGTAGCAGTCAAGTGGTCTTGAAAGAAAATGGTGACAATGACTAGGTTTAGTTTTCTTTAAGTTGAGGTTTATTTTTGGCATAAGGCTGAAGAAATTATGTTAGGGTGACACAGGTCGAAGAAATTGTGTTAGCTGGAAACACTTTTATGTAAGACGCAAGGTCGAAGAAAACATGTTTAGAATTTAAAAAAAAAAAAAAAAAAAAGAGGGGGTATATACTATGTACTAATTTTTCAAAATTTTTCAACATTTACTTTTTGTTTTTTGTTTTGTTTTATACTACTCAGATTGATATTTGTTTTGTTGGTGCAATTCAAAATGTAGTTATGCAATTTAAAACTTAGTTACCTAAATTCATTGGGGGTTGGGGATTCAAAGGTGGAAAGGATCCAACTTAGCTGAATAAAGAAAGGGTAAAGGATACAGAATTAGTAAGACTCAATACTAATTATGAGATAGATGAAATTAGAGTTTAAGTACTAATCCAGAGTAAGCCTGAAACATGTTCAATAGATACAATTTTTAATTACAATTTTTGGGTGTTGTTTGGTGATTTTGAAATCACCAGATGAGGGAGTTGATGGAGCGAGCTTTAGAAAATATTTTATTCTAGCTCGTGATGTAATACTCTCATAACTTGAAATAATATATTAATGAGTGTTTGCATGATTTGTTTAATTAACTCAACCTAGATTAAGTTTGCACCACACATGAACACGCGGGAAACTAATTACATGTGCTCTTGTTGCATTTGCTAGTTTGTTTTTGTAACACATGATTAATATTGTTTTGTTTGGTATGTCTGTCCTATTGTCTTTGTCACTATTAATATGCGGCTGATCATTCATGGCATGTGCTTTTTATATGCGCTTACATGTTTGTCCTATGTTGTGTTTGTCTGTCTGTGTATCATTTAATCATCTTTTTACTCTTTCAGAAACATAAAGCTGGATTACATGAAGAATGGTAGTTATTTTATGTGTTGCTTTATTTGTTTGCTTTTGCTAAATGTCTTTTATTAGTGGGTTAATTATTAATTAGCAAGGGATTGGGTGGTACAGAAGGGTTTGTTTTACCTGAATTAATTATTCTTTTGTGTTTGTTTAAATAATAGTTTTCTGAAAAAAGTTACGCAAGCTGAAAGTGGCGCAGTGACGCAAGTTAAAAGTGACGCAGTGACGCAATCAGAAGTGGCGCAGAAAAGGCCTGTTGTTGTTGAAAGCCACATGAGAAAACCATATTTTGAAGTGGATGATAAACTTTTATTCTGAAATCACTTGAAAATTAACTGCTAAAGACAACTCTGTGGAGTGGGTTTGGATGTGCCACGGAAAGCTCAGAACGGACAGGCTCAAGGTTGAAAGAAAGAGACGTGACAGATTTTGTATTGCTTGAACATCTTTTGCTACAAAATGTAGCAGACTAAGGAACTGTCGCCAGGATTCTGTGTATGAACAATGGCTCTGTGTAAAACCTGATCTCGTGGTGGAAGATGTCACAGTTTACTGTGGCGTGAGGTGATTCAGCCAATGGAGAGCCAGAATTCAGCTAATGGAATGTGAAAAATAGTTAGCTCAGCTTAATTTAGGGTATAAGAATAGGCTTTAGCTGCAGATTTTTTGGCTTACGCTTCTTGATTCCAGAGGGACGTTCTGCTGTCCGATGAATACACGTTAGGAAAGGTAACTTTTAAGGACTTTGTTTCCAGGCGATGAGGGTAGAGACAGAGAGTTAGTTAGGTTTTGGAAATGCTCTTTTTCACTTATTTCTGCTAATGAATAATATTTTCTTGAATTAAGCTCTCTTTATAAAATGCTGAATAAAACTTTCTTATGACTTTTTCTAATGCTTGCTTAATAAAGTTCCAAACCTAAGTTTTCCTGAATATGTTTAAATAAACTTTTAAAATGACAAGCTGGTCTTGTTTATTGTGAGAGTTCAATTTCAACATATATTGATCTATTCACCTCATGATTTCTTATGGGCCTGGTATTGATTGGTAAGTGTAAGTGTGATAGTGGATTATTACATCATTTATAAAGAATTTTAGTTGCTGCGCTGCATCAACAGTCAGGCTTAACTGCAATGAATAGTGTGCCGGACATGTTGAGGGCTAGGCCCCTGTCAAATGTTTACTTTCGGACTAAGGGGCCCATGCATCAAGCCTTTTCCTGTTCGCAAACGGGCCGATTCGCAGAATCGACCCGTTTGCGAATGGAAAAAGGCCTTTTCCTATGCATGCAGGTTTTGGCATTTCCAATTTAGATAATCACAATTTTTTGTAATGTTTCTTCTTTCTTTGTTTTTTAAAGTGAGCAAATCACTGAAATGTCTATTTTGAATTACATCAATGTACTATTCTCCTAAATCCTTGTAGTATATCAGTAGATTGTGCTTTGTGAATGAGCTTCACTTACATGTGTCTCATGTATTACACCATCACCGAACCATCTGTTGACATTGCTGTTGTGTCTGCTTGATCACATATGGTTCACAATTCTGATGCCCCATAGTGGATGTGTATTTTGTGTATCTTGTAGCTTTCTGGCTGATTCTGCCCGAAAAAAACGTGTGATGTGTTTCTCTCTTGACAAGTACTGTCATGAACACTCATTCAATACTTCAGCTTTGTTGGGTGGCATGGTATTGCTGCATTGACTTTGGACTGTGTCTTAGAACCAGTCATTCATAGTTACCATGTGAAATGATAGGTTGGCATCAACAGTGTAAAGGGCTGCATGTGCACTTGTGTGTAGGGTCTGTAGATGCAGGGGAAATGAAAGAGTATGCAGCTATATTGCCATCTACTACTTGATCTGAGACCTTTGGTAAGTTTGCATCTTCATGGCGTGAGGTATTCAGGGATATGTATACAATATGTGATCAACAAACCACAAAGGACGCGCTCCTTTCACGAGAAACACAGGAGTTTCTTCATTCACTCATCATGTAAAGGTTACGATTTTTTCATCAATTCCATAAATTCATGAACCTTCAGTTTTATGAGATCATAAATTCGTTTATTTGTTCATTTCTTATCATCCTGTTCAAGGTGTTTCAGTTAATTCATTCTAGTCATGAATATTATGTTGCTTATAGTATGCCCAATGCATTTCGGGTTAGTGGTTTATTCCTTCATCAGGGGCCTGTGAAATGAAAAACATACAGGCCCTTAGCATTCAGAAAAACACCAAGTACATACATATTACAAAAATATTAACCAAGAAACAATATAGTCGCTGCAGGACAATGTACATGTATCACGGCTATTGCCATAAACACAAAAACATTTTTGAAGCATTAAGGTGCGTGTGCACACTCTTTACCAGGTTTAACATGATACTGGGGCCAGCCAAATGTGCATGTGAGTATGGGATTTCTCGAGAAAGACAGACTGGCGTAATGCTAAATCTTATCGTCTAATGTATTTAGAATGAGTACTAGTGTATGCAGCGAAATATGATGGAAAATTGAGGAATGCAAAGTGCGGTTATCCTAAAGCTACGAAAGAGTAGCATACAATGGCAAAATCTAATGTATACGGCTGATTGCAAGACGAAAAATAAGGACGGCGGGGTGTAAAACTTACTGCAAGCAACGCGGTGTGCACGGAAATAACATTGATCTCGTATTCAGGGATATCTCAGGATCATTCACTTCATGGAAAACTAAGCGACATGGTGCAGCAATATATTTTGCTGTTGTGCATGTCATCTGAATATTCAGGACGTGCTGTGTCTTACACACATGGTGCACTTGTTGCCATGTGATTTGGCAACCTGTGCATTTCTTAGCTTCAGGGTGCTTAGGGTGCTTAAGGTAGTAGCACTCATGCGTCAGAAGAGCATTTATAACGTGCCCAAGGACGCAGGCAGGGACAACCCAGAAGGTAAGGACACTTAATAATAAGTCATCTGGGTGATGGGTACCCTGAATGCTGCTGTCAGGCTGTAGGTCCTCTCTGAAAGCACTGAAGGTGTTTTATGTAGACAGCACACTGGGAGTGCAAAGACATCCACCCTATTCGGGAAATTCACCCTGGTCCTGTAGATTAAGGCTCCCCCCCCCTGCAGCACTGTGCTGCTCGTTGTTGCTGTGCAGCCTGCTTATTCCCATGCTTTTCACCTCATTTGTGTTACTCGTATGTGTTGATATTATGTGGTTGTACGTCTTGTAGTGTGGAATTTATATTTTTTTCCCCCTCCCTAATGCTCCGCCCTGGATGTGGCTACACCAGGGCGTTTGTAGCAGGCCCTATGATGAAGCATGTCACATACTTCGGTCTGTGAGTGAGGGCAGTTTTTCAAAACTGAGAAATGTTTCTTGGTTATGTCTATTGTGTACTCTATATTCCCCTTTAGTGTGAACATTCGATCCGGTTTGGGGGCCTGGGGTATTGAAGTTTAAACAGGAACGGTCCTCTCCCCTTCTTTGTGTTAAGCAGCCTGCTTCTCCCTCAGGTTTCAATAGTATTGGAGGCTGGCAGGGCACAAGCACGTGCCAGGCAGCAGCTGTATGTTGTATGGTGCTGTATAGTTTTGTAAATGTTATATTCTGATTGCCAGTCATTGGCTAGGGTACATCTGGTCCCATTCGAACAGGGCCTGCATGGCTTACAGGCTGTCTAGAGGCATGTTGAATGCAATTTATTCTGCAGCGTATCTTGGTTGGCAATATTTACAGTGTCATTTGTTTATGTTTTTTTTTTACCCAGAATTGTTTATTGGTAATGTGTTTACCCCCTGCTTTTAGGCGAAGAAGGCATTACAGTACCTGTTGATTATGACAGCACACAACTATAGCAAGTGTTCTGAAATAAATCACCCAAAACATTGTGTGCTAAAATACCATGCCCTTAAATCATCATCTCCAATGCTAATGTACTCTAGATGACTACAGGGTTGAATTCCATTTCATGTTCATGGTAGCACATAGCACGGCAAAGATTGCTACATGAGCTATACTTTTGTCAAGTAGAATGATGCTCCTGAAGAAACAAGCAGTGGCTGGATATGCCAGCATGATTGTCACTTCCGGTGTCAGAATCTAATAGGAGGATGTTAGCCATTACCACACAACATCCCATTAAAGCCAGATCTATTGGCATTTCCAATGCTTGTTACACATGTTAACACTGTACCAGCCAAGTTTTTCCCTCATTAATATCAAGTCAAGTCAAGTCAAAGGTAACTTTATTTAGTTTGTCACAACCATAAAGCATATACTAAAAACGCAATTTATAACGTACAAAATTAAAAGCGAAACATATTTTCAATCTCACTTTAAAATATTTACAATTTCTGTAAAAATCCTTTTCTGGCCCCAAGCATCATTAATATCAGTTTACCACCTAAATACAGCAATATAGATGACCTGCCTGGAGGCAACAAAAAGCCTGCCACTGTGTAGAAACAACTGTGGTAGCATGTTTAGTAACTTTAGATCCGTTTCAGCTAGAAACAAAAGGTACAAATGTATGCAGAAGATGGAGGATTATGTGGAAATTGGAGCAGATTCTTAAATGTGTGGAAAAAGCTGCTGGGGCAAAATAGCATCATTCCAGTTGCCTGGTTAGATTGTATGCGGTATAGCTCAGTCCTATCTGTGGAATAAAGAAGCCATTTTATTGGAGCATTCTAATTCTGACAGGCTTATTTAGGATAGGGGATCTGAGCAAAGATGAGTCTAGTGTGTTGGAGAGGATGGGAACACGCTCTAAGAACGCTCGATAGCAGTCTCTCGCACGTTCATGAGCCTTGGAAGGTAGAAGACCTTCGACAGCAAACTCTCGCTGAGAAATTCTCAATGTAATTTATTGAACATGCATGTGGGCAAAAGGTTTCTTATATTACATACAAAAATGGAGACATAGAGTTAAAGCAATAGGCGCAGGATTGCATGTTTTTTGGTCGTGTAAAAGCCAGTGTCAATATTCTGTGGCTCGTCTAAACCCTGAGTGCTGCCACGATACGCCGTCCCGCCGGATGCAGATGCACACGGTGGGGAGGTCCAAGTCTCGCGAGAGGCGATGCCTAGTGTGGCTAATGGTCATCTTTCCAAACCTCAACAGTGGATTTAAATACCATATTACATCTGTGCATGCACACGTGTCGTTTATGCCATGGTGCTTATTCGGGTGGATTTTTTTTTTTTTAAAAGAGAGAGAGATTTAAGAGAAACGAGGATACAAGGAGTTAGGTTTGTGCAATGAAGAAAAAGCAAATGTAGGAGGCCTTGTACCTACTAGTCTGTGAGGCAGTAAACAGCGTTTTTTTCGAGCCAGTGTTTGCTGTAATGAGGTAAGAAGCTGGAATTTGACTTTTGCACTGTACGTGTATAAGATATTTGCTGTAAATAACACGGGACATTGAGCAACAATGCATGTGACACATACCTTTATTCACGTCATACTAGTGGTTTGTTTTGGCTTTAGTGTTCTTTAAAGTACAGGAAGCATCCATTACCAGATTCAAAGGTATCCTCGTTGTCATCCAGCAAGGGATGAAATGCTGAGAAACCCACGAGCCTATGGGTGTGTTCAACTTAAGCCCTGGAAGGCTGCACACATAACAGATTTTCAAGATAGACATAAAATATACTTTTACATAAAAATGGATGCACATGGAGCCGATTTACATACTGAGTGCCTATCATGAACATCTGACGTGAAACCAGCCCTCTGAACCTATGATGAACACGCCTCACATATACACTTGCAGCAGGTGTATCAACCCTCTTAGCTGCAACACTAGGAATAATAAAGAGATGGGCATCCCTCATTTCTGTGGATGAAAAGATCATTGGATTAAAGATTTCAAAAGAAAGGGGGAGTGTATGTTCTGAAACACTAATACATTTGAATTCGTACACAGTTGAGTTCCCCAGGGTTTGGTGTAAAAATAAAAGAGACATTCTGTACCAATGTTGAGCCTGAATTGTGCGTTTCTGGCTTCAGACTGTGAGGTAGCCAATATAGGGCAAGTCATTCACAGCCTAGGATGGGCAGGGAGACACGAGAAAGAGAGGCAGAAAGGATGTCTGAGAGCGACAGGTGCCAGAGAGAAGGTCAGATAACGCGACCAAGAACATGAAGCCCTGTAGGATAGAAGCAAGATGAGCTAACCAGGAAGGAAAGGAAGAAAGACTAACAGGAAAGCAGCTGGGAGGTCAGAAGTCATTAGCAGTGTCAAGAGCCTCCCCAGGGGACTGTGGGAAAGAGTCAGCACAGAGGCAGGAGAATCTGCTAGCAGGAGCGGGATCCGAAGAGCTGGCAAAGAGCTGTGACTGAGTCAGCAGGTGCCAGTGGGACTTGATAAAAGGATACCGAGCAGAGGTAAAGTGGCTGATGGGGGAAGGGTGGATTACGTGACGTGCGTGAGGAGAAGTGGAAACGAAAAGAAAAGTTAGCATGAACATTTTATTTTATATATTTAAGGAAACACGTAAAGGTGTATAGATAGGAGCACAAAAGAAAACAACATCAAGGGAAGGGAAGGAAATATATGACTGAATTAAATAACCAATATCAACAATGCACTACATTTCTTTTTGAGAAGATGTATTCAGCTTTCAAATAGCACAAGACAAAGTAGGCGAATCACAAATCTATAAGAGCATATGTTTCCTTTACAGACACACATACCGTGTTTTCACAAATGTAAAACCACTTTTCCAATTCACAGAAGGTGATTTTAAACTCTAAAAGGCTTGCTCATTTTAAAGGATTTTGTTTGAGAAAATCTAAATCGGTTCTGAGGAGCAGGGAGTGGCAATCCTGGTCGCCCTTTGAGTTTGAGCACTCCCACAAGTGCGTATGATTGTAGGTGTTCACATATCTTTCCTGATCCATTCCCATATTACAAGGTGTTGGAGATTTGCCTCTGGAAAGGGCAAGACTAAAGCCCATCTCAGCATAGGAATGGAAAAGAAATGTTGGAGGCGTAAGGTAATGGGTTTCTCCACCTGGATACATATTTTTCCAGGGGCAAAATACCAATAACTGAAAAAGTGTCACTGTACACATAGGAAGTCATTTTCCCATTTGGAGCATGTTTACTATGTGCACAAATACCCCCCACCCCCTTCCACCGGCCAAATGTCGAAATGAACAGCAATCAATTTTCCAGGAGTCCACCAGTAAATCTGCGACTGTCATACGTTTCCAAGACAGAGAAATCTGCATCCAAGCTCGGTGCCAAAGAGGCAGGGAAACATGCATGCATACATTATGTACCTAGACATTGTTGATACTGCTTTGCTTATTACTCATAAGGCATAACAATGGAAGTGGTCTGTCATGGTGAACCTCTTCAAATGTGCATACCCGCTTTTCATGAGAGGTCCTGAGTGGGATTATGGTTGTGTGAATGTAGGGGATGGTTAGTGTTGTTTGACTATTAGGATAGAACTTCTAACTTTAAGAAAGTTCATTTTAAGATTTGGGCCACATTTCTCATCACATTAGCCAGTCCTAAGTTAAAAGTGCAATTTACTGTAGGTACTGGAGGGTCTGCAAAGCCATTACAATCAGTCGCACTTCACAGGGCTGGTAGGGGAAGGAAGATAAACTATATTGTGAAAAGATATTTTGGGGTCAGGGAAAAATACTTTCTTGTTTCTGTCAATTTTAACTTCATGATTGTTATCCCACTGGTGTATGGTATTCATTGCATAAAGTACGCTCCTTTTCATCAATTGTCATTGCATAAGTGAATCTTTTTGTGAGTTCCATCTACCTGCTTTTCACACTTAAGACATTTTTAAGTTACATCTCCTTGCCTTTCTTAGTTTCGTGAACTACAAAAAGAGGCAAAGCTTCAGATCTGAAACAGATGTAACTTAAGAATTTTGTTAAGTTACAGCACTTTTATAAATTGGGCCCTAACTGTTTTAGTTCTCACTTCTTGACCCTGAGAAAGGTTGTGATGTACGTCTGATGAAGCAATTAGAAATAATGGAATGGGGGGGGCGTGGCTTGGATGGCAAGGAGGCAGCAGACCTAAGTCCGGAGCTCCCGACCCCCAAGTCAAACGAACGGCGAGCAGGAGAAGTAAACGCCAACAAGCGAGACAAAAAGCATAAGGAGAGGTGCATAAGCATAAGGAGCACCCGCCAGAAGCATCGAGAACCGGTTACACCCGCTGGGAAGGCAAACTGAAGCAAAAAGGAGATCGGCAGAGGAAAGGAAGAGGGAAGCGCAAGATGGCGGCGAGAGCCTAGAGGAGGACCCGAGACGCGGGAGACGCGGATCACAAAGCGACCAAGGAAGAGCGCTCCGAGGCAAACGCCATAAACGCTGCATGCGGACCCCCACACGGGCGCACCCCCACATGCCAGGCATTGAGAGACCACCAAGCCGACCCCACTACGATTCACGGGGGGAAGGAAGGAGATAGCACGAAGGCAGCCATCTTAAGCAGGAGCGAAGCCAGTGGCAGCCATCTTGATTAGGCAAGACAAAGCAAGGCGAGGCAAGCTCCTACAGAACCGAACAACCGCCGCAACGCTTAGACAAGCCAAGCTACGGAGCCTGTCAGCGACGCCGGCGGAGAAAGGCAGGCCGCGGGCAGAACTAATCCCTGCCTAACTAACGGGAATCACAGGCGAAGGTAGCGGCCATCTTGGGAAGGGCACAGAGGGTAAACAAACAGCCCTCGCGAGGGGCGAAACGACACGGCACGAAAGCCGCCCCCCCAGACCTAATCGGCAAGCGTCAGGCGAAACTTGACAAACGACGGGTAGAGGCGCAAGCCCCTTCCTAACCGAAGAAGATCAGGAGTACAAGCCATCGACCAGGAAGCAGTGACACAGGGGGCGGCCATCTTGGGCAGGTCGCTGAGAAAGTAAACACACGGCCATTTTTAGAGTCAAGAACCAAGCGTAAAAACAGCGTGCAACGCAACAACACCCCACGCAAGGAAGAGGCAGCCCTACACAAGGAAAGAAAGCAGACAAGTAGGCAGAGATTGGGGGAAACGAAACACGAAGCAAGGCGCAAACAACAAGCCGCCAAAACAGAGCAGCGCCAACGAGGTAGGCGTCAAACCAAGCCGCAGCAAGGCAGAAGGCGCGGTAGAAGGAGGGCCAGCAAGCAGGAGACCACACCCAACTACAAATCGCGAAGCCCCCGCACCACTCCAGCAATAACTACAGAGTGGGAAGAAGTTAAGACCGGGAGGCACACAAAGAGGGGGAAGACACATAAGGGGGAGATACCGCAAGAGGCTGGCGGAATCAAGGACCAAGACCAGAGTGGTCAAGTGGCCACCCAGATTCAGGGATAGCAGCATAACAGCAGCATCAACCCCAAGCAACAAGGAAGATAAAGGACAAAAAAAAAAGAACCCACAAAACAACAACTAACAGAAGGAAGACCCCAAACGCACCAGGTCAGAAGAGGCTTCGACACCATGGCGGAAAGAGATGGCAAACAGATCACAAATGACCAAAAAAAGAGCAAAAACGACATAACTGCCTCACCGCAAAGGAGCGAGGAGACCAAAGCAACGAAACTACCACACTGGACACACTACTGAGGAAGATAACAGAAGACAATGATCTAGCAAAGGCCACAAAAAAGACAGTGGACAATATCCAGATAGAATTGATAGCAATCAGAGCTGAGCAAAGCAGAGCTAACGGCAGAATTGACGAAGCGGAAAAAAGGATAAGCCAGCTTGAAGACCGCGCTAATATAACTCATAAAGACCTAGGCTTAGTAATAAAGAGAACCACAGCGCTACAGAGATCCATGGCAGAGCAAGAAGATAGAAGCCGCAAAGGGAATATAAGACTCCTGGGGATGCCCGAAGACGAGGAGGACACCCCAGGGGCGTGCGCCCTGATGCTGGAAAACATAATCCCCAAACTGACCGGTCTTAATTTTGACAAACCGTTCGAAATCGTCAAAGCTTACCGCATACCAGCAAAGAAACAATCGAACAGCAACACTCCAAGACCAATAATATGCAAACCATTAAGAGACAATCATACAGACGCAATCTTCGCCGTGGCCAGGAAGGGCAAGCCAATATTGATTAATGGGAGGAAGGTAACGGTTACCCAAGACTTCTCCAGGGTAACAGTGGAGGTGAGGAAAGGCTTCTTGCACAGCAAGAGACCCTGCGCAAAAACAACATCACTTTCACCTTCGCTGGGCCTTCTAGAATGAGGATTACGGACAGACATGGAAGCAAAATATTCGATGATCCCAACGAACTACACAGATACCTGCAGGGCCCAGCTCCGGAAGAAATGGAGCATCAAAGCCCAGGAGCAAAGAGAAGAGCTTCCTCAAACGGAGCCGAAGGAGAGGACATATGATGGCGGTGAGCCGACATCCATCACCTTCTGCCCTTTCCTAACACGAACTCAAAACGAACTTAACTACCTCAAACAAATGCAACAATGCAACCGCACCTACCTCAACCGCCGAGAACAGGGAAGTGACGGAGTAGGAGCAACAATAACAACCATATCCTTTTTCCTCGATAGCTTTTGCACTCTCTCTCCCTACACTCTAGGCGGGAAACCAACTCAGTGAAAGAGACTATGCAAGGACTTGGGGGGGAGTGTGAGGACCCTTGCTGTCGCACACCGGATTTTCTACAGGCGGGGGGAGGGGGGGAGAGGGGAGGGGGCGGACAGAGGGGGGGACGAGACAGGTGGACAGAGGGGCAGATGAGACAGCAGGCATTTGTGCAACTATAACTTCTTTTTACTTCCCTTGCTATATCTTTTCCTTACCTATCATCCCACTTTGCACATTCCAGCTCCCGGGGGGGGGGGCACAGGGCACACCACAGAATGTGGAATCGCATCCCAGAAACAGATCACAAAGAAGATAGAAACACCAGCGACAACACAGCACCTCCATAACAGTCCCAACAAGGGCTAGCCTAACCACGAACTTTAAGGTGGTGTCCATGAACGCTAAAGGCCTGAACCATTCAATCAAACGCAGGAAAGTACTAGAGCACCTGGCCAAGCTAAAGGGGGACATATACACGCTGCAAGAGACTAAACTCTCAGAGGATGAAGCAAAGCTACTCAAAGCGAGATGGATAGGGGAAGTCCTATGCTCGCCAGCGAAGGGGAAGAAAAGGGGAGTAATAACCATCCTGAGCAAAAGGGCGAACCTAACCGTACAAACGACAAACGCGGACAACGACGGCTGCATGCTGATAACAAGCGTCCAGAAAGGCAACGATCGAATACATGTAGCCAACATCTATGGACCAAATTCTGAAGACAAACAGTTCCGGCAAGTGGTGGATAGCAAGCTAAATGACATACCGCAGGAAGACCTCCTGCTTGTAGCAGGGGACATGAACAAGACGATGGACCAGGCTACGGACAGGCACCCAACCAGACCAAGCCACAACTCCCATAACAACAACACCCTGAAAGACCTAAGCATCAAACACCACCTAGCAGACCCATGGAGGCTACAGCACCCAACGGCGCGGGAGTACACCTTTTACTCACACCCGCACAATTCCTACGCAGGATTGATTACATACTGATGTCCAACAACCACACGCACCTAATAGAAGAAACGGAGATAGCTCCAATAACGATCTCCGACCACGCGCACATATCGCTTACTCTAAGCGGCAAACACAACGAGAACCCAACGAGAAGATGGAGACTGAATGACGACATCCTACAGAACAAAGGGAACGTGAAAGAAATAGAGGAAGCACTAAGGAACTACCTCGAATACGACGACAACGGTGAAGTAGGGAAGGGTACCATTTGGGATGCCCTCAAAGCGACACTAAGAGGTAAAATGATCAACATCAAATCAAGAATGAACAGAAGCAGGAACAAAAAAATATCAGAGATAGAAGAGGAGATAGCAGCACTGGAAAGGGGTCACTGCGCAAACATAGCAGACAAAAACACACTCACCACGCTCACAAAAAAGAAATATGAACTGAACAAGATTCTGAGCGAACGAGCGGGCTCTTGGCTGACAAAATTCAAATCTGTGAACTTATGCAGAGCCAACAAAGCAGGGAAACAGCTGGCATCCTACCTAAAAGCAAAGCAGAGGCAACACACAATAGCAGCAATAACAGACAAAACAAACAAATCGCAAACAACAAACAAAGGAATACTGGAAGTCTTCAGACAGTTCTACCAAGAACTGTATTCTGAAGATAAGAACCTGAGCAGAGACGGAGGACTCGCCCTCCTAAAAGACACCAACCTGCCAGAACTCAAAGAGGAGGAGAGAACCTCGCTCGAAGCAGACATAACGGAAGAAGAAATCGAAGCTGCAATCAGCCAGCTAAAACCGAACAAAGCGCCAGGACCGGACGGATACACCTCCATGTTCTACAAAACCTTCAGCCACCACATAAAAAAGCTACTGTCAGAAACCTACTCAGCCTGCATTCACAACGGCAAAATGACAGAGTCCATGAGCGAAGCCAACATCACAATAATCCCCAAGGAGGGGAAAGACCACCAGTACCCGCAGAACTACAGACCCATCTCACTGATAAATGTTGACTGCAAAATCTACGCGAAGATACTGGCCAATAGACTAAACAAAGTCCTACCAGACATCATCCACAACTCACAAGTAGGGTATATCAAAAACAGACTATCGCAAGACAACACAAGGCTACTATGCCACTTAATCAACCATACCACACAGAGCAGCGAACAGGCAGTCATGATAGCGCTAGACGCAGAGAAGGCTTTTGACAGAGTCTCATGGCCATTCCTTAGGAACTGCATGGCAAGATTCGGTCTAGGGGAGAAATACATAGCAATGGTGATGGCCCTATACAACAAACCCAAAGCAAAAATAGTGGTGAACGGAAGCACATCCGAGACGCTCACACTAGGAAGAGGCACCAGACAAGGATGCCCACTATCAACGGGCCTCTTCCTGCTAGCACTAGAACCCCTACTAGCAAAAATCAGAGACAACAAGGGGATAACAGGTGTAAAGGTCAAAGACAAGACCTTTAAACTAGCGGCATACGCTGACGACATCCTCATCACGACCACAAGCCCGTCTACGTCAATAACAGCGCTCATGGATACAATAGGAGAATACGCCGCAGCATCAGGGTACAAACTCAACAAAGATAAATCAGAATGCAAACCAATGAACGTCCACACTACAAGAGAAGTCCTTGGGGACTCGGGCCTGGCCTGGCAGACAAAACCACTCAAATACCTAGGGCTGCTTTTTGAAAGAGACCTAACATCCACGCTACAACAGAATGAGGACTCACTGCTGAAAAAAATAAAAGAAAGACTGGAACTATGGTCGCCAAAATACATCAGCTGGTGGGGAAGAATAGAAACGATCAAAATGATGATAACGCCGGCGATAAACTACACGCTAAACATGCTACCACTCCCAATGACAGACTGCTTCCACAAGAGACTGGACAAACTGATCAACATCTTCCTATGGAGAAACAAAAGACCCAGAATCAGCCTACTCAAACTGAGACTGACCAAGGAACTCGGAGGCCTCAACCTGACAAACTTTAAAACATACCAAACAGCATGCCTGGCAAGACAAGGGATGGCCTGGATAGAAGACACCCAAACTTACAAACCAGTCTGGTTAGAGGTGGAGAAGGACCTCCTGGGAGGCCTCAACCCAACAGCTCTGCTAACAGCAAACAGGCACCCCCTTAGGTCCAACGCAATACTGAAACACACCAGGGAAGCGCTGATGAAAATAGACAGGAGAATGATGCAGAAGCTGAGAGGCACAACATGGGAATCTATCTGGTTCAACACAAAAGTAACATACCAAGGGGCAACAATAAGCAACGACACATGGATTAACAAAGGAATCAGCCTCCCCAAACAGATGGAAACCAAGGGAAAGCCGCTGACATTTCAAAACCTACAACAACTACATAGCCTCCCAAATCAAGAGCTCTACAACTTCCTCAAGATTAAAACTGCCATAACTAGAGCAAACCTACACAGAGAAGAACCAGGCATCATCAAATACATGCAAACCCTAAACCTAGCAGGTCACCAAACTGCAAAGATCTATAAGCTACTTAGCCCATCCACACTGTCGCAAAACATGAAAACGACAATCTCATGGGAAACACTTCTAGGCAGGCAGCTAAATGAAAAAGAACGGGCGAAAATGTGGAGCTCGGCAACAACAAACAAAGTTACCCCACAACTAGCACAAACGAAATACTGGCTCCTTCACAGAGCCTACTGGACCCCATCCAGTCTCCACAAGGTCGGCATTGCAGAATCAAGCAACTGCTGGAACTGTCAAAAGGAGGAAGGCACCCTCGAGCACCTCATTTTAAAATGCGTGAAAGTCAAGAAGTTCTGGGCGCAGATCAATGCATTCCTAAACGACATGCTCAAAGCAGACCTAACAATCAACTATGCAAGCCTCGCAACAGAACACCTGACCGCAAACCTAAACAACAGAGAAGAAAGAGACCTACTGGACCTGCTACTCACAGCAGCCCTAAAGATAATACTGACGAACTGGAAGAACACTACCAAAGCAAATTTTAAAACATGGATCAATTGGGTCACCTTCCTGGAAGGAGCAGACAACATCACAGGCAACTTCTCTAAGGAGCATAACGCCAAAGTACACATGTGGGGCCCACTCGACGAGCACCTGAAGAAAACGCAATAACCACCCCCTATTTTTCTTTCTTTTTCTCTTCTTTCTCTCTCCCCTCTGAGAAGCCAAGGGAAAGCGAGAGCAGAATGTACTGTATACGAGAAATGCCAAATGTATATTCCACTTATATTTTTTTTTTATCAATAAAATTTATTAAATCAAGAAATAATGGAATGGTTGCTAATTGACTAAAATCATTTACTAATCCCAACATGGAAAACAAACATTGTAAAGCTAATAGATATTGCGGGGAATGAGATTTTGATACCTTTTCTGATCACCTAGATACCTATCTCATTCATCCAATTTTGGATCGATTATTATCTGTCATTGAGTAAAAGGCAAACCCCACATAAGTTAAATCAACCCCATAGACTGACACAACTCTGAAGAACCACTTACGACTGATAAAGTTTTAAAAGTTTAATATAAAATCAAAGTCAATTGCATATACAATCCTCTCAAGATAAGATTCAACAAGTATACGGGAACTAAAAGGAACATAAATTCCCTAAAGAATCTCAGTCTACAAAAGAATACAATCAAAACCAATTCCAATACTAACAAATTGAATAGCATAGACACAAATTGTATCTGTTGCGTCATCTACAAAAAAAAGAATAAACAAGTTAAATCTGTCCCTACTCTATGCTAGGTGACATCCCTACTAGCAAATCCTTTTACCTAAAAAGGTGTCAGCAGTTTGACTTCCAAAGAAGTTCAAACTCTCTTAGTTTCTGATGGAAATCTATGTCGATAAGCAGTACCCTTTCTGCCTACCCATCCGCTCTCTAAGGGTCCTCGGCCTACTGCTCTCTTGCGCTCTGCTCTCTGATCTTCTGTTCTGCGCTATGTCTTCAGGCCATCTGCTCTGAGCTGTCCTCTCTCCGGGGTGCTGTCCCTAAATACAAAATCACAGTATAGGTGGAACGCCCCTTTGACGCCCACCACGTACACATTTCACATGATCTCATTCTGGTTCTTTCCATAGCTTCGTCTCTTCGCGTCGTCTGTTAAGTTGACCTTGCTTCTTAGGCGCCAACTTCATCTTCATGCTGGTAACCTCATGACATTCCAGTTGACACTTTCAGTCCAAAGTCTATCACCTCAACAGAACTCTATTCATTACAGTTGTGATTATAACCTCGTTTGGTCCTGTGAACAGTCACTTCTAAACAAGACCCCAAATTCCAAACGTCTCTTATCTCATTGGGCCATAAACTTCGTCCAGCATTGTCACTTTAAATTTAACAAGACCTTTGACTCTTGGCTCGCACGTTCAGATCAAAGCTATCCCCTATTCCTGTGAGTCCACTAAATTACATGGAGCGGACTACACTCCTGCGAACCCTTGGTCAGTTAGGTTAAAATCACACATGACCACACTATTCTAACATTCCTACAAACTCTTCTACACAGTATAACTTTTAACACACATATATATACATATATATTTGAATTAGCAAATCATTGATTATACTTGAATTCATATTACATAAAATACAACGTTATACTCTCTTCTTATACAGTGCTATATATTCTGCACATTTCTTTACTTTTACATTTCGTCTTCTTTCTCCGCTTTATAATTACATACGTACATTCTATTCAGCACGTTATACTGTTCTTAAGCATTTCTACACATTTCTATATTAGCCCAACCTATATATACGGGCCTTTCTAGTACTAATGTATTTTCTAGAGTGAATATACAAGTACATTTCCTATTACATTGGTTACATCGGCTAACTTTACGCTACAAGTGCTACTTCACGTTACAAGTTCTAACTTTATGCGATATGCTTGTAAATATGGTACAGATATACTTTTCATTCAAATTGCGCTCTCTCAGTTCCCCCCTTTGATGACCTCTAGGGGTCATCACTAACACCTCAATTTGAATGACACCTTACACAGAACTAGTTACAAGGCTCCCTCTTTTTATCGTCTCGAGAGCTCTTAAACTTTTATACTGTTGATCTTGTAAAGCAGCTAATCTCCTTTCTTGCTCTCTCATGGACCTTTGTAACCGGTTCGTCCTATACCATTTGTACAGTCTCACTAAACCCAACAATATGATTATGCAAATCAATATTATTAAGACAGGTTTCAATATATACCACACAACGCTTTTACCAAGGTTGGCAAACCAACTTCCAACCTTTCCCACTCCATGACCTACTTTTTCCCAAACATTTACTTTTGTTAAATCTTCGATTTCTTTATGTATCTCTGTAATGTTCTGTATGACTTTCTCAAGTGGTTTTGAATTGTCTGGAATGTAAGTACAACATTCCTGGACCTTCAAAGCCTTGCAGACTCCGCCCTCTTTTGCTAGCAGAACATCTAAAGCAAGACGGTTCTGAAGAACCATTGCTCTAATCAACTGCATCTCTCCTTCTACTAGCATCAATGACCTTGCAGTACTAGCAGACAATCTATCCACAACTGTAGCTAGTCTCCTGATCTTAACATCGTTAAGTACCAAACCTAAAATAGGAAACATTGCTCCAAATATGTCTCCAACTACTTCAGCATCTCCTACTTCCCTTTTCGCTCTTATCGAAGCCTTTCCTTCTATGATCTCTAAATCTTTCGCATGATATATTTTGGGGAAGACAATTGCCAAATAACATGAACCATACCAATTGTCAGGTAATTTTACATAGGCATTTCTTCCACATACAAAATATACATTAGGAATCGCTTGCATCTCTTTCATAAAATCTTTCATATAATACTCTAACCTGAAAGCATGTTCGCAATTAACTTCACCTACAAATACACTCTCATAATATGTCTTGTTTCGAGTTAAACATAACTTTCCTTTCTGCGCTCTATCCAAAGCTATTGGACCATTACTACCTTTCTTTTTGTGTGCTTTTTCTTCTTCGGTCCAATCAGTTTTCCACTGTCCTGACATTTTTAGAATCTTCTGCCTCCTATATCTGTCATCTACTTGTCCAATAAATTTCTTCTCTACCTCTGACACCTTGCAAGTCAGATTATTTCTGCGTGCATATGAAGTATCTAATGTATCCCAAGGAAGAAAGAATTTTGCCAATCTATCTTCCTTTTTGTAGTAGTCCCACTTATTCATTTGTTTATAATTCGGGACTTCAGGCAGTACCGAATCATAATTTGAAAAGTAGTACTCAAACCCTTCTCTACCATAAAATATACTGAGCAGTAAACTACATGTTATCCCATATGTCAGTGGGAGATGATGATATCTGATACCTTCATCTACAGAAGCCGGCAATTGCATGCAAACATAACAATCTTTGGCCTCCATGGCATCAATATACTCGTACAATAGCTTGGCATATGCGTTTGATTTAAAATTTCCCTGCGACTCGTCTACGTGTAACCTACGAGCTTCATCTGCCAGTAACGCCTTTTCACGGATTACATTGCTCTCCTCCTTCTTCCCAACAAGAGCAGGTTTCAAAGTCGTTACAGGCTTTACATCTGTTGTCTCCTTTACGCTTGTATGTCCTACTATGTATGATATGGTAACTACTGTAATAATGAGAAAAATTACTACTGCTATTAGTGTACCTATTATGCATTTGGTCTTTCGGTTTGGGTTGCCATTCTCCATGTTATCAAACAATGTAGCTCTTTCTTTCTCGTGGAAAAGTTTTTCTTTTTTCAAGTCTTTATTTGAAGCGCTTTTAATCAACAAAAGTCTCTTTTTCACAATAATGTCTTTTATCTTTAGCAACAGACAACCCTAACCCTTCTCCGTCCTCTAAATGTAATCCCTAATTTTGTTCTTCTTTCCACTCGGCGCTAGGTTATCTTCTTCTTTATAGTTTAAACACAAAAGTCTTTATGCATCTACAATGATCCTCGTACCTGCAGCTCTTATAACATATTCCAATAGTTCTAAACGAATGACTTTTTCTTCTTGTGCTGGTATTGGATAACCAAAAGTCGGAAACTCTAATCGATTTAGCACTAGGTCTTTGATCCGACTTAGGTAAAGGGGAATGGGAAGTGTGAAAGTCAGTAACCCCTCAGTCTCGATTCCAGGCGTCAACATCCATATCTCCACTGCCACAATTGGATCAAGATTGATCACTTGCACTTCTCTCACTCTCCCAGATCTCTGTCCCCAAGACATCTGCTAGATAAGTCCACTCAGGGGTGGCGTATCTTCTGCAGGGCACACGTACCCTTCTTGATCTTCTCGGACTCTCAGAACCTGAATCCGTAGCTTCTTCGTCTAGATCTGAATCTTTGCTCTCAAGGTTGACCTTCTCCTTCTTTCCGGCCAACTAGCTTCTCCATTCCTTGTCCTCCTGCTCCTTGTTCTTGGACTCGTCTCTTGATCACTTGCAGCTTGCTCGGTATCTGACTCGAACTCCCAACTACTTGACTTTCCCTCTCTGTGGCTTCTCCGCTTTCTGCTGGATTTTCATCCAAGAGAGGAGCTGTTTCTTCCAGAGGTGCTGGAACTCTTCGGGTGTGCGAGGCGTGTATCCAGTTGGGCAAGCCTCCACACTTTACTGCAGTGTTCGTAACTAGTATGACTTGGAATGGTCCACGCCAGCGCACGTCTAGACAGTTCTTCCTGACATGCTTCTTCACCAGGACCCAGTCCCCTGGACACAGGTCATGGCACAGGTCTTGAGCTGATGGAACCTCTGCAGCCTGGACCTGGAGGGACACAGAATGAATGGCATCAGATAGTCCCTTGCAGTAGTCCAAGATCAAATCGTCTGTGATGTTCAACAATGCTGCAGTCGGAACCGATGGCAGTCTCATAGCTCTCCCCATTAGCACCTCGTGTGGAGAGAGACCTGTTCTTCTATCTGGTGTGCTACGTATGCTCATAAGAACCAATGGAAGTGCATCAGGCCAACTCAGGGATGTCGATGAACAAACTTTGGCAAGTCTGGACTTTATTGTGCTGTTGATTTGTTCTACAATCCCCGAGGCTTCTGGTCGATAACTACAATGGAGCTTCTGGTCTATGCTCAAGGCTGAACATAGCATCTTCACTATTTCGCTGTTGAAATGAGTTCCTCTGTCTGATTCCAAAGAGGCTGGCACCCCAAACCTCGGTATTAACTCTCTAAGCAACAATTTTGCTACTGTAAGTGTATCGCACCTACGTGTAGGATAAGCCTCAACCCATCTGGAAAATATACAGACAATCACTAAGACGTATCTGAGTCGATTGCACTTGGGCATTTCAATAAAATCCAGCTGCATTCTATTGAAAGGCCCCCCAGACCTCCCTATGTGACTCAATGTGACTGGTGTTCTCTTTCCTACGTTTAGTTGCTGACAGATCGCACAACGCTGACATACTGCTTCTGCCGCTATTCTAAACTTCGGATTGTACCACGTTTGTCTGAATACTCTCACCATAGCATCTCTACCTATGTGTGCTGGTCCATGCAATCTCCTTGCCATTGGACTAACAAGTTCGTTTGGTAGAACTGCTCTCCCATCTGCAGAAATCCAAAAATTCATTTCACCTTTGGTACATCCAGCTGTTTCCCATGCTTTTTTCTCCACATCTGGTGCATTTTCCTGGACACTCTTCAATTCATCCCACGTATCTACAGTGTCTAACAACATAGTCAACTCAGTTCTTTCTTGTATTCCCCCCACTTCTACATTGGTGTGAGAATACCCCTGTTCCGCACAATAACGTGCAACTTCATCTGCATATCGGTTTCCTTGCGACACAAAATCTGTATTCTTTGTGTGCGCGGCGCATTTGACAACCGCGATAGCTGTTGGACCTTGCAATGCTTCTAACAATAATCTCACGAATTCTCCATTCCTAATAGGAGAACCCGAGGAGGTCATGTAACCTCTTTGAGACCACAACTGCCCATAGTCATGAACTACCCCGAAACCATACTGGCTATCGGTGTATATGGTGACTCGAATTTTGTTGCCTGCCAAACAAGCACGGGTCAAAGCAATGATTTCAGCTACCTGAGCGGAATGTACTCCTTCCAGGCAGGCGGCTTCCACAACTCTGGTAATTGTACAAACTGCATATGCTGCTCTCAGCTGACCGATATCGTCTCTTACGCATGAACCATCAACAAAGAATATTTCATCGGGGTCAGTCAATGGCTCATCTACGATATCTGGTCTTGGTTTGGTGCATAGTTCAGTCACATCAAGGCAGTCATGATCTGTACAAATTTCATCATCAATATCATTTGGAAGTGGCATCAAAGTAGCAGGATTCAAAACAGGGCATCTCTTCAGGGTCACATTCTCAGCAGCCAATATGACTTGCTCGTAGCGTGTGAGCCTGCTATTCGTCAGATGCTGAGTCTTGGTCCTGGTCATTAACAATTCCACAGAATGCGGTACGTACACTACTAACTGATGTCCCATAACCACATTTTCACACCTTTCAATGCTGACACCCGTTGCAGCAACGGATTTAAGACATCCGGGCAACGCTGCGGCTACTGGATCTAATGTAGCCGAAAAATACGCAACTGGCCTACGCGCATTTCCGTGTATCTGGGCCAAAACTGCTAAAGCGCAACCTTCCCTTTCACAACAGTAAAGCAAGAATGGTTTCTCGTAGTCAGGCATTCCCAAAGCTGGGGCACGACACAAGTCCTCCCTCAGCTGCAAAAATGCCATCAAACAATCTTTGTCCCATGGTACCGGATCACTCACCCCCTTGTGCGTCAGTTTTTGTAAAGGTTTTGCCTTCAGTGAAAAATTAGCTATCCACTGCCGACAATAACCAACCATGCCTAGAAACATCCTGACTTCTCTTTGTGGTTTAGGCGCATTCATTTTCATGATCGCCTCTATTCTGTCCGGAGACACCTTCCGTTTTCCCTTTTCAGTCCTGTGGCCCAAGTATTGCACTTCGGTCAGACAATACTGCAATTTACTTGGAGACACCTTGTGTCCGTTTTCGGCCAAGTGATTTAGTAAGGTGGTGGTGTCTACTTTGCAAGCTTCCTCAGTTTCTGACGCTACAAGTAGGTCGTCTATGTACTGGACCAGAACCGAGTTCTTGGGCAGTACTAGACTTTCAAGATTTTTCTTCAGCAGCTGGTTAAAAATCGATGGGCTTTCTGTTTACCCCTGGGGAATACGACACCATGTTAAAACGCGATTTTCCAGCTTAAAAGCGAACAGATACTGGCTCTCCTCATCTAACGGGATTGAAAAGAAAGCCTGGCACAAATCTATCACTGTGAACCATTCAGCTTGGAACGGTATCTGAAACAATATTACTGATGGATTCGGTACCACTGGACAACATGAAACAACGATATTATTAATCTTTCGAAGGTCCTGTACTATTCTGTATTTTCCACTAGGCTTCTGTAAACCCATAATCGGGGAGTTACATGGACTTCCTACGATCTCCTTCAGTATTCCCTGTTTAATCATGGATTCGATCACAGGCTTTGTTCCTGCAATCGTCTCCGGTGTCAACTTATATTGTGGTGTTCTTGGATACTCGGCATTGGGCTTTACCATGATCTTTACCGGTTCTACCCCTTTGATCAGTCCTATTTCTTCTCCAGTAAAATCCCACACCTCAGCTGACACCGTCTCCTTCAAGTCCTGTGGAAGCTCCTCCACCGTTAAGGTAGGGTATAGTTCCACGCATCCCTGCGAGTTTACAACCTTAAAATCGGCATCATCATCGTTAGTCTGCACTTCTACTCCTTCAGGTGTGCAATATATTGTGCAGTTTAGTTTACACAACAGATCTCTTCCTAGCAGACACACAGGGCTAGAATCACAAATCACAAACTGATGTTCATCACTGTAATTCCCTATCTTCACTGACACTGGTTCTGTCAGAGGATTCGTCATTCTCCTATTTGCGACTCCTACCACCTGAATCGTTTCTCCCGACATTGGCAGACCTGGGACTACCGCCGATCTCAAAGTGGATCGAGTGGCCCCCGTATCCACCAAAAAGGTCGTAGGACATCCAGCTACTTCAGCTTCCACGTATGGTCCTCTCTGGTCTACCTCCAGGGCTGCTCCTAGAGTACAGTCTTCATCCCTATTCACTCGTTGTCCCGTAAGGGGATCAACGTAGTAGCATTCTTCTCCTCCTACGAACAGTGGCAGTTGTCTATAGGTTTTTCCTCCATTTGCAATGCGAGGCGGTTGAGGGAACTGGGCTCGAGGAGTCTGAGTCCCCCCTTTGATAAGCTTTCCCTTCGGGACTGCTGTTCCCTTTACCAGGCTATTCTGAACCTCATCCTCCTCCTGTTCTAATTCCCCCATCTCGACATTATAGGGACACTCGCGTCTCCAATGTCCTACCTCGTTACACTGATGGCACCTCGTTGTCTTTTTCAGTGTCGCGATATCTATCCTCGGTCTCGGTCTTTCCTCCTCATCTCTGCCTTGATTATTCTGTTTCTTTCCTAGTGTTCCTGTTCCCTGTTGCCGCTGTCCACCCTTTCCAGCTGATTGCATCTGTACCAACATCAGCTTCTCCTTAAGTTTCTTTGCTTTCGAATCTATTTCATCGCTACAGTACCTCGCATACCTCAGAATCTCATCTAAAGGTTTGTTTTGCCAACAGATCAAATGCTGTTGAATCATCAGGCTTATGTCCGGTCTCAATCCCAGGACAAACTTCGACACAAACTGTCCTATGTCCTTAGGATCCATCATGTCCAATCCACTGTACTGTTTGAATGCTTTCAGCAACCTCTCATAGAACTCGTGAACGGTCTCTTTAGGTTCCTGAGTTGTTCGATCTATCTTAACCCAGTCTATGTCCTGCAACGGCACCTTCTCTTTTAACCATGCCATTACCCTCTCGTACTTTTCCATAACTCTCTCTGATGGTCCATTTGTCCTGGCATCCCTATCGGGTTCACAAATGGGCCATTCGACACTAAGTTTGCATGCCGTCCACAAATCTCCGGGTACTACAATGTCAAACAGGGTGTTCAAGTCGACCCACAGCACCTTAGAGATCTTCACGAACCTCTCTACCTGTTTGTACCATTCAACGGGATTCTCCCTTAGCTTTGGAAAGGAATTGGTAAATGCCGCTAAATCTCCCCTACTCCAGGGCACATGCACGTAGCTTCCGTTCGCGATTTCTCGCAAAGGGAAAGCCTCCATTCACATTAGCTCTCCATCCGGGGACCTCGTAAGTGTACTCCTTCTGACGGATCCCCTGTTGGACCATCTTTCCTCCCATTTATCCAAATTCCTCCACAATCTGATACTCAGGATCAGTTCCTTTATGTGTATTTTCAGCCCAATCGTCCTACGCTCATCTAGATCCTGATCCGTGCAATTTAGCCTATGGTTACCCTGTAAAGCTTTAGTTCGTGAAAGGTCTATCATATACCTGTCTGCCAACTCAGATAATTTTTCATGAACTGACCTCGCTTTCCGAGTAACGTCCTTAGACATAAACAGTATTTCATCCGGTTCGTACAGCTCTATCCTTTCCATTGGCAATGTGCCGTCTATTATTTCATTCAAATCTGATTTTAAACTCATTACGTCGAGCCGTTTCGCTTTTATCTCAGCTCTCAGTACCTCACTCCTAGGTTGTTCGTTTACATCCCTCTCACCCCCACTACGAGTCCTACGTCTGGGCACAGGTGAGTTCTGAGGTGTCCTTCTTGCTTCTTTTTGTTCCCACCTCTCTAGATCCCAAGCTTTCCCATCTTCCCTTGGGGTATGGTGGAACAATGATCTATTCCCCATCACTGCATCCTGTCTTTTCGGTTCTGGCTCTTTAGATGCGAGATAGGATCCTCCGTTCTGTTCTAAATCACTGCAACTCCCTTGCTGTCTGGTGTCGCTCAATAAACGATAAGGTCCTTCACGGTCCTCCATGTTCCCGCGATCCCGTCCGTGATCACCGGATGCATGGCGAGACCCTTCGCGACTCCCTATACTCTCATGACTCCAATGTCGCACATTTTCGCCCGGGGCATGGTGAGTGCACCTGAAACTATTTCGGTACTCCTGCGTCTTTCGTTCTCCCTCACTAAGGATGAGGCGAGGCACTCCCCCACATCCTGTGCTCTTGTCTTCACACATTTGTCTATTGCCACTGATGGTATGGCAAGTATCTCCTTTGCTTCCTTGACTCCCTCCCTCCCACTCCGGGCTGCTTTCACCAGCTCCGCAGTGAGAGAGGATCCTGTTATCCTGATCTCTCCATTCTGCTTCTGTTTCTATTCTTTTATTCTGAGTCTCTACGGCAGCGTCCCATTCTTTCAAGTATTCCCTTAATTCCTTAAAGGATTTCGGTTTCGGTCCCCTCAAATCCATATGTCCTCTCTGACCCCCCTGTTCTATCCAGGGACCCGTTGCTGAATCCAATGGGGTACTCCGACTCTTTGGTCCTAGCAACTGTCTTTGGGAATTGATCGTATTATTCCTACTTTCCATCTCTGCCCTTTCCCTGTCCCATCGTGCCTGTTCCTCCTGCTGGGCTCCCTCCGGGTTGTAGATTGACACTATAGGACCTATGGTAACAGGTACTTGTAGAGCATCCGGCAATTGATACGACCTTGCATGCTCCGTTTCTGGCACCTTCTGGACCACAAACCTTCCTACTACTCTCTGTACGGGACTAGATTGAGGTACTTCCTCACCTTTCTTGGGGTCCCACTCTGATGTGGGGAGCGGTTTATATTCCCCCCACCTAGCCCCGTCCCCTTGCTGTAATTCGGGACTTTCGGCTTCTCTGTTGTACGGAGGTGGTCTATCTAATAATAGCCTCTCTATCAGATCCTCATCCGGCTCGCTATCCTCATCTTCTTCTAGAGGTTTCTTTTCTCCCGTAGCCTCTAGCATTGGGTACAGTTTGTCTGCTTCTATCTTTTGCACCCTCCACTTTTTAGCTTCATCGTCCCATTTAGCATCCTGCACTGCTTTTACCGATCGTCTCACTCTTTCTTGGCGCCTATTCAAGCTCTTATCATGTGCCGCCCTGAACCATGCACTAAGGGCTTCGAACTGTGTTGGCCTCGGTAGAGGTCTTGTTGCGAGCATTACCGCTTTCAGTTGGTTCAATGCTTCTACCCTAAACGTCCCGTATCTCGGGAACGTCAGTTCCTCATTTCCTTCTGTTAGCTTACTCCACTCGGAGATCCATAGTATTGAGTGTAAGCCTACATTCACAGCCATATAATAAGCTGGTGTGCCTTCTGGTGGGGCTTCTTCCCCTGCATACAAGTTTCCTCTATCTCTCTTAAAGATCGCCCTTAAACGCTTAAAACACTTCATTTTCAAGAATCTACGATTTTCCTTATTTCTCTTCCTTATTTACTTCCCGATAACAAACCACCAATCCCTGCGCGGCTCTCGCTGACCAGCCTATCCCAGCGCGGTTCTACACCAACCGGCCAATCCCAGCGCGGCTCTACGCTGACGTCACTCGTCCCCTCTGCAGCAGTTCCCCTCCTTTCTCAGCTCGTCTCGCGGTCTTGCATGCGTCTCATTCATACACCAAAAAATGACTACTTCCGACCAAGCGATCACTTTTCTTGACTGTACGTCCACAGTCTAACTGTAATTGTCACCTCAACTGACGAAACGTCTTCCTCTCACTTCAGACGCTCGCCTTAACTGATAGGTTACTTACACACAGTAAACGTATGACCAGCGTCCGTTACTCATACACTCACTCTGACACTCCCCCTATCAACGGTCCTGCGGGCGATCAATGGTACCTCATGACCCCCTTTACAATGGTAGACAATTACTCTGGGTGTTCGATACACCCGAACCACTTAAGCCCTTCTCTGGACTTAAGATTTTATCCGGTTGCGCGCGCTCACAACCTTCCCTCAATCACACTACAGGCATTCAACTCCGCTTGGCATTACAACACAGGTACAACACAAAATACCGCAATCTGGCAACGCATGACCCTTATACTCACTCTCGACCAACTCTGCTGCTTTTCTCTCGCACCGTCAGCACCTTCTTCGGCAGGGATTCTTCTTCTGGTCGTCGATGACTAGGGACCTTGGGGTAATCTAGACCTGACCTAGGTTGCCTTCCTCAAGAAGAAAACCATCTTTCTCTGCTACCAACTGCGGGGAATGAGATTTTGATACCTTTTCTGATCACCTAGATACCTATCTCATTCATCCAATTTTGGATCGATTATTATCTGTCATTGAGTAAAAGGCAAACCCCACATAAGTTAAATCAACCCCATAGACTGACACAACTCTGAAGAACCACTTACGACTGATAAAGTTTTAAAAGTTTAATATAAAATCAAAGTCAATTGCATATACAATCCTCTCAAGCTAAGATTCAACAAGTATACAGGAACTAAAAGGAACATAAATTCCCTAAAGAATCTCAGTCTACAAAACAATACAATCAAAACCAATTCCAATACTAACAAATTGAATAGCATAGACACAAATTGTATCTGTTGCGTCATCTACAAAAAAAGAATAAACAAGTTAAATCTGTCCCTACTCTATGCTAGGTGACATCCCTACTAGCAAATCCTTTTACCTAAAAAGGTGTCAGCAGTTTGACTTCCAAAGAAGTTCAAACTCTCTTAGTTTCTGATGGAAATCTATGTCGAGAAGCAGTACCCTTTCTGCCTACCCATCCGCTCTATAAGGGTCCTCGGCCTACTGCTCTCTTGCGCTCTGCTCTCTGATCTTCTGTTCTGCGCTATGTCTTCAGGCCATCTGCTCTGAGCTGTCCTCTCTCCGGGGTGCTGTCCCTAAATACAAAATCACAGTATAGGTGGAACGCCCCTTTGACGCCCACCACGTACACATTTCACATGATCTCATTCTGGTTCTTTCCATAGCTTCGTCTCTTCGCGTCGTCTGTTAAGTTGACCTTGCTTCTTAGGCGCCAACTTCATCTTCGTGCTGGTAACCTCATGACATTCCAGTTGACACTTTCAGTCCAAAGTCTATCACCTCAACAGAACTCTATTCATTACAGTTGTGATTATAACCTCGTTTGGTCCTGTGAACAGTCACTTCTAAACAAGACCCCAAATTCCAAACGTCTCTTATCTCATTGGGCCATAAACTTCGTCCAGCATTGTCACTTTAAATTTAACAAGACCTTTGACTCTTGGCTCGCACGTTCAGATCAAAGCTATCC
Source organism: Lissotriton vulgaris (assembly GCF_964263255.1). Taxonomy (NCBI): domain Eukaryota; kingdom Metazoa; phylum Chordata; class Amphibia; order Caudata; family Salamandridae; genus Lissotriton; species Lissotriton vulgaris. The sequence continues at coordinate 1,686,359,176 of NC_141694.1, read as the reverse complement.
CCTATTCCTGTGAGCCCACTAAATTACATGGAGCGGACTACACTCCTGCGAACCCTTGGTCAGTTAGGTTAAAATCACACATGACCACACTATTCTAACATTCCTACAAACTCTTCTACACAGTATAACTTTTAACACACATATATATACATATATATTTGAATTAGCAAATCATTGATTATACTTGAATTCATATTACATAAAATACAACGTTATACTCTCTTCTTATACAGTGCTATATATTCTGCACATTTCTTTACTTTTACATTTCGTCTTCTTTCTCCGCTTTATAATTACATACGTACATTCTATTCAGCACGTTATACTGTTCTTAAGCATTTCTACACATTTCTATATTAGCCCAACCTATATATACGGGCCTTTCTAGTACTAATGTATTTTCTAGAGTGAATATACAAGTACATTTCCTATTACATTGGTTACATCGGCTAACTTTACGCTACAAGTGCTACTTCACGTTACAAGTTCTAACTTTATGCGATATACTTGTAAATATGGTACAGATATACTTTTCATTCAAATTGCGCTCTCTCAATATGGTTAAATGGTTCATTTATTTTACTTTTATAATTGCAAGCATTTGCCAGAAAGAGAAAAAAGAAAATAGGCCACCACCTACACGTAGCCACCACAAGCTTGCAACAAAAATGTTACATATAAAAAACATTTGCTGATATGTCTGTTTTACTATTGATGTTTTAAAACCTTTCCTTAAAGTTGTGTAAATAATTTCACTATTATGTTTGTGAGGGCAACAAGAAGAAATCATTATTCCACCAAACACTCAAACTGCATGCATCTATAACACCGCAATGTCAATGAAATACTTTATCACAGCAATTTTAACAAGGAGATAGGAATTAATCGGCAACCTAAACGAGCACCTGCAAAATAAATAACCGTTTTTAAAGATAATATACAAAAATACAATTTAAAAAGCATAGCTTGAATTAGCTTTGCGCTACAGATACATGAACTATTTTAAACTAATGTGAACAATGTGCACAAGCCTTGTGTAGTCACCAAAAGAGAATGGAACCATTGGGTAAGGTGGGTTGACCCACTGCCCGTGTTGTGTGCTGTGGTAGGCAGAAGCAAAATACAAATAACAATTCAACAGACCAACAAATGAATCCTGCTGACCAACAGCCTCTCTCTCTATGTATCTGCTATGTATTAATGTTAGCAAAAACAACACTCTGGCGAGACAAGGCATTCTCAAAGGCCAGAAATAAAAATACAGCTACCATGACTAGGAAGGCGCAAACCACAACGACTTAAAAGGAGGAAAGACAGTATTTTAGTGATGTAGGGGCGAGGCAAATGTGTGCTTTGCTGGCCAGTGAATCAGTAGTCAGCACTGGCGCTAGAGTCAATCACCTCAAACTATTTATTTATTTATCGAGTTATGTATGGCGCAATATTGACCGAAGGATTCAGCGCGCTTTACAAAGTAGGCACAGCAGTAATTACATGAGTTACATATAGAGTAAATAGATGCCAGTAATATCTATGCAGCTGATAGCTACGTATGTTTGAGGTTCACCTGTCCTAATTGGGATTTACTTCTTCAGAAATAAACAGGATAAGCTGTAAGTGAAGCTGTTTCTCTGTGGATGGGAAGGAAGTGCTCAGAGAGGTCAGGGAGGCCCCATGGCTTACAAAGTCATTTCCCTGCTATTGATGTCACCATTTCCTTTCTAAGGTGTCTCATGCTGGTGTGAATCCCAGAAAAGGCTCTGCACATCAAAGAGACCATAAATCTTCCTTTCCAAGGCATTCAATGACGACCTCTTTACAAGGTGAAATTGCTCTTCTGTGGAAATGTTGACTATAGTAGCTGTTGAAAGGAATCAGAAAACATTCACCTCTATTCTCAATAAAAACACGGCCTTTCAGTCTCTCTATAACAAGTCAGAACGTGAATTATCTCTCACGGTGATCATTCTTAATTTACTTTACAAAGATGCTCTAAATAACTATAAAATCTATCACTGGTCGCCTGAAATGTAAGAAATGAACACATTGGTTTTTTTCATCCTTTCTAAATGCCTAACCCCTGCCTGAGACTCTTCTTTGGTTCAGTTTGAATATAGGTTTTGATAAAATTTGGAGCCGGAAGTGAGTGCTGTCTACTGCTTCCTTCCCTCATTGGTGCAGCCACACGCTCTGCCTCCACCCACCCCGCTGCGGCCTGCTACCCATCCAAACTGGGTATGACGTACAATGTAAATGCAACTAAGGAATGCTATAAATGAGCACAAGGTCTTCCTTCTCGTGAAGGGCAGTCTTGAGCTACAATGTCCAGCAGGCTGCACTGTGACCCTCGCCACATGGACATTTGTAGGCAAAGTTAAGGGTGTGTAAAGCTACAGGTTGTCCAGCATGGTGTACTTCCACTTCTTTTGCTGGCAGGGTAGGTGTGGGTGATATCTCTGCAATGGCAAAGGGCGGAAAGATAGGGCTACTATCCTAAGAGGGGGAACGGCCTTTACAACGCGGGTATTACCACGCGCTACCATTACAACGCTGCTATTACAACGCAAGTCGTTACAACGACTTGCGCTGGAGGGCGCTGTTGGATAGGGAATAGTTTAATTTTCTATTCTAACACCTTCCCTACTGTAACGTGGGCTGGAGTTGGAATAGAAAATTAAACTATTCCACTATCCAGCGCTTACAGCGCAAGTCGTTGTAACGACTTGCGTTGTAAAAACAGCGTTGTAATGGCACGCGTGGTAAAAGCCCGCGTTGTAATACCATACAACCTCCTATGAGCCGGGAAGGCTAGCCCTAGACATTGTGACCAGCCTTGAAGTGGTGGGGGGTTGTTTGATTCCCCCTCATTGCCACTGCTCAGTTGAGCTCCACTTTGAATGCTGAATAAAGTAGGTGGCGGGTAATATCCTGCGAATGGTACAGGTCAGCAGAATGGGACGAAGCACCCAAGAAGGAGGAAGGCTTAGCCGAGATATTGCGACCAGTCTTGAAGTAGTAGAGGCAGTTTGATTTTTCCTAGTCGCACACAGCAAGCCATTGCGCCTCTGATTAGTTGTGTCCTATATAGCCATCCATATGTTTTAGTCCTTTTGCCCCACAACTTGATTACCTGTTGTGAGAAGTTGGCCTGATATGCAGTGCTCACTATTCTAGTGATCACTATGTATCAGTCCAAACAACCCTTATTGATGATTGGTTGTAAGTCAACCTTAGACCAGCTATCCTAGTAGCATGGACAAGAGCAGTCTTTAGGCTAAACTCTAGAGGGCGTGTTAAGCCAGCTGTTATACCATCACATATACCCCTTGAACACCAAGTGAAAGGACACCACACAAGTTGTTATGAAAATAAAAGTATATTTATTTAGAACACAACAGCCCTGGTCTCTTTATGAGGACAGGGCGCTAAGCACAATACAAAGCTCTTATGAAAATACTGCAAGTCGCACAATTTACACAAATGCCCGAGGGGCACGAAAAACCATATACTACAAAAGTGGAATGCGAAATTACTAGCAGGTAAGTACTACTCTAATAGGCTTTAGGATCGCTAGGACTGGACTACTGAACCTTCAGATTACTAGCAGGAGGCCTAGGGAGATCGGGTGCAGAGTGTGCACTCTCACGCGGGATGCGGGACAAAGTCTATGGATGCTAGATTTCGTAAAGTTAGTGTTATCGGACGAATCCGACTAGGTAGAGCTGAAACGAAAAAGGATCTGGACCCTTGGATAGTTAGGCTATGCTGGAGCACCGAAATGCTGAGATTACCTAGCCCAGGAGCTGTGGCTGCATAGGTCTGAAAAGACGTCGGGAATCCTCGTTGCAGTCTATGGAGCCTGAAAGAAGAAGTTGCTGGCAGGCGACCAGTGTTGAAGTTCGATGGGATCCAAGCCTGGATCGGTGATGGAGGATACCTGTAAGCAGAGGGGACCAAGTTCTGAATCACTAGCCAGTGATTACATGGGCACCAGGATGGCACCGGATGGAGTCACCTCGACCAGGTGAGTGGGCGACGCTGGGCTCTGCAGTCTCTCGGACCAGGAGGCGTTGTCGGCAACCAGGATGGAGGTGCGAGCTGTCCCACAAAGGTATCTGCTGTCGACGTCGCTGGACCCAGGATTGGGGCAACAAGTCTTGGCAAATGCAAGCCCACGCGGTGGACTTAAAATGGCGTCTGGAGTGGACCAGGAGGGTCCGGGGTGCTCCTCTGTTGGAGGGGAGCAAGGGCCAGTCTGGAGCAACCAGACCAGCGGTGTTGTCGTCGTGGTGCGTCGTCAAGAGGGCCACAAGCCAGCAGGCAAGTAGCCGGACAACGCGGTGAGCAGCAAAGAGCAGAAGGGCCCCACGCAGATCACGTGGATGCTGGGGGGCTGAACTTCGGTGCTGGAGCTGCTCAGGGTTAGGGCTTCTCAAACCCCAAAAGCACTCACTCGAGGATCCCTCGGCGGTCGTGCTGGGCAAGCGTCGTGCAGTTCTGAAGATGGCCGGTCCCTCGAGGTCTCGTCACACCCACAAATCTCAGCTGAGCTGACGATGCAGGTAGAGGTCAGAGGTACCAGGGAAGCCGGTTCTCGTCGAGCTGGGCAGTCTTGATCCGGAGGAGAGACTTACAGCAAACCGCGATGCGCTTGGATGGTGCCTGCTGTGCAGGGTGGCTACTCCTTAGCCACAAGGGAGAGTCTTCTGAAAGGTTCAAGAGTTCTTTCGTGGAAAGTCATCAAGATTCGGAATTATCTAATTTGGGAAGGGGGCCCGCTCCTATCTTTATACTAAGGAAAGGGGCTGGCACGCGACTAGGTCCTGCCCATGGGTGGGACCAGGAAGGGGGGTGGTTACACCCCTCTCCCATGCCGGACCTTCCCCAGCTCAGGGGCTGGTGTGCCCCTGGAACTGGTTCTAGCGGCAGATGCATAGTGAGCACCGGGGTGCCACTTGCAGTCACCTTCCTATTCAGCCCTGCCTACCCAGGATACACAAAACCCTGTCTGGGATGGTGCTAGTACCGCCCCTGACAGGAAACCCTTTGTCCAAGCTCTCCTCGCTGGAAGGACTCCCAGCAGCAGGAGGTCAGACTTGTGTCTGTGGTGGCAGCATCCATTTTGTGATGCTGAGGCTCGAGTTAGCTTTAAGCGATACCAGAGTTGGCATATAACCGAGAGGATTATAATGCACTTAAGAGTATATGGTATGCGTTATCATGGAATAGCTATTAGGACTTGGTTCCGCAAGCTGCAAACGGGCTCAGCTCATGCCAGAGCACCATCTCACACGATTCCACGCACTCTGCCTTCAGGATTGTCAAGGCCTGCCATAGGAGTGACTGATAGGAATACGAGTGTCCATTTTAGGGTTAGATATAGGTATACTATATCTACAGCAAGGGGTGATTACACCACCTTGCCCCAGCTGTCGTGCAGCCAGTTGTGTCAGATTTAGATGGCCAGCCAGGGGTGGCATAATACATGCTGCAGCCCCTGGTAGGCCCTGGGTACACCTATGCCCTGAGTTACAGGGTCTGATAAGGTGGCCCAGTACCAATTGGTAAATGCACCTAAGGTACACGTGTCAATTTAGTGAGAGAACAGCAAGGCTGTGGGTCTGATTAGCAGGCCCACAGCTAGAGAAGTCGTAAACCAGTGAAGCAAAAAGCAAAAATCTGGGGTGATCATAGGATTGCAGACCCTACTCTCCTACATGACCCCCCCCCCCCCAAACTTTGGGACAATAAACTAACCTTGACCAGGTGAGTCTTCTTGCTCTAAGTGGAAATACCTGGAGAGCCCATCTGCATTGCCATTATCAGTGCCAGGTCTATGCTCCACTGTAAAATCCATCCCCTGTAGGGAAATGGACCACCTAAGTAGTTTGGGGTTTTCACCCTTCATCTGATTTAGCCACAAGAGGGGCTTATGGTCGGTCTGAATTTTGAAATGAGTGACAAACAAGTATGGCCTCAGTTTCTTCAGGGCCCAAACCACAGCAAAGGCCTCCCTCTCAATAGCTGACCCATTTTTCTCTCTGGGGGTCAGCCTTCTGCTTATAAAAGCAATGGGCTGGTCATGACCATCAAAATTCAGCTGAGATAGAACAGCTCCCACACCCAACTCAGAAGCATCTGTTTGGACAATGAATGGTTTGGAGTAGTCTGGACTCTTTAGGATAGGGGCTGTGCACATGGCCTGCTTTAGGTCATCGAATGCCTTTTGACAGCCTGCTGTCCACTGAACTTTCTTTGGCATCTTTTTGCTTGTCAGGTCATTAAGTGGAGTCACAATTGAGCCATAATTTCTGACAAATTTCCTGTAATAACCAGTCAGGCCCAAGAAAGCTCGAACCTGAGTCTGGGTGGTTGGAGGAGCCCAATCTTTGATGGATTGTATCTTGCTCTCCAGTGGCTGAACCTGGCCTCCACCTACAAGGTGGTCCAGGTATACAACCTGTGTCTGCCCTATCTGGCACTTTGTGGCCTTGATAGTGAGACCTGCTGCTTGCAGTGCCTCTAACACTTTCCTCAGGTGGACCAGGTGATCCTCCCAGGTGGAACTAAAGACAGCTATATCATCCAGATATGCTGCACAGAAGTCATTCAGCCCAGTGAGAACTTGATTCACTAGCCTTTGGAAGGTGGCAGGTGCATTTTTCAGACCAAAGGGCATTACCACAAATTGATAATGTCCACCAGGGGTTGAAAATGCTGTCTTGGGCTTGGCTTCCTCAGCTAACCTGATTTGCCAATACCCAGCTGTCAGGTCAAATGTACTTAAGTAGTTGGCAGAAGCCAATCTATCTATAAGTTCATCTGCCCTTGGTATTGGGTGGGCATCAGTTTTAGTGACTGCATTGAGGCCCCTGTAGTCTACGCAGAACCTCATCTCTTTCTTACCACCCTGGGTGTGAGGTTTAGGCACTAGAACTACTGGACTAGCCCAAGGGCTATCTGAGGGCTCAATGACTCCCAGCTCGAACATTTTCTGCACTTCCGATTTGATGCAGTCTCTGACATGATCAGGCTGCCTGTAGATTTTACTCTTTACTGGCAGGCTGTCACCAGTGTCAACCTCATGGGTACACCAATTGGTTTGACTGGGTGTCAGAGAGAACATATGTCTAAAGGATTGAAGAACTTGTTTGCAATCCTTTTGCTGATGTTCAGAGAGGCTGCCACAAAAGACAACACCAGCTCACTGGTTAGAGGCGGCAGACCCGAGAGCAGAGGACGGCCCGGGACCAGGGTTCGATTCCCGGCGCGGCAGGTTTCTGGACCAGGGTCAGCGGACTCGATAATTCTCTCGCCTCGGTGCCCACTCTGATCAGCGTTCACACTCGGCAACTCTGGGCATTAGCTTGCCTCATCTTCACTAACGGCCCCACCAGACCGCCGGGGATGCCTGGTCTCACCCTGGAGATACCCATTTAAGGGACCATCTCTCAGGGAAGCCAGGAAGGGTTTCGCAGCGGTCGAAGCGCCTTGGGACCCTCCGGGTAAGTAGTGCGCTATATAAATGCCTATACATATACATACTGACCCATCATCACGGTTCTGAGTGAGCAGGTCTGGGAGAGGGTCACTCTCCTCCTCCTGTCCCTCATCTGTGGCCATGAGCAAGCTCATGTCCTTCCTGTCGACATATGCCTTAAGCCTATTCACATGGAGCACCCTGAGGGGGCTCCTGGGAGTTCCAAGGTCCACCAGGTAGGTGACCTCTCCCTTTTGCTCAATGATTGTGTGGGGCCCAGACCATTTGTCTTTGAGTGCTGCTGGGGCGACTGGCTCCAACACCCACACCTTCTGTCCAGGCTTGTACACAGTCAGGACAGCCTTTTGGTCATGCCAAGCTTTTTGGAGTTCTTGGCTTGCCTCAAGGTTTTTAGAAGCCTTTTCCATATACTCAGCCATCCTGGAGCGGAGACCAAGTACATAGTCCACTATGTTGGTTGCAGGCTTTTTGAGAGGTCTCTCCCATTCTTCCTTCACCAAACACAGGGGTCCTCTCACAGGATGCCCATACAGAAGTTCAAAAGGGCTGTAGCCAACCCCCTTCTGTGGGACCTCTCTGTAAGCAAACAAAAGGCAGGGTATCAGGACATCCCATCTACGCCTGAGCTTTTCAGGTAGTCCATGAATCATCCCTTTTAGGGTCCTGTTGAACCTTTCAACAAGCCCATTGCATTGTGGATGATAGGGTGTAGTGAACTTGTAGTTGACACCACATTCCTTCCACATAGCAGTCAGATATCCTGACCTGAAGTTTGCACCTCTGTCAGAGACAACCTCCTTAGGGAAGCCCACTCTGGAGAACACTCCAACTAGGGCTCTTGCCACAACAGGTGCTGTAGTGGTCCTAAGGGGAATAGCTTCAGGATACCTGGTGGCATGGTCCACCACCACCAGTATAAACTTGTGCCCTGATGCTGTCTGGGGTTCTATTGGACCAACAATGTCAATCCCCACTCTTTCAAAGGGCACCCCCACCACAGGCATTGGTATAAGTGGGGCCTTTGTTGTGCCACCTGACTTACCACTGGCTTGGCAAGTGACACAGGAGCAACAAAACTCCTTGGTATCTTCATTCATGTGAGGCCAGTGAAAGTGTGAGACAAGTCTGTCCCAAGTCTTGTTCTGGCCTAAGTGTCCTGCAAGGGGAATCTCAGGGGCCAAGGTAAGAAGGAAACCTCTCTGTGACAAGGGGACGACCAGCCTCCTGGTTGCACCAGGCTTGGGGTCTCTTGCTTCAGAGTACAGGAGTCCATCATCCCAGTATACCTTGTGGGTACCTGTGGCGTTCCCTGAAGCCTCAGCAGCAGCCTGCTGTCTGAGGGGTTCAAGAGTAGGGCAGTCTAACTGTGCCTTCCCCAGGTCTTCTCTGGAGGGTCCCCCTGAACCCAGAAACTCAACCTGATCAGGTTCAAGTTCTTTAGGCTCAGTTTCCCTCAGCTCTTGTAGGTCAGCCTCCTCTGAGACTTGATCCTCAATCTGGGGCAAGGGGGAAGGCAATGCCTTAACCCTACTGCTCTTCTTCTTAGAAGGTGTCTGGTCCATTGTTCCAGGATCCAGCACCTGTTCAGTGGGGCATCTTCTGGCCTGTGACCTAGTCACAGAGTTAGGAAAGGTCTATAGCCAAGTGACAAAATTAGTTAGACAATTTATTTTATAGTTTTCTGAAAATGAAAACCTAAAGTAAGTGGTATATTGAGTCCAACTGTATACAGAAACCAATAAGCATAAATTATTTCTGATATAACTTTATTGTTTCTTTGTATATATAAATATTGTTTGACTTTTATTTTCTTTGTTTTCTTCTGTTTTGTATTGTTTTCTTTGGGTGATTATTTTTTTGGGTGTATAGTATTGAGTTAAAAATACATAAGAGAAAATACAAAATCTATAGACAAGAAACGTATATGGAATGATGAAGGCAAAGCGGTAGACACCACTACGCGCGTTTCGGCTCTAGAGCCTTCTTCAGGTGACCGTCTATTGTTCTATAAGTGATAAAAAGATATATAAATAAGATTGCAAAAAAAACATACTATATACAATGGACTAGAAACAAATATACAAATTATTTACATTTCTCACAATTCATTGATAATAACCAACATACTATATACAGTGGACTGGAGACAAATATACATATTATTTACATTTCTAGCAAATCATTAAGGGCAGCAAAGTTGGATCTTCATATTAATGGATTTCAATTTCATCTACATATGTATTTCATCAAGTTTTTATGGATTTGCAGGGACATAACAAATTTTATATACATTGGAAGTTTATACATAACATTATTGGCATTCTCATAGACATCAGATCATGTTGTTAACCAGCCTTTACCTCTTGATCATTGATATATTTTAGTTAGCCTCAACTGATAGACATTCTTTAGTTATATATTCGTAGTTTGCTTTCAAGAACCATAGCGGTTTTGACATGCCAAGTACATAATTTATTTGCTGGAAATAGTACATATATTCTTTGAATGTCACGGGACTTTAAAAAGTAAACCACTTACATGATGCGGAGTATACTTGTATTGATGTAGGGTAAAGACCTATAACTTGATTGGAGGTGAACAGAACGGTTGTGGCTATAGATATATCACATGGCATATATAGGGTGTAACTTAATATAATACAGATAAATACAATCTGTGAAAAAACATGTAAATAAACCGAATGATAACATTAAGGTGAACGGTTTTCCTAGTAGATACTCTGAGTGAGGAGAACATAGATGATATAAACTTACTGGAATGTACTTACAGGATTTCAAAGAGTCAGAGACTCAAAAATGAATGTGGCGTGGAGTTGGTAGGTCAGTCGGTAAAAACAGCTTCTCAAAATCTATAGGTATAATATGATTGACGACGACAGTGAGAATAATCATAATAAGCATCAAATAGCAATTGAGATAGCTTGAAACATAATAGGTCTTATGAAAATAGATTTGAACTATACAGATAGTAAGCTGCATAATGAATCACCAGATTATTTCAAAGAACAACCTAAACTACACGCTCTGTAGAGAACCTCATGGGTACAGACTTAACACAGACTGATTGGTATCATCAGAGATAGATCAATTCATCCAATGATGACTGTTATACAAGAATAGAACCAAACAACAATGAAAATATAGAACATTATAAAGTTACCTCAAGATTTGAAAGGATATAATCCTATAGATTATCGTGTGATATTTTGATCCCAAAAGGCTAATGGGAATAGTTCTAATTGAGATCGATGCCTATATTGAAATCTGTTGAACCAAACAGGGAAGAGAGTATAATAAGATATCAAGAAACAGATATATTTCACATGTGTGGACAAATCTACTTTCAAATAGATCCATTCTCAGTGTATAATTACCTTCACAAGGATGATTTACTTCGAACAGAAGGTAAGGCGATGAAAGAGATGGAACAGAAATTGAGTATTTTATCTAGAGATGGAAAACAGGGGGGGGTAAGAAAAGAGAGAAGAGGGTTTAGTATTAATGTTTAAGTATATTGCATCCATAATGGGAATAGACATAATATATATTGTTACCTCCACATGTAGATTGAATGTCCGGAAGTGAAAAATAGTAGTATCAGATTGTCAGTACGAGTAAGTGTTAACCATCTGGGAATAAATGGTGAATAGAAATGTGTAATTAACACATTTGTGAGAAATATGAAAACTTTCAGTTCGACTTAACCAATAATTAAGGTTTACCTAAAAGTGGAGTGGAAATGGTGTCCCAGGAGCAGAAAACTATATGGTTTAGGATCTGGTCATAATATTGTCTGTAAATAACGTGTATATAATAGGTGAGATATGTCATAAAATTGTAGTCTGTTTAGCATAATAAATAAAACCGAAAAAGATTCACTGACTAGCAAGGAGTGGGTATTTATGCATATAATTGGAGTTAGGGATAGCCATAGTTGATACAAAGATATTTTAGATTTGCGCACTTGAAAAGGATAGACAAGTGTGTTACATTAATCACGTGCATACATAAACCATCCATAAAATCGTAACAACCAAAAATAATGTCTGTAATTGTTAAATGTAGCCCTGCCATAAAGTCTACTAATTGACTTGGGCAAATATATATAAAAATACGAACGAAAAAATCATTTGAACATAAAAACGGCTCCTGGAGTATTGTTATCATGTGCACCCACCCGTAGGTTTTGCTAAGGATGTTTCACGCTCCTGTTATATAGTAGAACTCACAACGAGAACCGACCGCCAACAAACACACCGGTATGCTGGATGCAAGCAAACGTCTCATAGGGTACAGCCGCTTTATATGTGGTCGGTGATTGATTGAATGTCAGGTCATGAAATAGAAGAAGGACTAATCCGTGCCGAGTGAAAACATGAAACGGTAGGGATGACAGAAATAGAAAAGGGGTTGAGCAGTTACGATAACCGAAAGAGAAAAGAGATTAGGAGACGGTTAGGAAATGATTTCTGAAATGGGGAGTGATTAAGGGATGAAATTAACAAGCAAGAACTGCATTATTAGGTTAAAATAAATAAAACCGAAACGTCTTACTGCAAGTCATTTAAATAGTTATTATGGAAAGAAGATGTAATAAACGTATACCTAGTCATTGTTTCAAAAGAATAATAGGTAATGCAACTCGATTTAGTTGAGTGAGAAGAATATGAACTAAAGAAAAGAAAATTCTAAAAGAAATAGGGTAAAGGGGTGTATCAGTTCTAAATGATAAACACAAACGTATGGTTTGTGATAGAAATCGAGAAAGGACATATGATTGACATCCCGATGTGAGGATAAATTTGGTTCAATACTATAACTTAACAAGATGGTAGGGCAGTCTTTCTTTCTAATATTACGAATTATAGAGATCAACAAGGTATACTTAAGGTAGTATCAATAAACAATTGACAAATGATGACAGAAAATAGATAAATAAAGCCGGAGAAGGTTGTTTAAGGTGAAAAGCGGTTATGTGAATAAGTAGTCCCTACTACTGTGAATCAGGACGGATTCTTTAACGTCTGACTTGTCAAAATGAGTATATGATTTAATGTAATTATATATGCACATTGAGATGGAGAGATGATTATGGAGTGATAGAGAGAGAAACATACAAGGTTGTTTAAAATAACGTATACAGGGAAATAGTTCCTCCTCATATATTAAAGTGGTTTAATTTCCATAAGCCCTGTTGTGTGTATTTCAATGAATATATTCATATGTGTACATAAGAGGGTAACACTTAAATCAAATTTAATGTATATACCCTTATTGTGCCTTTCAAGATGTATATTAAATGATAGCTTGGTCCCAAGGGATCTCAGAGTTTAGTCCATTTTTTACGGTGTCAAACATGAAAATGTGATATACTTCTCGTTTCTTTCTAATTTTATCACAGCAGAGCCCTGCTGTTGGTACAATTTTCTCCAGTATATACCAACGTATATCATCTGGTGAGTGTTGTTTTTCCAGATAATGACATACCAGTGGGGCAGCCATTTTTTGTGTGCGGATTGCCGATCTATGTTCTGTTAATCTGGTATTTATAGATCGCGAAGTCTCACCCACATATGCTTTTTCGCATGGGCATAAAAGTATATAAACCAGATTTTTACTTTTGCAGTTTGTCATTCCTTTGTTTTGGATGGTAATTCCATTATGGCTGAGTGATTTATTTTCTATAGCCAATGGACACGATTTACATGTTCCACATTTAAAATTTCCATGAATAGGCTGTGAATCTCTAATGCTCGATTGGATAGATGGTTTTATTTTTGGCATACGTGACCTCACTATTAGATCTTTCAGATTTTTGTTTTTTCGGTAGGCAAACATAGGTTTTTGTAATGTCTCAGTAGATGGTTTATTGATGTTTAATAGATGCCAATGTGAGCAGACAATCGGTCTAATTCTTTCATTGAGAATGGAGTGTCTGGTTACAAATACCAAGTTTTGTTCAGGAATATTTGAATTGCCTGACAATAGGTGTTGCCTGTCGTAGAAACGGACTCGTTTGTATGCATCCCGGATGATACGGTGAGGATATCCACGATTTTTAAATGTAATCTTCATCTCTTCTGCTCTGAGGTCATAATCACTAAGTTTGGTGCAATTACGACGTAGTCGCAGAAATTGTCCAAAGGGGATTGCATTTTTTTGATTTGAGGGATGAAAACTGGAATGATGCAAGATGGTATTCCGTGCAGTGGGTTTGGTATATAAATCCACATATAGCTGCATTTCCTCATGTTCGATCATGATGTCTAGAAATTCAATCTGGTCGTTACTGTAATGTGATGTAAATCGAAGATTTTCATCACAGAGGTTTAACCATTGTATGAATTCAGATAGAATTTGAAGATCATCATTCCATATAAAGACGATATCGTCTATATATCGCGACCAACAATGGACCGTCTCGAAAAAGGGGGCCTCCTCTTTAAAAATATACTGGTATTCAAATTAAGCTACATAGATATTAGCAATTGTGGGAGCACAGGACGCTCCCATGCTTACACCTTTTATTTGTTTGTATAAGTCACTTTTGAATTCGAAAATGTTTTCTTTGAGGACAATTGTTAAGCAATCAATAATTAATTTGCTATTACATTCAACTAGGTAGGTTTCAATGAACCAAGTAACCGCATGAATAGCACCTTCATATGGTATATTAGAATACAGATTTTCCACATCCAATGTTACTAACCATTGGGTCTCTGCATTGTAGGGAGTACCTTCTAGGAGGTTAATTACCTGACTTGTGTCCTTAATGTAACCTGGTATTAATTGGATGTAAGGACGCAAAATTGCGTCTAGGTACTTCGATATGGGCTCAGTAACAGAGCCAATGGTATTAACAATAGGTCTTAGAGGGGGATTACATGCATCTTTATGTACTTTGGGAGTTCCATAAATACATGCTAGTTTAGGTGACTCTAAATTTGAATATTCATATTCTTTGCGACAAATAATGACGTCATTATAGGCTTTGTAAGTAAGTCGTTCAATTTTCGATTTAATTACATTAGTTGTATTTTTGGTAATTTTTACATAGAATCTGTTGTCATTTAGCATGTTTTCAATTTCTTCAATGTAGTTGTCTGTATCAAGGATCGCTATTCCTCCCCCTTTATCACAGCATTTGACAGTCAGTTTGGTGTTGTTTTTCAAAGATTCGATGGCTTGATACTCATCCAAAGGGAGGTTAAATGGTGTTCTGGGTACATATTTGGTAGCCTGTATAAAATTGTTATATACTACTTTTTCAAATATGTCCACCTCAGGTGGTACTTGATCTAGGGTAGGGGTGAATATCGATTTTGGGGCTAAACCTGATTTATTAATTTCACCATTGTTTCTTTGATTGTTTTGAAAGAAGAATTTTAATCTTACTTTCGAAGGAATGTCATAAGATCTGTAAAAAGTTCGAATTTATTTAGACCAGCATGGGGGACAAAGGAAAGTCCCTTTGATAATAGAGACATAGTAGATTGATTTAGACTGGTTTTACTTAAATTAAAGATTGGAATGATGTCTATTGTCTCCAATATTTGGCATTCCTTGTCTCTAGGTATTGATTGGAGTTCCCTTGGGGTACCTGGAATTGCTGGGGGTATGGAGCTTGTGGTTGGTATTGGTTGGGGTTCCCTGGAATTGTTGAGGATATGAGACTTGTGGTTGGTATTGTATTGGTTGTGGGAATTGTTGGTGTTGGTATTGGTGTTGATTGTATCCCTGGTATCTGGGCCTCCAGTTGGTTCTGTAATTGTTGCGTCTCCCTAAAAAAGGACGTCTAGTTTGTCTTGGTGTATATCCATGACCTCTGAATTCTGATGTGATTGAACCATCGTCACTACCAGAGTACAATGAATTAGAGAATGTAGTAACTTTTCTATTGAAACCAGAGTAGGTTTGATTTGGGAAAGCATCATTTGTTTGCTTCAGTTTGTGTATAAAATCCATCTGCAAGATAAGGATATACCCGTTCTTTGCTGAAATTTCGTATATCTTTTTGCAGTTTATCTGCTTTTCGCTGAACCAAATAGTCATTGTAAGAACTGAGTTCTTTATAGATATCATCTAGAGCTTTCTTAGCATCTGATAGGGATGGTAAAGATGTAATTTTAGATTCTATGTCTTCTATTTCTTTTAGTAATTCTAGAATTAAAATGACTTGCAGTAAGACGTTTCGGTTTTATTTATTTTAACCTAATAATGCAGTTCTTGCTTGTTAAATTCATCCCTTAATCTCTCCCCATTTCAGAAATCATTTCCTAACCGTCTCCTAATCTCTTTTCTCTTTCGGTTATCGTAACTGCTCAACCCCTTTTCTATTTCTGTCATCCCTACCGTTTCATGTTTTCACTCGGCACGGATTAGTCCTTCTTCTATTTCATGACCTGACATTCAATCAATCACCGACCACATATAAAGCGGCTGTACCCTATGAGAGTTTACTTGCATCCAGCATACCGGTGTGTTTGTTGGCGGTCGGTTCCCGTTGTGAGTTCTATTATACCAGGAGCGTGAAACATCCTTAGCAAAACCTACGGGTGAGTGCACATGATAACAATACTCCAGGAGCCGTTTTTATGTTCAAATGATTTTTTCGTTCGTTTTTTTATATATATTTGCCTAAGTCAATTAGTAGACTTTATGGCAGGGCTACATTTAACAATTACAGACATTATTTTTGGTTGTTACGATTTTATGGATGGTTTATGTATGCACGTGATTAATGTAACACACTTGTCTATCCTTTTCAAGTGCGCAAATCTAAAATATCTTTGTATCAACTATGGCTATCCCTAACTCCAATTATATGCATAAATACCCACTCCTTGCTAGTCAGTGAATCTTTTTCGGTTTTATTTATTATGCTAAACAGACTACAATGTTATGACATATCTCACCTATTATATACACGTTATTTACAGACAATATTATGACCAGATCCTCAACCATATAGTTTTCTGCTCCTGGGACACCATTTCCACTCCACTTTTAGGTAAACCTTAATTATTGGTTAAGTCGAACTGAAAGTTTTCATATTTCTCACAAATGTGTTAAATTCACATTTCTATTCACCATTTATTCCCAGATGGTTAACACTTACTCGTACTGACAATCTGATACTACTATTTTTCACTTCCGGACATTCAATCTACATGTGGAGGTAACAATATATATTATGTCTATTCCCATTATGGATGCAATATACTTAAACATTAATACTAAACCCTCTTCTCTCTTTTCTTACCCCCCCCTGTTTTCCATCTCTAGATAAAATACTCAATTTCTGTTCCATCTCTTTCATCGCCTTACCTTCTGTTCGAAGTAAATCATCCTTGTGAAGGTAATTATACACTGAGAATGGATCTATTTGAAAGTAGATTTGTCCACACATGTGAAATATATCTGTTTCTTGATATCTTATTATACTCTCTTCCCTGTTTGGTTCAACAGATTTCAATATAGGCATCGATCTCAATTAGAACTATTCCCATTAGCCTTTTGGGATCAAAATATCACACGATAATCTATAGGATTATATCCTTTCAAATCTTGAGGTAACTTTATAATGTTCTTTATTTTCATTGTTGTTTGGTTCTATTCTTGTATAACAGTCATCATTGGATGAATTGATCTATCTCTGATAAAACTACCAATCAGTCTGTGTTAAGTCTGTACCCATGAGGTTCTCTACAGAGCGTGTAGTTTAGGTTGTTCTTTGAAATAATCTGGTGATTCATTATGCAGCTTACTATCTGTATAGTTCAAATCTATTTTCATAAGACCTATTATGTTTCAAGCTATCTCAATTGCTATTTGATGCTTATTTTGATTATTCTCACTGTCGTCGTCAATCATATTATACCTATAGATTTTGAAAAGCTGTTTTTACCGACTGACCTACCAACTCCACGCCACATTCATTTTTGAGTCTCGGACTCTTTGAAATCCTGTAAGTACATTCCAGTAAGTTTATGTCATCTATGTTCTCCTCACTCAGAGTATCTATGGGGAAAACCGTTCACCTTAATGTTATCATTCGGTTTAATTACATGTTTTTTCACAGATTGTATTTATCTGTATTATATTAAGTCACACCCTTTATATGCCATGTGATATATCTATAGCCACAACCGTTCTGTTCACCTCCAATCAAGTTATAGGTCTTTACCCTACATCAATACAAGTATACTCCGCATCATGTAAGTGGTTTACTTTTTAAAGTCCCGTGACAATCAAAGAATATATGTACTATTTCAAGCAAATAAATTATGTACTTGACATGTCAAAACCGCTATGGTTCTTGAAAGTAAACTACGAATATATAACTAAAGAATGTCTATCAGTTGAGGCTAACTAAAATAGATCAATGATCAAGAGGTAAAGGCTGGTTAACAACATGATCTGATGTCTATGAGAATGCCAATAACGTTATGTATAAACTTCCAATGTATATAAAATTTGTTATGTCCCTGCAAATCCATAAAAACCTGATGAAATACATATGTAGATGAAATTGAAATCCATTAATATGAAGATCCAACTTTGCTGCCCTTAATGATTTGCTAGAAATGTATATAATATGTATATTTGTCTCCAGTCCACTGTATATAGTATGTTGGTTATTATCAATGAATTGTGAGAAATGTAAATAATTTGTATATTTGTTTCTATTCCATTGTATATAGTATGTTTGTTTTTGCAATCTTATTTATATATCTTTTTATCACTTATAGAACAATAGACGGTCACCTGAAGAAGGCTCAAGAGCCGAAACGCGCGTAGTGGTGTCTACCGCTTTGCCTTCATCATTCCATATATGTTTCTTGTCTATTGATTTTGTATTTTCTCTTATGTATTTTTAACTCAATACTATACACCCAAAAAATAATCACACAAAAAAAAAACAATACAAAACAGAAGAAAACAAAGAAAATAAAAGTCAAACAATATTTATATATACAAAGAAACAATAAAGTTATATCAGAAATAATGTATGCTTATTAGTTTCTGTATACAGTTGGACTCAATATACCACTTACTTTAGGTTTTCATTTTCAGAAAACTATAAAATAAATTGTCTAACTAATTTTGTCACTTGGCTATAGACCTTTCCTAACTCTGTTTCTTCCCTATGTATAGCAAGTGCAACAATACTATATAGGGGTCCCCTTTTTCCAAATATCTGTGACCTAGTCACAGCAAGGACATGTGCTGGCACACCTAACATCTCCATGTGAGTCCTCTGCTCCACCTCTGACCATAGTGATGACTCCAAATCATTGCCCAACAAACATTCAACTGGGAGGTCTGAACTAACAACAACCTTCTTTTGGCCACTTACCCCTCCCCAGGAGAAAGCTACAATTGCCATACTATGGTGGGTAGTGACATTGCTAGCATTGGTCACTAGGTAGTCTGTACCTAGTATGATTTGTCCAGGGTCCACAAAGTTAGGTGTCACCATTGTGACACTGGCACAAGTGTCCCTATAGGCCTGAGCTATCTTTCCATTTATAAAAGGTGTCTGTCTGTATTTGCCCAAAGTATTGGGACTTGCATCAGGGGACATATCCATATCCCCTGTACAGACAAGGACAGCCTGAGTGAGTGTGCCAACTAAGTTGTCATACCCCTCAGATCCCAAGGTTAACCCAACTAATCCCATGGGAGGTGCACTACCACTGCTGACTGTACTATGGGGTGCAGGTGCCTTAGGGGCTGCAGTGGCAGGAGTTTGCCCTCCTTTCTTGGTGCACTCACTAAACCAGTGAGTTTTACTTTTACAGTATTGGCACCACCTTTTAGACTGGCCTTCTTGAGTCTTCTTCTTCTGGGAAGCCTGACCCCCACCCTCTTTGGTTTGTTGGGGGCCTGTCGAAGACTTCTGGTCATTTTGCTCATTCTTATTATTACCCTTCTGGTCTGCTTTCTTCTGACCACCCTGGTTCTGGCCCTGGTTCTGCTTAACCCTTGTTCTGACCCATCTGTCTGCCTTCTTTCCCAATTCTTGGGGAGAGGTCAGATCCGAGTCAACAAGGTGCTGATGCAACAACTGGTTCTGACAATTGTTTAAAATCTGTTCCCTCATGATCAGATTGTACAATCCTGTATAATCAGTAACCTTACTGCCCAGCAACCAGCCCTCCAAAGCCTTAGTGGCACAATCCACAAAATCAGACCAATCCTGAGACTGAGTTTTCTGGGTATCCCTGAACAGCAACCTGTACTGCTCAGTGGTTCAGCCAAACCCATCTATCAGTGTATTTTTCAGGACTTGGTAATTGTTAGCATCCTCAGCTCTAAATGTAAATGTAAATGTGCTGGACTTGTAAAGCGCACAGCTGCCCGTAAGCGTCCCGGCGCTTGCTTAGGGAACCCGTCCTGGTATTCCCCTGTGAGAAACCACGGCAGGGTGTCCACAAGGTGAAAGCCAGGCATCCCGCCGCGAGGGGCCGTAGTGGAGATTAAGCAAGCTATTGCCCAGAGTCGCAGAGTGTGACCCCGTGAGTTGAGTAGGCACCAGAGCGAGAATTGTCGAGTCCGTGGAATTTTGAGCGCGAGACCCGCCGAGGCGGGGAATCGTACCCTGGTCCACGGTCGATCTCAGCTTCCGGGTCTGCCGCCTCTAACCACTGAGCCACGCTTCTCCTCTAGTAGTGAGGAGCTTATCTCTACCTTTGCCTTCAAAGGAGAGCCACAAGACAGCTGCCCACTGACTCTGGGGGACGCACTGGACAGTGCAGGCCCTCTCCAAAGCAGTTATCCATTTGTGGATATCATCCCCTTGTTTAAAGGGGGGCACTATCTTACTCAGGTGTCTAGTGTCTAAACTCCTGTCCTTTTCTCTAGGTAAAATGCTGCCACCAGTGGGATCTAGCCCACACAATTTTTGCTCTCTAGCAAGGGCAAGTCTTTCTTTGGCCAGGGTGAGTTCTTCCCTTTCAATCCTCAGATTGACTTCCCTCATCTTAGCTTCATGCTCTCTTCTCTGAGGGGATGTCATCCCTCTGTGAGAAGAGGTCTGAGAGCCATTGGTTCAAATGGATCTGTTAGAGCCTCTGGATAGAGACCTAACTCGTCCACTCCCAATGTTAAGCCTGCCTGAGAGTGGCCCTGGGGGTCCCCCAAATCCATTCTCATGCCTGCTTAAGTTGGTCCTGGTGAGTCTACTGACGTCTACCTGACCCTTGTCTGCCTCATCCCCTGACAACTCCTGTTCCTCTTCCTCCTGATCACTTCCTGTTCCATTGAGGTTGAGGTCAGGGTCCCCAAGGGTTCCCTCTAAGGGGGGCATGTTCCCATCTGGATTAGAAGGGTCTGTGTTAGCAGTCCTTCTGGCATCATAAGTCTCTAAGAGACCAATCAGAAAGGGAATGGTAGGGTTAGAACCCTGTTTTAGCTTCCTGGATGTACAGATTTGTCTCATCTCCTGGAAGCTAAGAGCAGCATATCGTGAAGTGACCTGTGGAGGCTCCACTGACACAAGGGGGGCTTCTGAGTTCCCTCCTTTGTCCGACATGCTTCTAATGTGGTGTAAGTGATGCACCTACCTACACTATTTGTTTGCCTACTGATCCCTTGCTAAGAGTTGTAGTCAGGGTGTGCTAGGCCCTGTTGAACTACAACAGCTGGTTCAGTAGAACTCAGAGTATTCTAAGCTAAGTTATATGTACCTTGGTACTTATGTGATCTTTCAAATGATATTCTTAGGATACGTGTGGTAAAACAACAGCAAGCTCAAATCCCAACCGCTGCTCACCAATGTGAGAAGTTGGCCTGATATGCAGTGCTCACTATTCTAGTGATCACTATGTATCCGTCCAAACAACCCTTATTGATGATTGGTTGTAAGTCAACCGTAGACCAGCTATCTTAGTAGCATGGACAAGAGCAGTCTTTAGGCTAAACTCTAGAGGGCGTGTTAAGCCAGCTGTTATACCATCACATATACCCCTTGAACACCAAGTGAAAGGACACCACACAAGTTGTTATGAAAATAAAAGTATATTTATTTAGAACACAACAGCCCTGGTCTCTTTATGAGGACAGGGCGCTAAGCACAATACAAAGCTCTTATGAAAATACTGCAAGTCGCACAATTTACACAAATGCCAGAGGGGCACGAAAAACCATATACTACAAAAGTGGAATGCAAAATTACTAGCAGGTAAGTTCTACTCTAATAGGCTTTAGGATCGCTAGGACTGGACTACTGAACCTTCAGATTACTAGCAGGAGGCCTAGGGAGATCGGGATGCGGGACAAAGTCTATGGATGCTAGATTTCGTAAAGTTAGTGTTATCGGACGAATCCGACTAGGTAGAGCTGAAACGAAAAAGGATCTGGACCCTTGGATAGTTAGGCTATGCTGGAGCACCAAAATGCTGAGATTACCTAGCCCAGGGGCTGCGGCTGCATAGGTCTGAAAAGACGTTGGGAATCCTCGTTGCAGTCTATGGAGCCTGAAAGAAGAAGTTGCTGGCAGGCGACCAGTGTTGAAGTTCGATGGGATCCAAGCCTGGATCGGTGATGGAGGATACCTGTAAGCAAAGGGGACCAAGTTATGAATCACTAGCCAGTGATTAGATGGCCACCAGGATGGCACCGGATGGAGTCACCTCGACCAGGTGAGTGGGCGACACTGGGCTCTGCAGTCTCTCGGACCAGGAGGCGTTGTCGGCGACCAGGATTGAGGTGCGAGCTGTCCCACGAAGGTATCTGCTGTCGACGTCGCTGGACCCAGGATTGGGGCAACAAGTCTTGGCAAATGCAAGCCCACACGGTAGACTTAAAATGGCGTCTGGAGTGGACCAGGAGGGTCCGGGGTGCTCCTCTGTTGGAGGGGAGCAAGGGCCAGTCTGGAACAACCAGACCAGCGGTGTTGTCGTCGTGGTGCGTCGTCAAGAGGGCCACAAGCCAGCAGGCAAGTAGCCAGACAACGCGGTGAGCAGCAAAGAGCAGAAGGGCCCCACACAGATCTCGTGGATGCTGGGGGGCTGAACTTCGGTGCTGGAGCTGCTCAGGGTTAGGGCTTCTCAAACCCCAAAAGCACTCACTCGAGGATCCCTCGGCGGTCGTGCTGGGCAAGCGTCGTGAAGTCCTGAAGATGGCCGGTCCCTCGAGGTCTCGTCACACCCACGAATCTCAGCTGAGCTGACGATGC
This sequence comes from Lissotriton vulgaris, assembly GCF_964263255.1. Classification (NCBI taxonomy): domain Eukaryota; kingdom Metazoa; phylum Chordata; class Amphibia; order Caudata; family Salamandridae; genus Lissotriton; species Lissotriton vulgaris. The sequence goes on along the minus strand of NC_141694.1, from coordinate 1,686,336,474 downwards.
AGGTAGAGGTCAGAGGTGCCAGGGAAGCCGGTTCTCGTCTAGCTGGGCAGTCTTGATCCGGAGGAGAGACTTACAGCAAACCGTGATGCGCTTGGATGGTGCCTGCTGTGCAGGGTGGCTACTCCTTAGCCACAAGGGAGAGTCTTCTGAAAGGTTCAAGAGTTCTTTCGTGGAAAGTCATCAAGATTCGGAATCATCTAATTTGGGAAGGGGGCCCGCTCCTATCTTTATACTAAGGAAAGGGGCTGGCACGCGACTAGGTCCTGCCCATGGGTGGGACCAGGAAGGGGGGTGGTTACACCCCTCTCCCATGCGGGACCTTCCCCAGCTCAGGGGCTGGTGTGCCTCTGGAACTGGTTCTAGCCGGCATATGCATCGTGAGCACCGGGGTGCCACTTGCAGTCACCTTCCTATTCAGCCCTGCCTACCCAGGATACACAAAACCCTGTCTGGGATGGTGCTAGCACCGCCCCTGACAGGAAAACCTTTGTCCAAGCTCTCCTCGCTGGAAGGACTCCCAGCAGCAGGAGGTCAGACTTGTGTCTGTGGTGGCCGTATCCATTTTGTGATGCTGAGGCTCGAGTTAGCTTTAACCGGGGTTCACAGTTACATACATGTCGTGTCCCTCAAGAAGGGTGGAATGCTAACCCCGTCGCCAGAATTGGCGAGGGGTTAGTATTCCAATTCGTATGACACCTTACTCGACATGTTTTGATAAAGCGATACCAGAGTTGGCATATAACCGCAAGGATTATAATGCACTTAAGAGTATATGGTATGCGTTATCATGGAACAGCTATTAGCACTTGGTTCTGCAAGCTGCAAGCGGGCTCAGCTCATGCCAGAGCACCATCTCACACGATTCCACGCACTCTGCCTTCAGGATTGTCAAGGCCTGCTATAGGAGTGACTGATAGGAATACAAGTGTCCATTTTAGAGTTAGATATAGGTATACTATATCTACAACAAGGGGTGATTACACCACCTTGCCCCAGCTGTCGTGCAGCCAGTTGTGTCAGATTTAGATGGCCAGCCAGGGGTGGCATAATACATGCTGCAGCCCCTGGTAGGCCCTGGGTACACCTATGCCATGAGTTACAGGGTCTGATAAGGTGGCCCAGTACCAATTGGTAAATGCACCTAAGGTACACGTGTCAATTTAGTGAGAGAACAGCAAGGCTGTGGGTCAGATTAGCAGGCCCACAGCCAGAGAAGTCGTAAACCAGTGAAGCAAAAAGCAAAAATCTGGGGTGATCATAGGATTGCAGACCCTACTCTCCTACACCTGTAACAAAGACCTTCCAGGTAAATTTCTGTCTATAGCATATTAGAAACTATGAAATGTAGCTCCGGATCGCCAATGTAAATGATAACCATCAGCTCCTAACTAATATATTTTGCTTGCCTATTTATCACACATCCTCCATTGCCACACCGCTTAGTGCTGTGCCCAAGACAAAATAGGAGCTCTTCTCTGGTCACTCCTAAACAACACTAAAATGCTTCCCACATAGGGTCTGCTGACCAACCATTAACACACAGTAGTATGTTATTTATGCAAAAATGCTCTCTGGTGTCCAACAAAGGGGGTATGAAGTGCTAAATGAATGCTATGATACAATACAATGCGGAAATTAAAGATTTTCTAGTGTTTACATCTATGAAAACCATAACAAATTATCCATTTAGGGCACACATATGCTGTGCACAAAATGTAGACTGTGAAAGCGCAAAAAACAGAAATTGCATGGATTAATATCTACCAGCTTCCTGGAAATAGACAGTTTGTTTAATGCGTCTGTTGAGTAGTGTGCTGTATGGTATTTAATGTTACCAAAGGGGGGTTTACCCAAACCCAAAAGTCACTGGGACCTGGGTGCTAGATAGTACATGTATAGGGGGGTCCCAGAGAAAATGACGTGTCATAAAGGCACATAATTAATTAGTCAAAACATTTTTGAAAAAGGGAATTCATCATATTCAATGAAACAAACATTGTCTTTCAATCACAATGTGTTATTTGAAACATTTCAATTTTGCAACATAAGGATTATATTAAAGCCCCAATAATTAGAGAAAGGGAAAAAGAGTGTGGGGTGTGAAATGAAGAAAAAAGTGGAGTGATTCAGAAAGGAAGAATTAAATTTCAAATTCAATATAAAACATTCACTGTACATTAAGAAAGGCTATAACTTGTTTAAGCCAAAATTACAATGAAAATGATATATAAATCATTCTACGGTCACAATCATAAATAGTTTAATCAGGGATAGTGCCGGATGATGGAACAAGTAGAGCCGTCGACGTTTCGACCCCTACATGGAGGGTTAACTTGAGCCCTCAAGGCGGGGTCTTCATCAGGACAGGGAGTGTTAAAGAGGGGCAATGTGATTCTAAAAAGATAAAGGAAATTCAATAATTTCTAACCGTAATTTATTTAGCTCAACATTGTATTTAGCAAGAATTTGTTAGGAGAATTTTACCATGGGTTTCGGGCCAGCCGGCACCGAATGTCAGGAATCTGTAAGACCACCTTCTATGTAGTCGGATGTTTAAAAAGCTCAGTGAACGAGCCGACTAAAGGGGAGCAAAAGGACTTGAATCAGTAAAATACAGGTGTAAGGGCAGTTCAAAATGGTAGTTATAAATGTCAGAGACAGTTCACTTACATATATTCTCAGCTTCTAAAGTTAGAATGCGTCCATCCAGGTCGGAGGACTATTGGGATATAGTGCTTATCCCCTGGATGGCCACTAAAAGGGGAGATGGATATAATTATAGCTCATCGACGATAAAATCAAATCACAAGTGACAGCCTGAAACCTAGGCGTAAGACCTAGGCGGGACACTTAGATTACTCATGCAGCCACCGAAGATTAATCAGAATTTAGTGGCCCATGGCGAAGCTCATCCATAGTTCCGAATTCCCTGAAATTCAAGGTAATTACGGAATTAGCCATAGTCTGTTTTTAAGGTTTATTCAAAAAGGTAAGCGTCTGTTGCAAGGTAGACTTACTGCAAAAATTAGCCGCAGCCGCGGTCTCTCACTGCCGAAGTGCTCACTCCTTCAAGCAAGGAAGCAAGTAACTTCCGTGTTTTGAAAAAACACCAGATGGCGTGGTCACGTGAGTGATTGACACTGAAAAGATACTATACTTAGTATCGGTAACGGGATAGTAATGCAGATTTGTTGTATTTATGAAACGTCCCTTCTCGTACACATAGGGGTTTTCAAAAAGGAATTTGGGCAGATTGAATAAAGCGCAAATATGAAAACGGGCATTCTAAATTTTAGAAGCGTCATACCAGAGTGTGAGTCTTTTAGCATATACTTCTCATACATAAAGGTGCCCATCATAACATTCTAAAAAGGAACAAAAACGTGCACCTCTCGAACACGAGAGTGTAAACGTTACTCATTATGCCTTTCCCATCCTTAATCAAGGTTTGAATAACAATGCCAGAAGTTACATTTTTCATAATTACTGTGCCAGTGATTGAAAGATTTACAATACCATACCAAAGTCTGAGCACTTGACACTACATACGCCTCTCACACACGAGGGTGTAGATTGTGTATTTATCATGACATTTGTGTACCAAAAGAGACAAAACGTGCACCTCTCAAGCATGAGGGTGTAAACGTTGCTCATTTTACCATTCCCTTCATCAGAGTTTTAAATAACAGTGCCAAAACTCACATATCCCTGTGCAAGTGATGAAAGTCTGAGCAATTTACAATACATGCACCTCTCATACATGAGGGTGTAAAGGTATGTTCATCCTGACATAGTACAGTTCAGTCAGAATTCGAAAACAAAAAACTAGCACATCTTCAATATGGGGGTTTTATCAATCAGTTCACATCTATGGCCATGGAAGATGGTTGTTCTATGTGGATAGTATATTAACACTAGCGTCCAAGAGCTGCCATCCGAGCGTAACTACTGTCCGTTTCATTAAGGCCATTTGCAATTGAATTAAATGTAGTCATCCATTTCAACTCGCGTGTATTAAGCACAGTTGCCAAGTTTCCACCCCTTCTGCCGCCTAATGTGATGTTTTCTATAACTAACCATGTCAGTTCTTGCACAGGGTGGCCCATTCTTTGACAGTGCTCAACCAAGGGAGCCCCCGGTACTGCACATCATATTCTGCTGCCATGTTGTAGAATCCTTTGTTTAACTTTTTGTTGGGTCTGACCAACATATATTTTCTCACATGGGCATTGGATAAGATATATAACGTTGGTCGTATTGCAATTAGTGTAGGATTTCAGGTCAAATGTCCGGTTTTGGTATACAAATTGTTTGGTTTGTAATGTGGTGGCACAAGCAATACATGCACCACACTTATAGTGCCCAATGATAGGAGGGAGGTTCCATAGTGAAGTGATAGTCGGTTGTTCGGGCAGCTCTAGAAAGGAATGGACCACTATGTCTCTGATGTTCTTGGCTCTTTTAAAAGAGTGTAAAGGTAATTCCTCCTGTTTGATGTCGTCCGCTACCAAGGGACAGTTCTTGTTGATGATCTTTTTAATTTCATTGCTTCTCGTTGAGAAAGTGGTTACGCAGATGATGCGTTCAGGATTGGTTTTATCCTGATTTTCGTTATTGAGAAGAGTTTCACGTGGATTGTACCACGCCCGTTTGCGGGCTTTTTTCACAAGGCGCCCCGGATATCCTCGGGCTACTAGGCGGTATTGTTCCAAGAAGGATGACTATATGTCCGAATCCCAGGACCTGTCAGGACTACGGTAGCTCGCTGATGATAGGGGTAAACCAGGCTGAGGCATCCAGGCTCCAAAGGGTTCAAAATGCCGCGGCGCGAGCCATCGTGAGTCTTCCCAGACATTGTTCTGTGTGAGGTACCATCTCGGCCCTACACTGGCTTCCGGTCAGACAGCGGATCAAGTTTAAGGCACTCTGTCTGGCCTTTAAAATGATGAAATTCTCTTCACCGCCGGCACTGTCCAACCTGCTCACTCCCTACATCCCTCCGAGATCACTAAGATCTGAGGCTCTTCACCTAGCTGTCTGCCCCCGTTTTAAACTTAGCAGAATGGGTGGCCGCTCTTACCGGGTGCTTGCTGCGGGATTGTGGAACTCGCTCTCGGTGCACATTCGAGCCCTGAATGATCTGTCCACCTTCAGACGTGCAATCAAAACTTTTTTGTTTACCGCTTCCGAGTAGTCGCCATTTTCTTCTTTTTCCCTTTGTGTGTTATGTTATAGTACCTGTCTAGCGCCAGGACGCCCCTTGGCTGGGGCATCTGTGCGCTATAAAAATATAATTAACATAACATAACATATAGTCATCCTTCTTGGAACAATTCCTTCTGATACGTAGGAATTGTCCCACACGCAGATTGTCTTTTAGTCCCCTTGGATGATGACTTCCGTATTGCAACAAAGAATTTCTATCCTTAGGTTTTCTATACAAAGTTGTCTGTAAATGATCATTTTCAACGTAGATGGTGATATCTAAGAATGGGATCCGATTATTGCTGGATTGCATAGTGAACTGGATGTGTTCATTACATGAATTAAGCCAGGTATGGAAACTATTTAGTTGTTCCAGACTGCCATCCCAGATACAGAGGACGTCGTCAATATATCTTACCCATAATGCCAGATTGGCCGTAAATGGGTTGCTTTCCGAAAAGATATATTGTTGTTCAAAGGAGTCCATGAATATTATTGCTAAATTTGGAGCAAAAGTAGCCCCCATAGCGACCCCCTTAGTTTGGAGGTAAAAGTCTTGTTGGAAAATGAAAAAATGTCTCATCATGGCTAGTTTCAGCAAATCCACAATAAAGTCGGTTGGTACCGGTACCGGTGCTGGACGTTCATCTAGGACTTTACGGATAACCTCAAGGACTTCCAGCTGTGGTATACTAGTGTATAAAGACACTATATCGCAGGTGACTAACAATTGTTGGTGATCATCAAAGGGGCGCTGGTCCACTAAGTTGATGGTTTGGGTAGTGTCTCTGAGATATGCCTGCGTCTTAATGGCTATAGGTTTAAGAAAAAAATCTATATACTTGCAGAGCGGTTCCAGCATTGACCCGCATCCCTAAACAATCGGTTGGCCCGATTGGTTGTTAACATCTTTATGTACTTTGGTAAAGTATATATGGTGGCCAACCTGGGATGTTGTTGATTTAAGAACTTAAACTCTGATACGGATAAGAATCCTTCATCAAGGCCTCTCTGTGTCACTTTGAGTATATCCATCGCTAGTTCACGAGAGGGGTCGATAGGTAACTTTTGGTAACTAATGCCATCCGAGAGTTTGCGATATATCTCATCCTGGTATTTGGTGAGGTCTTGTACCACAATGGCTTCCCCTTTATCAGCAGGTTTAATTACCACCTTTTTGTTTTTATTCAAAGTGGTTAAGGCAATCTTCTCAGCTTTACTCAGATTGAATCGTGTATACTTATGATGTTATGATGTCCAAGAAGTGTGTCCACCTCTTTTGTCACTTTTTCTTCAAAGGCCAAGATTCTGTGACTCATGGCATAGGTTGGAGGAAAAAAGGTCGAAGGTGATCTTAGCCCGGTGATGGAGGTTCGTTATTCAGTAGTTTGATTTCTAAAGTAACATCTCAAGCGGATCTTTCGAAAAAATCTGACAAGCTCTGTCTTCAGCTGAAACTTGTTAGGTGTAGCCGTTGGAACATACGATAGACCTCTACTCAAGACCTGTATTTCACAATTATTCAATTCATGTTGGGAAATGTTGATGACCGGGTTGGTAGTCACTTGTCTAGTTGTCTCATCATCATGGCCATTGGTGATTGCCCGGGCAACGTAAGGATTGTTTACCATCGGTTAGTGTTCCTCCTGGTTGAAATTTCTCCATGTGTCTCCGGGCGAAAGGTTAGAAACAAGTAACCTTTCGCCCGGAGACACATGGAGAAATTTCAACCAGGAGGAACACTTACCGGTGGTAAACAATCCTTACGTTGCCCGGGCATCAACATTTCCCAACATGAATTGAATGATCATGAAATACAGGTCTTAACTACTGAACAACGAACCTCCATCACCGGGCTAAGATCACCTTCGACCTTTTTTCCTCCAACCTATGCCATGAGTCACAGAATCTTGGCCTTTGAAGAAAAAGTGACAAAAGAGGTGGACACACTTCTTGGACATCATAAGTATACACGATTCAATCTGAGTAAAGCTGAGAAGATTGCCTTAACCACTTTGAATAAAAATAAAAAGGTGGTAATTAAACCAGCTGATAAAGGGGGAGCCATCGTGGTACAAGACCTCACCAAATACCAGGATGAGATATATCGCCAACTCTCGGATGGCATTAGCTACCAAAAGTTACCTATCGACCCCTCTCGTGAACTACCGATGGATATACTCAAAGTGACACAGAGAGGCCTTGATGAAGGATTCTTATCCGAATCAGAGTTTAAGTTCTTAAATCAACAACATCCCAGGTTGGCCACCATATATACTTTTCCAAAAGTACATAAAGATGTTAACAACCCGCCGGGCCGACCGATTGTTTCGGGATGCGGGTCAATGCAGGAACCGCTCTGCAAGTATATAGATTATTTTCTTAAACCTATAGCCATTAAGACGCAGGCATATCTCAGAAACACTACCCAAACCATCAACTTAGTGGACCAGCGCCCCTTTGATGATCACCAACAATTGTTAGTCACCTGCGATATAGTGTCTTTATACACTAGTATACCACAGCTGGAAGCCCTTGAGGTTATTCGTAAAGTCCTAGATGAACGTTCAGCACCGGTACCGGTACCAACCAACTTTATTGTGGATTTGCTGAAACTAGCCATGATGAGAAATGTTTTCATTTTCCAACAAGACTTTTACCTCCAAACTAAGGGGGTCGCTATGGGGGCTACTTTTGCTCCAAATTTAGCAATAATATTCATGGACTCCTTTGAACAACAATACGTCTTTTCGGAAAACAACCCATTTAAGGCCAATCTGGCATTATGGGTAAGATATATTGACGACGTCCTCTGTATCTGGGATGGCAGTCTGGAACAACTAAATAGTTTCCATACCTGGCTTAATTCATGTAATGAACACATCCAGTTCACTATGCAATCCAGCAATAATCGGATCCCATTCTTAGATATCACCATCTACGTTGAAAATGATCATTTACAGACAACTTTGTATAGGAAACCTATGGATAGAAATTCTTTGTTGCAATACGGAAGTCATCATCCAAGGGGACTAAAACACAATCTGCCTGTGGGACAATTCCTACGTATCAGAAGGAATTGTTCCAAGAAAGATGACTATATGTCCGAATCCCAGGACCTGTCAGACCGCCTAGTAGCCCGAGGATATCCGGGGCGCCTTGTGAAAAAAGCCCGCAAACGGGCGTGGTACAATCCACTTGAAACTCTTCTCAATAACGAAAATCAGGATAAAACCAATCCTGAACGCATCATCTGCGTAACCACTTTCTCAACGAGAAGTAATGAAATTAAAAAGATCATATACAAGAACTGGCCCTTGGTAGAGGACGACATCAAACAGGAGGAATTACCTTTACACTCTTTTAAAAGAGCCAAGAACATCAGAGACATAGTGGTCCATTCCTTTCTAGAGCCGACTGAACAACCGACTATCACTTCACTATGGAACCTCCCTCCTATCATTGGGCCCTATAAGTGTGGTGCATGTATTGCTTGTGCCACCACATTACAAACCAAACAATTCGTATACCAAAACCGGACATTTGACCTGAAATCCTACACTAATTGCAGTACGACCAACGTTATATATATTATTCAATGCCCATGTGAGAAAATATATGTTGGTCAGATCCAACAAAAAGTTAAACAAAGGATTCTACAACATGGCAGCAGAATACGATGTGCAGTACCGGGGGCTCCCTTGGTTGAGCACTGTCAAAGAATGGGCCACACTGTTCAAGAACTGACATGGTTAGTTATAGAAAAGATCACATTAGGCAGAAGGGGTGGAAACTTGGCAACTGTGCTTAATACACGCGAGTTGAAATGGATGACTACATTTAATTCAATTGCAAATGGCCTTAAGGAAACGGATAGTAGTTACGCTCAGATGGCAGCTCTTGGACGCTAGTGTTAATATACTATCCACATAGAACAACCATCTTCCATGGCCATAGATGTGAACTGATTGATAACACCCCCATACTGAAGATGTGCTAGTTTTTTGTTTTCGAATTCCGACTGAACTGTACTATGTCAGGATGAACATACCTTTACACCCTCATGTATGAGAGGTGCATGTATTGTAAATTGCTCAGACTTTCATCACTTGCACAGGGATCTGTGAGTTTTGGCACTGTTATTTAAAACTCTGATGAAGGGAATAGTAAAATGAGCAACGTTTACACCCTCATGCTTGAGAGGTGCACGTTTTGTCTCTTTTGGTACACAAATGTCATGATAAATACATAATCTACACCCTCATGTGTGAGAGGCGTATGTAGTGTCAAGTGCTCAGACTTTGGTATGGTATTGTAACTCTTTCAACCACTGGCACAGTAATTATGAAAAATTTAACTTCTGGCATTGTTATTCAAACCTTGATTAAGGATGGGAAAGGCATAATGAGTAACGTTTACACCCTCGTGTTCGAGAGGTGCACGTTTTTTTTCCTTTTTAGAATGTTATGATGGGCACCTTTATGTATGAGAAGTATATGCTAAAAGACTCGCACTCTGGTATGACGCTTCTAAAATTTAGAATGCCCGTTTTCATATTTGCGCTTTATTCAATCTGCCCAAATTCCTTTTTGAAAACCCGTATGTGTACGAGAAGGGACGTTTCATAAATACAACAAATCTGCATTACTATCCCGTTACCGATACTAAGTATAGTATATTTTCAGTGTCAATCACTCACGTGACCACGCCATCTGGCGTTTTTTCAAAACACGGAAGTTACTTGCTTCCGTGGTTGAAGGAGTGTGCACTTCGGCAGTGCGAGACCGCGGCTGCGGCCAATTTTTGCAGTAAGTCTACCTTGCAACAGACGCTTACCTTTTTGAATAAACCTTAAAAACAGACTATGGCTAATTCCGTAATTACCTTGAATTTCAGGGAATTCGGAACTACGGATGAGCTTCGCCATGGGCCACTAAATTCGGATTAATCTTCGGTGACTGCATGAGTAATCTAAGTGTCCCGCCTAGGTCTTACGCCTAGGTTTCAGGCTGTCACTTGTGAATTGATTTTATAGTCAATGGGCTATAATTATATCCATCTCCCCTTTTAATGGCCATCCAGGGGATAAGCTCTGTATCCCAAATTCACAATAGTCCTCCGACCTGGATTGACGCATTCTAACCTTACAAGCTGAGAATATATGTAAGTGAACTGTATCTGACATTTATAACTACCATTTTGAACTGCCCCAACACCTGTATTTTACTGATTCAAGTCCTTTTGCTCTCCTTTAGTCGGCTCGTTCACTGAGCTTTTTAAACATCCGACTACATAGAAGGTGGTCTTACAGATTCCTGACATTCGGTGCCGGCTGGCCCGAAACCCATGGTAAAATTCTCCTAACAAATTCTTGCTAAATACAATGTTGAGCTAATTAAATTACGGTTTGAATTTATTGAATTTCCTTTATCTTTTTAGAATCACATTGCCCCTCTTTAACACTCCCTGTCCTGATGAAGACCCCGCCTTGAGGGCTCAAGTTAACCCTCCATGTAGGGGTCGAAACGTCGACGGCTCTACTTGTTCCATCATCCGGCACTATCCCTGATTAAACTATTTATGATTGTGACCGTAGAATGATTTAAATGTCGTAAATGTCGTATACTTGTAAAGCGCACAGCTGCCCCAGCAAAGGGGCGTCCCGGCGCTGTATACCACTGGGGAACCCATCCTGGCTTTCCCTGTGAGATGGTCCCTGCTGGGCATCTCCAAGGTGAAGACAAGCATCCCCGGCGCTGATGGGGCCTTTAGTAGAGATTAAGCAAGCTATTGCCCAGAGTTGCTGAGTGGGACCCATGGTTGGAGTAGGCACCGAGGCGAGAATTATCGAGTCCGCTGACCATGGCCCAAGACCCTGCCGCGTCAGGAATTGAACCCTGGTCCAGGGCCAACCTCTGCTTCCGGGTCTGCCACCTCTAACCAGTGAGCCACACCACTCCATATATCATTTTCATTGTAATTTTGGCTTAAACAAGTTATAGCCTTTCTTAATGTACAGTGAATGTTTTATATTGAATTTGAAATTTAATTCTTCCTTTCTGAATCACTCCACTTTTTTCTTCATTTCACACCCCACACTCTTTTGTCCCTTTCTCTAATTATTGGGGCTTTAATATAATCCTTATGTTGCAAAATTGAAATGTTTCAAATAACACATTGTGATTGAATGACAATGGTTGTTTCATTAAATATGATGAATTCCCTTTTTCAAAAATGTTTTGACTAATTAATTATGTGCCTTTATGACACGTCTTTTTCTCTGGGACCCCCCTATACATGTATGGTATTTAAGGCATCGAAAGCTGATAGTGACAGGTGACCAGAGTAACTACTTTTTCGAGAAGGTACATTGGATGGGTGACACTGAGGTTCATATTTAGGAGAAGGGCATTATTAGATAGACCAGAATCATTCACTTTAATCTCATCATTACGTTTTGTAAACAAATTATTTGCAAAAATGAATCTGAAAATAAATACGATCTTGGTTGAAAGCAGACCACTGAGCTAGCTATTTTTTTTAAGACATCATTCAATCAATGAGTACTTTTTATAAATTGGCCTCTAACTGTTTTGGTTCTCACTTCTTGACACTGGGAAAGGTTGTGGTGTAAACTCCAGTCTGTGAAACAACATTTGGTAGAAAGGTACTGTGAAATCGTAGGGGTAGCCTTTTAGCATTCATCAGTCTGATGGATGCATTTGACAGAATCGACAGAGAATATCACCTGGAAAAAGATTATTGTGTCAAATGTTCCAATTTATTTAAATAGGTAATTAGTATACTGAATTCTGAATTCAATTCCTTTATTCGGTTTTCATGAAACTATAAAAACCATAAAAGTACAATTTTAAAAATACATTGATAAAAATAATTACAATTTCATCCTCTACTTATAATAAATAGTTAAAAAGCTTTACAAATTCAATCAATGAAATACATATCAACAGTATAAAATGCCAAAATACTGAGTCAGTATTAGAAGACGTCTAATACATGATTAAAGTGCAAAAAGGAGAACAGCTATATTCTTACACAGAATGTACAGCACCGATCCTATTCTAAGTTTTTCCTGTGTCTAACACAGAGCTTCAAGAATTGGGCTAAATTTTTTGCAAAGCACTCTGCGTCCAGAAAATGCAGCGCGAGGTATGCTGGGCGACATTGTCGCAAGCCCAACATTTTTAATATAGGTGTTACCCATTGTTTCCTCAGTCCCTTATAAAATGTATAAAAGAAAACCACGTGCATTGATGATTGCATTGATACATCGTCGCAGGGGCAGATTGATAACGTTTTAGACAAATCATTTGTTTTAGGAAAGCTTATCAGATGGTGCAATGTATACATCCTAAATCGTACCAAGACAAACCTATTGTATCCACTGAAGTTAAACGTTAGATATGGCTGTATAGTTGAGGTAGTTGGAATCATTAAAATATGTTGGACTGAACCTTTGTTTGCCTCCATAGCTAATCTGAGCCCTTCCAAATGACGCAAGCACTGTTTTTTTAACCTTTTTCTGGGGATCTCTGATATCTGTAGGGGGATTATAATAGTACTTTATCAATCCCAAATCATACAGAACATTTTTCACGTATGAGAGCCACCCGATCTTGTGTGCGTTTTCGAGGCCAAGACAGTCATTCAGGAGCTCCTGATTAAGTAGTGTTTTAGGTGATGACCATATGCGATGCCATAGCAAAATCGGTTGTCATTTTACTATATCAGTGATATACGGTATGCCTAGTTCTACGTGGCAATTAAAGGTCGAGGTGCCTTGTGGAACTGCCAGTAGGAACCTTAGAAAAGCATTCTCAACTTTCTGGAGGGCATCAACCCTTCCATAGCCCCACACTCCAGCCCCGTAAATCGCTGTGCTGATACATTTGGCTTGTTATATTTTGAGTATTTCCACCGGTGGCCTTTTACCTAGCCTCTGTGCAAAATTAACTAATGCCATGGTGGTCCTCATGAAGAGCAGTTTCCTAGCCTCTATTACTTGTCTCCACGAACACTTATCGTCGATTAAAATACCTAGGTAGGGATATGTGGTAGTGTTCTCTAGCTTTGCATTTTCAATAAAAATGTCCTTCTGTTTCTTCCCCCCTGTCCCGCAGCTCATTACAAATGTTTTTTTGATATTTATTTTTAGGTCTAAGTTGGCCATGAAGCTATGATACCTATTGAGTGCACGTTGTAATACTATGGGAGTCCGTGCTATAATTACGTCAACGTCCGCATAGAGTAGGGCGGGTATTGGGAGCTTTTGTATCTGAGGTAGATCCTGGCACTCCAACATGGCCTGTTCAAGGCCATTTGTATAGAGTGTAAACAGGAAGGGTGCCAGGACACAGCCCTGCCTTACCCCCCTCTCCACTTTGAACGGTGCCGTGAGCTCCCCACCTATACCAACCCGCACTCTTGCTGTAGCATTCGCATAAAGTTCTCTTAAGAAATTTACCATGGAGATATCTACACCCATCTCTACTAAAATTCTCCATAGTTTGGGATGGCTTACACAATTGAATGCTGCGGTTAGGTCTACATAGGACATATACAACTTCCCCCCCTTTGCATTCACATATTTGCCCATTAAGAGGGTCAAGTTGAGGCCTTGCTCCGTGGTGCCCAGACCACCCCTGAACCCGAATTAGAGACCAGACAGTATTTTGTTGTCGTCCGCCCATTGCTGCAAGTAGTTAAGGACGATACGTTCTGCCACTTTGCCCAAGGAGTCTAACAAAGAGATAGGGTGGTAACAGGCCGGATTCTGGCGGTCTCCTTTCTTAAATATCAAGTCCAGGATTGATTCTGACCACTAGTCAATGAGCCCCACAGTGCACGTGGCTTCTTGGACTCTGGTCAGTATTGGGGTCCATAAGTCCATATTGTATTTAAAAAGATCAACTGGGAACCCATCAGGGCCTGGCACCTTTCCCCCTTTGCTGGCTTTTAAAGCCTGCTCGACATCCTTCTGGGTGATGTCAAGGGCTAAGGGAAAAATTACAGGGTTAATGTGAGGACTTATCTTAACTTTCTCTTCTAACACACAATCTTCCTTGGTATTTAATCCAAATATCTGTGAGAAATTTTCTACCCAGTGTGTTTCGTCTACAGCAATTTCAATTTTTGGCTTGTCCCTGGCTTCTGAAAGAAAAGGAGATTAATGACCTTCCAGAAAGCAGTGCTGTCCTTATTCCTACAGCTTTTATGTAGTTCTTCCCAGGTTTCTTTTTTAATCCAGCTTTTCTTAATTTTATAACCTGGTTATACGCTTTTCTCAGCTGACTGATTTCTTGTCTATCCCTTTCTACTTTGTGTAGGGCAAATTTTAGGTCAGCATTTGCTTTTGTACAGGTCTTTTTAAACCATCATTTGCTCTTGCCTTTCTTTTGTTTTTGTTGGACCCTCAGAGTTTCATTTACTGCCTTTGTTATTTCCATAAAGATACTTAAGACCTCTTGATGTGAAGTTGAGATATCCAGGAATTTCTTTATGGAATTAAGGGAGTTCTTTACTACCGCTGTTGTGATCTCCAGTGGGTCAACTTTGTCCCACTTGAGAGAATACCCATTCATTCAGTCCATGGTCAGGTTTTTTTTGCCCATACTTTCTCTCTGGCATATTTCAGTCAGGTTTATGTGGACATAGTATTGAAACACTGTTTGGGAAATGATCGCTGGTGGCGTTATCATGAGTTTTAAAATTCAGCAAACGGTACGAAGCACTGCTTGATGCAAAAATAAAGTTTATGATAGTAGTTGCTCCTCTGCCATTAAAAGTCTAAGTCAGTGGAACTGGGGGTGTCACCAGTTCGTTAGCCAAATCAAGTTCCAGAATAAATAGTGTCTCGTTCAGACAATCACCACTTATTGTATGAGGGAAATGCGTTAAGTTATTTCAATTCTTGTCAATCAAGCCACAAGTTAAATTGCCATTGTGTCCACATGGCGTTAGGTTAAAATCACCCCCCCCCCTCCGCCCCCCATATAACAAAAACATTTTTGGAATGCTTATTTTGAATGTCCTGCAGGACAAAGCGGATTTCATTTAAGGTTGTAATCAAATGATCCTTATGCATGTTATTATAGAAATTAACCAAAACGTATATATCTTGTTTGTTCGTGTTAAGGGTTATAATTTGGAAGTTGGGTTCAGATTTGACAACAGTTATTTCCTTAATCCCCAAGAGATTGGAAATAAATACTGTCAATCCTCCCTTGGCTTTCCCTGAGATAGAGGGAATCGCAGGCGAAAAGTAAGTCTTGTAACCCTCTATGTATATTGCCATGGTGGCCCAGGTCTCTTGTATGCAGAGCACATTGAATTTACCAGTAAAGTCAAGCCATACATATAGGTAATTAGTATGAAATGTTATTTTTTGTTGGCCATCTGGTGTGTCAATGCCACGCACCACACAGCCAACCAGGAACAGTTTGTAATTGTCAGTGGCAGTAAAGGTTTCGGTAAGTTAAACCTAGCTCAACACCTTGTAAATATGGCACAGAAAAGATAGGCTTAATTTAAGAAAATGTGCACAGCATTTAGAAGTATCAAAAGAGTTAAAAGATCAATAACACAACTCAATAAAAATCCCACTCCAGTTTATAACAATAGAGGATAAGTTAATTGACAAACTGACACCAAAATGACAAAACTCCAATAAGGGGAACAAGAGATATTGGGGCAGATGTATCAAGATTCCATTTTGCGATTTCTAAATAGCGATTTTTAAGGAATCGCTAATTAGAAATCGCAAAATGGAATGTATGTAAAAAATCACTATTTTTTTAGTAATTTCTAAATCTTCCTTATTTGCGAATTCGCAATTTGCGAATTCGCAATTAAGGAATAATTTACCATTCATTCCTATGGGCCAGGAGGCCCATAGGAATGATTGTGAAATTAATCTCAATTTGCGATTCGCAATTTGATAATCGCAAATGGAGAATAATTTCAAGGGTGCAGGGGTGTCTCAAGGGCACCCTGCTGCACCCCTGAAATGTACATGTGTGTGCATATGGCGCACATACATGCCCTATGGGCATGTGTGTGTGTCACATGCCACCTTCAAAAATGCCAAATTGTGCATTTTTAAAAGAATTCGCAAATTAACATCAACTACAAGTTGGTGTTAATTTGCGATTTCTTAACCAAAATTTGCTATTGAAAAATGCTACATACATAGCATTTAAGGAATCGCAAAATTGCGATTCCTTAAATGCTATGGAAAAATAAGGAATCGCAAAATTTTGTGATTCCTTAATTTGCGAATTTTTGATGCATGCCAAAACATGCAAATAGACCGTTTGCGATTGGTGTCAGATTCCTTTGCGTGTGCAGGTGACAATGCCCTATGAAGTATAAGTGGGGATAGTTACAGCCCCTCCCCAGTCATCCTGCCAGGATGGCCCATCCTGTCCACGCCTAAGCACCCTTTGTATTACTGTCTGGAGGTAATACACAAACCCAACAATAGAGCCATTCCCAGTTATGTGGCCTTCAGCACTGACAGAAGCACAAATGATTGGGACCAGAAAATGCCAACTTTCTAAAAGTTTACAGGTTATGGTGACTACAGGGGTGTATTTTATAATCAACTTTGTTTTAAGTAGTCATTTATTTTAGATGTCTCACCATGATATCACAAATGAATTAGAGCAATGTATGTATTAATTACTCAAAATTAAATTAATTCAAAAGACTGGGTATATCTCTTCTTTTAACGTTTATATCAAAATACCTATGCTGTTAGGGGTTCTTAACAAAAAGTCTCAAATACATTGATAACAGATATTAAAATCCTTGTGAGTCACAGTTACTAGTCATCAATGTACAACCACCCATTTCCCCGAATGTCTGGTATGGAGTCTGTGCTACACATAGGACCTAGATCTCCCTGGTTGAATTTGAACAGTGACTGAAAGGTAAATTGGGTTTGGATGACGATGTTTCAGTCTCTTTTGTGGTATATCTAGAAGACCATCTTCAGGACAAAACATTAGTATGAAGATCCAAACCCCCTTGGTAAATGAGTCAATAACTGATATTGTGTAATAATTGTCTTGGGATGAATTAATAAAAATTTCAATTACACTTAAACCACAGCGGGTTTAAATGCAGTACCTTTTAAGACAAGGGAGAAATGGGGAATTACTCTCTAAACTTACATTTACCTTGTCTTACAAAAGTTTCTGTAGAGAATGAGTCTGCTTGGGGACCTAAATGCCCCGTGAGGGGTTTGCTGTAAAAGAGGTAGCAGGATATGTGTACTTTTAGTGAGAACTTTATGGAGTTAAAGCTTACCTAAAAGAGGGCCCGTCAATCACAGTTATAGTGGACTCTGTTTTAAGGGTCAAGGTAAACATTAACATAACGCCCCTCATTCAAGTTTAGAATGTCCCCTTTCTCCTTCCCAGCGAGTTCAAGAGGCGGTTCAGGAGCGGGTGTCCTTTCTATCTGCTGACACTTAGCAATGCCCTGAATCTAACTTGTCCTACTATTACTCCAGGGTGTGAGGATTCATCCAGGGAATCACCCAGCTGTGGACACTGAAGCAAATCAAATGTGAAAGAGTCTTGCCTTGTACAGTCTTCTCCACCTCCAGTCTGCACAGAATCTGGTCAATGATCTTTCCGTCCCTGCTCCAAGCTTCAGCTGCCAACTCCCTTGCTCGAAAAAAGACATGCACACACACATGCACATAAGCACACAATAACACACGTCCAATGCATACACTCACACACATACATGGACACACATGCATATACACACACACACACTCAACGTTCTATTCCGTCAGCTCACTCAAATAATTAAACCAAACACTCATCCTACAAAGCAAAGCAGCTGCTCTGAGTCCAGCTTACATGCGTAGCTGGAAATCGCAGTAAACTATTAGATACCCCAACTTAATTGTGTCTGTGCCTTCACAGGGAAATCTCCATTGACATCTGTAGTTAGGCTGACCCAGAATATACACATGGAAGCCCTTTCTCAAAACATCCTACCTTCAGCTAGTAGTATAACTGCTCAAGACTGCTCATTGAGTAACCAGGAAACTATGGGGGCTTATCTACAGGCCCATTGAGCCGCCAGTGCATCACAAGCATATATTGCTGCTCCACATTTAGAAGGACAGGAAAAGTCACCCTGAGTGGCTTTTCCTGTCCTTGTAAATATGGCCCCTTTACATGCAGCACTTTGCATTAACGGGGAGGGGCGTTCCATGGGTTTTGCTGTGGGTGTTCCCACGCAACACACATGGAACCTGACACATTTCCAAATTTACGGAAAATCGTAAACATGGAAATGCATCTGAATGCTAGGCCTCCCCAGGGGAGGCGCAGGGAGGTGCGACTAGGAGAAATGTATTAATTTCTTCTATTTTGTTTCTTCTTTCTATGCGTGCTGCATTCTACAGCACACATAGAAGGATGAAATCACCTCTTTTGAGCATGAAGGTGTCCCTTCCTGCCAAAAACAATCATAAAAATATGACATTTTACAAGAGCTATGTGTGCACAGAAATAGTAGTTGAAAAACACCATTTCAGATTGTTTATGTGCAGGAAGGGACAACTTCCTGGATATAAAGAATCCTCCCCGCGACGCAAGCATCCTTGCACCATGGTGCCGGGGCGCCTGCGTCGGTGCATGGTAGCTAATTGTGCACCAGCACAGAGAGAGCAAAGGGATCTGTCATATGCTTATAGATAAGACACACCCCTGTGCTTTGAAAGTGCCGTAGCATGGCTCAGCCAAAGGACTTGAAGTGCCGCGCTGCGGCACTTTCTTGTAAATGAGGTCTTATGTCTTTTCTCCCAGTTCTGTGAGATATATGCGGTTCCTTTGTTGTGAGTGGAACTGAGTTAGTTTATGCCTGCAGAGTGTGGCAGTGTGTTCCCTCTAAGGAAGTAAAGACACATATACTTCAATCTAATGCATTCTGTAAGCTCGCCACGCTGCAAGGATGAGATTCAGAGCTGGTCCATTATACAAGCAGGTGTGCGCTAAACAGAGGAGTTCACCAATGGGATGGCCATTGAATTGTGCACACAAAGCCAGTGTCTACGGTTGAGTGGATAGGCTGTGTCCTAGAGGTAATGGCACAGACATCTTGAGAAGCTCAAGGAAGGCTGTAGCTGAAAGAACAATGGATCTCTTCAACAAGCTGTACCTTCAACTCATGTGGCTCTTACCAGGCCCCATTACAAGAGAATGCAATGATATACAAAGAATCAGAAATGTACAGTCCGTTTACAGAAATTTTAGATGGCATTGTGCCCATCCTCGCATTTGTGGGTGAGACTGTTGAAAACTAGTGCAGTCATTGAGGACATGTTAGCATACTTGAATTACTGTATTTTGGTGGAATCCCAGTTTGTTATGTGATCACAGTCCAATCTGCACCACATTTTTTGTAAGGACAAGAGTTTCTTAAGTAAATCAACACTGTTTACAGTAATTGGTATGATCATCCAAGTAGTTAAAATGTTTTATATAGTGCCAAGACCTCCTTTTGATTGAGGGTTTAATGAGAAAGAAAATCATTTTCGATATATAAAATTCACAATATCTAAAGTTTTGTTTTTTTATGAAATGAGACATGAACATCTTCTGGCTATTGCACATTAGCAGACACGGTAACTACACAAAATATCGAGTTAAAAATATCGCCTTATATAAATATCGACTTCAAAATATAAAATGGACAAAATATCGAATGGACAGAATATAGTCAACAAAAATATCGAATTTAAGGTAAGTAATGTAATATCGATTTTTATAAATATAGAAAGTCAAAATATCGAAGTGTATAATATAGGTTATTAAAATATATCGAATTTTTAATAATAATGATTTTTTAAAAGTGTTTTGTATGTTAGTCTATGTGTGAAAAGTGTATATTTTTTTGTAATTTATTTTAAGTAATGAATTTTATGTTATTTAATTTTTGCGTAATTTAATTCTGTAGCGGGTTGTGGGTTTATAGGGGAATAGGGTGGGAAGTAATTAATTATAATAAATAAAATAATAATTTTTAGAAATGATTAATTATTTTTAATTTAATTTTGCGTTTTATTTCTGTAGCGGGTTGTGGGTTTATAGGGGAATAGGGTGGGAAGTAATTTAATTGTAATTAATTAAATATTTTAATTTATTTATTGGTTTTTATTTTGAATTAATTGTTAATTAATTTTTAGTTGGTAATTAATTATTTTTAATTGGTAATTAATTTTTATTAATTGATAATTATATGAATTTTATTAATTTATTTTCCGTAGCGGGTTGTGGGTTTATAGGGGAATAGGGTGGGAAGTTACTTAATTGTAATTAATTAAATATTTTAATTTATTTATTGGTATTTATTTTGAATTAATTAGTAATGAATTTTTAATTGTTCATTATTTAATTGTTAATTGGTAATTAATGTGTATTAATAGGTAATGAATTTTAATAAGTAATATTTATTTGTATTTTTAATAGATTAATTATTAAATTATATGACATTGGTAATTACTTTTAATTAATTTTTTATTGGTATTGATATTTAATTTATTTTTATGAATATATTAAATATTTACTTTCCCTACTGTTAAGCTCACTAGAGTGGGAATAGTAATTTTTACCCCTACGCTATCCAACGCTTTCCCTACTGTTGCACTCTCTGGAGTGGGAATAGTAATTTTTACCCCTAAGCTATCCAACGCTTTCCCTACTGTTGCAGTCTCTGGAGTGGGAATGGTAATTTTTACCCTCCCGCTATCTAACGCTTTCCCTACTGTTGCACTCTCTGGAGTGGGAATAGTAATTTTTACCCCTACGCTATCCAACGCTTTCCCTACTGTTGCACTCACTGGAGTGGGAATAGTAATTTTTACCCCTACGCTATCCAACGCTTTCCCTACTGTTGCACTCTCTGGATTGGGAATAGTAATTTTTACCCCTACGCTATGCAACGCTTTCCCTACTGTTGCACTCTCTAGAGTGGGAATAGTAATTTTTACCCCTACGCTATGCAACGCTTTCCCTACTGTTGCACTCACTGGAGTGGGAATAGTAATTTTTACCCATACGCTATCCAATGCTTTCCCTACTGTTACACTCTCTGGAGTGGAAACAGTAATTTTTACCCCTACACTATTCAACGCTTTCCCTACTGTTGCACTCACTGGAGTGGGAATATTAATTTTTACCCCTAAACTATCTAACTCTTTCCCTACTGTTGCACTCTCTGGAGTGGGAATAGTAATTTTTACCCCTACGCTATCCAACGCTTTCCCTATTGTTGCCCTCTCTGGAGTGGGAATAGTGATTTTTACCCATACACTATCCAACGCTTTCCTTTCTGTTGCACTCACTGGAGTGGGAATAGTAATTGTTACCCGTATGCTATCCAGCGCTTTCCCTACTGTTGCACTCACTGGAGAGGGAATAGTAGTTTTTACCCCTACGCTATCCAACGCTTTCCCTACTGTTGCACTCACTGGAGTGGGAATAGTACATTTTACCCTCCCGCTATCCTACGGTAAAAATATTGTATGTTTATGTTTTTTATTAATATTATGTTAATATATATATATATATATATATATATATATATATATATATATATATATATATATATATATATATATATGTTTTAAAAAATAAAATTGTATGTTTTTTATAGCTTAAATTAATTATTTTATAATTGAAGGTTATTTAAGTATTTTTCTTAAACACAGGAGCGTCTATATTTCAACGGCCCCGCCACCGTTTACCGCACCCGCCTCAAGAGTGCATGGGCATCCAGGCGGAAACCGGAGCATAGCAGTGACCCTGCATACGCCTAGCACCGCCACGCTACTTGCCTGATTTGGAGCCTTAAACGGGGGTCATACAGATTCCAAGGAGAGTGGCTATATACCACTCCTTCTCCATGCACGGATGGTGATGTGGCAGGCGAGGAGGTGCGGAGTGGGTGGTTTCCAGCAGCAAAACAGGACCCCTGACGAGGATTGCAATACGTGCAGTAATCAAGAAGCATACAAGCTCCAGAAGACACCGCGGCATCAGCCCAGCCCGCCAAAGAGGGCGTGTCATGTATTAAGACTGGACTCGTTCCTGACACCACATGTGTTTGTTCGTCATTTCCCTGAGGAAGAAGGCAGAGATCCTTCGAAACGCGTCGGAACACTTTTGACGAACCCTTGGCCTCTGAATCTTCGGAGGTTTTCATGGACCCTGTAGCTATGTAGCAGGCTGCTGTTGAATAAATACCTGTCTCCAGTTACCCCCGCGAGTGTGGTGTGTTTTCTTAAACACAGGAGCGTCTATATTTCAACGGCCCCGCCACCGTTTACCGCACCCGCCTCAAGAGTGCATGGGCATCCAGGCGGAAACCGGAGCATAGCAGTGACCCTGCATACGCCTAGCACCGCCACGCTACTTGCCTGATTTGGAGCCTTAAACGGGGGTCATACAGATTCCAAGGAGAGTGGCTATATACCACTCCTTCTCCATGCACGGATGGTGATGTGGCAGGCGAGGAGGTGCGGAGTGGGTGGTTTCCAGCAGCAAAACAGGACCCCTGACGAGGATTGCAATACGTGCAGTAATCAAGCAGCATACAAGCTCCAGAAGACACCGCGGCATCAGCCCAGCCCGCCAAAGAGGGCGTGTCATGTATTAAGACTGGACTCGTTCCTGACACCACATGTGTTTGTTCGTCATTTCCCTGAGGAAGAAGGCAGAGATCCTTCGAAACGCGTCGGAACACTTTTGACGAACCCTTGGCCTCTGAATCTTCGGAGGTTTTCATGGACCCTGTAGCTATGTAGCAGGCTGCTGTTGAATAAATACCTGTCTCCAGTTACCCCCGCGAGTGTGGTGTGTTTTCTTAAACACAGGAGCGTCTATATTTCAACGGCCCCGCCACCGTTTACCGCACCCGCCTCAAGAGTGCATGGGCATCCAGGCGGAAACCGGAGCATAGCAGTGACCCTGCATACGCCTAGCACCGCCACGCTACTTGCCTGATTTGGAGCCTTAAACGGGGGTCATACAGATTCCAAGGAGAGTGGCTATATACCACTCCTTCTCCATGCACGGATGGTGATGTGGCAGGCGAGGAGGTGCGGAGTGGGTGGTTTCCAGCAGCAAAACAGGACCCCTGACGAGGATTGCAATACGTGCAGTAATCAAGCAGCATACAAGCTCCAGAAGACACCGCGGCATCAGCCCAGCCCGCCAAAGAGGGCGTGTCATGTATTAAGACTGGACTCGTTCCTGACACCACATGTGTTTGTTCGTCATTTCCCTGAGGAAGAAGGCAGAGATCCTTCGAAACGCGTCGGAACACTTTTGACGAACCCTTGGCCTCTGAATCTTCGGAGGTTTTCATGGACCCTGTAGCTATGTAGCAGGCTGCTGTTGAATAAATACCTGTCTCCAGTTACCCCCGCGAGTGTGGTGTGTTTTCTTAAACACAGGAGCGTCTATATATATATATATATATATATATATATATATATATATATATATGTTTTAAAAAATAAAATTGTATGTTTTTTATAGCTTAAATTAATTATTTTATAATTGAAGGTTATTTAAGTATTTTTAAGTATGTTTGAGTTAATTATTTTCAATATTTCATTTATTTTAAATGACTTTTAAGACATTTAAAAAAAATCGATATTTTGACTAACTATATTTTTTTGAACAATATTTTTGATTTGATATTTTTGTACTTACCTGTTTGTGGATAGGAATTCGATATTTTTGTATTCAATATTTTATCCTCGATATTTTTGTAAGTCTATATATATATATATTTTTTTTTTATTTCATAAATTTTTATTGAAAAGAAAGTTTATATATACAAGGTACAGTATACATGGGTACAATCAAAGGAAAAGCAGGAGTGCCCCGGGGGGGGGGGGGGAGGGGGGGATATGAGACCTAGCAATAGGTTGCAGTGACAATCCGGGCCGGTGAGGTTAGATACTGTTCGTATAGTTGGTGTTTGTTCTTGTCCCGGCCTCGGCAGTCTCCCCCGCCTCTACTGGCCCGTTTGGGTTGCATATTGTTCGTATGGCCAGTTCATGTTCATGTCTACGGCCCTTGTCCGTCTGTGTCCCCCCTGGTGGCGAGAAAGGAAGGAAGGAAAGTAGAGGAGGAGAAATGTGTGGCTGTGATGTTAGATGGAGCACAGTGCTTGTGTTCGATTGAGACTGGTCAGGATCTTTACTCGAGTGGCTACGGTGGCTTGTGTGAGGACAGGTAGTTATCCAGGGAGAGCCACATTTCGCACGTTGTGTGGGTTTTGGGTGTATGGTTGGAAGTTATGGTGTCTGCTCCACGCAGGATGGTGACCCAGTTAAACCAGACCTTGAAGGACGCCTTCCCTGTGTCTTTCCAGTTGTTCAGGACGGTCTTGACCGTTGCTGTCAGTAGGAGGTCAATCAGGTCTCTGTCTTCTCTGGATTGGATAGTTGGGGCCATAAAGCCTGTGGCTAGGCTGTGGAGAAATCGGTATTATTTCAGTGATCCTTAGACACAGATGTGAGATAGTTAGTATGTGTTTTGAAAGAGGTTTGGAGTTTTCACTGCAAAAGAAACCATGGGGCTTATTTACAAGCTCCTTGCGCCGCCGGTGCTCCACTTTTAACATAGAAAAAAGTGGCGCACTGGCGGCGCAAGGGGCTTGTAAATAAGTCCCCATACATTTATAGTCAATGCTATTAGAACAAAATGTGAAAAATAAGACCACAAGAAAAGAACTTCCAAGAAAGAGATCTTTAATGTGTGGTGCTATCCGACTGATGAGCATGGACGTCCCCATGCACGCTGTGAGATTTCTCACGACCTTCTCACCTGCTGTCCTGTACATCTTTTGCCAAAGGAGTGTCACAGTCAAATCACCGATGAACAATTGTAACAGCCTGAAGAGGAACAGCAATATGCATCATATATGGTAAGACACACCCGCACAACACCCAAGGGCATCGTTCAGGGATGAGGCCTTCATTCATTGCGAGAGTAGGAAGTGGGCGTGGTTTGCTTTTGCTATTTCGATTGTTCTATTACAAAGGTCCGACAGTGACTAAGAAGATACAGGGCTTACGCAGTCTTATATGCACTCAGGGGCATTTTACAGCTCTGTTGTAGCTGCTTCATCTCATTAAATGACAGAGTACCTGGTAATGAAACCAGAAAAACAGGGAACCAGTTTCAGAAAGAGAGAATGTTTCAATGTTTAATTAATTTCACAGTCGGATGTTTCGGGACAGATTTACTAATGTTCGTGCAACACCACACAACAAGGCATGTTGCTGCGCTTCCTCGAGTAAACGGGAGAGAATGCAACAGCACAATGTTTGCAAAGATATGGTTCTGTTCAGCTCTCTCCATGCTCTTGCACACTTGTGGCTGCCTAGTGCCAATGTAGGCAATGTTGCATCACATCTGTCTGCCTGCGTGTGGCCAAGATTCTTTTCAGCAGGAAGAGATATCTCTTCCTGCATAAAACAAAACACACCTCGGAGGCACATTCCTTTTTTCACGTGTGCTGCCTGGAAGGAGGAAGTAACGAGGAGAAATGAAATAATTTCTCCTCGCTAGGTCTCTCTAAGTTAGGAGCACCAATATGGTGTACACCAAGGTTTACTGCTTTTAGTACATCTGGGGTTGCGCCAAAATTCATTAGTGGGTGCATGGGAGTGCCCCTGCTCCACTTATAAAGCGCTTACTCGATACAGTGTAACACAAAGCAGCACAAGGACAAAAAAGGGCACAGCTGCAATGCAAAAGGCAAATACATCTGATGCTTGGTCTTTCACTGATATTGGCTTCAGTGGTTCCATTTTTTTCTACTATTAATGTGTTTCATATTGTAATTTCTGAGCGAGTCAACCTTCTGCCTCATTGGTCTGCAGTGGCAAATAATTGTATTCCCTTCCAAAAAGGGGCATAATTTAGAAATTGGTAGGCTTTAAAACGCGTTAGATCTTTTTTCATTATCTTTCTTGTTGTCTGGGATGTTTTCCACTATCCTTCCTCATCATCCCTAAAAAATTGAGCACCGGTCACTAACTGGCAACTGATGAGCAAGAGGGGTAAGATCAATATGCACAATGGTACCCGAATAGTCGTTGTTCCCTCTGATTCATTAACATGGAATTAGTGGAGGTCAGGCATGCGGTGCTTTTTTTCTGGGTCTCCCGCCCCGATGAGCACAGCTGTTCCCTTTGAATATCCACGTCACCTTTCCACGACTTCCTGATACATCCTGTTCTTCCTTCCCTCACTGGACCAGTCTGACAAATATATCTCCTCATGACTCAAAATAGCTGCTGGAATTATTTGATTCCTATCAGTAATACTGTTATTCAAATGTGTTCTGCCTAGATCAATTTCTTACCAACATCATTGAGCTTTGTTCATAACTCCCATTGTTTGCCTTTCCTAAAAATATGTATTTGATCTTATTTTAAAGGCCCCCAGGGCTCCTGAGGTGGTGGTGTGTATATCTCGCTTCGCTAGGTGCCTCTTGTGGAGTCAGTCAAGCTCACATATGTTGGCAAAATCAATCCATGGGAGGGCAGAAGAGGCTGAATGAAAATACTCTTCTATTGGCTGCATTTTGTTACCAATTGTAGGAATTACATCTACAGTGGACAAGAGGCAAATTTCGTAGTTTAGATCTCACTTAAGATGTGGCTTATTTAAAGACCTAAATCAGAACACATTAGTTTCTGTGGGATATCAACTTGATGTCCATTTGGACTACTCCCTAAATCATATTGCCGAATGTTGCTGATGCTTGAAGGAGCACATGGAGAAAATATCACTTTTTAAATACCATACTTATGTGGATAACTTAGTGGTATCCAGAAAAGCACTGACAAATTTACCAGGACAAAACGGAGTGAGGAAAAGCCTTCGAAGTCCTTCTACTGGCACTGACTGTTCAATTGCACCTAGCCAAGGTGGCTATATTGGGTAGGTGTTAGAAATGAGATTTCTGGCTAGCTCAGACTTGCGCCAAAGCGAGCAAGAAACCACTACTCTAGTCAGGATAAGGGAGTTACACTTCTAAACTAACCCCTGCTCACCCACTTGGTAGCTTGGCATGAGAAGCCAGGCTTATCTTAGAGGCAATGTGTAAAGCATTTGCACATAACCAACAGTAAAACAGTGTACGCACTACAGAAGGGCATCACACCAGTTTAGAAAAATATCAAATTTTTATATACTTAAGGCAAGACCAAATACGATAAAAATCTAATCTAAAAACAATACTATACTTCAAAATCGTCACTTATCAAAATATGCTTTAAAAATAGTTCCTTGATGTCGATAGCTCCGTCCGGGGCTATCACGACGTCGTGAACAACAAAACCCAAAAACAATTCTGGATGACTGCGGGCTAGCAGGCCAACTATGGGGTCGGGAAGACCCGCAAACAGTACCTTTCAGAGATGCAGGGCGATGGGGCCCTTGAAGTCACTCGTGTTGCAGGTCGAGCTCCTTTCTGATGGGATCCAGAGAGCTTGTGCCAACAGGCGTCAGGTGCTGTGATGTGAAGTGCAGCTGTGCGGCGTGCAGTGCCCCCAGGTCGCGGTGCGAGCAGCGGCTCGGTGGCGGCGTCAGTTGGTGTCGTCGGTGAGACGAGGGTCGTGGTGCGAGATGGAGGCGGTGCTCGTCACGGTGCTAATAGGTCACGGTGCAAGCAGCGGCGTTGTCATTGCTGAAGCGCTGTCGTCGGATGGTGAACTGGAGTCGATGGCACTGGCGTCGGTAGGCCAAGGCTGCGGTTTGGGATGAGGGCTGTGTGTCATGTAACTTACGAGCAGTGCCCCTGAACCATGGTGCAGGCAGTGGCGTCAATTTTGGCGGGAAGTGGTGGCATCTGGAAGGCCACGGCATCATCGCGTAGCGAGGCGGTGCAGAGTGCGGGCCCACAGGTAGTGTTGCGAGCAGCGGCTTGGTGATGGCGTCAGCAGGCGTCGTCGGTGAGACCAGGGTCGCGGTGCGGCGTGGCGGCAGTGCCCTCTGCGGTGCCAAAGCTTCAGCCTGAAGCAAGGCGGTGCAGAGTGCGAGGCCCATAGGTCGCGGTGCTTGCAGCGGCTCGGTGATGGCGCCAGCAGGCGTCATCGGTGACACCAGGGTTATGGTGCAGCGTTATGGCAGTGCCCTTTGCAATGCCTTCAGGACACAGGTTTGCCAGGGTCGTCGTAGACGTCGTCGGGTGGCGTTCCCAGGTGGCAGCACAAAACACACAGTCCCTAGTGCTGCAGGTCAAAGAACATGAAGTCTTTGCTGTTCCTGAGACTTCGTGAACATGGGGCAAGCTCTACCTCAAGCCCTTGGAGAGACTCACCAATTCGGTTGCAGAAAGTCCAGTCCAGGCCTTTCACTGCCCAAGACAGAAGCAGCCACTGCAGGTCAGCCCAGCAAAGTACGCAGCAAAGTGGTTGGTCCTGTCAGCAGTTTCTCTGGCTCTCCTTCTGTGCAGTCTTCTTGATCCAGATGAGTTCTAAAGTTCAGGGGTGTGGGATCCAGCATTTGTACTAAAAAATCCTTTGATCTGCCAGGAAGAGGGTGTCGGTGTCCGGCCAGAACCAGATGGGCCTTCTCTGGCGTGAATTCCTGGCAGGAGGTGGCGACGGCTTTGTCAGTGGCCAACCAGGCCCTTTGAGGTGCAAGGAAATCTCCTCCCTCTTCCCCCGTCGTAACCCAGGTCTATTTAGCCCTTTCCTTACCCACCAAGGCTATCGGGAGCCACTCTGCTCCCTAGCCACCTGTTGTCCAAAAACCAGACAGGCAATCCACATTCCAGCAGAGGCACACAGGATGACCAAGCAAAGTAATACCCTCTTTCTAAAAGTGGTCATTTTGAACTTAGAATGAAAAGGGCACCCTCCCGAAAGGCTGCGTCTTTAGACGCTGAGTTCAGGCCTACCAAACTTCCTTCACTTATACCTTTCTCTGATTACGTAAGTGAGTAGCACAATCCGTGCCACAGGCCCACGAGTAGCGGTGGACTCACAAGCCCCGGCACCCGTAGTGCTCGTTACTGGGGACTGACAAGTAAATCACACATCCAATCATAACACAATTTACCACAGGAGCACCAGTGCTTTACCACTGATCAACAGTGCGAAAAGCGCGCAGAAACGTTATACCAGCAAAAACAGTGTCAATACAGGGAAAGCAGAAAGCAAACACTTGGGGGAAACACGCCAAAAGATGCCAAGTCTAACAGTAGGGTTGAAGTGGGTAGGGTAAAAGTGGTGATGGCCCCAGTCAAATCATACTTAGTGGCAGCAGTGCAGCAATCATGACATGTGGAAGTATTCAGAAAGAAATTGGCAGGAAAAAGCAGGGATGCAGGAGCTGTCTTCCAGGTCTAGCAGAGGAAAGCAACCAATCACTTCAAACGAATGACTGTTTCCCTACACGTAGACTGGACCAAGCTGCCTCGTAACTTCTGAGTTGAATGGTACCTGCTTGTTCCATTCATTAACTGCTGTAATCATGTGGTAGCATTACTTGTGTGGCACTAGGACCACGTAGATGAGGAGAAGGCAGGATAGGAAAGGGGAAGCCAGGAACCGGAAAGTGAGGAGTTGAACAGGTAGGATTAGGGGAAACGAGAGAAGGAGAAGAATGAGAAACGCTCTGTATGCAAATATAAAATAATATAGTACATACCTACTTCGACTTGTGTGATTCATTCATGAGGCACCTTTATACACGACAACTACTTGGAGTATCCCTACTCTGGTCATTTGCTCCTCCCTTTTCCTCATGTATCCTTATCTTTGAGATACACATTTCTAGAGACTTGTTCTCACTTGGATCTGCATTTACGCTTGATTACACCTGCCATTCTTCATCCTCTCCCGGATCTCCTGAACTCGGGGAAGGTGTCCGGGTACTTCCTGAGCTCCTTATCTGCCCTGTCTCTAGGTACTTCCTAAGCTTATTAACTGCCAAGTATGCTGCACTTGTATTCCGTTAAAGATTACACCATTTTAGGAGTTTTTACTTCTGCCTCATTTGTTCATTCAGATCAGAAAAAATCATGGTTAGGGCAGTCGCTTTAAGTCTCAGATAATAGAGAACCTCGAACAGAAACATATCATCGACCTACTGAGAGACGGACCTTCTGCTCAAGGGTATTTCTCTCTTCTCTTTCCCCATTTTCCTCTATTATGAGCCAGTGGGATCTAGATTCCCTATTCTTCCCTTATGGTTCGTACTGGGAGGAGTTTGGTGGATTAGCATCCAAGACCTGTTCCCCACATAACTTTCCAGAGCCATGACAAGCTATGGTAGACAAAGGAAAGCAGATGATGAGTGACAGTTCACTTGTCATCCACCCTTCTTTCTGCTAACCATAGAATTCCTTAACCCTACTCCTAATACTAAGACCTGTAGGAGGAGTTTGAGCCTGGGGATGGTTAATATTTTATTTGGCACCAACATTCGACTGATGAGATACATTAAGGCAACATATTTTATTTATAACACGTAAGTATGAGCTTTATAAGCCTTTGTGTGGGCCAATAAACTGTTGACTCTCTCCATTAAGAAGATTGCAAGTTTAAAGCTTGAAAACGGATGGGCGGGGTCTTGGAATAGGAGAATGCTGGGCTATGACTCTTGACTGTGATGACGCACATTTAAGAAGTAACCCGGAATTCACAAAAGAGTCTTGGGTCAGTTTTTCCATTGACCTCCATCAAACTACTATTAGATTATATTAAAGGATGTAAAGGGGTTTGTTGGACCATATTGGATTCCAAGTGCTGTTTCTGGAGGTTTAGGTCTGTATTTATCTTCCTTTGGTCCTGAGTGAGGCTGCACATGGCAGCTGCACACTTGGTTAAAGGCCCCAGAAAATCTCATACTATCACACTCATTCTAAGATACCTCTACTGGCTTCCCTTGAAAGTGAGAACTGGTTTCAAGATAGCATGCATACAGCATAAAGCTATTCACAGTGTGCAACTATCCAACCAGCCTGAATGACTAGCTTCAACTCATTGATGGGTGTAGGGACATCAGAAACAGAAGCCACCTACTCTTTGATATCCCAAAAGCCAGAAGAGTCAAACCATCTAGACATGCTTTCTGCTGCCTAGCTCCAGACTAAGGAACTCCATCCCTGATCAAAATAGAAAGAATCAGTCGTGGCTGCTCCTGCGAATCAGTCGTGGGGTTGGGAGGAAGAGGGGGAGAAAAATAAAATAAAAACAATTGCTCACCTGCCGGCCGGCCTAATGGCTGGCCGCTGCCTCTCTTCCGTTCTCTTCTTGGCTTCTGTTGGAACAGCAAGCAGGATAGGTCCCCTAAGTTAATTACAACGCTGCAATGCCGCATTGTGATAGGTCTGAGGGCTGTGGTTCCGCGCTCAGATGGGCAGTGGGAGCCTGGGCATGTTCTTCACCCAGGCTGTAATGCCCCCCGCGCGCAGCCTAGCCCGCCCCACAAAACTGCACCAGAACAGAAAAACAAGATGATAGTAACATTGTGTTATTATAATTATATATTTCCTTTTTTGCCGTGCTGAAAGGCAGTGGGGCGATGCTCCTCCTCCTTATCGGAGGAGCCATCCCTGGAAAGAATGCAGATCTTCGAGCCTTCCGAAAAGAACTAATATATCTTGTATTCAGAGCTTACCTACCTAATTAATTTCTCCTGGTCGCTCATTCATCCTTTCTTTATAATGTATGTTTTGCTGTAAATCACTCCGTTGCCCTTTAAGCTGAGTCTATGCTTTAGAAAAGCTATGAACAATTACATAAACGTTACTGCTATGTTAGTGGACTATTAGATGGGCTCCTTAATTAGACCTTTCTTTGGAAAGAGTGGCAAAATAATACAGAATTATATAGTTCGATATCTCTATTAGACTGTGCATCAAAAATATTTGAAGAGGGTGTGAGAAGACTAGACCTGATCCCTTCAGAGCAAACTAGTTTCCACCCAGGACCGAATGTATACGATCAAATGTTCACCTTGTGGTATGTCATCAGAAAGTTATATGTCAATAGACATTTACACATCTTTTGCTGACTTTCGGGGGCAGTGGGTCGTTTGATGGAGTCAATATGTTGGAGTTTAATTTTCAGATCACTCATTTTGGTGGGAGCACTGGAAAAAGGGTGCTGAATAATGCACTGACAAGTCTTAATGTATTTTCAAATGTTTGGGTGGCCTTGTATAGGACCACTGTTAAAAGTTTACAATCCAAAAGTAGTACCAATTGTTGTGTAAGGATAATCTGTTCTCCAAATTCCAAGAGTTCTGAAGAAAGCTATGTGTGCCCTCTAGTAGAATACCACCTACGCTCAGTTTAATGTTCTGGTAAAAACTCCCTTTGAATAATTAAATGATGTCAGACAGGACCACTATGATTTTCCTTACACAAGTGTTGAGCTGTCTGGATTCAGAAAGATGTGCTAGAGAAGCTCTTACTCTTGCTTGGTTTTGACAAATGTTTTGAACCTCCAGAATCAGTTCATGCACAAACGTTGATATTTTATAATAAGTGTTTATTATGTGCTAATATATTATCACCATAATGAATGATAACTCAGCAATCATTAATGTTATCAAAGTAAAGAAAATATAGCATCACACATTTCTAATCAATCAGTGTAGAACATCCTATTTGCCTTGTGCATCACATTATTATGTTTTCTATGGCTAGTCATGTACTAGCTCCTGCATAACTGTGAACTAGAGGGGGCTCAAATGCCCCGAAGTCCCTCGGCTTCTAGATTCTCTCTCTACTCCTCCTGAATTAGGGAAATGTGGTGTACCTTTCTCCTGGTGGAGTCTCCCTCACTCTGGACCCCATGTTGTAACACCCAACCAAGCACAATGCTTTAACAGAAAAAATACATAAGACCAAGAATATGTCCCTTTCAGAACCATATTAGCAGGAAAACAAAGACATTGCACAGTCACTCTGCAATGAGCAGCATTTTTTTATCTATAAACAGCAGCCATGCAGAATGGTGAAGAAATAGAAAAAATACTGTTAGCATGTGGTAATTTTGTACACGCATATTAACCATTAGTTTGCTTGCTTTGCACAAATGAAGCAAGTATTTCTCATTCATTCTTTAGGCAGGCCTCACTTTAAGCCCAACTCCAAGGGAGCACACTCAACTCACAACATGAACCAGGCTAACATATATGAAACCCTGAAATATATGTTAACACTGTTATAAAACATTTAATAACATCCCACAAGAGATTATGGTCTGCATATATACAACCAACTTGTGGGATCACACTTCATTTAAGCCACATCTGCCTGTTGTATCATAGTGATAGAGCGAAATTCCTCATTTGGCAAATTAAACACATTTAACTGAAAAGTGCCAACTTCAATGTTGAAATAATATGTGCACAGTAAACTCAAACTTGCAGTAGCTAATCATAATTAGGCATTCTAAGCAAACACTTCAATTAACATATTGTAATTAATTAAGATAGCCTAACTGCTGATGCCAATTTAAATGCTGACTTTAAACGTTAGGGCTAAAAGGTCAGTTTTAGCGTTTAAACAGTTGTTTTGCATAAGATTTTTTTTCTTGCTAATTCAGATGCTATAATTTTCCAGAAGCCTTCTGTTAGCTAGTGAACAGGCATTGTGTGTTATGTATCAGACAACTGATAATGAGGTTCTCACCGAAAGAACAGGAGATGACTAGAAGTGGGACTCCTGGGAAGGACTGTCTGAACCAGTGGATCTGTTCAAAGAAACACACCAAGGACATGGTTGTGTAGTCCATTGTGAAGCCAGGAGAAACTGGGGAGTTAACCCGCTACCAAAGTTTGCTGAAGACTGATTTGTTTGTTCATGAGAGTGTGTTGCCATTAATTTCTTGATGAATTATATTAATGTGTGCTCCTTAGACTAGTTTTAGAGAGCATACTGCAGGACTCAGGAGGCAAATCTTAGAGATGCCTGCTGACTTTGAGCTGAGAATACCCTTCCAGACTCTGCTAACCTCCACTGCTTGTGTGCTAAGGCTTCATGCCTGTGTATTCATAGTTCATTCATCAGAACCCTTCATTTGGGTTTCTGAAACGGACACCTTACCTTGCATGCCAACACTAAATACCCTTTTATGCACAAACTTAATTAATTTAGACTAGGGATGTTCTTTTATGCAAAACATTTGCTGAATGTGTGTGTTCTATTTGTAATTCGTACTAATGTATTATTATATCAGATTCTGAAATATCGACTCAGGAATCATTTGAATTTATTACAATGAAGACCAAAATGTGAATACTTAATAAAATAATGATTTCATTTGATTTAATTTTGTTAATAAACCTTTCAAATCACACTATATCTCTTTGTCGAATCATGTGAAGCCCCAATTGGACTTCACTGTTCATTGTAATTGATATAAATGATAGCACCTTACTACCTCTCCTTGTCGTCTAACAAAGGTCCATACGACCAATGGCGGGTTATTTGATGATTATACTCAACGACTGAAATACAAAAATCACCTCTCCCGCACTAGTGAAAGGACAGTGCTATGTGAAAGATTAAATATGGAATGTCACCCCACCCATACCTAACATCTGGAGGCACCATTGTCTTTTTCAGCATGATGCAATCGGTAGTCATCAATCAATCAAGCAATCAGTCAGATTTATAATGCATTGTTTTTTTTTGTTTTTTTCTTCTGTGTTTCTCTATTCTCTTTTCTCCTCGTTTCTATCATTTCCTTGTTCTTCTTGTTCTTTTTCATGAGTTTCTTCTCAGCATTGTGGGGCATATTATCAAGGGGGTTTCTCTCTGCTTTTTTGGCTTTAAAAGCCAAAAAAGTGGAGATAACATTATCTCCCTATTACCTAGCTGTCGCTAACACCAGTTAGCGACAGCTAGTAGGAGATAGCGACCATCTTGGGCCCCACTTTGCATGTCAGTGATATTTATCACTAATGACATGCAAAGTGGGCGTGCCAAGATGTTAGCGACTGGAAACAGTCGCTTACATCGCTATCTCCTATTACCAACTTTTGGAGATATTCGCGCTAAGCGCGAATATCTCCAAAAGCTAACACCTGCCCTGAGCAGTTCTTAGCCATGTTATCCAATGGGAGGTGGATAACATGGCTAAGAGCATTAGCTCGGTAATGCATGAATATCGCGGACTTTTCAGCGATATTCATGCATTGCGGCCGATTTTTATCGCATTTGCGATAAACTTTGGTAATACCAAGGTTTATCTGCGATAAAAATTGCTACAGCTCAGCGGTAATTTTTTGTCTCGAACCAAGCAATAGCGATAATTATCGCTATTGCTTGGTAATATGCCCCTGTATTTTTATCCACAAAAGGGGGAGATATCGGAGTGATGTGCAGGTGGGCACAAATCCCCTGCACAGGACACAAGAGGAGGGAACTAGCCACCGAACACCAGTTCTGGTCAGGGAAGGGGGACAGAGCCTTCTACATACCCACAATGAAGAAGGTAGCGGCTGCATGCACTGCGACACTACGGAAGAATTAAGCAGAGTTGGACATGACAGTAGAAATGTGAACTACGCCATGCTATACTCTGCATGTCTAAAAGTGAATATGGACGACAAGAAGCACAATTCACTGATTCTCAGGCAGCGCTGTCCTTCAGGATGCCTGAGAAGGTGAAGACGACAACCCCTCTAGGGAATCAGGAGTAGAACATGAATGTAGGCATGGACACTACTGAGTAGCACGAGTGCACAACTTTCATACATACATCATAACAGTGTTGAGCGGTTGTGAGATTTGATTGATTCGTTGCCGAACCTGTTAGCAGTTGCTATTTTCGGGACTTGAAAAGGCTGCTGTAAATGTTATGAATTAATTTGCCTTCAAGCCTATGAGATTTTTGTTTCATGTAAACATATATGCTGCACTCACTCTTATGTCATATATAAGCTTAATGACCTAAATAGTGTAAAAAGGCATGACCAGCTTCATACAGGGAAAATGTGTAGGCCTGACTCAGCGATATGTACCTGGCTGCCACAAAATGTAGGTTAGTGGCATTAATAATGCACACTTCTCCCAGTGCGTTGCATGTTTATAGTTATGCGTGCGGATACTTTCCCGCCGTAGATCCCTGTTTTTTTTAGATGTCTATCCTCATTGCAAGTTGAGGATAGCTGTGTGTGGGGGCATGGGACTGGGGTGGGATTGCTTTGATAATAATTCTTATAGCACCTGATTTGCTTCAGAGGCTCCATTTCTATTGGTTCGTGGTTGCATTTTTCAAGCAAATTACATCACTCAGTATTCTCCATTTCAGAAACTCAACATAAACTGCCACTGCATTTATGATCTTGCAATGCCCTAGGATTGAGGGAAACACTAAAAGTTAAGGAGATCCATGTACATATGAACAGACATACGATTAATGTAGCCTATCTTAAGAAAACTCATTTATCTCCACCAATAGGGAAGGCAAAGACCAACAGAGTGGGGAGGGATCTAGTTTATTTTTCTTTTCGCACTCTCCTGTGACCAAGGCAGCCATATGCCCTGGCTAGGTGTTCTATTTATGGTTGTTCTGTGTTAGGTGTATCGTGTGCTGAGTCAGGTGGCTCAGTGGACTAATGTGCCCACTGTAGGGGCCTGTGTTCAACCTCATGGTCACAGATTCAAAACCTCACAGGTCCACTCAGCATTTAATCCTTCTGAGGTCGATAAAAGGAAATCCATTAACTTGGGAAACAACTGTTATTCAGTGCCAAGATTCCCTTGGGTGGATGTGTGCTTTACAAATACACATGTTATGTTCTGTTTGGGCATGTAAAAACAGTGACTGACCCAGAGGGCAGATACCTGAAAGTATAGGGTGTCCTAGGGCTAGGTACTCATAGATACAGCACTTATCACACAAATATCAACAACCTGCACTTTTGTTCAGAGATGCTTCTATTATGTCAGGCGCTACACCCATGTGCTCAGTTGTAAGGTGGAGGTTTCAATACTCTCCTTAGCAAATATCTAGGCAAGTCTGGCCACACCCCTCTGAGAGAATCTGCTCTTCGTTCTGCTAGGGATCCTTAGCGCCAAGATACTCCTTTGGGAGTGAGCTGTATAGTGCTATAAAGAACGATAATATAACATTATATCACAGAGGCAGCATGGACAAGGGATACAGAATTGGGAACAGATAACAATCTAACAACTCCAAAAAAGTAACAGCAAAAGACTGTTGTGAGATCATCCTGCAAACAATCAATGAATACTAAGTCACTGTCTCTAAAGTTTACCTTTCAAATGCATTTTTCCCTCCCCCACAGTTTGTTTACATGGCAGTTGTATCACTCCCCACTGACTCTCGCCTCTTGTGATAAACTGCGTGTGATTTGTTTAGTCTAAGGCATGGGTACTCATGGTACGGCCTGCGGGCCGCCTTCAGCCCGGCAAGCCTTCCTTGGCAGCCTTGTGTTGAACTATATTTTAAAATAACCCACACAACTCCATTTTGTGTTGCCATGCTCTCGGCAACTAGGTGAAGAACTGTTTTTCCACGTCCCCGTTGAAACTTGCACAACCCTCCCCGCTCCTTGTGGTTGAGCCGATTCCGAGAAGCTGTCTGTGTGCCTCACCCCTCCAGTCGTGTCAAAGACTCAGCTACATCCTGTCTACCGTTGGTAACTCAGCCTGTCACAACTCCTGTGCCTCATGACCACGCCATCTGGTCAAGGAAGCACGAGGATGCACCCTGTGACCACACCATTGAGCAAGGGAGCACGAGGCAGTGGACATTGTGCAATAAGAGACAGATGTCCCCTGGCCACGATTGCACCACAAGACTGATGAAGAACTTGTCAAATGAGGAACTAATCAAAATGTGGAACTGTGTATTGTGTAAATGGGCGTGGCTAGCGCTATTAGTATGTGTGTGCTGCGGATTGAAGGAGCAGTCTCCGTAGAATTGCCTTTGTACCATTCTGGAACCCTGTCCTTAGCTCGAGCTAATAAATAACTTACTTCCCTCCACGGCTGGTTATCCTGGTCTCTTCGGTAATGTATGACTTGAACAAGGTGTCCCCTGCACCACTGGCTTTGACTCTCCTAGTGGGGGAGAGGTCTCCAAAAAGCCGGTTCTACAATTTGGCGCCCAACGTGGGGCGTCTTCGGTGGTCGTCATCGAGCCTGGTGGTTGTGAGGGGTCTGTGATCGAATTCCAAGGGAGGCGCGCCACTACATTGGCTGAAAAATTGTCTTTGTGGGCCGAGGTCTCAGATCGCGTGATTCCTCCTTCCAGTGGGCTACCCGACTGCGGCCCCAACTGACACCCCAGTTCTGGTTCCTAATCTTTGGAGATCGAGACCTTTGTGACAGTCGCCATGTGAAGGAAGATTAACGGTCAGTTAAGAGTGGGAGTGGCCCACTTCTTTGGTTAATTGTATTTTGGTTTTGGTATTTGATTCAACTTTTGCAAAAGCCGAAGCCAAGGGATAAGTACAGTTGTATACTGTAAATATTAGATTTTGCCCTTTGTTGTTTGGAACCATGATACAGATCTAGAGATGCCTGGATTTACTAAATTCTGGAAATGGTGTTGTTGTTATTGTACGCAGGACTCCGCATCGGAGGAATCTTGTCCGATTCCTCCTTTGGGGACCCCTAATCATGAAGTCTATGCAAAACATGGTGTTGGCCCAATTATGCTTTTTTCACTTTAGCACAGATATACGAAAGGTAGTGCTGAATTGCAATGGCCAATGTACGGTAGTTTTAAACCTCCTGTATTAGATAATTTAGAGGAAAAGTTGTTTCAAAGAAAAGCTAGACCTGCGATGCTTGATTCCTTTCGGGTTTGGTGCAAGGAGTCCAAACAGAAAGAAATCAAACTCAAAAAGAACGAAGCTAAAGTAATGCGTATGAGTGTGATTCAGAAAGCCCAGCATCATGATAATCAGAGAATGGAAGAGGGTATAGTAATACATGATAGATTAAATAGAATGCAGATAGATGGATGTTACGTTACAAAGAAGGTCCCCGAGGACGACCCTCTCATGTCCTCCATGCTGAACACCCCTCCACCCTATACTCCCGCCTTGTATCCGGCCCTTAATCCCGCCTAATTGACTCCCATTACTGCTCCAGTTGCTGCCCCTGCCCATGCCCTGGTTTGTACAATTCCTCAGCCACTTGTTTACAAGGCCCCGACTGTTCAGGCCACTGTACCAATGCAAGTCCACCCTTCTTTTCCTCTTGTTGCCCATTCCACTGGTTCTTTACCTGTCCAACCTAATATGCCTTCAACTCCCGTTGCAACCATCCCATTTCTTGTTGACAGTCGTGCAGGACTATTAGCGAATGCATGGTCAGTGGTCCGTGATTATATCCCTTATGCAACTCCACATAGACCACCCACTCCCAGACGACGCACCTTGCGCAGACTGATAGGTAGTACACAGGAACAACTCGCTATGAATCAACAAGCTCGTGTGTGGATGGAAAATAACACTATGTACACCGCTCAGGATATATGAATGACAATGGATCAGTGGACACCCATTCAACAGATTGACATTTTTTTGTGAAATGTGTGACATACTGATCCAAATGTGGGAGGATTTTGTAGAATCAGGTCCACCCCCAGGTCTGTCCGACCTTCGCCATAAGGTTGAAAAAGGGGATATTCAGGGCCCAGCACTACTGCAATCTAATCAGGTTAGTAGCCTACAGAGACTCCTTATCTGGTGTTTTGTTAAATAAGGGTTTCCCAATGAGGGAGGTACAGCCTGTTTGGAGAGACCGCGTTGCTGGCGTAGATGGCAACCCTGAAATACCAGCAGGTTTTACGCAGATGTGGGTCCATGGCCCTTGGAAAAGGTCTGACGTCCTCCAACTTAAAAACCAATTACCTGACCCACGTAAAAATCCAGCAGGTTATTATAAGGAATTGACTCAGACACTCCAATCTTGCGTAATGACTTTAGCAGAAATAGAAATGTTAATGGGACAAGTAGTACCGACTGAAGTATGGTCCAAAATACGCCATAATAATCAGACAGAATTTGGGCATACATGGAAGGAATTTGAGGAAGCTGACAGAGCTCGAACTGGTGGTGAGAAACCGGATCCCATGATCTTAGCCCTTCCGGCCCAGATACTAACTGCCATGAAAAAGATGTTGACACCTCACTGTATCAATTGGGACAGATTAGCTGCTTGCAAACAGAAGAAAGATGAAAGTGTCTCCGACTTTTTCACACGATTCGAAAGCACATTCACCGACTATAGTGGACAGGACATGACTTTAGAAGGGGGACAGCGACTGTTTGGGGAAACATTTGTGTCCAATCTGTTACCAGAGCTTGTAACTAAACTAAAAATGTCAGAAAGTGCATGGCCCATCTCCACCCCGTCTGGTATTTTGACAATGACCCAGTACTATGAGAATACGGAGAATGAAGAGCGAGATAGAACGGATAAAAAGACTAAGGACTTAAAGACAAAGGTGTTACTCCAACAAGCATACCCAACCTAGACCCAAAACAGAGGTGCCCCTAAGTTTCAACGAATAACTCAGAGACCTGCCCCTGTGACTCCTCGCCCACCGCTGGGACCCAACCAGTGCGCTTATTGTCGCCAGGAGGGTCATTGGCGCGACGAGTGTCCAT
Source organism: Lissotriton vulgaris (assembly GCF_964263255.1). NCBI lineage: Eukaryota > Metazoa > Chordata > Amphibia > Caudata > Salamandridae > Lissotriton > Lissotriton vulgaris. The sequence continues at coordinate 1,686,295,582 of NC_141694.1, read as the reverse complement.
TGTTGGCCCAGAACAACTCTGCCCCCACTGGCCGCTTCACAGTACAATGTCCCCAGAGAGGACGAGGGCCAGGCAGACCTAGAACACAGTTACAAGATAGGCGCCCCCTTATGCAAGAGAATTGATTTGATACCACTAATTATGAGGACCACAATTATTTTACTGAGGATTATGAGCCTGAAGAAGGGATGGGGTTCATGTCCCACTAGGATTGCCTAGGACAAGAGAAGGGACCGTGCCTATTTCTGTTGACCAAAAGGGACCGTATGTACATGTTACAACACTGGGCTCTACAGAAAAATTCTTGGTCGACACTGGTGCAACAAAAAGTTCTATTGCTAGGTCCAAAGTCCCTGGGGCCCCCTTGTCAGGTGCGAATAACATTTCTGTAGGGTTTTCTGGCACCCCAGTATCTAGCCCCATTTCACAACCACTGGAACTAACGATAGGACCCTACAAAATTGATTCCCCTTTGGTTTTGACTTCCACATGTGGCGAATATTTGTTGGGTTTAGATCTATTAAAAAGATTACATGCAACCATATACTGTTCTCCTGGTGGGGTTTACATCACCATGGGTCCCCCTACCACACACCCAGTATATTTGGCCTCCTCAGATTCCATTCCCCAGGAACTTCAGAATGTCCCTCCTGCTCTTTGGGCCCAAGGTGATACTGATGTTGGCCTTTTATCCATACCCCCCTTTTCTGTTACCCTGAAAGAAAATACTCGCCCTCCCCAACTTCCCCATTACAAAATACTCAAAGAAGGGGAAAGGGAATTACTCCAGATCATTTCTGAACTTGTTGAAAAGGGTGTGGTTGAAGAGACAAGAGGAAATGTGTGCAATAGCCCAATTTTGCCTGTCCTAAAATGCACCGATCATTCTAAGCCCCCTGTTTATCGTTTTATCTTGTTTGATTTACATGAGATAAACAAAAAAGTAGTACCCCAGTTTCCTGTGGTCCCAGATATCACCACCCTACTTACTATGATTCCCCGACTGCATGTTTTTTCTCTGTCATTGACTTAAAAAATGCCTTCTTTAGTATACCCGTTGATGAACAGAGTAGGGATCTTTTTGGATTCTCATTGGCAGGACGGAGTTTCCGGTTCTGCAGAGCTCCACAAGGATATACAGAGAGCCCCTCAATTTACAGTTCGGCCGTCAAGGGCCAACTTGATTCCCTGACCCTACCCCAAGGTACTGCACTACTCCAGTACGTTGATGATTTGCTTATAGCGGCAGATACAGAGGCATTATGTAAAGAAGCTACAATGAAATTACTCCTGCATCTGGCACAGTTCAATCACAAAGTTTCCCTCTCCAAACTCCAATATTGTCTACATGAGGTAACCTACTTAAGTCATCTCCTGTAGAAGGAGGGACGCTGCCTCACCCCTGAATGAATACAATCAGTAAGATGCCCCCACCAAAAATGCAGAAAGAGGTACGTGCTTTTATTGGTATCACCTCCTACTGCCACCAGTGGATACCCAATTTTTCTTTACTCATTAAACCTTTATTGAGCCTCACACTTAAAGATGTTCCTCACCCACTCCCTTGGACAAATGAGTGCCAGCATGTATTTGAAGAACTGAAAACAGCCTTGTGTTCGGCCCCGGTGCTAGGCACCCCTAATTATCAGAAACCCTTCACCCTTTTTGTATACAAGCATAATGGTTGCGCATTGTCAGTGCTAACACAGTGTTTTGGTGACAGACAATGCCCCTGTGCATATTTTTCTGCAGTTCTAGATCCCCTTAGCCCTTGCACTACCCAGTTGCTTGAGAGCAGCATCTGCAGCTGCCACATCCATTCGCCAATCTGCTGGCCTGCTCCGTGACACTGCTCTTACAGTTATGGTTCCTCACGCAGTTGACACTTTATTAAATAGTCACAACAATAATGATGTCCTAGTGCTCAAGGCAGAAACAATATTATCAAAAGATCTGCGGCATCACAAGTTGCACCAAAATTACAACATACCTCCCCTCTTGCAATGAATTTGGGGTAGGGGATGCCTCAGTCTGCTGCCACTACTAAAATAGCCCAACTCTGATAGACTTAACAAACATTTACAAAGCCCACATTCACCTAGTGTAACATAGAAAAAAGGTGAGAAAGCGAGATGGCACCTCACGGGCGCAACACCAATGGGACCCTTGGCTGGTACTCACCAGGATGGCCCTGTTATTATCATTGGTACCATCAAGCTATAACGGAAACGTGTCCCTAAACCCAAAGTAAAGATCGTGCGTGAGGCAGTGAACAAAAATTATATGTGACTCAACGTACAACATTTAACACATAACACATATTCTATTCTGCAACTAGGACTAGTTCCTTTAATTTTGTTCCTATTTGTTGCATACAAAACATATATAGAATTAAAAAAGGAGGTTGTGAATACTACCAATCGATTCACAACCTACTCACAGCCGACATGTTTCATTGCCTTGGTTTGTATCAGGCAATTTCCTCAGGGCATATACCTTTCAATGCTACAGCAAAGGACACTGGGCTTTGCGCACCTTCAATAATCCTAGCCTCTCATACCAGCCGAGAGGAATTTGAACAGGATCACAGCTCCCAATGGTGAGCTTTGTTAAGTCTCCCTCCGTTCTTGTTACGGTAGTGAGGAGAGGTCCGGCTCTGAATCAGCCCTGGAAGACCAGGGCTGATTACCGGGGGCAGAGTGAATCTGTCTGACTACCGACTCGCGTGCAGTAATGGCGGTCGGCTAGTTCCTGTTTAGCGGGTAACCAAGGCAACCCGATCAGGCATTTATAATTTTCTATTATTTGCCATTACTGGACGTAATCTACACCGCGTGGGAACCAATGGTCCTTCTCCGTGTCTATGTCTGATTTTGATACATAGTACAGTGAGGCCTCTTGGCCGGTTTTTATATTGTCACTATTCTATTCCTACACCCCCCTGCACTATATCACTTCCCTCCCTCCCAGGGGCACTATGAACATTTTGTGATTTTGTATTTAAATTGATGACTAACATATACCTACATTGTGAATAAACAACAATGCAGGCCAACTAAGTTTTTTTATTGTTATTTAATTGTTTCAGTTTGTTGCTGATTACTGGGACCCCCCTTTTCTCAGTACTGATATTACCCAGGTCCCAGTGACTACATTTGGGTGAACCCTTTGCTATATCCCGCCCCACACTGCAAGCGCCGGAATGTCCCTGATTCCTGCTCCTTTCTCTCGAGCTGGTTCGGCCTACTTCTGGTACTCTGTGCTCTTTGATGCATTCTATTCAGGTGATACATCCACACGATCCATGGGGAAGATCAGTAGCAGACAAGCCTTCCGCCACATCATGGCTGCGGAGTGGCCAAACATGAATAAAGATCCAGCAGAGAAGAACGTGCATGAAAACAATCATGGGTCCTTTTATCCATCGAACATTTACAATGGTGGGGGAAAGAAAAGACTGCCACCTATCAGAGATCTCCCTGTCTACCCAAATCCCAGAAAATACTGCATGAAGAGCAGTGGAACAGTATGGGTGGTAGAGAGTTACTGTGCCATCACACTCCAGCTCAATAGTTCAACTCTCCCAGCTCTGGTGTCCTCACTGAATACGTACTTTGTGTGTGGGAACAAGGCCTACACCTGGCTACCCAAGTCTTGGGCAGGCACCTGTTACATTGCTTGGTGCTCCCCCCCACCTACACAGCCAATGCAAAACACCACATCCAGAAGAGAGGTGTGGTTGATGCTGGAGACACAGCTGGCCAAGAATTTGGTGACTTTGCGAAAGGGTTCCTCCCCTTTCGGGGCCCTATGATCAATAGTCACAATCTCCAACATCTCACCAGGGTGGTAGAGGCCACCATCAACGCAACTGCAGGTGCCCTCAGTAACATCGCGGCTGAACTTCAAGCAGACCGCCTCATGACTTTACAGAACAGAATGGCACTTAACATAGTGCTGACGAATCGTGGAGGAGTCTGCACATTGATCAAAACATGCTGCTGCATTTACATCCCAGATAATGTACCGACAGTTTATCAAGCAATCCAGAAGCTTCACAAGATTGCTTCCGACATTCATCCGGATGAGGGATCATGGTCCCTAACAGACTGGTTTTGGAGCATTGCATCTCAGTGGGGATGGAAGATAATGATTTTCATTGCAAACCTTGCTGCCGCATTGTTCTCTGGCTGCCTCTGTGTTCAATGCATGCCAGCGCTGTTTGGGCTCTGTGCCACCTCTTTGGCACACAAACAAGTGAATCCACACCATCACAATGCCATGATGATGATCGAGTAAGAGGTCCAGGAAATGATGGACATTGACCTGGATGACGACTGATTGTTGCCTCTGCATGGCAAAAGGAGGGACTGTTGAACTGTATTTTAAAATAACCCATACAACTCCATTTTGTGTTGCCATTCTCTTGTCAACTTGGTGAAGAACTGTTTTCCACGTCCCCGTTGAAACTTGCACAACCTTCCCTGCTCCTTGTGGTTGAGCCGATTCCGAGAAGCTGCCTGTGTGCCTCACCCCCCAGTCATGTCAAAGACTCAGCTACATCCTGTCCACTGTTGGTAACTCAGCCTGTCACAACTCCTGTGCCCCGTGACCACGCCATCTGGTCAAGGAAGCACGAGGCTGCACCCTGTGACTACACCATTGAGCAAGGGAGCACGAGGCTCTGGACATTGTGCAATAAGAGACAGATGTCCCCTGGCCACGATTGCACCACAAGACTGATGAAGAACTTGTCAAATGAGGAACTAATCAAAATGTGGAACTGTGTATTGTGTAAATGGGCGTGACTAGCGCTATAAGTATGTGTGTGCTGCGGATTGAAGGAGCAGTCTCCGTAGAATTGTCTTTGTACCATTCTGGGACCCTGTCCTTAGCTCGAGCTAATAAATAACTTACTTCCCTCCGCGGCTGGTTGTCCTGGTCTCTTCGGTAATGTATGGCTTGAACAAGGAGAACCAGTAGATTCTAAGGTGTCCCCTGCACCACTGGCTTTGACTCTCCTAGTGGGGGAGAGGTCTCCAAAAAGCTGGTTCTACACTTGCAGACATCGTACCTGTGTTTTTTTATTTTTTTTAAAAAGCGTCCGTAAACACTGCTGGTTGCATCAGCCGGATTCTGCTCTGTGGGGGCCCGGCAATTTTAGCGATAGTCAGAGTGGCGATGCAGGGGCGCTAATTAGAGGTGAAATGCAACAAAGCCTCATTAGCAAGGCCTTTAAAGACCTGTGAAGTACTCAGGTGCGGCTGTGTGTCTGCCCGGGAAGCTGTCTCAACCCGGGCTGACACACACGCTGGGGGAGGGAGAGGAAGGGATACAAAAGGAGAGGGCGGGTTGGAAAGAGAGGGAGGGAGAGGGATACAGAGGGAGGGAGACAGAGGGTGACAGATGGACATATGGAGGGAGAGGGAGACAGATAGAGGGAGGGAGACAGAGGGAGGGAGACAGAGGGAGGGAGACAGAGGGAGGAAGACACAGAGAGAGGGAGAGAGAGAGAGAGGGACTCAGAGAGAGAGGGAGACAGAGGAAGGGAGACAAAGGGGGAGACAGAGGGAAGAGACAGAGGGAGGGAGACAGAGGGAGGGAGATAGACGGAGGGAGACAGAGGGAAGGAGACAGAGGGACGGAGACAAAGGGTGACAGACAGAGGGAGACAGATAAAGGGAGACAGAGGGAGAGAGACAGAGGGAGATAGAGGGAGGGAGACAGAGAGAGAGAGAGAGGGAGGTATACAGAGAGAGAGAGGGAGGGAGGCCGAGAGAGAGGGAGGGAGACAGTCAGAGTGAATGAGACAGAGGGAGACAGAGAGAGAGGGAGAGAGGGAGAGAAAGGGAGAGGGAGGGAGAGAGAGAGACAGATAGGGAGGTAGAGAGAGAAAGAAAGCGAGAGAAATCGAGAGAGAGAGAGAGAGAGAGAGAGAGAGAGAGAGCGAGAGAGAGAGAGAGATGTGTGTTTGCCGGGTCTGTGGCTCAGTGAACGAAGGCGTCCACTGCAGGGACCTGTGTTCAACCTCAGGGTCACAGTTTTTTTGTTGCTCTAGCCCCACCCCCCTTACCCACTGACCCCGCCCCCACCGGTGCGGCCCTCGGCGACAAACCACACTGTAAATTTGGCCCCAGAGAGAAAGTTAGTGAGTACCCATCCTCTAAGGTTTCATTCTGTCTGCATGACAAAGAAATGCAAATTTTTTAGGCTGAGTCTACAGCGCTTGGCTGCAGGATCGGTGCACAGACATAATATCGAGTCCAAAATATCGATTGGACATAATATCGAGTTTTAAATATAGACTGGACAAAATATTGACAGGACAAATATAGATAACAAAAATATCGTTTTTAAGGTAAGTGAAGTAATATCGACTGTTAAAAATATAGATAGCTAAAATATCGAAGTATATAATATAGATAGTTAAAAATATAGATTTTTTAATAATATCTAATTTTTTATAGTGTTTTTTTATGTTATAATATGTGTGAAAAGTGTGTATTTATGTTATAACTAATTTTATTTAATGAATTTTGTTTTTATAATTATTGCCTAATTTAATTCTGTAGCGGGTTGTGGGTTTATAGGGGAATAGGGTGGGAAGTAATTTAATTATAATTAATTACATATGTAAATTTATTTATTGATAGTAATTTGTAATTAATTGTTAATTAATTTATATTTGTTAAATAATTTAATTGTAATTGGTAATTAATTTTTATTAATTGATTAATTGGTAATTATGTAAATTTTACTAATTTAATTCTGTAGCGGGTTGTGGGTTTATAGGGGAATAGGGTGGAAAGTAATTTAATTATAATTAATTAAATATGTAAATTTATTTATTGATAGTAATTTGTAATTAATTGTTAAACAATTTATATTTGTTAATTAATTTAATTATAATTGGTAATTAATTTGTATTAATTGATTAATTGGTAATTATGTACATTTTACTCATTTAATTTCTGTAGCAGGTTGTGGGTTTATAGGGGAATAGGGTGGGAAGTAACCTATTAATAATTAATTGAATAATTAAATGTAATACAATTTATTTAATTGGAAATAATTGTAAAATATTTTTGAATTATTAAATAATTAATTGTTAATGTTTAATTAATTTGTATTAATAGGTGATTAATTGGAATAATTATTGTTAATTAGCAATTTTAAAATATTAATTATTATATTAGATAAAATGTTTATTTATTTTTAATTAATTAATAATAGATATTCATTTTTAGATTTTTGAATAATATGTGAAGTATTTACTTTCCCTAATGTAGTATTCTCTGGAGTGGGAATAGTAATTTTAACCCCTACGCTATCCAACACTTTCCCTACTGTTGCACCCACTGGAGTGAGAATAGTAATTTTAACCCCCTACGCTATCCAACGTTTTCCCTACTGTTGCACCCACTGGAGTGGGAATAGTAATTTTAACCCCTACGCTATCCAACGCTTTCCCTACTGTAGCACTCTTTGGAATGGGAATAGTAATTTTAACCCCTACGCTATCCAACACTTTCCCTACTGTTGCACCCATTGGAGTGGGAATAGTAATTTTTACCCCTGCGCTATCCAATGCTTTCTCTACTGTTGCAATCTTTGGAGTGGGAATAGTAATTTTTACCCTTAGGCTATCCAACGCTTTCCCTACTGTTGCACTCTTTGGAGTGGGAATAGTAATTTTTACCCTTACGCTATCCAACGCTTTCCCTACTGTTGCAACCACTGGAGTGGGAATAGTAATTTTTACCCCTACGCTATCCAACGCTTTCCCTACTGTTGCACCCACTGGAGTGGGAATAGTACATTTTACCTCTACGCTATCCAACGTTTTCCCTACTGTTGCAACCACTGGAGTGTGAATAGTAATTTTAACCCCTACGCTATCCAATGCTTTCCCTACTGTTGCACTCACTGGAGTGGGAATAGTAATTTTAACCCCTACGCTATCCAATGCTTTCCCTACTGTTGCACCCACTGGAGTGGGAATAGTAATTTTAACCCCTACACTATCCAACGCTTTCCCTACTGTTGCACCCACTGGAGTGGGAATAGTAATTTTAACCCCTATGCTATCCAACGCTTTCCCTACTGTTGCACTCACTGGAGTGGGAATAGTAATTTTAACCCCTACGCTATCCAACGCTTTTCCTACTGTTGCACTCACTGGAGTGGGAATAGTAAATTTTACCTCTACGCTATCCAACTTTTTCCCTATTGTTGCATCCACTGGAGTGGGAATAATAATATAAACCCCTACGCTATCCAACCCTTTCCCTACCGTTTCACTCACTGGAGTGGGAATAGTAATTTTAACCCCTACGCTATCCAACGCTTTCCCTACTTTTGCACTCTTTGGAGTGGGAATAGTAATTTTTACCCCCTACGCTATCCAACGCTTTCCCTACTGTTGCACCCACTGGAGTGGGAATAGTAATTTTAACCCCTACGCTATCCAGCGCTTACCCTACGCTTGCACTCTTTGGAGTGGGAATAGTAATTTTTACACTTTTGTTATTGTACGTTAATAATATTGGCTATTATTTAATTATATTTTGTTACTATATATATATATATGTTTTAAGAAATATGAATTACAATTTCTTTTTTACTTTCATTTATTATTTAATTATTTAAAATGAATGTAAGTATTTTTAAGTATATTTTAGTAATAATTTTTTAATATTAATTTAATTTAACATTGTTTTTAGTAAAGTCGACATGTTTTAAAACTATATTTTTGTAAACGATATTTTTAACTCGATATTTTTGTACTTACCTGTTTGTAGATAGAAACTCTATATTTTGTCAGTCGATATTTTGTCAACGATATTCTTGATGGTCGATATTCTGTCTCTCGATATTATTTCAGTGATCCTGCAGGATCATCTGTTGCATGTACTTTGTGGGGTTTCACTCCTCGCATCACTTTGGATCGGTTTAGTCAGTTGACTTGTAAAAATGCTTGCTTACTAATGGGTACTTTGGCTTCCTGGTTCCTCCTTTTTCCACATTGTTCACTCCCCTGTAGTATCACCACAGGATTTGGAGGCTTCCGCTTTTGTCTATGTTACTTTCCGTTCAGAGACTATTTTTTTAAATTTAAATGTCGAACTGACTCGATGGGTGCACCTGGGCTCTGCTTTTGTCGAAGCTTAAGGGTGGACCTGTGTTCTCTTCTGCAATGGGCATAGAAATAGAATGGCGGCGGACACTGGCACCATATTCTCAGTTGCAGCGAAGTGACAGCCGCCTAGGTCCCTGCATGGTTTCACTTGAAAACACTACACTGGGTAAGGCTTTGGGGCATTTAACTACAAAAATATTGTTGGTAAATGGATTTGAGCCAAACAATCTTTTTCACAGATAGGGGGTGATGCTTAGAAATAAAGCATTTGCCCTATTTCTGTTGATTATTGTTATTATTATTTAATATACATTTGATAGCATAAACATTACAGTGTCTCCACATTCAATACAACGTTACTAAAATCAAATATGTTGCCTGCTGTGCTCCCTCGGAAGTTGTTCCTTACCTTGGTTTGAGCTGCTAGTGATACCGAGTGTCCCACGCCTGCTTCACTAATAGTATATAGCTGCAGTAGGAGTGCTGAAGTAAGCTCGCCACCCGCAGCAGAGGAGCCCAGATGTAGGTGGGCAAATACCGGTCGGTAACGGTGAAATTCGTTAAATTTCACTGTTACTGACCGGTATTTAGCCATGTGGGATGTAGGGAAGGAATCGGTAATAAGGAATCTGTAAATATTGAATCCTTAATACTGATTACTTGTTGGCCTTGCATTTAAGGAATCGGTAATACCGATTCCTTTAATGCAATGTAGGTAACACTTAAAACAGTGCACCTCAACCTTAAGGAATCGCTATTTACCACCAACCTTAAGTTGGTGGTAAGTAGCGATTTCCTTTCAAAAAGCCATTTTTTGCTTTTTGAAATGTGCCATGTGGCACACATGCCCTTAGCGCATGCATGTGTGCCACATGTGCACACATGCACATTTCAGCGGTGCAACAGGGTGTCCTTTGGACACCCTGACACCCTTGAAATACCTCCTGGTATTACCGATTCGGTAATCAGTAATCAGTAATCAGTAATACCGAATGACTTCACATTCATTCCTATGGGCCTCCAAGCCCATAGGAATGAATGGGTAGGTATTCGTTATTACCGAATCTCAATTACAGATTTTGTAATAATGAATATTGAGAATTCGGTATTTTTTACCGAATTCTTACCTACATCTGAAATACTGATTTCTAAATACCCAATTGGTAAAATTCGGTATTTAGGAATCGGTATTTTCCTATTACCTACATCGGGCCCCATGTGAAATAGTTATTACTTTGACAACCAGGTCCTCTCCCATTGTTTAAAAGGGATTTTTGGGGGACCAAGCTCTAGATTGAGTAGCGCCTGTGCGATTAGAGTGGCCAACACCTCAGTCCGGGAAAGCCCGACAACTGTTCATGGTAGTGTAAGGTCTGGGGTTGATGTCAGGGGCGGGGAGGTTGTGACAAACCCCAGCAGGGTTTGGCAAGGGCCACAGGTCATCAGACTGGCAGGCTGCAGGAGGTGGTGTTGGGTGTGGTGGGGACCATCACTAAGAAGTGACCAATGGTTAATGTTAGTATACGGGCGACAAGACTGAAAGCATTGAGGAGAATACTTGTGTGAGGAAGACTTTTCACTCACACACTAAACAGAGAAGCATTGTTTGACATTTTCATTATATATTTGAAACATCATTGATCTGTTTTATACTGAGAAGGCACAATTCCCTGTCTAGAAGGCCTGCCTATATGTTTGTCTTCAGCGTTTTATATGGCACTTTGTCTGGCGCTGTTGAAATCTGGGTGAACTTAACAAAACTGGGATTCTCGTTGATTAGCTTTGAGGTTGTGTGGAATCATTGACACTGGATAGTGAAGTTTTCATTTAGTAATATTTTGTCTATCATATAATCTTTGTTGTGTGCTTTGCTGCATAAGAGTGTCTGTGCCAAACAACGGTACTAGCAGATGCTGCCCCCAAAGGGGGCCTCAGGGGTTGGCACCAAAACCAACGGCGAGCCCCGGAAAGAACTGTTTTTTTGGCACACGGGCCACCCAGGAGGGGGAGAAGCACGCGCGCCTCCCCCCTGAGTCCATGGTTGTCCAATGCTTGACCTAAGGCATCTGTTTCACTTATGTAGTTTTGCAGCATTGTGCGCAAATACGAGTGGTTAGTGGTATGCTAAAGGTCACTTGTTATGATTACCAGCCAAATAACGTTTGGTTCTATGGCTTGTGTGCTATGGTGCCCGGAAGGTTGATATCTGAGAACATATAAAGAATACTTAAGTACCAGAAAGTGCTGTTGATGTTGCGGACATGATTATCTATATTGCATATAAAAATGACTGGATTTATACGTGAAGGACTGTCTGTTGTGCCCACCGCTATTACTTTGGTCCACGATAAAAGAACTGAAATCACTGCATGGAATAGTTTGCTTTAAGCACCCAAGGCTAATCTGATTGAACTAACGATAACCAATAACACCAAACTAACCATTAACCTTGGGTTCCAGAGCAGCATGCTGCCCGGCATAAAGTGCTTCAATGTCTCATCAGGGCGAATTACAATTGCAGTCCACACGGCACACATAGTTTTAGGTTTGTGATGCATTAGGAAGTCTGATAATGTGCTGCATGGCTAAACACATAAGGTCCCAAAGGCGAGACCCCACCTGTTGGATATGCCAATGCTTGTCTTAATTGTTCTTTCTAGGTGGCGACCCACTAAATTCAGCTCTGCCCAACCAGGGTGATTTGCTAATTAAAGGCTCGCTTCGCCTTTCTCACAGAGGAGCTCAGAAGTCTTCCCCAGTCTGGAATCATCGCACAGATCTGTCCAGTAGATTTCTTGAAGGGAAATGATAAAAGAAACATTGAAAAGAAATACCTCACAGCAAACCTGCTGCTTCCACAAATCTTTTCAACAATAGACAAACCACCTGTGGGAAGATTCAGGGTTCAGAAGGGTTCAACGATTACAAAGGCAAGCAAGCGCGAACGCGCACAGTTATTAACCACATTGTACTCTTTAGAATGACATCTTACAGACTGATGTCTTTTGTCACCCAATTCGTGCATTCATTTTTTTGCATCCCAATTTTGCTCATTTAAATGTTAAATACAACACGATTCTCTTAGTCTCTTTAAATCTTGAAAATTGCCGCAAGTGTTACGAGGAGGAATTGTCCATTAATTGTCCCCTCACAAATATCCGCCATTTACATTCAGCGAAGTTCTGTGTCACTGGTCGGATCATGAAAACATCACGTGCTCGGTGAATATTTCATTCGTTCACATAAACTAATGAGACCAGAGCAAAAATATGGACTTGAATAACTTGTTTTCATGGTCTGGCCTAACAGCGCAGCTGTCACCAAACAGTTATGTGGTAAACACCAGGGACCTCATTTATGAAAAGTGACGCATCGCTGCGTGAAAACAGCGATGCGTCACTTTTCATTGCGCCCTCCTTGCGACACCAATGATGCGTCATATTTACAGTATGATGCATCATGGCGCAAGGAGTTACAGATACGTCAGTATTTCTGACGTATCTGTAGGAGCAAAAGTGACGCATTGTTGAAGTGTGTCACAAAAGTGACGCAACTCCAGCAATCCGTCCTTTCACATGGGGCAAGCCCCATGTGAAAGGGCCTGCGTCAGTCTTACGCCTGCTGTGAGGCAGGCGTAAGAAATTGACGCATTTGTGTCCTAGAAGTGGCACAGTGACATCTTATAGATTTCACTGCGTCACTTCTATGACCCTTTCTTGCGTCAGAACGCCCCCCTGCATACATTATACCTGGCATAGGTATAATGTAGCGCAGGGGTTTACAAAGTGACGCATCTACCTAGATGCGTCACTTTGTAAATATGGCGCAACAAGGCGCATTTTTTACGCCTCTGGTGCGTCACAAAAAGTGACGCACCGGGGGCGTAAAAGTGACGCACAGCCTCATAAATGAAACCCCAAGAGTGGGGCATTGGCTCCACCCACGTGTTGGGAGATAGGAGTACATGATGTGATTGGGCAGAAATAGTGTGCTTCCACAAAAAAGTGCTTGCCTTTTACACAGCCGTGATCATTTTGTTTCTATTTCCAGCAGCCTGAGGTTGAACTTTTAGGGGTACACACATGAGATTGTTATGCTATTTAAGTGCCTTAGATAACTAGATCATTTATGGTGTTTTTTTCTGTCAGCACCACAGAAGGAATGGAGGCAGTTATTAACCTACAAAGAGTTTGAGGTCTGACTTGACATTGCAACTGTCACCTGACCTTTCAAATGGCCCCATTAATATTCTACAGTTCTTTGCTTCTACACAAATACATACTCATTTCAATGTTATCTATTTGTAGTGCTTCACATTACCATTCAACATTTTTTGTTTTGGCTTTGCCGATGCTTGTTTTGAAAATGTTTTTTACATTTTTTTTGAAAGGCATTGTCTACTCTTGGTATGCACATATGGTTATGGGTAATGTAGAAAAGTATTTTTAAAAAAAACAACGTATTACAAAGAAAAGGCAACGACCACCCCAACAAAGTCTGGGTACTTAGTTTCTCTAATGAACAAAAGAGCTTATGTCGAACTGAAGGTGGTCGTGAAATGTTTATTTGATTTGCCTTCCTGTAAGATTCTCAATATCAGCCGCTGCCACTGAAGGTAAGAGCGATGGGGCGGTAGGGCCAGGTGAGAGGGATTTCGAGAGACGACCATGAGGGAAATTCATTATTCATTTAAATTTTCCCTCGTAGTCTTTTCTAGAACTCCCCCCCCCCCCCAACCCCGTCGCTGTTACCTGCAGCGGCCGCGCCTGCTCAGTGTGAAGTATTGATAACAGCATGAGTGGGGTTCAACTACCAGACTCAGACAAAATGACCGCCAAAACTGCCAAACCTTTTAAGTCTCACAAGACTTGGAAATCCTGTGGTAGATAAGTCCCAGGTTTTCAGACATCTTGGGATGACTGCCACAGGTCGCATAAGGAAAAATAAAAATATGCTTCATGATCTTATTTAGACACCATGATTGGTAGTGCACATTATGTTTCACAATATATAATTTTGACAGTTCTATCTTTATCTCCAAGCTGAATCAACCTAAGGTGTGTTGTGACTTTATACCAGCCACCGGTCCAAACTGCACCAGACTGAACACATGCCTAGTGATTCTAGTGACGTGATTCCTGACTCCACCATGCCTCAGCTAAGAGGATATAAAGGTTCATGTCATGCTGACATGCCCACCTAATGCTGAATTGCATTTAACTCACCAGTTCATGAAAGGTTCTCATTCATAGGCTTTTGGATGATATCCAGAGAAGTAAACCAAAGGATGTTAAATTGCTTTCACTCTTCAGATGTTCTCAAAGTAGAGCTAGTTGCAGTAATATCAAGAGTTAGAATGTGACAAACTCCTTCAGACGTGTTTCTAGATTTAGGGCTAGATGTAGGTAAATAAGTTTTACCGATTCTAAAATACCAAATTTTACCGATTCGGTATTTTAGAACCAGTAAATCCTATGTAGGTAATTATTCGGTAAAAATTACCGAATCGTTAAGATTCGGTAATTACCGAATCGGTATTTACCGATTCGGTAATTGCCAATCATTCCTATGGGCCTGGTGGCCCTTAGGAATGAATGTCAATTACCGAATCGGTAAATACCGATTCGGTAAAATAGGAAAATAGTCAAGGGTGGCAGGGTGTCACTTTGACACCCTGTTGCACCCCTGAATAGTGCTGGTGTGCACATGTGGCATACATACATGCCCTAAGGGCATGTATGTTTGTCACATGGCACAAGTGTAAATGCACATATTTGCATTTACATAGGAATTCCTTATTTACCACCAACTAATAGTTGGTGGCAAATAACAAATCCTTTTAGCTCAGAAGCACTGTTTGAAGTGCTTCCTACATTTCATTTACCGCTCGCTAAATACCGAATCGGTAAATGATGATTCGGTAAATACCGAATCAGTAAATACCGATTCGTTATTTACCGAATCAGTAAATGTGCCCCCTACATAGGAAAAGTCTATTACCAGTCGGTAATGGCCGATTTCGGCCGTTACCGACCGGTAATAGCCTACCTACATCTAGCCCCATGTCTTTAAATTTGAGTTTGGCTTGGTGACCCTGGAATATTTCTGAAACAACACAGAATTGGTCTCCAGTCAAGAAGTACTATCTGAGGTATTTAATGCCAATATTGGGGACCTCTGTACAGCCACACAGGAGGGCCGTGGAAGTCCATCATGACTAGATTTGACGCATTGGAATCTGATGTCTGAGATCTTGAGGCATGTCAGGCCGCATCGAGGGACTGTACTGTGCTCAAAGATCTGCATAAGGAACTCAGCGAATGGAGGGAGTCTGTGGATAATGAGGTCACTTTTTTGTAGTCAGCGCATATGGGGAGGATGAATTGCTGTGGTAAGTTCTCAGCTTGCCTGCTGCATTCTTCTTGTGCTGCAAATGACATTACAGCTATTGACAATGCTAAGCAAGCATTGCTTAGCTTTAAAAACTATTATGTGAATTAATTCTTCTCACACTTGATACATTTGCATATGAGGACCGTGGAATATCTGGTCAGACTTACACTTGCTTAGTTAGACTACTCAGATATAGGGTGATGCTTATGCCACTGAACACAGACCCCGCACCTGCTGAAATATTTAAAGATTCAGAAAAGGGGGTGGTGATGAACAGAGTGTCTGAATTAAGCAGACCACTCTTACCCAGTCCAAAGATCAGGGCTTGATCCATCACCGTTATTTAGCTCACTGCACCATCCCAGCTCAGAACCTGGCTATATGCAAATCAGTCTGTCCCTGGCCCAGTGCATCATGGGAACAGGGCAGACTAAACTACCAAGCCAATTCTTCACCAGAAAGGAGACAAGCTACCGGGGACCGGTTTCTGGCATTTCAGCCGTCGTCGGCCCGGCTTGTTCGAATCCTGATGGTGCAGTGAGCAAGGGACTCATGTCTGAGTATACCCTGCCACACCTATAGTGGCCAAAAATGATTCAGAAAAGGGGGTGGTGATGAACAGAGTGTCTGAATTAAGCAGACCACTCTTACCCAGTCCAAAGATCAGGGCTTGATCCATCACCGTTATTTAGCTCACTGCACCATCCCAGCTCAGAACCTGGCTATATGCAAATCAGTCTGTCCCTGGCCCAGTGCATCATGGGAACAGGGCAGACTAAACTACCAAGCCAATTCTTCACCAGAAAGGAGACAAGCTACCGGGGACCGGTTTCTGGCATTTCAGCCGTCGTCGGCCCGACTTGCTTGAATCCTGATGGTGCAGTGAGCAAGGGACTCATGTCTGAGTATACCTTGCCACACCTATAGTGGTCAAAAATGATTCAGAAAAGGGGGTGGTGATGAACAGAGTGTCTGAATTAAGCAGACCACTCTTACCCAGTCCAAAGATCAGGGCTTGATCCATCACCGTTATTTAGCTCACTGCACCATCCCAGCTCAGAACCTGGCTATATGCAAATCAGTCTGTCCCTGGCGCAGTGCATCATGGGAACAGGGCAGACTAAACTACCAAGCCAATTCTTCACCAGAAAGGAGACAAGCTACCGGGGACCGGTTTCTGGCATTTCAGCCGTCGTCGGCCCGGCTTGCTTGAATCCTGATGGTGCAGTGAGCAAGGGACTCATGTCTGAGTATACCCTGCCACACCTATAGTGGCCAAAAATGATTCAGAAAAGGGGGTGGTGATGAACAGAGTGTCTGAATTAAGCAGACCACTCTTACCCAGTCCAAAGATCAGGGCTTGATCCATCACCGTTATTTAGCTCACTGCACCATCCCAGCTCAGAACCTGGCTATATGAAAATCAGTCTGTCCCTGGCCCAGTGCATCATGGGAACAGGGCAGACTAAACTACCAAGCCAATTCTTCACCAGAAAGGAGACAAGCTACCGGGGACCGGTTTCTGGCATTTCAGCCGTCGTCGGCCCGGCTTGCTTGAATCCTGATGGTGCAGTGAGCAAGGGACTCATGTCTGAGTATACCCTGCCACACCTATAGTGGCCAAAAATGATTCAGAAAAGGGGGTGGTGATGAACAGAGTGTCTGAATTAAGCAGACCACTCTTACCCAGTCCAAAGATCAGGGCTTGATCCATCACCGTTATTTAGCTCACTGCACCATCCCAGCTCAGAACCTGGCTATATGCAAATCAGTCTGTCCCTGGCCCAGTGCATCATGGGAACAGGGCAGACTAAACTACCAAGCCAATTCTTCACCAGAAAGGAGACAAGCTACTGGGGACCGGTTTTCTGGCATTTCAGCCGTCGTCGGCCCGACTTGCTTGAATCCTGATGGTGCAGTGAGCAAGGGACTCATGTCTGAGTATACCTTGCCACACCTATAGTGGTCAAAAATGATTCAGAAAAGGGGGTGGTGATGAACAGAGTGTCTGAATTAAGCAGACCACTCTTACCCAGTCCAAAGATCAGGGCTTGATCCATCACTGTTATTTAGCTCACTGCACCATCCCAGCTCAGAACCTGGCTATATGCAAATCAGTCTGTCCCTGGCCCAGTGCATCATGGGAACAGGGCAGACTAAACTACCAAGCCAATTCTTCACCAGAAAGGAGACAAGCTACCGGGGACCGGTTTTCTGGCATTTCAGCCGTCGTCGGCCCGACTTGCTTGAATCCTGATGGTGCAGTGAGCAAGGGACTCATGTCTGAGTATACCTTGCCACACCTATAGTGGTCAAAAATGATTCAGAAAAGGGGGTGGTGATGAACAGAGTGTCTGAATTAAGCAGACCACTCTTACACAGTCCAAAGATCAGGGCTTGATCCATCACCGTTATTTAGCTCACTGCACCATCCCAGCTCAGAACCTGGCTATATGCAAATCAGTCTGTCCCTGGCGCAGTGCATCATGGGAACAGGGCAGACTAAACTACCAAGCCAATTCTTCACCAGAAAGGAGACAAGCTACCGGGGACCGGTTTCTGGCATTTCAGCCATCGTCGGCCCGGCTTGCTTGAATCCTGATGGTGCAGTGAGCAAGGGACTCATGTCTGAGTATACCCTGCCACACCTATAGTGGCCAAAAATGATTCAGAAAAGGGGGTGGTGATGAACAGAGTGTCTGAATTAAGCAGACCACTCTTACCCAGTCCAAAGATCAGGGCTTGATCCATCACCGTTATTTAACTCACTGCACCATCCCAGCTCAGAACCTGGCTATATGCAAATCAGTCTGTCCCTGGCCCAGTGCATCATGGGAACAGGGCAGACTAAACTACCAAGCCAATTCTTCACCAGAAAGGAGACAAGCTACCGGGGACCGGTTTCTGGCATTTCAGCCGTCGTCGGCCCGGCTTGCTTGAATCCTGATGGTGCAGTGAGCAAGGGACTCATGTCTGAGTATACCCTGCCACACCTATAGTGGCCAAAAATGATTCAGAAAAGGGGGTGGTGATGAACAGAGTGTCTGAATTAAGTAGACCACTCTTGCCCAGTCCAAAGATCAGGGCTTGATCCATCACCGTTATTTAGCTCACTGCACCATCCCAGCTCAGAACCTGGCTATATGCAAATCAGTCTGTCCCTGGCCCAGTGCATTATGGGAACAGGGCAGACTAAACTACCAAGCCAATTCTTCACCAGAAAGGAGACAAGCTACCGGGGACCAGTTTCTGGCATTTCAGCCGTCGTCGGCCCGGCTTGCTTGAATCCTGATGGTGCAGTGAGCAAGGGACTCATGTCTGAGTATACCCTGCCACACCTATAGTGGCCAAGAATGATTCAGAAAAGAGGGTGGTGATGAACAGAGTGTCTGAATTAAGCAGACCACTCTTACCCAGTCCAAAGATCAGGGCTTGATCCATCACCGTTATTTAGCTCACTGCACCATCCCAGCTCAGAACCTGGCTATATGCAAAACAGTCTGTCCCTGGTCCAGTGCATCATGGGAACAGGGCAGACTAAACTACCAAGCCAATTCTTCACCAGAAAGGAGACAAGCTACCGGGGACCGGTTTCAGGCATTTCAGCCGTCGTCGGCCCGGCTTGCTTGAATCCTGATGGTGCAGTGAGCAAGGGACTCATGTCTGAGTATACCCTGCCACACCTATAGTGGCCAAAAATGATTCAGAAAAGGGGGTGGTGATGAACAGAGTGTCTGAATTAAGCAGACCACTCTTACCCAGTCCAAAGATCAGGGCTTGATCCATCACCGTTATTTAGCTCACTGCACCATCCCAGCTCAGAACCTGGCTATATGCAAATCAGTCTGTCCCTGGCCCAGTGCATCATGGGAACAGGGCAGACTAAACTACCAAGCCAATTCTTCACCAGAAAGGAGACAAGCTACCGGGGACCGGTTTCTGGCATTTCAGCCATCGTCGGCCCGGCTTGCTTGAATCCTGATGGTGCAGTGAGCAAGGGACTCATGTCTGAGTATACCCTGCCACACCTATAGTGGCCAAAAATGATTCAGAAAAGGGGGTGGTGATGAACAGAGTGTCTGAATTAAGCAGACCACTCTTACCCAGTCCAAAGATCAGGGCTTGATCCATCACCGTTACCATCAGGATTCAAGCAAGCCGGGCCGACGACGGCTGAAATGCCAGAAACCGGTCCCCGGAAGCTTGTTTCCTTCATAGTGTAAGAATTGGCTTGGTAGTTTGGTTTGCCCTGTTCCCATCATGCACTGGGACAGGAACAGACTAATTTGCATATAGCCAGGTTCTGAGCTGGGATGGTGCAGTGAGCTAAAAAACGCTGTTGGATATAGCCCTGATCTCTTGACTGGGTGAGAGTATTCTGCTTAATTCAGAAACTCTGTCCATTACCACCCCTTGTTGTTAAATATTTTGTCCACCCTAAGCGTGGAAGGGTATACTCAGATGTGAGTCCCTTGCTCATTGCACCATCAGGATTCAAGCAAGCCGGGCCGGCGACGGCTGAAATGCCAGAAACCGGTCCCCGGAATCCTGTTTCCTTCCCAGTGTAAGAATTGGCTTGGTAGTTTGGTTTGCCCTGTTCCCATCATGCACTGGGACAGGAACAGACTAATTTGCATATGGCCAGGTTCTGAGCTGGGATGGTGCAGTGAGCTAAAAAACGGTGTTGGATCTAGCCCTGATCTCTTGACTGGGTGAGAGTATTCTGCTTAATTCAGAAACTCTGTCCATCACCACCCCTTGTTGTTAAATATTTTGTCCACCCTAAGCGTGGAAGGGTATACTCAGATGTGAGTCCCTTGCTCATTGCACCATCAGGATTCAAGCAAGCCGGGCCGACGACGCCTGAAATGCCAGAAACCGGTCCCCGGAAGCTTGTTTCCTTCCCAGTGTAAGAATTGGCTTGGTAGTTTGGTTTGCCCTGTTCCCATCATGCACTGGGACAGGAACAGACTAATTTGCATATGGCCAGGTTCTGAGCTGGGATGGTGCAGTGAGCTAAAAAACGGTGTTGGATCTAGCCCTGATCTCTTGACTGGGTGAGAGTATTCTGCTTAATTCAGAAACTCTGTCCATCACCACCCCTTGTTAAATATTTTGTCCACCCTAAGCGTGGAAGGGTATACTCAGATGTGAGTCCCTTGCTCATTGCACCATCAGGATTCAAGCAAGCCGGGCCGACGACGGCTGAAATGCCAGAAACCGGTCCCCGGAAGCTTGTTTCCTTCCCAGTGTAAGAATTGGCTTGGTAGTTTGGTTTGCCCTGTTCCCATCATGCACTGGGACAGGAACAGACTAATTTGCATATAGCCAGGTTCTGAGCTGGGATGGTGCAGTGAGCTAAAAAACGGTGTTGGATCTAGCCCTGATCTCTTGACTGATTGAGAGTATTCTGCTTAATTCAGAAACTCTGTCCATCACCACCCCTTGTTGTTAAATATTTTGTCCACCCTAAGTGTGGAAGGGAATACTCAGATGTGAGTCCGTTGCTCATTGCACCATCAGGATTCAAGCAAGCCGGGCTGACGACGGCTGAAATGCCAGAAACCGGTCCCCGGAACCTTGTTTCCTTCCCAGTGTAAGAATTGGCTTGGTAGTTTGGTTTGCCCTGTTCCCATCATGCACTGGGACAGGAACAGACTAATTTGCATATAGCCAGGTTCTGAGCAGGGATGGTGCAGTGAGCTAAAAAACGCTGTTGGATCTAGCCCTGATCTCTTGACTGGGTGAGAGTATTCTGCTTAATTCAGAAACTCTGTCCATCACCACCCCTTGTTGTTAAATATTTTGTCCACCCTAAGCGTGGAAGGGTATACTCAGATGTGAGTCCCTTGCTCATTGCACCATCAGGATTCAAGCAAGCCGGGCCGGCGACGGCTGAAATGCCAGAAACCGGTCCCCGGAATCTTGTTTCCTTCCCAGTGTAAGAATTGGCTTGGTAGTGTGGTTTGCCCTGTTCCCATCATGCACTGGGACAGGAATAAGCATGGGCGAATTTTGCGGATCTCGCGTTCGCGAATTTTGCGGATTTGCGAACTCGCAATCCGCAAAATCCGCGAATTCTTGCGAATTTGCGGATTTTTTTTTTTTTTGTGTTCGCAAGGATTTCTGCCAGTTCGCGAGGGTTTCGTACCAGTTCGCAATTGCGAACTTACATTTCGTCGCGCAACGGTCGCGAATTATGTTGTTTCTACGTCTGGTTCATCATCACAGGTTCCCAGCACCCTCTGTTTCACCACTGCAACCCTCTGTTACATCAATGCCACCCTCTGGTTCATCATTACTGTAGATTATGGGGGGGAAAAGCAAGCACACCATCCCTGCTTCAACTCAGATGAATTAATTTGGGGTTAGTTTATTAATGTGTCACTGTTTTAAAATTCCAGTCTGGCACCTGCTTCCTTATCTGTAATTTTGCTTTCTGTTGCAGTGCATTTTTTTCCCCAGGACCTTCTTTGTGGCCACTTGTAGCTATTGTATGAGCCTGCTGTGAGGGTCAGAGCAGGGTCATACAATTGTTGCAACTAGCAACTGAATTCTGGAGGGGCCCCAGTCAGGAAGCACTACCGGGAATTGTTACTAATGATGAGTTTGAACTCTTGCCCCTGCCGAGTGCTTTCACTTTTGAAAAACTCGTTTTTCTGCAATTTGGCGGGGTTCGCGGGGTGCGAACACGCGCAAGATCGGATTCGGAAGCCGCAAATTCGTGCGAATATGCAATTTGTTTTTTTTGCGGCGTGTTAGTTGGCAAGGTTTTGTGCGTTTTTGCGAGCCGCTCGTAGCGCAAGACGCGAAGTTACCCTCGCGGTCGTTCAAGGGCGCAGCCATCTTGTTTGCCTGACGTATTTCCGTTTCCGGGCGCGAAGTGTAATCTCGCAAAGTCCGCGGTTTGCCAGTACAGTCTCGCGCGTGTTCGCAAGGAAAATCTCGCGCGAACTTACCCGCGCGGTCGTGAACGGGCGCGCCCATCTTGTTTCTCATTCATTGCTATGGTTCTGGGCATGGTCTTTGTATCCTCTGTCAATCTCTGCCATCCTTTGCTTGTTTGAAGTTTTTTTTTATCTATTTTACTTATTATCTATCCCTCTATTTTTCTAGCCCTATATTTTTGTGTTTACTGCTACTTTTGGTTAATTTTAAACTACTTTTGTAAACTCTTTTCTTTTCTTCTCTTCCCTATTCTATTTTCTTTATTCCTTTCCGCCCAGACCATGGTGAAGGGAGCCGGGAAGCATCCCGAGAAGGGGAAGGGTCCCGCACCCCGTGTCCGGCTCCCGTGCGGGCGTTTGAGGGGGGAGCTAGTGATGCCACGGGAGATCTTTACCCCGGAGGAGGTGGCCGCACTCATTTTTTATGTTCAGCGCCGCCTCCCCAGGACCATCATGGGAGGCGGCAAGATCAGTGCCGGGTACGGGGCCCGGGAGCGCCGGAAGCGGTGGGAGAAGGTGTGCCAGGCCATTTACCACCACTCTCGGGTCTGGCGCACCTACAACCAGGCCACCCACCGCTGGACGGATGTCCTGACCCGTGAGCGAGATCTGCTCGACCTCCTTGGCCTTGAGATCCCCGGGCTTGGTGAGTAGTAGTAGCTATGTCTTTACTACTATGTTTTCTCCTGCTGTGTTATTATATTGCAAATTTTTGTTTTTTTACCAAGAGCAATAATGCTGCTCATTACATTGTAGGTACATTTTATTTCAAAATCTTCTGTGCATTTCAGGTACACTGCTCTCCTTCTCAGTAGTGTTGCTACTATGCTTATTTGTTTTAGATTTTGTGTTCATTTCATTGGCCTGTGAAATTATGTATGAGTGTAGTTGAAAGAACTGCGCAATGCTACACACTAAGGTTCAGATTTTTAATTACCGGCGCATCCCTGCAAAGTTGCAGGGATGCGCCAGTAATTGTGCGTCACGCCACCATCACCCATGGTGCGCCGTATTACAATGCGGCGCGCCATGGGCCCAAAACGTCACCAAAGCGTTACGCATCTGTGCCGTAAAGGTGGCGCATTGCTGGAGTTGCGTCGCAACGATGGTGCAGCTCCATCAATTCTCTGGGGTGCCCTATCTCCCCAATGCTGCGTCAAGCCGTACGTCTGCTTCAAGCAGGCGCAGGGTTTGAGTCACGCATCATTGTCCTCAAAGTGACTGATTGAAATCTTGTAGATTTCCCTCAGCCACTTTTAGGATGCGTTCCTGCGCAGGAACACCCTCCCTTGCGCCAGAACACCCCTATTGGCGCAGGGCTTTACAACGTGATGCATCTCCCAGATGCGTCACGTTGTTAATATACGCCGCACCATTGCGCCTCTTTTGTGCTGTCGCTGCGTCACAAAAGTCACGCAACAATGGAGCAAAAGAGCTGCAAGGGCCTTATAAATCAGCCCCTACGGACTCAAGTCCAGTCCTTCCTTTGTACACATGGCGATAAGAAGAAATAGTGGTGGTGGATTAATAGTTTGAGTATTTTAATGACTGGTGAATGTAGTAGGAAACTTTAGTGTTGTCGCTGATCTTCAATCACGATGGACTTTGGCTGTCACTTTGCGTGCTGCGGACTGCTGCCTGCCAATCCTAGGCAAACCTTTTTAGTACTTTGTTTAGTGAGTTACATAGGGTAGTTTCCAATTCGACGGTCCGCAAATCAAGCAATACTAAAGTAATGACGTAGTCGACCACATGAGATTGGTCAATAATATATCCCGTGGAGTCGTTCCCTATTTGCTATTTCGCAAAAATATTTTGTTACTTTGTTAGTTCTTTTTTAAATGTTTGATTTGGTTGAGAAATAAATATCATCCATGTTTTCTGTTTTTCTTTCTTTCATGTTGTACATCAGCTTCCCCCAGGGGCAAGAGGAGGACACAGGAGGAGGAGGAGGAGGGTGCTGTTGTCGATGCAGGCCAGGACCGGGCAGTCGAGGGCTCCTTTGCTGGCCCCAGTAAGTTTTAATTTTAATATAGAGTACTTATTTTTTCCTAGCGTTCCTCATTCGATTTTTTCTAAATCGTCTTTGATCTTCTTGTAGACAGGATCTAAATTCTTATCCCTATGACTCCGTGTGGTATTACTAGATTATTCTTATTAGTCTGTCTGTGTAGCTAACTAAGATTGCACATTTGGCATTTCCATTGGACTCCCATTCTAGTCAGCAATAGCTCTATGCACTGAGTGTAGTCCTCTGGGATTGTCCATAATGTCTTTTCAAGTATTCTAAATGTTTATGCTTTGACCATTGCCAACAATAAAAAGGTGAATGACCACCACCAAGAAATAATAAGATACTACTTTACTTTTGGTTTGGATAGGACAATCCATTCTACTACTGTTGCAGGGACAAATCTGCACAAACAGAACTATGGACACTAAATAATGCATCGCTTAGCTTATCAATTATAATAGGTGCTGTAACTGTTAGACTTTCCACATACCTCAGTGATAACAGACTTTGTAGTTGAACCCCCAATCTCCTTACTGACTAGATAGTGTGGCAGAGTCATTTAGCTCCCAAAGTCACCGATGGCAGAGGCACGGACTCATGCTTGCAAAAATTCGAAAACCTTTAGCTCATCCACTCTAGTCTGGAGGACCAAAAACCACAGAGTCTATTTAAGTTTAAAAGCTTTATTAAAAGTAAACACATTTATTAAATTCAAGTTTGTCATAAAAGTGAACGTGTAACTGAAAATGGAAAAGTGCTTAGTGCTGACGATTAATTGGACACATTTCTTGTGGTCGAGCCGAGCTCTCACCTGGTTTGAACTTGATCCTGCTCGTGTTCTTAGAATTCAAGGTTCTGTCTGTTAGGAGAAAAAGTGGTGCGTGTTAAAAAGTAAAAAGCAAACATTCATCAGTTGTGCCAAAAAGTGCAGCAAGACAACAGCCTTCCCTGGAAAAAGGGACATTTTTACTCTAGAGTACACAGTCAAAAATTATTAAATTGTACACTTTTTTTCACATTTCTTTCTTCCTCCTAGACCAAATATTATATAGTAGTGAGTGGTGTATTCTAACATTATTAAATGTACTTTGTAGGTGGAACATCTGGAGACGGGGCCAGCGCGGAGGTGGTGGCATTGGACGAGGAGGACAACTCTGGGGAGGAGGCGGTGCAAGTGCCGGAAAAGGACATGCCTGTGAGGGTTCACACGGTGGTGGCGGGCAGAGGTAAGCTATACATTCCTTAGTCATTGAGATTGAAGACTGCAGAGTGTGCTTTCTGCACGGGTGTATTATAAAAAAAGCAGGTAGTAGCCTCCTCTAAATGTACTTCGACTTAGCTGTGAAGTTTTTGGCGAGAAGAATCCCAATCAGATCTGAGGTGAACTTGATGGATGGGATGAACGAAAAGCGAAAGAAGGGTGTAAGTAAGTGTGGAAGCACGAGAAATGTAATGATGACTGGCAAAGAAGAATGATATGTGTTTGCTTGGTCCCCGAGGTGGCTGGGAAGGTAAGAAAATGGTATGGTGCATGGCTGGGTGAATGATGAAGCAAGGATGGGTGGAAGGAGAACAGCCTGGGTGGGTGAGACAGAAACTGTATGTGTGCAATATACTTTGAATGGATGGATGCCTGGATCATTCATGGTACTATCTGACTCTTAGATAGCATATGTGAATCTAGAGAGAGTAGACGGTCACTGGATGAACTAAGTGTTACTTTGAAGAGCATGTAACACCGCACCCGTCCCGCACGTCCGTTCCAGTGTAGGAAAGGCAAGGAAAAGAAGTTGTAACGTTGTCCAAAGACTACCATGAATAGTAGCAGTAGTTTGTATTGCAACTGCAAGCACAGCATATATCCAGTTATTACGGTGGGCACTCCCTACCTCCCTTAATAACTTTAGTTTAGTAGTAGTACGTCATTCATGTGTGGGGGTATCACTGTTCACTCAATAATAAGCAAAGCACCTAAAGTCATCCCATATGTCATCAAATACATCCCATGTGAAGTGATAGATAATCAGATAATTTAGCTTCTTCATTTTCCTTTTCTAATACTCATTTGCACTGTAGGGTGAAAGCTAAATTAATTAAGCAGTAGCCCTTTTAACAGAGTATTCTCAGTGCCACCCGTAAT
The DNA here is from genome assembly GCF_964263255.1 of Lissotriton vulgaris. Taxonomy (NCBI): domain Eukaryota; kingdom Metazoa; phylum Chordata; class Amphibia; order Caudata; family Salamandridae; genus Lissotriton; species Lissotriton vulgaris. Next base: position 1,686,268,949 of record NC_141694.1, on the reverse strand, counting down.
AGAAAAGTAAGAGCTTCACCACCTGCATGTACTGGACCGGTACAGTAACGCAAGTCTGTCTCACTCACCATGGTGTGCGTCTGTTTTTCTCGGGTGCAAGTTCACTGCGCTGGCATTATGCCGGCTTGCATAAGATAACGTACCAATTTTCCTAAACAAGAGAGAAGAAGAAGAATAAGAGTGGTGTACTGTCATAGTCGACTGTAATAGAAGTCCATAGTGCTCGTAGAATTTGTTCCTTAAACTCCCACTAATGTTAGAGCAAGGATGAAGAAGTCGGAGGTTACATAGATACTGTCCTCAATAGTTATGCACTGTGCTTTCAATTTGCTACTTGTACTGTGACAACTTTCTGCTCAATCATTTTGTGTTAATCTTAAGGAGCATTGGTTACAGACTATGTCTTTCTTTTTTCATGTAGTTGCTCCTTCCAAATCCAAGACACCATCAAGGAGGAAGGAGCTGGCTCGAATGGCCCGGCAACGGAGGCTGGATGCCACTGTTGCTGAATATCGGCGGCTGGTGTCCCTGGAGGAGGAGGAGACGCAGTCTGGAACAACAACAACGTCCACTGGGACAGCTGCCTCCTCCTCCGTGCGGGCTGCCAGCCAGCGCAGCAGTGCTCCAGCGGTACGGAGCCGGGCTACCAAAGCCAAACGCCACCGCCCAGCAGCAAAGAAAGCAGCTGCCCCTCACAGGATTTGCAAGGCACACCGGCGCCGCTTATCCCTCAGACTGTCCTACCTGGAGCAGGAGGTCCATAATTATAAGAACGTGGTGGAGGGCCTCCGCTTCGAACTTGCCACCCTCCGCAAGGAGCATGATGCCCTGGCTGCTAATTCCAACAGCACCCTGCCATAGTGTCCCTTGCCCCTTTTTTAGAGACTTTTGGGGGGTGGGAATTGGGAGTTGTGATTTTTGGGGACTTTTGAAGGACAATCGTTGGGGTTAGGGAGGGTCTTGCGGGAGATTCTTTTGTTAGGGCTATAAAAATATACTTTTTGAAACTTTATCTGACCATACCTGTTTTTTACTGCTTTTGAGTCTGGTGGGTGGGGGTTTAACATAACAGTAAGTTTGTTTTCCTGAATAGTCCTAGGACTTTAGTAGTACTACCGTCAATCAAATCTCTCGTCTCTCCTAATACTCCATTATACTACCTCCAACCAAACGCCTATCTTACCTGTAATTTCTGCTTGCAAGTAGGGCTAGGCCCAGGGCTGGCTCCACGGGAAACAGCAAATAAGGTTGGCAATCCTGGGCGGATAAAATTTCCTCATAGCGGTGGTACTAGTGGTGTGACACAGTGGCAGTTGCTTGCCTATGAAAAAAAGAAAATGAAATCTGGTTTGTCCTCCTGAGCAATACAAAGGTACAATACAGAATATAGCAGGTGACAGAAGTACACTAGAACAGTGCCACGTTGTAGCCTAACAAATGTTAAAGTATAACTAATTCGGTTGAAGTTCTTTGACATTAGCCATGGGTCTTTGTCAAGCAGAGTAAGAATATATCCTCGGATTTCTTCACCAGCCTGTTGCTATCACCTTATCCTCCCCAGCAAGTGTGTGGATTTATTGCTGTAATTTAGTCACACATCAATCAAAACCACACAGCCCGGGGGAAGAGGGTTAGGGTTTGAAAAATGGATGGGTACGGGGGTTTTTGGGAAAGGTTTTGGGAGACAAGAAAAAGTAGCACAGCATGGACGAACAATTGTGAACATAAACAAATCTTTGGGTACAAACCTATCCATCAATCTTTGAAAGTGCATACACTACTGTAACTGCATGCATGTCAGTTAAAAGTAATTAGTACTTTCGACAACTGTGGAAGAAAGAATGCGACAGTACAGGGCGTGGGTGGAAATATTGATAACTATATTCAACATAAGGTCTCTGTAGCCAGATACCTGAGAGCCTTGCTGGTCACTATAAATCCATTCACAACAACACTCAATGGGGTTGGTCTGGAAGGTGTCAGGTTTACTCCCCGTGATCCAGTCGATGCAAATATGGTTCCACCTCCAAATGTCACCAACACCCAGAAGTGTAAACACAGGGTGTTCGAGGCATTAGGCGGGGGAGAAAAATAACAAACTAAAATAAAAAATGTGGGATGGGTAAAGGTAGGGTCAGCAGGGAAAGGATACCTGTAACAGAAGACAAGACAGGCATCAGTGAAGTGCTGTCCTAACATACAAGGGTACTCTCATATAGTCTCACTAAATAGTCTGCAAGTCTCCCGCCTACTCATGGGAAATGTAGTTTCATAGTACGGTAGGCGCTTAGGGGCTGCGTAACCTGACAGAAGGTATAGTAGATAGAAAAGGAGAAATTGCTTTTTTTCTAGGTGTCCCCTCACTCACCAGGGTTGCCCCTTGGTGACATGCTTCATCATTGGGGCCATCCCAGTCCTCTACGGCCTGGGGCGTGCTGCGACTTGCGAATTACGTAGGAGCACTTACAAATGACTATGTGTGGTGCAGATGTGATAGTGGAGTGGACTAAGTGATGTGTTAAGGGATCAATGTAGAAGCAGAGAGAGAGCCAAGAAATGCAGTCACAGTCAGAGAAAAAGGCAAGGGATACTGTATCTATGTGGTTGTAGTGGTCCTGTTGGAAGTGGTAAGTAAGTTGCCCGCAGAAAAAAAATCCTCCTATTAGCGGCACTCCTCCATTGCAGCCGACGCTTCGTCCATCGATGTTGGTCACCAGAAGACACCCTGTCCACTGCCTGCCTGATGCTGAATTGTGGCTCGCTACTGTGAAGCCTGACTCCATCCTTTTTTCCCCATTGCAGAGACTGAAACCCGGCCTGTAATTATTCAACGAAAAACAGGAAGTGATATAATATTACAACACCACTGATAAATAAATATAAGGTATGTAGGCTGTGGAGTGCAAAAAGTCACAATTTGTTTTTCCTAGTAGACAGTACAATGTTTTTGAAAGTGCGTACTCTGAGTCACCTTTTGAAGGATAAATAAGTATGGGCAAATTAATCTATCGGATCTTGCCCCTCAAGCTAGGTGTACTGTAAACTGTGTTTTAGAACAAAATTAGATCTTCCTAGCAGTGCTCCCACCCAGACCCTTACTAAAGCCAGTCGCAAAAATGTAGAAGACCCCCAATCAAATCTCAAAAAACGAGGCCTAGCAGAAAACTGGTGACAAAACTTACTTTGAAAGTAAAAGTAGGCCGAAGTACCCTAATTACCCATTACCCACCGTGGATTGCATTCAAACCACTTGCAAGCAACCAAGCAAAAGTAGCCATAGCCAGCATCGCTCCAAGACTCGAAATCCCCCCCACTCAAACACATGCAATAGAAATACTGCTAACCCTAACGAACCCTAAGTTAAGAATAGTGGCAAAGGCTTTCTTTAACTATGCCAAATCCCCCCTTTCCCACCATGGATTTTCTTCAAATGACTTGCAACCAAAATTACACATTCTCACGAGTGCTCTAAGACCCCAGAACTCAGTTTGAAAAATCTAGAACACCCCGAAACACATGCAATCCTGCTGCTAGGGCTAACCCTAACGAACCCTAAGTTACAAAAAGTGCCAAAACTAAAGGCTTTTCCGCGCGGATTTTGTCCCAACCACTTCTACCCGGTATTAGACCTTCCCAGGAATGCCCCAAGACCCGGCAACCCACCCGCCAAGAAGCGTAACACCCCCAAACAGGCCAAAAGCAAAATCTCATACTTGCAATATTTCTGGGCCTTCGGTCCAAACGCGCTGCGTAGCTAGGCCATAAGTCGGGGTTGGCACGACGGATTTCCTGAAAAGCAAATGCAATCAAGATTAGAGTGTCCCAGCAGTGCTCCCAGACCACGAAACTCACCCGCAAACAGACGGAACCCCCCCTAAGAGCACCTCAAAGGCAAGCAAGTCATCAAAAACACAAAAAAAATTCTGCCTGGGATTTGGTCCAAAACACTTTTATCCGGTATTAGAGCTTCCCAGCAATGGCCCCAGAGCCGTCAACCCAGGAGAAAACGAGTAGAAGACCCCCAAACAGCCAAAGAGCAAAAGTACAAAAATGGGGACTTAGTCACTTTTTCACAAATTTCCCAAATCACTCCGCGCGCGCTCTGCAGCTAGGCCCTAAGTCCCCTCAGCCACCATGGATTTGCTTCAAACCTCTTGCAAAGTAAAGTATATATAGCCAGCAGTGCTCCCAGACCACGAAACTCACCCACAAACACCAGGAAGCCCCCCAAACAGGCCCCCGAAAACGCTACATAGAGCAAAATGTCAGAAATAGCCCAAAAAAAAATCGGCCTGGATTTTGTACCAACCACTTCTACCCGGTATTAGACCTTCTCAGGAATGCCCCAAGACCCGGCAACCCACCCGCCAAGAAGCATAACACCCCCAAACAGGCCAAAAGCAAAATCTCATACTTGCAATATTTCTGGGCCTTCGGTCCAAACGCGCTGCGTAGCTAGGCCATAAGTCGGGGTTGGCACGACGGATTTCCTGAAAAGCAAATGCAATCAAGATTAGAGTGTCCCAGCAGTGCTCCCAGACCACGAAACTCACCCACAAACACCAGGAAGCCCCCCAAACAGGCCCCCGAAAACGCTACATCGAGCAAAATGTCAGAAATAGCCCAAAAAAAAATCGGCCTGGATTTTGTCCCAACCACTTCTACCCGGTATTAGACCTTCCCAGGAATGCCCCAAGACCCGGCAACCCACCCGCCAAGAAGCATAACACCCCCAAACAGGCCAAAAGCAAAATCTCATACTTGCAATATTTCTGGGCCTTCGGTCCAAACGCGCTGCGTAGCTAGGCCATAAGTCGGGGTTGGCACGACGGATTTCCTGAAAAGCAAATGCAATCAAGATTAGAGTGTCCCAGCAGTGCTCCCAGACCACGAAACTCACCCACAAACACCAGGAAGCCCCCCAAACAGGCCCCCGAAAACGCTACATAGAGCAAAATGTCAGAAATAGCCCAAAAAAAAATCGGCCTGGATTTTGTCCCAACCACTTCTACCCGGTATTAGACCTTCCCAGGAATGCCCCAAGACCCGGCAACCCACCCGCCAAGAAGCATAACACCCCCAAACAGGCCAAAAGCAAAATCTCATACTTGCAATATTTCTGGGCCTTCGGTCCAAACGCGCTGCGTAGCTAGGCCATAAGTCGGGGTTGGCACGACGGATTTCCTGAAAAGCAAATGCAATCAAGATTAGAGTGTCCCAGCAATGCTCTCAGACCACGAAACTCACCCACAAACAGACGGAACCCCCCCTAAGAGCACCTCAAAGGCAAGCAAGTCATCAAAAACACAAAAAATTTTCCGCCTCGGATTTGGCACAAACCACTTTTAGTGCTTCCCAGCAATGGCCCCAGACCCGTCAACTCACCTGCAAAGAGGTAGAACAACACCCCCACAAGTGCTGAGTCTTTCTTCATTGGGCGTAAACCAGCCCTCTGCTTTGATGGAAATAGGAGTCTGGAGGAGGAGGATAGAGGAGCATGTTCTTCTGAACTTGTGAACCTGAGGAATGCAGACTGCGGCACCTTCAAATAAATTAGCAAACAAGTGAAGACAGTTCTGCTGATGGGCTTGTTTTTGTGATTATCTGATTAAAGTTTGAATTATATTAACTGTGCACAACAAAGAAAGACAGACACACAGGAATAAAAGTGAATAAGGATGAAAAAGAAAGTTATTGATTCGTTGTCTCATTTTCAGGGCTCGAAGTCGGTATCACGGTCCAGGAATAAGAATAAGGCTTCGTCATCATACTCTGCGAATTCAGCCAGGGTGAGGTCAGTGCCACCTGACAGAGTAGAAATTCCCTCATCTATGGTGCTGGCCACCTCCTCTTCATCCGGCACGCTCTCTCGTACTCTTATATCTGGTGGTATGAGGTGCTGATTCATCTTGATCATTGTTAACCTCTCCACATTTTTGGGCGAGAGGCGGCTCCGTTTGGGAGTTACAATCCCACCAGCCGCACTGAAAACCCGTTCAGAAGACACACTTGCGAGTGGGCAAGACAAGTAGTTTAAAGCCAGGTTGGTGAGCTGTGGCCACAATTCTTTTTTCCCATGCCAATACGCCAATGGGTCAGAATTAACATAGACCTCTGTGGAGTCATTCAGATAGTCCTTCACCATCGACTCAAGGTCCTCCTCCAAGGTTCCTCCACTTTGCGTAGCTCTTGCTGTGCCTCTGACCTTTTGAGAACCAAACCCACGCAGAGCTAGCCAATCCTCTTCAGCCTCCAATGTTTCTGTTGTCTTTCGTGCAGATGATCCGGTTGCCGGTGTCTTTAACGGCTGAGAGGTCACTTGTGCCACAGCCACAGGTGCAGAAGTGGATTGTTTTGACTGGGGATGGCCTGCTGATGTACTGCCATTTCCTTCAATTTCCAGCCGTTCTGTTTCAAACTTCTTGGCTGACAAGGCTAGCCAACGTTTGTACTTTGTAACATCTTCATCAGCAAAAGGAAAGAATGCTCTGCCTGCCAGCGCCTTTTTGTAGCGTGGATCCAGAATAGTAGCACAAATGTAATGCTGTTCTGAGTGGATCTTTTTAAGACGTTCATCACCTTGTAGGAGCTCTAATAATTGCTCAGCCAGAAGCAAAGAGTCTTTCTTTTTGTCATCTTTTCGAAACACAGAACACACCTCCTTCAGTTGGTCCTCCAGCATGTACAACAATGGGATAGCTTTTCCCAAATTAGAGTCCTCCTTGCTGACTGCACGCGTGAAGACCTCAAAAGGACGAAGCATGCGTGTTAGGCTTTCAACTATGTTCCATTGCGGCCCACCCATCCTCAGCTCCTCTATACCCTCTTTCAAGAAATATTGATCGAGTTGCGTATACTGCTCATACAGACGCTCAAGCATGTAGAAGGTTGAGTTCCAACGTGTTACCACCTCCTGGATGAGTGCTTTCACTGGCATTTGACATTGATATAGCATGCTCCTCAGCTGCTTGCGGGCCTTAAAAGAATGCCTGAAATGCTTGCAAATTTTTCGGCAGTTCTCCAATACACTGTACGCTGCACTGCGTTTATTACCCAAGAATTTTTGGACAACCAGGTTTATACAGTGCGCCAAACACGGCACTCTGAAATAGTAACCGTCCCTCATGGCCTTAACTATATTGGAGCCATTGTCCGTGGAAACATAACCAACCTTGCGTTTTAGTGGGGACAGACAGTTAAGGACCTTTGTGTTAAAGACATCCAAAATGTTTTCTGCTGTGTGACGTTTCTCCAAACCAAACATGGCTAGTGTTGCATGTTTCCGAGCACCTTTAAAAACAATGTTAGTGTCAACACCTGAGTTTAGCTTTGCTTTAGCCCCTGAAAAAGAGACCCAGTGTGCAGTGATGCACATGTAATCAGCGCCTGCGCCACTGGTCCACATGTCTGTTGTCAGATGTATAGTGTGAACAGCACTCTTCTGCAAAGCTGCCCCAATCACCTTCAGAACATCTTCATGTAGTGCTAGAACCGCAACTCGGGCAAAATAGAACCGGCTAGGAACCTTCCATTTAGGGCAGAGCACTGCCACTAATTCTAGAAAACCAACCCCTTCTACAAAAGAAAAAGGGAGAAGGTCCAGAGCTAGCATTTTAGCCAGCTTAGTGTTATACAGACGGGTCATTGGGTGGTTGCGTTCATATTGCGCTTCTGTAAACAACATCTTTTTAATGTTGCCCTGGACCAATGATTTACGGGATGATGATGATCTCTTCGACCCAGTTACGCTCGCTGATGAACTTTTCCGCATTGATGTCTCACTCTCTCCCACACTCTTAGTGTGGCTCCCATGGGGTGTGCTGCTGACATGGGAACTGGGTGTAAGTGAAGTGTTTGAATCGTCTTCTTCTACCTCCTCGTCATCAGCAGATGACAAATCAACGTTTTCATTACGTGCAATTCTGGCTTTCTTGACCGCCTCTAGGTGCGGAAACCATTCGACAGCGTGCCTTCTCTCAAGATGACCTCTCTGGCCTCCGGTACCATAGTTAGAACCAAGCTTACCACGACTAAATCGAAGCTTACAAAGGCTACAAATGGCTATGTTTTCCTTTTTTGGGCAAACACTAAAGAAGTCCCAAACTGGAGACTTGAAATGTCTTCGGGGGCCGGAGGAGGCGGCGATACTGGTGGTGGTGGTCCTGCTGCTAATGACAGATGAAGTGGAGGATGTGGATTGCCGAACTTCAGTACGTTTTGCACTTTCACCACCACGAATTGAGGTCGAGGACGAGGTGGGTACCTTCTTGCGAAGAAATATGGAAGCGGTAGGTTTTGGTGTACTACTTAACTCCAAATCTAATGATTCCATTTCCATTGCCTCCTCGCCGACATCATCATCACGCTCAGCAGCTTCTCGGGATAGGGTCAAAATGTCTCTTTGCTGCATGCCCGGTGGGGCTGCAGTGACCTTTGTGATGACTGGCTCGTCGTCATCGTGAGAGGCTTCATCACCAGCAGTATCTGTCACTTCTTGTTGAGCCTCATCACACTCCATAGGTTTGAGTTTTTGGACGACCTTCCTTTTACGCTTAGGTGCCGGTGTCAGATCATGGTGTGCCTCTGCCTCACTGTCAGACCGCAGTTGTTGTGGTTCCCAAGACAGATCACTTGCACCAGAACGAGGTGGGCTTGAAGAAGATGTAGACACCCCCCTTGATCTTTTCCTTGCTAGGGATGTGGAAGACAATGAATGATCATCAGGAGGAGTGGCTTCCAATGATACCTCAGCTTCAATGTCGATTTCCAAATGTGCCCCTACTTCGGGAGGAACAACTATTGTGGGCACTTGTGAACCTCCATGCACCTTTGCTTGCGCATCTCCTTTTGCTGCCTCTCCTTCCACATGTACTTGGGCGTGTACTTGCACATGGTGTTGTTGCGGCTGTGGTTGTTCAACACTTGTCAGATGAGTTACAACAACCTGTGTTGATTCAGGGACATTGCTGCTACTTTCTTGCGATGAGCCAACATCACTGGTCGATGGTGATTGGAGAAGTACACTGACTGCCTCTGAAGCACTCAAGGGCTTTGACTTAAGTTGCCTTGGTGGTGGAGGCACTGAACCCAATGGAGCAGGGGTGCTGCTCTCAGGTTGGTCCCCAGCAGATCCTGCTGCTGCAGGCGTACTTTTTTTTTTGCTCCCAAAAAAAGTGGCGGGTGGCACACCAGCCTCCTTGGTAACTTGCTTCTTCTGCTCCTTACTAGCAACTTTCTTGCTAGAGGAGCTACGGAGAACTTTCTTTGGGGGCGGGGCCATCTTCTTCAGAGCAGGTCAGACAGCAGGCCGCAGTTGCACGAATTGTAGAGTTGTCTGAGGCCAGACGTGACGTCGCGTGACGTTATGCTGCACACACACACCGCTGCAGGACTTCTTCCTGGCACTGGTGGTTCTCTTGAGTCTTGTGCACCTAAAAAAAATGGAAGACAGAGGAACATCAGTTCAGTTATAGAGCACAAAAAAATCGAAAAACACTGCAAAATCAGCACAATCCCAATCCATCCATGCCCTCCATAATGTTTAAATTCAAGACAACCCACAGAAAGACTAGGCCCATGCAAGACTCACTACCCCTGGGCATAAATAAAGGTAGAAAAGTAGGCAAAATGGTTGGAGGCCTAACAACAAAGCCTGCATTCAAAATGGCCACTTGCCTGCCAGCACATGGCCAGTGCCTGTAGCTGCACTCAAAATGGCCACCAGCCACATGGCATGTCCCTCCCCATGAACACCCCCAAAAATCGAAAAACACTGCAAAATCAGCACAATCCCATTCAATCCATGGCCTCCATGATGTTTAAATTCAAGACAACCCACAGAAAGACTAGGCCCATGCTAGACTCAAATACCCCTGGTGAAAAGGCCACAAGTACAGGCCCAAAAATCGAAAAACACTGCAAAATCAGCACAATCCTATTCCATCCATGGCCTCCATGATGTTTAAATTCAAGACAGCCCACAGAAAGACTAGGCCCATGCTAGACTCAAATACCCCTGGTGAAAAGGCCACAAGTACAGGCCCAAAAATCGAAAAACACTGCAAAATCAGCACAATCCCATTCAATCCATGGCCTCCATGATGTTTAAATTCAAGACAACCCACAGAAATACTAGGCCCATGCAAGACTCACTACCCCTGGGCATAAATAAAGGTTGAAAAGTAGGCAAAATGGTTGGAGGCCTAACAACAAAGCCTGCATTCAAAATGGCCACTTGCCTGCCAGCACATGGCCAGTGCCTGTAGCTGCACTCAAAATGGCCACCAGCCACATAGCATGTCCCTCCCCATGAACACCCCCAAAAATCGAAAAACACTGCAAAATCAGCACAATCCCATTCAATCCATGGCCTCCATGATGTTTAAATTCAAGACAACCCACAGAAAGACTAGGCCCATGCTAGACTCAAATACCCCTGGTGAAAAGGCCACAAGTACAGGCCCAAAAATCGAAAAACACTGCAAAATCAGCACAATCCTATTCCATCCATGGCCTCCATGATGTTTAAATTCAAGACAGCCCACAGAAAGACTAGGCCCATGCTAGACTCAAATACCCCTGGTGAAAAGGCCACAAGTACAGGCCCAAAAATCGAAAAACACTGCAAAATCAGCACAATCCCATTCAATCCATGGCCTCCATGATGTTTAAATTCAAGACAACCCACAGAAATACTAGGCCCATGCAAGACTCACTACCCCTGGGCATAAATAAAGGTTGAAAAGTAGGCAAAATGGTTGGAGGCCTAACAACAAAGCCTGCATTCAAAATGGCCACTTGCCTGCCAGCACATGGCCAGTGCCTGTAGCTGCACTCAAAATGGCCACCAGCCACATGGCATGTCCCTCCCCATGAACACCCCCAAAAATCGAAAAACACTGCAAAATCAGCACAATCCCATTCAATCCATGGCCTCCATGATGTTTAAATTCAAGACAACCCACAGAAAGACTAGGCCCATGCTAGACTCAAATACCCCTGGTGAAAAGGCCACAAGTACAGGCCCAAAAATCGAAAAACACTGCAAAATCAGCACAATCCTATTCCATCCATGGCCTCCATGATGTTTAAATTCAAGACAGCCCACAGAAAGACTAGGCCCATGCTAGACTCAAATACCCCTGGTGAAAAGGCCACAAGTACAGGCCCAAAAATCGAAAAACACTGCAAAATCAGCACAATCCCATTCAATCCATGGCCTCCATGATGTTTAAATTCAAGACAACCCACAGAAATACTAGGCCCATGCAAGACTCACTACCCCTGGGCATAAATAAAGGTTGAAAAGTAGGCAAAATGGTTGGAGGCCTAACAACAAAGCCTGCATTCAAAATGGCCACTTGCCTGCCAGCACATGGCCAGTGCCTGTAGCTGCACTCAAAATGGCCACCAGCCACATGGCATGTCCCTCCCCATGAACACCCCCAAAAATCGAAAAACACTGCAAAATCAGCACAATCCCATTCAATCCATGGCCTCCATGATGTTTAAATTCAAGACAACCCACAGAAAGACTAGGCCCATGCTAGACTCAAATACCCCTGGTGAAAAGGCCACAAGTACAGGCCCAAAAATCGAAAAACACTGCAAAATCAGCACAATCCTATTCCATCCATGGCCTCCATGATGTTTAAATTCAAGACAGCCCACAGAAAGACTAGGCCCATGCTAGACTCAAATACCCCTGGTGAAAAGGCCACAAGTACAGGCCCAAAAATCGAAAAACACTGCAAAATCAGCACAATCCCATTCAATCCATGGCCTCCATGATGTTTAAATTCAAGACAACCCACAGAAATACTAGGCCCATGCAAGACTCACTACCCCTGGGCATAAATAAAGGTTGAAAAGTAGGCAAAATGGTTGGAGGCCTAACAACAAAGCCTGCATTCAAAATGGCCACTTGCCTGCCAGCACATGGCCAGTGCCTGTAGCTGCACTCAAAATGGCCACCAGCCACATGGCATGTCCCTCCCCATGAACACCCCCAAAAATCGAAAAACACTGCAAAATCAGCACAATCCCATTCCATCCATGGCCTCCATGATGTTTAAATTCAAGACAGCCCACAGAAAGACTAGGCCCATGCTAGACTCAAATACCCCTGGTGAAAAGGCCACAAGTACAGGCCCAAAAATCGAAAAACACTGCAAAATCAGCACAATCCCATTCCATCCATGGCCTCCATGATGTTTAAATTCAAGACAGCCCACAGAAAGACTAGGCCCATGCACCACTCACTACCCCTGGTCAAGGCCCCAACAACAGGTCAAAAATCGAAAAACACAAAATTTTACAAAAAAAAAAAATCGAAAAACACAGAAAAATCAGCACAATCCCAATTCATCTATGGCCTCCATGATGTTTAAGTTCAAGACAACCCACAGAAAGAATCAGTCCACCCACCACTGAGTACCCCTGGGCAAAAGGCCCCAAAACAGCCCAAAAATCGAAAATCCCAAAATTTTAGTTGCAGCAACTGTAATGCCCCAAACAAACTTACTTGTAAAATTTCTAATCCAACAGTGATCCAAACAAAGTCAAAAAGGCCTCAAATCCAAAGATCCAGCAGCATCCACAAAAAGTAATCCTTCCAGGTCCACATCCAAATGAAAAGTGACCAGGAGATGGACAAAGCACTGGGAGGAGCCTGCTGAACAGGAACAGGAAGTTGAAGACTATGGGGCACTTCCTTCCTCCCACCCCCCTGCCCCCTCCCCAAAATGGACTCCTCGCTAAAAAAGTGCAGGCAAATGTCAAACTAAGGAGTTATTCACATAAAAATCATCATTTCTAGAAGGTTTATGCTGCTTGCTGGTGGATTTCTTGTGCAGAATTGCAAATTTATATTTTCGCTCGCCGCATCTCAAATCTCGCAATTGCGAAGTACCGCGAGACGTGATCTCGCCGTACTCGCGTTGACAAACTCTCGCTGTGCAAGTTGGCAAGCCGCGATGACGTAATCGCGCTCGCCAAATTCCCGCGGGATCACACAGCAAGATCCAAAATGGCGCAGCACTCGCAAAATATCGAGAAAAACAACTCGGCAAACGATGATAAACGCCGCGCGCCGCAAAAATTGTATCACCAACGCCGCGCGCCGCCAAAAAAATCCGCTCTGTGCGAATTTGCGGATTTTGCGGGAAATCCGCAAATCTCGCGGATTTCCCGAAAATCCGCAAAATCCGCGAGCGGAACGGATTTTCCGCCCACGCTTAGACAGGAACAGACTAATTTGCATATGGCCAGGTTCTGAGCTGGGATGGTGCAGTGAGCTAAAAAACGGTGTTGGATCTAGCCCTGATCTCTTGACTGGTTGAGAGTATTCTGCTTAATTCAGAAACTCTGTCCATCACCACCCCTTGTTGTTAAATATTTTGTCCACCCTAAGCGTGGAAGGGTATACTCAGATGTGAGTCCCTTGCTCATTGCACCATCAGGATTCAAGCAAGCCGGGCCGACGACGCCTGAAATGCCAGAAACCGGTCCCCGGAAGCTTGTTTCCTTCCCAGTGTAAGAATTGGCTTGGTAGTTTGGTTTGCCCTGTTCCCATCATGCACTGGGACAGGAACAGACTAATTTGCATATGGCCAGGTTCTGAGCTGGGATGGTGCAGTGAGCTAAAAAACGGTGTTGGATCTAGCCCTGATCTCTTGACTGGGTGAGAGTATTCGGCTTAATTCAGAAACTCTGTCCATCACCACCCCTTGTTGTTAAATATTTTGTCCACCCTAAGCGTGGAAGGGTATACTCAGATGCGAGTCCCTTGCTCATTGCACCATCAGGATTCAAGCAAGCCGGGCCGACGACGGCTGAAATGCCAGAAACTGGTCCCCGGAAGCTTGTTTCCTTCCCAGTGTAAGAATTGGCTTGGTAGTTTGGTTTGCCTGTTCCCATCATGCACTGGGACAGAAACAGACTAATTTGCATATAGCCAGGTTCTGAGCTGGGATGGTGCAGTGAGCCAAAAAACGGTGTTGGATCTAGCCCTGATCTCTTGACTGGGTGAGAGTATTGTGCTCAATTCAGAAACTCTGTCCATCACCACCCCTTGTTGTTAAAAATTTTGTCCACCCTAAGCGTGGAAGGGTATACTCAGATGTGAGTCCCTTGCTCATTGCACCATCAGGATTCAAGCAAGCCGGGCCGACGACGGCTGAAATGCCAGAAACCGGTCCCCGGAAGCTTGTTTCCTTCCCAGTGTAAGAATTGGCTTGGTAGTTTGGTTTGCCCTGTTCCCATCATGCACTGGGACAGGAACAGACTAATTTGCATATGGCCAGGTTCTGAGCTGGGATGGTGCAGTGAGCTAAAAAATTGTGTTGGATCTAGCCCTGATCTCTTGACTGGGTGAGAGTATTCTGCTTAATTCAGAAACTCTGTCCATCACCACCCCTTGTTGTTAAATATTTTGTCCACCCTAAGCGTGGAAGGGTATTCTCAGATGTGAGTCCCTTGCTCATTGCACCATCAGGATTCAAGCAAGCCGGGCCGACGACGGCTGAAATGCCAGAAACTGGTCCCCGGAAGCTTGTTTCCTTCCCAGTGTAAGAATTGGCTTGGTAGTTTGGTTTGCCCTTTCCCATCATGCACTGGGACAGAAACAGACTAATTTGCATATAGCCAGGTTCTGAGCTGGGATGGTGCAGTGAGCCAAAAAACGGTGTTGGATCTATCCCTGATCTCTTGACTGGGTGAGAGTATTCTGCTTAATTCAGAAACTCTGTCCATCACCACCCCTTGTTGTTAAAAATTTTGTCCACCCTAAGCGTGGAAGGGTATACTCAGATGTGAGTCCCTTGCTCATTGCACCATCAGGATTCAAGCAAGCCGGGCCGACGACGGCTGAAATGCCAGAAACCGGTCCCCGGAAGCTTGTTTCCTTCCCAGTGTAAGAATTGGCTTGGTAGTTTGGTTTGCCCTGTTCCCATTATGCACTGGGACAGGAACAGACTAATTTGCATATAGCCAGGTTCTGAGCTGGGATGGTGCAGTGAGCTAAAAAACTGTGGTGGATCTAGCCCTGATCTCTTGACTGGGTGAGAGTATTCTGCTTAATTCAGAAACTCTGTCCATCACCACCCCTTGTTGTTAAATATTTTGTCCACCCTAAGCGTGGAAGGGTATACTCAGATGTGAGTCCCTTGCTTATTGCACCATCAGGATTCAAGCAAGCCGGGCCGACGACGGCTGAAATGCCAGAAACCGGTCCCCGGAAGCTTGTTTCCTTCCCAGTGTAAGAATTGGCTTGGTAGTTCGGTTTGCCCTGTTCCCATCATGCACTGGGACAGGAACAGACTAATTTGCATATAGCCAGGTTCTGAGCTGGGATGGTGCAGTGAGCTAAAAAACGGTGTGGGATCTAGCCCTGATCTCTTGACTGGGTGAGAGTATTCTGCTTAATTCAGAAACTCTGTCCATCACCACCCCTTGTTGTTAAATATTTTGTCCACCCTAAGCGTGGAAGGGTATACTCAGATGTGAGTCCCTTGCTCATTGCGCCATCAGGATTCAAGCAAGCCGGGCCGACGACGGCTGAAATGCCAGAAACCGGTCCCCGGAAGCTTGTTTCCTTTCCAGTGTAAGAATTGGCTTGGTAGTTTGGTTTGCCCTGTTCCCATCATGCACTGGGACAGGAACAGACTAATTTGCATATAGCCAGGTTCTGAGCTGGGATGGTGCAGTGAGCTAAAAAACACTGTTGGATCTAGCCCTGATCTCTTGACTGGGTGAGAGTATTCTGCTTAATTCAGAAACTCTGTCCATCACCACCCCTTGTTGTTAAATATTTTGTCCACCCTAAGCGTGGAAGGGTATACTCAGATGTGAGTCCCTTGCTCATTGCACCATCAGGATTCAAGGAAGCCGGGCCGACGACGGCCGAAATGCCAGAAACCGGTCCCCGGAAGCTTGTTTCCTTCCCAGTGTAAGAATTGGCTTGGTAGTTTGGTTTGACCTGTTCCCATCATGCACTGGGACAGGAACAGACTAATTTGCATATAGCCAGGTTCTGAGCTGGGATGGTGCAGTGAGCTAAAAAACGGTGTTGGATCTAGCCCTGATCTCTTGACTGGGTGAGAGTATTCTGCTTAATTCAGAAACTCTGTCCATCACCACTCCTTGTTGTTAAATATTTTGTCCACCCTAAGCGTGGAAGGGTATACTCAGATGTGAGTCCCTTGCTCATTGCACCATCAGGATTCAAGCAACCCGGGCCGACGACGGCTGAAATGCCAGAAACCGGTCCCCGGAAGCTTGTTTCCTTCCCAGTGTAAGAATTGGCTTGGTAGTTTGGTTTGCCCTGTTCCCATCATGCACTGGGACAGGAACAGACTAATTTGCATATAGCCAGGTTCTGAGCTGGGATGGTGCAGTGAGCTAAAAAACGGTGTTGGATCTAGCCCTGATCTCTTGACTTGGTGAGAGTATTCTGCTTAATTCAGAAACTCTGTCCATCACCACCCCTTGTTGTTAAATATTTTGTCCACCCTAAGCGTGGAAGGGAATACTCAGATGTGAGTCCCTTGCTCATTGCACCATCAGGATTCAAGCAAGCCGGGCCGACGACGGCTGAAATGCCAGAAACCAGTCCCCATAAGCTTGTTTCCTTCCCAGTGTAAGAATTGGCTTGGTAGTTTGGTTTGCCCTGTTCCCATCATGCACTTGGACAGGAACAGACTAATTTGCATATAGCCAGGTTCCGAGCTGGGATGGTGCAGTGAGCTAAAAAACGGTGTTGGATCTAGCCCTGATCTCTTGACTGGGTGAGAGTATTCTGCTTAATTCAGAAACTCTGTCCATCACCACTCCTTGTTGTTAAATATTTTGTCCTCCCTAAGCGTGGAAGGGTATACTCAGATGTGAGTCCCTTGCTCATTGCACCATCAGGATTCAAGCAACCCGGGCCGACGACGGCTAAAATGCCAGAAACCGGTCCCCGGAAGCTTGTTTCCTTCCCAGTGTAACAATTGGCTTGGTAGTTTGGTTTGCCCTGTTCCCATCATGCACTGGGACAGGAACAGACTAATTTGCATATAGCCAGGTTCTGAGCTGGGATGGTGCAGTGAGCTAAAAAACACTGTTGGATCTAGCCCTGATCTCTTGACTGGGTGAGAGTATTCTGCTTAATTCAGAAACTCTGTCCATCACCACCCCTTGTTGTTAAATATTTTGTCCACCTTAAGCGTGGAAGGGTATACTCAGATGTGAGTCCCTTGCTCATTGCACCATCAGGATTCAAGCAAGCCGGGCCGACGACGGCCGAAATGCCAGAAACCGGTCCCCGGAAGCTTGTTTCCTTCCCAGTGTAAGAATTGGCTTGGTAGTTTGGTTTGCCCTGTTCCCATCATGCACTGGGACAGGAACAGACTAATTTGCATATAGCCAGGTTCTGAGCTGGGATGGTGCAGTGAGCTAAAAAACGGTGTTGGATCTAGCCCTGATCTCTTGACTGGGTGAGAGTATTCTGCTTAATTCAGAAACTCTGTCCATCACCACTCCTTGTTGTTAAATATTTTGTCCACCCTAAGCGTGGAAGGGTATACTCAGATGTGAGTCCCTTGCTCATTGCACCATCAGGATTCAAGCAACCCGGGCCGACGACGGCTGAAATGCCAGAAACCGGTCCCCGGAAGCTTGTTTCCTTCCCAGTGTAAGAATTGGCTTGGTAGTTTGGTTTGCCCTGTTCCCATCATGCACTGGGACAGGAACAGACTAATTTGCATATAGCCAGGTTCTGAGCTGGGATGGTGCAGTGAGCTAAAAAACGGTGTTGGATCTAGCCCTGATCTCTTGACTTGGTGGGAGTATTCTGCTTAATTCAGAAACTCTGTCCATCACCACCCCTTGTTGTTAAATATTTTGTCCACCCTAAGCGTGGAAGGGTATACTCAGATGTGAGTCCCTTGCTCATTGCACCATCAGGATTCAAGCAAGCCGGGCCGACGACGGCTGAAATGCCAGAAACCAGTCCCGGGAAGCTTGTTTCCTTCCCAGTGTAAGAATTGGCTTGGTAGTTTGGTTTGCCCTGTTCCCATCATGCACTGGGACAGGAACAGACTAATTTGCATATAGCCAGGTTCTGAGCTGGGATGGTGCAGTGAGCTAAAAAACGGTGTTGGATCTAGCCCTGATCTCTTGACTGGGTGAGAGTACTCTGCTTAATTCAGAAACTCTGTCCATCACCACCCCTTGTTGTTAAATATTTTGTCCACCCTAAGCGTGGAAGGGTATACTCAGATGTGAGTCCCTTGCTCATTGCACCATCAGGATTCAAGCAAGCCGGGCCGACGACGGCTGAAATGCCAGAAACCGGTCTCCGGAAGCTTGTTTCCTTCCCAGTGTAAGAATTGGCTTGGTAGTTTGGTTTGCCCTGTTCCCATCATGCACTGGGACAGGAACAGACTAATTTGCATATAGCCAGGTTCTGAGCTGGGATGGTGCAGTGAGCTAAAAAATGGTGTTGGATCTAGCCCTGATCTCTTGACTGGGTGAGAGTATTCTGCTTAATTCAGAAACTCTGTCCATCACCACCCCTTGTTGTTAAATATTTTGTCCACCCTAAGCGTGGAAGGGTATACTCAGATGTGAGTCCCTTGCTCATTGCACCGTCAGGATTCAAGCAAGCCGGGCCGACGACGGCTGAAATGCCAGAAACCGGTCCCCGGAAGCTTGTTTCCTTCCCAGTGTAAGAATTGGCTTGGTAGTTTGGTTTGCCCTGTTCCCATCATGCACTGGGACAGGAACAGACTAATTTGCATATAGCCAGGTTATGAGCTGGGATGGTGCAGTGAGCCAAAAAACGGTGTTGGATCTAGCCCTGATCTCTTGACTGGGTGAGAGTATTCTGCTTAATTCAGAAACTCTGTCCATCACCACCCCTTGTTGTTAAAAATGTTGTCCACCCTAAGCATGGAAGGGTATACTCAGATGTGAGTCCCTTGCTCATTGCACCATCAGGATTCAAGCAAGCCGGGCCGACGATGGCTGAAATGCCAGAAACCGGTCCCCGGAAGCTTGTTTCCTTCCCAGTGTAAGAATTGGCTTGGTAGTTTGGTTTTCCCTGTTCCCATCATGCACTGGGACAGGAACAGACTAACTTGCATATAGCCAGGTTCTGAGCTGGGATGGTGCAATGAGCTAAAAAACTGTGGTGGATCTAGCCCTGATCTCTTGACTGGGTGAGAGTATTCTGCTTAATTCAGAAACTCTGTCCATCACCACCCCTTGTTGTTAAATATTTTGTCCACCCTAAGCGTGGAAGGGTATACTCAGATGTGAGTCCCTTGCTCATTGCACCATCAGGATTCAAGCAAGCCGGGCCGACGACGGCTGAAATTCCAGTAACCGGTCCCCGGAAGCTTGTTTCCTTCCCAGTGTAAGAATTGGCTTGGTAGTTTGGTTTGCCCTGTTCCCATCATGCACTGGGACAGGAACAGACTAATTTGCATATAGCCAGGTTCTGAGCTGGGATGGTGCAGTGAGCTAAAAAACTGTGGTGGATCTAGCCCTGATCTCTTGACTGGGTGAGAGTATTCTGCTTAATTCAGAAACTCTGTCCATCACCACCCCTTGTTGTTAAATATTTTGTCCACCCTAAGCGTGGAAGGGTATACTCAGATGTGAGTCCCTTGCTCATTGCACCGTCAGGATTCAAGCAAGCCGGGCCGACGACGGCTGAAATGCCAGAAACCGGTCCCCGGAAGCTTGTTTCCTTCCCAGTGTAAGAATTGGCTTGGTAGTTTGGTTTGCCCTGTTCCCATCATGCACTGGGACAGGAACAGACTAATTTGCATATAGCCAGGTTCTGTGCTGGGATGGTGCAGTGAGCTAAAAAACGGGGTTGGATCTAGCCCTGATCTCTTGACTGGGTGAGAGTATTCTGCTTAATTCAGAAACTCTGTCCATCACCACCCCTTGTTGTTAAATATTTTGTCCACCCTAAGCGTGGAAGGGTATACTCAGATGTGAGTCCCTTGCTCATTGCACCGTCAGGATTCAAGCAAGCCGGGCCGACGACGGCTGAAATGCCAGAAACCGGTCCCCGGAAGCTTGTTTCCTTCCCAGTGTAAGAATTGGCTTGGTAGTTTGGTTTGCCCTGTTCCCATCATGCACTGGGACAGGAACAGACTAATTTGCATATAGCCAGGTTATGAGCTGGGATGGTGCAGTGAGCCAAAAAACGGTGTTGGATCTAGCCCTGATCTCTTGACTGGGTGAGAGTATTCTGCTTAATTCAGAAACTCTGTCCATCACCACCCCTTGTTGTTAAAAATGTTGTCCACCCTAAGCGTGGAAGGGTATACTCAGATGTGAGTCCCTTGCTCATTGCACCATCAGGATTCAAGCAAGCCGGGCCGACGACGGCTGAAATGCCAGAAACCGGTCCCCGGAAGCTTGTTTCCTTCCCAGTGTAAGAATTGGCTTGGTAGTTTGGTTTGCCCTGTTCCCATCATGCACTGGGACAGGAACAGACTAACTTGCATATAGCCAGGTTCTGAGCTGGGATGGTGCAGTGAGCTAAAAAACTGTGGTGGATCTAGCCCTGATCTCTTGACTGGGTGAGAGTATTCTGCTTAATTCAGAAACTCTGTCCATCACCACCCCTTGTTGTTAAATATTTTGTCCACCCTAAGCGTGGAAGGGTATACTCAGATGTGAGTCCCCTGCTCATTGCACCATCAGGATTCAAGCAAGCCGGGCCGACGACGGCTGAAATGCCAGAAACCGGTCCCTGGAAGCTTGTTTCCTTCCCAGTGTAAGAATTGGCTTGGTAGTTTGGTTTGCCCTGTTCCCATCATGCACTGGGACAGGAACAGACTAATTTGCATATAGCCAGGTTCTGAGCTGGGATGGTGCAGTGAGACAAAAAACGGTGTTGGATCTAGCCCTGATCTCTTGACTGGGTGAGAGTATTCTGCTTAATTCAGAAACTCTGTCCATCACCACCCCTTGTTGTTAAATATTTTGTCCACCCTAAGCGTGGAAGGGTATACTCAGATGTGAGTCCCTTGCTCATTGCACCATCAGGATTCAAGCAAGCCGGGCCGACGACGGCTGAAATTCCAGAAACCGGTCCCCGGAAGCTTGTTTCCTTCCCAGTGTAAGAATTGGCTTGGTAGTTTGGTTTGCCCTGTTCCCATCATGCACTGGGACAGGAACAGACTCATTTGCATATAGCCAGGTTCTGAGCTGGGATGGTGCAGTGAGCTAAAAAACTGTGGTGGATCTAGCCCTGATCTCTTGACTGGGTGAGAGTATTCTGCTTAATTCAGAAACTCTGTCCATCACCACCCCTTGTTGTTAAATATTTTGTCCACACTAAGCGTGGAAGGGTATACTCAGATGTGAGTCCCTTGCTCATTGCACCGTCAGGATTCAAGCAAGCCGGGCCGACGACGGCTGAAATGCCAGAAACCGGTCCCCGGAAGCTTGTTTCCTTCCCAGTGTAAGAATTGGCTTGGTAGTTTGGTTTGCCCTGTTCCCATCATGCACTGGGACAGGAACAGACTAATTTGCATATAGCCAGGTTCTGAGCTGGGATGGTGCAGTGAGCCAAAAAACAGTGTTGGATCTAGCCCTGATCTCTTGACTGGGTGAGAGTATTCTGCTTAATTCAGAAACTCTGTCCATCACCACCCCTTGTTGTTAAAAATTTTGTCCACCCTAAGCGTGGAAGGGTATACTCAGATGTGAGTCCCTTGCTCATTGCACCATCAGGATTCAAGCAAGCCGGGCCGACGACGGCTGAAATACCAGAAACCGGTCCCCGGAAGCTTGTTTCCTTCCCAGTGTAAGAATTGGCTTGGTAGTTTGGTTTGCCCTGTTCCCATCATGCACTGGGACAGGAACAGACTAATTTGCATATAGCCAGGTTCTGAGCTGGGATGGTGCAGTGAGCTAAAAAACTGTGGTGGATCTAGCCCTGATCTCTTGACTGGGTGAGAGTATTCTGCTTAATTAAGAAACTCTGTCCATCACCACCCCTTGTTGTTAAATATTTTGTCCACCCTAAGCGTGGAAGGGTATACTCAGATGTGAGTCCCTTGCTCATTGCACCATCAGGATTCAAGCAAGCTGGGCCGACGACGGCTGAAATGCCAGAAACCGGTCCCCGGAAGCTTGTTTCCTTCCCAGTGTAAGAATTGGCTTGGTATTTGGTTTGCCCTGTTCCCATCATGCACTGGGACAGGAACAGACTAATTTGCATATAGCCAGGTTCTGAGCTGGGATGGTGCAGTGAGCTAAAAAACGGTGTTGGATCTAGCCCTGATCTCTTGACTGGGTGAGAGTATTCTGCTTAATTCAGAAACTCTGTCCATCACCACCCCTTGTTGTTAAATATTTTGTCCACCCTAAGCATGGAAGGGTATACTCAGATGTGAGTCCCTTGCTCATTGCACCGTCAGGATTCAAGCAAGCCGGGCCGACGACGGCTGAAATGCCAGAAACCGGTCCCCGGAAGCTTGTTTCCTTCCCAGTGTAAGAATTGGCTTGGTAGTTTGGTTTGCCCTGTTCCCATCATGCACTGGGACAGGAACAGACTAATTTGCATATAGCCAGGTTCTGAGCTGGGATGGTGCAGTGAGCTAAAAAACGGTGTTGGATCTAGCCCTGATCTCTTGACTGGGTGAGAGTATTCTGCTTAATTCAGAAACTCTGTCCATCACCACCCCTTGTTGTTAAATATTTTGTCCACCCTAAGCGTGGAAGGGTATACTCAGATGTGAGTCCCTTGCTCATTGCACCATCAGGATTCAAGCAAGCCGGGCCGACGACGGCTGAAATGCCAGAAACCGGTCCCCGGAAGCTTGTTTCCTTCCCAGTGTAAGAATTGGCTTGGTAGTTTGGTTTGCCCTGTTCCCATCATGCACTGGGACAGGAACAGACTAATTTGCATATAGCCAGGTTCTGAGCTGGGATGGTGCAGTAAGCTAAAAAACGCTGTTGGATCTAGCCCTGATCTCTTGACTGGGTGAGAGAATTCTGCTTAATTCAGAAACTCTGTCCATCACCACCCCTTGTTGTTAAATATTTTGTCTACCCTAAGCGTGGAAGGGTATACTCAGATGTGAGTCCCTTGCTCATTGCACCATCAGGATTCAAGCAAGCCGGGCCGACGACGGCCGAAATGCCAGAAACCTGTCCCCGGAAGCTTGTTTCCTTCCCAGTGTAAGAATTGGCTTGGTAGTTTGGTTTGCCCTGTTCCCATCATGCACTGGGACAGGAACAGACTAATTTGCATATAGCCAGGTTCTGAGCTGGGATGGTGCAGTGAGCTAAAAAACGGTGTTGGATCTAGCCCTGATCTCTTGACTGGGTGAGAGTATTCTGCTTAATTCAGAAACTCTGTCCATCACCACCCCTTGTTGTTAAATATTTTGTCCACCCTAAGCGTGGAAGGGTATACTCAGATTTGAGTCCCTTGCTCATTGCACCATCAGGATTCAAGCAAGCCGGGCCGACGACGGCTGAAATGCCAGAAACCGGTCCCCGGAAGCTTGTTTCCTTCCCAGTGTAAGAATTGGCTTGGTAGTTTGGTTTGCCCTGTTCCCATCATGCACTGGGACAAGAACAGACTAATTTGCATATAGCCAGGTTCTGAGCTGGGATGGTGCAGTGAGCTAAAAAACGGTGTTGGATCTAGCCCTGATCTCTTGACTGGGTGAGAGTATTCTGCTTAATTCAGAAACTCTGTCCATCACCACCCCTTGTTGTTAAATATTTTGTCCACCCTAAGCGTGGAAGGGTATACTCAGATGTGAGTCCCTTGCTCATTGCACCATCAGGATTCAAGCAAGCCGGGCCGACGACGGCTGAAATGCTAGAAACCGGTCCCCGGAAGCTTGTTTCCTTCCCAGTGTAAGAATTGGCTTGGTAGTTTGGTTTGCCCTGTTCCCATCATGCACTGGGACAGGAACAGACTAATTTGCATATAGCCAGGTTCTGAGCTGGGATGGTGCAGTGAGCTAAAAAACGGTGTTGGATCTAGCCCTGATCTCTTGACTGGGTGAGAGTATTCTGCTTAATTCAGAAACTCTGTCCATCACCACCCCTAGTTGTTAAATATTTTGTCCACCCTAAGCGTGGAAGGGTATACTCAGATGTGAGTCCCTTGCTCATTGCACCATCAGGATTCAAGCAAGCCGGGCCGACGACGGCTGAAATGCCAGAAACCGGTCCCCGGAAGCTTTTTTCCTTCCCAGTGTAAGAATTGGCTTGGTAGTTTGGTTTGCCCTGTTCCCATCATGCACTGGGACAGGAACAGACTAATTTGCATATAGCCAGGTTCTGAGCTGGGATGGTGCAATGAGCTAAAAAACGGTGTTGGATCTAGCCCTGATCTCTTGACTGGGTGAGAGTATTCTGCTTAATTCAGAAACTCTGTCCATCACCACCCTTTGTTGTTAAATATTTTGTCCACCCTAAGCGTGGAAGGGTATACTCAGATGTGAGTCCCTTGCTCATTGCACCATCAGGATTCAAGCAAGCCGGGCCGACGACGGCTGAAATGCCAGAAACCGGTCCCCGGAAGCTTGTTTCCTTCCCAGTCTAAGAATTGGCTTGGTAGTTTGGTTTGCCCTGTTCCCATCATGCACTGGGACAGGAACAGACTAATTTGCATATAGCCAGGTTCTGAGCTGGGATGGTGCAGTGAGCTAAAAAACTGTGGTGGATCTAGCCCTGATCTCTTGACTGGGTGAGAGTATTCTGCTTAATTCAGAAACTCTGTCCATCACCACCCCTTGTTGTTAAATATTTTGTCCACCCTAAGGGTGGAAGGGTATACTCAGATGTGAGTCCCTTGCTCATTGCACCTTCAGGATTCAAGCAAGCCGGGCCGACGACGGCTGAAATGCCAGAAACCGGTCCCCGGAAGCTTGTTTCCTTCCCAGTGTAAGAATTGGCTTGGTAGTTTGGTTTGCCCTGTTCCCATCATGCACTGGGACAGGAACAGACTAATTTGCATATAGGCAGGTTCTGAGCTGGGATGGTGCAGTGAGCTAAAAAATGGTGTTGGATCTAGCCCTGATCTCTTGACAGGGTGAGAGTATTCTGCTTAATTCAGAAACTCTGTCCATCACCACCCCTTGTTGTTAAATATTTTGTCCACCCTAAGCGTGGAAGGGTATACTCAGATGTGAGTCCCTTGCTCATTTTACCGTCAGGATTCAAGCAAGCCGGGCCGACGACGGCTGAAATGCCAGAAACCGGTCCCCGGAAGCTTGTTTCCTTCCCAGTGTAAGAATTGGCTTGGTAGTTTGGTTTGCCCTGTTCCCATCATGCACTGGGACAGGAACAGACTAATTTGCATATAGCCAGGTTCTGAGCTGGGATGGTGCAGTGAGCTAAAAAACGGTGTTGGATCTAGCCCTGATCTCTTGACTGGGTGAGAGTATTCTGCTTAATTCAGAAACTCTGTCCATCTTCACCCCTTGTTGTTAAATATTTTGTCCACCCTAAGCGTGGAAGGGTATACTCAGATGTGAGTCCCTTGCTCATTGCACCATCAGGATTCAAGCAAGCCGGGCCGACGACGGCTGAAATGCCAGAAACCGGTCCCCGGAAGCTTGTTTCCTTCCCAGTGTAAGAATTGGCTTGGTAGTTTGGTTTGCCCTGTTCCCATCATGCACTGGGACAGGAGCAGACTAATTTGCATGTAGCCAGGTTCTGAGCTGGGATGGTGCAGTGAGCTAAAAAACGCTGTTGGATCTAGCCCTGATCTCTTGACTGGGTGAGAGTATTCTGCTTAATTCAGAAACTCTGTCCATCACCACCCCTTGTTGTTAAATATTTTGTCAACCCTAAGCGTTGAAGGGTTTACTCAGATGTGAGTCCCTTGCTCATTGCACCATCAGGATTCAAGCAAGCTGGGCCGATGACGGCTGAAATGCCAGAAACCGGTCCCCGGAAGCTTGTTTCCTTCCCAGTGTAAGAATTGGCTTGGTAGTTTGGTTTGCCCTGTTCTCATCATGCACTGGGACAGGAACAGACTAATTTGCATATAGCCAGGTTCTGAGCTGGGATGGTGCAGTGAGCTAAAAAACGGTGTTGGATCTAGCCCTGATCTCTTGACTGGGTGAGAGTATTCTGCTTAATTCAGAAACTCTGTCCATCACCACCCCTTGTTGTTAAATATTTTGTCCACCCTAAGCGTGGAAGGGTATACTCAGATGTGAGTCCCTTGCTCATTGCACCATCAGGATTCAAGCAAGCTGTGCCGACGACGGCTGAAATGCCAGAAACCGGTCCCCGGAAGCTTGTTTCCTTCCCAGTGTAAGAATTGGCTTGGTAGTTTGGTTTGCCCTGTTCCCATCATGCACTGGGACAGGAACAGACTAATTTGCATATAGCCAGGTTCTGAGCTGGGATGGTGCAGTGAGCTAAAAAACGGTGTTGGATCTAGCCCTGATCTCTTGACTGGGTGAGAGTATTCTGCTTAATTCAGAAACTCTGTCCATCACCACCCCTTGTTGTTAAATATTTTGTCCACCCTAAGCGTGGAAGGGTATACTCAGATGTGAGTCCCTTGCTCATTCCATCATCAGGATTCAAGCAAGCCGGGCCGACGACGGCTGAAATGCCAGAAACCGGTCCCCGGAAGCTTGTTTCCTTCCCAGTGTAAGAATTGGCTTGGTAGTTTGGTTTGCCCTGTTCCCATCATGCACTGGGACAGGAACAGACTAATTTGCATATAGCCAGGTTCTGAGCTGGGATGGTGCAGTGAGCTAAAAAACGGTGTTGGATCTAGCCCTGATCTCTTGACTGGGTGAGAGTATTCTGCTTAATTCAGAAACTCTGTCCATCACCACCCCTTGTTGTTAAATATTTTGTCCACCCTAAGCGTGGAAGGGTATACTCAGATGTGAGTCCCTTGCTCATTGCACCATCAGGATTCAAGCAAGCCGGGCCGACGACGGCTGAAATGCCAGAAACCAGTCCCCGGAAGCTTGTTTCCTTCCCAGTGTAAGAATTGGCTTGGTAGTTTGGTTTGCCCTGTTCCCATCATGCACTGGGACAGGAACAGACTAATTTGCATATAGCCAGGTTCTGAGCTGGGATGGTGCAGTGAGCTAAAAAACGGTGTTGGATCTAGCCCTGATCTCTTGACTGGGTGAGAGTATTCTGCTTAATTCAGAAACTCTGTCCATCACCACCCCTTTTTGTTAAATATTTTGTCCACCCTAAGCGTGGAAGGGTATACTCAGATGTGAGTCCCTTGCTCATTGCACCATCAGGATTCAAGCAAGCCCGGCCGACGACGGCTGAAATGCCAGAAACCGGTCCCCGGAAGCTTGTTTCCTTCCCAGTGTAAGAATTGGCTTGGTAGTTTGGTTTGCCCTGTTCCCATCATGCACTGGGACAGGAACAGACTAATTTGCATACAGCCAGGTTCTGAGCTGGGATGGTGCAGTGAGCTAAAAAACGGTGTTGGATCTAGCCCTGATCTCTTGACTGGGTGAGAGTATTCTGCTTAATTCAGAAACTCTGTCCATCACCACCCCTTGTTGTTAAATATTTTGTCCACCCTAAGCGTGGAAGGGTATACTCAGATGTGAGTGCCTTGCTCATTGCACCATCAGGATTCAAGCAAGCCGGGCCGACGACGGCTGAAATGCCAGAAACCGGTCCCCGGAAGCTTGTTTCCTTCCCAGTGTAAGAATTGGCTTGGTAGTTTGGTTTGCGCTGTTGCCATCAGGCACTGGGACAGGAACAGACTAATTTGCATATAGCCAGGTTCCGAGCTGGGATGGTGCAGTGAGCTAAAAAACGGTGTTGGATCTAGCCCTGATCTCTTGACTGGGTGAGAGTATTCTGCTTAATTCAGAAACTCTGTCCATCACCACCCCTTGTTGTTAAATAATTTGTCCACCCTAAGCGTGGAAGGGTATACTCAGATGTGAGTCCCTTGCTCATTGCACCATCAGGATTCAAGCAAGCCGGGCCGACGACGGCTGAAATGCCAGAAACCAGTCCCCGGAAGCTTGTTTCCTTCCCAGTGTAAGAATTGGCTTGGTAGTTTGGTTTGCCCTGTTCCCATCATGCACTGGGACAGGAACAGACTAATTTGCATATAGCCAGGTTCTGAGCTGGGATGGTGCAGTGAGCTAAAAAACGGTGTTGGATCTAGCCCTGATCTCTTGACTGGGTGAGAGTATTCTGCTTAATTCAGAAACTGTGTCCATCACCACCCCTTGTTGTTAAATATTTTGTCCACCCTAAGCGTGGAAGGGTATACTCAGATGTGAGTCCCTTGCTCATTGCACCATCAGGATTCAAGCAAGCCGGGCCGACGACGGCTGAAATGCCAGAAACCGGTCCCCGGGAGCTTGTTTCCTTCCCAGTGTAAGAATTGGCTTGGTAGTTTGGTTTGCCCTGTTCCCATCATGCACTGGGACAGGAACAGACTAATTTGCATATAGCCAGGTTCTGAGCTGGGATGGTGCAGTGAGCTAAAAAACAGTGTTGGATCTAGCCCTGATCTCTTGACTGGGTGAGAGTATTCTGCTTAATTCAGAAACTCTGTCCATCACCACCCCTTGTTGTTAAATATTTTGTCCACCCTAAGCGTGGAGGGTATACTCAGATGTGAGTCCCTTGCTCATTGCACCGTCAGGATTCAAGCAAGCCGGGCCGATGACGGCTGAAATGCCAGAAGCCAGAAACCAGTCCCCGGAAGCTTGTTCCCTTCCCAGTGTAAGAATTGGCTTGGTAGTTTGGTTTGCCCTGTTCCCATCATGCACTGGGACAGGAACAGACTAATTTGCATATAGCCAGGTTCTGAGCTGGGATGGTGCAGTGAGCTAAAAAACGGTGTTGGATCTAGCCCTGATCTCTTGACTGGGTGAGAGTATTCTGCTTAATTCAGAAACTCTGTCCATCACCACCCCTTGTTGTTAAATATTTTGTCCACCCTAAGCGTGGAAGGGTATACTCAGATGTGAGTCCCTTGCTCATTGCACCATCAGGATTCAAGCAAGCCGGGCCGACGACGGCTGAAATGCCGGAAACCGGTCCCCGGAAGCTTGTTTTCTTCCCAGTGTAAGAATTGGCTTGGTAGTTTGGTTTGCCCTGTTCCCATCATGCACTGGGACAGGAACAGACTAATTTGCATATAGCCAGGTTCTGAGCTGGGATGGTGCAGTGAGCTAAAAAACGGTGTTGGATCTAGCCCTGATCTCTTGACTGGGTGAGAGTATTCTGCTTAATTCAGAAACTCTGTCCATCACCTCCCCTTGTTGTTAAATATTTTGTCCACCCTAAGCGTGGAAGGGTATACTCAGATGTGAGTCCCTTGCTCATTGTACCATCAGGATTCAAGCAAGCCGGGCCGACGACGGCTGAAATGCCAGAAACCGGTCCCCGGAAGCTTGTTTCCTTCCCAGTGTAAGAATTGGCTTGGTAGTTTGGTTTGCCCTGTTCCCATCATGCACTGGGACAGGAACAGACTAATTTGCATATAGCCAGGTTCTGAGCTGGGATGGTGCAGTGAGCTAATAAACGGTGTTGGATCTAGCCCTGATATTTTGACTGGGTGAGAGTATTCTGCTTAATTCAGAAACTCTGTCCATCACCACCCCTTGTTGTTAAATATTTTGTCCACCCTAAGCGTGGAAGGGTATACTCAGATGTGAGTCCCTTGCTCATTGCACCATCAGGATTCAAGCAAGCCGGGCCGACGATGGCTGAAATGCCAGAAACCGGTCCCCGGAAGCTTGTTTCCTTCCCAGTCTAAGAATTGGCTTGGTAGTTTGGTTTGCCCTGTTCCCATCATGCACTTGGACAGGAACAGACTAATTTGCATATAGCCAGGTTCTGAGCTGGGATGGTGCAGTGAGCTAAAAAACGGTGTTGGATCTAGCCCTGATCTCTTGACTGGGTGAGAGTATTCTGCTTAATTCAGAAACTCTGTCCATTACCACCCCTTGTTGTTAAATATGAACTATTTAAAGAAGCACACACCATGGGGGAGCTTCCTACTAACCTCTGGGAAGTGGTGTAAATCATGTTTTTTAGTCCAAGTAAGTCTTAATGCTTATATACATCATACAGTACAATATTACTGATAAATATTGACAATAAAATGATTGCCAACAGTCTGCTTCCATATGTGCTGAGACTAGCTGTACTTGAGCAACCTGTTTTTATACTGGGCGGATCAACATTGCTTGATTTGTAAACCTTTTTCTTGACTATGGACCTACTCTGTCCTGATGCCAGGACCGTTCCAATATCCTTAGATGAGGAAAAGGTGTTTAATTCATTGGAATGGGACTATATGTATGTTGTAACGTGAACGATGTAGATGGAAGTTGTTTTCTTCTCACTGGTTTTTCTGCTGTCCAAAATCCCAGTTAGAATCAACGTGGCCTTATCAGGACCATTTGTCACAACAGAGGTCACTTACCAGGGCTGACCACTATCTCCATTACTGTATATGTTAGCACTGGAGCCATTAGCATACGTTCAGTAAGATTTCAGGCCTTTAGCTTCTTTGGTGAAAATCCACCACCTTCTCTTTGAGAAAGAGTTCTACTTGCTTTGAAGTAGGATCCTCCCTTCAAAGTGTGACACGGTGCAGCAGGAAACTGAGATAGTATTCAAAGAAAATTATAATATAGCTCTTGATAAGCTGTTAGGATAAGTTAAGAGATGGATAAAACAACCCCTCTTTCTAAGCAGGCAGATTTCCCTCATGAAGATGGTGATTCTTTAAAGGTTCTTCAACATCTTCACTAATATCCCTGTAGCTCCATCACATGCCTTTTTCACTAGCCTGAGTTCTCCGATGAAAAGACCCAACCAGGTGGGTAAGCAACCTCAAGTGAAATGGAGTACATTGACCTTACCTATGCAGCGAGCAGAGTCTCAGCCCCGACCTTGAACTCAGGCACGGTTTGTGCATTATTGGTTTAATGGACCATAAAACCTGACTTGGCATTAGAGTTTAAGAATCAGAGAAAGTCCAT
Source organism: Lissotriton vulgaris (assembly GCF_964263255.1). Classification (NCBI taxonomy): domain Eukaryota; kingdom Metazoa; phylum Chordata; class Amphibia; order Caudata; family Salamandridae; genus Lissotriton; species Lissotriton vulgaris. The sequence continues at coordinate 1,686,237,960 of NC_141694.1, read as the reverse complement.
TCTAAGGTCTCAAAAGTCGTTCTCACCTCTAGCAGTTGTATCAGCAGAACACTCACTTGCATAGCTAGTAAGGCTTCGCCCATCATACCCATCAAACTTGATACCTGACTAGAGCCAATTAAAGTGCATGGTTTGCTTGTTACTGGTGTTGTTCAAACCAGGGTAGACATCACCATCAAGCGCAAATACCGAGAACAATGGTACATATCAATTCTAGACACGGTCAGGAATGGATGAAGTTCCAAAGAAGATTTGGAGCGTTTGGTAGGTTGATTCCCCCTCTCCTTATGAAGGAATTATATACTAGCTGTAATTACTCATGGGGCCTTTTCCATATTATAGGTGGATACAGGACTCGCTATGGAAGCGTAGATGTCGTACCGGCCGGCAATCTGTGCCTACATCGCCTGTTGGGTCCACCTTATATCGATAAGAACCACATGTTCCACTCAGTGGTTTGATAAAGTAAGGTAATATATTATTGCCACCTTATGGAGCATTCGTTCAATGCCCACCTTGAACATTATTTCACATTTTTTGGATACAACTTGTGGGGTTGGTAACACATCGTCCCCACATGTATTATTAAAAAAAAAAACATTACTTGCTGCTAGGTGTATTTCTGGCACACAGAGGTTTTGTACTCTTAATATGTCTCATTTATTTTGCTTCAATTCATTAGTTAGATGTGAGGCTATTAGCTCGCTGTTCCGAAAGTCATCCTTGTACTTCCGCACTGTTTGTGGAAGTTTGTGCAAGCCCATTGGAAAATGGCACTCCTTGATGACGTCAGACGCTAAAGGAACGCGTTCTACAGATGCGGGCTATCGCCTTGTATCACATGGATATTTAAATCCCTATGAGGAGAGAGATTTAATCTCTATTCACGGTAGATTCAGGTGGGACGTCCGTTTGGACACACACGTTTGAATCTAGGTAAGCTGATATGCAAGAATTATTTGGCCGTTTGATGCACAGAATTCCGGTTGGCCTCCGGGATGCGATTTAAGCAACAAAGTCCCCGATATGTGGGCATTGTCAACTGGCGACCAACGCACAACTTTAAAAAAAAAATTGTATTCTCTGTCATGCGTACCCTTTAGGTTTTCCGTATCTGGGAACCGGGGGTTGTCGTGCAGTATCGGACGCCTTTATTATTAAGAAGACGCCTTTATCATTAAGAAGAGATTGCTGCCTGAATCAATGGTTAGCATTCTAGAGGTAGCCATTTCATGAGATTATTTCACCTTTACAAGAAATTTACATGTACCATAACAACAGATTATATAACCAAACAGCTTGGCCCCTACATATGTTTCCCTATATGTATGTTTTCCGTGCAGGACCGTGACGCAACTGATGCAGCATCAATATTGATTTGTTTTTTAAATGAAAGACATTGTTAGCGGCCTTACTGATTTTATTTCACTAATCGAGGCAAATTGAGGTATTGGACTACAACCTTTAGGATTACAGACCTTGTGATAGATATAGACTTTTGGGAAAGTGACAGTGATGGTTTCGTTCTGCCGGGCCCCGGGGGAAGCACAGTCGCAGACTAGTCTTCCCCCGGGGTCATTCGCGCGAGACCAGGCTAGCTAGGGGGAAAGGGAGGAGTTAGGGGGAGGTTATAAGTGCAGGGGAGGAAGGGAACTTCCTCTTCCTGCACTCAGCATTATCGGGAGGGTCTTTGCAAAAGGAGGGGGTTATTCGGCAGTGTGTAGGTGAGGGATTGATTTTGGCGGAATTCTTTTGGTGCAGAGTTTTAGGATCGGCACCGGAGGTCGCTGGCCGGCGACCCGGTTTGTTTTTCAGTGGGGTAGTGTTTTGCAGCATGGCGGGCGTCCCCGTAGAAGAGGTTAGCGCGGAGCTTTTGGTCTTGGCGAGGGCGGGCCGGGATGACCTTCTACAGCCCGGCGTTCTTTCCCAGGCATGGCTGGGTTGCGTCAGGACACAGTGCGCGGCCTCAGCTGGGGTCACGGCTGCGGTCCTGGTGTGCAAGGAGGACCCTCGGCCCCCGATTGAACAGGCGGCGGGGAGGGGGCGGGGTGGGGCTTCGAACGTCATGACGCGGGGCGGCAAGCGTAAGAGCCTGCCTCCGCGCAAGTTTCTCCAGCTCCAATTTGTGTCGCCCGGGCAGAGTGAGGCCCTTAATGTGCAGACCCCTGGTCTGGTGTCGGCAGAGGTCGGGGGCCTGGCGGGGCACAAAACAGCTCCAAAATGCCGGCCGGAAGCAGCAGGGTGGTCCACGGTGGCCATCCCTCCATCGCAGGAACAGGCAACGGCGGCGGGTGCGCCTGGTGTGCGGAGAGCAACTGTTGGGATGAGTAAAGGTGTTAAGAGAGTGGTCAAGGAAGTGTTGTGTGCACCTGTGGATGTGGAGCCAGTGTTGGAATTGGATTATGAGGATGAGACTGAGGAGCTTGAGGACGGGGAGGGGCAGTCCGCCTGCGGAAGGTAAACAGGCGGAGGGTAAGTCGGTGTCTACTGCTGGGGTGCAGACGGACAAAGGGGACGGAAAAGACAACAAAGGCGACAAAGGGGGATGCTAAACTGCAGAAGAAGCTCCCCTATATGGGGTTGGCTATGACCTTGGGATCTCACCTGTCCGAGAAGATTAAGGGGAGGATATGGAAGCATGAGTATGTAGATGTTTTCAAGCTGTTGCACAGAGAAGTACAGGCGAAGGAGGGTTCTAAGGAGTGGGAGCTGACTAGGCGGCCCAGGGTCCTGGTCACGATTTATGCCAGTATTTACTGCGAGAAGTACCTGGACAGGGCCATTGCTTTGCTGAAGTACATGGACATCATACGTAAGGCGCAAATGCAGTTTGGCGGGTTCGCTTGGTTGAGCTATGATGAGGAGTTTAGAGCTAGAGTTAGTGCTAATCCGGCGAAGAATTGGGGGGAGGTAGATCAAGAACTCTGGAAGCAGTGGATGGCGTCTACGCACTCCTCCGCATCTACACATACGGCCAGCGGGTTGCCCGTGGCGTATTGGTCCTTTCCACTACGTCCCGTCCACGGCAGGGCGGGGGGAAGTGCTGCATCCAGCACTCTTACCACTGGACAGACCAGCAAACCAGGGAGCTACAACACGGGGGCTTGTTGGAGTTACAACAGAGGCTACTGCACCCGCTATCCCTGTAAGTTTAAACATGAGTGCTCTAAGTGTGGCAAGAAACACTCCCTCACGCAGTGCCTTACGCTGGTCACCCCCTCAGAGCAGTGGCGGAATGCCAAAGGTAGGGTCAACCTGGACAGAAGGTCGCCTACACCAGTTAGGGTGGAGGCGATGGCCCCTTGGCTCTCGTGTTACCCGGACCGGGAGGCGGCGTTGCAACTTTTTTATGTTGCATTGACAAAGGATTGACTGCGGCTACGATAGCTGGAAAACTGGCAGGAGTGTCCTTTTACCGTGGTTTGTTCTTGGGGTTTGATCCTACGAAGGATGTGATTTTGAGTAGGATGCTCCGCGGTTGGGGTAGGGAGCGTCAGAGGGGGGGTGGGATCTTGCGGAGGGGGTCACGTTTGAGTTGTTGGTACGGCTAGTTGGGGTGTTGCAGGAGTGCTGTTATGATCTGTTTGAAGCACAAGTTTTTTGGTTGTGTATGGTTTGGATGTTTTTTGGTGCCTTTCCGGTGTTTGAGTTGTTGGGCACAAGGTCCCTGGGCGGCAGGAGGTATGACGAGATACGCTTAGATGGAGGGCGCTTGGGGATCTGGTTGGGGTGTTCTAAGACGGATCAGGTGGGCCGGGGTAAGTGGGTCTGGCTGTGTGAGGTGGGTGGTGGGGGCGTGTGCCCAGTGGTCGAATGGAGGATGTTCTTGGCTGCCTCATGGGCTAGACAGGGTGAGATTTTCTGTCATGAGTCTGGGTCACGGGTGACTTCTGGTCAGTTGTTGTCTGTGTTGCGCATGGCTTTGCGGCGTCTGGGGCTGGAGCCGGCCGGTTTTGGGACTCACTCCTTCCGCAGTGGGGCTGTGACAGCTGCGGCCCGTTTGGGGTGGTCATGGGATAGGATTCGGCAGATTGGGAGATGGAAGTCGCGGTGCTGTGAGCGGTATGTGCGGAAGTGAGGGGGATGTGCGGGAGGTCTGCAGGTGGTTTTAGGCAGTTTTAGTTTGTTCTAAAATATCTTTCTTTCGTATGTTGTGTGGAGGACCGGGTGCCAAGACGGTCACCTGGATTGTGGGGCATTCCTTTGTGCACTGGGCATCCAAGTACGCGGAGCAGCTAGTGTACGGTCGTAACCTAGGTCTGAAAGGACATCTACATGAGGTGCACTGGTGGGGTAAAGGAGGGATGTAATGGGGGGCACTATTGCCTTGGCTCGCAAAGATGGTTCCCCAGAGGGAATGCCCGGACCTTTTGATCATACACTTGGGGGAGAATGATTTGATGAAGCTGTCGGATTTGGCGTTCCTACAGCTCATGCAGAGGGATTTGGAAGTGCTGAAAGTCAGGCTTGCAGGGACTTGCATTGCCTGGACTGAGTTTTTCCCCAGAAAAATCTGGAGGGGGGCAATGAAACACGGGGCTATTGAGAAGGCCCAGAGGAAGCTCAACAGAGCAATGAGACTGTTTTGCGGGGACAAGGACATTAAGGTGATATCTCATGCTGGACTGCGACTTGAGGAACCTTTACTGTACAGGGACGACGGAGTGCATCTTTCACGTTTAGGGAATGGTTATTACATGATGGAGATGAGGGATGTGGTCAGTAAGCTCTGGAATGAGCCGATTTGGTGTTGCAGGTCTGAGTGAGGTAGATGTGGTTGAAAGATGCACTGGGGGGACCCAAGTGGGGGGTGGGGCAGGTAACCGCCCTACAGGGGGTTCCCTGGTTGGCGGTACTTTGGAGGGATAGGGGTCCAGAGTAAGTATGGGTGTATTTTGCGAATAAGCAGTTCGCGAATTCGCGCGAAATCACAAAACAATCTGCGAATTTGCGAATTTCCCCATGAAATCGCGGATTTTCTTGCGATTTTGCACCATACTTAACTGGAGTACTTTCTACTGGCTAATCAGTAAGTGCTACCTCGTTGGGTACATGTATAGTGCTTTTCCTGCACTACAGCTGCGTAGGGCCAGAAGAGTTGCCTCCAGTGACCATGTGTGTGTAATTCTGTCATCGCACCGAAGGGCGCCGGGATCCCTCGAGTGAGCTGTCCATTAAAGTGTGTAAAGGGCGGGAAGACAGGTGCATACCGCTAGTGTGTGTGGGGGGGGCAAACGGGGAGCTTCTTTGCAAGTTCACATGCCTCTTGTGTGTATAAAAGGTCAGGCACAGATCAGAGCAGCAAATGAGGAGAAAGAAGCTACTGGTTACAGGAACTGCACGGGGATTGCACTCGTGAAAGTCAAGGATGCAAAGACCTCCATCAAGCATCATAGCTAATTTTCGACTGTAGATATGGGGAGAAAGCACACCTGCCCAGCCTCGACAAAGCGCACAATTTTTTGGGGCTGATTAACTTTGCCATCGCGCCGAAGGGCGCCAGGGTCCCTCGAGTGAGCTGTCCATCATAGTGGGTAAAGGGCGGGAAGACGGTGCACACCGCTAGTGTGTGTGGGGGGCAAACGGGGGGGGCTTCTTTGCGAGTTCACATGCCTCTTGTGTGTATAAAAGGTCAGGCACCGATCAGAGCAACAGATGGGAAGAAAAAAGCTACTGGTTACAGGAACTGCACGGGGATTGCACTCGTGAAAGTCAAGTATGCAAAGGCCTCCATCAAGCATCATAGCTAATTTTCGACTGTCGATATGGGGAGAAAGCACACCTGCCCAGCCTCGACAAAGCGCACGATTTTTTGGGACTGATTAATCTGCTTTATCTATATCTGTAAGTGCTTCCTGTTCACGGAGCCTCGTTATCTACTTGTAACTATTCTCTGACCCTGCTTCGAGAGTCAGAGCAGGGTCAGAGAATAGCTGCAAGTAGGCAACGAGGCGCCGCTCAGGAAGCACTTACAGGGTTACAGCAGGTGCCCAAGTTGAAGTTAATTTCTTTGTAACCATTTTGTAAAGTGCTTCCTGAACAAAATTTGTCCCGCTCGCGAATTCGCGGATTTTGCTGCGATTTCACAGAAAACCCACAAATTCCGCGAGCGGAACGTATTTTCCACCCATACTTAGTCAAGAGCGGGCGCACCCATGTTATGTTGTGCAGCCTGGTCTAATAAATGGCCTTTTACGCTTTAACACCTGTGCGGTCTGTTTATAGTGCAATGCCGGGCCCCGGGGAAAGCACAGTTGCAGACTAGTCTTCCCCCGGGGTCATTCCCGCGAGACCAGGCTAGCTAAGGGGAAAGGGAGGAGTTAGGGGGAGGTTATAAGTGCAGGGGAGGAAGGGAACTTCCTCTTCCTGCATTCAGCACCATCAGGAGGGTCTTTGCAAAAGGCCACCCACCCACCCTGCAGTTCATGGGGTTTGAGGCATGGGTTAGCTTAGGGTGCCAGTTTAGGCCAGGGCTGCGGGTAGGCAGTACTTTGGAGGTATAGGGGGTCAAGAGCGGATGCACCCATCCCTTGGGGGGGGGAGTTTGAATGATATGGGGAGCGGGAGGCATGACTGGAATGTCAGAGGTATCGGGGTAGGAGGCTAGGTGATTTGTGGATATGGATGAGGTACGGTATGGGCATGGAGCGGTTGGAGATAGGAGGCAGAGTGGGTGAAGAAAGTGAGGCATGAAGAGTTGATATGGGGTTGTTGTTATTAATGTTGATGTTTTTGGTTATTGTTATGTTGTGCAGACTGGTCTAACAAATGGCCTTCTACGCTTTAACACCTGCGTGGTCTGTTTATTGCGCGATCTTTCCTAGATAACACTCGATTGAGTGAATCTTATATTTGGAGATCACTCAGCACCTAGTCGTTGTTTAAGCGGTTTTACAATTTACTGAAAGATACGTAGTTCAGCCGGGAGCAGGTAGGCTCATATTACCAACCATGTGTATATTTTTCATTTATTGTTTACAAATAGAGCAAGTGTTTTACCTCACGGGTGGCACTTTATCCTTTAGGATTTTAGAACACCCATCTGAAGGTACTTAGTGGAGTCAATATACATTGGTTCAAATCATTGCCATTTGTGGCTTCTAGCAAGGTATGTGTCTTAAGAGACTCCCGTTACATGTTGCATTGTCAATATAACATTTAGGATACTCCAAATCCTGGGTGGTTAGCATACCACGATTGCACAGACATCTGAGAATGGAATTTGTCTTCCTCATATATTTCTCACTATTGATAGAGTGATGTGTTGGATGATTGAGAAGTGTGCATGAAAAACGTTTTGCTTTGTCATCTTTTGAGAACCCTACAATAATTATCAGACTTTTGAAGTTGGGTGGGGCTTTTGTTGGTTTGTCAATTTAACACATAATCTATGGGCACGTAGGGTTATATATATTTTTTTATAAATGTATTGTGGTTTTATTTAGTATGTTGAAACATTAAGTTCTGATAGGAACACATTGCTGATTGATATGTACATTTTTGTTCCAACACAGATACATATATCTTTTGTGATTTCTGCTAAAAGAGACAGTCATTATGAAAAGTCCTGATGAAGATGGTGCATAATTTGGAAGCACACCAAAACGCGTTGACGCTCTGGTTTTTTTAAATTCGAGGAACTATTGAATCTGAAATTACCTATGTGGCCTTGATGTTGTACAATAAATTCAATCGAATTAATGCCTCTATGATGATTTTTTAACTTGTCACTTGCTGTTGTCTCTTTTCTCAATGTTTTATCAATTTGTCACATGTAAGTCTTATGACGTTGTTTTTTTATTCATTGTGTCATTTATGAATGTTTATCTTAAATTGAAAATAAAAATTTGTGATATTGTTATATATATAATTGTATGTCTATAATTTTGCTGGTTTCCTTGTTTTCCTTGTGCTGATTAGGTTGATACATAAGGGTGAGGACGATGTGTATCTTGGATGATTGATTGTGGTTTACACGTTAGGTACGCCAAGGGAATCTGAAATTGCTTTACAGTCAAACCAAGGTAGAAAACATCTATTTGTGAGCCAGGACTGTCACTCCTCAGAGTACTCTTGTCATATTGGTCTTGCAGGAGCACTAATTATCACATGGAAACAAGGCTTGTTAATGTAGGAACAGCAGTAAAGTACAGATAGTTGATTGAGATGTTTCTCACTTATGACAGTGCCTTCACCATGGAGGAGTTCGCCCGATAAATTTAAATTGTTTAGCTGTGATAGAGTTGGCAGGCCATGAGGTAGTTTGGGGATCATTGCCCCAAACATCTGCCCTCGATACACCAGTGAGATCCAAGTAGACCCAGAAAAAAAAGTTCAAGATTGCTCATGTGAAGCGGGGAAAGAAATCTTTAATGTTCATCTTCTATATCTCCCACTCCCTATTCCTCTTTAAAAGTTCCTCAACATGGCTGAAGAGGTAGACTATTTTTCTCTAACAAATTACATTTATTTTAGGTGCCCCTAGTCTATAGTTTGATGAACTACTGTGCCCCATGAGCAGCTATCTACACAACCTAGAGGTGTATGAACTAAATCTGTTTAACACCTGTCCCACTCACGTGGCAAGCCATCTCTGTTTACCTCACAGATAAAATTACTCCCATTGATCCAATCCTTTTCATGCATACCTATTACTTAGCAGTTCCTTTCCAAATGAGAGTACCCTTTCATATTAAAAACAAGACATCCTATTTCACACTCCAAGACCTGGCTAGGGATAGCTGGACATGGACTAGGCCACACCCTTACTCCCACAGATCTCATCAGCTATGATCCAGGGAAACTTCTGGCTCCCCTGAAAATATGCTCTTGATCAGATTATTCCCATTTATAATAGATCACAAACTTGACTGGTCGGTTAAGATCTAACCCTTGGGCGACTTGTGAACTATATAAGCTCAAATTTGAAGTTTGAACAGAGGGAAAGTCAAACCACTCCTATCTGCTTGTCTCTAAAGACTCTTACAAGACAATAGCCACCAGGTATGATGAACTATAAAATTAGTAAGGGGCTAATTCTTTCAAATGAACGTGCTAGGATTCTCATGGAGCTATAATCTCCTACTGTTTTGCAAGCCAATATTACCCCTTTGCATCCCCTTTGAAAAGGCATCTCTTCTTAGGGCAGATTAATGAAATGTGTTCCCATATAGAACAGGAACACATCCCAGCTCCAAAATCACTGGTCCTGGCATCATCTTCTGGTACCTCTCCTACAGTGTGCTATCACTTGCAACTTTTATAGACAATCAGCTACTGGAGGAGCTCAGAGGCAACCACTTACAGGAATCACCTGATGAACCATGCCCAGACCATTTATAAAGCAAATAGCACCTTACTTTAAAAAGGACATTCACTTTTGTTCACTTGCTCAATGCAGGAGGAGACAATGTCATCTGATTGGAAATTGGCAGTAGTCAAACAATTGCTGACAAGGCCAATCCTGAGTCTCAGCCACCCCCAACTCCTTCCACCATATCCCATTACTCTCTTATTAATGGAAAAAGTCTTCAAAAACTTGTCTTTGGTCTTCTGCAAAGACATACATGGAAAAAAACAAGTTATTGAACCAATTCCAAAACGAGTTCCAGCCACGAAGGAGTACCAAACTGGTTCTCATGCTAGTGCTCGATCACCTAAGAAGGATAGTTGATGAGAGCAGGATGGAAAAGCTGATATTATTGGACCTCTTAACCATGTTTTGTACTATCAATCATGCTATCCTCATCTTGAGATGTGCCACTGCAGGAGTGAGAAGAAAGGAATATGATTGATTCAATCATGCTCGTCTAATAATAATTAGACAATTTCTCTACTACCATTTCGATTAGAGTCAAAAGGTAATCTTTTTGGTGCCCCCAGGGATCTATTCTGTCCCTGCTCTTACTCAATCTGCACACAAGCCTCATAGAAACCTTCAATTAGTAGCAGGTGCATGTAAGCCAATGACACAAAACAATACTTTTGACTCTCACAGGCATTTAGCTGTCAGCCTTAACCATCATCTTCATCGGAACGCCTTTATGGACCCACAGATCGATGTATAAAATATTTTTCAAACTCACTGTCTTAAAAACTGAGTTTCTGCTGACCAAGCAATCCATATTAATTTGCAATCCAACTCTCTGGCCAGCTATAAAGGGCTCTTTGTGTACTCTTTCAGAAAGCAGTATGCAACCTTTGCATTTTCAAAGTCCAATGCCCTTAAACATGCAAGTGGTCAGGGTTTTTAAGATATGTTTGCTTCAAATTCAAAGTCTCAGATGCTTCCTCCCATGTATTAAATAACACCTACATATGCCTGTTGTCAATCCCCCGGTCGGGTTTCTCTTGAAGTATGGCAACACTCTCACCATTGCTTTGCCGGTAAAACCCCTTTATAGATTGCAGTTAGCCAAGAATGCCACAGACCTCCTCACTGTTAACAATGATTGTATGTGCCAATGCCTGAATCGAATCAAAATAATCATTGAAATCATGATGTAGGATCAGGGCTATCTGAGTCTTCATTAGATTGAATCAAATAAACTTATGTGAGACAGAGTTTCAAGTTAACCTTATATGCTTATTCACAGTTTAGATCATTACAGAAGGAAAAACATAATTAGTTAGTTCATCGTGAATTAGCTCAAACCAAATAGTTAAAGTCATTGGGCCTCATTCACAAACGCAATCTGAGACAAAAATCTAACTTTACGACTTTTGGTATTCACAGAGGTCATTTACAAGTCGTATCTTTACGTCTGCAGTCGGGCTTGAATCTACAGCTTGGGCTGTACTCTTCGCACCGGGGCTGTACTCTTCGGCTCGGGCCGTACTCTCAGGCTCGGGCCGGATGAAGTTTAATCAATGGGCCAGAATGCAATTTTTACAAAATGGAACATTAGGAAGGTGTAATAAATGGTAGAGGAGGTCATGAAAATCAGTTTGGGCAGGGAAAAGGGTGTGGTCAGACACTACACAATATCCCAGAAAAGTTTGCTCCTTTGCATCATCATGGTACATGCAGTGCATAATTTGCGCTCTCCCCAGTGTTAACTTTAGTGTCAATACTACAGTCAATGCTAAGTGGAGCACCCATAGCGTTGACTGTAGTGTTCACCATTGAAATACAATGTGCGGATTCCTCACAATGGACAGCAAGAGTGTTGTAGGTGGAGATTGGATTGGAGATCTGCATAACTACAATCCTTGTATGAAATCTATATACCCATAATCCTTTTTCACAATCATTAATCCTTTAGGAGTCCTTCAAATAAGGAAATAGTATAGTGTGCACACCATTATCAGGACGATATTTTGCATGCTGCCATTTCCCTGTGCTCCTCACCTCCACCTTGTGTAGAATTTATGAAGGGGTAAGAATTATTGGTGGGTTTCTTAATATTCACAGATGCAAAATCCTTCAGCAAACAAAGGCTTAATTGTTAGGTAATTGGTAGTTGAACTGCTTTACATTTCATCAGTTTTTTGGCCACAGTTACATAAAAAGCAACACGTATAAGGTGTATATGGCATTGAAACGTGTGCTTCTTCAACAGGAAATTACTATATGAAACAAGTCTGAATCACATGCTTGATATCAACAAAAGAACCAAAGTAACACCAACATATTTTTGTCTTTTAAAAGTGACTGTATGTGGACCTCTATTCACATGGAATCTATGGCCGTCATTTTATTGACATTCTACACTTTCTCTTCTCAGTGCTTGCTTCTATTTCTTTTAAATATATTGAGTAGAGTTTTAAATACCACAATCTTTAATTCATTTACAGTATTATTTTGAATTGTACTTGTGACGTTGAAGAAAAAATGTTTTTCCAAGCACCACTGCAAATTGTATAATTGACACTCCTGTTAGCTTGTCTAAAATGTGAAGCACACTTCAAATAAGTTAAGGCTGAATGGGACTAGCTAAAGACCACTCTATAGTCAAGTCAAGTCAGAAAATTTATATAGCGCACTACATACCCGGAGGGTCTCAAGGCGCTTAAGGAGGGGTGGGGAATTACTTGTCAAATATCCACGTTTTAAGTTGCTTTCTGAATGCTAGGTGGTTCTGGGTAAGGCGAAGGTAAGTGGGAAGTGAGTTCCAGGTTTTAGCTGCCAGGTAGGAGAAGGATCTACCTCCCATGGTGGTTTTGTTGATGCGAGGTACAGTGGCAAGGGCTTGGTTGGAAGATCGTAGCTGGCGGGAGGGGGTGTAGAAGGACAGTCGTGTGTTGAGGCATACTGGTCCGATTTCGTAGAGTGCTTTGTGTGCGTGGGTTAGGAGCCGGAAAGTGATCCTCTTATTGACGGGAAGCCAGTGGAGGTTTTTCAGGTGACCAGAGATATGTTCTTTACGCGGGATGTCTAATATGAGCCTGGCTGAGGCGTTTTGGATTCGTTGGAGTTTTTTCTGGAGTTTAGCGGTAGTACCGGCGTAGAGGGTGTTTCCATAGTCCAGTCGGCTCGTGACCAGAGCGTGGGTGACCGTTTTCCTACTTTCGGTGGGGATCCAACGAAATGTTTTTTTGAGCATGCGAAGAATGTTGAAGCAGGATGAGGAGACGGCGTTGACTTGTCTGTTCATTGAAAGTGAGGAATCCAGGATGACGCCCAGGTTCCGTGCGTGGTCTGTCGGGATGGGTGCTTTTCCAAGGGCTTCTGGCCACCAAGAGTCGTCCCATGCGGAGGGGGAGGTACCTAAGATGAGGACTTCTGTTTTATCTGAGTTCAGTTTCAGACGGCTGTGTTTCATCCATTCGGCTACTTCTTTCATTCCTTCGTGTAGGTTAGTTTTGGCGGTGCTAGGGTCCTTGGTGAGTGATAGGATCAGTTGAGTGTCGTCCGCGTAGGAGATGATGTTGAGGTTGTGTTGGCAGGCGATGGCCGCGAGGGGGCTCATGTATACGTTGAAAAGGGTGGGGCTGAGTGAAGATCCTTGTGGTACGCCGCAGATGACTTCAGTGGCCTCTGACTTGAATGGTGGAAGGCGGACTCTCTGGGTTCTTCCGGTGAGGAACGAGGTGATCCATTCCAGTGCTTTTCCTTGGATTCCGATGTTTCTGAGGCGCTGTAGAAGGGTGCTATGGCAGACTGTGTCGAAGGCTGCGGAGAGGTCGAGGAGGATGAGGGCGACTGTGTCTCCATTGTCCAGTAGAGTTCGAATGTCGTCTGTTGCTGCGATGAGGGCGGTCTCAGTGCTGTGTTTTGCTCGGAAGCCGGACTGTGAGGAGTCGAGGGATTTGTTGGCTTCGAGGAAGGCGGCAAGCTGGTTGTTGACAGCTTTCTCGGTGACTTTGGCCGGGAATGGAAGGAGCGAGATGGGGCGGTAATTTTTGAGTTCGGTGGGGTCCGCTGTGGGTTTTTTCAGAAGGGCGCTGAGTTCAGCGTGTTTCCAGCTTTCCGGGAAGGTGGCGGAGTTGAAGGAGCAGTTGATGACGTCTCGGAGGTGCGGTGCTATGATGGAGTCTGCTTTGTTGAAGATGTGGTGAGGGCATGGGTCTGTGGGGGATCCTGAGTGGATGGAGTTCATCAGGCGGATGGTGTCCTCAGTGGAGAATGGGTTCCAGTCATTAAGGATGTTCGAGGGGGGTGAAGGTCCAGCAGATGGTTGGGTGGGTTGGTCTCCGGGTTGGTTGTCGAAGCTGTTGTGGATGTCTGCAATTTTGTTGTGGAAGAATGAAGCTAGGGAGTCGCAGAGGGCTTGAGAGGGGGTGATGTCGTTAGAGTTGGTCGAGGGATTGGTAAATTCCTTGACGATGTTGAAAAGTTCCTTGCTGTTGTGGGCGTTGTTATCTAGTCGGTCCTTGAAGGCGGTTTTCTTGGCCTTTCGGATCAGTTGGTGGTGTATGCGGGTGGCGTTTTTGAAGGCGTCCTTGGTGCTGGTGGTTGGGACTTTTTTCCAGGCCTTCTCAAGGGAGCGGCAGAGTTTCTTGGATTTCTTAAGATCATCGTTGAACCATGAGGCCTTTTTGCTGCCAAGTTTGCTTTGTCGTTTTTTCAGTGGTGCTAGGATGTCGGCGCTGTTGGATAACCATAGGGTGAGGTTGGTGGCGGCTTGGTCGGGGTTTGAGGAGTGGGCTGGGGGATTTAGAAGAAGCGATGAGGAGATCTGGTCGATGGTGATTTTGTTCCAGTTTCTTTGCAGAGTTGGTTGGGGGTGGTTGTTGTGTTTGGGCTTGTTGTAGGTAAAGTGAACGCAGCTGTGGTCAGTCCAGAGGAGAGCCGTAGTGTGGCTGAAGGAGACATGATTGCTGGAGGTGAAGATAGGGTCGAGAGTGTGACCTGCGATGTGGGTGGGGGAAGTGACCAGTTGTTTAAGTCCGAGGTTGGCGAGGTTGTCCAAAAGGGTGGTGGAGTTGCGGTCGTTGTTCTTTTCAAGGTGAAAATTGAGGTCTCCCAGAAGGATGTAATCTTTGGAGGGGAGCGCGTGTGGAGTGATGAAGTCCGTGATGTCCTCACTAAATTGTGCGCGGGGTCCTGGTGGCCTGTAAAGGAGGGTGCCTCTGAGTGTGGTCTTGGGGTCGATGTGGATCTGGAAGTGAAGGTGTTCAGAGTTGGCGAGATTGACGTCAGAGCTGGTTGAGATGTGGATGGATTTCTTATGGACGATAGCGATTCCTCCTCCTGTGTGGCCGGTACGGTCCTTGCGTATGATCTTATAATCTTCTGGGATGGCAATGGTGATGTCTGGGGCGGAGGAGGCGTTCATCCATGTTTCTGTTAGGAAGGCGACGTCCGGAGAGATGGTGTCTAGTAGATTCCATAGGTCAATGGCGTGCCTGTGGACCGATCGGGTGTTGAGCAAGATGCATTGTAGGTGGTTGGGGTCGGGAATCTGAGGTGTGATCGTAGCGGGGTTGTTGACGGTGCCGATGAATTTGCAGGAGTAGCATGAGAAAGGTCCATGGGTGTGTCCAGGAGCGGCTTGGACGCAGTTGGGGGAGCGGCCGGGGTTAAGGGCTAGGAGGGTGGAGGCATCGTAGGTAATGCGGGAGGGCTGGGCAATGCGAGGGCCAGGGGAACTGGTGCTGGGCGCGGTCCAGGCGCGGACGGGCGTAGACGGGCTTACCTTTGGCGCACCTTCGGCGCGGATTGGGTGCGGTCGCTGCGCGTGAACGCTGCGCGTAGAGACGTCGGTCATATATGGATAGCGGAGGGGGAGGGGTGAGGGAGGGTCAGCAGGGAGGCGGGGCGGGCTGTGGGGGCCGGTCAGAACAACAACAACAGGCGTAAGATGGCGGCAGCTATGTGAAATAAACGCTACTTGCGTTATGCAGAGGCACAGGTAATTGATTAAGCTAGCAGCTGAAACGTCCTCTATAATTTAATGTTAAAGATGAAGCGCCGACAGTACAGTGCCCCCAAGCGTTCCTAAGTCTATTGGTAGCTCTATGAGCGCCGAGTCTGCATTCCCCGAGGCTATTAAAAAAAAAAATGTCCCAATTAAGAGTGGCAGCGCTCGCGCTGCAGCGCTATGCAGGCAAATCAAATGTTGATGGAAATAATCCGACTCGCAAACATATTTTTGACTGCAAAATACATGTAAGAACAAAATGGCGGTATTTAAACATGCTATCTATTCACAATATGACACCGAGATGATACCTAATAAATAATGTCACACCTTTGTAATTAATCCAAAACTGTGTACAACTATGCAGGTGTATTGGGGAATTTATGTAGTGCACATAGTTGGTGACCACACACAAACCAGTTTGGTATTAACAAACTTCTCTCCCACACTGACAATGGTCAGAGAATTGCTCCTGAGAATTTGTAAGGATTTCATCCTTGGCTCATCTGCAACACAGGCCCGGGTGGAGTTTTCGGCCGCATTCGCTCTGCAGGTGGTCTCATTCGCGGCTGTCACTGGTGGTTGGGTCCTCTGCGGTGTTCTTGTTCACAGTCATCTTTGCTCCTGCACATTGTATTGAATTGTATTGTAATTGCATTTATATTGCACTTACTGCTGCTGATGAGGCGCAAATTGCTTTTTTGGTAAGTAGCACGGTACTCTGGAACCTATAAAGGATTAGCATAGTGAAATAAGAGTGGACATTTAGGGCCAGATGTAGGTCACCAAATACCGGTCGGTAACGACCGATTTCGGCCATTACCGACCGGTATTTGGTGATTTAGATGTAGGGGGCCTAAATTTTACAGATCGGGTAAATTTACCGAATCGGTAAATTTACAGATTCTGTAAAATACCGATTCGGTAACTTTACCGAATCGGTAAATCTATATGTAGGTGGCCCAGCAAACAGTGCCACAGGCCTCTAAGAATTCGTTATTTACCATGGAATACTATTGCATGGTAAATAACAAATTCCTGTGTACACGCACATCTGTGCATGTACAGCTGTGCCATGTGGCACACAGACATGCCCTAAGGGCATGTCTGTGTGTCACATGGCACACAAGCCTGAATCAGGGGTGCAACAGGGTGTCAAAGTGACACCCTGTCCCCCTTGTCAATTCGGTAATTGTACCGAATCGATATTTACCGATTCGGTAATTGCCATAGGTTCCTATGGGACTCAAGGCCCATAGGAATCAATGGCAATTACCGAATCGGTAAATACCGATTCGGTAATTACTGAATCATTCCGATTTGGTAAAAATTACCGAATAATTACCTACATCTTATTTACCGAATCTAAAATACTGAATCTGTAAAATTTGGTATTTTAGAGTCAGTAAATAAGATTTACCTACATCTGGCCCACAGGCTGTTATTTGGATTGAAAAGGATAGTTGAGGGATAGAAGAGGGAAGGATTTAGACTTTTTTGTTTTGTTTTGGAGGTCATTGCAGTGGGAGGAGACTTGGGATGAGAAAAGGGATGTGGAGGGGAAGAGTTGGAGGGAAGGGTTTAGAAAGGCTTGTTTTGGGGGATTGGTACAGTAAAAGAGGTATGAGATGATGCAAGGAGGGGTAGAGGAGGCAAGAGTTTAGAAAGGGTTGTTTTGGGGTTCATAGTAGTGGTATGGGATCTGGGATGAATGCAAAAGTGGAGTTAGAGGATATATTGATAGAGGTATGGGGTGATAAATAGGGTAGTGCATTGGAAAGAGTAGTAGAAAGAGGTTTGAGATGAGTCAGAGAGTTTGGGTAGAAGATAAATTTAGAGAGGTATATGGTGAGAAATAGGGTAGTATATCACACATGACCCAATTCTTGATGGGTCGGATGGAGTGGGAGCAACTTTTTGCCCTTTTGGGGGCACAGGACCAGCGTTCGTACTCTCTATTTATAATATAGTTTCCACCAAAACACGAACAGGCCCTTCAGTCATCAAGTCCACTTCTTGTGGCTCATACCACCTTACTATGTAGGTGTACGTCCACCGAGGGATTGCTCAGGCGACTACCAGATACAGGATGGCCTCACACACCTCCCAGGCGTCAGGCTTTATCATTGACAAAAGAGCCAAATCTGAAGTTTCAATAATTCAATGAACTGGTTTCAATGAAGGTTGCTTTGATTGAAGCAAACAACAACCGATTTACTTATTAAACCGAGCAAATTTATTTAATTTTAGCAAGCATTCTATTTTTCTTTTTTCAGCACATTATTCGTCGTGCGTGGAAAATACAAAATAAACAATGAAATACGTTTTATATACAATATATACAAACATGTAAATACACCATTTCATACACACTTGGCCATACATTCATACACAAACCATACAAAGCAAATGATAGTACAAAAAACACTGTGTCCAGGCATCTGCAAATAAATCAGTGGAAAATATTTCTTTTCATATTTTGCAATGTCATTGTAATTATCATGAGATCACTCATGAACCCAAATTAATGAAAAACTGTTCCAACGTGATAATGGTAACCAGATGCGGGACTTAAAAAGCTGGTCGACGCGTTTCAAACCCCTAGGAATTGGTGGGGTTCTCCTCAGGACCGGGTTTGGTTCTGAAATAATAAAAATAACTAGCTTGAGCAAGGTTACACGGAGCAACTAACAAGTGGATTTAACAAGGGATCAACTACCAGAGTCCAACTGACGCTCCCTACCTCAATCCAAAAGTGAAACCGACAACTTGAGGGTTTCCAATCAGAATCGTATTTCCCAACGGGTGTAGTTACAGCAGCTGTGCAAGGAAACATAATACACGCGACAACATTTCAGTGTAGTGTAAAGCTTTCAGACATCATTCATACCGCTTGGAGAGGGGCGCGTAAACTTACCCGCGGGCGGGCAGCTTCAGTCTCGCTGCTCTGCTACTTTCTTGGGCGGCCGCTCCTATTCTGTAGAACGGGGGCGAAAGCGTTTGTTAGTTATATGGCGGTTTCCCCGTGTGCGAGTCAATTCTGTGTCGGTCGGGTTCACATACCGAAGCGGGAGCAAGGCGATGATCCTTCTCCTTAGCTGGTGTGCATAGTTCATCCGGCTGGAGTCCTCGAATGGAAGTGTAGCCTCAGTACTTCCTGGTTAGTGTTTAGAAAGAAAAGAGGGCCCGAGAATTCTGGGGCTTGTAGTTTAGAGACTATGTGATGGCGAATTGGAGTCATAAAGGTCAGCTGGCTTAAGCATTCGGCTTATAAATTTCAGATATTTCATTAGGTCCCCGTGTGGCGGTATTGAACTTCATAATGAGCATTGCTTCACGTTGTGACAATTTTGCATCAATGTCACCTCCCCTGGGGTCATTTTCAATTTTAGACAAGACAGTCCAACGCAAATCCGGGAAGTACTGAGGCTACACTTCCATTCGAGGACTCCAGCCGGATGAACTATGCACACCAGCTAAGGAGAAGGATCATCGCCTTGCTCCCGCTTCGGTATGTGAACCCGACCGACACAGAATTGACTCGCACACGGGGAAACCGCCATATAACTAACAAACGCTTTCGCCCCCGTTCTACAGAATAGGAGCGGCCGCCCAAGAAAGTAGCAGAGCAGCGAGACTGAAGCTGCCCGCCCGCGGGTAAGTTTACGCGCCCCTCTCCAAGCGGTATGAATGATGTCTGAAAGCTTTACACTACACTGAAATGTTGTCGCGTGTATTATGTTTCCTTGCACAGCTGCTGTAACTACACCCGTTGGGAAATACGATTCTGATTGGAAACCCTCAAGTTGTCGGTTTTACTTTTGGATTGAGGTAGGGAGCGTCAGTTGGACTCTGGTAGTTGATCCCTTGTTAAATCCACTTGTTAGTTGCTCCGTGTAACCTTGCTCAAGCTAGTTATTTTTATTATTTCAGAACCAAACCCGGTCCTGAGGAGAACCCCACCAATTCCTAGGGGTTAGAAACGCGTCGACCAGCTTTTTAAGTCCCGCATCTGGTTACCATTATCACGTTGGAACAGTTATTTCATTAATTTGGGTTCATGAGTGATCTCATGATAATTACAACGACATTGCAAAATATGAAAAGAAATATTTTCCACTGATTTATTTGCAGATGCCTGGACACAGTGTTTTTTGTACTATCATTTGCTTTGTATGGTTTGTGTATGAATGTATGGCCAAGTGTGTATGAAATGGTGTATTTACATGTTTGTATATATTGTATATAAAACGTATTTCATTGTTTATTTTGTATTTTCCATGCACGACGAATAATGTGCTGAAAAAAGAAAAATAGAATGCTTGCTAAAATTAAATAAATTTGCTCGGTTTAATAAGTAAATCGGTTGTTGTTTGCTTCAATCAAAGCAACCTTCATTGAAACCAGTTCATTGAATTATTGAAACTTCAGATTTGGCTCTTTTGTTGGTTATTAGTATTAGTTGGACTCAGCCTTTCTGAGTAATGAGTCAAGGCCCTCTTTTGATTCTTAGGCTTTATCATTAGCCATCCCATGTTCACCAAATAATCCTCTTATAGCGAACGATCCCCTGTTCTGGCATTTAATACCATTGTTAGTAGGAAACTAAGGTGAAAAAGAAAAAGGAAAAGAGGAGGGGAGTTTCAAGTAAAAATCCCTACCACCTGCTGGTTAATTGTGCAATCTTTATTCATTAGTGATAGAGGGATGATTACACGCAGCGTTCAATTAACACGCATATTGTAAGGAAATGTTAAAGGGACACAGCTGGGTTAAGTGTGGTCCTGAAGAAAGCCCAGGACTCCAGTTGGGGCCACAGCAGGGCTGAAACATGTAAACCTAGTGGACAATTAGCACTATAACATGGCTATAATTGTCCAACATCTCGTACTTTTAATCATCCCTCCATCACCAATGGATGACATTAGTTCTGTTGCAAAGGTAGGATGCCATCCAGGCTAGAGCAGTCCCCTCTATGCCAGTTTCCTAGAGTGTTTGCATCAGAGTGTTATGGTCAACCGTGTCAAAGGCAGCAGAGAGGTCCAAAGAAGTAGCACAGCAACCCCGTTGTAGTCAACTGTGTTCTTCAGGTCATCCCAGATGGCAAGGAGGGCAGATTCTGTACCTCTTCCTGGACGGAATCCCGTTTGGAAGTCTGAAAATACGTTATTGTCTTCAATTAATTCTGACATCTGGGCGAGCGCTGTTCTTTTTATAAGTTTGGACTAACAGGTATGTAGCCGTGGAATTGAGTACAACGGCGGTAGTGTTGCTGATGCCTGTCCCATGTTACAAATATTGTGGAGTTGGGATTTGCTTCTCATAAAAAAAACCCCAGTTAAGAAGATTCACAACATATACAGGCATCTGTATTTAGTCTGATATAAACAAAATAAATTATGTAAAGAAAAGAAAGAGTGCGAAACAGGATTATTTCTTGCACAGATCATGTGCTGTTTTATTATCAAGATGCACGTCTAGAGACTATACGCCTAACTGTGGAACTTGAATCCATTTCCTCCTTTAGTTTGATAGCTTCAGATCAATCCATTTGGCTTGGTTGAGATTCCTCTTTTTTTGGAAATATATTGGTCCTGAAGAAAGTGGTTTGGCCACCGAACGGGCGTAGACCAACATAGTACCCATGAGGAGCGGCCCCTGAAAGGCAATAAAATCATATACAACTGCTGTTCAAGATCTTCCGGTTGTCGAAGCAAATCCTTTCCTAAATACCTGTGGGACCCCTCATAGAGTGAATCTCATCGTTCTTTTATTATAAATGAGGGTGTATGAAAGTAGTGTGACTGATTGGTGTGAGTTTGTGTGTGGGGTGATATTTATATTTTTGTATTGCAATGATTTTTTTTTGCCTTGTCCAAAAATTTACAAAATGTATATATAATATCACATGTATCAATGTATAAATTTGTAGAACTAACGTTTATATAAAAAAGAAAAGAAAAATTACTTCTCTCCAAAAATATATAAAATAATTTTGTATGTGTATGAAAAGAAAACAATTTTTTGACAAAAAGAGAATAGAATGACTAATATACAGAGAAATAAAAGAATGAATGAATACAAATTTCTCTGATAAATTCTGATATTGTGTACAGTCATGTTGGGTAATTGGCTATTTTGAACCTAGAAGGTCACACTAAAGAAATAAAGGTCAGATAAGAGGTTTTGCTGTCTGTTAGCCCTTGTTCCTTCCTCCCTCCTCTTGGACCTAGAAGTAATTTGGGGGGGAGATTTTTGTCTTTTTAGAACTTTCTACAAGTTTGTCCAGGAAAGGTCCATTTGTAGTGGGTCTGTAGTTGTCATGGTTCAGCGGGCCCAAATTTGTTTTCTTCAGTAATGTGTGTATGTATGAGTTTTTGAGTTCATCTGGAAATATTCCGGTAGTTAAGGAATCGTTGATGATTCTTCTTACTGGAGTGGCAGCATAGGTTGTAAGAAGAATTGTCTTGAAAGTTTGCGGTGGACACAGGTCAGAAGAGCTACTGGCAGGCCTGCCTGCTTTGCCCAGGTCTATGAATTAATCGTGGAAAATGTTTTGAAAGGAACGGAGAGGCCGGGTTAGAGTATTCTTGGATTGTTTTGGAAAAGGTTTGAAAACAAGGAGAGGGGCTCAGGGGTTCCAAAGGGACAGAGCACCTATACTGACAACGTCAAAAATAAGATTCCCTTTGAACCAACCACTTTCAATATAACTCACTTCCCACACACCGGGCTATCATTCAAAATATGTAACATACTAGGAACACCCCCATAGAAATACAAGAACACAACATTAAAAAAAATATAGTATTCATTTAATTTAGCAACAAAGAATCAATACATTAAAAAATACATCATCCATTAAAAACATGTATCATCATAAAATACATTGCATAACAATCACTCTAATAGTGAAAGAACACCAAATGCTAATACATAGAAATACCACGACTGGAATGATACATGGAAGGAAAACCAGGGCAAAGCAATTGTTGCTTAATTAAATATATATTGGACTGTGCACGGACGGCTGGACCTGTTTTTAAAGCCTGATTCGATTACCCTGAAATATGTGAAATTTGTAAAGAAAACTTTCACTACCTTAAAAAAGCTTGATTGAGATGATCTAGAACTTGGGAAAACTAGTGTCCGCAAACATATGATGTTCAAAAGATCGCCATCCATTGAGCTCTATCTTTTGTGGCCACTTTCATCTCATGAGGGGTTTTTATTGAACAGGTTTCGTTTAGACTATTTTCATTTGCTGCTTGCCGTCCCTAAAGGGAGCTGCAGAGGTCAAGTGTTAGCATCCTGTGGCTGCGACGGAGTGTCTCCTCAGGATTTGCTACACTTTATGTTTTTTTGGTAAATTTTATGAAGTACCTCGCAGATATTTTTTAACACCTCTTTTAAAGAAGTTGAATTTTATCCAGGTTCTCCCAGCCCTTTTTTATCTTCAATTGCTGAAACCAGAATGTGTATCTATTATACTAGGTTTTTTAAAATCAGTATTGCAATCCAGGATTTGTACAGAGAGCTTGTAAACCCCTATCATTGGTAGGTACTCACCTTGTGTGCTTTACCCGCTCGATCAGTCTTTTGTACCAGATGTATATATTGCTGTTTTTTATGGGAGTTCTATTCATTTTCATTGTTATCATTGTATGTTTTACCTGTTTTATGGATTTATGTAACTTTTATGGTTTTAACTCTAAAACAGAATAAAGTATATTTTGATTTGATTTGATCTATAGAAAATTTACATGATGTAGGAATACAAGTACATACATTTGCTGAAAATACATTATGGGATGACATTTCTTCACTGTTTATTACATGAGTTTGGACTTCACTGAAGATCACATTGATTATAGTCATTGTAATATTGGTTGTCATCCTGTGGATCAATATGCTCCCTGTTTGTGCCAAGCCTGTATTCCGTTGTGACAGTGTACGTGCTGTTGATGGTGTGCAAACACTAGGTGCAGGATGTTTTTAGCTTTGGATTTGCTCGGAATGTGCTTGAGGAAGGTTTTGGTGCATGCTGGGTACGCCTCTGAATATCACCTGACCACAAGGCTTTATTGTTTGCCAACTGTCTTCAGTGTAATGTTCTACTATGTAGCTCCAAACGTAAGAAAGGCTGCTGATTGTAACCTCCAGCACAACAGCGCAGTTGGTCGCTGGCTGTTCTCGCTAAAGCAAATAAACTTTGCTCCCTGACTAATATTTGTCAAAAGTTTATTTAGATTGAGAAGTTTGCTTTAACATTACTTTCTGTAAGCAAGAAGCTTCGAATTTGGCCTTTGAACCTGGTCGTCCCTGTGCCACCGGTTGTGCAGACTTGGTGCTTACCTGTATCTTGTCCTCTGCTGCTCTTAAACCCTGAAGACTGGAACTGTAAGCTGGCTACTAACTTGTGAAACCGATTTGTTGTTTTCCTCCATAGGATAACATTGAATTGTATAAAAATTGCACAAAGTGTCGACTTTTAGAAGACTAAGGGGCATATTATCAAGGGGGTTTATCTCTGCTTTTTTGGCTTTAAAAGCCAAGAAAGCGAAGATAAAATTTTCTCCCTATTACCTAGCTGTCGCTAACACCAGTTAGCGACAGCTAGTAGGAGATAGCGACCATCTTGGGCCCTACTTTGCATGTCAGTGATATTTATCACTAATGGCATGCAAAGTGGGCGTGCCAAGATGTTAGCAACTGAAAACAGTCGCTAATATTGCTATCTCCTATTACCAACTTTTGGAGATATTCGTGCTAAGCGCGAATATCTCCAAAAGCTAACACCTGCTCTGAGCAGTTCTTAGCCATGTTATCCAATGGGGGGTGGATAACATGGCTAAGAGCATTAGCTCGGTAATGCATGAATATCGCTGACTTTTCAGCGATATTCATGCATTGCTGCGATTTTTATCGCATTTGCGATTAACCTTGGTAATACCAAGGTTTATTTGCGGTAAAAATCGCCGCAGCTCAGCGGTAAATTTTTGTCTCTAACCAAGCAATAGCGATAATTATCGCTATTGCTTGGTAATATGCCCCTAAATTATTTTTCCTGAAAAACGTACTTACCTTTTTGCGAAGATCTTGGTCTTAAAATTAAACTCAAACAAAGCTTATTTTTCTAAAATTGGCGTGGACCTACTTTTTGAGTTGGGTGTCATTTCTTGGTCATTGTGTGCACAACACATGTCTTACACACCTCTTTGTTAGTCCTAAGGCTGCTCGTCCACACTACCACAAAAAGAGCACTTTGGGTTTCATTGAGACCTGTGCACTTCTGGGGGAAACTCTGTACTGTGCACTGTATAACCACCTAATGGTATACCATATACAGAGCCTGTTTCCTACATTATCTCCTTGAGCTGCGCCTCAACTAATAAAGGCCTCCTCTACTTATAGTGTAAATTTCAGTTCTACTTACCTCCAATGCCAAAAAGGGTAATTATGGTCATTTCCCTGCCTTTAATTAAAAAAAAAAACTCATTCAGTAGACCACTTACATAGGACGTAGGTCATATACTTTTAGGTTTTGCAAGTCCTGATAGTGAAAAACTCTTAAATGTATTTTTCACTACAGCAAAACCAATATCTCCAGTAGGATAACATTGGAGTTACCTTATTACACTTAATAAGTTTAATTTCCAAATGGGAACAGGTAACCACTTGATGTTTGGTGCCTCTGGATTTGGAAATTAAAATCCTAACTTATGGTGAAGTCGAATTTTAAACAACATTTTGTAAATGACACTCTTTAAAAGTTGCTATTTTCGTGCCTTAACCATTTGGTGTCTGCAGCCTGTATCTGAGTCACATGACTGGGTGTAGTTAACAGCTGGGCTTTGTGTATTCCTCCTAGACAGCCACACACAATGGGGAGCTATGGTGTTACTGAACGAGCCATCACTGTAAGGCTGGCTGGGAGGAGCTGGGCCAAATCCCACTTACACTTGAATAGGCTGAGTCTTGTCTCAACACAAAGGACTGCATTCCCCCTGAAGATGCCTTACCTTTCTGGCGCCAGGGCCAGAAAGGTAAGGCATCTGTGCACTTAAAAGGCATGCCTCTAGAAGCTTCTCCCCACTTCAAAGGCTCAACTATGTATAAATACTGAACCTCAGACACCAACTCTTCAGTACACTGCTGGACCTTGGGAAACTCTGCCAGGAAGAAGGACTGCTGTGCTCCTGAAAGGACTGCCACTCTGCTGAATTGTTCCTCTGAAGGAGCTACTGCCCTGTGTCATATTTATGTTGTAAGTGGAATCTGCGTTTTAAGATCCCATTAGAATGGTATATTTTGAATTCCTGGTAGTCAGTTGAGTGAGGAGGCGGGCAGGATAAAGGCACGACGTGGCAGGCTGATTAACGCTTCAACCTAAGATAT
This sequence comes from Lissotriton vulgaris, assembly GCF_964263255.1. NCBI lineage: Eukaryota > Metazoa > Chordata > Amphibia > Caudata > Salamandridae > Lissotriton > Lissotriton vulgaris. The sequence goes on along the minus strand of NC_141694.1, from coordinate 1,686,212,257 downwards.
ATACTCGCTTGACTGGCGATTTATTCACACCAGTTTTGGTGACAATAATCCAGTATGAAATCAGCCTGCAGAGTGACAATGAAGTGGGGGTTGAACTGCCACACATTACCCAGCACTTTTAGGTCTAAGTGGGGACACTAGCACACTAGGAAGGGGTAGAAGTAAATAGCCCTGTGCGTGTCTGTGAAGGCATCCGCAGCGTGACATTGACAGAAAAATTTGGCATCACAAAATCTGCGAAACTGACAGCAGTGGAGCACTTTTAAAAGCGTGTTATTTAAAGCGCTTACCATTTTGTTTGCATGAGCTATTCAAACAGTTACTAAGTATGCCATCAGTGCAAGCCTTTCTGATCATTTTAAGTCGATGGAAGCCTTTCAGGCACATGCAGTCTCTGATCAAAGACTCTCCTGCACATTGGACTAAGCGTGGTGATGTGGACACCTGCTTCACCTCATAGAGCTTAAAGGGGAGGTGCTCCATTCTTCTGAAGGTGAAGATACATATCTTCTCAGCTTTGAATTCAAAGGAGTGTGGTGATGGGCATACCACATTCCAGACTTCATTTAACATTGCACTTTCACAGGGTGATTTCAAATTTAAAAAAAAGTTATCCAGTGATGCGAGAATGAAATAAATCTAATAAGGTATTTGAGGTAATTTTAAGACACCCTACACAGATCCAGCTAATTCTCAAGACGTGTTCCCTCCTCCAGGAGGTCAAGCCCTCTCAGTCACGCTAGGTGTCTTTAGTGCCAACCCAATGATGAAGCATTCCACTAGTGAATTCTAGTAGATCAAGGTCACTCAAAAAACCCTTAGAGACACCTGATCAACAGAGGCTTTTCTGGGACCCTACTCTTTTTTATTGTTTGTCACTGGAAGTTGAGTGGCAATACTTCTTTCTCCTACATTGTTTGATTTCTACGAGAAGAGAGATTACAATCATAAAAGTGGTTGCAAATTGTGCGTCAACTTTTTGCGAATCAAATCGGATTTTGCACATTACCTATCTGCAAATAAGTCGGCTTCTAAAGTACTGAATGGCAGGAGGGCTTCGTATTTGAAAAATGGGATTAGAACATCAGGAAAAGTGATTTAGTGGTTGCCCGCCCTGTAATTCAGGATTTGTTAGTGCTAAATTATGTTTTACATCAGGGCCAGTCTTTCAGCATATCTCTAGAAGTAGTAGTGTGCATTGATAGCTGAGGTTGCTCTCTCTCTATTTCTATTCATGTGGTGGACACCACTATCCCTACAAATACAGAAGCACTAAGCAGGATATGCCTTGTTAGGTCCTCTGCTTCCCACCACTACGCCACCCATTCCTGACACCTCGCATACACACATAGACTATCATTTAAAAAAAAAAACAGCTTAGATAAATATTTTCTGCTAAATCACATTTACAAAAATATCGTCCCATTCAGTGCAGATTTTACATTATTACCTCTAAAGGCCTAATACTTTTTTAAAAGACAATTAGGATAGTTTGGGGCAGACTTACTAACATTTCGTTCAACTTTTCACTTTAATCATAATAGAGGAACCTGGTGCTTTTGATGAGGTCCTGCACAACGCTCCTAGAAGATACGTGAATCAAAATAATGTGTAGTTCCTTATGAGGGAGGGGATAAACAGGTCTCTTATGGATTGCCCTCACACACCCCGAAGGATGTCATGCTTCATCATTGGGCTGTGCTCCTCGTCGGGCCGGCGCTGCAATGCCGCACGGGCTCCCGCAAAGTGGGTCTTTGCCGGAGATCTTTTAAGAGACAGCCATTTGGTGAGTGAGGGTAAGTGGTCTAGGTAGTGTGTGAGTGTGAGTAGTGGATTAAAATAGATTTAGTACTGCCCTAGAGGGAACACATTTTGTTCATGGGGTGTACTAAACTAACTAAAATGCATGAGCCCTGAATGGATTATTAATGATCCTACAGGGTCTGGTCTGTGTATATGGTCGACATGTGTTAGAACTGGGAATTCTGGTTGGCAAAGGCTTACGCCAAAGCCAGGCAGAAACCATCATTCTAGTCAGGGCAAGGGAGTCACACGCCAAGATAACCCCTGCTCACCCCCTTGGTAGCTTGGCACGAGCAGACAGGCTTATCCCGGAGGCAATGTGTAAAGCATTTGCGCACGCACACAACAGCAACAACATCCTAGGCACACCACAAAAGGAACTCCACACAAGGTTATATAAAAAGAACTTTTGTATTGTCAAAACACATCAGATAGTAATCACACAATACACATTGTGCCAACTAGCACAGGCAATATTCACAAGGGATTATTTACACAGGGCCACGTGGGCCACTGTCAGGATCAACACTTAGCAGAAATAGCACTTCTAGAACATAGAATAAGTGTAACAAAAAATAACAATTATAGACCACAACCAGTAACCACTGGTAGAAGGTAGGTACACACTACGCAATACTAATAACCATAGGCCTAGATCACGCATGGACACATAACCTCTCTAGTATAAACTATACTAGGCAAAACAATCTCCTAAGCATGAAAGCACATCTAGAGGTATCACAGGCATAATGGCATTGCACATTACGCATAACTCACATTTAGGCCTGACCAGTAAAAATACAGTAGGCAATCTCCTCACTAGTCTAAACACATTAGACCCTCCCCCTAAGCATGACTCACATTTAGGGGTGTAACTCACAGAGTGAAAAAATCTCACTAGCATAAACCTACATAGGTAAACTAACCTCATAATCATAACCCACAGTTTAGAGGTATAAAACACAGGGTGTGTAAAACATACTAAATGCATTACATTTCCTAGCACCACCTCACTCTAGCACATAAATCACATTAGGCAATTACCATCATAAACATAGTAAAATCACATTGCGCAAAAATCACCTTAGGGCCTTGCACCCTATCCACATACCAGCCCCCCTGGCCAACTGGCCATCTCAAGAAGGGGCTCAAATGCCCTATGTCCAGAATGTCAGGGCGCACTGCCATTGCAGGGCCAGTCAGGGGTGCGCCACCGGCGCAAAACCTAAACATTGCAGCTGCCCACTACTTGCTGGGCAGCTGATGACGATCACAAGGGCCTAAATGCTGCAGCTGGCACTAAGTGCTGCGCAGCTGTGACAGGCCAAGTTAGGGGTGAAGGGCGTGCGAGTCACCCCGGGATTCACAAAGAACAGGTCCCCCTAAAAGAAACAAAAAGCCTAAACGGTGCAGCTGCCCACTACTTGCTGGGCAGCTGGAAACTCAAAACTGCGACTGGGGCTCTCACTAGCCCCTCAGGACAAAACTGCGCCAGGGGCCTTCGCTGGCCCTTTAGAACACGGTTCGCCAAAGTAGGAGCCCTCTAGGCTCTAGAACATTACATGTGCCCTCTGACTCCTCAAACACTAGGGGCCTCATTTATGAAAAGTGACGCATCCTTGCGCAAACGCAAGGATGCGTCACTTTTCCGTACGACACGCTGCGTCAGAAACTTGCGGCGCGGATGCGTCATATCTACGGAATGACGCACCATGCCGCAAGCGGAGGCGCAAGGCGGGGAAAAGTGACGCAGACGCGGCCGTCCTGACGTAGCGAAAAGACACGCAAGTGCTGGAAAAATGCCGTAAGTCGCATTTGCGGAACGACGCAAGTGTACGCATCGCTGCATCACTATTACGTTGCGTCAGAATCCGGAAAACGCCAAAAACACGCGCATCTATCACCTAATTCTCCCGCAAATGGAAAAAATTGCCACCATGGAGCCTGAAGGACAGAGCAGCAGCCAAGGAAACCTTCCACATGGCAGCCAGGATGCCCAGCCTGCAACACAGGGAGAAACTCTTGGAAAGAGGAAGCGCAAAACAAATTTCAGTGCTGAGGAGAACGATACACTGATAAGTGAGGTAACAGACCACCATCACCAGCTGTTTGCTAGTTCCAAATTGCCACTATCCAAAAAAGAGGCCATTTGGCAGGACATATTGACCAAGGTGAACAGTGTGGGCCAATCTAGGCGGACAGTCATTGACCTAAACAAACGGTGGAATGATATCAAGCGCCGCACTAAAGAAAAAATGGCCAAAAACCGGAAAGACTCTGGGCTTACAGGAGGAGGCAGCCCATCACAACAAGAAGAGCTGGATGACCTTGAGGAGCGGGTTGCAGCGGTCATCCCAGAGGAGTTGGTTGTTGGAATTCCAGGGCAGGACAGTGCACTGCATGAGGAACTGGAAGAGACACAGGAAGACACACAGGGTAAGTCCCTACAAGGGGAAATGTGCAAATAAGGTAATGTTGTGCTGTGCATAAAGTAAGGTGGCTGGTTCAATTACTGACGTGTTGTGGAAAGAGAAATCATGCAATGTCATGAACTGTGCAGGGTCTACAAAAAGTATTGTACCACGGACATGCACATGTTACATTTGGGAAACAGCTACCCCTGTGTAAGTAAACATATATGTCCAAAGTGAAGTCCCAGCCCACTGCTGCACCTGACAAGTGCCACACGCAGGTGCAAAGATATAACTACCCTCCTGAAAATAAAATCACACAACATCCTGCAACAGACCGAGTTTCACACTTGTATGACTTGGACTGCTACCACTGTGCTGGCAGGATGTTATTTTGTTCATGTAGTGGTGCCACAATGTGCCACACCCACAATAATAGGCCACAGACAGCCATGTAACATAGTACAACATATCATGTCATTGCATCATTCCCACATTAAAGTGTCAGAAAGCGCACTTCCAGGGCTGTTGCTAAGGGTATTCCCAGAAACATCTATGTCCAATTGACAATGTACAATAGGAACGTCAAAATGTAACTATCATGCTGCGCAACAAAGATATGCATACACAGGGTCTGTGTAAGGCATGCACAACCTGAATTAAAACTTAATCTCCCCTCCATGATAAAACCAACATATCTCTTTTGCATTCAAGTGGACACATAGAAAGGTGAAAAATCTTTTCATGACTGCATCATGCACGAATGTGTCCCTTCCATGCACACAAACACTGATCCCCTGCACAGCTGGACCCCCTGCAACATGGTGCAAGTCTGCCTGGGTTGGCGCATGCCAAGCATTGTGTACCTGTGTTGTTGTGAAGGACATGTGTGCTGCTGAGTATGGCCATGGGCCTGGTCACGATAATGTAGTTGTCGTAGTACATGGTCAACCATGGCACATTAGAGTGCCTGCTCATTCTGAGTATACCAGTGTATGGGTTAACAATGCCTCTTTGATGATTGTCGTGCTGCCACATGCAGGTGACACAGAAGTTGTCAGTGACAGTGATGGTGATGTTTGTAGCAGAGTTATGTCCTGGCAGGTGAGGTGGCATACAGGGTTGAAGGTGAGGACGTACCTGACATTGTATTCTTGTAGTGTTCAAGAGGAATAAACCTTTGTTCACAGTGTGTACCTGAGCCAGTCAAATGCAAACAGCGTACAGTATGGTAGCCGTTGTGTCATGCGATGACCATTTCAATGTATGCTGCACAATGTCAACTATGCAATGCATGTGTTCAAAAATAATATATCGAAATTCTACTTCTTTGTGACCCCAATTATGTTGTGATATAAGTACTACATGTGGTAATGTGTGTCACTATGTTAAAAAAAAAAATGACAAATGTTAAAGAGTAATAAAAATGTTTTTTTTTTTTTTTAACATCATTTTTATTGCATCACCAGTATAAAAGTACAGACTAGATATTCATCAACATCAGTATAAACATGGACCAATTCGATTGAGGAATGTCACGTCTTCCTTCCCGGGGGCTCTCCCCGCTCGTGATGCGGGCTGTTTCATCTTCCGTCTTGGTTTCGTGCTTCTTACATTGTCTGACCACTTTATTGTGCCCATAACCCTGGAATGCTTTTGTGGTTTACGCCCCTCCCCCTCCTCAAATTTTGGTGCCCCAACATCCCTCCAAATCAGCTTCCTACCCACCCTCCCCCGCGGTCGCGCTGCGCTTGAGTTACCATGTGTCAGTGCCTGGTGTGTTGCAGGAGGAAGCAAACAATCGCTACGGCGTGTTCACCTGTATAGTGTTAGGGTCTGCTCCTGCTAGTTCGCTCTCGCCTTCCTGCTCCTCATCGCCCACATCCCTGAGCGCCTGCACCATCACCTCCCATGCAGTCGCCCTTTCCAGTGCCTTCTCGTCATTCGACCTCCAGGCCATCTGGTATCGCAGGGTGCTATCACACGCGGCCCACCTCAGACACTCCCCATACCATCTCCTATACGTGGGCCCCACTCTGGACTTCCAATTTCGTGTGATCTCTCGCTTGGCCAAGATAAGCCCTAAATCTATAAATTTACTTGACATCGTATTTCTAGGTGTATGTGGGAACCAGTGAAGGATGCCAACTGCCTTAGTATACTGAATATCTCTATCCGTCGCCTCGTTAAGGGCCCGCCCAACTTCCTGCCAATAGTCGCCCAGAGAGGGGCAATCCCACAGCATATGACATAGATCCGCCCCCGCTGTACTACATCTGGGGCAAGCAGCGTCGGCCGCCCCAAAGTATTGTTGGATTTTCCCGGGCGTGAGGTACGCCCTGTGGACAACATAAAAGTGGATCAGTTGGAACCTGGCGTTCCTCGAGCTCTTCCGCGCCCTCCTCAGCAGTTGGCCCCAGGTCGTGTCTGGTATCTCCACCTGGAGGTCCAACTCCCACTTGGCCTTCAGGGCTGCCAAAGGTTGCAGGGCCTCCCGCTGCATTCTCGAATACAAGCACGTGACGGCCTTAAAGGTTCCCGCCGCCATCATGGCGTATTGGCATGCCATTGAGGTACCTGGTTCCTGCTGCCCTTCTCCCCAATGGGCTCGCATGGCTCCTGTGACTGCCGCGTGCAGCAGATAGTCACCCCTCGGGAGGTCAAATCTCTCTTGTAGGTCCCGAAACGGCAGCAACACCCCATCTTCGTAGAGGTCACCCAGCACGTGTACTCCTGCCTCCTCCCACCCTAGCAAGCGCGACCAGTCCCCTCCATGTGGGAGGGCAGTGATCATTCCCAGCGGTATTTCGGGGGCGTACATAAGGCGGACACCCGCCCGCTTACGGGCCCGGTCCCAGCACAGACGGAAAGTCTGCTCCTCGACCGTCAGGTCTCCCACTCGGAGTCTCTGGTGCAGCGTGATATATGCCAGAACGTGTCGCGGGGTGCCTTCGATTCTCGCATCCTCGGGGCCTCTATATACTCTCGCCACCTCCTGAGTAAAAGTCTGCAGCTGGGCAGCGAGGTAATATCCTTCGAAGTCCGGCACTGCCATACCTCCCTCATCTTTGGGGCGCAACAGCGTGTCGAGCGCTATGCGTCTCCTGCCCGTGCCCCACAGGAACATTATGATCAGTGACCTCAGGCGTTTGAAAATCGAACTCGGGATCCATACCGGCAGTGTCCTAAAGTAGTACAAAAGCCTGGGCAGGGCTATCATTTTCAGCAGAGAAATTCTACCAGCCAGAGATAGCGGCAGAGTCGCCCAGAAGTCCATAGATCCACGCAGAGCGTTAATACAACGAGTTACGTTGCCATCTAGCAGGTCGGATGGGGTGTGGTAAACATAAACCCCTAGGTAATGTAGGCAGCGCGGTTCCCACCGGAGTTCCTGAGCAGTGAGTGGGCACGGCTCTCCCGGCCTCAGGGGGAACAGACAGGATTTGGGCCAGTTGACCCTCAGGCCCGATAACCTACCGAACTGCTCCAGTAGCCTCCGTGCCCCCTGGAGTTCAGCGCCGGCATCAGCCAGAAACATTAACAGGTCATCCGCATAAAGGGAGATGATGTGTGGCCTCCCCCTAAAAGGCAAACCTGCGTAGTGGCGGCCCAGTCTGGCTACCGCAGCGAAGGGTTCCATTGCTAACGCAAACAGTAGCGGGGATAGGGAACAACCCTGTCTAGTGCCACGCCTGATCGGGTATTGTCTCGAGATCAGCGCACCCACCCGGACCCTTGCTACCGCCCCAGTATAGAGGACCTTGGTCCACTGTATGTAACCGTCTCCCAGTCCAAAGCGACGCATCACCTCATACAGGTATCCCCATTCGAGGCTGTCAAACGCCTTTTCAATGTCGATGGACAGGACAAATGGGGAGGTGGTATCTGGCCAGTCCACACCCATCAGTCTCGTGAGTCTGCGGATGTTATGAGTGGTGTTGCGTGTCGGTATAAAACCGCACTGGTCACCATGAACCAGGCTCGTCATATGCACTAGCAATCTGTTGGCTAGAATCTTACTGAGGATTTTGTAATCCGTCGTCAACATAGACAACGGACGGTACGAGGACAGCGCCGTACCCTCCCTGCCCGGCTTTAAGAGTGGGATCATAAGGGCCTCGCACATGGAGCCCGGGAGTCGGCCCTTCTCCTGCGCCTCATTGTATACCTCGCGCAGCCGCGGAGCAAGATGCTCCAGGTATTTGCCATAAAATTCGATCGGGAGACCGTCAAGGCCCGGGGTCTTGTTCCTAGCCATCTGTTTTACAGCGCAACCTATTTCTCCAAGGGAGATGGGCCGCCCTAACTCCTCTGCCTCCGAGTCCTCCACTCGCGGCAACTCCAGCCCGTTCAAGAACTCCTCAAGCTCCTCCGTCCCTCCAGTATCACCACTCAGATAGAGCCCTTCATAATAGGCTCGGAACTTGTTCAGGATCCCGGGTTGGGAGTGGCAAGGCTCCTCCCCTGGCACCTGGATCCTCATGACCGGCCCTCCCCCCCGGATAGGATTAGCAAGAGTAATAAAAATGTTGTGCATTTATGTGTCAAACAATAACAATTGGTTGTGTCATGGGGGACATATGTCTGAACTATTATTAGGATAGGTGTACATCATGAGAAATATGGGGTAACATCACAGATTATGAACCAATGCTGTGTACATAATTTTTGGCTATGAAAAATGGTGTGTGCAGCACTCACTAATCTGACTCCATTGTGTGTGTGTGGTTGTTCATAAAGGTATTTAATGCTTCAGGTCTGGGTGTGTGGTGACAAGGAAACTCAATCCATGTACTTACTGAACTTTGAACAGTGTATTTAAAGTCTCCGCTGTGAAACACCTACTCTACAGTTGCAACATGCCTAGTATGAACAATGAATGAAATGGAATGTCATGACACGGCATGTTTTGGTATAATGTATGTGCCTTTTTGTACAAGAGTGTCACACCTGTTGTCCATGGGGGCACAGTGTCAAACATTGGCAATTGTGGAGGGAGAGCTGTGAGTTAACAAATGCAGGACAGAGCAATCAATGTCTCATGGTTGCAGGGATGTGTGTGTGAGTGTGTGCAGCAAAGCATATAGAAGCCCATTCACAGAATGAACTCAAGACTCAATTCTAATCTTACTACTATATTGTAATTCACAGAATGCAGTTACTACTTTTTCACATTCACAGAATGAACTTATTACTTTTGGTATTCACAGAAGTAACGATTTTGACTAAAGTGTCTCTGAAGACAGACTTAAGATAGAGTAAAGGCAAAATCCTAACTCCTGTGAATACCAAAAGTACGAAGTCCATTATGTGAATGCCCAAAGTAGTAAGTGTATTCTATCAACACCAAAAATGTATCAAGTTAACTATTGAGTTTCAAGTTTGTTTTGTAAATCTGGAACACATTGAGGGAAGTCACGCCTCAAAGATGTGTCCCAGTTCTCTGCAGCCTATGCAACCCTGCCTTTGTGTCACGTTAAAGGAATCAGCCAGCCAGGCTCACTACTCTGAGTCAATCACAATGCTGTGAAGTGCTGGTGTTACTTGTAATACTAAGTGGGACAATACATGCTGGAATGTTGGCCATGTTTGCCATGGAGGCTGAAATGCAGCCTGTATACCAAACATGGAAGTGGGTATTACTGCTCTGGTCATCATGGGTGGTACCTGAGTCATCTTGGCAATATGCACATGAGCCACATCATCTAAGATGCCCCCTACCCACCCTCCCATGCCATGATTACACATAGCATTATCACATCAGTCACTCATCCCTTGGGTCTCCATAATAAGTCATTTCAGTTCTCTCATCTGAGCCCACATTCCACATATGGTCTATGAACTACCACTTAGGCCACCACCCCTGTGTTCATGTGTTCGGTCATCACTGAATATTGTAAGTCACAATTAGCCTACTCAATGTCAGCTGCTGTGAAAGCCCACAGCAGACGGATGTACATGGTGTGCTGAAGCCACGCCTATGGGAAGTCTGAATGTGCCCATCTGGGTCTCAAATGCAATCATTTACAGCAGCATCTGATATACAGTCATTCACTGATGCAGCTCAGCCAGCCTCCATGCACTCATACATGGAAAACATTTGAGAATGACAACAGGCCTTTCCAAACATGACCCACAGACATTGCACATGCCTACACTGCTGACAAACCTCTAACACCACCCTGGTCTCAAACACAGCCTACACCAGCGTTACTGCAAGTGAAAGTCACACCTGGATACACAACTGTGCATACCACACCTCCACCCTCTGCAAGCCTAACAAACAGCACTACAGGGACACGGCATGGTAGAGCACTGATCTCTAAGAAGCAAGAGGCACCAGCAGATACCTTGGTAAGAACTGTGTAAACACCAAGACACCTGAAATGTAAAACACATACATGGCCCCAATGAGGGAGAACCACAAATAAACAATCCTACATAATGGAAAGTCCTGCCAACTAGTCAAGGTCCTGCATTTATACAACAACCTATGCTGCAAAGCCACAGACATCACCCTGGCACTACAGACCTGTGATAAGTGTCCAACAAAGTTCACCATAAACAACAACAATTTCAATACAATAACTTTCCCGTACACATGAGATGCCACAGGCAGCACCACCCACACCTCTCACAACACAACAGCCATACTACCATACCCACCGGGACACCAGTCACAGCTCAATGCACACCCTCAAACATGAGATACAGCCACCTGTGGGATCACTACAGCCCTGTCCTCATTATATCAACAACAGCACCAAGATCACCATATTCACAGCCACAGGTGACATCTCCACCCTCCGGGACCAGGAGCTGTGAGTGTGCTCCAACACAGACTAACAGCACACAGATTTGCCACACTACATGATGCAGGATTCTAAGGAACATTGCTTAACTGGGTCACTCACCCCAGCAAGAGGTTCAAGGATCAGACTGACAACCTTCGCCTTCAAAAGCACGTTATTCCAATGCTGAATGCAAGAGGGACCATCTATGTGTCTGACCCCTGTCAACATCAACAGGGCTGCCTCAGCACCATTACTAACCAAATACAGCCTCAACATTGTATCCATTGCTGATGACAGACTACTCATACTCTCTCACACCTAAGACTACACCAACTAAACACATGAAAAACAGTGAGGAATGCAGTACGTCCCAGTCTGCATCAACCACAGCTGCATGTAATCAAAATCAGAGAATACCGAATTCTGTGTCCTTGGAACAACTCCTTCAGCATGTGAAAACACATGTTGCATCTACCACTCTGATGGGAAGGGGCTGCCACTAACGCTCAAAGAGATACGTCTTGATGAGTCCTCTGAATGGGAGTAGGTCCTGGGTGTGCCGTAGATGGCCTGGGAGTGCAAGGTTTTGGCGGTGAGGTAGGACAGGGAACTGCTGCTGGAGGTTGATCATACGATGCGGTGGACAGCGGTGAGGGGGAGGCTGATGGGGAACCAGTGTAGGTCCCACATTTGGGGGATGATGTTGCTGCGGTGGGGGACGTTGACAATCAATGAGCCGTAAGTGCATTGGATGTGTTGCAGTAGTAGTAGGTCTTTTTCAGGGAATCCTGCCTACAGTGCGTTCCAGTAGTCCAGTCTGCTGGTGCTCAGGGCCTGTGTCACAGTTATTTTTGTCTGCGGTGGGGATCCACTTGTGGATCCTGCATAGCATGTGGAGGCAGTTGTAGCATGAGGGGAAGATGGCGTTCACCTGCTCAGACATGGATAGGGAGGAGTACTGGAAGTATTGTAAGTTGCGTGTATGGTCAGTGAGTGTTGTTGCTGTTCCCAGTGTGGTTGCCCGACAGGAGTTGTCCCAGGCTCAGGGTGTGGGTCCGAGGATGATTGACTGTGTCATCTCCAAGTACAGTTTCACACTGCTGCTCCTCATCCAGTTGGTGAGGGACTTCATTTCCACGTGGAGGTTTGTTCATGGTGTGTGTGGGTCCCTGGTGATGGAGTGCAAAATGCCACATGCACTTCCTACTGTGCTGGAATGTGTCCCCAATACACACCAACTAAACAGACATCAGGACATGCACTCAAGTAGAATGTTGCAAGTGTGCAAGCACTGTCTGCCCATGTGCCATGTCTTTTTTGTAAAGTTTGTATCCATCAAATGATTAATGCCATGTCACTTTTTGTACACATGAGTGATGATGTGTCGCTTGAACTTTGACATGTTGAAACACAGCAAAGTCAAAAAGGGTAGATGACTCTAAATTGTGCATTTGTACACCACATGTCAGACATGATCATAAACATACATCTATTTTTGATTTCAGGCCATGGTACACCTACTCTGGACCTTGAAGCCATGTTTGAAACGGACAATGAGGGTGGTGAAAGTGTAACAAGTATGGGCCCAGAAATCATCCAGGACATAATACAATCACTACAAACTCCCTCTCCACCCACAAGAAGGCAAAGCAGCCCAGTGGGATCTCCGGTTGGCCAACAGGGAAGCACTCCTATGCCACCTCCCACAACATCTGTGCCTCACCAGTCGCCAAACACACGAAATACATTTGAACAGCGTGTAGTGGATGTGCAGAGTCAGTTGGCACAGGAGGTGCGTAAGGGCATTGAGAGCATGGCAGGGACCCTAGAGGGAGTGCTCCGGTGCCTAAAATCAAATACTGCCAGTGCGGAAACTGGTAGCACCACTGAAGCACCACCACGCACTTTGTTTGACGCCATGACTGAAATTTCCGAAGTCATGCAGCAGAGGCACAGACAAATGCCCACCACAAGTGCCAGCTCTGAAGTGGCCAACACTCTGAAGGAAATACAGGACACCCTCAAACAAATGACAGCCAAACAGGATGCATACCTCACAAAATTGGCTGACTATCAACGAGATGTGACAGCTGTGCTTGAGAGCCAGCAAATAATGCTGAATGCATTTATGCGGTACCTGATGGGCATCGAACATGTTGCAGGTCCAACACCATCAACATCTGCAGTCCATGAAGTGGCTATGCCTACTGTGTCGACTGCCCCACTGGTCACACCATCAGCTGTGACAAACCCATCTGATGAAGATGAATCTGAAGAATTCCCAGTCCTCCGCAGAACAATGCGTTAGAAGCACATATTGTCAGTGTTATATCTTTGTAATGATGTAATGTTCTATGGTCTCTGTGCTCACAGGATTCCAGAGTGTGGAATCCAGGGGGCAGTACACAGATGAACAGTTACTGTGAGAGTTGGTCCTTGGATCTCCCTGGGGTTGTTACTTTGAATAAACTACATTTTCATCTACAATCCACTGTACTTCAAGTCATTGCAGTCAGGAGTCGGATTTTCCTTCACGAGCAATTGTTGTCATCACAAACTACATGTTCCACAAACCCTGTGATCTGGGTGAAGTATATAAGGGTGGAACCTTCGGAGAAAGACGTAGGATTATTTTTGTACCTGACCCGGAGGTGGAGTAGGAGGTTCATCCTTGGGAGTGCTTGTTCCTTGTGTTTCCTTGTCTTGGTCCTCTATCCTGCTCCATGACTAACAGCATCAAGAGGTCCCTCCTACACGCCACAGCAAAATCCACACAATCGTCAAAGTCGGTCACACTGCCAATCCATAGACAATATACATTGCTTCATTTCCAGAAACAATGTTCCACAACACACTAGCTGCCACACTCCACTATGGCATGCGGCAAGGTAATACACCACACTGGATTGTCTCCTCCCTTGCAGACCAGAGCAGATGATTCTGCATAACACATTTCACAGTACAACACACAGAGTACTGATGCTGAGTCCCTCAGTGACTGTCCATCAGTACCTTTGTCTACTATGTGTACATGGCCCCACTTGCTGAGAACATCAGTGGACATGGACTCTGCATAGTACCCTACGCCTAATACACCCAGCTCTGCCTCTCCCTCACCAAGGTACACAACATCACAGGACACAACTAACCACAATGGATGCAAGATGTGCCAACAAGTATGTGCCTCAGCTGGACAAATCTCCATTTGTTGTCAAAAGAGGTCATCACCCTCACAACAACCACTACCACATGGGACTATACCTGGGGGTACCCTGGGCTGGATAAACAGTTCACCACTCATATGTCTAACACAAACTATACATTGTACAGAACACATCCCTCACCCTGTCAGTACGGATAATAGTAGTATCCTCACCATAGTTCTTCACCCTCTGCAAACTGTGCAAGAGCATCAAAATTATTGTCAACTGATGCATTGATTAGACCTGCCACACATCCATCATCATCATCCAGTTCAATGTTAATGCCCTCAATATCAGTATCAAAAATACCCTCCGGACAAAAATGATTAACGTCCAGACAACCGTAGGTAGACGTTCCCAGTGGCTCCCATGATTATACCACTACCGCCAGCACATACAGGATAACAACTGCATCCACACCCATACAGATATACTGACACTCAAGGAGTTCACACACACACACAGTCAGCCACAACCCTGGGCAACCAAACCTCTACCAATGAATCTGCTTTGAGTCCCACAAGACATACGTCTGGAATACAGACCTAGCCATGGTCACATTTCTCTGCATCTACATAGCCAGCTTGTGAACCAGCTTTCTTTTCCACTTTCAGGAAAGACGTGGGTCATAGTGGCCCTGAGCATTGTGAAACACTGCAAACATTGAGCTACAGTCTCAATACCAGGTGGCCCAATTGATGACGGCCATTGTGCCATCTGACCCTCACTTGTTGTGACGTTGTGTGACGCCTAACCCTGCCTAATAGTCATCATCCATCACCAAGGCACATGGTCATGCGATAATGCAGCATGCATCAAATCTGACCCTTACACGCCTTGTTCTGCGTTACAGGCACGTGCAATGGGTGTTGCTGGGTGCCTTGCCAACAACATCCATTTGCTTTTCACACTGGCCCAGATGTAATAGGAACATGAAATGGTAAGCTCTGTCCAGAAATACACTGACCCAAGGCAGGCTTGACGAAGGCTCAATGTTGAGAATTATGAAGAAGTCTACTTGTCTCACCTTTTTCACACAATGCAGTACATATTGTAAGAGGAAGAGCCCGTTGTGATGATTGATTAACTGAGAGGTGTCCGTTCCTGTACAAGTCTGATGGTCCCCGCAAGGCAGACACACTTGCCCCATTGTGCAAAGGTGACTGCGTTAGCGAAGAACAGGACATTGTACAACAGTGATGGTGAGAACAACAGGACTGCGCTGTATCTTGCAGACATGGCACGGTCCTGCCCTCCCTCCTGCAAAAGGGTAGCGCAACTGGAAGGGCTGCTGTGCTCCACTATGGAGAAACTTAATGAAAGAGGTACCACAATCTTTACACATGATTGTTGTTCACATGGGCTCACCTGAGACGCATTAGCTAAAGTCCCTCAAGGGTGAGTATTGGCCTGTATGAATTAGTGATAGTGTAAGAACAACTGGCTTAGAATAGCCAACACGTAATGGTAATCTCAGATATGAGATCATTGTTGACATTCCTTGTCCAGCAAGGATAACGCTCACCCAGAGCTTATTTCACAACTTCATATGCCTACAAGTCAGAGTCATTGTGAAAGAAAAATATGATTTATTTGCAAAAAAAGTTCACACTAAATAAAATCTATGCTAAACTACACTACACTTATCAAAACTATAAATCAAATCCTACACTAAGCTAATCTAAGGCGCTAACATCTACACTTATCTTGTCTAACTTATCCTATACCTACCTCACACATACTACACAACACACAGATGACCCCCCACCCCCTATTCAACAATCACACATCAGGCACACATACACTTAATCTAAACACATACTAATTAACCTATCTAAGTAAACAAGGATATATATATATATATTTTTTTAAATTTTTATAAACATTTAACATACACTATACATCAACCCCCCACCCACTCCTAATAACTTAACACTTATCCTAACACTATTCCTAAGTACTAAAACTATCCTAAAAACTATCTGACTACTTAAACATGTAAACAAGAACAAGGTCCGTAACTTGACAGGTGCAACACCATGTCATCAACAACAACCACAGTTCTTCAATGTCTTTATTCCTGCTCGTCCATTTGAGCAATGGTGGCCTTCAGGTCGGCAACCATGGACAGCAGGGTGGCCAGCTGCAGCTGCATGCCCGCAACCTTTAAAGTCAACTCCTTTTGGCCCTTTTCAAAAGTTTCCATTTTGGCCTCTATTTTGTCAATCTTGGCCATCAGGAGCACACCGTCTATATCTGCCTGCGCACAAGCCTGTTTAGGTGGGGCTACTGCAGCTCCACCTGTCATTGTCCCAAGGGCCTGTGCAATGTTGGTTCCTGATTTTGGATGAGTGCTTGTCACTGGGCTCAGATTAGAGGCATGTCCAGATGTGGAACAACCTGCTGATCCTGCAGATTGACTGTCCATTTGGGGGTCTATATCTACATGGGATCCAGTTGCTGGTCCTGAGTCAATGTGTGACCTTTTCCCCTTTAGCTTCCTGCTCCGCATGTTGTATGGGGAAGTGGGAGTTGGTGATCTCCAGGCTCCTTCAGCACGTAATGCATCATGTCGGCGTCCCATCTGTCTGAATGCACGACCAACATTGCGTATGTGTCTGTATCTTTCTAGACGGATGCGATAATGCCTCTCCTCATCTTGTGACATGTTGTCTGTAATGAAGCAATGACATCCACATCAGTCTGCACTTACACATTGACACCTGTACACATGCACATTATGCGATCTTCAGAACATTTTGGCAAGGGCCTATCGTTAACAGGGCATCTATTTCAAAGCATGGGGTCATCATCATCGATTGTCATACACAGGGATGCTAAGTGATGTTGCGTAATACCTAAGATGATAATCACTGTAGATGACATGTAAGGCATCAATACATATGAGATGGTACATTCAAATGCATTTGTCCTGGGCATGAACCCAATGCCCCCCATTCACATATGCAAGCTCCTTCTCAACATGATGCAAGAGCATCTGTGTGCAGGCAAGTTTTCTCTAGGCATTGTAATTTGACACTTCATACGCAGATACAAAGCAAGGTATATGGACCATCAGCCCTGTATGCTGCACAAGGCAACACACATGTGAAAAGCACCATGTAAACAAAACATGGGCACATTAGCATTGTATTGGAAGGAGAAACACAGGTGTGCACTGCAATAGATTTGGGGACTGACTCCTATCATGTGACTCTTGTACATGGGGTGCTGCTTGGGAGTAAATATGTGGTGTGTTTTCACACAAGGCAACACACACTGCACAACACTTCCATGGTAGACGCTTCTTGACAGGGGACAACATATAGACAGCATAGATCACGTTGAGGCTCCTCACACACACACACACACATACATGACATGGGCCCAGAATGACTCCTCAAGGGGCTCTTGTTCTCTGATCCTACCGGCCACCTCTGCTCCACCAGCCTCCCACTAGCCACCATACCAAGGATTGACTGCTCCACCACTGGAGGTAGATCACCCTCCTACCTGGCCACCAAGACATGAAACACCCTTGGGGCACAACTACGACAGACCAGGACCATTTTACCTTCATTTAATAACTGAAGACCTAACTATTTCATGAGTAGCAGCACACCCCTCCCTTCAGTGACTTGAGACCCTCACACCTGAGTATGGTGCTCTATGGAGGGCTAGATGTATTCTTTGATTGTGGTCTATTTTTGTGTGATGTATATTTACAGCAGCACAATAAGTGTTACTGTGTTCCATGCACACTGTAACACCTCATACATGTGACCCTTATATTTGTGTTCATGCATTTCCACATGGTGCCATTGAGTCCTTGACACTTCCATGCACATGTGACGTGTAAACAGGATGCATGCAAGAATGATGCATTTCGACTGTCTGCATACATGTCATGCATGAGGAGACATTGTAAGCATACAGACAAAGATAGTAATGATTTCACACTCACCAGTGGCCTTAGGATCCTTGAAGGACTCCACCTCTTCCCTTGTGTATGGTGGTGGCCCACCTACAAGTGAAAGACAATATACCAGAATGTCAGCGTATGCAGCATATTTCCACACAGTACAGACATTACATGAGAGTCAGTTGTATCCTCAAGATTGGCTTACGTGCGTCCCATGAGTCAACGTAAATCAGACAACAGTCTATGGCTAACTGCTTCACATGTGAAGCACACTCTTACACTGCATGTATTACACACATGTGATCCCTTGTTTGTGGTGTCACATTGAGATGGCATTTTCTAAAAATCTGCACACTTGGTCCATTGAGAAAATATGTTATTGTCATGTAGATGTATGTGATTGTGCTTTGAAGAATGTATTTAAACCGTATGGGATACCTTCCTGTACGTCAATGGTCAAACTGCATACACATGTGTTGTTGTGTGCTGCACAATGCAGCTGCACACAGGGAAATATGACATACATGGATACATTTAAACTTCACTCCCTGTGGCGCCTCACTTACACCTCCCCAGGGCAGGCATGTGCTTTTTGCGCTGCCTCACACTCGTACATCTCTGGCCTTATCTTCATAGGGCTTGCGCCGCCAGAGCGTAACTTTGACACATGTTAATGAGTGTTGCTGCGGCGCCAGAAGGCCTTCATTACAGAGGCCCCTGGTGCATTGACTAAGGTCCATGGATGTTGGTGTGAAGATGGCAAAGAACACCCATTGCACGCCCTTTTGACACATAACAATGCATTGAAAGTGCTGACCTTTATCATGCATGATTATGCCTCAATGAGCGGCATAGTCCAGCATGGTGAAGATCAATCTTGCTTGTGCGTTACCACTACGTCAGTAGAGGCCATGTGTACAATGCCTTTTGTGAATTGCTAACTTTGACAATTGCCGGATTTTGCCGTTGGAGCATTTCAAACTGACTACTTCCATGGCTTAGGATGTATGAAACATTTTGCATTTACGGAATTGGAAAATTTTTGAAAACCTCAATTTGCCATAGCATTTTGGTACTTGCAAATTTGCTATTAGTTAAGTGCTATGGGCCTCATTTATGACTTTTTGCCGTAGGGAAGCGCAGCAGGCCTTCCTGCTGCGCTTCCCTATGGCAAAAGAAAAGGGCAGAAATGCGCCATATCTATTAGATACGGCGCATTCCTGTCCATTTCCCCTGCGCCGGTGCACAATGTGCTGCCTGCGCCAGCACAGGCACCCTTGCACAATGGTGCAAGGGTGGCTGCGTTGCGGGGAAGATTATTTTTGTACAGGAAGGTAAACCTTTCAGTACAAAAATAAGCACAAGAGCCTTTTCCTCTTTCTATGAGTGCTGCAGAATGCAGCACACATGGAAAAAGGAAATACGAGGAGAAATAATGACATTTCTCCGTGTTGTGCCTCCCTACGCCGGAGGCGTAAGCTTTTGGCACTGCTTCAGAGTTACGATTTCTGGTACATGTGGGGCAGTGTCAAAAGGGCATGGTTGTTGCTGGGAACGCCCCCAGCAACACCCATTGCACGCCCCTTTAACGCAGAACACTGCGTTAAAGGGACTGATATTTATCAGGCAGCAGTACGCCACCAAAACTGGCGTACTGCTGCCTGATACATACCACGCAGGCTTCTGCGCCACGGAACTTCATGAAAAGTGAATTTTCGATGGCGCAAGGGGCCTCATAAATGATGCCCTATGTATGTATTTTTTGTGTGTATCAAATTATGTTTCAGATTTAGCTAATTGACAACAACCTGTATTTGATGGTAAGTAGCTATTTTAGGGAAATATGCTCCATTGCACATTTTTGAAGGTGCCAGGTGATGCACACACATGGCCATAGTGCATGTATGTGCACCATATGCACACACATCATTTTGATGGGTCCAGCAGGGTTTTTTTGAGAAACACCTGCACCCTTTGGAGAAATCACAATGGCTGATTTGCTATTACAGTATTTATTGAAAAGTGATTCCTATGTCCCTCCTGGGCCATGGGAATGAATTTTGATTGATCCCTTACTTACAAATTAGACAATGCAAAGTAGCAACTATGGGAGATTATCGAATTCCTACAAAGTAGTGATTTTTCTTTATACATACCATTTTGCGAAGAAAAAAAACAATTACATTAGAACCTACATTTATTTGTTGAGAAAGGGTTTGTTGATAGATATGGCCCTATGTCTGACTTTACAGGGGCACAAGGGGATCATCAGTGAGGCCCCTGTGGTTTGACATTTGATTCGCTTTACCTTAGGATACCGTTGTTAATACATGAAATAAATATATATTGACTTACCAATTGTTCCATCAACCTCAATGCCAAGGTGGTCCAGGAGATCCTGCTCACGGTTGATGAGATCTGCCCACCGATGTTTGTACTGTCTGAGGGTCTGGTCCACTCCAAACATTCTCAACATCTGGTACCGGACCCTCTCCCACCTGAGCTTCCTTTCTTGGGTTGGGTAACCCTGCACTACCCTGCCTCCACTCCCAATCATATTTGGGAGGTAGTGGAGTATCAGCCACAGTAGCCCCCCATACTCCTTCTCACTTAGGTTCCTAGACCTGGGTGGCATTGTGACAAAGCACAAGCCACGCTGTGTAAATGCCACAAATAAAATGTTGCTGGCACAGAAATCCAAAAAATACACAATTTCTCCACTTAACAGTACACTACTCCCCCTATTACTAACTATGTAACAACCCCTAAACAGAACAGTAATCCCCCTATGAAAAAAGTTTTAAAACCCCTAAACAGACAGACACCCCTTGACACACAAGACACAGTTAGACAATACACAACAATACAGCCACTATTTGGACACACTTACCAAGACACACACTGTAAAACAACTGCAGGACAGGACAAAACTCTCAAGCACTTTCCAAACACACTCCTACACCTCTCAGAGACTACAAAGGAGTGAAACAGAAAGTGAAAGTATCATATAACTTCCTGTTTGTGAGCAGGGCAGGCTGGAAGGCTGGGTACATCATTTCCTGTTGCGATGCGACTCGTTTCCGCAAATGCGTCATTTTTTGACATGCGAATATAACCGATTTATGTTGCATCGTTATTTTAAGCATGGTACACTGATAATACATTTTCCATTACGGTGCGACCTGTTATCGTGGGAGCGTCATTATTGTGATGCGACCAAATCATTATTGTGTCGCATCGTTATTTGAAGCATGGGTGACTGATGCCATATTTTACCATGAAGGTGCGACCAGTTGCAGTAGAAGCGTCACTATTGGCATGCGACTGAAACCTATTTATGTCGCATCGCTGATTAGACGCAGGGTACAGTGAAGACATATTTTCCATTACGGTGCAACCTGTTATTGTGGGAGCGTCATTATTGTGATGCGACCAAATCATTATTTTGTCGCATCGTTATTTGAAGCATGGGTGACTGATGCCATATTTTACCATGAAGGTGCGACCAGTTGCAGTAGAAGCGTCACTATTGGCATGCGACTGAAACCTATTTATGTTGCATCGCTGATTAGACGCAGGGTACAGTGATGACATATTTTCCATTACGGTGCGACCTGTTATCGTGGGAGCGTCATTATTGTGATGCGACCAAATCATTATTGTGTCGCATCGTTATTTGAAGCATGGGTGACTGATGCCATATTTTACCATGAAGGTGCGACCAGTTGCAGTAGAAGCGTCACTATTGGCATGCGACTGAAACCTATTTATGTCGCATCGCTGATTAGACGCAGGGTACAGTGATGACATATTTTCCATTACGGTGCGACCTGTTATCGTGGGAGCGTCATTATTGTGATGCGACCAAATCATTATTGTGTCGCATCGTTATTTGAAGCATGGGTGACTGATGCCATATTTTACCATGAAGGTGCGACCAGTTGCAGTAGAAGCGTCACTATTGGCATGCGACTGAAACCTATTTATGTCGCATCGCTGATTAGACGCAGGGTACAGTGAAGACATATTTTCCATTACGGTGCGACCTGTTATTGTTGGAGAGTCATTATTGTGATGCGACCAAATCATTATTGTGTCGCATCGTTATTTGAAGCATGGGTGACTGATGCCATATTTTACCATGAAGGTGCGACCAGTTGCAGTAGAAGCGTCACTATTGGCATGCGACTGAAACCTATTTATGTCGCATCGCTGATTAGACGCAGGGTACAGTGAAGACATATTTTCCATTACGGTGCGACCTGTAATTGTGGGAGCGTCATTATTGTGATGCGACCAAATCATTATTGTGTTGCATCGTTATTTGAAGCATGGGTGACTGATGCCATATTTTACCATGAAGGTGCGACCAGTTGCAGTAGAAGCGTCACTATTGGCATGCGACTGAAACCTATTTATGTCGCATCGTTGATTAGACGCAGGGTACAGTGATGACATATTTTCCATTACGGTGCGACCTGTTATCGTGGGAGCGTCATTATTGTGATGCGACCAAATCATTATTGTGTTGCATCGTTATTTGAAGCATGGGTGACTGATGCCATATTTTACCATGAAGGTGCGACCAGTTGCAGTAGAAGCGTCACTATTGGCATGCGACTGAAACCTATTTATGTTGCATCGCTGATTAGACGCAGGGTACAGTGATGACATATTTTCCATTACGGTGCGACCTGTTATCATGGGAGCGTCATTATTGTGATGCGACCAAATCATTATTGTGTCGCATCGTTATTTGAAGCATGGGTGACTGATGCCATATATTACCATGAAGGTGCGACCAGTTGTAGTAGAAGCGTCACTATTGGCATGCGCATTAAACGTAATTATGTTGCATCGTTGATTTGTTGCATAGTACGCTACTTCCTTATTTCCCCTTACGGTGCGAGCAGTTATCGTCAAAGCCGCATTATTGTCATGTGACCAAATCATTATTACGTGGCATTGTAAATTTGAAGCATGGCTGAGTGATGATATATTTTCTCCTCAAGGTGTGACCACTTTGACTACATGCAACATTATTGGCATGTGTCACAATATTCAGTAATGGGGCATTGCATTTTTTTATCTGTCAATGTTGTTGCATATATTAGCTGCTGTTTTTTTGATGGTGGGCAAAAGATGCATGTTTACGCTTAGCATGGAAGTGTCTCAACAGGGACAAACCATGTTAGCCTGCAGAAAACGTGTGTTTGTTTCAATATTCAGCTGAGTCAGACTAAGACATATGTTGACCATAGTCACTTTTGGGCCTTGTGTTATGTCACTTTTGTGCCTAGAGTCAGCAAAGCATGGGTCAGTTTCAGACTTATGCAGACCTAACGTCTCCCATCTCCCTCCTTTCTCAACATTAATGTAGGACCATGTTACCCGATGTCTATCACACTACATCGAATCCTCCTGTCACATGGAGCCCAATCAAGGCGGCTTCAGACCTGCCCACTCAACAGAAGCAGTTATCTTGCCACTCTTGTACACACTCAGGGTCAACGCGGACGCAGGGTCCCCTCAAGCCCTCTTACTCCTGGACCTGTTGTCCGCATTCAACACGGTGGACCATAACATCCTTCTCCACCTTGGAAAACATGCAGGCATCCAGGGAACCACTCCTGAGTGTGTCGAGTCCTTCCTAACTGGAAGAACTGAAATGGTCCGCCTGGGACCCTATAGTGAAACAAATACCCCCACGTCCTGTGGAGTCCCACAGGGCTCCTCCCATTCAACACTCCTGTTCAATCTATACCTTTGGGCGCTGATCCATTCTGTACAGAAATGGGACCTTATTGTGTATTACTACGCTGACGACTTACAGATCATCCTCCCGCTCAATTCACCTCCTGCCATCAAGACGTTCCACGCTGTCATGATCCACATCCAATTATGGATGTACCAGTACCTATTGAAGCTTGACCCCGTTAAAACAGAGCTCCTCCTCCGTGGACTCAGTCATGGCCACTGTGGCCCTCAGTTCTGCCCTCAGAGCTAGGTTCCCCCCCAGCCCTGGTAAAATCAGTCAAGGGTCTGGGAGTCATCATTGAGGCTGAACTCTCCCTCAGGCCACAAATGGGTGCGCTACTTTCTTCCTCTATGTACCAGGTCCGGAAGATCGTTACAGTCAGTCACTTACTCCCTCCCACCGCACTTACCCAAGTGGTGTTCTCACTCGTGCTCTCACGCCTCGACTTCTGTGAGTTCATCATCTACGGTCTCCCATGATCCCTGCCACACCGCCTCCAAGTTGTCCAGATTCAAGCAGCCCGTCTAATTCACATTACACCCAGATGGCAATCAGCCAAACCTCTACTCCACAGTCTTCACTGGCTCACAATAGACCAGAGGGCATCTTTTAAGGTGACCTGTCTCAGATTCTAAGCCCTCCACTGGTCCCGCTCCACGTTTCTCAATTATCTTATCTGCCCTCACCGCACAACACAAACACTCATATCAGCTCACCTTCATCTGGTAGTCACTCCCAATACTAAAACCCAGAATTTTGGTGGTTGCACAATTTGTCATCTGCCTCCTGGGCTTTGGGATCTCCTTTCTCTCTCCTTCAAATCCTCCCCTTCCTTCTGGACTTGTGGTAATCGCTTCAAACACACCTTCTCCCTTCCATGTGCTAACTCTCGGCCACTCACGCTTCCTTCCTCACTCACTCTGTCTTATGGCGCCAGCAAGCCTATGGTCTCTGTGCACTCTATAAATTTCACCTATGAGAAGGTTACATCAGATAACGTTGCTTTTCTGCTTTGAGTCAGGAATGCATGGCTCAGATTCTGACGTTGTCAGACCTATCGTCACTTATGTGCGTGGAGTCAGGAATGCATGGGTCAGATACTGAGGTAGGCAGACCCACGTCACTTTTGTGTGTTGAATCATGAATGAGGTTATGAAGTATGATACACTAACTTCATTTATGTGCCTACCACATTTGTTTATTTGTGCAAACTTGTGTGAGCACTGAAGGCTACTTTTTGATGGATGGTCAGATTTTGACGCACACCCACTGTGTAACATGTTGATGATTGTAATTTGTTACATATTACTTATTTACTTTCATCATGACTTTACAACATACAAGTACTTTGTTGTTATTTTTCCTGCTGTGTGATTTCATTATGTGGACTCCTCTTCACCAGTGCTTTATTAAATTTCTGCACCACAACATATGGATGCTAAATGTTGCTTTTTGACAATTGTGAATTTACAACCTAATTTATGACGTATTTGCGTATAATATTACTGCATGCATTCCTGCGGCACTTCCCTACAGCAAGCAAATAGGGTGTGAAGGTGGTGTGTCTATGACATATGGGAGATTCATGTGCTTTTCATGTGTGCTGACGCGCAATGGGCGGCCTGCCTACCTGCAGTATGTTTGCTGTGTTGCATGGAGGAATACTTTTGTACAGGAAGGGTCACCTTCATACACATGCGCATTCATACCCTGCACACCGAGACACATGCACTATGGTGCCAGGGTACCTGTGTTGGCCAGACACTGGTGAGTGTCCGCATTGCAGGTGAAATTGCAAGGCAGTACAATGTAAATGGATGTGTGGGCTGATGTATGTCTGATGTCAGCCTCCAGACATGAGAGTAAGTGTAATGTATGAACTCCACATATGAGATTGTCATGCAAATTGCAGTGTGAATTATTGTCAAATAATCATGCACAAGGTACATAAGGTTGTATGAAGTATTTTTATTTGTGCAAACACAAATGTAGAGGCATGATGCGGATGTTATTAGTGACATTCTTTAAAAAAATTGCGCACTATCTGAGCACGTCTACGGATGCCTGCTGCTGTGCTTGGATTTACAGGAGCATGGCCATCCTCCTGGTCATCCTGTGGCATTTCTGCATTCAAATCTGGATCATCGTCCCAGGGAACACGTGTGAGAACACAAATATTGTGCAGTATTGCACAGGCCAAAATAATTTTGCACACTGTCTCTGGTGAATACAGCATGCGTCCACCAGACTTGTCCAGGCGCCGAAACCTGGCCTTGAGCAGGCCAAATGTTCTTTCCACAATGTTCCTGGTCCGGCTATGTGCTTGATTGTATGCAACTTCCTGTGGTGTCTGTGGGTTTCCATACGGTGTCATCACCCACGGCTGAATGCCATACCCCTGGTCAGCTGTAATAGAATAAATGAGAAGGTACAATGAAAAGTTTGATATGGTTGGGGTAAAGTAGAGGCCATATGTTGTGGGTAATATTTCATTTGTCAGTGTCCATTGGGCATGGATGTTGCAGATAACACACCCAGGGACTCACATGCAAGACACCTTTGCAACATAGTTCTGCTGTGCAATGGACACATATTTGGAAGAGACAGGTAGTGTAGGCAAACCACTGATATTAACAGCATATCATTCCATAACATACATTTATTTCTTAAAGTAGATAAGTATGAAGTCCTCCTATGCATTTTGGCCAGGAAGCCCTTTGTCATGGAGCGTTCATATCCACGCATTGCAAGGACCGTTACTCGGCTGTTCTAAGACCGGTGTTCTGTTATGCTGGTCTTGGAACAGCCAAGTAGCAGTCCTTGCTACGCGTTGCTATGAACGCTCCTTGACAAAGGGGCTTGTAGAAATGTATTTTTGCTATGGATTGATATGCTGTTGATATCATCGATAACCCATTCACTTGAATACTTGTGAATTAAAAACAGAACTTGGATTACAACTTATTTGGATCATTTTCATGATCATGTACGGAGTGCCTCGCCAAGGGAATGTATTTGCAGTGGTTTGTGTACACTACCTGTCTTGCACTTTTGTTGCTTTGACGGAAGCACCACCCTTGGGAGCACCCTCAGCTGAACAAGATTCTACATACTTCGTTTACTACCGCTGTGCACCACCCACATCCTTTCGTATTTTCTCACATTTGGAAGGACATGCATTGACTCACTATATGCCTCTACATGACCGTGGGCCTCATTTATGAGGGACTTGCACCACTGGTGCGTGACCTTTTGCCATTTTAGTTTTGACGCACCAGCAGTGCATGACCGTCATTAATTATGGCCCTTCTATTAATGTCTATGTATATGCTATTACATGGGTACTCACAAACTTTATATCGGGGCCAAATTTACAGTGTGGCTTGTGGCCGAGGGCCGCAGTGGTGGGGCCGGGGTCAGTGGGGGAGTGGCCGGGGCTAGAGCCACAAATACAAACTGACCATGAGGTTGGACACAGGCCGCAGCGACAGACGCCTTTGTCTACTGAGCGACCAGACCTGGCATACACATCTCTCACACTCACTCTCTCACACTCACTCACTCACTCACTCACTCACTCACTCACTCACTCACTCACTCACTCACTCACTCTGTCTGTTTCCCTTCCTCTCTCTCCCTCTGTCTGTCTGTCTCCCTCCCTCTCTCTCCCTCTGTATGTCTCCCTCCCTCTCTCTCCCTCTGTGTCCCTCTGTCTGTCTGTCTCCCCCCCTCTCTCTCCCTCTCTCCCACTCTGACTGTCTGTCTGTCTCCCTCCCTCCTCTCTCTCCATCTGTCTCACTCTGTCTGTCTCTCTCCCTCCCTCTCTCGCCCTCTGTGTCTCTCCCTCTGTCTCCCTCCCTCTCTGTCACTCTCCCTCTCTGTCTCTCTCTGTCTCCTTCCCTTACTGTCTCCCTCCCTCTATGTCTCTCTCTGTCTCCTCCTCTCTGTCTCCTTCTCTCTGTCTGTCCCTGTCTGTGTCTGGGCCTGTCTCTGTCTGGCCCTCCTCCCCCTCCCTCTGTCTCTCTGTCCTTGTGTCTATCTCTGTCTGTCTCTGCCGCTATCTGTCTATGTATGTCTGTTTCTGCCCCCATCTGTCTCTGCCCCCATCTGTCTCTGCCCCCATCTGTCTCTGCCCCCTTCTGTCTCTGCCCCATATGTCTCTGCCCCCATCTGTCTCTGCCCCATCTGTCTCTGCCCCCATCTGTCTCTGCCCCCTTCTGTCTCTGCCCCAATATGTCTCTGCACCCATGTGTCTCTGCCCCCATGTGTCTCTGCCCCTATCTGTCTCTGCCCCTATCTGTCTCTGCCTCTGTCAGTCTGTCCCTGTCTCTGCCTTTCTCTAGCCCTGCCCCTATCTGTCTCTCACACTATCTGTCTCTGACACTCTGCCCCTATCTGCCCCTCCCTCTATCTGCCTCTGCCTCTATCTGTCTCTGACACTCTGCCCCTGTCTGCCCCTGTCTGCCCCTGCCCCTGTCTGCCCCTGTCTGCCCCTGCCCCTGTCTGTCTCTGCCCCTGTCTGTCTCTGCCCCTTCTGTCTCTGCCCCTTCTGTCTCTCGGGTAGTGCACACATACTGTGTCTACACGTCCCCGTCACCAGCCCAGAGACAGCCTCCCCCCCTGTAATGTACAAGCCAGCTAGTTTTCTTTCAGAATTTGCTGCTTTGTAGGGTCTGTGTCCCACCACTTGTCACATCATGGCACCCCCAGCAGTGAGGCCAACGCCCCCTTGGCGCCAGTCAGCGGAGTATTTAACGGCTCTTTGAAAGACCATTTAATTGTTAATGAGGCCTTGTTGATTTTGATCTCTTCTTAGCGCCCCTGCATCTCCAGCCTATGCCTGAAATCACCCGGCCCCCATTAATCAACAACCGGTGGTGTTTGCAGACACTTTTGAATAAATTTAAATTTAACAGAGGTACATGTCTGCAAGGTCCGCGGGCCGCACAGGAAGGCTTGCCGGACCGCAGTGGAAGGCTTGCCAGGCCGCTGACGGCCCGCCGGCCGTACTATGAGTACCTGTGTGCTAGTACAACATTATTACATCCTGAACCTCATTTATGCGTCATTACAGCAATATTAGCAGCATGGTAGCATGGATGGTGCATTGTATCATACTCTTTTGCTTACCTACAAGTAGTCCATTTCCATACTGGCCATTCTTGAAACGATCATTTATGATGCAGTTCCTGAAGATGAACGCATCATGGACACTGCCAGGGTATTTTGCCAGCACATTGGTAAATAGTCCACGGTGATCCACGATGGCCTGTACATTAATTGAATAGTTGTGTTTCCGATTGATGTACAAATGTGCAGTTGCTGCCGGAGGAACTAATTGCACATGCGTACAGTCCATGGCACCCAGCACATGGGGTAAGCCTGCTATGGCATAGAATCCTTGCTTTATCTCCATCTGCTCTTGTGCATTGTTGGGAAAACGGAGGTAGCGGGGTGTGAGATGGATGATGGCATCCTCCAGGACAGTTGGCAGGAATGATGAAAAAGCTGGCTGGGATATTCCTGCCAGTTTGGCGACTGTTGTCTGAAAGGAGCCCGACGCTAGCATGTGCAACACAGCCAGGAGCTTTGCCTGTGGCGGTATGTTTGTAGGCCTGTTGCTTCCTACCTCTAGCCTTGGTCCAATGAGTCCCAGTAGATGTTCAATGGTCTCCTTCTTCAGGCGGAATAGAGTTATCACCTCCTCATCCCTGATGCCTCCCAGGACGCTCCTTGGACGGAATAACCGCTCCTTTCTGCGGCGTTGCCTTGGGGGTGGGGGTGGATTTTGTGGTGCAGGGGGTTGTGGTGGTATTCCTGCAGCTAGTTGTCTCCGTCTGGCAGCTACTCTCAGCATAACGACCTCCATGGTGTGGGTATGGTTGCAGCAAAGTTCAATGGCCTCCTCTCCTCTCTCCTCTCCTCTCGCTATGTGCCGATGCGTCATTTCCTGCGCGTCCGTTTTGTAGGCGCACCAATTCCGACGCATCCGCAACGCTGCGCCATTTCCGTCGCGGATGCGTCAAAAGCGGGAAAGTTAGTAAATGCGGATGCGTCACTTTTGCGCAAATTTTTCCGCGGTTACGCCCACATTGCATACATTATTATTTGCGCGTCGCAGGGCATTCTGACGCAGTGGGTTTTGTAGCGCAGTGAGATAAAAGTGACGCATCGCTGGAGATGCGTCACTTCATTAATATGGCGCATGCGGTGCGCCGAAGATGCGTCATTATTTTTGACGCATCTTCGGCGCAAGCTCTTCATAAATAAGGGCCAAGGACTGCGCAAAACCGAGCCCTCTGACTCTAACAGTAAGGTGTTCCCAGGATTGGAGCCCTCTAGCTCCGCCAGTAATGGTGGGGCCTGGAACTGCCCCCTTATTGTTGGAGCCACGGGGCTCAGCACGGGCACCTCTGGGCCTTTCAACTAAACATGCCCCCTCCCCCAAGCCCCTCACAGGGACTCTTTAAAACAAATAAGGCCCATCGGTGGAGCAACCTAGGCTCTGGGAGCAATGGGGGCGAGAAATGCGGGAATATACATGGGTCCCTCTGGATCCTTTCCCCAATGGTGTGCCCCTTCAAAAGTCAGGCATGGGCCTCTCAGGGCCCGGGTAAACTATGACGACCACGGTGCATCTGCCCTCTATCCATCGGGGCAGCTAGAACGTTCACTATAGCCCGGCACCATGGCAGGGCCTGGAAATGCCCACGGGCCCCTCTGGAACAATTTGCCAGCACTGTGGGGGCAGTCCTCTGTTAAGCGGGGCTGCCCTGATGGGAAGTACCGGCTATGTCTCCCGCCCGACCCTCACTTACCGGGGCTGACAGGGGACTCCGCGGGACACTCCTGCTCCGTGCGGGGGATCTGGCGGCACTCAACGGCAGCCATGCAGGCGGGGTGGGCTCCCGTCTGCCTCCATCCTCATCACCCGGGCTTTCCTCAGTAGCGGCGGCGTGCGCGGGACTTCCTACGGCAAACCGGAAGTCCCTCCCGCCGCAAAGCGCAATGCTGCCTGACTTCCGGTTATAATCGACGGGGCCACAGCGGTGAAAGCGGGGGGTGGGTACCCGCTTCCGATTAAAAATAAGCTCAAAGGGCAAAATGAGGGGTAGGCTCCCTCCAACTCTCGGGCCATAAAGCAGGGAGGGCTCCTGCCAATTAAAATATCACAATAGCGGGGTCGGCACCCACGATGAGCCCAAAGAGGGGGGAATCCCCAGACAGGGGGAATCTCTGAGACACGCTACAGCCCAGCGCTGCAGGGTTAAAGTAAAGCGCTCCCAGAGGGGAATAAAGCGCAGGAAGAGCCAGGGTCATGGTAAATAAAAGCCAGCAGTTCCAAGGTGCTGGGCAGCCCCAAAAGTCCCGTTAGGGTCCTGGAAACACTCCAGCCAGGCAGAAGGGTCCCAAAGAAGGCATCCAGCATCCAGGGCATCCAGGGGCTGGGCAGGGCCCAGAGAGGCAAGCCTTCCCCTGGGCCCCAGCAGCAGCACGCCCTTGGTAGTTTCAAGTGCAAGACAAGAACATCTTCAGGGTGTCACATCACCCTTTTTATACAGCAAAGTCCTTTGTCTACAAGGTGCAGGCAATGTGAGAACCAGCTACAACTGGTTATGGGGAACTCCCTTTCACTGGCCAGGCTAGGGACATCAGACGCACCACAGGGGGTGGAGCCACCATTGTGGAGGAAAGGACCAACCCTATTCAGGTCCCAGGTGTACCCCTCCCTCACATCAGCATGCTAATCTCTACACTAACCACCGGGGCAGACCCATCCTGACTCCTGGAGCAAGGTTCACCAGCCAGCTCCAGCCAATCACACGCCAGACACAAATTACACTAGCATGCCAACTTCTAGAAGTGGCACTTCCACACTAGACACAATCATGCCGCATACATCATTGCGCAGAAGTCAATCTCACGAGTTCGCACATACCAAACTCGACCCTGCACTCCCCACACATCAGGAACTACCTTGGTCACACATATTTCCCATACATTCCTATGGGAGGGAAGGTCCCTCTCACCACACACACAGGGAGCATACGCACTTTACACTGGACCACAGTGAAAAAGTGCGCAGAGACCTAAAATCACTAACACCAGGTTACAGAAACAGGCTAGGCAAAAGCAAAAGGTTTCGGGTTGCCGTTGCTGTGTACCGTGTTTGTTACCAGCGTTGTTTGTGAAGGTCCAGGATTGAAGACCTGAATAGGTGAGACCCCCGGTGATGAGGTCACAGGTATATGGGGTAGCCGTGAGAGCACTTTGTTGCTCACTATGAGGGGGGCATGCAACTAGCGGTGCTCCTACCCTTGCTCTGGCTCGGGAGCGCATTCTTTTACTTTACGTTCAACTTTTCCCAGCAACTTTGGTTGCTGATGTCCGTTGCTCAAAAAGAAGAGAACAGAAAAAAGCCCTGTCTACTAAAATATGGTGCTATTTTCCTCTCTCCCAGCTCTGGCGCACTTTAGGCTGCAATGCACCAATGTACACACTCTTGTACCATTGTGCAAGGGTGTGAGCATGCCGCCTAGCATAGATTTCTGACTGGAAGGTTATCCTTTCAGGACAAAATACTATTTTTAGACAGAGCTTTAAATGTTTCCCACATTAGAGTGCGCTGTACAGTGGAGTACGCTTGCAATGTTGGAAAAGGAAGGAAAAATGAAAACATTTCTTCTTTTTAACGCCTACCTTTGAAGAGGCATTATTTTTTGCTACAAACTTCAGAGCATTTTTAGTAGAGTGGCCTTTGCTTGAACACCAATGGGTGTTAATGTAGTATTACCCTTTTGATGATCAATGGTATGCCCCCTTGATGCAAAACAATGCATTGCAGTGCTAGCTCTGCTTTATGTTACTTTAGAGCTAATTTCCACCACAAATAAGTCAGTCAGTCAAAAAAGCTTTATTATCGGTTAAAAACCATAAAAGCACAACATACCAGATACATATAAGAACATTTAAAATAATAAACTACATTCATAAGAGCCTATATTCATAAAATGGATAAAAAATGACTGTAGGGATACAGACATAATAGAAACCCCTTCAGATTAAAAATAGAGCAATCAATGAGTAGACTCAGGGCGATTTAATTTGTGGGCAACCTTCTGGGTTACAATATACCAGCGCAGCAACTGATTAACAGTTATTTAGATTGATTCTTGCTCTTCTTACACACCACATTGACAACAAATATCTAGCGGTCGCAAACACAATCACGGGGTGGTATCATATTTTAACAATCTAAAAACCTCCCTGTAATCCCCTGGATTTACAAAGTTGGATGATCCATTTATCTCTTGCCTTGGAGTAGGAAGGGCAGAAGAGCAGAACATGCAGATCTGTCTCCTCACAACCTTCGCACCCAGGGCAAGAAGCAGATGTCTGGGGAGCGTTAAACCACTTATTTGCCACTGCCCTCAATGACAATGTTCCATGTCTAAACTGGAAATATAGTTTCTTGGCCTGTAAGGGCTGGATGTCATTCAGAAATTTCTCAAAGTAAGGAGAAACCTTGATATCCAAGAAGGTATTGGTCAACCTACCTAAAGAGGAATTTGTTAGTGTGAGTTCCGTTCGATATTGCTTAAGTACAGAGCTCAACGACCTCTTGGTAAACAAGGCACAGGTCTCCTTGGGAGAGTACCAAATGTCTCCCCTGCCAAGTGCGTGGCACAACTGTTTAATGTACCTAAGCCAGGGGATTTTTCCCAAGCCTCCTCTGGACAGAAGATCCCTAAGGTCCTCCCTAAAGCTCGAGAGCTCAGGGGTGGCCCAGAGGCGCCTCCAGTACAACAGTGGACGATTTGAGATGATCTCATGTACAGGGACCAGACCCAGATCTAACCTTAGTGGAATCAGCGGAGTACTCTTAGGGAGTCTCAAAAGGTGCCTAATAAAACTGTTCTCAGTAGAGGATAGAGAAGCAGCGCCTACGTGGCCCCATAAATCTGCGCCATATGGCGCACCCCCTCTCGCCTGGGCTTTGTAGATTTCAACCGGCGGTCCCAAGGGTCTAAGGGAACTCTCATTATAAACCTTTAGAATCCCTCCAGAGGATTGGGACAATTTCAGGTTTGCTTTAGCCATTTGGGACCCCCAGTTCATGCTGTCGTTTAGAGTTACCCCCAAATACTCAAAAGTGGAGACACGTTCCAGAGCCACGCCATCGAAATGAGGGTGAGGACAATTGGAAGACTTGGGGTTATAAACCATAAACTTGGTTTTAGAGAGGTTAATCTCGAGGTTCCTTAATCTACAAAAGGAGCAGAATGCCTCCAATGTTCGCTGGATACCCGTCGATGATTTTGATAAGAGAAGGGTATCGTCCGCGAACATCAGGGCTGGTATCTTGCGGCCTGCCAGGGCAGGAGAATCTAAGTCCCTGGCACCCAATAGATGATCAATCAGCCCGTTGAGGAAGAGGGAGAAAAGCGTGGGAGCCAACACGCACCCCTGCCTTACTCCCCTATCCACTGCAAATGGGGCCGAAAGCTCCCCTTTCCTCCCGTACCTCACCCTTGCGTAGGTACCTTGATGCATACGTTGAAATAGGTGACACAAATACACCAGGACACCAATCTCTAGTAGTATTAACCACAGCTTATCCCTCTGAACCAGGTCAAATGCGGATCGGAGATCCACAAAGATCAAATACAAACTGCCCTCCCCCCGAGATACTGTCTTCCAGTAAACCAAGTGAAGTCTAAACAGTTGGCCAATAGTAGAGACCTTCGCTCGAAAGCCCGCTTGGAGGGAGGTTAAATAAAGCTTTCTTCTGTAAAATAAATCCCAAATCAACAGTTTGCATTTGTTTGTATCATTTTAATGATGCAGACCTTGGAAAATTGCTAGTAAACCTGTCCCAATATTTTTGCCAAACAATATGTTGTCCACAATGTTATGGTGCGTGCTCATCCATCATCACCGTCTTTGGCATTGGAATTAGTGGCCTTGGATGTCTGAGTCATCCAGTAACATTAGGCTGCCAGTCTCCACACGCATGTAGCATACATCAGCGGGTGTATTTACTAAGTACTCCCATTGTCCTTGTGTGACACAACTGTTTTCAGGGCAACACAAGTCCTTAAAGGGGATTAAAAAACCATGCATGGTGTGATTTGTGCGGACCTGCTTAACTGTAGAGAAATATAAGACAATGCAGCAGCTTGTGCTGTATCGCATCACATTTTTGTCCTAGGTGTTATATCGGTCGAGCATGGGCGTTCCTGTGCATCCACCCAGGGACTTTGACTCAATACCAGCATTACTAAAGGCAGTAAACATGGGATTGCACCAAAATGGTGCGAATACCACAAAGAGGTGTAATAAGAAGAAATATCTTTATTTCTCCTCACTTCCTCTTTCTATGCATGATGCACTCTGCATCATGTATAGAAAGAAGAAATTGTCTTTTAGGATTGTTTTTGCGGAGGAAGGTATCTCTTCCTGCTCAGAAACAATCCTGCCTGCAATGCAGGCACTCCTGCAGTATAGCGCATGGGCGCCTGCTTTGGAGACAGGCAGCACACATTGCGCTAGTGTTAGGAGAGAACAGAAGTGCGCCATATCTTACGTACCGTGCCTTTCTACTCTTTCACACAATACAATGCAGTAAGATGCCTGGCTGCTTTGTGTTGTGTGACAAATGAGTAAATCTGCCCCTTAGTGTGCTGCTCGACGACTAGGAATTCCGTGCTGGTCAAGAGTGGAGACATGCACGGATGTAGCAGTTTTGCTGGTCTTGGCACCACACATGCGGCCTGGCCATAACTCCAAGCGCCTTGTTGGGGTGTATTGCTGCATCAGTTCACCCACACAGAACTACTCAGACCTACTGATGAAGTGAGCATCCCTGTGCCTACCATCCATGGTGGTCTATAATCGAGTGCAGGGGTCTCTTGCAGTCGAGTACATTGGCATATATTGTGCTGTGCAACCAGTTTTGCACAGCACAATATGATTGCCAGCAGATCGTCGCACAGCAGTTGTTGCACAGTCATGAGTCAGAAACCCCTGAGACACAAATTCAAAAAATTACCATTGACCAATGTCATCTTACATTTGAACACGCAGAGCATCATGGAGCATATTACCAAGAATAAGCGATAATTATCGCTAAGCTTGGTTAGCGGGTATAATTTTATCGCCGCGCTTCGCCTATTTTTATCGCTTAGAAACCTTGCTATTATCAAGGTTTATCTCCTAAGCGATAAAAATCGGCCGAAATGCATGAATATCGCTGAAAAGTCAGCGATATTCATGCATTACCGAGCTAATGCTCTTAGCCATCTTATCCACCTACCATTGGATAACATGGCTAAGAACTACTCTGGGCAGGCGTTAGCTTTTGGAGATATTCGCGCTTAGCGCAAATATTTCCAAAAGTAGCGACAGCTAGTAGGAGATAGCTAACATCTTGGCACGCCCACTTTGCATGTCATTAGCGATAATTATCGCTGACATGCAAAGTGGCCCCAAGATGATCGCTATCTCCTACTAGCTGTCGCTAACTGGTGTTAGTGACAGCTAGGTAATAGGGCGATAAAACTATCGCCGCTTTAGCGGGAAAAATTCCTGCTAAAGCGGCGATAAGGCCCTTGGTAATATGCCCCCATGTGTTTTATGATTTTTCAGCGTCAATGAGGTGCAGGGGGTTAAGGGGTTGGAAGGTAGGGAATGGAATGTACTGACCCTTTACCACCAAAACCCTTCCTATCCACATGGCCTCTCCCCACATCCAGAAAGATACCTCAGGATTGTGGCCCTTTTAGGTCTGTGATTCAGAAGAAGTCATCAGTATGTGTAGTGTAATGCTATAAACTGTTGTGTTGAGTCCAAACCTGGCATTCATTTCTTGGCCATGTCTCCGCTATCACGATGTGGTTAATCTGCCAGTAATGTGTGAGTCCAGGACTGGGGCACCAAGTGGTGTTCCAGCTAACTTAATCCACTCACAATGTTACTGATGCACCTCAGAGTAGGAACCCTGGAACTCGAGCGCGAGCCAGACTCAAATCTGAACAACCCGAGTCACAAACACTGCATGAATGGGGTTTGTATACTCATTTAATTGTTATTTTCTATTATTGAGTAAGTGATGTATTGCATTATTTCATAACCCCTCCTTCCGAACTGTTGTAAAACAAATTGCTTTCCAATCCATATCTTTTGGAATTGGCACCACATGGTGTCATTTCTTTCAGTATTTTTCCGGACAAGAACTTGGCCAGGATATTCAGATTGAGGCGTAGTAAGCAGCAAAATCCGCATTTTATTCCCCATTAAAGGGGAACATACTCACAAAAGGGTGCTATTCTAACTGACGAATTGCAACTCGTGTCGTATGCTAAAATGTTTACATTTTAGAAAGGATAACCAGGTGTTAAAAGATTGTTTACAGGTTTACAGCCCGACGAATGGACTCACAATATAGTTTATGGGTCCATGAGTTAAAGTGCAAACCTTCCCGTGAACACGCCCATTCATTAATTAATTAATTAATTGCAAGTTTATATAGCGCTAGGATCGACTCCCGGAGGAGTATCTCCAATTGCGACGGTACCATCCATCCTTAAGCAAAAACAATCACAGGCTGAGCTGAATATTTACAAGAGTGAGAAATGTGCATCATCCCCGCCAGTACTCAGCAGAGCAGGCAGTGCACATTCTCTTTTCTCCTAAAATGTTTTTGGGTCTCCGCATAGGTAACCAGGATAAAGATCCGCTGGATTATTATTCATTGTCTTCCGGCTTCACGTGCTATTCTCTGCCTCTTATCAATTCTCTTCAGACCCAGCAGTGGAGACGCACAATGGGAGCTGGGAGGCGCAGCCTGCATCGCAAGCAGGCTCTTGGCTTCCGGTGACTCCTTGGCATTGTCATGTCTTGGTAACAAATGCACTACAGGCGGCGACGAGGATGCAACCTGTCCCTTTTGGACCTGCCTTGACTTTCCGCTCAAAAGACCCTTTAGGTTGTTAACAGAATGCGCCAGTAAAGCGGAGTGCGATTTATAAAGCGCATATAGAGAGATCTGATAGGATTAGGATTAGACCGCGAGTTGTCGTGGTACCTGTCTGGCGTGAGCAATGGCTGTGAGTGATATCAATGCTGGATACATGATGCTTAGTGGTGAAACCAATTATCATGACTGGAATGCCTGTTGCAGAATCCCAGGTCAAGCACTGATTCTTTGCATAATTTATGAGAATCAATTCACATCCTAATCAGATTCTTGTGATTAATTGCAAGAGAATCGGAGACTGCATCACAGCTGAGCATAAATATAGCCAGGTTAAGTTTAACGTTGCTAGCTATATGCAGTTATTTCTTACATGGGCTATGTGATTACCTTTTTCGGGTGATTGGGAACAAAAGATGTACCACCTGTCCCATTGTGATACCACTTTTCACTGTAGCACATCCCCCTTTGACCTTTTTCATGTAAAGTTTTAGTGGCATTCTCTGCACTAAAAACCTAAAATCCAAAAAGTGTTTAATAAAACCTGACCTCACTGTTCGATATTTTCTATGCATGGTCATGGTTGGGCTAACAACTAAAAACAGTCCCGAAAAGTATTTTAATATCAGCCCTATTTTATTTATTTATAACGTTTTATATAGCGCGAACATGACCCTTACGGGTATCAGAGAGCTTCACAATTTTGGGTGAGATGGATACAATATTGGGAAGGAAAACATGTGTTTGTTACATAATTATACAAGACGCGTGCAAGACTCCTCTAGGTAACGGAACCCTTCACATAAGGGTAGGGTGGATACAGCTATGGGTGAGGAACATTCAAACATATGTATTTACAATGCGTGCTAAACAATGTTATTCCTGGGTATATAATCATGTCGAAAGTTAATGAAGAAGACCGAATAGAGGGCAGTAATGTAGTCTTGAAGTCAAGGCCTATTCAGCCACGAACTTCAGCATTAGGATTTTTTTCACTTCTTTTTTTAAGGAAGCGGTCGAGGAGATTGTACAGATATTCGGAGGAAGAGAGTTCCAAATCTTTGAGGCAATGCCAGAGAAGGGTCTGTTACTGATAGTTCTAGTTTTTGAGCCAGCTAGAAGGGGGTCTTGAAGTGAAGGGCTTTATGTGTCATGCAGGCAATATTTAGGTGAATTCTGGCCTTGGATGGTAACCAGTTTAATCAATCAATCAATCAATCATAACACTTGTATAGCGCAATACTCACCCGTCAGGGTCTCAAGGCGCTTGGGGAAGGGGTCCGCTTTTACTCGAACAGCCAGGTCTTGAGTTGTCTCCTGAAGGCGAGATGGTCCTAGGTCAGCCGAAGGTGGATGGGGAGGGAGTTCCATGTCTTGGCCGCCAGGTAGGAGAAGGATCTGCCACAGGCGGTGGCTCTTCGGATGCGTGGTACGGCGGCGAGGGCGAGGCTTGTAGAACGTAGCTGGCGGGTGGGCGTGTAGAAGGTCAGGCAGTCGTTGAGGTACTTGGGGCCCAGGTCCTGGAGGGATTTGTGTGCGTGGGTGAGGAGCCTGAACGTGATCCTCTTGTTGACGGGGAGCCAGTGCAGGTCCTTCAAGTGGCCGGAGATGTGGCTGCGTCGGGGGATGTCCAGGATGAGTCGGGCGGAGGCGTTCTGGATGCGTTGGAGTCTTTTCTGTAGCTTGACTGTGGTTCCGGCGTAGAGGGTGTTTCCGTAGTCCAGTCGGCTGGTGACGAGTGCCTGGGTGACCGTCTTCCTGGTTTTGGTCGGGATCCATCGGAAGATCTTGCGGAGCATGCGTAGGGTATTGAAGCATGATGAGGAGACGGCGTTGACTTGTCTGGTCATTGAGAGGGAGGAGTCTAGGATGAAGCCCAAGTTGCGAGTGCGGTCTGTTGGCTTGGGAGTGGCGCCCAGGGTGGGGGGCCACCAGGAGTCGTCCCAGGCGGAGGGCGATGGTCCCAGGACGAGGACTTCCGTCTTGTCCGAGTTCAGCTTCAGGCGGCTGTTCCTCATCCACTCGGCGACGTCTTTCATCCCTTCGTGTAGGCTCGTTGTGGCGGTGGCGGGGTCTCTAGTGAGGGAGATGATCAGTTGGGTGTCGTCGGCGTAGGAGATGATGTTGAGGTTGTGCTGGCATGCGATGGCTGCAAGAGGTCTCATGTAGACATTGAAGAGGGTGGGGCTGAGTGATGATCCCTGCGGTACGCTGCAGATGACTTCGGTGGCCTCGGAGCGAAACGGGGGGAGGCGGACTCTCTGTGTTCTTCCGGTGAGGAACGAGATGATCCACTCCAGTGCCTTCTCTTTGATACCGATGTTGCTGAGGCGTTGAACTAGGGTGCGGTGGCAGACAGTGTCGAACGCTGCCGAGAGGTCCAGGAGGATGAGGGCCGCTGTTTCCCCGTTGTCGAGCAGGGTTCTGATGTCGTCGGTGGCTGCGATGAGGGCGGTCTCGGTGCTGTGGTTGGCTCGGAAGCCAGACTGCGAGGGGTCAAGGGATCCGTTCGTCTCGAGGAAGGCTGTAAGCTGTCTGTTGACGGTCTTCTCGATGACTTTGGCAGGAAAAGGGAGGAGCGAGATGGGGCGGAAGTTCTTGAGGTCGGTGGGGTGAGCTGTTGGTTTCTTCAGCAGGGCGTTGAGCTCGGCATGCTTCCAGCTCTCCGGGAAGGTGGCGGTGTTGAAGGAGGTATTGATGACGTCCCGGAGTTTGGGTGCGATGATGGAGTCGGCCTTGTTGAAGACGTGGTGGGGGCAGGGGTCGGTCGGAGATCCGGAGTGGATGGTGTTCATCGTGCGGGCTGTGTCTTCGGTGGTCACCGCGGTCCAGGTGCGGAGTGTGGCGGTGGGGGGCGTTGGTTCGACGGTTGGGTGCGTGGATGGTGCGCTGAAGCTGTTGTGGATGTCGGCGATCTTGCGGTGGAAGAACGAGGCGAGAGAGTCGCAGAGATCTTGTGAAGGAGTGATGTAATTGTTGCCGGTGCTGGGGTTGGAGAACTCCTTGACGATGCTGGAGAGTTCCTTGCTGTCGTGGGCGTTGTTGTCCAGTCGTTCCTTCAGTGATTTCTTCTTGGTAGTGCGGATAAGCTGGTGGTGCTTGCGGGTGGCGTGTTTGAGTGCGGTCATGTTGTCGGTGGTCTGGTCGAGGATCCAGGCTTTCTCGATGGTGCAGCAGTTTTTCTTGGAGTCCTTGAGTTCGTCGGTGAACCAGGAGGCTTTCTTGCTTCTGGGTCTGCTGGTAGGGTTCTTTAGAGGCGCGAGGTCGTCGGCGCAGTCGGTCAGCCACTTCGTGAGGTTGTGTGCTGCTTTGTTGGGGTCCGTTGTGCTGGCGGGTGGGTTTTGACTGAGGGAGGTGGTGAGCTGCTCGGTGGTGATCTTGCTCCAGCTCCTGTGAGGATCCTGTTGGGGGTGGTGGTGGGTCGTGGTTCTTCTGAAGCTGAAGTGGACGCAGCTGTGGTCGGTCCAGTGAAGTCCGGTGGAGTGGCTGAAGGTGATGTGCTTGCTGGATGAGAAGACTGGATCAAGCGTGTGGCCGGCGTAGTGGGTGGAGGTGTTGACCAGTTGCTTGAGTCCGAGGTTCGCAAGGTTGTCCAGCAGGGCGGAGGTGTTGCGGTCCTTGTTGTTCTCCAGGTGGTAGTTGAGGTCCCCAAGGAGGATGTAGTAAGCGGAGCTGAGGGCGTGCGGGCTGATGAAGTCGGTGATGTCTTCGCTGAATTGTGTACGTGGTCCCGGGGGTCTGTAGACGAGGGTGCCTCTGAGGGTCGTCTTTGGGTCGGTGTGTTCCTGGAAGTGGAGGTGCTCGGCGGCGGCGAAGGTGTCGTTGGAGTCGGTCGTGATGCGGATGGTGTTCTTGTGTACGATGGCGATGCCTCCTCCAATCAGGTTGACGCGGTCTCTCCGGGTGATCTTGTATCCGTCTGGGATGGCGATGGCGATGTCGGGTGCGGAGGAGGCGTTCATCCAGGTTTCTGTGAGGAAGGCGACGTCTGGTGAGGTAGTGTTTAGGGCTTGGGAAATGTGTTCTTTTCTTTTTGCCCCAGTAATCAATCTAGCTGCTGCATTAAGGGAAGCCCTTAGAAGGGCCAGGCTCAGTTTGGGGAGACCACATATCGTGGAACTAACGTAGTCTAGTCTAGCCAAAACTAAAGCTTGTACAGCCAATTTGAAGTCTTTCTGTGGAAGGAATAGTTTGAGATTCCTTAGTATACTCAACTGATGTTTAGCTCCCTCGGTTGCATTGCTGATATGGTTCTTCATATTCAAGTGCAAGTCTAGTGTGATTCCGAGCAATTAAGCTGATTCAATAATGTGGGGGAAACAGTTGAAGACTGTGAGGTGTTTCCTCCAAAGGTTAGTCTTGAGAATGTGATTGGGGGAGCGATGAGAAGGAATTGAGCATAAGGTAGTTTTCCATGAGCCAGTTGTGAGTGTTCATCAGGATTGAGTTGAGTGAGATAATATCTTCTGGGGAGGTGATTTTCAGATAGTGTTGAGTGTCATCCGCATACATATGAAAAAGAATGTTCACAGAGTTCAAGGCATTTGCTAACGGTTCCAAGAATAAATTGAACAGTATGGGTGATAGGGTGGACCCCATTGGTACCCCCATAGTTACTGTACGGGGCTGGGAAAGAGATTGAATCATCTTTATTCTTTGGGATCTGTTTTGAAGGAAGGAAGTGAACCAACTCAATGCCAATCCGGAAAGGCCCATCCAGTGTTCCAGAGTAGAGAGTAGTTTGATGTGGTTCACAGTCTCAAAGGCAGCAGATAAACTAAGGAGGGTCAATAGGTAGGGTTCATTATGGTCTAGGAATTTTGCACCGAGGGAGAAAACATGGTGGGTCAGTGTAACCCCCTTCCAGGAGGGTGGGTGCGGAGTACTCTGCCTTCAAGAAAAAATTTGGCCAATTGGTAAAGGTGATTTTTGGCTAAGAAGTCAAAGGTTTTTTATGAAGCTATGAAGAGAAATTGATAACGGGTTCAAATACCTCAAGATGTAGAACAGTACCAGAAAGCATTATTTTTCTGCTTCAGCAGTCAACCATGTTTGTCCCTCTACGTAGAGTGTGTGTTGCCAGTCCCTTGGGCTTCTGATCAGTGCTATGGGCACCTGCACTCATTCCTTTACAAATAAGCAATGTGTAATGCTTCCTCATCTAATCTATGAAATCAGTTTCCTACAGCCTAGCCTACCAGCCATGTTTCATGTGTTTCATACAGCTGACTGGTCCAGCCTGAATGAAGTCAGTGCCTGTGGTAATAACATGAAATAATATAAGGCCTAGCTATGTTACAGGACAATTTTGATTCTATTGAGGTAACAGAGGTAAGGAATATGCTCATCTTTCTTTATCAAAATTCTCAGCAGCCAAGAAAAGCATAGCAATAGTTTGTCACTTACAACAGTACTACAACTACATTTCCCAAGGAAACGTATTAGTACAACATGTGATGTCCCAGCAACCAAACATCTCTCAGTAATGTACTCAAAAGATCCTATATACACCATTGTGTCTTTTATATTGTAAAAAGGCCTTGTGTAACTCATAACACCAGTCTTAGCCACATTATAGCAACCACACCTGTTCCTTTTCTGTTAAAAAATGTCTATCAATAGACTGAATAATCTTACAATAAACATAATTATACTGCAAAGAATACACAAATGATAATGACGTCATTGTAAAATAATATGACATAATGTCAGTGTCTGGCTAACATAATAACGGGAATGGACAATACTTAAATTGGGATTGAGTGTCAATAGAAGAATCAACAATTTTCTTTTACTATAGCTAAGAAATGTTTCATTCTAAGTGAGGATTATGCTCTTTCACAGCTTACTAACAACAAAAGAGGTCACCTGCATCAGTGGCTTGAAGTAAAAATTCTTAAAAACAGATACAACCAATTTGCAAACCTCATGATAACCAACAGCCTGCAAATAGTGAAAACCTTAGAGGTCACAGTACCACCACTGGAATCTGTGCCAGGACCACTGGCATGTACAATTCCCATAGAAGAACATGTGGGTAAAGTCGTGGAGGAATAAGAGAGTGAGAAAGGCACTACACTGGAATTGGATCTACCCTCATGACTTTGGTGATGGCTGGGTCCTGGGAATGCCCTAGAGAAGGGCATGTCGCTAACCAACTTACAGAATGCCAGTGTGACTTGGAGCATTATCAGTAAAGGGTGTAGGTTGTAAAATGTATACTGTTTCACACATAAAGAAGCGTGATTATGTTATACACATAAACAAGTTGGATTAACAAGTAGGGTGTGTGAAGGAATTAAGGGTCTTAGTAGAATCAAGCTTTCATTATCAAGTAATTTCATGCTATACTCCTTGGCTGTAGCGGTTGAGAAATCTCAGATAACACCCACTCTGGGGCCGAGGATCATCGAGGTAACACAGAGCATCTCACCATCAAGAAGAGGAATTAGCCTGTAAGGATGCAGGATAGAACCG
Source organism: Lissotriton vulgaris (assembly GCF_964263255.1). Lineage (NCBI taxonomy): Eukaryota > Metazoa > Chordata > Amphibia > Caudata > Salamandridae > Lissotriton > Lissotriton vulgaris. The sequence goes on along the minus strand of NC_141694.1, from coordinate 1,686,167,914 downwards.
AATCAGTTATTTCACGAAACAGCAGGGAAAACTAGAGCCAGAAAAAAAGGGGAAAAGAAACAAAGGACAATGGCAGCAGAAGCCATTCAACTGGTTGTGTGCGTTACATGGGAAGTAGACGCATCCTTGCACTAGGGCACACAATGTGGTTCGTTGAAACACAGACTCCAATGAGATTTTTTTAGCAGTTGATTAGTTATTCATTAATCTTGCAAAAGGAAGTTTTTGTTCATGATTTCACAAACATTTCTAACATGTTCATAGAAATGTTCCAGAGAGATACTCCATACTCCGATGCATTTCGGGCTGGTTTTGCCCTTTGTCAAGGAGTTCTGAAAGCAAAATAGACTCTTTTACCTTCCGAATCATCAACGGTAAAACATACAACGTAAACATTTGCATTGCATAACAAGTGTCATAGCATAGTTAGTAGCAACAAAATAGGTGGTTTACACTAAGAGGTGAACCCATGTGATGGCGTGAGCTGGGTGAAAACTGGTGAAAGTAAGGGGAAACGTGATAAGGTGAACGTGATACACTTACGTGTCACGGTCGTGAATGCTTGGCTCTCTGGGGAGGCAAGAAGAAGGGGGTTAGACGGGGTGAATGCCCGACGTTAAAACATGGTAACGCGGGTCTCACTAGGAGCTCCAACTTACTTGGGACTGAATGCAAACAGCAGCGGCTGATGTATTCTCAGAACGTTGGCTGGAAAGTTCACGGAGTGACGGCGGAGTTTGCCGTTTTATGACACTACGCGAAGTTTGTTGGTGGATGTAGAGAGGGGACTGGGGAAATGTGAAGATGGCGGCCATCTTGTAGAGGGGAACTGAATGAAGAGTGGGTAACAATGTAGCAATAACAAATATTTACAATGAAGGTGTGAGACCGGCTCACACTAAAGGTCAAGCATGAAACATATATACCACAGGGGGTATTCATAAGAAAGCACTCAGTTCTATCCGGTCATTGAGGCCGTGTGGCTTCATTGACTGTAGTCTATATATCCAAGCGGTTTCGCGCTGGAGAAGAAATTTGTTATTGTCTTTTCCTTCTTTTTTTTTGAATCATCTCAAGCACCAAAAACTTGAGTTGGGCAACGTTGTGGTGAAGTTCATTGAAATGCATGGCAATGTTCGATTTTTGGTTCTTGGTCCGAATGTTCGACTTATGTTCATTAAGACGAGTCTTTATTTTTCTGGTGGTTTTACCAACATAAACCATGCCGCACGGGCATTTCCGTAGATATATTAAGTTGGTGGAATCGCACGTGGCATTGACATGGAGTTTGATGTTGAATCCTCTCATTGGGTGGTTGATATTATTGCCCGTGATGACATTGTTGCAATTGTTGCAATTATGGCACGGACGCGTGCCAGTATGGGAGGTTTGTTGAATGGGTTCTTTGCATAGGATTTCTTTGATGTTTTCAGATCTGGTATATGCAAAGATGGGTGGATTCTCAAATAGGTTGCCAAAGTCAGGTTCCGATGCCAACATGCGCCAATGTTTTAAAATGATTTTTTTATATTTAATGCTGGAAGTAGAGTATTTAGATACCAACACTGTTCTGTTTTCATCCTTTCTCGAGGAGCCTTTGAGAGCTTCCTCACGTGAGATAGCGTTAGCTTTCTTCATGGCTTCATCGAGCGATTCCTGAGGGTATCCTCTACTGATGAATCTTTTGGCCATTTCCTCCATTTTTTGTGTACATGTTTCAGGATAGGAAACTAATCTTTTGATTCTGAGCATTTGGCTGTATGGCAAGTTTCTTTTGAGTGATTGTTGATGGAAGCTGGTGTAGTGGACTGTATTGTTGCGGTCTGTGGGCTTTCTGAACAAATCGGTTGTTAGCCCAGTTTCTGTCATTTTTACTAATACATCAAGGAAGGTTATTTCATTTTCACTGATGTCCCAGGTGAGAGCAATGCGGTTGTCTTTGGAGTTTAAGTCTCTTAATGCTGATTCTAGGTTGTCACGGGTGTTGCTCCAAATGAAAAATACGTCGTCAATGTAACGGACGTATAACTTGAGGTTCTCTGTCCAGTTGGAATTGGCATAGATGTGGGTTGATTCAAACTCTGACATATAAATGTTCGCGTAAGTCGGTGCAGCGCAATTGCCCATGGACACGCCAGACATCTGAAGATAGTGAGATTGTTCATGGGTGAAGTAACTGTGGTATAGCGTAAAGATGAGGAGTTCCATTAGGAAGGTTTGAAGGGATTCTGAAAGGTTGCTGTTGAGCAGCGCTTTTTCAATAGCTTCAATCCCACCGCCGAGGGGGACCTTAAAAACTAACCAACCACAGTTAAAACATTGGCAATCTCACCACAAACTAAATCGCTATGCGCCACGCTACTAAATCTTAGCAGAAGCCATTCAACCAACAATACTTTCGAGGCATCTGTCTCCTCCCTCTGCCTCTACTTAAACTCCTTTAGAAGTGCTTAACCTTCCTCCTGAGTGGATGTTCCCTGAACCAATCCCTCATGACTCTACTTGTCTGTACCCTGGAGGTTCTGCTTTTGTTCTTAATACCCATCATAGACCTGCCCTTCACACTATCCCACTCATCTCTGTCTCACTGTTAGCCTTGTTCTTGCACCAATCCTGAGAGTACTCTCCCCTCCCAGAAATACCTCCCTCCTGGTCAAGTGAAGTTATCTCTGGAAAACAGGAGTGAAATTCCCTGACCAAATGAGTTGCATGCCCAAGGATGCATGTTCCCATGACCTAACATATACATCAGACCCCTTCCATTCAATCAGTTACTATTTGACCACATTCCTGATGCAGGAGGCTAAAATTGCCCCTATTTCAAATACAGGATGCCTTAATACTGCTACAGAGAAGGTGGCTGTGTACAAGATAAATTGCCCTGGACACTTAGGAGACCGGATGAAGTGAACTTAGGGTGCTGTCCCAAAATAACAAGATGTGTTGATAACCACACCTTGTCGCCCACTAGGTACCTAGGTGATGCAAGTCTCTTTCTTTATGCATTCTTCTACTTTGCTTTAGCTACCAAAATGGGGGACTTTTGAACGTTGATTAAAGACTGTATTAGAGACTGGACTGCTGGAACTTGTACTGAACTAGATATGGAGGGCCAAACTTTAGAATGGAACCCGTACGTAGACGAACACGGGAAGTACCCTAGTGAACTGTGTAGTGTATGCAGATTTAGCCAGAGGGACCCTTTTAACCCCATCTGACTCATGCTTTGATATAAACATACTGTTCTATGACCTGATTGAGTCTCACTGTTTGAATGTCTGTTTATGGATGATATCTGGATGATTTATAATTTATTGTTTTCATTTAATTGAGCACAGTGTTCCAAAATCCAAAGATGTTACTCTGTTTGACATAATAATAACTGGAGACCCATGCAGGTATGCCATTCGTTCAAAAATGTCTGGCCAGTTCTGTTGTGGGTAATTTTATTCCGGGTATGTGCCAGCTTGGTGAAATTGTCTATAGCCACCCATAAAACTGTACAACCCTGGTTACTGGTAAGATCTGCAATAAAGTGCATCCATTTTGAGACCAGCTAGGTAGAGATTGTAGTAATCCTAGTTATGTATATGAAGTACTCATACTATAAATGTCTTCAGGAGATTATTTTGCATGTTGTTTCGCCAGGGGTGTCATCTCTAGCTACCAGAACATGCTTGATACTAAGTCTAGACCTTTTTTAACCACAAAATATCCTGCACAGGGTGAGTCATGCACCAGTGAAGTACTGTATGCTATAAATCTTTAGTAGGCACATAAAATGTATCAGCATGAAAAAGTAATCCTTGTGTTTCCCTTCTTTTCTCAGGGTCTTCTTGAATTCAGTTTATGGTTTCCACCTTGCATTGTACCTGTTAGATCAGCCCCAGAATGACCTCAGATGTTCCTTTATTCCAAAAGACCCAGAATTGCTGCTCGTGATTCTGAGTGCAGCAGAGCCATGGAATGACCCTTCAACTGCCACCACTGCCGCTTCTCCTGCAGCAGAAGAACCCTCACAACCTTCAATCAGCTATACGCAGCCCACCAGAGACCACAGCTCCACTGTGCACTACTCAACGTCAGATCCCTCTGCAAACACACCACGCCCCTGAAGTGATGTTCATCACCAAAATCTGGCTCAACCCAGCGTCCGAACCCGACATAGCCACCCTACACCTCACGGATACAAGATGATCCCCTGCGCCCACCCCAAAAGACCCTGCGGACGCATTGCCATCATCCATAATGAAACCCTCGACTGCATTGCCCTGGACAATGACACAACTCCAACCATGGACCAACTAAACTTCCAGATCAAACACAACACCAAAACAACCATCAGAGGTACCCTCATTCTACAGACTGGCAGGCCCGCACCCCATCTTATGAAGCGCCTTACCGGACTTCATCGTCCCCCTAGCTATAGACTTTATCTACTACATCTTCCTGGGTGACCTGAATTTCCACCTTGAGGACCCCAAGGACACCAACTCTACCACGCTTCTCGAAAACATGAGCATCAACTGCCTCTCTCAAGTGGTCACTTCCCCTGGCCACATGACAGGACACACACTGGACCCCATTTTCTCCTCCAACGATCATGCCAAGTTCCTCCACACAACCAAACTGACCTGCACAGACCATGGCATCATTCATTTCTCCATTGATGGCTCATTGGAACCCCAGACGAGACACCCTTCTCTCCCTCGATGCAACTGGAGCAAAGTCACTGAACCCCTCTTGACAGCCGCCCTCAAGTAACCAAGATCAATCCCCACAGACACCCTCAAAATCAACATACAGAACTTCTCCAACTGGATCTCCTCAGGCCCCAACACCATTGCCCCCCCAGAAGAACTCCAACAGCAGAAGACCCACCAACCAAACACGCTGGTACACGCCAGAAATCCTGATTCGCAAGCGCCTCTGCAAGAAACTGGAGAGACACTGGCGTTCCAACAAGACCCCCACCAACCTTCACTCCTTCAAATCCTCCCTCAAGAGCTACCACCACAGGCTCAGAGAAACCAAGAAAGAAGCCCTCAGCACCCGTATCGAGGTGAGTACCAACCACACCAAGGAACTTTTTAGCATCTCCCGAGAATTCTACGCCCGTCCGCCACCGAGAAAACAATATGCCCTTCCTCTGCGACACCCTAGCAGACCATTTTCACAGCAAGATCTCTGACAACTACAGCAACTTCCACCCCCAACCCACTGCCCTCGATCCCCTTCGCACCCTAAACAACACCTCCCACCCCCACGAATCACTGAGTGGAAGCAGCTCTCGACCAAAGACACCGCCTCAATCATGAACTACATTCACCCAGGAACTCCCTCAGTCCACTGCCCCATCACATCTATAACCTAGGAACAGAAGCAATCGGAGACCCCCTCACAGTACTCCTCAACAACTCCATCACCACAGCCACCGCCCTGGACTCTTGGCAGCACGCCGAAGTCAAACTCCTCCTGAAGAAACCGTCATCCAAACCCAACTAACTCAAAAACTACCATTCCTTCTTGCTCTTCCCCTTCCCCATTAACGTTCTGGAGAAAACCATCAACCGCCAGCTCACAGACTATCTCGAAGAAAATACATACTCTGCACTCCCAATCAGGCTCCCGGCCCAACCACAGCACCAAGACCACCCTAATCGTACCAATGGATTACATCAGGTGCCTCCTTGACCTAAGCAGATCGGCCGCCCTCATCCTCCTCGACCTTTCGATAGTCTTTGACACCATCATCCTCATCACCAGACTACATCACATAGGCATCCAGGGCAAGGCCATTTACTGGTTCTCCTCCTTCCTTTCTGGCTGAACTCAGAGGGCCCGATTCACAGAACTAACTTTAGACAAAATCCTAAACTTACTACTTTTGGTATTCACAGAAGTAAGGATTTTGTCTTAAGTTTGTCTTAAGATAGACTTAAGACAGACTTAAGTTAGGATTTTGTCTTAAGACTGTCTTGAGACAAACTTAAGACAAAATCCTAACTTCTGTGAATACCAAAAGTAGTACGTTTAGGATTTTGTCTTAAGTTAGTTCTGTGAATCGGGCCCAGAGGATCCACCAGCCTCCCTTCTCTTCCACAGCCATGGACATCATATGCAGCATCCCCCAGGGCTCCTCCCTCAGCCCCACTATCTTCAACACCTACCTGATACCTCTGGCAAAGATCACCCGCACCCACGGACTCAACCCCATCTCCTATGCCGACGACACTCAGCTTGTTTTATCCCTCACAGAAGAGGCAGACACCGCAAGAACCAACTTCCAAACCACCAGGACCAATGTCGCCACCTGGATGAAGACCAACAGCCTGAAACTCAACTTGGACAAGACAGAGGTCATCACCTTCTGAAAGAAACTCTCACCTTGAGATGGCACCTGGTGTCATTCTGTACACTGCCTGACCCACACCCACCGACCACGCACGCAACGTCAGAATCATCCTAGACTCCCATCTCACCATGAAGCAACAGATCATCATTGTCTCCTCTGTCTGTTTCAACATCCTCTGCATGCTCCCCAAGATCTTCATATGGATCCCCTTCTCAACCAGGAAGATAGTCACCCAAGCCCTTATCTCCAGACAACTTGACTATGGCAACGCACTCTACGGCGTAACCTCCAAACAGCTCCTAAATCGTCTCCAAACCATCCAGAACTCAGCAGCCAGACTTATACTCAACCTGCCCTGAAGATCCAGCATCACTTCACACCTCAGAGCCCTCCACTGTCTCCCAGTCCAGAAGAGATGTCTCTTCAAGCTCCTCACACATGCCAACAAAGTCCTCCACAGAACCAGACCTGCTTACATCAACAGCCGCATGACTTTCCCCCAACCGACCAAAGAGCTCCGCTCCTCCACCCTCGCCTTGGTCCACATCCCCGGCATCCATTGCAGCCACTGCAGAGGTTGCTCCTTCTCCTACCTCTCTGCTAAGACCTGGAGCAACCTCCCCCTCCACCTTCACATGTCCAAATCCCTGAAGGACTGCAGAAAACAGTTCAAGACTTTGCTCTTTGACAAACACCTCCTTGAACGAGGCCCGCACTTCCACCCAGCACCTCGGGAGCCCCCAGGGGGAAAAGTTGCGCTTTACAGGACTTTGTGATTGATTGATTGACCTCTTGTCCTTGTCTTGACAGATCGTCCACCTATACATGCCTCTGTCCCAGTCTATAAGTGACGTTGTACTTATATCGGCAAAGCAGGGACCACCTAATGTGTCTAGGATCTGCACACTTCACTGACCATAAAAACCTTAGATATTTGGGATCTGCATTTGGAAAATATGATCCCTCTAAATAATGCCTTCAATGTGCAAAAGTAGCTTTGATGTACAACGGAGCCTATAATTCCTTTCAGCAGCTGCCAGAGTCTTGGAACAATATGCCACTGAATGTAGATCATTGGCTTTGGGATTACTTTGTGACAGAAAAGCACCTATAGCAAAGTCGGGAGTGTATGTTTCAATTATAAAGCATCTTGAACAGTCAGGACATCTTACAAAAGTAGTGGTGGTAAAGGCTTCCTTAAGGAAGCTGAATATTTTTCATGTTCTAACCCCAACAAAAAGGTTGATCTGGTTGAAAGTATTGTCAGTTTGTAAGTGAAAATGTTTCTATAAAAATTGTCAAACCCAAGAAACTTCTGCATCTCTTTCATTGGATGAATGTTTACTGCACTCAAGCACTGCATTAATCTTATTAGAGTTAATCTGTATTGCCATTTCAGATATAATAAATCCCTAAAACGTAAGTTATAATGTTTCAAAAACAATGTTTTACATTTTTGCTTAAATGTATTTTGTTCTTCATCACGCACATTTGTCGTTTATATGTAGTCAAAGTTTGTTTTGATGAATCAAAAAAAAATTATGTCATCTAAATATACTACTGTAGCAGTTTATATGAGAGGCAAGATGGCTGCCGTGAGGGAGGCTGTGTAAGCAGCCAGCTCCCTGGTTCCTGGCGTCCGGGAGTGAAGGAGGAAGAAAACTTAGTTTTTTGCCACCATAATTCATGCGAGAGCTGGTCGTGCGATCATTTACCATTCCTGCTACATTTATTTGTTCGCACACAATGGATGATTTTATCTAACCTGACTGCGTTGGCTGATACCTGTCGGCTGCCCGAGGCCGCCCGAGGCTGCCCGTGGAAGTTGCTGGTCCACGCTTGTTTCTGCTCTGTGTTAGACCGCTGGGAGTGCGAGAAACGGAGCTACACGGAGGCGTTGATCATTTCCGGTCGGGTGCCGAGGAGAGCGTTCTGAGGCCAACACAAGCAGAGCGGAGCGGACTACGCGACAGTATCATACTGTGGTAACAATCTGATACTAATTATCTTCGTGACGGACGGAATTCACGAATGTTGCTGAATCTTTTTGAGTTTAATCGGCGGGCCCCGCTGTGGCGCGCTACACTCTGTTTGTTCTGGTCACAGAGTAGCGTTTTCCCTGGCAGAGGCGGCTCTCGGAAGAAAAAGAGGACGCCGTTACCACCCTCTATTGGCACACGCAGCAATAAGAGAGACGGTGCTGGAAGTGATCTGAAAGGAGTGGAGCCGGGTAACGAGGAGATCGAGATGGCAGAGGCAGCTCCGCTGACTCCTGGTAAAACGGCTGCAAAACAGGGTAAGAACTCTAACAAGGGGGCTGCTTTGAAACCTAATGAAGCCTCGAGTATGAAGAGCACAGCTCTACAAACATTGCCTGATCTGTTTGTGAAACAAGCTGCTAAGAAGAAATTAATTGATAGTAATAATCAAAACACCGATATGATTACTAATCAACCGCTTAATCAACCGTCTATAAATGCTGAAAGTCAGAATAATCCCATAACTCTTATGTCGACTGATTCTTTGAGGAAGGGTATTATGGGAGATGTAGTTTCAGGCGGGACTATAATCAATCGAGCATGTTCTCTTCCCTCACTATCATTACTGTAGTATTCCTTGTTAGTATAGCATTCCATGTTAGAATTGTTATTGTACATTCTCACTGTAACATTCTCTGTCTGGTTACCTGATCAGATCTTACTGGTGTTATGCTGAAGGTGGTTGTCTAAGCTGTCTCTCAGAATAAACTACATCTATCTTCACTTTGACTACTTGGAGTAATTACTACATAAATTTGGCGACGATCGGGATTTATGACCCCAGTGTCCAGAGAAGAGCCTCGTGTTTTTAAGGACTTTTATTGGAAAAATTCTGAAAAAGTGACAGCGTTCGCCTTTACAGCTCAAATTTACCAGGTATTTTTTTTATTTCTTCTTGTGTGTAAGATTGCACCAGCGGCTGTTTACAATACCAAGTGCTTTGATTGCACCAGCGGGAGTTATATTCTACTTATTCCGCTCTATCGTTTTTTGTGGATTTGTTTTAATTGGGGAACTCTTCTTGACTGCTTCTTAAGCCGCTGAGCGCTCTTGGTGTGGCGCGTTTCATTTACTACTGCTCTGTTTGTTTTTCTGGTGATCTGTGTAATTTTACACCAGTTGACACAATTTGATCGAGTGGTTTCATCAACGCTCCACCAACGCGCGCCGCTGTTGCTATTGCTTCACTACGGCATTTTTCAAAAGAAAAGAAAACTTACCAATGCGCGCCGCGCACTGTCTTCTTGTCTTCTCAACCCCGAACGAAGAAAGGAACACTTCACGCGTCATTCTAACGCCACCACGCATTACGTTACTACGTGTGCGTTTCAGCGGCCATTTTCTTTGTTGATTACTTTACCGTTTCCATAACAACGAAACTAGGATCGTATTTTTAGACAATTAACTGGTTGTAACTCATCGTTTTTCCTCGTTTTCACTCTTGTAGTGTAGTTCCTAGTTTCCCACTAGGCCCTGCGCATTGGAATAACATAAACAGTAGTATCGACGTGGAACTGCGGATATTCCAGGCCTCCACTGACTATGCTAAACTTAATTGGGTTGTGTTACCAACTAGCTCAGAGGTCACTGGAAACTTTCTTCTCTGCATAGGAAGTGATCAGCTTCCTTGGTACAGACAAGAAGGGATTCAGTTTTCCAACAACCGTGCAACATGACAACTTTGCTCCTCAGATCAAGAGTCAATCTCTAGGGTCGTGTGAAACAATAGACATGTATTTCACTCAGTCAGTCTAGTGCAGTTTACTTTCACGAGATGTAGAGAACAGAGAGACGGGCGTGTATCAATAAAGGTTAACATTTATTGAACAGTCTTTCTTCTCGTACAAGAGAAATGCATTGCCACAATTGCAATAATTGTTATTATAAAAAGTACGTACAGTAAGATAAGTATTGCGGAATAGAACTGTAAAAGCATTGATATGGTTTCTTAGCCATACAATGGTTAAAAGTAATAAAACATATATACAGTCATATATACATTAGGCTAACATACTCAACTGGTGCTTCTAAATAAGCCTACCCCAGTGTGCCTGACCTAAGCCTAACACGTGAAAAGGGGAGTAAGTAAGTAGCTTAAGTTAAGTTGGTTTTGCCAAGGTTTGTTTCAAGAATTCTCGTCTAAGGGTTTAGTCAACACCATACCTCTGAATAGAATGATGGAGGATGGGTATCTCCTTCAGGGGTCTCTCTCGATATCCCAGTCACCCGCGAGGGTAAACCGGAAGCGCCGGGACTGGATTTCTCTGCACGAGAAAGGCAGCGGCTCTCTTCAGCGCGTCGAGGAAGGAGGCGGGGGACAGCGTCCACGGGCAGCTGGAATCTGCTGGATGTCTTCGCAGAGGACGGCTGTTCGGCTCCTTAAGCGTACTGCTCCATAGTTCGCGCTGTAGCGGCGATAATGGTAATCAGCAGCTTCACCACCACAGGATAGCAGGCTGCAGCGACAGAGTGCTAGATTTACCAACACAGGGTCATGCAGGCAGCCAGCATCAGCAACAGTAGCTTGTAGCTCACAGCTCACATTGCTTAAGGCAACGTTGGTAATATTTATACCTGACAGGTGCCGGGTTTGACGCAAGTTTGCTGGACATAAGACGTCAATTAAAGATGTCACTAGGAAGTGACAGTTATCAGTTGCTCATTAGAGTTCCATTACTAATCAAAACATAGCAAGCGGGGATTTCCAGGTTTGCTAAGTTTTTATCTTGTTGAAGAACTCGGAGTGTTATCTAGGAATATCAGATAGTGACTGCTGCTCTGTCATTGCACTAATTGGTCGCAAAGGAAGTAGCAGAGAGTCATGCTGGAATGTGGCTCTGTTCGTGTGAGGCCAGAGATGACTTTTCAGAAAATTGCACTTGAACGGTTATGCCAATATAGGGAATAAATGGATTTATAGCCGAATAGGGGCATAAGGTCACAGTATCGATCAGGAACCTAGATTAACACGCAACACCCACTCCACGGGTTAATGTCCATCAAAATTACTAAAACTAAGCAATTAGATGCATGTGTAACATTGCCCACCCCAAAATACATAAATGCATTCGAAATAGGCGTACTTGTAATACATGGAATATAGGTACTGTACGTTATTTAAAGCATAGTAATCATTCAAAAATTATTGCATATGAAATCAATGAACGATTATGCATAGAGAATTACACATGAAGTATCTCTGACAGAAGAAATGCGAGATAAATCATCACATAAAAATGCATTGTAATAACATGTGTGCTAGAGGCTGGTGTTATGTTGTTATGTCTCTAGATGTGTTTAGAAATAGAAGTGTGAAGCTTCTGTTCTCTAAGAATAGTTTTTACGTTAAGCAAAGAATTTGTTTGTGCCAAAAAAAGTCAATATTAGAAAAATTGTCCAATTCAAAGAATTATTACTTGAACGGGGAAAAATAGATTTCCAAAGCTCTTGGCAGTTTTTGTTGATTAAAACTGAAGGCCGAATCCAGAGTTCATGGAACGCTGTGTGTCGGAAAGTTTCTAAAAGTTATTGTTTCTCTGTGGGTGAGAACATCGTATCAGACAGGCTCTCAAAGAATTGGTCTACAAATTCAGGTGATAGTTCAACCAAATTAGATAGCGCTGTAACTTGGCAGGTGTGAGAATGATTGCTGTCATCGAAGGCAGCACCAGCAATGCTCACAGCACGTTGTACCTGGATGATGTTGCTTTTGTCACTCGCTCCACTGTTACCACTTGGCTGTAGTACAGGAGTCTCCACAAATGCCGTCATCAGAATTGGTAGCCGCTGGGGACAACACAATGCGTGAGCCGTTATTGGACTGAGCAAAGTATCGACGTCCATTGGTACTGCTGATGGAAGTGAAAGACAGATGTCCAACACGCATTCATCGCCGCAAAGCATACACCGTAGCACAGGTAAAATGCAATTTTGCCATATCGGTTTGAATGAAAGGAACCAGGTCATGTTTAGATCTCTCAGCCTGGCCAATCCGAGGACGTCAGTTATCCTGTCCCTGTAGCGCATTGCTAGGATTGTCTCTTCCATTCCCATGGGAGCTATGTCTGAGCCGAGGCTAGCCATAACGTAGCAGGAGGGTCAAAAATAGAATCCCTGCAACGAGTCCCAAAAATAATGGTATGCCGCCAAAAATGGAGTGCACAAAATTAGGAAAGATTCCCAAAATTGCCTGGAAGGGTGTTAGCAGTCCCGTAAAGACTGTCTTAAATATGCCTGGGATGCTTGTTGCACTAGACATGTTAAGGAGTTGGCTGAATATTTCTACGAATTGCACGGGGCAATTTGTTGATAAAAGGTCATGGACTTCAGTAGCCGTCCTTGCGACTAGAAGATCATACGTCTCTTTGGATGACGTTATAGGCACTGTTGTCTGTAAAAGCACAGATTTCATTTTGCTTAATGTATCAATTCGTATAGAATAGAGATTCAGACGAGGCCAGAGGGGAGTCACTATGTCTGGAGGCCCGCTCGGGAACAATGCTTGCATACAGCATTTGACCATGGACGTAACATGTACTAGATAACTTGTCCCTGGCGCGAGGCCACAACACCTGTGATCCGTTCTAAGAATGTAACTCCCGTTCGCGAGTTGCATAAAGAAGGGCTCTATCTGAGTTGCAGGTGTGACTAGCTGGTGGCATGAAAGGTTGTTTGAATTTCCATCACATGCTCCGTGTAAATTAATACCCTGACACAAAAGTATACCGCTTAGTGAATGTTTACAGTTCTCACCACTAAGAAATACATTTTTGTCGCTGTCACTATAGCAAGAATGAGTGTATGGTAATTTCCATTCGGATTTTACATATCCTTTACCCAATTGTTCATACTGGCCAGCAGGTATGTACTCAAGGCACTTTTTAAATCGGAAAGTTGTTATCGGAATTGTGATAATTCCGTGTATTATCCATTCAATGACAGGACTCTCTGACATTGTCAATGGTAATCTCTCGAGTCTTTCGATGCTCAGGATTGTATAGTCTGCTCCTTTCTGTGCCAAACTGATCTGTTTATCAGTAAGGTTAAAACTGGAAAATAATGACGTTGTGTTGATTAAACGCCAAGGCACATAGCCTGAACGAAGGTTTTGCAGCGTCCAGCCTAGTTCTATAATAGAGCGTAATTGAGACTGGCCATGTTGTAACATTAGCAAATCTCTGTCTATCACATCAAAGGCAGAGGATACAATATTGTCCAACGAATATATTCTGGAAGACAGAGTCGTTAACCCATTGTCTACCACAGAAAGTGATTTCTCCAAATTAATACGATCAATTTCTCGTATTTTTTCAGCAGTTTCAATTTGCTTTACTTTCCAAGCCTCGTTGTAAGCAGCATAGATACTGGCCGCTATGAAACGCTTCTGACGCTGTTTGCGTGGTCCAAGAATGAAATCGCGCAAATCAGCACCATCTTTTAATAAAGACAAGTGTTGCTTAATTTCAGCCAGTGTGGATGTTGTTAGCCATTCAAGGCAGAGCTTCCCTACACTGTATGTGGTTATAATCCCTGGATGTTGTCTCTGGGAGTATCTTGAGTCTAATCTGGTCATTTTGAAACCCTGTGTTTTATTCAGGAATCTATCTTGACAGCTATTTGTGTCTGTAGGCCTGATTAACCACTTTTTCCAATCCGGATGTGTTCTGTTGAAATGTAAAATTTGTGACACGTCTAACTCAATATCTGTGGTTGCATTCTCAGCTATTGGCTTTGGTATAGACGGTGTTTTAAGTTCTTTGTTCTTAGCTAGGCCAAGACAAGATGTTTGGTGTATTGTGTCATTTAAAAATAACATTTGTTCTGGTATCATGCAGGTTCTAAATAGTGCTTCTATGCCTTGCACCTGCCAATCTTTTGTACCCCAAATTGTTTTCGTTTCAATATTATTTTTCCAATAATCAAAACCAAATGTCATCATTTTGTCATAAAATGCTTCTGAATATATCAATTTAGAATTTGTCAGCATTGTTTTCATTCCTGTTTTATCTAACAGTTTATAATAAAACGTTTCTGCATCACTGGTGTTAAACCCTGAGAAGTATTTGAATTTCTCAAAAAATGCTTTAGAACTGCTTTTAGGTGGTGTAGAACAATGTTCCCATTGATTGTACATAAAAACATTTCTAGGCTGTGCAGATTTATGCAAGTAATGATCCCCATAGTGGGAGTAACAGAATAACTGCTCATAACTAGATGAACCTTGTAAATAATCATGATCTGTGAATCTAGCTGACATTACTAAATCAGACATCATGTCATTAATACTGTTAAAGTCCCAATCATCAGAGATTGTACTAGGTGTCACAAAGTCACTTAATGAAACCTTTAGTTGATGAGGATACTTCAGGATTTCGACCGGACCATAGATCTCATAGTCTGTTTTCTCCCATACTACCCCACCAGGTATTGGAATTGCTGTGACATTTACTGTTGACAGTTCTCTTTTCTTCACGTGGGATGATCTGTGTGGTTTCAGGACTAGGTTGATGTTCTGACTTGCTGTGTCCATTGTAATATATTTTCCTTCAATGAATTTTCCCAAACACAGTACCATGATGAGCCAAAGCAGGAGGAAAAATACACCTAGACCGAACCAGAACTCTAGCCAAGGGGAAACAAGGTAGATTTCCTTCAGTTGATGAAAGAGTTCTGTTGCTTTTTCTTTAAAAGACTTTTTTGTTTCTGGCATCACTTCGGGGTCGTTTAAATCTTCAGAGAAGTTGTCGAAGTTGATGAAATAACCAGAGGCAGTTCTGTCAATTGATGGGATTGTTCTTTCAATCTGTCTCTCGGTAGCACTTTCTGATGCCACATCATTGTAGACTGGTGTTGTTTCTTGACGAACTGTTTCAATCTGTGTTTCAAGAGGCACGAGTTCCATGGCATTATTGCATAGTCCTTCATTGTGCACTGCAGGCTGATCGAATGTGATGAGTCTTTCAGTTTGAACCTCTTGGATTGTTGCAAGTTTGGGTATTCTGTTGTTTCTTGGGAGTCCACTGGGCCTACTGTTGATTATAGGCCACATCGCCATCATCCACAGGAGCACCATCCGTCTCACGACCAGCACCGACAACTCCCTGACCACCGCCGAACACCTGCATTTCCAGATCCACACCAACCCGAACACCACCCTCAGAGGCACCCTGATCTACCGACCCCCTGGACCACGCACACAATTCAGCGAGGACATCGCCGACTTCGTCAGCCCACATGCCCTCCCCTCCGCTGACTACATCCTCCTGGGAGACCTCAACTTCCATCTGGAGAACAACAACGACCGCAACACCAGCACCCTGCTCGACAACCTCACCAACCTGGGACTCAAGCAACTGGTGTCCACCCCCACCCACCTCGCCGGACACACACTCGACGCTGTCTTCTCATCCAGCAAGGACATCAACTTCAGCCACACCACAGAGCTTCAATGGACGGACCACAGCTGCGTCCACTTCACCTTCAAGAAAACAACGACCCACCACCACCAGCAACAGACCGCCCGCAGAAGCTGGAACAAGATCACAGCAGACCAGCTCGCCACCTCCCTGAGCCAGCACCCTCCTGCCAGCTCAGCGAACCCCAGCCAGGCCGCCAACAACCTCACGAAGTGGATCAGCAACTGCGCGGACGAACTCGCCCCACTGAGGACCCCGCCCAGCAGACCCGGCAGCAAGAAAGCCCCATGGTTCACCGACGAACTCAAGAGCTCCAAGAAGAACTGCCGAGCCCTCGAGAAAGTCTGGAGAAGGGAACCGACACCGGACAACAGGACCTCCTTCAAACTTGCCACCCGGAAACACCACCAGCTGATCCGCGCCGCCAAGAAAACAGCATTCAAGGACCGGTTGGACAACAACGCACACAACTGCAAGGAACTCTTCAACATCGTCAAAGAGCTTTCCAACCCCAGCGCAGGAAACAACGACATCACCCCATCGCAAGACCTCTGCAACTCCCTGGCTTCATACTTCCACAACAAGATCACGGACATACACAACAGCTTCAACAACCAACCAACGCACACCATGACCGAACAACCACCCCCCACCACCACCCTCCACGCCTGGACCCCGATCAGCACCGAAGACACCATCCGCACGATGAACTCCATCCACTCCGGATCACCGACCGACCCCTGCCCTCACCACGTCTTCAACAAAGCCGACGCTGTCATCGCACCCCACCTGCGAGACATCATCAACACATCCCTCGACACCACCATCTTCCCCGAGAGCTGGAAACACGCCGAACTCAGCGCCCTACTCAAGAAACCAACAGCGGACCCCACCGACCTCAAGAATTACCGCCCCATCTCGCTCCTCCCGTTTCCAGCCAAAGTCATCGAGAAGACCGTCAACAAGCAGATGGCCGCTTTCCTCGAGACGAACGGATCCCTCGACCCCTCACAGTCCGGCTTCCGAGCCAACCACAGCACCGAGACCGCCCTCATCGCCGCCACCGACGACATCCGAGCCCTGATGGACAATGGAGAAACAGCGGCCCTCATCCTCCTAGACCTCTCCGCGGCATTCGACACGGTCTGCCACCGCACCCTAGTACGGCGCCTCAGCAACGTCGGAATCCAGGACAAGGCGCTGGAGTGGATCACCTCCTTCCTCGACGGGAGAACACAGAGAGTCCGCCTACCACCGTACAAGTCAGAGGCCACCGAAGTCATCTGCGGCGTCCCCCAAGGATCATCTCTGAGCCCCACCCTCTTCAACGTCTACATGAGCCCCCTCGCGGCCATCGTACGCAAACACAACCTCAGCATAATCTCCTACGCCGACGACACCCAGCTGATCCTCTCCCTGACCAACGACCCCGCCGCCGCCAGAGCCAACCTGCACGAAGGGATGAAAGAGGTAGCCGAGTGGATGACGACCAGCCGCCTGAAACTGAACTCAGACAAGACGGAGGTCCTCATCCTGGGCTCCTCTCCCTCCGCCTGGGACGACTCCTGGTGGCCTCCCGCCCTGGGCACCGCACCCAAACCGACAGACCATGCACGCAACCTGGGCTTCATCCTGGACTCCTCCCTCTCCATGACCAGGCAAGTCAACAACGTCTCCTCGGCATGCTTCAACATCCTACGCATGCTACGGAAGATCTTCTGGTGGATCCCCACCGAGACCAGGAAGACCGTCACCCAGGCCCTCGTCACCAGCCGACTGGACTACGGCAACGCCCTCTACGCCGGGACCACCGCCAAGCTCCAGAAGAGACTCCAGCGGATCCAGAACGCCTCAGCCAGACTCATCCTCGACATCCCACGAACCAGCCACATCTCCGGACATCTGCGAGACCTTCACTGGCTCCCCGTCAACAAAAGAATCACCTTCCGCCTCCTCACCCACGCACACAAAGCCCTACACGACCAAGGCCCGAGCTACCTCAACAGCCGAGTCAACTTCTACGCTCCCAAACGCCACCTCCGATCAGCCAACCACGCCCTCGCCGCCGTCCCCCGCATCCGAAGAGCGACTACAGGAGGAAGGTCCTTCTCCCACCTGGCCGCCAAGACCTGGAACTCCCTCCCGACCGACCTGCGCCTGACCCAAGACCACCTCTCCTTCAGGAAGAAGCTGAAGACCTGGCTGTTCGAGCAGTAGCGGCTCCCCCCCCCCCAGCGCCTTGAGACCCCACGGGTATGTAGCGCGCTTTATAAGTGTCACTGATTGATTGATTGATTGCTTGTGGTTTTACCAGATCGATAGACACGACTCTGTTCTCCTTTTTACCAGCAAGGGGCGGTAGCACAACTGATCTTGTTCCGGTGACTGCTAAGACAGGTACTGCTTTTCTGTAAGAAGGCCCAAATTCCTTCTTAACCGCGATATTTTCTCTGACTAGATCCCCAATCTTTGGAATCCAGACAGGCCTTGCTGGGGCTGTTGCGGGTGGTGCCTCGTCAGTGGTACTTGGCTGTTGCTTTAACTTTATGTTGCTTAATGATTTTCTTGTTTCATTCAGTTCCTGTAAAACAGCCAAACGATCCTTTACATCAAAGTGCTTTGTTTCTTCTTGTACCACTGACATCTGACTATCGAGGTCCTGAACGCGCATTCTAATTCCGAACAATAGTTCGTATGGGCTGAAACCTTTTAGAGAATTTCTTGGCATGTTGTTAAGACTAGTCTGGACACTTATTAAATGTTTGACCCACCCAGCGCCTGAACCTAATACCTTCGCTGTTATAGATTGCTTTATGTCACGGTTTTTTCTTTCTACCACACTATTCCCTTCGGGATGCGACGGACAAGAATACCGCAACCCAATTCCCATGCTGGCCATGGCCTCCTTATAGGCTCGAGAGCTGAAAGCAGGACCCTGGTCAGAATGGAACGTGGTAATTGCGTATGTGCCGATAAAGACTCGCAAATCTTTTATAACAGTTCTAGGCGTCAGCCGAGTGCTGGAGGACTCATTTTTAAAGTGCTTTTCGTCTTAACTAATTAATAGGACGCAGGTTGGGGTGCAGGCAGCGTTACGCTCTTTCTGATTGGTAGCCGGTAGCAAGGTTCGCTACTGTGTTCCCTTTTGCAGTTTTCACAGTTGTTTGCATATATTTGGTGTTCTACACTCATTCCCGGCCACCAGTATGCTGATTGTAATTCAGTCAGAGAAACCTTAATTGTTTGGTGTCTCAGACCCAAACCCATATGTGCATCTGCTATTAAAAATATTCTCCTGTTCGTGTTTGGAATTACTCTATCCCCCACTCCAGGGATTCGAGCAAAAGGAACGGAGTTTGCATCGATTATGTATGCATAATTGAGTGGAAAGTTTACGGGTAGTGCTGCACAGTCGCCTTTTACGGTCGTTTTTACCGCCAGCATGGTTTCCCCGTCTATGTATTTATCTGTACGCTTTTTTGTGGCTACGGAAGCCGGGTTAGTTGCTTCCGCGGTGGCTGTATTAGCCAATGAATTCCCTGCAACGTGAACGCCATCACGTTGAAGACTCTGTGCGTGAATCACGTGAGTCTTTTATAGTTCTTTACTTAAAAGAGCTACCTCGTTCCAGAGCTTTTTATGCTTTATTGTGGCACCTGTGTCATCTTTGTAATTGTTTTCGATCCAACTCTGCAGTTTATTGTTGTAAGAGTTGACGCAAAAATGAGAATCGCACACTATAAGTGTGGGGAATTCGCGTTCTGCATTTTCGAGCGCCATCTTTAAACATCTGATTTCAGTTCTTTGAGCCGAACAGTACTTTACTGATTCAGTTTTTGTTATTTTCGGTTTGATTTTACCGCACAGCCAACGACATTTAATGATCGCACATGCTGCATCGTAGGATTTTGATTATATTGTTACAGCATTAGCGCGTTCTCCCCAAGCGCTCTGTTGTGCTCCCCCCCCTCCATTTTGTTTGTTGTTGTCGTGCGCAGCCCGCCCCGCCTCCCAGCTGACCCGACCTCCCACAATCTACAAACGACGCTTCCCGACCTGAAAGCGCCGTGACTCACTCTACGCCTTGGCCGGAGTGGCGCTCCCAGCGCCCCTAGCTCCTCTGTGGTATCGTTAACAGCGCTCTTACAGATTTGTGCATTGTAATTTCAGCCTCAGCTGTGCCTGGCTGCCGCCTTGCCGTGTATGCGCTTTAACGTGATTGTGCTTACTTTTTATGCTGCATTAGCGTTCTGGCCCATTTTATTCGTGATTACAGCCTCAGCTGTGCCTGGCTGCCGCTTTGTTCAGTAGGCGCTTTAACCTTACAGTGATTATATTGTTACAGCATTAGCGCGTTCTCCCCAAGCGCTCTGTTGTGCTCCCCCCTCCTCCATTTTGTTTGTTGTTGTCGTGCGCAGCCCGCCCCGCCTCCCAGCTGAGCCGACCTCGCCCCTCCCCCCTTCACTATCCACTTATGACAGTGGCTTTTGCGCGCAGCGTTCACGCGCAGCGACCGCGCCCCATTCGCGCCGAAGGTGCGCCAAAGGTAAGCCCGTCTACGCCCGTCCGCGCCTGGACCGCGCCCAGCGCCAGACCCCCTGCCCCTCGCGCTCCCCAGCCCTCCCGCATTACCTACGATGCCGCCTCCCTCCTAGCCCTTAACCCCGGTCGCGCCCCCAACTGCGTCCAAGCCGCCCCTGGACAAACCCATGGACCTTTCTCTTGCTACTCCTGCAAATTCATCGGCACCGACCACATCTCCGCTACAACCACACCACAGATCCCCGACCCCAATCACCTACAATGCATCCTTCTCAACACCCGATCAGTCCACAGACACGCCATTGACCTATGGAATCTACTAGACACCATTTCTCCGGACATCGCCTTCCTTACTGAAACATGGATGAATGCTTCCTCCGCACCAGACATCACCATTGCCATCCCTGAAGACTATAAGATCACTCGCAAAGACCGTACCAGCCACACAGGAGGAGGAATCGCTATCGTCCATAAGAAATCAATCCGCATCTCAACCAGCTCTGACGCCAACCTCGCCAACTCCGAACACCTTCACTTCCAGATCCACATCGACCCCAAAACCACACTCAGAGGCACTCTCCTCTACAGACCACCAGGACCCCGTGCAAAATTCAGTGAAGACATCACGGACTTCATCACTCCACACGCACTCCCCTCCAAAGACTACATCCTTCTGGGAGACCTCAACTTTCACCTTGAAAAGATCAACGACCACAACACCGCCACCCTCGTGGACAACCTCGCCAACCTCGGACTTAAACAACTAGTCACTTCCCCCACCCACATCGCAGGTCACACACTCGACCCCATCTTCACATCCAGCAATCATGTCTCCTTCAGCCACACTACGGATCTCCTCTGGACTGACCACAGCTGCGTTCACTTCACCTACAGCAAGCCGAAACCCATCAACCACCCCCAACCTACCCTGCAAAGAAACTGGAACAAAATCACCACGGACCAAATCTCCGCATCGCTCCTTCGAAACTCCCCAGCCCTCTCCTCTAACGCTAACGAAGCCGCCGCCAACCTCACCCTATGGTTATCCAACACCGCCGACACCCTAGCACCACTGAAAAAACGTCAAAGCAAACCTGGCAGCAAGAAAGCCTCCTGGTTCAACGATGATCTCAAGAAGTCCAAGAAACTCTGCCGCTCCCTTGAAAAGGCCTGGAAAAAAGACCCAACCACCAACACCAAGGACGCCTTCAAAAGCGCCACCCGCACCCACCACCAACTGATCCGAAAAGCCAAGAAAACAGCCTTCAAGGATCGACTTGACAACAACGCCCACAACAGCAAGGAACTTTTCAACATCGTCAAGGAATTTTCCAATCCCTCGGCCAACTCCAACGACATCACCCCCTCTCAAACCCTATGCGACTCCCTAGCCTCTTTTTTCCACAACAAGATTGCAGACATCCACAACAGCTTTGACAACCAACCCGGAAACCAACCCACCCCACCATCTGCTGATCATCTCCCCCCAGTGAACACCCTTAACGACTGGAACCCAATCTCCACTGAGGACACCATCCGCCTGATGAACTCCATCCACTCAGGATCCCCCACAGACCCATGCCCTCACCACATCTTCAACAAAGCAGACTCCGTCATAGCACCACACCTCCGAGACGTCATCAACTGCTCCTTCAATTCCGCCACCTTCCCGGAAGACTGGAAACACGCTGAACTCACCGCCCTTCTGAAAAACCCCACAGCGGACCCCACCGAACTCAAAAACTACCGCCCCATTTCGCTCCTTCCATTCCCGGCCAAAGTCATTGAGAAAGCTGTCAACAACCAGCTCGCCGCCTTCCTCGAAGCCAACAAATCCCTTGACCCCTCACAATCTGGCTTCCGAGCAAAACACAGCACTGAGACCGCCCTCATCGCAGCAACAGACGACATTCGAACTCTACTGGACAATGGAGACACAGTCGCCCTCATCCTCCTCGACCTCTCCGCTGCTTTCGACACAGTCTGCCACAGCACCCTTCTACAACGCCTCAATAACATCGGAATCCAAGGAAAAGCACTTGAATGGATCACCTCGTTCCTCACCGGAAGAACCCAGAGAGTCCGCCTTCCTCCATTCAAGTCCGAGGCCTCTGAAGTCATCTGCGGCGTACCACAAGGATCCTCACTCAGTCCCACCCTCTTCAACGTATACATGAGCCCCCTCGCGGCCATCGCACGCCAACACAACCTCAACATCATCTCTTACGCGGACGACACTCAATTGATCCTTTCTCTCACCAATGACCCCAACACCGCCAAAACTAACCTTCACGAAGGAATGAAAGAAGTTGCCGAATGGATGAAACAAAGCCGTCTGAAACTGAACTCAGACAAAACAGAAGTCCTCATCTTAGGAACATCCCCCTCCGCATGGGACGACTCCTGGTGGCCGGAAGCCCTCGGAAAAGCACCCATCCCGACAGACCACGCACGGAACCTTGTCGTCATCCTGGATTCCTCACTCTCAATGAACAGACAAGTCAGCGCCGTATCCTCTTCCTGTTTCAACATTCTTCGCATGCTCAGAAAAACATTTCGCTGGATCCCCTCCGAAACAAGGAAAACAGTCACCCACGCTCTGGTCACGAGCCGACTGGACTACGGAAACACACTCTATGCGGGTACTACTGCAAAACTCCAGAAGAAACTCCAACGAATTCAAAACGCCTCAGCCAGGCTCATATTAGACATCCCACGCAACGAACACATCTCTGGTCACCTTAAAGACCTCCACTGGCTACCCATCAATAAGAGGATCACTTTCCGATTGCTTACCCACGCACACAAATCACTCTATGACATCGGACCAGATTGCCTCAACTCACGACTGTCCTTCTACACCCCCTCCCGCCAACTACGCTCTTCCAACCAAGCCCTCGCCACTATACCTCGCATCAACAGGACCACCATGGGAGGCAGATCCTTTTCATACCTGGCTGCTAAAACATGGAACTCACTCCCCGCTTACCTTCGCCTCACCCAGAACCACCTAGCGTTCAGAAAACAACTTAAAACGTGGATATTTGACAAGTAATCCTCCTCCCCTTCCTAAGCGCCTTGAAACCCTACGGGTATGTAGTGCGCTATACAAATTTTATGACTTGACTTTATGACTTGACTATAGATTATACAGGCATATAATGGGAGAGGCAGAATTTCGATTGGCAGAGGATACTCTTCTTCATACTCTAAATCATTCAGTTCTTCGTATTGCGGGGCGAAATAGTATTTCACGTCTTCCGCTCCTAGAGAATCTATGCACTGTATCCATTTTGGATCCAGTGACACTGTAGGCAGGTTTACTGGGCTGAATAGCGCTTCGAAGGCGGATTCCGCTGTGAGGATGTTAATCCTTTTGCCGTGTGCTAGTTCTCGTTCATTTGCTAATGCGATCTGCACTGCGTTCACAGTTCTTTCTGTGTGACTGAATGTATTTTCTGCTTGTGTGTACAAGTGAGATTTAATTGAAATTGGTACCTTTTCTCCCTCATTAGAGGTTAGGTATGTGAATCCGCATCTTCCTGGGATGACTCGGATTACAAGATCGATCGTGTTGTCACTTGTATCTAATTTTGTTTTTGCTAACATGTCTGTTTGCAGTGATCTCAAAATTTCTGTGTGTTTTTGAGTCCAATTGATTTGTTTAAAATCAGGTTTAATTAGTTCGTAGAGAGGTTTAACCCTCTCTGCGTAATTTAGAATGTAAGTTCTTCCGAAATTCAGAAAACCTAGAATGGATTGTAAATTCTTCAGCGTTTTTGGAGCTTGGAGTACAGCGCACTTCTCTAAGAAGTTGTCCGCTAGGCTTTTCCCTTCACTTGATAATTCGTACCCTAAAAACAGTCAGATGGGCAATTCGGGACTTTTTAAAGTTGAATTTGTAACCCTCTGCTGCGAACCCAAGTATGATGGTGTTCACTCTTTTCAAGTGAGTATCCAAGTCGTCGTCTGTGAGATAAATATCATCTACGTAAGATAATGCTTCATCATCATAGATTTGTAGTAACTCTGTTACCCTAGCTGAGAATAGTCCTGGGCTGTTCTTGAACCCCTGTGGGAGTCGACAGAATTTTTTCTGCGACCCAAATGCGGAGAAAGCGGTCAAATATCTGCTTTCTGGTGCAATGTTTTGACAAAAGAAACCGTTAGATATGTCTAATGTCGTTTTATATTTTTTCCTAACTATGTTATTCATTAGGGCTGCACTATGCGAGTTTTGTACTGCAAAGGTTTTGCAACATGTATTAAGATGTCTGTAGTCCAAAACTAGACGATATGAATTGTCTGGCTTGGAGACAGGAAACAAAGGATTGTTCATTTGAGAGGTGCATGTTTCAATCACCCCCTGGAATTCAAGTTGATCTAAGATCTCCCTGACCTGTTTTTTAGCTTCTTGCTTTATGGGATACTGCCGTTGGGCAGTTGGTTCACTTTTTAGTTGGATTTTGTGAGGAGGTGAATCCTCATCCCAACCTACATGATTTTTATACAATTCAGGTGCCTGTGCTACTGCCCATTTGCTTGCATATGTATATTTTTTGTGAATCGGTATGTGATTCGAGAAGGCAGGCATAATCACTTCTTCGCCACGAGGGCACTCCCTGACAAACTCCGGGGGCCAATCTTTTTCAGCTAACAGAATATCATAGCCTTTTGAGAGCTTATCCCAAAATAGACCCTTAATTTTCCTAGTCTTATCACCCTCCATACGCAATGTTATTTCGTATATTTTATGGGGCTCGCTAAGTCTGGTGTCGGCAGTTTCAACCTGAATGTACTCATTCGTGTCCACTGTCTCCAGATGACTCATCAAGATCTTGCGCGCTATACTGATTTCTGCTGCACTGTCCAACATTGTCAATGCCCACTCCCCGTTTTTCAACTGTGTCCTCAGTATTCTCGGCATGGTTGATTACTCTAATACTGGCTACCTTCTTTTTCTGAAATTGAGATTTTTTACTCTGAGCAGGTTCCTTGTCTTTGGACTTGGTGTGCTCTCCTGGGTCTGACCGTCCTCTTCTTTCCGAATTCTGTGGAAGAGATCGAGAGGGACGTGTATCAATACTTTGATATCTATCAGGTTTTTTCAGATTATCCCTATTTCTAAGGTTATATCTTTTCTCAGAGGGCTCCCTCTGGGGAGACTGGCGTTCCAGAGTCGGAGTTCTTTCCCTCCGTCGAGGAGACCTTCCTCTGGTCTGGAAAACTTTTTCCTTGGGAGTGGATTGTTTATTTCCATCCCAGCTCTTTTTAGGAGTATTTAAATTATTTTTACTAAATAATTTTTCAGGATTTTCGAGCAGTTGGGGCTTAACTGGTTTTCCACCCAAGCTGTCTCTACCTAATTCTTCATAGCATTTTTCTATGATTTTTGCAAGCTCAACAGGATCTTTTATATCTGTTTCCCTCAACTTCTGGCGAATCGCCACAGATGCTGCTTCTCCCTTTACGTTGGCTAATAATATAGCTGTGACCTGCTTGAAATCTTTCAGTAATTTCATACCCAGATTTAAAGCGGGCTCCGGACCGAATTCATTTTGAATCTGTTTTAGCACTTCTGGTATTACCGCCATAGACGGCACACCGTGT
Source organism: Lissotriton vulgaris (assembly GCF_964263255.1). Taxonomy (NCBI): domain Eukaryota; kingdom Metazoa; phylum Chordata; class Amphibia; order Caudata; family Salamandridae; genus Lissotriton; species Lissotriton vulgaris. The sequence continues at coordinate 1,686,141,953 of NC_141694.1, read as the reverse complement.
GTTTTTGTGTAAATGGAAGCAAAGACTGTACCCCAAGTGTCGCAGTCCTCCACGTGTGGTGCGATTCCCATAGGAAGGCAGATGGTCAAGATTCTGTGTTTCTCAATAGGGGTAGTATCAGGAAATACTGCCTCTATTTGAGTGATTTTCTGTGCTAACCAGAAAGGAATTTGTTCCCGTTTTAAGGGTGTTTTACCAAGACATGACTGTATGTTTTGTGGTGTAATTTTATTTGTGTTCCCCTGGTGAGGGGTCAGCTGGTGTGAATTAACAGCTGGCTGGACTGTTGCAGTCCGCATTACATATTGGACTAATTGCCTATGTATTTTTATTAATGTGTTTAGCTGTGCTAACAGCTCTTCTCTTGACATTCTTGCAATGTCAGGATGTGGTGTGTAGCTGGCTAGAACCGGCCACGTTGCTCCTGGTCTACCTAGTGGACCGAGCCTGGTTATGTGATTATTGTGTTTTAGGGCGCCATTAAACCAGAGCAGGTGCTCTTGAAATTTAAGTGGGATTTCAATCTCCTCGAAAGGAGCGTACTCTTCCGGAGGTTCCTCTATTTTGTAATAGTGAAACTCTTGTGTTGCAGCGTTTGCCGCTGGAAAGTTTATCCATGAATAGAATACCTGTGTCTGCCGATACTCGTGAGCCTCTATCACGAAAATTACTGTACCACCTTGTGGTGTCAGTCCGTTATCTATAAGTTTTAAAGTTATAGATCTTCTTAAGTTGACCGGGATGATAATAGCATCCGGGTCTGCTTGTTCGGGACCTTGCTGAGTCGCGTCTACTGCGGCCCCAGAGGTTCCGTTGGTTTCTACTGACATTTTTTTTTAAATGCAGGTTTTGCAGAGTAGGTCTCCAAGGAGACAAAGATTAGGTGCACAATATTTTGGAACACTGTATCCTTCAACGTTGAATAAACCCGAGCTTTACATAGGAATCTCTTCCTACTAAGGTCGGGCGGATTTTAACCTTTCACCCACTCCAGACGTCTATTGGAGTTTTTACGGGAGAAAGGGGTCTGTGAAATATGCACGACTGAGTTACTCTATAAGTCTTGCGTTAGTTTATCACCTTATCAAACGTTGGGCGCCATGTAGTGTAGTTCCTAGTTTCCCACTAGGCCCTGCGCATTGGAATAACATAAACAGTAGTATCGACGTGGAACTGCGGATATTCCAGGCCTCCACTGACTATGCTAAACTTAATTGGGTTGTGTTACCAACTAGCTCAGAGGTCACTGGAAACTTTCTTCTCTGCATAGGAAGTGATCAGCTTCCTTGGTACAGACAAGAAGGGATTCAGTTTTCCAACAACCGCGCAACATGACAACTTTGCTCCTCAGATCAAGAGTCAATCTCTAGGGTCGTGTGAAACAATAGACATGTATTTCACTCAGTCAGTCTAGTGCAGTTTACTTTCACGAGATGTAGAGAACAGAGAGACGGGCGTGTATCAATAAAGGTTAACATTTATTGAACAGTCTTTCTTCTCGTACAAGAGAAATGCATTGCCACAATTGCAATAATTGTTATTATAAAAAGTACGTACAGTAAGATAAGTATTGCGGAATAGAACTGTAAAAGCATTGATATGGTTTCTTAGCCATACAATGGTTAAAAGTAATAAAACATATATACAGTCATATATACATTAGGCTAACATACTCAACTGGTGCTTCTAACTAAGCCTACCCCAGTGTGCCTGACCTAAGCCTAACACGTGAAAAGGGGAGTAAGTAAGTAGCTTAAGTTAAGTTGGTTTTGCCAAGGTTTGTTTCAAGAATTCTCGTCTAAGGGTTTAGTCAACACCATACCTCTGAATAGAATGATGGAGGATGGGTATCTCCTTCAGGGGTCTCTCTCGATATCCCAGTCACCCGCGAGGGTAAACCGGAAGCGCCGGGACTGGATTTCTCTGCACGAGAAAGGCAGCGGCTCTCTTCAGCGCGTCGAGGAAGGAGGCGGGGGACAGCGTCCGCGGGCAGCTGGAATCTGCTGGATGTCTTCGCAGAGGACGGCTGTTCGGCTCCTTAAGCGTACTGCTCCATAGTTCGCGCTGTAGCGGCGATAATGGTAATCAGCAGCTTCACCACCACAGGATAGCAGGCTGCAGCGACAGAGTGCTAGATTTACCAACACAGGGTCATGCAGGCAGCCAGCATCAGCAACAGTAGCTTGTAGCTCACAGCTCACATTGCTTAAGGCAACGTTGGTAATATTTATACCTGACAGGTGCCGGGTTTGACGCAAGTTTGCTGGACATAAGACGTCAATTAAAGATGTCACTAGGAAGTGACAGTTATCAGTTGCTCATTAGAGTTCCATTACTAATCAAAACATAGCAAGCGGGGATTTCCAGGTTTGCTAAGTTTTTATCTTGTTGAAGAACTCGGAGTGTTATCTAGGAATATCAGATAGTGACTGCTGCTCTGTGATTGCACTAATTGGTCGCAAAGGAAGTAGCAGAGAGTCATGCTGGAATGTGGCTCTGTTCGTGTGAGGCCAGAGATGACTTTTCAGAAAATCGCACTTGAACGGTTATGCCAATATAGGGAATAAATGGATTTATAGCCGAATAGGGGCATAAGGTCACAGTATCGATCAGGAACCTAGATTAACACGCAACACTCTTAAACAATCTATTCTCCACAAAGACCACGCCGCCTACATTTATTCAACGTTTACCAATTTTTTTTTTTTTTTTAAAAAGTGAAACTTGGAAAACTTTACTGTGGATGTTCCTGCTTTTATATTCTTCACTACAGACAACGGTGACTACTTTTCTTGTTTTGGGTATATTCTCACTCATTCTAATTTTGTCATTTATTATAACTGAAGTACTTTTTGGCTTATAATGTCTAATAACATTATTTCTCCTGCACATTTCTTACCTACTGCTGGAGATCCAAAGGTAGAATGGGATCTTTGGTACCCCACATTTCTAGCTTACGTGGATGTCATTGAAGAGGATGGCTGTTCTCCTAAAAGGAAGTTAGCATTATTAAAAAACTGTTTAGGTGGTGCAGGACTCAAAGAGTTATAAAATTTACCTCCCATTGAGAATGTTGGTTCTGGTGATCTAAATGTCTTTGAAATAGTCATAAAACAACTTAGCACTAGATTTGGAAGAAAGATCAACATTGCTATGGAAAGGTTTAAATTTTATTCTAGAATACAAAAGGATGATGAATCTATAGAAAATTACTTAGCCGCTTTACGCACCTTAGCTGGATCCTGTGCCTTTGAAACTATAAATTTCGAACAGGTCCTTAGAGATCAAATTATGATGCGTACTAAAAGTAAAAAAATTCAAGAACGCCTCTGGATGGGTACTGATTCTTCTCTCAGTGCCGTTTTAAACATTGCAAAGGGCATTGAACAGTCTGAACTGTTTGTAAATGAAATCAGAAGCCAGGATGTTAAAAGTAAGGTGGTTATTCCTGAGGTTTCTTTGGTAAAAAATGTCAATAATTTTAAGAAGACTTCTGTTCCTTTTAGAAAGGATTTTTCTGGAAGAGAGAATAGATTTCCTATTAGAAAAAGTCAAATTATTTGTTATAGATGTGGTGCAAATGACCATGTGGGCAAATATAGAGGATGTCCTGCGTGGAACAAAATTTGTGTCAAGTGTAAAAAATCTGGCCATTTTAGCAAAATGTGTAAGTCTTCTCAGAAAGTAAACTTTTTATCCTATGAAGAATGTGAGGATGTTGAACAACCTTCCGAAATCAACACTTTGTTATATGTAAGTGATTCAAAATGTGAAGGGTTTCCCTCTGACATTATCACTATTAATGGTAAGGATATTCCTATGTTAATAGATTCTTGTGCTTGGTACACTCTAATTGGCAAAAATGTTTTTGATCGTTACTGGCATTCTACTAAGTTACTACCACCTGATGTACATCCGGGTGGGTACACTGGTAAGAAGATTGATATTGAAGGTTACATGTGGGCAGACATCAAGTTCAAAGACAGGACCATTAAGGGGAAAGTTTATGTTTCTTCTAAGGGTGCATCACTATTATGTTGGCCTCATCAACATGATCTTGGCATCAAGCTTGACCCAAACGCTTCACCTCCTGTCTATGTTGTTCCTCCTGAAAATGATTTCATTATCCAATTGAAGCAAACATTTTCATCCATCTTTTCAGATAATTTGGGAACCTTCACAAACTTCAAACACCGTATCATCCTCAAAGATTCAGCTATTCCCATCCGACACAGAGTAAGGAACGTTCCCTTAGCCTACCGTGAAAAATTAAAGGGAATCTTAGCAGACCTAGTTGACAAGAAAATCATTGAGCCGGTGGAATCCTCTCCATGGGTTTCGCCAGTAGTTTTGTCCCTCAAAAGTAATGGCGAACTCCGTCTATGTGTTGACCTTCGTAGTTTAAACAAGGAAATTTGGATTGATAGACACCCTTTGCCCCATATCCATGAACTCATTTCTACTTTGTCAGGAGCTACTGTTTTTTCTACTCTAAATCTAACTAGTGCATACCACCAAGTGTTACTCCATGAAGAGTCAAAGTTTTTAACGACATTCATTACGCCGGAAGGCATGTTTCAGTATTGCCGAATGCCTTTCGGCTTAGCCAGTGCGGCTTCGGTCTTCCAAAGACTAATGAAGACCGTCCTAGAGGGTTGTCTGGGTGCCATCGCCTTTCAAGACGATATTCTTATTTACGGGAAAAGTTATGAAGAACATGATGTCAATTTAGAAAATGTTTTAAAATGTGTCCAAGAGAAAGGTTTAACTTTAAAATGATCAAAATGCAAATTTAGGCAAAGCAAGGTCGAATACCTTGGTCACGAAATATCCTCAGAAGGTATCAAGCCTAAGTTCAATCATATACAGAACATTTTAAAGGCACCAGCACCGTTGAACAAAGAACAACTAGTGTCGTTCCTAGGCTTAACTGAATTTTATAGCAAATTTGTTCAGAGTTATGCTTCAAAAGTACATCCGTTAAGATCTCTGTTAAAGAAAGATGCAAAGTTTGTTTGGTGTAACGAACAACAACTTGCTTTTGATTTAATGAAGCAAGAAGTAGCAAATGCTCCCTTTCTTAAACCATTTAATCTGGGTAATGAATGCATAGTTTGTGTGGACGCAAGCAATGTAGGCTTGGGTGCTGTTTTAATCCAGAAAGACAAAGGGGATGAATATGTAGTCTCATATGCTTCTAGGACTCTACGTGGTGCTGAATATAACTATTCGACTATAGAAAAAGAACTCTTAGCATGCACCTGGGCCTGTGAACATTTTAGGCAGATTATTTGGGGAACTAGATTCCGTTTAAGAACTGATCATAAACCCTTGATAAATATGTTGGCAGCTGGTGGTGGTAGAACGTTAACTGCACGTTTAGCCCGTCTTGCAGCAAAATTACAAGAGTTTCAGTGTATTGTAAAGTATATCCCTGGTCGTCTTAATGTACATGCCGATTGTATGTCCAGGTTACCGTTAATTAACGCTATTTGGCGTGAACAATGTGATTCTGATATTATGTTTAACATTGATGATGTTAATGAATGTGCCACTTCTGGTTCTTCTGATGGCATATCTGAGACTGTTTGGAGAGAAGCTATGACTAATGACACATGTTTATCTGGTGTGGTGGATTACTTGCAACATGGTTGGCCTCAAGAAAGGTATCTTTCTGGTGATGTTCTCTCGTTTTTTTAAATTAAGGATGAACTTATGTTTCACCAAGGTTTCGTAATCAGAGGTGACAAGATCATTCCTCCTCTTACTTTGAGAGATAAAATTGTCTCTATGGCGCATGAGGGCCACATGGGGATGTCCAGTACCAAGAGACGTATCCGCGAATTTTACTGGTGGCCTGGGATTGATAGGATGGTGGATAAATGGGTAAGTTCCTGTTCCCCGTGTGCCAAAAGTGACAAGACTGTCAAACCTTTATCCACGAATGTTTCCCCTATCGAATTTGTAGCCTGTCCTTGGAAAAAACTGGGCATTGACATTATTGGTCCTCTATCTCTGTCTCCCAATAAGGAGGTATTTGCTTTAGTCCTGATCGACTATTTTTCTAAATGGCCTGAACTTAAAGTTGTGGATAAGGTTGGTTCTACACAGGTTATTCAGTTTCTGGATGAAGTCTTTTGTAAGGAAGGAATACCAGCTGAGATTGTATCTGACAATGGGCCACAATTCATCAGTAGAGAATTTGAATCTTTTCTTGATAGGTGTGGAATCGTGCATAAGAGAGTGTCCAATTATAACCCTCAGGCCAATGGTCAAACGGAACGCTTCAATAGGGTTATTAAGGAATCCATCCAACTGGCCATTAAGAGTAACCTTGATTGGAGGAAATCTCTACGTGCTACGCTTTTATCTTATCGAACTTCCCCCAATTCCGTTACAGGTCTATCTCCTTTTGAAATGCTTAGGGGTAGAAAACCTGGTTCCAAGCTTCTCCCTTGGTGGTTAAAAACCAAACTCCCGTTTGAATCTTCTTTTAATTGTGATGAGGTCAAAGATAGAGTTCTGAAATACCAAGAGAAAATGAAAAACAATTTTTTGTCTCTAAATAGCCAAAGTAGCAAAATCAAGGTTGGCGACTTTGTACGAGTCAAGTTTGGAAGGTCTGTTGGGAACAAATGGAACAAATGGTCTGATCCTTGCAAGGTGATCGAAATCTTTTCTAAAGCCATCCGTGTTGAAGGGGGTAAGGTATGGAATTTCAGGAGAGTGTCTTTATGCAAGAATCTGAGCCTGGAAGATAATAATCCTTGTCCATCTAGCTCCGTACCTGAAAATCCTGTTGTAGAAGATGCTACTTCTTATTCTGCTATGGTTGACACCTTTTTGCCGGAGAGTCCTGTTCCCACTGTTCCCACCGTTCCTGCATTTGTTTCCCTTTCTCAAACTTCCCCGGGTGTTAATGATTGTGATGTTAATAATTCCAATGTTCAAGAAACTGTTCCTGTTTCCCAAAGTTCTGCTCCCAAACAAAATGTTGTTCCTTGTACAATACAGAGGAAAAGTTCTCGCGTCAAGCAAATGCCTGTAAAGTTACATGATTACTTATGCTGAACTCCTTCTCCCCGTTTCCTTTTATTTTCGCCTTTTCTTGTTTTTTTTTTCTCTATTTTTTTTTTTTTTTTTTAGGGAGGAAGGTGTGTAGTATTCCTTGTTAGTATAGCATTCCATGTTAGAATTGTTATTGTACATTCTCACTGTAACATTCTCTGTCTGGTTACCTGATCAGATCTTACTGGTGTTATGCTGAAGGTGGTTGTCTAAGCTGTCTCTCAGAATAAACTACATCTATCTTCACTTTGACTACTTGGAGTAATTACTACAATTACCATCAACAATTGATCTACAGAGCGGAAAAAAAACTATTGTGCAGCAACATAATATGGAGCTTCCCGAAAATTTCTACTCCCTATCAGAACTCTCATCTGATGAAGCAACTGGTTTAAATAAAGATTGGGTAGACTATAGCTGTGAGAGTCTCTCTTCTGATGGCGAGGTTAGCATGAGCCCTGACAATATCAACCCGGCCACTATCATTAAGAAGAGGCTGAGGAAGAAGAGATCTTTACGTGCGATGAGCAAAGAGACCGCTCCTAACTCACCAAGTGGTGCGAATTCCTTATCTCCTAATCCAGCATCTACCGATATTATTGCCATTGATACTCCTGGGTCCAGTCATAACTCTGCACCTGATCCGGCTCCGCCACAAGAAAATAGTGAAGAGATCACACTAAAAACAATTTTCGACACCATGATGAACCACAGGGCAGAAAGTAAGAAAGTAAGGCTGAAAACCAACGTACGCAGATGACTTGTGCTAAAGTTAAAAATGCAGTACGACGTGCAATTAAGATATGCTCAGAGACCGCCGACAGGGTCACTGAGGCAGAGGCTAGGATATCTGTCCTAGAAGAAGAATGTATGGCTCAAAGACAAGAAGTGGGTGACTTCAAAGCTCAAAAGGAGGATTTATCCGATAAGCTAGCTAATTTGGAGAATCAGGCCCGCAGAAGTAACTTGCGTTTTTTGGGGATCCCTGAAAATAAAGAAGGGTCCGACCCGAGGAGGTTCATTATTAATCTATTAAATGACGCTAATTTGGAGAATCAGGCCCGCAGAAGTAACTTGCGTTTTTTGGGGATCCCTGAAAATAAAGAAGGGTCCGACCCGAGGAGGTTCATTACTAATCTATTAAATGACGCTTTTCCCGAGATGACAGAATGGGATTGGGCACAGGAAATACAGCGTGCACATAGATTTCTTCCCTTTACAGCATGGAAACCGCCACAAAGCCAAGAAAACTATCCCACGGCTATTCTGGTGTCGTTCAATAACTTCCTTGCTCGTGAAGCTATTTACGTAAACGCAAGACCGGATAAGAAAGCGGATGGATTGGGTTGTCAGTTTTTTGTGCGACCAGATTATTGCCAAGCTACTGTGGCTCAACGATGGCAACTGAGGCAATTGATTCCTGACTTCCAAAAGAAAGAAGTAGCAGTGTTTCTCCAAGGTCCTGCAAAATTAAAGACTATATTCAAAGGCCAAGTAAAATACTTTATCTCTACAATTAAAGCCAAGGAATATTTGGACTCTTTGTGAATAATCACGAAGTATATTTTTTCTCTTTTTGAAAGAACTAATGCGCAATCTGTTAAATTCAGACTCTAAGACTGTAAGCTTAGAAATTGTATTGTTTAACAACTACTTAAATATGCAGGATCACTGCTTTCTTTTCTATTTCTCTTTTTGAAAGAACTAATGCGCAATCTGTTAAATTCAGACTCTAAGACTGTAAGCTTAGAAATTGTATTGTTTAACAACTACTTAAATATGCAGGATCACTGCTTTCTTTTCTATTTCATCTATTTTTCTTCTCCTCTTTTTTCTTTTTTTCTCTTCTATTTTCCATTCCTTCTTTTATTCCTTCTCTTTTTTCTTTTCTCTTCGTCAGGACGCTATTGGCCAGGGACACGGCGTCCATACCTTTCAGGAACTGACAGTTCCTGTGCCTCCTATAGTGGGGAGGGTGGGGGGAGGGGTTCTGGGAAAAAGGGTGGGGGTGGGTAAGGGTAAGGGTTGGTGGTGGGGGTGTAAGGCAGAGGTGTTTAATGCAAGGATGAATACAAGGCATTCAAATGATAATATTGAAGAATATATAGTGATGATAGTTAACATTCTTTTTTTTTATTAATCTCAATATGGATAAAAAGGTGAAAATATGCACAATCAATATTAATGGTCTTAATGACTTAAAAAAGATCGGTATGTTTCGAACCATGCTCCGGACTTTATATATTGATTTATTATGTATTCAGGAAACGCATATTTCATGGGACAAGCGCTCTCTTTTGGATAATTTGGGATTAGAAGTTTTGCTTGCATCTAAACAAATGGGTATAAAAAGAGGTATTGCGATTTGTTTGCGAAAGGGAGTTGGGAAGTGTTTGAAAACATCAGCTGATAAATGGGGCAGAAGGGGGCTTGCTGAGTTAATTATTGGAAGTTGCAAATTTACTATATGTTGTATTTATGGCCCTAATCTGGCTGAAGTGTTCAACACTATGAATGCAGAGTTAGCTACATGGACACAACCTATAATAGTTTGTGGGGACTTAAATATTCATTTGTCATCTGACTGGAATATTAGATCAGGGATGAGATATATGGGCCGTAAGATTAGAAGTTATAGAGCACTTAGAGATTTGGTGTTAAATAATGGTTTAACTGATGTTTGGAACAAATTTCATTATAAAGATCCAGGATATACTTTTTTTTCCATTCCTCATCGGAAATTTGTCCGCTTAGATTATTTTTTTGTATCCTCTTTGTTTTTGGAGAAAATCCGTATCGAAATATTACCCCAAGTTATCTCAGATCATAACCCTATGATTGCTGAGATTCAGTTTCCTACTGATCGTCAAAATCCAACTGGATACTGGTCATTCCAGAGAAATCTGTTATTAGATGAAGACTATCTTCAATTTATGGCTACAATTATTAAAGACTATTTTTTAATAAATAATGATACTGCCTCTCCACAAGTAGTGTGGCACTCTTTTAAATCTATTGTACGGGGAGAGACAATCAGCTTTGCAAATTATAAGAGGAAAAAAATCCAAACAGATTTTAAGGAGAGGCTAAATAAGATTAGGATAGCCGAGATGGATTTATCTACTGCATGTAAAAATAATGTAGGAATAGAGGATGCACAACTACGCTTAGTTACTGAACGCTCTGGTCTGCGTATTCATATTGCTGATGAAGTAGCAGCAAAATTCAAGCAATATAAAACTGAACGCTATGAATATAGCGAGCGTACCGGAAAAATATTAGCCCAGCGCTTGCGACAAAAATCTTCCAATAACGAAATACAGTGCGTTAAAGATATGAATGGTGTTTTTCACGAACGTAGGGAAGAAATATTAGAGGCATTCCGTGATTTCTATAAGATATTGTATAATGACCTTAGTAATGAAGTTGATAAGACTCTTAATCCTGCAGATTATCTTCAAAGTGCTAACCAACTTTCATTGTGTCCAGAAGAGACAGACTTGTTTATAAGGCCAATAAGCTGGGATGAGATTGAAAAAGCCATTTTGAGTCTTGCGGCAGGTAAAGCTATGGGGCCCGACCAGATACCTCTTGAATTTTATCGGACATTTAGACACATGCTGAAACCAGAGCTGTTAAAAATTTTCAATATAGCATTTCAAGGTAAATCTCCTGACTCTTGGTCTACTGCCACTATAGTTATTTTTGTAAAAAAAAATAAGGACCCAAAAGATTTAGGTTCCTATCGCCCTATTTCTCTTATCACCGCAGATAGTAAGATCTATTCTAAAATCCTTGCAAATAGACTAAATGACGTAATGGCAGGCTTGGTTTCTCATATCCAACATGGTTTCATTAGACATAGGGATACTACAGATCATGTCAAACGCGTTATTACATTACTGGATTGGGCTCAAGCGAAGGAATCCCCAGTTGGGGTGATTCTACTCGATGCTGAAAAAGCGTTTGACAGGGTAGACTGGGGATTCCTTTGGACTGTACTAGAATGGAAGGGCTTCCCGTCACAATTTATTAAAGCTGTACAATCACTTTATTCTAATCCCAAGGGTGTAATAAGACTAGGCACTGATACCTCTAGACCTTTTTCAATCACTAGGGGGACCAGACAAGGCTGCCCCTGTTCCCCGCTTCTATTCGCGCTCTATTTAGAACCATATTTGAATAGATTAATTATGGAACCTGACATCCCACCAGTCCAACTTCATGAGGTTGACCACAAAGTTTTAGCGTACGCAGACGATGTGGCCATTGTAACCTCTGATGCATCTACTGCGCTACCTAAAATAATTGAAGTAGCTAGAGAATATGGTAAATTTTCCGGATACAAACTTAATATTTCAAAAACCCAGATTATACATTCTGAAACCGGTACACCCACTGATATTCCATTAAATTCTACTGGTACATACCTTGGTGTAGTCATATCTTCTAAAATTGATGACATTGTTGGACTAAATCTGGACCCTTTACTCATATCTACTAATAGAACTTTAGAAAGGATAAATAATTTACACCTATCTCTGTATGGACGAACCAACGTCATCAAGATGATGATCTTCCCAAAATGTCTCTATTTTTTTCGCACTATTCCTTTATTTTTTTCAATGTCTCTTTTTAACAAAATAGACAGGATGTTGTCTAGATTTTTGTGGGGGTACCGCCGCTCAAGAAGATCTTTAAAGTGGTGTACTCTTCCGCAAGAACGTGCTGGGTTGGGATTTCCGAATTTCAGAATGTATTACTGGGCTATTACTCTTAAAGCAATCAGGGTCCTACTATTTCACGACTATGTTACAGAAATCTCTATGGCACCCTCCATCTTTGAAATGCTTATGGGCGCTGATGCGCGTCAATGCTTACTAAAATTCATGGAACCCAGTTACTACAAAAAAACAAAATTTAAGGTGTTTCTTTCTGCCTTTTTAGTTTGGAGACAAATTAATAAAACTCTACGGATAACTTCAAAACTTAATTTTTATACACCTATCTTTTGTAATGCTTCATTATCAGGGATTTTTCAAGATATGGCTACATATCGATGGCATATGAGACAGATCCATACAATCGGGCAACTGTATCAAAATGGGGTTTTTATGTCCTTTTCTGAACTTCAAGAAACATTTGGCCTTTCCAGGAATGAATTTTTTAAATATTTACAGATTCGTAGTTTTTTGGAAAAAAAAAACTTTTTATATAGTGATGCTATGGAGACTATCGACATTCTAGAGAGCTGTAGGAAGAATAATCGTATCGGTACAATTTACCAATTAATGGTCTACAGGCTGCTTGATGATCTTGACCAGCAAGCCCAGAAATGGCAAAGAAAATTGTGTATAGAAGGGATAGACTTAGCAAGGGCTTTTGAGATGAGTAATAAAACTCTAATTAATAGCTCTCTTAAAAGTCAACATTATATGTCTACTCTAGATCTTTATTATACACCTGCTAAGTTGGCCAAATGGAAAGCTACGAAAGGTATTAACTGTAGTCGCTGTGGAACCCTAGCAGCGGACTCATGTCATATGTTTTATAGTTGCCTTAAATTGGTGGTATGTATAGATAAGATTGAAAAGTTTCTGACCAACTTACTTAATGTCAATATCAAGCTTTGTCCTTCTGTGATTATTTTTGGTACTTATTTCCTTCTACAAGCTTATCTGTTGATCAAGAATATTTTCTGTTTATTGGAATGTCTGTATATCGTTTTTGTATTACTTCTAGATGGTTGGATATAGATCCACCAACATTTGAACAATGGCTGGGAAAGCTGTTAAATGTTTATAGAATGGACAAAGCAGTTTATAAACTGAAGGGACAGAAAAAGAAGATTTTTGCTCGGAAGTTATGGTCCCCTATAGATAATTGGATCTAAATCTAATAACGACTGCAATTGCAAAGATATATATTTTATCTTTTATATGTTTCTTCTTTTTTTTTTCATTATGCCAGTAATGTATTAGAAACTATGTGAATGACTGTCACTGATTAGATGTTGTTTCGTCCTTGTATGTTTTATGCCTCTGCCACAAAAAATAAAATAAATAAAAAAAAATAAAATAAATATACTACTGCAAAAGGGTTTGAAATAATCCATTGGCAAAGTGTGGGAATGCAGTGATGACATTATATAATTTAAAGAGCACAAATCCTATTCTTCACGTTAAATGTTGTCTTCCATTTGTCATCCTTAAATTGTGCAGGATTTACGAGATTACAAATTGTAAGCACCTTGCGGTTCTAGTTTGGAGAAGAGTTTAGCAGATTTTTCTTGATCCAATAGGACCCAGTTAAGAGGGAGTGAATATCAGATATGGATATTAATGTTATTGTGTTGCCTGCAATCTACACTGGGACAGAAATCACTGTCTGGTTTTGAACTAAAACAAAAATGGGAGCCCGAATGGTGATACTGGATGAAGCATCAAGCTGTTCTGAAGGTTTTCCTCTAACTATGGCCTCAAAACTGCACCATATTTGGATATATGCCATGGGGAATCATTGCATTGGGTGAAGATCAATCGTGCAATCAAAATCCTAATGGGGTGGCGGAGTGCCAGTGCTCTTCTTGCAGAACGCAGCTTTAAATTACTCTTTTTATGCCTCTGGTATATGGTGTTTGTCTCTGGGTTCTTGAAGCGTGAAACATGTCAATGTTTCTTTCTCCTTAATTTGTGATCTTGGCTAACAGTGTTGTTTCAATAGTTAGAAACTAACAGAATATCTTTTTACTTACATTGAGTTTGAGGATTCTGAGCTCCTAATATCAAAGGAAAACATTGTGTCTCTATGATATCAAGCACTAAAATATCTTTATAGCTAATATCTACAGTCATTGATATAGATTGAGTATCTATGACATCAAACAGTTATGGCTATTAACCAGGGTCATCAATATAGGTTGAGTTTCCCAGCAAACATCTTCAGAAATCAAAGGGAATCCATTGATGCTGAGGATGGCTTTGGCTAAGGTTTTCATCTTTAGTGGAATCTCCTGTTTAGTATTAAAAGTCTTATTGTTTAAATATCTTGAAGCTCCACAACCAATAATAGCATGTCTTTTCAAAGAATTTTTGTTTTGGGGATAAGGATAAAGCCATGAAAATGTATTTTCTTGGTGGCAAAAGTGTTTTTGGACACGACCCTCTCTTGGCTTTGCCTTTCCAGTATGGCCTTGTTAGTCTCTCTACAGCGAAGGACATTTTCAGAAAAAGTGCATTCCTTGCAACAAAAAGGTAAAGGCCCTCATTAGTTCCTCTTTCATTTTCCTCTTGGGGTGCATTATTTTCATTAACCCGATCTGCCTGGGCTCCTCACTCTATCATTCAACTCTGGGAACTTCTTATGTGGGGTGGTCATAAATGTTTTGTTTCCTCATCACTCTTAAGTATGTTGAGCCTTTTGCTGAACCTCTATTTGTAGGGTTACATTGATCAATGCATTCAATGCAATGAGCAATTAGTCCTCTTGACCACAAGTACTAGCGTTTAACTCCTTCATCCATGATGAAGAGTTGCTTTTAGCCGATTCATAGACCATTCTGCTTCGGCTCGATGCTGTTGAAACAGGTTAAGGTAAGGATTAATTTCTTACTTTACTTGTCAACTATAGAGTGATCCCTAATGGGGCCATTGGCTGGTTTGTTGTCTATTGAATACTTTACAAACGGTATCTAAGAAATTCTGCTAATTACTCAATAATGCAGTTTGGCCATCAATCAATGGAGTAGTCCAGTTAAGTCCTTCCTGATTTAAATCGGGAAAGCCCAAATGCCAAATCAGGTGTATTGTTTGAAAAAACTTGAGGCCTTTTCACTAAATATATATACTTTTAGTATCCTGAAATCTCCTACATGTTCTCTAAGGTCATGCTTTCTCTTTGCTTTTAAATGAGCAGACGTCATTCTCAAGCCATTTGGTCACAAAGATTGTAAATGTCTGCTTCCTTCTAGGCGAGGAAGAAAATAGGGTTATGGCCGAATAGATTCTTGCTTGCACAGAGGTTTCATTGCTGCTGATATGGCATGCAGATTTGAGGAGCTGATAGCTTCTGAAGAAACCTCATCCACAGCAACAATTGTTTGTGCCTCCTCTATATAAATATCTTGGCTGAAGATAATATCATTTTTGCTGCTCCACCATTGCTCAGGTCAATGCTATTAAATTATCAGACAGCCCTGCTTTCGGTTACTGCTGCTGTGCAGAGATTTTCACTTGTTTCTCCTCATTTCCCTGCTCACACCACCATTGCTTCCTGGCTCTCCCTGTAGCGTTATTCTGTTTTTTAAACAAAGGCTTTTCTCTTTTTTGGAGAGCACAGCAGCGGCAATTTGCTATTTTCAGAACAATGTACTTTCGTACACGTTTGACATACTTTTTAATTCACTGCTCCAAATTTCCCATCTGCCATCTTGGAACGGGAAATTAAAAAGAAAAAATGGCGGTTGTGTAATGACCTTTGCATGCTCACATGCCATAACTCATGCATGGCCATTCTACCGTATGCTGGGGTGTAAACCAAAATGGCCCCTTTGTCATGACATATGGACACATATCTGTCATCATACTGGGGGGCCGTTGCCTACATGTGCTGGTGTTGTGTTGTGTGTGTTCATATCCACCATCATGCATGGAGGTTTGTTATGCCGAGGCTGCGTTGCGTCAGCAATAACCTTTTTTAGATGCCGCCTACAGACAGCTTAACTATCTCTACAATACAGTAATACATAGAGTACTATGGTTGGCTTTATCTTCAATCTCATTTGCTTGCTTTTGATTCAATGACTTTCCTTCCTCTAATTGTGTTCCTACCACGGAACATACCTTCTTTGCCATCCTTTTGAATGGAAGACTTAGATCCTTCCACTGCTTACATTACGGGAACAACTTTTTTTCTTTTGCTTTTAGCAATCCATGGGAAATAATGTTTTTTCTTGCTCTCCCCTATGTGCTGCTTTCCCCTTCACTGACCACCCTACTCTCCTTTTGCTTTCCCATCCCCTGAAATGTTGCTTCCACCATCCCTCACCATCCATTTTTATATCCTCTTTCCCTTCCGTTGATCACCTGCCACTCCATTGTTCACCATCGCCACTCGTCTTTGGCGTTTAATTGCTGCCCTCACCCTCTACTCCTCCTTTGCTCCGCCACATCATTTTTAAAAAAATGTAACTTATTTTTACTTTTTATAAAAAGTCCGTGAATGTGTTGTCATAGATCTTATATTTTTTTTTACATTTTCAGCTTCAAGGTGGGTGTCTGCCATTTAAAAAAAGCCCAAGTGGCCACTGCCTCATGAGGTATACACTCACATGCATAGTGGTGTATACATATGCCTTAAAACCGGACTCAGGGGGTGACACGCGTTGCATGCGCTGAGGCATACTGCCTGCTGGTAACATTTACGGCATTTTTTAAAACTTGTTCTTTTGATTTTGAGCTGACTACGAGCTCTCTTGCACTTTTAATCTCCTGACTCACCCTCTCATGCTGTGTCATCCCCGCTGGACTCCTCGTTCCACAGCAAGCTGAGTAGAGCTCGATTGATTTGGAGGGAGCCCAGTGGGTGAGACACTTCCTGCCAACTCTGCACTTCCGGTTGGAGGAGGTGAGCGTTCTAGCGCTCATACCTCACTCGCCTTAAAACCTGATGCGGGCGACAACGCGCAGCAGACCCGTGCAGCGGGCGCGCCAGCGGCGCACCGAAGGCACGCCAAAGGCAAGCCCGTCTGCGCCCGTCCGCGCCCGACCGGGGCCAGGGGCCACCCCCCCTGTCGGTCATCCCTCCACCAGGGTGTACTCCCCTGAGAAGTTGCTCACCTTACGTCGCCAGGAGCCTTCCACTAAGCACCTTCTAACCCCTTATGATTATTCTGCCCTGTCGCAGCACTCTCACTTTCCCCATGTTACCACCCCTACAACGCCTAATGCCGATTTAGATCTTAATGCCTTACAAACTAGCTCTCTCCCTGATGGTCCTGGCCATGGGCAGGATTGTTTATCTATCTGGTATTTAAACACCCGCTCACTGGCTAAACACCAAATCGAGATATTTTACCATTTAGAAACAATTAAGCCTGATATACTGCTGCTGTCAGAAACGTGGCTCACGCCAGAGTCTAGTCCCGACATCCTGGCTGCTGTCCCCGACGGCTATTACATCCTTCAGGCAAATCAACCACAGAGGAAAACTGGGGGGGGGGGTGGCTGCAATAATCTCCCATGCTTATAAAGTTAGCTCCCTTAAGATGCACCCCATACAGTCGGTGGAGTATGTAATTTTCAAATTTGAGTCGGTCACCCTTCCCCTTACTGTTGCCCTCTTTTATCGTCCTCCAGGACAGTCACCTGGTTTCATGCATTCCTTTAGCAGCATAGCGGCTGAACTAGCAATTAATCACGCTAGAAACCTTATAATAGGAGATTTTAATTACTGGCCCCACACTCAACATGAAAGCGCCTCATCTAGGGAGTTTACAGACCTATTAGCTGGCCTAAATTTCCTTCAGCACATTCATGCCGCTACTCATGTTAAGGGTCACATCTTGGATCAGCTGTGGTCCCTAAATCAGGATGTCCTAAACCTTCAGATTTCACCATGTGCTTGGTCCGATCACTTCTTTATTTCTTTTACTGTTTCCAGAATTCCAGTCACAAAAACGTCCCCCACCACGTGCCCACTCAACCAGAATTGGGGCAAAGTAGACATCCCCTCGCTTTGTCTTTCACTGGCCACTACAATTCCCTCTTTGTCGGATGAGACAGGCTCCGCTTTGTCTGTTCATATTCAGGCCGATAATATTCACACCTGGCTTGCAGACGCTAGGGATACTGTTGCTCCTTTAAAGAGGCTTAGGAACAAGCGTCCTCACGATGCACAGCGTTGGTTCTGTAAGACCTTGACAGACCTGAAGCTTGCGCTCCGACAAACCGAGCGCAAGTGGAGAGCGGACTACTGTCCTTTCAAGAAGCTTACTTTTTTGGCCGCATTGAAAAAATACAAATCGGCTATTTTGGAGGCAAAAACCAAGTATTTTTCGGATAAAATCCTTAATTCTTTTAATAAATCCAGGGAGATTTTTGCCATAGTTGACGAGTTAGCCAAACCTGATCGGATTACGATGACCCCTTCCTCTTCTCAGCACCTCTCTGACTCCCTCAACAATTATTTTGTTGAGAAGATAGCCTTAATCAAAGCTATTATCCCTACACCTGATGCTGACTTTGATACAGGCAATATCCCCAACAATTCTTCCTTTTTTTCGAACTTCCCCGTTAATCACACGGGAAATGTTCGTATCTCTCCTTAGTAAGGTTCGCTCTGGCTCTCCCACTGACAGCTGCCCTGCCCACATTGCCCGTGAGATCTTCCTCAGTCTTCCAGAGGTGCCCCTCTCGCTGCTTAATAATTCCCTTACTCTGGGGACGGTCCCAAGTACATTTAAATCTGCCATTGTCTCACCCATTCTTAAGAAACCTGGGGCAAATCCGACGACACTGAGCAATTTTCGGCCCATATCCCTGCTCCCTTCCTTGGGTAAACTCTTAGAGGCCCATGTCTCTAGCTGCCTTGGTTCATTTGTGGAAAGCTCCCGGTTCCTAGATCAACATCAAGCCGGTTTTAGACCGCAGCACTCCACTGAATCCGTGATGGTGGCAGTTTATGACGAACTTAGGAAAGGTGCTGGCCAAAACATCTCCCAGGCCTTGGTGCTCCTTGATTTGTCAGCGGCGTTCGACAGCGTTGATCATACCATCCTTCTTCAACGGGTCGAGAACGCCGGCATCAGGGGCACCCCGCTTAGGTGGCTCACCTCTTTTCTTCAAGATCGCAAGCATGGTGTTCGTCTTGGCCCCTTCACGTCCGCAGCTAAGGACCTTACCTGTGGCGTTCCTCAGGGTTCTTCCCTTTCCCCGCTATTATTCAATGTTCATATTTCTCCCCTCATTTCCAGGCTACGGAAAAGACCAGGGGTCATCCTCAATTATGCGGATGACCTCCAGCTCATTTTTAACATTGATTCCTCCCCTGCCTCTATTGAGAACTTCCAGTCTACTATGTCATACATCAGTAATTGGATGAATGCGATCCAACTCAAGCTTAACCCAGGAAAGACCGAGCTTGTACTACCTGGATCTCCGGGCAATCCTTGGAACTCCAGCTTCTGGCCACACTCGCTGGGAAGTGCCCCATGCCCGGTGAGCTCAGTCAGGAGTCTTGGAGTTAAAATTAGTGAGGATCTGACTATGAAATCACAAATTAAATCTGTGATGTCGGCATGTTTTTTTCATCTTCGCCGCATCAGAAAGATTAGCAGATTCCTCACTCATGAGGATTTAGTTCCAGTTACGCTTGGTCTGGTTATTTCCCGTATTTATTATGGGAACGCACTGTACGCTGGCATTCCCCTTTACCAGTCTCGCCAACTTCAGCTTATTCAGAATCAAGCGGCGAGACTGGTCTTCCGGCAGCCTAGGGCAAGCTCAGCCAAGCCTCTTTTGAGGAGCCTGCACTGGCTACCTGTGATCCAGCGCAGCCTTTTCAAGGTGGGCTGCTTGACCTACCAGGCCCTTGCCCATCAAGGCCCGGCCTTCATATCCTCTCGCCTTCATCGATACATCCCTTCCCGAGCTCTCCGCTCTTCAAGCTCCAATTTGTTGCTCATGTGCCCCTTCAAGCGGAAAAGGCACGGGGTATTAAGATTCGCCACTCAAGCTTCCCTTTTTTGGAACTCCCTGCCCTCAGACCTCCGGCTTATCTCTTCTTATCATCCCTTTAGGAAGGCTTTAAAAACTTGGTTGTTCTCTCAAGCTTTTGATTAATGATTGATTGATGTTTCCATCTCGCAGTCTTTTCCATTGTCTGTCCAAAGGGCCAAGAAGCCGTCGGTGAACGTGCGCTGTATAAATGTTTTTATCATATCATCATATGCACATGCATTTATGCTGGGGCCGGATCTTTGCTTTTGTTGTCCAGTTGTGTTCAGCATAGGCAACAAGCATTGACACAGCCAAAAAGTAAGCCTAACACCATTGGAAGGCAACACCTATTGCTTTGCCAATGCTTGTTTTTTCCCTAGCAATGTTGAATACTATTACTAAATGCAAGACCCTCCAAACCCTAAGCTTATGCAGCTTCTCTAATCATACTCACTTAACACACACATTGCCTATTTGGCAAAGGTATAACGTGGCAAATTCGGCAAGATTACTCAGTGGGTTAATTGCTCACTAGCTACAGAAGTGATATACAAAGGAGTTTGAATCTCTACCACGGTGACTCAGCCTTTCACCTTTTCGAAGTCCTTACATGTGCACCATTAATTTGGTAATATTGGCACTTGTTATACATATACAGCACTTAGAAATGACACATGTGGGATAAAGTGCTATATGAAAAATAAATTATAATTATTAGGCATAGACAGGTAAACAATGCAATAAGCAGGTTACAATAAAAAGTGCATAGTGTACCTCTTGTTAATCGTGTAGGTTCCCTTGCAACACTTGCAACAGCGGCTTAGGCCCTTTCTCCCAACCTCTTTTACAAACACTGTGGAGTAACCCTCATTAGTATGTGTGTCCACATAATTCAATTAGACAGAATACATACAACTGCATCCAGCGCCGTTCCCTGCTTTGGGAGCATCAGGCGAGCGTTGCAGGGCTCTAGCTCTAACTGCATAATCGCTATGTAAAGCCTTTCGCATACAAAGAGACCTTTGGGGTTCTAATAAATTCATAACACTTTTTCAAACTATGATTTCCTAGCAGGCAATTGCTTTAATTAACCGGATCACCTACAGCAACACATGTCCTTCAAAAAACTTACATTATATTTTCTTTTTGAATTTCAAAGTTTCTCTGGTAGGAGTCGAATAGCTGAGTAGCTTAACCTCAAAGAAAAGCAGGCTTTTATGCTAGTCATAAACCACCATGGCGCCTCCTTTGCAAGAAGAAAAGATTCTTAGCACAACAGAGAAGAAGGAAATCTCTTTTTAGACGTAGCTAGAAGCAAGCATTTCCTCAAAAGGGCAAAAAACTTTTCTCCCCTTAAAGCTTAACTTTTAAGGACGTTGCGGCTCTACTTGTGTATGTAAGCTGTTTTACTTGATGAATTAAACATGCATTTTCCTGCAGCTAGCATTTTAGCCTTTATACTGCATTGATGGGTGTTTTTTTACCTAAAGAAAATCTGAGAAGGCAAGAGATTATAACTGAATATTTCTTCATGGAACGACTGTGGAAATATTGAATTTTTCCTAACATATAGGCAAGAATATTTCTGCTAAATCTATATCGTTTGCCTCGGGAAGAAACGGCGCAGAACAGACCAGTGTGAAAACAGCAGTTTTTTTCAGGCAGGTCTAATTAATTAATTTCTGAATTTATTTACGTATGTATTTATTTAATGAAACACACTGTGGGGGATTTACAAGCCCCTTTCGCCACTGGTGCGTCACTTTTTATGTGGGGAAAAGTGATATACCGGCGGCGCAAGGGGCTTGTAAATCAGCCCCACTGTACGTAGTCCTTTGGTCTCTTAAGACCTTTGAAATTACAAATATCCCCTTGCCCTAAAAAAATGGCCTATCGTAATGCTGTAGACAATTCATAACCCTCCTCCATCATTCCATCCGCTCCCTGATTGGCCTACCGTACCATTCCACGCTGGCAGTTCCTCCCATACTTATCTGCCCCTCACATACAAAACAAATGATTCCCCTTTGCTGCAGGTTTTGAGTATTGGGCCCCCATGGGACAGAGATGCTGACACATACTCAGAGCCCAAACAGCTTGTGAACCATGGATGGGGCCACTGTCTAGTTATTGTTAAGGTTAATTATCACTTATGTAGTTCCCAGTCTGCCACTAGTATGATATCACAGTGCCCTTTGTGTCAAACCTTTCCACTGCAGAACAGACTGTGATTCAGCTCTATGGATGTGTGGGGTAAACAGGGTGAGTATGTCTGCTGTTTGTATAGGTGAGACTAGAGGGGGGGGGTACCAAATTCCATGTCTGTACTGTTTTTTAGGTCGAACTTGGGCAGTGCATGCATTGCTCTACATGGCATGCTGTATTAGAGTATGTACTTCAAGCCCCGCCCACTCTTCGCCCATATTTGTCATTGGCTTGTGTCATTGTCCTTCGTAAATGCTGGTTTTCGATTCTTTAATGGGCGTGTTAGTCCCTCCTTAGAACTGCCTTGTCTTCATTTGTAACCTCCCATTAGGACTGGCCCTTTTACTTCTGTTGTTACACAGTATGTTCTATTTAGTCTGAAGCAAGGAAAGGTTTTGATGTCAGTAAAAACGGGCGCACAGCTAGAGATCAAACGCGCATGAGTGTGTCAAATAACAAACATGGGTTGGTGGTGCAACTGGGTGAATGGAAAACCTATGAAACCACTCAGTGGTCCAACCAGCAAGCCGGTGAGACCCAAGCTGATAGAACAGATACCCTATGCACACACACTAGAAAGTACAAACAATATTCATATCATTGGATAAGTACAAAGTCACAAAAGGTAAGGTGGCGGAGAGACGAAAGAGTCTTGTGTAGACTGAAATCCTCAGTTCTTTATTTTCATGACAGAGAAACAGCAGACAGCCGACACGTGTTTCATCGCTTGCGCGAATCTTCAGGGCTGGGAATAACAGAAAAATCACTTACAGAAACATCACTACCAATATAGAGTGTCTACATTACATGCAGATCAGCCGTGCAGCCAGTAGCAAAATCGCTAAATCATTGACAAGTTTGTTCATTTGGTGAAACCCAAATATAGGTGGTGAGTAACCGTGATTAGCTGGTGTACCACAGGTCGTCTTGATTGATCCGAAATCATATGCCAAAGATAACAGCCGTGTGGTGTTGATTTAAACAAGAATAGAGAGTGAGAGTGAGTTTACATGCTCATATGGTAGAAGGCATACAGCAAGAGTGACAAAGGTGAGTAGAAGGAGCCAGATTAAGAGATTAAGGCTAACCCTAGGCATGGTGTCTGGGTAAGAGAATTTACGTGAAGAAAAGGAGAGTGGTACTGGCAAGGTGAGTGCCACTTCACACCTGTGGTATTATCTGAAACATACCTCGGACGCTACTGTATGTGCAAAGGAGGTCTAAGGGTACAAAACCTTTTGGGAATAGGAAGAAGGACAAAGGGAGCGGAAAAAGGGAAAGAAAATCGAGAATAACGTAGATAAGATAATAGTCTGATTGCAAATCGCAACTCCATAATTAGATTTCTGGTTTAAGGATCACGCAATGCTCACCGCTCTGCCGGTGATACTTCCGACCCGGTGGGGCCCTTGACCAATGTGAATGAGAGCTAAAATTTGAGGACGGTCACTGAAATTCAATTGAAAGAAAAGGAGGTAGTAAATAGAAGGGCGCTGTAACCTATTTCAGAACAAAGTGTAAAAATACTATAAGTAAGACAATGGAAGTCATCTCGTTACTGCCATTATTTCAACGGGAGTAAAAATATATTCAGAGGAACAAAGGAAGTCTGTGCTCCAATTGTCTGTTTAGATTAGACACAGTCACCGTAACAGACTGTCCAATCCACTTAAGACGTCGTGGTTAAGGTTAAAAATGACAAGTAGATGGTGTTAATTATCAAGTTTAATCCCCATACGTAAAACAAAACTGTCGTGACAGGTACATGACTACAGAACAAGTGTGTGCCGGTCCTTTTTCGAGTCTGATTTTAATACCCGAGAAAGACTAAAAACAATACAATTTTACTTTAATGAAAGTCTTTATAAATCACTTTGCATATAAACATCTGATAAACAAAAATCTTACCCTCCGCCTGAGTTACATCGGACTGCACTGTTGAGAAAAATTACGTGGTGATGATAGGGATGCCAATTATGGAAAAGTGAACCCACTATCTGTAATGCAATGTTCGTTTGTTACCAAGGGTATTGTGGCCGTCAGTTCCATGACATACATAACAATCGTATTGCGCATATACACTGAGTCAAAAACTCACCAAATATCGTGAGTCATATCCGTCCAATTTCTTACTTTAAATAGGAGAGTCCCCAAATAGTAGTATGGAAGACGCGTTAGAAACTAAAAGGAATGAAGAGGAGAGAGTATCATATTAAAACGCATCCACTCGAATTTGTTATCAATTGAAAACATGTAGTTTGTAATCAAGAGCCAAAACCGGCCGGGCTGTAAAGATAACTCTTCATTAGCTAGTATGTGAACTTACGAATAGACGCGAACTGCGCAACGGCATTCAAAATTCCGGGGTCACAGTTTTCCTGGTATTGGACACGTGACCCAGAAGTACCGTGAGTTAAGTAGTGGTTTGAGGTTGCTTAGCAACTCGATCTCGTACCACTAGACTGCTAACTCGAGTATTCTCGGCCACATGTTCGTGCATAAAGAAGAAACACTACGTTTCTGTGTGAGTTGTATAATCTAGACGTGGTTACGGGCACGTAGAAGATAAACATCGTAAAGATTAATTATGCACCGTTCACAACAGAAAAGCTCGTAGTTAAAGAAGAATGATCATGCTCTCACTTCGTGTGTAACAAAGGTCATGCACGGGCAAACAGATATAATATGTTTCTAGTGACAGTGACCATAAAAAACATTACATACTCTGTGTCCTTATAGAAAAATTACCCAAAATTTCATAGTGCCTATTTGACCTTGCAATACATCACTGGATAGTTTTATGCGTAGTGCCTAGTTAATAAATATCAATATTTGTTCATTTCAAAATTAAAATGTACATTAATGGATAATCAACCATCATGATTACATGATATATTTCTCCGCAATGTTAGTTAATCAGGTCCATAACAAAAAGCTCATATGTAAATGATTTACAGACACAAGATAGGTGGAATATCGGCAATAACGTGTATATCACTGAATTACAGACATAACAATATAGAACCTGATATTTTATAACAAAAATTCTGGGTAATATATGGAGGTGCCAGAAATTTTCAAATGCCTATTAGCTTGGAGACATTCTAAAAAACAACATCAGACTTGAGTCAATGAACATAGTCCTACATATGTCTTACATGTATTGAGTGTAAGAGGTTGTGATTCCTTCCTCTAGGGTCAACCGCATGGCAAAATCAATTGCCATTGAGACCCATGTTGAGTGTCAAGAAGAGGATGCCATATTCAACATAGTTAGTCTCCCAGAAAAAACTGTAGTTCTGAATCATAATTTAGACCCTGGCCCACAGCATGCAAACGTATAATCCATATTGCCTCAGCCCTTCTTAATTTCAATTCTCTGTTGCCACCTCTGACTCCCAGCGCAATTATGTCTATGCCAAAAAATTGTACCTTCCGGTCTGATTCATCATTTTGGCAACTCGCGACATGTAAAGCTACGGGATATCTTGGGTCTTGTTTGTTGATGGCTTGCATATGTTCGCTCATTCTGTCCTTCAAAGGCCGAATAGTGCTGCCTACATATTGTTTCCCGCAGTTACATTCTATAATGTAGACAACAAATCTCGTGGTACAGTTGATGTTCAACTTAATCCAGTATTGATCACCTTTGGGACTAGTAAAAGTCTTGGTGCCATGTTTAGCCCATCTGCACATTGCGCACAGTCCGCATCTGAAAAAGCCAATACTGTGTTGGGTCAACCATGTTGTTGAGGTAGTGTCGTGAGGTACTGTGGGACATGGAAAGACTTTTAGAAGAACTTAACATAGATGCTGACTTCAGCATCTCTAGCGGGTTGAGGTCAAAATCTAAACGGATCCCCACATTACAGGGCGGTCACGCCATTGACAGATTTCATACACGGGTGTTAGAGGATCTAGACAGACTAAATCTCAGACACAAACACAAAATTTTCAAATATAAAGACAACCTCACACAAGGAGAACGCCTGGCATTGACGACACTCAATAATAATGACACGATCACCATTAGAGAGGCCGACAAAGGTGGGATTGTGGTCGTTATGGACCGCATGGACTACCAACAAGAAATCTTGGGCCAACTGGCAGACACTGTTTGTTATGAACGGTTAAGTCACAACCCTATGGGACCACTGACAATTGAAATCAATGGAAAACTCTTACATTGGAAACAATTAGGTCTCTTAAATGATGACGAATATCTCTACATGAAGGTCTTCAGACCCACGTACCCTTGGCTCTATACTCTCCCCAAGGTGCACAAAAACTCAGCTTTTCCTCCAGGCAGACCGATAGTGTCCGGTATTGGGGGACCCACTGAAAGAATCGCGGAATATGTAGATCTCTTTCTTGGTCCCCAGGTACAAAATCTTCCATCATACATACAAGATACTAAGCATATACTTAGCACGCTTACGGATATTCAATGGCAACCTGGCACTATCTTGGTCACCATGGATGTGGTGGCCCTTTACACCAGTATCAACATGGACTTAGACATAGAGGCAATAAATAAGATATTGTACAATCGACCAGCCTCATTATGGCAGCATACTACTATGCTTTCGTCTATGATGGAACTGGTACTGAGAAATAACTTTTTCGTCTTTGAACAAACCTGGTATCGTCAAAAGAGGGGAGTGGCGATGGCGTCCAAATTTTCCCCCTCTTTTGCTAATTTGTTCATGGGCACACTTGAGGCGGACATGATCTGGGGATAGAAAGGTTCTGAATATATCGACTCCATCATTTTTTGGGGTCGTTATATTGACAATTGTATACTTTTATGGTCAGGCACTGAAGAACACCTGGCCAGATTCTTTGAACACTTGAATAATAACCCATGGGAAATCAATTTCACCATGAAATTCAGCAAAACCAATATTAAATTCCTTGATGTTGAATTTTATGTTAAGCAGGATACACTGCACAGCAAACGTTTTAGAAAAACCACTGCTTGCAATGCAGTGCTTCATGCCTCCAGTTCACACCCATCTCACCAGGTTAATTCTATACCGTATGGCGAGTTCTTAAGGGCGAGACGTAACTGTAGTGAGGACAGTGAATTTAAATGTTGTCTATATGGTATGAAAGACAGGTTTTCCAAGAGAGGCTATACAGATACCACCATCAGGAAGGCAGAGAAAAGGATTGTCAAAGTCAATAGACCCAACACATAAATTAGTGGTATACCCAAGAAACCCATTGATAACATTGTCAGGTTGTTTACAGACTACAATTCCTTACACCAGGCTCTGCGCAAGAGCATTACTAAACACTGGGGGATCCTAAGAACTGAAAAAACGATCCTAGAAAACATTACTGCGAGACCCCAAATCACATTCAGAAAGGGGAACACACTTAGAAACAGATTGAGTCCCACAGTACCTCACGGCACTACCTCAACAACATGGTTGACCCAACACAGTATTGGCTTTTTCAGATGCGGACTGTGCGCAATGTGCAGATGGGCTAAACATGGCACCAAGACTTTTACTAGTCCCAAAGGTGATCAATACAAGATTAAGTTGAACATCAACTGTACCACGAGATTTGTTGTCTACATTATAGAATGTAACTGCGGGAAACAATATGTAGGCAGCACTATTCGGACTTTGAAGGACAGAATGAGCGAACATATGCGAGTCATCAACAAACAAGACCCAAGATATCCCGTAGCTTTACATGTCGCGAGTTGCCAAAATGATGAATCAGACCGGGAGGTACAATTTTTTGGCATAGACGTAATTGCGATGGGAGTCAGAGGTGGCAACAGAGAATTGAAATTAAGAAGGGCTGAGGCAAAGTGGATTATACGTTTGCATGCTGTGGGCCAGGGTCTTAATTATGATTCAGAACTACAGTTTTTTCTGGGAGACTAACTATGTTGAATATGGCATCCTCTTCTTGACACTCAACATGGGTCTCAATGGCAATTGATTTTGCCATGCGGTTGACCCTAGAGGAAGGAATCACAACCTCTTGCACTCAATACATGTAAGACATATGTAGGACTATGTTCATTGACTCAAGTCTGATGTTGTTTTTTAGAATGTCTCCAAGCCAATAGGCATTTGAACATTTCTGGCACCTCCATATATTACCCAGAATTTTTGTTATAAAATATCAGGTTCTATATTGTTATGTCTGTAATTCAGTGGTATACACGTTATTGCCGATATTCCACCTATGTTGTGTCTGTAAATCATTTACATATGAGCTTTCTGTTATGGACCTGATTAACTAACATTGAGGAGAAATATATCATGTAATCATGATGGTTGATTATCCATTAATGTACATCTTAATTTTGAAATGAACAAATATTGATATTTATTAACTAGGCACTACGCATAAAACTATCCAGTGATGTATTGCAAGGTTAAATAGGCACTATGAAATTTTGGGTAATTTTTCATATAAGGACACAGAGTATGTAATGTTTTTTATGGTGGTCACTGTCACTAGAAACATAATATATCTATTTGCACGTGCATGACCTTTGTTACACACGATGTGAGAGCATGATCACTCTACTTTTACTACGAGCTTTTCTGTTGTGAACGGTGCATGATTTCGGACTTATTATACTGTGGTCGGAGCTTCAAAAGCATTAACGTGAGAATTTTAGATTGGGATTCGTAAGTAGCACCTTTTCCGTCTAAGACTGTGTTTTACATCTAACAGCATTTCACACTTTATTTATATTTTTTAGCTGGTTGGCTGTCTCTCAGAGGCGCTATTATAATCATCCAGTATTTAATTAATCTTTACGATGTTTATCTTCTACGTGCCCGTAATGTGAACACCACGTCTGGATTATACAACTCATACAGAAACGTAGTGTTTCTTCTTTATGCACGAACATGTGGCCGAGAATACTCGAGTTAGCAGTCTAGTGGTACGAGATCGAGTTGCTAAGCAACCCAGAACCACTACTTAACTCACGCTACTTCCGGGTCACGTGTCCGATACCAGGAACACTGTGACCCGGGAATTTTGAATGCCGTTGCGCACTTCGCATCTATTCGTAAGTTCACATACTAGCTAATGAAGAGTTATCTTTACGGCCCGGCCAGTTTTGACTCTTGATTACAAACTACATGTTTGCAATTGATAACAAATTCGAGTGGATGCGTTTTAATATGATACGCTCTCCTCTTCATTACTTTTAGTTTCTAACGTGTCTTCCATACAACTATTTGGGGACTCTCCTATTTAAATTAAGAAATTGGACGGATATGACTCACGATATTTGGTGAGTTTTTGACTCAGTGTATATGCGCAATACGATTGTTATGTATGTCATGGAACTGACGGTCACAATACCCTTGGTAACAAACGAACATTGCATTACAGATAGTGGGTTCACTTTTCCATAATTGGCATCCCTATCGTCACCACGTAATATTTCTCAACAGTCCTGTCCGATGTAACTCAGTCGGAGGGTAAGATTTTTGTTTATCAGATGTTTATATGCAAAGTGATTTATAAAGACTTTTATTAAAGTAAAATTGTATTGGTTTAGTCTTTCTCGGGTATTAAAATCAGACTCGAGAAAGGACCGGCACACACTTGTTCCGTAGTCATGTACCTGTCACGACAGTTTAGTTTTCCCTATGGCGATGAAACTTGATAATTAACACCATCTACTTGTCGTTTTTAACCTTAACCTCGACGTCTTAAATAGATCGGACAGTCTGTTACAGTGACTGTGTCTAATCTAAACAGGCAATTGGAGCACAGACTTCTTTTGTTCCATTGAATATATTTTTACTCCTGTTGAAATAATGGCAGTAACGAGATGGCTTCAATTGTCTTACTTATAGTGTTTTTACACTTTGTTCTGAAAGAGGTTACAGCGCCCTTCTATTTACTACCTCCTTTTCTTTCAATTGAATTTCAGTGACCCTCCTCACATTTTTGCTCTCATTCACATTGGTCAAGGGCCCCACCAGGTCGGAAGTATCACCGGCAGAGCGGTGATCATTGCGTGATCCTTAAAACAGAAATCTAATTATGGAGTTGCGATTTGCAATCAGACTATTATCTTATCTACGTTATTCTCGATTTTCTTTCCATTTTTCCGCTCCCTTTGTCCTTCTTCCTATTCCCAAATCTTATGGTTTTGTACCCTTAGACCTCCTTTTCACATACAGTAGCGTCCGAGGTATGTTTCAGATAATAGCACAGGTGTGAAGTGGCACTCACCTTGCCAGTACCACTCTTCTTTTCTTCACGTGAATTCTCTTATCCAGACACCATGCCTAGGGCTAGCCTTAATCTGGCTCCTTCCACTCACCTTTGTCACTCTTGCTGTAAGCCATCTACCATATGAGCACGTAAACTCACTCTCACTCTCTATTCTTGTTTAAATCAACACCACACGGCTGTTATCTTTTGGCATATGATTTCGGATCAATCATGACGACCTGTGGTACACCAGCTAATCCCGGTTACTCACCACCTATATTTGGGTTTCACCAAATGAACGAACTTGTCAATGATTTAGCGATTTTGCTACTGGCTGCATGGCTGATGTGCATGTAATGTAGACACTCTGTATAGGTAGTGATGTTTCTGTAAGTGATTTTTCTGTTATTCCCAGCCCTGAAGATTCGCTGGAGCGATAAAAGACGTGTCGGCTGGCTGCTGTTTCTCTGTCATGAAAGTAAAGAACTGAGGATTTCAGTCTACACAAGACTGTTTCATCTCTCTGCCACCTTACCTTTTGAGACTTTGTATTTATCCAATGATATGAATATTGTTTGTGCTTTCTAGTGTGTGTGCATAGGGTATCTGTTCTATGTTCTATTTAGTCTGTAAGCACTATTTTCTTTCATGAGTTTCTTCTTCTGCTGACACTATATGCTTTCCTGCAACATTCAGCGCGCCACGTTCGCTTTCACTTTCCAAGCAGCCCAAGACAATGGCGTCCACTTCTTTGAAATAAAATAGGTCTAGCTTTTACAAGAGTTTGAGCTATTGGCATTGTACATGACAATGCCTTTTATGTATGGGTTAATTATCAAAATCGATAAATAAAAAGCATTGTCATTGACAATGCCAATAGCTTCAACTATTGCAAATGCGGAAACTATTGCATTACAAATGCTTGTTTTTGCAGGCACAGTGTTCTTTCCAATGCATTCTGTTGGACGTTGTGCTAGGAATGTTTTTAGGGCTTCATGATAGCCATTAAGGTATATCTGAGCTGTGTTAAGCGCACATGACATGTTTTTATTAAAAGTGCACTGATGACTTTAACTATAGAGCAAGGAAAGATACAGATAGTCTTTACAATTAAAGGAAAAGCAAAATAAATAGTAGTAATTACATTAAGATTTGGCTCAGATTGTTATGGAAGACAAAGAAAACGGATCACGAAAGAATATCGATGACACAAATATAGACGTACCAAAATATCGAGTAAAAAATCTAGAATGCAAAAATATCGAATCCCTGTCTCCAAACAGGTAAGTACAAAAATATCGAATGAAAAATATTGTTGTACAAAATATCGAATTTTTTAAATGTCTTAAAAGTAATTGAAAATTAATGAAATAATAAATATAATTAACTTAAACATACTTAAAATACTTAAATAACCTTATAATTAATATATAATTAATGTAAGTTAAAGAAAATATACAATTACATTTTTTAATACATATATATATATATATATGAACATAATATAAATAAAAAATATACAATATTTTTACCATAAAATAGCAGGAGGGTTACATTTACTATTACCACTCCAGTGAGTGCAACATTAGAGAAAATGTTGGATAGCGTAGCAGTAAAAATTACTATTCCCACTCCAGTGAGTGCAACAGTAGGGAAAGCGTTGGATAGTGGGAGGGTACAAATTACTATTCCCACTCCAGAGAGTGCAACATTAGGGAAAGCATTGGATAGCGGGAGGGTAAAAATTACTATTCCCACTCCAGTGAGTTTAACAGTAGGGAAAACGTTGGATAGCCGGAGGGTAAAAATTACTATTCCCACTCCAGTGAGTGCAACAGTCGGGAAAGCGGTGGATAGCGTAGGCATAAAATTTACTATTCCCACTCCAGTGAGTGCAACAGTAGAGAAAGCGTTGGATAAAAAAATAAATAAATAAAACAATAAATTAAAACATTTAATTAATTACAATTAAATTACTTCCCACCCTATTCCCCTATAAACCCACAACACACAACAGAAAATAAATTAGTAAAATTAACATAATTATCAATTAATCAATTAATAAAAATGTATTACAAATTAGATTTTATTTAATTACCAATTAAAAATTAATTAGCAATTATTCAAGATAAAAACCAATAAATTAATTAAAATAATTAATTAAATTAATTAAATTAAATTAAATAATTAAATTACTTTCCACCCCATTCCCCTATAAACCCACAACCAGCTACTGGAAATAAATTAATAAAATTAACATAATTATCAATTAATCAATTAATTAAAATTAATTACCAATTATATTTTAACTAATTACCAATTAAAAAATAATTAACAATTCATTCAAAATAAATACCATTAAATAAATTAACATTGAATTAATTATAATTACATTCCTTCCCACCCTATACCCCTATAAACCCACAACACGCTACAGAATTATATTACGCAAAAATTAAATACCATAAAATTAATTAATTAAAATAAATGATAAAATAAATATACACTTTTCACACATATACTAAAATAAAAAACACTTAAAAAAATTGGATAATATTAAAAAATAAATATTAACGTACCTTAAATTCGATATTTTTGTTGTCTATATTCTGTCCATTTAATATTTTTGTTGTCTATATTCTGTCCATTCAATATTTTTGTTGTCTATATTCTGTCCATTCGATATTTTTTACATTCTATATTTTGAATTCGATATTACTGCTATTCTATTCGATATTTTTGTTATCTATATTCTGTCCATTGGATATTATGTCCATTCTATATTTTTAATTCAATATTAATGCAAATCGATATTTTTAACTCGATATTTTGAGTGTATACCTAAGAAAACGCCAATATGAGGGACCAACCTATTGGATAATGGTGTCCTAGATCCGTGCCTTTCGTAGATGTCTAGAGATGCCACAGCTCTGCCTTTGTGAATCAAACTATGCCCAGCTACAACCCTATAGGGAATGACAGGCAATGCAGACCACCTCCTTTGCTCCTGAAAACTGCTGCTTGGAATATTGACAGTCTTTCAAACCTGAAGCTGGGTATTAGATCTGGGACAGGTCCATTAATGGCATGGTTTTTAAGATCTTGATAATACATCATCCTTAATAAATGATAGAATACCTAGGGATAGCACAGACTGGAAGCATACCTCCAGGCGGGGAGACAAGACCCCCTGTTGTTTACACAGACTTTTTCTATTAGTTTAGGTGGAGTAGGTAAT
This sequence comes from Lissotriton vulgaris, assembly GCF_964263255.1. Classification (NCBI taxonomy): domain Eukaryota; kingdom Metazoa; phylum Chordata; class Amphibia; order Caudata; family Salamandridae; genus Lissotriton; species Lissotriton vulgaris. Next base: position 1,686,108,512 of record NC_141694.1, on the reverse strand, counting down.
AAAATTGTCTGGAAGAGATATAATAGAATTGTAATTTAATTGTATTATAGTTATTCTCTGTAGTTACAAGAAGAAGCCTGTAACCCACTTCTGTATGATGCTCAGCTAGCAAGGGGGTAGTTCAAACACTATAATTTGAGGAATAAAAGGTGTTCTGACAATACTCAAACACTTTACGGCCCTGGATGCCCATATAAATGGGGAGTCCGGGCAAAGAGTACCTGGTTGCAACCAACGATTTTAATGTATTTACATCTATTTTAAATGCAGAAAGTTCCTGATATATCATTAGTTTGGCTAGTAATATTGGGAGTGCTTGCAGAAGCTTTAAAAATTACACCATCACCTCATCAGCAAACATTGTGAGTTTAAGGTTGTTTGGACCAACCTGAACTCCTTAGAACAGTGCATTCTTCCAAACATGTGAAAGCCCCATTGTTAAGACAAACATCAGGGGAAACAAGGGGCAGCCCTTTTTTGTCCCCTTTTGAAAAATGATGGGACTGAAGCCAATCCATTTACCTTAGCCGTGGTCTGTGGGCATTGATAACTTGCCAGTACCCATATCCTAAATCTTGGTCTCAGGCCTATAGCCTCCAATATTTTGTGAAATGCTTATTCAGCATCAAATGTCACAAAGATAGCATCCTTATCTATTCTCTGTACATTTTCCACAATGCATATTTTCTTTGTGTTATCGGCACATTGGCGTCCCATAAGCTTGATTGATCCGGGCCCATTAGTATGGGAAGTGAGGAAATTAACCATTTAGCTAATATACCCTTGAACAATTTTGTGTTGGTGGTCAATAACAAAATCAGCCTTTAGACACTGGTGGCCTTAGGTCCTTCCCTACCTTGGGAATCACTGTCATAGTGTCCTCTGCTATGGTGCCCAGCAGGCATCTTTGTTCACCTGTGACATTAAATAGATGTGTTAGCATGAGAGCCAGTGATCTACAAAGCTGTAGATTTTAATGCTTACCATAACCTCATCAGTAGTGATAGGCTGTTCTTGCTCTGCTTTTAGAATAGAGTGGTTCTTCCTCTATAGATCCTGGAAAAGTGCTGAACTTGTTCTGCTATCTCCTCATGTATGCTCATCTTAGATCCCTCTTTTACCTGCATCTGGCTGATTCTCTTGCCTGTTGCTCCTGCCCTTATTTGGGCCACCAGTATATTCACCAGTTTATTCCCAGCATTGTAGTATTTCTGTTTAGTGCTGTATAAAATGTACGTTTCCTTGTCTAAGTCAAGGGCTCTAACTTGTTTCATACTTACTAGCAGCTTCCTCTGTTTTTTTATCATTTGTGCATCCTTGTGTGACTGCTTTTGACCTGATAATCTGATGTCGAAGATTGCACCTCTTTGTCTTGCTTATTTGCTTGATACTAGAGGCTGTCCCTTTTATACATCCCACACACCCCACCCTTGAATACTGCCTTTATGTGTAACACAGTGTGCCAATGGGCATCCCTTCTGTGCCATTTTCCTTTAAAAGATTTCAGTTAGTTTCCTATTTTAATACTGCATGCAGCACCAGGCCTGCCTCTGGGACATTGAATCTGCTCAGGTAGTTTCCTTATTGCTCCCTGTTATGGATCTCTGCAACTCACAAGATGGTGGCCACTTGTCAGCTCCACTTCTGCTATCATGGTTTGGGCTCCTGGAGACAACCCTTCTTCTCCACGGTAGAGGTCAATCCTGACTTTCTCTTAACAATTTCAGGGACTCTCCATCCTCTTTGCCTCACTGGATGAGCTTCTTTACGGGTTAAAATACGAAGAATGGGGTGGGCACCCGGGAGACACTATGACAAAATATTCACCACAAAAATATCATGGTACAAAAATATTGAGGTTAAAACACGGACCACAAAAATATCGACTTTAGAAATGTATAATATATTGTGATCCAAAACATCAACATTAGAATAAATGTATATATTTAATTGTGATTAACAGTATTATAATGTAAGATAAAATATACATTATTTTTATAAAATTAATATCTTCAGAAAATAGATAATATATATTGATAAATATTCAGAAATTAACTTTAACAACACATTTAAAAAACTCTTTTAACTTTTAAAAGCATCAAAAATATAATCAATGTAATATACAAAAAATTATCATTTAATAAAAATATTACTCATGGTAACTTATATTAAAGAATAAAACAGGCATATAATTATTAATCATTTGTTAAAAAAATGAAAACACATTTTAAATATAATTAAGCACAAATTTTGTTTATATAACACAGTTGAATATTTATAAAACATTAAAAATAGATAGTAAACAATTAAAAAACATAATAGCAATAAATTGGAAACAAATATATTTAAAATAATATATAGAACTTTAAATTAAATAGGCTCAACGTTTTTTTTCCAAAAATCCATAATAAAGTAACATTTAGTAATCTAACTCCAATTGAAAATTATTAAAAAGTAAACAAATGAAAAACAGATCCACTACACTATTATTATTACAATCCTACAAAAAGAGGGGAAAATGCATGTATTTGGGGCAGGAGCAGGGAGGGTAAATTGTGCTATGCTAGCCTGAAGCCAAGAAAACATGAGAGAAAAGGCATACATGTGTGAGTACAAATATTATTATTCTACCCCTAGCCAAATTTAGCATTGGGGAACATGCACACAAGGGAGGGCCAAAATTGCTATTCTAACTCTGGTCTAATGAACTTTGGGCAAACTGCATAGCTTGTGGGGGGGTGTATAAATAATATCCTATTTTAGTCAAACATTGGGGAAAGTGTAAACCTTGCGGGGGTGTCAGAGTTACTATTCTAACTCAAACCTCATAAGCATAGGGGAAGACAAAGATTTACTTTTATAACTATAATATAATAAACATTGGGGAAACTGCAAACATTGGGAGGGTCACATTTACTAGTCTAACTCCATTTTAACAAAGAATGGGAAAGCGCATTACTTGGGGTGATTCAAATACAACTCACATAGATAAACAGACATTAAAAATGATTTAATTAATAAAAATAAATAAAAATCCCTACATGTATTAAAAATTAAACAAAATTAAAATAAATCTTAAGAAGTAACACATATACCAGAATAGCACATTTTGAAAAGTTTTAATAATTAAATAACAATTAAAATAAACATTACCCCACAGCCACGCCAAATATAACACATAACCATAGAATAAAAGTGATACAATCTGATATGATACAACTAGTTTTTTAATATTCATTCCCCAATATAGCCAAATACAGTAAATTGAAAATAGTAAAACATGTGCGTTAACATTTGAAAATATAAAAAAAGTAACAATATTTAATGCACAAGTAAAAAATGACAATACTTACCCATAATTCAATACACAACATTATTCATACAAAATACATAGAATCGTAGTTTACAAAGCTATGTCTACGTTTTTATAAATTACAAACCTTTAAACAAATATAACTATAAATAAGTTTCATAATTATAATGTTCATCAATTATTATCAATTTATATATATTTTACTTATACACTAACCATCCAATCCTACAATAACCCTGCCACCCAAAATCAAAATGTGCTGAATAATTTCAACCTTTATTAAACATATAAATAAATAAATAACAAACAAAAATAATCAATTAACTTTAATTTAAAAAGTTATCAGCGACTGCCTAGAAACAGCCCGTTAACTGCACAATACGATATTGAAATGTAGCAAACAATCTAAACTATTTAGAATATATTACGCTTGTAAAAAAATAAATATCAATAAAAATCGAATTACTTCTTGCAATTAAATAAAAATATAATTGAAATATTCCTCTAAATCCCCACTAAGCCCAAAATTCAAATAAAAAATACTTTGCCATAATATTTCTTTAAACAAGTACAATTACATTTTACAATAAAATAAATTGTTAAAAAATAAATCAACTGAATACGACAACATAATAAACTATATTCTTAGCTTCAATATTATTGTAAAAAGTACAAAAAATATACGCACTTTCTATATTCCTGTCCAAACTTTTTTTGTTGTCATGATATTTTGACTACAATATTATGGTCAAATGATAATCATGAGTGGATAGTTAGGGGGAAAACCATAGTTTCTGGTACACACAAAATAGAACATAGACCAGATAATAAGCAGCACCATGAAAATCTTTTAAATGAGCGGGGAATAACAATCCAAGAAATTACACACAAGTCTCACACCAGCACAGAGCACACAAAGGTACAACAGCAAACCCAGCAGCCAGGAAGATGGTGTATGTTTTCATGTCTATGTTTTCATCTCCTCTTCTTCCTCCACACCCAGCAAGCCATCCAATAGGACCACTAGCTAAGTGAATGACAGAGAATGGTGATGGAGTATAGGCAAGAAGCTCCTTATCACATCCCCATCTCTACCATAAAAAACCGAATGATCTCTGAACAGTAGGAGCCTCTCTTGATTTTCAACAGTTTACCTGGGCTCCTCTGCCTCCCTCCCAGTAGCCCTGAACTTTTGCTGGCAAATTTGCAAAGCCCAAATATTACTGATTTCCAGCATATCCCTAGCTGGGTCCCAGTTTGAAGTTTCACCACCCGGCATGTCTCTGTGCCACTCAGAGACTGCATCGACTCCTACAATGCATGATCCTCATAGCCCAACCTGCAGTGTCCTCTTTCATGTCAGTGGACAGGCTCAGCTCACCATTACAAATAGCCTATCTCCCTGTGGCAATGGCCCATCAATTCCCACTTGAGAAGAACACCTGTCACTTTTACAGCATTGCAAATGTCAATTTCAAGGTCACTCTTCCATTTTCTTCATCTGTTCCTTTGTTGTCATTAAGGGTTCAGTAGCATACTGGGCTTTATACTGTTTGCATTACACGAGGATCAAAATCACCATGGACAAATTTACTGCCAACATTAAGAAAGTGTATTCAGCTGGCTACAATGTCATTGACATCCAGGTATGCTGAAAACACTGGGAGACATATTTGCAAGGGAATGACTTGAAGTGGCGTTAAGCACAAAATGCTAATGCCACCCTGCTCCATTCCGAAAATGCATGGATGAGCAGTATTTACAAAGATACAGCACATCCCTGTGTTTTCCCTAGCGCTGGTGCTAAATTAAGCTGCTTAGCGCTGGTGCTAAATTAAGCAGGGTTTCCCTGGTTTTAAATTTGGTCCTGCTCCCTAATTATGCCACCCTTGTAAACAGGACCCAGCATCAAAATCAATGGGTGTTGCGGCGGAATGCCCACTGGAACACCCATTGCCCACCCCTTTCACGCTAACTATAGCATGTAGGATGCCTTATTTACAAGGCTTTGTTAAGTCACATTAAGGGGCCAATTCCGATGTGGGTCGGAAAGCACTCCAACCGAGCTGGATCCGGGGTGTTTTCTGACCGATCCGGACTCCTGTAGTCCAGCCGAGCGAGTACAATGCAGCCGTATGCTGTCGGACTCGGTACGGTTAGACTCCCATAGAAGTCAATGGGAGCCGGTCGTAAGACGCGTACATTGGCTCCCATTGACTGAATGGGTACGTCTCGGACAAGTGCACCCCCTACAGTGGGTACGCGTCGTGCCATCCGCACCGTACATGCCTGTGTTGGGGAGACCCATGGGTCTCCCGCTGTGTCCGAGTCATAAGGCTGCGGGTAACAGGGGGTCTGACGCGGACCCCCGAAGTCCAACTCCGGGAGCTATTGGGAGCCGGACGCTCGGACTCGATCCGGCTGACCGAATCGAGCATCATACTAGTTCGGTCGTGAAACGTCTTCATTGCGCGCCACGGTTTGCTTGTGACCAAGTCGTTTGGAGTTGTTCGGACCCGGAAATGATTCTGACAGAGATTTGGTGCTTGTTCGCATCGTACTTCGACGTATGGACCAGTGTATGACTCCGAAGGAAATCCAGCCTCCGAATCGGATCCGCTAATGCCGAACCCGATTCGGTGCCCTTCTGACTCAGATCGGAAACGGCCCCTTAGTCTCTTAACACCACCTTGTAAATAAGGCGAAGCCTCTATCGCCACAGGAACGTTGTTAAAAGTGACGCTTCTGTGCTAATAGGAGCTTGTAAATATGCCCCTGGGTATTGCTGTGTCTGTGTCTACAAACTGCAATTATAATAAAAGGAATGACAGTCTGTAACAGACAACCGTGCACCATGAGAAAAAATAAAGACAGAGAGAGTCCTTAACTCTACAGTTGAGGTGGAACGGTTTACTGTTACAAACAATGAAAATCAGAACAGTATAATGCTATGGAATAGTGTAAATCAAAAGGTTAATGTATACCTCTTGTGGACATTATGTGAGTTGTGGAATTAACAATATTGTTTATTTTTTTATTTGCAATTGAAGACACCTCTGTCGCTGGGTAATAGGCTGGCGTGGGTAGCTCAGTTGACTAATACCACTACAGGAATCTGTATTTGACCTCATTGTCATAGGTTTGAAACCCAACTGTCCACTCTTTTTTCCGAGGTTGATAAACTGAGTGCCCTTCAGTTGGGTAACACTAAACATCTGTTATATCAGTACTAAGAAACCCAAAGGTAAGAGTGCATTTTGCAAATAGACATTATGTACTTCACCATATCACATGAAGATGACGTGCAACAGTCAGGCACCAACACCAGATATCAATATTGTATTGGATTACAGCCAGGCAAGGTCTTATCCACCATTTTGACAAACACATGATGAGTAATATACAGCATGACTGTCCAAAGCCACACTGTGAGCAGTACCTTCAATAACACAATAATCAGTGCTTAATTTTTTTAAAGAATTAGTAGCCCATTGTTTTGTTTAGAAGCCTTCAACCAGTGCTACTGAATGTTGGCATTCCAAATACCAAGCCTGCATAGTCTTGATTCCACCTCATGCCTCTCTAATTCACAACCAGACACTCCCTGTTCCTTTATGTCACTCTGGCAAGACTTTAAAAACCCTGTTTTGTAGGTGGAGCCCCCGAGCCCTGATGTATACACTTTGTCGGCTTAGAGCCCACCCATTGCTTTTTACTTGTTATTTGGATTGTCCTTCCAAAATACTTGCTTGCCGGTGGTGAGTCCTACCTCTTTGTTCCTCAATTTTGTCTTTTGTGTCCTCTCAAGGAGCACCGCCAAAGTATTGTATCTTTACGTTATGGTTCTCTATGTGGTTTTTTTCGTGGCCCTATTTTTTTCTTTGTTTCCTGATCATGTTACTGTTTGCCTGTCTGCCTGCATTATTCATCCCTCCCACCTTCTCCCATGTTGCTGCATACCCACCCCACCTACCCCCACGTTGCAGTTTGTTTACATCAATTATGATTTTTAGTCACATAAAGGTTTGCAAGCAATTTCTTCTCATTCCCATCTCCTTTGCAGCGTGCACTCTTGCGTCAGATTGACCCTCGCCCCAGAAAAACCCACCCTCCCCATGTCAGTGCTGACGTTCCGTGAAAACTTGATCTTGTGCGTAGCTTTTCCTCCCGCTAACTCACTTCCATACCGGTGCTGTGATTATTGTGTATTGTTAATAGATGGGTGTAATTTCTGTGCTCGCCATTGTTAGTGTTATACGCAATCCTCGAAGGCGGATGTAGATAGGCGTTTCTTAAAACACCTCCTCCCTCCTCCCTGCTTGCAAATGCGACAGCGTCTGTTTTGTTATTTCAGGACCAGCCAATGCTAGCCTCACTCCCAGAGTTATACGCACACAAAACCATCTCCGATCTTGATAAGGAAGTGGTAGGAGACACAGGGAATGTAGTTTACTATATTCTGTCTTGCCTCGCATGGTTTTGGCACCCATAAATCAGATGAGGCAACTGGAAAGAAGCTTGTGAGCGGGGCCTTAGAATTAAAATCGCTTAATCCTGCTTCCTACCTGTTTTTTCTGTTTTAGTTTGTTTCTGGCATCATGTTAACACCCAGCTCCTTAGTTACAATACAAGTGCTCACAGGGGTAGCCCAAGATAAATAGGGCGGGGAACAGATATTGAAAATAACTGAGCCTAGGCCACCAAACTGCATCCTCTGTTGCCAGAAGTGCCTATGAAATGGCATAATCGCTTGGCATGAGAAGAAGATGTTGCGTAACTGCCAGAGCTGCCGACATGGGAACTCGGGTACCAGGTTTGAGTGTCGGCATCAACGCAACATCCTTCGATTCTGGGAAAAACACTTACTCGCCCCCATTCCTGAAAAAAATATCGAGTCCTTGTGTAATTTAACATATGCTCATGTAAAGCGCTCCAATACCTTCAGGTCAAGCCTGGCCCTCAGAACTGGCCTGGTGTTATTGACTATACCTGTAAGGTGACCTCCCTGTTTTTTTTTTATTCCTCTCCACTGATGGCTTCCTTGTTGTCCACTGCAGCGTCCTCTTTATCTGTGTGAACAACCTCGCAGGAATGTATCTTTGGCTATCTCAACAGTGCCCATTAATCGTTGCCTGGTTTACAGAGGTGCTAATGTCACAAAGAACCACAAAGGCCCCGATTATGAGTCTGGTGGTGACTCTGTCGTAAATATTTAATTTACCATCTTAATTTCTATGCAGGTAAGTACTTAATCAATAATAACTCAATCGGAAAGAAAGAAAACAGAGTCCGTGGTGTTAGAGTTTTTAGGGGTTTTTATTCCTTAAAAAGGAATCATTCCGGAATTGGATATCATGTTCCTGCAACCACACGGGGTTCAGGAAGGGATAGAGCAAAGTTTTATTGACAGTACATAGCTTATATACTTAATTTACATCATAGAAAGCAGTGTAGTAGGCGTAACAGCTGAGAGTAGACAAGATAACAGCATCCACGTGTTACTAGTACGTAATCAGAAGGCGTGGACTAGGCGTAACTGTAGGTGTGCTTTAGAAACGTCACAGGTAGGTGTCACATGTGGGTGGCACTAAACAGAAATGTTGCAATGTCAGCAGAAATCGGAAGCTTAGATGCGCGCGCAGCTGCATGACGTGTGATTGGCGTGAAACTGGAGGGTGCAGGGGGCTTGACATTTGCACTGACGGAAAAGAGACAGAAGTCTAGCATGTCAGATCAACTTGTGCTTCTATCGTATCTGATATCTGATGTTTAGGAACTGAGCTATCTGGGCGGAAAGGTCTCTGGGGCAGAAGCTATTCTATACTGACTGTGAGTGCGTGTATAAGCGCCTGAGTGTCTGCATGAGAAGCGTGGGGGCATGGGCCTTCCATGGGAGCATGGTAACAGAGGCTATGAATTACTTGCACGGAGACAGGCCGGCCCTTTGGCTCTGCAGCTGGGGAATGTTTACTGAAACTAGTAGGCAGGAATGTATCTTCGAGGAGCGGAACAGATAACTCGAAGGTTGTAGTCAGTTTTGGCAGGCAGCAGGCTGAGCTGAGCGTGGTGGGCCGCGCTGGAAGTAAGGCAGAGTTCACGGGTACGGGGGCAGCCTGGGCTGAGGCTTTCAGAGTCAGAAGGAAGGAAAAGGCTCGATGGCAGAAATTCTGGGCCTATTTTGCCAGAGCTGAAAAACATGTAGAGTGTACTACAAAAAGACGTTGGCATAGCATACTTAGGAACGGACTATCCAACCCATTCAGGGTGGGTCTGAAAGAGGACATGTTAACGTTGGACGCAAATGTATTTGCGTCTTCATAGCTGGCACAGGAGGGAAGTTACATGCACTTTAACTCGTACATGGAGACGGTGGGGTACACGATAGGGAACATAACTTGACCAAAAATTTATATTTCCTCATTCCCTCCTTGTTCCCTACGGACCCTTCATGATATATCGATCATCATAAATTGATCAGTTTGTTCTTGTAACATAATTTGTTCGTCTCTCTTCCGTTGTCTGTTTGAGAGAAAACTGGAATGTTCAATGCACGATGTGGCACACAGTCCACATATCGCCGGCCCACACTGTAGGCACAGGCAGCAGCTGGATACTATGACAAGACCAAAACCTAGGAAGGATAGGATCTTCCATCCTCAAGCGGACAACGTTGTCCAGAACCAACCGGACCAAGTCCAGGTGCCTGGAGTCTGATGTATTAAACTTGCAATTTTGTGAAGACGTGTAATAGCTTTGTATACAGATGGCGCGTTTTCTGGAATGAAAACACAGCAACTTGACCCGATGACCTTACAGGCTCCACCTCTATCTGCCAAGATGACGTCAATAACAAGACGATTCTGAAGGACAACAACCCGCATGGCAGATTGCTCCTCTGTTAGGTTACCTAAGGCGGAGGCAGTTTCATGTACTACAGCTTCAAGGGTTCTAGTTAATCTACGTATTAATTTACTGTTTTGGACGGGGCCTAAAAAGAAAAAGAATCCTTTATTAAAATCGGTGTACTGTTCCCATGCCGTTTCTGTATAGTCGACAAGCGGGAGATCTCTTCGGAGTCTATTCTTTACTAGATTTGGGTTTCTGTGATAATCAGGAGGGGCTAGGAAAACAGGTGGCAGAAGGAATGCAATATAACAGGTACCATCCCAATCTGGAGGCAGACGTATGTATGCGGTATGACCACAAACAAAATAAGAATGACGGGTAGCTTTAAAGGATGATTTACCATGATCACTGAATTCGACCACAGTAGTACATTTACTATGACCTAAGTGTACTGAACCTTTCTTTCTGACACATAATTCACCTGTGACTGGTAATACTGACATAGCGGGTAGAGCTGGTGCAGCTTCGGATTCAACAGTAAGAATCATAAGGTTAATTGTGTAATTACTTAATCCATATACTTCATTTTCTAGATCAGTTCCTATTCTAATGGGGAGTCCCTCCTTATCCGGGTAACAGACGTTGAGCAGGACTAAGTTCAGGTTTCCCCAAACCCAGCTCCCGTCTAGAACAGCAATATCAGGATCTAGGGAATTAATTATTCTGAACCATGCACCACAGGAGCCGTTATGAGTGAACGGGTACGGAAAGAGGGGCAGAGCTCCCTTGTAATTCTGGTAGGGAGGGAGTCGGCCACATATCCAGCAGTTTGTAGCGTTATTAGTCTGATGGGAGTGATATAACATACTAATGAATGTGTTGTTGCACAGCGCAAGTCTGTAAGAAAGTTCATGTGGAGGTAACTCGCTAAAAGAATGTTCAGCAGAAACATTGTAAGCAGATTGTTCACGCTTGAAAATAGGGCAATAGATTGGAAGAAGTGTGGCATCCTGGTTCTGTGTGTTGTGCTTCATGACATAGCTGCGCTGATGTCATGAGGCACTAGAATCTCCTGCTCATCTCCTGGAATGTTATGTTTTGTTCACCAGGCAGTTACAATCCTACATTGATGCTGGCTGGATGTTCACCTGTGGATGGGATCTTACTTCTGAATAAAACCTGAACTTTTATCTTCAAGTTTGTGGCTTCATATGTTACATTTGGCGACGCTGGATGGGATTCATTGGAAGAAGAAAAGATCTCAACACCTACCTCTAATATTTTTTTTTTAAAAATAAGGAGAAACGTTTTCACAAACTTTACTTGGAAATTTGACTTTCCTGCTACAAACTTTTACTGGAAACCTAACTCTCCTGAGGTACTCCGTGGGATCCAACTTTATTCAACTTTAAATGGATACTTCAATTTTGAAAAGAAGACTTCTACTTCATCTTTTTATTTGGTAAGAAACAAAGAGCCTCTTGTTTTTTAACCCTTATTTGCCTTATTTTGCCGGTATCTAGCAGCGCGACTATTTTTTTTAAAGAGACCTTCGTGGCATTCAATGTACCGCGACTTTTATCTTCAAGTTTGTGGCTTCATATGTTACAAGAAGTACACTTGCAACAATTATCAGAATACTTAGAAAAAACATAATTAATAATGTCACTATACAGTGACTACGCAGTGATTTGCAGTATGTACGTTTCTTGAATTGTCTCTCTCTCTCTCTATCTCGATCTAGGGGATACATGTCAGAAACTATTTAACCGATTCACCTAGGGGAGGACTTAAACAATTAAACTGTCTGACTTGCTAGATCGAAACTTGATTCGATACTCCTCTTGGGGAGTTTTCTCTCGTTCAGGTAATTTAAAGTCACTAGGTTTAATACAGTCTTTGGTGGGGGTGGGCGAGTCAAGGTCTGGTTTCAGTTCATTACATAATTTAATATGACTCGTGTGGACCCACCCCTTTCTGCCCTCCAACTTCACTGCGGTCCTCGTAGTAAGAAGGACGGTCTTCGGTGCTTTCCAGCGGGGCTCCAGCGGGCTTTTCCTGTCAAAATTCCTCACTAGGACCATGTCGCCAGGACGGACATCATGCGGCTTTACATCAGTGTTGTTAGGAAAGGCTGCGGCAACCTGTGAACGACATGATTGGAGTGCAGACATCAAGGAGGCAAGGTAATCTGTCAACATGTTACAATCAACATCGGTAATTTTCTTAGGAATGGGCGTCCCCCACATATTCGGTGGTCTGCCAAAGACCACTTCGTACGGGGATAGTCCTGATCTCGAATGTGCAACCATTCTCATATAGAACAGTGCAACTGGCAGGGCGACTATCCAGTCGACCCCTTTCTCCGGGCATATTTTGGCAAGACGAATCTTAAGTGTCTGGTTATGCCTCTCTACAAGGCCTGCGGCTTCGGGATGTCGGACACAGTGGAATTTCCACTGATATCCTAGCAAAAGGGAGACATGCTTCATGAGTTCGGATGAGAACGGCTGTCCGTTATCTGAGTACACGACACGAGGCAGGCCGTATCGTGGGAAGAATTCTCGAACCAGCTGCTTGGCAGTGGTCGGGGCAGTGTAATCTGAGACTGGGTATGCTTCGGTCCAACGAGAAAGTGCACAAACAACTACGAGGACATATTTGAATCCTCGACAACGGTCCATCTGGATATAATCCATCTGGAGGACTTCAAAAGGGTGATCGGGAGGATGAAATCCACCTTGCTCTACAGGGACGCTTTTACCTGGATTGAACTGACAACAGATCATGCAAGTACGCACTTTCTGTTTTGCTGCCGCTCGTAAGTGTTTGTTGTACCAGAGATTCTGCAAACTGTCTAACATAGCTTTTTCTCCTAGATGTGCAGGACTATGTGCTGTATTTATCATGATTTGAACCATGGAGCCGGGGATAACCATGTAGGTTTTCCCTTTGTGACCCATCCTTGATCTGTCTGGATCCCTCCTAGTTCAGTCCATTTCTTTATTTCTTCTGAAGTGGCATGTGTCTGGATATCGATTACGTCTAGGGTGGGATTCCTGACTGACATACACTGAGTTGGTACTATTGTCTTTGTCACATCAGTAGTCAGGGTGTGAGTCAATGCTGTATGTTTTGCCGTCTGGTCTGCCAGGTCGTTACCCTGGGAAACAGAGTCTGTAACTTTAGTATGTGCTTTACACTTCATGACTGATATGCCTGAGGGCAAATGTATTGCTTCTAATAGTGCTTGAATGAGGGAACCGTGTTGGATCTTGGCACCATGAGAGGTCAAAAAACCTCTTTCTTGCCATAACATGCCGAAGTCGTGTACGACTCCGAACGCATAGCGGGAATCAGTGTATATGTTAACATTTCTGTTCTTGGCTAGACTACAAGCTCGGGTCAGAGCGATGAGCTCCGCTGCTTGAGCAGACAATGTGTCAATACGGTGTGTTTCTTTAACTTCAGTTTCAGTGGTCACTGCATATGCGGCCACTAATTCCCCTGTACTTGTTCTCATGCATGAACCGTCCACATAAAGTGTCAGGTCTGGATTTGTCAATGGAACATCTGTTAGGTCTCGTCGAGGTTTTGTTACTGTATCAATGATCTCTATGCAATCATGCGGTGTTGGATCGGTCATAATTGCAGGCAACAATGTTGCGGGGTTCAAGATGCTACAGCGTCTGATTTCTATGTGTGGCTGGAATAGTGTCAATTCATAACCTGTCAATCGTGCTATGATTAAGTGTTGAGTCTGGGTTCTGTTTAAAAGAACCTCTACGGAATGTGGAACTTGAACTGTTAATGGGTGTCCTAAAACAATTGAATCGCTCTGTCTTATTGCTAATGCTGTTGCTGCTACTGACTTTAAGCACGCAGGGAGTGCCTGGGCTACTGAATCCAATGTACTTGAAAAATAAGCGCAAGGCTTATGTGAACCTGCTTGGTCTTGAGTGAGGACAGACAGTGCTGTACCCTCACGTTCTGTAACAAAAAGTGTAAAAGGTTTGCTGTAACATGGTGTCGCTAGAACTGGTGCTTGGCATAACGCTTTCTTTAATTCCTCAAAGGCTTGTGTATGTTCCTGAGTCCAGGGAAGGACAGTCGAAGTCGCTGCCTCCTGTGTTGTTAACTGAATGAGTGGTTTGGCTAGAAATGCATACTGAGGAATCCATTGTCTACAGTACGAGGTGAGGCCTATGAAGGCCCGCACTTCCTTTTGTGTCCGGGGTTGTGGCATATTTGCAATTAACTGAATGCGATCGGGAGTGAGCTGTCTCCCCACTTTGGACAGCAAGTGACCCAAGTACACAACTTGCTGAACACAGAATTGTAGCTTCGAAGGAGACACCTTGTGTCCCTTGTCGGCCAGAAAATGTAAAACTGTCAGTGATGCTTGTTCACATTCGGGCTCACTTCGTGCGGTGATCAGCAGATCATCGACGTATTGCAGTAAAGCGGTGTTAACTGGCATTGTGATACAATCAAGTTGTCTTTTCAGTGCTTGGCTATAGATGCTGGGGCTTTCTGTGAATCCTTGAGGTGCGCGTGAAAATTTGAAGCTGCGTCCATTTAAACTGAATCCGAAGAGATATTGGCTCTCTGGATCAATAGGTACGCTGAAGAAGGCGTTCTTGAGGTCAATTACAGTAAAGAACAACGCTTCTGAATCAATAGCAGTCAATAAGGATGAGATGTCGGGAACCACAGGGTACTGTGGGATAATGCATTTATTCAGTTCTCTTAGATCTATCACCAGCCGATATACTGGCGGTGCATTGGGATCAGTACGTTTAAGAATCGGAATGATGGGTGAATTACAGATATTGGAGTCGGTCTCTACGACCACTCCCTGGGTAATGAGCTCTTCAATGATTTCCAGTAAAGCCACTACAGCATCGGGTGGTAACTTGTATTGTCTGATTCTGGGTAAAACTACACCTTGTTTGAGTGTAACACGGTATAGGGTAATGTGCATACAACCTACATCAGTTGGGCCTTTTGCCCACAGGTGATCTGGTACATTTTTCAATCTGACATCAAACTCACGTAACATATAATGACCCTTGAAATCCCGCAAAAAGAGTCTGACTCCCTCCGGGGAACAGCAGATTACGGCTCCTAGAGCCTTCAATGTTTTAATTCCTAACAGATTTTCTGGACATGATTTCGTAAGTAACAAGTCAGTAACACGTGATAATGGACCCACAGCCAGGGGAACTGGTTCTGATACCTCATTTACAATGGGCTGTCCTGAAAAACCAAGGGAAACATTCTGTGAGCCTGAGAGGGGTGCCCCTGGAACTTCCTCATGACTGATAGTGGTGCGACGTGCCCCTGTGTCAATTAAAAACTTTCTGTCTTTTCCCAATACTTGACTATGTACATAAGGACCCTCTTGATCTACAGGAATCTCAATAAGAGGCAAGCCACCCTCCCTCTCTAGGCTGTTTCATGTATATCGTGGATAATCAGGGTAAGCGGACTGGGCATACTGGTACATCTGTTGTGAAACTTGCTGGGTCGCAGCAATGGGCTGTGGCTGTGATACCGCTACTGTCTGTGCTGTAGATGATGAAGCATGCGTAGGCTGTGTATTCTGCATGGGCTGTATATTCTGTGAAGACTGATGCTGGTTATGGTCTTGTCTAGACGGATGCGGTCTTTCTTTAGTTTTACCTGTTGCTATGTTATGTTTCAGAACTGGGCATTCGTGTACATAGTGACCTGGCTGCTTGCAATAGTTGCATGTCCCTTTAACGGGAGCTGCGGTGTGACCTGTCTGGGTCGTACCCTTTCTGTGGCCGTCGGTTGGGACCGACTGGGCTACTAGCATTTTCATTTTCGTGTCTTTCATACGTTTCTGCTCCTGATCCTGCTCTTCTCTAATTCTGTTCTGATGATATTGTAACATTTGTAACATCTGGGATGGTGTATTGGCTTGCCATGTACTCTCGACCTTGTATACACGGTTTTTAACTGCTAACAGGGAATTTTCGACTAACTTTGATACAAAAAGATGCGGGTACGACTCGCTACTTGGTTTAAGACCACTATTAATAATGAAACATTTCTCGAATCTTGAATAGAAGTCACTAGTATCTTCGTCGGGTTTCTGTTTACAGGCTGATATTGCATCCCAGTCTTCCTTTCTAGTTGTCAATAATCTTGGCAGAACCTGTACTATCAGACCTGGTAATGCTTTAGTTTTCTCCCCAAGGCCTACCCCTGGGACACGTTTGTTCTCTTCGTCTTCTATCTCTGTCCATACAATCTTTTTCTCTCCCACCTCCCATTCTTTTTCTTTTAGTTTCTCGTAGATGCCCGTGGGCAGCAGTACCTTTAACATTTTCGTGATATCTTCGTATCCCCCATCAGTAACATGTCTTTAAGCTCTCTATGAAAACCTGCAGGGTCTTTATCATGGCACGGGACTAGTTTCTTCATTTCTAACAGTTCTAACGTAGTCAGAGGCGTGTGTACATACACTCGTTTCAAGGTGTGATCGTCACCCATAACTGGGTGCACTTCTCGTAAGGGGTTCTGGCTTTCAATGCCCTGCCGACGTTCCATATGATACATTTTCCTTTCTGGGGGCGGGGCGGGAACATATTCGGAGCTTATGAAAGTGTCATATCTATGGCGTTGTTCTAGAATTATTTGAATTAATTTGGTACTTAAACCTCTCCATCTGTCCATGAGTAGTTCTTCTAATGTTTCGTGTAAGGGACCTGGATCAGAATGTTTATTTCTGTATTTCGTGAGGAGGTGCTGAATCATATATACACCTGCTAATTTCTGCTCGTCTGGGGAAAGGTTCAGGAATGTCTGTGCTACGGTGTCATCATTGTATATATCCGGATTGTCAGTCCATAATATGGCCGACCGGGCTAGTTCTTGTTCATCCATAGAATTGAGTACATGGTACCCTACTCGATCTCGAAGCCTTTTATCAGTTTCCTGGAACTGATGTTCAGCAGAATTCGGGTTTGTTAAGGCAGAGAAAAGAACTCTCTTGCTTTCTGGACGGATGCCTTTCCTAAGATAAGTTCCCTTACCTACATATGCTATAGTGTCTGTAGTCTTTTCTGGTTCTTCAGATTCTTCTTCCCCCTCGGAGGAAGCCTTTTCTTTCTCTTCTTTGTGTACGTCTATCACTGCTTTTCTTATTTTCTTGTACATACTGGCTATGCAAGTCCCCTTGTCGTGTTTTCCTTCAGATATATTTTGACCCCACCTGTTGAGTGCATCTAATTCACCCTGATCTGTCTCAGGCCTGTCTCGTTCTCTTATTAGGCAATTTATAAAAAAGCGTAGTATCTGTCCTTGAACGTCAACTTTCTGATGCCCCATGGCATCCTTAATACTGTCGGGGTCTTTCCCAGTCTGAATAAACTGATATATTCTATCTAGGTGCTCTTTCATTCCTGGAAACATCAGCAGGAAATCAGTAGCAGATCGTAATCGTAGTGATGCCATTATCATTCTATCGTCTTTGCCGGGTACTGGATCATATCTGCAAACTGTAAGTTGTCCTTTGAATATATCGAGACGGGGTGATTTGTACGTGTAGGGACTCTGCAAGTCCCCGAGCTGTAACCTGCGTGTTGATGGCGGGGTCTGGAGACCCTCCATCGCACCTCCTGAGGCGGAAGCTTGGACATTATCTCTCTGTGGAGTCTGTATTTGTACTTGAATTTGTCCTTTAGTAGGGTCAGGTAAACGTGGCTTTGGTAGATTAACTTTAGGTATGGGAAGCGGTGGAGGGGGTGGAACAGGCGGAATCTGATCTTGGGGCGGGTTACCACCCCCGTCCCTGTCCCTGTCGTTAGGCAGGGCGCGGACAGGCATATTGGTGTAAGCGGGTGCTACATCCTCTAGATAGGAATTCAGGAATATGTCTTTAGTAGTCTTGTGAGTTACTTTAGTTGGAACCAATGGTGACGGTAGATTTTTCGGTATTTCTGACATGGCCTCAGACGAACCCTCGGCCGCGAGATACATACCGTTTACGAGGTTATTTCGTGCACGGTCTGTCTGTTCTGATTTTACTCGGATCCCCTCAGTAATTAATTCGTTTTCTTGGGCTTTCTCTGATTCTTTAAGTCTGTCCTCTCTACGTAGTTCTTTTTCAGCACGCTTACGTGATTCCTTACGCCAACACTCTATGGCGTCTTTCTGAGATTGTCTGGCTTTCTTTTTCCATAATGCTTCCTCTACCTTCATGATGCACTCAGCATCCCATGTTCCAGTAACTGGCCATCTGTGTCTCTCGTCTAGATGTTTAGTATACTCGGCCCATAAATCTAGATACACTATGGCATCTATGCCATGCTTGTGATACATAAAGTTTCCAGGAGTATCCTTAGGGGGGATAGGAATCTCTTCCTCTAGTATCCCTTTCCTAGTTCCTATCTGCTTTAACTTGTTGAAAAACAGCATCTTGTTTACTCAGTACTGAATGCTCAATCCTTGCTACTTAATACTAGATACAGCTAGTTATATAAGAACACAATAATGCACATAAAAACAGTCACACTCATACCACGACATTAATCACATAAAAAGACATTTGCGACATATATGACTACCCCCTATATCAGATGTACTGCTAAACAGTACAGATACACTGCTGAAAACAGTGCAGGAACTTGAATCATCGGATGTACTGCTAAACAGTACAGATACACTGCCTAAAACAGTGCAGACCGGACTTGTGTACCCAAACCCGTCTAGATACGTCCCAGCAATGGTACTCACCGGGAAGCACGGAAAACAGAAGGCCTCGGAAAACTCGACTGGACTGGACTGGACCGGACTCGACTCGACTCGACACGTGGATACTTCGGAAAACTGGTGGGCCTCTTGACACCTCGGACCTTGCTTCTTTCGGCTAGGCTCTGGTCGGGATCCTCCGCACTCCTCACCGCCTCGTCTGGGTACTGATCGCAATCTTCGTCACCTCCGTGGGCCAGAGGGAGATACAGGAAATCCTGCCGGTACGCGTAGTTTCCTTCTAACTGATGGCAGGGGACAGAGCTTGCAACGCACCAACCGGCGCGTGAGGTGGGGGAGGGGTCCCTATTCGGGCGCCAAAATGTCGTAAATATTTAATTTACCATCTTAATTTCTATGCAGGTAAGTACTTAATCAATAATAACTCAATCGGAAAAAAAGAAAACAGAGTCCGTGGTGTTAGAGTTCTTAGGGGGTTTTATTCCTTAAAAAGGAATCATTCCGGAATTGGATATCATGTTCCTGCAACCACACGGGGTTCAGGAAGGGATAGAGCAATGTTTTATTGACAGTACATAGCTTATATACTTAATTTACATCATAGAAAGCAGTGTAGTAGGCGTAACAGCTGAGAGTAGACAAGATAACAGCATCCACGTGTTACTAGTACGTAATCAGAAGGCGTGGACTAGGCGTAACTGTAGGTGTGCTTTAGAAACGTCACAGGTAGGTGTCACATGTGGGTGGCACTAAACAGAAATGTTGCAATGTCAGCAGAAATCGGAAGCTTAGATGCGCGCGCAGCTGCATGACGTGTGATTGGCGTGAAACTGGAGGGTGCAGGGGGCTTGACATTTGCACTGACGGAAAAGAGACAGAAGTCTAGCATGTCAGATCAACTTGTGCTTCTATCGTATCTGATATCTGATGTTTAGGAACTGAGCTATCTGGGCGGAAAGGTCTCTGGGGCAGAAGCTATTCTATACTGACTGTGAGTGCGTGTATAAGCGCCTGAGTGTCTGCATGAGAAGCGTGGGGGCATGGGCCTTCCATGGGAGCATGGTAACAGAGGCTATGAATTACTTGCACGGAGACAGGCCGGCCCTTTGGCTCTGCAGCTGGGGAATGTTTACTGAAACTAGTAGGCAGGAATGTATCTTCGAGGAGCGGAACAGATAACTCGAAGGTTGTAGTCAGTTTTGGCAGGCAGCAGGCTGAGCTGAGCGTGGTGGGCCGCGCTGGAAGTAAGGCAGAGTTCACGGGTACGGGGGCAGCCTGGGCTGAGGCTTTCAGAGTCAGAAGGAAGGAAAAGGCTCGATGGCAGAAGTTCTGGGCCTATTTTGCCAGAGCTGAAAAACATGTAGAGTGCACTACAAAAAGACGTTGGCATAGCATACTTAGGAACGGACTATCCAACCCATTCAGGGTGGGTCTGAAAGAGGACATGTTAACGTTGGACGCAAATGTATTTGCGTCTTCATAGCTGGCACAGGAGGGAAGTTACATGCACTTTAACTCGTACATGGAGACGGTGGGGTACACGATAGGGAACATAACTTGACCAAAAATTTATATTTCCTCAACTCATGGGGGCGCAGCAATGGCTGTCTTCCGACTGCCCTATTAGGAGTCGGGCAGTCGGACAAGTCGTGCAGAGGAACTGAAGGAAATGACAACATTTGTGTGACAAATTAAAAAGAATCAACAGTACAGCTGCCCTGCCACAACCGCAGGGAAACCGCTGTTCCCTGGTTCCGTAGAGGCATCCATATGCTTGACGGGACCGCCGTGGTCCCGCCAAGCATATTAGGAATTTCCTTTCCACCAGGATTTTCATGCCGGTTCCTCCTCCATGAAAACCCTGGCGGAGAGGAAACAAAGGGGGCCTTACAGGGCCACCTTGTGCCTCTGCGCCCTGTGGATGCACACATGGGGGCACAACATATGCCCCCCTGTCTGCAAGCACATCAGTTCCAGTACCGCATGGACTTTTCAGTCCATGCCATGCTGGAACTCTGTTTGGCATTCCCACTGCAGTGCCCGTTTTTAGAGGCACCGCTGTGGGAACGCCAAAGTCGTAATCGGGCCCTAAGTGGTTAACATTATTAAATAAAAATACAACCAGCACATTTTTACTGTAAAGCCATTTAAAATATAATTATCAAATTCCACACCTTTGTTTAAAAATGTTGTAATATTCAGTCATTTCTAAGCTTAGTTATACATTGACATATGGAAATCATATTTGTGATTGATGAAAAGTGAAACAGATTTCAATAATATTCCTTTTCACGTTTATGTGACTGCATTCAATTTTTTAATAAATTGCATGTGTTTTCAGAAGGCCATTTCAGATCGCAATCCTCATGGGCCATTTCACATTTTTCAATGTGCCCCAAATCATATTGTTTAATGCCATGTATCACCACTTACGAATTTCATTAAATCTAGATACACATGCTGTTAAGAGTATGCAGTGTCTTGAGTTATATCTGTAGTCATTTTAATTTGTACAATAATATATGCTGTACCAAAGGTTCCATTTTATGATTCACCAAGTGATTTCGAATAAAGCTTATTTAGATTTTTTGATTGATTGATATACTCTACCATACTATACACAAAAACAGTAGTTCATTGCTGCATGTTAAGCAAATACTTAGAAATATATCGATTATGTTTTAAATACATGTGCTTTTATGATATTAAATATAAACGCCACCTCCGATCAGCCAACCACGCCCTCGCCGCCGTCCCCCGCACCCGAAGAGCGACTACAGGAGGAAGGTCCTTCTCCTACCTGGCCGCCAAGACCTGGAACTCCCTCCCGACCGACCTGCGCCTGACCCAAGACCACCTCTCCTTCAGGAAGAAGCTGAAGACCTGGCTGTTCGAGCAGTAGCGGCATCCCCCCCCCCCCCCCCCCCCCCCCCAGCGCCTTGAGACCCTACGGGTATGTAGCGCGCTCTATAAGTGTCACTGATTGATTGATTGATTTGTTTACTTGACTTTAAATGCATATTCATGTATTATCTAAAACATTCACAGCTCTGCATTCATATAACAAGTTAGTGCCTGCATTTTTGAAGATTGCTTTTTCACTACTTTTGCCATATCCCCTCAGACAACCTTTCGTTTAGGAAAATATTACTTTTGCAAGCATACTTTTAGAGTTGTTTATTTTTTTTAAAAAGTGCATAGCAATTGTATAGATCTGCAATCCCTAGCGGCACAGCATTCAGGATAATGTGTTGCATGTCTACACACTTATAAGGCCCAGAAGGCTAGACATATTGGCAATGCAAATGCTTGTTTCCATGGCTTATCTCTCTTTCTCTTCCTTCTTCTTTTATACTTGTGTTTTTCCCTGGCGCTGTGGGTCAAAGTTTGATGAGGAAAAATATGTGCGGGTCTCCACAAATACGCGCTGGTGTGTCCCACCTGCAACTACAGGCTCAGATTGCACATTGCTCAAACTACAGGCTCAAAATCGCAGACAGTACTCGATATCTATGCATTGTTACTGTCAATAAAAAAAGGGATTGAAAGTGGTGTACCTGTACAATGATACACTTATGGTATGAATTGAACATGTCCATGTTGACTAAATGGAGTGGGATTCAATCTGTCTTCCTCATTAGGTTGAATTGCACTTCACATAAAAAAAAATGTATTTTCACTTTAGTAGGTGACGACGATGCTGCACATTACAATAATATACTGTATTTCATTAAAGCATGGAAAAAGCATATTGCATGCTGATGTTTTCTCTTTCTTTGATATGTGTAGTACATTGTCATGTCACTACTATTATATAGCCCTATTTTGATAAGACAATTGTAGTAACCTGGTATACTGCATACTTGTAAATAAAGAGGTCAGTCTTATTTTGATAAGACAATTGTAGTAACCTGGTATACTGTATACTTGTAAATAAAAAGGTCAGCAAAGTAAAGCATTTTGAAGATGCCAAGAAGTAGCAGCTTGCAAAGGTTTTAGTAAGATGTCCGTCATGGAAGAGACATCTGTAATCTTTGTGTGCTCTTGCCAGACAATAAGGCAAATGTTAAGCAAAATATGACACAATGAAACTTATTAAACATGAAATAATGCTTGATTTAAATGTGTTTTAGTTATCAAAAGCAGTCTTCAGTTGTCGACAAAGTGACTAGGCCAAAGTCAGCCGGCACTGTCATTCATTTTGCAGTTACAGAAAGAATTGTACTTTTAAATTAAATTAACGAGTTCCCTATGTACATATTTCGCCTTTTATGTCTTTTCATTTCAGAAAATAATTCACATTCATGGTGCTGTTTACCTGTCAAGCTGAGACATATCAATTTGAGTTCTTCCAGAAGAAAGCCATGAGAACCATGTTCCTGTATTTGCAACAAATTCAAGGCTATTTACCGGAGTCATGTATAATTTGTACTGTCGATTTCCTATGCACGACTTGTTGTAATTAGGCATAAAAGTAGATGTTCCTAAATGTTTCTTATTTGAAGTATTATAATTTCTTGAAAAACTATTGGTTTATGTGTAAGTAACATTATTAATAAGCCTTTGATGTCAGATCTCGTTATGTTGAGTTCGTAACTTTGACTGCCTGAAACCTATAAAATGTGTTTTTTTTTAATGTGTGCCAGATTTTCCAAGTTTTCTTATTTATAACGTTTCTCTGCGCTAATCTGTCTATTGATTTATACTTAGATTTTCCTTGTTTTATGAACTGAGAAGAATTACACTGGTCCTCTTGCTGAACAATATTTTGGTTCTGGCTATTTATTGGCTTTTGTGGTAGACCATATGTTGTTCCTCTCGCATTTGCATTATTTAATGCATTATTTGATGCTGATTTTTTATTTAACTAACTACTCTTTTGCCCTCTGTAATGTTCTTAAATTTAAACAAAGCTTTATTGTTTTGACTTTGAATTTTGACCTGCGGAGGTTACTTTATTGGCACAAGGGCTGCCTACTTGCGAGACTCACATGGCCCCAGTCCTACGTGGTGCCACAACCCTTTTGATTTATTAAGGATTGACAACAATTTTTATTATCAAGAGTTTGCTGCATCTTCTAGACCTTGCTCATGTAGGTTTCATCCAGGCTGAGGTGTGGAATCAGCCTTGATCTCCTACAGGGGTGGCCTCAAGCTATTTGCTAATTCTCATTGAGTGGCTGACCTGGTTCTTTTTCACCGCTCTACTTCCTTTGACTGTGGCCGACCTTCCCCACCAGGCTACAAGAGCAAGGAGTCCAAGACATACCCTCAACAAGTATCACCTCCTTTGTTCAGGCACATCAAAGACATACTACCTTCTTTCCATTTTGCAACCCCAACCCTGATCTCTCTCCGTCGGCATGCATGCAGACTCCACTCACTGGAACCCGAAACTCAACATATATATATCTGACTCCTAATCTCTCCTTCAGCATGTCTATTTTCAGTAATGCTGATGACAGCAAAATCGCCTTCTAAGCTCCTTCTAAACCACACAGTCTGGGATGGTGCCTTCTTGAAGCAATAATCATGATTTGATGATAATGATAACATTTGTTAACTCCGCATTATATGGGAATCTCTGGATGGACTCGTTACTGAATCTGTGTTGAGTTTTATAAGTATTTGTTTTAGCTACGATATAAAACCAGGACATGATGGTTCCAGTCTGTTCGACTGGCAATGGAACATTGGGTACCACTCAAACCTGATGTGGGCAAGGACCAGGCAACACTTTTGTTGCAGAAACATAAAAGGATGTCCAATCATAAATTGAACATATTATGACGTAAAATAAGAGAAAGTAGAATGACATTCTACATTAAAACATTGAATAATCACAATATTTCTCTCCTCTGTGAATTGTATAACATGAAATGGAAGATTTAGTAACAAATGTATTTGATGCACAAGGGGCACTTTTGTTGGTTCTGATATTGAGAAGAAATGTCAGCAACAGCAAAAGATGCTGAGTAGGACAACAGAAGAAAAACGATCATTTCAAAGGAGGAACTCAATCTCCTAAAACAAAACGAAACTAAAAATGTATAGCAAGAGTGAGAGACCATGCTGAAAAATCAGGGAATGATTGTGCTATAATGCATCTTGCCTTTTCACACACTGCTTTTTATGTGTCTAAAAGGAACCAACCTCATAGAATGAGACGCTGCAACATCTTAGATTTAAGGTTTCAATAAATCCAAAAGAAGAGAGAAGCATAATGGATTGGGCTTTTTTTATGGCCAAATTCCACTGTTATTTGGGAACACATGATGTCTGGTAATCCATGAAGAAGGCCAAGTTTGATCATCGCACAGCATGAGGAGTTCGAAAGGCTTGCGGTGTATGACGGCACTTTAAGCCATTTAATACCTATATGATACCCCTCCAGGTCTCTGCATGTACAGAGGTGCTAGAGAGATTGTAACAATCAGAAGTTCCTGTTCATAACATTGTTTGACATACAGCAAGATCCTGAACAGGAAAGATAGAACACTTCTTACCATTCTAAAATGGCATGAACTTGGGTAGACTCTGATCTGTTGCTTAGTTTTGGGCACAAACGTGACAAAGATTAACTTTGAATTCCAAAGTCCCCTCCTCCTGATGAAGGACCCTTCACAATAGTATTTAGCTGAAACACAAAGCACAAAGTAGACTTATTGAAATCAATTGATTTAATTGTTTGCAGGATTGACTGCTCTACAGACTGCTAAAGCATGCTTTGTCCACTCCTCTTCTGCGTGAGCATCACTGACTAAGGGTGGAGAAAAGTATTCAATTTAAGACTCTCTGTTCTGTCTTCAAAGCTGGGGCTGACTTTGTGCCTTGCCCTATCACCGACTTAATAACATCGTATCTACCCGTGCATTGTCTGCACTCTAGCAACAACTCTCTGTGCACCATGCCCAGGATGAAACAATCCCATATGAGAAGTCCAAGTCCTTTACGTACCTCAGCCCAAAACTCTGGAACGACTTACCAGAACATCTTACATTCTGCTCTTCACTAACCACCTTTTGCAGACAATTAAAGACATGGCTGTTCTGAGCTAGCTGGGCTGGGATCACTCTTCTGTTGTTAAAGTGCCAGAAAACCCTGAGTGGGTAGCTGTTGCGCTATATAAACTTCTTAATCTAATCTAAGATTCCAAGATCATGTGATATATGTATCATTTAATAATGAATAATGGCTACAGAATATTGTGCTGCTGTGAACCTATAGACCTTCAGCAATACTTCATAAGAGATATCTTATGGATTCACTGAGCAATATATATTGTATGATATTTGGAGAAAGCATATTGGTTTATTGTTTGAAGCATTAAATGTATTTACTTGAGGTATAAATCCTCATAGAAAAGCAGAAAATTAGTCAAACTATCTTTCGAGAGTGCCTTTTCTATGAGATATGTATCTTTATGCCATGAAGAAAGTGTTCAGCAGCCCATTTTATATTTTTAGAAAAAAATGACTTGTTAGTAGGGACTTTTTGTCTGAGAAAAAGAATATGTGTGTTAATGTCCGTAAAAAGTATAATGCTAGAAAAATATGCCCAGTACCTTTACATGCGTGCTTCTGTTACAATAAAAGAAGTCCACAAACAGGAAAAGGGTAGTTCTGTAAGATAGATAACATTGGAGAAGTCTGGCTCAATGGTTAGAGCGGCAGACCCTGATGCAAAGGTCTGACCCGGGACCAGGGTTCAATTCCCCGCCTCGGTGGGTCTTGGGCTCAAAATTCCACGGTCCTGATAATTGGTGCCTCGGTGCCTATTCTAATCATAGAGTCCCACTCTGCAACTCTGGGCAATAGCTTGCTTAATCTTCACAACGACCCCCACACCGCTAAGGATGCCTGGCCTTCACCCTGGGGGTGCCCAGGAGTGGACGCCTCACAGGGAAAAGCCAGGACGGGTTCCACAGCGGTATTCGTACAAGCGCCTTGAGACCCCTGCAGGTGAGTAGTGCGCTATACAAGTATTAATTTACAATTTACAACATTCTGTGGGTTTGCATTCCTTCACTTCTCTGTCCATATGTGATTTGCCTTTATTTAATCCCTCCCAGCTTGCATACACTTATTTTTCTTTTGCCCTTTACTTTATGCAAATACCATGCTTGAGCAACCATTGTTCTATTTGAGTGGGCTCAGTTAATATACGGCAATGGCCTTACAAAACTGTGATGTGGTTAAGCACCCAGGCTGGGTTGAGCAAAATCCGAAATCGTCATGATTGGGTCTGAATGAATTTGTTTTGAAAGACTCCTCAATGACATCATCTAGAGACTGAAAATACCCAGCAGATCACTTAATCCTGCCTGCTTATCCTTAAACATGCATGTTTGGTGTGTGTGAAAATGTGATGCTAAAATATATAAATATTGAAGATGAGGTGTAGATTCGGAATATTCGGGATGGAATATTTCGTGGCCACAATGTGCTAAAATATCGAGGACCAAAATATTGATAGGTTAGAATGTATAGATTTTCTGAACCTAACTCCACATATATGTACCTTGGTGATATATATATCTTCATGGTACATACATGTGGACTTAAAAATATTAAATCCATACCTACCTATGTGCACTTACCTCTTGATATTTCTTTTTTTATATTTTGGTCACAATATTCCATTCTCGATATTCTGGTCTACAATCTGAGTCTGACTAATATGACACCTGAATACTTCCACAAGAGACATGTCTGTGCTGAATCCATCTGAATCCATCTGTCAAAAATGTACACTCTGAAAGAAACAACATTCTGGTTCTTATTACGAGCACGGTGGTCCAATCGCTGTATTACGATGGTGGTGTGTGACAGACAACAGCCTAACAGAATACTGCCTCCAGCACCAGGATCCTGGATCCCGACGGGTGGCGGGGAGAAGGCAGTGGTTTACCACAGCGGTGCCGATCCATGCACCGCTGTGCTGATTAAGACCTGCCTTTCCTCCAAGCATTACATGGTGGTAACCCCGCCATTAAAAATGCTTGGCAGATAATCATGTATCCGTTAAGGGCCCCTGATGAAATTTTCCCTTGGAGGTGAGTGGGGGGCAGATGGTTCGGCCCCCCAATAATGCACAGTTGTGTGTACACTGTGTGGCATGCACAGCAGGGTGCATGCCACACCGTGCACAGACAACCTGGAGGTGCTGTCACGGTGGCGGTACGCGCGAAAAGCTCCCCTAAGGGACAAACATGCTACTGCTGTGACACTACCACTGCCGCACCGCCAGCCCAGGATTACATTCCTAATTCAGCGGGCAAGAGACCATGAGCTTGTCGGTCGGCGGTCCGACAGGAAGACCAAACTTTTTACCTTTTTAGCCTACAGTTTTTGCTTAAGTCATTTTTGTTGGCCTTAGGACACTGTGCATTTTACCACTGCTAACCATTGATGAAGTGCTTGTGCTTTACCCCCAACATGGTCAAATTGGCTTATACCCAATTGGCATATTTAATTGACCTATAAGTCCCTTGTAGAGTGGCATACCATATACACACTGCCGGTAAACAAAATGCTGCCAGTGGGTCTGCATTGCTTACTTAACCCCTTCGATGCTCATGACGAACTCAGCTCGTCATGAGGCACGGTGCTCGTGTGCTCATGACGAGCTGAGCTCGTCATGACCACACCCAGTTACATTAGGGCCCAGCACCGGGGGGAAATCTGCACCGCACGCAAGGTGTTAAGTAACACCCTAAATCATATCAGAGGCCTGCTATTGCACCCTGAATGCATTGTTACACTGCCATGTCGACTTCACATTTAAACCCACTTGCCAAGCCTTAAAATCCCCTTTTATTATATATACACCATCACCAAGGTAGGCCCTAGGTAGCCAATGGAGGATGGTGCAGTGTAATTAAAAGGTCTGACATGTACTTTTAAGTTTTACATGTCATGGTAGTGAAAAACTCCTAAATTCATTTTTCACTACTGTGAGGCCTACCCTTCCCAGAGAATAACATAGGGGATTACTTATTACATTTAATAAGATGTTATTCCTAATTGGGGGTAGGTGAATATATAATGCTTGGAACCTGTAATGATAAACCCACTGTCATGGTAAAGTCGGATTATTTGTATAACACTTTATTTTTCATTTTAACAAATAAAGTACTGTACTGTACATTCATTTCCATCCTTGCTTACACAGAATGTTACACAGAGAGCAGCAGCCGGTTCTAATCTATAGCATGTGTGATCAAATCTCCCCTTACCTGAAGGAGTTGCCCATTCTTTGGGGACTGTGATTCTGCATTATGTACAGCTTGTGGGTCAACTGTTTCCTGTATCTCAAGCAGGTATGTGCGTATCAGCCGCCAAATGTCTCGTGGTCTAGATGTTGGCAGCTGCAATTGTGCATAAAGATCACTATTCATGTTACAGTGTATTAGGATGTTGAGCCATGCCTGTTGTGTCGGCGGGTACTTGCTTCCCCAGTGCATGACCACTTCCCTTTTGACGAGCACTAACGCTATTGCAGCAAAACATTGTGTTGAGTTTGGGATGTCATCTAAGAACAGTACTTGCAATGCTGCGAGTGTGAGCTCAAGTTGTATTATGTGTGACAGTTCTGTGAATATGGCCCTCCAGTACTTAGCCAGTTTTTAGCAAGTCCATGTCATATGTGCATAGTCTGCTAATGGGGAGTAACATTTAAGACATGTATGTGGACGGGATGGGCCCATTCAATGCACTTTGATAGGTGTAACATATGCATGCCATAGGAACTTAAAGTGTAATAATTTATGTTGGTGGTTTAAAAAAACAATGCATATCTGCCTACAGCAGTGATGCCATTGGAAATCAGAAAGTGAGTAACCAAGATCCTGTTCCCATGCAGCAAGTACTCCGGTATCTCTGGCAGGAAGCAGTGCTTATAAATAAATAAATACATGACTTGTACAGCTTGGACATTAGGTGGTCCCCGCCCGGATCCTTGATGAATAGCGTCAAGGGTGAGAATTTGGTTGGTTCAAGGGGGAAGCTGGGGGTCTGAGCCCTTAATGCTCCCTGCAGCCGCTGCAACACAAAATGATCCATCAGTGGAGCATCTCGGAAACTGGTGTCTTCTGTCCGAGAGAAAATGTGTCCATCAGGGAACAGATCCCCAAAAGTTTCCACAGAGTACCTGGACAGAGTAAGCTTTACAAGAGTCTCCTGCAGTCGCGGCTGGTGACATTTGAAATAGGCGGGTGTAATTCCTGATCTCAGCACACCTTACTGCACCAGCGTGAAGGAGGCCCTCTGGAGCCGGGTTATATTTTTATTGGACTAGAAACACCTAATTTGCACTGAGTTGCATAAAACGCCTTTTTCTATTAAGATCGGAGCCCTGTTTTAATAAAAGCATTGGACAGAAATAACAGTGTGGATATCTGAGGAAGAATCTACATACATCATGACGTATGTTAATAAATGGCGGGCTCGTGCTGTTTTCCACACTACCCCTGTCTTCTTAGACAGCCAGCACTGTTTGTCGCACTCATCACCGCCAGCCAGTGACGCATGCAGCAGGTTAATGAACCATCCAGGCACTAAAACAGCGTATCCCAGAACTCAGCATTGGTGGAAATAGCGCGAGCTGGCACACCGCCCATTCCACCAATATCTATGATGTAATACGCTGTTAATCATTTGAAAATCGTTTTAAACTGAAACGTCCCGGGGTATAATTCTGCCACGGGTGTCACGATTAAATATGTCTCCCACAGATTGCTTGCACTGTACTCAAGATGTTATGACCGACTCTGATTTGACCATAATACCATGATGGATATACTGAGGGCACCGAGTGATTTAAAACGCCACATTGCATCAAGAGCGCATCCCCAAAAAGTAAACAAGGAGACGAGGAGGCTCTTGAGACCCGGAG
Organism: Lissotriton vulgaris; assembly: GCF_964263255.1. NCBI lineage: Eukaryota > Metazoa > Chordata > Amphibia > Caudata > Salamandridae > Lissotriton > Lissotriton vulgaris. Next base: position 1,686,077,716 of record NC_141694.1, on the reverse strand, counting down.
CGATAATCCCTTGCCTCATAATAATAAAAATAAAAGTAAAAAAACTTACCTTGGCTTGGCATCCCGCTCTGGCTCGAGTCCTGTCCCGAGGGCCGAGACTGCAGACTCCCGCGCGCCATCCTGGATATTTTTGAAATGCCTCGTCACCAGAGTCGTCAGACTCGTCACTGAAGGCTGCAGGCAGCCTCCCTCCCCTCCATGGCAGCCGGCGCTGATTGGTTCGGCCGGCTGCCCTAAATACGTCATTCCTCTTGGTCTGCATGCTGCAGAACGGAGAGTGGGAGGAGGCTTGGGGGAGCGGCTTGCCCACTGTTGCTAATACTGTCTGTTTGGACAGCCTCTCAGGCTGTCCAAACAGTCCGTATTCACAACAGTGGGCAAGCCACTCCCCCAAGCCAATCCCCCCTGCCCTGAGGCTCGAGTGAACAGGAAGTTTGTTGCTGACTGTTTTCTCGCTGTGCGAGAAGGGCAGGCAGAAACAAATGGTAGTTATAAATAAATAACTACCATTTGTTTCTGCCTTCTTCTCGCACGGCGAGAAAACAGGGGGGGCGGCGCCCAAACGCCCCCATGGTAAAACCGCCACTGGTCTCTTGCGTGATGAGTAGCCAATGCCTCCTGATAGACATCTAAGAGATACAGGGCATGCAGATGCTTATATGCTTTGTAGAAACTGCCCGAGAAGCCATCAAGGCCAGGCACTTTCGAGCCATCCATAGTGTATATTGCCTGGATAATCTCTTCTTCTGTGAAAGGCTCACCTAAAAATTGTTGATGTGCAGAGCTGAGCCATACCATGGCTTTTTCGTCTAGATACTGATTACTGTCTGCCGTGACCACCATGACCTGATGTGTACAGGTCAGAATAATAGGTAAGTACTACTTCTTGAATACCAAGGGTGTCAAATATATATATGCTGACAGGGCATTGGAGAGCAGAGATATATAACTGGCCCCTTTGGGGCTGTAGCAGTCATGCAAGTGTGCGACCCAGCCTTTCCCCCTCCCTGTATCACCGTGCTAGCGCATATTTCCCCAGGTACCATGTTTCGCGCTCCGCAGCTTCATGATATTCTGTTAATAATGCGGCCTGACGCTGTAAAAAGGACGATTGATGTTGTAGCGTTTGGGTTGTATCTAATTATGATAGTTGTTTCTCCAATTAGAACAGTGTGCGATGTAGGTCTCTGAGGATCTCAGCATGTTTTGATATACAAACCCTTCTTATGTAGGCTTTAAAGGCCTCCCATAATGTGGCCCAGGATTTCACTGTTCCTTTATTAAGCTCAAAGTATTCCACTATTGCAGTTCGCAATTCAGATCAAAATAGTTCATCGCAAAGGGCCCTTTCGAGAAGTCTCCCCATCCTCTCCACCCCCTACCCTGGGGATACACAGCTTCAAGAGGACTGGTGAGTAATCAGAGAGTGTGCAGTAGGTGGTTGCATGGAGTCAAGCCATTGTGTCAGGTTGGGTGCGAGGAGCCAATAGTCCAAGCAAGTCGAAGTGTTGTGTGGTTGGGAGTAGTGCATGTAGGCCGCTTGCATGGGATGTTGATGTCCCCTGTGGAAGGACTCTGAGAGGACTGCCTGTTTCTGTGACCTGGTGTGCATTCTGTAAGACTGTTGCTGTACCTGGAAGGACTGCTTGGATGCCTGGAGCCTGCCTTGAACCCTCAGAGGCCAACCCTTCTGTTGATCCCTGCATCTTCACCTGCACCCAAGATTGCCAGAAGGGACTCCAAGGGCTAGTTTGTTGGCATCCTGTTCAGAGCCATAGGAACATAAAAGGCTCCTACCATCTTGAACCTGCAACCGGAGCAAACCTAAGTGAGCTAAAGGTGCCAAGAAGGGCAATTTCCAAAACTGAGGACACAATGTGGCCAAAGAGTGCACTGAGAACCAGGATTAGACCAGGCCCAACCTGCTCGCCTATCCGCCTGAGGTGCATTGCTGGTCTGATTGACTTTGCGACTTCATCAAACGGGTATCCAACCCCGTAGAACTGTCTTTGGCTACAGCCTCCTACTTTGTCCTGCTAGAGTTTTTCGACTTCCATTTTGGAGACTTAGGGGCTGTTTACGATGCGGTCGTTAGAGGCTCCAACCATAATACGCTGGTCGGATTCCTTTCTGACCGCCTCATTACAATGGAGGCAGTCAGAAAGGAATCTGACCGGTCATTCTGGCTAGCTTCCAATGGGCTCTGAGAGCCTGTCAGCTAGTCTGAATGCAGCCTGTAATTCCAAGGGGGCTCTTTCTGCCCTTGGGATTACTATGTCAGGATTTGGCAGCCCCTTCCATGCCAGCCTTTACAACAAAGAAAGGCTGTCGGAACTCACATTTGTGGGACCACAGCAGGGCCCCCTTGGGTGCACAGCCTCTGGTTGGAGGTGCCCCTGTTGATCCCTGCACCCCATGCCAGCCAGGGGGTGCCGGATTGATGAACTGCACCTCCCATTTTACAATGGGAGCATACATTCCGACCGGAATGCAAGCTCCCATTGTAAAATGTAGGACTGCGACTGAACAGTGTTTGGTCGCATCCGAATGGGCCGGTCGGACGGACGACCGTGTGTCGGTCAGTCCCATGACCGAGACAATGTCGGGGACATCATAATCAGCCTTTAAGTCCGAATGAAGAAATCTTCACTGCGGCTTCGACCCAAGGCAACCTGACGATGACGCTTTCTCCATAGACACCGCCTGCAGCCTTTCCCTGCTTAACTTGACCTTGTCAGACAATTTTCAACAAAATGTTTCTAAGTCCGAAGGATAAGCCCTGATTAGGCCCAATCCACCTCTTGTATCTGATTGGAGTCAGCCTTAACATTACTAACATCTTTAAAACAACTCTGGGTCTACTGATTGGAAATTTGTCATTTTGCTGTCAAATAATTTATTACATTTTACTCTATTGTCCTAAATTGGTTTGGGCTTTTTTTGTGTTTTCACTTTATTACTATTTGTGTGCTGCATAAATAATTCACACATTGCCTCTAAGTTAAGCCTGACTGCTTTTTGTGCCAAACTACCCAAGGTTAAGCACAGGTTAATTTAGTGACTTTTGATACTTCACCCTGCATGGTATTTTGGCTGCTGCTTGACCAGGGCATTGGGGCAGATAATAAACCTTTAAATTCAGAAATCATATTTCTAAATGACTCCTTTGTTGGCCCATTACTTTGGTCACAACTGGTCGGCATTCTCAGACTTTCTCGTACCACTGAAACAGCTTTCACTGATCAACATCGAGAGATGCCTGCTCTTTTCTTGTCGATGTTACTCACGCTGTACATCCCACCATATTGAACTCACACTCCCCTACCTGCTTCTTATCCTGTTGATCCATTTGAGATGTTATGCCAGGCCTTTCAGACAAACATGCACATATTTTACATCAATAAATACAAATACAGACTCTAATTCAAAAGTTTAAATGCAAAAAACTAACGTGTTGACCAGCTGTGCACCAGATCATTGTCCATCCAAATAGGCCTTGTGGAAAAACTCCTGTCTTATCTTTAGTCCAATTTGGGTCATAGAGTGGACTTAGGGTCCAGCTCCAGCTGTCATTCACAATCAAGTTGTTGCAAATCCAATGTTAAGGCAGCAAGATGGTTCGAGAGCACTTTAATGCTCTGTGCTTGGATTTAGTCTGCAAAATGTATTTATTAAATAGCTGTGGTCACAAAATTCAGGCAGTGGTCCATTTGGCAGTCGCTGAGTAGAGGAGCTCCCCCCAGAGGCTTGGCAATACACACTTAAGGCCTGATTATGAGTTTGGCGGTCCGTGGACCACCAAACTCAGAATGGCGAGGCAGTGGCAGTCCAGCCACCGCCGCACCAGGGGTCCGACCGCCATATTACAACTTTGGCGGTCGGACTACCATTTGACTGCTGCAACAGCTCGGGAACTGCGTTCCCTGGCAGTGATGCGGCGGTCAGGGCCTCACAATATGCTGGTGGAGCCGTTGCAGCACCGCCAATCATATAATGAGTTTTCTGACAGCCATCTGTCTCATGATGCTTCCTACTTCATGAAACTGTTGGTGGTCATGAAACAACCTCTTACCCCATGCATGGGGGTACATGCAGGGAGGCACATGTTGTGCCCTTCTGTGTACATGCTCCCCCAGTTCCAGCACTGCATGGACTTCAGGGTCCGTACCATGCTGGAACGCCCTATGGCACTGGCTGGCTGAAAGGCACCACCATGGGACCGCAACACCGCCCGCCCGACAGACCACAATTTAGCTCGTAATCTGGCGGGCGAGCGGTGGGCCATGATAGTCTATATTGAAAGTTTGTAGAATAAAGTCACATGGATAATGTTTTAGATATTCTGATCAGAAGGTGGCTCAAGAGACCACGAGAAGTAGTGTGAATTGAAGCAGGGGTCCTTCGATTATATGTAAACATGGGACTTAACTCTTTCTCTAGTCGATTTATAGATCAAGGGGCAGATTTACAATAACTGGCGCATCCCCAGGGATGTGCCTGTTATTGTGCGCCGCAGCTCCACCACCCTAGGTGCGCCGCATTTACAATGCGGCGCACCATGGGGCAAAAACGGCACAGATGTGTGACGCATCCGTGCCGTAAAGGCGGCGCATTGCTGGACGCAGCTCCAGCAAGGCTCGGGGGTGCATTATCTGTCCAATGCTGCGTCAAGCCTTATGCCTGCTTCAAGCAGGCGCAGGGTTTTGACGCAGCATTGGCCTAAAAATGACTGAGTGAAATCTTGTAGATTTCACTCAGCCACTTTTAGGAGGCGTTCTTGCGCAGGAACGCCCCACCCCTGCGCCGGAACGCCTCCTTATGGCGCAGGGCTTTACAAAGTGACGCATCTCCCAGATGCGTCACGTTGTAAATACCACGCACCATGGCGCACCTTTTGCGCTGCCGCTGCATCACAAAAGTGACGCAACAGCGGCGTAAAAGAGACGCAAGGGGCTTGTAAATCTGCCCCAAAGTTTTTAAAATCAGCCTTGAAGTACCAAGTACAAACATGTTTCGTGGCGAGGCGAGGGCTTCCGGGTAATGCCTTAACATGACCTAATTTAAGAGATGGATATTACAAACTACATGGTTAGAAGTTAGTGCAATTGTGTGGACTTGTGTGGACTTTTATTCTCCAAATTTCAAAATCTAGACGATACCTCTTGTTTGGAAACCTAATTAATGAATTAGAACCTGTTGCGTTTTTTTTGCACATTCTAAAGCAATTACAAATTACAAACTACCGAAATGTGCAAGCCGGTGCTGCAGCATTTTTTAATCCAGCTGTTAGATAAATGCACGAATTGAAGTGCAGCAGGTACAGGGTCGAATGAAAATCTCCGCTTTGAGATGAAAACCGGGTATTTCACCATCCGGTACTTCTGGGGCTAATGTATGGAATGATATTTTAAACAAGAGAGAATTACATCCAGGAATAGAAACCGAGAACTGACAGGTTGTCCATGCAAAAGCCACAAATGCAATTGAAACTTACCTTTGATACACAGACAAATGTTACAAGTACAATTATATTTACAGTGTTTGTTTGGCATTTAGGTCTCAAAACTTCCATTATTTAAAATTCAGCATGGGTATAAAGGCCTAGTGGGCGTAAATCATATTGTATGTACCAGAGTTTTATGATGGGTCTTGAAGATAAACCAATGCAGTTAACCATATATTCTTGCTTTACAAGTATGCTGCTACTTTACTAACAATGCAAAACGAGGACCTTTTGTGCTTTATTTAATCGAAATGCATATGTTATCCTTTGTGTCACCCGAAGCACTTTTGTTATCTCCTCCTTCGTCTTCCAGTGCTTGCCTGCCATGTGCTGTTTGTTATCTGCAGCCTTGCTACGCCTCCTTCACGCCCCCAACATTAAGACTGCAGTGTGGGAGTGACTAGCTAGCCCTGTTTGTGAAATGAAGATTAAAGACAAAAGCACTAAAGAGCCCTGTACAATCTGCACCCCAGCACATTGTCTAGTCTCTGCAGTGCACGCACCTGGGCTGGATGATAACATTTGTAGAGCCTTCCAAGCAATCACAAGCAGACATTGTGATAAGGCCTTCCTTAAATCTCGGCATGGGGTGTGAGAAATAGGTAGCAGAAATGTGCTTCCTTGAACCACGCCTCTGAAACAGAAATACTCCTGAGATAGAGAGACAGATATACCAAGCACTGTGCAGTTAAATATGGGAAAGATAATAAACTGCATTACTAACTTGGATTGAACTGAACAAATTGGGGGTTTTTCTTAGAAAGTTAAGGTGGTGACTGGAGATGTTTTCAAGATGCCTTTCCACTGGATCCAGACAGGACAATCTACATATTATATGAATAAGAAACTGAATGAAAGTCATGGGTATTATTAAGCTGTGAGAAGAGCCATGCCTACATTATAGTGTATAAGAGCTTTAGTGGACATTTTTTGATTATTTATTTATTTAGTGTATTTTGTTATAGCGCACAGATACCCCAACGGGGTGTCCCGGCGCTCCAGTGCGATCTTATGCTGAATTTGGTGTTGTTTGAAAAGGGGATGGTTAACAGAACAGGTAGGTTTTTAAGGCTTTACAGAAGTGTAGTTCTTCCTGGATCATCCGGATGAAATTTGGTAACTTGTTCCAGAGGGCAGAGGTACATACTTGGAAGGTTTTTCCGCCTGAGCGGGTTTTTTTGAATCTAGGAGTGGTGAGGAGGTTTTTTGAAGAAGAACGAAGAGTCCTGGTGTTGCTTTAAGGGGTGAGACTTCCAAGTCACATAGGGTAGCTTGGCACTAAGTAGGAAGGCCTAACTCAAAGGTACATGTGTAAAGTTTGCGTCACACCCCTTAGTAACATAGCGTCCATCCACTCAAAAATAAAGACACTACACCAGTCTTTGGAAAAATACGAGCTGTTTTATAAAATCTCTTTGTTGTTCAGCAGTTCGTGGTTTATTATACAAAAATAGCTTCACTCTGGTGTATGTAACTCTGGGGCACCAATTTCAGCAGTTCAGCCCCCACCTCCCTTAAAAGGAGTTCACAACCACCCCTCCTAGCAACAGAGAATATACCACAGTTTCAGTTGTAACCACGAAAAGATCTCACTTCTCAATGCAGTAACTTACAGTGGTACCTTACAGCTGGAAATTCAAGTTACTTATCATAAGCAATTTACAGTGTTTCAAACCTTCATCCTAATACAGAAATTTGTCAGTTGGTGAATTACAGCTATTTTTAATTAGTAAAGCAAGGTTTGCCTTATGGACAGTGCCAGTAACCTTTCCCAACTTCTACAGTTATAGTGGAAGACAGACAGCCACTGAAAACAGGCAGGTCCCCCAGCGTTGGTAAAAGGGGTTCAATACTTTCCAGCTCAGGTAAGGCTTGTCTTGACCCAAACGGAAAACAGGAAGTCTGGTAATCACCAAGCTGCCTAGTCTGAGCTCCCGTGTCTCCGCTTCACTACTTCCCAAAGACCCTGCAGATGTTTAGGAAACCAGTCCAGCTCTGGATGCTCCACCAAAGCTAGACGCTTACTTATTTGACTATCGGACCCTGTTGAAAGCACACCGAGATTTCGGCGCTCCTCCTCTTTCGCTCTTCCCCTTCACACGGCCTGCCCGGCCGACGGACCTCTCAGCTCCGCTCCGCTACTAGGCCGAGAAATCTTCCAGCCCTCCTCTGAGCCTGCGCGGCGCACAAGACACTTCCGCGCTTCAGGAGCCGCCCAGACCTTCACTAAGCCTGCGCGGGCCTTGAGTCGGCGCTCCTCCTCTATGGCACCGCCGCGCTCCACACTTGGCCTGCGCAGCGTTCAAGACACTACTCCCGGCAGGGAGATGCGGCGCCTCACCAGAGGATAATTCGATTCCTGGGGCAAGTAAACTTTAGAAATCTCTATCACGAAGTGCTGATTTAGGTGGGTCACTTCTGAAAAGCCACGAGTTCAGTCTGACATGTCACCGGTGAACGGCAAGTGTAGGGGTTTACTACCTTCCCCCACCACTCAGGCCTTGCCTTAATCTAGTGGTCAGCCTCAATCGCCCTCACCTGGCGGTGTCCTACTGTCCTCGCCTCATGTATTCCACATAAGATTCCCACAGGTTACTCCTGCGACAGGGATTTCTCGAGTCCACGTCCTGGCAGGGTCAGATCAGTAGATGAGGGATAGCATCAAAACAGCAGGGATAGCGGCCCAGCAGGTCTGCCAACCCCCACAGTGCACCAGTCTCCTCCTTCTACCGCCTGTACTCTTGTCTTCCAGCTCTCCTCTTCTCACAACACCATCTAAAATGGCTGCCCAACATTCCGCCTTTTATAGGTTGACCCCAGAAGGTCCAGAAGGGTCCAGAGGGTTCTGGAACATTCCAATGCTAACCTATGGGTTCAGTCCCTAAGGTGGCAGTTGTGGCAGTTGCTGACCACCATTTTGTGGGTTGTGAATCTAGTCAGGAAGGCGCCAAGGCCTCAAGAAAAGACTATGAGGGCAAGGAACACCTAACCCCTAGGCCAACACCTCAAAAATCTAGTGGACATAAAAAGAATGAAAGGTTATGAGGGGCAAAAAGGGGACAAAATAAATAATTAATAGCAGGGACTACCCAAAGGGCAGACAGGTCTAACACGCATCCCCCCCAGCTAAAAGTGGGGAGAGCTACCCAACCCCTTGGGAGTCCTCATCACTAAGGCGGAAATACCTAGAGAGACCGTCTGCATTGGCGTGGTCCACTCCAGGCCGAAGTTCCACCCGGAAGTCCTTTCCCTGTAGGGAGATGGACCATCTCAACAACCTAGGATTTTCCCCCTTCATTTGTATCAGCCAACTAAGGGGTCGGTGGTCGGTCTGAACCAGGAAGTGCGAGCCAAACAGGTATGGCCGCAACTTCTTCAGAGCCCATACCACCGCAAAAGCTTCCCGCTCGATTGCACTCCACTTCTGTTCCCGGGGAAGCAGTCTCCTGGACAGGAAGACTACTGGCTGAGCCAGACCCACTTCACTGAGTTGCGATAACACTGCCCCAATGCCATGCTCTGATGCATCTGTCTGGACAATGAACTCCTTGGAGAAGTCTGGGGCCCTCAGGACCGGTGCTGCACACATTGCCTGTTTCAATTTCACAAAGGCTTGCTGACAAGCCTCTGTCCAAACTACCCGTTGAGGTTGTTTCTTGGATGTGAGCTCTGTGAGGGGCGCTACAATAGTGCCATACCCCCTCACAAAGCGAAGGTAGTAACCTGTGAGGCCCAGGAAGGCTCGGACCTCAGTCTGGGTCTTGGGGGGTTCCCAGGCCATGATTGCCTCAATCTTTGCCTGGAGGGGCTGCACTGTTCCCCTACCCACCAAGTGGCCTAGGTACACAACCGACCCCTGCCCAATCTGACATTTGCTGGCCTTGATTGTCAAGCCAGCCTGTTTCAGGGCCTGGAGAACAGCTTGCAAGTGATGCAAATGGTCCTCCCAACTGCTGCTGAAGACGGCAATGTCATCCTGGTAAGCAGCGGAGAAAGCCTCCATTCCAGAGAGGACCTGGTTCACCAGCTGCTGAAAAGTGGCAGGGGCGTTCTTGAGCCCAAAGGGCATCACACAGAACTGGTAGTGTCCCTCAGGTATGGAGGAAGCTGACCTTTCCTTTGCTCCATCTGTAAGGGAGATCTGCCAGTACCCTGAAGTAAGGTCAAAGGTACTCAGGTATTGGGCAGCTCCTAGTCGGTCAATCAATTCATCCGCCCTAGGGATCGGATGAGCATCAGTCTTGGTCACTGAGTTCAGTCCCGGTAATCCACACAGAACCTCAGTTCTGGAGTGGTGCCCGGTGGGGCAGCTTTTGGTACTAGAACCACCGGACTGGACCAGGGGCTACTGGAAGGTTCAATAACTCCTAGCTCCAGCATCTTGGTAACGTCACCGTGGATGCTGGCCTTCACCTTGTCTGACAGCCGGTAGGTATTGGACTTCACTGGTGGGCTGTCTCCTGTGTCCACATCATGGGTACACAGGTGGGTCCTTCCCGGGACAAGGGAGAACAACGAAGAGTACTGCTCCAATATCAGGGGGCAGTCCTACCGCTGCTCAGGAGTTAGGGATGGGGAGAGAATCACTCCCTCCACTGACCCATCCTTTTCCTGAGACGAAAAAAGGTCAGGGAGAGGCTCGCTTTCCGCTTCCTCTCCCCCGTCAGTCACCATCATCAAGATGACCTCGGGCCTCTCATGGTGGGGTTTGAGGCGATTAGCATGTAGCACCCGCAGGGGCTGTCGAGGGGTCTTAAGATCCACCAGGTAGGTGGCCTTACCCTTCTTCTCTAACACCTGAAAGAGGCCTGTCCAGCGATCCTGGAGAGCACTTAGCTCTCCAGGCTCCATCACCCACACTTTCTGGCCAGGCTCCAACTCCACCGGGTGGGCATTGTGGTCATACCACTCTTTCATTACTGCTTGACTGGCTTCCAAGTTGTCAGAAGCTTGCTTCCACAACTTTGCCATTTGGCTCCGGAAGGCCAGCATATAGCTCACCACATCCTGGGGAGGCTTTCTGGGAGACTTTTCCCATCCATCCTTCACCAGGCTGAGAGGTCCATGTACAGGGTGCCCGTACAGTAGCTCAAAGGGGCTGAAGCCCACTCCCTTCTGCGGCACTTCCCTGTCAGAGAATAGCAAACAGGGTAGGAGGACGTCCCATTTCCTCCGCAGGCTCTCAGGCAGACTTCTTATCATGCCTTTTAAGGTCTTGTTGAACCTCTCTACCAGTCCATTGGACTGGGGGTGGTATGGAGTGGTGAACTGGTAGGTCACTCCACACTCCTTCCACATTGCCCGCATATATGCTGACATGAAGTTGGTCCCCCTGTCGGACACAACTTCTTTGGGGAAACCCACTCGGGTAAAGATCCCCATTAGGGCCCTAGCCACAACAGGTGCAGTGACAGTCCTCAGAGGAATTGCCTCTGGGTACCGCGTGGCGTGATCCACCAGAACCAGGATAAACCTGTGACCAGCTGTAGTTGGTGGATCCAATGGCCCCACAATGTCTATGCCCACCCTTTCGAAAGGGGGTGCTAACGACAGGTAGTGGTTCCAGGGGAGCTTTCAGCTTCACCCCTGTCTTCCCACTGGCTTGACAGGATACACACGTCCGACAGTAAGTGTCAGATGCCACTTTCATCTGAGGTCAGTAAAAGTGGGGGACAAGCCGGGCAAAGGTCTTGTCCTGACCTAAGTGTCCTGCCAAGGGAATCTCATGAGCCAATTCTAGAAGAAAGGCTCGGTATTGTTGAAGGACTACCAAGGCCCGTGATGAACCGGGCAAAGGTATCTTGGGTTCACTGTAGAGGAGTCCGTCCTCCCAGTAAATATGGTAGTGCCCTGCAACATTCCCTGCTGCCTGGGTTCGGCCTGACGCCTCAGTCCCTCAAGGGTAGGGCACTCCTTCTGGCCCTTACAGAACTCCTCCCTGGTAGGCCCTCCCTCCACATGCCACTCGGCAGGGATAGGTAAGTCCTCCAGGGAGACTACTTCCCCCTCCACGGACTCCTGGCCCACCACCGCAGGTGGCCGATCTGTCTCATGGGGCGTGGAAGCCGAAGCAGGCTTCTCCTGTCTTCAGGTCTGTCCCTTTTTGGCAGCGGGCTGGGCCATTGTTCCAGGCTCCAGCCCAGGCGAACTCCCTCTCTGGGCAGTCGCAGACCTTGTGCTTGCACAGGCCCAGTCAGGTGTACCCAGCATCTCCGAATGAGTCTGGTATTCCACCTCCCTCCAAGCATTGTGCTCCATGTCATTTCCCAGCAGACAATCGACTGGCACGGCAGGGCTTACGGCAACTCGAAGTGAACCTGCAACCCCTTCCCACTCAAAGGGAACCTCGGCTACAGGGTAGTAGCCCAATCTGCCGTCAGCCGTCACGGCGGTGTGGAGTACATGTGGAATCACCTGCACTGGAGACACCAGTTGACTCCTTACCATAGTCATACTGGCTCCTGTGTCTTTCAGAGCCTCCCCTCTTTGGCTATTGATGGTGATCCATTGCCCATCCTTGGTAGTATTTGGGGGCACCTGGATCTTAGGAACCATCTCCCGATCTCCCAGGGACACTAAGGTGACACCTGCCCACTCACCCCCCTTATCTAAGGGCAACTCCTCCCCGAGCGCTACACTAGCTACACCTGGGGCTTTTCCTCCAGTGGGAGGGGGTGGTCTCTTTGGGCACTTGACATCTCCCTTATAATGTCCAACACCACCACACTCAAAGTAGTGGACAACCCTTGGCTGCTGGCTTTGGCCAGGATGAGGGTTTCTGGGCGGGTTAGCCTTAGGGGTGATTCCTGTTCCCTTTCCCTGGAAACTGTTTTGGGGACCTTTTGAGAACTCCCGCTTTTTATCTCCCCCCTCCTGCTTCTGGGGGGCGCCCTGTCCGGCGCTTTGGGAATCCTCTCCAGTCCCCTTTGAGGACACCCGGGTACTTGCCCAGATGTCCGCCTCCTCTGCAAGCTTCCGGGGGTTGGTCAGCTTGCTGTCCACCAGGTGTTGACGCAGCTCGGGAAAACATTTCTCGAGTAGGTGCTCTTTAAGAATAAGGTCATATAATCCCTCATAGTCCTTCACCTCGCTGCCTTGTATCCAACCCTCTAGTGCCTTCCTTGCATAGTCCAGGAAATCCACCCAATTTTTTGTGCCTAATTTGTGACTTCCCCTGAACTTTTGCCGATACTTCTCTGGGGTCAGCCCAAACTTCTTAATTAGCGCCACTTTCATGGTGGGGTAGTGGGTCTGCTCTTCCTGTTCCAGGGCCAATAGTGTGTCCCGTCCAGTATAAACCACCCCCCCAGTGTTTTTCCTGGATCCCATGGGCTCTTAATGAGACCTCATAGGCAGCCAGCCACTTGGCGATGTCATCCCCTGGGCTGTAGCTGGCAACTATATCTTTCGGCAGGTAGGGTCTGGATTCCCTGGTCAGTTCTTTTGTTTCGCTGCCACCATTTGGAGAATTGGAGGGTCCCAAATGTAGGGCCTTGAGTTCTAGCTCCCTAGGTTTCAACTCATGAGCCATCCTCTGTTCCTCCCTCTCCTGTTCCAACCTGGCTAACTCCCACTTTAGCTGTCTTTTTTCCCTCCTGTCCGCTAGTTCAGCTTCGGTTAAGCTTCTTCCGGAGACACTGCTGCCCCCCCTTGAGAAGAATAGAATAGAATAGAAAATCTTTATTCGATTGTTTACATGGTACAATCATAAAAGAGCATTTCATACACAATAATCCATACAATAATAAAAATAGTGAGAGTAGTATTACAGCACGACATTCACAAGCGTATACACAGTAATATGGTTAAAAAGGCTAAAATACATTAAAAGTGAGAGTACAATCAATAGCTGAGTTGGTTACCCTTCCATGCTTTTTCTGAATTTAACTGCGAGTTTTAAAAAATTACATACAAACATAGTGCATTCGCTGTTTAGCATTTGAGGGTGACACAAAGCAGGTCTATATTGTACGAAGTTCAGGTGCTTAAGTAAAGGTTTTAAAAACAGGTTTCGGGGGAGTGTATAAAACTTACAGAAAAATAAAAAGTGTGCCAGATCTTGCGGAGACTTATTGTCGCAGCCGCAAGCTGGCAACACTTGTCCTCTATGCGCTCCGCTTGGGACAGCTAATATAAAGTGGAACATATCAAATCGGAACCTTGTTAATAAAAAACGGTCATAACCAGACATGGGCCAGGACAGGTAGGGTTCCATATATAAACAAGTTTTGGTTAAGGCATACTGTCTCACACTGCTTTTTTTATATTCGTTTTCCTCCCGTGTCATACACCTATACAGCATAAACGTGTTCTTTACAAAGGTTACATCAGTTTTTGTTATGGTTTCGGGGGATAGAAATAGATCTGGTCGGCCTAAATCAAAGAGCCACGTTCTTACATATTTTATCCATGGGATCTTGAGCCTACCATCCCACAGTAGTGCCTCTTGAAGGATATTTCTGGTAAGAGGTATGGCTGTGTTAAGCCAGCTATTCAGCCAGCATAACAAGGGGTTTACTGCCAACTTGTCGCTTAGATATGGAATGCCGAGTTCCTCATGTACCGGAAAGTTAGCCGTCCCCCTGGGTAACCTTAGTACCTTTTTTAGGAAGTTATTCTCAGTAACTTCTAGGACGCCTAGTGTTTCTGATCCCCAAATTTCACTTCCATAACGCGCAATAGCGGTGCTTTTGGCTTGATATAACTTCAAGACAGCAGCCACCGGACTATTGCCCATTTTTCTAGTAAAGTCCAGTATTGCTGCGTTGGCCCGCACTACCTCGCCCTTTTTCTTTAGTATTGCTGGTGCCCAAGTTAATTTGTGATCAAAGAGAACACCAAGGTACGAGAAGGTCTTTGTGGTGGGTATTCTATCTCCGTTTACAGAGTGAGGGTATATTTTTTTTGGGGGTACACCTACCACCATAGAGAATGATTTAGAATTATTAATGCTCAGACCACGGGAGTTCATGAAATCATTAAAAGAATCTAGCAGGATTTGAAGACCAAGCGCCGTTCTAGATATTAACACGGCGTCGTCCGCATATAATAGGACCGGTATGCCCTTCTTGCCAATATAAGGAAAGTCTGTACCAGTTTTTAGTAGGTGCTCTTCCAACTCATTAATATAAAGATTAAAAAGAAAAGGGGCAAGGATGCATCCCTGTCTGACTCCTTGGGTTATTTTAAAATCTCTGGTTACTTTTAAATCATGGGTGTAACGGACGTTTGCTCTTGTGTCCGAGTGGAGGTCAACAAGAAAGTTGACCAGGTTTTGTTCCACCCCCATTTTTAAAAGCACCTCCCATAGCCTAGATCTGTCTACGCAGTCAAACGCGGACGATAAATCCATAAAGGCCATATGGATCGTCCCTTTTCTTGCTAGGGTGTATTTACTGTTTATTAAATATAGGTTCAGACATTGGGTAATCGTGGAATGGCCTGGTCTGAACCCATATTGTATTGGGGACAGTATGTTATTGTCATTGGCCCAGGCTGTTAATCTGTTTAGGATAATACCTCCCACCACCTTTGTGACTGAGTTAATCAGGGATATGGGTCTATAACATGTAACGCTACCACGGTCACCCTTCTTAAAGACGGGGACTATGGTGGAGGACCCCCAGGCTTTTGGGCACCCAGCCAGGATACCTGCATTTACAACTGCGGTGATGACTGGTGCCCATAGAGAAATATTTGATTTAAATAGGTCAGGTGGTATACCATCGGGGCCGGGTGCTTTGTTACAGGTTAATCCTTTTATCCCCTTTTCTACCTCCCCCACTGTGAAACACAATACATTTTCATCAAAGGAATTAAAAACAGAGTCTGCTTGTAAATTGTCACTTTTAAAAATTGTGCTGTAATGTAATACCCACTCTTCCTCAGGTATATTAGTCCCAACATTAGTGTTTAAGGTGACATCAAACAGAGGTTTGTTTACAATGCTCCAGAACTTGGAGCTATTGCCCAGAATTGCGGGATCACATAGTTTCTCCCAGACACCGGCTTTTACTTCTTTTTTCCGGGCTGCCAGGACTGACTTATAGTTAGATCGCAGTGTCTTAATAAGAACAGGATCTCTTGGGGTAGCCTTGAGAGCTTTTTTTAGGTCTCGGCCAGCCTTTGAACAGGCTTGATCGAACCACCCTGGTTGATGTTCATGACGTCCCTTTGTTGGAACTGACAACAATTGGCCAATTTTCTCAACAACAGTAGAAAAAGCAATCAGAGTCGCTTCGGGCAAAGTAGATGGAGAAACACAAAGATCTAGGTCATTACTACAGCTGATGGCAATTGAATCATACAGAGAGTCGCTGTTGACCTTTGACCACTTCAAGCGACGGTTTCCGTTGATGGGGTTTAAAACACCGTGATCAGGTCGTGGCTTCCTCTGATCAAAAAGGTTACCTCCGATTTTGATTGATAAGGGATTGTGGTCGCTGAAGGTGCTTGTTAGGATTTCAAAGTCTGTGGCTGAATCAACTAGGTCTCTCGAAAGGAATATGTGGTCTATGTAGGAGCCTTTGCCGTGACCTTTAAACGTGGGGACGTTGAACTGGTGTGAGTCCTCCATTGTGGCCATTGCGTCGGTTAAGTCCTTTCCATCTATTAAGTTATTGATACTGGTGCCTCGAGGCGAATGATCAAAATGAAAGCCAGATCTCCTGTTGCAACCTAAGAGGCCAATAGGTGTTGTTTCAGGGTTGCCACAGGGATAAGCATTGAAGTCTCCAACAATAATAATGTTTCGAGGTAGACTATCCGCTTTTATCTCTAAGAGGTTTTGTAGTTTGAGAATATTACACTCCTTATTTGGTGACACAGCATTATAAAAGTTGATGAGTGTCAGTGCCCTTTTACCATTCCTGAGCACTAAGATTTGAGTATGCTTGTTATCCGATGCTCTGATTGTAACCTGGCAACTGAGTGCAAGGCTTATGTAGGTTGCGAGGCCCCCTTTAGGTCTTCCGCTATTTGATGGGATAGCTGGTAAGAAAAAACTTTGAAAGCCCTCAATATGTGCATTTGTATCTGCTAACCAGGTTTCTTGGAAACATAGGATGGTATAATTTTTTACGTAGGCTAACCACATAGGGTCGTTAACCTTAGCAGCTAGGCCGGCTGTGTTCCAGGATAAAAGATGTATGGAGCGTTGTTCGGTGCGACCCAAGCCTGTTGCCAGGGCCTGGTCAGCGGGAATAGAAATTGCTTGAACCCCATGATCTATTGTTCGGTGTTCTTGCGGTGCCTTGCTAACATTTAGAGGGTTTTGTACACCACTGTGCATTGTGCACTGGATTAAACTGGTGGCACTTAGATAGCTACACCCACTCACATTTGATGTAATTTCTTTAAATTGTACTGGAGGAGCTGTCCTAAGCACTTCACTGTTCTCCGGAGATGAAACACTTGTGCACTCTAGACGAATACTTGATACTCTGTGAAGGGGAGCTGCCTTAGTTATGGGTTCAGCAGGGATAAGGTAAGAGGATGGAGATACGCTTTGTCAATCTATCTCATCTAAATAGTCGATGTTATAGAAAGCGTCATACCTGTTAGAAACAGGTACCCCATATTGTGTATCTAAGTGTTGGGGATGTGAGTAGAGCTGCTGCTGTGGACGGGTAAAAGGCTCATTTCTCTCCTGGTATCTACCGTGATGGTTGTTAGGTCTGCTCTGCCACGGTTGTTCGTGCCTATAATCAATGTGGTTTGTTCGAATATATGGGTCAGTTGACAGAGTATAGGGCCCTGATTGATTATCAGCCATGGGCTCAAGCAGCCCCTCCTGACAAGGTCCTAGGTCCTGGGAGTAGGTTTTCCATCTCAGGATGAAACAATCCCTCTACCCCTATGACTGTGTCCCCGTCCGTCCCCTCTTCCTCCTCCTTTCCCTCTCCATGTGCTGCCACCCAAGCCCTCAAACTGGTCTGGAGTTCCCCCTTCTTGGCACCACGCTTAAAAAACACTCCCATCTTCTGGCAAAAGTCTCTAAGCTGGGCTGCAGAATAGGTTTCCAGTTCCTCCAGAGCAAATTCCATTTTGCTGATGAGAAACGTAGGGACAACCACTCGGGAAGAATTGGTTCAAAAGGGGCAATTCAAAGCTACCTCCACCCACCACCAGGAGCCAATTTGGAAAAAATAAAATAAGTAATTAGGACGTCCGTCAGGTGAAAACTCCAGGTGTAGGCCTGTGGAGTACACTTTGTTACTGCAGAGTAGACGCAAACACAGTTCTCATCCCACCGCTAGACACCAATTATGTTGGACCTGGGACTTCCAAATCACATAGGGTAGCTTGGCACTAAGTAGGAAGGCCTAACTCAAAGGTACATGTGTAAAGTTTGCGTCACACCCCTTAGTAACATAACGTCCATCCACTCAAAAATAAAGACACTACACCAGTCTTTGGAAAAATACGAGCTGTTTTATAAAATCTCTTTGTTGTTCAGCAGTTCGTGGTTCATTATACAAAATAGCTTCACTCTGGTGTACGTAACTCTGGGGCGCCAATTTCAGCAGTTCAGCCCCCACCTCCCTTAAAAGGAGTTCACAACCATCCCTCCTAGCAACAGAGAATATACCACAGTTTCAGTTGTAACCACGAAAAGATCTCACTTCTCAATGCAGTAACTTACAGTGGTACCTTACACCTGGAAATTCAAGTTACTTATCATAAGCAATTTACAGTGTTTCAAACCTTCATCCTAATACAGAAATTCAATAGGGAGCATTAGACTTCCACGTAATGTAACAAGGCAATTCATCACTTGGTTAAGAACAAGGTACTACATATTCCTTCTGTTAGTTGGTGAATTACTGCTAATTTTAATTAGTAAACCAAGGTTTGCCTTATGGACAGAGCCAGTAACCTTTCCCAACTTCTACAGTTATAGTGGGGGACAGACGGCCACTGAAAACAGGCAGGTCCCCCAGCGTTGGTAAAAGGGGTTTAATACTTTCCAGCTCAGGTAAGGCTTGTCTTGACCCAAACGGAAAACAGGAAGTCTGGCAATCACCAAGCTGCCTAGTCTGAGCTCCCGTGTCTCCGCTTCACTACTGCCCAAAGACCCTGCAGAAGTTTAGGAAACCAGTCCAGCTCTGGATGTTCCACCAAAGCTAAACGCTTACTTATTTGACGATCGGACCCTGTTGAAAGCACACCGAGATTTCGGCGCTCCTCCTCTTTCGCTCATCCCCTTCACATGGCCTGCCTGGCCGACGGACCTCTCAGCTCCGCTCCGCTACTAGGCCGAGAAATCTTCCAGCCCTCCTCTGAGCCTGCGCGGTGCACAAGACACTTCCGCGCTTCAGGAGCCGCCCAGACCTTCACTAAGCCTGCGCGGGCCTTGAGTCGGCACTCCTCCTCTATGGCACCGCCCCGCTCCACACTTGGCCTGTGCAGCGTTCAAGACACTACTCCCGGCAGGGAGATGCGGCGCCTCACCAGAGGGTAATTCGTTTCCTGGGGCAAGTAAACTTTAGAAATCTCTATCACGAAGTGCCGATTTAGGCGGGTCACTTCTGGAAAGCCACGAGTTCAGTCTGACATGTCACCGGTGAACGGCAAGTGTAGGGATTTACTTCCTCCCCCCCCCCACTCAGGCCTTGCCTTAATCTAGTGGTCAGCCTCGATCGCCCTCACCTGCCGGTGTCTTACTGTCCTCGCCGCATTTATTCCACATAAGATTCCCACAGGTTACTCCTGCGACAGGGATTTCTCAAGTCCACGTCCTGGCAGGGTCAGATCAGTAGATGAGGGATAGCATCAAAACAGCAGGGATAGCGGCCCAGCAGGTCTGTCAACCCCCACAGTGCACCAGTCTCCTCCTTCTACCCCCTGTACTCCTGTCTTCCAGCTCTCCTCTTCTCACAACACCATCTAAAATGGCTGCCCAACATTCCGCCTTTTTTTAATCTAGGAGTGGTGAGGAGGTTTTTTGAAGAAGAACGAAGAGTCCTGGTGTTGCTTTAAGGGGTGAGGCAGGTGGAAAGGTATGCAGAGCCCTTGCCTCTCAATGCACGGTGAGCCAGTACCAGTGCTTTGAATTCTGCCCTTTTTTGTATGGGCAGCCAATGAAGTCTGCGACGGTGGGTTGAGAAATGCTCGTGTAGGGGAATGCCACCAACCAGTCGTACTGCAGCATTCTGGACTGTCTGGAGTCGATGGCAAAGACCTGCAGACAGTCCGGTGTACAGGCCATTGGCGTAGTCTAGATGCGAGGTGATCAACACCTGGACTACAGTCTTCCTGGTGTTGTTAGGTAAGAAATTGATGAACTTTTTCACCATCCTGATCTTGGCAAAACATGCTGCAGAGACTGTGTGAACTTGATGTTGCAATGAGAGGTTAGAATCCCATCTAACCCCTATGTTTTTCACCGAGTCTTTGGGCTGGGGTGGTGCACTCAAATCAAGAGGCCACCAGATGTTGGGATCTAGTGGGAAAGGCTGGTGAAAGAATAATACCTCGGTTTTTCCTGCATTTAGCCTGAGAAAGTTATTGTCCATCCACTGGGCGATTGTGCGAAGGCAGATTTTTTGTGGGTCAAAGGTTGTTTGGGTAATGCTGTTGAACGAAAACAAAAGTTGAATATCATCGGCGTAGGAGGTGGCCTTTATTCCAGTTTGAGCGATGATGTCAGCGAGGGGTGAGAAATAAACATTAAATAGGAGGGAGCTCAGTGAGGAGCCTTGGGGGACTCCCCACCGAAGTGGGCGGCTGTCCGAGGTATATGGGGGGGTAAACACTGCCTGCGTACGGTTGGACAAGAAGGATGCAATCCATTTTAAGGCCGTGCCCCAGATGCCTTTGGATTGTAGGCGGTCTAGGAGGAGAGGGTGGGAGACGGTGTCGAATGCTGCTGACAAGTCAAGCAGCACCGACACCGCTCTTGATCCCTTGTCCATCCTCCAGTGTACTGCATCTGCCATCTCGATTAGTGCTGACTCAGTGCTGTAACCTGGTCTAAAGGCCACTGTACAGACAGGGAGTGCAGACCAGGCTTTCAGGATCGCTGCCAAGCAATGACATCTGGGATTTACAATGGTCCAGTACTGACCCCATAATGTCACTTTTTTTCGCAGTAGCCCATCCTGAGACTAGATTAACTAGAATAAGATGCGGTAACAACATCCTCAGTCAACTTAGACAAATGACTGAAGCATGAAATTCCTAGCAACTCCAGCAAAGTCTTATATTCTTAATACCGAGACCACTAGGTTATTTTTGTTGATTTAGGCCATTGTTTTTATAATTGGCATTCTAAATATTGCCTTCACAGTAATTACTAGCTGTATTCTGCCTGTATTGCCAAGGCAGTGTCCTCAACTGTTTTCCCATGGGGGGAACCATTTATCCATACTAATTCGATGTCTAATTCACCCGTGCGTTTGCCAAATGCCAATACTTAGAAGGGATGTTAGGGCCAGATGTAGGTAAGTTCCACTTACCGATTCTAAAATACCGAATTTTACCAATTCTGTATTTCAGAATCGGTAAATGGTATGTAGGTAAGTATTCAGTAAAGTTTACCGAATCGGTTATATTCGGTAATTACCGATTCGGTAAATACCGAATCGGTAATTCCCATTCATTCCTATGGGCCTGGAGGCCCATAGGAATGAATAGGAATTACCAAATCGGTAAATACCGATTCGGTAATGGAGGAACACATTCAAGGGTGGCAGGGTGTCACATTGACACCCTGTTGCACCCCTGAATAGTGCGTGGGTGCACATGTGGCACACATACATGCCCTAGGCCATGTATGTTGGCCACATGGCACTTTTGAAAAAGCACAAATTTGCTTTTTCAAAGGTTTTGGATATTTACCACCAACTTTTATTTGGTGGTAAATACCGAATCCTTAACCATGCAATGCACTCATTTGAGTGCTCCCTACATTTCAGATTCGGTAATTTAAGGAATCTGTAATTTACTGATTCCTTAAATTACCGATTCGGTAAATTACCGATTCCGAAATGTAGCCACCTACATTTCAATAGCCTAATACCGGTCAGTACCAGCCGAAATTCGGTAATTTCGGCTATTACCGACCGGTATTGGACCACCTACATCTGGCCCTTAGTGAGTTGTCGCCTATCCACAGTCTCTTTTAATCCAAGGGTGAATTGCCAGGGGCAACATTATGCATAATTAAGCAAGTCTATCGCACACCGAAATAAGTCACATGAGCTGACTCTTGCACCATGCACATTACACACAGATATGTGTTACTGGGGTTTCAACATGTGAGGCTCACAAACACTGAATGAATGTTACTTCAGTTTAGAGGATGCTAGGTATGACAGGCATTTAAAACAAACTGCTTATCACATGCCAATGGCCTATAATTTTTTTAACTTATATTGAATTTTTCTTCACTTTGTTTTCACCTAGTTGGAAGATGGTAGAAAAATAAAAAATATATACAAATCTCCCAATCGTGCGATAGTGCTCAGCACTAGACACACATACAAGTTTACAGGGCAATTCTGGTGCTCCATTACATAGAGACCACATGATCAGATAGCTAGCAGATTATACCTCAATGCTCAGGGCTCAACAGCAGTAGAAATTGTTTTTTTTAAAGCTGATTAGATGATAAGATGCCTCCACACAAATGATGAAGTAATTATCATAGCAGTGAGTGTTCTATGCTTCCATAGAACCAGAGAAAGCAGTGTTCTCCTTAACTAAACATGAATTAGCCCTGAAATGTCAGCTTTAAATACATTCAATATATTCAACCCAGATCTGTGACTGGGGGTGAGTGTTTGAAAAGTTTCAGCACTCCGTCCATCACCTCCTTGTGTTTGCTTTGTTCGCCCTAAGTTGGCAGGGAATACCCAGACGTGGGTCCATTGCTCACTTTACCACTGGATTCAAGCTAGCCTGGCTGATGAAGGGTATTACCTAGAAATTGGTCCCAGGACGCGTATTTCCGGTTCAGGGAAGACCTGGCTTGGCAGATCGGGCTGGACTGTTCCCTTAAGGCACAGGGTCAAGACTGATTTGCATATACCTGGGTCTGAACTGAGGTGGTGAAGTGAGCTAAAGAATGATGATGGATTCAACCCAGATCTGTGACTGGGGGTGAGTGTCTGAAAAATGCCACCACTCCATCCATCATCTCCTTGTGTTTGCTAGCTTTAAAGATATGCCAGAAAGGTAACCATTTTCTCTGGAACTCCAGTGGAACAGTTTCTGTAAACAACAAACATTTTACAAATGAATTAAAATATTCACTTTGGATAAGAATGGCTCTTCTTTGTCATGATGAAATGTGTTTTGAACTGAAATACTGGATTTAAAATTTTAATGCATATCCAAACTTCAGCTTGCCTTTCTCGTCAAATAATCATGTGCTACTGTCACCCATGGACAGATCTGATTTTGCCTTTCAGTCCAATTCTGCAACATTATCAAAGGCCGGGGATGCCTATCATATGGAGAGGAATTTCACCACCATTCGCCAACAATAACCAGAACTATGTCAGTATTGGCCACAATAATTCAAGGATGGGCACATTGTGTCATTGCATCCATTGTGCAATGGAGAGTCATAATTACAGTATAAACGCCTACAATATGTTAAAGAATAGGACTTTTACGACAATGACAGAGAGAATGTCATCAATAATGGCCACAATACAATATGTCAAGGATAAGCCTCGATTACAGCAGGAAGAACCTAAATACCTACTATTAAATAATTAAAAAGAATTTAAACAGACAAATATGAATAACAATCAAGTAAAGGAAATAGTATACTACATACATAGATTTTAATTAAAGGAAATTTGAAAATCAATGACGTTCCCTGTTAAGCCTTTGTATAGAACATAATCCACAGAGCACATATGCTCTGGGAGAAGCATCAGGAGTGCTGACAGGGTTCCCTTCAGGCCATCGACATCATGCACAATAGAACTCCAACATCAGAGGCGTTGAAGGATTGCAAAGGCCTGAAATCATAAAAAATCAATAACCAATCAGTACAAATATAGGACAACCTAACTTTCCATCCACAGAATAGTTAATAATCACACAACTATTTCCCTACATGCTGTACTAATCGGTAGAAAATGCCACTCAGTATATAACTACACAACGAGAAAAACAGCAGCATGGAAACAGGGAATATATTTACAATCATGAGAAATCAAAAAAATAATAAAAAGGAAAAACCTACTGGAAACATTCTGATAGCAAAGAAAAAAATGTAACGGAATGTATAGGACATTAGAAGAGAAAACCTTAAAAGAAATGTAATAGAGTTAGGGTCCATGAGTAGAAAAAATAGAAATTGAGGAAAGAATAGAGGAAATGAAACAAAAATGTTTATCACAACCACCGCAGCAGCACCAGCAGACACACCGAAAAAGGCAAAAATAAATATGACCATCCAACCAAGCTTGGAATTGATTCAATTCAATGCAAAACAAACACCCAAAAACACCCACATATTTATATTGATGGAGGAATAAACAATGACTTTGGCTACTCATTTGGAAAATCCTGTCCTAGAAAGAGCATTTATTACGGAGTTTAAAATAGATCAGCCTCCAGCCATCCAGCCTCTATTGAGAGACATCCACACCAATGCCCAGGGCTGGTGATATTATTTTGTGCTGCCCTTAAAGGTTCTCCTTCATGTGAGTGTTCTCTCTGTGCTACGCGGTGCTGTAAGAATGGCGTCACTCCTGGGCAGACCAAGCACTGCTACAAGAGGACATCCAAAGAGCACATAGGTACCCATTTGGAAAAAACAAGGAGAGGAAGACCCCAAGGAAAATACTCGTGAACTTCAAAACATACCTACTAAAAGATAAAATCTTGGGGGAAGCATTGAAAAATGGCAACTTCAACAAAGAGAACTGGACCTTTAGAATAAGATCAGACATGTCGAAGGCGTCCCAAACCAGGCAGTGGGAGTTAGGAAATTTAATGTCAGAACTTCAACAACTAGGTGCTACGGTACAAATGAAATTCCCACCATCTCTTAGAATAATGTGGCGGAACAAAATGAGAAACATGAAAGAACCGGAAGAAGTCAGAACATTCATTGAATTTATGAGAGACCAGAGAGATCAGAAGACCCGATGAGTTAGCGGGAAATCCCTTGAATACATAATATCGACTAATAGTAGAAAAATCAGAGGTGCAAGGCTACAAAATAACACCACGAGCAAATCAGGAAATCACGGGGCAGGGAAGCACAGCCGGTTATGAAGATAACCAAAGGAAAAGAAGAAGGAGGCTTCCCCGGGGAGGGTTACACACAACTAATAAAAAGAAAACACAAAAATATCACGAAAAGAAATAAGGGTGGGGCGCGAAATAGGGAAAAAAAAAAAAATCCTCATACGCTGTATCAGAAGGAGAAACAAAATGGAGATTTTAAATAATAATCTACAATCCAAACAGAAATGGAAAAATGGGGAGTATAACTAAAGACATCAAGATACTCTCTTGGAATGTAAACGGGCTAAGGACAAAGAATAGGAGGAACAAAATACTAGAATATATCAAAACATCAGAATCCGAAGTAATAATACTGCAAGAAACACATCTCCTGAAATAAGAGTGAATACAAATAGCAAAAAATTTAGGCTGGATAGATACATACGCTTGTACAACACAACAATGTAACATCAAAGGAATCATAATAATCATAAAAAAGCCTCTAAAAGCGGTTATTGATTCAGTAGAAGTGGACAACAAGGGAAGATGGGCAATAGTCAAAATAAAGATTGAAAACAGACCGCTCACGATAGCAGGATATTACGGTCCAAATCAAGACGATGCAGATCCCCTACGGAAACTATAATCACTGCTTCTATTAGCTACCTCACCTATTATCCTGGGAGGAGATTTTAATCTCGTGATGGACCCCAAACTAGACAGGTCACCAACAGGAAGACAGGCAAACTTGCCAAAAATGAGAGAGTGGATTGCCATATACAAAAAAGCTGATCGATATCTGGAGAGACAAAGGAGACATCAAGCAACCGTTCACTCTACACAACAAAAAACTAGGACACAGGTCGAGGATTGATTACTTTCTTATTGATCGAGATTTATCCAACAGTGTGGTAAGTGTAGTACACCTACCAGCTCATATTTCAGACCATTCGGCTGTCCAACTAACATTACAGATTAAGAAAACAGAAACTATAAAAAGATAGTAGAAAGAGCTATATTACAAGACAAACAAATAATAAAGGAATTAGAAAACGAAACTTTAAATTTCTTTGAACTTAACAAAACCAGTACCACAAAACAGATAATTTGGGACACATATAAAGCAGTGGTAAGAAGAAAGTTATTGAGCCTAGGTGCTTATAAAAATAAAAAGTTAAAGAGCGAAATATCAGATTTGGAAACTAACATTACCACTCTAGACTCCTTAATATTAAGGGAACAAGAAACAAGTAGAAAAGAGGAAATACAACAAGAAAGACAGCGCAAGAAAGAAAAATTAGAAGACATCCTCGAAGAGAGAGTGCGGAAAAAATGGGAGTCTAGCAAGTTATCAAAACACGAATATGGCGAGGGATGTGGAAAGTGGTTGGCGTGGAAACTCAAAACAGACCTAGCCAAAAATAAAGTAAGGAGTATACATCAGGAGGGACAAACAACACAAAGAACGGATGATGAAACAATAAAACAAGAATTCAGGAATTTTTTGGAAAAATTATATACCGAAGACACAAACCCACAAGTTTCACTAATTGACTCCTATCTCGAAGATGTCCCAATACTGGCATTAACAGATGAAGAAAAAACAGAACTAAATAAGGAAATCCTAACAAGCGAAGTGGAAGTGGCCATTAAAAGTCTGAAGAAAGGAAAGGCAGCGGGACCGGACGCTCTACCAAACGAGTTCTATATGGAACTAAGAAATATTTTACTCCCACACATCACAGACCTAGCAAACCTGATTCTTAAGCAGGGAAGCAGCATTCCAGATTCCTGGAATGATGCGGTCATCACCATTATCCTAAAACCCGGAAAGGATCCGGCCAAATGCGAATCATATCGCCCTATATCTCTGTTAAACACAGACTATAAAATCTTCACGAAAATAATGGCGACACGATTGGGGAAAATTCTGCTGAAACTTATAAACACCAACCAAAAAGGTTTTGTTAAAGGGAGACAATTGCACGAAGTCACACAAGAACTATTGACTGCAATAGACATAGCCACGCAAAAGAATCTCCCCCTTACTATATTAACTGTCGATGCCGCAAAAGCATTTGACAGAGTGAACTGGGCTTTTTTAGAGAGAGTCATGACTAAAAATAACATAGGGCAGCACTTTATGCATGTGATAAAACAAATATACAAGACACCAAGATCTAAAATTCTAGTTAATGGCTGTCTTACTGATGATGTGAAAATCGGTAGAGGAACAAGGCAGGGGTGTCCTCTCTCACCCATGCTTTTCAATTTATACATTGAACCGCTTGCGAACAACTTAAGGAAAGCCTAAGAAATCACTCCATTTAAATATCAAATATGGGAGAAGAAAATTGCACTATATGCAGACGACTTAATGATCTTCACGAACAACTATCTGAAAGCCAAATCCAAGATCGAAGAAACTATTAGTGCCTTTGGTAAGGTCTCAGGTTACTTAGTGAACCATACAAAAACGGAAATTATGACTTGGAACACCAAATTTAAAAGTTCAAATATAAAGAATGAAATAAGATACCTGGGAATCTTGATAAATCATGATCTAAATAAAATCACGCAACGCAATATAAACAAAGTGGCAGTTGAGGTGAGAAGATTGTTCAAGACTTGGTCCACCTTACCACTCAGTTTGATAGGAAGATCTAACATCATCAAGATGTCTATACTACCAAAATATACATTTTTGTTCAATTCAATCCCATTTGAATTCACGAAATCATTACTGAATAAACCACAAAGCGAAATTGCAAGCTTCATATGGGCCTCTAAAGGCATAAGAATTTCACACAAAAAACGGAGGACTGGCTAGCCCGGACCTATTGGAGTATCATAGGGCTTTCTACTTTAAAAACATTCGAGTGCTACTTAAAAGCTATGGAAATTACCCAATACACTTACAAGTAATGACAGATTCAGTTGATCACTTTTTGTTTAAATTTGGACACCCCAAATACTTCAAAAAGATTAAATTGAAGATTTTAAGGGAGGCAGCAAAAGTCTGGACCCAAATAAGAGGAGTCTTAAATATCCCGTACTACAGCGAATAAGCACCTATTTGGAGCTCACCAGGGACTCCAGAATGCCTAAAGGACACTTTGGCAACTCCATTAAAGATAGCCAACGTGAACTATTGGGGACAACTATTGAATGGCTCAACTTTGAGAACATGGACAGAACTTCAAAATATTACTAGTAATTCAATCTCCAAATTTAAATACTATCAGATTCTAAGTTGGTCTAAAACAATACCCATATATAACAAAGAAAATGAAAAACTTGAAAAAGAAATGGTAAAACATACATTAATATCAAAAGAAGTGGCAAAATGGTACTGGGCATAAATAACAGCTGGTGACAGGAACCAAAACATTAAAGATCAAATCTGGGCGAAAGACTTGACCACAGCCGACTTAGACTTAATTTGGGAAAAATCAGTGGAGAAATGCTGGTCGACACTAAAATCTGCTTCACTAAAAAGGAATCATTTATATACAATACATCGAGCATACTGGACCCCGAAAAAACTCTCGAAATTCAAAAATACAGGAATAAAGAAATGCCCGAAATGCGGCGAAGAAAAGGCAGACGACATCCACATGTTCAGAAGCTGCCCCATGTTAAAGGATTTCTGGAATGAAGTCGGTAAGACACTGAGTGAAATCATGAAGAGAGAAATAACTGTAAGTACCACTCTTACTCTTTTCGGGATCGAAGAAGCAGTCAGTAGAGGGGGGTTAAACAATTGCCAAGAAAACCTGCTCTTTGTATTAATTGTACTTGCAAGAAGGGAAATCTGCATTAAATGGATAGGAACATCTTCTCCAACACACAGAGAGTGGATGAACTCAGCAGTAATAATAAACATATTAGATAGAAAAGGAAACAACAGCAAAAGATGTAAGTATTGGGAAAGTTTTGAAAAACATGTAAATCCTAGCACAGAGTAGAAACATCAGTCCTAAGATTAAGGCGAAACAACTTCTGGTTAACAAGTATGGTACTTGTTGAGTAGCTATAACAGCTAGCTCCCTCACGTCTCGAAACCGAAGTTTAAACTATGTGATGTTTCAAGGATACTCCTCTACACTACCCAGACAAGAGAGACCAAGGGGTAGAAATGGAACGAAACAAACAAAGTTAGAGGTAGACACCTGACCACATAAAGCTTTGCAATATGAGGACTACAAAAAAAAAAAAAAAGAATGGCGTCACTCCTGGCTGCATTCTAAATCTCCAAAACGAATGTGCCTTGAGTTTTCCACTTGCATGGAATCTGAAAAATGAAAGGCTGATACCCATTTTTCTCTATCATCGTCAGTCACACGGTTGGGTACAGTCTCTTTTGGGAAGTGGGGTTTTCACTTACCCACTCCTACTGATACACTCTTTGAACTCTTACGGCTACTATGAGCGGTGGGTGCTGCGGTGTACTGGAAGTCAAACTCCATCTTTTACATGCTCTTTTCATGAGTCGAAGCAGTCTTTGACACCTAGTTTCAAAACCTTCTCTGCCTGTTTGCACTCCTTCCCCAGCATCCTATCTTCCACCTCACTAGGGGACAAATTACAATGTGAAATGCTGCTTAATGCTATAGGTGGTACAGTGGTAGATAAATGATGCTAAGGGCTAGACTGGGAACAGGTTGTTGCTCGACTGGCCCTGGAAGGGGGTGGAGGGTGCATCGCTCCAGCTTTTCTTTCTGGGGGGCGGTATTGTGGTCCCCTGTAAGAAAACCAGCCCCTGCAGCCACAAAACCACCCCCACTCCTCTGGCCCATCTGGGAAATGCCCTGTGCCCGCTACAGCCAGTCCAGCCCTCATGATGCTCGTTTTCCCCCAGCAAGTCCTCTTTCCCCTGTTTACCCTTCTACACTGTAGTGGTCTTTACTACTCAACCTCCTCCTGGCAGGCTCTGAGTGCATTGTTCAGCTAAGCATTCTGTACTATTTTGACCACCTGTTCCCTTTCCATGCAGAGGGCCTTCTTGATTGCTGCTGACAAGCCTAGGAAGGTCACCAGATCTGCCTTTATGATCCCCACAAAACAAAATGATTCAATTATTCATGAAGTTTTGCCAATCAGAAATCATTCTTTTAAATAGAACTCTTATAAACAGCTTTTAAATATTTGCTGATAAGGCTCTAGGGTAGCTCTTGGACATAAACAAGCCCTTATCCACACTGCTGGCCAACAATGCAGTGTGCTGAATTGTTAACTATGGAAAAGAAATGACTTAGCCTTCATGTAAGCCATTGGCTAATCTCCCACAAAGATTTCAATGAGGACTCCAAGCTTACTCATGGATGCTTGGCACAGGTATCAAGGCCTTCACAGAATAAAATTGACTTGTGGTACCTGAGAGGCAACATTAAATCAACATTACAATAAAAAATAAACAAGTTAATGATAAAAACACCGGAAAATTAGAAAGTTCTAAAGTAGGCATTGAAAAGTATTTAAAAGTTGATATTCTTTTTAAATGAAACATCGATTGTTGTATGTCAAATTACACACAACAGTGAGCTCATTTTTGGTTCTCAATTGCATCCACGTTGGGGCATCAGTATGCTTTCTTTTGCCACTGAAGTAAAGCAATGACCCTCAAAGCAGTTCTTAAGGTGTTAAGTGCATTGATCTACAATAAAAAGTAACTCACATATAGCTACAAATGTTCTTTCTTAAAGTAGCTGATGAAAATAATGTCCCGATCTTCAGGGCTGGTTCTTTAGAAAACACTCTGGGGCAGATTTATGTTAACTGGCGCATCCCGAGGGATGCGCCAGTTAACGTGCGCCACAGTGCGCCACAGCTACGCCACCCATGGTGCGCCGCATTTATAATGCGTGACACATTTTGTGCCGGAAATGTGGCGCATTACTGGAGTTACGTCGCAAGCGCGACGCAGCTCCAGCAAGGCTCGGGGGTGCCCCATCTACACAATGCTGCATCAAGACCTACGCCTGCTTCAAGCAGGCGCAGGGTTTTGACGCAGCATTGGCCAGAAAGTGAATGAGTGAAATCTCATAGATTTCACTCAGCCACTTTCAGGAGGCGTTCCTGCGCAGGAACGCCCCGCCCCTGCGCAGGAACGCCTCCTTATGGCGCAGGGCTTTACAACGTGACGCATCTCCTAGATGCGTCACGTTGTAAATAGGGCGCATTGTTTGCGCCGCAGTTGCGTCAAATAAAGTGACGCAATTGCGGCGCAAGGGCATCATAAATCTGCCCCTCTGTTCTTTCCAGTTTAAGGTGATCCTCACATATCCAGGAAAGTTTCCATATTTTCTTCCTCTCTACTTCAAATGTCAGCACAGTTTCAAAAAAGGTCATGGGTACACATGGGAAAAGGCTTCTCTCTGCATCCTGTAAGGTACACAGACAAATGTCTAGTTGCCATTGGTTTACTGCTTTTTTCCTTATGTCCTTAGGATCTTTACCACATTTTCAGTTTAGGACACACACACCAAGGAGCATGCGGGTCGCCTTTGGCCAGACCTAGAATCCTTTGTGCTTGTGGGTCAGCAAAAGGCCAGTTTTCTGAGCCCTTGACAGGACCAAAGGGTTCAAAGCTGGAAAGTCTTTTTTGTAATGTCCTTTTCATTGACTCTTTAGACTTTTTCGCTGAGAGTGATGCACTGTAGTTTGTAAATGATTAACTTAGCTGTGATTTCAGGTCAAAGTTTATGTTTATTCAGACTATTGATCTTTAAAACAAGTACAAAATAACTATACATAAAAAAACATTATGCCATATATATATAGAACACAAGTTATTTTCATACAATAAAACAGTAGACATCCTAGGGATAAAACCACATCAGCTAGATATACGGGCACTATGGTCGCCAGTAGGTAGTTATAGTTAGGACCTATTTTCCATAGGAAAATCGTTTTTTGATTTGCCAATAACTTTGGCACCGTTTGACAAATCTTTGTGAAGTTTTCTAAACGAATGGGGTGGTCAGGTCAGCTGCTGAGTTGAAAGTTTTGGGGTGATTCGTCAAGCAGGGGCCGAGAAAAAAGGGGGGGTTCCAAAGCGCTTTTTCTCCATGTTAATTTCCATAGGAAACTGTTGACGCAGCTACAGAACGAACAGCTGAACGGAATTACACCAAATTTGGCAGAAAGGTAGCTCTTGGTCCAGAGTGCACTCTTTTTGTTAAATGGTGCAAATCCGTTCAGCTGTTCTGGAGAAATGTAAAGATTTCTCAGATATACAAATATGGCCACAGAGGATCCACAAACCCTTCCGATCTCAAGCCTGCAATCTGATTGGCTGCCAACACTTCAAACCAGGAAGTGTTAGCAGCCATCTTGTAACTCGGTTAGACTGAGTCACAAGAAAAAAGGTCAAAAAATTCAAAAATCAAGAAAAGGGACAGGGTAGAAATACCCTGACCCTCTAGCCCTGCAGGGCTAAAAAAACATTGTTTTTAACAATTTCAGGATGATTCGCGTAGGATCCCTGAATCCAGCTGAAAATTAAAAGAAAAATGAAGCTCGCTTTGTTTTCTTTAAGCTTCCGGTTGGCAATGATTAAGATAGATGCAGCGACCTGCGCAAGTCCCCGCAGCCCTTGGGACTGCCCCTTCCCTGGGGCTATGTATAATAAATGCAAGGGGCCATGCGTGTCCCCCACATCCCCAGGGACCGCCATCTCCCCGGAGCTTAAATAAAAAAAATAAATGCATGGGGGAACTCCTGTCCCACACGCAGCCTTGGAGACCACAACCTCCCCGGGGCTAATTATGTTAAATGCAGAGGGGTGCATAGCTCCCCATGGAGCCCCAGAGATCACTACCTCTGCACTCTGCCACCCTCCCTTCAAAAATAAAAAATACATCATTAAAATCTTGGCCGGGCCCGGGTAGATGGGGTCCCCTCGACCGTAAATGGCCTGGGCGAGGGGGGACGCATTGCCCCCCCCCCTCCTGTTTATTATTCTAATTGAAACATAGGCCTAGCCCCGGTGGATGGGTTCCCCGGGGCCAAAATTGGCCTTGGTATGGGAGGCCGCCGGGTCCCCTTCAGTCTTTATTTAAATATAAATTAAAAAATGGGTCAGGCCCCAGGAGATGTGGTCCCCGGGGCCCAAAAGCACCAAGGGTAGGTGAGCCACACAGCCCCCTTTCCTAAATAAAAAAAAAATGAAGCTGGTAGCTCGCTGGAGGCCCAGCCCTCTTTCTCCACTACTCTGCAAACACGCCTCTTGGCGCGCTCTAGGTTGGGGCATGGAGCCCCATCACTGCTGACGGTCCTTAGGGGCCAACTAGCCCACCTGGTACCTCCAGTAAGCCCCACACAGTGCGATTGCTGAGAGGTGGTAGAAGGCCATGCCCCTTTATACACCACTCTGCAAATATGCCTCTTGGAACATGGCTGGTGGGGTGAGGGCCTCAGCACTAAAGTGAACTTCATCCCCTAAGCAGCAGTGCGCCAGGAGGCGCGTTTGCAGAGTGGTGGAGAAAGGGGGCGTGGCCTCTGACCACCTCTCAGCAATCCAGCTGTGTGGAGCTTACTGGAGGTAACAGGAGGGCTATTTGGCCCCAATAGACCATTAAGAGGCAAGGGGACATCATCCCCCAACCAAGAGTGCACCAGGAGGTGCGTTTGCATAGTGGTGGAGAAAGGGGGCATGGCCTGCGACCACTTCTCCTCAATCCCAGTGCGCGGTCCTTACTGGAGGTAACAGGCAGTCTAGTTAGCCCCTAATGACCCCAGGCAGTGAAGGGGACTTCAACCCCCAACCAAGAGTGTGCCAGGAAGCGTGTTTGCAGACTGGTGGACAAAGGGGGCATGGCCTGCTATCAGAACTCAGCAATCCTGTTGTGTGGGACTTACTGGAGGTAATAAGAGGGGTAGTTGGTCCCCAAAGTGTTCTTGGGGGCCAACTACCCCTCCTCACTTATACAGTCATTCACTCACCCACTGAGTCATCCATACACTCATACATCTACTGATTCCCCAATACACCTGGGTATATTTATTTAACACTCATAAACTTTTAAAAAACACTCACAGTCACCGGATGATGCCATCACTGATGTCATTTGAGATGTCATCAGTGATGTCACTGACCATACCGTGAGTGATGTAATATGTGAGGTCATCAGCAGGGCATTGCGGGGGCGCGAGTCATAGGTAGCTGAGCTAACTATAACGGCTGAATTTCTCTGGTTTTGTACGAGTGAAATGTCAGCACAACTATAACGAAAGAAACTTTAGGAAGTCCAATACAACATGAAGACTATCACACTTTGTATTTAACCCCCATGTACACTTCCCTTTTGTCAACTATGATTGGCAATCTAGCAGCCTTATTTTCAAAACAGGTGTTAAGACAAGACCTAAACTTCAGAAGCCCATGTATAAGTAAGGGATTTGGCAATGTATTCATGTAGGAAAACGCGTAGATGCTACTTTCTGATACACAATCCGGTCATTGAGCATTTGTGAAAGAAGGCTAAATTTATATGGCATATTTCCGTGCTTGTAAGACTATGTTATGACGGAGGTGTAAAATGTTAAGACCAATTTCTTTCTGTCTAGCTTTAGGTGTTTCACTCTTGATATTTTCATGCTCACTGTGATAAACTTTTTAATGTGTTGGAATTTTATGATTTTTTGGTGTTATGAACTGTACAGATTGATGTTTTTTTTAAATGTGATATTTTGTTTACAAACAAATAATAAACATATGTCATATCGTTTTTTACATAAAGTGTTTATGTTGCTTTCCCTATTATATATGGTCCAATTGTAGCATGTGTGGAATATGAGACAAAACATATAGGAATGTGTGGTGAGTGCACTCTACTATACTATCTACCCTAAGTGATCTTCTGTTTTTCATTGTGTTTATAGCCTCCAGAACTTCTTGCAGAGGTTTCTCCATTAAAAGCATTATGTCCAGCATTGAGGTTGTAGGGAAAGCAAGACGTTCCAATCCCAACAAGGGTTGTAGGGTAAAGGGACAGGACTGACCCTGCACTAGCTCGGGGGAGTCACCATTCCTCTCCCCTATAGTATTGCATCCACTTCTCCTTTCTACCGTCCAATATAAGGCTCCTCAGGACTTTAAGTGGGGTGAAAAAACAGGGGGGTCTCTCAAAGGGGCGTGGACAATGTAATTAAGGGCATGGCTTATAAACGGTCAAGTTAAAAAAAAATCCCCAGCACAGTGTTCCACCTGCTTCTATTTGGCTGTTTCAATCATTGCTTCCAGATATATGATACAACAAGTAACATCTTACCTTCAATAATTCAGGACTTTTGGCTTTGTCAATGGTTGTTGGTTGCATAAGATAAAGAAGCAGCAACTATGGCTTTTATAGAATATTGAAAAAGCTTCCACTTAAAGCCCTAGTGACACCCCAACAGTGTTGCTGCTCCTGTGTTTCAAAAAGAGAAATGAAATCCAGAGAGAATATGACTCTCTTTAAAGGATTTCCTTCCCCTACAACTCTCACCTGGCATGACGTCATGCTGTAACTTCTCCACTACTGAGGAGTGAGCAGTGTGGGTACACGCTCATGGGTACACGCTCATCGATGTGCCTGCTGTCACTGCAGTCCGTGGAAAAAACGGACCGGTTGTGCCAGGGCACAAAACAGAGCCAAAGAGATCCGTTTCGAGATCACCTTTAAAAAAACTGCCGGTGCTCAGCACACTTAAAGCCCTGAGGCTCCTCTTAAAATGCCTACCCACAAATTCTCAGCTAAGGCTGAACGCGGCGCTTAACGCCGCTCAAAAATGCAGGCTGGTGCACACGAACAAGGTGGGCATGAGCACAGCTGCAGACTTTCTGAAGCACGATGATGAACTCGTAATAGAGCAGTGGTGTGGCAGAAGGGAGGGGTCTCCTGAATAATTACCTCTTTTCAGTTTCTTTGCTCTGTTCCTCTAGTTAATTTGAGCTACAGTGTGTTCTGTCAGGCAATGTAATTGCTTTCCCTAATCCAAAAGTATTCTAAAATTCCAACAAATCAATCTTGGAACTGAGGCGTTCAGTAATCAATACATGAAACATAGAACATGTGTGGTCTGTCTTTGACCAATATTTGACACACCTGTTTAACAATGAACAATGAATGTAATACAACACACCACACAATTATTAATCAGTTTTGTATATTCACAATCATATTTTTGACTGATAAGTATGATTTCTTTCATATATAGCTGATACAGATACAAAGCACATAAGCTTGACTTGGTGAAAAAAGTGACAAAGTGCAACAGTGTTGTATAGACAGATGTCCGTCCTTTTTATCAAATGGTTCAACATGCACCCTCTAGCCACATTGGATTCAATTTCAGGATGATTTGACCCAGGACATGGACTAATCAAAATATCGCTGACGTTTCGTCCATCAGTGTTTGTGCTACTGAGTACACATCACGGAGGGTCTTCCTCAGGATTGTAAGTAAGTAAGTATTACTTTTATTTGATTTCGTTAAAAATCATAAAAGCATGAGAAAAACACATATTACATAATAATTGACTGAAGTTAAAATGTATGAAAATGTAGACAAGTAAAAACCATTATCCTTTCGTAAGCTTTGGTCGCAACAAAAGTTAAAACGATAACATTGTAAGAAGTTCATTGCAGTTCGATATGAAAAGAGCGATATTTGATGTCTGTGCAGAAAGGGAGTGACCAGTCAGTCATATACCTTTGCCGTGTGGACTATTGTCTTTTTTGTCCAGTTCTTTGGCTGCTATTTTCCAAAAGGTGACGGCTCGACATGACAGCTGAATTGACAGTCCACCAAGCCATCAGGACTGGTGAGAGTTTTGGGGACAGCCACGCAGAAATAAAATCAATGGACCTCCAATGAACAATGTTGCTTACTCACCGCGGGAGGTTTGCATTCATTGCATGGAGAAATTTCGAAATTAACTCTGAAGAACTAAATAAACATAAGTGGGCTAAGATTTTGCTCAGCCACCAGCACTTTGGGATGTTACATTGGACGACTAAATGATGTTTTCCCCCCACACCTAACAAATCCTTAATTTAGGGCATGAGAAGAGCTATTTCATGAATCTGATTGATGCCTCTGTGTTGACTCTATCCCTGTGTGGTTGTCTGCATTCTGCTGGAACACTTTTCCATAACTGGGCTTATATGTAAAATACATAGGGACATATTTATCATGCAGTTGTGTCACCCTTGCCCCTTGCAATGGGGCAAAAGGGTGATGCAACTACTAAGTAAGATTTATCAAGCCACGCAAGGACACATGGCGTGGCCCAGCTTGGCTTGGTATATCTAGAGTAACGCAGCGCAAATCGCTGCATTGCTTTACTCTGCCTCAGGGAGTCGTTCCATGGGTAGAGTGTGGGTGTTCACATGCATCCATCCATGGATTTTGACGCATTCCCAGATTTACCAATACTGGTAGACCTGGGAATGCGTACAAAT
Organism: Lissotriton vulgaris; assembly: GCF_964263255.1. Classification (NCBI taxonomy): domain Eukaryota; kingdom Metazoa; phylum Chordata; class Amphibia; order Caudata; family Salamandridae; genus Lissotriton; species Lissotriton vulgaris. The sequence goes on along the minus strand of NC_141694.1, from coordinate 1,686,040,570 downwards.
GCTACACCTACAAGTAGAAGTGTGGCTCACTGGTTAGAGCGGCAGACTCTTAAGCAGAGATCAGGCCCAGGACCAGGGTTCAAGTCCTGATGCGGCAGGATCTTGGGCTCAATGTCTGCGGACTTGATAATTCTCGCCTCAGCACCTACTCTAATCATGGGTCCCACGCTGCAACTCTGGGCAATAGCTTGCTTAATCTCCACAACGGCCCCTACAGTACTGGGATGCCTGGCTTCACCTTGGGGGTGCCCAGGAGGGGCATCTCACAGGGAGAGCCAGGAAGGGTTCCACAGCGTTATACAGTGCCGGGACGCCCCGTTGGGGCAGCTGCGCGCTTTACAAAATACACTACATTTACACCTCCCCAGGTGAGACGTAACAAGGAGAACTATCTCTATTTCTCCTCAGATTTTCCTCTTTCTATCTGTGTTGCATTCTGGAAAATGCTTCAGATGATTGTTTTAGTGCAGGAAGTTGTCATTCCTGCCCAAAAATAATCCTGCTTACAACGCAGGCACCCTTGCACCACAGTGCAAAGGAGCCAGCAAGGATGCCTGCTTTGGCGCTGGGCAGCCAAAAGTGCGCCAGTGCATGGAAAATACAGAAATGCACCATAGAATGTTAAATACAGTGCATTCCTGCCCTTTCCCTTTCATGCAGCACAGCAAGGTATGAATTCTTTATTAATGTGCCCCCTAGTGCCAGTGCGTAGTTTGCGCCAGTGGTTTCAGGTGGGGCCCACTGGCACTCATTTTTTTCCCATCAGAATTTTATCCAGAGACATAGAGAGAAAGTCATGAATATAGGAAAGAAAGAAGAAGAGAAATGCGTAAAACAGTTACAAATGGAGAAAGCAGGAATGAGATACACAGGCAAGGAGGGTTTGGGGACTGATTAAAAGGGCATGAGGTGGAATCAAGATAAAGCAGCATTTGGTAGATCCAGTCGTAGGCTTCAGAACAAAACTTTGGGACATGCGCTTATTATTTTACAGATTAAGCACTGTATTGTCTCAGTTTGCTTCAGTTGGACTGACACAGCTGAAAACAATTAATTGTAAAGGAAAATCAAGAAGTAAAAGATGGTATTGTGCCATCAAAGAGTAAAATAGTAGGTCTACCCACAGTGTGCTGGAAACTAACTCTGTTATAAGGTTTTATATTAAAAGTACTCCGTTCATTTAAAATAAATAGATTTTCTAATCGAGTGGCTGGCAAAATATCACCTGGTTGTACTCCAAAGCAACAGCAGAACATCTGGCCATTTAGACCCAGCTGTGCAGGTATTCCTCCCTTATGGGCACTGCTCAACGTAGGGTGTTCCGTATATCTACTAGATGTCCCCCTTTTATACATAGGAAATAGTGAACATGCATCGATGCTTCATCATTTTCCAGTACGGCACACGACCGTAGCTGTGACCTAGTTCCTTGACATGACAGAGACTTTCAGGCAGTCCTTTTATTCCAGCCAACAGCATTAAACAACGTGAGCCATTAGGCCCCTATCACTTGCAGGCCACAAACTGTGTGAGGTCCCAGACACAAAATGTGCACCAGATAATGAGGGATTGCTCAGGTTTCTGAATGTACCTGAGACCACCTTGTTTCTTTGAGTACACTCAGTGCAAGTGGGCCACTTGCACGCCCGGTTTGCGTCAGGTTAGGTTTAACCGGGCGAAAATCATAAGGGCAAACTATTTTAGGACGTGCATTTCAGCCTGGTTTGTAACCAGACCCTCCAGCTTATTGCTTTTTATGAATCGCTAAACTAAGTGCCACATTATTAAAGTGTCGTAATGCCCCCGGTTTCCAAATAATTTGCCACAATAAACATAAACAGTTGATCCTTGAAGTTTGTTTTATTTTTTCTTGTTTCTTGAAAATACTGTCTTGTTACTGGCTAGCGTTTTTAGGTCGAGCCTAGACGAAAGCAAAGCGAAGCTTTGCTGTCTAGGGATCGACAACTTATGTAATCACTTTTGGGGGAATGTGGACAGCAGACTGTCACGAGCTTCTCCGGCCGGAGATTTGACCTCGTGAACGCGCACGCTTTCGCGTTGGTGAACAGGCACGCGCGCACATGCACGCAGGCACACACACGCAGGCACACACACACACACACACACGCGCGCAGGCAGGCACATACACACACACACACAGAGTCCCCCCTTCGGACGCCCCCCCCCCCGCAGGCCGGAACACAGCGCAGGAGGGAAGCCGGGGATTCCAATGGGCAAAAGGCCATGGTGCCTAGAAAGGCTGTCATGTACATATGGGCACGGGCTTTCATTGGCAGAATGATGCGGTCAACATTTCAGGGTATACGTGGTGCCTACAGGGAGAGGAGTGGAAAAGGGAAATGAACGTCGCTTATGTACACCAATTTTTCTATTTTCCACAGTCGCCCCTTTTTACATAACATAGTTCATTTTTGTAGTTGATTGTGGTACATATAAACATGTTGTTGATGAAATAGCATTTGTCAATACTAACATAGGGCATGTAATCATGGACAGTTAATGTGTTTGGCAGAATGCAGCACATAGGAGATTACATTTGTCGAGTTCCTGTTGTTTCAAAGCACTACATAGCATAAATGTTTCTGACTTAAAAATGTGACCAATGAGCATTTTGATCAAGTAGTCGAGGGCGGAATTCAGTTCAATACACAAGATCTCTTCGTCACAGTGTCTTTTAGTAATGAGCCATCACTGGTAGGCTCTAGTCCGTGTCCTTTCGTTGGCGCTGTTGAGCACCGGCGGTGGAGCTATAGGTCCAGCTCGGGTCTATCCTTACGCGTTGCAGGGTGCGGTCACTCCTCTGCTGTTAGACGACAGTCCTGTTCCCTAAACAATCCGTTTGGCGGCGCCTTATGCTCGGCACCCATATTTCTGTGGCAACACCCTATTCCCAGTTGAATGCAGTTCTTCCTTTTGGCCTTCCTTTTGGCAATAAGTCACGTGGAAAAGAGGGTGTGTGTAGTTCAAATAGTCGATAGGAGAGAGAGTGGAGTTGGGTCAGAGTTCCTGGGACACACAAAAGGGACCAAGGGAGCAAAGGATAACAAGCAGGCAGGCCCATCAATCGGGCCCAAAGAAGGGGGACGGAGATTCCAGGCACACGTGGGTTAGCAGGCGGAGGGCTTCAGGGTAGCCCGTCGTTTCCACGTTTGGGATTGCTGTCTCGTCCCGTATCTAGTTGCTCTGCGGCTCCACCTTTGGTCGAGGTCACACTTGTCTCAAGATCTGCAGCCAGGCTGTGTGTCACGTCCGACCCTTCTCCTTCAGTGATCGTGAATCTTTGAATAGGTACAAAACAAGCTTTTAGAGAACTGGCAGACGAAGACATTTATGCATGTGAATTCCTCCCTTAATTCTACGCGCTTGGGAGATACGCTCATCGGTCACAGTCAGAGGTCTATTACCAAGCAGTGCATATGTCGGCATTCCTACTGAGTTCATGCCAAGGGTATTCATCGTCTATTCATGACATAATTTTATAGAAATAATATTCCCATCAGCTGCGTATTTAATCAATTTCAACATTTCGGAACATTTCCCTTCAAGGCTGGCTAACCTTTTCGAACAGGGCGGGGGCGCTTATCATCGAGAGTCAGGTAAAACAAATTTTTCTCGAGGGACGACAGTTACTCGTGGTCATCATGTTTATACCTGGGACAGCAGCTGGGGTCTATCAAATGGGGCGGGGATGCTTCGGGCGCTCGCGCTTGGGTGCAAAAAGAAGGGGGGGGAATCTGGGCGTTGGGGGTCAAGCTGGACGTTGGCGTTCGTCTCCGATGAACAGAAAAATAGGGTGCCATTGACATACAGTTCCCCTATAAAGGCCAGATTGGGGGACCTTAGTCGTCTTACCTGTCCTTCCCTTCTCAGCCAATTGGAGTTCATTCATTTTGCAGAAAGGAGAGGTAGTAATATGGCGATATACAATCATTTTAGTTTTCGGTCAATTTCGCTGAACGCCTTTGCGTTCAATAATTATCCAATCAGACTGGTGCCTGCGAGGCACGATTTTACCATAAAAAGGAAGAGGAAATAGGGAGACTCTCATAGAGAGTGAGAGTCGTCCGCAACCTAAACGAGCCATTCGGTACATGTATGACATGTAGAGAGAGAGAGAGAGAGAGAGAGATAGAGAAAGGGAGAGACGTGTACAAAAATAGGTCATTTAGTGCGTTCACAACACAGAACAGTAGGGGGTCAGGTAACGGAGAGACGCAAACAAAGGGAGAACATAAACCCCTACAGTACACACACACACACACTCAGACGAAGGAAGACAGTACATGTATTACATACATAAGACATTCACAACAAAAACATAAAACAATAGTTGGCCAACGAGATCTATATATTTTTATATCCTACTTATCTTTTACTATCCTATTTACCTACGTGCTTAGCTCTGTCTACCTTTCCCTCCCTTTTCCCTCTCGCCTGTTATCTTTTCGAGCGTTCTCAATTGCCAATACTTACACCTTGGTTAGTCGATCAGAAATGAACCTGGTCGCGCTATTTACCCATGGTTGGATTTTAAACCATTCTCCATTTTCTTCCTTTGGTGGGAAGTTCTTCAGGCTGATGCAACGGCAAATATTGATCGGGAGAACAGTCGGACAGCTTGGCTAGATCTATGAGAGTGTGAGAAGGGGGGCAGTACATTTTGAACATCAGCAACATTTCTAACCTCCCCGATGGGTGCAGTCTTGGTAACCCTTACCCGTGCACTTTTTCTTTTGTCCTTTCCCTACCTAGTCAAACGTCTAGTTACATTCTCTAACATGTTATTTCGAGCCAATTTTTCGTCATACAGTACCCGTCAAGTCTCTATGTCAGTCCATCCTCCCAGTCGCTATGTTCTGAGGAGATACAGTCATGTCAAGTCTACGTCTTTTCTAAGAACCTATTGTCATAAGGACCATGCTCATATTCCCTTTTTCCCTTTCTCGTCGGTGGTTCGGTCATCGTCCTCCCATACTTCAGCCGAGGTTCCGACGTGACCTGCAGAAGGGAGGAGAAAGAAGGGGGTGGGGGGCAGCATTCAAACCTCATCAGTATGCAGTAATCCGGAAATGTTTTTACCTACCACATACTCGACCTATCTCCACGTAGTGCATTTCTTTGCCATCTCGGCGTTTAAGCCCAGAGGGACCAGTAGTGTCAGATAGATAATCATTGACGAGCTGCGTATCTACATGAGTTACTTGGTCGTAACCCCTTTTGGTTGGGTGCAAGGGTGGCGGTCAGGTGGCATTTCTGTGGTGTCGCTTTAAGGCTTCTAAAACACTTTTCCGGCTGCCTGTGACACATAATGTAGCTGCTAAATATGGGGTCCTTTTTAACCTTCAGCCTTCATCATACTTTCTCGTTGCTCACAGTAGTAATACATTCAAAACTCATTAATGCAACCGCTACAACTATGCTTTCGTTTTCAAAAATACCTTTAATAAAAAGTGCTGGTGTATAAATACAGGCCTACAACCCAGTGGACCGGCCATGGAGCAGATTGGAAATGTACATAAGAAGAACGAAGTTGGTGGCAGTTCATTGCATAAAGTGCGGTAGTGCAATAAAATCGTATAAAACTTTACTACAGAGCAAGCATGATGCATGTCAAGAATTCAGTTTTTCAATTAATTCATTAATTCATTATCCAGATGCTCGTTCACTGTCTAAATTACACCAATTCATTGTTCCCATTCATAATTAGTACCCACCCTAAATCAGTTCATTGTCCAAACACATGATCAATATCGGTATTGCTTTTCTTCTATAAGCACATAATCACTATCCATCTTATCGACTTTCATTGTCCAAAAATGCATACATATCTCAGAGCATCAATATTCGAGCAATCCGGGTGAACAGGGAGTTCGAAAGTTTCGTTTCGTGTATCGGCGCCATTTTGGGCGAGGTCAGGCAGGTTCCGGTATAGTCAGAATGTCTCCAATGACTCATGGTTGGACCAGAACCTTCCGTTGGCAGTTCAAAAAGTTTTTCGCAATGTGGTAACAGTCTAACAATATGGACCATCAGGCAAAGAGTGGGGAGGGTAACAACAATTTTCCTACCGGGTCATTCTGGTGTTCCACCGGAACTGAACAAGTCTGTACTTTGGCTGTGTTTTAGCCATTTCCAAACTGAGGCTGGCGCCGGCAGGAGTGTGTCGATGTCGCGGGTCCCAGTGAGGGGGACGGGGGCACCCATGCAGAGGGGTCGGGGGCCCCCCCGGCTCTCATAGAATCTTCAAGGTTGAGGAGAGACGGTATGGGGCATGTGCCCGCCCCGGGCAAAAGACCGCTTTTCGATGTGGACCCTCTTTAAGTAAGAGCGTTGGGGTGTCGCTGGAAGCCTCCACCTGGAGGGAGGTGGGGGAGGCTCGTTCGCGCCACCTCCCCCTTCCAGCGACCCCTCGCCGATCCTCGGCTCCGCCGTTTCGATATTGGCCGTGCCGGCTATTGAAGATGGGGGGGGGGGTCGGTGGCTGAGGCAAGACAGCCCCCCCCCTTTTTGACATGTGGCGGGACTACCTCCAACTCTCCAGGAATTTGACATGTGGCGGGACTACCTGTAACTATCCAGGCGTCGGCATGTGGCGGGACTACTTGCACTTGTCCAGGCGCTGACATGTGGCGGGACTACATGTAAGCGCCGCCGTTCTTGCTTTGGCTTCGGCCTTCTTCGCGGGCCGGTCCAGGCGAGAGACAGAGGGGGGGGGTGGTCGGTGGCTGAGGCAAGACAGCCCCCCCCCCGTGGCCTGCAGGGCCGCAGAAGAGGAGAGAAGGAGAGGCCATCACGGTTTTCTGGGCCGTCCGCCCCACAGCCTCCCCTTCCGACTGCGGCCAGGTGAGCCCCGCATGCCTCGAGGCCTCGCCTACCGGATGGGCGTAACCGCGGACCTGTGGCACTTCGGGAGTTTCCGGAATGGGGGTAGGTACCTATTGATTTGTATCTATTTCATGTGACCGTTATTTGGGCGTGGTGGGCAATGAGGCAGACATGTTTAGGACAGGAAGAGGCAACAGAACCTAGCTACCTCGTGGCTTGCCTGCTGTCAAACTTGTCTTCCCTCGCCATTTTTATGTTTCTTATTACAGGTTATTTCTAACGTTTCTTATTTTATTTTTAGCGAAGTTGATAACTCCTCAGTGGCCTACTGATTTCGCTCAACTCCTTTTCTTGTATTTTTATGCCATAACCTATTATAAGCTATAGCGACTAGTCCACACTTAATGAACAGGTCCTTATTAGGTGTGTCCTCCAGTGGAGCTGGATGGTTCAACTCTAATAAGTGGTCCGGGCTAAACAGGCTACCAACCAATGGGGAGAAGATAGGCATGACGGATTACAACGGGGACAAAAGTCTGCATTACCTATCTTATCACGGCGGGCAAAGACTAGGCAGAATATCTCTATTCTCCGTTGTTTGGCGGCGGTGAATACCTCAAACGAACCAATACCGAACAATCAATGTTCGGTCAATCAAACAATCAGTGGGGAGAATAAGTGGGCACGAAAAGTTATCGTTACCTACTCTTTCTCTACCTGCAAAGAGAGACCTTGTTCTTCCCTGTTTGCGGGCAAAGAATCTCCAGACAATAATCCACGAACGACAGTTCGGGAAACAGTGGGGGAGGAAGATAGGCACGACGGATTACAATGGGGACAAAAGTCTGCGTTACCTATCCTTCACTGCTTGCAAAGAGAGAGCCTGTTGTTTTCTCCGTTTGCAGACAGTGAATCTCCAGAGGTTTCAACAAAGCGTAATACTAGTATTATCCAACAGACAATCATTTCACAATTTGTCGCATTTACGCGACCTTACCCGGACCGGACCGTGTGGGCAGTTCTTCGCCTTCCTCCTTCCAGCGCCCGATCGTTCTCTTACTCCATGATTTTACCGCAGCAGTCCTGTGGGATTCCAGTCAGGACAGTAGGTCACTCAAGAGAGGTCCGTTCAGAATAGGTGAAGTTCATTCAATCGGCAGCCGGACGAGGGCCCTCTCAAGGCAGGTATACTCCGATCATTTAGATGTTCACCTCATCGTCTGGATCTCTCTTACTGGACCTTATGTCACTGATGGACCCCGCGTTGGGACGCCAATTGTGGAACATGAGCCCGCATTACTATCGATGCCCAGGCTGGTGGCGCAAGACGCCTCTTAGTTCCCATTCTGAATAGTTACCAAATAAAGAGACGGGCGCTGGGAGCAGGAATCACAAGAACAGGATTTTATTTCTCATGAGGAGAGCCTGTCATTTCAGACACGAAACAAGGTGCCATCGGGAGGTGCTGTAACAAGTGAGCTGAGACTCCGTCTTTTATACCTTACAAAACACTTGGCATTACAATCAGGACATTGTGACACAAAGAAAAGACATCCCTATAATCCTCGTGTCAATCCTACCCCACATATGTTATCAATAGAGACCCTTGAACTGTAGATAAGAGAGGGGGCAATGACGCAGCTGAATGTTCCGCTGATTATTTGGATGTGTGCGCCTGATCGTAACCCAGGGGGTGGGGAAGCCAGGATCAATAGTGGGTCCTTTGAAGAGGAATGACTTCATACAATAAAGGGCAGTAAACAGTATCTCCCGGCTTAGGCGATGGCCTCGGACATGTGCGGACAGTCCATCGCGGAGGGAGGGTTTACTAACAGAGGGGTTATTCATGAAAGGAAAGGAGATGTTGGTCTGGCGCGGCCGTGACTCCCAAGGACAGGGTCTTGCAGAGGAGGAAGGTTTATGACTTGTCCATGTGAGGGAGAAGGAGGGGGTCAGGGTGCGCGCAGGGACAGAGTCGCACAGAGAGAGAGAGAGGTCTTATGACCCGTACATGAGAGAACGGGGGCAGTCAGATACAGCTGGGGGGTTATGTCAGCTGAGGCGAAGGATGCTTCTTCAAGAGGAAAATGGGGGGGGGGGCATGGGTCAAGCAGGAGGGTTGCCTTTCATAGCAGGGTCGCGCAGAGTGCTGGGTTTCATGGTCTATGCATGTGAGAGAGGAAGGTCGCGCAGAGTGCTGGGTTTCATGGTCTATGCATGTGGGAGAGGGTTTAAGATACGCGCAGGAGGGAAGCCGGGGATTCCAATGGGCAAAAGGCCATGGTGCCTAGAAAGGCTGTCATGTACATATGGGCACGGGCTTTCATTGGCAGAATGATGCGGTCAACATTTCAGGGTATACGTGGTGCCTACAGGGAGAGGAGTGGAAAAGGGAAATGAACGTCGCTTATGTACACCAATTTTTCTATTTTCCACAGAAGCAGTGCTTATATAATACAATGGCTTGATTATGATGGCGGGCGGACCAACACGACAGGATGTCGGTGGCGGTCCACCCGCCAATAGCCCCATGGTCCAACTGCCGGATTACAATACCGGCGGTCAGACCCACAGTGGTCGGAGTGTAGTGAAGACCGATGTCTGCCTGCACACATTGCTACGTTAGCATAACCGCATTACAAGTTTAAACGCCATTTTGCAACTTTGCCGCTTTTGCGCACAGAACTACATGTATCTGGTATTGTAAGTTAACTTGCTTGATTTTCTTCACATGAGAACAGTCTGCGTTCCACATCTCTTGACTAGCACGGCGGCCTCTGTCTGTACAGCTTGTGCTCACAGCGTCAAATAACTATGTATGCTGTTGATTCAATGTGATCGGCCCACGCTCTAGACATAACATACATCCAACTGCAAAAAGCTGAAATTCGAGTGCCTTTAATATTACACTGCGTGCAGGTTTGCGGGCACTTGGAGAAAAACCTTTACTTCTACAAGAGAGCTGGCTGTTCCTTTGATGTGATTCACCTAAGCTGTTCTTTGAGGTATGGGGTTCCCCGTTGAAACTTAGACACCTTCTATTATTACTATAAAACTTTGCTTCCAGCATGGGGAGTGTGGTACACAAGGCGCCATATGACCTTTTTCCACTATCAGTATAATGTGATTTCTCCCTTTGTGTTTTATGGAACTGTAACCATGCTGATTGTTTTATTTCTAATCATATGCCTGCTTATGTTAGCCAAAATACTGCATCTTAGAGCACGTAGTTGAAATAAATATTTTAAACTTTATCATGTCTCTGATTACTCATATTGTGGGCTTGTATGAGAAATACAAACAAAAGAGTGTTCTTTACTCCCACCATTCCAGAGAGTATTGTAAGTCGCTAGTTCTACGTTGTCTAATCATTGGTAGCTTCACGGGAGGATGAAGAACGAATGAGACACTGATTCTAGTCGGATAGGGGTTCTGTGTACTGAGGTGAGTTTCTGGTAGACCACAAGTCACTGAGTTCCTGGTTTCCTACGCACAGTTCTGTGCACACACAGAATCCCCGCAACGTGGCGCCCCTAACATTTGGTCTTATTTTGGAGACTCTTTAGTAGTTAGTGCTTCTCTTAGTCCACAACATCCTCACCTCTGTTTCCGGTAGACAGTTGTGACGGTTTAACCTACCTATACGGATTAAATATAGGTTCATTCAAGCTTGAAATGTAAAAAGGTTCACATTTAATGAATTACTACCCTTTTTGTGCTACAATTAATATAGATTGTTTTTCTTCTCTGTGTCCTTATGGGTGATACTTACATAGCCCAGCATAGTCGCGCACCGCGCAGGCGGTATATTGCTTCAGATGAGGTGCTTGACAATAGTATGGCGGTAATCTTTGTTGTGAGTGCTGATGCAGCGTTCCCCTTTGAGCTTTTCTACTCTTGGGTTACGTTTCCTGCTGCAGATGCGGATGATGAAACATTCCATACATATTCTCACACCGCGATACCAGTGGCTTATGTTGTGTACAGGACACTAGAGGTTCCGATTTCTGCATGGCAGCATTGTATTTGGTCTAATGGTGCCCTCCCCTACTCAATGACTCCGGCTCGGTTGCGTCCCTTGTCAATTCCTGGGGCCACTTGGCGAGTCTTGGCCGGTTTCATGCCACATCCTAACTATTTACGAGTCACTATTGCCGAATTACGGCAACTTTATGCCTCTGTGATTGAAGTACATAGGGCTCTGGTACAACATGTTACTCATAACCTCCAGGTGGGGGCACTTGGGGTTGCAGCGCATCTAGTTGGACCGGCCGGGATGAAGATTAGTCCCGTCATGGTTAATTCGGTTATAGGCAAGCACCCCCAGGATAAGGATTATATGCCTTATTGGCTTGCTGAGAAATTTGACCAACTGGAAGCAGTATTTCCAAATACAACTCCTGTGGAGAAACACCGGATCCTAACCATTAGTTTGCAGAAAGACTTGGTGCTTGAGGTAACCGATTGTGATACTTGGGGTAGAATATTTGCAGTGGTGTATTCGAAGTGCTTCGGCACACTGTCTATGACTGTACTGACCTCCGTGATCAAGCGTGTTCAGGATCAACACGGACCGGAGGAGGCTGTTGAGTTGAGTATGAGGCTTGTTGGAGTGTTTGAAGTAGTTTCCAATCTGATCCATGCCAATTTCAAGGGGGATGCAGTGAACTTTCAGGTGGCTAATGCTTTGCGACTTGTCCTAGATGCTGAGAAAGCCAAGGTTACCGAAAATAATTGCGTAGGCTTATAAGACTGTTGGCCAAAATAGTTTAGGTGTTAAGCCTTTTGCTAAAACATCAGCACAACCGCAAACGCAGACGACTTAGGGCCCTATGTAGGTAAAAGTCATTTACCGAATTTAAAATACCGATTTTTACCGAATCGGTATTTTGAATTCGGAAAATGATATGTAGGGAAAAAAAATCTGTAAAATACCGATTCGGAAACAATCGGTATCGTGTTTCGATACTTACCGATTCGGTATTCACCGAATCGGTAAATACCGAATCGGCGAATACCGAATCGGCAAATACCGAATCGGTAATGGCAATACAACCCTATGGGCCAAAAGGCCCATAGGAATGCATTGTAAATACCGAATTGGTATTTACCGATTTGGTATTAGTCGAATCGGTAAATACCGAATCGGTAAATACCGATTCGGTAAATACGGAATCGGCGAGCAAGTAAAAGTGAAACTAATGACAACAGCCAATGAGGTGGAACCACCCTTCCCCACCCTAGCAGGGAGTGGCTACCCAGGCAGGTGCAACTCCTTAGAACTTTCTGGAGAGGCAGCCTGAGCTGAGCATTCAGAGTGAGCAGCAGAGAGAGTGGTAGCACAATCCTGATCACTGTGGAAATGGCAAGCAGCTCTGAGAGCCAGAAGGCTGCGCGCAAACGCAAAGTCAAGTTCAGCAGCATGGAGCTGCAAGTTTTGGTGGAGGAGGTGGTGAGGGTCCACAGGCAGCTGTTTGGGAGGCTGTCCCTCACAGTCCCAGAGAGCACCAAGAGGAAGCTGTGGAGTGGCATCGGTGAGAGGGTGAATGCAGTTGGTGTCACCCCCAGGAGCCTGGACGACCTCAAGAAGAGGTTTTATGACATACGCAGCCTCACCAAGAGGAAATTGGTGGAGGCAGGAACCCCGCGCCACCCCTCACAGAACTGGAGGAACTGGTGTCAACCACGATTGAGACCGAGAGTGTGGTTGGAGTTGGGGACCTGGACAGCTCAGCCAGAGCTACATCAAAAGGTAAGAAGCATGCGCAGCATGACACACCCTACCAGACACCTCCCCTGTAGCCCCAATGCACAGCCAAACCCCAGCGCAGTACTGCTAGCAACATACATGAGCAATGCATCATGGTAAATGTAGTCAGCTATTGTAGTAACAAATGCCAGTGCACATTGAACTCAAATGCACCTAAAAACAGAATCAGAGTATTGAAAATGAGATGTGCAATGCTTTTATTGTAGTGACTGTAAGACATTTGCACTCAGTTCACAAATGCTTCTTTATACCTAGGGGCACCAGCAGGCAGTGGGGCAGCAGCTCCACAAGCTCCAGCACCATCGGACAGTGCGGTGGCAGGGCCAAGCAGCATGGTTCCTTCACAGGAGGAGGAGGAGGAGGACAGCAGTGCCGTGGGCAATGAGGATGACACAGGACATACCCTCGCATTTCCCCACTCCCCCCTACTGTCACTAACGCCCCCATTGCAGTTCTCACTGGAGAACTCACCCACACAGACCCAGACAGCACCTGCCACATCTCCTGCCAGGAGGATCATTGTCGCCCCATTGACCATCATGGAGGGAGCAGCAAGTCAGGCACCAGCACCCACACCTGCAACACCTGTGGCACAGCAGCCCACCCAGCAGGGCAGCAGCAATTGGCGCCGGCCACGCACTTCCAGCAGTGCTTTACCAGCACGGGAGGGCACCGTATTCCAAGGGCTGGAGAGGAGCATGGTCCGGATCCAACGGATGCAGGCCAAGTCCATCCTGGCTTGCCAGCGCCAATTGCGGGAACACAACCTGCAGATGGGGGAGATGACAAAGGGATTTAAGAATTTCGTTGACAGTAACAGGGAAATAGCAATTGGACTGGGGCGCATGACAACTGCCATAACCCAGCTGTGTGGCAAGATGGAGGAGCAAGAGCACAGTAGGCGCAGGGATGCCCGCGTGCAAAACCGGGCAATCAACCGGCTTGCCGCAGCAACCGCCCTGCTATGCCGCTGAGGGGCTACAATGGAGGACTGCCTCACTCAGAACACTGCAGAGGTGACCAGGGGCATGGCCCGCATCACCACTGCCATGGAGGCACTAATAATCTCAAACACGGTGGTAAATCCTGCCCTGGACGTGGCCGAGGCTGGGGACAGCAGCAGCCGCAGCAGCCCGGCCAGCGCTGTATCTGAGCCGCGCCGGAGCACCAGGCGCTCCGCTGAGGCAGCCGGACACGCAGAAGGGGGTGAGCCACATCCAAGTGGGTCAGCTAAGCTCAGCAAGAAGTGAGACTGCCAGGGTGGGTGAGGCAACCCGGCCCATTTACATTCCCCACCTTTACTGTACTTATTTAATTTGTTGCACATCAGTGCTGTAACGTTGTGGCAACATTATTACATTTTTTTTTGTTCACATCCATTGACCTGTCTGTGCATCTGTACTCACTCAGAAATAGTTTTCTGTTATCTCCTCACGTCTGTATCTGCCATCACTTGGTGTAGACACCCCAGCAGGTTGTGTTTGTGGCACAGCAACGTCGTCGTCATGGTCCTCGTAGTCTGACAACTCCACCTCAGTACCGTTCTTCACCGCAAGGTTGTGCAACATTGCACACACAGCTATGACATTGCAGCAGGTGATGGGGGTATACTGCCTTGCACCTCCACTCTTGTGCAAGCATCTGAACCTGCTTTTCCAGATGCCAAAGGTCCGTTCTACTACATTCCTTGTGCTTTTGTGGGCCCGGTTATACCTCCTTTGGCTGGGTGTAGAGGGGTTGAGGTAGGGGGTGAGTATGAATGAGCGGAGGGCATATGCACTGTCGCCTAGAAGGAAAAGGGGTAACATTACTCACATGCATACATGAACTTTACAGTGCTACTTTTTGTTATGTTGGTCTGATGATGTGTCTCACCTAGGAGGTATCCTTCACCAAATTCCCCAGCCGTCAGCCGTGCATAGATGCCGCTGTTTTGGAAAATGTACGAGTCGTGCGTACTCCCTGGGAATTTTGCTACCAGGTCTGTGATGGTGCACTTAGCATTGCAGATCACCTGCACATTGATGGTCTGCGTACACTTCCTATTGCGGTATATGTATTCTGTGTCAGCAGGGGGGCAAATCGGAATGTGCGTGCCATCAATGCAGCCGATGATGTGGGGGAATCGTGCCATCTGGTAAAAGTCTGCTTTTGTTTGTACCAGTTCCGCATGGGTTGCAGGGAAAGAAATGTATTGGTCCATCCTCTGTATCATGGCGTCAAGGAATTTGTTGAAAACCTTGACAGGCTGCTCTGGGTCACCCCTCCTACCGCAGCGACTCCACTTTGATAGCTACCAGACGCAAGCAGGTGTAGGATGCATAGCACCTGCACGTGCGTTGGGATGGCGTGTGCCCTTGGGGTGGGGTGGTCCAACAATGGTTTAAGGTCCCTGATGAGCTCCAGAAGGCTGTCTGAGTCCAGCCTGTACCTCTGTAGGATCTCTGCCTCTGTGAGCATGAACAGGGTGATCCTCTGTCTGTAGACCTGTTCCTCTCTTTGCCATTCCCTCTCTCCTTCCTGCTGTAGCCGTAGCCGCCTTGCAATGACATAAAATGCCGCCATCCTGCAAGTTGCATTGCATTTTGGGTCTCTTTTTATAGGTTGCAGTTGGTTACCACCTGATTGGAATCCATGGTAAATACCAAATTTGAAATACCGATTTTGAGGCAAAATCGGTATTTCTGTGCTTCCCTACATCTCAATCAGAGTTTTGGCCTGTCCGATTCGGTAATTTACCGATTTGGTAACTCTACCGAATCGGTAGATAGTCCGAATCGGACTATTTACCGATTCGGTATATCTACCGATTCGGTACATGGTCCGATTCGGTATATTTACCGATTTGGTATGTTAGCGATTCGTTCTTTTACCGATTCGGTGTATTTCCAATTCGGTTTATTACCGATTCGGTACCTATACCGATTCGTATAAATACCGAATCGGACGGCTTTCAGCGTCCTACATCACGATGGCTGGATACCGATCGGTAAGGGCCGAAAATCGGTATTTTCGGCCGTTACCGATCGGTATTGGGCCACCTACATCGGGGCCCTAGTCTAATAAAGACGACCGTCCTAACTTTCGAAAGCAAAATTGGAAGGGTAAAAAACAGGGGAAGCAGCAATAGGAACCAGGGGTCGCGTCCTGCATCACCAGTTGCGGTGACAATTGAAAAACAAATGATTTGCGCGACCGCACACAAATTAGGTCTCCTGATAGATTTCAGGTTCCTGACCAACATTCTCCTTGTTCTTCACAGGAAACATCAGGCTCACCAGCCGGTGGAAGAGAACAAGGCAGAGGTCGAGCCATCCCGCAAGGACGTGAGAAGCCTCGCCCGACTGAGAGCAAAGGCAAGCAGGAGGTCTTTCCACGTCAAAGACCTCAGTTTCAGAAAAAGAAGGTCGCCACGTTAACCGTGAGGTATGCCACAGATAGTGAGAACACAGCTTTGGAACCTGACATAGGCAATCACGCTGCTGGACAGCACGGCGGAGGTTACAATAGTGCGGCAAGCACTGCGTCCATATCTGAAGGCAACAGCAACTGACACGTTTGTTACCGTGGAAACAGCTGACACTAGAGTGGCTCCCCTGACCAACTATATGACATAGTTCTTTTAATTGAAGGTGACATACAACATGCAATAAAAGGGATATTTGGGGAAAATCTGACTTCTACATATGACATTTTGTTAGCAGAGGCAGACTGGCCCCCGCCTTTTGTTTTGGCTGCTCCAAGAGGGTAGGAAGTAATTCTCCCTAGTTTCGCACACACTGTGCCCAAGGAGCTGGAGCAGAACTTTGGAGAAGAGTGGGCTCAGGTGCTTGCACCGGTGTTGTACCGTACTCAGGTGGGTTGGGATAAACTTTCATCCCATCATGAAATACCATTGCGGTCTATACCACAGCCACAATCCCAATATCCCATGCGGCGGGAAGTAAAAGCTCCTGTGGCAGAAATCCTTGATCAATTAGAGTATCAAGGTGTGATTGAAACATGTGTGTCTCCAATGAATAATCCTCTATTCACTGTGACCAAGCCTGATGGGTCATACCGCCTAGTTTTGGATTATCGACATTTGAACTCTCATTGTCGTACATGCTCTGTACAGAATACCCACAGTTCTGCTCTGGTCGATAAACTCATGAGAAAACGGTTTAAAACCACACTTGAAATTTCCAATGGCTTTTTTAGTCATAACCTGTCCCTTCTTAGTAGTCAGTGGACAGCATTTACTTCTGGTGGTAAACAAAAACAGTTCAAAAGGTTAACCATGTTCTACAAAAATAGCCCAGGGGTCTTTGCCGCCCGTGTCGTCTCATTGGATGAAAGTTTTTGACGCACAGGATTTTAAATATAAATACAACAATGGAAACATGATGAATTTTTAAATGTTACATAAAAAGATCATTTTAGTAACGGTGTGTTTTTCTAAATTGTTAACTTGCAGTTAACCCTGACGAAGGGCTTACATAAGCCCGAAATGCATTGGGTTCTAATAAAGAAACGCTGCCTTGAACAAATCTTGCGTTTTGATCGTGTTCTTGAAGAGGTCTGGATGGGCACAGCTTGAACATGGGAAGCATTTAAAATGCAAGACACCGTTTTTGTGGATCAATAAGAAAAAGCATAAAGATTTTGGAAAACAACGTGTAGTAAAATGGTTTCTAGCGAAGAAAATGTTATGTGGACCTAAAAAGAGGATTATATATTCTGTTATGCAGTGCGACTGGATGTGGAACGTACGTCACGCTCCCCACTACTAGTTTAATTACGGTGTGCCAGGGCAAGGCACATGTCCAGGGCGCACGCAATCTTGTGATGATCATTTAAACATGGAAGTAAATTGTAAAGCAATGGTGTGCATACCACACCCCCTTGAGATTATCCCCCCTTGAGATTGTCTCATTGTTGGACAGCATAGACCTAGATGCATACTTGTATGTGGATGATATTTATCTCACAGACGACGAATTATGGCCTCATCTGTGTCGCGTTGATCGCATCATTGTCATGTTTGCAGACTTCGGTTACAAATTTAACTTTGCAAAATCTCACATTGCAAAGTACACAGTGTTGTTTCTGGGCTATGAGCTCAACAATGAAGGTCGAGGTTTGGCACCTCACTTCCTGGAAGAAGTGCGCACGTTTACGCGCTCTGACAACTCTGAAAAAATTGCAATCTTTACAGTTTTTTCTAAATTTGGGGCGTACTTACATTCCCAATTATGCCCAGTGTATCAAGACGCTATATGCCTTGATACAACCTACTTTTACCAAATCTTGCTGGCTTCCTGAACATTCAGCTATCCTGAAATCTTTGCAGACTGATCTTCTTGAATCTAAATACTTGCTGAGACATGACAACCACACAAACCTGGTAATACGAATTGTGCCAGGCGCAGTGAGTTTCACATACTTGACGTTAAATAAAGGGGACACTGTCCCTATTGGTTACAAGTCACACTTGTAAACTTCAGCTGAAATCCGTTTTTCTACTGTCGAAAAAGTTTTAACAGCAGTTCAGATGGTTATTCTGGAGGAACGAGCGCTGTCACAGGGAAAACGCATGTTGATTGTAACACCGTATCCTGCCCTTGAGGCAGTGACGAGAGCCAGTGTACCTAATTCAAAAGATTTACATCCTCGTTGGATACAATGGGCCACTTCACTGACATCGCCGGATGTCACGTTTATCTTTGACCCCTCATTGCAAACTCAGGAGTTCTTACAGTATGAATTTGTTCATTCAAGTTCAAGTTCAAGTTCATTGATTTGTATAGCGCACTACTCACCCAGAGAGGCTCAAGGCGCTTAAGTGAGGGTGGGTGCATTAGTGCATCATTTATCGAATAGCCAGGTTTTTAGCTGCTTCCTGAAGGAGGGGTGGTTCTGTGTGAGGCAGAGGTGGGTGGGGAGGGAATTCCAGGTTTTGGCCGCTAAATAGGAGAAAGATCTTTCTCCCATGGTGGATCTATTGATGCACGGGATTATGGCGAGGGCTTGATTGAAAGAACGTAGTTGGCGGGTAGGTGTGTAGAAGGATTGTCGTTTGTTGAGGCATTCGGGTCCTAGGACGTAGAGGGCTTTGTGTGCGTGGGTGAGGAGACGAAACGTTATTCTTTTGTTGACAGGAAGCCAGTGGAGTTCTTTCAGATGACCAGAGATGTGAGCTTGACGGGGGATGTCCAGTATGAGTCTGGCTGAGGCGTTTTGGATGCGCTGGAGTTTTTTCTGTATTTTGGCTGTGGTTCCGGCGAAACGCCGGCATGCCCTGATCCTCTGTCCATGCGCCCACTTGAGGATTACCATTGTATCACTTACACTGACGGTTCGACGCAACAGGCGACCGGTTCTAAGCACTCTTATTCAGCGGCCTGCGCAATAGTGTTTGGTACCATTGTGAATGGAGAATTCAAGTCCGATGTCGTGCATACGCAGTCATTAGGGGACTGTACCACCCAGTTGGCAGAGCTATGAGCTCTGGTGCTTGCACTAGAGTTTGCTGACCCTCGTGTGACTACTTTAATTGTAAGTGACTCTTTCAACAACAATTTATTCTTTTTGGCTCATAATGAATTTCGTGATTCCAAAGGTAGCACGATCAAACACAAAATGCTTTGGGTTTGGGTTGCAAAACTAAAGGAACGTCTGCCTCTCGTGTATGTAATTCATACTCTTGGTCACCAGCGCGTAGGAGTACACGCTGTTGGTAACAGTCTTGCTGACAAGGCAGCAAAGACAGCAGTGGTGACATACTTAGGATTAGCAGTTACAAGATCCAAAAGTAAGATTGATGATAACATCTTGGCAGCTATTGCTGCTACCGAGAAGGGTGATAATTACCCTAGAGATTTCCCTTCGAAGTACTCTTATCATTTAAGTCCTGATAAAGTTCCTTATGTGAGAATTAACAACGTCGGTGACAGATTGATTCCCAACGTGGACCGCAACAAGCATTGATAACAGCTGCTCATGAGGGCATGGCTTCGGGGCATGTCGGCGTTTCGGCGACTGCCACTATCTTGCAGCAATGTTACTGGTGGCGCAGACTGTACAAACAAATGCGTGATTATGTCCTTACTTGTGACATCTGCCAGAAGATTAAACCTTTGATTGCTGCGCGCCCACCACAAACACAGTTGTACATATATAATAGACCACTCGGGTGTGTTTATTTGATCACTGCTGTCCTTTCTCTTCAGATACTGCATATAAGTTCATCTTAGTTGCAGTGGATTAGTGCATACTCTTTTTATGGGTCTGGCCACAATGTAGCGCTGAAGCTCGAACTGCCATCAGGGATTTGCATGTCTTTGTGGGAATTTTTGCATGGGGTACCTTCCATTCTGACCAGGGTCCGCCGTTCGCCTCTAAGGTGTACAAGGAAGACATGGAATCTTTGGGGGTCCAAGTCAAATTTTTGTCTCCAAGCACGCCTGAGGGCAATTCTGTTGTTGAACGAATGAACCGTGACTTAAAGCAATCCTTGACAGCTAGGGTCTTAGGCACTGGCAGGAATTGGCTGGCCCATTTTTATAGCGTTCAACGTACACTTAATAATCTCCCTAGAATGTCTCTGGGTGGGTGGACCCCATACGAAATGCTCTTTGGCATAAAGATGTTTGTCCCGGACCTTGATGGTCTAGACTTGGTGGTGTCGACCGCACCCTTTGACATAGAAAATCATTCTGCTGTGTTACCGAACATACAAGAGACTTGTGACAGTCTTGCAAAGGAACATTTGCCCTCCACATCTGATGCTGCACTACAGATTCCAGTTGCTGGCTGGCTACTTTGAGTAGGAGATCTGGTCCGTGAGAAGGTGGTGAACAAGAAAGAATTTGGCCCCTCTTATCGAGCTCCAGTTCCAGTGCTTGGCGTGCAGGGCACAAGAACAGTCATTCTACCTCCGCTTCCTGGTCGCAAGGATAACAGGTACATCGCCATTGACAATGTTAAACTACAGCGAATGGCCGATTCTTCTTATATGACTCCTGCAGTCTCTTGTCCGGCGATGCTGAGAAATTCTCTTTTAGCCCCGGCAAATATGAACAGGTCTAACATTGCCATTGAGATGCAAACAATTACTAATCCATTATTGAATACACCGACTGTTGAGCCCAATGAAGAAACGGAGTACACCTATCCCTCTGATGTGTGGTTGCCTGGTGTACAAACTAGTCCAGCGGACCAGTCACGTTTTTCATTTGACTCTAGATCTACTACATCAAAAGCACAATCAAAAAATCCTCTTTTCTTTGTTTGGTTTAAAAGACATTTTTTGATACCCTCTTGGACTTACATCTGATTGGTGTTTATCTCTATTTTTTTATTCATGTCGATTGCATTTGTGATTTTCTTTTTTCGTTTCATTAATGGACATCATCTGACCGAAAGATCTACAATTAGTTTCATAAATGGAACTTTGGCACCCCACTCCTCATCACACAGAATGAAAAGGGACCAGACTTTTGTTAATAAAACTGCTTGGCCTGTTTTAGATGGGATTGTATGGGATGCTGTAAAGTTTCAAATGCATGGCCCCACAGAGGTAATAAATGTCCCCAATCTACTTTGTGTCTCTATGGGGGATGTTGTGAAACAAAACATGCTCTTTGATGATTGGGATGTCCAAGCCGTAGAGGTTCTTTTTTCTGATTTGAAATATTATGCTGCTTTTGATGCTGAAGATTTGTACTTAGATTCTGTTAATTATGCAGACCTATTCTGCTATCAGCACTATGGCAACCATTTCCTGCATAAAGCAAATACATTTAGGAATACAGTTAATTATACACAATGGGAACATTGTTCAACCCCCATTGACGGCAGTTCGAAAACTCTGTTGAAAACATTTGAATATTTTACTGATTTTAGTCAAACCAATCCCGAAGCCTTTTATTTTAGAACTGCTACAAAATTGTCTTCCAAAATTAGACTCACTCACTCAAAGTTATTGTGCTCTAAATCATTTATGGATCAATTAGCCATTGGTGGTTATGAGCTGTGGAAAGATACCAATGACCTTAAATCTGTTAGGGGTTCAAAAACCTGGCAGGTACAAGGCACTGAGGCCTTACATCACGCATGCCTTATCCCAGCCCATATTTTGTTTTTATATTCAACTATTTTTTAAACCACTTGTTTAGGATTGGCTACTTCTAAATCGCTGAATGCCCCTTCCATTCCTGGTCTGGGTGCTTACCCTACTTGGGGCAATCACACTGATATGTCTATTGATGAATTACAGTCCCTGATTACTAATTCCTCCTTTAATATTTCCAACTTGGAACCCCAAGGTTGGTTGCTTTGGCAAAAAAGTTCTGATTCATGCCAACATCGTTTTCTGGGTATGGCCCCGGGCTATACACAGGTTAGAGTAGACCGCCGTTTTGATAATTCACATTCTGTTACTACCTATGCAGTGGGCGAATTATGTCAAAATTGGCTTAAACATTCCACCTTAGCGTCAGCTAAGCAACACTCATCACAATTGACTGATGATGTTGATTTGAATGTCTTTGTAAAAGGCCCTGTAGGACGCAGGTCCAAAAGATGGATTTATGCTATTTACAACGAAGTTTGGAAATTGTCACAGATTGAAGCTGCTTCTAGATTAAGGGCTATTGATCAAGCTAACTTAGAAAAAGTGCTTTCTGTCGTTGATACTAACATTAATACTCTTTCTTCCAGAATTTACACTTTAGATAATATTTTTTCGTCTGTTGGGGATATTGTGCAGGATGATGTTTCTGTTTTATTCCATGGTCAAAATCAATTGCGCTCGATAATGCAATTTGCTTGGACTTTGCAAACGTTAAAATCTGGGAAAGTTCCATGGGACAACATGAATACCTCATCTTTATTTTTACCGTTTAATTTGACTGAATAACAACAATTCATGTCCATGAAGGATGCAACATATTCCCTTTTGCATATAGAAAGTTGGAACCTTCACCATTTTCTGTATAGCTTATTCATGGGTTAATCACACTGACGTTCCCCTTCTTTAAATTTAATTAATGTCTGAAACATTAAGCGCTAGGCAGATATGAACCGCTGGGTAGTGCTTTTAGTTTGGTCTCTGCCATTTACACACAGGTGCATGCAAGATGGTAAAGAAGTTTATTTGAAAGGGGAGAAGTGCGTTTCCACACCTGATCACTCTCTAGTGTGCACTAACATACAACTGCATGGCGCGTGTAACACTGAAGCCCCCAATTTATCCTGCATCTTAATGGATACTCCTGTACCGGCTATAACACTAGCTAACTGCTGTTATTTACTTTTAAATAATGAAGCATGCTGTGGATGCAATCAGGGATTCCGTACATTGTAACTGTTTCCAAACGTTTCGTTTGCTGCAAAAATGTGATTTTCCCGACCCCGCATGGGAGACTCAATGTCTCAATTTGGCCTTCCATTCCAACCTTGAAAGCCGAGTTCAATAAGATGGCAGAATAAGGGTTCTTTTGTCCCAGAAAGAAGTCCCCTTACTTCATCTCATGAAATATTTGTCCTTCACATGGCTAACAGCAGAACAGAGGTGCATGCCCTTTTAAATACTGATCTCCCACTTCATTTTGGTGCCTTGATTCACACCATATTCAATGCCTCTTCGACCAGTGGCTTGCCGCACTTTTTTAAATGTGTGAGCTCCGGCCTTGTGAGCTCTTTCCAAACTATATTTGGTGTTATCCTGGCATTTTTTCATTCTATTTGTTCCAGCGTCTTCGGAGGGTTGCCCTTGATTCTCGCCTTGGCTGCCGGTGTATTACTATTGCTTTGCTAACTCCGCAATCGCTGCACTGTCTATGTCAAGAGACAGCCTGCCTCGGCTGCTCCACCTTCGCAACCGGATGCTTGATTTCTATGGGACGCTACCTCTGGCAACTTTGAGTGTAGCATATGGATTATCCTTCCGGTTCTCATACTTTACAAGCGTTCAGCCTGTGTTTCATTGCCCGGATTGTTCATTTGAATGGTCTTTGGAGTTATGCCTGTCAAGTACGGCGTCTCCTGCCCCGGATTATGATCAACTGATGAGTCCCTTAGTGGCTCACGAGTTGGACTGTTCGGGCATCGGGATTATTGCCTGTGTGGCTGCACATGGAGTTCTGGGAAATTGGAATTTTTATGAGGCGGGCCATGACTTCTTAGCACGAAGTTATCTCGAAGAACATTTTGGTTGTCCTCTGATGGTGCTAGAGGCTCCAGCTACCGAAGAACATGTATGTTCATTTACTTTATTAAATTGGATGGCTGAACTTTTTGCTGATGCGTACAATTACTTCCTTTTGGAGGCTGTTGCAACATACTGTGCCTACAATCTGATGGACTGAAGGCAACCTACCAGCTAAGAGCACATACTAAATTCAGATTTTTTACCAATTTCCTATTTTTTTATTATTCATATTTTGGGCAGAATACCCTCTTATGTTTTTTTTATTTTTTATTTCCTCTTTTCCCCTACTACTTCAAACTTCTCACTTCCAATTCTGCGGTTTGACAAAATTTGCACTTGGTTCTCTCTCACTCAAACTTGAACTCTGCGTTCCAAATTATTTCCCATTTTGTTTGTGTTTCGATCAGGGGAGGGTGTAGTGAAGACCGATGTCTGCCTGCACACATTGCTATGTTAGAATAACCGCATTACAAGTTTAAACGCCATTTTGCAACTTTGCCGCTTTTGTGCACGACACTACATGTATCTGTTATTGTAAGTTAACTTGCTTGATTTTCTTCACGTAAGAACGGTCTGTGTTCCACATCCCCAGACTAACACAGTAGCCTCTGTCTGTACAGCTTGTGCTCACAGTGTCAAATAACAATGTATGCTGTTGATTCAATGTGATTGGCCCACGCTCTAGACATAACATTCATCCAGCTGCAAAAATCTGAAATTCGAGTGCCTTTAATATTACACTGTGTTCAGGTTTGCGGGCACTTTGAGAAAAAACGTTCCTTCTACAAGGGAGTAAGCATGAGCGAATTTTGCGGATCTCGCGTTCGCGAATTTTGCGGATTTGCGGATTCGCAATCCGCAAAATCCGCGAATTCCCGCGAATTTGCGGATTTTTTTTTTTTGTGTTCGCCCGTGTTTCTGCCAGTTCGCGAGGGTTTTTACAATTTCGCAATTTGCGAACTTACCTGTCGGGTCGCAAGTTTTGCGAACTTGTTGTTTCTACGTGTCCAGCCTGTTTGGGACACTCTTCTTCATCACTGCCACTCTCTGTCACCACTGCCACTCTCTGACTACTCATGCCACCCTCTGGCCCACCCATGCCACCCTCTGTTTCATCACTACACCCTCTGGTTGTCCAGTGTACATTATTTTCTGCAAAGCAAAGCACACCTTCCCTGCCTCAAGTGACCTGAATTAATTTGGGGCTGATTAATGTGTCACAGAATATTTTTTTAGCTGGCACCTGCTTCCTTAGTGCGCCCTGATTAGTGATCTTTTGCACTTGCTAAGTGCTTTCATTGTTGCAAAATTAGTTACAACACCTGCCCTGCCCCAACTGACAATAATGAATTAGGGGCTGATTAATGGATTTTAACTTCCAGCCTGGCTCCTGCTTGTCTCCCTTAGCTGTAATTCAGGACCTTTGTGGCATATGTGTAACTATTCTGAGGTTCAGAGCAGGGTCACATAATAGTTTCAACTGGCAACTGAATTCTGGAGGGGCCCCTCAGGAAGCACTACAGGAAATGGCTACTAATGATGTGCCTGAACTTTTGAACCTGGTAAGTAGTTACTTTCAGTTTTGCCAAGATCGTATTTCTGCAATTTTGCACTTATTCGCGGGGCGCGAACTCACGCGAACAGTGCGAGCAGTGCGAGCAAAATCCGCTGCTCGCGGATTTGCGGATTTTGCGGGAAATTCGCAAATCTCGCGGATTGCGGATTTCCCGAAAATCCGCAAAATCCGCGAGCGGAACGGATTTTCCGCCCACGCCTACAAGGGAGCTGGCTGTTCCTTTGATGTAATTCACCTAAGCTGATCTTTGAGGTACAGGGTTCCCCGTTGAAACCTAAAGACCTTCTATTATTATTAAAAAACTTAGCTTCGATCAAGGGAGGGTGCTACACAAGGCGCTATATGACCTGTTTCCACTATCAGTATAATATTATTTCTCCCTTTGTGTTTTATGGAATTGTAACAATGCTGATTGTTTTATTTCTAATCACGTGCCTGCTTATGTTAGCCAAAATACTGCATCTTAGAGCACATAGTTGAAATAAAAATTTTAAACTTTATCGTGTCTCTGAATACTCATGTTGTGAACTTGTATGAGCAATACAAATGAAAGAGTGTTCTTGATTCTCACCATTCCTGAGAGTATTCTAAGTCACTTGTTCTAGGTTGTCTAATCATTGGAAGCTGTGCTGTAGGACAGAGAACGTATGAGACGCTGATGCTAGTCGGATAGGGGTTCTGGGTACTGAGGTGAGTTTCTTGTACACCAAAAGTCACTGAGGTCCTGGTTTCCTACGCACAGTTCTGTGCACACACAGAATCCGTGCAACAGGGGCAAGAATGCCGCCTCCACCAGGATCAGTGATCCAGACAGGGCGACAGTTGGATTCTTAGTCCTGAATGGTGGTGGTTCTGTGCAGGCACTGTCGTCTGGATTATGATATCCCTTTCTGCCAGCGTTTTCATGGCGGGAAGACCGCCATGAAAAGGCTGGCGGAGAGGAATTTGGAGGCTCCAAACAGGGCCCCATCGTGGGCCACTGTAAAACTGGCCTGCACCTCTATGCACTGTGTGCCATGCACCACATGGTGCATAGCACATAGTCCATGGACATGCTCCATTTCATGGCAGCTTGTGCTGCAGCCCTTTTCCTGGGCAGCAGTACAGGCTGCCTGGAAAAGGAGCACTTTGCGACTCGTAATGCGGCTGTCGGACAGCTGCCTGCTTGTCGGGAGGTCTCCTGACCGCCACCATAGCGGGTGGTGGTCCGATCACCCGCTCTAGTAATAAACCCCATTGTGTGGCAAGAGTGAAAAAATAACTATTCAATTATTTTTGGATGGCGTGGGCTCCTAATATAGAAAAAGAAGAAATGGCATGTGACATTAGCGTAGCATTACTATTAATAAGTTTGACCTCATCATCGAACTTAGGATCTAGACAAAAGCAGGTAGAAATCAATAGAGGAATTAACAGAAATTGTATTGACTCCTGAAAATGCCTAAGCACTGCTTGCTTCTACATGCTCCACAGTGATGTTTTGACAATGTATTGCAATTAACCTTATCTATAAGTGCTTGTCCTCTGCTGTGAGTTTTTTAGTCACCATGTGGGGGGCACTGGCTTATGACACTGAGCCTCGCTGCCACACTGAAACTGAGGCTCTAGGACTCTCCTGGGGATGGATGAAGTCTTGCTCAGAGCACTTAAATCACAATTTTAAAAAAGCACAGTCTGATGACTGGGGTCCATGCATTCACATTAAGTTACCAACATCAGTATGTAGTCTGAAGTCAGATATTAGTTGTTTTACACGTCAGGATTCAAACTGAATGTGGCAGTCTTGAACAGGTTTGTTCATTTTTGTGTCCAGTGGTGAAGGGACCTCGCTCGGGTGCAGTCGAGGTGGGGTACAGCAGAAGAGCACAGGCATGCTGGTGGTCAATCCTCTGGTCCTTGGCTTTTCATTCAGCTCTGAAATACCCACCTGGGCACACTAATGTATGTGTAGGAAACAAGTTAACAGCTTCCTTCCCTCTTGCCAGCCTCAGAGTGAATACAGCCCCACTGTAAATGTTTACATGTTTTAACAAGCATTTGCAATGCAATAGGTCTCGCATTAGGAAAGTTTGAGCTATTGGTATTGTAAATGACAAATTTTTAATTTATGTTTTGTTTTTGAAAATAGCGAAATTAATAGCTTTGTCATTTACAATGCCAATAGTTATAACTTTCGCAAATGTGACACCTATAATAATAATAATAATAAAGGGGCTTGTAAAGCGCCTGGTGACGCCATCCCGGCGTGTCCCCGCGCTGTGGAGAAAAGGAGTCAAGGCCAGGAGAGGGAGTTAGAGGGAAAACAGATGGGTTTTCAGACGTTTTCTGAACAAGGTCTCTGAATCCGCTAATCTGATATTTGTGGGGAGAGAGTTCCATTCCTTGGCAGCCATTACACGAAAGGAACAGCCTCCCATTCTGGCTTTCTTGGTGCAGGGAATTTTAAGCAATCCAGTTCCCCCAGAGCGGAGAGTTCTGTTGGGCTCGTAGGGGATAGCCAGATCAGTCAAGTAGGAGGGAGCCTTGTGAGAGATGATCTTGTAGCACATAAGGAGTGCCTTAAATAGGACTCTCTTTTTTATTGGGAGCCAGTGCAGAGTGGCTAGGGCTGGTTTGGAGGCAGCTCTTTTAGGGAGTCTAAGGACTAGGCGTGCTGCCGTATTTTGGAGTACTTGGAGTCTCCTGATGTTTTTTTGTGTTGTTCCGAGCAGGAGCACATTACCATAGTCAATCCTCGAGGTCACCAGGGCTTGGGTCATAGTGCGCCTGGCTTCAAGAGGGAGGAGGTCTAAGGTACGGTTCAAGGTCTTCATCACCCCGAAGCATTTCCCAACCACTTTGTGCACATGGCTGTCATAGGAGAGTCTGGGATCAACCCAGATCCCTAGGTTCTTGGCTGCTTTACAGGGAGTGGGTAATGGTCCCAGACAAGATGGCCACCACTCCTTGGTCCAACTAGTATCTCTGCCTCCAATTACCAGAACCTCCGTTTTTGAACCGTTTAGCTTCAGACAGTGCTGGGTCATCCAGCCTGCCAGAGTCTGCATGCAGGTTTTAAAATTATCTGCAGCAATGGAGGGGGCTTGGGACAGGGAGATGAGAAGTTGGGTATCGTCGGCATATGAAACTAATTCAATGCCGAACGATTGGACCACTTCAGCCAAGGGGGCCATGTATAGGTTGAACAGGGTAGGGCTCCGGGCCGAGCCCTGAGGTACCCCTTGTTCTAAGGCTATGCTATCAGAGAGGTACATGCCTCTCTGAACCTGGAAGCAGCGGTTGGTGAGGAAGGCTTTAAGCCAGCCCAGTGCTTCTTGGGTGACCCCGGCTTTGTTCAGACACTGCAGCAAGATGGAGTGTGCCACAGTGTCGAACGCGGCACTAAGGTCAAGCATAATCAGTGCCATAGTCTGGCCCTCATCCGCACCTGCCCGTAAGGTTTCGGTCGCTCTCAGAAGGGCGGTTTCGGTGGAGTATCCTGCCCTAAACCCTGATTGGGAGCTGTGGAAGGCATTATTTGACTCAAGATGGGCCATGAGTTGGCTGTTAGCTATTTTTTCGGCCACCTTCGCCAAATAAGGTAACAGCGAGATGGGCCGCAGGTTTTCAAGGATATCCTGACTTATGTTGGGTTTTTTCTTTATTGGAAGTACGATGGCTTTCTTCCACTCCGCAGGGAGGGTAGCCGTAGAAAAAGAGAGTTGGAGAATGTATCTAAAATGTTGTTCTAAGACTTTAAGGCTAGCTGCCAGTATCTTGGGAGGGGCAGGATCCCGAGGGGAGCCTGATTTGATGCTTTTGCAGATACTATTGAAAATGGTTGTGGGAGGGACAGAGAAGCAGTTTAGACATGTCTTAGCGTGAGTGATCTCCAAGTTCTCAGTGAAGTCGGATCCCAAAGGCACATCATTAGCAAAATTTGCGTAGATGTTGGTGATTTTGCTGGCAAAGTATTTAGCAATATTATTGCACGTTTCAACAGAGTCATTCTGGGCAATGTTCTCATTAGTAACCACCGAGATTTCTTTGAAGATTTTGAAAAGCTCCTTAGAGGAGTTTTCAGCCTCTCCAATGCGGGTTTTGTAATGAAGTGCTTTAGCGGCACGGATAAGTTTGTAGTAGCTCGCGTGCGCTTTTTTATAGTGGTCTTTAGCTATGGGGCAGAATTTAATGCGCCACTCACGTTCCAATTTCTTGCAAGCAGATTTTGCAACCTGAAGATCAGAAGTGAACCACGGGGAGGGTTTCCTTCTCTTCTTATTGATTACTGACCTACGAATAGGAGCAGTCTTATCTAGGGCAGTTAGTACACAGTTCTTAAGGCAGGTATAGGCAGTCTCACAGTCAGACCCTCCAGGAGGACCTGCCGCTTCAAGATTGTCGATGAAAGTGTCTAAGTTAAAATTTTTCCACTTTCGACATTGGTAAATCTGCGTGCTATCACTCCTTGTTGCAGACTCGGACACCCATATTTGTAGGGGAATAACAAAGTGGTCAGACCAGGGAACGGGTATTGGGGAAAGAGCTTCAACTCCATTCCAGTTACCAAAGATAGGGTCGAGCAAGTGACCATGTCTATGCGTAGGGTCCTGGTTTTTTAGAGCTAGCTGCAAAGAGAGTAGTTCTGCTTTTATATAGGAGGCATCCTTGTCTTGAGCATCGTCAAAATGAATATTCATGTCGCCAAGCACCAGGAGTTTGGATTTCCTCAAGGCGAGATGTGCTGTCGCCTCTATTAGGCTAGCTGTAAAATCAAACAGTCTGCCTGGGGGTCTGTATATGAGAATACCTGATAGGGAGTGTTGAGGCCCCAGTATAATCGTGAATGATGCAGCTTCGCTGTGGTCAATAGTCAAAGGGGATAGGGAGCATTCCAGAGGGGCTCTAACAGCGATAGCTATTCCTCCACCCCTACCGTCTTGTCTATCAAGCCTAGCGAGTGAGTAGCCTGGAGGCAACGCCTCTATGATATCTGGATCTGAATTTTCGCCAAGCCAGGTTTCAGTTAGTAGCAGAACATCGAGTGCTTCATCCTCGAGAAGGTTATACACTTGGATGCAGTGTTTACTGAGAGATCTACAATTAAGCAATGCAGCTTTTATCAGGTTTTGAGGGGGGTGTTTTATGGAGCCAGTGTCAGGAGTAAAAGAACACACAGAACAGCTGTGTAGAGATAGTGCATTCATAGAGTACAAACATGGCAGCGTAGAATCAGGACGGGAATTCAACAGAGTCTGTCTGTCATACCTTATATGAGGGGGCTTAGGTTGACCAGGGTGTGTGGCCCCGCGCCCCGTCCGGCCGCGGACAGGCGCAGACGGGCTTGACTTTGGCTCGACTTCGGCGCGCTTCCGGCGCGCCCGCTGCACGCTTCCGGCGCGCCCGCTGCACGCGTCCGCTGCGCGGTCGCTGGCCAATACACATTTATAGGCAGTAGGGGCAGCTAGAACGCAATGTAATGCAATATGTGTTGTATTTACGTGACGTACGTGTATTGATATTACAAATAACAATGGCTTTTAATTTTTTTAAAATAATTAATACTTAAATAAAAGTTATTGTAATTTATAATGGCAATAGCTTAAACTTTTGTAAATAACTTTTGTGAAGATTATGTTTAGTGTATTTTATTGTGACGAAAATCCAAGAACAGAAGTCAAATATTAACATCTTTTTGTTACAATTGTACTAAAGCTTGAAACATTGAGAGAACATATTTGAACCAGTTGTTGTTGAATGGTTGCACAGATTGATGCTGTGGTGGCGCTTAGTGATGTTGTGATGGCGAACAAGTGATGCTGTGGCGTTCAGTGATGCTGTGGTAGCGCAGAGTGATGTTGTTGTGCCCCTGAGTGATGCTGTGGTGGTGCTGAGTGATGCTATATGCTATGCTATGTTTTGTTTTGCTATCCTATGTTTTGTTTTGTTATGCTATGCTATGTTTTGCTATCCTATGCTTTGATTTGTTATGCTATGCTGTGTTTTGTTATGCTATGCTATGTTTTGTTATGCTATGCTTTGTTTTGCTATGCTATGCTTTGTTATGCTCTGCTATGTTTTGTTATAATATGCTATGTTTTGTTATGATATGCTATGTGTTGTTATGATATGCTATGTTTTGTTGTGTTTTATTATGCTATGCTTTGTTTTGCTATGCTATGTTTTGTTATGCTATGCTATGTTTTGTTGTGTTTGGTATGCTATGCTATGTTTTGCTATGCTATTATATGTTTTGTTTTGCTATGCTATGTTTTGTTGTGTTTTGTTTTGCTATGTTTTGGTATGCTATGTGTTGTGTTTTGCTATGCTGTTTTGTTGTTATGCTATGTTTGTTATGCAATGCTATGTTTTGTTATGCTATGTTTTGTTTTGCCATCCTATGCTTTGTTTTGTTATGCTATGTTTAGTTTTGCTATCCTATGTTTTGTTTTGTTATGCTATGCTATGCTATGTTTTTTTATGCTATGCTATGTTCTGTTCTGTATTGGTATGCTATGCTTTTTTATGCTATGCTTTGTTTTGTTGTGTTTTATCATGCTATGCTTTGTTTTGCTATGCTATGTTTTGTTATGCTATGTTATCTTATGCTATGCTATGCTTTGTTATGCTATGTTTTGTTATGCTATGCTATGCTAAGCTTTGTTTTGTTATGCTATATTGTGTTATGTTATGCTATGCTATGTTTTGTTGTGTTTTGTTATGCTAAGCTATGTTTTGTTGTGTTTTGCTACATTTTGTTTTGCTATGTTTTGTTATGCTATGTTTTGTTTTGCTATCCTATGCTGTGTTTTGTTATGCTATGCTATGTTTTGTTGTGTTTTGTTATGCTATGCTATGTTTTGTTGTGTTTTGCTATGCTATGCTTTGTTATGCTATGCTATATTTTGTTATGCTATGCTATGTTTTGTTGTGTTTTATTATGCTATGCTTTGTTTTGCTATGCTGTGCTTTGTTATGCTATGTTTTGTTAGGCTATGCTAAGCTTTGTTTTGTTATGCTATGCTATCTTGTGTTGTGTTATTGTATGCTATGTTTTGTTGTGTTTTGTTATGCTATGCTATGTTTTGCCATGGTTTGCTATGCTATGTTTTATTATGTATGCTATGTTTTGTTGTGTTTTGTTGTGTTTTGTTATGCTATGCTATGTTTTGTTGTGTTTTGTTATGCTATGCTATGTTTTGTTTTGTTATGCTATGCTTTGTTTTGTTATGTTACGCTATGTTTCATTATCTTATGCTATGTTTTGTTCTCTTATGTTTTGTTATGCTATGATATGCTATGTTTTGTCATGCTATGCTATGTTTTGTTGTGTTTTGTTATGCTATGTTTTGTTATGCTATGCTGTTTTGTTGTGTTTTGTTATGCTATGCTTTGTTGTGCTTTGCTTTGCTATGTTTTATTTTGTTATGCTATGTTTTATTTTGCTATCCTATGCTTTGTGTTGTTATGCTATGTTTTGTTATCCTATGCTTTTTTTGTTATGCTGGGCTATGCTGTGTTTTGTTATGCTATGCCATGTTTTGATATGCTATGCTGGTGAGGGTGTGTGAGGGTGAGTGATGGTGAGTGAGGGTGTGTGAGGGTTTGTGAAGTGTATGTGAGGGTGGGTGAGGGTGTGTGTGAGCGTATGTCAGGGTGTGTGAGGGTGAGGGTTGTGAGGGTGAGGGGGTGTGAGGGTGAGAGGGTTGTGAGGGTGAGGGGGTGTGAGGGTATGAGTGTGAGTGAGGGGGTGTGAGGGTGAGGGGTGTTAGGGTGTGAGGGTGAGGGTGTATGAGGGTGTGAGGGTGAGGGTGTGTGATGGTGAGGGTGTGAGTGAGGGTGAGTGAGAGGGTGTGAGGGTGAGAGGGTGTGAGGGTGTATGAGGGTGAGGGTGTGTGAGGGTGTGTGAGGGTGTCTGAGGGTTTGTGAGGGTGAGGGGGTAAGGGGTGTGAGGGTGAGTGAGGGTGAGAGGGTTGTGAGGGTGAGGGGGTGTGAGGTTGAGGGTGTGTGAGGGTGGAGGGGTGAGGGTGAGTGAGGGTGGGGAGGTATGAGGGGGTAAGAGGGTGTGAGGTTGAGGTTGTGTGAGGGTTTGAGGGTGAGGATGTGTGACGGTTAGGGTGTGAGGGTGAGTGAGGGTGTGTGAGGGTGTGAGGGTGTGTGAGGGTGAGGGGGTGTGAGGGGGTGTAAGGGTGTGTGAGGGTGAGGGGGTGAGGGTGTGTGAGGGGGGTGTGAGTGTGTGTGAGGGTGAGTGAGGGTGTGTGAGGGTGAGAGGTTTATGAGGGGTGTGAGGATGAGGGTGTGAGGGTGAGTAAGGGTGTGTGAGGGTGTGTGTGAGGGTGTGTGAGGGTGAGGGTTGTGACTGTGAGTGAGGGTGTGTGAGGGTTTGTGAGGTGTATGTGGGGGTGGGTGTGGGTGTGTGTTAGCGTGTGTGAGGGTGTGTGAGGGTGAGGGTTGTGAGGGTGAGGGGGTGTGAGGGTGTGAGTGTGAGTGAGGGGGTGTGAGGGTGAGTGAGGGTGTGTGAGGGTGAGGGGTGTGAGGGTGAGGGGTGAGGGTGTGTGAGGGCGAGGGTGAGGGTGTGTGATGGTGAGGGTGTGAGTGAGGGTGAGTGACAGTGTGTGAGGGTGAGAGGGTGTGAGGGTGTGTGAGGGTGAGGGGGTGTGAGGGTGTGCGTGGGTGTCTGAGGGTTTGTGAGGGTGAGGAGGTAAGGGGGTGTGAGGGTGAGTGAGAGGGTTGTGAGGGTGAGGGGGTGTGAGGGTGAGGGTGTGAGAGTGTGTGAGGGTGAAGGGGTGAGGGTGAGTGAGGGTGTGTGAGGGTGGGGAGGTATGAGGGGGTAAGGGGTGTGAGGGTGAGGTTGTGTGAGGGTTTGAGGGTGAGGATGTGTGAGGGTTAGGGTGTGAGGGTGAGTGAGGGTGTGTGATAGTGAGGGTGTGTGTGAGTGTGAGAGGGTGTGCGAGGGTGAGAGGGTGTGAGAGAGGGTGTGAGAGGGTGAGAGGGTGTGTGAGGGTAAGAGGGTGGGTGAGGGTGTGTGTGAGGGTGAGGGTGAGGGGGTTTGTGAGGGTGAGGGTGTGTGTGAGGGTGAGGGATTATGAGGGTGAGGGGGTGTGAGGGTGAGGGAGGAGTTACAACTCCCACTGGGAGGAAAAAGACAAGCAAGGATTCCTCTTTTAAACTTGACACAAACAGAACTATAGGATAATATTGATTGTGATTATGAGGTAAAAGGAAGGTGTTTATTCATATAGAACGTTGTTGGCATTTCCTGGTATTCCTATAGCATCTAGCACTTGTTGGCTGTCATATAAAATGGTGCACCTTTTTACTGTTCTTGTCACCTGATTTAATACTACAAAGTTCTAACAACTAAGTGGATCAGATTCTTCCTGTGTAAAGGAGGGTAATGCCCACCTAAGATTTTGTGAACTCTGGTACGTAAGCTTATGATTTTTCCAGTTTCCAGATACAGCTGGTGTATTTTTGCAGATTGTGAGGTGCATGTGAGGGTGGGTGAGGGTGTGTGTGAGCGTGTGTGAGGGTGTGTGAGGGTGTGTGAGGGTGAGGGTTGTGAGGGTGAGGGGGTGTGAGGGTGAGAGGGTTGTGAGGGTGAGGGGTGTGAGTGTGAGTGAGGGGGTGTGAGGGTGAGTGAGGGTGTGTGAGGTTGAAGGGTGTTAGGGTGTGAAGTGAGGGGTGAGGGTGAGAGCGTGTGAGGGTGAGGGTGTGTGATGGTGAGGGTGTGAGTGAGGGTGAGTGAGAGTGTGTGAGGGTGAGGGGGTGTGAGGGTGTGTGAGGGTGTCTGAGGGTTTGTGAGGGTGAGGGGGTAAGGGGTGTGAGGGTGAGTGAGGGTGAGAGGGTTGTGAGGGTGAGGGGGTGTGAGGGTGAGGGTGTGTGAGGGTGAAGGGGTGAGGGTGAGTGAGGGTGTGTGAGGGTGGGGAGGTATGAGGGGGTAAGGGGGTGTGAGGTTGAGGTTGTGTGAGGGTTTGAGGGTGAGGATGTGTGACAGTTAGGGTGTGAGGTTGAGTGAGGGTGTGTGAGGGTGTGAGGGTGTGTGAGGGGGTGTAAGGGTGTGTGAGGGTGAGGGGGTGAGGGTGTGTGAGGGGGTGTGAGGGTGTGTGAGGGTGAGTGAGGGTGTGTGAGGGTGAGAGGTTTATGAGGGGTGTGAGGGTGAGGGTGTGAGGGTGAGTAAGGGTGTGTGAGGGTGATGGTGTGTGTGAGGGTGTGTGAGGGTGAGGGTTGTGACTATGAGTGAGGGTGTGTGAGGGTTTGTGAGGTGTATGTGAGGGTGGGTGAGGGTGTGTGTGAGCATGTGTGAGGGTGTGTGAGGGTGAGGGTTGTGAGGGTGAGGGGGTGTGAGGGTGTGAGTGTGAGTGAGGGGGTGTGAGGGTGAGTGAGGGTGTGTGAGGGTGAGGGGTGTGAGGGTGAGGGGTGAGGGTGTGTGAGGGTGAGGATGAGGGTGTGTGATGGTGAGGGTGTGAGTGAGGGTGAGTGGCAGTGTGTGAGGGTAAGAGGGTGTGAGCGTGTGTGAGGGTGAGGGGGTGTGAGGGTGTGTGAGGGTGTCTGAGGGTTTGTGAGGGTGAGGAGGTAAGGGGGTGTGAGGGTGAGTGAGAGGGTTGTGAGGGTGAGGGGGTGTGAGGGTGAGGGTGTGAGAGTGAGGGTGTGAGAGTGTGTGAGGGTGAAGGGGTGAGGGTGAGTGAGGGTGTGTGAGGGTGGGTAGGTATGAGGGGGTAAGGAGTGTGAGGGTGAGGTTGTGTGAGGGTTTGAGGGTGAGGATGTGTGAGGGTTAGGGTGTGAGGGTGAGTGAGTGGGTGTGAGGGTGTGAGGGTGTGTGAGGGTGAGGGGGTGTAAGGGTGTGTGAGGGTGAGGGGGTGTGAAGGGGTGTGAGGGGGAGGGTGTGTGAGGGTGAGTGAGGGTGAGTGAGGGTGTGTGAGGGTGAGAGGTTTATGAGGGGTGTGAGGGTGAGGGTGTGAGGGTGAGTGAGGGTGTGTGAGGGTGAGGGTGTGTGTGAGTGTGAGAGGGTGTGCGAGGGTGAGAGGGTGTGAGAGAGGGTGTGAGAGGGTGAGAGGGTGTGTGAGGGTAAGAGGGTGGGTGAGGGTGTGTGTGAGGGTGAGGGGGTTTGTGAGGGTGAGGGGGTGTGTGAGGGTGAGGGATTATGAGGGTGAGGGAGGGTGAGGGAGGAGTTACAACTCCCACTGGGAGGAAAAAGACAAGCAAGGATTCCTCTTTTAAACTTGACACAAAACAGAACTATAGGATAATATTGATTGTGATTATGAGGTAAAAGGAAGGTGTTTATTCATATAGAACGTTGTTGGCATTTCCTGGTATTCCTATAGCATCTAGCACTTGTTGGCTGTCATATAAAATGGTGCACCTTTTTACTGTTCTTGTCACCTGATTTTAATACTACAAAGTTCTAACAACTAAGTGGATCAGATTCTTCCTGTGTAAAGGAGGGTAATGCCCACCTAAGATTTTGTGAACTCTGGTACGTAAGCTTATGATTTTTCCAGTTTCCAGATACAGCTGGTGTATTTTTGCAGATTGGATGATATGTGCATGTCTGTTGACAGTCATAACATTTCTTGTGACTGCTTTCTGTTTTTTTTAAAGCAGTAAATTTGGATTTTGTTATAATACTGGAGTTAACAATGTTGGTGCCCAAGATAGTTCCATCAAAGTGATCCAATGTTCTTGTTCGAAAAAAAAAAGCCTGGAATCTCCCAAGGAACAAAAGTCTACAACAGGAAATAGTTCATCAGAAATTATGTGACGAGTGTATAGTTGCATGTGTCAAAATCGCTAGTGAGAATATGCACTCAATCACACAAACATGAACACAGATGCTCCCTGCACTTTAAGGGACTGCACTGTACGAATAATGATTTGATATGAAAAACAAATTGTATAAAGTGTGTCTACTGTTAAAGGCAGAGAAAGTGCAAAATACATGTAATTAAATGAAACTCTGAAAAGCAGCGGAGACTCAAGTATCTATATTATCACTTCCCACTTTGATTAAACAAATATATACCCCTTTATTTGTTGACGTACTTTGGATGGAAGCCCTGGAGCGATGGCGCTTGAGGCCGCGCGGGGAGGACGAGTCTCGGAGGAGGAGGAGGAGGCTGAAGCTTTTCACAATAAAACATGGCCACTAGATGGCAGTGAGTATCCACCAAATTAAACAAGCATGCAGTCAGGCTGATACAAAGAAGCCTCTCGTAGCAGTGAAAAACAAGCTCTTGGCATTGCGTGGGGGGGCGGGGGAGTGGACCGGATTCCTGTGAAGTCTGATGGGGGGGCGGTGGAGCGGACCCTTTGAAGTCTGATGCCGAGGCACAGACAAATGGTGGTGTGTGATGTGGCTGGCGATGATGTGCATGCTCATAGCTCACATGAACTGTACGCGATCCGCAGCTAGTTATACTTTTCTTTTCCGCTTGCTTTAATCTTGTCTATTTATCCCTGCGGGATAAAATAGGCGAGACCTAAAAACAAATGGAGGAGCGGGAACATGGCTTTGCTATCTTACATGAGACAAGGACCAGCCAGAGAGCACAGAAGGGTGGGACTCGACAGTCTAGAGCGTTCCATCTAGTTACAGCAGATATGCTATCGGATGCTCTCTGTCAACATCCGTGTAAACTTACAGGGAATCTAGACGCTGGCCTGGCTTTGGTTCAGAAATGGCTGCAAACAAGATTTGAGGAGCTAGCCCCAGTGAAGTCAGCTAGAACAGCCCCTAGCCATGACTCCGCTCCTTGGTTTACTTCCGCACTACCAAAAATGCGCCAAGACTGTAAAAAGGCGGAAAGACTGTGGCGTCGCAAATACGACCAAGTTGAGAAAATAAAGTACCGTGCTGCCATAAAACAGTACCGCAAACATATCTCGGAAGCCAAAAAGGAATATCTTGAGCATAGAATAGATCAGGCGGATAACATGAGTAGGGAACCTTTTAGAATTGTTAAGGAGTTTGTTGATCCTGCCGCAGGTGCCCTTTAACACTCTCATACCAAAGGGTGGATTAGGCAGCTCGCTGACTTTTTTGTCATGAAAATTAAAACTATTCAAGATTCCTTCCCCCCCGTGGACCTTTCCACGGACATTGATGCTTCAGCTTGTAAATGGAGGCCTGTACCATCCTTAGGGGCAGAGCCTGGGCCCACGCTATCGGTCTTTCCACAGATGTCCTGTGCAACATCGCTTGAGTTACTGTCCCGGCTTCAATCTGGCTCACCCTTGGATGTATGTCCAGCAAAGTGTTTGGGCAGGGTGGCATTGGCAGTAAACAGCTTGCTGAACCCCCTGCTCAATCTGTCCTTGAGTTCCGGAGTGGTGCCTCGGGAATGGAAACACGCATTGATTCTGCCGCTGATCAAAAAACCTCTGTTAGATCCCTTGTTGCAGGCTAACTATAGACCGATCTCCCTGCTCCCTGCTCTGGCGAAGGTGGTTGAGAAGCATGTACAGCATACACTTACCAACTTTATTGAGAGTAACAACATTCTCCATGATTCTCAATCTGGTTTCCGTGCTAATTATAGCACGGAGACAGCCCTCGTGGAGGTGACCGAAGCCATTAGGGAGAAGCTCGATCATGGGGGAAAGGCTATGTTAGTCATGCTGGACCTGTCGGCGGCTTTCAACACCGTCCCACATGCAGGTCTCCATTTAAGACTCTGGGAGATTGGACTGCGTGGGACGGTGTTGGACTGGTTTCAATCCTTCCTATCGGGCCGTCGACAGGTGATCTGGGCTCCACGTTCTCCGCTGAAATGCCATCGCTAGAGGTAGGGGTTCCTCAAGGATCCATTCTGAGCCCCACCCTCTTTAATATCTATATGGCCCCTCTGGCGATGGTAGCGGAGACTTATGGGGCCCAGGTCATATCCTACGCTGATGACACCCAGCTCCACCCAGCTCCTGTTTACTTGCAGGAAAGGAGAGGTTTTTGACGGCGACAGGATCAAAGACTGTCTGAGTGCGGTCTTTGCGTGGTTTCAGCGGTACAGCCTGAAATGCAACTCGGATAAGTCTGAGTTGCTTTTCTTTGGCTGTGCCCTTGATCCCGGTTGGAAGTCGTGGTGGCCCCAGGACATGTTCCCTCCGGAGAAGGCGTCCTCCCAAGTGAAAAATCTTGGGGTTGTGTTTGATGACAACCTTTCTTTTCGACCCCATATTATGGGGTTATCAGGGAAATGTTTCGGCATCCTCAAGATGCTCAGAAAATTTCTTCCACTGCTTTCCCTGCAGTATCGAAAGACTGTTGTCCAGGCGCTAGTAGGGTCTCGGTTAGACTATGCTAATGCGCTATATGCAGGTCTGCCCAAGTACCTACTGGCTAAACTGCAAATTGTTCAAAACTCGGCGGCCAGAGCCATATTTGGCCTGCCAAGGAGAGCCAGTGCCTCATTGCTTCTAAATAGGTTGCATTGGCTACCTAGTTCTAGAAGAATTATGTTTAAAATCCTCACACTGGCGTTCAAAGCCCATCACTCTGTTGGTCCTAATTACATCAGAAAGCGTATTGCTTTCTATGTGCCGCGGAGGATGTTGCGGTCAGCCGATTTGGCTAAAATGGAGGTGCCGGCTGTCAAACGCGTTCGGATGGGAGGACGGTCTTTCCAATATGTGGCGGCTCGACATTGGAATGAGCTCCCTCTCTCCCTTCGCAAAGCCAACAGCCTCCTAGCTTTCAGGAGGGAGCTTAAGACCACGCTCTTCTCCGTGTAATCCTGAGACTGTAGTGTTTTTGTAGCCTTTGTGTTTCTGGGTTTTCAGGCCTCTTTGTCAAAGCGCCGGGACACCGCCTGGGGTAGCCTTGCGCTCTAAAAGAATGGCGTAACATAACATATTAGATTTGTGTCTTTCTTTCATGTTAGCTAAAGGTGTTTTCTGCTGTGGAAAGTTTCTGTGATTTGGTACAAAATGCAGATGTGTCTTGTAGTTTACCATTGGAAATGAATTATCGCGTTTTTTCTCTGTGCAATGCCAATGTTTTTGTCGTGCTCGCCCGGATTCTAGAAGCTTGTTAAGGGATTGGAGGCGGCGGGGACGTACTGATAATGGTAGCGAGTCAAATACCCAATTTGGCCCTAAGCTCGGGACTGTGTCTAGCATGGTGAGCAGGCCGACATGTATAATGCCGTTTCTGTCATTGCATCCAGATATATGCTACACGTAACATCGTACCTACAACAAGTCAGCACCATTGACTTATAAATGGCTGTACGTTGCAGAAGCTGAAAAAGCAGTAAAGATGGCTTGTATATAGATAGAGAAGCTTTGAGGTGTTACGAGCCCCGATATTTATTTTTTTGTCGTGCTCGCCCGCATTCTAGAAGCTTTTTAAGGGATTAGAGGCAGCGGGGACGTACTGATAATGGTAACGCCTCAAATACCCAATTTGGCCCTAAGCTCAGGACTGTGCCTAGCATGGTGAGCAGGCCGACATGTATAATGTTGTTTCTGTCATTGCATCCAGACATATGCTACATGTAACATCGTACCTACAACAAGTCAGCACTATTGACTTATAAATGGCTGTATGTTGCAGAAGCTGAAAAAGCAGTAACGATGGCTTGTATATAGATAGAGAAGCTTTGAGGTGTTACGAGCCCCAATATTATTATTTTTTTGTCGTGCTCGCCCGCATTCTAGAAGCTTGTTAAGGGATTGGAGGCGGCGGGGACGTACTGATAATGGTAGCACTTCAAATACCCAATTTGGCCCTAAGCTTGGGACTGTGCCTAGCATGGTGAGCAGGCCGACATGTATAATGCTGTTTCTGTCATTGCATCCAGATATATGCTACACGTAACATCGTACCTACAACAAGTCAGCACTATTTACTTATAAATGGCTGTACGTTGCAGAAGCTGAAAAAGCAGTAACGATGGCTTGTATATAGATAGAGAAGCTTTGAGGTGTTACGAGCCCCGATATTTTTTTTTTGTAATGCTCGCCCGCATTCTAGAAGCTTGTTAAGGGATTGGAGGCGGTGGGGACGTACTGATAATGGTAGCACCTCAAATACCCAATTTGGCCCTAAGCTCAGGACTGTGACTAGCATGGTGAGCAGGCCGACATGTATAATGCCGTTTCTGTCATTGCATCCAGATATATGCTACACTTAACATCGTGCCTACAACAAGTCAGCACTATTGACTTATAAATGGCTGTACGTTGCAGAAGCTGAAAAAGCAGTAAGGATGGCTTGTATATAGATAGAGAAGCTACCACTTAAAGCACCGGTTGATATTTGTTGCTGCTTCTCATCTGTAACAAGGGTAACAAGTTTAAAACAAGCTCTTGGCATTGCTGTGGGGAGGGGCGGGGAAATGCGAGACTCGGCGTTATAAGTGTGAAGCAGTGGGTGGGGGAGCGGATCCCTTTGAAGTGAAGCTCTCGGAGGCAGGCGGCTCGGGGAGTAAATGGTAAAAAGTGCGTGCACGAGCACATACGCCCAACGTAATCTGCGATGGTTTCAGAGCTTTGTTGAGCCTCTATACTCTTGACCTATTTTCGCTTGCACGATTAATAGGACGAGACCTAAAAAGGCACAGCCATCTCAGGAGAGGCAGCATGTTCATTGTGCTCGTACCCTGAGACGAGCCTCACCTGGTTTTATGTATGATGATACCCATCCATCCTCCCACAATTTACCTATCGGGGTCTATCTATCCGGGGGGGATAAGGGTGGCCACAGATGGCAGGTGCACATGCCACAACAGTGAAACAATTCCCGGATAGTCAAGTACTGAGTGCTGTCCAGTCCAGGTAATTTCATATGCGGTCTCCAAGTATAGTGAGGTTGCTAGATTTTGGTGCAGTCTGTGCTTGCAATAATTTTTAGATCAAAGCCTACCAGACAGCGCAGCTGTCTAGTTGTGAAAAGTCTTGTTGTGGGCTTTCTGAAAGTTTCTCTGGCAATGCATTCCGCACATTGCTTACCATTGGTTTTGTGGTTTGTAACTCACATTTTCCTACTTTCTATTTGCTGGCTTTATTTGTTTTAGGCTGTTCAGCATTTCTTCATCCCTCCCATGGAGCAACACTTGTTCACATTGCTCCTTGTATTCTTCCACGGGTCCTCACCTTCTGATCACAGGCTGTTAAATGTTGGTCTTATATTGTCAAATTTTCAAAGACAGAGGTCAAATGCCAGGCTTTGTCTTCCAAGGGAGCTTAGTGTTTACTTTTATTTCTCTAACTTCAAAGTGAGAGGGTTAATGTGACACAATCTTTGCAGGTACTGGGAAAGAAAATATTTTTTTCCAGCATACAACAGAATTTAAATGTCTGTAAATCAACTGTGCAAATATTTCAGAATATGTCAGATTTAGGAAAGCACAAATGAAGCACATCTTTTTTGTAATTCAGAAGTGCAGTGAAAATAAATATATTATACAATCAAAACAAATTAGCACGCTAGGTGATGACATTTCCTCACATTATTGTTTGTGCGCTGTATAGTTTTATCAGTAAAACTGTATGTGCAATTGTAATGGTCATTCCAGTGAAAATGTGTTGTCTGTAATGGCTGTCCACTACTACACCATGAATGCTCCACACTATGCTACTCCACTTTACACCACTCCACTGTAGAGCACTCTACTCCACTCTATGCCCCTCCACTCTGAACCACTCCATCTAAGCCACTCCAATAAACACCACTACACTCTACGTTACTTCACTCCACTCCACAACACTGTACTCAACTCTATGACACTCCACTCCACCACATTATCCACTCCACTCTACACCACTCTACTCTATACCACTCTACAATACTACACTTCATGCCACTCCACTCCATTCCACTGTGTGTCACTCCACTCCACACCACTCCACCCTACACCACTCCACTCCATGCCACTCCACTCTTACGCCACTTCACAATACCCTATTTCACTCTACGACCCCCCGTGCAATTTTACGCCACTCCACGCTATGCCACTCCACTCTATGACACTTTAAACTACTCTACGCAACACTGCTCTACTCTAAACTACTCCACTCAACTCGGTGGCACTCCTACTCTACGACACTCCACTCTATGACACTTTACTCCCTTCTACGCCCCTCAGTTCTA
Organism: Lissotriton vulgaris; assembly: GCF_964263255.1. Lineage (NCBI taxonomy): Eukaryota > Metazoa > Chordata > Amphibia > Caudata > Salamandridae > Lissotriton > Lissotriton vulgaris. Next base: position 1,685,997,114 of record NC_141694.1, on the reverse strand, counting down.
TGCCCCTCGACTTTATGACACTCTGCGACACTCCACTCTATCCCACTCCATTCTATGGCACTCCACTCCCCTCCGCTCCACTCTATGACACTCTACTCCACTCTATGCCACTTCACTCTAGGTCACTCTACTCCACCCTACACCACTCCATTCCACGCCACTCCACTCTAAAATTCTACTCCATTCTATGACTATGCCACTCCACTTTACAACTCTACGCCACTCTACGATACACCACTCTGACACTCCACTCTGCAACACTTAATTCCACTCTATGCTCCTCCACAACACTCCACTCCACTCCACTCTACGACATTCTACTCTACTATATGCCACTCTATTCCACTCTTGCCTCTCTACTCCTACTCCTACTACACTCCTCCTCACTACACTCTAAACTCTACAACACTCCACTCTACGCCATGCCACTCTCCTCTACACCACTAACTTTTAGACATGCTGAACCGCCGCCACGCTGGTGTACAACATGGCTAAAACACATATTCAAAGCCAATAGCTTTAGCATAGGTGAGACTTATTGGCATTGCCACTGGTTGTGGGGCAAGCCTCCTCTTCCATGTTGCCCCTTGTGTCACATTTCTAAATCACATGTGCATGCCTCTTATCTGCGGCATGTATTAGTAATTCTAATTGCTCATTACAGAGCCAAGAGCTTGGTGATCCGTCCCCTCTCTCCTGCAGAGCCTCCATGTACCATTGCCAAGAAATTACCACACCGGGATTAATAACTACGTTACTATTGCCAGGGCTTTAAGTGTGCCGGGTCTCACCGGTGCTGAGCACTGGCAGTTTTCTAAAGGGGGCCTCGAAACGGGTCTCTATCGGGCTCTGTTTTGTGTCCTGGCACAGGCGGTCCATTTTTTTTCCAGACTACAATGACAGCAGGCACATTGATGTGCATGTGCACACACTACTCCATTCTCACTAGTGGAGAAGTTATGGCATGACGTCATGCCAGGTGAGCATTGTAGGGGAAGGGAAATCCTTTAAGAGAGTACATTTCTCTCTGGATTTCCCATCTATTTTTGAAACTCAGGAGCAGCAACATTGTCGTGGTGTCAACAGGGCTTTAAATGGAAACTTTTTCAATATTATATACAAGCCATAGTTGCTGCTTATTTATCTTATGCAATATGGGCCGGGATGCCCGCCACCCCTTCCACCACCAATCCCAATGGGAGGAGACAGACACAGTTTGAACTTTTGGAAGGCAGGGGGGCCTCACGACCCCCCCGGCCGTATTTATGAAAATATGAAACAAAATGTAAAACTTTAAATTAAAACGTTTCATGTATCATGTACAAATTCAACTTCCATTACATTTGATGAAGACAGGTATTCAGGCTAACCTTAACAAATCTCTAATACAAAGATTTCCTAACCGAGTCTAACATCATGACATAATGCATTGCATACGAATTTGTACATCCTAACCTTAGGGGCCAACGGCAAGGTCTTTACCGGTGTCAGGTCCCTATCACCAAATTCCCGCCCTCACGTGTGAGTGGCGCATGCGCAGAGGACTTTACCCTCGTAGTCAACTGTAACTTCCCTTGTTGTGGGGGCCCCCTTTCACTCAACGCCATCTTAAGGTCGTCCGAGTTCCCGTGCGGGGTATCCGTAAGAAGGACAGCGTGGACTCCCCCCTTTCCCCGCACTCTCTTCTGCCGTAGCGGATATCCGGCCCCCGGGAAATTCTGGGGAGGGGCATAAAGCCGTCTCCCCCTGGGAGGGGCCTATGGCAGTCTCCCCCTGAGCGACCCATCCGTAATGGGTGCCGCCCCCCCCATGGGAGGGGCCAATGGCCACCTCCCCCCGGGCACTCCTATCCATAATGGGTGGCGCCCCCCCTGGGACCTTGACATAACTGCTCACCGATCATGACCTTACCGCCCGACCGAAGACTAAATAAAGACGACAGTTAGTTACCTACTAGGGAGAAAAAAACTATGCTTACTCTTAAAGTATAGCTCGATATATCCAATGACTTTAACATTGCTACAAAGGAAAAAAGGTCCTATAGCACAGAACATTCTTTATTGTATACATTCCTTAACATTTCTACAAAGGAAAAAGGGCCTATAAGCAAGTATTCAGTTACGTGCATACTCTTGGCATCGACTTAAGATTAAGGCAACGATTCCCACAAGACGTTTTTTATTACAATCAAATTGCAACTTAGAACTTTGTTTACTCCCAAATTTCTGCAACAGGGGCTGGTGGGTGGATCAAAAACTGCAGCTTGTTCCTTTGAGGGCTCACGAGCGACGAGTGGTGCAGCCTTCAGAGCGCAGGAACAAGAGGACGTTTCCTTGGATTCCCACGCCTTTTATCCAGCAGCGGGAAGGCGAGGCCGCGCCCCCATCCTTCCCAGAGGTCGCGGACTTCCGGGCGGGTGTTTAGGACAACCCTTTTAGGCGACGGGGGCGTGCTCCAACCACGCCGCTATGGGCATACTATCAACAAGAAGAATGCCCCCTTCTCAATATGCTTAAGTGTGGGGACCAAAAGAACAAATTCATTAATTCTGGTCCGGTATATTTATTTATACCTTTTAGTCTTTTTCTTGATACAAAACAACTTACATGCAAATGGCAGAATGAGAATACACAATACACACAATAATTAAGAATCTTATTCAGTAGTACTTGACACAACAATGTTTTACAAAAATATTCAAGGAAAAAAACATAAACATTACATCCAACGAACGATCCACATTACAGTATAATAAATCTGTAATACATTACTTCATTTCATAATCAAGATTATTTTCATGGAAAGAGCCAATTCATAACAAGAGCAAAGAAAGCATATATCAGTTTTATTCTAGAACAAACTAGATGTTGTAGTTAGCTCTTGTCGACGCGTTTCAAGTTCGGACCATTAATGTCCAAACCATCATCAGGGCTCTGTTATTTATCTAATGGGATGTAGAAAAACAATGTTTTAATACAACCGAATGGCCTCTCTTCTGTGACCATACCGTTTGGATAAAAAATGATGGAAGTACCTGTATCTTCCTACGTGGTTGAGCTTACTTGGCTTCTATTCGCGGACCCAGATCTCGTCTTCAGGTCTCATATGGGTACGCTTTTGCCCTAAAACAATCTAAGGATTGAGTGGAAGATTTTCAGATTTACTCATCATGGTTCTAAAGTTTTACACAATCGTACAACAATACTTCATTGAGTTTAAAATTGGCCCATACCTTAATTTAATCGGTCTTGCAATGCAAAAAAGGGGGGGGCGGAGGGATATCTTTTTCTTTATATTTCAACCTATGTAAACAACACATAGCCTGCTTGTAATACCCCATTGTGTCAGAATTCAAAAAGGTTTACTGTTTTTAATCTTATGCATTTCCTACCTGAACTACAGGCCATCGGGGATATGCTGCCTCTTCTCAATTGGTGGCGTCTACCTGTTTGGGCAATATATGTATAAGTACATGCTCTCTTACAAAGTTATGCCTTAACTCAGTGCATCTATTATTGAGCCCGGGGTGCAGTCACATTTGTACCTGTCACAGCGTAGATCGAGGCGCCGCCTCTCGCCCCCTGTCCACCGCCCCAGCCGGGGCTGTAGAAGTGAAGGAATCACTAGCACGCTAATTCGTTCTTCTAATTCGACACTCAATGCGTTTCACTGTATTGAGGGAAGGAGGAACGCATTATCAGTAACCCCACCGTGCTCGCGATTTGAAAACCGCTGCATTTCAAGCCGATTGCATTACCTGTAGCAACGGGCTGTTTCTCTTTCTTCCCAACGGTGCTTCTTAATCGCTTCCCTGTTCGCATAAGCAGCCTGCGGCCATTTTGCTCTAGTTAAACCAACCAGGTGCATAGGCTAATGCATTCTGGGATTTGGAGTTTATGTGTAAGGATGTGTGGAGATTGTTCTTCAACATTACACAAGAGGATGTTCAAATTGACACATGGGGATTGCAGGGGTGTTTTATTATGAAGTATAAAGATAATTGGATATTACTTCATTATGGTTGATGCTATCTGTTTGTTGACGGCAAAAAAGAAGCCGTGTTTGTAGTGACAACTCTGCAGTATGGCGTAAAGGCTCAGATTCTTGACAACTCTGACATATTATTCAACCAGTCATTGTGCAATTGAATTTTAGAATAAGGTAGGCTTCTTTCTCTAGTAATAGCTTATCAATGTCTGCAGGGCGCTGTATGTGACTCATTGTTTGAAGGACAGACCACCTGAAGTCATTTTCATTATGGGACATTTCCACGAAATGTTCAACCATTGGGGCTGTAGTTATTTTCCTTTTGATCCTTGACCTGTGTTGTCCTATTCGGAGATTGACCTGTTGATTTGTTTTGCCTATATAGATCTTAAGGCATGGGCAAATGATGACATAAATTACGTTTTTCGTTTTGCAATTTGAAAAGCCAAGATGTGTCCACTTAACCCCTTGATGTTGGAACTCGATCCCTTCAATAGTGCTGCCACATGACACACAATTTCCGCACCTGTGATGTCCTTCTATCGGTTTCATATCCCATAATGCCAGGAGATCATGCTTTGGTTGGGACTTTGGAAGGTCTGCTCTCACAATTTGTTGCCCCACACTACGATTCTTTTTGTATGCGAAGATGGGGCGTGGGAAAGGGCATTGCAGCTCTTCCAAAAGATGCCAGTTTTTGAGAACCGCTTGTCTTAGCTTATGCCTGTCGGGGCCAAAGGTGGTGACGCACACTAGTCGGTCTAATTCCTTTTTCTCCTTAATTTCTAGTAAGGTTTCTCGGGGAGTAAATCTAGCCCTTTTGTAGGAATTCTTTACAAGCTTCCGCGGGTATCCCCTATGGATCATCTCATTGCAGAATGTCAGGGCATGCTGGTCATAGTCTCCTATCTCGGAGCAATTTCTCCGGATACGTAGCATTTGTCCATACGGCAAATTTGCTTTAAGGCTTCTGGGATGGTAGCTTTTGTGGTGAAGAATCGTGTTCTTATCGGTCATTTTTCTATACAGAGATGTTTTTAATTTGCTCTCTTCGCAGGTAACCTCAACATCCAAAAATGTCATACACGTGGTGCTAGTCTCAATAGAGAATTTAATATCTCTATGTCTGTTGTTGATCCAATCATGGAACGCTAAGAGATCGGTCTGGCTCCCCTGCCACAGGAGCCAGACGTCATCTATGTACCGCCACCATTGTATGATACTATTCTTATATGGGTTGTTATTCTCAACAAACATGGCCTCGTATTGTGCCATAAAGAGCACTGCCATTTCTGGGGCATAAGGACACCCCATGGCAGTGCCCTTGATTTGCATATAGAACCGATCGTTGAATGTGAAGTAATTCTTCTGTAGTGCTATTGCTGCTAGTTTGAGAATGAATGCAGTAGGCACCCTGTGTGGCTTTTCTCTTTTTTCCAAATACAATTCAATAACCTCTAATGCTTCTTCCTGAGGTATTTGTGTGTAAAGAGACGTAACGTCCATGGTTGCCATTATGTTTTTGGAAGGATCAAAACTCCTTCCTTCCACCTTTTTAAAAAAATCTGTGGTATCTCTGAGATACGATTTGACCTCCGTCAAAAAGGGCTTTAAAAAGAAATCCACATATTTGGAAATTGGCTCCAAACAGGAGTCACAGCCGGAAACAATTGGACGCCCTGGTGGTTCGGCTAGGTTTTTGTGTATTTTGGGGAGCAAGTACAGAACCGGTATTCGAGGGAATTTTTTGTTCAAAAATTCAAATTCTTTACTGCCCAAGAACCCTTCTGCTTTCTGCTCTGTCAACACTTCAGAGATTAATCCTTGGATCTGTTTTGTAGGATCCTCGTTTAGGGCTCGGTACCATGTGGTGTTATTAACCTGTTTAAGTCCCTCTGCCTCATATTTTTCACGGGGCCAGATAACAATCGCCCCTCCCTTGTCAGCCTGTTTTATGACAAGGGAAGGATCTTTTTTAAGGCTTTGTATTGCATGTAGTTCACCCTTGGTGATATTAGGGGGCACATACTTCTTAGTTCTTTCCATCTTATTAATAGAAGAGAGCATAATCTGCTCAAAGGCTTGTATTTGTTTCGGAATATTTTGATATGGAACAAACTTCGATTTGTTCCTCAATCCTGTAGTTTCCATGTCTTGAGAACTTGGTTGGTTGAAAAAGAAAGCTTTCAACCTCAATTTTCGACAAAACTCTAAAGTTTCTATTTTCAATCGAGTGAAGTCTGTGCGTTTGCAAGGGACAAATTTCAAGCCTAAATTTAATAAGGATTCTTCCTGTTCTGTTAGTATCCGATCGGGTGGATTTACCACCACATTAGGTTTACTCATGATTGGTAGAATCGTTTGCCTGGTTTTTCCTTGCTGGCCCCTCTCTAAAAAAGCAACCTGTTTTCGTGGATTATTGCCTCTTGAGTCTGGATCTGAAGAATCTGATGATGAAGTCTCAGAGAAGGTGGTGAAGCGGTTTCGAGATCTACCTTGAAAGTCGTACAGGGCCCTGCGTGACTCGGCCTGGGTATAGTAATCCTCTTTTAGAAAAGGATATACTTGCTCTATTTTGAAGGATTTACTATCCTTCTCGTATTTTAAGCTTTTGTTATTTATAGTAATATCTTTAAAAACCAGTATGTCTTTTTGGATTTTGTCAAGAAGAGCCTTAGCGTCAGTGACTGCCGGATTGTCAGCAATAGCTTTAGTCAATTCTTCTATCTCCTCCAATTCTTTTTTGCATAACCTTTGGGCCGTCTCAATAGTGTGGACCATCAGGTCTCTGCTACATTTGGTATTAATGAAGCTGAATCCCTTTTTATATTCAGCGTCGTCCACGAAGATCACAGGTATGTTCTTAACCTGGAGTCCCCAGGGGATAGTTCCACCCTGTAGGTGTTTTAATACGAAGTATCCGTGAAGTTCAGTTCTCACGTGCTTTTTACAAAGTCTTGTAAGTTTTTCAGACTCGTTCTGTTGCTTTGCAGTTGTGCTTAATGAAATAGAACCAAACGGTGAAGAGGCTATGAGAGACTGGATATGACTCTCGCTAAAAGGAAGTGTATCCTTATCTGCCATATTATTCGAAGGATCAAAGATCCTTCCACTTTTTGAATTGTGAATTGACCCCCTGACTCTCTCGCGGATTAGTATCCACTCTAAACTGCGCAAAAAAGGAGACAGGTCCTTGGCGGGGTTGAGGGAGGGCTGGACCCTATATAAATCTATCAAGAAGAAGAATGCCCCCTTCTCAATATGCTTAAGTGTGGGGACCAAAAGAACAAATTCATTAATTCTGGTCCGGTATATTTATTTATACTTTTAGTCTTTTTCTTGATACAAAACAACTTACATGAAAATGGCAGAATGAGAATACACAATACACACAATACTTAAGAATCTTATTCAGTAGTACTTGACACAACAATGTTTTACAAAAATATTCAAGGAAAAAAACATAAACATTACATCCAACGAACGATCCACATTACAGTATAATAAATCTGTAATACATTACTTCATTTCATAATCAAGATTATTTTCATGGAAAGAGCCAATTCATAACAAGAGCAAAGAAAGCATATATCAGTTTTATTCTAGAACAAACTAGATGTTGTAGTTATCTCTTGCTGGGGTTGCCGACGCGTTTCAAGTTCGGACCATTAATGTCCAAACCATCATCAGGGCTCTGTTATTTATCTAATGGGATGTAGAAAAACAATGTTTTAATACAACCGAATGGCCTCTCTTCTGTGACCATACCGTTTGGATAAAAAATGATGGAAGTACCTGTATCTTCCTACGTGGTTGAGCTTACTTGGTTTCTATTCGCGGTCCCAGTTCTCTTCTTCAGGTCTCATATGGGAACGCTTTTGCGCTAAAACAATCTAAGGATTGAGTGGAAGATTTTCAGATTTACTCATCATGGTTCTAAAGTTTTACACAATCGTACAACAATACTTCATTGAGTTTAAAATTGGCCCATACCTTAATTTAATCGGTCTTGCGATGCAAAAAAGGGGGGGGCGGAGGGATATCTTTTTCTTTATATTTCAACCTATGTAAACAACACATAGCCTGCTTGTAATACCCCATTGTGTCAGAATTCAAAAAGGTTTACTGTTTTTAATCTTATGCATTTCCTACCTGAACTACAGGCCATCGGGGATATGCTGCCTCTTCTCAATTGGTGGCGTCTACCTGTTTGGGCAATATATGTATAAGTACATGCTCTCTTACAAAGTTATGCCTCAACTCAGTGCATCTATTATTGAGCCCGGGGCTCAGTCACATTTGTACCTATCACAGCGTAGATCGAGGCGCCGTCTCTCGCCCCCTGTCCACCGCCCCAGCCAGGGCTGTAGAAGTGAAGAAATCACTAGCACGCTAATTTGTTCTTCTAATTCGACACTCGATGCGTTTCACTGTATTGAGGGATGGAGGAACGCATTATCAGTAACCCCACCGTGCTCGAGATATGAAAACCGCCGCATTTCAAGCCGATTCCATTACCTGTAGCAACGGGCTGTTTCTCTTTCTTCCCTATACTTCATAATAAAACACCCCTGCAATCCCCATGTGTCAATTTGAACATCCTCTTGTGTAATGTTGAAGAACAATCTCCACACATCCTTACACATAAACTCCAAATCCCAGAATGCATTAGCCTATGCACCCGGTTGGTTTAACTAGAGCAAAATGGCCGCGGGCTGCATATGCGAACAGGGAAGCGATTGAGAAGCACCGTTGGGAAGAAAGAGAAACAGCCTGTTGCTACAGGTAATGCAATCGGCTTGAAATGCGGCGGTTTACATATCGCGAGCACGGTGGGGTTACTGATAATGCGTTTCTCCTTCCCTCAATACAGTGAAACGCATCGAGTGTCGAATTAGAAGAACGAATTAGCGTGCTAGTGATTCCTTCACTTCTACAGCCCCGGCTGGGGCGGTGGACAGGGGGCGAATGGCCTCTCTTCTGTGACCATACCGTTTGGATAAAAAATGATGGAAGTACCTGTATCTTCCTACGTGGTTGAGCTTACTTGGCTTCTATTCGCGGACCCAGATCTCGTCTTCAGGTCTCATATGGGTACGCTTTTGCCCTAAAACAATCTAAGGATTGAGTGGAAGATTTTCAGATTTACTCATCATGGTTCTAAAGTTTTACACAATCGTACAACAATTTTAAACTCAATGAAGTATTGTTGTACGATTGTGTAAAACTTTAGAACCATGATGAGTAAATCTGAAAATCTTCCACTCAATCCTTAGATTGTTTTAGCGCAAAAGCGTTCCCATATGAGACCTGAAGACGAGATCTGGGTCCGCGAATAGAAGCCAAGTAAGCTCAACCACGTAGGAAGATACAGGTACTTCCATCATTTTTTATCCAAACGGTATGGTCACAGAAGAGAGGCCATTCGGTTGTATTAAAACATTGTTTTTCTACATCCCATTAGATAAATAACAGAGCCCTGATGATGGTTTGGACATTAATGGTCCGAACTTGAAACGCGTCGGCAACCCCAGCAAGAGCTAAATACAACATCTAGTTTGTTCTAGAATAAAACTGATATATGCTTTCTTTGCTCTTGTTATGAATTGGCTCTTTCCATGAAAATAATCTTGATTATGAAATGAAGTAATGTATTACAGATTTATTATACTGTAATGTGGATCGTTCGTTGGATGTAATGTTTATGTTTTTTTCCTTGAATATTTTTGTAAAACATTGTTGTGTCAAGTACTACTGAATAAGATTCTTAAGTATTGGGTGTATTGTGTATTCTCATTCTGCCATTTTCATGTAAGTTGTTTTGTATCAAGAAAAAGACTAAAAGGTATAAATAAATATACCGGACCAGAATTAATGAATTTGTTCTTTTGGTCCCCACACTTAAGCAAATTGAGAAGGGGGCATTCTTCTTGTTGATAGATTTATATAGGGTCCAGCCCTCCCTCAACCTCGCCAAGGACCTATCTCCTTTTTTGCGCAGCTATGGGCAAACTGGCCGGGACACGCCACCCGCCCGCAACGGTTTCCCGGGGGATCGGGGCACCCAGCCATACGTTCGGGGTGACCAAGTAGTTTCCCCTTTCCATATGGGCCGGGATGCCCGCCACCCCTTCCACCACCAATCCCAATGGGAGGAGACAGACACAGTTTGAACTTTTGGAAGACAGGGGGGCCTCACAACCCCCCCGGCCGTATTTATTAAAATATGAAACAAAATTTAAAACTTTAAATTAAAACGTTTCATGTATCATGTACAAATTCAGCTTCCATTACATTTGATGAAGACAGGTATTCAGGCTAACCTTAACAAATCTCTAATACAAAGATTTCCTAACCGAGTCTTCCATCATGACATAATGCATTGCATACGAATTTGTACATCCTAACGTTAGGGGCCAACGGCAAGGTCTTAACCGGTGTCAGGTCCCTATCACCACATTCCCGCCCTCACGTGTGAGTGGCGCATGTGCAGAGGACTTTACCCTCGTAGCCATATGTAACTTCCCTTGTCGTGGGGGCCCCCTTTCACTCGACGCCATCTTAAGGTCATCCAAGTTCCCGTGCGGGGTATCCGTAAGAAGGACAGTGTGGATTCCCCGCACTCTCTTCCGCCATAGCGGATATCCGGCCCCCGGGAAATTCTGGGGAGGGGCTTATAGCCGTCTCCCCCTGGGAGGGGCCTATGGCCGTCTCCCCCTGGGTGACCCATCCGTAATGGGTGCCGCCCCCCCTTGGGAGGGGCCAATGGCCGCCTCCCTCCGGGAGCTCCCATCCATAATGGGTGGCGCCCCCCTAGGGACCTTGAAATAACTGCTCACCGATCATGACCTTACCGCCACAGGCCAGATAGTTGACCGACTTTCTGGCTCCCCACTCCTCCTATAGGTCATGTCTCTTCAATCCCACTAGCCAAGCTATCATGTCTTCTATCAATAAGTCATTCCCCACCCTGGACAGGTGTACCCATTCATCTGAATAACAGTGATCACCCCAGATGCACCCATGAGATATGCTTTAAAGATGAGCAGAGTGGAACAATTTCTCTATTTTATTGTTGACCCTATTTACCGAATGGTTCAACGCTGTTGTGGACAAACCACCCCGCCATACCCTCCTCAGAATCATGTGAGACCAAGCTATTGTACATCCCGGGAGTGTCTTCGCTAACCAACTAACTGCAGAAAGTATGTGCTCAATTAAAGCTCGTCTGCCCAACCTCACCAAGTCATTGCCCCCAATGTGCACTATGACTACAGATGGCGGTGACCTGTGCTGCCCTAATAATTCTTCCACAAAACTTTGCAGTCGGTCAATACACAGGCCGCCCTTCCCATGGAAGGACACCCTGAAACCATATTCCTCAGATGTGTGGATCGCATCACCTGTCTTGAATATGTCCCCGGCACGCCTCACGTATGAGTGGCCCACGACCCAGACCACTCGTCTTCCATTCGTTGTTCCTGAAGTGGTGGTTAGCTGACACTGGGCCGTTCCCAATTTCCGCCCTGCGTCACAGGCTCGTGAAACTGCAATCCAAACAAAAGACAACAAGCGTGAGTGCACTTCTTCCGTAACTTACAACATGTGCAGCCGCACGTACCATCTGAAACAATTCGAAGACCAGCGGCCTAACTGTTTAACATTGTCTGCCTGCAGGCCTCGAGCCGTTGCTTCTGTGGCGGCCCCTATCCTGAATGAATGGGTCCCAAAAACAATCGGGTTCAAGCCCGCCGCTGCAATCGTGATTGCCAGCACCCTCTGAAACTGAAACTTTGTTAAAGGGGTGCCGTCCGCATGTCACAGCAAGGCCCCCCCCCACGTTGTCAACCTCTGTTTTAGGTAGGCCTCAACATGCCTCACTGGACAACAGGGACTACCTGGAACACGCTGCAACACAATGCTACTCCCCTGGGCCTCCTGATCCGTCTTTGACCTGGCTATCGTGATCAGCAGGGAATCCCCCCTCACTTGCGTGTGATCTCTGCGCAGACCCCCCTCCGTATCTCTTTTGTTGGCAGCCACTAGTTCGCTCATCCGCAGGGCCCCATAGAAAGCCAACGCAAACGCTGCCCGGAATAGTACAACCTCGCTAGGTGAGGAGCATGTCTCTTCCAGTTTAGCCAACAAGGAGGTCAACCTGTCAAATCCTATTGGGTGCCTGGTATCCTTTTTGCGCCCCTCTAAGCGCCGCCAGCCGCGCAGCGCCTTCCTAACTACGAAGGAGTCCGTCGGTCCCTGATCCCTTGAAGCTGAGCCATAAATGATATGGCGGCCTTATACCGACTGGCCGTTGCCGCCGACCGGCCCTCCTCATGAAGTGCCACTAAAAATTGGGTAAAGGACCCCTCCTGACCCCATATATGCTCCCATGCAGGGCCCAAAAAGGCGCAGTACGAGCGGAATGCCCCTTCATAAGCTTTCCTTGTCCAGGGCACTAAACTGGCTGCCACGAGGTTTTGTAGTCCGGGGCGCCGATTTGCCATAGTGCTTCGGGGAAATGGCGCTGCCACTAGCTCCGCTGAGGGTAAACAATCCCTGAAAGCCTGCATTTTGAAATGAGAGAGCGCATCAGCTGCATTATTCAGTGCTCCCGGTACATGCTTTGCCCTGAATTGTACATTTAGTCTCAAGCATTTCAACACAATTTCTTTCAACACTCGCAATATCCACTTGCAGCGTGCTGCCTGCTGGTTAATGCACTCGACCCCAGTCATGTTATAAGACCAAAATACCACCGAGCGGTTGCGGAACTCTTCTGGCCATGCCGACAGCGCTATCCAGATGGGGAATAGCTCCAGAAAACCAATGTTGCTCGTCAAACCGCTTGTTTCCCAACATGCTGGCCATTTCTGGGCCGACCAACGGTTACCAAAGATCGCGCCAAACCCAACACTGCCTGCAGAGTCGGTCCATAAACCTAATTCTGCTGACGAGGCCGGGGGTTTACTCCAGACTACTCGGCCGTTGAAATCCGCCAAGAATGCCAGCCAAATGAGCATGTCCTGGCGAACCTCTGCCGACAGTCTCTTGCGATGGTGCCCTTCCTTGAGGCCAACCATGGCCTGGGCAATGGACCGTGAGGAAGGGTGAGCCATCGGCATAACCCTCAATGCAAAGTTAAGCTGACCCACTGTTTGCTGTAATTGGTGCAGTGTGACTTTGTCGTTCCGGAGACATTGCACCAAGGAGGCCCTGAATTTCGTGATCTTCTCCGTCGGCAAGCAGAAGCAACCCTCCACGGAGTCTAGTTCGATACCCAGATACTCCAGAGAGGTAGTTGGACCCACCGTCTTACCTGGTGCCAACGGTACCCCGAAACCCCGCATGAGCACGCAGAAATCCTGCAATGCCCGTGCACAGTCCCGAGAGCCCGCTGGGCCGAGAAACAGAAAATCATCAAGATAGTGCATCACATGTTGGTGCCCTGTGGCCTTCGAGAACACCCACTCCAGAAAGGAGCTAAACATTTCAAAATAGGCACATGAAATTGAACAACCCATCGGCATGCACATATCCATGTAGTATTTCCCCTGAAATGTAAAACCCAGCAAATTCTGATCCTGGGAATGCACCGGAAGCAACCTAAATGTAGATTCAATATCCGATTTTGCTAACAATGCACCGGGGCCTAAGCGATTCAACATTACCACTGTGTCATCGAAAGATGCATACCTCACACTGCAAATGTCTGGATCGATCGCCTCATTGACGGAAGCCCCCCTTGGTGCCGACAAATTATGAATTAGCCTGTACTCCCCCGGGACCTTTTTAGGCACTACCCCTAGTGGGGAACACACAAAATCGGCCGTCGGTGGGTCACTAAAAGGTCCTGTAACCCGCCCCAAGCCAACCTCTTTGGCGATCTTTGTGGCGGCAACCGCCGGGTTGTGCTGAACTGACAGTTGGTTCTTACATGAGGGGGCCCCCTGAAAATCAACCGCCGGGATCCTGAAGCCATACGAGAAGCCATCTCGCAGGATCCCAGCGGACACATGATCAGGGTATTTGTTCAGCCACTGGGTCAAAGCCAGAATATCTACGGGCGATTGATTGGACTTCCGCGGCACCGTATCAATCCTGCTTGGTACCCCCTTTTCCTCCGGTACCATTGGCTCTAGATCGGCAGCTAGTTTCGGGGTGGAAGGCATTACCACAACTAGAGCACGCATGCCTGAACCTACACGTTCCTTGCGGCCTGCTACACTTTCTCTTATTGAAACCCCAACATACTCCTCGCTTATTTCCGTTCCTGCCCGATCTAGGCTGAGACTCCCCCCCGTAGGTTGGGAGAAAGGGCTGAGGATGTTTCTGTTGAAAGGCCCTGGAGCCATTTGGGCTCGACCCTAATCCACCCGCTGATCCCGTCAAGAACTGCCCATGCCACGATACAGTATCCAAACAATCCCAAGTCAGTGTTCCATTAAACTCTTTCGCTTTTCTAAAAGCCATGTCATACCCTTTCCATTCCTCTCCTCCATACTTCTCATGGAAGCCCGTGATCCTGCTCTGGTAGCAAGCCAGGTCACTCAACAGTTCTGGTGTTCGTTCAGCGATAATTGCTACAAAAATAGAAAAGGCCCTGATCCAGTTCATCATAGACTCTTCCACCCTGAATTCTGCCATTTTTGCCTGCCATACACTGGGGTGCCATAAATCCTTCTGAGTCTTGGCATATTCTAACTCTTGATGATCAGTCAACAATGAAAACATGTTTATGTATTTATTAGCCCACACCATTTCCTTCGTTGCTATAGGAATATGTTGCGCCAAGCTTTCCCGCCTTGAAGGTACCGCGCCCTCCCCCATCATTGGGAGTGATCTCTTACCAGCTTCTGCCGCACCTCCAGCCGTGTCTGTCGACTTATTCCGGTTTTCGACCGCGACCAGATTTGCCACCTGTGGGGAAATAAAAGGCACATTTGCTGTCCCCACACCCCTTGTCTGCCTCAATTGCTCGATAATCTGCCTAGCTTCTTCGGCCGGGTCTTCCACAGCCGCGGATCTCCCCGCTCCCTTCTTCAACCAGGGTAACACAGCCGTCAACTGACGCTCTAGTTCGGGAGGCATTTGGTCGTTATCCAGCGGTGTGATAACCACAGGGATTGGCAAACCCCCCTTCGGTGTGGGTACCGGGCTGGACGCTGGTGCTACTAGGACCAGTGGGACCTCCATCGGGACTGGGGCCTCGCTAGGACCCGCTTTCCCCTTCCTCTTTTTCCCCTTATCCCCCCCTGGGGTAATGTTTGGCAAGGCAGGCCCCACAATCCTCTTAGGTCGCCCTGAAGGACCCGCTTGGGCCTCCACTTGTTTCCGGAGGTCCGCCAAGCCGCGACCCAGCTGGTCTACTTTACCGAATTTTCTGTCCATCACTGACACTCGGTTCACCAGTGTGTGCAGCATTCGTTCCATCTCGGAGCTCTTTCCGTTCTTCTTGCCAGGCATCTCTGCGTTCTGCTTTATCCCTGCCTGTTTTCCAGTAGTCACTCGGACTCCAGCTACGCCTTGACGACTGAAACAGAAAAAACAATGATTACACGTTCAAAAACTGCAGCTTGTTCCTTTGAGGGCTCACGAGCGACGAGTGGTGCAGCCTTCAGAGCGCAGGAACAAGAGGACGTTTCCCTGGATTCCCGCGCCTTTTATCCAGCAGCGGGAAGGCGAGGCCGCGCCCCCATCCCGCCCAGAGGTCGCGGACTTCCGGGCGGGTGTTTGGGACAACCCTTTTAGGCGGCGGGGGCGTGCTCCAACCACGCCGCTATGGGCATACCGGCCGGGACACGCCGCCCGCCCGCAACGGTTTCCCGGGGGATCGGGGCATCCAGCCATACGTTCGGGGTGACCGAGTGGTCTCCCCTTTCCACTAACAACCATTGACAAAGCCAATAGTCCTGACTTCTTGTAGGTATGATGTTACTTGTATCAAAAATCTGGATGCAATAGCAGACACAGCAAAATACAAGTCGGGTGGCACTCTATGCTAAACAGAGATGTTTAGCTTATGTATTGTTAAGGCACGCCCTTAATTACATTGGCTACGCCCCTTTGAGATTCCCCCAGTTTTTTCATCCCACTTAAAGCCCTGACTATTACTAAACATAAATCGAAAGACAGAATTGTGCAAGAAAAAAAACACAACTGTCAAAATATCATGCTGCAAAAAGGCAGCAAAAAAGACAAATGTTTGTCTCGAAATTATTATTTTTATGCCGCAAAACTTCCTAAACCATGTCCAGTATCCTGGGGGTTCTGTAACACGTCAACTGAAAACTGGAGTTTGTTCTCTACTTGGTGTTACTTCTGCAATGGTTCTCAGGGCTTTATGCTGGGAAAACTGAAATACAATCGCTAATGTCTGGAAACAGTGGCCAAGCTGAACGTCACAACATGACAGCTATGGTCAATAAATATTAATGCATGTGCCGGCTGGCTTAAAAGCGCAAGTCTTAGGTTAAAATGTTGACTTCAAATTAAAATGCCATTTGCTTTCCGAAGTTATTCAGAATAAAAAAAAACACGTATTAGGGTAAGTGCATTCTAAGTCTGACAAATGGGAACACATCTGGCCCGTCTCGCTGACACAGGCCCCACAGCAATAATTATATTGATGCACAAAGCTACCAAGTGAGTTAAACGTTATTTATAGGGATCTTAGCTAAGTAAATCATTTAAAATATGGCATTCTGAATGCAACGCTCCCCTTTTAAGAAGCCCCGCAGAATTAAAGAGGCTTTGCCGTGCAACGTGAAGCATATTGGAGCAGGGAGACCGAAGCAGCCTTGATTAATGCGCCCGATTATGGGCGACGCGAATCACTTTCACTTATTAAGTCTTGTTTAATATCCTAATGAAGGCTTCCTGGACAGATTTGGTAATTCCGGAGAAAGTGACTGCAAACTAATGCCCTTTCAGCGTGTTTGGAACGAGCAGCGCTTGGGAGGAAAACCTCATTTGCAATAATTCCCACCCAACGTGGCGTCCTTTTCTCAGCTCCCGCCTCGCAGCAGGGAGACAATTAACCTTTGCAGTGCCGGGAGTGCCGCTCCATAAATTCCAGATGCGAGGATTGAGGGGTCGGCAGGGGAGGAGGGGGCAGTCTGATGGGGAGGGGAGTCGCCACCAGCTTACACTTGTCAGCAAAAATTTCACAAATATAATAGTATGCAAATTGAAGGCATTTTAACATAAAGTGGAATTTATACCGGATTCATTGTTGATTACAGTGCTAAATGTTCCTACATCACATTAAAAAAAGGCAACAGGTCTGACTTGCATTTTCAGTTATAAGCAAGCCCTATGTGCTTTGACATTGCTTGTTAGAAATGCATTAAACAAAAGAAGCATCTGCTGTAATGGTGTTGCATTTTGATTGCCAATTTAGAACTACCACAATAATCAACCTTGTTGTTGCCACTATTATGTGTAAGAATAGGGTGTGTTTGCATGCTCTGCCCAGAGGTAATAAGTTACACTTGATGTGCAAGTGTTTCCAATCATCATGGTAACCATAAGACGACCACTCCAAGACATCCTTTGTGCTTCCCGAGACAACATAAGCATGTTATCAAAGATATCCACAAAAGAGCAGACCACAGGTGGGGGACTGGACCGAGACCAGCCAAATTATTGTCGCCACCAAGCCAGACATTATGCAGTGCTTGACATCCTATAGGGGCAGCAAAGAATCACCTATACTCACGGCTAATCTTGCGTTAGAGAATATATCATGCTTTGGCCATATTTATTATCTATACTACTAGTATAAAGAGAGAACTGTGTCCTTTGAGCCAGGTAAACTCAAAAAGTACACCACCAATCGCAACACCCAATTAAGTATGGGCGGAAAATCCGTTCCGCTCGCGGATTTTGCGGATTTTCTGTAAATTCGCAATCCGCGAGATTCACGAATTTCCCGCGAAATCCGCAAATCCGCGAGCAGCGGATTTTATGGCTTGCTCGCACTGTTCGCGTGAGTTCGCGGCTTCCCAGTTCAACTTCGCGCCCCGCGAATAAGCGCTAAATTGCAGAAATACGATCTTAGCAAAACTGAAACTACTTACCAGGTTCAAAAGTTCAAGCTCATCATTAGTAGCCATTTCCTGTAGTGCTTCCTGAGGGGCCCCTCCAGAGTTCAGTTGCCTACTTGCAACTATTATGTGACCCTGCTCTGACCCTCAGAATAGTTACACATATGCCACAAAGGTCCTGAATTACAGCTAAGGGAGACAAGCAGGAGCCAGGCTGGAAGTTCAAATCCAACAGTGACACATTAATCAGACCCTAATTCATTATTGTCAGTTGGGGCAGGGCAGGTGTTGTAACTAATTTTGCAACAATGAAAGCACTTAGCAAGTGCAAAAGATCACTAATCAGGAAGCACTAAGGAAGCAGGTGCCAGCTAAAAAAAATTCTGTGACACATTAATCAGCCCCAAATTAATTCAGGTCACTTGAGACAGGGAAGGTGTGCTTTGCTTTGCCACAATAATGTACACTGGACAACCAGAGGGTGCTGTGATGAAACAGACGGTGGCATGGGTGGGCCAGAGGGTGGCATGAGTAGTCAGAGAGTGGCAGTGGTGACAGAGGGTGGCAGTGATGAAGAAGAGTGTCCCAAACAGGCTGGACACGTAGAAACAACAAGTTCGCAAAACTTGCGACCCGACAGGTAAGTTCGCGTTTGCGAAATTGTACAAAACCCTCGCGAACTGGCAGAAACCCGCGCAAACACACAAAAAAAAAATCCGCAAATTTGCGAGAATTCGCGGATTTTTGCGGATTGCGAGTTCGCAAATCCGCAAAATTCGCGAACGCGAGATTCGCAAAATTCGCCCATGCTTACACCCAATACAGCGTTGTAAAGGGGGCGTCCTGTAGATGGACATAGGCTATAAAAAAAATAAAAATAAACGTTATTTAAAAAATAATTAATAAAAAAAAAGTAGTCCTGAAAAAGTAGTCCCGAAGAAGTAGCGCCGGCCGTGTGCGCTAACAACATGGACGTGCGTGCTGACATCATCTAGCGCGGGGAGGAGCGTCGGACAGCAGCGGTAAAGTCGGGCTGAGATACATGAAGCGCAGGGAGGAGCGGAACGTGTGCGGCTCAGAGAAGCGATGGGAGGAGGCGGAACGAGGAGAGGTGAAGTCGGGCTGATTGGAGGAGGCGGAACGAGGAGCGGTGAAGTCGGACTGAGGTAGGTGAAGCGCGGGAGCGCTGGGAGGAGGCGGAACGTGTGCGGCTGAATGAAGCTCAGGGAGGAGTGGAAATGTTGTGGCGGGCCGGGGCGGGAGTGCATGCAAGCCTGAAATGCTGCCCCCAGCCCCCTTCTGCCCCGGGCAACGCTGGGGTGGGCTGCTAGTACATCATAAACACAACATGACATAACAATGCATAATCACATTCATTCCCAATGTAATTAATCAAGAATAATTTCATGGGCACAACTAATACTTTAAATTTCCTACCACATTCTCAAATAATTCATGGTTGACCACCCATCAGGTCCCTTGTGACATCTAATAATGTAATTGACTTAGGCCTGGGGAAACCCAGAGGGTCCCTCCATAACTTGTCCTTGTCTACAAGGCAAACTCACCTGCACCCTCAGGATAGAGGGAGCTTGGGCCAGCATGAAAGATGGTACCCCAACAACCATGTCAGAGGAACACAATAAAGGAAAACCCCCTGGCACCCTGGGGAGATGGGCCTGTGCAACCCGGCCATACCATGGTTCCACGGCGCAGCCTGACACCATGCACAAGCATCTCCAGGGCCATGTAATGGCAAGGGTATGGACAATAGATGTTGCGGACGCCGCCAGTCTTTTACTACTATCCATAGTACCCCTGGCCTCTGTTGAGCTAAAGGCTTAACCCAATTCCAAAATGGATTTGCCTCTACTTATCTTCCTGATAGCATTGTTGTCTACCATTTTTGTAGCCAAACCAGAAACCTCCACTGTCACAGGCCTGGTCATGTCCCCAACTGACCAAATCTTCCCCCAGCTTTCACTGCCCATTATTGTGTGAAATGCTGTACCGTGCAGGCCACCAAGTTCTCTATACACAATGTGTTATCCTACAACGATAGAATGACACCCATCTCTGTGCAACAGGGATCCCCCTCCCCCACCCCCAGGAAACTGTGAGAAATTCTCTTCTGTAGTGCTGTATTTAGCAACCGCTTCATCCTGCCTGATTCGCTCACACTTATTAGCATAAATTACACACATGTAATAGTATGCAAGGAGTGTGCAACTAACAAACAGTGGTATTTATACTGAATTATTTGCAGTGCTAAATGTTTCTAAATAATATTAGAAGAAGCATTGGAAAAGCCAATAGGTCTAACTTGCATTTTGAGTTATAAGCAAGCCCTACGTACTTTGACACTGCGTTTTAGAAAGGCATTAAACAAAAGAAGCATCTGCTGTAATGGTGGTGCAGAATATGGCGTGCTTGCAGACTCCGCAGAGAGGAAATAAGTTACACTTGATGTAACAGTGTGCCCTATCATCATGGCAACCATAAGGCAACCACTCAAAAACATCCATTGTGCCTTACCAGCCAATATAACAATCCAATCAAAGCCAGCCAGCCACAAAAGAGTAGACATACATAGTTTTCCCCAAGGTGAATGTGTGGATGCCTGCTTCTACCAAAAAGCAAGTGTTCCCGTATCACTAAATGCATTTATTTTACTCCTCTCAGAACCAGGTAGAAAATATTCTCAAATCAAAAGATCCAGTGTATCATCAATGAAGAGACCACGCACAACAGAGAACACCTGACAATGTAGGTGCTACTTTGTTTCCCTCCATCCATTCATGATGTAATGATACCTCTGCCTAATTACCTTATCAGGCTGTGGAAAACACAGCACTGCATGAGGTCTTGATGTTGATGTATGTTGGGCATTCACATACACAACTGGGTAGTAGTTGAATCAGAGAGGCACTATCAAATAATTCAAGCTGAGAATGCTTGGCTTACACATAGCTACTCACACCAAGAGGGATTAGGGAATGCTGCATATATTTAATCGCAAAATCATAAAGATGGTGCAACCTAATACAAACTCAGGAATGGATTTTCCCAGCTGGATGTACAAATCTGCTAGCCAAGGATGATCGTTGCATTTCCACTAATCAGGTTCACACTAGATGGCGAGTGGAATTTATGGTATTCTGGCAGTGTGGAAGCATCTTTATCTAAAGTTTACCAAAACTTCATCCAAATCTGGGTTATAATGGGATAGTTTTAGAGGACAGGTGTGTATTAATAAGGTAAAATGTACCAGTTTGCATCCCTCATAAGTTTATATTCTTTATATATTTTATTGAGCACAAATAGAAACATTTACTCAAAACTGCTATCCACTGAACTGGAAAATCATAATCTAATTAAAGTAGTGCCAACTTTGAGATGATTGTTTCAGGTGGTGCCCACTGGCGCTCTTTTTTGGGGCCACAATTGCAAAAATAACAGTTGATGGACAGAATGCAGAACAATGTCATACATTCACCCCAGTACAGAGATCTGGGCCTAAATCCATCTTTTTTTTGCACTCCACACCACCCCAGTTCAGCATGGCCATATGCAAATCAGCCTTGACTCTGGGTCTCATGGGAACAGTCCAGCCCGAACTGCCAAGCCATGTCTTTCCTGGACCAGAATCAAGCATCCTAGGACCCGTTTCTGGCTATCAGCCATCTTCAGCCAGGATAGCTTGACTTCAGTGGTGTGGAGAGCATGGGACTCACGTCTGAGCATGCCCATCCCACTCGGGGTGGCAATTGCAAAAATAACAGCTGATGGACAGAATGCAGAACACTGTCATACATTCACCCCAGTACAGAGATCTGGGCCTAAATTCATAGTTTTTTTGCACTCCACACCACCCCAGTTCAGACATGGCCATATGCAAATCAGCCTTGACCCTGTGCCTCCTGGGAACAGTCCGGCCCGAACTGCCAAGCCATGTCTTTCCTGGACCGGAATCAAGCATCCTAGGACTGGTTTCTGGCAATCAGCCGTCTTCAGCCAGGATAGCTTTATTCCAGTGGTGTGGAGAGCATGGGACTCACGTCTGAGCATACCCATCCCACTCGGGGTGACAATTGCAAAAATAACAGTTGATGGACAGAATGCAGAACAATGTCATACATTCACCCCACTACAGAGATCTGGGCCTAAATCCATCGTTTTTTTGCAGTCCACACCACCCCAGTTCAGACATGGCCATATGCAAATCAGCCTTGACCCTGTGCCTCCTGGGAACAGTCCAGCCCGAATTGCCAAGCCATGTCTTTCCTGGACCGAATTAAGCATCCTAGGACTGGTTTCTGGCTATCAGCCGTCTTCAGCCAGGATAGCTTGATTCCAGTGGTGTGGAGAGCATGGGACTCACGTCTGAGCATACCCATCCCACTCGGGGTGAAAATTGCAAAAATAACAGTTGATGGACAGAATGCAGAACAATGTCATACATTCACCCCACTACAGAGATCTGGGCCTAAATCCATCGTTTTTATGCAGTCCACACCACCCCAGCACAGACATGGCTATATGCAAATCAGCCTTGAACCTGTGCCTCATGGGAACAGTCCAGCCCGAACTGCCAAGCCATGTCTTTACTGGACCGGAATCAAGCATCCTAGGACCGGTTTCTGGCTATCAGCCGTCTTCAGCCAGGATAGCTTGACTCCAGTGGTGTGGAGAGTATGGGACTCACGTCTGAGCATACCCATCCCACTCGGGGTGACAATTGCAAAAATAACAGTTGATGGACAGAATGCAGAACAATGTCATACATTCACCCCAGTACCCACCCCAGTTCAGACATGGCCATATGCAAATCAGCCTTGACCCTGTGCCTCCTGAGAACAGTCCTGCCCGAACTGCCAAGCCATGTCTTTCCGGGACCGGAATCAAGCATCCTAGGACTGGTTTCTGGCTATCAGCCGTCTTCAGCCAGGATAGCTTGATTCCAGTGGTGTGGAGAGCATGGGACTCACGTCTGAGCATACCCATCCCACTCGGGGTGACAATTGCAAAAATAACAGTTGATGGACAGAATGCAGAACAATGTCATACATTCACCCCACTACAGAGATCTGGGCCTAAATCCATCGTTTTTTTGCAGTCCACAACACCCCAGTTCAGACATGGCCATATGCAAATCAGCCTTGAACCTGTGCCTCATGGGACCAGTCCAGCCCGAACTGCCAAGCCATGTCTTTCCTGGACCGGAATCCAGCATCCTAGGACCGGTTTCTGGCTATTAGCCGTCTTCAGCCAGGATAGCTTGACTCCAGTGGTGTGGAGAGCATGGGACTCACTTCTGAGCATACCCATCTCACTCGGGGTGACAATTGCAAAAATAACAGTTGATGGACAGAATGCAGAACAATGTTATACATTTGGGGCCAGCACTTATTTTTTCTCCCTCTTAAGACTTTGACCAAGAGCAAAAGACAAAAATAAACACAAGAGGGAAAGAAGGAATAGAAAGATGAAGAAACCAGGGATGAAAACGAAACAGCAAGAGTGAGACAAAGGGACGGACATGTCTTGTACAGGATTAGAGGCATGAGGTCAGTAGCAGTCGGTGGTGGGAGTAGCTGCCGGGCGATGACGTGGGGAGAGGCAGGGTGAGGGGTAGTAATCTATGGATTACGGAGGATTACAGGTAAGTAAACATAAAAATAAATAAAACGAATTTTGTTGCGTGCACTGCATTGCATTTGGGGATGCAGTGCGTGCTACAAAATTTGTTTTATTTATTTATATGTTTACTTAGCTGTAATCCTCCGTAATCCATAGTTTACTGCCCCCACCCTGTCCCTCCCCCACCCATGTCACAGCCTGACAGCTACTCCCACCACCAACCGCTACTGCCTGAAGTAGGCTCAAGACTACACAGCCTTGGAATTCGGCACCCGACCTTCGCTTAAGCATGGACGAATTTTTAAAAAATTTGCGATCCGCGAATTTGCAGATTTGCGAATTTGCAATCCGCATAATTCGCGAATTTGTGGATTTTTTTATTTTTGCGTTTTTGTGGGTCGTTTGGCGTGTTCGCTTTGCGCTTTGCGTGTTTGCGTGTTTTTTTGTGAGAGACCGCGATGCGCCCTCTGGTTCATCACTGCACCCTCTCGCTTTTTTGTGCCCTTCTGCCCTCTGCCCCACTCGTTTTTGTGCCCTTCTGCCCTCTGCCCCACTCATTTTTGTGCCATTCTGCCCTCTGCCCCACTCGTTGTTGTGCCCATGTGCCCCTTGCCCCACTAATTTTTGTGCCATTCTGCCCTCTGCCCCACTCGTTGTTGTGCCCTTGTGCCCCTTGCCCCACTCGTTTTTGTGCCATTCTGCCCTCTGCCCCACTCGTTGTTGTGCCCTTGTGCCCCTTGCCCCACTCGTTTTTGTGCCATTCTGCCCTCTGCCCCACTCGTTGTTGTGCCCTTGTGCCCTTTGCCCCACTCGTTTTTGTGCCATTCTGCCCTCTGCCCCACTCGTTGTTGTGCCCTTCTGCCCTCAGCCCCACTCGTTGTTGTGGCCTTCTGCCCTCTGCCCCACTCGTTGCTGTGCCCTTCTGCCCTCTGCCCCACTCTGTGACCTTCTGCCCTGTGCCCCACTCCTGTTTTATTTTAGAATGGCGCCGGCAAGCTGCCAGCGCCATTCTAAAATAGTTACTAAGTTAGATTCATCAGGAAGCACTAATAGATAAAATAAAGCAGGTGCTCGAGCACCTGCATTTTATCTATTAGTGCTTCCTGTTGAAGCTAACTTAGTAACTATTTTAGAACGGTGCTGGCAGCTTGCAGGCGCCGTTCTAAAATAGTTACAAGCTTGAAGCTTGAACTTTTGCCCCCCGGATCCGTTCCGCTTGCGAATTCGCGGATTTTCAGCAAATTTGCGGGAATTCGCGGATCGCGAATTTGCAGAAAATCTGCAAAATCCGCGAGCGGAACGGATTTTGAGCCCATGCTTACCTTCGATAGCTCTGACCTCTGGCTTCTCAGCAAAACTTAGAGCCATGGCACTTATTCTATTTAAAATGAAGCACTGAATGAACACATCACTGTGTATTAATTGGGTTTTTGGTGGCCTGGGGTTTAAACCTTGGTCAAGCAGCAACCACAATCCTCGTCAGGATAAGGGGTAGGCAAACCTTAAATTTATCTGTGCTCACCCTCTAATACCTTGCACAAAGCAGTCAGATTTAAATTAGAAACAATGTGTGCAACATCTGTGATAGAAAGTGGGTTTCTGGTTGGTAAATGTATGCACCCTGTCCAAGCAGGAATCACAATCCTAGCCAGGGTAAATCAGAAACACACTTTAAAGTAACCTGTGCTCACCCTCTGGTAGCTGGGCACAGAGCAGTAAGGCTTAATTTAATGGGCAATGTGTAAAGAATTTGTGCAACACTTCAAACAATAACACAGTGAAAGCACCACAAAAAGACTCCACACCAGTTTAGAAAAATAGATTATGATGATTTTATAAATATTACAAGACCAACATGACAAAAATCCAATAAACAGAAGTAGAGATATGGATTTTTAAAGATTAAAAGTAAAAATAGCACTTAGAAGTAGTAAGCGCCTATGGGGTAATCTGGTCTTGCTGGACCAGGGCAAAGTCAAGAGTTCATGCCAACTGCAATGGACCGCATGTCGAATAGAGGAGCCACGTAAGGCCTGCTGAACTAAGTACTTTCATCCTTGTCACTATGGCGAGATGCTGGACGCGGTCAAGGTGACACGTCCATTTTTTCCACGCAACAATGGCAATGCGCCGGTTCCAAAGACAAGCACCGATGCTGAGATGCATTGCTTCTGAAGCAAATGCACCGGGTTTCTGCACCTAGTCAAGGGGATGCATCAATCTTCTCACACAGGGATGGTGATCTGGTGGTTCTGATGCAACAGTTCTTGAGGCGATGTGTTAGTTCAGAGTGTAATGTGCCTAGTCTGTTCCCGCAACAGCAGTGATGTGTCAATCCTGCTTCATGCAGCAAAGGATGCTTCGATTCCCCGGAAGGAAGCACCTGAACTCACTTCCAATGGACCTAGCGCAGGAGGTCAGTGTCTGATGTCCCTGAACCTCAAAACAGGAGGCAAGCCAGCATGCCCTTGGAGATCAATCTGTGTTCAAGCAAGATTCCAGTTCTTCCTCTGTAGTGGCAAAGGGTAGCAGGCAACAGAGCAGCACATCAGAAAAGCAGTTCTTCCAGAGAAGCAGTACCACAGACTGGCAGTCCTTGTAGCAAAACTGCAGTCCTTGTTCCTGGCAGTTTTTCCGTACAGGTCCGGAACTGTCTGATTTGGTGGGGGCAGAGACCTAGTACTTACACCCAGTTGTGCCTCTGAAGTGGAGGTGACTTCAAAAATGCACTTTGAGGTGCACAGAAGTCCTTCTTTCCCTGCCATGGCTCCAGACTCACTACAGGGGAGTAAGCAACCCTTTGTGTGGGGACAGGACACTGCCCATTGAAATGTAAGTGTCAGCTCCTCTCTTCCACCATGCCCAGGTTAAGCCATCAGGATGCAGATGGGCACCCCGCTCACACCTATCCTTCCTTTGTGTGTGGCTGTCTAGAGTAAATGCACAACGTCCAGCTGTCACCCACCCAGATGTGCATTGTAGACAGGCTGCAGGCACACACTGCTTTAAGAGAGGAGAAATGCCATATTTCTAAAAGTGGCATTTCTAAAATAGTAATGTTAAATCAAACTTTGCCAGCAAACGGGATTTATCATTACCATTCCAATTATATTAAGCATGACAGAGCTACTCTTTCTCAATCAAGAATTGCAGCCTAAACATGTAATAAGGACTTCTCAAAGTTAACCTATGAGAGGGGTAGGCCACACAATAGTGAAAAACAAATGTAGGTGTTTTTCACTACCAGGACATGCAAAACGTAAGCAGACATGTCCTACCTTTTAGTTATACAGCACCCTGCCCTGTGGGCTAACTAGGGCCTACTTTAGGGGAGACGTATATGTAGTAAAAGGGGAGTTTATGGCTTGGCAAGGTGTTTTAAATGCCAAGTCGACAGTGTAAACCGCACACACATGCTCTGCAGTGGCAGACCTGAAAAAAGGGCTACTTGTGAGGGTAGCACAATCAGGGATCCAGATCCACTAGTAGCATTTAAGTTACAGACCTGGGCATGGGTAGTGCACTCTATTAGGGGCTTACAGATAAATAAAATATACCAATTGTGGGTAAGTCAATGAAACCATGTTTAGGTGAGAAGCACCTGCACCTTAGCACTTGTAAAGTGTGCAGAGCTCTAAGGCCAACAAAAGGAATACAGCATAAAGTGGAGGTAAGCAGGAAAAAACTTTAGAGAAGATCACCCTAAGGCTCTCAGGTCTAATGCTCAAACAGTAAAACAGTGAAAACGCCATACAAAATATCCCATACCAAGTTAGAAACATAGAGCAGACTTTAATAAATAAAACATGACTAAAATTGTGACTATTCTAATCAGAAGAACTGGAGATATCGATTTTTAAAGTTTATAGTGACAAATAGCGCCAAGAAGCACAATGCGCTATTGGGAATATCAGATCATGCCAGACAGGGACAAAGCAACAATTTCAGGCCGACCACAATGGAGCACAGACCTTCTACATGGACCTAGTTAGGACTAAGCATGGGCGGAAAATCCGTTACGCTCGCGGATTTTGCGGATTTTCGGGAAATTCGCAATCCGCGAGATTTGCGAATTTCTCGCAAAATCCGCAAATTCGCACGCAGCGGATTTTTTTTGCGGCGCGCGGCGTTGGTGATACAATTTTTGCGGCGCGCGGCGTTTATCATCGTTTGCCGGGTTGTTTTTCTCGATAGTTTGCGAGTGCTGCGCCATTTTGGATCTTGCTGTGTGATCCCGCGGGATTTGGCGAGCGCGATTACGTCATCGCGGCTTGCGAGCGAGAGTTTGTCAACGCGAGTACGGCGAGATCACGTCTCGCGGTACTTCGCAATTGCGAGATTTGAGATGCGGCGAGCAGCAAGAATCTCGCACAAACGAAAATATAAAATTTGCAATTCTGCACAAGAAATCCACCAGCAAGCAGCATAAACCTTCTTGAAATGATGATTTTTATCTGAATAACTCCTTAGGTTGACCTTTGCCTGCACTTTTTTAGTGAGGAGTCCATTTTGGGGAGGGGGGGAGGGGGGTGGGAGGAAGGAAGTGCCCCACAGTCTTCAACTTCCTGTTCCTGTCCAGCAGGCTCCTCCCAGTGCTTTGTCCATCTCCTGGTCACTTTTCATTTGGATCTGGAGCTGGAAGGATTACTTTTTGTGGATGCTGCTGGATATTTGGATTTGAGGCCTTTTTGACTTTCTTTGGATCATTGTTGGATTAGAAATTTTACAAGTAAGTTTGTTTGGGGCATTACAGTTGCTGCAACTAAAATTTTGGAATTTTCGATTTTTGGGCTTTTTGGGGCCTTTTGCCCAGGGGTACTCTGTGGTGGGTGGACTGAGTCTTTCTGAGGGGTCTCTTTAATGTGAACATCATGGAGGGCATGGATGGCATGGGATTGTGCTGATTTTAGTGTGTTTTTCGATTTTTTTGGCTGCTGTTGGGGCCTTTTGCCCAGGGGTAGTGAGTGGTGCATGGACTGAGTCTTTCTGTGGGGTCTCTTTAATGTAAACATCATGGAGGGCATGGATGGCATTGGATTGTGGTGATTTTTTAGTGAATTTCGTTTTTTTGGGCTGTACTTGTGGCCTTTTCACCAGGGGTATTTGAGTCTAGCATGGGCCTAGTCTTTCTGTGGGCAGTCTTGAACTTAAACATCATGGAGGGCATGGATGGAATGGGATTGTGCTGATTTTGCAGTGTTTTTCGATTTTTGGGGGTGTTCATGGGGAGGGACAGGCCATGTGGCTGGTGGCCATTTTGAGTGCAGCTACAGGCACTGGCCATGTGCTGGCAGGCAAGTGGCCATTTTGAATGCAGGCTTTGTTGTTAGGCCTGCAACCATTTTGCCTACTTTTCAACCTTTATTTATGCCCAGGGGTAGTGAGTCTTGCATGGGCCTAGTCTTTCTGTGGGTTGTCTTGAACTTAAACATCATGGAGGGCATGGATGGAATGGGATTGTGGTGATTTTGCAGTGTTTTTCGATTTTTGGGGGTGTTCATGGGGAGGGACAGGCCATGTGGCTGGTGGCCATTTTGAGTGCAGCTACAGGCACTGGCCATGTGCTGGCAGGCAAGTGGCCATTTTGAATGCAGGCTTTGTTGTTAGGCCTGCAACCATTTTGCCTACTTTTCAACCTTTATTTATGCCCAGGGGTAGTGAGTCTTGCATGGGCCCAGTCTTTCTGTGGGTTGTCTTGAATTTAAACATCATGGAGGGCATGGATGGATTGGGATTGTGCTGATTTTGCAGTGGTTTTCGATTTTTGGGGGTGTTCATGGGGAGGGACAGGCCATGTGGCTGGTGGCCATTTTGAGTGCAGCTACAGGCACTGGCCATGTGCTGGCAGGCAAGTGGCCATTTTGAATGCAGGCTTTGTTGTTAGGCCTCCAACCATTTTGCCTACTTTTCAACCTTTATTTATGCCCAGGGGTAGTGAGTCTTGCATGGGCCTAGTCTTTCTGTGGGTTGTCTTGAACTTAAACATCATGGAGGGCATGGATGGAATGGGATTGTGCTGATTTTGCAGTGTTTTTCGATTTTTGTGGGTGTTCATGGGGAGGGACAGGCCATGTGGCTGGTGGCCATTTTGAGTGCAGCTACAGGCACTGGCCATGTGCTGGGAGGCAAGTGGCCATTTTGAATGCAGGCTTTGTTGTTAGGCCTCCAACCATTTTGCCTACTTTTCAACCTTTATTTATGCCCAGGGGTAGTGAGTCTTGCATGGGCCTAGTCTTTCTGTGGGTTGTCTTGAACTTAAACATCATGGAGGGCATGGATGGAATGGGATTGTGCTGATTTTGCAGTGTTTTTCGATTTTTGGGGGTGTTCATGGGGAGGGACAGGCCATGTGGCTGGTGGCCATTTTGAGTGCAGCTACAGGCACTGGCCATGTGCTGGCAGGCAAGTGGCCATTTTGAATGCAGGCTTTGTTGTTAGGCCTCCAACCATTTTGCCAACTTTTCAACCTTTATTTATGCCCAGGGGTAGTGAGTCTTGCATGGGCCTAGTCTTTCTGTGGGTTGTCTTGAACCTAAACATCATGGAGGGCATGGATGGAATGGGATTGTGCTGATTTAGCAGTGTTTTTCGATTTTTGGGGGTGTTCATGGGGAGGGACAGGCCATGTGGCTGGTGGCCATTTTGAGTGCAGCTACAGGCACTGGCCATGTGCTGGCAGGCAAGTGGCCATTTTGAATGCAGGCTTTGTTGTTAGGCCTCCAACCATTTTGCCTACTTTTCAACCTTTATTTATGCCCAGGGGTTGTGAGTCTTGCATGGGCCTAGTCTTTCTGTGGGTTGTCTTGAACTTAAACATCATGGAGGGCATGGATGGAATGGGATTGTGGTGATTTTGCAGTGTTTTTCGATTTTTGGGGGTGTTCATGGGGAGGGACAGGCCATGTGGCTGGTGGCCATTTTGAGTGCAGCTACAGGCACTGGCCATGTGCTGGCAGGCACGTGGCCATTTTGAATGCAGGCTTTGTTGTTAGGCCTCCAACCATTTTGCCTACTTTTCAACCTTTATTTATGCCCAGGGGTAGTGAGTCTTGCATGGGCCTAGTCTTTCTGTGGGTTGTCTTGAATTTAAACATCATGGAGGGCATGGATGGATTGGGATTGTGCTGATTTTTCAGTGATTTTCGTTTTTTGGGGCTGTACTTGTGGCCTTTTTACCAGGGGTATTTGAGTCTAGCATGGGCCTAGTCTTTCTGTGGGCTGTCTTGAACTTAAACATCATGGAGGGCATGGATGGAATGGGATTGTGCTGATTTTGCAGTGTTTTTCGATTTTTTTTGTGCTGTATAACTGGACTGATGTTCCTCTGTCTTCCATTGTTTTTAGGTGCACAAGACTCAAGAGAACCACCAGTGCCAGGAAGAAGTCCTGCAGCGGTGTGTGTGTGCAGCATAACGTCACGCGACGTCACGTCTGGCCTCAGACAACTCTACAATTCGTGCAACTGCGGCCTGCTGTCTGACCTGCTCTGAAGAAGATGGCCCCAAAAAAAGGTCTCCGTAGCTCCTCTAGCAAGAAAGTTGCTAGTAAGGAGCAGAAGAAGAAAGTTACCAAGGAGGCTGGTGTGCCACCCGCCAATTTTTCTTGGGAGCAAAAAAAAAGTACGCCTGCAGCAGCAGGATCTGCTGGGGACCAAGCTGGGAGCAGCACCCCTGCTCCATTGGGTTCAGTGCCTCCACCACCACGCCAACTTAAGTCAAAGCCCTTGAGTGCTTCAGAGGCAGTCAGTGTACTTCTCCAATCACCATCGACCAGTGATGTTGGCTCATCGCAAGAAAGTAGCAGCAATGTCCCTGAATCAACACAGGTTGTTGTAACTCATCTGACAAGTGTTGAACAACCACAGCCGCAACACCATGTGCAAGTACACGCCCAAGTACATGTGGAAGGAGAGGCAGCAAAAGGAGATGCGCAAGCAAAGGTGCATGGAGGTTCACAAGTGCCCACAATAGTTGTTCCTCCCGAAGTAGGGGCACATCAGGAAATCGACAATGAAGCTGAGGTATTGGAAGCCACTCCTCCTGATGATCATTCATTGTCTTCCACATCCCTAGCAAGGAAAAGATCAAGGGGGGTGTCTACATCTTCTTCAAGCCCACCTCCTTCTGATGATACGGATCCAGCTTGGAAACCACCACTGCGGTCTGAGAGTGAGGCACACCATGATCTGACAAAGGTACCCAAGCGTAAAAGGAAGGTCGTCGAAAAACTCATAGCTATGGAGTGTGATGAGGCTCAACAAGAAGTGACAGATACTGCTGGTGATGAAGCCTCTCACGATGACG
Source organism: Lissotriton vulgaris (assembly GCF_964263255.1). Lineage (NCBI taxonomy): Eukaryota > Metazoa > Chordata > Amphibia > Caudata > Salamandridae > Lissotriton > Lissotriton vulgaris. The sequence goes on along the minus strand of NC_141694.1, from coordinate 1,685,965,139 downwards.
ACGAGCCAGTCATCACAAAGGTCACTGCAGCCCCACCGGGCATGCAGCAAAGAGACATTTTGACCCTATCCCGAGAAGCTGCTGAGCGTGATGATGATGTCGACGAGGAGGCAATGGAAATGGAATCATTAGATTTGGAGTTAAGTAGTACACCAAAACCTACCGCTTCCATATTTCTTCCTCGCAAGAAGGTACCCACCTCGACCTCAATTCGTGGTGGTAAAAGTGCAAAACGTACTGAAGTTCGGCAATCCACATCCTCCACTTCATCTGGCATTAGCAGCAGGACCACCACCACCAGTATCGCCGCCTCCTCCGGCCCCCAAAGACATTTCAAGTCTCCAGTTTGGGACTTCTTTAGTGTTTGCCCAAAAAAGGAAAACGTAGCCATTTGTAGCATTTGTAAGCTTCGAGTTAGTCGTGGTAAGTTTGGTACCAACTATGGTACCGGAGGCCAGAGAGGTCATCTTAGGAGAACGCACGCTGTCCAATGGTTTGCGCACCTAGACGCGGTCAAGGAAGCCCGAATTGCACGTAATGAAAACGTTGATTTTTCATCTGATGATGACGAGGAGGAAGAAGACGATTCAAACACTTCACTTACACCCAGTACCCCTGTCAGCAGCACACCCCATGTGAGCCACACTAAGAGTGTGGGAGAGAGTGAGACATCAATGCGGAAAAGTTCATCAGCGAGCGTAACTGGGTCGAAGATATCATCATCATCCCGTAAATCCTTGGTCCAGGGCAACATTAAAAAGATGTTGTTTACAGAAGCGCAATATGAACGCAACCACCCAATGACGCGTCTGTATAACACTAAGCTGGCTAAAATGCTAGCTCTGGACCTTCTCCCTTTTTCTTTTGTAGAAGGGGTTGGTTTTCTAGAATTAGTGGCAGCGCTCTGCCCTAAATGGAAGGTTCCTAGCCGGTTCTATTTTGCCCAAGTTGCAGTTCCAGCACTACATGAAGATGTTCTGAAAGTGATTGGGGCAGCTTTGCAGAAGAGTGCTGTTCACACTATACATCTGACAACAGACATGTGGACCAGTGGCGCAGGCGCTGATTACATGTGCATCACTGCACACTGGGTCTCTTTTTCAGGGGCTAAAGCAAAGCTAAACGCAGGTGTTGACACGAACATTGTTTTTAAAGCTGCTCGGAAACATGCAACACTAGCCATGTTTGGTTTGGAGAAAAGTCACACAGCAGAAAACATTTTGGATGTCTTTAACACAAAGGTCCTTAACTGGCTGTCCCCACTAAAACGCCGGGTTGGTTATGTTTCCACGGACAATGGCGCCAATATAGTTAAGGCCATGAGGGACGGTTACTATTTCAGAGTGCCGTGTTTGGCGCACTGTATAAACCTGGTTGTCCAAAAATTCTTGGGTAATAAAGGCAGTGCAGCGTACAGTGTATTGGACACCTGCCGAAAAATGTGCAAGCATTTCAGCCATTCTTTTAAGGCCCGGAAGCAGCTGAGGAGCCTGCTATATCAACGTCAAATGCCAGTGAAAGCACTCATCCAGGAGGTGGTAACACGTTGGAACTCAACCTTCTACATGCTTGAGCGTCTGTATGAGCAGTATACGGAACTCGATCAATATTTCCTTACAGAGGGTACAGAGGAGCTGAGGATGGGTGGGCCGCAATGGAACATAGTTCAAAGCCTGACACGCATGCTTCGTCCTTTTGAGTTCTTCACGCGTGCAGTCAGCAAGGAGGACTCTAATTTGGGAAAAGCTATCCCATTGTTGTACATGCTGGAGGACCAACTGAAGGAGGTGTGTTCTGTGTTTGAAAAAGATGACAAAAACCAAGACTCTTTGCTTCTGGCTGAGCAATTATTAGAGCTCCTACAAGGTGATGAACGTCTTAAAAAGATCCACTCAGAACAGCATTACATTTGTGCTACTATTCTGGATCCACGCTACAAAAAGGCGCTGGCAGGCCAAGCATTCTTTCCTTTTGATGATGAACATGTTCCAAAGTACAAACGTTGGCTAGCCTTGTCAGCCAAGAGGTTTGAAACAGAACGGCTGGAAATTGAAGGAAATGGCAGTACATCAACAGGCCATCCCCAGTCAAAACAATCCACTTCTGCACCTGTGGCTGTGGCACAAGTGACCTCTCAGCCGTTAAAGACACCGGCAACCGGATCATCTGCACGAAACACAACAGAAACATTGGAGGCTGAAGAGGATTGGCTAGCTCTGCGTGGGTTTGGTTCTCAAAAGGTCAGAGGCACAGCAAGAGCTAAGCAAAGTGGAGGAACCTTGGATGAGGACCTTGAGTCGATGGTGAAGGACTATCTGAATGACTCAACAGAGGTCTATGTTAATTCTGACCCATTGGCGTATTGGCATGGGAAAAAAGAATTGTGGCCACAGCTCACCAACCTGGCTTTAAACTACTTGTCTTGCCCACTCGCAAGCGTGTCTTCTGAACGGGTTTTCAGTGCGGCAGGTGGCATTGTAACTCCCAAACGGAGCCGCCTCTCGCCCAAAAATGTGGAGAGGTTAACAATGATCAAGATGAATCAGCACCTCATACCACCAGATTTCAGAGTACGAGAGAGCGTGCCGGATGAAGAGGAGGTGGCCAGCAACATAGATGAGGGAATTTCTACTCTGTCAGGTGACACTGAGCTCACCCTGCATGAATTCGCAGAGTATGATGAAGAAGCCTTATTCTTATTCCTGGGCCATGATACCGAGCCCTGAAATGGAGACAACGAATCAATAACTTTCTTTTTCGTCCCTATTCACTTTTATTCCTGTGTGTTTGTCTTTCTTTGTTGTGCACAGTTAATATATTTCAAACTTTAATCAGATAATCACAAAATCAAGCCCATCAGCAGAACTGTCTTCACTGGTTTGCTAATTGATTTGAAGTTGCCGCAGTCTGCATTCCTCAGGTTCACAAGTTCAGAAGAACATGCTCCTCTATCCTCCGTCTCCAGACTCCTATTTCCATCAAACCAGAGGGCTGGTTTACGCCCAATGAAGAAAGACTCAGCACTTGTGGGGGTGTTGTTGTACCTCTTTGCAGGTGAGTTGACGGCTCTGGGACCATTGTTGGGAAGCTCTAATACCGGATAAAAGTGGTTTGGACCAAATCCCAGTGAGAAATCTTTTTGTGTTTTTGATGACTTGCTTGCCTTTTAGGTGCTCTTAGGGAAGGTTCCGTCTGTTTGTGGGTGAGTTTCGTGGTCTGGGAGCATTGCTGGGACACTCTAATCTTGATTGCATTTGCTTTTCAGGAAATCCGTCGTGGCAACCCCGACTTATGGCCTAGCTACGCAGCGCGTTTGGACCGAAGGCCGAGAAATATTGCAAGTATGAGATTTTGCTTTTGGCCTGTTTGGGGGTGTTATGCTTCTTGGCGGGTGGGTTGGCGGGTCTTGGGGCATTCCTGGGAAGGTCTAATACCGGGTAGAAGTGGTTGGGACAAAATCCAGGCCGATTATTTTTTGGCTATTTCTGACATTTTGCTCAATGTAGCGTTTTCGGGGGCCTGTTTGGGGGGCTTCCTGGTGTTTGTGGGTGAGTTTCGTGGTCTGGGAGCACTGCTGGGACACTCTAATCTTGATTGCATTTTCTTTTCAGGAAATCCGTGGTGGCAACCCCGACTTATGGCCTAGCTACGCAGCGCGTTTGGACCGAAGGCCGAGAAATATTGCAAGTATGAGATTTTGCTTTTGGCCTGTTTGGGGGTGTTATGCTTCTTGGCGGGTGGGTTGGCGTGTCTTGGGGCATTCCTGGGAAGGTCTAATACCGGGTAGAAGTGGTTGGGACAAAATCCTCGCGGAAAAGCCTTTTGGCACTTTTTGTAACTTAGGGTTCGTTAGGGTTAGCCCTAGCAGCAGGATTGCATGTGTTTCGGGGTGTTCTAGATTTTTGCAACTGAGTTCTGAGGTCTTAGAGCACTAGTGAGAATGTGTAATTTTGGTTGCAAGTCATTTGAAGAAAATCCATGGTGGGAAAGGGGGGATTTGGCATAGTTAAAGAAAGCCTTTGCCACTATTCTTAACTTAGGGTTCGTTAGGGTTAGCAGTATTTCTATTGCATGTGTTTGAGTGGGGGGGATTTCGAGTCTTGGAGCGATGCTGGCTATGGCTACTTTTGCTTGGTTGCTTGCAAGTGGTTTGAACGCAATCCACGGTGGGTAAGGGGTAATTAGGAAGGGGGTACTTCGGCCTACTTTTAATTTCAAAGTAAGTTTTATCACCAGTTTTCTGCTAGGCCTCGTTTTTTGAGATTTGATTGGGGGTCTTCTACATTTTTGCGACTGGCTTTAGTAAGGGTCTGGGTGGGAGCACTGCTAGGAAGATCTAATTTTGTTCTAAAACACAGTTTACAGTACACCTAGCTTGAGGGGCAAGATCCGCTACATTAATTTGCCCATACTTATTTATCCTTCAAAAGGTGACTCAGAGTACGCACTTTCAAAAATATTGTACTGTCTACTAGGAAAATCAAATTGTGACTTTTTGCACTCCACAGCCTACATACCTTATATTTATTTATCAGTGGTGTTGTAATATTATATCACTTCCTGTTTTTCGTTGAATAATTACAGGCCGGGTTTCAGTCTCTGCAATGGGGAAAAAAGGATGGAGTCAGGCTTCACAGTAGCGAGCCACAATTCAGCATCAGGCAGGCAGTGGACAGGGTGTCTTCTGGTGACCAACATCGATGGACGAAGCGTCGGCTGCAATGGAGGAGTGCCGCTAATAGGAGGATTTTTTTTCTGCAGGCAACTGACTTACCACTTCCAACAGGACCACTACAACCACATAGATACAGTATCCCTTGCCTTTTTCTCTGACTGTGACTGCATTTCTTGGATCTCTCTCTCTGCTTCTAAATTGATCCCTTAACACATCACTTAGTCCACTCCACTATCACATCTGCACCACACATAGTCATTTGTAAGTGCTCCTACGTAATTCGCAAGTCGCAGCACGCCCCAGGCCGTAGAGGACTGGGATGGCCCCAATGATGAAGCATGTCACCAAGGGGCAACCCTGGTGAGTGAGGGGACACCTAGAAAAAAAGCAATTTCTCCTTTTCTATCTACTATACCTTCCAGACCAACCCCACCGAGTGTTGTTGTGAATGGATTTATAGTGACCAGCAAGGCTCTCGGGTATCTGACTAAGTACAGAGACCTTATGTTGAATATCGTTATCAATAATTCCACACAGGCCCTGTACTGTCGCATTCTTTCTTCCACAGTTGTCGAATGTACTACTTACTTTTCACTGACATGCATGCAGTAGTGCATGCACTTTCAAAGATTGATGGATAGGTTTGTACCCAAAGAATTGTTTATGTTCCATTGTTTGTCTATGCTGTGCTTTTTTTTACAGGGTGTCTTCTGGTGACCAACATCGATGGACGAAGCGTCGGCTGCAATGGAGGAGTGCCGCTAATAGGAGGTTTTTTTTCTGCAGGCAACTGACTTACCACTTCCAACAGGACCACTACAACCACATAGATACAGTATCCCTTGCCTTTTTCTCTGACTGTGACTGCATTTCTTGGATCTCTCTCTCTGCTTCTAAATTGATCCCTTATCACATCACTTAGTCCACTCCACTATCACATCTGCACCACACATAGTCATTTGTAAGTGCTCCTACGTAATTCGCAAGTCGCAGCACGCCCCAGGCCGTAGAGGACTGGGATGGCCCCAATGATGAAGCATGTCACCAAGGGGCAACCCTGGTGAGTGAGGGGACACCTAGAAAAAAAGCAATTTCTCCTTTTCTATCTACTATACCTTCCAGACCAACCCCACCGAGTGTTGTTGTGAATGGATTTATAGTGACCAGCAAGGCTCTCGGGTATCTGACTAAGTACAGAGACCTTATGTTGAATATCGTTATCAATAATTCCACACAGGCCCTGTACTGTCGCATTCTTTCTTCCACAGTTGTCGAATGTACTACTTACTTTTCACTGACATGCATGCAGTAGTGCATGCACTTTCAAAGATTGATGGATAGGTTTGTACCCAAAGAATTGTTTATGTTCCATTGTTTGTCTATGCTGTGCTTTTTTTTACAGGGTGTCTTCTGGTGACCAACATCGATGGACGAAGCGTCGGCTGCAATGGAGGAGTGCCGCTAATAGGAGGTTTTTTTTTCTGCAGGCAACTGACTTACCACTTCCAACAGGACCACTACAACCACATAGATACAGTATCCCTTGCCTTTTTCTCTGACTGTGACTGCATTTCTTGGATCTCTCTCTCTGCTTCTAAATTGATCCCTTAACACATCACTTAGTCCACTCCACTATCACATCTGCACCACACATAGTCATTTGTAAGTGCTCCTACGTAATTCGCAAGTCGCAGCACGCCCCAGGCCGTAGAGGACTGGGATGGCCCCAATGATGAAGCATGTCACCAAGGGGCAACCCTGGTGAGTGAGGGGACACCTAGAAAAAAAGCAATTTCTCCTTTTCTATCTACTATACCTTCCAGACCAACCCCACTGAGTGTTGTTGTGAATGGATTTATAGTGACCAGCAAGGCTCTCGGGTATCTGGCTAAGTACAGAGACCTTATGTTGAATATCGTTATCAATAATTCCACACAGGCCCTGTACTGTCGCATTCTTTCTTCCACAGTTGTCGAATGTACTACTTACTTTTCACTGACATGCATGCAGTAGTGCATGCACTTTCAAAGATTGATGGATAGGTTTGTACCCAAAGATTTGTTTATGTTCACAATTCTTTGTCTATGCTGTGCTATTTTTTCTTGTCTCCCAAAACCTTTCCCAAAAACCCCCGTACCCATCCATTTTTCAAACCCTAACCCTCTTCCCCCGGGCTGTGTGGTTTTGATTGATGTGTGACTAAATTACAGCAATAAATCCACACACTTGCTGGGGAGGATAAGGTGATAGCAACAGGCTGGTGAAGAAATCCGAGGATATATTCTTACTCTGCTTGACAAAGAACCATTGCTAATGTGAAAGAACTTCAACCGAATTAGTAGTTATACATTACCATTTGTTAGGCTACAATGTGGCACTGTTCTACTGTACTTCTGTCACCTGCTATATTCTCAGTTGTACCGTTGAATTGCTCAGGAGGACAAACCAGATTTCATTTTCTTTTTTTTCATAGGCATGCAACTGCCACTGTGTCACACCACTAGTACCACCGCTATGAGGAAATTTTATCCGACCAAGATTGCCAACCTTATTCGCTGTTTCCCGTGGAGCCAGCCCTGGGTCTAGCCCTACTTTCAAACACAAATTACAGGTAAGATAAGCGTTTGGTGGTTTGGGGGTATAATGGAGTATTAGTACGAGAGACGAGAGACTGAAGGTAGTACTACTAAAGTCCTAGGACTCTTGGATTCACTTCACTTAGTCTGTGAGAGGCACTTAGTGTTGAAAACATTTGGGCATTTACACTTAAAGGAAGAAAATGGAACTAAACTTTCAGGAAAACAAAGTCACTGTTAAACCCCCACCCGCCAGGCAAGCAGTAAGAAACGGGTATGCTCAGATAACGTTTGAAAAAGTATATTTATATCCCTAACAAAATAATCTCCCGCAAGACCCTCCCTAACCCCAACGATTGTCCTTCAAAAGTCCCCAAAAACCCAACTCCCAATTCCCACCCCCCAAAAGTCTCTAAAAAAGGGGCAAGGGACACTATGGGTGGATGCTGTCAACTTTTCTGGCCAGGGCATCATGCTCCTGGCGGAGCAAGGCGTGCTCTACGCGGAGCCCCTCCAACTGGTTGGAAAAGTGGTGGAGCTCCTGCTGGAGGCGCACACCATCAGGGTACTGCGGCGCAGGCGTGCCTTCAATGCCTTGTAGGTGCAACGGCTGTGAGAGGAAGCTGTAGCTGTTGTCCTTGCTACTCGGCGGTGGCGTTTGGCTTTGGCAGCCCGGCTCAGTCTGGGTGGACCACTGTGCTGGGTGGCACTGGCAGCCCGTGGGGGAACGGAGGCCGATGCAGACGACGTAGTTGTTGTGGTCGACTGCACACTTTCTTCGTCCTCCAGGGCCACCAGCCGCCGATATTCGGCCACAGTGGCATCGATCCGCCATTGCCGGGCCGCTCTAGCCAGCTCCTTCCTCCTTGTTCGTTTGGAAGGAGAACCTATATGAAGAAAGAAAGACATAGTCTGTAACCAATGCTCTTTAAGATTAACTCAATCATTCAGCAGAAATTTGTGTTGCACTACAACTAGCAACTTGCAAACGCATTACATAACTATTGAGGCCAGTATCTATCTAACCTCACACTTCTTCATCCTTGCTCTAACATTAGTGGGAGTTTAAGGAACAAATTCTACGAGCACTATGGACTTCCATTGGAGTCGACTATGAAAGTACACCAGTCTTATTCTTCTTCTTGTCTCTTGTTTTGGAAAACTGGTACGTTATCTTCTGCAAGCCGGCATAATGGCAGCGCAGTAAACTTGCACCCGAGAAAAAGAGACGCACGCCATGAGGAGTGACCTAGACTTGCGTTGCGTTACTGTACCCGTCCAGTACATGCAGGTGGTGAAGCTCTTACTTTTCTATTACGGGTGGCACTGAGAATACTCTGTTACAACTCAAGGGCTACTGCTTAATTAATTTAACTTTCACCCTACAGTGGAAATGAGTACTAGAAATGGAAAATTGAAGAAGATAAATAATCTGATTATCTATCACTTCACATGGGATGTTTTTGCTTATATATGGGATGACTTTAGGTGCTTTGCTTTTTATTGAGTGACCAGTGATACATCCACACATGAATGACTGAGTACTACTAAACTTATTAAGAGAGGTAGGGAGTGGCCACCGTAATAACCGGATCTATGCAGTGCTTGCAATACAAACTACTGCTACTATTGATGGTAGTATTTGGACAAAATTAAAAGTTCTTTTCCTTGCCTTTCCTACACTGGAACGGACGTGCGGGTGCAGTGTTACATGCTCTTCAAAGTTACACTTAGTTCATCCACTGACCGTCTACTCTCTCTAGATCATGGGTACTCACAAACTTTCTCTCAGGGGCTACATTTACAGTGTAGTTTGGGGCCGAGGGCCGCACTGGTGGGGGCGGAGTCAGAGGGGGCGGGGCTAAAGCAAAACGATAACTTGTGACCATGAGGTTGCACACAGGTCCCTGCAGCAGATGCCCTCATCCACTGAGCCACCAGACCCAGCATTTACATACATCTCTCTCCCTCCTGCTCTCCCTCCTGCCCTCCCTCTCCATCTCTCTCTCCCTCCTGCCCTCCCTCTCCCTCCCCCTCTGTCATGTCACTGTGTGTGTGTCTATCTGTGTCAGCCTTCAGCCCGGGTTGAGACCGCTTCCTCAACGCGCACACACAGACAACAACACCAAAGTACTTAACAGGTCTTTAAAAGACCATTAACATATTATTGAGGCTTTGTTTGTTGTAGCGCCCCTGCTTCTCCACCCTGACAATCACTGCTTGCCCGGCCCCACAGAGCAGAGGCTTTGTTCTATTTCACCTCTTTGTGGCCTTGCATCTCCACTCTGCTCTGTGGGGGCCGGGGGAGCAGTGATTGTCAGAGTGGAGATGCAGGGGCGCTAACAGGTGAAATACAAAAAAGCCTCTGCTCTGTGGGGGCCGGGGGAGCAGTGATTGTCTGCAAGGTCTGCGCACCGCCAAGCAAGGCTTGCCGGGCCACCACCGGCCCGCGGGCCGTACTATGAGTACCCCTGCTCTAGATACACATATGCTATCTAAGAGTCAGATAGTAGCATGATCCAGGTATATGGACACATACAGTTTCTGTGTCACCCACCCAGGCTGTTGTCCTTCCACCCATCATTGCTTCATCATTCACCCAGCCATGCATCTCATATTCTTGCCTTCCCAGCTGTCTTCAATCTCAATAAGTAAGGAATATATAAGAGCTTACCTCTGGCCGCCACCACCACCGTCTCAACTCTCACAGCCGCCGCCTCCTCCCCTGAAGAATCGCCCTCCGCCTCCGTGTCGAGCACCACCACCTCCACACTGGCCCCGCCACCAGATGTTCCACCTACAAACATTTAAGAATGTTAGAATAAAGCACTCACTAGTCTTTGGTCTGGGAATGAAGACATGTGAAAACAATGTAATTTGTGACTGTCTACGTTAAAGTTAAAAAAAATGTCCCTTTTTCCAGGGAAGGTTGTCTTGCTGCACTTTTTGGCACAACTGATGAAGGCTGTTTTTTTAACACGCACCATTTTTCTCCACACAGACAGAAGATGGACTTCTAACAACAAGAGCAAGTTGAAACGAGGTGAGAGCTCGGCTCGACCACAAGAAATGTCTTCAATTAATCGTCAGCACTAACCACTTTTCCATGATCAGTTAAACGTTTAGTTTTATTATGACTTCATTTTAATAAATGTGTTTACTTTTAATAAAGCTTTTAAACTTAAATACAATCTGTGTTTTTTGGTCCAGACTAGAGTGACTGAGCGAAAGGTTTTGCAATTTTTGCAAGCATGAGTCCAGATAGAACACTTCAAAAGACATTATGGACAATCCCAGAGGACTGCACTAAGTTGATAGAGCTATTGCTGACTAGAATCATGGGAGTTTCGCCAACCGTGCAATCTTAGTTAGCTACACAGACAGACTAATAAGAATAATCTAGTAATACCACAGGGAGTCATAGTAGAGGCAGGATAAGAATTTAGATACAGTCTACAAGAAGAGCAAAGACAATTTTGAAAAAAGTCAAATGAGGAACGCTAGGAAAAATAGGTACTAGTCTAAAATGAAAACTTACTGGGGCCAGCAGAGGAGCCCTCGCCTGCCCGATCCTGGCCCTGTTGAACAGCATCCGCCGCCTGCTGCTCCTGTGTCCTCCTCTCGCCCCTGGGGGGAGCTGACGTACAACATGAAAGAAAGAACAGAAAACATGGATGATTGTTGCTTGTCAATGTCAACCAAATCAAACATTTCAAAAGAACAGTAACAAAATATTTCCGCGAAATTATATTGATTAGGGTTAGTTTTCATTTATTTGCGGACCTGTGACTTCGAAAGTCACGTAACTCACTAAACAAAGTACTGAAACGTTCACCTAGGACTGGCAGGCAGCAGTCCGCAGGCAAGACGCAAAGTGACAGACAAACTCCATTGTGATTTCAGTCAGATCAGTGACAACACTAACAGTTGCCTGCTACATTACCAGTCATTTAAATAGTCAAACTATCAATCCACCGCCACTATTTTTCTTATTGTCAGGGGTACAAAGGAAGGGGCAGATTTAAGCCCCTTGCGGCTCTTTTGCGCCGTTCTTGCGTGACTTTTGTGACGCAGCAGCTAAACAAAAAAGGGCGCCATGGTGCGGCGTATAATATTATAACAACGTGACGCATTTGGGAGATGCATCCCGTTATAAAGCCCTGCGCCATCAGGGGGCGTTCCGGCGCAAGGGAGGGCATTCCTGCGCTGGAACACATCCTAATAGTGGCTGAGGGAAATCTACAAAATTTCAATCAGTCACCTTTAGGACAATGATGCATCACACAAACCCTGCACCTGCTTGAAGCAGACGTACGGCTTGACCCAGCATTGGGGAGATAGGGTACCCCAGAGCATTGCTGGAGCTGCGCCATCGTTGTGACGCAACTCCAGCAGTAAAGCTTCGGTGACGTTTTGGGCCCATGGTGCGCCGCATTGCAAATATGGCGCACCATGTTTGGTGGTGGTAGCGGGCCGCACAATTAATGGCGCATCCCTGCTACTTTGCAGGGATGCGACGGTAATTGCAATTCTGCCCCTTAGGGGCATACTTACTTACGCGTTCTGGCGCATCTCCAGAGATGCGCCAGATCAAATGCGTCACGCAAAACTACCCTTGCGACACGGCAGATGCGCCTCATTTACAATGCGGCGCGCCCTGGCGCAAGGGTAGGCACTTGCGTGACGCATCTCGTCACGTAAGAGCGGCGCATCGCTGGAGTCACGTCGCCAACGCAATGCAACTCCAGTAATGCTCAGGGCCACCCAATACTTAACATGCTGTGTCAGTCCTTTAGCCTGCTTCGAGCAGACATAAGGAATTGAATTGACGTAGCAGCGTCGCAGAGTGCCTGAGTTAAATCTTGTAGATTTCACGCAGGCAACTTTGCGAGGCGCACAGCCGCCGGACCGCCCACCCTGCGTACTAGGAACGCACCCATTGTGGTGCAGGCCCATGGCTTTATAACGTGACGCATCTCCCTAGATGCGTCATGCTGTAAATGACTCGCAGGGATGCGGCACGTTTACGCCGCTGTTGCGTCACGCAAGGCAACGTAAACGTGGCGCAAGGGGCTTGTAAATGTAATCTGCCCCCTAGTGTCTAGCATTACGCAGTTCTGTAAAGTACACTCATACATAATAGTTACTCAGGCCAATGAGACCACGAAATAGAAAACAAATAAGCATAGTAGCAACGCCACTGAGAAGGAGAGCAGTGCACCTGAAATGCACAGAAGATTTTGAAATATAATTTAACTACAATGTAATCGTCATCAGCGGCATTATTGGCTTGCTCCATGTAAAAAACAAATATTTGCAATACAACAACACAGAGCAGGAGAAAACATCATAGTAGTGAGCGATTAAATGGCTACTACTACTCACCAAGCCCGGGGATCTCCAAGCCGAGCTGGTCCAGCAGGTCGCGCTCGCGGTCCAGGAGGTCCGTCCAGCGATGGGTGACCTGGCTGTAGGTGCGCTGGACCCCGTAGAGGTGGGATATGGCCCAGCACACCTTCTCCCACCGCTTCCGGCGCTCCCGCATGTTGTAGCCGCCGGCCGCGATCCTGCCGCCTCCCGCGATGGTCCAGGGCAGGCGGCGCTGGACGAAGTAGACCAGCGCGCCCACTTCCTCTGGGCTGAATATCTCCCGTCGCGTCACCTGCTCCCCCCTCAATCTCCCGCATGCTGTCCTGGCACTGGGTCCAGCACTACTCCCGCCGCCGCTGCGGCCCTCAAGTGCCTGGGCAGCTTCACGGCGCCTGGCTTGACCATGGTCTGGGCAGGTAAGGTAGGAAGAAGTAGAAAATTAAGAAAGAATAGGATAGGGAAGAAGAAAAGAAAAGAGTTTAAAAAAGTAGTTTAAAAGTAAAGAAAAATAGCAGAAAAGACAAAAATATACAGCTAGGAAAAGAGAGGGATAGATAAGAAGCAAAATCTTAAAAAAAAAACTGAAAACAAGCAAAGGATGGCAAAGATACCAATAGGATTAAACACCATGCCCAGACACAGGAAATGAATGAAAAACAAGATGGCCGGCGCCCGTTCACGAGCGCGAAAGTAAGTTCGCGCGAGATTTTCCTCGCGATCTCGTGCGAACCTCTAGATTTCCCGCGCGATCTCGTGCGAACCTCTACTCGCAATGCGCTTACTGCGCGAGATTATACATAGCGGGCGGAAACGGAAATACGTCACGCAAACAAAATGGCCGCGCCCGTACTCGACCTTGGGGTAAATTCGCGTGTTGCGCTGCAAGCGGCTCGCGAATACTGCAAAAAAACTCGCGAAACAACAAGCCGCAAAAAAATAAAATGCTCATTCGCACGAATTGGCGGCTTCCGCGGTCGGTTTCGCACGACGCCGCGCCCCGCGAATAGCGCGAAAAAACCGAAAAACGATTTCAGCAAAAGCAATGAGCAGGTGCAAAAGGTCAACCTCATGATTTGTAACGATTCTTTGTAGTGCTTCCTGAGGGTGCCCTCCAGAATTCGGTTGCCTGCTTGCAACTATTGTGTGACCCTGCTCTGACCTTAACTGTATGCCACAAAGGTCCTGATTTACAGCTAAAGGAGCAGACAAGCAGGTGCCAAGCTGGAACTTGAAATTCTTTCAGTGACACATTAATTAGCCCCTAATTCATTATTGTCAGTTGGGGCAGGGCAGGTGTTGTTAATAAACTAACCCCAAATTAATTCATGTCAGTTCAAGCAGGGCAGGTGGGCTTGCTTTCCCCCCCCATCTTCTACAGTGATGATGAACCAGAGGGTGGCATTGATGTAACAGAGGGTGGCATGGGTCAAAGAGAGGGTGCCAGTGGTGAAACAGAGGGTGCTGGGAGGCTGTGATGATGAACCAGACGTAGAAACAACATAGTCGCGACCGTTGCGAGCCGACAAGTAAGTTCGCAATTGCGAACTAGTACCAAATCCTCGCGAACTGGTAGAAACACTTGCGAACACAAAAAAAAAAAAAATCCGCAAATTCGCGAGAATTCGCGGATTTTGCGGATTGCCAATTCGCAAATCCGCAAAATTCGCGAACGCGAGATTCGCAAAATTCGCCCATGCTTAGTTAGGACTGCTGAACAGAGTGTTTAAATCTTGGCTGCAGAGCATTGCTTGGATACAAGTCGAAGATGCGTCACTCAGGCGATTCGTCAGTTCCAAGATACAGCTAGACGGCGGAGTGAGGTCCTGATGCATTGAAATTGAGGATCCTGTCAACTGGACTTGCAATGTGAAGTTTGGTGTTGAGGATGCGAGGCACAGCTGAGGCGATGTGCCAGTTCCAATGAGCGGTGAAGCTGCAGCTTGGAGTTTTGGCAGCCTCGTAGAGGTGGCTGTCACCATGGGATGCGTGGAGCTTGCACCAAGAAAAGCGATGTGAGGCAGTCGTTCCGAAGGCAATGCTTTGGTCCCAAAATGCAGGAGGCGGTGGCGATGCGAGTCTTTCATGATGGGTCCACTCCACGCAGTGATGCATCAGTTCTGCTCAGGGATGCGCAACTCAGCCTAAGAGATGCATAGCTTCTGCTCGGGGATTCATTGCTCAGCAGAAAAGATGCATCAGTTCCGCTGGCAAGTGCCTTAGGCCCACTTCCAAGGGTCTAGGAATGGGGTGCCACCACTTGGCAGGGTAGACTCACAGATGGCAGAGTCTAGGTGCAGGTGTTGGAAGACTGTTATGACCAAGAGGCTTCAGATCAGAAGCCAAGCCAGTTAGCTTTTGGAACCGCTCTGGGCACAAGAGATTTAGCTCTAGTCCTTCTCATCAAGGGAAGAGGTTAGCAGGCATCAGATCAGCACAGCAAAACAGGAGTTCGGCAGAGTGCAGTCCAGCACAGTGGAAGTTCTTTAGCAGCACAGCAGTACTTCTTCCTGACAGAGTATCCGCAGGTCCAGAAGTGTACAGAAGTGGTGATGTCTGAGGCCCGGTACTTATACCCAGGGATGCCTATGGAGTGGGAGAGACTTCAAAGACATGCCTTTATATTGCATAGATGTTCTCCCTTTCTGTCCTGGCTCCAGACTCAATACAAGGTTGTATGCAGCCCTTTGTGTGTAGACAGGATACAGCCTGTTCAGGTGTAAGTGACTGTGCCAAGCTGCTCCCTTCCATCCTAACAGAGATGGCCCACGCACCTAAGATCCCATTGTGTGTGGCTGTCAAAGCCCAACTGCCTACCATATCGTCATTTGACTGGAGACAGGTTACAGGCACCAAAGGGCTGAAGCAAACAAACACAACGTTTCTAAAATTGGCATTTTTAGAACTGCAATTTAAAATCCCACTTCACCATAATTTTTGATTTTCAATTGTGATTCCAGAGACACCAGACGTGAAGGGGTTATTTCTTCCAAATTGGAAATTACACTAAAATGTAATAAGATAACCCCAATGTTATTGTATGGGAGAGATAGGCCTTGCAGTAGTGAACTAAAATGAAATAAGATAAACCCAATGTTATTGAATGGGAGAGATAGGCCTTGCAGTAGTGAAGAACATATTTGAGAGTTTTTCACTACCAGTAAAACTTAAAAGTGTATGTCCTGTCTTTTAAATACAGTGCATCCTGCCCTCTGGGTTGTCCAGGACATACCCTGGGGCTGACTATATGTATAAAAAAGGCAAGGTTTGCTTTTGGCAAAAGGTTTATTTTTCCAGGTCAACATGGCAGTGTAAACTGCACACAGAGGCTCTGCAATTATAGGCCCTAGACATGTTTAAAGTACTACTTCAGTGGGTGGCACAATATGTGCTAAAAGCCCACTAGTAACATTTAATTTGCTGGCCCTGGGTTTACCACTTTACTAGGGACTTGAAGTAAATTAAAAATTCCAATTGGGGATGAACCAATATTACCATGTTTATGGGAGAGAGCACAAGTGCTTTAACACCGGTAAGTTGTGGCAAAGTTCGCAGAGTCCTACTACCAGAAAAAACTAATTCAGCAAAAGGTGTAGGCGGAAGTCAAAACATTTGTGGAGTGACCCTGCAGAAAGGGCCATTTCCAACACAATTCCTCTCCAGCCTAAAGCCAGGGTAGACTAATCAATACCTTGATGGACTTCCCTGCTTAGTCGATAAAACATGGACAAAGGCCATCCACTGCAAGGGCACTTGTCAGTTCTGCACCATTCTGGATACAGTTTGAACCCTCTGTCTATATTCTTATGAGCCACTGAAGTGACCCATGGAGAACCCTTCTCCTCATCTGTGGTCCCCATCTGTACAACACCTAACCTTAACTTGTTCACAGATGCATACCAGTAATCGGACAGTAACACCATGGCCAACAAAGTGATGAAGCCTATTCCACTCCTTGGATCAGACTTCTGCCCCCAATGCAAGGAAAATCCTACCCAAAGGACAGTAACTACCAGAGGCCACTGACAGCTGTCAGTGTGAGGAGCCAGGCCCAGGGCCATATACTGCTAGGTGGAGCCTCTAAGCAGGGATATTGTGTAGGCCTCTCTTCTAGGCTTGGGGTTGGCAAGGAGTTTAGAGGCGACTCGGAGTGGGGGCTAGAGCCCCAGGGGATTTGCACCTTACTTGCTCTCTACCTCCTGCCAGTTTAGAGGTGGTATCCAAAACACTGGCCAATCAACATAGGGTCTGTACCCTGAGGCAGTATAGAGATGAGTCCTCTCTCATTCTGCTCCTCCATCTGGGCTGCCATACCCAGCTTGGAAGTGGTACCCCAGAAAACTGATCTGTCACGGCTCCCGGAGCGGACACCCCTCTCAGTTATCCTGACACCAGGGGCAACTTATTCCGCAGAATGCAGTCTATGGGCATCTGGGGACTAACTATGACCCTCCTCTGTGTCACCTCCTCCACCCCATTCCAGGGATGACATGGCTGTTGGGTGGAAGAAGCCCTGCCCATGGGCCTTAGTTAATCTACACACTTGGCCTATGCACTACTCTTGGTTAATTTGCCTTTTCTCCATCATGGTCTGGCTAGCCCAGGTGTCTTCAGAGCTGTAACTCAGACCCCAGTCACTGTCACCTGGTGGAAGTGATGACTCCAACCCTCAGGGATCACCAACTCACCCTCTGAGTGCACCTCCCAGCTAAGGACTATCATGGCATGGTCTATGAACTGATCCTGGGGTCTACTTACCCCTAAGGCCATATTGGCTACCCCTGTATAGATCCCACCAGTAGGTGGTTTCTTAGGACAGACAGAGTCCCCCGGCTTGTGTCCTAACTGGGAGCACTTAAAGCAGCAGAGTAGGAAATCAGGCTCACTTGGCCATCACCCCCCATAACCACCACCCTGTTTCTCAGATAAGGTATGGGAACGCCTTTCTCCTCCCTTACTCTGGAACATGTCTGGGCCATTTTTAACCTCCCTCTCACTCTGTGGGGGGAACCTGAACCACCTTTCTTGGCGTCACTTCCAAGATCCTTCTAGACACTCTGACACTGGCCCCCAGGTATGATTCCTCAGTAAACGTCCTGGGATCAGTCAGCTTACTGTAAACTAGGTGCTGGCACAACTCTGCAAAACAGATACTGCACATTTTCTCTCTCATGATTAGATGATACAACCCATTACAATCACTAACTCTGCTGCACTGCACACAACAATTCAGTTCCTTGACGGAGTAATCCACAAAATCTACACTGGACTGGTTGGGATGCTTCTGGCTGTCCCTGAACCTTTGGTGGGACTTTTCTGGGGTCAGTCTAAATTTTGCAGGTAAAATGGCATTCATGGGAATGTACTTGGTTTGGTCCTCAACCTCTCATGCTAGAAGTGTGTTTAATCCCAAAGTAGGCATATGTTGCCCCCAATGCTCTTCTGGGACCTTGTGGACTCTCAAGGATACCTCGTAAGCAGAAAACCATTTGTCTATGTCATCTCCCACCACATAAATAGACACCAGATCTTTAGGAATGCAAACTCTTTTATCACCTTCAGAAACTGGGTTTGCTGCCACCATCACTGCTGGAATCTGCCTGTCTGGCTTTGATGCCCAGCTCTTTTAGACTCATTTCATGTTCCCAGTACCGCTGTTCACTAGGGGTCCACAACTAAAGGCCAGGAGGGTTGCATGTAGCCCCCCTGGGCCTACCTTGAATATCCCTGGGATAGATGTTTCACTGGAGAAATTCCAGGTAAAGACGTGCACCTCAGGGGTGCTTGAAATACAGAGAAGCACTATGGAGAAGTTACTTTGGTTGTTTCTTGGAGTTAGTTGTTGCAGCTATTGGATTCCGTGGGCCTTTACGTCTATTTAACCAGCAGAGCTACCCTTGTTGCGTCCAATGGACCTAACAGAATCAATTAGGACCCGATACTTGCTTCTATAGCTGTACAAAACCATTTGTAAATTGTCAATTGTAGTGTCCACCAGTTTTTCCATAAACATTTTCTGAGAATAAATAATGTTTGGCATTCACTGGATTCTTCTAGTCATTGTCAGAGAAATAGTCTAAGACTAAAAAAATAGCTTAGCAGACTAGCAAGAGAGATAACACAAATGCCACATGTGGCAATTATATCTCGGAACTGTAGTTCTTTGGCCTATAGGGAAGATATGATTTTCTCTGTGTAAATTCATGAAGCCTCTGTCAAGGATCAAATACATGATATTAATTGTGGTTTGCTCCATTTAAAGTTGTTCCTCACACCTACCAGGCCTTCGTGCATCTAGTGGTCTCTGTTTAATTCACCATGTTCTCAAGAGCATGTAATGTGCTTATAGTGGACGCTTGCTATCTTCTGCCAGTGCGCTTCCCATAACACATCATTTCATTATCTATGAAGATGTTGTACAGTCAGAAGAAAGAGGGTTTCTGTGTGATGTGTTTGTAACGCATGTCCCATATGCAGAGGAGTGTGTGAAGAAAAACCCTAGGCAGTCAAACTAGGGTTTTTGTTCACACATTATTATCCCTGCCCTAGGAGTTCATTGACGCCAGTGTTCAGGGGGTCCTTGTTTTTTTCAATCCATATGCAGAGGAGTGCATTCCTCCTTCTCTCAGCTATGCAAACGAACAGCATAGAACGTCAAACCCTCTCCCGCTTCCATCGACTCTGTGCACTAGGGTAAAGCTGCCATGGCATCCTCGTGCCACTCTGATGATGTGCTGCTGAGGTACATGTATGCAGTTACGCACCTAGTAGCCAGCGACAGTGCATCCACTAGGGAGCAGGAGGGTTGTCCTCCCTGCTGCAGTGCAGCAACATGAAAAATAAAACGGTGATAACATTATTTTATTACCATTTTATTTTTAGCTGGGCAGCCCAAGCCAAGTGTTTGGGGGGGGGGAGCACTGCTGACTGGAAGCAGGGAACGATAAATAGTGCACACCTAAAGTTTTAAAGTGCGCATGTCACTTTGTCCGACTGTCTTGCGATGGCTGGTCTGATATGCGCACTTTAAAACTCTCCACCCAAGCTGTCTTAGACAGCTGGGTGGAGAGCAGACACCGAAATCCTGTGCCTGTAGGAGCGCTGAGCCACCAGCTCCAATCAATCCTGGCACTGGTCTCATGCTGTTTACCAGCATGAAAGCAGCATCTGGATTGGTTAGGGAAGTTGGCCTAGAGGCCCCTTGCTGCTTATTTGACGGACTGCGGGTCCAGACCAGAGAGGAGTAGGTGAGTATGTTTTCAGTTTCTTTAATATGGGACACATCCTTCACAACGCAACTTTTACCACGTAGTGCCTTTACGACGCAACTTTACAACGCAAACCATTACAACGCATTGCGCTGGGGGGCGCTCTAGGATAGGGAATATGTTTAATTTACTATCCAACACCTTTCCTACTATCCACGGGGACTGGAGTTGGAATAGTAAATTAAACTATTCACTATCCAGCGCCCCAAAGCACTATGCGTTGTAAAGCCATGCGTTGTAAAAACCGCGTTGTAAAGGCATGCGTGGTAAAAGCATGCGTTGTAACGTCATACATCCCTTTAATATACGAAGTCCAGACGTGTAGAGGATGTTCAGATGTTTATTTGTAGTTAGTTACAGGACATGTAGATAAGTCCAGTACAGACCCCAACAGGAGCAGCCAGCATGCTGCTCAGCCCCCTCAACTGTCACTTCTGACTCCCAACATTCTGTAATACATCATCCTTGGAACATTCCACTGGCAGAGCATGAGGTGACATGAATAACATTAAAGCCAGGATACTACAATTTTCAAACACCAATTTTCTCTACGTGTGTGGTGTCCTGCCAGTTAGCAAAATTTCTCCAAACAGGGCGTTTCCCACTTTTCTCTTTATAGAAAAAATGCAAACATGTTGAACCTGCATTGTCAGTCGGAGTTTTGGAGTTGCATCTGGCGTCCCAACAACCTTTCTTCACCCACAGCCCTGATAGGCGTTCTCAAATGTTAGTTGTATGACTCAAATCACTGGGCACACAGAAGGGAAACTGAAACCGTAGCACATCCGGGCTGAAGATGGGAAACCTGCTTTGAACTTTGGCCTGGCCAATCCCCTCCACAACAAGAAGTATTTGCGAACATCAGGCCCTGTCGTGACCCAGGAAGGACCGAAGCTTCCAATTAAAAGGAAGAACAGTTTGATACAATAATCCTAATTCATTGCGCCACTCAGCTCAGGTGATTGCAAACAGTCATTCTAGTACCCTCGATGCTGTAAAAAACGTAAACATGTTTTTCTATATTCTGTTGCTGTTTAAAGGATTAAAGCAAGGGTACAGTGTGTTCCCTATAAAAGAAAACATACACAAAAAGCCTCTCTTTTTTCGCAATAGTGGATGCTAGAATCCTACCTTCTTCCTAAGTACATGCGGCAACCTGAGCCCTCTCCCCTCCCCCAGCGGATCTGTTCTCTCCGAAGCATTGTCAGCCCACAGACTGCTGGTCAGGGCAAACGATCACTGAAGAGGGGTAAGAATGCTGGGCAGGACTAGTTTTAATTTAAAGAGCAAACAGCTTTTGTATGGTAATTGCTTTGCCAGAGGCTGTTGGCCATTTTTTAATTTATACAGTTGACTTTTCCAAGACTTGGTATTATCTACGTGAACTTACACGTAATCGCTTAAGCAATTTCTTCATGAAAAATTAACGCCTTGTAAATAAATATACATTAGCGCATGGATATACTGTTTATGCTAGGAAGTGTAAGAAACTTGCACTGCCTTCAGCCTCACCCCCAGAGCTCTTAATCGTGGCCTGTTATAACCACGGTTTATAATGGACCATGATTGAAGACTTTGGGGTTGTGCCTCAGGGCATTACTGGAGTGTCTGCCTGATCGTCCACCATTTGCAAAAGCCAACAGCCGCCACTGGTACCTACACCTCAGGGAATGAAGCAGTGAACTTTTCATCCAAAGAAAAGGAAAATGCAGCATAAACGACAGACCCTTCCCTTGCTCTGCATAGAAAAACCTGTAGGCATTGACGGGTAGGGTGCAATACGAGAAATATGTTCAGTGCAATGAGTTAAAGTCGGACCACTCTGTAGTTACCCACTTAACCAGGGCTCTTTCCCCAACATCAGAGTTCATCCCAGGGACTTGGTGTGTTTTTCGAAGACCAGGTTGAATAATAACCGGTACAGAGGCAGTGCTTGTTGAGGCAATGTAGCACCCTTGCTTTCTTGGAAAGGAAGAACATAGTTGGACATCTTGGTTTTGATGACGAGTTCGGGTAATGCAATTTCACCCAAAATAGAGTGTCAGTTTACACCTCTAGGAGAATCAATATGAAGCTTTACTAAATCATTCAATCAATTAACCCGTATTTGTAAAGGACAACACTGTCACCCCCATGGGTATCTGGATGCTGTATCTCTGTTGAAGCGCCAGGTCTTGAGTCTCTTTCTGAAGTCTGGCAGTGAGGAGGCTTTATGGAGCTGGAGGGGAAGGTTGTTCCATGTTTTGGTAGTGAAGTAGGAGAAGGAGAGGCCACCACGGCAGCTGTGAAAGAAGAGGGGTGTGTGTGTAAGGGCAGATGAAGAGGAGCACAGGTGTCTGGATGGCTGACGGAAGTTCAGTCAATGGCTGTGGTAGGCCGGTCCTACGTCATGGAGGGCTTTGTTAGGGTGCTTGAGAATCTTGAACTGGCATCTCTTCTGGATGGGGAGCCAGTGGAGGTCTCTCAGGTGGGGTGCTACGTGGGTTTGTTTGGGGAGGTCCAGGATGAGTCTTGCTGCCGCGTTCTGCATGGTCTGGAGTCTTCTGAGGAGCAGAGTGGAGATGCTGGCGTAGAGGACATTGCTGTAGTCGAGGCAGCTGGTCACGAGGGCCTGAAGGGGCCTTCGGTGAACAACAGGATCATATGATTGTCGTCTGCATAGGAGATTATGTTGAGTCTGTGGGATCTGACGACGTCTGCGAGGGGCTTCATGTAGATGTTGAAAAAGGTGGGGCTGAGGGTTGATGCTTGTGGTACGTCACACATATGATGTCTTTCAGTGCAAAGGCGAAGGGAGGCAGTCGGATGCATCCTGTAAGGAAGGAGGTGATCCATTTGAGGACGTCTTGCTGTATGCCTATGTTAGAGAGTATGTTGATGAGAGTGTTGTGGAATGCCACAGAGAGGTCGAGAAGGATCAGGGCAATAGTTTCTTTATGGTTGAGGAGTGTTCTGATGTTGTCTGTAGCAGCAATCAGCACTGTCTCAGTGCACTGGTTGGCACAGAATCCTGATTGTGAGGCATCCAGTAGGTGATTTTGTTCCAGGAATTTGGTGAGCTGCTGGTTGAAGGCTTTCTTGAGCACTTTGGCCAGGTAGGGGAGGAGGGAGATCGGACAATAAGTTTTGAGATCGTTGGGGTCGATGGAGGCTTTCTTTAGGATGCGTCTGATGTCTGCATGTGAAGGTTGCTGTGGAGACGGAGGTGTTGAGGATGCTGGTGAGTTGTGTGCTGATTGGGTTCGATTGGGTTGTGGAGGTGGTGGTGCAGCGGTGGGTGGGTGTCCAGGAGTGGATGGAAGTCATGATGGCTGAGGTGGTCAGGGGGGTGAGTGGTGACCAGATGGTAATGGTTTGGTTGGTGTTCACTGGTTGGTTGAGGTCGTTGAGGTTGTGGGTAATGGGTTGGAGATTAAAATTATTGTAAACTTTGGTGATCCTACTGTGGAAGTAGTCCAAGAGGGTGTCGCAGAGTTCTTAGGAGGGGTGGATGGTGTTCTCTGTGGCTGTCAGGTGGGAGAATTCTTTGACTATTTTGAAGAGTTCCTTTGTGTTGGCTGAGTTCTTGGTGGTGTTCCACCGTTTCTCCAGTTAGAATGTGGCACTTGGTGGTCCTGAGTTCTGGTGTGTACCAGCTGGCATGTTTGGAGGTCTTGTTGGATTTGGTAGGGTTCAGTGGGGCGACTGTCGGTGCTGTTGGAGATCCTGGCAGCAAAGCTCTTGACAGCCTAAAAGACTAAAGTCATCCTTTTGAAGATAAAAAGGAGCAAGGGTAACTCACTGCCACCTATTAAACAAACACAAATCTTACATGAGACCATGATTTTGTTACACATTGCGCATTATGCAGAGTGTGCAGCTGTATACTCCTAACCAGTGGCCAGAAGCAGCAGAAGAATGCACTTCAGATCATTGAGAGAGGAGCAAATGTGGTAGTAAGTTTGTGTCTCAGAATTCCAATGTGCCAACCAGACATGTGAATTGCTAAAATCACACAATCCCCACATTTAGAATGGTCAAAAAAAATGGATGGAGCATGGTATCATGCAGCCATATGATTGTCGCAGAGGAGGGGGAGCCAGGAACATCATTAGCATCTAGAGGTTCTAGGATTACCATTCCTTTAATTGCTTCTTCTTCACCCATACTGCACAGGCATTAACTCTAGTTCCTGTTCCTTTTTCTGCTGTGAGAAGAAGTTTTTCTATTTTTGGTGAATAAGTGCCAGCTACCTTCTCTCTGTTGGTCCTCAATCCTCCCGAATGAACAAGCCAAGGTTGCAATTGACCTAATGGGGAATATTGCAACCTGATCAATTCCATTTATGTAGAGGAAATCTATCCACTTTTGTATAATTTCACTACGTTTAAAGTCAAAATGAAAATGTTATTTTCAAAACATTCAAATGTACAGTCTGTATACATAAAGTTTGTAAGTGTCGATTTTTGAAACTTACAAATATTCCTCTAAAATCAGCCGAACTACGAATTCCAATTTACTCACCTGTTATCAGGACAGACCTCAGTGCTTCATCTTTGAGCCCAGTACTGATCCTGAAAAGTAATTCTAACCGTTCTTACCAGTAACTTGAATTTGCTTCTGTTAGAACTGGGGGACTCTAGTTGGCAGAGGTAGGTATCACTGTCCAATAGGGACCCTTGCTTCTAGTCAGGGTAAGGAGGATACACTCTTAGAATTGGGACATGCTGGCCTTTAAACCTCCAACTCCTCTGGTCTGGTCTGACCATTATTTGGTCTCATTTATGGCAATAGTACCTGAACGCTCAGTCCAGGGTGAGATGAGAACCAAAAACAGACGCAGGAAATGGGCAAAGTTCTCTACAGAAGCATTCAATAAGGCCCTTGACCTGGGCGGACACCCCGGAGGTTTGGAAATAGAGCTAGCTTGTGAGGCACTAGACACACGTATCTTAAAAGCTCTGGACTGCACTGCACCATGGTCGCAAAATGCACTACTGAGGAAATCTAAATCCGCCCCGTGGTTCAACAATGAACTTCGGGGTAAGAAAGCAGAATGCAAACACCTGGAGAGGCTGTGGAGGAGAAGCTTCTCTGAGATGGAGAGGAACATCTATAAAGCTGGCCTGAGGGAATACCATGCCCTAATTAGGAAGGTCCGTAAAGTCTACTACTGCAGTAGAATTGAGGGAGCTGACAATTCCATGAAAGAATTGTTCTTGGTATACAAAGAGCTATCGGACCTTTCGAGTACAGCGACCCCTATGATCGGATCAGAGGAATACTGCAACCAGGTTGCAGAGTTTTTCGCAAACAAGGTGTATAGGATTTACTCCGCCTTCCCGGATACGGATCCAGATAGGGACTGTCTTATAGCATTCATGGTGCCCCCTCGGGAGGTCCTATGTCAGATTGCAGGCAGTATTAAATCAGGCTCCCCCAAAGACCCGGCGTCTCCCAAAGTACTAAAAGGTAGTATGGAAATTCTGGAGCCCCATATTAGACACTTATTAGAGCACTCTTTTGGCTCGGGACAAGTGCCTAAAACCTGGTAGGAGGCAGTGGTCCTCCCCCTGAGGAAGAAACCCAACATCAGCATGGAGCAGCTTGAGAACTTGCGCCCCATCTCGCTCCTTCCGTACGTCGCAAAGATTGCGGAAAATACAGTTAATAAACAGCTATCTGCTCATTTTGAGGCAAATGGCCTGCTTCATCCAACCCAGTTGGGTTTCCGTGCCCTCCATTCGACCGAGTCAGCACTACTCTTATCGACCGAAACCTTGCGGAAATATGCGGATGAAGGGCAAACAAGGGCTCTGATCTTACTCGATCTTAGTGCCGCATTCGACACTGTGGCCCATCACACACTGCTACAGTGTCTGAAAATGGGAGGAGTAGTGGGTAAAGCTTGGGACTGGCTGGAGTCATTCTTAGCAGACCACAGTTTCCATGTGGCACCTTGTCACAGCCAAAGGAGCAGTGTGCTACCAACTTCTCCGCGTGTATGCAGGAACTTGCCGCATGGATGGCAGACAACTGCCTCAAGTTGAACGGAAACAAGACAGAGGTGCTGATTGTGGGTAGGGCCCCTTCAATATGGACTTCGGCATGGTGGCCTTCCACGCTGGGTCCCCTACCCCCTACCCACTCCCAGTAATCTGCTCAAGAACTTGGGGATCTGGCTGGAAAATAAAATCTTGTTCGAGCACCAGACCAAATAAGTGGCAGGCAAGTGTTTTGGAATACTGAGGGTCCTCAGGAAAACACTGGACCTCCTGCCACTGCCTGCCAGGAAAACCATGGTCCACGCCCTAATTACCTCCAGCCTGGATTATGGGAACGTCCTGTATTTGGGAGCCAGTGCAAAGTGCACGCAGAGGCTGCAAAGCATACAAAATGCTGCTGCACGCCTGATTCTGATGCTACCCAAGAGAGCTTCTGCTAAGAAAGCGCTCAAAACACTGCACTGGCTACCAATCAGGGAACGTGTGATTTTTAAGGCCCTCTGTGTGGGCCATCGAATCCTACAGGGGAAGGGCCCCAGTACCTGCTTAACCTGCTTATCCTGCTCAACCTATACCATCCTACCGGACAGTTGCGGTCAAGCGGGACGTAGCAGGTCCTGGTCCCAAAATTCAACAAAGTGAGAATGGGAGGGCGCTCCTTTAGAGTTATGATCGCCACACAGTGGAATAGACTGCCTCAGAGGCTCCGCTTGGAGACATCAGAGGCGGCTTTCCGTAAAGAGTTGAAAACCATCCTGTTCCCCAAAGATTAACATAGGGAGTGTGGGCTACCCAGAACAATAGATCATGAGTAAAGAGTCATTTTGGTACTACTCAGCGCGGGGACACACTAGCTAGTGTAACTAGGCGCTTTACAAGCTTTATAATAATAATAACCTCTGCTCACCCTCTGGGTAGTTTGGCACGAGCAGTCAAGGCTTATCAAAGGCAAAGTGCAAAGTATTTGTACCAACACTCACAGTGACACAGTGAAGACACCACAAACTGACTCCACAACAATTTAGAAAAATAAAGGTACTTTTTTATTTTATTTCTTTTTATTAATATATAACAAACAATGAAACAAAATTAGCAAATGCATTGGGGGTACATCGACATTATTTCTGCAGTGCTCGGAGCAGAGGAAGTCTCGTAAGCAGAATATGATACACAGAATAGTATAGAACTTAGAATTAAGGGGAATCCTGAGTGTCCAAATCAGACCGCCCGGCTGGGGGAGCACAAATGTCGCCACGGTAAGCATTCCACGGCCCCCAAACCTTTATCCACTTTTCAGGGCAGCCCCTCGCAACATACATGGCACACTCTCAAAACATACACCAGTCCAGATCCTGGCCCCATTTAGTGTGCTGCGGCGATTGAGTTGCTCCCCAAAGCTGTGCTATATTGCGCTTCACAATCATACAGGCCAGTGTAGCCCATTGCTTTAAGTATTGATTAAGATCCGTGGGTTCCCAGATATTCAAAAGACATCTGCGCGCTTCCAATTGCACCTCACAGCCCAGGACCTCGTTCAATGTGCCGTGAGTGGCGCGTCAATAATTTTGAACACTATCGCAGTGCCACAGTATTGCAAAAACATCGCAACCTCTCCACAGCCTCTCTTGCATTCGCCATTCGTACTCCATCCCATCCTCACCAGACCCGGACCCGTGACATACGATCTATGTAAAATCTTTAATTGGACCAGACACAGCCTCATCTGTATCGCCACTACTTTATGGGAGGACACAGCTTCAACCCAATCCTCATCATCTATCTCCAAACCATCAGCAACCCACGCCACCCTGAGAGACCCCAACGGGTCTTCCATGTGATTAATCAGCTTTCGATAAATCAATGGAATGGTTTTCTCTGGTATATGCCCATCCAATACACGGTCTTCAAGAGGGGATGCCTCTGGGAGGGCTTCCCCCGGTAGCACATGGGAGAGGAGGGCATGCCTGACCTGTAGGTAACGAAACCGCTCATTGCTATGAACGTGATGTCTCTGCTGGAGCGCTTCGAAGGACAGTATTTCCCCTTTCCCCCAGACATCCTTAATCTTACCAATACCAATCAACTCCCACTTGTCAAATCCTTTAGTGGTCCACAGATTGCCCAATTTGGCGGAGCTAAAGAGAGGGGTCGCGAGAGACAATCTCCCTTCCCATCCCAGACTCCTGTTAGCCGCATGCCAGACCAAAATAAAGGTATTTAATCTAAACTACACAAGACCAAAATGACAAAAATCAAACATACAGAGTTCAAGAATATGGTTTCTAAAGAGTCCTAAAAGTTGCGTTCAAATAATCAACAGTTGCATCACGTTTTAGCCAACAGTACCTTTAGATGCGACAAAAGTTCCAAGTGAAAGCTGTACCGTTGAAAAGCAAGCGATGCGTCACTCTTGAGACCCTGGGAAGGTGATGCGACAACCCTACTGGACGTAGCGGACTTGTTGCGGTGACTGTATGAGGAGGGATGCGATACCTTGCATGGATTCTGGTGCACAGGTTTCGGGGGAAGCGGCTCGCAAAAGGTACAATGCGACTATCTTCAGTCTCAGCTTTCTCCTTGGCAGAGGTTCCTTCTTGATTCCAGGATGATCAAATTTTCTGTAGTCAGGGATCCTGTGCTTATACTCCTAAAAGTCTTTGTTCCCTTTGTGCAGGAGGGCTCTGAGCCCAGTCTGAACCAGTTCTAGGTGTTCCTTGAGCACTTTGGTTTCCTGGCCTCTCCCTTCTTTTCAGAGAGAGGGGCAGGGTCGTCAGCCGCCCAGCAGGAGATGGAGCCAGCATTGTGGAAGGCAGACACAGCCCTATTCAGGCCCAGGCGCTACCCCCTCCCACCACTCTAGATGCAGATGGAGCTATTCAGTCCAGGGATGGCCCACTCAGCCTCTGGGAGCCACCCAGCCCCTGCCACTCACAAACCAGACAGTCAATTCACAAACAGGCCAAGACACACAGAAAGGTCAGCCAAGAATAGCAACTTTCTAAAAGTGCTGTTCTCAAACACAGGATTTAAAAACCACCTTTCCTAAAAGATGTGTTATTAAATTCTGAGTTCAGAGATACCAGACTTTTATGTCCTACCTTGCTCCAATGGGAAGATATGCTGGTAGCCACAGTAGCCAGCATTCCCCATGATAGCCTATGGGCAAGGTAGCATTACAATAGTGAAAAGCGAAAATGGCTGTAATTCACTACCAGAGCATGTCACCAGCACTAGTTCATGCTCTACCTTTCACATACACTGCACCATGCCCAAGGGTTTACCTTGGGACTTCCATAGGGGTGACTAATGAAGAAAGGGAAGGGTTAGGGCTGGTCACTGACCAGGAGGACATGGCAGTTCACTGACTGCACACAGGCACTGCGGTGGCAGGCCTGAGACACCATTTTTAGGGCTACTCATGTGGGTGGCACAATCAGGGCTGCAGGCCCACTAGTAGCATTTGGATCACCAGCCCTGGCACACTCAGTGCACTTTACTAGGTACTTCTTGGTGATACAAATATGCCAATCATGGATAACCAATTACATTAACAATTTACATAGGGAGCACTTGCTCTTTGACACTGATCAGCAAAGGCAAAGTGCCCAAAGCATTTAAACCAGCAAAAACGAAATCCAGCACAGCGTAAAAAATACAGAAGGCAGAGGCAAAAAGACAGGGGAAACCACGCCAAAGATGCCAGGTCTAACACGTGTCCCCTCCAGCTGAAAGTGGGGAGAACTGCTCACCCTCTGGGGAGTTCTCTTCACTAAGGTGGAAGAATCTGGACAGACCATCAGCGTTGGCGTGTTCTGTAGCAGGGCGGTGTTCAACTGTGAAGTCCATTCCCTGTAGGGAGATGGACCCCCTCAACATTTTCGGGTTCTCACCCCTCATCTGCATCAACCATCTGAGGGGCCTGTGGTCTGTCTGAACCTGAAAGTAAGTTCCAAACAAGTATGGCCTCAGCTTCTTCAGAGCCCAGACCACAGCAAAAGCTTCCCTTTTAATTGCCCTTTTAATAGCCACAGGTTGGTCCCAGTCCTCGTCGTTGATCTGTGAGAGTACTGCTCCCACACCATGCTCTGAAGCATCTGTCTGCACTATAAACTCACTGGAGAAATCGGGTGCCTTGAGCACCGGTGCTGTACACATGGCAGTTTTTAGGGCATCAAAAGCAGTTTGACAGGCGTCGGTCCAATTCAGTCTCTTGGGCTGCTTCTTCAAAGTCAGCTCTGCCAAGGGGGCAACGATAGTGCCATACCCCTTGACAACTCGTCTGTAATACCGGGTATGACCTAAAAAGGCTCTCACCGCTGCCTGGGTCTTGGGCGGCTCCCAAGCCAGAATGGTATCAATCTTCGCCTGTAGGGGCACCACCTGGCCACTCCCCACCTGGTGTCCCCAATACACCACAGATCCCTGCCCTATCTGGTACTTGCTGGCCTTGATAGTGAGGCCTGTCTTTTTCAGAGCCTTCAACACTTCACAGAGTTGTTACAAGTGGTCCTCCCACGTGGAGTTGAACACAGCAATGTCATCCAGGTATGCAGCACTGAATTCTTCCAGCCCGGTCAGTACCTAGTTAACCAGTCTCTGGAATGTGGCAGGGGAATTCTTCAACCCAGAGGGCATGACTTGAAACTGGAAGTGCCCCTCTGGCGTTGAGAATGCAGACCTCGCTTTGTCACCCTCAGTTAAGGCAATCTGCCAGTACCCAGAAGTTAAGTCAAACGTACTGAGGTACTGGGCAGCTCCCAACCGATCCACAAACTCATCAGCTCTGGGGACAGGCTGTGCGTCAGTCTTCGTGGCTGCATTGAGCCCACGGTAGTCCACACAAAACCCGAGTTCTGGAGTGGCACCGGGCGCAGCAGCTTTTGGCCCTAAGACCACTGGGCTAGCCCAGGGGCTGCTGAAGGGCTCAATCACCCCTAGCGCCAACATTTTGGAAACTTCTTCCTTGATGCTGGCCCTGACCTTGTCAGCTACCCTGTAAAATTTCTGTTTCACAG
The DNA here is from genome assembly GCF_964263255.1 of Lissotriton vulgaris. Taxonomy (NCBI): domain Eukaryota; kingdom Metazoa; phylum Chordata; class Amphibia; order Caudata; family Salamandridae; genus Lissotriton; species Lissotriton vulgaris. The sequence goes on along the minus strand of NC_141694.1, from coordinate 1,685,934,254 downwards.
GTAAACTATCTCCAGTGTCTACATCATGGACGCACCAATTGGTGACACCTGGGGTCAGGGAGAACAGGGAGGCAAACTGACCCAACACTTTGCGACAGTCCCTCTGCTGATCTAGGGTCAGGGTGGGCAAGAGGACCACACCATCCACTAACCGTCTTGCTCCTTGGCAGGTAGAGGGTCACTTTCCTCTTCCTTTCCAGCATCTGTAGCCAGGAGCATTGTCACTTCAGACCTCTCAAAGTGGGTTTCGAGGCGGTTCACATGCAAGACTCTCAGAGGCAGCATGGGAGTCTTCAAGTTAACCAGGTAGGTTACTTCGCTCTTGCGCTCCACCACCTCATATGGCCCAGTCCACTTGTCATAGAGCACAAGGCTCCACTGGCGCCATCACCCACACTTTCTGCCCAGGTTGAAATTCGACCAGAGTGGTGTTCTGGTCGTACCATCTTTTCATTTCTTCCAGGCTAGCTTCTAGGTTCTCCTGTGTGAGCTTCCTGAAGTGTTGTGTCTGGTTGCGGAAGGCCAGCACGTAGCTGAACACATCCTGGGGTGTCTTCCCACAGGGTTTCTCCCACCCCTACTTCACCAGTGTGAGAGGTCCTCTAAAAGGGTGGCCATATGGGAGTTCAAAGGGACTGAACCCTAAGGACTTCTGAGGCACCTCCCTGTAGGCAAACAACAGGCATTGTAAAACACGCCCCACTTCTGTCTCATGGGCTCCGCTAGGCCCATAATCATACCTTTCAGGGTGCGGTTGAACCTTTCAACTAACCCATTTCCTTGAGGGTGGTAAGGAGTGGTGAACTTATAAGTTATCCCACACTCCTCCCACAGAGACCTCATGCACCTAGAGATGAAGTTGGTACCCCGGTTGGAGACCACCTCTCTGGGGAACCCCACACGGGAAAAGATCCCCATCAATGCACGGCCCACCACGGGTGCTGTGATTGTCCTGAGAGGGACTGCTTCCGGGTACCGGGTGGCATGGTCCACCAAGAACAGGATGGACCTGTTGCCTAAGGCTATTTAGGGGGTCCAGTGGCCCCACGATGTCGATGCCCACCCGCTAGAGAGGGGTGCTTACCACAGGAAAGGGTTGGAGGGGTGCTTTGTACTTCCCTCCACTCTTGCCACTGGCCTGACATGTTTGGCAAGATCTACAAAAGGTACCGACGTGCTTCTTCATCTGGGGCCAGTAGAAGTGGGTGTCAAGCCTTTGGAAGGTCTTGTCTTGCTGCAGATGTCCTGCGAGAGGCACGTCATGAGCCAGACCCATTAGGAAGTTCCTGAAGCGCTTGGGTACCACCAGCACATGGGCTGCAGCAGGCTCAGCAAACTTAGGCTCACTATACAACAACTCATCCTCCCAGTAAATGAGATGATCATTGGACGCTCCACCTGCTGCCTGATCTGCAGCCTGTTGCCGCATACCAATGAGGGAAGGGCACTCTTTCTGCGCCTTACAGAATTCCTCCCTGGAGGGCCCACCTTCTTGCTGCCAATGGGTCAGCTCAGGTAGTTCCCCCAGTTCAGCCACCGGTTCCCCAGTAGGCTACAGGGCATCGCCCTCAGGTTCTGCTCCTTCCTGGGTCATGGGAACAGCCGGGGTGGATTCCCCGCACCCCCTGCCTCTTCCTCTCCTGGCAGGTCTCGGCCACTGTTTCAGGCTCCAGTTCTGCTGAATCACCCTTACTGACTGCCATAGCACGGGTGGTCACACAGATCCACGCAGGCAGACCCAACATCTCCAGATGAGCTTGGTGCTCCACATCCTTCCATGGAGAACTCTCCAGGGGGCATATTACCAAGCATGAGTTAAAAATATCTCTCAGCTTGGTTAGCGGCCGAAATTATATCACCGAGCATCGCCGATTTTTATCGCTTAGGAGCCTTGATATTATCAAGGTTTATCTCCTAAGCTATAAAAATCGGCCGAAATGCATGAATATCGCTGTAAAGTCAGCGATATTCATGCATTATCGAGCAAATGCTCTTAGCCATGTTATCCACCTACCATTGGATAACATGGCTAAGAACTGCTCAGGGCAGGTGTTAGCTTTTGGAGATATTCGCGCTTAGCACGAATATCTCCAAAAGTTGGTAATAGGAGATAGCGATGCTAGCGACTGTTTCCAGTCGCTAATATCTTGGCACGCCCACTTTGCATGTCATTAGTGATAAATATCACTGACATGCAAAGCGGAGCCCAAGATGGTCGCTATCTCCTACTAGCTGTCGCTAACTGGTGTTAGCGACAGCTAGGTAATAGGGAGATAAAATTATCTCTGCTTTCTTGGCTTTTAAAGCCAAAAAAGCGGATATAATCCCCCTTGATAATATGCCCCCAGGTTATTACCTAGCAGACAGTCTACAGGCAAGGCTTCACTGACAACAACTTCCAAGAGACCAGAGACCCCCCTCCACTCAAAGGGAACACACTCCACTTTGCAGAGGCGCACTGAGCTGTCAGCTGTAACTACTGGGCGGAGTACATTGGGAATGACCTGCTCTTCAGACACCCACTGACACCTCACAGATGTCATGCTGGCTCCTGTGTCTCTCAGAGCCTCTATCTCCCTCCCATTGATGATCACCTTCTGTTCGTATTTCTTAGAGTTAGGGGGCAGGAAGGTTTCCTGGACCATCTCTTGGTCTCCTAAAGAGACAAGGGCCATAACTGCTAGTCCCTCCTCTCCACTAGAAATCAACTCCCCTCCCAAAGCTACACTTGCTAACCTTGGGGCTGGAGCACCAGTGGGGGCTGGGGATTTCCTAGGGCACCTATTGATAACATGTCCCACCTCATTGCAGTTATAGCAGGTAGGGGGACCTCTGTTACCCTTTCTGACCATAGGGGGCCATGGCTATTTGGGTTTGGAGGGTTGGGACTCCTTTCCCTGGGAACTATTTTGGGGCCCTTGAGAGAACTCCTTTTTGTTACCCTTGTCCCCCCACTCTTCTGCTGGGGACCCTGCCCACCTTTGGCTGTGGACCCTCTGTGGACCCTGGTACCGGTCCAGTGGTCCGCCTCCTTAGCAAGCTCAATGGGGTCTGTCAGCTTGCTGTCTAAAATATGCTAGCACAGCTCTGGAACACAAAGACTACTCAAGTGCTCCCAACTAATTAAATGCAATCAACCTTATAATCAGTTACTTTGCTGCCCTTCATCCAACCTCCCAGTGCACACGAGTACAAATTCACACACTTCATCCAAGTCTCAGACTCGTTCTTCTTAGAGTTTCTTAACTGGAGTCTGTACTGCTCTGGAGTAAGTCCATACCTGAGACATAGGGCCTCCTTCATATTGGGGTAGGCCATGGTACCTGCTAACTCCAAGGGCTCTAGAGTCTAGAGCACTCCTCCCAGAAGCCTCAAAATGTTTCCACAGGCCCGCCTCCCAATGCTGTTCAGGCACACCATTCATTCTCAATGCAATTTCATAAGAAGTAAACCAGGCATAAATATCCTCACTCCTATGGTAATTCTGTAATATATCCTTGGGAATAGTTACTTTACCCCCCTAAACTGGCTGTGCGCTGCCACCATTTGAATTGGAATCCTCCTGCTTGGCCTGGATGTCCAGTTCCCTCATGCTCAACTCATGAGCCAAAAGCAATTTCTTCTCCTCCAGGGCATGGGCATTTTTGCTCTCCTCCGCCGCTCATTCTTTTTCTACCTCAATTGCTTCATTTTCATCCTCATGATTTCAATTTCATGGTCTCTCACTTTTTGATTTTCTTATCACTCCTCTGGGCTCAGACCCCGGCTGGAGTGGTTGCTGCCAGCACTTGAATTAATTTAGTCTGCCCACTGGCAATTGATGGGGCTGAAACCCCTCCCTTCCATTTGCATTATTTTCTTCTTAGGCCTCCCACCAGGCCGTCAAGATTCTCTGCAGCTCATCCTTCCTGAAGCTGCTTTTAATGGGGCACTCAAACTTGTGACAGAATTGCTGAAGCTCTGCAACTTTGTAGGAATATAAATCCTCAATGACAAACTCCAATTCTGCTGCTTCCACACTGGGTGCATTTCCATTCAGAGACATGATGCTTTGAAAGGTTACTCAAAAATAGAACCAACCAAAAAAAAATCAACCTTAGTATGCGGTGGTGTTGTGGTCTGCACTCACTAGTGATGTACACCAATCACTGTGGGTTAAGTACAAATACAAGTTCAAATCCCACCGCTGACCAAAAATGTTAGAACTGGGGGTTTCTAGTTGGCAGAGGTAGGTACCACTGTCCAAATAGGGACCCTTGCTTCTAGTCAGGGTAAGGAGGATACACTCTTAGATAACCTCTGCTCACCCTCTGGGTAGCTTGGCACGAGCAGTCAAGGCAGAGGTCTTCAAACTTTTGTAGGTTGAGCCCCCCCAACTGATATTTTTTACATGTCGGGCCCCCCCACCACATGACAAATTTCTGGAATCTCATACACCACATAATGGACCGCCACCCTCATATCCTGGGCCATATCCGGCATATAATGTCTAACACAATAAGTGTGTTTAGTTAACTGCAGGTTTGTGAGTGGGTGTGGTTAAATGACAAAGGCTTATTACACACCTCAAAACTCAATCTTCCAGCAGGTACATTAGTCACCTGACCCTGGTGAACTACACCTGAATATAAGCGATGCCACTTTTATTGTTGCCTAAAAAATGCTGGATATACAAGGAACTTTGCAGTGTCAGCCCCCAGTAACAAACCTGACCCCACCTTTCCAGCCTCCCTGGGAAACGCCTGATACCCGGTGCGGCCAGTCAGCCTTGCTACCATCCTCCAATGGTGCCCCTCATCTTCGCATAGACCGCCCTCATGTGTATTTGGTTTCTTTTATAGTGCTACTCATCCCAAGTATGTACGTCGGGCTGTCGAAGTGCTTTAAATCACACACATTATATAAAGACAATGACTCATATAAATATGAAAGTCAATGTTCTGAAGATAATGGGGCTACAAGGTTTAATCATTCTTTCATCCATCATTCAGTCTTTCACCATTCATTCATTTCACCATGTCCTTCCACCTGTGTTCCCATCCATGGCCACACATATTCAACCATTTGAAAACCTATCCATCATATATCCTTCAATCCATCATTTCACTCATCCATCCCTACATCCACCCTTTGACCCTATCCATCCGTACACTCGTCCATCCATTCACCCTTTTAGTCATCCATCCATTCTCCCTTTCTCTCTCCATCCCCCTTTCTCTTAGCCACCCATCAAGCCTTCCATACACCCACCCACCCACCCACCCACTCATCCACTCATGAATCCATCTATTGACCCTATCACTCATCCATCCTCTCTCATCCATCCTTCCTCTCATCCATTCACCCTTTCATTCCTTCACTCATCGACCCATCCTTTTGTCCATCTACCCTCCCTTTCACTCACTCATCCATCAATCCGTACATCCACCCTTTCATTTATCTGTCCATCCACCCTTTCAATCATCAATCCATCCATCATTTCACTCATCCATCCACCCATTCTCTCGCACATCATCCACCATTCCACCCATACATGCATCTATTTACCTTTTCTCTCATCCATCCTACCACTCACCCATCCATCCTTTCTCTCATTATCCATCCATTCACCCTTTCATTCACACTTTCAATAATCCACTACACCATCCACCCATCCCTTCACTTACTCACGCACCCACCATTTCACGTTAATTATGTTCTGAGCTTTGGTCTGCTGGTCTGAGGGCTAAGTTTTCTCTGGGGCTAAAACCGTTTGGGTGTTTTTCAAACCTGCAGGATACTTGCCAAGGGCCCCGCATCCTTTCAGGTGGCGCCCCATTCAGCCCAGGACCAATAAGCATATGTGAAACTCAGGGGCCTCTCCACAAACGGGGACAGTCATTTCAGCTGTAGTGGGAATCAGGGAGTCTCTTCTGCCATGAAACGGAAAGCAAAGTAACTGACAGTCCTCTGTAGACTGAAGACTCAAACAGATCAGTGTCTGAAAATTACACAAAGGGATCATGTGCATACATACAGTGATGCTACTGTGCTAAGCAAAACATCCTTTAATTCATTCTTGGCTAGGGGTGTGAGTATTAAGATACGATGCAATAATCTTCTAACACGTTACCAAAGTTTACTGAATATCAGCGGTGTCATGTTTTCAGTTTCAGAAATCACGCCTATTGTTGAAATAATTGCATCACACATTTGCATGCCAACACAAATTAAGAAAGTTACTGCACAATGGCCAAATAAATAATGACTACAAATACAATCAAGCTTCTGTCAGATGAAACTGTATGAGGACAAACATCAATCCCTGTGCTGTGCGTGTATGGTGCACACACAGCTTCCAAAATTTCACGTTAATTATGTTCTGAGCTTTGGTCTGCTGGTCTGAGGGCTAAGTTTTCTCTGGGACTAAAATCGTTTGGGTGTTTTTCAAACCTACAGGATACTTGCCAAGGGCCCCGCATCCTTTCAGGTGGCGCCCCATTCAGCCCAGGACCAATAAGCATATGTGAAACTCTGGGGCCTCTCCACAAACGGGGACAGTCATCTCAGCTGCAGTGGGAATCAGGGAGTCTCTTCTGCCATGAAACGGAAAATAAAGTAACTGACAGTCCTCTGTAGACTGTCTGTGTGTTTGCTTTCGGTTTCATAGCAGAGGAGACTCCCTGCCTCCCACTGCATCTGAACCGTTTCAGCTCTCACAGTTAACCCATTCCCGGGAGGGTTAGCTCTTTCCAGAAGGGAGCCAAACTTTCCCTTGAAATAAAAAAAAAAAGCATGACACGTCGACGTGCCCCATCCATTTCCCTTCCAACCAACCGTGACAGCTGAACCCCCTCCATGTCCCCCCGACGGACTTGTGATGTGGGAAATGATAGTAAGAGTTTAGGATGGAGTGCGCGCCCCCCCTGAGATGGCATCGCGCCCCTCCAGGGGGGCGCGTCCCACAGTTTGAAGAACACTGAGTCAAGGCTTATCGAAGGCAATGTGTAAAGTATTTGTACCAACACTCACAGTAACACAGTGAAGACACCACAAACTGACTCCACAACAGTTTAGAAAAATAAAGGTATTTAATCTAAACTTCACAAGACCAAAACAACAAACATCCAACATACAGAGTTCAAGAATATGGTTTCAAAAGAGTTCTTCAGGTTGCGTTCAAATAATCCACAGTTGTGTCACGTTTTAGCCAACAGTACCTTTAGATGCGACAAAAGTTCCAAGTGAAAGATGTAGCGTTGAAAAGCAAGCAATTTGTCACTCCTGAGACCCTGGGGAGGCGATGCGATAACCCAGCGGTGGCGGAAATTACCTCGACTGACGGGGATACGCTCCGTAAGTGGGCGATGCGTTAAAACTTGCAGAAAGTCTTTAAAATCTTGGTTTCCAGCTTCTCAACACAGGTACAACTTCCAGAGGCACCACACATGGGCCAAGCACTCCAGGAAGGACAGAATACTCTCAGCAGAGTTCAGGGAAGCTGGGGGTGAAGTCCTTTTGTCCCTGGGACTTCTTAACAGGGAGCCAGCTCTTCTTCATGCCCTTGGAGATTCCTTCAAGCAAGGGGACATAGCACAAAGCAAAGTCCTTCCCCTCTCTTTCGCAGCAAAGCAACAATCAATCAATCAATCATGGCATTTGTATAGCGCACTACTCACCCGGGAGGGTCTCAAGGCACTGGGGGAGGGGAAAGTTACTGCTCGAACAGCCAGGTCTTGAGCTGCTTGAGATGGTCTTGGGTTCGCCGAAGGTGGGTGGGGAGGGAGTTCCACGTCTTGGCTGCCAGGTAGGAGAAGGATCTTCCTCCGGCGGTGGCTCTGCAGATGCGTGGTACGGTGGCGAGTGCGTGGCTGGTCGATCGTAGCTGGCGGGTGGGCGTGTAGAAGGTCATGCGGTCTTTGAGGTACTTGGGGCCCAGGTCGTGGAGAGCCTTGTGTGCGTGGGTGAGGAGTCTAAACGTGATTCTCTTGCTGACGGGGAGCCAGTGCAGGTCCCTCAGGTGTCTGGTGATGTGGCTGTGTTGGGGGATGTCGAGGGTGAGTCGTGCGGAGGCGTTCTGGATGCGTTAGAGTCTTTTTTGAAGTTTCGCTGTGGTTCCGGCGTAGAGGGTGTTCCCGTAGTCCAGTCGGCTGGTGACGAGTGCCTGGGTGACGGTCTTCCTGGTTTCCGTGGGGATCCATCTGAAGATCTTGCGGAGCATGCGCAGGGTGTTGAAGCACGAGGATGAGACAGCGTTGACTTGTCTGGTCATTGACAGGGAGGAGTCCAGGATGAAGCCCAAGTTGCGTGCGTGGTCTGTTGGTTTGGGAGCGGTGCCCAGGGGCCACCAGGAGTCGTCCCAGGCAGAGGGTGATGATCCCAGGATGAGGAATTCCGTCTTGTCTGAGTTCAGTTTAAGGCGGCTGTTCCTCATCCAGTCGGCGACTTCTTTCATCCCTTCATATAGGTTGGCACTGGCGGTGGTGGGGTCGCTGGTGAGGGAGAGGATGAGCTGGGTGTCGTCGGCGTAGGAGATGATGTTGAGGTTGTGCTGGCGTGCGATGGCTGCGAGGGGGCTCATGTAGACGTTGAAGAGGGTTGGGCTGAGTGAAGATCCTTGTGGTACGCCGCAGATGACTTCGGTGGCCTCGGATCTGAACGGAGGGAGGCGGACTCTCTGGGTTCTTCCGGTGAGGAACGAGATGATCCACTCCAGCGCTTTCTCTCGGATTCCGATGTTGCTGAGGCGCTTCACTAGGGTGCGGTGGCAGACGGTGTCGAATGCCGCAGAGAGGTCCAGGAGGATGAGGGCCGCTGTTTCCCGTTGTCTATCAGGGTTCTGATGTCATCGGTGGATGCGATCAGGGCAGTCTCGGTGCTGTGGTTGGCCCGAAACCCAGACTGCGAGGAGTCGAGGGATCCGTTCGTCTCAAGGAAGGTGGCAAGCTGTTTGTTGATGGTCTTCTCGATGACTTTGGCCGGAAAAGGAAGGAGCGAGATGGGACGGTAGTTCTTGAGGTCGGTGGGGTCCGCCGTTGGTTTCTTCAGGAGGGCGGTCAGCTCGGCGTGCTTCCAGCTCTCCGGGAAGGTGGCGGTGTGGAAGGAGGAGTTGATGGTGTCTCGGAGATGGGGTGCGATGGTGGCGTCGGCTTTGTTGAAGACGTGGTGTGGGCACGGGTCGGTTGGTGATCCGGAGTGGATGGAGTTCATCGTGCGGGTGGTGTCTTCGCTGCTGATCGGGGTCCAGTTGCAGAGGGTGGTGGTAGCGGCAGGCGTTGGTTCGGTGGTAGGGTGCGTGGTCTGTGCGTCGGAGCTGTTGTGTATGTCGGCGATTTTGCGGTGGAAGAACGAGGCGAGTGAGTTGCAGAGGTCTTGCGAGGGAGTGATGTTGTTGTTTCCGACGCTGGGGTTGGAGAACTCTTTGACGATGCTTAAGAGTTCCTTGCTGTCATGGTTGTTGTTGTCCAGTTGTTCTTTGAGTGCCGTCTTCTTGGTGGCGCGGATCAGCTGATGGTGTTTGCGGATGGCGTGCTTGAGGGCGGTCCTGTTGTCTGTGGTGTGGTCGAGCCGCCAGGCATTCTCGAGGGTGCGGCAGTTCTTCTTGGATTCCTTGAGTTCGTCGGTGAACCAGGGGGTTTTCTTGCTGCCGGGTCTGCTGGGAGGGTTCTTTAATGGTGCGAGGTTATCGGCGCAGGCGATCAGCCACTTGGTGAGGTTGCTGGCTGCTTCGTTGGGGTCCGTTGTGCTGGTGGGAGTGTTCTGGCTGAGGGAGGCGGTGAGCTGCTCGGCGGTGATCTTGCTCCAGCTTCGGCGGGGGACCTGTTGCGGGTGGTGGTGGGTCGTAGTTCTTTTGAAGCTGAAGTGGATGCAGCTGTGGTCGGTCCAGTGGAGTCCGGTGGAGTGGCTGAAGGAGATGTGCTTGCTGGATGAGAAGACGGGGTCAAGCGTGTGGCCGGCATAGTGGGTGGGGGTGTTCACCAGTTGCTTGAAACCGAGGTTGGCGAGGTTGTCCAGCAGGGCGGTGGTGTTTCTGTCGTTGTTGTTCTCCAGGTGAAAGTTGAGGTCTCCTAGGAGGATGTAGTCGGCGGAGGGAAGGGCGTGCGGGCTGATGAAGTCTGCGATGTCTTTGCTGAATTGTGTGCGTGGTCCCGGTGGTCTGTAGATGAGGGTGCCGCGGAGGGTGGTCTTGGGGTCAGTGTATATCTGGAAGTGCAGGTGTTCTGCGACGGTGAAGGTTTCGTCGGAGTTAGTTGAGATGCGGATGGTGTTCTTGTGTACAATGGCGATGCCTCCTCCCGTCTGGTTGACGCGGTCTTTCCGGGTGATCTTGCAGGTCAGTCTAGCAGAGGAACAGAAGGACAGTCTTCCTTCTTCAGATTCAGCTTTCTCCTAGGCAGAGTTTCCTTTTTGATTCCAGGATGATCTAATTTTCTTTAGTTAGGAGTCCTGTACTTATATCCCTAATAGTCTTTGTTCCCTTTGTGCAGGAGGGCTCTGAGCCCGGTTTGAACCAGTTCTGGGTGTTCCTTGAGCACTTTGTTTTCCGGCCTCTCCTTTCCTTTCAGAGAGAGGGGCAGGATTGTCAGCCTGGTGGAGGTGGAGCCAGCATTGTGGAAGGCAGGCACAGCCCTATTCAGGCCCAGGTGCTACCCCATCCCACCACTCTAGATGCAGATGGAGCTATACAGCCCAGGGATGGCTCACTCAGCCTCTGGTAGCCACCCAGCCCCTGCCACTCACAAACCAGACAGTCAATTCACAAACAGGTCAAGGCACACAGAAAGGTCAGACAAGAGAACAGCAACTTTCTAAAAGTGCTGTTCTCAAACACAGGATTTAAAAACCACCTTTCCTAAAAGATGTGTTATTAAATTCTGAGTTCAAGGATACCAGACTTTTATGTCCTACCTTGCTCCTATGGGAAGATATGCTGGTAGCCACTGTGGCCAGCATTCCCATGATAGCCTATGGGCGAGGTAGCCTTACAATAGTGAAAAACGAAAATGGCTGTCATTCACTACCAGAGCATGTCACCTGCACTAGTACATGCTCTACCTTTCACATACACTGAACCCTGCCCAAGGGGGTACCTTGGGCCTTCCATAGGGGCGACTAATGTGTACAGAAAGGGAAGGGTTAGGCCTGGTCAGTGGGGGCACTGACCAGGAGGACATGGCAGTTTACAGACTGCACACAGGCACTGCGGTGGCAGGCCCGAGACACCATTTTTAGGGCTACTCATGTGGGTGGCACAATCATCAGGGCTGCAGGCCCACTAGTAGCATTTGGATCACCAGCCCTGGCACACTCAGTGCACTTTACTAGGGACTTCTTGGTGATACAAATATGCCAATCATAGAAAACCAATTACATAAAAAATGTACACAGGGAGCACTTGCACTTTGACACTGATCATCAGTTGCAAAGTGCCCAAAGCATTTAAACTAGTAAAAAGGAAATGCAGCACAGTGTCAAAAATACAGGAGGCAGAGGCAAAAAGACAGGGGAAATCACACCAAAGATGCCAGGTCTAACACCTTCCATAGGCTAACATTGACTGGTTTCACTTGGAAATTCTTCTAAGTGTGGAGTTTTGGAACTTACAAACATTCTTCTAAATTCAGCAGAACTACGAATTCTGATTTACTCACCTGTTATCAGGAGAGACCTCAGGGCTGCATCTTTGAGCCCAGTACTGATCCTGAAAAGTGATTCTAACACTTATAAATTCACCCAGGGACTCTCCTTGCAGTACTCTAATCATTCAGCCAGTACCCAAGTACTCATGCACCGAGCCAGGCCTTAGCACATTGACTGCTTCAAACGCCTATCCACTATGCATGCAGTCCTCTAACCACCTACACACTTGTCTTTCACACCTTCAATTCCCCAGTCAGCATCCATACACTTCCAGGAAACACCCTGTCCCTCCTCTTGCACTCCTCTAGTGACCCATTCAGCACCATGTACTAATCTATTCACTGCGCCAAAAGCCAAACACTTATAAATTCACCCAGGCCCTCCTCTTGCAGTACTCTAATCATTCAGTCAGTACCCAAGTACTCATGCACTGAGCCGGACCTTAGCACATGGACTGCTTCAAACCCCTATCCACTATGCAAGCAGTCCCCTAACTAACCAACACATTTATAGTTCTGCACTTATACATTCAACAAAAAAAAACAATATTTCAGTTTCAATATTTTAAAAAACATTTTTATTTCCATTTATATTAAAAATAAAGTAATTTAAAAAAAGTAAAATATGTAAAAAAAGTTTTAAAAACTGTAGAAAATCAGTATAAAAATACATATAACTATTATTACATTTAAAAATTATCATTTAAAAACTTTCAAAATTCACTGAAAAAAACATAGGTTTCAGACATGGTATAGTAAGTGTATAGGATGTGTGCTGGTGTGTAATGTCGATATAGGTGTATACGTATATTTGATAGTGGTCTATCTATCATTGACAGCATGTATGAGTAAATCTACAGGTAAGTGATTAGATTTGTGTGTAGATCTAGGATTCACTGAGTGGGTTTTTAGAAACTTGTATTGGTGTGTCAATGGATACAAATATGGTACTCTGTATTTTACAGTGAGTGATGAAAGGTTATACTAGTGTATGATGAGGTGTATCTTATTGTCATTTTAGATGTCATCAGTGATGTCATCAGTAATGTCACTGACCATGTCATGAATTATGTAATATGTGACATCATCAGCAGTGGATTGCGGGCGCGCAAGTTATAGTTAGCAGAACTTAATATAACGGAGGAATTTCAATGGTTTTGTACGAGTGAAATGTCCAGTTAACTATAACCGCCCAAAAACCTATGTTTTTTTCAGTGAATTTCTAAGGTTTTTTAAATGCTAATTCCTAACAATAACATGTCTGAAACCTATGTTTTTTTCAGTGAATATATATATGGTGTGACCAAGGGCAAGTGGTGCCCGAAACACGTAACCAGGAAACAAGAGTAAAATTTTGATTTGCCTGCAGTTTCGGTGGTTCGTGACTCCTTTGTAGCTGAAGCGGTGTGGACTGGCGCTGCGATTTGTTTGGCACAATATGTGGGTCCCATTACAAAGTTATAAAATAAACGAGTTCGGGGCTCGAACCTGGCAAATTTGCAAACCAGTTAATTCGGTTGGGCACAGAGGAAACACGATTTTCAATTGTATGCTTATGTGTACTTTCATCAGGCAACCCACTGGTATTTATCATTATGTATCCCTAATTTGCCGAATCTGAGATCACCATCCAAATAGCGCAAGGAACTAGACTGATACTGTTATAACTCTCTTTTGGGATGCCAGGTTCGAGCCCCGAACTTGTTTATTTTATAACTTTGTAATGGGACCCACATATTGTGCCAAACAAATCGTATTTAATTGTATAATATACTGCAACCGTTATTCTTGATTTGCAATTTTACCTATGTTTGAACAGGTAGAAATTGATTTTGAATTTCGTTATCATTTGAAAATAAGGGGCCCAAATGCTTAAATATTAATTGCAAACTTGACATGGTGGAATAATCATGATCTTAGATACTAATTGTATGAAAATCAAATGGATGAGATGTACGAAGCCAAAGTATGTTGTTTATATTTACTGTCACGTGACACATTACTTTTCTTTATTATCATTATTGAAATGCACATTCTTGCCCGTGAGGAAGGAGTAATTTTACTCCGAAACGCGTAGGTCGTTGTGCTCTGAATAAACTGCATCTAGAATAGAGGCCACACGGCTCCTGTGTGGTTTCTTCCCGCTATTGGATATTGGAGGAGGGAGCTTGCCGGTGAGACTGTGTGAATATATATATATATATATATATATATATATATATATATATATATATTAACGCACAAACTCCCAACTCCCCGCCACCAGGACGACCAAGAATCAGGATACGGACCACACGACAGGTAGAAATAAAGTGCTTTTTATTCTCTCAGTGCAAACATGACGCGTTTCGTCCGGTGCTCTCGGACTTGATCTCATGACAAGTCATGACCCCAAAGTGCTTTAAGTACCATTCCACAACATATTACGCTCCTCCCCTCCATATTCATGGGTATGGAAAACAGACGTTTTCAGTGGCAATATATAAAATGAAAGGATTTATGAAAAAAACATGAATATATTGGTATATTTAAAATATATACATGAAATCATAGGCCAATGCATATATATATATATATATATATATATATATATATATATATATATATATATATATATATATATATATATATATATATATATATATATATGGTAATACTAATTAAATTAAATAAGTTTGAGGTAGAAAAGGAATTTTAGGTGCTGCAGGACAGAGGGACATTTTGTTAAGAAATGCCCCACAAACCCCAAGACCAATGCTTAGGTTCCTAAGATGGGAGCATCAGTGCCTTATATTACAAAAACCTAGAAGGCAGGCCTTTCAAATGTTTTAGTTCCTCCGACATTGGCGTATATTGCTCAAATCAGTGATTTTATCATGCCAGTAACTTTAACCAATTTGTGGTATCTTCACATGTTAGATCACAGAATGTAGTAGATAAGGTTTGGAATGTTATGAGATGAAAACTAATAACCAACAAAGGAGCCAAAACTGGGGTTCCAATACAAGAACTGGTTTCAATGAAGGTTGTTATGATTAAATCAAGTAACAACCGGTTGACTTGTTACACCGAGCAAATTTTATTTATTGCAAACGGTCTTGTTTTCAAATTTTAACACATTATTTTTTGTGCGTGGAAAATACAAAAGTTAACAATGAAATACGTTTTATATACAATATATACAAACATATAAATGCAACATATCATACACACTTGGCCATACATTCATACACAGACAATACAAAGTGAATGAAAAATACAAAAAAACGCTATGTCCAAGCAACTGGCAAGAAATCAGTAAAAGATAATGTATTCTATTTTACAATGTCATTGTGTTTGTCATGAGATCCCTCATGAAACCAAATTTATGAACAATCAATTTCCACAAAATCATGGTAGCCAGAAGCGGGACAGAAAAGCTGGTCGACGCGTTTCAAACCCCTAAGAATAAGTGGGGTTCTCCTCAGGACCGGATGTTGGTTCTGAAATGTTAAAAATAACTGACTTTAGCAAAGTGTTATAGAGCGACTATCAAGAGGATAAGACAAGGGCTCAACTACCAGAAATCAGCTGGCACTCCCTACCTCAATCCATAGGTTCAATCGACATCTTGAGAATGTCTACTCAAAGTTGTATTTCCCAATAGGCTTTAGACAGCAGCTGTGTAAAACAACAAAAATACGTACAACAACGTTTCAGTGTGGTGCGCAACTAGCAAACATCATTCATCATGCTTACGGGGGGATCGTGGCCTTACCTGCGAGCGGGCGGTATGAATGGCGCTGCTTGGTGATTTTCGTTATGCGGCTGCTCCTAATCTGTGGGACGGGAGCGAAAACGTAGGTTAGTAAAGAGGCGGTAATCCGTGGGCGATTTGGTTCTGCAACAAACGGGTAGGCATACCGAGGCTGGAGCAAGGCAGACGTCCTTCTCTCTCCCTGGTGTGTACGGGTCCACCGTCTGGAGTCCTCGAGTAAGGGTGTGGCTTCAGTGCTTCCTGGTTGGTGTGTAGGAAGGAGAGAGGCCCGGGGATTCTGGGACTTGTAGTCCAGCGACAGGGCGCTGGGGACCGAGAGTCAGAATGCAGCTGGTTTACACAATCGGCTTGTAAATTTCAGAAATTTCGTTAAGTCCTCTTGTGGCAGTATTAAACTTCATGATGAGCATTGCTTCACGTTGTGCTAGTCTTGCTTCAATGTCCCCTCCTCTGGGGTCATTTTCAATTTTGGACACAACGGTCCAGCGTAAATCAGTAATCATATGTTTGCACCTAGTCCAATGATTTACTAAGGGGGCATTCTCTACCCCTCTGCGAATACGTGATTTGTGTTGCGTGATCCTGGTTCTTATTTCCTGTGTTGTTTTGCCAATGTATACTGAAGGGCAAGGGCAGATGATTGCATAAACAACGTTTTTAGATTTACAGTTCGTAAACGTCTCATGTTTCCAGTGGGTATCCTCGTATGTGAAAACTGTGTCTTCAATAGTTTCACTGCAGCAAGTGCACGTTCCGCACTTGTGGTGCCCTTTTGGTGAAGGTAAACCAAAGATACTTTGTAGTGTGGGAGCCCTCGTTATTGGTAACGCTGCCCTGACCACGTAGTTGGCAACACTTTTGTCCTTTTTATACGCAAAGAGTGGTGGGGTTGCAAGATCCTCATGCAGATTTTTTAATAAGTGCCAGTTAGACAGAATGAGCTTTCTGTGTGCGTTGGCTGCCGGACAGAAAGTGGTAACACACACTATCCTGTTGACTTCGGGTCTCAGTCTTTTTTCTAGCAGTGTCTCTCGTGGTGTCCACCACGCCCGTTTGAGTGAGTTTTTTAGTAATTTTTTAGGGTAGCCTCTCTGGATCAAACGATTCATTAGACGTTCGGCATGAGTGAAGTACTCTTCTTTACTTGAGCAATTTCGATGTATTCTTAAAAATTGTCCAAAAGGAAGGTTTTGTTTCAAGCTGCGGGGATGGTTGCTACTGAAATGTAACGCTTTATTCCTGTCCGAAGGTTTTCGGAAAAGTGTAGTACTTAGGCCACCCTCATAGGGTGCCACTTTCACATCTAAAAAGTTGATGGATACATTAGATGCTGAGACAGAGAACTGAATGTCTATTGTTCTTGAATTGAGCCAGCTGACAAATTGACCCAGATCTTCATGTCCTCCAGTCCAAACCATGAATATATCGTCGATATAACGCATGTAATGCGAAATACTCCTGTCAAAAGGATTGGTCTGGTAGATAAATTTCTCTTCAAATAGCCCCATAAACATGATGGCTAGCTCCGGAGCAAAGGGGCAGCCCATTGCCACTCCTTTGATTTGATAAAAGAACTCCGAGTCGAATGAAAAAAAGTTCTTCTGTAGCGCAAAGCCTGCCAGGTCAAGGATAAACTTGGTGGGGACTCGCATTGGTCTTTCTCTTTTGTCCAAAAAAACTGTCAGAGTTTCCAGTGCTTGTTCTTGGGGGATCTGTGTGTATAGAGACACCACATCGAGTGTCACCAGAAGTTGACTACTTTGATCGAATTTAATGTTGGAAATGCGATTAAGGAAAGCAGTGGTATCTTGGAGATGGGCCGGAATGGTTTCGATAAAGGGTTTCAAAAAATAATCAATATATTTAGCCACAGGCTCAAACAAAGATTCGCAGCCTGAAATGATAGGTCGTCCTGGAGGATTTTTCTCATCCTTATGTAGTTTAGGGAGTACATAAAATACGGGCGTCCTTGGGTTTTTGTTTTGTAGGAATGCGAACTCCTTGGGACCTATGATCCCTTCCTCAAAGCCCCTTTGGATGATGTCGAATAATTGATTTTGTAACTCAGAAGTAGGGTTCTTCCCTATGCGTCTATAGCAGTGCAGATCGTTAAGTTGACGATGTACTTCGGACTTGTATTTGTTGGTGTCCCATATGACCACCGCTCCGCCTTTATCGGCCTGCTTGACCACGATGGTAGTGTCATTCTTGACTGCTATGAGTGCATCTTTTTCCTCTTTGGAAAGATTGAATTTGACAAATGACTTCTTTTTTTCAATTGCTGAAATTCCTGATAGCACAGTCGTTTCAAACGTTGAAACTTCCTTTGGGATTTTGGGTCCTTTAGGGCAAAATGTAGACTTTTTCTTCAGGCCTGTGGTTTCTTCATATGTACTTTCTATGGTCTCTTGAAAAAATGTTTTAAGACGTATTTTACGGCAGAACTCCAGTGTCTCTAGTTTCATTCGAGTGAAATCCGTAGGTCTTGATGGGACATAGTTAAGTCCTTTAGTAAGAATAGAGATCTCTGCCGCCGATAGTGTCCTATCTGATAGGTTATAGATTGGTGAGACTTCTAGTTGTTGTACGTTTTCTGGCGTGTCCTCATTTGCCATGGATGAGATGAAAACTGGCAGTTGTAGCCAGGAGCTGATGCTGACAGGTGATCTCCCGTTTTGGTTACCTTGTACTTACAATAAACCTCATTATCCTCACTCATGCTTCCAGTCATATCATATGTTTTGGTTCCTCCAATGTTGGCAATGTTGTTCAACTTAAATAAAGTTATCTTACAATGCAAGTAACTTTAACCAACTCTCAGATTTTTATAATGTCTCTACATATATGAATAGATTCCATGGTGATTGGTTTGACATATGCCAATTCCATTTGATTAGAGCCTATTGAAAGCACTAAAGCAGACCCAGTTCTATCTATTGATGGCAGAGATTAACCAGAAGGGCTTATTGCATTGCGTATCACATGCAAAAGCTTATCTTGCCTGCTTTGGGAGATCATTCAGAGCAGCTTTATTTTTACCTCATCAGCGTTTGTCCAGTCAGGCCATATTAGGAATGTCATGGTTCCTATTACTCTCAGATCAACTGTCAAGATAGGACTTTTATGTTCACCTTGGATTTCTGCACAACTGCCTAAAAAACATTTCCACCTTATCAGTACAATGCTCTATAGTGGAAGGTTTGCTTTCTTAGCAGTTTGTAGACTTTAGGGATGTTTTTAACAAAGTACGGGCAAGAATGATATCAGTGCATAGAGACTTTGATTGCAGAATGGATCTTCAGACAGGTGATCCAATACAACGAGTCTCATTTATTCTTTCACAGAACCGGAGAACAAAGATCTGAAGAAATACATCAAAGAGCATCATGCCTCTAGAGTTATTCAGCACTCAAAGTCACCTTCACTATTTCCACTCTTGTTTGAACCCAAAAAAGGATGAGAATTAAGACTGAGCATTGATTACCATGCTATTAATAGAATTGCCATTAAAACAGGTATTCTGTTGTTACTGGGCCAAGTAAAAGAGGCAGTCATTTATACTAAGCTGGATTTTGTGGTACATATCATCTTGTCAGTGGGATGAGTTCAAGGTCACAGCAGGTCACAGCAGGTTATGCCTTTTAGGTTCTGTAACGCACTGACAGCTTTTCATCGTTTTGCAGATTTTCAAGGTTTTTTT
The DNA here is from genome assembly GCF_964263255.1 of Lissotriton vulgaris. Taxonomy (NCBI): domain Eukaryota; kingdom Metazoa; phylum Chordata; class Amphibia; order Caudata; family Salamandridae; genus Lissotriton; species Lissotriton vulgaris. The sequence goes on along the minus strand of NC_141694.1, from coordinate 1,685,915,179 downwards.
TTTATAAATGAAATCCAGTAGGACACCTTGCAAAATTGTGACATCACATATATCAATAGCATTCTTATTTATTCCTGCTCAGTATCTGAGAATGTACAACAGGTATGAGCAGTTTTGACTCAGTTGAGAATGAACCATAAGAACGCCATACTTGAGACATGTCTGGTCAATGCCATTACTGTTAAGTTTCTTGGATTCATATTCTCTCTGTCTGTCATTCATATGGACTACAAGATAAAAAGAAACTATCATCCATTTAGAAGCCCCAAAAATCTACCAGGGAAGTTTACAAATATGTACGAAAGGTTTATAGGCATTTCTCAGCTACTATTACATTTATTACCGAACTTATAAAGTTGGACCGATTTCCAGTGGTTTCCTGATGCTGCTTAAGGTGTTAAAATATAATGTATTTTTTGTTTCCTTGCCTAAGGATCTGACCCTACCAAGTGAGGCTCGTGTCGGAGAAAAGAGGCGGGGCAGGAGAGGGGGGAAGGGGGAATTGGGGACCACAGAATCAAATGAAAAAATAACATACATGCACCCTCCATGATCCTGTCACGTCGCGCTCTTCTGCTGACCTCTCCTTTCCATTGCCAGACAGGCACAGGCTCCCAGCCTGCGGCCAATCCTGAAGCTGCTCTCATCATGAGACCTGCTTCAAGATTGGTCTTAGCGCCAATGGTTTGTGCTCCAGGACAGACTGGATGACTGTTCCTGCTCTCTCCAACCAAGCAATGCAGCTGGGGTTGGAGAAAGCATCACTGCGTATGTGGGTTTGGCCGGCCTGAGTCAGCTGGCCAAAACCCCATGCGCATTGAAGACAGTGCCCAGCACTACTACTTCTCCAACCTGTCACCACCCTGGGCCCGCCCCAAAGCCTCGGCACATGAGAAAAATAAAACGATAATAAAAAAGGTTTTAAACCAATTTTATTATTGTTTTATTTTTCACACTTTTAAAAGTGCTGGCGGGGGCGACACTCCTCCACCATAGCGGAGGCGATGCCACTTGACCCTACTAATTATTTCTGTTTGAAGCTGATGCTTCTCAAAGTCCTGGGAGTATTGTGTTGTCACAGTGATACCCATATATAGAGCATTTGCATCCTTTGGCTAATGTCTCTCGTAGGTTGTCACCTGCAAGAGCAAATTATTCAGTCACAAACCAAGAAATGTTAGCCATTAAAATAGCTTTTGAGGAGTAGCCACAGTGTCTTCTCAGGGTTAGACATGCAATATCTCAACAGACCACTCTATCTTACAATTTCTGAAGTCTGCAAAAGCTCTATCAGCTCGACCTGTTCATTGGACACAGTTTCTCAGATAGCATGGGAAATAGACACATTGTCTTGATTGGGATATTCTGATACTGTACCTACCACCATAACTACACCACGATCAATTGTTTCACCAGGCAAGTTTCTTGGAGGTATTGAACCTTAGAGAGTTGGATTGATACTCTGGGAACACACACGTTCTTGATTTCCTAGAACTGGAAGGACAGAGATGACTTGCTATACACAAACAGTGCTTCATATTTACCTATTCTTGAATTGCATGAAAAAACTCTCTGACAATGTCATCTGGCCATCCAGGAGATCATACAAACATTCAGTTGAAACATTAGCATCTTTTGGTAGCCATCAATGCTCCAGGACACCAATAATTTGTTGCCTCTTGTGTCATATATGCTCATACTAAATGTTCCCTTCAAACGCCAGCTGATTTTTACAGCCCTATCGGTTCCACGATGTCCTTGGCATATGTGATCTTTGGACTTTAACATTGATTTTCAGCAAGTATAGGGATACAGTACTACATTGGAAGTTGGGGCCTATTTTATTGCTTTGAAAGGGGTGCCAATATCTGCCAGTGTGGCTGCTGTAATCTTTAAAACATTGCTTGGCAGAATTTGCTTATAAAAATCAATGAGGTTCCTCATCTGGGTATTTACCATTGTTTTGTTTATTCAGTTATCACTCATACATTATTGCTCTGGATGACAGTCCTCAACATGTTCAAAAAGTTCAAGAATACTTAGATCATTTACTGGACCTGCAAGAACAAGATTCATTCAGGGGCGGATTTACTAACAAGTCACACCACGCAACACAGCAAGACAACTTGATGCAGTACATTGCATGACAGGGAGAGCAAATGAATGTGCCTTATTTACCAAGTTATGGCGCATTCCAGCTCTCTCCCTGAGCTGGCCCACTGAGTGCAGCTTAGTGCAAATGCAGGCAGCCCTTGCACTGCAGTGCAAGGCTCCCTGTGTAATGGCCAGGATTGTTTATGTGCAGGAAACGTCCTGCACAAAAACAATTCTCTGAGGCTTCTCCTCCTTCTATGTTTGATGTAAAATGCAGCACACACTGAAAGCGGAAGAAACGAGGAGAAATAAATACATTTCTCCTCATTACGACTCACCTAGGAAGGCGTAGCATTTCGATGTATTCCCAGGTTTATTAGTCTTAGTAAATTTGGGAATGCACCAAAATCCAAGGGTGGGTGCGTAGGAACACTCATGATCCACCAATGAAACAACTTCCCAGGGTAGAGTAATGCAAGGCAGCAACATGCAAGGTGGCTTTGCGTGGCATAGTAAATCTCACTGAAACCCTTGAATTGCCTTGCACTGCCGTGCGTGACGCAAAGGGCTTGGTCAATCTGGGCCTCAGTCTCTGTGAAAGCATTATTCTAATGAACATTGACATTCTTCCTCCAAGGTTTCAACCTGGATATTGAATGTGACCCTCTGCTAAAAACACCAAAGTATTAAGATGGACAAAGTTTTACGCACTGTGAATGTGTCTGTATTTAGAGGAAGAAAATGAATCCAGTAACATTGCCTACTTCTCTACATGAACATCTGGTATTTCCTGTCTCTTTATTAAAGCCGGTGCTAGACACTACCACATTTTCTTCACAACCAGGACCAATATATGTGAAAAGTGCAAAATAATTCATCGTAGATTCTAAGAGAAAATGAGGCAAGTTAATGTATCTGATTGTCTGGGCTAGGGTCCTGAAGAAATGCTACAACTGCCAGTTTTCTTCTCATAACATTCAAAGCAATCAACTGGAGTCCTCACTTTGGTTACCTCCTCTCCTGCTGACTCCCTTGATAAAGGACCATGACTCACAGATCCTTAGCCATGCTGGTTTGTTAGGTTGGCTATCTCGTCACCTAAAGCGAAGTCTATCACATTTCAGCCCTGGCAATTTCGAAGTCTCATTCTAAATCTCGAGAGATCTGAGATCCCATGAGATTAGCAACCATGATAGGTGTTGCTGTTTTGTTTAAACTGAGTCCACTCTGATCAATGCACTTGTCCTTCAGTGTCTAGTGGGTCCACAGCCCACCCACTTGATTTTGGTTAGCCTGCTTATCCATCCAAATAATGAAAGAACAAAACGTACACAAAGTTTCATAGGCAATCCACTACAGGATTTTGAGTCTTCTCTGCAGTCTAGTTGTTGAGGTGGCTTCAACCCCTGAAGACAGGTTTCTTAAATTAGTTATAAAAAGTATTTATACAAAAGAGGAACAGAATGGGCTAAATTTGTCGTTTTCATACAAACATTTATTTTGACATGCTGTCTCTAATGTGGGCAACAGTGATTTCTCTTGTCAATGTCAATATATATGGATACATAGCATATATGATCACAGAAACTGCATAACCAGGCACACAGATGATTTCTCTCCCCCTGCGGATGTGGCAGCATCTATCACCCCATGGGCTAATCATCCACAAATCCACAAGGGCATCTATCGCCTTTTAAACCTCCTCCCTAGTGAAGGACCAGCTCAAATCCTCATTGGTTTGGACTAAAACCTAGGGTAAAGATAGGGACTGCTAGCAGCGATCTTGCGCTTGGGTATCGACTGGGTTTGTGGAGTATAGGTCTCTGTAAAACTGACCAAAGGCAGTTGCTGTACCCTCTTCCTTGCAGTGGGAGATGCCTGCGTCATCCACTATCTTTTTAATATATATTTTTTTCTTGTTTTGCCCTTAATTGTCACGCTAATAGTGTGCCTATCTTATTGCTGCTATCATACCCTTTCGCTTGTAGCCTCAATGTTGTGTGCTATGCTCTATTAGTATATATGGTTTTTAATTTCACCTTCAGAGGGGTGACTTTACGGAGCGTTTGGCTTGATTAGGACTCTTGGTGGCTTTTTTCCGCTAATTGTAACTCTTTTTCCAGTAGGAGCCTCTCCCTCCTCTATTGGTTTAGAAGAGTAGTGACTAACTCTATACATTTGCCCCTAATAACCGTCTTGAAGGTGTCCCAGTTGTTGGCGAAAGAGGTAAGGCCTGGTTCATTATTCTTAAAATATTCCATGATTTTCACACAAAGATCATCCCTAAGGAGTCTGTTCCTGCTGAGAATGTTGGGGAAAAACAATCTCCTATGTTTTGGCCATGGCCCGGACAATTTAGTAAAATCTCCAGTGGGGCATGATTTGAAAGGCAGATTGGATGAAATTGTGCATCTGACACTGCGCAGAGAAGGGATTGACTGAAGAAGGCATGGTATATTCTGGAGTGGGTTCTATGGGAATAGGAAAAACGGAAAAATCCCTTGCAGTGGGGTAAATTTCACTCCAAGCGTCCACTAATCCCAAACACTGAGGAGCTGATTTGAGAACTTTACTGAATGTCCCTCCCGCAGCCAGCTGGGGGTGTGTCGTGTCCAGTGTGGGATCCCATATGAGGTTAAAGTCCCCCCAAAGCAGAATATCTCCCACGGCAAACCCCTCCAAATAGGTTAGAAAGGATTCAATGAAGGTCATTTGCCCAATGTTAGGTGCATATACTGTAGCAATGGTGCAAGCTCTCCCTCTGATCTCCCTCCGAACCATTACAAAGCGTCTTAACGTGTCGGTTTTAGTAGCTTGGTGGTTAAAGGGGATCAAAGAATGAAAGAAGAGAGCTACTCCATTTTGCTTCGTGGCAGCCGAGGACCGGAAGATCTGGGGGTAACGTTTGTTTCAACCTACCCTCTTTACTTTTCTTCAGGTGTGTTTCCTGTAAGCGGCCAAGAGAATCTGGTGGTCCCTTAGATATTTCCATAGCGAATGTCTTTTATTGGGGGAGTTAAGCCCCCTTACTTTCCAGGAGAGGCAATTAACTACCATATTCCATGGTATGAACTTCCCTCCCCTTAGTAATCTTGCCTGTGGTCTCTCGCCTACCTGCCCCCCCTCGCCCACCCATCAACGCCCGCCCAAGCAAAGTTAGAAATCACCATGATACACAACAAATATCTAAACAATGAGTTGTGGGGTCCTCCATGCCAAAGTAGGGCCTCATGTTGGTCAACTCCAGGAGCAAACCCATTTCCGTCCTCAGTCACCCCAACTAACTTGTTGCCAGGGTACTAACACCATCACTTCTGTACATTTATCATATACCACCTCCCTTACTTCTTCACAGTATCCCAGGTTGCACGCTGCACGGCAGTCCAAAAGTCACAGTTTGTGGAATGACATTAGGGGAACACCAATCCTTTACTTACGACCTTGACCCCTGTTACCTTACTTTCAGAGTTGGGCTAACTTTGGGTGATCTGACAGCCTGTTATTGTGCCCGGAATGCCAGAATCTCTGTGTCTCAGTCTGGAGTTTTCTTGCTCCCCCATCCAGTTACCTCCACGAGCCTGCGCCTCTCTGGTCCTTCGTCTGGGCCCCTTCAACACCCTTTGACGTGGACTCTCTTGATGAAGGGGGAGGTCTGATTCCCAAGAGTTCCGCCGCTTCTTCCAACTCTGTGCAGTGGCACTGCTTGTTGTCCATGTGGAAGACAATACCGATGGGGTAGGTCCAACGATACTTTATGTGCCTCTCTCTTAGGGCTTCCTTAATCGGGCGGAACTGCTGCTGTCTTGCCAGGGTGGCCTGAGCCATATCTTGGAACAGCGAACAAGTGGCGTTTTGGAAGGAAACCTTCTCCGAAACTCTCGCTTTTTGAAGGACCAACTCCTTTGTCTTGAAAGAGCTAAACTTCTCTAGGACGTCTTGTGGCCTCTTGTTAGATCCGGACAGCTTAGACCTCACTCTTTGAGCCCGCTTGAGCCTCCCCTCTGGGCCTCCCTCCCCGAAGATTGTGGAGCAGAGGTCCTCCAGGAACGTCTCCAGGTCAGGGCCCTTTCATCCTTCTTCCAGGCCTCTGACCCTTATGTTGTTTCGCAGAGAGCGATTCTCCAGATCTTCACATTTAAGGGCGCAGGCCCTTAACTGCTTGCGAAGTTCCGCTGTGCCTTCCTCCAGCGGACCCAGTCATTTTCCAGCTCTTTACATTTTGCTTCCACATCCAGTGTGCAATCCTACCTAGTCCACGTCTGCTTGCAGGGCCACCATCTTCTCCTTGCCCTAAAGGATTCAAAGGAGGTGTTCATGTCTGCCTTGATGTCTTCTCTTAATTTCTTTTTGAAGTCCTTAAGGGATGCCAACAAATCTTTGCGGGTGAGAGCCATGCTGACCCCCGCTGCGTGTCACCTTCCTTGGCTGAAACAGTGCCTGTCTGGGCAAAATAATTAGAAACTTTATTGGCTGCAACTTTTTTGGGTGGCATATGGGGGCTGAGAGATCGGCCACCCCGGACCCTCCCCTACATTTGGCTCTCTGATAGAGCAGGAGTGTCCTCCTGTGGAACGGCTCACCCGGGTCCACATGTTCACCAGGACCCTTGACCCCACCGGCCCTCGGGAATCTCTATTGGATCATGGTACCCTTTAAAGTCTATCTACATACTAGCTGTGTCACTCTAGTTGGGGCCCTTGGTGAAGCGACCGGGCAAGCTTTTTCTGGAGATCCCATAAAGGACAGGGCATGGGCAAGACGCACCGCACATCTGAATGGCAGCACGCTGCAGGAAGATGGTGCCATGTTAAAGTCAGACAATCCCCCGCTGCGGGTCAGGCGTCCGGCCTGGAGCCCCGCGCCGCTTGTCACATTCCCAAGTAGGCCCCATCTCATATCGGGGAAGGTCTAACTTGTCATACACCTGCCTTGGTCCACGCTCCCTCTCACCTGAGCAGTGCTGACATGGCGCTCTGCGCTCTGCGACGTCTTGCGGCTCTGAGGACAATTGCTACACCTGGGGGGGACACCTGATGTATACCTCCAGCGCAGACACCTGGGCCATGGATCGGCGCTTCAGCAGCTCTTCAGAGGATCCTCTTCAGCCGTTGCCTCCTTCAGCTTTCCACTGCAATTTTGTGAGGCGCCGCGGCGGGATGGGTCCCCCGCTCTCACTGCTCAATAGAAAGCAGGTTACAAGTATCGGAGGGCCCCTGCAACATGCCGGAACATCCATCCACTCTCACAGAGCCTTGGCCTGGCTCAGCAGGGCATATAGTACCTAGTAGGTACCGTAATGTACAGGGCCTGAGACGGAGACGTTCGGATTCACCTCCAAGCGGCCATGATGGCTGGCTACGCCCCGCATGAATGTTTCTAAATTCTTGTTTGAAAACTATTATTTTTATAAAAATATTTCTGAATGCACTGATATAATCTGATTTGGTAAGGTTAAACGGCTCAGCAGGTTACTCAAGTATAGATTTTCTACTTTATAGAGACTTTATTATATTTGCATACGTTTGCTGTCTTTAAAAATGAAGATGTTCCTAAAGTTAAGATGTGCTATACACCCAAGTTACTTACTTTTTTACTCTAACTTACCTTTTAAGAAATGCTTGCTGTTTATTGAACACCTTTTAATGTTAGTGCTGAGTCAGTAAACAGCAGCCCAGTGCTGCTGTTGTGCAGGTGTCCTCATGTGAAGGTCAGGAGGGCTGCATGCGGCCCCATGGCATACTTTGCGAATCACTGATATAAGTGATTATATATCTGAATCCCTACCCCAGGTACACATCAATTGACATTGTGAGTTAGCAAGTAGCCACATATTATCAAACTACCCTGCAACTAACTGATGTGCAAGTTTAGACTGGATGCCTTGACTTCGGTGACTCATTTTAATTAACTAGTGGACGAATGAACAAAGACAAGATTTTGTCGATGTGGTTTGAGAGAAAAAATCAAGGATGAATTGGTTCATTTGCAATGTACACTGCAGCTTGCTAACGTATCGAGTTAGCGTTAGAGTATGTGAACATAAATTACAAGAGAGATGAACGTGAAGAGAAAGTTTAGAGGTCGTTTTTCAAATTATTGTAAGGTTTATTCATCTTTATCAGAGATTTTAGTGAACCCATTATTCCATAAAGGCTGTAAGGAATCCTTTGACTTGAAGTGAAAGGGAGCGCCATATTAGGGCTGGGATGTTACTGTATTGAGATGATGCTTGCCACATGATTGAGGCTGATGGCAACCAGTCTCAAAATGAAGTTCCATCATCTCCTGAGAATAAGATAGGGTAATTCTGTCTTGCTTATAATCAATTATCTATAAGTCGCACTGATAATTATTTGTTTCTACTATCAAGTGCTATCTAGTCGGCAGAAGAAAAATATTTTAATATCTCTACATTGTTGGATGATGGTGCCTATTGTAAGTTTAGTTATTTGCACTGGTCTTCATAAATAATATTTCTAAGAGACTTAAGGTAACTCTTGAAGTAATTTGAACTGCTGGAAGTTAACCATTAGCCCTAGACCAATTTGAGTGACTTCTTTTCCATTCCCAGTCTCATCTGGAAATCATACAGAAGTGTTATCCTTTGTAATATTATTACCTTTCCAAATTCTGTTCGTTTTGAGATACACAATCTGTATCTAAATTAGAAAACCCAACCAAAATCTTTATTGTCACAGTTTTATGAAGATCAGAGCTGTGCATCAGGAAGTTATTGGTCCCCGAATTATGAGATAAAATATTCAACATATAAGCTAATATAGTTGATTTATTATTGGCATTGCTTCGGTATCATGATTTTTCTCCAGTTCTTGCTAAGGCTAAAGGTTCCTCTAATCCCCCTCTCAGGGAATTTGGTTGCACAATACTCTTTGACCCTGGCGCTGTCGTTCCTTTGAACATATTTATTGCATTGCTGAGAAAGAGAAGATACTCTTGAAGAAAAGAAAATGGGGGAAATCAACGCCTCCTTCTGATTTTGGTCGTGTTAGTTTTTGTGGTGCTATCCTTGGTTTTTTGTTGTTCCATAAAAAGTTTGCTAGTATAGAATTAATCTTGTGAAAGTATTTGGCTGGTATAGGTAACAGTATATTAGAAATGATATACAGTATTATAGGGGTGAGCATCATTTTAATGGTGTCCAAATGACCCCACCAAGAGAGATGAAGTGGATGCCATCTTGCAGTGAGCGTTTTTAATTTATCTATGCAATTATCTAATTTGAGAGACATAGAAGTGGCTGTGGAGGAAGAGAACCAAAGTCAGAGATATTTTATATGTTTGGAGTTACCATGAAAATGTGGAAATCTGAAAATCTTCCTTAAGCGTGTATTTGGTTAAAGGCATAATCTCGCATTTGTCAGTGTTTAATTCATACCCTGACACTAGACCATAAGATTCAACCTCCTGTAAGAATGCAGAGAGTGAGGATTGTGGCTGAGAAAGGTAGACTAATATGTCATCTGCATAGGCTGCTAATTTAATGTGTTGGGATTCGGATGTAAAACCCTTAATGGAGTGATTCTGCCGTATTCGGGAAAGAAAAGGTTCTAACGCTAAATTAAAAGGAAAAGGGGATAAAGGGCAACCTTGGCGGACACCTCTGTGAAGAGTGAAGTAAGAAGATACAAGACTGTTGGCAGAAATGGCTGCCTTTGGTTCTGAAGAAAGTAAGGTGATCAAGGAAATAGTTTTTGGGCCAAAACCGAACCATTTAAGGGCATGAAAAATAAATGGCCATGAGACTCTATCGAAGGCTTTCTTCACATCAAGGGCAATTGCAGCTAGTGTATCCGAGTGGTGAGACATCCGAGATAAAATGCTGAAGAACAATCTCCTGTTATCAATGATACTATGACCTTTAACAAAGCCAGATTGCTCCTTACCAAGCAGCAAAGTTAGTGCTTTCAAGAAATGTTATAATCCACATTAACTAACGAGATAGACCTATAATTATTGCAATATCTGGGGTCTTTGCCATCTTTCGGTATTAAACATATCAAAGCCTCTAAAAATGAACCTGATAAGTTGCAAGAAGAAGTGAAAGAGGAGGTGAGAGTATTTAAGTATGGAATAAGCAATTGGGCAAAGTGTAAAAAAAAATCCACTGTGAATCCGTCATGGCCCGGAGCCTTATCTTTTTTGAGAGTCTTAAGTGCAGCTAGTAATTCATCTTGTATAATGTCGGATTCCAAAATGTCTAGACTGGAAGGAGGAATATCATGTTTCTGGATATTGGAAAAATATTGAAGTATGGTTGCATGCTTAGGTGTATTTTGTGGTGTATAAAGAGTTTCATGGAAACGTACAAATTCCTGAAGAATATCAGAGTCCTTATGTTGTGGTATTTGATTATCAGCTATAATGGAATAAATGTGAAGCCTGTTTTGCTTGAGCTTATAATAATTGGCTAATAATTTACCTGATTTGTTTTGGCCACCATAGTATTTCGCGCTCGTTAAAATAAAAAATAATGAGGCGCTTTTGGTGGAAGATTTATTAAAAGTAATCTTTGTATTTATAAGATCTTCCAAGTTGTATTTCGTTTTGGAGGTGTAAAAAGACATGTTCTATTGTTTTAATTTTAGTAAGAAGTGTATTGTGAGTTGTTTTAAAAGACTTGCACTTGTTTGATGAATACCTAATAATAAAATCCCGAGCAGTAGCTTTAAAAGCTTCCCAAATTGTACGAAAGGGGAGATCGTCAGTTTGATTGGTTTGAAAGAATTCTTGGATAAAAGTGGTAAATGAAGCGTTAAAACTAGAGTCAAGAAGTAAAGAGTTATTGAAACGCCATCTCTTGGGGAACATGGATTGTTGGAGGATGTCTAGTTGAATCATGACAGTAGCATGGTCAGAGATGAGGATGGGACCCATATCTGCTGAGAGCAGAGATTGGGTAATATTGCGTGTGAGAAAAATATGGTCTATTCTGGATTGTGTCTGATGTGGTGGAGAATAAAAGAGTATTTTCTCAAGGAGGGGTTGCAAAGTCTCCAAGCGTCTACAAATTTCTCTGTTCTATAGTTTGCAAAAAAGCTTTGTGCGATTTGTTTGGAATAAAGGAAACCTTGGAATTCTGATCAAGGAAGGGATCCATTACTTTGTTGCAATCACCTGCAAAAATTTGATTTCTGTGGGATGGCGTAAGAAAAAACCGGACATACAAGTCCAAAAGGAAACACCACCAGTAGTCGGAGCATACACGTTAAGTAAGGATATGGGAGTTTTCTCGACCAAGCAACCATCTACCCTCATTATCTGATTCCTGTGAGATACGTTTGACATTCAATGCTTTATGACATAAGGTTATGACACCATTTCTTTTACTTTCTCCTGGTGAGTAGAAAATTTCACCCACCCAATTCATTTTAAGCTTTAATGATTCACTTTCAGTGAGATGGGACTCCTACAACAAAGCTATGTTAGCATCCATTTTAGATAAGTGGGAAAAAACGTATTGTCTTTTAATAGAAGAATTTAAGCCTCTGACATTCCAAGTGTTACAGCAAACAAATGATGGAAAAAATGCTGACAATGCAAACAATATCCCCCAGTCAAAAGATCTGGGTTAAATCCATCGCTCTTTTGCCCACTACCCCACCCCGGTTTGGACCTAGCAATATCAATCAATCAATCAATCAGTACCTTTATAGAGCGCAACTACTCACCCGTGCGGGTCTCATGGTGCTGAAGGGAGGGTGCTGCTACTGCTCGAATAGCCAGGGCTTGAGGTGTCTCCTGAAGGTGAGGTGGTCCTGGGTCAGTCGTAGTTCGGCGGGGAGGGAGTTCCATGTCTTGGCAGCCAGGTAGGAGAATGATCTTCCTCCGATGGTGGCTCTGCGAATCGGAGGGATGGTGGCGAGGGCGGGGCTAGTGGAGGGGAGCTGGCGGGTTGGCGTGTAGAACGTGAGTTGGTTGTTGAGGTATTCGGGGCCCATGTCGTGGAGAGCTTTGTGTGCATGGGTGAGGAGCCTGAACGTGATCCTCTTGTTGAAGGGGAGCCAGTGCAGGTCTCTCAGGTGGGCAGAGATGTGGCTGTGGCGAGGAATGTCGAGGATGAGTTATGCGGATGCGTTCTGTATGAGTTGGAGTCTTTTCTGCAGTTTGACCGTGGTTCCAGCGTAGAGGGCGTTTCCGTAGTCCAGTCGGCTGGTGACGAGGGTCTGGGTGACCGCCTTTCTGGTTCCGGTGGGGATCCACCGGAAGATCTTTCGAAGCATGCGCAGGGTGTTGAAGCATATGAATGAGATGGCGTTGACTTGCTTGGTCATCATGAGGGAGGAGTCCAGGATGAATCCCAGGTTGCGTGCGTGGTCCGTAGGTGTCGGTGTGGTACCCAGGGCTGTGGGCCACCAGAAGTTGTCCCAGGCGGATGGGGATGGACCCAGGATGAGGACTTCCATCTTGTCTGAGTTCAGTTTCAGACGGCTGAGCTTCATCCATTCGGCGACGTCTCTCATTCCTTCCTGGAAGCTGATTCTGGTGGTGGCAGGGTCTTTGGTGAGGGAGAGTATCAGCTCGGTGTCGTCGGCGTAGGAGATGATGTTGAGGTTGTGTTTGTGTGCAATGGCGGCGAGGGGGCTCCTGAAGATGTTGAAGAGGGTAGGGCTGAGTGGGGAGCCTTGGGGTACGCCGCAGATGATCTCGGTGGTTGCGGAGCGGAATGAGGGGAGGCGGTCTCGCTGGGTACTGGCGGAGAGGAACGATGCAAATCAGTCATGACCCTGTGCCTCATGGGACCAGTCCAGACCGAACTACCAAGCCAGGGACTCCCTGAACCGGAAACAAGCATCCTGGGACTGGTTTCAGGGTATGTCACCCTTCTTCATCCAGGCTAGCTTGAATCCAGTGGCACAGTGAGCAAGGGACCCACGTCTGGGCATACCCATCCCACTTAAGGCGAAAAGTGTTACAGCAAACAAATGATGGATGGAATGCTGACAATGCAAACATTCTCCCTCAGTCAAAAGATTTGGGTTAAATCCATCATTCTTTTGCCCACTATGCCACCCCAGTTTGGACCCAGCCATATGCAAATCAGTCTTGACCCTGTGCCTCATGGGAACAGTCCAGACCGAACTACCAGGCCAGGTACTCCCTGGACCCGAAACAAGCCTCCTGGGAGAAGTTTCAGGGTTAGCTTGAATCCCGTGGCACAGTGAGCAAGGGACCCACGTATAGGCATACCCATCTAACTGAGGGCAAAAGTGTTACAGCAAACAAATGATGGATGGAATGCTGACAATGCAAACATTCTCCCCCAGTCAAAAGATTTGGGTTAAATCCATCATTCTTTTGCCCACTATGCCACCCCAGTTTGGACCCAGCCATATGCAAATCAGTCTTGACCCTGTGCCTCATGGGAACAGTCCAGACCGAACTACCAGGCCAGGTACTCCCTGGACCCGAAACAAGCCTCCTGGGAGAAGTTTCAGGGTTAGCTTGAATCCCGTGGCACAGTGAGCAAGGGACCCACGTATAGGCATACCCATCTAACTGAGGGCAAAAGTGTTACAGCAAACAAATGATGGATGGAATGCTGACAATGCAAACAATATCCCCCAGTCAAAAGATCTGGGTTAAATCCATCGCTCTTTTGCCCACTACGCCACCCCGGTTTGGACCTAGCAATATCAATCAATCAATCAATCAGTACCTTTATAGAGCGCAACTACTCACCCGTGCGGGTCTCATGGTGCTGAAGGGAGGGTGCTGCTACTGCTCGAATAGCCAGGGCTTGAGGTGTCTCCTGAAGGTGAGGTGGTCCTGGGTCAGTCGTAGTTCGGCGGGGAGGGAGTTCCACGTCTTGGCAGCCAGGTAGGAGAATGATCTTCCTCCGATGGTGGCTCTGCGAATCGGAGGGATGGTGGCGAGGGCGGGGCTAGTGGAGGGGAGCTGGCGGGTTGGCGTGTAGAACGTGAGTTGGTTGTTGAGGTATTCGGGGCCCATGTCGTGGAGAGCTTTGTGTGCATGGGTGAGGAGCCTGAACGTGATCCTCTTGTTGAAGGGGAGCCAGTGCAGGTCTCTCAGGTGGGCAGAGATGTGGCTGTGGCGAGGAATGTCGAGGATGAGTTATGCGGATGCGTTCTGTATGAGTTGGAGTCTTTTCTGCAGTTTGACCGTGGTTCCAGCGTAGAGGGCGTTTCCGTAGTCCAGTCGGCTGGTGACGAGGGTCTGGGTGACCGCCTTTCTGGTTCCGGTGGGGATCCACCGGAAGATCTTTCGAAGCATGCGCAGGGTGTTGACGCATATGAATGAGATGGCGTTGACTTGCTTGGTCATCGTGAGGGAGGAGTCCAGGATGAATCCCAGGTTGCGTGCGTGGTCCGTGGGTGTCGGTGTGGTACCCAGTGCTGTGGGCCACCAGAAGTTGTCCCAAGCGGATGGGGATGGACCCAGGATGAGGACTTCCATCTTGTCTGAGTTCAGTTTCAGACGGCTGAGCTTCATCCATTCGGCGACGTCTCTCATTCCTTCCTGGAAGCTGATTCTGGTGGTGGCAGGGTCTTTGGTGAGGGAGAGTATCAGCTCGGTGTCGTCGGCGTAGGAGATGATGTTGAGGTTGTGTTTGTGTGCAATGGCGGCGAGGGGGCTCCTGAAGATGTTGAAGAGGGTAGGGCTGAGTGGGGAGCCTTGGGGTATGCCGCAGATGATCTCGGTGGTTGCGGAGCGGAATGAGGGGAGGCAGTCTCGCTGGGTACTGGCGGAGAGGAACGATGCAAATCAGTCATGACCCTGTGCCTCATGGGACCAGTCCAGACCGAACTACCAAGCCAGGGACTCCCTGAACCGGAAACAAGCATCCTGGGACTGGTTTCAGGGTATGTCACCCTTCTTCATCCAGGCTAGCTTGAATCCAGTGGCACAGTGAGCAAGGGACCCACGTCTGGGCATACCCATCCCACTTAGGGCGAAAAGTGTTACAACAAACAAATGATGGATGGAATGCTGACAATGCAAACATTCTCCCTCAGTCAAAAGATTTGGGTTAAATCCATCATTCTTTTGCCCACTATGCCACCCCAGTTTGGACCCAGCCATATGCAAATCAGTCTTGACCCTGTGCCTCATGGGAACAGTCCAGACCGAACTACCAGGCCAGGTACTCCCTGGACCCGAAACAAGCCTCCTGGGAGAAGTTTCAGGGTTAGCTTGAATCCCGTGGCACAGTGAGCAAGGGACCCACTTATAGGCATACCCATCTAACTGAGGGCAAAAGTGTTACAGCAAACAAATGATGGATGGAATGCTGACAATGCAAACATTCTCCCCCAGTCAAAAGATCTAGGTTAAATCCATTGTTCTTTTGCCCACTACGCCACCCCAGTTTGGACCCAGACGTCTGGGCATGGGAAGGGTATGCCCAGACGTGGGCCCCGTGCTCTCCATGCCCTTGAAATCAAACTATCCTGACTGAAGAGGGGTGAAACCCCAAAACCGGTCCTAGGATGCTTGTTTCCTGTCCAGGGGGGACCTGGCTTGGCAGTTCGGGCTGGACTGTTCCCTTGTTACAATGTAGACAAATATGGAAATGAGCATCCTTTATCTTAAACAAATATATGCATTTTCACTAGTCTGCATAACACAATAAATGTCTTCAAGTATCCAATTCATAAGTTTGTTCCTCAAACAACCAGACTTTAACAATCTACAAGGCTTTCAGTCAATATACATCTTCAATCAACATGTGTTTTGTCACATGGGAACTCGACGGTACAGATCACATTTCACTATAATACCACATTCTTATTAAAGGTATTTCATTATGAAATGTGTGCCTGTTAGATCTGGGGGTCTCTAGTTGGCAGAGGTAAGTACCTTTGTCAAAATAGGGACCCTTGCTTCTAGTCAGGGTAAAGATATACACACTATAGATAGCCCCTGCTCCACCCCTAGGTAGCTTGGCACGAGCAGACAGGCTTATCCCCAAGGCAATGTGTATAATATTTGCACTTAACACACACAGTAACTCTAAAACACACCACAAACAGAGACCACACAGGTAGGTATATCAAAAAAGATATCTTTATCTAGTTTAGCAAGGTAAAACCATTTGTAGAGTAGTTACACGATTTCTTCACTTTCTTAAAGGTTTGCACTATTTTTCTAGGAAGGTCTGATTCTTCAATTACAGTCTCACGTCTTGTTTAAGAGTAAAACTACTTCTAGGCAGTGCTACATTCAAAGAAATATGAATGCCGTGTCTCTAGCGCTGTTTTCAATGTAGTGCTTCTAGCGTGTTGTCAACCGGGAGCCTACTAGATGATCAAGACTCCCACTCGGCCCCTGCCGGTCCCGCTAGCTCTCCGCCCGCTCTCGACAATCCAACGAGCGGCGGGAGCTGAAATACCTTGATGAAGCGAGGATGGCAGGCCAGGGGTTGCGGAGACGAACACGGCTTCTTCGCTGCAGACGGGTATTCTTCCGGCATCTTCCCTCGTCAACTCCTCCACGGACCAATCGATGCGCAGCTCCGCAGGTGAGCCCCCAGAGACGCTGAGACGTCAGCCACTCACAGCGCGGCTATCCCGATGACGCGGCGGCCCGGGAACCAATCCCAGCACGGCGTTGCTGAGGGGGCTCATTGCTCTCAGCCAATGAGGGCGCAGATGCTTCGATCTCTTTCTCTGCGGCCCCGGCGAGGGTCAACAAGGTCGTCAGGCACTTCCAGGCCCCGGGCAGCGGCGATGATAAGCGGCACAGTGATTTTTAGGGCGCAGGTCGCAGCTAGACTGCCCTCACGGCCACAAGATCTTCTTGGGGAAAAATCACGAAGGGAGGCACAACGATCCTCCGGTCTTCACAGAATGTGTGCCGATGAACACACCGGTCTCCGCCCACGGCCAGCAGTTTAAAATCACGCACCAGGCCAATAAAGCACGATCTCCATGGCGTCTTTGTAGTTTCTGGGGAACCTTTTGACCCTGGGTTCCAGGACAGGAGGCCAGCTCTTCTCAGGCCCATGGAGATTCTTTTAGAGACACAGCACACAGCAAAGTCTTGTAGTCAAGCAGGCAGGGTCACAGCACACAGCAAAGTCCCCTTCTTCTCTCCTTTAGATGAACAGCAAAACAGGTCAGCCCCAGAGCACACAGCAAGGGCAGTCTTTCTTAGTTTCTCCAGCGGTTCTTCTTCTGGCAGAGGTTCCTCTTGATTGTAGAATCTCAAAATCTGTTGTCAGGGGTCCTTATCTTATACCCCTAAAAGCCTTTGAAGTCTTTGTGCAAGTGGGCCCTGAGCCCAGTCTAAACCATTTCTGGGTGTTGCTGGAGTCCTTGGGCTTCCTGGCTTCTTCCTTCCTTTCAGAGTGAGGGGCAGAGTCGTCAGCCGCCCAGCAGGAGGTGGAGCCAGCATTGTGACAGGCAGGCACAGCCCTATTCACTCCCAGGTGCTATCTCCTCCCACCACTCTAGTTGCAGATGCAGTCATTCAACCAAGGGCTGACTCAGACAACCTCCTGGGGGCTCCCCAGCCCCTGTCACCCTCAAACCAGACAGTCAATCCACAAGCAGGCCCAGGCACACAGAAAGGTTAGACAAGAGAACAGCTACTTTCTAAAAGTACCATTCTCAAACACACAATTTAAAAACAACCTTTGCTAAAAGATGTGTTATTAAATTCTGAGTTCAGGGATATCAATCACTTATGTCCCAACTTGTTCCCGTGGGAAGATAGGCTGGTATCCATTGGGACCAGCCTCCCCCATGTTAGTCTATGGAGCAAGATAACCTTGCAGCAGTGATCACACAAAATGGCTGCTGTTCACTACCAGAGCATGTTACCTGCACTAGTACATGCTCTACCTTTCATATACACTGCACCCTGCCCAAGGGGGTACCTGGAGCCTTCCATAGGGGTGACCAATGTGCACACAAAGGGAAGGGTTAGGCCTAGCCAGTGGAGACGCTGACCAGGAGGACATGGCAGTTCACTGACTGCACACAGGCACTGCGGAGGCATGCCCGAGACACCATTTTAGGGCTACTCATGTGGGTGGCACAATCAGTGCTGCAGGCCCATTAGTAGCATCTGTCATCACTGGCCCTGGCACACCCAGTGCACTTTACTAGGGACTTTGTGGTGATACAAATATGCCAATCAGGTACATCCAATCAATATGATAATTTCCATAGGGAGCACTTACACTCTGGCACTGATCAGCAGTGGCAGAGTGTCCAAAGCATCTAAACCAGCAAAAACGAAATCCAGCACAGCATCAAAAATATAGGGGCCTGATTCACAGAATGAACTTAAGACTCAATCCTAAACTTACTACTGTTTTGGTATTCACAGATTGCACTTACTACTTTTGGTATTCATAGAATGAACTAACTACTTTTGGCATTCACAGAATGCACTTACTACTTTTGGTATTCACAGAATGAACTTACTCATTTCGGTATTCACAGAAGTTAGGACTACTAACTTTAGGACTCCTAAATGCCTTCTGTGAATACCGAAAGTCTTAAAATTAGGATTTTTCGCAATTTAGTAGTAGTAAAGTTAAGACTCCTAACTTTAGGACTCTTAAATGCCTTCTGTGAAAACCGAAAGTCCTAAAATTACGATTTTTCTCAATTTAGTAGTAGTAAAGTTAGGACTACTAACTTTAGGACTCCTAAATGCCTTCTGTGAATACCGAAAGTCTTAAAATTAGGATTTTTCTCAATTTAGTAGTAGTAAAGTTAGGACTCCTAACTTTAGGACTCCTAAATGCCTTCTGTGAATACCGAATGTCTTAAAATTAGGATTTTTCTCAATTTAGTAGTAGTAATGTTAGGACTACTAACTTTAGGACTCCTAAATGCCTTCTGTGAATACCGAAATTCTTAAAATTAGGATTTTTCTCAATTTAGTAGTAGTAAAGGTAGGACTCCTAACTGGAGGAAAAACTATGATGATGAAAGTAAAAATAACAAGAAGGAGCTCCTAACCCAGTACAAATCCTTGATCATGGAGGCCAAAAAAAAGTACTTCAAGGAGCAAATTGAGAGCACAAAAAACTCCAATAAAAGGGTTTATGAGATAACCAAGCAGTTGGCAGGAAATGCCCCTGACCTTAACCCCCCAACCTCACAAAGCTTTTGTGACTCCTTAGCATCTTACTTTTTTACAAAAGTGAATGATATTTATTCTGCATTCACTTTCTCTGCTAATCATAGTACCAACGAAATAAATATGCCACCTACTTGTAACATTCTTCCACAGTTTGTGGAAATGTCAGAGAACCAAGTTCAAGACATCATCAGCTCTATTAAATCTGGCTCAGCACTGGATCCATGCCCCTTGAAAACACCTACGTCCAATAATTGACACCTTGATTCCAGTTATAACTCAAATTTGCAACCTGATGTTCTGTACAGGAACTTACCCGAGCCCTTTAAAAAAAACTCTACTGAAGCCCCTTCTGAAAAAATCTGGCCTAGATAAAACATAGCTAAAAAATTACAGGCCTATTGCCAACCTCCCTTTTCTGGCCAAAGTGGCAGAAAAGGCCATGAACATCCAACTTGCAGCTTTTATCGAGCAATACCATCTCCTCGACGAAACCCAATTTGGATTTTGCAAGTTTCATGGAACAGAAACGGCTCTAATCAAGGCTGCGGATGACATTAGAATAATCCGAGATCAAGGAGGCTCACCACTGCTGGTGCTTTTAGACCTATTGGCAGCTTTCGACACGGTCGACCATAAGATCCTGTTCGACCGTGTTGAAAAGATGGGCGTGCTGGGCCTAGCCAAGGATCTATTGGCATCATTCCTGACGGATAGATCACAAGCAGTGACCCTAGGACCATTCGAATCAGCAGAGTTGTCCTTGCCATGTGGGGTACCTCAAGGTTCATCCCTAAGTCTGACACTATTTAACATCTATGTGTCGGACCTTGCTAAAACCATCAAAGCCCATGGGATGAACCTTACCTCATATGCGGACGACACCCAGCTGATTCTAACCATCAAAAATGATGGGGAAACTGTAGCGGAGAGTTTTAAAACAGGTATGCTGGCCATCGGACAATGGATGTCGGCAAACTGTTCAAAACTGAACTCCGAAAAAACTGAGGTGGTAACCTTTGGCCATCTTAGTCCCAACTGGTCCTCAGTTTGGTGGCCACCATCCTTTGGAGCTTTGCCTAAACCAACCCCCAAGGTGAGGAACTTAGGTGTTATCTTTGATAACAACCTGAATTTCATGGCACATGCTAACCAGACGGCCTCTACGGCTTTCGACAAACTAGGACTGGTAAAAAAGGTCCTTCCATTTCTCCCAAAGAGCGCAGGCAAGACACTGGTAAGCACGCTAGTCCTGTCTGCGTTAGATTACTGCAATGGCTTATTAGCCAATGCTCAAATCAGGGTCATCAAGAAAATGCAGACAGTACAGAACGCAGCGGCCAGACTTCTCTCGGGAATTGCTAGATTCAAACCCATAGCTGACACCTTAAGAAGCTATCACTGGCTCTCCATCAGGAACAGAATTAAATTCAAGACCTTGTGCATAGTTTATAAATCACTGCACCAACAAGCCCCATAATTCCTGAGAGACCACCTCACTCCATACAATCCTTCCCGACCTCTCCGTTCAGCTAAATTGAACGATCTGGTGGTACCCCGTACTAAATTGGTCACTTGGGGAGATCGCCGTTTTCTGGTTGCTGCCCCGAAACTATGGAATACTCTCCCCCAATCCATCAGATCTAGCCCAAACCTCTTGTCATTTAGAAAGCAACTGAAAACCTGGTTGTTTAACCTCTAAAAGCATGAAGCCTAGCACAGGAGATGTCTGCAACAGTACAGCGCCGAGACGCCTGCAGGCAATTGTTCGCGCTTTATTAAATGTCACAAATAAATAAATAAATTGAGAAAAATCGTAATTTAAGGACTTTCGGTATTCACAGAAGGCATTTAGGAGTCCCAAAGTTAGGAGTCCTAACTTTACTGCTACTAAATTGAGAAAAATCCTAATTTTAAGACTTTTAGTGTTCACAGAAGGCATTTAGGAGTCCTAAAGTTAGGAGTCCTAACTTCTGTGAATACCGAAATGAGTAAGTTCATTCTGTGAATACCAAAAGTAGTAAGTGCATTCTGTGAATGCCAAAAGTAGTAAGTTCATTCTGTGAATACCAAAAGTAGTAGGTGCAATCTGTGAATACCAAAACAGTAGTAAGTTTAGGATTGAGTCTTAAGTCCTTTCTGTGAATCGGGCCCACTGAGGCAGAGGAAAAAAGATAGGGGAAAACCACGCCAAGGGTGTCAGGTCTAACAGTGCCAATTAATTTATGTATCTCACGATTAATAAACCTATATTTCCTTACATATATACATGACGCAAAATACACTAGGAAGCCTTTCCCTCCAGAAAGACATTTATTTTGGGCATTAACTCAGCAACTGAATAATAAATATCAGAATATGTTGACTACTTTCTTTGTCTTTTAAAAAAAATATATCTTCATATATCAGTTATAAGCAACATGCCATAAATATGATAATTGATATTGATTGGGATGATGACATGTTGTTTGTTTCACACCTGACATGTCATTGTGTACCAACATAGAACACAAATGGGGGATCTCTTCTTTGAAGCATTTCATTTTCCTAACATATGGGCTGCCAAATGTTTACCACACTCAGCTGCTAGAAATGACTGCACATTAACATGTTATTTCATGAGGATACCTGGTATCAGCTCCAGGTTGGCATCTTCATATGCTAACTGTTTTATGGAGTGGTTTGATGCTTGCCTGAAGTCAACAGGCCACCCTATGGAAAAGTGGCGGTTCATAGATGATACTCATATGATATGATATGAACAGACACAATTTAAAAATGAGAACATTCTCATATGTTATAATTAACTGTAATTATATATTGTACATAAAAGCCTTAGGCAGCCTATTATTTTAATTTAAAATAATAGCCAAAGCCATACAGATAAAATCAGCCAAAGCATTTTATTATCAAAAATATAGATTTGAAAATCAGAGCAAATTGATAATGACTCCATTAAATATGTCCTATTCTCTAAGTAAACTAGATCATCATGTCCCATCATAATTTCTTAATAGAATACAGAAATACATATCAACAAGTCACAGAGATTGTTTGCTTAGATCATGGCTGGTTCTTGGTAGGATCGTGTCAACTCGCGTTTCAGCAACCAGAACGCCTTCAGCAGGAAAGCCACAGATATAACCCCAAATACCTGTAAAAAATAACAGATATGCTTTGCTAAAAATGTAAGAAAAAGGAAAAGGATAATATTTTCTCTTTATGGAACAAAGATAAGGGAAAAATAATTAATAAAAAAGTTGTATATTTTAAAGGACGGTGGCTATGTACAAAGTAAGTGAAGTTTAAAAATGGAATAGTGGTCCTCATGTGAATCCAGATAAAAAGAGTGGCTAGACATAAAAATACTTATACCCAAAATAAGATAAAAGAATGCCAGATCATGAATACAGGAAAGTAGGGGAGGAAGAAGGAAGTGCACAAATGTGTCATTAAAATTCGGAGAAAAAATAGAATATATTTGTAATGAAGTCTGATACATGGAAGAACGGAGAAAGATCCCAAGATCCCTAGATTTCATCTTGAAGTTTGCAACTCTGGATATGTAGATGAAAATATGTTCACGTACTATGGGAAGAGATCAACTTCTGAGTGGTGGGGCAACGCCCATAATGAGATTTTGTTACTGTTCCACACGAAGGTATGATTGTCTATAAGTGCGCAGAATATGTGTCGTCAGATTGATTAGAATGACTACTGTGATACAATCAAAGAAAATAGACTTGAGCTCCATTAGCTACATATTAAGGGATCAGCCCAAAAGTGATGGTGCGGATAGGTTGGGGAAAACAGGAACAGGGAAGACGGACAGGGGTTTAGGGTGAAGGGGGGGTCGCAAGAAAGGAAGAGGAGATTAGGGAAAGAAAGATAAAAAGTTCAAATGCATGTATTTTTCTGTACCTTGAGGAACAACAGTCCTTTTCTTTCCCTCTTTTCTCTTTTTTTCCTTGAGAGGCATTCTAAAATTCTAATCTCTGTATTATAAAATGAAAAAAGAGAAAAACTATCTTTAATGATAATACCATCCCTTGCTGCCATTCTTACTATCTGATACTGGCCGAAGATTTATATGGGGACAACCATTACATCATGGTTATTACAAAGTGTTACCATTACAAGGCGACTGTAACAACGCAAATGCTGTTACAACGCATGATCATCACAACACAATTTTTTTGCGGTCAAAGGGGCATATTAACAAGGGCTTTATCTCCGCTTCTTTGGCTTTAAAAGCCAAAGAAGCGGAGATAAAAATATCGCCCTATCAACAACAGGGTGCTAACATGCAAAATCGCATGTTAGCACCCTTTTTCACTACGCTTCCCTTTGCATCTCTAATGAGATGCAAAGTGGGCGTTCGAGAGAAAAATAATAGGAAAAATGTTGCCAAGCGACATTTCTCCTATTATCAAGCTTCACGCTAACCCTGTTAGAGACAAAAAAAGCAGCATTTATATTTACCTATAAAATATTTCCAAACTTTAATCATGCATATCTTTTACAACAAAATTCATTGTAAAGGCATGCGTTGTAAAGGTATATGCGTGGTTAAAGTTTGCATTGTAATGGTAACGCATTGTAACAACACTTGTGTTGTTACAATCGCATTGTAATGGCATGTGTTGTGCTATCATACAACAGATTAATACACTAACGAAATCTGATGGGCAACAGCATATTCATGAAGTCACTGAAATAACTTCCATCCTTAGTTTTGCCAACGTGTAGATAAAAATAAGTTAACACCCTACTAAGTGATTTTCCTATGTATGCTTGTATGGGATTGTAGTTTATGATCTATGTTGGGGTCAAATCTCACTGACAACCAACTTAAGGAATGGAAATACAAACATAGATTGATGAGGCATATCTGCCCGTGACATAATATGGAGGCAGACTGTCAGACAGAGTCTTCCTTGGAATCTGATGTGATGATATGAAGGCCCACCTCTCGATACCTCCAATTCTGACTGTAATGACTACACAGAATGTTGGAGTGATCAAGCGGGGGGTAAAGGGATTTGGGAAGGGACCAGCTGGGAGGGAGATCTGAAAAGGAAAAGTTAAACACACACTAATACTAAGCTACTTATAACTCAGTAAACTTTCCTGAATTCAAGCAGCAGCTTAGGTAAGGAATCTTGTAATCCTACATACAATAATATAATATTGCGCAATTAGACCTCTTGCAATTAAACCACCTCACTTATTAATGTGCAGATGCTAAACAACCTCTTTGCAAAATCAACTTTCCTTACTTCTCTGAAATTTCTCACTCAGAAAGGATATAATTCACATTACACTTCTGTAAATTATTCTCTACAAAATAGCATCAAAAATAATAAACATTACTTGCAAAATCAAAACTGTGTGTGTGTATTTTGTCTTTTAAACACTCGCATAATTTTCTTGTACATAATCACAACCAATTTGCATTTATTTAAATGAATAAAGCCTTGATCTTTTTTGTATGAAAAACAATGAATCTCTATTCAAAGTTATTGCTGGGTTAACTTTCAAATTGAAAACAGCATTAAACTCTTCTTTTTAAAATCAAGAATTCTTTAAATTCACAAGAAACTGCCTTCATACCTTAAGAGTACGACCTACTCTCAAGCTATAGGATTAACTGCACCTCTGGACTCCAAAAGAAAGAATTCCACGACGAAATTCTGCCCCCAAAGAACGACCTTCTCAAGTGCTGCCAATAAACTGCCACCTTAGGAATCCTGGATGAAGGTCTGTTCCAGCGCGGGCAACTCGAACTGCTGAAAGGGTTAAAAGAAGGTTCCAAAACACAGAGCCTAACAGGAATCAACCTCTCTCCTCAGAATCCTAGGAATAGTGAGAATAGCACCTTGGGTGTGGTCACGTACATCAACGTAACCACACCGGCGTATTTTCCCTTCTTGCGGCGTCACCGGGAAGCCTTACGCATCTCGCGGATGCAACAGCATGCCAAATTGCACGCATCTCGCGGTACGCGGTTGCCAAAGTGCACGCATCTCGCGTACCCTGCTAAACCTCACGCATCTTGCGGACTATAGGGAAACAAATGGAATTTTAAGGCAAATTACAGTTCCAGTGTTTAGCCTGCCCTAACCCTATGACAAAGCAACCGCCTATGTCCAGCAGGGGGAGACCAATGAGTCTTCCCACATAAATGTTTGGGACATGGCCGAAGACTGAATGGGGCGGGCCCTAGACCGCAAGCCCCCCTGGGCCTGACAGTATTCCCCCCTCCCTGGAGCGGTCTAGGGCCCGGCTTCGAGGGATGAAGGAGGTGGAAACGTCGCACCAAGCGAGAGGCATGAATGTTCTCTGCCGGTTCCCAAGAATCGTTTTCAGCTCCATACCCTTTCTAGGAGACAAGATACCACAATTTGCTTCTCTTTAGTTTAGAGTCCAGTATATCTTGTACCTCGTATTCCCAGTTACCTTGAACTAAAACTGGCGCTGGCCTTGTTGCAACATTTTGTCGAGCTTGTTTCAAAAGGGATGTATGGAACACTGGATGGATTCTCAAAGTTTTTGGTAGTAACAATTTGTATGTTACTGGGTTGACCTGGCGAAGTACTGAATATGGTCCGATAAACTTAGGATGAAACATACTTTTTCGTTTGAAAGTTAAGTTTTTGGTAGACAACCAAACTTTATCTCCAGCAACATATCTTGGACCAGGTCTATGATGTTTATCATACTGCCGTTTGTATTTTTCTTTACTTTGTAGTAAACGTTGGTGAGTTTGTTGGTGAACAGTCTGTATATGTTGTATAGCATCTTGTACTGCAGGTGTATCACTTACATGTTTGGGCAACTCTAAAGGAATTGTGTTCGGTAGATAGCCATAGAGAGCCTCAAATGGAGATGACCCAGTTGAAGAATGCGGTGATGTGTTATAAGCCATTTCTGCAATCCAAAGCAAATCATACCAAGATCTCTTGGAATCTTCTACGTAACATCTCAAGTATTGCTTTAATGTCTGATTTAATCGTTCAGTTTGACCATCAGTTTGGGGATGGTAACTAGTAGACATATTAGATGTGATTTGTAGACTTTGACACCACTGTTGCCAGAATTTAGATGAAAACTGAGACCCTCGATCAGACAGTAACACTGAAGGCAAACCATGTAATCGCACTATGTTTGTTAGAAGTATTTGCGCTAATTGTCCTGCTGTTGGCAATTTTTTACAAGCAATAAAATAGGCATATTTTGTTAAACTGTCCACAACTACCAAAATTACTGAATGAAGATTCACTAGTGGCAAATTTGTGATGAAATCTAAAGAAACATGTTCCCATGGTTTGACTGGTGTTGGTAAGACTTGTAACAAACCTTTTGGTTTGCTATAATCAGTTTTAAATCTAGCGCATGTTTCACAGTTTTGAGCCATCAAAGAAACATCCTTTTGGAGAGTTGGCCACCAGAACAGGTTTTGAATCTTTTCTACTGTCTATTTTGGACCTGGATGTCCTGCCATAGGATGGGAATGTAACCAATGTATTCCTTGGTTGGAAGGTAGACTTGTTTTCCATGAAATGGTATTCCTTCTTTGATTGTTTGATTTTTCTTCTTGTTATTCCACTTTTCCCATTGTGATGGAGGAAAATTTTCATGTATATTGTCTAAAAACTGATCAGCATCCAACAAACAGATCACTTTGTCAGGTTCTATTATTGCTTGTGGAGTTCCTTCACATTTATGTAATGTTGAGTCTTTCCTAGATAAAGCATCCACCTTTTTGTTGTCTTGTCCTGGTCGATAGGTTACAATGAAATCATATTCTGCAAAGAACATCATCCATCTCATTTGTCGTGGAGTTAACATTCTGGCTGAACTCATGAATTGCAAGTTTCTGTGATCTGTATACACTGTCACTGTGAATTTTGCCCCCATAATATAATGTCTCCATTCTTTGAATGCTTCAAGTATTGCAAGCAACTCTTTCTCTGCAATGATGTAGTTTTGTTCAGCTGCATTCAATTTGCGAGACATATAAGCGACAGGATGCATTTGACCAGTTTTGTGATGTCTCTGAGATAAAATGGCTGCAATTGCAACATCTGAGGCATCCGCTTCGATTATAAAAGGTTCATGCACATCAGGATGCATCAAAATTGGGGCTACAGTAAAAGCTTTTTTCAAACTTTGGAATGCTTCATTTGCTTCTGTAGTCCATTCAAACTTCACCTTTTTTCGTAACAGACAAGTTATGGGAGCTACGACTGCTGAAAAGTGATCGATAAATCGTCGGTAGAAATTTGCGAAGCCCAAAAAACATTGCACATCTCGAACAGATTTTGGAATTGGCCATTCTGCTACTGCTTTTATTTTTCTATCAGTCATTTTCATGCCAGTTGGTGTGAGCAGTACTCCAAGAAATTCAACCTCAAAGACATGAAAATCGCATTTGGATAACTTGCAATACAGATTGTGTAATTGTAATGCCTTTAAAACTTGTTTGACATGACCTTCATGCTTTTCTTCTGAATCGGAATAAATTAAGATGTCATCTATGTTGACGATAACAAATAAATGTAAAAATTCCCGTAGAACATCATTGAGGAAAAACTGGAAGGCTGCTGGCACATTACAAAGACCAAACGCATTACTAAATATTCAAACAGTCCATATCTAGTTTTAAATGCAGTTTTCCATTCCTCTCCTTGTCTGATTCTTACCAGATGGTATGCTCCTCTTAGATCAAGCTTGGTGTAAATTACTGCTGTTTTTACTTGATCTAAAAGAACTGGGATTAATGGTAAAGGATATTTGTTTTTGATGGTGATTTTATTCAAAGCCCTATAGTCAATGTTCGTTCTTAATTCACCATTTGCTTTTGGAATAAAAAACAAAGGGGAGGCGGCTGGTGACTTTGAGGGACGAATGAACCAATTTTCAAGATATTGATCCAAGTATTCTCTCAAATGTTGATTTTCTTTTTCAGAGAGTGCATAAATCCTACAGTTCGGTACACATGAACCAGGCATGAGATCGATTTGGCAATCATAGCTGCGATGAGGAGGAAGGACTGCTGCTTTCTCTTCACTGAATACCTCCTGGAACATTTTGTAACAATTGGGTAGAATTGTCTCTTTTTCTTCCGCAGTGGCAATTTGACTAACTGTTTTTGTGAGAGTTCCCATACAAGACGATTGACAAAAATCAGATTGGAATACAAGTTCTCTCTTTTGCCAGTCAATAATTGGATTATGTAGACAGAGCCATGGCATTCCTAAAATAAAGCCGTATTGAGGTGCTTGAATCACATCGAATTGAACCTCCTCTCTGTGATATCTTAGCTTGGAGTCTTCACAACACATTATTACCTTTGAGGTTTGCATGGTAACTGGACCTCCAGACAAAACTTTTCCATCTACGGCTTGGACTATTTCAGGAGTGTCTTTTTTCTCACAGATGATACTCAATCGCTGGGCGGTTTTTAAATCGACAAAGTTTCCTGTGGCCCCAGAGTCCATTTGCCAGATTTTGTGAATCAGTTGTATCTGAACTGCTAATCGAAAATGTGCTTTGTAATCATTACACAAGAGTTTATTGAAGGGTAAGCAATGGTTCCCAAGATATCCCCTTCAACAAATCCTGGGCATGTTAGTTTCCCGACTCAAAGTCTTTTGTTTCCAAAACTGACACTTTACCTGTGGTTGGAGATTTATTCTTAGGTTTCAACATACAATCTTTCACAAAGTGTCCTTTCGTCCACAATAAAGACACTGTCCATTTTTGCGTCTATTCTCTTTTTCGTCTTTTGACAATGGTTGTCTAAGGGTTCCAATTTCCATTGGTTCAGAGCTAGATTCAGAATGTGTGAACTGAGTTCTGGATTTGGTTTCATTTTTCCAATTAGATTTCTCTCCTCTTCGTTCTGATAATCTGTGATCCAATCTTAACGCTAGATTAATTAAATCTGAACAAGTTGTTGGTTGTGGGTCAATTTGAGCTAACACATCTTTCAGATCGTCTTTCAACCCTTGATAGAAAAGTGCTGCTCTCTTTTCTTCAGGCCATTAAGTTTCTGCGACCAATCTGTTAAAATGCGACAAGTAGGCAATAAGATCTCGATTTTCTTGTCTTAATTGTAACAGCTCCCGATCTGCAGACAAAGTTACTGTTCGTCTGTCGAATACTTTCTCGAATTCTTCTACAAAGCACCGCCAGTTATACTTTAGAGCGCTATCTTGACGTACTAACGGAACTGCCCAATTTGCAGCATCTCCAGACAGATAAGAAATTAGGAAAGCTATTCTAGATTGGGGGGTGGGAAATGCTGCAGGCCTACAAGAGAAATGCAACTCTATTTGTGTCAAAAATATCTGCACTTTGGAAGGGTCACCAGAGAAACGCTCTGGAGCAGCCAGAGGTATTTGGGGTGGAACAGTTACTGAAATATTTGTGGAAGCTCTAGTGTCTTGAGCCTCCTCTGGAAGGGGAGTATTCAAAATCTGAATATTATCCACTTTATCAGACAACAATGCTGTTGCCGCCATAGTCTCATTTAAATCTGCCTGTATTTTAACTATTGCCGCTAGTAAATCATCCATGGTGGCCATTACATCAACACAATCAGATCGGGAGGAAAATAATTTGTGGGCTCACTATTCTGTCAGACAGAGTCTTCCTCTGAATCTGATGTGATGATATAAAGGCCCACCTCTCGATACCTCCAATTCTGACTGTAATGACTACACAGAATGTTGGAGTGATCAAGCGGGGGGAAAAGGGATATGGGAAGGGAACAGCTGGGAGGGAGATCTGAAAAGGAAAAGTTAAACACACACTAATACTAAGCTACTTATAACTCAGTAAACTTTCCTGAATTCAAGCAGCAGCTTAAGTAAGGAATCTTGTAATCCTACACACAATAATATAATATTGCGCAATTAGACCTCTTGCAATTAAACCACCTCACTTATTAATGTGCAGATGCTAAACAACCTTTTTGCAAAATCAACTTTCCTTACTTCTCTGAAATTTCTCACTCAGAAAGGATATAATTCACATTACACTTCTGTAAATTATTGTCTACAAAATAGCATCAACAATAATAAACATTACTTGCAAAATCAAAACTGTGTGTGTGTATTTTGTCTTTTAAACACTCGCATAATTTTCTTTTACATAATCACAACCAATTTGCATTTATTAAAATGAATAAAAAATAATAAACATTACTTGCAAAATCAAAACTGTGTGTGTGTATTTTGTCTTTTAAACACTCGCATAATTTTCTTGTACATAATCACAACCAATTTGCATTTATTTAAATGAATAAAGCCTTGATCTTTTTTGTATTAAAACAATGAATCTCTATTCAAAGTTATTGCTGGGTTAACTTTCAAATTGAAAACAGCATTAAACTATTCTTTTTAAAATCAAGAATTCTTTAAATTCACAAGAAACTGCCTTCATACCTTAAGAGTACAACCTACTCTCAAGCTATAGGATTAACTGCACCTCTGGACTCAAAAAGAAAGAATTCCACGACGAAATTCTGCCCCCAAAGAACGACCTCCTCAAGTGCTGCCAATAAACTGCCACCTTAGGAATCCTGGATGAAGGTCTGCTCCAGCGCGGGCAACTCGAACTGCTGAAAGGGTTAAAAGAAGGTTCCAAAACACAGAGCCTAACAGGAATCAACCTCTCTCCTCAGAATCCTAGGAATAGTGAGCATAGCACCTTGGGTGTGGTCACGTACATCAACGTAACCACACCCGCGTATTTTCCCTTCTTGCGGCATCACCGGGAAGCCTTACGCATCTCGCGGATGTGACAGCATGCCAAATTGCACGCATCTCGCGGTACGCGGTTGCCAAAGTGCACGCATCTCGCGTACCCTGCTAAACCTCACGCATCTCGCGGACTATAGGGAAACAAATGGAATTTTAGGGCAAATTACAGTTCCAGTGTTTAGCCTGCCCTAACCCTATGACAAAGCAACCACCTATGTCCAGCAGGGGGAGACCAATGAGTCTTCCCACATAAATGTTTGGGACATGGCCGAAGACTAAATGGGGCGGGCCCTAGACCGCAAGCCCCCCTGGGCCTGACACAGACGAATTGAAATAACCACAGTCATGTTGCGACATAAAGAATTGCTTGGGCAATCCGCAATCTAGTCGCACTGGACCGGGGCAAAGTCAAGAGTTCTGTCTGACCACAATGGAGCATGTTCCGGATACAGGAGCCATGCAAGGCCCGCTGAACAAAGTACCTTAATCCTGGTTGCAATAACGAGATGCATGGCACATCCGAGTAATGCATCGGTGACGATCCCTGCAGTCAAGGTGATGTGTCGATTTTCTCCACGCAACAATGATGATGCATCGGTTCTGAAGCCAATGTGCCTGGCTTCTCCATTCAGTCGAGGGAATGTGTTGATCTTCTCACACTACAGCGGTAGTGATGTGGCAGTTCTGATGCTGCGGTTCTTGAGGTGATGGGCTGGTTCTGAGTGTGATGCGCCAGGTCTGTTCCTACAACAGCAACAATGCATCAATTCTGCTTCACACAGCAGAGGATGCATTAGTTCCTCTGGAATAAACATCTAAATAAATTTCCAGTGGACCAGACACAGAAGTAGAAGGAGCAGAACGTGAAACCTTGATATCCCTGAGTCTCAAAACAGATGGCAAGCCAACATGCCTTTGGAGAGCACTCTTAGTTCAAGCAAGAGTCCAATTCTTTCCCAGCAGGGACAGAGGGTAGCAGGCAGCAGGACAGCACATCAGAAAAGCTGTTCTCCCAGAGCAGCTGTCAAGCAGAGTGGCAATTCTTTTACAGCCAAAAACCCAGTATTCATACCCAGTTGTGCCTTTGAAGTGGAAGTGACTTCAAAGATGGCCTCGAAGAGCCCAGAGGTCCCTCTTCCCAGCCATAGCTCCAAACTCACTGCAGGGGTGTAATGAACCCTTTGTGTGTGGATGGGATACTGCCCATTCAAGTGTAAGTGTCAGCTAATATGTAACCAAAGACATCGGGCCCGATTCACAGAATGAACTTACTACTTTTGGCATTCACAGAATGCACTTACTACTTTTGGTATTCACGGAATGAACTTACTCATTTCGGTATTCACAGAAGTTAGGACTACTAACTTTAGGACTCCTAAATGCCTTCTGTGAATACCGAAAGTCTTAATATTAGGATTTTTCTCAATTTAGTAGTAGTAAAGTTAGGACTACTAACTTTATGACGCCTAAATGCCTTCTGTGAATACCGAAAGTCTTAAAATTAGGATTTTTCTCAATTTAGTAGTAGTAAAGTTAGGACTACTAACTTTAGGACGCCTAAATGCCTTCTGTGAATACCGAAAGTCTTAAAATTACGATTTTTCTCAATTTAGTAGTAGTAAAGTTAGGACTACTAACTTTAGGATGCCTAAATGCCTTCTGTGAATACCGAAAGTCTTAAAATTACGATTTTTCGCAATTTAGTAGTAGTAAAGTTATGAGTCCTAACTTTACTGCTACTAAATTGAGAAAAATCCTAATTTCAAGACTTTCGGTATTCACAGAAGGCATTTAGGAGTCCTAAAGTTAGGAGTCCTAACTTTACTACTACTAAATTGAGAAAAATCGTAATTTTTAGACTTCCGGTATTCACAGAAGGCATTTAGGCGTCCTAAAGTTAGTAGTCCTAACTTTACTACTACTAAATTGAGAAAAATCCTAATTTTAGGACTTTCGGTATTCACAGAAGGCATTTAGGAGTCCTAAAGTTAGTAGTCCTAACTTCTGTGAATACCGAAATGAGTAAGTTCATTCTGTGAATACCAAAAGTAGTAAGTGCATTCTGTGAATGCCAAAAGTAGTAAGTTCATTCTGTGAATCGGGCCCAGAATTACCATTCCAACTATGCAACACTGTGGTTTTCATACACTCGTTAAAATAAGAACAGTTCACCATTGTCTTTTTCCAAATTTTTCCTAGATTTGAATAATTGTAATGTGTAGTGCACATGCTGCCATATAAAAGCAACAATCGTGTTGCCCCGACATTGCATCAAGTCTTTCTAGTAGGTGTGACCACGCCCCTTGCATGAGCATACAGCCTATTATAATCGGGAACATTGAAAAGGGCCTGCCTTCCTTAACTGTTCTGTGAGCAGGGCAACTTCATGTTATGGTGGAACCCGCACGAAAACACAAGCAAGTAGTTTGAGAAAGCCTTGTAAAGTAGGTCTTGGAAGGTTTTCGTGATATGTCTTTCATATATGGAATCTTTTGCATTGTGGGCATTTTTTAATTGGCAAATTTCATAATGTAAGACAGTGTTTGGTATAGGAGGTATAGTGTGAGGTATAAGAAAGGGTGCTAAGCAATGGAAACTGTTCGGAACATCTTCTGTTTGTGGTGAGCACCGCTTACAGGATCTTTTTACAAGCGCTAGATTAGCTACTGGCAGACAAACTTTATTGTGCATGGAATTGATGTTTTTCTCGTTTTGAAAAGTGTAAATAACAAGTAGTGTTGTTTTAGGTAGACGTAACAACAGTAAGGACCGTCTTCAAGTTTGGAAGCAATATAAACAATTCCTGGAATTCTATGAGTGTTTTGGATTTGTTATAAAAGGTCTTTCTATTTTTGTTAGGAGACAACCCATTTGAAATTGATCAAGCTACATTGTTTTTGTTGTAGGAAAGATCCAGAGTTAGGTTTCATCCTCCCACAGAAGGTGGTATGTGAATGAATTCAATGCACAAGAGGTTACATTAAGTGTGTGTGTGTGTGAGAGAGCACAATGTGTGGTTAATCCATACAACAATAAATGTATATAATGTAAATACATTTTTTCATATATTTTTTGCTGTGCTCTTAATTTCTACATCCATAGGAGAACCCACAAAGAGATAGGGGCTTCGAAACACATTGACAGTAGTTGCATTAGCCACCTTAGTCTGCCAAAGTGTTTTCAGCTGGCTAGGTGGCAAAATGGCATCAGCAAAGTAGAATATCTTTGAATTACAGTTTTTATAAAATAGTTCACAAAGCATTGCTCGTTCAAAGTTAGCTAATGCTGCTGAACTGGACATCTGTGCAGGTGCTTCGGCATCCTTCTAACCTGATTACACTGTGTCTGAAAATGTACTTATTGCTGAACAGGACAATAGACCTGCTTATCTTAACATTGCTCTTTCTTGCTGCTTATGCAAGCAGATACTTTTTCCTCAGAGATACGTTTCCATTTTCATCCTTGAAAAAGACAGAATAACCAAAAAGATAAAAGTTATATACTGATCAATAATTGATAACAGTGATACATCACTATACTGCCTAAGCTTTACTAAATTTTCACCCACAATCACATATTTATATCTAGTACACCAGTAAGTTGTTATTCCTTTCTCCTGAAATATTCCACACCTTCAACCACTCTATTTTAATATGTTCAAAATTAAATTACAATATGACATGAACTCTGGTTCCAACATAGTTTATAAAGTAACACATTCATCTTCACACACCTTCGCTAGCACTCACACATTGTTTCACACTAGATATAGCAACATCATCACTTGTGAGATTGTAAAAATCAGCTAAAACAATATATGTTTATTATCTTCACAGTAGTTAGACACCTCCTCTCTAAACTTTGTGATATGGGGTTCAGACAAAGGAGGGAATGTTGTCCTGTGGGATAGGAATATGTGCATGGATGTGGCATACATACTGTTGAATGACACAGAATGATACGAAAAGATCACACTAAGAGAATATGAAACAGTGAAAAATTATTTTAGTAAACAACTAGATAGAGAGATGCTGAAGTGCTCAACTGAGACGATTGGAGTTTCCTTAAAGAATACTGAACCTAAATACCTCTGTTCTACTTGATCCAAAACATTCATAAAAACAGACCTAGACCACTAGGAAGACCAATGGTAACAGTTATAGATAGTCTCTTCGAGAATACCTCAGAATATGTCGATCATTTCTTGCACCATTAGTACAGAACCTCCCTTCATATATAAGAGACACCACAGAGTTTTTCAAAAGACTCTTTGATGTTAGATGGGAGAAAGGAATCGTGATGATGACACTGGATGCCACATCACTTTACACCAGCATCAGATATAGAGATGGGTTACTAGCAACGCATTACTTTTTGAGAGCAAGAGCCATCAAGTTTTTATGAACACAACAATATGATTTTAGAAATGATGGAGTGGTGTTTGAGCAAAAATATATATTTTTTCCAATGGGGAACTGTTTCAACAGCTGAGAGAGACATCAATGGGTACTTGCTTCGCCCCAAGTTATGCTACTTTGCATATAGGCTGGTGTGAAGAGCAGGTGTTCACGGGACCTACACTGAGTCAGTGGGCAGAGAATATTATATTGTTGGTTTGGTACATTGGTGACGTCTTCACCCTGTGGAAGGGTGAAAATAGGACAGCAGGACTGTTGGTGGAAAAGCTGAATCAGAACAGTCAATTTAAATTTTACTAGTGCAATGTGCAAGAAACAAATTGACTTCTTAGACATGAGAACAGTGATGAAAAACACCAAACTTACTAGTACGCTCTTTAGAAAACCTATAGCAGGTAACAGCATATTACATGCGGACAGCTTCCATCCGCAATCCTTAAAAAACATCCCATTTGGAGAACTGTTAACGGCAAGATGCATTTGCAGTGAGGAAGATCAGTTTAAGAAAACACAGGAGGGGATGATGACTAGATTGAGAGAAAGGGGTGCACAGAGGCTATGCTCATGAAAGCACACCAAAGAGTTTCAAAAGTAAAAAGAGAAGACTTGCTCTTTCACAACAAAAACAACAAAAAGGAAACAGAGAAATCAGGTAGTTAGATTAATTACCACATTTCACACAACAAATCAAAATGTAAGGAAGGCAATAATTAAACACTGACATCTCATTAGAAATGACCCTAGGATAGAGAAGAGTGTGACCAAACAACCTTAGATAACCTTCAGAAAAGCCAAAGTATGAGAGACTTTCTAATCAAGAGTGACTTCACTGCGACCAGTGGAACATGGTTGAGACCCAGTCTAGGGTTCAGAAAATGCACCAGATGTAAAGCTTGTGAAAAAGGTAAAAATTTGTCAGAACTGATTACTCCATTAGGAAAATGAAGAAAAGTGAAGAAAACGTACATGCAAAAGTAAATATACGATGTATGCATTATCCTGCCTTACCCAAATGGAAAAAAGGTAGCACTATCCAACAGGTGCATAAATGCATTCTCCAACACCTGGCCCTTAAAGAATATAGATAGTTCCAGAAGGCACATACATCAGGGAGACCACAAACTCTTGCCCTACAGTGTTATAGACAGAGCGCCTAAGAAAACAAGAGGGGGAAGAGGGAGAAGGAGCTCAGAAGGCTAGAAGCCATATACATTTTCATTTTGGAAATGGACAGGAAGGAACCCTTCAGGTTAAATGTCGATGAAGAGGTTTTTGTACACTTGTAACCCCAGGCAATTTCTGAAAATGTATGGTTTCCAGATGAAATGATGTTGTTACTTGCAGCCAGTCCCTGAGATCGTAGGAATTAGATTTTATTTATACTTTGTTCTTTTAATTTGTACACTAGTTTTAACAGAGCATTTATGTGTTCTTTTTATAGTAAACTCAAGCTCAGATGCAGCCTAAAGTAAACATTGAATGTAACAGCAGCCAAGTTAGACTAAACTTCCATGGCGAGCAACTTAAGCTATAAAATAGGAGAATTATCTAGTTTGATATTTAAGTTATACTTTGTTAATTTCATTGCTTGGAAGTATGTAACATAGGCTAGGTGTTCCATAAGTAGTGGTCTCACGTTCTTGAATTGGAATGAGCGACAGTATTGATAATGATCTGGACTGCCAATCCCTCCCTTTTTTTTTCTTCTTCTGAGCATTTTCCCTGCTATACTTATTCCTTTTAAGGCCCAAATAAAGATACTCAACTCTCGTTCCAATTTTTTTAACCATTCTAGCTTAAATTCTAATGGTATGGAATTTAAAATATACGTAAATCTTGGTAATATTGACATCTTTAGGACATTAGCTCTCCCAATAAATGAGAGTGATAGACGTTCCACACTTTTAATAACTTCCGAGTCTAAGTCTCCATTTTATGAAAATTCAACTGAGCTACAGCATTAATGTCCTTCAGCACCAGAAATCCTAACTATCTTATCCTTTATTTCACTAAAGAGTTGTTACTTTGGGTGTTCCACTCCAAAATTAAAATTTTTTGCTGGTTAGCTTCATAACCTGAGATTTTCCCAAACTGAACCAAAGCATCTAGTATTATTGGAAACGAGACTACTAAGTTACTTGTGAAAACCATTACAATGATCTGCGTATAGGGCTGCTTTTTTCTCCCAGCCATAATACTCAAAAGGAACGATGCCTTGGGTAGCTCCAATTGCACAAGCTAAAGATTCGATATATTTTGAAAATGTATTGAAAAATAGATAAATGCAATACACTCTAAATATGTAAAAACATGTTTCTTAACAACATTGCATTTTTGTTAAATATTTTCCTAATGTGAAAATATAACTAAATGTTTTATGTATACTAAACATTTTATATATCTTATGTTATATATTTGTAGCTGAAAAAAAACAGATTTAATTTGTTTTACTTGGAAATGTACCTTATTTGGTAAACTTCTTTTTATTATATAAAATTATTAATATATGATTGCTGCATGTGTATATTTTATACACCATTACATTTTATTAAAATTGTTCAATATGTAAATTCTAAAAAGAAAATAAATATTATTGGTAATATTACATGTAAATAGGTTTTTAAAACGAATACACTACAATTAATTTAAAAAAATAACTTATTTGATTGTAGTTTTTTACTTTAAAATATGATATAAAATGAACAATGTTTCTTAACATCTATTTATATTAAATTGTTACTTTACTAATCTAACAGCAATCCATAATGTATTAGAAAAGTACATAAATAAGTGTGGAGCGGCATAACATAGATTTATTATTTAAACTCCAGTCTCACACACATAGGGGAAAGTGAATATATATGACAGATTAGATTTATTATTCTCTCACTATTCCCACAAACATTGGGGAAAGTGCCCTAATTGCATTTGGGAAGGCAAAGAAATGTTATTCTAACTACAGTCTTGCAGACATGGGGTATAGTGCAAAAATGGGGGTA
This sequence comes from Lissotriton vulgaris, assembly GCF_964263255.1. Taxonomy (NCBI): domain Eukaryota; kingdom Metazoa; phylum Chordata; class Amphibia; order Caudata; family Salamandridae; genus Lissotriton; species Lissotriton vulgaris. The sequence continues at coordinate 1,685,876,821 of NC_141694.1, read as the reverse complement.
AATACACTGTTCTGATGCCACAAATATTGGAAAAATGCTCATAATAGTGGGGTAATGTGTGCTTTTATAACACCAGTCACATCAACATTGACAAAGCATATATTGTGGGGGCTATATTCACTATTCTAACTGAAGTCCCATAAACATTTAGGAAAATGAATGAATACTATTGTAACTCCAATAAAACAAATATTGGGGAAGTTATGAATGCGATGGTGTCAGTAACCTTATACTATTGCCAACCTAGGGAAACAACAGGCTATCAATTGTATTGGTTATTTTGCTAGTAACAGCTCATCTGTGGCGTAGTTCCTATATTCCCAGTAGGCTCTGCGCATTGGAATAATATACACTATAGTTTTGACATAGGACTGAGGTCAGTATGTCTCTATCGAGTATATTAAACTTAATTGTGTGAGCCGACTAACTCAGAGGTCACTAGAAACTTTCTCGAAAAAACAAGAAGGGATTAGTTTCTGACAACCGCATAAACATGACAACTTTTTTCCCTAGGAATGTAACAAATATCTTCACAGTCGTGGAAAGAATAGATAACTATTTCACTCAGTCAATCGTGCATGCTTCGTTTCTACCGAGTTGCAGAGAAATAGTGAGACATGCGTTTTCAATAAAAGGATTTATTGAACAGTCTTCTTTCTCATGCAAAAGAGGTGAACTGCTACAATCGTTGACAGAATGCAAAGTATAATGCGTACAGCAAGAATCGTATTATAAAATAATACTGTAGTAGCATTGTCTGTTGCTATGACATATATATAAATACATACATAAATAACATAGGCTAAAATACTCAACTGGTGCTTCTAAAATACGCCAACCCCAATGTACCTAACCTAGGTCTAGTACCAGGGAGAAATTGCTGCTTAACATAAGCTTTAGTTCTGCCAAAGTTTTCTCTAGGTTCTAATCAGCTCCATACCTTAGAATGAAAGAGGTTGGTATCACTGTCTCGGGACTCGATTTCCTAACACCCACCAATGGGAGTCAGAAACACTGGAGCTGGATTCTTGGCAGGAGGATGTCACCTTTTTGTCAGTGCGTCAGCTGGAGAGTTGCCTTCCTTCGGTACTTGCTGTAGCGAGCTGCGTCGGGCAAGTAGGCAGTCGAACTGCACTGAACCACACCGTGCTTCCCTATAGCAAGTGAAGGTATATTTATACCTTGAAGGTGTTTAGGAATGTCAGCTTTGACGTAAAGTCGGGCATATGAACGTCATGGATGAACCCCTAAGGAATAGTTCTTTATGCATAATAATTGAGTTCTTGGGGAAATCAATATCCAAGCAAGGGGAAGTCCCATACAGTTTTCCTAGAACTCGTTGTGACGTAGATGAATGGATGGAAGAAGCCATGTCTGTATTTGGGTAGCATGGGCTATGCCTAAATAAGGGCTGGATTCTATGCCTATATAAGGGCAACACGAATTGTACCTATATAAGGGCATGAGTTGGGAAAATTCATTCGGAATCTAAAACGACATACAACACCCACTCCACTTTCTTATGTATGACGTTACTAAATTCTAAACATGTTTAACATATCTAAAACATATCTGCACATGAAGTGTGAAAAACCCACCCGAAATACATAAAATGTATTTGAACTGGTTTGTACACATAAAAGATGCATTAGTGCTGTATGCATTAAGCAATGTTTCCTTCTAAGCATATATATTGACATTGGAACGCTAAATGAATGAATCATGAAAATATACATTAATGAAATGGCTCATAAATTCCGAAGAACAAGAAGGCCGAAACCATTTCATGTCAGATTACATAAAACTGTTTGCGGACAAGGTCAAATATTGTCTCTGGAAGTATTCAAAGAACTCTTGATCTCTATGAATAGTTTTACTTTAAGCGGATTACTTTGTGCCAAAAATGAAAAATCCAAATTTGGAAAAAAAAAATCAATCATAGGAAAAAATTCTTTGTTTTGTAAAATTCAAGGTCAAATTCAAAGTCTTTCAGAACACTGTGTGCTCAAAAGTCAGTGTTAGTGCTTGGAGAAAACATCACATCTTCAAAGTCTGTAAAGAAAGTCGTCTATCATTGTAGGTGACAGTTGGATTACCTTGTTTAGAAGATTAACCGCTCATAGATGTGAAGCATCGCTTTCAGCATTGGTTGCATTGGCAATGTTCGAATCGGTTGGTACCTCTGTGCCCGTTTCCTCTCAATGAATGCCATCATCAGAATTGGTAGCCGCTGGGGACAACACAGAGCATGGGCCGTTACCGGTTCAAGCAAAGTATCAACATCCGTTTGCATGACTGATGGTAGTGTTAGACACATGTCTAGCACGCATGCTTCTCTGCATAGCACGCAGCGTAGAACATGTAAGATGCAATCTTGCCAGATTGGTCTGAATGACAGAAACCATGTGGTATTCCATTCTCTTAAACTAGTTAATTCCAAAATTTGAACAATGCGCTCACGACAATTCATCGCCAGTAGAGTTGTCTCCATGGAGAACTGGGTGTCGCTGGTGAATTGGATTGCCATATCGTAGCAGGAGGAGCAACAATAGTATCCCTGCAATGAGTCTCAAAAGAAGAGGCAGTCCGCCAAACACAGAGTGCACGAAGTTTGGAAATATTCCTAGGACTGCTTCAAAAGGTGCTAACAGTCCAGAAAATACGGTCTTAAATACATGTACAATACCGCTTATATCAGACATGTTTAAGATACGACTTAACATTTCTGAGAAATGTATAGGGCAGTTTGTAGTTAAGAGGGTATGTATCTCGGCAGGAGTCCTTGCGACTTGTAGATCATAGGTCTCTTTGGCCGAGGTCAGTGGCACAGTTTTTTGCAAAATAATGGCTTTCATTCTGTTTAATGTATCAATTCGTATAGAAGAGATGTTCAGTGAAGGCCATAAAGGCGACTCCCTGTCTGTCTTGGTTTTAGGAAACAATACTTGCATACAGCAAGTGACCCTGGCTGACACGGGTACCAGATACGGTATGCCTGGCAACATGCCACAGCAGCTGTGATCATTCAACATGAGGTAACTTCCATTTTGGAAATTTGTCCAAAAGTTGGATCAATCACTGCAGCTGGTGATACTTGCAGGTGGCAGGATAGATTGTTAGAAAATCCGTCGCAGGCCCAGTGTAAGGTTGTACATTTTCACAGTTGTTACCACTAAGAAACACTTCCTTCCCCCACTCCAACATCTGTGTGTGTACAGTAATTTCCAGGATGTCTTGATGTATTCTTTACCCAACCTTTGATATGTACCTGCTGGTATGTCTTTTAGGCAATAGTGAAAATGGAAAATTGTAACAGGCAGAGTGATTGTTCCATGTATAATCCATTCAGTAGCTGGCTTTTCAGCGACTGTAAAAGGCAATCTTTCCAGTTTTTCAATGCTCAACGCCGTATAGTCTGCTCCCCTTTGTGCCAATTTGATCTGTTTATCAGTGAGATTGAATTCTGAAAACAGTGACATGGTATTGATTAAACGCCAAGGCACATAGCATGAACGAAGATTTTGCAACGTCCAGCCCAATAGCATGATAGAACTTAATTGTGACTGACCATGTTGCAACATGACCAAGTCCTGTTCCATGATGTGTATACCAGAAGACACTATGCTGTCCAATGAATATATTCTGGATGACAGAGCCGTTAACCCAATGTCAACTACAGAGAGAGTTTTCTCTAAATGAATACAATCAATTTCTCGTATTCTTTCTTCAGTCTCTGCTTTTGTAATCTTCCATGCTTCATTATAATCAGCCTAGATACCAGCAGATATAAAACGTTTATGACGCAGTGTTCTTGGTCCTAGCAAGAATTCCTTAATATCAGCACCATCTTTAAGTAAAGATAAGTGTTGCTTTACATCCTTAATTGTAGATCTTTGTAGCCAATCAAGGCATAGTTTCCCTACACTGTATGTTGTTACTATTCCAGGATGCTGTCTCTGAGCGTATCTTGGGTCTGGCCTATTGAATGTGAAGCCCTGTGTTTTGTTCAGGAATCTATCTTGACAGTTGTTTGTGTCTGTGGGCAAGATCAACCATTTATTCCAATCTGGATCTTTTCTGTTGTAAAGCAAAACAGTATGTAGGTCGACCTCCCCCTCTGAAGTGTTATCATTTTCAGGTGTAGGTGTTTATTGTGGTACTGCAGATCCGGAGCCCGCTGTTTTATAGATATCGAGGTCCAACACTCGTGTCATAAAATATCGACGTACCATGACGAATTTGGTATCCACGAACCGGTAATGATTAGGGCATTATCCCCATTCATTTGCGTCACGATTGAGCGACGCTAACACCCTTAAGTCGTAGTTTCCGTTCCGAAGCCTCGGACTCCATTTTGTAAACGGCATCCATCTTATGGCTTGCCCTCATATAAGTCAATTGATTAAAGCCGAGCTTGATCTAAAAGGACACGTCCTTTGTAGCTGACTTCCCCATGACCTGGCCGAAGCTGCCTCCACCGCCTCCAGCCAAGCCTGTTTGGGCAGCTCCTCGCCCAGTGGCCAAACAAGATATCATCAAGGCACAACATGTCATAAACCATCCACTACATACAGACCCTGTTTTCCATACACATACACCTGTCCATGATTCTTGTTTATGACCCGTTTTATGATGGGAGGGTGCCCGACCTTATTGGTGTTTCATCGATATCTGATGGGAGTTCTGGATCTGGCGGGGTAATCCATCACAAACTGGACATCTAAAAATGTGCTGACCAGCATGACTTCGCTCTTTGTATTATTGGAGAAATATTTGTATAGCCATATCATAAACTCAAGAATTCTTGCCTGCAGCTGTTATTTATGTATATCCTCTTCGCCGCTAATGACAAGGGTAACTCGTCATGGAGTTTCCATTGGTTTCAATGGAAATTACATGGAAGAGCCAGAAGAGCCATAGCATCCAAGTGGTTAAAAGGAGAAGGCTGGTTCTGTAAAAACGAACAGTCTCCTGAGAACTTATGGCCTGTGTTTCGTACTTCTAGGACGCATGTTACTTGGTTGCAGCCAATAAAACTCGATCACTGACTTCAACTAGAAGACTCTGTGTTTCTGTAAGTCCAGAACAGGGAGAACTCAGAGGTCTTCGGGTGTGGTCCCCTGGCACCACCGGGTCTCTAAAAACCCGGAACCTCAGTTGGCGCCCAACTCGAGGCGATATCAAGCGGTGACGGTCCAAGCCAGATGTTCGTGAGGAGCTTCGTGTGAAAATTCCGGAGGACGGCCAGCCACTTCAGCGACCCCTGCATGTCGACGTGGCTCCGAAGGTCTTTGCTGCGAGGTTCCCCGCGTCCCGACGGCTACGAAGGACTGCTGCCCTGACTAACGCCCTGTTTTGGACCCAGTGATCCTTGGTAGAGCGAAACGATAGACGAGTCTTCTAGTGCCGTCACCGATCTTCAATATTCAGTTAAGTATAAGTGGAGCGTCTCCCAGTTCTTAGTTTGGTTCTTAGTTTGGTTCTTAGCTTTGGTATCCCAGAGATACGGTTTGTATTGGTTCTTGCAAGCACCAAAACCGAGGGGTTCGTGTATTCACGACAATATCATAATTAGATAATCCCTTGAAGTTTGAAGCTAGACTAGTGAGCGAAGATGCCTGGTCTCAGCAGACTTGGAAACTTGTTTTGTCTTGGTTGTAGTAAGGACTCCAGATTAGAGGATTCGTGTCCGGTTCCTCCGATTGGAACTCCAACATATGAGTTATATATAAAGCACGGAGTAGGTCCTATCACGTATAATGAGGTATGGATGAAATACACCCACAAGGATGCTGTTTTAAAATGGCCCCAATATGGTAGTTTTGACTCAGAAATATTAGACAACCTCGAGGTCAAATTGTTCAAGAAGAAAGCCCGGCCGGCGATGTTTGACTCTTTCCGCTTATGGCGCAAAGAAGCCAAACAGAAAGAAATTAGCAAAGAAAAATAAAAGAGGCATGTCGATGGTACAAGCTGCCATCGCATACAGGGATAATGAGGAAGAGCAGGAAAGTGAACAAATGCTCAGAAGCAAGAAACTAGCAATAGATAAATGCTACCCGATGTTACCACATGAGGGACAAGACTCAAAGGGAACACCCGAGAAAGATCCATTAATGTCCCATTTATTGAACTCACCACCCCCATATACGTTGAGCATTGTTGGACCCCCGAGATGTATTGTTATACCGCGCCTGGCGCACAAAAAGCAACTCTTGCACAAGCACCAGCTCCTCTTCAGCTGGTTCCTACTTCTCCGGCGCAGCCTTCTCAAGGGCCGCCGCCTTTGCTACATACTCCTTCTACTTCTACAACTTTGCCTACTGCTCCAACTATTCACTATGATACTACGTCTGCTACTGCCTCAACTTCCTCTGCTGTTGCTTCGACTTCCTCTTTACATTAGCCTGTCTTTTCTGGCGCATCTGCTTCGCCGCAAGCTTCTCCTTCTATCAGACAGAGAGTGGCAAGTACTGTCACTGGTCTATTCTCGCCCTTCTTCGGGTCGCCTAAAACGACCCCTAAACCAGAACGTAGACAGTTGCGTAGTCAACTACCCGACTACGAGGAAAGAGAAGTACTGAATGAATTAGCACGCAAATGGGTTACTGATACTGTAAGATATGATCTTCAGTCTGTTATGGAAGTTTTCCGTCAGTGGGATCCATCCACTCAAAGATATGTGTTTGAGGAAATGTGTGTGTACCTTTGGGAAGATTTACGAGACAATGACCCAAAACGCAGAATGCAGGAACTAGCCGCATGCGATTCAAATTTTACGAAGGCATGATTATAGGCGCAGATGTTGAGAAAGCAATGGATTTGTTATTATCCTATAGGAGCGCGGGAAACAGCTCTAGATCGTTTGACGAGGATGATGTGTCTGGCAGGAAAAAGGCGCTACAGTACCCCATGAGAGAGGTTCCTCCGGTATGGAGGGAAGGTGATGCGAATGCGCAACCGCCTGTCCCACCGCATTTCCAGCGTGTATGGGTACATGTCCCCTGGAAAAGATCCGAAGTTTTAGCACTCAAACAGACACTACCCGATCCCCGTAAAAACCCAGCAAGATATTACAAGGAATTATCGCAGACCGCCAGCTCATGTATAATGAATTTAGCAGATATAGACATGTTTGGGAATGTTGTTCCGCATCCTTTATGGAGTAAAATTCGTCATGTAGATCATGATCAAGAACTAGGTGACTCATGGGCTAATATTACTGCTACTGATGCTAGACAAGTTGGTGGTTCTAAACCCAAGCCTTTAATAGCAGATCTTCCCGGTAGGATTATCGCGTATATGAAAACGTTAATGCCTGAATTACGCGTAAATTGGGACAAGCTATCTGCGTGCAAGCAAAAGAAAGATGAGAATGTGTCTGACTTTTTCAAGAGGTTTGAGGAGACTTTCACTGATCATAGTGGTCAGGACATGGCTACCGAGGGTGGCCAAAGATTGTTTGTAGACAAATTTGTACATAATCTGCTTCCAGATTTATGCAATAAACTGAAAGATTCAGAGAGTGCTTGGGCTGTTTCCACGTCAGCACAGATTCTAGCCACAGCCCAGTACTATGAAAATAGACGCAAAGACGAGCTAGATAAGTCAGACAAGAAGACTAAAGAATAAAAAACCAAAGTTCTTCTCCAACAAGCCTATCCGCCTCGCACTCCTAGTCAGCCCAATTATCAGCAACCACAGCAGTATTCGAGAAACACGCAAGGAAACGAGTTTTCCCACCAGCGTTCTCCATATGGCCCGAATCAGTGTGCATATTGCAAAGAAGAGGGTCATTTCAAAAGTAATTGCCAAGCTCTTGCACGACGTTTAAACGGTGTCTCCGGCGCAAGAGGTAGAGGTGTTCAACAGGCCCCTAGAGGTAGGGGCCGTGGAAATTTCCCCCGGGACGCCAATTCTTTTCCGCCTCAGACTTCTATGAATAGCTTTGACCAACAGAATAATACATCTTCTAGGTCAGCTCAGTAATATACAGATGACTATTACGCAGAGACTGAGAATGAGGGTAATAATTGCTAGGACAGCCATGGACAAAGAGAGGGAGTTGTTTCAGTTCCAGTAGATCAGAATGGACCCTATGTCAAGGTAATTACATCCGGAGTGTCGGAGCCATTTCTGCTGGATACTGGTGCTACAAAAAGTTCTATTATGCACTCAAAACTTCCTGGCGCACCTTTGTCCGGCAAAATGAATGTTTCAGTAGGTTTCTCTGGCGCCCCCGTTAGAAACCCGATCTCCAGTCCCATGCCCCTTTCTGTTGGCCCATGCGAATTAGAAGCACCCCTCATTCTTACAACAGGTTGTGGCGAAAATTTGTTAGGCTTGGATTTATTGAAGAGATTATATGCGACTTTATACTGTTCTCCTTCGGGAGTACAACTCACCCTTGGTAAGAAAGTGATTTCCCAGATGTATTTGGCAAAAGAAAGCATTCCTACTGAGTTGTCATCTCTTCCAGATAGACTTTGGGCGAATGGTTCAAATGATGTAGGTCGTTTAGAGATAGCACCGTATGTCATAACATTGAAAGCTAATGTCAGGTTGCCACGTATTCCCCAATATAGAATGTCCCAAGAATGTGAAAAGGCTTTGCTAGAAATCATCCACGATCTGATTGCGAAAAATGTCATCGAAGAAACTACAGGCAACATTTGTAACAGTCCTGTTTTGCCTGTCTTAAAGCGTACCGATCCTTCACAGTCCCCTGTGTACCGATTTGTGATCGACTTAAGGGAAGTGAATAAGATCGTTGTACCGCAGTTTCCAGTCGTACCCGACATTACCGCCTTATTGACATTGGTTCCAGCGTCAGCCAATTGGTTTTCAGTGATCGACCTGAAGAATGCCTTCTTCAGCATCCCGATTGCCGAAGAGAGCAGAGACATCTTTGGCTTCAATTTAGGAGGACGAAGTTTCCGCTTCAGACGCGCCCCTCAGGGCTACTGCGAGAGTCCATCAATATTCAGTCAGGCTCTGAAAACACAACTAGATACGATCGTTCTACCTGGTGGTGCGACTCTGATTCAGTATGTAGACGATTTACTGATCGCTGCAGATACTGAAGAGATTTGCAAGCAAGCCACGTTGTCCTTGTTGCGTCATTTATGTGACATGAAGCACAAGGTCTCGCTTTCCAAATTACAATTTTGCCGACAAGAAGTAACCTACTTAGGTCACATCTTATCGAAGGAGGGAAGGAGACTGACCCCAGAAAGAATACAGGCAATTGCAGAATTGAGTGTCCCAAGGACACAAAGAGAAGTGTGTGCCTTCTTAGGCATTACATCATACTGTAGACAATGGATACCGAATTTCTCACTGTTGGCCAAGCCCTTGCTGGCATTAATGCGTAAAGACACACCCAATCCTTTGCCTTGGTCTGAAGATTGTCAGGCGAGTTTCCATGAGTTGCGTGAAGCATTATGTTCGGCTCCTGTGTTAGGCAATCCTGACTACAGCAAGCCGTTTACATTATACGTCCATGAGAAGGAAGGTTGCGCATTATCAGTCTTAACACAGCACTTTGGGGACAAACAACGCCCATGTGCATATTTCTCCGCGACTCTAGATCCTGTAGCTAAGGCATTACCAAGTTGCTTGAGGGCCACTGCCGCAGCGGCTGTCTGTATTCGACAGTCGGCTGGGTTAGTCATGGATAATACTCTGACCGTTATGGTCCCACATGCAGTAGATATCCTACTAAATAGGACGAAAACACAGCACCTAACGAGTGCTCGACTGTCCAGCTATGAATTGACCCTGTTGGCAAGCCACATTCACATAAAGAGGTGTGATACACTCAACCCTGCTACGTTACTACCCATTCCACCAGCAGAGACAGATAAGGTCGACAAACATGATTGCTGCTTTAGGACAGAGGAAGAGACAAAAGGGAGAGTAGACCTGCAGGACACTCCCTTTCCTGAATGTAATGATAATTTATGGGTTGATGGTTCATGTTTCAAGTTGCCAAATGGTGATACGACTGCAGCATATGCCGTGACAACATTACACACGATTGTAGAGACAGCTCGCATCCCCCAGAATTCTGCACAAGCAGCAGAGCTAGTCGCACTCACAAGAGCGTGCGTGTTGGCGAAAGGAAAACGAGTGAATGTGTACAATGATAGTCAGTACGCCTTTGGCGTCGCCCACAGTTTTGGAAGATTGTGGCGTGAACGTGGGTTCCTGACGTCACATGATGCAAGAATACAACATGGCCAGCTAGTACACAACCTTCTCGAGTCACTGACCTTGCCCCTACAGGTTGCGATTGTGAAGTGTAGCGCGCATAGGAAAATCCGAGATGATGTTGGTCGAGGGAATGCGTTTGCCGATGAGGTCGCGAAAGAGACTGCTAGGAACGCAATGAGTCGGATGTATGTTGTAGGTCCTGCTAGATGGACCCCTGATGTGGGAATGTGTGAGGACACCATCGAAAGTGTAAAGTCTATACAAGCGAATGCTACCGAGAAAGAGGTGAATGAATGGAGAGAAAGCAAGGGTAGGTTAGACGCGAATGGTTGTTGGGTCGAACTGTCAGAACATCAGCGATGGTTATTACCTAACGCCTATGTGCTTGCAGTGGTAACGATGGCCCATGGAATGCACACACATCAGTGTGAAAGGGATATGTAAGCTGTTGGCCCCAGTATGGCAGAATAGTGGTATCCCAAAATGTGCAGAGAATCTGGTCAAGAATTGTATGGTGTGTTTGAAGCACAATCCCGGTAGGGGAACCCCAACCCCAGCTGGTCATTTTTCCCCTCCAACATACCCATTCGAGGTCTTGCAACTCGATTTCATTCACATGGAGAGGTGCAATAACCTGAAATATGTCCTTGTTGTCGTTTGCGCTTTCTCCAGGTGGGTAGAAGCATACCCCCTTAAGAACAACACTGCATTGTCAACTGCCAAAGCCCTTGTCAAGGAATTCTTCCCTAGATTCGGCATGCCTAGAATTGTCTGGAGTGATAACAGAAGTGAGTTTGTGGGACGAGTGATGAAGAGAGTGTGTGAGTGTCTAGGCATCCACCAAAAGTTCCATGCCGCAAATCATCCCCAATCGGCAGGATTAGTAGAGTGCTATAATGGCACGTTAAAATTGAAACTGGCCAAGATCCAAGCTAGCACTGGTCTCAAGTGGCCAGATGCCCTGCCTCTAGCACTCCTGTCTACCAGGATGATTGTCCATTCCAGATTAGGTCTTAGCCCGCACGAGATCGTGTTCGGGCACCCCGCAAATATATGGGGAGTCCCGAGACCCAGGAAGCTCAGTGACATAGAATACCCTGCACTGTTTGACTATTTGCACGAACTGACAACTAAACTGCATGCTTTACATCAACAGGTCCACAGCTCCTCTCCACCGGCGTCTGACGATACAGGCCACGCCATCGAGCCCGGCTCCTGGATCCTGATTCGGAATTTCAGACGTACCAAGAACGAGGAGCCTCGCTGGACCGGACCTTTCCAGGTTTTACTGTCCACCCGCTCTGCAGTACGTGTCCTCGGGAAGAAACACTGGGTGCACGGCGCCCACTGCAAAAGGGTCCCGCTTCCCCTTCCATATGACCGATGGGTCAGGCAAGGAGTCGCTGACTCCGAAACTGAGTTTACACCTCGTTTTGTCCCCTTCAGCGATGCACGATTAAAAGGAACTGGTACTGACAAAGAGAGCGATTGTATCTTGCAAGGATCTGAGCCACCGTCGATGCAGTTGGACACTACAGAACCTGAAACATTGTTTGAAGATTACACCGTGCCTGGAAAGGAACGATATGATCTGAGGTCAAGACCAAGGAACTGACATAATCGAATTTGTGCGATTTCCCCCCTTCTTCCCATGAACTATTTTTGATTTCACAGCTCTCTCGCCCAGGGAACTAGCTCATTTTTGATTTTCGAACCGCCATCCGGTTCTGCTGCTAGGGCCGCGGTTGAAGTCTGAGGAGTGCAGCCGGGGACGCCTAGGTCAACGGTTCTGGTCAGTCTGAGGGAATTACCCCGGACTGGACAGAGCGCACATCTTGGCAGAAGCAACCTCCCACCGCGGGCAGCAACCAGAGGATGGAGTTTCCAGGGGTTGAGAGACCTGCTAGACACATGACCTTTGAAAAGAAAATATGTACTGTAATGGCAAGAAGACGAACTCTAGTGTTAAGCATCTTAATGTTGTCTAGTATAATAATGTTTTTAACTGGTTATGCTCTGTCCATTTTTTGAGTTCCATTCATACACAACGCACAGCTCGCACCTCCTCCTACTGTTCCCACACACTCCTTTCACCCTCTACCTGAACACGAGTCTGCCAGAAGACTAGAATTCGTAAATAACTCCTTTGTCCAGCTCCTACACCAGCACCAGTCTATTATGAACGCATCGAATTGTTGGATATGTGGACTCATGCCACACACTGCAGATAAGGGCATCCCTTACTTCGTCCTACCATTCAGTTATTTCGGTTCCCTATGGGCTTTCCAGACTATGTTCCTGTATTCCCTTGAACCCTACGTTCGAGGGGAGAACTCATACAATAAGGCACTAGTGGCAGGGATCCGAAATATGAGTAGAGATATTGACACGGTTAGAGCAACTCCCAAAGATGAGTTTACCCCATACAGCAGGTGGAACATCACCAAGTATGGGATTTCCTTAAGTGAGAGCCAGAAATCAAAGAAATCCTCCCCAGTCTGGATAGTACCCCACCGAGGTCACTTATGTCTGCAAGGTATTGGCAGGGACCCCAAAGCGCAGTTGGGGAAGAGCATATGTACGGAGACGTATGTGTTTGCCTCCCGAACTTCCCCTCCATTCTTGGCGGCTAAAGGCACCTATTTCGTCTGCCATGACAAAGCTTACACATGGTTGCCCCCTGACTTCTCGGGCACATGTTTCATCTCGTTTCTGCTGCCACCCACCTACACGGCCGGGGCAGATTACCATCGGACAAGGTTAGTTAGGGGTGTCATGAGTCAAGATGACACTGCTGGTCAGGAGTTTGGAGACTTCGCAAAGGGTTTTCTGCCATTTTGGGGGCCCATGGTGAACAGCAGGAACATTCGACAACTGACGAGAATAGTTGAATCCACCGTGACTGAAACGGCCGGTGCCCTTGGCAACTTGACAGCTGAGCTTCAGTCGGATCGACTTATGACCCTTCAGAATCGGGTTGCCCTGGATGTCATACTTGCAGACCGTGGTGGTGTATGTAGAGTGATCCAATCTAGTTGCTGCATTTCCATCCCCGATAATGCTCCGACGGTATACCAGGCCATCTCCAAATTACACAAAATATCTGATTCCCTTCACATGGAGAAAGGAGACTGGTCTCTGCTAGGGGGGTTCTGGGAACTGATCTCTGCATGGGGATGGAAAACTCTGATTTTCATCGGGATGATCTTAGCCGTTCTGTTTATGTTCTGCCTGTTTGTGCAGTGCGCTCCTGCAATATGTGGCCTCTGCGCCACTTCATGTGTAAGGAAGCCTGCGTCAAGGGACGAATTGAGCAACAGAATGATGCTACAGCAGCATCTCCGTGAATTCATCAATACAGATTTGGACTCAGATTAGCGTGAGTTATTACCTAATATGAGGGCAAAAGGAGGTCTGTGGTACTGCAGATCCAGAGCCCGCCGTTTTATAGATATCGAGGTCCAACACTCGTGTCATAAAATATCGTCGTACCATGACAAATTTGGTATCCACGAACCGGTAATGATTAGGGCATTATCCCCATGTATTTGCGTCACGATTGAGCGATGCTAACACCCTTAAGTCGTAGTTTCCGTCCCGAACCCTCAGACTCCATTTTGTAAACGGCATCCATCTTATGGCTTGCCCTCATATAAGTCAATTGATTAAAGCCGAGCTTGATCTAAAAGGACACGTCCTTTGTAGCTGACTTCCCCATGACCTGGCCGAAGCTGCCTCCACCGCCTCCGGCCAAGCCTGTTTGGGCAGCTCCTCGCCCAGTGGCCGAACAAGATATCATCAAGGCACAACATGTCATAAACCATCCACTACATACAGACCCTGTTTTCCATACACATACACCTGTCCATGATTCTTGTTTATGACCCGTTTGATGATGGGAGGGTGCCCGACCTTATTGGTGTTTCATCGATATCTGATGGGAGTTCTGGATCTGGCGGGGCAATCCATCACAAACTGGACATCTAAAAATGTGCTGACCAGCATGACTTTGCTCTTTGTATTATTGGAGGAATATTTGTGTAGCCATATCATAAACTCAAGAATTCTTGCCTGCAGCTGTTATTTATGTATATAAGGAGAAGGCTGGTTCTGTAAAAACGAACAGTCTCCTGAGAACTTACGGCCCGTGTTGTCGTACTTCTAGGACGCATGTTACTTGGTTGCAGCCAATAAAACTCGATCACTGACTTCAACTAGAAGACTCTGTGTTTCTGCACGTCCAGAACAGGGAGAACTCAGAGGTCTTCGGGTGTGGTCTCCTGGCACCATCGGGTCTCTAAAAACCCGGAACCTCATAGGTATGGACGGTTTGTTCATGTCTTTTATCTTGGCTAACCAAAGGCAAGACGTCTTTTGGACAGTGTAATTCAAAAACATAATTTGCTCAGGGATGATACAGGCCCTAAACAAAGCTTCTATAGCCAGTACTTGCCAATCTTTGGTTCCCCAGACAGTGTTCGTCTCAATGTTGTCTTTCTGAAAGTTGAAACCTAGTTTAGACAGTTGGGCAAAAATGCAGCAGAATAAATCTGTTTAGTATTTGTCAACATACTTTTCATTCCTGTTCTGTTCATATTTTTAAGTAAAATGATTCTGGATTGGATAGATTGAACCCTGAAAAGTACAGAAACTTATTGGTGAAATGTTTTCAGCTATCCTTTAGTGGCGTAGGACAATGTTCTCATTGGTTATACATTAATACATTTCTAGGCAAAGTTCATCTGTGCAAGAAATGGTGACCATAATGATTATAATGATACATTTGTTCATAGTCTGATGAACCTTCTAAATATTCATGATTTGTGAATACTGCAGACATTTCTAAGTCTGACATCATATTATTAACAGTCTCGAAGTCCCAATCATCAGAAAAGGTACTAGGTGAAACAAAGTCACTTAATGAAATCTTGAATAAGTGTGGAATCTTCAACAACTCTGACGGGCCAAAAATGTCATATTCTGTTTTGTCCCAAGCTATACCACCTGGCATAGGAACGGCTGTGATGTTCACTGCTGACAAAGTCTCTTTGTTCACGATGAGATGATTTGGGTGGTTTGAGGAGTAAGTTGATGTTCTTACTTGCTGTGTCCATTTTTACATATCTTCCATTTATCAGCATTCCCAGAGTTATTCCTAGAGTCACCCAAAGTAGAAGAAAAAATACACCCAACACAATCCAAAGTTCAACCCATGGTGAAACCAGATAAGTCTTTTCCAGGTAATGAAAAAGGTCTGTTGCTTGTTCTTTGAAAGTTATTTTTACTGGTGTTGTTTCAGGTTCACTGGGATCCGCAGAAAAAGTATCAAAGTTAATAAATAGCCAGAGGCATTTCTGTCAATTATAGGAATTGCATCAGGATTCGTTGAAATCGCTGGGACCACCTGATCACTTGATACATTTGTGTAGTCTGATGCTACTTCGTTGTAGACAGGTGTTTCTTGACAAACTGTTATTTGGGTTTCAAGAGGTACAAGTTCCATGGCTTTGTTGCATAATATTTCTTTTCACACTGCAGATTCCTCAAAGGTGATAAGTCTCTTAGTTTGAACCTCTTGGATAGTAGGTAGATAAGGGTGTCTGCTACATTGGCAGAGTCCACGGGGCCTACTGCTTAGTATCGGCCACATGATGTGGTTTGTTATTCTCAAAGGCAATGGGTTTTGTATCGACAGGGACTACTTGCGCTCTACATAAGTTACTGATAACTTGTTAAGTTAGAGACAATGTTAACAGTGGTGCCACAGGAAAAGGGAAACCCTCTGAACCCTTTACAAGGTGTCGTAAACAACACCTGGACTATATGAAACACAATTTCCTATGCACACAGCATATCAATTCAGGTACAATCGTATTTTGAACAGACATCAAATAGGTTTAGTCCTAGAAAATAATATTTCACTTCTTCTGTTTGAGCAATTGTTGTTGTTTATTGCCCAAAAGACCTTACGCCAGCCGACACGTGTTTCGTCAGAGTACAGATTGCTCTGACTCTTCAGGGCTGGAAATAAAACAAAAAATGTACAAAGTGTTGTAATTCCTGTCACTGTACAGAGTGACTTAACATGCAGTTGGCAACATTTTTAGAAGACAAATCTCCTTGTGCTCCTACAGACAAAATTGTGACTATATATACATTGAAATTTGCGACAGTAGAGGTTTGAAGAAAACAGAGGGTCCTAATTGACCCATATAAACATGAACCCCATTTCGTCACATGGTTCCGTGTTACAGGATTACCCTGAATATACTTTGCACTTATTGGAAGTGGCATGCACATGCTTGGAAAAGTGAAAGAAAAGTGACTGCGAAACCAACGCCACACTGTTCAATCTAGAATTCAGTATTAATCAAGGTTTCATTTTATACATACATTGAAGTCAGAAAGGACACGCTTTGGAGATAGCTACGAACAGTTCTTGCGGTCGAACGAACTTAGGCTATTTATTGGAGAAGTTGATAAACATTGTGCTCGGTGAAGGTGCAATTTCTCAGATAAGTGTGCAGTTTATTGTATTTGCCGTAAGAAACCGTAAAGAGAAAGTCCCTCCACCTATAAAGTAGTACGTGACAAATGCGCATATTCTTGCCTGTATTCATGTCAACACATACCTTTCTTGAAATGATGGCGTATATTGTAATTCCTATTGAGAAATATATGGGATTGGCTTTAAAATTTAAGAAATGGTTGCGAGTTGGAATTGAGACAATAGTCTTATAGGTTAGTTGAAAGTTCGCTACTACACTTACCACTTGACCGGTGATACTTCCAACCCGGTTCTATTCTATAGTTTTGGTAGAGCGCGAACAGCTGCCCCAGCAATGAGGCGTCCCGGCGCTAAGAAACCAAGACCTGGGCCTGGGCGGAAGGGGAAGGGAATTACGGGAATAGGTACGTTTTTATTGCCTTCCGGAACGCCGGTAGGCTTTCTATGGAGCGAATATGTTGCGGCAGATCGTTCCAAAGTTTGGCTCCAAGAAACCTAAAGGAGCGGCCGCCCATGCGGCAGAGTTTTATGCGTGGTACACATAGTAGGTTTTGGTTGGAAGATCGCAGGTTACGTGACGGCGCATAGGGGGTAAGAAGAGGTCGAAGCAGTGGAGGGGTATCGAGTTCAATGATTTTGAAGGTCATGATGAGGGTCTTCAATTTGATTCTGGAGTCGACGGGTAGCCAGTGTAGTTTTTGGATGGTCGATCTAGCTGAAAATCTGCGGGGGAGGCCGACTAAAGTTCTAGCCGCGGAATTTTGCACGCGTTGGAGTCGTGCTACCTCACTTTTGTTGGCGCCAAGAAGGAGTACATTGGCGTAGTCAAGACGCGAGAGAATGGTGGCTTGAATAATAAGTTGGCGAGTTTTGGCATCGAAGAAGCCTAGTATGTGGCTAAGACTCCTCAGCAGGCCGATGCAGGTGCCAGCAACTTTTTTAGTGTGGGCCTGAAAGTTAAGTAAGGCATCCATCCAGACTCCTAGATTTTTCACTAGGGATTTGGGAGATGGGATGGTGCCTAGGGAGGATGGCCACCAATGCTCATTCCAGAGGCAGGTGTTTTTGCCAAGGAGTAGCACCTCTGTTTTACCAGCATTGAGCTGTAGACAATTTGTTGTCATCCATTGGGCAACCGCGGATACACCGCTTTTAAAACTGGAGGATGAGATGGAAGGACCTTCTGTAAGAGCGATGGCCAGCTGTGTATCGTCGGCGTACAACACTAATGTCAGGCCCCACTCTTTGGCCACCGCCGCCAGAGGCTGGACGTAAAGATTAAAAAGGGATGGGCTCAATGCAGAGCCCTGCGGAACTCCCTGTGCGATGGGGTGGGATTTGGATAGAAAGGGGGGGCAGAGACCCGAAAGGATCTTTCTTTGAGAAAAGATCGGAACCAGTCCAAAGCATGGCCAGATACTCCAAATGTCTCCAAACGATTAAGAAGGATGTCATGGGATACCGTGTCAAAGGCCGTGCTGAGGTCCAGAAGAATCAGCGCAGCACTTTGACCGGCATCTAAAATCGTTCAGAGATGCTCTGTGGTGGCCAGGAGAGCAGACTCAGTACTATGGCCAGGTCTGAACCCATTTTGAGATGGGTCCAGGATGTTGTTATTGACCATGTGCTGGGATAGAGTAGTGTTCACATGTGCTTCAGCGAGTTTGGAAAGCCATGGGAGCAAGGAGATAGGTCGATAATTCTCCGGTTTAGAAGGATCTAGAGTGGGCTTCTTGATGATGGGTGAAACCCACGCTTGCTTCCAGGCAGATGGTACACTCGCTGAGGTAAAGGAGAGGTTCAAAATAGAGGTGAATGAAGGTAGAAAGAAGTTGAGTGACTCGAAAAATTGTGCTGGGCGCATGGGGTCAGCCGGTGAGCCAGTTTTAACTTTTTGGCATAGTTTAATGAGGTTATCGCCGGAGATTTCCGGGATGTGGGTCAAGGTAGAATAGTTGGAGGGAGGAGAAGGGCTGTTAGAAAGGCTGGGGGAGTGCTGAGGAAAAGAAGTGTAAATTTTCTGTGCCTTGTCGACAAAGAACTTCGCAAGGTCCTCGCATTGTTGCGTGGAGGACATGCTGGGGAGGGGGGATTTGCTACTCTGAAGTTCTTGAACGAGTTTAAAGACTTCTTTGGCAGGGGTGGGACTGGAATCGATTTTGTCAGCATAAAAGGCAGTACGCGCAGCGTGGATGGCTTTATGGTACCTTTTTTGTTGTAATAGATAGTTGGATTTTTCTTCGCTGTTGTAATCCCTTCGCCAGAGGCGCTCCGCCCTTTTACAGTCTTTGCGTAAGATTTTGAGGGTATCATTGTACCGAGAGTTGGATGGAAAATTACGTCCTTTCGACCATTTTGCTGGAATGAGGACATCTAGCCCTCTCGTGATCCAGTCATGAAACGCGCTGTAATTGGTGTTGATGTCAGAATTGGTGTCATGGGGAAATTCCCCAAGGGTGGTGTGGAGGTCACTGCGGGACAGCTTGTGCCATGGTCTTTTTAGACGACGGGTCGATGCGGTTTTATGCCTGCTTTTGTTGACCGGTATGGCCAGTTTAATAAGGTAATAATCAGTCCATCCCATCGGTAAGGGTGTCTCTGATGTAAGTTTCTCCATGTTTGTGAAAACTGGGTCTAGAATGTGGCCAGCTAGGTGTGTTGGAGTAAAAATAAGAGAATTGAGTTGCAATGCAGAGAGATCCGCGAGGAGATTTTTGATCGTAACGTTGTTTAGCAGGTCGAAGTGAAGGTTGAGATCGCCTAGAATAGTAAAATTTGAATTTTTTGTGATTAGAGAGGTAGTTGTCTCAAGAAGAGCTTCAATAAATTTAGAAGCGGGGCCAGGCGGGCGATAGATGTATAGGCCTGACATAGTGAAGTTGGGGTTTATGGTGATTTTAAAGTGAGCGCTTTCACAGTCGGGCAGTTCTTCTTTAGCAAATGAACAAGAAAATATTTTCTTATAAATTATGGCGATACCTCCTCCTCTTCCATCCCTATTGATAGTCGACATAAGTAGTCATCTGGTAGCGTAAGGTTGGGTATGGCAGAGGTGCCATCCCGTAACCAGGTTTCACAAAGGAAGAGGATGTCAGGAATTTCGTCCAAAATGAGGGTGTTTACCTCGAGGTGGTGCTTGGCTAGTGACCTCACGTTGAGATGGAGGATCGTGATGGGGGGGTATTGTCAGGTTCTGGAAGCAGTCTGATGGTATGGGGATTAGTGGTACAAAATTCACAGGTGTGACATTGAAGGCAAGTGAGACCAGGCGTACCTGTAATGTGTGCGCAGGACCGTCCAGGGTTCCAGGCAAGTAGTTGCTCCCTATCGTAGTAAAGGGGTGCTGATGGAGTAAGGCCAGGGGGACTGGCGAGAGGCGATGACTTGGCGAGGACGGGCGCAGACGGGCTTGCCTTAGGTGCGCCTTCGGCGCGCAAACGGCGCTCCCGCTGCGCTCGTCCGCTGCGCTTGCAAGGAAGGCACATTTAGAGAGCGAGGAGGTGGGCGTGGCCTAACGAGTGGGCGTGGCCTCGCGCTAAGCAGCGAGGGCGGCCATGTAATCTTTCCTACGTTGTAGCGTTAAATCCGCTGTTTGGTGGGGAGCCTGCAAGGCGGTGAACACAGAGAGGAGCTCTAATAGAAGTACGGTAAGGGTATCATGTGCGTTCAATGGTTGTAGCTAATCTTCCCATGTATCTTCTGTAACTTGAACATGGACCCGCAGTCACAATATCAGAATGACCAAAAGATATAAGAGGAAGGAAGGATAGAAATTCAAAGAGTCAAATGTAATGAATACTCATACATATGGAAGAAAACTTAGCCATCAACCGAGAATGGGTCGAACAAGTCATGCACCTGTAGAATTGGTGCTTGTTGCAAATATGACGATTGTATAATTACAGTAATGGTGCCAGGAGATCGCGATTGGCTAATTATTTCCATTGATAAGTTGTTATCCTTAAAGACACAGCAATGTCTATGTCTTAATGACTATAACCCTACGCCTATCTGATGTTATAAAGCTAAAGTAAAGAGTCACACGATAGACCTATTGGTAAGGAGTCAAAACTGACTCGCAAATCTAATTTAAGCCCAATCAATGTTTGTAACGCAATGATAATTCCAGAAGAAATTATCGCAATATGAATCCATGAATGGGTTACAGAACAGTTGCCAAATAGCAGCTCACCTAAAAAAAATCCGTGTTAATCAACAGGTAGCCGTATCTAAAGGCGCGTAGGCAAACAACACATAATCGGTAAGATCCACTCGTCAGTTTCTGAAAGAACATGTAAGTATTACTTAAGGTATCCTCCCCAAATATACACGCATGGAAAAGGGATAAAACGTGGCAACCGTTTACAGTTAAGAAAGATGCTTACTTATAAATGAGTGCTCCAATGTAGGCGAGAGGGTCAACTGAAAACGTGGTAACGTTACAATATTAAGTCTGTATGTCCCTGGACCTGAATACAAAAATATAATGTGGAGAACATTATCTCTGGACCTACGTACGTACATCCCCGTCTAAAAGCCCCGATGCGAGCAGATTACCTTAATGTGCGTCCAGCCGCGAATCCGGCGTTCTACCTTCACAGTGTCATCGTTGAATGCGGAAGAGGAAGTGTTCCCGCGTATGCAGTGCTTTCAAAAGTACGTCCTACGTCAAAGACTAGACCCGCGTGGTCTATTTCCGGTTAAACGAAAACGCTGCAACCGGAAAGGGATAAAACCTGGGTAAATCCTGGCAGTAATTGCGCGTCTGCGATACTATGGAAAAATTAAATCTGCATAATCTGTTTGATAAGGTTGCGCACTGGGGTACAACCAGAAAGGGATGAAGTTCGAGTGAAACTAATATAAATAGAACCACGTTGGCGAGTAATACTGGTTTGGCTAGGCGAAGCATTAGAACAGTAATTGAAAAAAAGATCCGATTAATTCTTATGGTATTGAGAACAACAAAAAGTTCCCATTTGTTAGTATACGGATGACAATGCACCTTAACAAATTAAGCAAAACTTGTATATGAGGTCATGAAAGTGGAATTATGTATGAGTGAAAGCAAAACAAACCGGAAAAAACCTTAGAAGAGAAAATAGTTTAATGTGAGATGTATAAAACCCAAGTTGAAAAGGTTGCACGCAGAAGTGTATAGTGTTGGCTGCTTACCAAAATTAGAAAGCAAGTTTTGTATTCAGTAATGGAATGAGGCAAGCCAATTACTTCTGGATGATCTATTGTTGGTATTTTTTCCAATATCTACATGGATATAATAAACTAGCACTAGATACTATATAAGCTCACGTTTGTGAGTGGATGAATCTAAAATAGAAGTTCACTATGTCATCTGGGTATCTACCAATATTGGTGGATAGTGTGTGTAGATAGGCTGACAGTCACCATGTGATACATTCTCAGTGACATATAAGTGACTTGTACACTCACAAGAGTCATACATTAACCATGACATTGGTTCAAGGCGCAGTGTTCTCAAAAACATCTATTAATCAAACATGTTTACGATATATTCAGATCCATTGCATATACAAGGACCCTAACATTAGATATAATGTTCCAGTGTATTATTAATGGTACATGTTTTCTTGTATTAAACACATTACGATGTATAGCTGTATATCTCATAAAACCGAAATGTGTATTCATCCCAAGAAAAACTGCATTTCAGAATCACAATTAAGACCCCGTTTTACCGAATCCAAACGCATTATCCAAAGGGCTTCTGCCCTACGGAGTTTCAGTTCTCTGTCACCACCCCTCGGGTTATGCTCTATAACTTCGATACCCAAAAACTGAATTTCCCTATGGGTGCTTTGCGCTGGGCAGAGTGAAGCATGGATCGCTGCGGGATATCTTGGGTCTCCATTTTTTAGAGCTCTTATGTGCTTTGTAATGCGCTCTTTAAGGGGTCTAATGGTACTACCCACGTAGTGTTTATTGCATTTGCATACAAGTAGGTATACTACGTATCTCGTGGTGCAGTTAATGTTCTGTTTGATTTTGTAGCCATGGTTGTTGGGTCCTTTAAACTCTCTAGTGTTATGTTGGGCCCATTTGCACATGCTACACATTCCACATTTGTAAAAACCTAAGTTGTATGGTGTCATCCATGTGTTGATCTTAGATGTTTTTGGCATGGAGGGGCTAAGCCTGTTGCGTAAAGTCCTCCCTTTTCTAAAAGTGATCAACGGCTGGGTGGGTATTTCTAGTGATAAGATGTTATCTCTTCTAAGAATTGCCCAGTGTTTATTAAGTGTTTTCCTTAATGTTTGATGCAAACCATTGTATTCAGTGATCAGACGTACTGTTGTTGAGTCTGATTTGCTTCTTGTTACACCTTTTAGTGTTTCTGCTCTAGTTATCTGACTCACTCTATTGGATGCTCTTGATAATGTGGCATTGTCATATCCCCGATTCTTAAACCTTTGCTCCATATCATGTACACAGGCTTTAAAATCTTGGTCTTTGCTACAATTACATCTGGCCCGTAGGTACTCTCCATAAGGTATGGATCTGATTTGGTGTATGGGGTGACTACTGGCTGCATGTAATACAGAATTACACGACGTGTCTTTTCTAAAAAGTCTGGTGTTCAGTGTGTCATTTTCAACATACAGTTCCATGTCCAAAAAATTGATTCTCTCTGCACTTTGTTCCATGGTAAACTGAATGCCATACTTGTTTTTGTTTAGATACTCACTGAATTGGTGCAGTTCTATGGCCGAGCCCGACCATATGAGTAGACAGTCGTCTATATACCGACCCCAATAGACGATATGATCAATCCAATCTGAACCTTCAGTACCCCATATGTAGTCGGTTTCAAGGCAGCCCATGTATAGATTTGCAAAAGAAGGTGAGAATTTAGATCCCATTGCCACCCCCTTGTTTTGTTTATACCATTTATTGTCAAATAAAAAGAAATTGTTATTTAAAATCAAATCCATCATTCCAATCAGCATTTCATTGTGCAACCACTGTGTTGCCGGTCTATTTCTTAGCAGACGAGTGATTGCTGTTAGTACTTTGTCTATCTCTATACTGGTGTAGAGAGACACCACATCTAGCGTTGCTAGTAGAAGGTTAGGTTGCCATTGTAAATCCTCTAGTATACTTAATATATGCTTAGAGTCCTGGATGTAACTGTCCATGGTGCGGACTATAGGTCCTATAAATAGGTCCACATATTATGACAACTTTTCAGTGGGCCCATCAATTCCAGCCACTATAGGTCTGCCGGGAGGGAAAGGCAGATGTTTATGAATTTTAGGGAGTGTGTAGAGGATGGGAAACGTGGGTCTAGTAGTCTTTAAGTAAGATAATTCATCATCATCAAGAGTCCCTTGCGCATGCCATTTGGCCAGATTTCTATTGATTTCAATACACAGGGGTCCCATTGGATTGTATCCTATTTTCTCATAACATGAAGTGTCATTAAGTTGGGACAAGATCTCTGTGTTATAGTCTTCCACATTCATTATCACAACATTCCCCCCTTTATCTGCCTCTCTGACGATAATAGAGTGATCATTGGCAAGTTCTGTAAGGGCTCTTCTCTCTCCTGCCGTTAGGTTGCAATTTTTATACCCTTTCCTGGTGGATTTGTTCTGTGTGATACCATCTAAATCCTCTAAAACTCTTTTATGAAAGTCATCTATCGCATTTCCCCCCGGTAATGTAGGTGTCCATTTGGATTTGTTTTTGAAACCACTAGATAGTGTCAGATCTGTATAAATTTCCAGTTCACCCAAGAGTTGAGACATAGTATAAGGAGTTTCTTCCCTTTCAGTGATAGACAATAGTATCCTTGTGGCTTGTACATCTTGAATGGATGGTACATCACACACAGCACCCAAATTCTTGTTGCATGCTTTTTTATTAGTCATTGGATTGCACAGGAAATGCTTTTTTTAATTTTAAGGTACGTATGAATTTGTATAAGTCAATTTTCAGTCTACATAAGTCCCCATCTTCACTAGGATTAAAACTCAAACCCCTACTCAGAAGACTGACCATATCTTGGGTCAAGGACTTAGAGGATGAATTCACTACTTGTACCTCATCTATTTTTTCCCTTACTTCATCATTCCTTTGCCTGATCTCAGTTTTTGTCGGTAGTTGTCGTTTACCGCCCCTGTTGCCTCTCCTGGTTTTGTGCCTCCTAAAGGGGTTGTACCCATCCGCCGATTGCCTCTCCTTGCTGTTTTCACCTCCTGAAAAAAACTTGATCTTACTATATTGCTTCCAGCTGCACCTTCATTTTCACTCTCGCTTACGGTAGATGCATTAAGAGAGGAAGTACTGGAAGAGAGAGATGTGGACTCACTTCTTGCCGTTTCGGTAGTTTTAGTGTTTACAATTCGTGCAGCATCGTACTTTCTAGCATATGTGTACACTCTACCTATTTTGTAATCTATCTCATCCCTCTTCATTTGTCTGAGTTTCCTGTCCTTGATATCTTTTTGATGGGCGGTAAGTATGTCTTTTAGAATAACATAATTTTTTTCTGGGGCTTCCTTCAAATTTAGGTCTTTCATTTTCGATTTTACGATGTCTATTTCTGACTGTAACTTAGTGACCTTCCGCTCTGAGGATTCAATTAGAATGTCCATCAAGGTGAACGAGTTTATATTAAGTGAATCCTCCCATCTTGTTAATAGGTCATCATCTAGTTCATCGTATGTTGGTAGAATCTGTGCTCTTAATCCTCTAGGGCCTCAAATATTGTTTTAGTGTGGTGGCATCCCACCATCGGGCATTCTTCTTAACTGAAAACGGTTGCCACGTTTTATCACTTTTCCATGCGTGTATATTTGGGGAGGATAGCTTAAGTAATACTTACATGTTCTTTCAGAAACTGACGAGTGGATCTTACCGATTATGTGTTGTTTGCCTACGCGCCTTTAGATACGGCTACCTGTTGATTAACACAGATTTTTTTAGGTGAGCTGCTATTTGGCAACTGTTCTGTAACCCATTCATGGATTCATATTGCGATAATTTCTTCTGGAATCATCATTGCATTACAAACATTGATTGGGCTTAAATTAGATTTGCGAGTCACTTTTGACTCCTTAACAATAGGTCTATCATGTGACTCTTTATTTTAGCTTTATAACATCAGATAGGCGTAGGGTTATAGTCATTAAGACATAGACATTGCTGTGTCTTTAAGGATAACAACTTATCAATGGAAATAATTAGCCAATCGCGATCTCCTGGCACCATTACTGTAATTATACAATCGTCATATTTGCAACAAGCACCAATTCTACAGGTGCATGACTTGTTCGACCCATTCTGGGTTTATGGCTAAGTTTTCTTCCATATGTATGAGTATTCATTACATTTGACTCTTTGAATTTCTATCCTTCCTTCCTCTTATATCTTTTGGTCATTCTGATATTGTGACTGCGGGTCCATGTTCAAGTTACAGAAGATACATGGGAAGATTAGCTACAACCATTGAACGCACATGATACCCTTACCGGGTTGGAAGTATCACCGGTCAAGTGGTAAGTGTAGTAGCGAACTTTCAACTAACCTATAAGACTATTGTCTCAAATCCAACTCCCAACCATTACTTAAATTTTAAAGCCAATCCCATATATTTCTCAAAAGGAATTACAATATACGCCATCATTTCAAGAAAGGTATGTGTTGGCATGAATACAGGCAAGAATATGCGCATTTGTCACGTACTACTTTATAGGTGGAGGGACTTTCTCTTTACGGCTTCTTACGGCAAATACAATAAACTGCACACTTATCTGAGAAATTGCACCTTCACCGAGCACAATGTTTATCAACTTCTCCAATAAATAGCCTAAGTTCATTCGACCGCAAGAACTGTTCGTAGCTATCTCCAAAGCGTGCCCTTTCTGACTTCAATGTATGTATAAAATGAAACCTTGAATAAAACTCAATTCTAGATTGAACAGTGTGGCGTTGGTTTCGCAGTCACTTTTCTTTCACTTTTCCAAGCATGTGCATGCCACTTACAATAAGTGAAAAGTATATTCAGGGTAATCCTGTAACACAGAACCACGTGACGAAATGGGGTTCAAATTTATATGGGTCAATTCGGACCCTCTGTTTTCTTCAAACCTCTACTGTCGCAAATTTCAATGTATATATAGTCACAATTTTGTCTGTAGGAGCACAAGGAGATTTGTCTTCTAAAAATGTTGCCAACTGCATGTTAAGTCACTCTGTACAGTGACAGGAATTACAACACTTTGTACATTTTTTGTTTTATTTCCAGCCCTGAAGAGTCAGAGCAATCTGTACTCTGACAAAACACGTGTCGGCTGGCGTAAGGTCTTTTGGGCAATAAACAACAACAATTGCTCAAACAGAAGAAGTGAAATATTATTTTCTAGGACTAAACCTATTTGATGTCTGTTCAAAATACGATTGTACCTGAATTGATATGCTGTGTGCATAAGGAAATTGTGTTGCACATGATGTGGTTTGACCAGGTCGATTGACACAAACCTGTTCTCCTTTTTACCACCGAGGGGTGGCAGTAATACTGTTCTTGATCCGTGGATTGCTAGGAGAGGTACTGGTTGTCTGTAAGAAGGCCCAACTTCCTTCTTGTCCGCAATCTTTTCTCTGGCTAGATCCCCAAGCTTTGGGATCCAGACAGTCCTCGCTGGGATGGTCAGTTTTTCTTCAGTGGTGGTTGGCTTCAGGAACACGTTGCTTTGCTACGTTCTTATTTCATTTAAGTCCTGTAAAACAGCCAAACGGTCTTTGATATCAAAAGGTTTTTGGTCAACCACTGAAGTCTAACAATCGAGATCTGATACTAACCTTCTGGTCCCAAAAAGGAATTCATATGGATTGATACCCCCTAGAGAACTTCTTGGCAGATTGTTAAGCCTATGTTGGACACTTATTAGATGTTTGACCTACCCGTCACCCGAGCCTAATACCCTAGCTGTTATAGATTGCTTTATGTCCCGTTTTTTCTCTCCACAACCAAATTTGGCTCAGGATGGAATGGACTAGAACACCGCGATGTAACCCCCAATTTGGCCATGGCCTCCTTGTACGCAGGACCCTGGTCAGAATGTAGCGTGCCAACTGCGTATTTTCCGATAAAGACTCGCAAATCTTTTATAACAGTTCGAGCGTCAGCCGATCGCTGAGGCCACATCCAAATGAATCTAGTCTTAACATTTGTGGGACCGCATTTGTCCATAGGGACGTCTGAGTGTAGAAAGTCTAATGCTATCTAACAATGGTGTCTGTAATGGGCTGGCTATACTATAGTCAGGAATCTGGTGGCGTTCTGTGCTGCGATCTCTATTGCAGTCATTGCAGTTAATTACAAATATGTGCATTCATTCATGGCCACCAGTACATCTCCTTTAATTTGAATATAGTCTTAGAGATCCCTAGATGTATCAGACCCTCTCCCAGATGTGCTTCGTGTATCAAAGCTACCCTGCGTTTCCTGTTTGGAATTACTCTGTCCCCCACTCCCGGGACTCGAGCAAAAGAAACGCTATTTGCATCAATTATATATGAGTATTTGAGTGGAATATTCTGAGGTAACGCTGCACCACTGCCTTTGCATTTTTCATTGACAGCTAGCATTATTTCGCTGTCTATTTTAATTTTTTGAACGAGTGATTGCAGCTACGGAAGCAGTTTGCACAGCTACCTTCGTGGCTTCATCAGCCAATGAATTCCCTTCAATGTGAACGCCATCAAGTTGATGACTCAGCGTATGTATCACATGAGTGTTTTGTAGTCCTTGATGTAACTGAACTACTTGTTCCCAAAGCAGTTTATGCTTGATTGTGCCACCTTTTGCATCTTTGAAACTGTTTTGAAGCCAATTCTGTAAATATTAATTGTAAGATTGGACACAATAATACGAATCGCACACTATGAGTGTGGGAAATTCGCGATCCGAATTCTCGAGTGCCATCTTGAATGCTTGTAGTTCAGCTCTCTGAGCTGTACAATCTCCTAGAGATTGAGTTTTAGTAACCATTGGTCGGAATTTGCCATCGCGCCAACGACCTTCAACAATCGCACACTCCGCACTATAGGCTTGTTTACCCCCGTAGCAGGTTGAGCTGATCCATCAGTACACATTATATATTCATCCTTGTCAAGAGGCAAAATTTCAGTAGACAGAGGACATTCAAGTCCGTATTGTAAAAATGCTTGTGTTTTCAAATAAGGATCAAAAACGTATTCAACGTCTGTCACAGCAAGAGAATTAATCCA
Source organism: Lissotriton vulgaris (assembly GCF_964263255.1). Classification (NCBI taxonomy): domain Eukaryota; kingdom Metazoa; phylum Chordata; class Amphibia; order Caudata; family Salamandridae; genus Lissotriton; species Lissotriton vulgaris. The sequence goes on along the minus strand of NC_141694.1, from coordinate 1,685,847,825 downwards.
TTGAATCCATCTTGAATGTAAAATTTTAGCTTTTGGTATGCTCGCTTTTGTCACTGCTTCTAAAGCAGGTACAGGAGTTACCACCATTAGGTGTTTTCCCTGTGCCAGGGCTCTTTCTTTTGCTATTGCAGTTTGAACCGCTGTCAGAATTCTTTCTGTTGAAGTGAATTTCATTTCTGCTTGTGTGTACAAATGTGATTTGTAAGCTATTGGAACCTTTTCACCTTTGTTAAAAGTTAAGTAAGTGAATCCGCATTGTCCTGGAATGATTCGGATCACTAAGTTGTGTATTTTTACACGTGTTTGCGAATGTTTAGTTGCTAAAATGTCTGTTTGTAATGAACGCAAAATTTGTGTGTGTTTTTGTGTCCAATTTACTGTTTTGAAATCAGGTTTGATTAATTCGTAGATAGGTTTAACCCTTTCTGCGTAGTTCAGAATGTAAATTCTTCCGAATTTTAAGAATCCTAAAATCGACTGTAAGTTTTTCAACATTTTTGGAGGTTGGAGCAGTGCACATTTCTCTAGAAAGTTTGCTGCCTGGCTTTTGCCTTCACTTGATAATTCATTACCTAGAAATAGGATTGTTGAGATGGGCAATTCTTGATTTCTTAAAATTGAATTTGTACCCTTCTGAGGAGAATCCATGTATATTGGTGTTCACCCTGTTTAGGTGCCTATCCAAGTCATCATCTGTCAGATAGATGTCATCTACATATGATAATGCTTCATCATCATAAATTTGTAGCAACTCTGTTACCCTTGCTGAGAATAACCCAGGACTATTCTTGAATCCCTGAGGTAGACGACAGAAGTGACGCTGTGTCCCCATAATTGAGAAAGCGGTCAAATACCTACTTTCTGGTGCAATGTTTTGACAGAAGAACCCATTAGAAATATCTAATGTGGTTTTATATTTTTTACGCACAATGTTATTCATTAGTGCTCTACTGTGTGCATTTTGCACTGCAAATGTTTTGCAACAAGAATTTAGATGTCTGTAATCCAAAACTAGACGATAAGTATTGTCTGGTTTGGACACAGGAAACATAGGATTGTTCATTGATGAGGTGCATGTTTCAACCACGCCTTGGTATTCAAGTTGATCTAATATCTCCCAGACCTGTTTTTTAGCTTCTTGCTTAGCTGGGTCCTGCCTTTGTGCAGTTGGTTGATTCTTTAGTTGGATTTTATGGTGAGGAGAGCCCTCATCCCATCCTACATGATTTTGGTATAATGCAGGAGCTTGGGCTACTGCCCATTTCATGGCATAAGTATACTTTAAATGAATTGGAATAAGATTAGAGAACGCTGACATAATGAAGTCTTTGGCATGTGGGCACTCGCTGAAAAATTCTGGTGGCCAGTCTTGTTCAGCTAGAAGAATGTCATAACCCTTAGAAAGTTGCTCCCAAAAGAGTGCTCTTACTTTTCTTGGTATATCTCCCTCCATCCTTAGTGTTATTTCATATAACCTATGTGGAGAACTAACCCTGGTATCTGCAGTTTCACCTTGAATGAATTAATTCAAGTCTACTGTCTCCAGATGATCCTTCAGGTTCTAAATGTAAATGTAAATGTATTGGCATTTATATAGCGTACTACTTACCCGTAGGGTCCCAAGGCGCTTCGACCGCTGCGAAACCCTTCCTGGCTTCCCTGAGATATGGTACCTTAATGGGTATCTCCAGGGTGAGACCAGGCATCCCCGGCGGTCTGGTGGGGCCGTTAGTGAAGATGAGGCAAGCTAATGCCCAGAGTTGCTGAGTGTGATCGCTGATCAGAGTGGGCACTGAGGCGAGAGAATTATCGAGTCCGCTGACCCTGGTCCAGAAACCTGCCGCGCCGGGAATCGAACCCTGGTCCCGGGCCGTCCTCTGCTCTCGGGTCTGCCGCCTCTAACCAGTGAGCCACACTACTTCACTAGCGAGCTATGGTGACTTCTGCTGCGCTGTCCAACATTGTCTGAGCCCATTCTCCGTTCTTGAGTTGTGTCCTCAAGATTCTCCGCATGTCTGATTTTTAGACCTGCTACCTTCTTTTTGGTGAATTAAGGTTTCTTGTTTTTCTGAACGTGTTGTTTGTATTTGGATTTCACATGTTCTTCCTTGTTTTCTGACCATCCTCTTCTTTTGGATTTCTGTGACGAAGTGTGAAAGGTAGCAGAGGAACGTGTATCAGTATCTTGATATCTATCAGGTTTTTTCAAATGATCTCAATTCCTGAGGTTATACCTCCTTTCAGAGGGCTCCTTTTGAGGAGACCTACCTCTTGAATGAGAACGGTTCTCTTTAGAAGTTTGTTTGCTATTTTCCCATTTCTTTTTAAAAGGTGTGTTTTTAGTAAAGAACTTTTCAGGACTTTCAGACATTTGGGGTTTCACTTGTTTCCCATCCAGACTGTCTCTGCCTAATTCTTCATAGGATTTTTCAATGATTCTGGCCAGTTCTTGTGGTTGCTTAGTTACATCAAATTCCCTTAATTTTTAGCGGATCGCCACTGATGCTGCTTCTCCTTTAATATTAGCTAATATTATTGGTGAGATCTGTTTGAAATCTTTTAGCAGTTTCATACCCAAATTTAAGGCAGGCTCTGCCCTGTATTCATTTTGGATCTGTTTCAGGACATCTGTTATTACCGCCATAGATGGAACACCATGTGTTTTAGTGTAGATAGCAACAAAGACTGTACCCCAAGTGTTGCAGTACTCCAGGTGTGGTGTGATCCCCATTGGTAAACAGATTGTTAAAATCATGTGTTTCTCATGAGGGGTAGTATTAGGAAATACCGCTTCGATTTGAGTAATTGTTTGAGCTATCCAGAATGGAATTTGTTCCCTCTTTGCAGGTAATTTACCAATGACTTAGTGTAAAGTCTGTGGTGTAATTTTTAGTGTATTCCCCTGGTGAGATGTATGTTGTGGAAACACTATTGCAGGTTGGACTGTAAGAGTCAGCATGACACATTGTACCAATTGTCTATAGATTTTGATTAACTCTTTCAGTTGAGCTAGTAGTGCCACATCTGTCATGTTATTAATGTCCGGATGTGGTGCATACCTAGCTAAAACCGGCCATGTAGCTCCTGATCTACCTAGTGGACCGAGCCTGGTAATGTGATTTGAATGTTTTAGGGCGCCTTTAAACCAGAGTTCATGCTCCTGGTATGTGAGTGGAATTTCAATATCCTCGAAAGGAATATATTCTTCCGGTGGTTCATCTTTTTTTTACAGTGAAACACATGTGTTACTGGATTTGCTTCGGGGAAGACTATCCATGAATAGAATACCTCTGTCTGGTGATATTAATGTGCCTCTATCACAAACACTGCCCCACCATCCCTCGATAATAGCCCATGTTTTATATATTTTATAGTGATGGCTTTCCTTAAATTTAGCGGGATTGCTATTGCATCAGCTGGATCAGCCGCAGCTCCACCGTTCTCGGTGTTGTTGCCGTTATTCGATTGTTGACTGAAAGTTTGCAGAACAAGTTTCAAGGGAACAAAGATAAGGTGCCCAATATTGTGGACACTGTATCCTTCAACGTTGAACAAACCAAAAGCTAATACATAGGATTTTTTATCCTACTCAGCTATGGCGGATATTATCCTTTTACCCACTCCAGACGTCTATTGGAGTAATTTACGGGAAAAAAAGGGGTCTCTGAGAAAAACATGACTGAGTTACTTTAGTATCTAGCGTTAAATTAGTGCCTTACCAAACCGTTGGGCGCCATGTAGTGTAGTTCCTATATTCCCAATAAGCTCTGCACATAGGAATAATATACACTATAGTTTTGACATAGGACTGAGGTCAGTATGTCTCTATCGAGTATATTAAACGTAATTGTGTGTGCCAACTAACTCAGAGGTCACTAGCAACTTTCTCGAATGAACAAGAAGGGATTAGTTTCTAACAACTGCATTATCATGTCAAGTCAAGTCAAGTCATAGAATTTATATAGCGCACTACATACCCAGAGGGTTTCAAGGCGCTTAGGAAGGGGAGGAGGATTACTTGTCAAATATCCACGTTTTAAGTTGCTTTCTGAATGCTAGGTGGTTCTGGGTAAGGCGAAGGTAAGGGGGGAGTGAGTTCCATGTTTTAGCAGCCAGGTAAGAAAAGGATCTGCCTCCCATGGTGGTCTTGTTGATGCGAGGTACAGTGGCGAGGGCTTGGTTGGAAGAACGTAGTTGGCGGGAGGGGGTGTAGAAGGACAGTCGTGAGTTGAGGCATTCTGGACCGATGTCGTAGAGTGATTTGTGTGCGTGGGTAAGCAGTCGGAAAGTGATCCTCTTATTGACGGGTAGCCAGTGGAGGTCTTTAAGGTGACCAGAGATGTGTTCGTTGCGTGGGATGTCTAATATGAGTCTGGCTGAGGCGTTTTGGATTCGTTGGAGTTTCTTCTGGAGTTTTGCGGTAGTACCTGCGTAGAGGGTGTTTCCGTAGTCCAGTCGGCTCGTGACCAGAGCGTGGGTGACTGTTTTCCTTGTTTCGGAGGGGATCCAGCAAAATGTTTTTCTGAGCATGCGAAGAATGTTGAAGCAGGAAGAGGATACGGCGCTGACTTGTCTGTTCATTGAGAGTGAAGAATCCAGGATGACGCCTAGGTTCCGTGCGTGATCTGTCGGGATGGGTGCTTTTCCGAGGGCTTCCGGCCACCAGGAGTCATCCCATGCAGAGGGGGATGTACCTAGGATGAGGACTTCTGTTTTGTCTGAGTTCAGTTTCAGACGGCTTTGTTTCATCCATTCGGCAACTTCTTTCATTCCTTCGTGTAGGTTAGTTTTGGCGGTGTTGGGGTCATTGGTGAGAGAAAGGATCAGTTGAGTGTCATCCGCGTACGAGATGATGTTGAGGTTGTGTTGGCGTGCGATGGCCGCGAGGGGGCTCATGTATACGTTGAAGAGGGTGGGGCTGAGTGAGGATCCTTGTGGTACGCCGCAGATGACTTCAGAGGCCTCGGATTTGAATGGTGGAAGGCGGACTCTCTGGGTTCTTCCGGTGAGGAACGAGGTGATCCATTCAAGTGCTTTTCCTTGGATTCCGATGTTATTGAGGCGTTGTAAAAGGGTGCTGTGGCAGACTGTGTCGAATGCTGCAGAGAGGTCAAGGAGGATGAGGGCGACTGTGTCTCCATTGTCCAGTAGAGTTCGGATGTCGTCTGTTGCTGCGATGAGGGCGGTCTCAGTGCTGTGTTTTGCTCGGAAGCCAGATTGTGAGGGCGCGAGGGATTTGTTGGCTTCGAGGAAGGCGGCGAGCTGGTTGTTGACAGCTTTCTCGATGACTTTGGCCGGGAATGGAAGAAGCGAGATGGGGCGGTAATTTTTGAGTTCGGTGGGGTCCGCTGTGGGTTTTTTCAGAAGGGCGGTGAGTTCAGCGTGTTTCCAGTCTTCCGGGAAGGTGGCGGAGTTGAAGGAGCAGTTGATGACATCTCGGAGGTGCGGTGCTATGACGGAGTCTGCTTTGTTGAAGATGTGGTGAGGACATGGGTCTGTGGGGGATCCTGAGTGGATGGAATTCATCAGGCGGATGGTGTCCTCAGTGGAGATTGGGTTCCAGTCGTTAAGGGTGTTCACGGGGGGAAGATGATCAGCAAATGGTAGGGTGGGTTGGTTTCCGGGTTGGTTGTCAAAGCTGTTGTGGATGTCTGCAATCTTGTTGTGGAAAAATGAGGCTAGGGAGTCGCAGAGGGTTTGGGAGGGGGTGATGTCGTTGGAGTTGGCCGAGGGATTGGAAAATTCCTTGACGATGTTGAAAAGTTCCTTGCTGTTGTGAGCGTTGTTGTCAAGTCGATCCTTGAATGCTGTTTTCTTGGCTTTTCGGATTAGTTGGTGGTGAGTGCGGGTGGCGTTTTTGAAGGCGTCCTTGGTGCTGGTGGTTGGGTCTTTTTTCCAGGCCTTTTCAAGGGAGCGGCAGAGTTTCTTGGACTTCTTGAGATCATCGTTGAACCATGAGGCCTTCTTGCTGCCAGGTTTGTTTTGACATTTTTTCAGTGGTGCTAAGGTGTCAGCGGAGTTGGATAACCATAGGGTGAGGTTGGCGGCGGCTTCGTTAGCGTTAGAAGAGAGGGCTGGGGTGTTTTGAAGGAGCGATGCAGAGATTTGGTCCGTGGTGATTTTGTTCCAGTTTCTTTGTAGGGTAGGTTGGAGGTGGATGCTGGGTTTTGGTTTGTTGTAGGTGAAGTGGACGCAGCTGTGGTCGGTCCAGAGGAGGTCCGTGGTGTGGCTGAAGGAGACATGGTTGCTGGATGTGAAGATGGGGTCGAGTGTGTGACCTGCGATGTGGGTGGGGGAAGTGACTAGTTGTTTAAGTCCGAGGTTGGTGAGGTTGTCCACGAGGGTGGCGGTGTTGCGGTCGTTGATCTTTTCGAGGTGAAAGTTGAGGTCTCCCAGAAGGATGTAGTCTTTGGAGGGGAGCGCGTGTGGGGTGATGAAGTCCGTGATGTCTTCACTGAATTTTGCGCGGGGTCCTGGTGGTCTGTAGAGGAGGGTGCCTCTGAGTGTGGTTTTGGGGTCGATGTGGATCTGGAAGTGAAGGTGTTCGGAGTTGGCGAGGTTGGCGTCGGAGCTGGTTGATATGCGGATTGATTTCTTATGGACGATAGTGATTCCTCCTCCTGTGTGGCTGGTACGGTCTTTGCGAGTGATCTTATAGTCTTCAGGGATGGCAATGGTGATGTCTGGGGCAGAAGAGGCGTTCATCCATGTTTCCGTTAGGAAGGCGATGTCCGGAGAAATGGTGTCTAGTAGATTCCATAGGTCAATGGCGTGCCTGTGGACTGATCGGGTGTTGAGAAGGATGCATTGTAGGTGGTTGGGGTCGGGAATCAGTGGTGTGCTCGTAGCGGAGATGTTGTCGGTGCCGCTGAATTTGCAGGAGAGGCAGGAGAAAGGTCCATGGGTTTGTCCAGGGGCGGCTAGGACGCAGTTGGGAGCGCGGCCGGGGTTAAGGGCTAGGAGTGTGGCGGCATCGTAGGTAAAGCGGGGGAGCTGGGAGGGACGGGGGACAGGGGGTCTGGCGCTGGGCGCGGTCCAGGCGCGGACGGGCGTAGACGGGCTTACCTTTGGCGCACCTTCGGCGCGGATTGGGCGCGGTCGCTGCGCGTAAACGCTGCGCGCTTGGGCTGCTGTCATATATGGATGGTGGGAAGGGGGAGGGGCGAGGGCGTCTCAGCTGGGAGGCGGGGCGGGTCACGAAGGAGGACAACAAACCCAAAATGGCAGCGGAGGGGTCAGCGGAGCGGAGCGCTTGGGGCGAAATGCGCTGATACAGTACAAAATGCTTCAATAAAGACAAATGCGCGTTTAAAAAATGAAGTTTCCACAAAGCGGCAAGCAGGGCACACTGCAGGCAGTCAATCAGGGTCAAAGCGGAAAAATGCTTAAACAAAGCCAAATGCGCGTTAAAAATGCAATTTGTATAAAGCGGCAAGCAGGGCAAACTGCAGGCAGTCAATTAGGGTCAAAGCGGACAACGATACCACTGTTCGCCAGGGAGGCAGGGGAGCGACCACTCTGCTGGGACTGGAACAAATATCTTCAGAGACGTGGAAACAATAGATAACTATTTCACTCAGTCAATCGTGCATCCTTCGTTTCTACAGAACTGCAGAGAAATAGTGAGACAAGCGTTTTCAATAAAAGGATTTATTACACAGTCTTCTTTCTCATGCAAAAGAGGTGAACTGCTACAATCGTTAGACAGAATGCAAAGTATAATGCATACAGCAAGAATAGTATTACAAAATAATTCTGTAGTAGCATTGTCTGTTACTATGACATATATAAAATACATACATAAATAACATAGGCTAAAATACTCAACTGGTGCTTCTAAAATACGCCTACCCCAATGCACCTAACCTAGGTCTAGTACCAGGGAAGAAGTAAGTGCTGATTAGCATAAGCTTTAGTTCTGCCAAGAATTTCCAAAGGTTTCTCTAGGTTCTAATCGGCTCCATACCTTAGAATGAAAGAGGTTGGTACCTCTGTCTCGGGACTCGATTTGCCAACACCCCGCAAGGGGAGTCAGAAACACTAGAGCGGGATTCTCGGCAGGAGGATGTCAGCTTCTTGTCAGTGCGTCAACTGTAGAGTCGGCTTCCTTCGGCACTTGCTGTAGCGAGCTGTGTCCGGCAAGTAGGTAGTCAAACTGCACCAAACCACACCGTGCTTTGCTATAGCAAGGGAAGGTATATTTATACCTTGAAGGTGTTTAGGAATCCCAGCTTTGACGTAAAGTCGGGCATATGAACGTCATGGATGAACCCCTAAGGAGTTCTTGTTCATGCATAATAAATAAGGATCCCGGTTTTCCTTTTTTACGGATTTTTACAGATAAATACATACAGAAAATAATGTGTTTTCTGTTTGCATTAATTTTTAAAAGTGGGTAAATACAGAAAATTGGGCTTCCTTTAAGGGACTGTGCGCTGTCTTTCATGAATTATAGGCCACCAGCTGAGCAGATGGACAGCAAGGGAAATTAAAGAAACGGAATGCAATTTCATTAAATAATACATTTGTGGTATAATACTAATGTTTACCAGTGGTGTTCTGTTATATAATATTTTGCAGCTGAAATCGCTAAAACAGACAGATATCAAAGCATGAGTGCGCGTCAATCAGTTAAATACATTTGGAAATGTACAGTTTTACAACTTCATTTATCCGTAAATAAATATGGGTAAATACAGATAAATTGGGCAAAAAATAAATATGGATAAATTCAGACGGAAATGCTAAAAAAACTAAATACCATAAAACCAGGAGCCCTAATAATAAATAAGTTCTTGGAGGAATCAATATCCAAGCAAGGGAAAGTCCCTTACAGCTTAAGAGCCTGGTTTTCCTAGAACTTGTTGTGACATAGATGAACAAATGGAAGTAGCCATGCCTGTATTTGGGTAGCATGGGCTATGCCTAAATAAGGACTGGATTTCTATGCCTATATAAGGGCAACGCGAATTGTACCTATATAAGGGCATGAATCGGGAAAGTTCATTTGGAATCTAAAACGACATACAACACATCCTTCTTCAAAGACTGTGTAGAGGCAGTACAGTGAGTTAGTTGCTTTAAATTCAGGCAAAGTAGTAATGCAAATGTATACTCAGACATTTATTGTTTCTATGTTTAGATTTGAGGAATCACCCATCACACATCAAAGTACAGACATTTGGTTCACAGAGTTATAACTCAGATATTTACATTCACAATTGATTGCAGTTACAATTCTCTGAATGTCAAGAGCAGTTAAGATATATTTTTGTTTTGTAGGGTTTCACTACATGACCAGCCAGCGAATGGGGTATTTGTGGTGGAGTGTGTTTCTGTTTTCTGTCTTGTCCCATTCCCCCTTCTCTGCCTTTACCACTGGAAGTCATGTTTTCAAGCATGTAGTCACTGGCGAGGGTGGTTCTAGATAGAAAAGATCTTCACTTCTGTTGGATCCTCCACACAAGGTTAGTGAAATCTGGCAACCCAGGCTTACAACCATTGGGTAAAGTGTGTAAATTGGAGGGCGCGTGGCAAATATACCGTCATAATTCCAAACCCACAAACATTGGGCAAATTCTGATATCCTAATCTTCCACACAAAACAAATCCCCGAAATATATGATAAAATGATTAAATATCCCAGTACCTGAAACCCCAACCTTTACAATTAATATAATCAAACAAAAACCAGAAATAAATCATATTACAAAATGAAACAATTAAAAGCTGAACCCTAAAATAGTAAGCTGACAACATATACAAAAAGACACAAAATATTAAAAAATACAAACAATACAAATAAAAAGAAATTACTTAAAATATCCTGACATTAAACCATTATCTGCTCAGTCCCCCATTAAATCCTATATCCATATCCCATAAACAATATTTTAAAAAATTTAAATATTTGAACCTCTATATTTACAAACATAATTCATAATGAAATTCAACTTAAATAAAATGTAAAATTGGTCACAAATCACTCACACAAATAATAACTCAACAAGATTTAAAAAAATTAAAAAATAAACACCACCTGGATTGGGCTATACACCATTTCACAAACTTCTATGTGTGGAACACGTCATTATTTGTTTACCTTACTCCAGTCGGCCTGCAACTAGATTCAGATACTGTAGCATGTTTTGTAGAGAAGCATTTTTAAAACGAATAATCATCACAAACAGTACAATTATGACTTTTTGAAAAGCAATGAAACATTCTACTATTAGATGGATGTTGTGTTAAGAGTTCCATGAAATAGACTATAGTTAAACCTACATGGGCATGGTTTTCTCCAGGGATCTCTCTGACACTCTGCATGCAAATTACTTAACAGGAAAAGCATTAACTCATTTTGATGTGTGTCCATCATTTTGGGTAAAAGACATATATTACATCTGCTTCAGGTTCATGGCTTAAAATTCCATTGACTTTGTTGATTGAGAAAAGGTATGTAAATTGTAATACACCTTAATCTTTTACCACATAAGAAGGCAAAAATGGGAAAATGTGCTATGAAAGAAAGCAGATACTGTTTCTAAAGTTGGCATCAATAATAGGTTCACTGTGCTAAGATCATCACATTATCATATTTTACGAACAAGCAGAGTTGTAAAAAATATTTTTTTATCACAGTGTTTGCATATTTTTAAGACTTAGTTAATGTTTGCTGTTTCTAGGTTTCAACCTACTTTCAGTTTGTGGAAGCAGGTGTGAAACACAAGGGTGAGCTCAGAAATCTATACATTTCTGAAAAGTAGTCATTTCAAATTCCACCAAGGGTCATTTATATAGATCATTCGTAGGTTTCCTAAAGAAAATAATGTTTGATATCCCAAAAATAAAAGTAAGTAGTGAAAGATGTTTTCATCTGTAATTTTTTTGCCCCAATGCCCGATTTATAAAAGTAACACATTGTTGCACGTGCCAAACCCTTCTATTCGCAGAGGTATATGGTGTTTGTTGATTGTCCAATATAAAGTGGCACCCAGAGCCACATTGAGCTGCAACTTATAATGACTTCTCTTTGTGTACTGACCATGAAATAATTCATATGGTTAAAACTAATGAATGAAAAAAAGGGGCATAAAGGAAACCTGTGCACTTTTTTTAAATGTGCTCAAGATACTAAGTTTAGGAATAGTAGTTATTAGCAAAAGTCTGATTTTAAGGTTACCGATGTTATCATGTTATTCAGAATACAGTATGCAAAATGTGTTTTTTCATGTACGTCAACGCACATATGGAAGCCTAAAATGTAGAGAAATTAAACTGATAGTAACAATGTTTTGCTACTGTGTGTTCACATAAGTCTCCGAGAAAAACAGTAACCCACTGGTTGGATGAGCTTATTTCCAGTGAAAGTCTCCAAAACACAATGTAGAGACATTAATTTATCCCCAGGAAAAATGACCCATTTTGGTGGTATGTGTAGCTGCATATTTTGGACCTGGTCTTAGCGGCCACTCAGGGAAACCTACCAAAGACAGACATTTCACTAAGGGTGTAACTTGTGTGTATATAAGTATGCCAAACAAACTTCAAACTTTGGCTACAATCAAGTGTTTTTCTTACATTTTTGTGAGGTAAAGCTCCAGAATCGTAGTTGTCCACACAATTCATAACACCCAGCGTTACAACATGTCTCCCGATATAAACAATACCCTACTTGTGTGAGTGGGTCTATCGCCCTCAACAGGAACAGGTGAAAACTGTGAGCATATAAAATTAATCCAGTCTTCACATGGTCCCTGGTTTGATCAGTTTCAGTCACAGGCGATATGCTCAACCACAAAAGTGGGGTAACATTTGTATCAGGAGTAGTATGGGAATGATTGGTGGTTGGAATTTTGTGGCTCACCCACAGATTAGAGAACATTTTTAGAATAGGGGAGCACTTGTACATGATTGGGAGGCCACTCTGGCCCTCTCTGGTGTCTAGTTGATGGATCCTTGTTTGGGGATCACGGTATGCAGCGATCCCCAAGTAAGGAATCACCAGGTAGAAGTAATCCCAGAAAATTGGTAGTCAGGGGCCAGAGTTATGTCCCCCAAGCACCGACCAAAGTGAAAGGCAACCTCACCTAATGGGGAGACAACCTTCTCAAATCGGTCAATACATCGCACTGCTTTTACATAGCAATCATTATATCGCAACATCCTTTACATCGCATGTCATTACAATGCAGCCATTACATCGCATGTCAATACAACGCATGTCATTCCAATGCATGTCACTACAACGGAGGTATTATATCTCAAGTCATTACAATGCATACCATTACAATGCATAGTACCCTTACACTATCCAACACTTACCCTACTGTTGCACTCACTGGAGTTAGAATAGTAATTTTACCCCTACACTATCCAACACTTACCCTATTGTTGCACTCACTCGGGTTAGAATAGTAATTATTACCCCTATACTATCCAACACTTATCTTTGATAAGGTGACCCTTGACCCTGATCTTGGGTCAGTTTGCTCCCCACGCCGCACTGCTCCTCCAGTGCACCTCTGACTCTCCCCCACCGCTGCCGCTGCGAGGAGCCCGCCGTTGGTGCGCTTCCTTCCTCGCACCTGTATTGCCTGCATTTCTGTCCTGATTTTCGGGGTCTTTATTATTTTTTACTCATCTCTAACACTTTTTCCCTTTTGCCTTTTCCCTTCTGTGTCCCTTGCCCTCTGTGCCCTCCCCGCTCCCCACTTCCCGCCGCTGCTCCCCTGCAGCCCCGCCCCTTCTCCAGTGTCCCATCCCCATTGGCCGCCCACTCCCGCCTCCCAGCTACTCCTCCCTCCCACTTGGCCTCTTATGGAGGGCGCCGCGTGGAAGCGCAGCGGACGCCCGCAGCTAGCGCACCGCTGGAGTGCCGAAGGCGTGCCAAAGGCAAGCCCGTCTGCACCCGTCCGTGCCTGCACCGCGCCCAGCGCCAGAAACCCTGGATCCCGCGCATGCCGCAACGCCAGATTGCACTACGACTCGAGCACCCTCCACGCACTCGACACCGTACGACACCATCCCTGCTACCAGGCCAGCCCAAAGCACACACAAGGGCCTTTTACCTGCCGGAACTGCGATACACCAGCATCCAGCTCTCCAAACCACCAACCAGAGAACCCAACCACCTCTGATGCATCCTCCTCAACACCCGCTCCGCTCGCAAGCACGCCATCAAACTTTGGGACCTCCTAGATTCTACCGCCCCGACGTCGCCTTCCTGACGGAGACCTGGCTGAACGCCACCTCAGCACCAGACATCACCACAGCCATCCCACAAGGCTACAAGATCTCCCGCAGAGACTTCGCCAACGGAATTGGAGGGGGAATCGCCATAGTACAAGAAGACACCCTCAGAGTCTCGACCCACACCAACGACACCCTCGCCACTGCCGAACACATGCACTTCCAGATCCACACCGACCCCAACACGATCCTCAGAGGAACACTCATCTACATACCACCCAGACCACGACCACAGTTCAACAACACCATCGCCGACCTCATCAGCATGCACGCCCTCGCCTCCACGGACTACATCCTCCTAATTTTTCCAAAAATAATTTGATGAATGTGTATATGTTTCGCTCTACTGAAGCCTTTGCATTTTATGTAGACTTAGTATTTGTTTTGCATCATTGTAAGATAAAGTACTGAAAGGTAAGCTAAACAAAATGTAGTCGGTTCCGCTTATAATTTATTGCTGTACTCCTGCAAAGTGCCAGTGACCCTGGATAGGCCTTGAGGAGGGAACAGATGTATTGTGATAGCCCCTTGTATCAATCTAAGTCGCGAACATTGTTGATTTTTTGCTCAACACTTTGGGCCTTATTACAGGTTTGGCTGTCCTCCTGTCAACCTGCCGCTGCCCTGCCGACAGTAGGACCGCCAAGCCTGTAGTGCGCCTTCCTGCTGAATTACAAGTGTAATCCATGGTGGGCGGGCGGTTCTCTGGCGGTATCACAGGGGGGTCTGTTAGGCACTTAGGAGAGCCTAACATGCAGACCGCCTGTAACTATGACATCTGGTACCCGAGATGTAGCCGAGATAACCGACTGCAGGGTCCTGTACGGTGAGGCAATTCAAATGCCCCCTGCATGCATCTCCAGGAGCAGCAGGGGGCCTTCTTAAAGCCCCCTTAGTTGCCTCTCCACCACCCTCTTCAAGGTGGGCTCACCACCATAAAATCGGCGGTGGACAGGCAACTCATAATATGCTCAGTGGTGCCGCATCGGCACCGCCAGCATATTCTTGCTCTTGACTGCTGCGCCAGGGCAGCAGGATCCTGGACCCAGGTGGAGGTGGCAGTCCTGTGGTGGTCTGTCTGACCGAAACACTCAGAATCCTGCAGATAGGCCCAAAGTGGTGGCAGTAATTGGACCACCACAGCGAATACGGCGGTCCTGTGGACTGCCATATTCTTAATAAGGCCCGTTGTCTGCATGGGTGGTGCAAATGAGGCAGGGCATGCAAAAATGGACAGTAGGCTGCAAATCTCTCCCTACCTTATCTCCACACCATTATAGATTTATTTTAGGCTAAAGGTTAGTTTTAGAGTTTTGTTACAAAGGTATGGAGTTTAGCTAAAAAAAATTAAATCTCCTGTTGGAAATGCAGTTTCATGTTGTATTTCAAATAAATATGTGTGTTTTGTCGGCTTGAGCATCTTGGTGGAAATTGCTTTCTGCTTTAGCATTACTGCATAACTAAGGACTGGAGTGAGGAATAAGATGAGGCGGTATTGCCTTGATTACTTACCGGTAATCCTCATTAGTCCAATTCTTTACTCCTTATCCCAGTACTTGTGTTCCTACCTTATATTAGGGGGATATATAGGGTGTTTTTTGGGAGCAACAGGACCTGTTAAGAGCATCATCCCTTTAACGAGGATTACTGATAAGTAACTGAGGCATTGAATCAGTTGGTCAGTTCACAACAACTTTTAATTTTGCTTGTACTGGGCCCTTTTCACTGGCCATGTTCCTATTTTTACTACCTTAAATAATCTTTACTTGAAACCCACCATACATTTAGCAAACAATGGGCCAAATGTCCGAAACACTAGCAGCAAAATACTGTGAAATACTGGTAATTTGAAAACAGTGCAGTATTTTGTGAACTGACATATGTGCTAATAGGTCAGTTTGCAAAATATCGGATTGTTGTGGGTATTATTTCTACCTACCTCATGAATATTAATGAGGTAGGTTGCAAATTGCAACCCACTATGTTTGTTAGCCATCACAGGGATAGTAGTCTGCTGACATCAGCAGACCACTATGTCAGTGATTGCCTTTAAATAAAGCATATTTTTTTGTAATACAGCCTAAAGTAACATGAAATGCGTTTAAAACCAAAAAAATAATGTCGTTTAAGTAACATTTGAAAAAAAGTATGAGGTGGTCAGACCACTGTCTACTCGTAGGCAATGTTTTTTTCAACTCTCACAAAAGGAAAGGCATCCCTTAGTGGCCTCTTCCCTTTTGCGAATGGGCTACAACTACATTTTTGTAACCAGCAAAATCTTATTTTGTGACCGTATTTCAGTCGCAAAACATTAATACATCCCATTCCGAATTGGAATTGAAAGGGACACCCTGTCTTGCCTCTTCTGATGAAATATTTAGTCGTAGACAGTGGTGTTACTGAATCGCAGTTTAGGTTTATTACTGTACAAAAGGACTTTTTGAGAACGCAAAATGCCTTCGAACATCCGGCCCCTTAGCCCTTAAGTTATAGAGCCTGACGTAGAAACAAACGCCTTCCCTGATTACAGAAAAGGCACACCTTTTTCAGGAAGTTACCAGAAGCCTGTGAGTGGACACCCCCGCGCTGACAGGTCGGGCTTTTAGCGACACATCCTTTGTTGCTGCTGCGCGCGGCCAGAATTGAAATATTTATGTTTCATTTTTCAGCTCTGCATTAGCGAGACATTATTTGTGTGCCGCCTGCTCAAAACAGTTCTGAAAGAAACACACTTCCAGCTGGTTTCCTTGTTTTCCATCTGCTCCCTTTCTACATTTTAATGCGTATTTAACTGTTGCATGGCATCATTATTTCTGCTGCCGAGCAGTTGTTAAAAGCATACCGTCTGTGCCCGCGTGGCAGCAGTGATTGGTGTAAATTATCCGGATAACGTGTAAAACATGAAACTTTCAGAACACTTTAGTGAATGAACAGGTGTTGGGGGGGGGGGGGGCGGGGTAAACTGAGATATTCTTAAAACTGGAAAGTCAACTTCTTCAAATTGTATCTTCCTGTTCCTGTGTTCATGCCACAGGACCCTTTTCTCCCATTTAATCTTAAATATGCAAATCCTCATTTTATCTGGAATTACTTAGTGAAAGGCTGATGTGTGAGTGTTCCAGATTATAATATTCCATCACCACCCTTGATCCTCTTTGCCTCTTATTCTTTTCATAGCAGATCAGAAAAAAAACTGTCTGTATGCTGCGAGAATATATTATTTTAAGAGACTTGGACTTAGAAATTGATTTCCTTGATGAGAAAAGGGAAAGTCTCCTTCTGGCCCAGAGAGGTCGCTTTATAATCCTGTCTATTTTCATAAAAAAGCTTTTTTTTCTTTTTGGCGTAAGAAGAGACTATTTCTGAAAAAGAATTGATTTTTCTGATGTAGTAGCAAGAGGGTGACTTATAGACTTAGCCACTGCCGAGGGCAGTGCTGTACAGAATACATCTCCCATGATTAGTACAAGCAATAAATATATTTTTTTAGGGTCAGGCCGTCTTAGATGAGGACTGGGATTTGTACTTTCAGATGAAATTGATCTTATCATTTGATCAAAGAATTTAAGCTCTAAACCGCACTTTTCCCTTTCGCTGAGAGATTTAGCAGGTTGTCATAATGAGGTTTGGATCAAGCGGTCAATAATTTCTGTGTTATGGACTGTGGTTAATAGGATTTAGCCATACTAATTAGGTAAGGCTAGTTTTTAACTTATGCAAAGTACTTACTATCAAGTGAATCAAATGTTCATGTTTCTGATTATTTTATGTGTGTGTGTGTATATATATATATATATATATATATATACATATATATATATATATATATATATATATATATATATATATATATATATATATATATATACATATATATTTAAATATATTTTTATTTTCACTGAAACCAAATAAAAGCTAGACATGCTATAGTTAGGTGATATATTCTGAAACGATTAACAAAAAGCACTCAACAGTTAAAGTTATCTCTATAGTTAAACTATAACTCGTACCCCTGTGATACAGAGTTTTGTCATCAATAATTTCATTGAAAATTTTGCGGTGATATTATCAATGATATTATCAATGATGTCACAGAAGATGTCATGAGTGATGTAATGTGTGGGATAATTAGCAGTGCATTACTTTGTTACTGACCATTTAACGTAACAATAACCAGAGCCACTGAAATTATGCGATTGCACAGCCGTAGTAATATTTGCATAACTATAGATGTGCCATCATCTACCGCAGAATCTGTTAATTTTAATAAAAAAAATGGTTTATAGCTCAAACGGTTCAAAAGTTACTAAATCCTCAGCGACACGTGTTGCAGCCTAGTGGAAGGCTCTTTGAAAAGGTTGACTGGTCAACTTTCTGTTTCTTATTGCTATATTTGGGTGTTAAACAGGTACAAATGAGATGCAACCAATGCCCAGACAGTGGAAACTATCACAAAATGTGTCCCATTATGCTGCTTAATTTGCCTTTTCAAACCGCATAATTTACTCAAACCTGCCAAATAATTTGGCTCTCCCCAGCCACATAATTCCAGTGGCCCTGACTGTAATGATACTTCAACCTTTATTTTTTTCAGTGGATTTCTAGGGTTTTGTTAATGCAAAGTAATATTTTGTTATTGTATATAAAGCCAACCACCTTCCACGCATGGAATTTAGATGTGCATATCCATGGTTGACCATGGGTTCTGCGGTCATCCTAACCGCAGGCATTAAACCCCATCCTGCACATAGCCCTTGGCCATGTACAAGCGGAGGTTAGCCACAGGGCCTGGCCTGTGGCAATCCCCCCCACATGTAGATAAACCGATGCTGCGCATGGACGGGGTATTGACCACAGGGCCTGACCTACGGCCAGGCCTTGTGGACAACCCAACCCTAGAAAGCCAACCACACTCTGTACACAGCCTTGTGCTGTGCACAGAGATGCGTTCATTACAGTGTCCCAACCCCACACCGTACACAGCCTTTGCCATGTGCGACTTAGGGTTGGCTTTCTGGTCCCAGGGACTCCATACCCCCGGCAAAAATATATATATATATATATGGCTGTGTGGCCAACCCACTCCCAGGCAGCCAACCCCATGCTGTTCACGGCCTTGGGCTAACCCACCCGCACACTGCCAACACCAAGCCATGCACAGCCTTTGGAATGCTTGGCATAGGGTTGGGCTTTGGGCCACATGTACCCTGTTAGATTTGGGGGTCTCTGGTGCACTGTACTAGGGTCTGACAAGTAAACCAAATCAGCCAATAATGGAGTCATTAATCCATACATCAATTTTACAATAGGGAGAGCATATGCACTTTAGCACTGATCAGCAGGGGTAAAGTGCCCAGAGTCATAAAACCAACAAAACAGGTCAGACAAAATACAGGAGGAAGGTAAAAAGTTCAGGGATGACCCTGCAAAAAGGGCCAAGTCCAACACACCCTATACCCCTGGCCAAAGCATATTATTTCGGGGAGGAGGGTAAGCTTTTGTGAGCCATATTAGGCCCCTGGTACCCCATTCCACAGGACAACATGACAATATAAAAGGGAGGGGGCCATGTGGTTCCCCTCCTGAGCCTTATTAGGGGACCGCATCCCTGGGGCCTGTTGTTAGTAGAAAGGGAATAGGGGCGTGCAGCCCTCCTCTGAGCCTGTTTTAAATATAGGTGGGCGCCCTGGTGCCCACTCTGGACACCCACCAACCACCAAGTTGGTGGCCGAGGGAATCCACTGTCTACAATACGATGTAATACACAGGAAAGCACGCACTTCTCTCTGTGTCGTTGGCACACTCATTTTCGCAATCGCTTGAATTCGTTCTGGGGTCAATCTTCTTCCCTCCTTCGATAAGAGATCACCTAAGTAGGTCACTTCTTGTCGACAATACTGCAACTTCGAAAGAGACACTTTATGATGGAAATCAGACAAATGACACAACGACGACAAAGTAGCCTCTTTACAAATCTCTTCATTATCAGCAGCAACTAACAAATCGTCGACATACTGGGCCCCGTGGAACCAACCAGCTCCCCGCATAGCGTGGGAAATTGGCATTCATACTGCCCTGAAGGGAGCAGTTGTTTTCTGGTTGCTCCCTCTGGGCTGGAGCAATAGGTATTCTCTTTCCCTACCCGCAGTAGTGCCGGCAGGGTAGCAGAACAGAAGTCTTCTCCCAGCCGGAGGGGGCATGTTTAAATCTCCTGCCGGGTGGGAGCAGATTTGCCTCTCATCCCCCACTCCTGCAGGCAGGGAAGGCATGTTTGTTTCCACCTGGCGGGAGGTTTAAAAATGCCACCACCAAGCGAGAGCAAGCATATGTTTCCCTACCTGCGGTATTGCAGGCAGGGAAACTAAAGTGTGGCACCGATTACTGGGGTCACCAGGGTCTTCTAAGGCTCAAGGAATGGGACCATGACAACCCGCCATTTTTATTAGCTTAAGTCCCCAGTGGATGGGCTGCGCAGCTCACCTCCCCTTTCATTATACATTTCGACCCCAGGGATTGTGGCTGTTGGACCACTCACCTGAATTTCAAGTATTCCGCTGGGGTGATGCTGAACCTTCCACTCTCCCTCGGAGTAATCCACAGTACAAGTCAGAACAAACTTGCACTGATGATTCCTTCCATAGGAAAGGGGATAATGGGAAATGGAAAAGAGAAAACCTGTACTCCCTGCGGGTAGCTCCTGGTGTTCAGGTCTATTCTTAACAGCAGCACACTGTCCCTCTGCACACCAATAGAACAGGCGACTGGGTGAGGCTCTCTCACTCTCTGACCTCGTGCTTATCTGTGCCAAAAATGTTATAGTTACTACCACTTTCCCTTTTGCATAAATGTCTCAGGCTCACAACAAATGATGCATTGGTTTGCTTACTGATCTACACTGTAGCAAAGTAAAATGTGGAACATTCATGAGACACAAATCAGCTTGAAGGCTGTTAGTCTTTGAGCATCACAAATAAGAGTTTGTGAATAGTCTTATTAGTTATTTTAGCAACAAGTGTCTGCAGTACAGTGGTACAAGGTTAGTTCACAAACACAGTTTCCAAATAATTGACCCCCAAACAAGTTCTGGGTCTTTGTTCATGTATCGCTAAACTGTTAGGGTGATATTTAGGTCTGGGCCCAAATCATAAAAGATGCAGCAAATCGTATGCGCTTCTAGTGCAGGCTGCGTTCAAATCAAAGGTGGCATCGCATATTCATGAATATCTTGAGTCGATCTTGCTTGTATTTTTCTTGTCTGTTTCTCTACAGCTTGGCAGGGTGTGGTTGACCGAGTAAGCCCTGAAGCTAGATAGCGCTGGAAAATCCTGGAGAGCCAAAGGCGAGGATCCCGCGATGACTGGTAAGTAGACTCAGCTGCAGGAAGACACAGTCAAGCACCAGCACACAGTCATGGTGCAGTATTTACTGCACCGCCCAGTCAAGATGGCCACTGTGACACATGTAGGCTGAGATATCACAAGTTTTAACCGGGATCTTGAGCTGATTGGTTCTTTCATATAGGTCCATGATCACTGTCGTTCTGATAATTGTGAGTTTGATGATTGGCTCAGTTGATATTGCCGGTGTCATTAAAGGGAGGGATCATGGTTACTTTGATCCTTTGATTAGGGTACAAAGGAGTCATGATGGGGGCCACAGGGGAAGTCGCAAGAGTCTTATTGGTCGCAGGTGTTCTGATGGTCGATGTCGTGGTAGCCAAGGCTGTGACAGGGGTATTAGACCTGGCACCCATGGCGTGGTTTCCCCAATCTTTGTGCCACTACTTCCTGTATTTTTGACTGTGTGTTGGACTTTGCTTTTGTCTGGTTTGTATGATTAGTTGTCCATGATTGGCATATATGATTTACTGGTAAGTCCCTGGTAAAGTGCACGCTGTGTGCCCAGAGCCTGTAAATCAAATACTACCAGTGGGTCTGCAGCTCTAATTGTTCCACCCATATGCGTAACCCTGGAACCATGTCTCAAACCTGCCACTGCAGTGTCTGTTAAGGGGGTTTTAAGCTGCCATGTCGACCTGGCAAGTAAACCCCCTTGCCAGGCCTAACCCTTCCCTTTTTCTACATGTATGGCACCTCTAAGGTTGGCCCAAGTTAGCCCCATGGGCAGGGTGCAGTGTATGTGAAAGGTAGGACTTGTATTTTTGTGTTTTATGTCTCCGTAGGGAAATACTACCAATTTCATTTTTCACTATTACAAGGCTTTTCTCTCCTACAGGTTATCATTGAAGCTGCCTTGTAACATCTTACGAGTGTAACTTTCAATTAGGAAGGTATTGAGAGTTGGAGTTTGGGCTCCCTGAGCTCAGGATTTCAAAATACATCTTTTAGTGAAGGTAGTTTTTAAATTGTGTGCTCGAAAATGGCATTTTTAGAAAGTGGGCATTTTCCTACTGTACTATCCTGTGCCTACCTGCCTGTGGAATCAATGTCTGGTTTACAATGACAGGGTCTGTTTTGTGCATTCACTCTAAACAGTCACACAAAGGGAGCTGAGGTTTGCCCTGCATATCCTGATGGCCCAGCACCATACTGATGGGTCTTCCTGAGCTAAAGTGATGGGAGGAGTTGCCAATGTCACCTGAATAGGACTGTTCCTGTCCTCTCACAATGCTGTCCCAACACCCTGTAGTGTGTCTAGAGTCAAGGCAGAGGAAAGAAGGAAATTGTGAACTACAAAGACTCTTTTTGAAGTATGACTACTTCAAAGGCCAAAAGAGGTATAAGTATTGGACCTGTAACCCCACAGTTTTAGAACACTTCTGGACTAACACGAGATTCTGCCAAGAGGAAGAGCTGGAGAAGCTATAGGAGGGGAACTGCCACTCTGCTTATTGCTGTGTTGGGGTAGCCTTCTGCTTGCTGCTTCTGTCTTGTGATTGAAAGAAATGGACTTTGCTTTCTTCTATCCTGCTTGCCAAGGTTCTACAAGGGCTTGTGTGTGCTCAGCTCCTGTTGAGAAGTCTCAGGGCCATCAAAGACTGCACCTGTAACTCCTCTGCAGGGAGTTCAGACCTGCTAAGTGGTGCCAATTCCAATTCTGGGCTGTTGCCAAGGAGTCTAGTTCACACTTGGTTTTTTGGGAGAATGGTCTCCTGTATAGTGAGCCTAGGGTTGCTGAGCCTGGGGCAGCCTGTGTGCTGGTGGTCCCCCAGCGTTTCACAACCTTCGAACTGGGCATGGCTCCTGATGTGCCTTTGTCAGGACATTTGGGGCAGGACAAGACTTTTGAAAGGCCTGTCACCCACTTCTTTTGGTGCGGGAGCGGTATTATTTTTGATGCTCGCTCCCTCCAGGCAAGAGTAATATCGGTTCTGTTTTTCTGCCCGCAACATGCTTCAAGTGTGTAGTCTTCGGTTTCACAGCAGCGCTACGTTTTCAGTGGTGGACTGCGTGGGGGAAATTTTCTTCTCCAAAAATATCAAAATCCAATTTTGTATTGAGGCATAGAAGAAATGTCAATGTTTTTCTTCAAGAAGGAGACAATGTCCCTTTCTGAAGTATTGAGGAAAGCACTAGCACTGACCAGTGCTAGTGTCACAAAGGGCACTGATTATTTGTGCTGGATAGACCAGCAAGTTTTAGTCAATAAAGTTTTCCAAACTTGAAGTTGCTTTTCATTGCAGTATTTTATTCATACTTATGAAAATATGTTCATGGAGATATTCAATAGTTAGTACTCGATGTTCAATTCCTTTTTACAACAATCCATATGTTCCCAACAATCCATATATTCCAATGCACTTCGGCCCACTGGCCTTCGTCTGGGAAATCTATGAAACAAGGAGTGGTATCTGTCACTACTCATACTTTGACAACAACCATGTTTAAATCACTACATTCAAGTTATATATTGTCTGACATCATCAAGTTAGGGTTCATACTTTGCTGTATTCGACAGTTAAAACAACCCTTTATATGCACACATTTGGATTTGTTATCCGTTATTGAAGACCTATTTGCACGTATTTTTATCTACTAGTAACTGAAACATGGTAGCGTTACATATTAGTCTCACAGTTAAATTAGCTAGCATCGTGCGTTAACTAACAGACATCCATTAGCGTTATAAATAAAAAGTTCAAGGTTCTAATGATGGCGAAATTAAAGTCTCCTAGAACTGGCTGAGGTTGTTAAGCGTGGTACGATAACGTTACTATGTCACCTATGTGACAGGTTAAGTGGCGCGGTGTTAACGAGCGTTAAAAAGCGCTTTAAACAAATGCTCGCGGTGCCAATATTGAATGAATATGTGTTGCTACGAGTGAGCTACCAGCGTTTGTGCAAGATTCCTTCTTACCGACTGTACGGGAAACCGGGTTCTCTCAGCGCTGCTAGCGAGACGCTCTCAGCGCGGTGCAAGTTGGCGTGTGACGCGTGTGGGTTGTGCTACAATGTTTTAAAGGCGCGCCTATATCAGTTAAAGGGCCAGTGTCAAATTGTGATTGTTTAGCAAAGCAATGTTAACGCTTCGTAACAAGGACAATAGTTGCTGCTTATTATACCATAGAGACAATGTATCATAATACACATTAGCATAATCATAACGAACTTATAAATAACAACTAAATTCAGTTCTTTCATTTATCCCCTGAGGGCGCAGAGTTTGTAAATGGAATATCCAGTGATTTTCACGTTTTAGCAGTCTTTTTGCTATCTCTCTCCTCATCTTTTTCCACAATTTCCAGTATGCATGCTCTGATTTGGTTAATCTGATGATTTTGTTCAATGAAATGGTTGGCGACTGCTGATTTAGATACTTTTGTTCTTATGCTACTTTTGCGTTCAGTCAGTCTTGTTTTAAGTTTACGTTCAGTTTGTCCCACGTAAGCTTTACCGCATGGGCCTTTCTGAAGTATAACTTTTTGACATCTAGACTTTCAGTGGGACCATTCCATGTGGTGTATTTGACCTTTACTTTATCACAGTCAGCATGAAAATCGCCTTGATCCTGGTCTACTGTGACTATTAACTTCCATTGGCTGCTTTCTTTTTCTGCGCACTTTTTCCACTCAAAGCTTTAAAAACTCATATTTCTGGCTCCCCTTATTGAATTTTTTCCATTTGGTGTCCTTTTGGCTTATATTTTTTTCTCTATTTGTGTGAATTTGAGTGGTATTTGTATTGTGTAATTTCTTTGACTTTATAATTGTTTTTGTACTTTTAAATGTTTTATACATTTTCTTTTCAATAAGCCTATCTGTTCTGTGGCATATCTACCAGGGGTTGAGCTAAGGTTTAAATTACTGAAACGTTTTACTGGATGTAACAGATAGTGACTTTATTACTTGTTGTGGACTACCATTTATCCCGATTAATAATTCCCTTGTTATATGAAGCTTAAATTCTAACATCTTCACATATGGTAAAAACCTCAAAATGTCACGTAAAAACCATGGTTAAAGTAAAGTTATGGCTACCAACTAAAACTGAAAACCTCTAAAAAACTGAAAACCACTGAAATACTCAGGTTATAGTTATCCCTGCAATGCACCTCAATTGCACCACAGCCATGCAAACCATAACTTGCACATTAACTGCAGTACTCATAACTTCACTCCTGATGTGACAGAAGCCGCTACAAAAAATATTACAGATAATATCACATATCGGGTTACCCCTAACAGTATGAAAGAGATTACTATGATTGATATCTAGCATATCAGTGACAAGCCTCTTTACAGTGTCACCCCCACATATCCTTATGCATTTTTCCCACAAGAAATGCATGTGAAGATCACAGCATCCTAATAAAGAACTAGTGTCTTCATATATCTCATTGAATGTGCCTGTACTGGTGCACATGCTGTTGGTTTAGACTGCTTTAGAATCATTCACTTTTTCGTGCAGAAGACTGAATATGTTCTTGAAAATGGTTCGTATCTCGGTTTCTAGAAAATACTGAAATAAATGACCCAACAAAAGCATTCCTTTCGCTTACTGTTAAATTATTGAAGTGTACAACGTTTTGTGTATTCCATGATAGTTCTTACAATGTGTTAAAAAATTGCCCTCAATGTTCTCCCTGGTATACAGGGTTACTTATTTTAAAACATTTTAATGAATTACAGGTCAACATCATTGTTTATAAGGTTTACAATGCAACGTTTTTTATATATAATTAAAGTATACATTTGTTTACATGTGTTTTATCATTTCATTATGTGTCTCTTACAGCAACAATAAGTTGGAAGCCAGTGCACACTCATGCAGGCCTGGGCCTTTTGACATGAAGATCTGGGTGGGAGGAATGTGGCTTATATGAACTTAGAAAAAGGCAGTTGTAAAGGGATCTGGAACTTTTTTAACTTGAAAGGGACAAGGGTAAGACATGCACATTCATAGTTAAGTGTAACGCTAGACATGGGGTAGAGATGCCATTGTAGTCCAATACAATTTCTCCACCTTGGCACTATTCCATTAGGGAGTGCAGGTTACAAGAAACAGTTTGATGTGGTTTAGAATGCACGACTCCTCATTCACCTAGACTCACCAATAATAGGGCCATCAGATTTCTCCAAGGTAAGAAGGGCTCAGCCATGTTGGATTTCTCTAAGAATAGTGCACTATGGGATGGTTTGCAGTAAGACAAACCAAATGTGCATCAATAGAGGTAGGGTTTCCCCTTTAAACGTTGTGTCTATTGGTTAGATGGTTTTGCAGAGTCACTCTCATCAACAGGCTAGTGAATCCTACAAGAGTGGCACCTCACCCCCAAGTTATCTGAACCCACAAAAGAACAGAGGAGACTGGACCTGCTGTCTGTGACCTGTGTAGAGACCGGAAGGGCTGGACTTGCTGCCATCTTTACTTAGGTCTGAGTAGTTAACTTCAAGGGTGAGATCAACTAAACTAGGTCTGACCCCTGTTCAGGAAAGTCTGAAAAGTTGAGATTTAGAAGCTATTTATACTACCAAAACCTCTGGATCTTTAGCAGGACCTCGCAAAAAAGGTGTTAGATTTTTAGATAACTTTGTCAATATAGCTTCAGGCTTGCTCCACTGGATGATTTTAAGCTCCAAAAAGAGACTGAGGGCTGATTTAGTGTTTGGTGGTTTTAGGAAATTAGAGTATTGGTTCAGAGAGGTGGAAGCTCCCTAATGCACCAATCAGAATCCTTGTCAGGGTGAACTACAAAAGTAATTAACTTAACCTGTGTTTAACCTTCTGAAAGCTTGAAACAAAGCAGTCAGACTTAATTTAGAGGCAACGTATAAAGTATTTATGCTGCACACAGACAGTAATAAAGTGAAAACACAATACAAAAAACCCCAAACCAATTTAGAAAAATAGTGTACACCAAACAAACAAAATCCAATAAGTATATCCAGAGATATTCGTTTTTAAAGTTTTAGTTATGAATAGAGCCAAGAAGCACAAAGCGCCACTCGCAGTAATCTGGTCACACAAGATAAATTGCATATTCTATCAAGCACGATGGAGCACAAGTTGGTTACAGGGACCAGGTTAGTCCTGCTGAAGAGTTACCTTCTGAAGTCCATCACGAAGAGTTCAATTTGCCTTGGAGGAGGGAACGGGAAGGAGGATTTTGGCATGAAAAGCAGGTCGAGCATGGCAAACAATCATTACTGTAGCTTGAAGACCTAGCCATCACTAGAGCTACGAGTTGGTTGATCGTCGCACATGGTCAATGTCAGCTCAAAGTGCAGATCTCACACAGCGGGTCGCCGAGGACAGTCACTGTCAGCACGAAGAGCAGGTCCTGCTGGAGCTTTGGGTACCAATCATCGTAGACGGTTGAAGTTTGGCACAAAGAGGTCACTTCGCAAGGAGTTCATCTTTTTCTTCAGGAGAAGTTCTCGCTGATGTCAGTCAAGGGTGCAGAACCTGGGGGATACCTGGTGGGGACCAGAATTCCCTTCAGCAGAGCCTGGCAGCAGGACTTGGGCAGGTCCAGTTGGTGCTGGTCAGCTTGGCAGTTGGAGTGTGGCCAGTGGAAGCTTCTTGTGTCTCTCTAGAGGGTTCCTGATATAATATTAATGCGTACAATATCAAAAGACAACCTATCGGAAATGAAATATCGATAACAAAAAATCGACTTCCTATATTGAGCTAGTAAAACCATAAATATCGAGAAAACAAATATCGTAGTTAAAATATAGATTTTTATCTATATCAAAAACATAAATATTGTAAACAAAAATATGGTTACCTTTTAATAAAAATATATGTCAAAAATATCGATTCACATAATATTGACTACAAAATTATCGCTAACATAACTAAATAATAATTAATAAATATAAAAAATCCCTTTCTACATAAAATAGTTATTGGAAATAAACCTTAAACATTTAATACACATGTTTAAACTAAATGCAAATATATTAAAACAAAATCTTTAACATTCAAACCAATAACTTCATAACTATAGACAGAAACTCATAAAAATATAACCCCAAACAATTACCCTTACATACAAACATTTAAACAACAACCTAAATAAAATATATATATATGGGATTGTGTCGGCAGCGGAAACTCGGAGCAACGAGTTCCGAAAAAACCTCCTCTCGATGCTGGACAGAGTATCTCTCCCAATCGTTAGTGAGGCACGCTGCATAAATCAGTGGACATTGAGCATGAGATCTAAGAAGGCATCTGATGAAAGCACACAATGCTGAAACGCGTCATGCAGCTCATCGCTGCTGATTTGAAATAAAAGGTGCCGTGTTTGTCAAAATCCGCGGTGGCCCTGTTCTTTTCTATGAAAAGAATTTGGTGGAAGATGTGAGGGTGCGGCCATGAGCACCCAGGAGCCCCTGTCCCTCAAGTGTTCGGCGTAATAGTGGCAAAGCAAGTTGGACTGCCTCAGCGTTTGGGAATATGCCGCACCGTCACATGCCGCTGTATTAAGAACTAAGCCAGTTTCATTTCTGGGATATGACTTCCCATCGAAGGCAACGTCTACTCACCTGTAGTTATCCATGTATGCGGTAGCAGAATGCGGCGGCACGATGGATTAGGCAATAGGCACCCTGTCTTTTCATCATGGTTCCAGGTGGACTGAGTGAAGCTGCAGACTCCGCCCACTTGGGTCTGTACTTATGGGATTGTGTCTGCAGCGGGAACTCAGAGCAACGAGTTCCAAAAAAACCTCCTCTCTACTCTGGACAGAGTGCCTCTACCATTCGTTAGTGAGGCGCGCTGCACAAATCAGTGGACATGAGCATGAGATCTAAGAAGGCATCTGATGAAAGCACACAATGCTGAAATGCGTCATGCCGCTCATCGCTGCTGATTTGAAATAAAAGGCGCAGTGTTTGTCAAAATCCGGGGTGGCTCTGTTCTTTTCTATGAGAAGAATTCGGTGGATTATATATATGTATATGATGAAGTGCTTGAAGTAGCACAAAATGCGTCGGGAAGATTGAAAGGAGGGTCTTCGCCTCGCTGCTTTAAGCTGTTGCTTTCATCAATATATGTCTAAACACTCACCTCCTGCTTTGTGGCCTCCTACTTTGGGACAACTCTACGATGTATTAATAGCGGCCCGTCCAAGCCGCGTAGGAGGCCCTGCCACGCCAGTGGATTTGAGCAGGTGCCAAATGACACCTGCAGTTCAAGGGCAGGAGCGGCACATGAAAGCAGTAAAGCACGGGTTGCAGATGTTTGAGTTTGTTCGACCCCAGCCCACTGTGGTGTGATTTTAGAATAATTGGTGAAGCACACAAGCTGCTCACGGGAGCTCTATTTGCCCGGCACTACATTGACCAGCAGGCTGCGCGAATGTTCAGCCCCCGCCCATTGAGGAGAGCGTCACTTGAAAAGGTGCCAAGAGCTGAAGCTTCTAGTGTGCTGCACTTTCCCATGATGAAGTGCTTGAAGTAGCACGAAATGCGTCGGGAAGATTTAAAGGAGGGTCTTCGCCTCGCCGCTGTAAGCTGTTGCTTTCATCAATAAATGCCTCAACACTTACCTCCTGCTGTATGGCCTCCTACTTTGGGACAACTCTACGATGTGTATATATATATATATATATATATATATATATATATATATATATATATATATATATATATATATATACATATATATATATATATATATATATATATATATATATATATATATATATATATATATATATATATATATTTAGACTGTGTTTGTCCCCAGGATCTCCCGGGTCCAAAACAAAAGAAGCCGCCACTGCAGTCAATACGTTTTTCAGAAACTCATAGATTTATTTTTCGAACCTCTACAGCATGTAGTCACAGCGAAAACCAACGCGTTTCGTGAGCTCCCAACTCACTTGATCACGGTTGTTACAAACACTGTTTGCTGAGAATAATTTAAAAGGGAGTCCCTCCCCCCATCGGTCACATGATTTCGACCAAGTGTCTCCTTGACCCTATGGCCTT
Organism: Lissotriton vulgaris; assembly: GCF_964263255.1. Lineage (NCBI taxonomy): Eukaryota > Metazoa > Chordata > Amphibia > Caudata > Salamandridae > Lissotriton > Lissotriton vulgaris. The sequence goes on along the minus strand of NC_141694.1, from coordinate 1,685,818,172 downwards.
CTGGGATTCGTAGTTTTCTGCATTGCACAATGTTATTTCATGTTATTTTCACAGAAAAAACAGTTAAACACCCATTCCCATGTTGATTGACATTTTTTCAAAACATAAATTCCTTTCATGATGTTTACCTTAAGGATTTCTTGTGACCTGGAAAACTTCGAATTCATTTTTTAGTAAAAATAAAAATAAAAGCCCTCAAGTGGGCTGACTCTGTCATCTAATGCCTTGTACATTCATTACTTGCTTTAGGGCTCTCATGCCTTGCACATTTTAGTGTTTCCCGTCCTTGAAATTCAATAATTTTCAACTTATAATTATTCAAAATTAAACAAACAAACAATGCGGTGTTTATGTTTAAGTCTTGTTTCTTAGACTTATTTTAAAGCCCTCTAGTGGGCTGACATTGAATATGGTGTTCAATTGTGGTCCAAAATCACTCAGAGTTTGGTTCCCATATATCTTGTGCCGTGGTTTTGTGGAGGGAAAAAGTTAGTTATGGAGTTCGTTCAGAGAGGCGTTCCTTGTTTTCAAATGTCTACATAAAGTTCTTCGGACTGGTTCAGACCATAAGGGGTCATTGTTCGAAAGTTCAAGATGTGGCGTGATTCCTTTTGGCGCAATAATTTTTCTCGATGTCCCCCCCGGTCCGTTGGGGCCAATGTTTCCAATCCTAGAAATTTCAAAAGTCGCCAGTTGCCGTCATGATTTGTCTCCATGTGTTTGGCCACTGCATTTCCTCTGTCTTTGTTTGTTGTGGCCCTAGTGTGTTCCAAGATACGCTTCTTAAGTTCACAGATAGTGCTTCCAATATAGCGCAGCTTGCACGGACATTCAATTAGATAGATTGTATACTGGCTTTTGCAAGTGATTAGTTCTTTGATCTTCCAAATTTTTCCATTAGCCATTTCGATTTGTTTCGTTGGTTTGGCTATCTCGCAAACCTTGCAGTTGTGGCATTTGTTGAATCCAACTGTTTTCAGCCAAGATTTTTTTTGCGGTTTATAAAATGGCTATGGATCAATTGGTCCTTCAAATTTTTGGTTCTGCGGTATGTGACCACAGGGTGATCGCCCATTTTTTTGCCAATTGTTGGATCCAGTTTCAATAATTTCCAGTTTTTTCTTAGAATCTGGATTACTTCTTTTGCTTCTTTGCTATAATCCAGTATTAGTCTTATAGGTTCTTCCAACTCTTTTTCTTTGATCTGGGGTTTCAAACAATCGGCCCTCGATTTCTCCTTAGCTCTTTCCCAACATTTTTTCAGTTGGATTCAACAAATGCCACAACTGCAAGGTTTGCGAGATAGCCAAACCAACGAAACAAATCGAAAGGAGGCAGTACTCGGCTGCCTGATCAAGGGGGACAGAGGAGAACTTTTATTTCCTGCACTACGGCCGCATTGGAGGTGGAACACCGTCCACGACTGATGGAAGTATCACTTGGTATTCAGCATAACCCTTCACTGTATGGGCTCCTCCGGTGAACCACAATACCCAGCATGCAACGGTGGTGCAGGCACGGCGCTTTGAGCTCCACACCTGTGAGGCACAAGCAGGGCGTGGCTACAGAATGGGATGTGGTCACAGCTTCAAAAACATCAAAGCAATGGACCCTCGCTAAAGGTAACAGCCTGAAACGGGCACTGAAGATTCCAACTATGGATGAAACGCGTCTGCCTAGCGTTTCAGGGACCCTTCAATTTGTCAGCGCTTCTACATCAATAAAAGCAACCTTTGTTCCCCCGGAGCTGTGCCACACTTCCTTCTTCCTGCTGGTAGGAGAGAGGCTGTTTTGAATATTTATCGCCAGCTAGCAGGTGCTGGCGTGTTGTGGACGCCCTCTCGGTCTGGTGGGACACGGTGTTACCTGCTAACCTTTGGACTTGTCTGCATGGAACTGCAACCGTGTCACCCCCCCTTGTGCTGCAATCACCGCTTGGCGGTTATTCTTCACGAGGGGAGAGAGGAGGCAGTACTCGGCTGCCTGATCAAGGGGGACAGAGGAGAACTTTTATTTCCTGCACTACGGCCGCATTGGAGGTGGAACACCGTCCACGACTGATGGAAGTATCACTTGGTATTCAGCATAACCCTTCACTGTATGGGCTCCTGCGGTGAACCACAATACCCAGCATGCAACGGTGGTGCAGGCACGGCACTTTGAGCTCCACACCTGTGAGGCACAGGCAGGGCGTGGCTACAGAATGGGATGTGGTCACAGCTTCAAAAACATCAAAGCAATGGACCCTCGCTAAAGGTAACAGCCTGAAACGGGCACTGAAGATTCCAACTATGGATGAAACGCGTCTGCCTAGCGTTTCAGGGACCCTTCAATTTGTCAGCGCTTCTACATCAATAAAAGCAACCTTTGTTCCCCCGGAGCTGTGCCACACTTCCTTCTTCCTGCTGGTAGGAGAGAGACTGTTTTGAATATTTATCGCCAGCTAGCAGGTGCTGGCGTGTTGTGGACGCCCTCTCGGTCTGGTGGGACACGGTGTTACCTGCTAACCTTTGGATATATATATATATATATATATATATATATATATATATATATATATATATATATATATATACGGAAAGAAGCCACCACACAACCTCAGTTCGTCTTTTTCTATGTAATTGCAGCTTGCCAACAGGAACCTTGAGAGGGCACACAGCAATCTCTTAGCCAAACGCGTTTCGGGATGTCAGATCCCTTCGTCAGTGGCAGGCAGTGGAAGCAAAGGGAAACGGAAATATCAGCAGCATTTATATTCGCAGGCTTCTGCCCCAGTGGGCGTGGCTGACCACTAAGTATTCTGAGCTTTGTAGTGCTAAATGTTCACTCCAGTGAGTCAGTTCCTAAAGCCCCACATTAAAAACCAATAAAAATCCCAGTGAAGCTGTGAGTGTTCAATCGAAGTTGTCTGTCACTGCTTTCCAGCTGCAATTAACGAACACCATGCAGGGCAGCATCATGTCTCCTTCAACCAATGCCCACCTGGCGCTGGCATGGACCCGCTTTGACGCGCTGGGCTTCTTTCATTGCAGCTGGGCGCAGCTGCTTTCATCAAAGTCAAAGTTTGCCCCACGGAAAGAAGCCACCACACAACCTCAGTTCGTCTTATTCAATTTAATTGCAGCTTGCCAACAGAAACCTCGAGAGGGCACACAGCAATCTCTTAGCCAAACGCGTTTCGGGATATAGACAATGAAGACAAATGTTGTCATTATGCGTTTTTCTTTTTACTGAATTTATGTTGTCTTATTTCAAGTATATTGCTTTAAGACAATATTCAGTGAAAACAGACTGGGGTTAAATTAACTTATGAAGTATGTTTTCAATGTCTATGACAGTGAATAGGTGGAGACATTTGTGATGCATATAGTATTTAAACCACCTGCGTCTCTGGGTAGGTCATGTGATCAAGTCCGGATCCTCTGGACGAAACGCGTCATGCTGCTGCCCATTTTGGAATAAAGCACGTTTTCACTCTTCGTTGTGGTCTGTACCTGCTTTTGTGCTGGTGTTCTCTGGAATTCCTGTCCTGCAGGATTGTGGATTTCGATTTAATAGGACGGTTTGGCTGATTCTGCCCTGTGCAGACCCTCTATTCGTTTGTGGCTGTTTGGACTATCGGCCGACATCGTGGTTGTGATCTGTTGTTTGACCCGGAAGGAGTTTTCCATCATCCAGCCCCCCGTCACCGGAAGTGTTCCGAGGATTGCAACGCGGCGAGGCTCCACTGAGGACGAGCGTTGTGGGAAAGTTACTTTGAGTCGGAGGACCCGAGGGACTTTTTCGCCGTCGTCTGAGGTGAGCCGTTCACCATAGTTTTCTGCCCTTTGGTTATTGGCGGGAAGGAGAGAAAGAAGATTCATTGTGGCATTTTGCGTTTTGTATACTATACGCAAGACAGGCCATTAAGTGCTGTATCGAGTTATTCCATCATCATAAAATGGCATTGGCAGCTGATGTATTCAGAGACCGAGAGCAAGCAGCGGATGCTCTTTTTTTTAATTTACCGGTTGTTCCAAGTGGAAGTAAAGCTAAAGGAAAAACGATTGAATCAAATGATGTAAAAACTAAATAAAAAAAATTAGAAAAACTGCTCCGTACCAAACTCACTAAGTGGTGGGAAAAAAAGAGTTTGGAGAAATACAAGGAAGCGGGACGAGTGCCACGAGGTTTGAGGGTACTGATAGCTCCTTCCTTTGAAAACCCCAATCCCCTAATATTGAAGGAGTGGGCCAGTAATAACTTGGACGCTTCAATGAACATGGTCTGTCTACTAATAAAGTATGCTGAGATCGATAGAGTCGATTTATTGGCTCAAATTTAATCTTTAAATTTGGAATTGGATGCCATGGAACAGAAAGAAGCAATCTTGAAAGGACATGAGGAAATAAAAAAACGCCTGGAAAAACATGAAAATGTCATTAAAACACGTAAAACCTTTAAGTTTGCGAGGGATAAAGCGGACTATGAAAATGGGAGAATTTTTACCTTTTCAAAAAATATTTGAGTCCGTGAAAAAACAGGCCCTAACTAATATGGTATCTGACATAACAGCAGCTCCTATAGCCCCTGCTACATCTGAAACTGATTTAAGCTCTATATATAGCAGTACAGGTTCGGAGGACGAAAAACACGCACATCAAGCTGGTGTCAGCAGCTTTATTCCATCTGAGGAGTTGGTTTTTATGGTAGAGGACAGACGCAATACTTTACGTTCGAGGGGCACACAACAGCAACAACAAGAAGTGAAAGGCGCCACAGGAGGAACCAATGCCGCAAAGAGAGGAGGAAACGCAGGCGGCTTCACGAGAAAGAAGAGGGAAGGGGAACCCTCAATGAACAATATAAGCGTTATTGATCTCCTAACCACCTCCAATACCGACGTATCATCCACGGTTGCTGAGTTGTAAGAAAAAGAAAAAAATCATAAAAATAATGAAAAAGACAAATTTGATAAAAACTGTGAAAATGAAATCAAAAATGAAAACAAAAAAGAAATAGACAATTTTGTCAATAAAAACATTGAGAATACTGTGATCAACTTAACGGACCTGGATCTCAACACAGCGGAAATTCAACTCTTGTCCTTGGGCCTCTCTTTTTGTCCTAAAAATAGTTTTAAATATGTGCAATCGAGGATTGATGTTTTCAAATTTATTAGGAAGCTCAAACTCAAGCTCAAAAAAAGTGATTAGGCACATAGAATTTTACAAGATTCTCAGCCCAGTAGGACGTTCGCTATTTCTGACACTACGTCACTTAAAACTGCACATTCCCTCCTAACTTCGGAGGAAAAGATTGTTGGCAACACTCAATCTGTGCTTCAATTTATGGGCATTTCCAGTGGCATTGCTGCGAACAGTCCTTTTTGTCCCCGATCTTCGTTTGTCCCCATTATGCCGAGGGACGCTATTGACATCTTTAGTGATCGAGTGATTGAGGAATTGAAGAAATTGAATCTTGTGGTGGCTAATAATCAAAGGCGTAGAAGCTACAAGGACAATCAATACTCTAATCTCATGAGAAAAATCAGCAAACATGGGAATATCATAGTGAATAAAGCCGACAAAGGTGGAAATGTTGTTCTTTGGCCACGAGATGTCTACATTGCAGAGGCTGAGAGGCAACTAAACGATCCTTGTTGCTATAGGAAGGCCTCTTTTAACGAACTCAACAAAGTAAAACAGATAATCCATACTAATTTGTCTCAATGGAAGAGGGATGGCCTAATCAGTAAGAAGGAATTCGAAATTTTGAAGGTGGATCATCCCATTACCCCTACCCTTTATTTATTGCCCAAGATCCACAAAGGCACCTTCCCAGTACCCGGGCGACCTATTATCTCAGCCCAAAATGGACTATTGGAGACAATATGTAAATATGTGGATTATTTTCTTCATGGATTTATGGAGGCCCTCCCAAGCTACATAAGAGACAATGGTGATTTTTTAATAAACTGAATGAGGTGGTATGGAAACCTGCATACCGGTTCCTGGTTATGGACATCTCATCACTGTATACATCTATAAATCACAGTGATGGCCTTAGAGCGATTGAACACTTTCTAGGTGAAAAGGACATCAAATTCTATGAACATAGCAAGATGCTAGTTAAAATGATTGAATTCTGTTTGAATAACAACTACTTCTTATTTAACAACGAAGTATATCAGCAGCTGCAGGGTGTTGCTATGGGGGCATGCTTCTCCCCTAGCTACGCGTGTTTACACGTGGGCTGGTGGGAGAGGCATGTCCTTGGGCAGCCTCTTGGTGAGTTGACTGCAACAGAAACTGGCATTGTTAACATGTGGCGATTCATAGAGGATGTTTTTATTATTTGGCAGGGCTGTGAAAGTTCGGCTAAGGACTTTCTTAAAAGAATTAATAACAATGTTTTGAACTTAGAATTTACAGCCACCATAAGTAATTCCAGAGTTAATTTCCTTGGCGTTGAACTATACATCTTGAATAACTCAATCATGACCAAGATGCATAGAAAGGTTACAGCAGGTAACTCTATTCTACATGCCCAGAGTAATCATCCCCGACACCTTATTAAAAGCATTCCTAATGGAGAGTTTTTAAGAATTCAAAGAATTTGCAATAATGAGGTGGATTTAAATATTTGTCTTGAAGAATCCTTTCAAAGGTTTTTAGTTAGTGGTTACGATAGAAACGAACTCATTAGATCTTTGAAATTGGTGATGACTAAAACTCCAATTGTCCCTTCTGTTTCTACGGTTCCTACTACTACAATGGAAGAAACTGAAGCAAGGGGTACTGAAAAATCTAAAATTAGACTCATCACCACTTACAATTGCCAGGAACGTAAAATCAAACAGATTGTTCAATCTAACTGGCCAATCCTCATGACTGATATTACTTTAGCACCCTTGTTGGAAGAGTACCCAGCAATAACTTTTCGTAGAGCCCCTTCTATGAGGGATGTGCTAGTCAAATCTAGCCCTGAAGTCACTATTAAATCTAATTGGCTATCCAATAGATCTGGTTTCTTTAAATGCAGCTCTTGCAGAGCATGCAAATTCGGAGTTAGCACTACAGAGTATAAACCAGCTTTCTCTGAGACTATTAGCAAGATAAACAATCTTTACACTTGTAAAACTGATCATGCGGTCTATGTCTTACAATGTACTTGTAATTTACAGTACGTTGGTAGTACTAAGTTACAGGTGTTTAACCGCATGCTACAACATTTACGTGCAATAGTCAACTCCGATTCCAGTTATCCTGTTGCGCGTCATTTCAAACTAGTTCATAATAACAACTTGAACGATTTGAAATATTTTGTTATTGACGCGGTCCCCATATCCAAGAGAGGAGGGGATAGGGAAAAAAGATTGCGACAATTGGAGAGCTACTATATAGAGCTTCTTAATAGCAAAATCCAGAATGGTCTCAATATGGGTGAGGACCTCCACAACTTTCTGTAATTTTGTCTTTTCATTCAAGAACCATATTTTTGCATTTGTGTTCAAATCCATTGTTAATGTGTGGGTCTAAACATTAATATCTCCTCGTATATGCAATTGTCATTGAATTAGCTTTTAGATCTTAGCTTTTTAATACCTTGTCAATTTTAGCATTATTTATGAAATTCTGGTTTTACTGTTTTTATGATTTTACCAAATTTTGGAATGCTATGAGGATTATCCAACCATTTATTATTGAATTATGGATATACTCAGATGAAATACTAACTTTATGGTTTTGTGAATATGAGTTTTGTCTACCAGGACCTGATAGTTGATCTTCTCTGTTTTTATAATATTCTACATCCTTAGCTGTCATTTGGATTGAGAATAACTAGCCGGTTTTATATCACTATTGCACTTTGTTAAGCACTTATCACTTTATCTGCTGCTATTACTGTTTACATTCTTGGTAATATTGCTCGCTAACACTCTTATGAACATGCTCATTATTTTATTTATTACCACTTTTTCACTTTGTGTGGGTGGTTTTATAATACTACATAGAATAATTGTCCACCACTATGTAATTTTACTATCTGTACATACTTTTATCATATTGATTTAGGGCATTTGCCCTTTATAACTTTAATGAAGACAATTGTTGTCATTATGCATTTTTCTTTTTACTGAATTTATGTTGTCTTATTTCAAGTATATTGCTTTAAGACAATCCACTGCTGATCATGTCACATATTACATCATTCATGACATGGTCAGTGACATCACTGATGACATCACTGATGACATCTCAAATGACATCACTGATGACATCACTGATGACAACACCCAGTGACTGTATGTTTCTGTAAAGTTAAAATATGTCTTACATATTGAAGAATGAGTAGATGTATAAGTGTCTGGATGAAGGATTTAGTAGGTGCATGACTGACTGTATGAGAGAATGATTAAATGTGTCTCACTGAGTGCATGGGTTAGTGATTAAAGTGTCTTAATTTGGCAATCATTATATATGTTGTTCTGTAAAGTGCTGCATGTTTAAATCAGTAGCTATATCAGTAACTATATGGGTTATTGAATGGTTGCCCAAGTATTTGTATGGGAGACTGAGTATGTGTGTGGGTGGCTGGGAGGTGTATAACTCTGTGCATAGATGTGTGAGCAGTTGATTCCCTAGGTGTATGGGTTCAAAAGTGCATGTAGAAACAGCTGTATGGACAGTTGACTGTGTGCATGAGTGTATTGGTGAGTGAATGGATATCTCAGTGCTACATGTAAAAGTAAGTACATATGTAAAACACAGTCCATGTGAGAGTTGACATATATAAATAACTGAACATAAGAGCCAGTGAATGTGAGAGTGGCTGTATGAATCATTGTAAACTTGTATCACGGATTGTATAAGAGAGTAAATATGTGTTAGTATATGTTTGAATAAGTAAGGTGTGTATAACTGTATAGTTGAGGAAATGGAGATGTGATTGATTCTTTGCATGACTGACTAGGTGTGTGAGTAACTCCATGGATGTGTGACAGTCTGTGAGCGCCTGTTTACACTGCGTGTATCTAAGGTTATATTAGAGTCTGAAGATGTATTATCACATAAATGATATCATCAGTGATGTAATCAGTAATGTCAAATGAGATGTCAGTGATGTCATCAGTGATGTCATTTGAGATGTCATCAGTGATGTCATCAGTGATGTCATTTGAGATTTCATCAGTGATGTCATCAGTGATGTCACTGGCCATGTCATGAATGATGTAATATGTGACATCATTAGCAGTGGATTGCGGGTCCGCGATATATAGTTAGTGCAACTAACTATATATGGAATTTCAATGGTTTTGTGCAAATAAAATAAGGTTTTGTAAATGCTAATCCCTAACTATATATGGTCTATAACCTATGGTTTTTTCAGTGAATATATATATATATATATATATATATATATATATATATATATATATATATATATATATATATATACCTGTTCTTAGCGATATAGAACAAATGAAGGCACTCCTGTTCTTCATCCAAACATTATTTTATTTAGCAAACTATGTCTCATACATTAAATATAAAACCTCAATTAGCATTTACCATAGAAGGATATAACAGATAAAAAAATCTCTTAACGTGTATTTCACATCAGAAAGGGCTTAAAGCTGTACAGTTTTTCTAAAAGGAAGGTCTCTACAAATTTCAGAGCACAATAGTATGCTCATGGAATTCTTGGATTTCTGTTCGACCAATAACATATTACTTTTTCAGAATAATCTAAACAAACAGCTGCACGGGACGGCCATGAATACCTGCTTAGCCCCCAGCTACACAAATGTATTTGTGGGCTGGTGGGAGAAACAGGTAAACCACAATCAATGGATTGCCCTCCACTCACAAGTGACAATAAACAAAAAGACGTGATTGAAAATGGCAAAGTCCAATTTCCTTTGTAGAACTAGTGGTGGGGGGCTATGACCTCATCTCAACTGCTGGTTACAAACAATTACCAGTCTTATTCAGTCCCAAATATCCAAAGAATTATATTTATTTATTTATAAACATATGTTTATCTATCAACTCCTTATAAACATACCCCCTACTGAAAAGGTGTATATAAACAAACAAAAAATTGGCTGAAGGTGAGAAAGTCCCTCACATGCGCTTCACCAGAGGAGCTGCTGGTAGGTTCCCACCATTATGCCCACGTTTCTCATCATTGATAACTTTCTCACCAGTGAAAAAAGAAAGAAGAAAAATGTCTAGTCGGACAGAAAGAGGTGCGGACCATAATATGTGTATGTCAAAGGAGACCCTGTAATGTGCATAAGAATAAAGTATTTCTCCAGATAAAATTAAGTTAAGACTCACATGTACAAGGTTCCAATTTTATTCAAGATTGTGAGCCTACTCAAAGTTTAAAAACAAACTGCATGTTGCAGACCTCTTTAAGATGGGCAAACATGTTCCATTGCCGGTCTTCTGTTGCAGCAATTTCATCAGGGCTAGAGGTCGAAAAGAACCTCACTGGGCTCCAACTTTTATAAGAAGAGTGACAGGTGCTAGCCAAGGGCAATCATACCAGCTTCCCACCGTGTCAGGGGGTGTTTCCTTCAACCATAAGTCCCCCCCCCCAGCATACTCCGTCAAGTATAAAATGGATACATAACCAAAGCAAAATTAAACTGTAGGTCCGCCAGTACTCTAAATAAATGCTGTAACTTATTAATCATTTTAAGATCATCACATATGTTATCAGCTTTCCTAAAATTTAACACTGTGGCCCATGCTATAATAAATTATCATATTTCATCACACAATAAAGACAAGCTATTCTTTATCTACCTCAATGGCTGAATATATTTCTAAAGGGACAACTTTCCCTACATAATACAAAACTTTGACTAAACATTGGTCTTTGAATATCCACATTAAAAAGGCAACCAAGCGTGCATCCCAAAACATGAAGTATTTTGATAAAAATTAACATACAAGACAGTTCTTTTCACAAATTGTAACATGGCAAGCATATGTATTGATCTTATTTTTGAATATCATGTACATAATAAAATAAGTAGGCACTCTCAATTGAATAAATTGAATTGTCTGGACAGAGCTATTTTTAACTACAGCTTCAGTAATGAGTGTTGAAAGCGCACATGTATATTGTTTACTTAAATAATTAATCAATTGGCAAGAATACATGGATTTAATTTCCACCTGAAATGGTCCAAATGTTAGCAGTTTAACCCATGCTGGGAATTATTTATATGTACAATTTACAACAAGATACTATAAAAACAGTGCTTTATTTAAACTCATTTTCCAATGTCACATTCATAAAAATATCACTTTATCCTTTTTTGTGATAGAATATATTTACCTATCCTAATTGGGACTAATGTTTCCAGTTTTCATACTGTCATTCCAGCACCTCCATAATCCAGGTTGAGTAGGAGCCAGGCCAGCCCTATATTAGGGGTGGTAGGAACTCGTGTAGGTTTACTCCACAGAATTCCATGTAGTTACATGAAGACTCCATGTAGTTCCACAAGCTGGGGAAAATTATCATGTCACGCTGCTTGTGCTGATATTAGTGCTGGGAGCTTGGCCTGCGCTGCAAAATCAGTGCAAACAGTGCCATGCGGTGCGCCAGATGACACTGCTTCATTGCTGCCACTCGAGTAGATTTCTTATTCGAGCTGCATCTTTCTCACTGCGAATGGTCGCGACCTCCCTTGACTGCCCGCGTTGCGAAAATCTCATCAGGTGCCCTCCTAACGCCCAAAAATGGTGCTAGAGGACGCCAATTCTCACTTGCCAACTTACCATTGGCAAGCCGCACACGAGAAAAAACTCCACCATGGGACGGTTGGCAGAGTTTGACCGGAACTCCGCATTACAAGTGTAAAATGAAGGGGCCAAAACTCTGTGAACTCTGCCTGGGGAGGAGAATTTATTGCCCACCCCTAACCTATATTCAGTTCCCTGGTATGGATTAGGACATAGGATATCAGCAAACAGCCACAGGAACCCACAGCTATGAATAGGATCAGCACAGCAGATCAAAGAGACAGAGGCCAAACTCGAAGAACCAGGAAAGACCATGATAGGAAATAGGACCCAGAGTTCCCCCCCCCTCTCTTCACGCTTTCTTACCAACCCCTTTGAGGTCAGTAATATGAGATAATTGCTCAGACTGAATTGCATAATCAGAGGATTCATTCAATAGGAGGAATTCAATCAAGCTGCAACATTTGTATACTGTGGCTAGAAGTTCCCCTTCTTTCTCCGAGAATGTTCTTTACAATCTCAAAATGAGATTGCAGGTTAGTTGGCAACATTTCTTGTTGCTTACCATGAACAAACCATTATTTTGTTACTGTTTTATCAAATGAATTTCTACACAACGAGGGCCTGTGTAGGTGGCAATATTTAATTTTACTTTAACGTTACAGGATCAGAAGTGAAGTACACAAAGTCAACTCCGAAAATAAGTTACAGAATATATTCCTAGGCAGCAGTCACTGGGTGTATCAAGTTGTGCAATTTAACAGAGGCCTGCTTACTTATTTAGGATTTGTTAAATCCAGAGATTTTGCAGAGACATGCTGCCAGATCTGGTTCATATAAAATAGAAAATAAACTAAATCCGGTGCATTAATACATTATCGAGATTTCTGTTAGCTTCATAATTTTAAGGCAATTCTATTTCACATATGTAAACGTGATACACGTCAATCATCTTCTGAATATACCATTAAAAAAATAATTTCTACTTGAGGTAATGCACGTTTATGTGGTAACATGAGGATTTGGATTTAAAACTGAGTCGTATGGGGCAAGATCTGCAAAAGAAATATATGATATTTGATCCACCTGAAACCTCCGTTAGATGTTTACTAACTTGATTATATTTCAATATCTTATTTAATATCATAAATATTTTTTTAAGAAGTGGTTACAGGGACTTCAATACAGACCTCTTTTTGTTTCTTAAATGTGTGTGCCTTTAATGTGCAAATGCTGTGTTTCTATCAAGTGCAAAAAGAACAATTGATGGACAGAATGCAGACCAATGTCATACATTCACCCCAATACAGAGATCTGGGTCTAAAACCAACGATTTTTTGCTCGCCATGCCATTCCAGTTTGGACCTAGACATATGCAAATCAGTCTTGACCCTGCACCCAATGGGAACAGTCCAGCCCGAACTGCCAGACCAGGTCCTCCCTGGACTGGAAACAAGCATCCTAGGACCGGTTTCGGGCTTTCAGTCCTCATCAGCCAAGCTAGCAATTAGGCACAGGGTCCAGACTGATTTGCATATGGCCAGGTCTAAACTGGGGTGGCATGGTGAGCAAAAGAACAATAGATTTAACCCAGATCTCTTGACTAGGGGTGAATGTTATGATTTATTCTGCATTCCGTCCATCAATTGTGCGCCTTTGCTTTCTCACCCTAAGTGCGCCAGGTATGCCCAGACATGGGTCCTGGGCTCACTGTGCCACTGGAATCAAGCTATCCTGGCTGAAGAGGGGTGAAACCCTGAAACCGGTCCTAGGATGCTTGTTTCCGGTACAGGGTGGACCTGGCTTGGCAATTCGGGCTGGAGTCTTCCCATGAGGTACAGGGTCAAGACTGATTTGCATATGGCCAGGTCTAAACTGGGGGGGCATAGTGAGCAAAAGAACAATGGATTTAAACCAGATCTCTTGACTGGGGATGAATGTTTTGATTTGTTCTGCTTTCCGTCCATCAATTGTGTGTCCTTTGCTTTCTCGCCCTAAGTGCGCAAGGTATGCCCAGGCATGGGTCCTGGGCTCACTGTGCCTCTGGAATCAAGCTATCCTGGTTAAAGAGGGGTGAAACCCTGAAACCGGTCCTAGGATGCTTGTTTCCGGTCCAGGGTGGACATGGCTTGGCAGTTCGTGCTGGACTTTTCCCATGAGGCACAGGGTCAAGACTGATTTGCATATGCCAGGTCTAAACTGGGGTGGCATGGTGAGAAAAAAGAACGATGGATTTAAACCAGATCTCTTGACTGGGGGTGAATGTTTTGATTTGTTCTGCATTACGTCCATCAATTGTGTGTCCTTTGTGTTTTTATCCAGTAGCATATTAAACCAGGCCTATTGCTTTGCCAATGTTTGTTTGATATTTTGTCCTTCTTTGCCTTTTTTCCCCAGAAGTATCAAAATCCCACAGAACAAGGATCTGTTTCATGTTATTTTTCATGCCGCTGAGCTTAGAGGGACACTCACCTGGACAGCTGATGCAGGCAAAGGGCAGACACCTTTTAAGCGAAAGGAAGATTAACAGTTGGTGCCCATTAATTGATACAAAGAGAACTGTTCGATTAATCTGTGCCCCTGAGAGAGGTGTCCACCCACCCTTTTGTGGATTATCCATTGGGCACCTCATAACTGGAGTCCTTATCTCCTCCAGAGTCTGTCCGAGCAGTATGGCTGTGTGAACGCTGTCCTCTAAAAGTAACAAAAGAGGATTTTCAGTGTTTGAGATTAGACATGCCACCAGCCTTTGTCTTTAAAGGCGCCCTTGGGCCTCTATCTCTGAGACACCAAAATAGTTTCCCCATTATGGCTGAAGTCGACATTCATTACAGAGCAAGTGCTATTCTATCAATTACATCTGGTAGTCTATAAACAATAGACATGTCAAAACACAACCCACTGGCTATTAGCCACTCTTCAGATTACGTTTATCGGGAAATGGCCATAAACAGTCAGTCAGTCAAGAGGTCTTTATTCGATTTGCATCATAAAAGACAAAATACATAAAAAAACAGTTCATACGATTTTACATATAAGATAATAAATACATTACATTTTAAAACCATGTTAAAAAAAGTATTACATTCAGACAATGATGTACAAAGGACCCCTGACTACAAAAGAGCAATACTAAGTTGCAACTAAAAACTCATAAAAACATATACAATGAGAACTTCATTTACCAAGGTTGCGAATGCGGATTGACCAAGCCCAACTCACGAATTTTGCTACACCAATGGCGATAGGGGGAGAAGTATCAGTTTTTAAAATCCTGGTCTCTGCAACAGCAGATCTAGTACCTAATAAGCGGCAAACTGGTAAAAGCCAAACTTTTCTGGGTAACGAGTACATAGGGCAGCAGAAGAAAAAGTGTTCAATATTCTCTACTGCTGTTACACAGAAAGGACACTTATCGCTGCCACCAGTCGACCAGGAGTGCGTAAGCCCCCGCACGGGTAACGAGCCTACTCGTAATTGATGATACAGTTTACGATCATTTGGCTTGGTTATTAAGTCCCAGTAGGCTTCGTATTTAGGGACATCCTTAACAACCAAAAATTCCAGTGACATAGTAGGACCAACAACCATGGTGGATCTCCTCTCAGCGATCCAGTTCCAATAAATATCTTTGAGTGCCTTTTTTGATGGAAAGGTAGCACATGCTGGTTCAACCCATAGTGCCTCCAGGCTTAGATTTTTTCAAAAGCATCCTGAGATGAGAGAACCAGGGTACCCTATGGGCCCCTTCAAGCCCCCTCACCTCAACGATGGCCTCAGCAAACAGGGTTAATTCGGTTGTAGTCCACAGACGACGCCAGAACGCCAGTGGTCTATACCGTACCATGTCCTCGATAGATTTAACACCTAAATCAAGCTGCAGGGGTAAGCAAGGTGTTGATTGTGGGAGACCAGTTGCCATTCTGAGGAACCTATTCTGTGCCACCCTCAGAGTGGATAAATCACTATATCCCCACAGTTCTGCACCGTAGATAATTGCAGGAATTATCTTGGAGCCATACATTTTTACCAACGGTGCCAGAGGTTTAGTGAGAGATGTTGCATGCTCCTTCAATAAGGCTCCCCCAAGTTGAGCATGTTTCAGAGTCATAAGATCCAATTGGGGTTTCCAGCTCAAGTTCTCACTTAATGTGACACCCAGATATGTAAAAACCTCCGTTTGATCCAAAATGGCTCCGCTCATCCACACCTTGGCCTTCCCAGCCTTGGGGCCTCGCAGAACCATAAATTTGGTCTTGCTGACATTCACCTCTAACTCATGCTCGCTACAGAAACACTCAAAACGGGCCAGCGCAGACTGAAGGCCCTGCCTCATTTTAGAAATAATAAGAGTGTCGTCCGCGAACATGAGGAGGGGAATTTTCCTTCCAGCAAGGGAGGGGGCGTCCATTGGAAATTTAGAAAAATACTTAGTCACCCCATTAATAAACAGAGAAAAAAGGGTGGGGGCCAACACACACCCTTGTCTAACCACCTTAGGCAATCCCTGCTTGCTGGCAGGAGAGTTTTGAAGGTGTACATCTTCTGTTTGGGCCACGGTCTCACAGTAATGCTCAAACTTTCCCACCAGTGCAAAACGTTTCCCATAAGTCCTATACTTTGGAAGTTGTATTTTGAACCCATTTAGTACTTTTAGAAGAAGCAATCCTGCATCAGCTCAGAGACAATCACAAACAGTAAACGTTATTTTCTGTCTCAAAGGCTGTAACTAAACCAAGAAGCAGAGGAACGCACCAAGGGGCCGATTATGATGGCGGACGTACCTGAGTCCGTCCGCCACCATAGAGTAGGAGGGACCGTCCTCAGGGGCTGCGGCGGTCCCTCCATGCAGATTAGGATGTGACTGCCAGGGTGGCGGTCACATCCACAATCTTTAACATTGCGGCGGGTGCAGCTTCAAGCTGCACCCGCCGCAATGTTAAAAATGCATGCACTGCATTTGCGTGCACAAAGCAGCAGGCACCGCGCGGTGCCTGCCGCTTTGTCCACGCAAATGCAGGGGGGTACCATAGGTACCCCCCACCCCCCTGTCATCAAGGGGGCCCGCAACGGGCCTCCGAAGTCAATGTCCGTATGCTTTTCCACGACGGAAAAGCCGCCGTGGAAAAGCATATGATTTCCGCTATCTTAATATGGCTGGCGGTGTCTGAAAGACACCGCCAGCCATGTTAGAGCTTTTCCGCCATGGTCGGAAGGCGACCGCAGCGGAAAAGCTGCGGACGGATTTTGAGACCCACCGCCATCCTAATTTGGCGGTGGGTCTTTTGTGCCTCCGCAGCGGTTTTCCCGCATCCTCCGGGCCAGCGGTGGCTTCCGCCGGCCCGGAGGATGCGGGAAAACCGCGATCCTAATCGAGCCCCAAGTGTGCTGTCCACTGCTTGGAAGATCAAGGACCCAATCTGCCTGGGCAGAAGTTGGCTTGACCTAGAGGACAGGGAACTAAGGCCTATTTGCCAGAGTTCAGTTTGAATGACTCACTCATGAATAGAGTTTGTTTAAAGGTGAAGTGTTTTGGCCAAACCGATCTTAACCAAAATTGAAGCATTCCAAGAACATTGTGGCAGAAGATAGGAGCATGCCAGATATACTGAAGGTGGTCCTTTTGGTGTCCCTGCATTTCTCTCTCAATCTACCATCTGTCCTACAATCTGGTGGCACTGCTATGCCTGTGCACCATTAGTGGACAGTCATTGTGTGGCATAGACAAGCCAGTTCTTTTGGACTTCCTGAGATACTCACATCTCCCATTGTGAGACCTGAAATAAACATTATGGTGGGTTAAATTATAATGTAATTGTATTTGCATTTATATAAAGATTACTATTCCTGATGAGGCATTGAAGAGCTCTATCCAGCTTTCCACCCAATGACTCTTCTCTACTTCCCATCATATGGGCCTACTGTCTGCTGCACCATGAAATCATCGTCCTAAGATATACAGTTCCTTGATTATTGCAATAATCCCTGTGCTATAACCTAACACTTAATTAATATGCTTCTCTTTTAAGGCAGATGCCATCTTGTCCTGAGGTTGACTCCGGATCCTTGGGTGCTCCCAACACAGGGGAGGGCTTAACTTGTCCAATTATTTGCTATACATTTTCCATTATATTGAAAGCATGTTAACACATTCTGAAGCTCTTAGAGTGCCTCATCAACAAAAGTCAACCAGCTCCAGTTGACTGAATATCACTATTCGTATCATTCAGCCCTCTTTTGCTAGCAGAATCTCTATTCTATTTTTAAGTGATAGGACTTGATGTTTGAGAACACAGTAGGGCCTGACATCTATTAAGTGTTTATTGTGACCTCCTTGCCAGGTTTAATCAACTTTGTAGGAATAGGGAAAGGCATTGGCGAAAATCCTACAGCTTAGAGAGCAAAACTAGCTACAAGGAAATGCTCTCAATCTATAAATCCATGATTGCTGAGGCAAAGAAGAAGTTTTTCACCGAACAAATAGACAAGGCGAAAAACTCTAGCAGGCAACTTTATGAGATTACAAAGCAGCTTGCGGGAAGTGCTCCTGATTTAGCTCCAACACCCTCTCAATCATTTAGTGACACGCTCGCACATTTCTTTTTTTTACGAAAGTGAATGACATATATTTGGCTTTCTGTTCTAAAATGGATATTTCCATAAATTCTACCTGTAGCACTGTTCCTCACTCCCCATTATTGCAATTTACTGATCTTACGGACGATCAGACAATGGACAACACCTCATCCATTAAAACGGGTTCAGCCCTAGAACCCTGTCCCTTTAAAGTCCTGCCTCCGGTAATGGATTCTCTTGTTACGGTGGTCACACAAGTATGTAATTCCATGTTTAGATCAGGGATTTATCCCGACATACTGAAAATGACCCTTTTAAAACCATTGTTAAAAATATCAAACCTGGACAGGGACGAGTTAAAAAACTACCGACCCATAGCTAGCATCCCTTTCCTAGCAAAGGTAGCTGAAAAAGCCATGATCCAACTACTTTCATCCTTTATTGAGGAACATCACCAGCTGGATAGTACCCAATTTGGATTCCGTAAATTCCATGGTATGGAAACTGCACTAATCAAGGCAGCTGATGACATTAGAGTCATCCGGGATCAGGGAGGAACAGCTGTCCTGGTGCTGCTCGATTTATCTGCAGCCTTCGACACGGTCGACCATAAGATCCTGGTCGACCGTGTCGGAAAAATGGGCATCCAACTGGTGGAAAAGCCGCCGTGGAAAAGCATATGATTTCCGCTATCCTAATATGGCTGGCGGTGTCTGAAAGCCATGTTAGAGCTTTTCCGCCATGGTCGGAAGGCGACCGCAGCGGAAAAGCTGCGGACGGATTTTGAGACCCACCGCCATCCTAATTTGGCGGTGGGTCTTTTGTGCCTCCGCAGCGGTTTTCCCGCATCCTCCAGGCCAGCGGTGGCTTCCGCCGGCCCGGAGGATGCGGGAAAACCGCGATCCTAATCGAGCCCCAAGTGTGCTGTCCACTGCTTGGAAGATCAAGGACCCAATCTGCCTGGGCAGAAGTTGGCTTGACCTAGAGGACAGGGAACTAAGGCCTATTTGCCAGAGTTCAGTTTGAATGACTCACTCATGAATAGAGTTTGTTTAAAGGTGAAGTGTTTTGGCCAAACCGATCTTAACCAAAATTGAAGCATTCCAAGAACATTGTGGCAGAAGATAGGAGCATGCCAGATATACTGAAGGTGGTCCTTTTGGTGTCCCTGCATTTCTCTCTCAATCTACAATCTGTCCTACAATCTGGTGGCACTGCTATGCCTGTGCACCATTAGTGGACAGTCATTGTGTGGCATAGACAAGCCAGTTCTTTTGGACTTCCTGAGATACTCACATCTCCCATTGTGAGACCTGAAATAAACATTATGGTGGGTTAAATTATAATGTAATTGTATTTGCATTTATATAAAGATTACTATTCCTGATGAGGCATTGAAGAGATCTATCCAGCTTTCCACCCAATGACTCTTCTCTGCTTCCCATCATATGGGCCTACTGTCTGCTGCACCATGAAATCATCGTCCTAAGATATACAGTTCCTTGATTATTGCAATAATCCCTGTGCTATAACCTAACACTTAATTAATATGCTTCTCTTTTAAGGCAGATGCCATCTTGTCCTGAGGTTGACTCCGGATCCTTGGGTGCTCCCAACACAGGGGAGGGCTTAACTTGTCCAATTATTTGCTATACATTTTCCATTATATTGAAAGCATGTTAACACATTCTGAAGCTCTTAGAGTACCTCATCAACAAAAGTCAACCAGCTCCAGTTGACTGAATATCACTATTCGTATCATTCAGCCCTCTTTTGCTAGCAGAATCTCTATTCTATTTTTAAGTGATAGGACTTGATGTTTGAGAACACAGTAGGGCCTGACATCTATTAAGTGTTTATTGTGACCTCCTTGCCAGGTTTAATCAACTTTGTAGGAATAGGGAAAGGCATTGGCGAAAATCCTACAGCTTAGAGAGCAAAACTAGCTACAAGGAAATGCTCTCAATCTATAAATCCATGATTGCTGAGGCAAAGAAGAAGTTTTTCACCGAACAAATAGACAAGGCGAAAAACTCTAGCAGGCAACTTTATGAGATTACAAAGCAGCTTGCGGGAAGTGCTCCTGATTTAGCTCCAACACCCTCTCAATCATTTAGTGACACGCTCGCACATTTCTTTTTTTTACGAAAGTGAATGACATATATTTGGCTTTCTGTTCTAAAATGGATATTTCCATAAATTCTACCTGTAGCACTGTTCCTCACTCCCCATTATTGCAATTTACTGATCTTACGGACGATCAGACAATGGACAACACCTCATCCATTAAAACGGGTTCAGCCCTAGAACCCTGTCCCTTTAAAGTCCTGCCTCCGGTAATGGATTCTCTTGTTACGGTGGTCACACAAGTATGTAATTCCATGTTTAGATCAGGGATTTATCCCGACATACTGAAAATGACCCTTTTAAAACCATTGTTAAAAATATCAAACCTGGACAGGGACGAGTTAAAAAACTACCGACCCATAGCTAGCATCCCTTTCCTAGCAAAGGTAGCTGAAAAAGCCATGATCCAACAACTTTCATCCTTTATTGAGGAACATCACCAGCTGGATAGTACCCAATTTGGATTCCGTAAATTCCATGGTATGGAAACTGCACTAATCAAGGCAGCTGATGACATTAGAGTCATCCGGGATCAGGGAGGAACAGCTGTCCTGGTGCTGCTCGATTTATCTGCAGCCTTCGACACGGTCGACCATAAGATCCTGGTCGACCGTGTCGGAAAAATGGGCATCCAACTGGTGGCCAAAGATTTGTTGGCCTAATTTTTGGTTGGGAGGTCTCAGATGGTTACTTTAGGATCTTTTTAATCAGCTCAGTTGTCTCTGCCGTGTAGGGTTCCTCAAGGCTCATCCCTAAGTCCGACACTGTTTAATATCTATGTGTCGGACTTGGCTAAACTCATTAAAACCCATGGGATGAGCCTACCTCATACGCAGATGACACGCATCTGATTTTGGCCATAAATAGTGATGGAGACAAGGAGGCAGAACAATTTCAAGGAGGTATGCTAGCAATTGGAGAGTGGATGGCCTCCAATTGTCTTAAGCTAAACTCCGAGAAAACGGAGGTGGTCATCTTTAGACCTCTCTCGCCAGGATGGTCTCCGGCTTGGTGGCCTGCATCTTTTGGAGTTCCTCCTAAGCCAGTTTCCAAGGTAAGGAACCTGGGAGTGACATTTGATGATGGCCTTAATTTTATGGCCCACGCCAAGAAAACAGCAGCTACAGCTTGTCATAAATTTATACTGGTAAGGAAAATTCTTCCTTTTTTACCGGACACAGCTGGAAAAACCCTGGTGGTCGCCCTAGTTCTATCTTCCCTGGATTAGTGTAACAGCCTATTTTTAAATGCGCAGATTCGGGTGACCAACAAAAGGCAAACCATTCAGAATGCGGCGGCCAGACTTCTCTCTGGTACACCTAGATTTAAATCCATTTCAGATACAATAAGGAATTACCACTGGCTGCCGATTCGTAACCGAATCAAGTTCAAGACTTTATGTATTGTTTATAAAGCATTACATAATCAAGGTCCGCAGTTTCTTAGGGACCAGCTAATTCCATACACTCCCTCTAGACAACTTCGTTCCACCACTTTGAATCAGCTAATGGTGCAGCGGACAAAAACAGTTACTTGGGGTGATCATCGATTTGTTTTTTCGGCCCACAAGCTATGGAACACTCTTCCACAATCCATTAGGATTAGCCCCTCACTCCTGCTTTTCCGCAAGCGTTAAAGACTTGGCTTTTTAACCAATAAATTTACAACGATACTTTCTGAAGATGGTAGTTAGTTTAGCGCTGAGACGCCTACGGGTATTCGTTCGCGCTTAATAAATAGCAATAATAAATAAATAATAAATAAATAAATAATCAGGTGAAGATGCATTTGTTTCACGCCCTGTTTAGTCCAATGAGGAATTGGCTGGTGTTCAACTTAGAGAGAAAAAGTAAGTCTTCCAGGCATTAGATAACATTAGGCATTTCCTTGAACAGTAGAATGGGAATACTTTCTTTGCATATAAGTGCTACAACTTTTTTGGACCTTTTCTCAGACAAAGAACCTTAGGGCATTCTGGTTTTCATTTCTGATGATACTTTTTACTGTCATTAATTTCTCTGTGTTAAATAAAGACCTATTCTTTTAACAAGCATCAGGATATAACCCAGGACCTTCTTGGCTTTATTCACTGGGCCCTCATAGCCCACTAATTTGAAGCTCCTGCACAGGTATGTGGTTGTAGTCTGGACAGAAACCTTATCATTCACACTATGTTCAACACTTGGGTTGATGTATAAAGCACTATATGTTCCATTGTGCCACAGGACTCTTACAAAACCTTCTGTGAAATTTGCATCAACCTTATGCACAGAATCTTGTGAGAGTTATGTTAAGTTTTATCTCTCACCACTTCCACCATTGACCACATATATAGAAATCCAAGGGTCAGTGGTAGAGGAGGAGAAAGGGAAATGAGGATAGTGAGAACACTTACACTCGACCAAGGAGAAACAGCAGCTTTGATCCTCCTAGACCTCTCGGCAGCCTTTGTATCCCATCACACCCTCATCAAAAGACTCCACCACATCGGCATCCAAGAGGACGCACTCAGATGGATTACCTCCTTCCTCACGAGAAGAACGCAGAGGATACACCGCCCACCTTTCACCTCTGAACCCAAGGAGGTCACCAGCGGTGTCCCCTAGTGCTCATCCCTCAGCCCCACACTCATTAATGCATATATGACCCCGCTGGCCAACATCGTCAGATCCCAGTCTCAACATAATTTCCTACTCAGGCGAAAGTCAACTCATCCTCTCACTCACCGATGACCGCACCACCACCACCAGATCCAACTTCCACAGATGCATAACAAACATTGCCGACTCGATAAAGAACAACTACCTGCAGATGAACACAGACAAGATGGAATTACTGATCTTTGGCAACAGCAGCATCACATGGAACTGCTCCTGCTGGCCATCAGACCTAGGATCTGCACTAACTCCCTCCAACCACACCAGAAACCTCAGAATCATCATTGACAACAAGCTCACCATGAAATCACAGATCAACGCCGTCTCTTCCGTCTGCTTCTTCACTCTGCGCATGCTATGTAAGATCTTAAAGTGGCTACCCATACACACGAGACGCACCGTGACTCAAGCCCTCACCAGCCAACTGGACTACGGCAATGCCCTCTACGTAGGAATCGCTGCTCATCTTATACAGACAACATACAGACCGCCTCTGCCAAACTCATCCTCGGCCTTCCCTGACAAACCCACATCACACCCCACCTGAGGAAACTCCACTGGCTCCCTGTACAGAAGCAATGTCAATTCAAGCTGCTGACCGACACATACAAGGCTCTACACAACCAAAGACCCGCCTACATTAACCACTGCCTGAACTTCCATCAACCATCGAGAATACCTTATCAGGTGATTAGCTGCACATTATAAATCATGATTGGTTGATTAGTGATTGAGAGAAGACTGCAACACCGAACTACACCACTTTGTCTTGTCACACGACTGGTCGTGGAATGTTCCAATAAAACAAATAGATATTTTTAATATTCTGTCTTTCAGAGAGCTAAACATAATTACAGTTGTGTCAAGCTGTTATTGTTTTGTATGGTAATGAGATCTTACCAGTGCATAATTTGAGCCGGTGGTTTCTGGTGCTCAGCACCAGCACGTAATTGTCAGCACTGGCACTTATGATAGTCTCCCACAAGTTAGCACTGTGTGTCTAATTTAGAGACAAGCACAACAACATTTGTTTGTTAAATCATTAAAAATAACTGATACCTGCCTCCCAAGCCATTTTAATTGCTTTGTGGAGGCCTGAAATGGTCTGAATAGTCATTCTTGGAGGAGTGGGATGCTTAATAGTTTTGTTGGTATTGTCATTGGCAGCACTGGGATGGGCAATGGGTGGTGCAAGCAGGAATGGTTTCCACAATTAAGGCACTGGATCTAACTTTGCATTAAAAAATGTCAGAAATTCACTGAAAACAAAAAACAAAGGTGAAAGTGATGTTATAATTAAGTATGGTAATGACATTTTAGCTTACATTAAAAAAAACTAGAAATCCACTAAACAAATCACAGGAGTACTGTGAAAAATATTTATAAAATAAATTAATGGCAAAAATGTGGATTGGGCGTCTGAGGGATGTTGGTTGCACACGTGGGAGTTGATCACCTATTTGGGTTTGGGTGCAGGGCCTGGCTGCACGTTCTCCCATGGTGCCCCACACAACCTTTACCCACATTGTATCACTTATTGAAGCTTGCACAGTCCAGCTGTACCATGGTGGTGCAACTTGTGAAGCAGCTCCGGCAGGGTGCCTACGGTACTTCTGGGAAGGCTGTGCCAGGTACTCAGACACAAATGTTTTCGTTTTTGGCCCCTGTGGGCAGTTCCTCTGGCTTCCCCCTTGAAGTTCCACAGGGTCAGGGTATTCCCATCCTGCCACTCAGATGCTTTTTTCTTAATTTAAGTTCAGGACATGGGGACTGAGTCCCCAAGTCTTATAATCACAGCTACAACATATCTGCTTAAGTTTCGGCCAGCCAATCAGATTGATTTGTCCAGTGGAACAGTACCGGTCTTGCGAGGCTGACACGAGCAACAGGAAAAAAAAGTTCCATCAGGCAATCAGATTGTCTATATCTTTGATTTATTATACTGTGGGACCAGCTGTACAGGGGCCATAATATGGAAAGTGCCCTCGGGGCACAACTGACATATGTGCCTGCTTTGCGTACCCCCGGGGGCACATTGGTATCACGGCAAGGGTCGCAGACACTTGTGCAGCCCTTTCTGTATATACATACACATATAATGGCCCCATGCAAATGAGGGAGTCCCTCTGCCTCTGCACCCATGCCATATTTTAGATGCGGGCGCAGAGGCAAAGAACCTGTCAGGAGGCGCAATAACAGTGCACCACCTAAAAGTGTGCCCCTCCCTGGGATGATTTTGGACCCTCGGACCCAATCCCCCGGGGCCCAGCCTCTATATTCTGGGTGCCTTGGTCCCACCCACGTCACCCAGTTACCTCAGTTGAGGATCAAGGGGGAGCCTCAAGGCCCAGCGGTCCCTCCCAGCTCCCCTCTCCTGTTGGAGCTGACATTGTTTTGGCACGCAAGGGAGTTGCTAACATGTCCTTCTAGTGGACTGCTCCCTGCGCTGAGCAGTTCGATCTGGTAGCTGCTGCTGCCCCCATCGCTGCTGCTGACCCTCTGGTCAGGAGTTGCTCCTGCCTGTGCCTCATCCCTGGTGGTCAATTAGCAGAGCGTAATTGCTCTGCTGCTTGACTGTCCTTCTGTCTCTTTTTTTCTGCTTTTCTCTGCCTCTTTTTCTTTTTTCTCCTGCTTCTATCTTTTTTACTTTACTTTGCTTTCCCTTTACTGGGTTTATCGCTTTTTCAGCACCCTTGCTGCTACGATCCCCCCTTCCTCATCCGCTCTTCAGTGACCCTTCCTGTCACCCACGTTTCCCTCCTCCCAGCTGTCCAGCCCCCACAGCACTACTTAATGGTGCCCACTGAGCAGTGAAAGTGCAGTCAACTGACCTTTAGTGGACTACTCCCTTCCCTGCGCAGTGGCAGATCATAAGCATACTGCTGCTTGATTGCCCTTCTGTTTCTGTTTTTCTGTTTTTCTCTGCCTCTTTTTCTTTTTTCTCCTGCTGCTGCCTTTTTTACTTTGCTTTCCTTTTCCTGTTTTTTTTGCTTTTTCGCCACCCCTGCCGCTGCCATCCCCTGCAGCCTGCCCCCCTCCGGTGACCCTTCCCCTCTCCCTGTTTCCCACCTCCCAGCTGACCAGCCCCCGCAGCACTACTTAATGGTAGCTGCTGTGCTGCCTCACTAAAGGAGCGCCAAAGCCAAACCCATCTGCGCCAGGACTGCACCAAGCGCCAGGTTCACTGGTTTTCAGGCCTTCTACTGCTATGACCATAGCACCCTCCTCTTCCTTGAATCAGGACGCCATGATGCCTGTCACCTTGCGTCATAGAAGGACACCCAAGGACCCTTTTCCTTCTGGAACTGCAGCCACACCTTCACCCACGCCAACATGCCAGCTCCTCACGCCACCCAACTGACCAAAAGCGCACCTGACTGGCTCAACTGCTTACTCCTCAACACATGCTTCCTCCACAAACATGCCACAGAAATCTGGGATCTCCTTGATGCTGCCTCTCCTGACATCACTTTCTTCACAGAAACCTTGACCAACACCTGTTATGGACCGGACATCGCTACCGCCATCCTCGATGGCTACATAATCACCCGCAAGGACTGCACTGACAGACCAGGAGGAGGCATCGCCATCGTCTACAAGAACACCCTTCGACTGACCACTTACTCGAATGACCCAATGACAACCATGGAACACCTCCACTTTCAGATTCAGAACAAACCCAACACCACCCCCTGTGGTACCCTCGTCTACAGGACCCTCAGCCCCCACCCGCCCTTCACTGACACCATTGTAGACCTCATCACACACCAGATCTTGCATCCACTGATTGCATCCTATTCAGAGACCTAGCTTCCACCTGGACAACTCCCAGTGACCAGAACACAGCCTCCCTACTGGATTACCTCACCAACATCGGATTCAAGCAGCTAGTCACCTCATCGTATCACACAGCCGGAAACACACTCAACCCCAACTTCTCCGTCAGCAAGAACATCCCTACAGCCACATCACTGAACTCCTCTGGATGGAACGACCAAAACTGCATGCATTTCGCCACTCCCACCATTCACCACCGCCCTCACCGTCCCTCCTGGTCATAGCTGAAACAAGGCCGCTGAAGAATTTCTTGTCGACTTTGTTAGGTCATTGCGGCGTGGGCTGTGCCAAAAACATTGACATGTGGTTAGGCTTGGTCTCCCCAGTGTCCATTTGCTCACATTTCCTAGACATTATATGCAAATCGCGTTCTTTTGAGACAATCCCTAACACGCGTAAAGGGACACGTCAGAACGCAAGCCAATGCTTGGCTTACTATCCGGTACCACGCCCCCTCCTTGCTTCCTGGTTGTGAGAAACGCCTTTCCCTCGGCGTCTCTACTATGCTCCCGATTCCTTTCCTCCATTACGGAACCTCTTGATGGGTTTTTGTGGCATCTCGAGTCTTTGGTCACCCTCCAACTTCTAAGCAGCAGCGCCCGGAAGGCTCCCTTGACTCCCGCCTTCCCCTCAAACAGATATCCCCTCCCGTACTTCTCCGCCCATTTCGGAGTCTCGTCACAAGCCTTAGCAGAGGTCTGCCAAAACTCTCGGTGCTCGCTCGCAGTCAGTTCTCCCGCCCTCCTTCGGAGGCTTTGTCTCTGGGCCTGTTTGCTGGATATTCCTTTTCCCCTACTTTGGGGCCTTGGTGGGATCTTACGAGCCTTTCTGCAAAGTCTTTTGGATTTCTTTTTGTCCTAACGAGAGAGTGCTCGCTCCGCTTGGTACTATATTACCAGGCCGAGCTTCGCCTCTCGTGAGCGTGTGACTGCTCCGCTCTTCTCCCCCCAGGAAGAGCCGGCCAGGTACACCTTAATTCCATTCCCCCCTAATATTTAGTTCGTGTGAATGGTGTATGGATGCGTCTTTTCCTTGAGTCCTCTACTACTTGGCCTGGCATCATATTCTTGGGCTATTCTTTCCTACGAGAACACACATGTCAATGTACAACTAATGGTTGTTTATTGAATCTTGAATCGGAGTATTCCTACTTGCCCTGTTGTCTTTACAGCATTCACTCCACCAGACAGACCAGCTTCATTCCTGTTGTTTCAACCCTATGTATGGGGAGAGTGATTTCCCCCCATACCTTTAGAAAACAGTCATCAGGAGTGTGTGTAACCTTGCATTCTTGGCACTGTTTTCTGGCGGTTAAGGAGATTTATCTTCGCTCCTGTGGAAAACTGGCTTGTATCCTTTAAAGGTTGACAGACTTCCTCAACACGACCACTCCACCAACACCAACAGACGCCAACACCACAGCACGCAACCTTCACAAATAGATCTCCAACTGTGTCGACACTCTGGCACCCCTCAGGAGATACCAGGCAAGTAACACTCCAAGAAAGCCAGCTGGTTCACTCCCGCCCTCCACGAGTCCAGATGCACCTGCAGATGACTCAAGAAGAGATGGAGGAACAACAAAACTCCAGAAACCCACAAAACCTTCAAAACCGCCGTCAAAGCACACCACCTTCTCCTCAACACTATAAAGAAAACAGTCCTCCCATACAGAATCAACACCAACGCACACAATAGCAAAGAACTCTTCACCTTCGTCAAGGCATTCACCAGGACCAACAGCGAGACCACAGATGTACCACCCTCCCAAGACCTTGTCAACAAACTCAGAACCTTATTCCACCACAAGATCAGGCAGATCTATGGCAGTTTTGACACCCAAGACCATAACACAATGCCTGCCACCACCACACGCAACCACGCAGTACCCCAACAGATCATGCTAAACTGGACTCTGCTCACCACAGACGGCACACTCAAGACCATGAAGAGCATCCACTCAGGAGCCCCATTGGATCCTTGTCTGTACCACATCTTCTATAGAGCAGCCACCTCCATCACCTCCAGCTTCGCCACACCATCAACTCCACTATTGACACCGCCACCTTCCCTGATGACTGGAAACACGCCAAGATCAACCCCTGCCAAAGAAGTCCTCCGCTGAGCCAACAGACCTCAAGAACTTCATAACCATCTCCCTATTCCCCTTCTCAGCCAAGGTAATCGAAAAGGCCATCAACGCCCAACTCTCCAAGTTCATCGAAGAGTACCACATCCTGGACACTTTCTAATCCAGTTTTGGAAGCATCCACAGCACCTAGACTTCACTCCTCCACACCACCGATGACATCCACTCCCTCCTCAACTGGAGTGAAACCGCAGCCCTCATTCTACTGGACCTCTTGGTTGCCTTCAACACCATCTCCCACCACACTCTCATCATGAAACTCCATGAAGCAGGCATCTGCGACATGGCACTGGACTGCATCTACTCCTACCTTCTCCTACCTGAGCCCCGCCCTCTTCATCATCTACCTCGCCCCCTCACGGCCAACGTCAGAAACCACAGACTCAACATCACCTCCTACGCTGACGACAACCAGCTAATCCTCTCCCTCACCAATGAACCCACAACCGCCACAATCAACTTTAACAGCGGAGTGAAGGCTGTTGCTACCTGGATGAAAGACAGCTGCCTCAAGCTCAACTCGGACAAGGCTGAAGTACTCATCCTGGGACCTGCCCCCTAAGCCAGGGATGACTCCTGGTAGCCCACTGCACTAGGAACCCCTCCCACCCATACATACCATGCATGCAACCGCGGTGTCATACTGGACTCCTCGCTCACAATGAACCGCTAAATCAATGCAGTATCTTTATTCTGCTTCCACATGCTACGCCTGCTTCGAAAGACATTCAGATGGATCCCCACAGAATCCAGAAAGATGGCCACCAACGTACTCATCACCAGCAGACTTGACTCCAGCAACACACTCTATGCCGGTGTCACCCAGAAACAGCTCAGAAAACTACAGACCGTCCAAAACGCTGCAGCTAGATTGATCCTCGACATCCCCTGCCGCAGCCACATAACACAACAACTCCACTGGCACCCAAGCAACAAGAGAATCACCTTTAAGTCCCTCACACATGCCTACAAAGCTCTCCTCAATGCAGGACCAGCATATCTGAACCATCGCCATGCATTCCACGCACTCGCCAGACAACTTCGCTCCGCTCAACTTGCCCTGGCCTCTGTCCCACGGATCCAAAAGATGAGAACCCAAGGAAACTCTTTCTCCTACCTCGCTGGCAAGACCTGGTTCACCCTGCCCCTCCACCTCAGACAATCCCCATTGATGACCCAATTCAGTAAAGACCTCAAGACCTCACTCTTTGGCTGACCTCCATGCCCAGACGGATCAGCATCTCCCCCTTGAGACACTCACATGTGAGTACCCACGCTATATAAAATCCTGATTGTTTAATGGATTGATCGACTGAACATGCAGGTCCCTGTGTGTCAAAGCAATTGTTTTCTCTGTTTCCCTGCCATCTCTGTGGACAGGGAAACAGATAAATCTCAGCTCTCTGCAAGCGGGAGCAGTTTTACAGTTCCCACTTGCTGACAGCAGAGTTTTTTCTCTAACTGTCAAAGCTCCTGCAAATCAGAGCAAACTGCTATGTACTGGGGGTGGCACCCTGGGACATAGCAGGAACCAGTCCTGGAGGTTGGCGGTCCCCAGGGCCATTATCGGCTCCAGGAGGGGGTCTGCACAGCCACCCTTCATTCTTCTATGTGCCCCGGAGAGTTGGTGGTCCCTGAGACTCAGGAGTTCCCTCAGCCATCCGCATATTGACTTTAAAAAGCGCCTGGGAGGTGGTTGTCCCTAAGGCTTGGGGGGTCATAACGCACCCCCACATCAAAACTGAAAACAGCCCAAGGAAGGTGGTGGTCCTCGGGGCTGCATAGGGCTGTGTGGGTCCCCTGCATTCATTTGCTGTTTCACCCTGGGGAGGTGGCAGCACCCAGGCCGCAGAGGAGGCTGTAGTAGCTCTACCAAATTATTTCTTTGTTTTCGCCTCAGGAGGTGGTGGTCCCTGGGTTTGCAGGCCCCTGTCTTTATTTACTTTGTTTTGCCCCGGGAATGTGTCAGTCCTCGGGGTCATGGGCGGGCCCTGTGGACTCACCCGCATCCTTTTTTTTAAAATTACCTGGGGGAGGTGGTGGCCCCGGGCTGCGCATTAATTTACTTAGGTGTATATATATGGAGTGCGGACTCAACATTTTTGGCGACAAAACTTATATATATATATTACCTACTGGCGGTCGCCAGTAGGTATATATAGTTAGGATTTTTTTCCTATGGGATTTTTGAAAATTCTATGTCGAATAACTTTGGCGTTTGTGGACGGAATTGGCTGAAATTTTCAGGAAAATGGCACATTTTGTTTCTGAGCAGTCCTTGAAAATTTGGGGGGGTTTCGTCAAGGGGGGGCCGAGAAAAAAGGGGGGTCCCAAAACGCATTTTTAACATTGAGTTTTCCATTGGGCGGTTGGACTCACTTTTAGCTCGAACGGCTGAATGGATTTACACGAAACTTGGTAAAATTGTAGATATGGTTTGCCCGACGTGCCGTTGCTATGTCTTAATATAACGTTTTGAAAAACAGATATATCTGTGACAGCGCTCCGGTTAGCGCTCCGGTTCGCGTACCTGACGCGTAACGGAACTTCGCGAAGTGAAGCTGATTGGCTTTCCGGTGTCTGTAAACATTCTAAACAGTCAAGAGTGGCCACCATCTTGTGTCTCGGTAGGATCGAGACGCAAGAGGTGGGAAAAACAAAGTGGGAAATGAGCATAAGGGGGCAGAGTACATCCTCCCTGACCCCCTAGGTTTGATGAGGGGGCTTTAAAAGGGCCCTGCGGGGTAAAAAAAAAACTATATATATATTTTCGTTTTTTTTGCGGGGGGAGCGCTCGGTACGCACACCGGGAAGCGGTCCAGGAAGCGTAATATTGGGAAAATAGGATGAAAGAATGTTCAAATATTGTATGTTTATTGAATGTTATTTTAGTTTTTTTTAAATTTATTTTATTTAAGTACCAACATGTAGGTACCAATGCAGAGTCTAAAAATAAAAATACATTGTTTCCTTTGTAGATATCTTGCAGGTTGTTTCAGAAGTTATTGAGGTATATGGAATTCATAGCGTAGTCTGTCAGGAAAGCAGAAACACCATGGAGGCAGGATATGATAAAGAGATGTTAAATACACATTGGAGATGATATAGTGGAAGAAAGGAAGTAACTATGAGCAAACTTAAAGTTGCACAGTATATTTAAAGTCTGATTTTACATTAAAATCAATTCGCTACTAGTTTAAAAAATACATATAAAAATGAATAATGTCTCAAACAATTTTTGAATTATTATACATAAATTTATTATTCTGATTTATTTTTAAAATTAAAAAGAACTTCTAATAATTCTTGGTCAGATTTTGACTCATTTTCAATTAAGAAATCCACAGCTTCAACACATTGCAGAAGTTCTATGTCCATTGATTGATCAAAGAATTCTGAATCATTTGCTGTGTCTTGGTTGCATTCTGCAACAATTTCCATGTTATTTTTCTGCTCTCCTTCCATTTTGAATGCTGTAAAATGAATTTAAAAAAAAATATATCAGTACAGATAGGGCACTGTTGGGTTTAAGTACAGACAGGTAGTTTGGTTCTTTAAACAGTGATTTTTTCATTGGGCAGTGTATGGTATCAAACTGGAAGTAGAAATATCAAAAGATTTATGAAATAAACTCTAAGTCAATTCTTAATTATACAAGACAAGTCTAACTCCATCCATAACTAAAACAGAGAAGTCTATTTTGTTCTTTAAGTATTACAGAGGGATAGTATATAACTATCAGAAAATGTTTACCTAATTAACTTACAGTACAGAACATACTTCAGTTTTTAAAATAACATCTTACCTTTCAAATAGAACTTTAAGTTATCAGTTGAAATGTACTTGATATGTACTTCAAGAAGTAGTAGTCAAAATGGCTGTGTTTCTCTCTCTTTCTTTATATATATTCAGGTACATAACCAATCAAATGTCATGAAATAATAGAAGATATTGAAAGTAGCATTTTGATTGGTTGTCAATTCTAACACTTCAAAAGTGTTTTGGTTAGGTAATTTACCTCAGGATATTTAATCAGGCTTACAGCATAATTTTCACAATGAAATTCAGTCAAATTTGGGGAAATGGTAGGGACTGCTATGTAGTAGGGGCTATTCTATATTTTATGAAAGTGTCTGTAGTGGTTTTTCTGTAAATTATTTTCCCACCTTTTTTTATCGAGCGCTTACCGGTGCGCTCCCCGGTACGCGAACCGGCAGCGTTACGGGAGTCCTCCATTTTGAGTATTGGTAGAATTGAGACACAAAATGGAGGACAAACAATGTTCGGAATGGGTAGAAGGGGCCACGGTAGACACTTTGTGACTTTCTAGGTTTTCTGAGGGGGGCTTAGGACGCTCATATAGGCAAAAAAAAAATTTGCAAGGGAAGCGCCCCGTACGCGCACCGGTAAGCGAACCGGGGAGCGTACTTTGGTGAAAAAAATAAAAAAAAGTTAGAAAAAGATAAACGTTTTGAATGATCAGAGGTAGGGTAGAAATGAAAAGAGCTATTGGGTTCTGTGGCTAATTAAGGTACTTACAAGTAGGTTCCAATGCACAGTTTTAAATTCAGGAAGAATATTCTATTCCCCTCATCGGAGAAGTGCACACCATCTCCTCTGTAGATGTCTTGCATGTTGTAACGCAAGTTATTGTTGTATATTAAACCCATTGTAAATTCTCTCATGTAAGCAGAAACAGATTTATTCACATGTTTCCGTGCTTTCTCAAATTGTGGAAAAAATTGAATGGACCACTTCCATTTCTGTCATTGGCATATATTGGAATATACCAAGGCAGTTTGGGGAAAAAGTGTCATCAATTGATGAAAGGTGTCCTTTAAAAGCATTTCCAGACCAACCCCAGTCATAGTCCCAAAATCAATTCCACCACAGTGCACTATTAAGAGGTTAGGGTTTGGCAGATGCATAAAAAAATTATATTACAAACATATAAAATATATTTTTCATTTAAAAGAATAATACATTTAACAGCTTTTGATATTTGCTATTAAAAAAACATTGAAATTGAACTGAAAAAACCATAGGTTATAGACCATATATAGTTAGGAATTAGCATTTACAAAACCTTGAAAATTCACTGAAAGAACCATAGGTTATAGACCATATATAGTTAGGGATTAGTATTTACAAAACCTTATTTTACTCACACAAAACCATTGAAATTCGCATATATAGTTACTTGCACTAAGTATATATCGCGCACCCGCAATCCACTGCTGATGATGTCACATATTACATCCTTCATGACATGGTCACTGACATCACTGATGACATCACTGATGACATCTCAAATGACATCACTGATGACATCACTGATGACATCTCAAATGACATCACTGATGACATCTCATTTGACATTACTCATCACATCACTGATGACATCATTCATGTGATAATACGATGAACCTCTTCAGATTCTAATATAACCTTAGATACAATCAGTGTAAAAAGACACTCACAGACTGTCACTCATCCATGGAGTTACTCACACACCTAGTCAGTTATGCAAAAAATCAATCACACCTCCATTTCCTCAACTATACAGTTATACACACCTTACTTATTCAAACATATACTAACACATATTTACTCTCTTATACAATCCCTGATACAAGTTTACAATGATCCATACAGCCACTCACACATTCACTGGCTCTTATGCACAGTTATTTATATATGTCAACTCTCACATGTACTGTGTTTTACATATGTACTTACTTTGACATGTAGCACTGAGATATCCATTTACTCACCAGTACACTCATGCACACAGTCAACCACCCATACAGCTGATTTCACATGCACTTTTTAACCCATACATCTAGTGAATCAACTGCTCACACATCTATGCAGAGTTACACACCTCCCAGCCACCCACACACACACACTCAGTCTCCCATACAATTACTTGGGCAACCAATCAATAACGCATATAGTTACTCATATAGCTACTGATCAACACATGCAGCAGCTTACAGAACAACAGACATAATGATGCACAAATTAAGACAGTTTAGTTACCAACCCATGCACTCAGTGAGACACATTTAATCACTCACTCATACAGTCAGTCATGCACCTACTAAATCCTTCATCCAGACACTTATACATCCACTCATTCTTCAATATGTAAGACAGAAACATACACTCACTGGATGATGTCATCAGTGATGTCATCAGTGATGTCACTGACCATGTCATGAATGATGTAATATGTGACATCATCAGCAGTGGATTGCGGGTGCGCGATATATAGTTAGTGCAAGTAACTATATATGCGAATTTCAATGGTTTTGTGTGAGTAAAATAAGGTTTTGTAAATGCTAATCCCTAACTATATATGGTCTATAACCTATGGTTTTTTCAGTGACTTTTCAAGGTTTTGTAAATGCTAATACCTAACTATATATGGTCTATAACCTATGGTTTTTTCAGTGAATATATATATATATATATATATATATATATATATATATATATATATATATATATATATATATATATATATTCACTGAAAATAGAGTATGAAAAAAGAGAATGAAAAAGAGAATTAAGGCTACGAAATTAGGAGAAAGACATAGGAGGAGAGGAGAGAGAGAAAGAGAGAATAACTGGGTACATTCGGGTGTATATATATAACCTGCTGTTATAATCTACTGTTATAATTAGGACCTAGTTTCCACAGGAAAACCATTTTTGATTTGCCAATAACTTTGGCGCCGTCTGAGGAATTTTTTAAAACTAATGGGCCACTCACTTCAGATGTTGTTTTAAGTGTGTTGGGGTGATCCTTCAAGCAGGGGCCGAGAAAAAGGGGGTCCCAAAACACTTTTTGTCCATGTTAATTTCCATAGGAAACTGTTGTGTCAGCTACAGCCCGAACTGCTGAGCGTAATTACATTTGGCAGAAAGGTAGCTCTTGGTCCAGAGAGCACTCTTTTTGTTAAATGGTGTAAATCTGTTAAGTAGTTCTTGGGAAATGTAAAGATTTCTCAGATATACAAGTGTGGCACGGTGGATCCACAAACCCTCCCAATCTTTTGTGGCTGAGCTCTTATTTGCTGCCAGCACTTCATACCACTAAGTGTTAGCAGCAATCTTGTGACTCGGTTGAACTGAGTCACAAGACAAAATGTGAAAAAACAAGAAAAGGGAGCAGGGTAGATACACCCTGACCCCCTAGGCCTGTTCAGGGGTCCTACAGGGACCACCTGGGTCACAAGAAGCATTTTGCTTAAAAAGAATCATCAGGAATCACGGTGGATCCATGAATGCTGCAGAAAATCAAAAAACAAATTGAAGTGCCGTCTCCTGCACTTTGTTTAATTAGGTCCAGATCCTGAGGGCAATCTGAAGTAATAATCCAGAGTGGTGTAGAAAGGGGCAAGGCTGGCGAGCACCTCTCAGTAATCCCACTGTGTGGGGCTTACTGGAGGTAACAGGTGGGCTAGTTGGCCCCTAAGGACCCTCAGTAGTGAATGAGACTTCATCCCCAAACCAAGAGCGTGCCAGGGGGTGCGTTTGCAGAGTGGTGGAGAAAGGGGGCATGGCCTGCTATAGGAACTCAACAATCCTGCTGTGTGGGACTTACTGGAGGCACTAGGAGGGGTAGTTGGTCCCCAAGGACATCCTTGGGGGCCAACCTCCTGTTACCTCCAGTAAGACCCACACAACCTCCTGTTACCTCCAGTAAGTCCCACACAGCACGATTACTGAGAAGTTGTCAGAATTCACGCCCCCTTTCTCCATCACACTGCGAATGTGCCTCCTGATGCACTACTAGTTGGGGGATAAAGTCCCCTTGGCTCCTGAGGGACCTTGGGTGCCAAGAAACCCTCATGGTATCTCTTGTAAGTCCTATGCAGTGGAATTCCTTAGAAATGCACTAAAAAACAGAGGTTACATGGATGTTATAGCTAGGAATTAATATTTAAAACACCTTCAAAAGTAACTAAAAAACAAAGGTTACACAGACGTTTTAGTTAGGAATTAGCATTTAAAAAACCTTAGACATTCACTAAACAAAATAAAGGTTACAGGAACGTTATAGTTAGACTGACGTTTCACTCGTACAAAACCAGAGAAATTCAGCTGTTATAGTTACCTGAGTAAACTATAACCTGCGCTCTCGCGATGCACTGCTTATGACTTCACATATTATATCACTTATGACATGGTCAGTGACATTACTGATGACATCTCAAATGACATCACTGATGACATCAGGGATGATATCAGTGATGACATCATCCAGGGACTGTGAGTGATTTTCAAAAGTTCATGAGTGTTAAATATATATACCTAGGCGGAGTGGTGAATCAGGGGGTGTATGAGTGACTGTTTGGATGACTGAGTGGGTGCGTGACTGACTATACAAGTGACTGATTAGGTATCTCAGTGAATATATGGTAGAATGACTGGTTGCATGCATGTATCTGTCTGTCAGTAACTATAACGTCCCTGTAACCTTTGTTTTTTTAGTGAATATACATATATATATTAAGGAGAGGCGGTGATAGAGAGTCCCTGTTACGGAAACTTGAGACTCGCTATATAATACTGTTAGATACTAAGGCACCGCTCGGTCTTAACATTGGGGAGGACTGCCACACCTATCTGTGAACATGATAATACTTTGATTCGCCAGCTCTCCTTAACCTGTGACCAGTAATGTTGTTGTTATTAAGTCTGCACCCCCTTCCTTTTGAACTGTGGTAACTTAAGTTTACTTGTTTAACATGACCCTTATACCCTCCATGACCATTATTTTCTTTCATATTTTGATTTATTATTATTTTCACTTACAAGGTAGCACTTTATTGCCATCAACTGTATATTGCACTAACCGCATATTTGCACATTGATATGTATTTATCTCAGTTTATGGTATTTGCCCACTTGGGCATTATTGCACATTGTTTTGATTCCATGCCAACGGAACAACACAATTAGAAGAACTTTTGTATAAAAACTTATAATTTTAATGGTTATATTTTATCATGTATATAACTATTTATTAGGCTTTTAAACTTTTATAACTAATCTTAAAAGTTTGTTGTAGCCGTTGCCATGTATAATTTCATGTAAAAGTATGAAATTTTCCTGAGTGTTACAATTTTGGTCGTTTTAAATTCATTGTATTAACTGTAATTCATGACCAACGTATAACATTATGTGCAATACCGGCATTCATGCCGTAATGCAGTTTCTGCAAAAAACTTGGAAACATTGAAAGTATTTTGTTTGTTTCTATGACACGTGATGGCACTTCTGCACTTTAAATGGGTGATCAGCCCTTGTGACGTTGTCATGTGATCAAGGCTATCTCTAGCCGAAACGCGTCATGGCGGACTGGTGCTGGGCTAAGATTTAATAAAGATACATTTGCACATATATATATATATATATATATATATATATATATATATATATATATATATATTACCTACTGGCGGTCGCCAGTAGGTAGTTATAGTTAGGACCTAGTTTCCATAGGAAATCCGCAACATTCTATTGGGAATAACTTTGGCGCCGGTTGAGGAATCTTCGCAAATTTCTCAAAGAAGATGGCCCGCTCCGCTCCTTCCCTGAAAGTTTTGGGGGGATTCGTCAAGTGGGGGCTGAGAAAAAAGGGGAGTCCCAAAACTTGTTTTCCCCATATTATTTTCCATAGGACGATTAGACAAGGCTACAGCCCCAACGGCTGAACGGAATTACAGGACATTTGGCAAAATGGTAGAGTCTGATTCGCAGATCACGTTTTTGCTTAAATGGTGTAAATCCCTCCAGTAGATCCTGAGAAAATCAAATGATTTTTTTTATATCTATAAGAGTGTACCATACGCGTACCGTATGCGTATCGTACACGTACCTTCCAGTGCACGAGCTGCATGCTAATTGGCTGTCAACTGTCTGTCAACACTCCAAACCAGAAATTGTTGGCAGCCATCTTGTGCCTCGGTAGACTGAGGCACAAGAAAGCAGAAAAACAAACCTGTAGAACTCAAAAAGGGGCAGGGTAGAAGCACCCTGACCCCCTAGGCCTGCCCAGGGGGTCCCACAAGGACCCCCAAGGCCCCAAAAAAATGTTTTTTTTAAACAAATCACGGGGTGCGCATACCGTACGCGCACGGTACGCGTACGGAACGCGTACCTTCCCGAGAAAGATGCATGCTCATTGGCCGTCAACACTTCAAACCAGGAAGTGTTGGCAGCCATCTTGTGCTTGGTAGACCGAGGCACAAGAAAGCAGAAAAACAAACGTGTTAAACTCAAAAAGGGAGCAGGGTAGAAGCACCCTGACCCCCTAGGCCTGCTGAGGGGGTCCCACAAGGACCCCCAAGGCCCAATTTTTTTTTTTTAAACCCGGTCTGTTTTTTTTTAAATTACCCCCCGGGGGACCAAATCGCGGGGCCATAGTGATAAAGAAGTGTGGGGGGGCCCCAATCCCCCCCACACTGCCCCGGGACCGCTGCCCCCGGGGCAAAGCAACGCAGCCCCCTGGCGCATACTGGAGGCTCCTGTTGGGCTAGTTGGCCCACAGGGAACCCCAGTATGCCAGGGGAATTAGGTCCCTCTCTGCAAATGCACCAGGGGGCTGCGTTGCAGAGAGGTGTAAAAAGGGGCATAGCCTCATTACACCTCTCTGCAATGCAGCCCCCTGGCGCATACTGGAGGTTCCAAGTGGGCTAGTTGGCCTCCAGGGACCCCCAGTAAGCAAGGGGAAGTAGTTCCCCCTCTGCAAACGCGCCAGGGGGATGCGTTGCAGAGAGATGTAAAAAGGGGCATAGCCTCATTACACCTCTCTGCAATGCAGCTCCCTGGCGCATACTGGAGGTTCCAGGAGGGCTAGTTGGCCCCCAGGGACCCCTAGTATGCAAGGGGAATTAGTTCCCCCTCTGCAAACTGCCCAGGGGCTGCGTTGCAGAGAGGTGTAAAAAAGGGTATGGCCTCATTACACCTCTCTGCAAAGCATCCCCCTGGCGCATACTGGAGGTTCCAGGTGTGTTAGATGGCCCCCAGGGACCCCCAGTATGCAAGGGGAATTAGTCCCCCCTATGCAAACGCGCCAGGGGTCTGCATTGCAGAGAGGTGTAAAAACATTTTTTTTCAATTTATATTAGGAATATGTAATGTAATTTAAAAAATAAAATATCTAAAAATAAATAATTTAAAATAATGTAGTAAATCAGTATAAAAAATATAACAATTAATACATTAAAAAAATTATCATTTACAAAACCATTGAAATTCACTGGAGAAAACCATAGGTTTGAGCTACGTTATAGTTAGGAATTACCATTTAAAAAACCTTTGAAATTCACTGAAAAAAACCATAGGTTTCAGCCACGTTATAGTTAGGAATTAGCATTTAAAAAAACCTTGCAAATTCACTGAAAAAAACATAGGTTTCACACACGTTATAGTTAGGAATTAGCATTTTAAAAACCTTTGAAATTCACTGAAAAAACATAGGTTTCACACCAGTTATAGTTAGCTGGTCATTTTACTCATACAAAACCTTTGAAATTCCCCTGTTATAGTTAGATCAGCTAACTATAACTCGCGTGCCGCAATGCACTGCTGATGACGTCACATATTACATCACTCATGATATCGTCAGTGACATCACTCATGAAATCACTGATGACATCTCAAAATACATCACTGATGACATCATCCTTGTGAAAGAGTGGCAGACCTCCTCTCACTCTAATATAACCTTTGATACACACATTCAAATGTAAATGTAAATGTTTTTGTACTTGTATAGCGCACAGCTACCCGCAGTGGGTTTCCCGGCGCTTGTACGAATACCGCAAGGGAACCCTTCCTTTCTTTCCCTGTAAAGTGTCCACTCCTGGGCTCCCCCATGGTGCAGACCAGGCATCCCTCGTATTGTGGGGGCCGTTGTGGAGACTAAGCAAGCTATTGCCCAGAGTTGCAGCGTGGGGCCTATGATCAGAATAGGCACTGAGGCGAGAATATCTGGTTAGGGGAATTAATGAGCCCGAGACCCGCCGGGGCAGGAATCGAACCCTGGTCCCTGGCCAGAGCTCTGCATCGAGGTCTGCCTGTTCTAACCATTGAGCCACACTTCTCCACACAAAAATAGAAACAACAATTTTTAAGAAAATGCAGATACCAATACTAGTTACAACAACCTATTCCAACATCTACTTCCACATCCACTCATTCACCAACAGTTCTATATAGTCACTCATACATGTACTCAATCATCATATGTACTCATACACATATACATCCTGTTACACACCGATACTCATCCATAGAGTTACTTACACACATACTCACACATGCAAATAAACTATCAAACATCCATTTACCTGCATATACAGCTATACACACAAACATACACATACTGACTCTCTTAAATATTCAATTATAGAAACACATACTTAGTTATACAGGAACTCTTCAAATCTCTAACTCTCATATATACTCACTTATATACACCAATACTCACATATTGTAGTTTAACACATATGTACTTAGTCATAAAGACAGTATTGAGACAACAGTCATTCACTCACTAACACACCTATACACACACTCATCCACCCATACAGTCCTGCACACATGCTGTCTTCAAAACACATATAAACAGTGAGTCACTCATTAATGCATCTATGTGCTAAGTAATATCCCCCACCAAACCATATAAACACTCAGACACTCATACTGATACTCAAAAAACCAACTAATAACCTATATAGACACTCATGTAGCTACTCATCAACCCATGCAGCCACTTATTTAAAAAATGTGTGAGACTGATACAGATATTTACATATTTAAACATTACTCACTAACCCATGTATTCACTAAGATACAAATAATCAGTCAGTTATACAATCAATTTTACAAAAAAGTCATCCATTTAGACACTAACTTACCCATTTATTCTTCCATCGACCTTTAGATATACATATATAAAAATATTTATTTTTCAGAAAGACACACATCCACTGGATGATGTCATCAGTGATGTCATCAGTGATGGCATTTGAGATGTCATCAGTGATGTCATGAGTGATGTCACCGACCATGTCATGAGTGATGTAATATGTGACGTCATCAGCAGTCAATCAATCAATCAATCACGGCATTTATTTTATTTTATTTTAATTTCTTCTATAGCGCAGGAATCAATCCCGTAAGGGTATCTCCGCACTTTGCCAGCCGAGGGATTGTCAGATAGAGCAGCCTGGGAAGTTATATGGATAGAAATGCTTCTTGGTAGAGAAGGGTTTTTAATGCCTTTCTGAAGGACAGGTGATTTATGGTAGTTCTTAGGTCAATGGGAAGACTGTTCCAGAGGGCAGGACCAACAGAGGAGAAAGCACGGTCTCCTTGTCTAGTTTTCTTTGTGGTGGGAGGTTTTAACAGGGCTTGGTTGCATGAGCGGAGGGACCTGCTGGGCTGGTACAGTTCCAGAGACTGGGATAGGTACTTAGGACTTGCTCCATACAGGCATTTGTGCACCGTGCAACAGATCTTAAAATTGATGCGCTGCCGTATGGGAAGCCAGTGCAGTTCTTTCAGCAAGGGCTTAGAAGGAGTCCTGGCAGGTACACCCATGACCAGTCTTGCTGCCGTATTCTGGACTACCTGCAAGCGGCCTACTGCATCTGCATTAGCTAATGTTAGCGGGCCGTTACAGTAGTCCAGGCGACTGGTTACCAAGGCCTGTACAAGTGTCTTTCTACATGTGGCAGGGAGAAAAGGAAAGACGCGCCTGAGTAGACCAATGGTGTGGAAACACAGACCCGCAATTTAGTTTGTGTGTTCTTTCAGGGTCAGTTTTTGATCCAACTTCACTCCGAGATTTTTAACGTGAGGTTTGGGTGCAGGTACTGGGCCAAGATCGAGTGGCCACCAGTCAGGGGACCAAAGGATACTTGCTTTGCCAAAGAGCAAGACCTCTGTTTTTGTTACATTACACTGGAGACAGTTCCTCGCCATCCAGTGTGACACCGCTCTCATACCCTCAGCAAAGTTCTCCTTGGTTTTGGGGCCAAGGGAGCTGAAAGGGTAGAGGAGCTGGGTGTCGTCAGCGTAGGAAACCGGTATGAACCCATATTTCCGCACAATCTCAGCAAGGGGGGCCACATAGACATTAAACAATGTAGGGCTAAGGCATGAGCCCTGTGGCACCCCCTTCGTGAGCCCCCTTGAGATGGAACGAAAGGGGCCCAGGCTGATAGATTGCGATCTCCCGGAAAGGAAACTCTCCAACCAAGATAGTGCTACGCCTCCGATTCCTACTCCCTGCAACCGGTTCAGCAGGGTGTTATGAGACACGGTATCGAAGGCTGCGGACAGGTCCAACAGCACTAGAATCATGGAGCCCCCTCTATCTTGTGACATTTTGATCTGATCTGTCACAGAGAGGAGGGCCGATTCAGTGCTGTGGTTGGGCCTGAATCCAGATTGGGATTGGTCCAGGCCCCCTGTCGCTTCGATAAAGTTGGAAAGAGTGGTGTTAACATGCTTCTCTGCCAGTTTGCTGATGAAAGGAAGGAGAGAAATCGGGCGAAGGTTGGAGAGTGCTGACCAGGGCAAGGTGGAATTTTACGTATGGGGTTCACTACCGCTTCCTTCCAGGCGAGTGGGAGCTGACCTTTGGTAAAAGACAGGTTGAGTAGTTTCTGAATATGAGGACCTAGTATCTCAATTAGCGGGGAGATGAATTTGGCTGGTATCAGATCGGCGGGAGAACCGGACTTAGTTTGGTTGATGAGTGTGGTCAGGTCCTTAGTGGTTATTTCTGGAATATCCAGAAGAGTTTTTCCAGAAGTCAGTTGCGGGGAAGTTTCAGGGACCTCAGTTTCCAAGGTGTCTGAGACTGTAGTGGTTTTTTTATATATACCTTCTATTTTGTCCTCAAAGAACTGGGATATTTCGTCGCATAGTTCTTGGGTGAAGGTGTCTGGGCTTTCACATACTTCAGGGCTGGTGAAAGTTTGAATGATTTTAAATAGCTCTCTTGTGGAGTTGCCAGCCTCTGCAATTTGAGTGGTCAGACTTGTTTTTCTTGCTTTTTTAATATTTTTGTAATAGGAGGACATAGCCTCCAGGTAGCGGCTTTTATCTTCCCTATTGCCCGTACGTCTCCAGAATTTTTCCAGTTTTCTGCATCTCTTCTTTTCTGTTTTGAGAGTTTCCGTATACCATGTTTCCCTTTTCGCTATGGTGGGTTTTTTAGCATTTTTCTGAGGGGCTAGAGAGTCAATAGCTGTCATTAGAGTGGAATTGAACATGGAGAGAGCAGTATCGATGTTGTCGAAATTGGTGAGTAGAGGCTGTTCCCATGTTTGAGTGAGTTTGGGAAGAGTGATTTTGTGCCATGGCCTACGTTTAATAGGGTGAGTAGCCGGGCGGTTTATGGAAT
The DNA here is from genome assembly GCF_964263255.1 of Lissotriton vulgaris. NCBI lineage: Eukaryota > Metazoa > Chordata > Amphibia > Caudata > Salamandridae > Lissotriton > Lissotriton vulgaris. Next base: position 1,685,773,643 of record NC_141694.1, on the reverse strand, counting down.
TAGATAAATGTGGTATGGAGAAGTCAATCAGTTTATGGTCCGACCAATTAATATGTTTGGGGGGATAGCAGTGGACATTAGGTTGGGTAGTAAGGATCAGGTCCAAAGTGTGACCACCCGAATGAGTGGGGCCACTATTTCTAGGATGTAACCCTAGCAAGGCAAGATCAGTAAGGAATGCATTAGTATCCTGATGATCAGCAATGTCAATATGAAAGTTAAAATCTCCAAGTAAAATGAAGTTTTCATAAGCTTTCAAATGGGGGGCTAGTAATTCAGTGAGGGCAAGGGAGAAACCAGCATTGGGTCCAGGTGGACGGTAGACTAGGGCTCCTTTCCATTGTGTGTTTGGATTTATTTTTAAATGAAAGATGAGTACTTCCATAGTAGGGAGCATCACTTGTTCTAGGACTCTAATATTCAGAGTGTCTCTGTATATAATAGTGATTCCGCCTCCCACCTTCACAGGGCGGTCAAGGCGAAGAATTTTATATCCCATAGGTATCCCTAGGGTAATGGTAGGGATAGTGTGGGGTTTCAGCCATGTTTCAGTTAAGAAACATATCTTAGGTTGAGTATTGTAAATAGTGTCGCATTTATAAAGCGCGCTACTCACCCAGGAAGGTCTCAAGGCGCTGGGAGAGAGGGGTATGTTACTGCTCGAACAGCCAGGTCTTGAGCTGCTTCCTGAAGGAGAGATGGTCTTGGGTTCACTGAAGGTGGGTGGGGAGGGAGTTCCAAGTCTTGGCTGCAAGGTAGGAGAAGGATCTTCCTCCGGCGGTGGCTCTGCGGATGCGTGGTACGGTGGCGAGTGCGTGGCTGGTCGATCGTAGCTCGCGGGTGGGCGTGTATAAGGTCAAGCGGTCATTGAGGTACTTGGGGCCCAGGTCGTGGAGAGCCTTGTGTGTGTGGGTGAGGAGTCTGAACGTGATTCTCTTGCTGACGGGGAGCCAGTGCAGGTCTCTCAGGTGTCCGGTGATGTGGCTGTGTCGGGGGATGTCCAGGATGAGTCGTGCGGAGGCGTTCTGGATGCATTGGAGTCTTTTTTGAAGTTTGGCTGTGGTTCCGGCGTAGAGGGTGTTCCCGTAGTACAGTCGGCTGGTGACGAGTGCCTGGGTGACGGTCTTCCTGGTTTCAGTGGGGATCCATCTGAAGATCTTGCGGAGCATGCGCAGGGTGTTGAATCACGAAGATGAGATGGCGTTGACTTGTCTGGTCATTGAAAGGGAGGAGTCCAGGATGCGTGCATGGTCCGTTGGTTTGGGAGCGGTGCCCAGGGCCGAGGGCCACCAGGAGTCGTCCAGGCGGAGGGTGATGATCCCAGGATGAGGACTTCCGTCGTGTCTGAGTTCAGTTTAAGGCGGCTGTTCCTCATCCAGTCGGCGACGTCTTTCATCCCTTCATGTAGATTGGCTCTGGTGGGGTCGTTGGTGAGGGAGAGGATCAGCAGGGTGTCGTCGGCATAGGAGATGATGTTGAGGTTGTGTTGGCGTGCGATGGCTGCGAGGGGGCTCATGTAGACGTTGAAGAGGGTTGGACTGAGTGAAGATCCTTGTGGTACGCCGCAGGTGCAATGGCTGCGAGGGGCTCATGTAGACGTTGAAGAGGGTTGGACTGAGTGAAGATCCTTATGGTACGCCGCAGATGACTTCGGTGGCCTCGGATCTGAACGGAGGGAGGTGGACTCTCTGGGTTCTTCCGGCGAGGAACGAGATGATCCACTCCAGCGCTTTCTCTCGTATTCCGATGTTGCTGAGGCGCTTCACTAGGGTGCAGTGGTAGACAGTGTCGAACGCCGCAGAGAGGTCCAGGAGGATGAGGGCCGCTGTTTCCCCGTTGTCGATCAGTGTTCTGATGTCGTCGGTGGCTGCGATTAGGGCGGTCTCGGTGCTGTGGTTGGCCTGAAACCCGGACTGCGAGGGGTCGAGGGATCCGTTCGTCTCGAGGAAGGCGAGCTGTTTGTTGACGGTCTTCTCAATGACTTTGGCCGGAAAAGGAAGGAGCGAGATGGGACAGTAGTTCTTGAGGTTGGTGGGGTCCGCCATTGGTTTCTTCAGGAGGGCGGTCAGCTCGGCGTGCTTCCAGCTCTCCGGGAAGGTGGCGGTGTGGAAGGAGGAGTTGATGATGTCTCGCAGATGGGGTGCGATGATGGCGTCGGCTTTGTTGAAGGCGTGGTGTGGGCATGGGTCAGTTGGTGATCCGGAGTGGATGGAATTCATCGTGCGGGTGGTGTCTTCGGTGCTGATCGGGGTCCAGTTGCAGAGGGTGGTGGTGGCGGGCGTTGGTTCAGTGGTAGGGTGCGTGGCCTGTGCGTCGAAGCTGTTGTGTATGTCGGCGATCTTGCGGTGGAAGAACGAGGTGAGTGAGTTGCAGAGGTCTTGCGAGGGAGTGATGTCGTTGTTTCCGCCACTGGGGTTGGAGAACTCTTTGATGTTGCTAAAGAGTTCCTTGGTGTCGTGGGCGTTGTTGTTCAGTCGTTCTTTGAGTGCTGTCTTCTTGGTGGCGCGGATCAGCAGATAGTGTTTGTGGGTGGCGTGCTTGAGGGCGGTCCTGTTGTCTGTGGTCTTGTCGAGCCGCCAGGTTTTCTCGAGGGTGTGGCAGTTCTTCTTGGATTCCTTGAGTTCGTCAGTGAACCAGGGGGTTTTCTTGCTGCCGGGTCTGCTGGGAGGGTTCTTTAGTGGTGCGAGGTCATCGGCGCAGGTGGTCAGCCACTTGGTGAGGTTGCTGGCTGCTTCGTTGGGGTCCGTTGTGCTGGTGGGAGTGTTCTGGCTGAGGGAGGCGGTGAGCTGCTCGGCGGTGATCTTGCGCCAGCTTCAGCGGGGAACCGGTTGAGGGTGGTTGTGGATCCTAGTTCTTCTGAAGCTGAAGTGGACGCAGCTGTGGTCGGTTCAGTAGAGTCCGGTGGCGTGGCTGAAGGAGATGTGCTTGCTGGATGAGAAGACGGGGTCAAGCGTGTGGCCGGCGTAGTGGGTGGGTTGTTCACCAGTTGCTTGAGTCCGAGGTTGGCGAGGTTGTCCAGCAGGGCGGTGGTGTTTCTGTCGTTGTTGTTCTCCAGGTGGAAGTTGAGGTCCCCTAGGAGGATGTAGTCGGTGGAGGGAAGGGCGTGCGGGCTGATGAAGTCTGCGATGTCTTCGCTGAATTGTGCGCGTGGTCCCGGAGGTCTGTAGATGAGGGTGCCTCGGAGGGTGGTCTTGGGGTCAGTGTGTATCTGGAAGTGCAGGTGTTCGGCGGTGGTGAAGGTTTCGTCGGAGTTAGTCGAGATGCGGATGGTGTTCTTGTGTACGATGGCGATGCCTCCTCCCGTCTGGTTGACTCGATCCTTCCGGGTGATCTCGTATCCGTCCGGGATGGCTATGGCGATGTCGGGCGCTGAGGAGGCGTTCATCCAGGTTTCGGTGAGGAAGGCGACGTCCGGTGCTGTCGCGACGAGCAGGTCTCAGAGTTCCACGGCGTGCCTGTGGACAGAGCGGGTGTTGAGCAGGATGCACTTCAGGTGGTTGCTGCTGGTGCTGGACTTGGCGGGGGTGGTGCAGGTCCGGTAGCAGGTGAATCGGCAGGCTTGGCAGGCGAAGGGTCCGTGGGTGCGTCTCGGGGTGGCTCGGTAGCAGGCAGGGTTCCGGCCGGCATTGAGTGCGTTGAGAGTGGTGGCGTCGTAGGTCTGTCGTGTAGTCTTGCATCGGCGGTGGGGACCAGGGGTTCTGGCAGGCCCGGACTGGTAAGGTCGGGCACCGGGCAATCCCCCGGTAGGCTGGAGGGGGGAGGGGGCCGGTTTTGTGAGAGGGGGCCGGTTCTATTGCTGGGGCCGATTTGGCCGTTTGGAACCGATCCCTGCATGAGTCAGAAAGAGACAGTCATGAGTCATTACGAACAGCCAGGCATTACCTTCTCTTTCCTCCTTTCGTTGTTTTTGCTTCTCTGTGAAATGGATCCAAAAACGAAATACACAGTCTTGCCAAGTTTCACGCATTAGGCGTATGCGTATTTCACCACGCATGCGCAATCGCACGTCTTTCTGAGCTCCCAAACACAGCCACCGCGCTTTTTACCCTACGCGCGCAACAGCGTGATTAATCATGGGAGCGGCGCCGCAACAGTTTTCTGTGCCGTGGGTATTTATCTCCGTCAATCACTTGAGGGTCCTGACCGGCGGCGGCCACTGGAGTTGTTCCTCTGCACTGCAGCCTTAGAAGCACAGACCCTCACAAAGTAAGTTGCGCCTCTCAGGGCCGGCCGTGCAAGCTGGGTGTGGACGGGGACAGGGGCATGCGACCTTACTTAGCACCGAAAAGCCCCTGTCACTTCCCTTGCGTGCTTGTGGCTCTCCTAACTCCCCCAGTCAAGCCTTCACGAGACTCGAATAACACCCCCACTTAACAAGAAAAATACACTAGATCCACCCCACCTGTCTCATGCTGCTATGTAGTCATTTTGAAGACTGTCTTTGAGAGACATCAATTTTATTTAACCCCGGGTCATTGGCCTGTCAAAACTCCCTAGAATGAGGGTTGAGAGCAGTTCCTATGGAGCTTTCCCAGTGCAAAGGGCGCATAATGTTCATGAAAAAGAGTGGAATTATGCTTATTAGACAAAATGTGCTTGGACAGTATCTTGCGTGAAAACTATAAGAGGGCAAGGCTTCTCTACATAATTCTCGTAAGACATCTCTGCCTTTTCTTACTCAAGCATAACGTTTCTCATGACTGTAGCACACATCACTTTAACAGTTCCTGGGAGACACTTTTTTTTAACTGGGATAAGCCTCCCACAGGATTATATTACACACACAAAATAATTGCTTAAATAAACAAGCATATGCAATGCAGTAGGTCTGCATTGCTGAAACGTTGAGCTATTGGTGCTCCATTATTAATTGCAATGCCAATAGCTGAAACTTTCAGTAATGCAAGACCTATTGCTTTGCAAATGCTTTTTTTAATTGCAGCTTGTAATATTTTACCTCTGTTGTGGGTGCATGCATTTTAAGCTATATGCCTATGGGTTGGAGTAGCTTGTATGTGCATGCTGCAAAATATCTGTTGTTCAAGGCTGGCCTTTTCTCTTTCATTATATGCAGTGCTTTAAATGGAAAAAAATAAGTGCAGGTACTCACCAAAAGAGCAGTGGGCGGAGTTTAGGGCAGGGCTAAGGGGGAACAAGGGGCAGGGTTAACCTTTTGACCGTGCCAAGGTTGTATGCACGAAATCTGCATGCATTTTATCAACCGCCTAAGGATTACATGCTGCTTCAGCCTGCCTTAAATCGAACCGGTGGCCTACAGCCCACTGAGCCATCTGACCAGTACTGGTACTCTTTTGGAACATGCACACGTCACTTTTCTTTTGTAACATACTGTTTGCTACCTCTTACATTTTGTTTGCTTTAGATACTTGTGCAAGTGCCACCATTGCTTCATGTAACGTTTGTTCTTGTGCTGGAGTCTGCCATTTATTGCAGTACTATACCTCTACTTGTACTTTGTATGCTTTTGTAACCTGCACACATATCACTTTCTCCTCCTGTAATGTACCGATTGCTACCTCTTGTATTTTGTTTGCTCACAATTGTCACTTTTGCCTCATGTACCTTAACGTTTGCTTTTGTAATTTGTTCACTTGTAATGTTTTCCTCATGAATCATTACTGTTCCTATTGTGAAGCGCTCTGACACCTTCGGGTAAAGTCTGCGCTATATAAAAACGCATAAAATAAATAAACAAGTCTCTCCTGGAACATTTGTAAACCGGAGTTAGGACCAGAGCTGACAACGTCTGTACTGGGAACCAGGTGCCTATCTCCACATTTTTGACTGGTCTTAAGGTCTGTCCAAGGTCGATGAAATAGGAATCAGCAAGTGTGGAAGTGGAAGTGTGCAAGAAAGCAAAAATTGATTCCGTGTAGTGCTTGAAAGGTGCTGCCGTAGTATAACTTGAGGGATAAAGGGAGTGCGCTGCCTCGGATAAAGTCAGATCCCCATGAGTACCGGTACTCTCTATCTTCTAGAACAAAGTGCCGGTACTCAAGGGGAGAAAATGAAGAAGTGCCGGTACTCAGTACAGGCGAGTACCCGCCCATTTAAAGCACTCATTATATGCATGAGACTCCTTATGCCACTGTTTCACTCTCAAAGCATGCAGTTTTATTATGTACCCATTATGCCTGATTGCAAAACACACAAGCAACAGAGCTACATGCAGCAGCGGACAAGGCTGCATCACACCACCGCAGGGTTTCCGTTCTCTCACAGAACTGTGCTCAGAGACCTAGAACCTGGGTGAGTCAGGGTGACCCACAACTCACCTATGTTTCAGAAATCCCCTTACCAGGCTAGCTACAGTATCTCATCGGCAGTGAATACTTCCCGATGTCTTAGACAATCCAGAACATGAACTTAGAATACCTCAGGTATCGTGGAACACATGAACACTCTTTCGTTATATTATCATTACAAACCGAAACTGGGAGGCAATGAAAACACGTGCTAGTTTGAAATGTTTATTTTTTCAATGCAGCATTCTCAAACGCAGTATCTTGTATAATACCAACATACATATTATAAAAACCAGAGTCAGCAGCATAGTCACTAATCCATAGTAAGCAAATTGTGATAACATAATATGATGCAGAAATCTATAGAATTCTGTATCACCTATATTTCGCGCACCCTAATTAGCATATTATATTATATCTAAGAAGGTCTCATCTGGGCTTTAGCTGGGCGAACCCATACCTCAAATTCTCAGTAGGAGGAGATCACATCAACAGCTACCAGCTCTCAGCATGTCCAGCATCAAGTGTGTTTTCTCATTCCCTGTAACTGTATCTTGAACTAACGTAAAGCCCAAAGTTGGCACAAACATTATTTGTGTTATGACTAACGTAGTGCGAGGATCAGGCCTACAGTAACCTTGTGTTAGAGTGTGCAGTTCTCAGTGTGCAGACAGTTGTACCAAGTGTTCCAGGCACGACTGATACCAGTACAATAATATATTATTCTGAAATAAATCACATCTTTCGTCTAGGTTAAAAGCTGAAATAACAATTAGGTGTCGTGTGCAAACCGAAGCAGAAAGAAAATATGGCGTTTAAACATTTAATAAGCACATGCTAACTTAACACAACCTATGGAAACGTAATAACCATATGACACCCCCCCAATGATCCGAGGACGGTCAAAAGACAAATATATAAGCCAATACTCTATGAGAGGCAAGACTTGAAAGCAGAGTTCAATGATATTGAGCCAAGCTAAATGTATGTAATGTATGTAAAATTTAAAAAATACAAAAAAAAAATTGTATGAATGCCTATAGTGGCCACACAAAATATAAAAAGTCGAACTTGAGGCCTAACTATAATTAATAGGCCTGGAACATATGAAAAAATCGAATGTTCGTATTGAAACTGACACCATTCAGAATTACTAAAAAGTCACGTGCCATAATGATGGAAGTATTCAGAGTCATTCCTCGTTGAATGAATATGCAAAATATGTAGCAACAGCTTCCAACATGAAATCACTGTCATCATCCGAAAACAGTTCAGCCATCCAATTAAGCAATGGGAAAGAACATACGTGCTCTTCCAGCACCGAATCCTCTAGCAACATCAGAGGACAACTCAGTGGGTTCTCGAGAACGCTCTGTGCCAGAAAGTCATGCGCCGCTGCGAATATGTCCCACTGACCCATTAGTCCATGCATCGCTGCCACAGCCATAACCCTTTCGCCAGAACAGACCAACTCATGAGCCACTACGGGGGACATCAGCTGATCAAAGTCGACGTCAGGAGAAGTCGGTAAACAGAGACACAAATCAATGGCCCAGTCGAAATCACAGCTCAGGCAATGAAACACAGGCTGGACACAGGTGAAATAGGAAAATCTGAAAGATAATCCAAAAGCCGTGCTTAAAGTCGCAAGCGGCAGGGATCCATAATAATCAAGCATCCGGTTGCGAAACTGCATCAGTAGGTGCTGTGCGTTTCCTTGCGCAGGATGGGCATCCATGTTTTATGAAATAAAATATCACCAGAACGCCTGCAGCCAAAGCCAGCAAAACAGGAAATCCGCCAAACAGACTAGCGAATATAGAATGAAAGAACGCAGGGATAATACCAAATACTTTTTCAAATGTAGTCACGAGACCACTGCTAACCATTTTAAAAAAATGAGCGAGGCTGGATGTGGAGGAGGCATTAAAGATTTGATGAACCAGCTCGCAAAAATGAAACGGCAAATCAGTACTTAAAAGCGCTTGTACTTCTGTGCGTGTGTTTGCTATGTGAAGGACATAAGTTTCGCGGGCAGAGCTCAGGGCCACCTGTTTTTGAGACAAAAGGGCTCTTATACGGCCTAAACCATTGAATTCAGCTCTCAAGGTTGGTATTCTTGGCCAAATTAAAACTTCTGAATTCCCATGCGTGGGTGGATACAACACATTCTTGCAGCAAACGACCCTTTCAGACACGGTAACCACATATGCGATACCAGGCTCTAACCCACAACAAAACTCGTTATTTAAAAGTAAATAACTACCGTTGGACAACAACGTGAATGTGGGAACTATTGCAGGAACTGGTGTCCCTTTCAAAACACAGGCCAAATTAGGTTTGTCCTGATTACAAGAACCATGCAACTGGATGTGCCTGCAAATAAGTGAGCGGTCAGGCGACTGTGTACATTCTTCACCATTCAGATTCACTTCATTCCCCTTAAGGCATCTGTAAGTGTATGGTAAAGACCATGTTTCATGGAGGAAAGCTCTGCCTAATGGTTCATATCGTCCAATGGCTATATATTTCATACAATTTGTAAATTTATACAACGCAAAAGGTAATGTTATAACACCATGAATAAGCCATGTTGCTGCAGTCACTTCAGCCACCGAAAATGGCAGGGATTCTAATTTTTCAATATGTAACATAGAAAATGTAGCATCTCTCATTGACAACATGCGCTGTTTTTCAGTCAAATTAAACGGGGCAAATAATGATGATACGTTCAAAAAAGTCCATGGCACTCGACCAGACTTAAGAGTCTGTAGTGTCCACGCAAACTGCATCACAGAACGCAATTGATTTTGACCATGATATAACACGGACACTTCATCATGTACAATGTCGACAACAGAAGACACAATATTATTTAAAGTGTAAATTTGGGAAGAAAGCGTGTTAATGCTGTTATCAACCACTGCAAGCACTTTTTCCAAATTAGCTTGATCAATAGCCCTTAGGCGTTTAGCAGCCTCAACCTGGTTAACTTTCCAAATTTCATTGTAAATTGCATACAGGAATCGTTTAGATCTACCTTTAGCAGGGCCTTTTATAAAATCGTTTAAATCCACATTATCATGTAATTGAGACAAATGTAGTTTAACTGCAGCTAAAGTAGAATGCTGTAACCAATTTTGACTCAGCTTCCCCACAGAATAAGTCGTGACAGTATAGTCTTCTTCAAAACGTGGATCGGGCCTGAGTTTTGTGAACCCCTCAGCCAAACCCATAAATCGGCGCTGGCAAGAATCAGCACTCTTTTGCCATACCAGCCAACCCTTGGAATCCAAACTGGAAATGTTAAAGGACGAATTGTGTAAAAGAGTTTGCAACCCTTGAATGGAGGAATCAGTGAAATTACCCCAACCTGTATATTCATTTAAATCTGGGATGGATGGTGTATTTAATTTTTTAGAAGTAGCCAATCCAAAGCATGTTGTCTGGAAATTGGTAGAATTTAAAAACAACATGTGATTTGGGATGAGACATGCACGGTGCAAAGCCTCAGTGCCTTGTACCTGCCAATCTTTGGTACCCCAAACCGATTTAAGGTCAATTGTTCCTTTCCAGAACTCGTAGCCATCTACAGCCAACCTGTCTAAAAAGGACTTCGAATACAGTAATTTTGTATCGGTAAGTATAACTTTGGAAATGGGCTTTTGTGTCATTTTAAAATAAAATGACTCGGGATTAGACTGATCAAAGTCTGTAAAATAGGTATATTTTTTCAGAAATGTATTGGAACTGCCACTGAATGGAGCAGGGCAATGTTCCCATTGTGTATAGAGCAACCCTCCTGGAATTTGTCTTATGTAAAAAATGATTACCATAGTGTTGAAAACAAAACAAATCACCATAATTAACAGAATCTGTATACAGATCCTCAGTATCGAAGGCAGCATAATACTTCAAATCCGAGAATAATGCTTCTACGGCCTGAATATCCCAATCATCAGAACGTATATTTTGTTTAATCACATCTCCCATGTTTACTCTAAGCACATTTGGAACATTAATCACTTCAGTAGGCCCGTGTATCTGAAACCTAACCGCATCCCACACAATCCCATCAAGGACAGGCCAAGCAGTAATGTTAACTGTATGTAAGTTTCGTTTCAGTCTGTGCGCAGAATGTGAAGAGGAAACAGGGGCCAATGTTCCATTAAGGTACCGAATTCCTGTTCTTTCTTTAACGTAGTGACCATCAATCAGGCGGAAAAAATAAAACACAAAACCAATTGACATAAAAAGATAGAATGAAAATAGGATCAACCAAATGTATGTCCAAGGCGGAATTAAAAAATGTTTTTTAAACAACGTGGCATATCTTGCAATGTTTGTGGGTTTCTTTGATGTTTCCGAAACAGAGTCAAAAGAGAATCTGGACTGGCCTGCCAAACGGGTCTGTAAATCAGGCATCGATAAATCAGCAGGATAAGCGTAGTTTAGCTCATCAATGTTAGTATCAGGAATAGTATTTAATAAAGGACTGGATATGGCAGGCATCTCGAGGGACACCTCCTGTTCTGCACCAGATGTAATAGCCAGCACAGAGTGCCTCACCATGGAAGGACAGGATACAGCCGGTGTCATGCTATGAAGAATCGGCCACCCTGTATGTCTTGACATTGTCAATAGAAATAAATCTGTTTTCCTTACGACCTGGAAGTGGTGGTAAAATGACTGTTCTTGTGCCCTTCACTCCAAGGACTCGAACTGGTGCTCGATATGAGGGACCAAACTCTTTCTTGTTATCGATCTTCTCTCGAACCAGTTCTCCAACTTGTGGTAGCCAGCCAACTACCGGGATCTGCAACGCATCATCCGATGTGGAGGGCAAATGTTCCTTTGCAAGACTGTCTCTGGTCTTTTGTAGATTCTGTAAAACATTGCAATGTTCATCTACGTCAAAGGCCCCGGCCTGGGCCTTGTAGTCCGGCCCATCAAGGTCAGGTACATACATCTTGATACCAAAGAGCATTTCGTATGGGGTCCGCCCACCCAGAGACCTTCTAGGGAGATTATTAAGGGCACGCTGCACGCCTATGAGGTGGGCTAGCCAGTTTCTACCAGTACCTATAACTCGGGCTGTCAAAGATTGCTTTAAGTCGCGGTTCATTCGTTCTACTACACTATTGCCCTCAGGCCTGTAGGGACTTGAAAACTTGACTTGGACTCCCAACGAAACCATAGCAGCCTTGTATGCCTTAGAGGCGAAAGCCGGACCCTGGTCCGAATGGAAAGTACCACAGGCAAAAATTCCCACAAAGACACGCAAATCCTTAATGACAGTCCGCGAATCAGCGCTTCGATGCGGCCATACCCATACAAAGCGTGTGCATGAATCAACTGCTACTAAGATGTATTTAAACGCAGTATCAGAAGAAAAAGGACCGCAGTGATCCAAATAAACGCAACCAAGCGGTTTATTAGAGATGTACAACTGTGTCTGAGGCGGACGCGCAGCAGTAGAAGGCTTAATCTGCTGTCAAATGTTACATTGAAGAACATATTCACGCATCTGTTTGTACAGACCCCGCCACCAGAATCTCTGTTGTAGCTGAGTTACAGTGGCAGAGACGCCCGCATGCGCAGACGCCACACCTTCATGTGCCGCTGTAATCAAAGCAGCTCTGCGATCCGAGTTGGGAACTAAACGCTCACCAACTTCAGGGATTTTCACATAAGGAACCTTATCGGGACTTAAGTGGTATGTGTATTTAGAAGGGAATCCCGCAGGATATTTACCTCCCTTCTCCGTTGCAGCTACAGCTGCCAAGATGTCATCATCGATTTTGCTTTTGGACCTCGTGACTGCTGCAACTAAGTATTTTGATACCGCTGACTTCGCTGCTTCATCAGCAAGCGAGTTGCCAACAGCGTGGACCCCCACGCGCTGATGACCGAGAGTATGAATCACAAACACGAGTGGCAGCTTCTCTTTAAGTTCCGCCACTCGGACCCAGATAGTTTTATGTTTTATTGTGCTACCTTTGGAGTCACGAAAATCATTCTGAATCCAAAAGAACAAGTTTTCATTGTAAGACTGGACACAGTAGTAAGAATCACTTACGATTAAAGTCGTCACACTAGGATCTGCGTACTCCAATGCAAGCATCAGAGCACGAAGCTCTGCCAATTGTGCGGTGCAGTCTCCAAGCGTCTGCGTGTGCACGACACTGGACTTGAACTCATCGTTCACCATGGCACCGACCACAATGGCGCATGCGGAAACGTAGGCATGTTTAGAGCCATGCGCAACCTGCGCCGAACCATCAGTGTAAATGATGCAATGGAAATCCTCCAACGGCCGCATTGCTAATGGAGCAGGATGAACAAACTCATACTGCAAATACTCCTGGGACCGTAAGGTGGCGTCAAAAATAAACGTGACATCCTGGGACGTCAAGGACGCAGCCCATTGAATCCACCGAGGGTGCAAAGCTTTGGAATTAGGAACACTGGCTTTCGTAACCGCCTCTAAGGCAGGGCACGGGGTAACAACCAACATGCGCTTTCCTTGTGACAGGGCACGTTCCTTAAGAATTGCCATCTGCACAGCCGTTAAAACTTTCTCCACAGTGGAAAAACGCAATTCAGCCGAAGTGTACAAGTGTGACTTGTAAGCAATAGGTACTGTATCTCCTTCATTGAAAGTCAGGTACGTGAAACCCACCGCCCCAGGGATAATTCTTATCACCAGGTTGGTCTGGTTATCACGAGTCTGTAAGTATTCAGAAGCGAGCAAATCAGCCTGCAAAGACTGCAGAATGGCCGAATGCTCAGGCAGCCAGCATGATTTGGAAAAAGATGGTTGTATCAAAGCATACAAAGGCTTGATACGCTGGGCATATTCCGGAATGTAAGTCCTCCCGAAATTCAGAAAACCCAGAAGAGATTGTAATTTTTTCAGTGTTGTCGGAGAGCACAACTGTGCGCATTTCTCCAGGAAATGGGGTGCTAAACCCTTCCCTTCATGGTTAAGCTCGTAACCTAGAAACAACACTGTGTACTCTGCAATGTGCGACTTTGCAAAGTTAAACTTGTAACCCATGTCAGCAAAGTTACAAATGATGCTAGTTACTCGACACAGATGCTCCCAAAGATCGTCGTCTGTGAGATAAATGTCATCCACATACGAACAAGCAACTGGGTCGAAGCTCTCCAAAAGAGAGACTATGCGTGCGGAAAAAACTCCAGGACTGTTCTTGTAGCCCATTGGGAGTCGTTTAAACATTTTTTGCACTCCGGCGCACGTAAAACTGGTCCATTGGGAACTTAGACCGTCTAATCTATGTGCATAAAAACCATTGGAAATGTCAAGCGTGGTTTTGAACCGTTTACGCTCAAGACTATTCACTAACGCAGAGCCGTGCGTATTCTGTACTGCACAGCTACGGCAATGCGAGTTCAAATGCCTATAATCCAAAACCAAACGATATGATCCGTCCGGTTTGTTCACAGTAAAAAGAGGGTTATTCATCGGTGACACACACGTTTCAATTACACCTTGATATTCCAATTGTTCAAGGATAGCTGCGACTGAAGCTTTCGCTTCACGCCGTATGGGATATTGGGGTTGAGGCTGTGGCTGTGACCGTAAAGGAATCTCATGGCTTGGTGACAATTTATCCCAGCCACATTGATTGCGGTACACAGCCGGCGCAAGCGCCAGAGCCCACTCTTCTGCAAAATGCAGTGCCTCCACCCTCGGCACTGTGTGCGCAAAGCTGGGTAGGATTACCTCCTCCCCTCGCGGAGCTGCGAGAACAAAAGGTGGGGGCCAGTCAGCCTCCGAAAGCAAAATGTCATACGTAGACGAGAGATTTTCCCAAAATACCCCTTTTACAGTTCGCTGCATGTCACCTTCAATTAACAGGACAATTTCAAAAAGTCTTTCAGGGGGAGCAACATGCATATCTGCAGTTTCAATCACAACAAAAGTTTCAGTCGCTGTCACCTTCAACAGTGGACGGAGGGCCTCTCTCACTATGGTAATCTCTGCTGCGCTGTCTAGCAATGTCAGAGCCCACGTCAGATTCCGAAGCCGCGTTCTCACTATCTTCGGCATAACGATGCGCGGTCAAGGCAGCGACTTTCTTCGTGGCAAACTGAGGTCTCTTGGGCGTAGAGCCTTCCTGCTGATCTCCACTGGAACGCGGGCGGGGCTGACCACGTCCTTGCTGGCCACCCCGGCCCCTGCCGCCCCCTCCACCACCGGTTGACGGAGCCGATGAGTCCTGAAAGGAACGAGGAGAGCGTTGTTCAGAAGCCTGAAACCTCTCAGGCGATTTAATCATCGCGCGGTCGCGCAAATCATAAACACGATCCGACTGCGCAGGCAATGGAGACGCAGGAGCAGAAACCTGTATTTGTTGTTGTTGTTGCTTACCCTGATTCTGCTTTTTAGGCCAATTTTGTTTCTTGGTCTTTTGTTGACCACTAGTTTCCGATGTCTGACTCTGGGGCTGTTTCTTCTCCTTATCAGGAAAAGTTTTAACTCCCTTTGCATTGCGGCCCACCATTTTGTAAGCATTCACAATAATCTTTGCTAACTGTCGGGGTCGGTCGGGCTCGGGAACCAACGCTAACGCGTTAGCAACTTGAAAGTTCACAGCATCCCCCTTGACATTCGCAAGGATCACACCGCAAACTACTTCAAAGGAGCCACACAGGCGCATGCCCAATTCAACAGCCGCCTCCGGTCCGTGTTCGTCCTGAACACGTTTAAGGACCCCACCTAGATTGGTCACAGACGGGGAGCCATAGCACCTCGAATAGACTGCTGCAAAAGTTTTTCCCCAGGTCTCACAGTCAGCAAGGTCAGGAGCCAGATCTTTCGGCAAACTCAGTGTAAGAATCCGGTGTTTATCACCCGGACTCGTATTAGGAAACACAGCTTCCAGCTGGCCGAATTTCTCAGCAAGCCAGAACGGAAAATCGTCCTTTTCCTGGGGCTTCTTACCCATCACGGAATTAACCATGACCGGGTTGATTTTCAGACCAGCATGTTCTGCTCGAAGCTGTGCGCCTCTAGGGGCTGCGTCTTGAACATTACGGCCAATGTAATGAACAAGCGCTCTAATCACTCCCACCGCGACTTCATGAAGTTGCCGCAGTTCACCTACGTTACAAGCGTTACGTCGAGGGTGAGGAGTAAATCCACCCAAAGCAGGCCAATTAGTGCCCGCAATGGACAAAGGACCTAACCTCGGAGCGGTCAAAGCGTGCGGTAGGGCGCCACCAAACCAAACTCCATGCTGCCAAGCGTCTATAGGTACCTCCAGTGCTCTGTACGGAGCGTACGCCGCCGGTACAACCGAAGCAGTGTATGTGTGGAACACACCAGTATTTGCGTCCACCCCTGGAAATGTCACCCACGAATAAAACAGTTCGTACGGGTAAGCATGTTCCGCGCTCACCACCAGAACCACAGCCAAGCCTTCCAAAGGAACATCATACATCCGCAAAAGGTCACGCACCGCAATGCGACTATGCTGCGGGATGTCCACGGGCTGAGCCATGTTAGCACAGGAATGAGAAAAAACAAATGATACTTTGTAGCACAACTGGGTAGTAATTCAAAGAAACCGTTTTAGACATATTCAAGCTTGAAAAGGACCTATTTCAAAAATAGGTAGGTTTTTCCGACACTGCCGTTTTCCGGAAACGGGAATGTAGGCGTTAAGGTTTGAATGATATACTACTCGAGTGTCATGTTATAAGGCCAACCAACGTATGGGCGCCATGTCGCAGGGTTTCCGTTCTCTCACAGAACTGTGCTCAGAGACCTAGAACCTGGGTGAGTCAGGGTGACCCACAACTCACCTATGTTTCAGAAATCCCCTTACCAGGCTAGCTACAGTATCTCATCGGCAGTGAATACTTCCCGATGTCTTAGACAATCCAGAACATGAACTTAGAATACCTCAGGTATCGTGGAACACATGAACACTCTTTCGTTATATTATCATTACAAACCGAAACTGGGAGGCAATGAAAACACGTGCTAGTTTGAAATGTTTATTTTTTCAATGCAGCATTCTCAAACGCAGTATCTTGTATAATACCAACATACATATTATAAAAACCAGAGTCAGCAGCATAGTCACTAATCCATAGTAAGCAAACTGTGATAACATAATATGATGCAAAAATCTATAGAATTCTGTATCACCTATATTTCGCGCACCCTAATTAGCATATTATATTATATCTAAGAAGGTCTCATCTGGGCTTTAGCTGGGCGAACCCATACCTCAAATTCTCAGTAGGAGGAGATCACATCAACAGCTACCAGCTCTCAGCATGTCCAGCATCAAGTGTGTTTTCTCATTCCCTGTCACTGTATCTTGAACTCACGTAAAGCCCAAAGTTGGCACAAACATTATTTGTGTTATGACTAACGTAGTGCGAGGATCAGGCCTACAGTAACCTTGTGTTAGAGTGTGCAGTTCTCAGTGTGCAGACAGTTGTACCAAGTGTTCCAGGCACGACTGATACCAGTACAATAATATATTATTCTGAAATAAATCACATCTTTCGTCTAGGTTAAAAGCTGAAATAACAATAAGGTGTCGTGTGCAAACCGAAGCAGAAAGAAAATATGGCGTTTAAACATTTAATAAGCACATGCTAACTTAACACAACCTATGGAAACGTAATAACCATATGACACAAATGTGTGCAAGATCAAAAAAGCTTGCTTGTAACAGAGCATGAACAGTAGCATGAAACTGACGTGATGCCACTTCCTTTCCTTTTGTCTCAGATAGCTAAATAGGAGCTGGAATGAGCAGGAAGGGTGCAAGTAAATACTGCGCAAGTGAAATGCACTTCTAAAAGAATTTTTTTTTTTAAAGGGCCGAAAATGAAGGTGGTAAAGCAAAGCTGTAGGCAGTGGAAGAGAGAGGCGTGGGAGGGGGGTGGAAGTGCTCACTGTGACGTAGGAGAGGGTGAAACCGGGCCGTCTACAGTCTGAGGCCCCGGCCCGTGTGATTTTACCTGCTGGATTTTCATCAGGTCTCCTTTTCCCGCACACAAGACATCTGAGAACTGGAAAACCTGGCCAGTTATGAAAAGACAGAGTGATAATGCTCCAGGGACTATCTGTCTGTCAGACTTGTAATCAGGGCCTTAGTATTAATGTATGCAAGGACACAGCTTTCATGAGTGCAGCAGGTGCAGTGGCACTGGGATTCAGGCGTGTGAGGAGTCTATTACTCCTGGTTATGACTGCCTCCGTCTACCTTGCCATGGACTGAAAAATGCACCAGGCTAGTTGGATTTCTTACCATCGTGGGTGCATTATGCCGTCCAATTTAAAAAAAACGAACTTCATGACTAGGGATTTGGACTTAAGAGTGGAAACAGCTTTTTGGCGCACCCAAATACCTCTTTGTTACACAAAAAGTTTGTGAGCCAGACCCTGAATGGAAGGATATGTAATTCACCTCATAATTTCAAGGAAACAGTTTAGGCACAGAAGAAAGCTAAACAGTGGATTATTTTTCATATATCATTATAGTATGAAGTATTGACATTTAGAATATTTCTGTAATGTCATATCCCACACTATAGAAGAGAATAGGACAGGACAGCTGGACTAATGTGACATAAGCTTTCCTAATGCCCTGTGATGCAGATGTGGCGGCCACTTTGTCGAATAGCAACATGGCCGTCTGAGCCAACGATCGTTTGGATGCATTCTTGGCGATTTTAACTAATGACATTTGAATATCAGCTATTCATTAATTAACAGTTTTTGACAACCTTAGAATGCCACTTTTTGCTATGACACACAAAAGGAAGGGAGATGCCTTCAGAATAGAAACGAATCATGACTGCCAGCAAGAAGAACAATAGTGGCCAGAAGAGCAGAAGAATGATGGTGGACAAAGTCCCACCAAATGAGCGAATCAAAGAGACAGTGAATAATGCCTCATGAGAGTGTGAACGATGCAGTGAGGGTTGTCGCTAGACAATAAACGTCAACGACAAAGGAGAAAATAGTCACCTCAAACTGCTGACAAGCTATCTCAGAATCCAGCACGATGGGATTTTGTAAGGGGACATTTAAAGCCTACTTGTCACATGCATAGTACAGGGCCATATTTCCCTCTGCATTCTGGGACTTGTAGTCCCGATGTCAGACTAGGATAAATGCTAATACAAGTACCAGCATGCACAGGAATGCCTTGGACCCGGAAGGGCCCTCACACACCCACTCGCCTCAGTGGCCTTTGAAGAGGATTCTCATTACACATGGGTTTTTAGTAATAACATATTTTAGGCATGTGCTTACTGACCAGTGCCTAAATAGTTGTCTTGCACAGTTTCATAATGAAACATTTCAGTTTAGAATTGGGTGGATTGGGTCAGCGGGAGATGGAATTGTGCAGGGCTGGGATAGTAGGTGGTGCTGTGGAATTGGAGTCGGTCAGCGGGAGGTGGTATTGTGCGGGGCTGGGACAGTAGGTGGTGTGTGGAATTGGAGTCGGTCAGCAGGAGGTGGTATTGTGCTGGCTGGATCAGTAGGTGGTGTGTCGAATTGAAGTGGGTCAGTGGGAGGTTGTATTGTGCAGGGCTGGGACTGTAGGTGGCGTTGTAGAATCGTATGTTTTCTCTGCACCCCAAAGATGGCTGTATTTTTCTAACCACTTGGTGGCAGCTGCTGGCTGGGGCCATTCCTTGCTTTCGAGCCCGCGAGGCAATTGCTACGCCGCTGCTTGTGGTACATCAAGGACTCGGACATTCTATTTTTAGCAGACTTTATTGCTGAAACACTTTGGTGGGCTGCGAACAATGATGAAGGATTCACTTTACTGTAAAAAAAGACTGGATTAGTGACGTGTGTTAACATCCCCTTTACCCCACAGGAGCTGTCTATGACATTCGGAAAAAAATCTTTTTTATCAGCCAATAGTTCTGTATTCAAGGAATTTCAATAGATATTGGGCTGGAAAACATTTTCTCACCCTCAACAAGTTGGCACCTGGATTTATGACAGAAAGGAAAATGATGCTGCACCACCATAGGCTAACAAAATAACAAAAGGGGCCCCCGTGAGCAGACTCAACACCAGGCTCCATTTTTAAAAAGCGTGATACTGGCACTGGAGTGCTGAAACACATTGTACAAACCAATATTATATGACTGGCCTCGGAGCGAGCACACATTTATTGACATTTTCTACAAAATATCCTGCCAGGTGAATTTGTTTTCAACACGTTTCTATAACATGCTGGCTCCTGTGTCATGGTTATAAGAGGAAACAATACTGAATGGCTGGACCTCACCAATTAAAAGTTATTCGATTTACATGGAAAATTACTCAGCGCAATATATAAATATATAATTTCTAAGAATGGCACTTGTCCTTCACTTGTCATCAAAGAAAGCTAAAGAAATAAGCTCTGTTCTCAGTCCCGTTGCTGTAGCGCTCCATGCAGCTCGAGGCAAAGTTGGGACTGTCGCGTGATTTCTGATTCAGGACGCCGATGGGAAATCATTTTCAAACCAGGCTGTTTATGCAGTTCAGAAGGAACATATCAGCAAGATTCATTGGAACTTAAATGTGTTTCATATGGTGAAATCCTGAGAAACAGAAGGCTGGAGATGTAGAATTTGATTTTCTGGATGTTCCCCCGGTGAAACGTTTAACGATTCTAAGAAGCAACGTTATTTGGACTACTTTTCTAGCCGCCCTTATGTCTATCGAGCCCTTATGCTTTCCAAGGCAAGATAGATTATACATTCAGCATCAAGCATTATCTACTTCATAGGCTTTCAAAGGATGTTTAGAGCTTCCTTCCTTCACAAAAACAATAAATTACAACATTTACCTTTGCTCTTTCCTTTTCATAATTGTCACACAGGAAGTTTATGTGCTCGAAGTCGAAGGTTCAACGTTTGCCCCATGTACCTGTTTCCATGATGTGTGCATGTCCACCTGTGAGTGTGGGACTCTCAATGCTGGGAGAGTTGGGTGAGTGGAGCAGAGTGGTGCTCCAGATGTGTTTGGCGTCTCTGGTCGTTTCACTGGTTGAGAGACATAGGGCCGAGCTGGCCCCCGGATCTCTCACAATCGTGTTGGGCCTCAATGAGCCATTATTGGGTGTGCTGCATGCAGGTGCATGTCAGGTCAAGCTGCTCTGGGCTGCCCTCTAGTCTTTCATGCCAGTTGGAGCATTGCCCCGCATACCGCAACTGCCCCTGGTTCAGACTCCGAGCACAGACGTGTGGATATCCCTGTACCTCGCACGCACTACTTTGTATGGGCCTGGGCCCGAACTGACCCTTGTGCCCCGGTCTCGTGCCTCTGCAGAAAATCTTAGGCCTCGTCTAGCCCCGGCGACCCATTCTGGGACCAGCAATTGCCTTCAAAATCCTGGCACCCTCTCTATCTGGACACACTACGATTAACTTGAGACCTCACCAGAGACTACTGCCCGGCCCTGCACACAAGCAGATTCACTCTGCTTATTGCACGGTATGACTTAATCCTCCCAGCGCCTCACATGTGCTCCACAGACTGTGGTACCAGCATTTAACAAGGGACGCCAGATGCTTGACTTCAACTGTTAAATCATTATAGCAGCCATTTAGCACCGTTGTGTAACCTTCTACCTGTCTGTTCCTCTTCAGAAGGCTGTAGGGTCATTTTTACACCTATAGGTAAGATTTCAACATTGGCACATGTATTTTGTACCACCGGGTGCTACTACTTGTGATTATTTTTCACACGACCTGTATCATAGCCTTCCAACTGAACAATGTTTCCTTCAAGTGTGAAAATCCTTAGCTCCTCACCGATCTTCACAGGCAGCCCTCTGCTTTTAGTCTATGGTGCCATATTGACTGTTTGTGTACCACCCCATTATTTAGGACCTCCCTCGTTTTCAAAGAGATCCATGAAAGTTGTTCCCGAGGGTTGAAATGCATAAATAAATAAATAAATGCAATCCACTGACTTCCACTCTCCCACACAGAGGAAGATCCCTACAAACAGTACCAAGGAAACACTGGGAACAGAAAATGAATACTGAACAATAAATTAGCCAACTTTGAACCTACACCTGTCTCCTAGGGATCGACTGACCAGACTTACTATATCATACACCAAGTACTCAAAGGACCACGGTGCAGTCTGGAAGTCTGAGCTTGTGTATGGCCATTACGAGCCCATGGTACTAGCGTCTGTATCCCATGTCCCTCTGCTCTTTCAACAATCTCAGTCTAAGGGGGGTGGTGGCCTTATAGTCCAGTTTTGTGTCACTGATGTCGATGCGGTCAATCTTACAGAAGTAATGAGAAGAGTTGTTGGCGTGTGTACGCCACGCCCGGACCTAAAGCAAATGTGCATTCCGTTGGCGGATGGCATGGTGGTGGAAAGTCATGCCCCTCGGCCGATGGTGCATTTTTGCCCTACAGTTAGCCCAGTCCAAGCTGTGCTCTGCTGTTGTGTGCGGATGCTCTGTTGCAGAACCATGTACAAGCTCCCCACCATCAGACTGCCGGCTTCAACCCCCACAGGACCAATGAGTTGCTGTTGCTAAGGGGAACAACCCCACACCATGTGGCTTCCCTTTGAATGTGCTAGTAAGTTTGCATAACATGATGTAGGTAACGCCATACTTGCTGGTTTGAAGAGGGATGTGGCTCTGTAGAGGGCGGGTGTTAGATATCGTGGATAAGAAATGAGGAAGGATCATTGGGTAAGGAGTGTCCTAAACTGCACAGAGACAAGGAGGGATGCGCTGTTGCAAGTTAGTGGTTATCGCCCGTCTATAGTAACCGAGGTCCCTTCCATGCATCATGTGGTGAGAGGTTTCTCCAGTGAGTCAGTGTACAAGCAAACTCACACCCTTAGTGTGATGAGGTGAGGTTGGTTGAAGGAAATGCCTTAAAATATTGCAACATCCAAAGTAGCTTGCATCAAAGGGAGAGTTTATACTAATGCTCAAAATGGAAATATAGAACCGTAGGCACTCCTCGTCTCAGACTGCTGTTTGCTGCTGAGATGTGTTGGTACTCTTCCATTAAAAGAATTGGGGGCAGTGCAGAGAAGTGCCTGTACTATTCCTTCATAATTAAAGTGCAGGCAGCAAGCACCTGGTAGTCCCTGCACAATTAAAGCACTCTTGTTTAGGTCTAGCTACAGAAAAAGTCCCAGCGCCATTAGCACATGCAAAATGTTTTTTAGATACATATTGTTCATAATGACTGCTGAGACAAGGTTAGATAAGTGCCTGTTGGCCTCTCATTACATCAAAAAGGCAATTTTTGTTGGCTCTTAGGGCTCAGTGCACTTTACCACCACTAACCAGTGCTAAAGTGCTTGCGCTCTTTCCTTTCAAACATGGTAAAATTGGCTTACACCGAATTGGCAATTTTAATTTACTTGTAAGTCCCTAGAAATGTGGTTCTACATGTGCCCAGGGACTGTACATTAAATGCTGCTAGTAGGCCTGCAACACTTATTGTGCCACCCACTTAAGTAGGCTATTTAAAGATGTGTCATGTCAAGGCCAAGGCCTTTGTGTTAATTGTTCATGCTTTCTGGCCAGGGTGCCATTTGAGACATTTCCATGCCTTCTATCAGCCTGGGTGCTTATGTGTGGCGTTTCCATGCTTTCTGGCCTGGGTGCTTAATTATGTGTGCTATTTCCATAGTTTCTGGCCTCAGTGACCTGGAGCTGGTGGCTCATGTGTGACATTGCCATGCTTACTGTCCTGGGTGCTTATGTGTGACGTTTGCATGCTTACTGGCCTGGTGGTGTGACCAGGCCTGGGTCAGTGCCTAGGTGCTTATGTGTGACATTTCCACAGTATTCTGGCATCAGTCAGTGGCCTGTGTGCTCATGTGTGACAACATGAGGGACAAGTTACTATGCTTTAAAAGGTAATATAATCTAATATGTAATGGAAAATGCTTTATTTTGGCCTCTCTGTCTCTCAAATTTTCTTGGGGGGGGGACAAGTTCAACCCCCTAAACTCCCCCTAGTAGTGGTTGCTCACTGCGCTCGCTCACTACACACCATGTGGCGGGCTGGTCTCACTTTTACTTTGTTCTCTCTGATTCACTACTTGTGTCTATTTTGGGTGCTCTCTGAAAGAATGTCTATGGGTACATATGACTGGGTGGGTAACCTGGTGCTCTTTAAGGTCATCATCTACTATTTACTGTGCTTTGAAAGTTGATACAATTGAATATATAATGAAAAAAGTGCTGTAAAATTCACCATTTTGGTCTGTCGTTTTCCAAAATTTTCTCGGGGGGAGAACCCCCCCAAACCCCCCTAGTAGGGGTCGGGCTCGCTCGCTGCGCTCGCTCGCTATGCGCCACCCGGGGGCTGGTCTGCAGAAATTTGCCAGGGCTGCTTTCAGGTCCCAATCCGGCCCTGGGTTCTGGCACTGGGTGCGGTCCAGGCGCAGACGGGCGCAGACGGGCTTGCATTTGGCGCGACTTCGGCGCACAATCGGCGCTCCCGCTGCGCGTCAACGCTGCGCGTGCGTGAGTGCGGCATAAGAAGGGAGCCGGGTGGGTGGATCAGCTGGTTGGCGGGAGCAGGGCGGCGAATGGGCTGGTGGGGGGCGGGGCCGCAGGGAGGCAGCGGCGGGAAGAGGCTGGTGCGGGTGGGCGGCTCAGCGGCGGCTGGATCGCCCGATCACCAAATGCACAGGAAGCGGCAGCAGGCAAAGGCAGGAGCAGCACAGGAGCGTGGGGGCGACCAGGCCTGAACACAGGCTCTGCATTGCAGATGCACGAGTTATACTTAGCTGAACTAACTATAACGGGGGAATTTGAATTAAATTCGGTACTTAGCTTCTCTTTTCAATAAGAGGGAGGATCATACAAAATGTCTCTGTGGCGCTTGAAAGCGTTTTTTGAAATGTTATATGCATTGGATAGCTATACATGTATTTTTGTGTTGATGAAACAATGAAAAATACGATAAAGATATAAAAAGAATGTCTAACTTTTTGATACAAAAAACGAAATAAATAGAACCAGAAAGTCAGAAGGAGGCTTGGTGACAACATTATTCAAAAAGCAAACGGACCGGGATAAAGCCTTACATTTTCAGAGCAATCACCCTAGGAACTTAAAAGAAAACCTGCAGTTTGGCCAATATCTTCGTATAAGAAGAAATTGCCGGTACAAAGATGAATACACCTTTCACGCCTCAAATTTAACTGAGAATTCGAAAAACCGAGGATATCCCAAAAAATTGTTAAAAAGAGCCAAGAAGAGAGCGTGGTGGACCCCAAGGGAGACCCTACTTGAAAAGAACATACTGCCTAAATTTTAATCGCCTGAAAAGAATAATTCACCAGAACTGGCATCTGATAAAAAATCTGGATGACTCACTGAAAGACAAACCACTGTTTGCTTTTAAAAAGACAGCAGTATAGCAAACCAATTAGTGAGGGCAGCATTACCCAAAAAAAGATCAAGTCACGGTGAGATCATTCGTTGGGTTACCGCCAGAACAGGGACACCACAAGTGTGGAACATGTATATGCTGTGCTGCAACGGAGGAAGGAATGGTCTTTGAACATAAAGCAATATTCTGGAAACACGAAGCCTTTACTAACTGCAAATCACGCAATGTAGTTTATGGAATCAAATGTCCATTTACATGCTTTACATTGGAAAAACAAGTTAAGAAATTAGAACACTGTTTACCCAACATAAATAGTGAATAAAAAGAAACATTCAAACAGCTCCCTTGGTAAACCATTGGAGACTCCAGAATCATACAGAAAAAGATCTGAAATGGACCGTCATTTCTAAAATCGAACCAGATGATAGAGAAGGAGACATGGAAGAAAAACTCGCAAAAAGGGAAGCAATGCTCATTGTGAAGTTTAATACAGCCATGGATGGTCTTAATGAAATGTCCGAAATTTATAAATTAAGCTGAAATATGCCTAATATAGAAAAAAAGTAGAAAGATCTAATATAATTTCTTCATGAGAGTCCACAAGTTTTTTCTGTTGACAAGAGTATAGCCACAGAAGAAGTTAATCAATCGCATGATAGTGACCAGAAAGAATTTTTGGCCCTAGCAGATGCCAACGAGTTCCGAATTTTCAGATATCATTACAGTTGAGAGAACGTAGCCACTTGGTCGTAAGCATGGGCGAATTTTGCGAATCTCGCGTTCGCGAATTTTGCGGATTTGCGAACTTGCAATCCGCAAAAATCCGCGAATTCTCGCGAATTTGCGGATTTTTTTTTTTGTGTGTTCGCGCGGGTTTCTGCCAGTTCGCGAGGGTTTGGTACAATTTCGCAAACGCGAACTTACCTGTCGGGTCGCAAGTTTTGCGAACTTGTTGTTTCTACGTGTCCAGCCTGTTTGGGACACTCTTCTTCATCACTGCCACCCTCTGTCACCACTGCCACTCTCTGACTACTCATGCCACCCTCTGGCCCACCCATGCCACCCTCTGTTTCATCACAGCACCCTCTGGTTGTCCAGTGTACATTATTGTGGCAAAGCAAAGCACACCTTCCCTGCCTCAAGTGACCTGAATTAATTTGGGGCTGATTAATGTGTCACAGAATATTTTTTTAGCTGGCACCTGCTTCCTTAGTGCTTCCTGATTAGTGATCTTTTGCACTTGCTAAGTGCTTTCATTGTTGCAAAATTAGTTACAACACCTGCCCTGCCCCAACTGACAATAATGAATTAGGGGCTGATTAATGTGTCACTGTTGGATTTGAACTTCCAGCCTGGCTCCTGCTTGTCTCCCTTAGCTGTAATTCAGGACCTTTGTGGCATATGTGTAACTATTCTGAGGGTCAGAGCAGGGTCACATAATAGTTGCAAGTAGGCAACTGAACTCTGGAGGGGCCCCTCAGGTAGCACTAAAGGAAATGGCTACTAATTATGAGCTTGAACTTTTGAACCTGGTAAGTAGTTTCAGTTTTGCTAAGATCGTATTTCTGCAATTTAGCGCTTATTCGCGGAGCGCGAAGTTGAACTGGGAAGCCGCGAACTCATGCAAACAGTGCGAGCAAGCCAAAAAATCCGCTGCTCGTGGATTTGCGGATTTCGCGGGAAATTCGCGAATCTCGCGGATTGCAAATTTACCGAAAATCCGCAAAATCCGCAAGCGGAACGGATTTTCCGCCCATACTTAGTCGTGACATACGACAACTGGTGATGTATAGCGCTGGTGGAATCAGCAAGAATCCTGCCCAGG
The DNA here is from genome assembly GCF_964263255.1 of Lissotriton vulgaris. Classification (NCBI taxonomy): domain Eukaryota; kingdom Metazoa; phylum Chordata; class Amphibia; order Caudata; family Salamandridae; genus Lissotriton; species Lissotriton vulgaris. The sequence continues at coordinate 1,685,747,156 of NC_141694.1, read as the reverse complement.
ACTTGAGTTTCTTCAAAAAAGTACAGAGTACTTGTAAAAGGTAGAGTAACCTGTCTTGGCAACCGTTAACTTGACAAAAGCAATCCAGAATTCGGAGATTCAGTCAACTATATACCGGAACAAATGGAGGACTACGTCTCCCAAGCATATATCACCGCGCGCGGATGTTGTTTTAATGCGCAAAATAATATGCAGGACTGAAGGAATGTATAGCTATCCAAAACATATTACATATCGAAAAACGCTTTCAAGCGCCACAGAGACATTTTGTATGATACTCCCTCTTTTTGAAAAGAGAAGCTTAGTACCAAATTTTATTCTGTCTAAATAGAGATTTAGGGAACTACAGATGAGAAGGTACAGGGAACTACAATTTCCAATCATCAAATTCCCATGTCCGGTTTTTTCCTGTTTAAATACGTCAGAACGCATAAACGGATGACGAGGTCGAACTGGATGATGCAAAACTACAGATGAGAAAGCACTGGGAACTACATTTCCCAATCATCAAATTCCCGCTCTCAGGCTCTTTTTCCTGTTTAAATATGTCAGAACGCACAAACGTATGATGAGGTCGAGCTGGACAATGCGGAAGAGAATGCAGAATCTAAACAAAATAGCGGAGACTCAAGTAAAAAGACAACGGGGTTTTGAAGATCGATTTTACTGCTTTGAATTTCCAAATAGCCAGAGATTGATACCACCCTTTTGGTCCACAGGAAGTCTGTGGACCGATTTCGAAACAGGAGGCACACACACCCGATGTGCTCGTGGCTTCAATAAATAGAATACAAAGCTAACAATGGAGATAGAAGTGAGTAATGCCATATTAGATCCATTACGGGAAACTGTGTTTGAAACATGAAGGTAACAGCTGGTTTATGATTTAAATAGATTCTCGGATTCTCACAAGAAAAATAGGGCGTCGTACAAGGATTGATTAATGTAAGTGGATAATGACATTGCTCTCATTGTGTGGTGAGATATGGTTAAGATATGAGGACGTTGTCTGTAACATGTTTCTCCCATATCTTCTTTCAATCTAGTTACCAACCCCTGAGAAACAGTGCATAATAAGATTTGAGGTAAGCTCCATTAAAACATAGTCAGAAGTGAAAAGGGGAAATGCAGGCAACAGAAGGGAATATAAGACCTTTTATTTTCTTGTCTTCCAGCTTTTGAGATCCTGACGAGAACTCCTAAACAAGATAGAGTTCGAAACGCGTAGACCAACTATTTTTTAGCTTTTGCTTTTTCGTTTGAATCTGTACCACAGCTATTTGCACAAATCTGTTAAAGAAAGTTTTCTGTGAATTATTGTTAATTTGTAGTATGGGTGGATGTTGAATGTTGAATGAATGAGATTGAGAGGATGAAGTTGAAACAGTGATGTGTGAGAATCCTTGTATATATAATGAGAAATTTATTTTTGTGTTGATGAAACAATGAATAATATGATAAAGATGTAAAAAGAATGTCTAACTTTTTGATACAAAAAACGAAATAAATAGAACCAGATATTTATTCAAGACAGAAAAGAAAGTCTTAAGCTTATTGTTGAACCTTCAATAAGTTTGCTAAGAAATAGAAGTCAAATAGGTAGCAGTACTGGCATAGATTATTGTTCATTGTTTTAAGAGGCTTGGCCTTACTGCTGTGAGTCCAAACCCAATGGTGGTATATTTTCAAATGAACACCAGCATGATTTCACAGCCTCCCAGCCTCCCCTCAATTACCCCCTAGCTGGTACTTACACGTGCCATCCTGGCTCATAGAGCTCATTAGGTGGCTTGTAGACACCTCTACCAGGACCTCCTGACCTTTACAAAGTTTCACAAACCACTGACTGGCCTTCAGATACCCTCCTGTCATCAGGTATCGTTTGTTCACCTTCAGACACAACTAACTAACCCTTAGTGGCTCTCACCCAGCCATCACATAGCAACAGACTGCCCTCAAAAGGTTTAGAAAACCTCTAATGACACTCCAAGAGAGCCATTTTACATTACACAATTAGCCCACAGCTTTTTATCATACATCCTAGCTGGCACTTTAACATGTCCAGATTGCCCTCATTGACCATTTGCATGCTGTCAAACAACACCGGCAGGCCCTCAGTGAACAGGCCCTAGAAATCTTTGGTCTGCCTTGAGACACAAAATTGTCAACACGTTCAGGTTTCAGGATTTATTAGGAGCAGTACACTTTGAAATCAGCCACAGGCCCAGGACTTTGGGGGCAGCACTCGTGATCAAAACTCACTCCAGCAGAGGCCGGCAGCAGGGGGACCAGGGCAGGTCCAGCTAGAACTAGCCAGTTGAGAATACAGCAAAAAAGGCCTCTGGAAGCTTTTTGAGTTCCAGCAGTCCAAGCAAGAGGTCAGCCTTATGACCCTTGGAGACCATCAGGAATTCAGACTGATTCTTGACTATAAGCATTTCCTTGTTTCCGAAGACTTCTGATTAGTTACAGCCATGTGTGCCTGTATGACTACTTTCATCCGCTGCTCATTCCATAACCACATGCTAAGGATTTCCCACGACAAAGCCTGTGGTTGTTGTCAGGGAGCTATTTTATACTTATCTCACATGTAACCAGTACACTTCTATGACAGTTATTCATTGATCTACTCTACAGTTTGGGGGAATTACTATCATAGATCAAAACTTCTACTCTTCACAGGAAAGCCAAGGAGCATGTATAGTAGGAACAAAGAAAGAAAGTAATCTTAAAGTGTCCCATGAAACGTTTTGTGTACGTCTGTTTGATGAATAAACCTAACCTCAAGATTAACATAAAATGACTAACCTCAAGATTAACATAAAATGACAAAGTTCAGGTTCCTGTGGCAAGATCATTATTTGCAAATGATAGAGCTCACTGAATACAGCAGAATGAAATATCACACTTTAATTCAGTGACAATTCACAACATTAGGTACCCATATAAGGCTCTAAAATAAATAGCAGGAGTGCTTGGCCAGCCACGCAATTGGGTGGGGGTGTTTTTCTGCTTCTCAGTCTGCGTTCCCTTTTTAAACTAGGGTGTAGCTGAGCCAGACAGTGGTTAACCTGGAGGAGGGTGATTCCTTTCATGTGATACTGTGATGCATCCTAAAAAAAATGTCACTGGACCTGATTTACCCCTCTGTGGCAGGAAACTAAGATGTTTGGGAGGCCAGCTGTCCCCGGCCCAGAATCCAGATAGTGCTACCAAGCACTGCATTGTAGGACTCGACTGATACTTCAGCAATCCAGACGAGGTGTCGGTTTCTCATTCAATATCACTTTATCTAGAGAGCAGAGTGCTGTCCATGACTACACTTAGCTTCTGATTAATAAACTGCATTTAGTATTAAACAAAGTAGTACTATTAGTACTACTGACTTACTACAAAATGCAATTCACAAACCTTCAAGTGTAAATCTCCACATTCACCTCTTCCATCTTTTCCATGAAGAGGTCCTTACAAATGTAAGTTTACTACTTAGGGGCCTCAGTACGATGTCGGTCGGAAAGCATTCCACCGACTTGGTGTCCGAATGGTTTACAATCTAATCAGATTCGGGGAGTCCGACCAACCGATCACTATGTTTGCGAACACCCTTTGGTCCGACTCCCATTGACTTCAATGGGAGCCACTGTTCCGATGGAAAACACAGGCTCCCATTAAAAAAGAGGGGACCCATGGTTACCTTCACGGGCCCCTACTGGAGGTCTCCGGGTGAAGGTGGGCCTGCTATGGGCCCCCAAATTCAGAGTTCAACAGCCGATCCGCGTCGGACAAACCGATTCGGAAAGGCTGTCCGAATCCGACATCGTAATGCGTCGGTCGGAAACGCAGTCCATAGACCTGTATGATTCGGGACGAACTGTTTTTTTCCAAATGCCGATCAGAACCAAGTCTGAACAATCAAATGGTTTCCAACTATCGTAATGGGTCAGCCAGATATGTTTCTGAGTCGGTCGGAAACATAGGTCCTGAATCAGATTCGGACAAACCGAATGCCGTTCAGAGTCTTCCTGACCAACATCGTAATCGGCCCCTTAGTAGTAACTGTAAGAGGGACCAGGAGATTGGCTGGAAAAAGGGGCATTCTTAGTACTGAATGCGTAGCATTAGGAGAAAGAAGGGGTTTAGGGAGAGATAAGGAGGGGTTTGGATAGTGCTTAATTTGAGCCGTTGGTTTCCGGTGCTAGCACTGGCACTTAATCATCAACATAGGCACTTGAGCACCAGTTAAGGACACATTAATGTTTGGTGGGTTTCAGCGATTCGCCAAAAATTACAGGATGTTGAGACAACGCTGAGACTCGAACCTGGTTGCGGTGACATCCCCTCCACTCATGCAGCGTTGTGTTAGGCAGAGCTAGCAGGAGAACTGGGCTGGTGGAAGCTGCCTCCTGATGAGAGCTCCAGCACTTCTTTTTTTACAAATTATCCTCTGGGTTTTGGAGGAACATTCATCCACCCACAAAAAAGTAAGCTCATTGCTATTCACATACTGCAGTTCTACAGATATTACAGCTAAAAGGGACCCAAAACAGGAGTGAGCTCAGTACCAAACATGACCAACCACTGATACTGCAACACTCTTCCATAGAAAATAATGAAGGTAGGATTCTTAATTAAGACTCCACAGGAAATAATGTTAAATTAAATTAATAAACTAGTTAAAAGTATACATAACTGTAATTTAATCTTAAAACATATCTAAAAATCAAACATATGAATTATTTGATTTTAAAATATTTTAAAAATGTTTTCAATGTTAAATAATATAACATTAATTTTTATTACTATATAATCACAATATTTTTAAATAATTATATACATAATTTTAACACTTTTTCACACATATACATTTTTTTCTTTAGGTTTTTTTATTTAATCTTCTGAAACATCTTTTAATTCAGTTTAAGATATTCACAATAATGACATTTTAATTTGAAGTGAAGTTAATAGTGCTGTAGATTTTTTTATTGTGTTCTACATTTAAAATAAATATATAAAATTAATTTAAATGAATATTGAACATAAAATATTTTTACTATTATTTTCAATTTTAATAAAGATTGTAACTTTTTTTTTACACTTCACCAAAAGGCAACCAGCATCTTCCCCCATGGTGTCAGATGGAAGAGGGAAGGCTTCTCTAATGCATTAGGCAAGACATGGGCACTGGCACTAGACATGGGTCACCATAAGTCAAAACATACTTGTGATATTTGGGATAAAGTGCCCAGTATCTTTTAACAATAATACAAGGCACCAATTAGTTCAGTGATCATATAAAGAAACAAGGTAAAATACTGTGTTCCTTCGTAAGGTCATGGAACTCTGAGTTGAACTGCAATATGTTTTGTAACATACTGCAGTGGGTATTTTATTCCTTATAATACATGGCAAACATCATTCCTTTCCACAAACTACTTAAACCATTGGTGCTTTGCTTCTTCATATGAAGGAGATCTTAAGGTTACGGACATGAAGAATAAAAGTGGAATCTGTAATGCAAAATGAAAAACACCAAAAAAGCAGTTAGTAATTAGTTTCATAGATATATTAGCATCAGTTTGATGTAAATCCGATCAAAAAAGGACTAAAGCTCAAAATGAGTAGTAATATATGGGGAGGATCTTTCTTTACTGTGCTTATCCCTGTTTATTTTATAGACATATGGCCTGATTACGATGGCAGTGAGACTGCCCCTGACCGTCCGTCGATGGCGGTCCCACTGCCATTGGTGAGTGAATCACCGCCTGACACATTATGATGGTGGGCGGTATGCTAGTGGTCAGAAAGACCAACTACCATGGATCCGACGGGCTACTTGAGCCCGCCGGTGCAGCAGAGGGGCTTGCATTCCCTGCAATGGTTGCGGTGCCTCCCAGGCACCTCCGTAGGGATTACGATATCCCTTTCCACCGGGCCTTTCATTGGCGGTGACCTGCCATGAAAAGGCTGATGGAAAGGGATATTGGGGGCCCTTAGCAGGCTCCCCTTATCACTTGGCCCCCAGACACAGGACCTGTATGGCATCTATGGTTACCCCTAAATATGCCTTCACCATGTTGAAGGCACTGCATAGTGTCTGCCACGTAGTGCAGGCATTTGTAAAGTGCCCCTTTTTGGCATTGGGGTGGGTGCTGCAGCCAGCAGCACCCACAACAAAGCAAAATATAGGCATTCGGACCGCCGTGGTGGCATTCGCATCAAAATGACTACTGCAGGACCGCTGACAGCCTGTCGGGTGGTCCCAAACCCTGGAAGTCCGCCTACCATCGTAATCGAGCCGTTAAATCGTAAGAACGAAAAGCTGCTGCACGTTCTCTTGTTTAAACTGCAGCTGCATTGTGATCTGCTTTTCACCTGGGCTGCTTTATCAGGTAACAGGCATTATTACATCACAAATGAACTGGAACAAGTTATTATAGTTTTTTACATTTTATCACTGGCTACATTATTTACTGATTATGGGTAAAGTAAGTAAAGTAAAGTTTATAAAGCGCACGAATGCCGAGGCGTCTTGGCACTGAGCGGAGCAAAGGAAAGAAACGTGGAGCCCGGAAATCAGATCGCTACTAAGTAATCCCCGGAATTTCAACCGGGCTGGCAGGGATCCGATGTGCAGAGGCAACTTGTTCCACAGTTTGGGAGCGAAATAAGAGAGGCATCTACCTCGACATTTGGCTTTCTTAATTCTAGGGACATTTACCAGTGCCTGATTGGATGATTTTAGAGACCGTCTGGGGGTCTACCATTGGAATAAATTATGATATTCCGTTGGATTATCTCCATACAAGGTTTTATGAATCGGGCACAGTGCCTTAAATTCTATGCGCTCTTTGACTGGGAGCCAGTGAAGGTTACTGATGGCCCTTTGATACACGGTTGAATTTAGGGAGATTCAATAAGGTACAGGCTGCTGCATTCAGAGATTGTAATTTAATCAGCTGCCATTTGTTGACTCCAAGATAAATAGCATTACAATAGTCAATGCAGGACAACACAAGTGCTACCACAACAGTTTTCCTCAGTTCCATTGGAAGAAATCGTAATGCTACAGTGGGACTCCAAAAATAAATTCTAAATCACCATGGCCATTTCTCCAAAACCTCAGAAACACACGTCCATTCAACAGTGGGGCCCATTACACTGCATACTTACTCTGTTCATTTAACTCGCCTTCAAAGATTTGGCCAACAACCCAGGAGTCCTACTATAACATTGGCGGAGTATCTAAACCTATTTCACTATTTATTAATTACACCTGCAATTTAAAACATTTTACCATGGTTTCTTTTAAACACCTTTTTATTCAGACACACCACCATAATGGCAATGGATCTGCTAGAATGAAAATTAGGCGTAGGAAGAATCAAAGACCAGCTTTTACTTCTTCATTTATCTAATTTTTATTCAAAAGCAAACTTTTAGTATGTCCAACATTTAGGCATTTATTAATTCTTTATTCAGTAAAAATCTTAACTTTATTTCAGAAAATGATCATTTATTTTAAAGCTCAGAAATAGACATTTTATTTAGAAAGTTCAGCAAAAGTTTTAGCAAAGAACAGATAGTTCCAAATTTAATCTCTCCTAACATCCCTTAGTAACACCCTCATCTTATCCTAACAGCCCTGCAAAGAAAATTATCAGTTATTAAAGTCTCTTACATATCCAAGAATTGATCTTCAGTCCGACAGCATCTCCAGAGGAAATCGAAAAGAGCGATGCCTCTAAGCAAAATCAGGGGTTTTTACACACTAATTGTCTGACTTTATCTAAAGAAGCAACTATCCTCACCAATTCGCTTTCTGATTGGACAAATGTGGGTAGATGAGCACCTCCTCATCATTACAGCATGTTTTTCACTACTCAGCAGAAAAATAAAGGGTCTTTGTTTAAGACAGTTTATGGCCTAGGCGCTTCCTTCATTTGAAACATAGGGAGAAGTTTTCATGATCCGAGCATTACATCGTCCATGCTTGGCACCCATCCTAGGTTCCGGAGTAAGGCGTCCTTGAACCTCTCATCTGAGCACAGTCAGCTCACTATCGTTTGCAGGCTATGGATGCACATGCGCAGACCAATACTCGTTCGCAGTGAATCTGAGCGGCCATTTTTGGGCTAGGCCTCACAGGTCATATTTTGGAACTATCATAGAAATAAACACAAATTCATGTTAAATCTAGAACTTAAACCCTTCTGTTTACCACCCACCATACTAATGTTTTCCCATTAGTTGTTACCTAGCAAATAAGCCACATATATGCATTTATACTTACATATCCAACAACCTTTTGGCACAATAACACGTACAATAAGCACATATATGCTGCATTTTGGTAATATTTAAACTATGCATTAGTTCACATCACCGTAACAATACATATTAATTAATTATTTCGCTTCATGCAAGCAAAGTTAGTTTCCCCATATGTTTTTCGTGTATGCAAATTACTCTAAAGTTGGTTATTTAAACACATCACACCATTAGTAAATATTAACGTTATGGAATATTGATTTCGAGAGGGGTGCACAAAATTTTGCTTACAGCCTCGCTCCATCAACTCCCTCATCTGGTGATCCTATCACCAAACATCTCAAAATTTTGTAAATTTAGCAGAACATGTTTCGAATTCTTTTTATTAGTACAGTCTATACTCTTGTAGTTTTCTCTTTTGATTCCTTACAAATCTTTTCTCTAATTTCTTCCATTTCTATTTCATTCTTTTGTCTTTCCCTTGCTTTTCGCTCTTGAATGACCTTTTTCATTGTTTTTCTAAAATCCCTCCTACTTTTGCATATACAGCATAATCTTATCAAGAAAATCATTATTACTAAAATTGTCATTGGGATTAATATTTTACCTATAATTGAGCTACCTATCTCTTGGAACCAATGCTTAACTGCTATAAAACTTCTACCTAATTTTTCAAGGACACCTTCAGCCTCCACTGGTTCAATCTCTTTATGTAAATCTGTAATATTTATAATATACTTTTCAATATTCTGACTTTTATCCGGAATATAAGTACAACAATGTTGCACTTTCAATATTCCACAGACTCCTCCCTCTTTTGCTAAAATTATGTCAAGGGCAAGTCGATTTTGCATTACCATAGCTCTCATAGCAAACATCTCAGTGTCAACCATCAGGAAACCTCCTGCTGTATCTGTTGACAATTTATCAACTATTGTAGACAATTTTCGAAATCTATTTGCATTAAATGAAATTCCCACTGCTGGTATCAGTGCTCCAAAAACATCACCTATAATTTCTAATACACTCTCTCATCTTTTACGACTTAAAACTTTACCTATCTCATGCTTTCCATTAGTTCCCCTATCTACATGAAAGATTTTAGGAAAGACCAAACCCACGTAACAGGTCCCATACCAATGATCTGGTAACCTATAGTAAGCTTTGTTCCCACGGATAAAATAAACACCTGGAAAAACAGGATAATTTCCTCCTTTGAATCCCCAACCCCCTAGAATTATATATGCATCTTTACATTGACTTGCATCCACAAAATAATTGTCATACATAATGTTATCACTTCTAATACAGAATTTTCCTAACATTGGAGTATCTATATTTATGGCTACATTTACATTCTTGTCATCCAGATTTTCATCTTTAAAGGTCCAGTATTTAGATTTCGAATGTTTTCCTTTCTCTCTTCGTTTATAAACAATCCTTCTTTCCTCAACCATGTTTAAAAATGTTTTCTCCTCAATTCTCAGTTTACACATTAAATTGTTATTAAAAGCATACTCATGCGTCAATTCATCTATTTCTAAGAAATTCTCTCCCATCTCTTTAGCAGACTTCTTTTTGTTTAATGCACTATCTATCTTCAGTTTCGCAAAAATGTCATCTACATTTGAATAGTAATATTCCAGTTTCCCTGTCTGATAGAACAAACTTGCTATCACACTACAAGTTACACCATATGTAAGAGGAAGGTGATGATAAGTCACCCCTCTGACACTGACGTTGGTAATTTTACACAAACATAACAATCATCAACATTCATGGTTTTAATATATTCAAGCAATCACTTTGAAAAAGTGTTCTGCGTGTAATCACTAATCGATTGATCCTGATGCACTTCTGGCCTATACATATGCCGCCTGATTCATCAAGCTTTTTTGCGCTCGCAAAGGGCCAGATTCTGAGAATCTGGCCCTTTGCGAGAGCGATTTTTGCATTTGGGATTCAGCATCCCAAATGTAAAAATCGGTAATTGCGATCTCGCAATTTTGCAAGGAATTACATTTAAGGAATCTCTATTTGAGATTCCTTAAATGCAATTCATCATCCTATTTTTTTTGCGAATTCGCAATTTCTAGGCGCAATTTACCGCGAGGTCAGACTTCGTGGTAAATTGCGAAAACTCAGAAAAATGCATTTAATTGCATTTTTCTGAGTTGCATGTTACACACACACATGTCCTTTGGACATGTGTGTGTGCAACACCTGTGAAAACTTTTCATTTGAGGGGTGCTACAGGGTGTCCTGTGGACACCCCTGGCACCCTTCAAATCGCTATCTTATTTGCGAGTAGCAAATTTCTAATCGCAAATAAGGAATACTCCCCATTCATTCCTATGGGCCTTTTGGCCCATAGGAATGAATGGGGAGTTATTCCTTATTTGCGATTAGCAATTAGCTAATCGCAAATAAGGAATTGTAAGGAATCGCATTTTTATTGCATATTCCTACATGAATCCCGTTTTGCGAGTCCTTAATAGGGATTCGCTATGAGTCGCTATTAGGGCCTCGCAAAACGGGAGCATGATGAATCAGGCGGTTTGTTCTCATCAACTTCTTCTTTCTCACTTAGCTTATTTAAACTTACATTTGATTTCAGTTTTGTTAAATTATCTTGGAAAGTAATAACAATGGCTAAAATTATCCTCAATATTATCAATAATCCCATACATAATGTACAGCACCTACACCATTTTCTAAAAATAGAACACTTTGGGCCAGATGTAGGTAAGTATATTTTACCGATTCATAAATACCGAATTTTACCGATTCGGTATTTATGAATCGGTAAAATAGAAGAGGGGAGATTTAGGTAGAATCGGTAATTGAATTACCGGTTCTGTAAGAATCGGTATTTACCGAATCGGTATGGGCATTGAAGCCCATAGGAATCAATGGGCATTACCGAATTGGTATTTACCGATTCGGTAAATACTGAATGTTGCAAGGGTGCAGGGGGTGCCACTTTGACACCCTCTAGCACCCCGAATTCAGGCACGTGTGACATGTGGCACACAGACATGCCCTAAGGGTATATCTGTCTGTCACATGGCATAGGTGTGCATGCACACATGTGCATGCACACCTGGAATCGGTATTTTACCACCCAATTGGATTGGGTGGTAAAATACCGATTCGGTAAGGCCTGTGGGACTCAGAAGAGTCCCACCTACATCTGCAAATTACCGAATCGGTAAAAATACCGATTCGGTAAATTTACCGATTCGGTAAATTTACCGAATCGGTAAAATAGGGCCCCTACATGCCAAATACTTAATACCGGTCGGTAACGGCCGAAATCGTCCGTTACCGAGCGGTATTTTGGCTCCTACATCTGGCCCTGGGTCTTATGATTATTAGTAGGCATTTTCCCTAACACAATTTCTTCGACCTTGTGTCACTTATAGATTTCACAATTATGGTCTGCTAACAGAGTTTCTTCGACCTTGTTTCAATTCTATTCTAATCTATATTATAAGTTATTTCTCTAACAAGTTTTTTTCAACCTTATATCAACTCTGACCTCTTCTATATTTACAATATCCGTCTCACAGGACTACAGACTTTTTACTTAATATCATGTACTTTGAATACCAATCAATTTTTCTCTTAGGCTGACTTCTTTTACTCACTTTTCCCAATTGCTTATGGGCAGTACAAATTTTCTTGACTACTATTGACTTTAGCAATGGGTGGTAGGACTATATAAGTCCACTCAGGCGATTTGTACTTTGGATTTGGTCGTCTTACTCATTTTGGTCTTTGCACAACTTCTATTTTCTTTCTCAGTGTTTCCCTCTGACTAGTGATTTTATTCACTTGATTTTCTCGTTATTTTGCTTTATTCACTAGTTTAAATTTCAATCCACCAGTTTCTTTAGGCCAATTATCTCCTTTACAGACTTTCTTAGTCTTTGGCTCTATTGTGTTATGCTCCACTCTCCAAGCTCTTTTTCTTGGACTTATTGCAATTTCATCTGAACTGTCATCAGTTTCACTTTCAGTGTCTTCAACTGTATTATTGATTATGATCTTTACGATGTCTTTGTCTTCATTAAATTCAGCTTTCTTCTCTGTCACTCTGTTAGGAACATCTTCATAACTGGTAGTTGGAATCTCATCTTTTTCATGAGTTACTTCCTCTTCCCCAGTTTTAGGATTTCAGTTCCTGCTTTCAGAGTTTTCAGAAATTTCTTCAGCTTTCTCTTCTTCGATGACCTTATCTTCACTTACCTCTTTACTGGTGTCTAACTTTACCGATTCTCGACCTTCAGGTTGATCTTCAGAATCTGATATCTCCACAATCTCTCTTTCACCTTCACCTTCAAACACAGAACTGGCTTCTGATACTTCCAGATGTCGACATTCCTGTCGATCTTTAGTATCTGGAGTCTTTTCTGGTTCAGCTTCAAAATCAGAGTCAGTTGTACTTTCACCGTCGTATGGGTGTACAGGTGCAGGCACACAGATGGTGTGGCTAGCATGCACCCACCTCTCTAATCCAGCACACTTAACTGCAGTAGTGCTGACCAAGATGACTTGACGTGGTCTCTGCCAACGAGGTACTAGACAGTTTCTTCTTTGGTGCACTTTTACTCGAACCCAGTCTCCAGGGACTAAATCATGAGCTGGATATTTCTCTTTGGGATTTGATTCAGTTCCCACCTGGTGGAGCACAGAAGTTACGACATCAGATAGATTTTTGTAGTATTCCAATATGATGTCATCATTTATTGTTAATAATTTATTAACAGGTACATAGGCTTGCCTCATTACTCTTCCCATCAAAATTTCATGTAGACTTAATCCAGTTTTCCTGTCAGGAATGCTTCTCAATATCATTAATACAGGTGGTAGGGCATCCGGCCACTTGAGTCCTGTTGCTAAACACATTTTTACAATCCTATTTTTAATTGTTCCATTCACCTGCTCAAATACCCATGAAGCCTCAGGTCTGTAAGCACAATGTAGTCTCTGGCGAATGACTAGAGCTTCATAGATCATTTGTAACAGTTCATTTTGGAAATGCGGTCCGATTCAATGGACACCGGAAACCCGAATCGCGGTATGATCCCACGCAAAAACATTTTTGCAACAGTCAGACCATCATTTCTCCTCGTGGGGAAAGCCTCCACCCATCGAGAGAACAAACAGATTACCACAAGAATGTATCTAAGTCTGTTACATGGGGGTAATTCCACAAAATCCATCTGAACCCTTGTAAATGGACCTCCCTCCCGTCCTATGGTTCCCAAGCTCAACCCAGTCCTTCTGTTTGGGTTGAATTGTTGGCACATCTCTGGCACAAACTTTCTGCAATCATTCTAAATTTTGGATTATACCAAGTTTGTCTAAAAAGGCGAATCATAGCATCTCTTCCAGTGTGGGCTTGACCATGGTACATTTGAGCCATGTCTGAAATCATGCTGTCAGGCATTAGTGGTCTTTCATCTTTGTAAACCCAGATTTCATCTTCTTCTCTCTGTCTACATCCTGCTTTTAACCAAATATAATTTTTCTCTTCATCTGCCTCTTCCTGCATCTGTTTCACTTCCTGCCATGTCTCAACTACAGTGGTTAGCATCAAAGGACTCGGAATATGTTCTGTTTGTTTTTCTCTGTTAATTGAAATTTGATTTCTGGCACAGTGTTTGGCAATTGCATCTGCATAATTGTTTCCACGAGTGATGTAATCTTCATTTATTTTATGGGCTGAACATTTAACCACAGCTATTTTATCTGGAAGATGAATTGCATCAATTAACATTTTCACAAACTCTGCATTTTTGATCGGTGTTCCCGCAGAAGTCAGATAACCTCTTTGGGACCAAAGCTGTCCAAAATCATGAACAACTCCGTAGCCATAATGACTATAGGTGACTATGGTTACTTTCACTTCTTTTCCCAATTTACATGCTCGTAGCAAAGCAATCAACTCTGCTACTTGAGCAGAATTAATTCCTTTCAGACAAGATGCTTCAAGCATAAGCAGCACTTAAAATGCCATTCTCTGTTCTCAGACATGATCCATCCACAAACATCACAAAATCTGATTGAGGTAATGGTTCGTCCCTAATGTCTGGCCTAGGTTTTGTGCAGTACTCCAGAACATCCAGACGTTTGTGATCAAGCTCACCTTTCACTTCTGCTTCATTTGTGTCAGGTAATAGTGTAGAAGGATTAACGTTCACACATCTGGCAATTATTACATTTTCGCCTCCCAAAAACACTTTTTCGTAATGGGTCAATCTGCTGTTGGTCATGTACTGTGTTTTTGCTCTTGTGAGAAGAATTTCCACTGAATGAGGTACATACACCCTCACAGGAAATCCCATCACAATTCCTTCACTCTGTTCCAAACTTACACTGGTTGCTGCTACTGCTTTCAGACATCCTGGCAAAGCCTTTGCAACAGGGTCCAAAACAGCTGAGAAATACGCAATTGGTTTTCTCATTCTTCCATGTCTCTGAATTAACACTGACAATGCCCATCCTTCTCGCTCACTGCAGTACAGTTCAAACTCTTTTTCATAATCGGGCATTCCCAATGCTGGTGCTTCACACAGTTTTGTTTTTTAGCTGTTCAAATGCTTCCATCTCAGTTTTGGTCAAAACTATTGGGTCTCTAATATCTACTTTTGTCAGTCTCTGTAATGGTTTTGCAATTAATGAAAATCCACTAATCCACTGTCTACAGTAACCTACCATTCTCAGGAACATTCTCACTTGTCTTTGAGTTTTAGGTGGCTGCATTCCTTGTATCATCTTAATTCTCACTATTGTGACTTGTCTGATTCCTTTTGCAATCTTATGGCCTAAGTATTGTACCTCTTTCTGACAAAACTGCAATCTAGATGGTGACACTTTATGTCCCTCTTCTGCCAAATGATTGAACAATGCTACAGTGTCAGTTACACATGCATCTTTTGTTTTAGATGCAATCAAAAGATCGTCTATGTATTGTACTAAGACAGACTCTCCAGGCATGTTCAAGCTTTCCAATGATTTCTTTACAACTGATTAAAAATCGATGGACTCTCAGTATACCCTTGTGGAATTCTACACCATGCTAAAATACGATTTTGGAATCGGAATGCAAAAATTGGCTGACTTTCTGAATGCAATGGAACAGTAAAGAACGCATTGCACAGATCAATTACTGTGTACCATTCTGCATCATGAGGAATCTGATACAAAATCACTGCTGGATTCGGAACAATCGGGCAACATGTGACAACAATTTTATTAACCTTTCTAAGGTCCTGCACAATTCTAAATGTTTCATTTGGCATTTTCAATCCCATGATTGGTGAATTAAAAGGGCTGCTTTCTATTTCTTTCAGAATTCCTTGCTCAATCATTTTGTCAATCAGTGGAGTAATTCCTTCAATTGTTTCTGCATTCATCTTATACTGAGGTATGTTTGGATAACTTGCACCCTCCTTTACTATGACTCTTACAGGATCAACACCTTTCATTAATCCTATATCTTTTCATGTAAAATCCCTAACTTCCTCTTTTACTACTTCTTTCAATTCAACAGGAATCTTTTCTCAATCAAAAACAGGAAATAACTTGTTCTGCTCTGCCTCAATCATTAGCATCGTCATTTTATACAGACTGTCTTCATATGGTGTTTGCAATTCTATGCCATCTGGTGAACAATATATGGCACAGTTAATTTTGCATGGGCGAATTTTGCGAATTTGCGGATTTGCGAATTCGCAATCTGCAAAATTCGTGAATTTGTGTTCGCTGGGTTTTTTGTGTGTTCGCGGGGCTTTTTGCATCTTCGTGAGCCGCTTGCATAGCAAAGTTACCCATGCAGTCGTTTATGGGAGAGGGAGAGAGAGAGAGAGAGATAGATAGATAGATAGATAGATAGATAGATAGATAGATAGATAGATAGATAGATAGATAGATAGATAGAGAGAAAGAGAGGGAAAGAGAGAGGGAGAGAGAGAACGAGAGAAAGAAAGAGAGGCCAGATCTCTGAAGGGCCAGATTCCTGAGTTGCAACTACAGAACATACAGCTTTTTATTTTTAGCAAAATGCATATGAAAATTGTGCTGTAAAGGTCTCTTTTAGTTTAACCCCTCCTGACAACTCAAAATGGGTGTATTTGCCATACTCTACTTCTTCCTGTTTTTTATATATGTAAGTGCTTCCTGATGAGGTTTAATTCCTTGGACAGGTGCCTCGTTGCCTACTTGTAACTATTCTCTGACCCTGCTTCAAGGGTCAGAGCAGGGTCAGAGAATAGCTGCAAGTAGGCAACGAGGCGCCAGGAAGCAATTAGCAGCAGGTGTCCAAGTTGAAGTTAATTTGTTTGTAACCCTTTTGTAAAAGGTTACAAAGAAATTAGGTTCAACTTTTGCAAAGTTATCTCCACATCATTCACCTTTCCGCTCACAAATGGACCAGACTGATCTACCTCAAGAATGGCTCCAAGCACACACTCTTCTCCCTTTCTCAGGCACCATCATAAACTTTCATCCGACTCACTGCCAACTTCTTCTTGTAACCAATTCTGAGGACACGCATTCACTCTTTGCGGTCTTTTTACCTGCTCACCTCCGCTGAATCCTGTCTCTGCATTGTATCTCTGCTGGTTTACACTGTTTGGCAGTGGCGGTTGTGGTACCTGACTTTGCTGATTTGCTATCTGCTGTTGTTGCTGTTGTGGATTTACCTCAAACTGCACTTGCGAATTGAATGAATTATTTTCTGAGTTAACTCTTGGCGGACACTTACACTCTTTCTTTCAATGCCCTAACTTGCCGCAATTAAAACAAGGAAGCTTCTTTTTCAATTCATCTATGTTTCCCACTACCTTTGGCTTACCCTTAAAATTTCCTAGATTCCCTGCATTCTTATTTTCCATTTGCGCCACTTGCTGTTCTGCAATCTTTACTTGAGCCCACATGGCTTTCTCTTTCAGCTTTTTCTGTTTTGCATCAATTTCTTCACTGCAATATTTCACTTTTCTTAAAACATCAGCAACAGTAGCTGACTGCCAACCTATCATATTGTGTCGAATCATGTCTCCAATCTCTGGTCTTAACCCATACACAAATCTGTATATAAAGTGGCTCATGTCCTTCTCATTTAGTTCCTCATAGCCACTGTACTGTTTAAAGACTAATAAAAATCTTTCATAAAATGAATGTACAGATTCTTTCGGCTCTTGTGTGACTCTGTCTATTTTTACCCAATCAGTTTCTTTTGGAGATATCTTATTTTTCAATTATACTATTACTTGCTCATATTTTCTCATTACATCTGGTGATGGACCGCCTGTAACTTTTTCTCTTACAAATTCCTCTCTTGGCCAATCTACAGCTATTTTACATTATGTCCATAAATCTGCTGGCACTACTATGTCAAACAATCCATCCAGATCAATCCATAAAACTTTTGATACTTTTAAAAATCTGTCTACTTGTTGATACCATTCTACTGGTTTTTCTCTCAATCTCGGTAAATCATTAGTAAATGACAATATATCTTGTCTGGCCCAAGGAACATGTACATATCCTCCTCCAGGTATTTCTCATGGGGCACTCAGTCACCACTGCTTCTTTTTCCCTGACCGGAAAAGCTAAAGTGGATTTATCACTACTATCTTCTTTTTTCTTTGCACATTTAAATCTCCATTTGCTCACATCTCCCCATTTTCCCAGCAGCACAATTAATTCTTTTATCTGTGCTATTCTCCCAGCTGTATTCATATTTTCAATGTCTTTGTCTGCAAAGTCCACTCTGTATGATTTCTGCAATGATTTGAATTTTGAAAATATCACTCCTAATTCACTTGCTAAATCCTCTAATTGGTCATACACTGTTTTTGCTTTCCATGTGATGCTTTTACACATAAACATGAGTTCATCATCCTGATACGTTTTTAATCTATCTGTTCCAATTGTTCCAATTATTAATTCTTCCATATCTACTTTTAGCTTAGCTACATCCAATACTTTTGGTTAATTTTCTTTTAATTTTAGAGTTTTAATCCAGTTACTCAATTCCTTTTCTGACGGTCCTACAGGAGTTTGTATTAAATCTATTTTATCTAGACTTTTCTCTGGTGTTGCAGAGTCAGATTCTGCACCAGTCGGATAATTGTATAACAAACTTTGGTTAAAAGTCAATTCAGGTGGATTTACATTAACAGTCCGTTTTATTTCTGACAAATCAGGATAAATATTCCCTCTCACTTTTTGCAAACCTTGTTGTAATGGAATTGTCAAGCTCGGTTCTTTTATTCTCAGATTTTCAAACACTGGTATTACCGGCCCTATCGTTACAGGGACAGTTACTGCTTCCATGTTTTTAGTAAGATTCTGAATCAGTTCATGTGCAGAACGTTCATAATCAGAAATACTTGGTTGCACATCACTTCGAATTTCACTACTTTGCACAATTTTGTGAGAATCATTTGTTTGCACAGGAGTACCTGCAATTCTAGCTTCCACAACAGGAGTATTTGGAATATATCTAACTTCTACTCTGTCTGGCACATCTTTTAAATTTTAATATTGTCTCGGGGTTTCACTATTCCTCTCATTTGCAGATGGGGCACTTGGAGTAGTCCATAAAGAACTTGGCTGATATGGAGGCGGTCTCCTATTTAATATTTCTTCTAACACAGAATCTTCTGATTCACTATCACCACAACTTTGGTTCACTGTTTCTATATTCTTTTTCTTTTCTGTACATTTCCGACCCTCATATTCCTCCACCAACCTAACTGGATACATTCCGTCAAACATTACCATTTCTCCATCGACGCATTGTACTCTCATGTGTTTTTCCCCAAAAATCTCGACCTCTACCCTTTGGTCTGAGATGTTTACATAGTCTTTCACTCTCTTGATCGTGCAACTCATCCTCCCATTCAACTAAAGCCTCATACTGTGTTGGTCTAGGTCTCGGCTCAAGTTTCATCATCTTGTTTCTCAAAACTGCCAAATCAAACGATCCTTCCTCAGGAAAAGCTAACACACCATCATCCTGAGTATATCTTGCCCAATTCTCTAACCAAATACATGTATGATAACTTTATTTTGATGACATATAAGAAGCAAACATTTTTGGTGGAGGAAGTAATTTTCCCTCTCTAGTCACAATTTCTTTGTCTTTTGTAAATGCATTCTTTAATTTCTTAAACCATTAAGGTTTCTTCTTCTCTTCTTCGTAATAGCAAGACATTTTTCCGTAATTTTCTGTCTTTCAAAAGATCGCGCACTTTCCTGTTTACTGTTTAATACACCAGCCTATAGCAGCGAGGTTCACACTAACGCACCAATTAGAACAGGCCTTCCATAGCGCGACTCGCGTGGCGGACGCCTGGCGGAGCTAGTCGCACGATACCAAGTTTTAAACTGCTTCAGATTTTAGCCGCTGATTAATTTTTTATTGTGTTGGTGTGTTTTTATGGTACTGGGGACTACCCGCTACTCCTTCCTATTTCTCTCCTGAGGCGGATGCTGGGAGATCTCCTTCTATTCTGTGTTCTTCTGTGAGGGAGTGTGCCTTACACCTCTTCGGGGCAGCGGTGCGCTTACCCGATTTCCCCTGACTGCAGCGCTGATCCTCCTGTGCAGAGTCCATCTTGTGGTTCTGTGATTCCGAATTGGGTTCGATAGTGCTGAAACCCGATTTATAAAGATCGTCGGAAATGGACGATTTTGGTCTCTACAGACCGCAAATGACGAGTGTAGCGTGTCTGAGTGTTTTCGTATGAATCGATATAGGAGAACACTCTGTGTTTGAGGATTTAGTTTGAACCCTCGGGTTCCATTTTGCAATGTGGCAGCCATCTTGTATGGTTGCCCTAACATAGGCCCTATGCTTATGGCCGAACGAGTCCTTGACACGTACGCCTTAGCTGACTTCTGGTTGACCTGGCCGAACTGACTCCTTGCCTGGGGCCAATCCTGCTGAGCCAGTTCCTTGGTTAGCAGTTGCACTGATAAAGATCAAAGAACAGGACGTGGTCCAACTTTATGGCCCATCGTTCCCACTCCTCTATATCCTTTCCATCTGTTTCTGCCTTTCCTTTACGACATGTTCATCGATCTGAGTTGAAGGTTTTATGATGGGTTTGTCCGGCCTGACCGAACAGGAAACTAACATATGTGCGATCGTTTTTGGTGGGCTGGACAACAGAAAGTGGGATTAGCTGTGACTGTTGTGATTCGTTACTTTTTGAAATGCTACTTGTTCATTGGTTCATTTTGTATGCACCGAATGTAAATTGTGATGTTGCCAGAAGCGTAATTTTCGGCATAAAAGACCGAGTTTTGTTCATTGAGGTGGTACAGTCTCTTTCGAACTACCCGTGTGTACGTAGACCTCTGTCCCTGGTTGCAACCATTAAACTTTGGTCTTTGACGTCATCGAGAAGTATCCTGTGTCTCTGTTTGCCAAGACAGGGGAATCCGGGGTCTTTGGGTGTTGCCCTGACACCGCTGGGTTTTTGTATGAGTATTGGTTCCGAGAAAACCCAGTAACTCATTTGGCCCCCAACGTGGGGCGACTTCAGCGGTACCGGTCCAAGCCAGAGGTTCGTGAAGAGCGTTGTGTGAAAATTCCGGAGGTTGGCCAGCCACTTCAGCGACCCCTGTATGTCGACGTGGTTCCGAAGGTCTTTGCTGCGAGGCTTCCCACGTCCCGACGGCTACGAAGGACTGCTGCCCTGACTGTCGCCCTGTTTTGGAGCCTTTGACGTTTGTAGAGCGAGACGGTTGACGGGTCTTCTGGTGACGCCAACGACAATTCAGTTAAGTATTAAGGGAGCGTTCCTAGTTCTTAGTTCTTAGTTTGGTTTTGTATCCTTTAGTGGATAGCTTTGATTTGGTACCTGCAGGCCCCAAAGCCAAGGGATTCGTCTATTCACGAGTTTATCGATTTTAGATTACCCTTGTTGTTTGAAGCTAGACTAGTGAGCAAGATGCCTGGTTTTAGCAGTCTTAGGAATTTGTTTAGTTGTGGAACTATGAGAGATTCCCGGTTAGAGGATTCGTGTCCGGTTCCTCCGATCGGAACTCCTACATACGAGTTATATGTGAAGCATGGAGTAGGTCCGATTAGTTTTAATGAGATTTGGATAAAATACACGAAGAACGACGGTGTCCTACAGTGGCCCCGTTATGGTAGTTTTGAGACTGAAGTCTTGGATAATCTCGAAGTGAAGTTGTTCAAGAAGAAAGCCTGGCCGGCGATGTTTGACTCTTTCCGCATATGGCGCAAGGAAGCCAAACAGAAAAAAATTAAGTTAGCAAAGAAGAATAGAAAGGGTATGTCAATGGTGCAAGCCGCCGTTGCATACAGGAACGATGAAGACAAAAGAGATAGTGAGCAGATGCTTAGAGTAAGGAAGTTAGCGGTGGACAGATGCTACCCAGTTTTGCCAGCTATAGAGCAGAAAGACGAAAAGGATCTTGTGAAAGACCCTTTGATGTCACATTTGCTAAATTCGCCACCACCTTATATGCAGAATGCTACAGCACCACCACAGCCTATTGTGGCCGTGCAAGCTCCTAACGTTTTGCCTCCTGTTATTCCTCCACAGCCAACTCCTCCGTTGGTTGTTGTTCCTAATGCGCAGCCTTCTCAAGGGTTGCCCACTTTGCCTTCCTCTACTACTGCTGTTCCTATGTCTGTTCCGACTATGGATCCTACTTCTACTGCTTCGTCTTCTCTTGTCCTTCCGACTGTTCCTTCTCCAACGATTCAGAAAAGGGGGTGGTGATGAACAGAGTGTCTGAATTAAGCAGACCACTCTTACCCAGTCCAAAGATCAGGGCTTGATCCATCACCGTTATTTATCTCACTGCACCATCCCAGTTCAGAACCTGGCTATATGCAAATCAGTCTGTCCCTGGCCCAGTGTATCATGGGAACAGGGCAGACTAAACTACCAAGCCAATTCTTCACCAGAAAGGAGACAAGCTACCGGGGACCGGTTTCTGGCATTTCAGCCGTCTTCGGCCCAGCTTGCTTGAATCCTGATGGTGCAGTGAGAAAGGGACTCATGTCTGAGTATACCCTGCCACACCTATAGTGGCCAAAAACGATTCAGAAAAGGGGGTGGTGATGAACAGAGTGTCTGAATTAAGCAGACCACTCTTACCCAGTCCAAAGATCAGGGCTTGATCCATCACCGTTATTTATCTCACTGCACCATCCCAGTTCAGAACCTGGCTATATGCAAATCAGTCTGTCCCTGGCCCAGTGAATCATGGGAACAGGGCAGACTACACTACCAAGCCAATTCTTCACCAGAAAGGAGACAAGCTACCGGGGACCGGTTTCTGGCATTTCAGCCATCTTCGGCCCGGCTTGCTTGAATCCTGATGGTGCAGTGAGAAAGGGACTCATGTCTGAGTATACCCTGCCACACCTATAGTGGCCAAAAACGATTCAGAAAAGGGGGTGGTGATGAACAGAGTGTCTGAATTAAGCAGACCACTCTTACCCAGTCCAAAGATCAGGGCTTGATCCATCACCGTTATTTATCTCACTGCACCATCCCAGTTCAGAACCTGGCTATATGCAAATCAGTCTGTCACTGGCCCAGTGTATCATGGGAACAGGGCAGACTAAACTACCAAGCCAATTCTTCACCAGAAAGGAGACAAGCTACAGGGGACCGGTTTCTGGCATTTCAGCCGTCTTCGGCCCGGCCTGCTTGAATCCTGATGGTGCAGTGAGAAAGGGACTCATGTCTGAGTATACCCTGCCACACCTATAGTGGCCAAAAACGATTCAGAAAAGGGGGTGGTGATGAACAGAGTGTCTGAATTAAGCAGACCACTCTTACCCAGTCCAAAGATCAGGGCTTGATCCATCACCGTTATTTACTGCACCATTCAAGCAAGCCAGGCCGAAGACGGCTGAAATGCCAGAAACCGGTCCCCGGTAGCTTGTTTCCTTCCCAGTATAAGAATTGGCTTGGTAGTTTCGTCTGCCCTGTTCCCATGATGCACTGGGCCAGGGTCAGACTAATTTGCATATAGCCAAGTTCTGAGCTGGGATGGTGCAGTGAGCTAAAAAACGGTGATGGATAAAGCCCTGATCTTTGGACTGGGTAAGAGTGGTCTGCTTAATTCAGACACTCTGTTCATCACCACCCCCTTTTCTGAATCTGTTCCTTCTCCTAGACAGCGGATGACTGCTGTCTTTTCAAATTTCTTAACTCCTATTTTGGGACAAATGGGTATGTCTCCTATGAATGAGGGTAGACAATTGCGTAGTCAATTGCCCGATACAGATGAGCGAGTGGTTCTAGACCATATGACAAGTAGATGGTGTAGGAGAGTAGGGTCTGCAATCCCATGATCACCCAGATTTTTTTGCTTTTGTTTCACTGGTTTACGACTTTCTCTGGCTGTGGGCCTGCCAATCAGACCCACAGCCTGGCTGTTCTCTTTCTAAATTACGACATGTACCCTAGGTGCATTTACCAATTGCTACTGGGCCACCTTATCAGACCCTGTAACTCAGGGCATAGGTGTACCCAGGGCCGCCAGGGGCTGCAGCATGTATTGTGCCACCCCTGGCTGGCCTCCTAAATTTGACACAACTGGCTGCATGACAGCTGGGGGCAAAGTCGTGTAATCACCCTTTGCTTTAGGTATAGTAGCCCTATATCTAACCGTACAATGGACACCCGAGTTCCTATCAGTCACTCCTATGGCAGGCCTTGACAATCCTGAAGGCAGAGTGCGTGGACTCGTGTGAACTGGGTTCTGGCCCGAGCCGAGCCCGGTTGCAGCTTGCGGAACCAAGACCATCCTGGTCGCCGACAACGCCTCCTGGTCCGTGAGACTGCAGAGCCTAGCGTCGCCCACTCACCTAGTCGAGGTGACGGCCAACCGGTGCCCTCCTGGTACCCTCTGACTACTGGCTAGTAGTACGAACTTGGTCCCCTCTGCTTTCAGGTGTCAACGATCTCTGATCCAGGCTTGGATCTCTACGAACTATTCAGCACTGGTCGCCGGCCAGCAACTCCTTTTCTTCCGGCTCCTGGCTCGTCAGCGAAGACCCCGACGCCTGTAAGACTTGTGCAGCCGCAGCCCTCGTGGCTAGGTAATCTCGGCATTTCAATGCCTGCATAGCCTCCTTACTCTAGGGTCCCGAGTCCCTCGCTTCCGACTTGCCTTATCGGGTCCGCCCGAGACCTCTAAACTTTCCGTGTCCTCGGACACTTGTTTTAATTGTGCACTTGAAGTATTTTCCTAAGAGATTTGGTTTGTGCTTAGTACCCTGTTCTCATAAAGAGTACAGGGCTGTTGTGAATCTTAATAAATATCCTGTTTATTTACATAACACTTGTGTGGTGTCCTTTCACTTGGTGTTCAAGGGGTATATGTGGTATAACAGCTGGCTTAACACGCCCTCTCGAGTCTTTAGCCTTAGACTGCTCGTATCCACGCTACTAGGATAGCTGGTCTATAGGTTGACTTACAACCAATCACCATAAGGGTCGTTTGGAACGATACATAGCGGTCGCTAGAATAGCGAACGCTGCATATCGGGCCAACTTCTCACATTGGTGAGCAGCGGTTGGGATTTGAGCTTGCTGTTGTTTTACCACACGTATCCTAAGAATATCTTGTTGAAAAATCACATAAGTACTGTTAGTACATATAACTAAGCTTAGAATACTCTGAGTTCTACTGAACCAGCTGTTGTAGCTCCTCAAGGCTTAGCACACCTTGGCTGCAACTCTTAGCAAGGGATCAGTAGGGAAACACATAGTGTAGGTAGGTGCATCACTTACACCACACTAGAAACAGTATGTCGGACAAAGGAGGAAACTCTGAGTCTCCCCTTGTGTCAGTTGACCCTCCACAGGTCATCCCTTCAAGATATACTGCGCTTAACTTCCATGAGTTACGACAAGTATGTACCTCTAGGAAGATTAAGCAAGGGGCTAACCCCACCACCTCCTTTCTGATTGGTCTCCTAGAGACTTATGATGCCAGAAAGGCTGAGAAGCTTCTTAGCCCTTCTAATCCAGAAGGAGACATGCCTCCCCTCGAGGGAACCAGAGGTGACCCTGACCTAATCCTCCTCTCAGCCGAGAATGAGAATGTGGAGGAGGATGAGGATGAGGATCCCTCTGGGGATGAGGCAGACAAGGGACAGGTAGAAGTCGGTAGACTAACCAGGTCCAACTTAAGCAGACATGATAGTGGTACTGGGGGACCCCCAGGGCTACTGTCGGGTCAGCTTAACATTGGGAATGGACGAGCCAGATCTCTGTCAAGAGACTCTGGCAGATCCCTTCAAACCAATGGCTCTCACAACTCTTCTCAAAGAGGGATGACATCCCCTCAGCGGAGAGTGTACGAAGCTAAGGAAAGGGCAGCTAATCTGAGGATTGAAAGGGAAGAACTCGCCCTGGCCAAAGAAAGGCTTGCCTTTGCTAGAGAGCAACAGTTAAGTGGGGTAGTCCCCACTGGTGGCAGCAATGTACCTAGCAATAGGGAAAGGAGTTTTGATACAAAACACCTTGGTAAGATAGTGCCCCCCTTTAAACACGGGGATGACATCCACAAATGGATTACTGCTTTGGAGAGGGCCTGCACTGTGCAAGGTGTTCCCCAGAGCCAGTGGGCAGCTATCTTGTGGCTCTCCTTTGAAGGTAAAGGTAGAGACAAGCTCCTCACCACAAGGGTGGAGGATGCTAATAATTACCACGTCTTGAAGAATACACTGGTTGAAGGGTTTGGCTTAACCACTGAGCAGTACAGGGTGCTGTTCAGGGATACCCAGAAAACGCAGTCTCAAGATTGGTCTGACTTTGTCGATTGTGCCACTAAGGCTTTTGAGGGCTGGTTGCTGGGCAGTAAGGTTACTGATTACGAAGGATTGTATAATTTGATGATGAGAGAACAAATTTTAAACAATTGTCAGAACCAGTTGTTGCATCAGCATCTTGTCGACTCGGATCTGACCTCTCCCCAAGAATTGGGAAAGAAGGCAGACAGATGGGTTCGAACGAGAGTTAAACAGAACCAGGGCCAGAATCAAGGTGGTCAGAAGAAAGCAGACCAGAAGGGTAAAGATTCAAAAGGGGAACAAAATGACCATAAGTCTTCGACAGGTCCCCAACAACCCAAAGAGGGTGGGGGTCAGGCTCCCCAAAAGAAGAAAGAAGGCCAATCTAAAAGATGGTGCCAATACTGCAAAAGTAAATCTCACTGGTTTAGTGAGTGCACCAAGAAAGGAGGAGGGCAGGCTCCTGCCACTGCAGCCCCTAAGGCACCTGTGCCCCCTAGTACAGCCAGCAGTGGTAGTGCACCTCCCAAGGGTTTAGTAGGGTTAACCCTGGGTTCCGAGGGGTGTGACAACTTAGTTGGTACACTCACTCAGGCTGTCCTTGTCAGTACAGGGGGTGTGGATATGTCCCCTGACGTAAGTCCCAATACCTTGGGCAAATACAGACAGACACCTTTCATAAATGGAAAAATGGCTCAGGCCTATCGGGACACTTGTGCCAGTGTCACCATGGTGACGCCTAACTTTGTGGACCCTGGACAGATCATGCCAGGTACGGAATTCCTGGTGACCAATGCAAGCAATGTCACTACCAATCACAGTATGGCAATTGTAGCTTTCTCCTGGGGAGGGGTAACTGGCCAAAAGAAGGTTGTAGTTAGTTCAGACCTCCCAGTGGATTGTTTGTTGGGCAATGATTTGGAGTCATCACAATGGTCAGAAGTGGAGCAGAGGACTCACATGGAAATGTTAGGCTTGCCAGCGCATGTGTTCGCTGTGACCAGGTCACAGGTCAGGAAATGCCCCACTGAACAGGTGCTGGATCCTGGAACAATGGACCAGACACCCTCCAAGAAAAAGAGCAGTAGGGTTAAGGCTGTGCCTTCCCCCTTGCCCCAGGTCATGGATCAAGTCTCAGAGGAGGCTGACCTACAGGAACTGAGGGAAACTGAGCCTAGAGAGTTCGAACTTGATCAAGTTGAATTCTTGGGTTCAGGGGGACCCTCAAGGGAAGACCTGGGGAAGGACCAGTTAGACTGCCCTTCTCTTGAACCCCTCAGACAGCAGGCTGCTGCTGAGGCTGCTGGGAACGCCACAGGTACCCACAAGGTATACTGGGAAGATGGACTCCTGTACACTGAGTCAAGAGACCCCAAGCCTGGCATGACCAGGAGGCTGGTTGTACCCTTGTCTCAGCGAGGTTTCCTACTTACCTTGGCCCACGAGATTCCCTTAGCAGGTCACTTAGGCCAGACAAAGACGTGGGACAGGCTTGTCTCACACTTTCACTGGCCTCATATGAACGAATATACCAAGGAGTTTTGCCGCTCCTGTGTCACTTGCCAAGCCAGTGGTAAGTCAGGTGGCACGACAAAGGCCCCCCTTATACCAATGCCTGTGGTGGGGGTGCCCTTTGAACGGGTGGGGATTGACATCGTCGGTCCCATGGAACCACCAACAGCATCAGGGCACAAGTTTATACTGGTGGTAGTGGATCATGCCACCAGGTATCCTGAAGCTATTCCCCTTAGGACCACTACAGCACCTGTTGTGGCAAGAGCCCTAGTTGGAGTATTCTCCAGAGTGGGCTTCCCTAAGGAGGTCGTCTCCGACAGAGGTGCAAACTTTATGTCGAGCTACTTAACTGCTATGTGGAAGGAATGTGGTGTCAACTACAAGTTCACTACACCCTATCATCCACAATGCAATGGGCTTGTTGAGAGATTCAACAGGACCCTGAAAGGGATGATTCATGGACTACCTGAAAAGCTTCGGCGTAGATGGGACGTCCTGATCCCCTGCCTTTTATTCGCTTACAGAGAAGTCCCACAGAAGGGGGTTGGCTACAGCCCTTTTGAACTTTTGTACGGGCATCCTGTAAGAGGACCCCTGTGTTTGGTGAAGGAAGGATGGGAGAGACCTCTCAAAAAGCCTGCAACCAACATAGTGGACTATGTGCTTGGCCTCCGCTCGCGGATGGCTGAATACATGGAGAAGGCATCAGAAAACCTTAAGGCCAGCCAAGAACTCCAAAAAGCTTGGCATGACCAAAAGGCTGTCTTGACTGTTTACCAGCCCGGACAGAAGGTGTGGGTGTTGGAGCCAGTGGCCCCAGCAGCACTCAAGGACAAATGGTCCGGGCCCTACACCATCCTGGAGAAAAAGGGAGAGGTCACCTACCTGGTCGACCTGGGAACTCCCCGGAGCCCCCACAGGGTGCTTCATGTCAACAGGCTCAAGGCATATGTCGACAGGAAGGACATGAGTTTGCTCATGGCCCTAGATGAGGGACAGGAGGAGGAGAGTGACCCTCTCCCCGACCTGCTCACTCAGAATCCTGACGATGGATCAGGAGATGGTGTTGTCTTTTGCGGCAGCCTCTCCGAACATCAACAGGAGGATTGTAAACAGGTTCTTCAATCCTTCCGGCATATGTTCTCTCTAACACCCAGTCAAACCAATTGGTGTACCCATGAGGTTGACACTGGTGACAGCTTGCCCGTCAAGAGTAAAATCTACCGGCAGCCTGATCACGTTAGAGACTGCATCAAGAGTGAAGTGCAGAAAATGTTGGAGTTGGGAGTCATTGAACCCTCGGATAGCCCTTGGGCTAGTCCCGTAGTTCTAGTGCCGAAACCTCACACCCCGGGCGGTAAGAAAGAGATGAGGTTCTGCGTAGACTACAGGGGTCTCAATGCAGTCACTAAGACTGACGCCCACCCAATACCAAGGGCAGACGAGCTTATCGATAGATTGGCTTCGGCCAACTACTTGAGTACGTTTGACCTGACAGCTGGGTATTGGCAAATCAGGTTAGCTGAGGACGCCAAGCCTAAGACAGCATTTTCTACCCCTGGTGGGCATTATCAGTTCGTGGTGATGCCCTTTGGTCTGAAAAATGCACCTGCCACCTTCCAAAGGTTGGTGAATCAAGTCCTTACTGGGCTGGATGACTTCTGTGCAGCGTATCTAGATGATATTGCTGTCTTTAGCTCCACCTGGGAGGATCACCTGGTCCACCTGCGGAAAGCGTTAGAGGCTCTGCAAGCAGCAGGCCTCACTATCAAGGCCACCAAGTGCCAGATAGGGCAGACACAGGTTGTATACCTGGGCCACCTTGTAGGTGGAGGCCAGGTTCAGCCACTGGAGAGCAAAATACAGTCAATCAGGGACTGGGCTCCTCCAACCACCCAGACTCAGGTTCGAGCTTTCTTGGGCCTGACTGGATACTACAGAAAGTTTGTCAGGAACTATGGTTCTATTGTGACACCATTAAATGAACTGACAAGTAAGAAAATGCCAAAAAAGGTTCAGTGGACAGCAGGCTGTCAAAAAGCATTCGATGACCTAAAGCAGGCCATGTGCACAGCGCCTATCCTTAAGAGTCCAGACTACTCCAAACCATTCATTGTCCAAACAGATGCTTCTGAGTTGGGTGTGGGAGCTGTTCTTTCTCAACTGAATTTTGATGGTCAAGACCAGCCCATTGCTTTTATAAGCAGACGGCTGACCCCTAGAGAGAAGAATTGGTCAGCTATTGAGAGGGAGGCCTTTGCTGTGGTTTGGGCCCTGAAGAAGCTGAGGCCATACTTGTTTGGCACTCACTTCAAGATTCAGACCGACCATAAGCCCCTCTTGTGGCTAAATCAGATGAAGGGTGAAAACCCCAAACTGCTAAGGTGGTCCATTTCCCTACAGGGGATGGACTTTACAGTGGAACATAGACCTGGTACTGATCATGGCAATGCCGATGGGCTCTCCAGATATTTCCACTTAGAACAAGAAGACTCACCTGGTCAAGGTTAGCTTATTGTCCCAACGTTTGGGGGGGGGTCATGTAGGAGAGTAGGGTCTGCAATCCCATGATCACCCAGATTTTTTTGCTTTTGTTTCACTGGTTTACGACTTTCTCTGGCTGTGGGCCTGCCAATCAGACACACAGCCTGGCTGTTCTCTTTCTAAATTACGACATGTACCCTAGGTGCATTTACCAATTGGTACTGGGCCACCTTATCAGACCCTGTAACTCAGGGCATAGGTGTACCCAGGGCCGCCAGGGGCTGCAGCATGTATTGTGCCACCCCTGGCTGGCCTCCTAAATTTGACACAACTGGCTGCATGACAGCTGGGGGCAAAGTCGTGTAATCACCCTTTGCTTTAGGTATAGTAGCCCTATATCTAACCGTACAATGGACACCCGAGTTCCTATCAGTCACTCCTATGGCAGGCCTTGACAATCCTGAAGGCAGAGTGCGTGGACTCGTGTGAACTGGGTTCTGGCCCGAGCCGAGCCCGGTTGCAGCTTGCGGAACCAAGACCCAATGGCTGTTCCATGATAACGCGTACCATATCAGTAACTTCGGTACCGCGTTATCCAGACATGTCGAGTAAGGTGTCATACGAATCGGGATGCTGCCCCCTCACCAATCCTGGCGACGAGGTTGGCATTCCGCCCTTCTAGAGGGACACGACATGTACGTAACTGTGAACCCCGGTTAAAGTTAACTAAAGCCTCAGCTCCACAAAATGGATGCTGCCACCACAGACACGAGTCTGACCTCCTGCTGCTGGGAGTCCTTCCAGCGAGGAGCGCTTGGACAAAGGGTTTCCTGTCGAGGGCGGTGTTCGCACCGTCCCAGACAGGGTTTGTGTATTCTGGGTAGGTAGGGCTTTTGCGAGAAGGTGACTGCGGAGTGGCACCCCGGTGCTCACTACGCATCTGCCGGTCAGAACCAGTTCCAGGGGCGCCAGCCCTGGCCTGGGGAAAGTCCGGCAGGGGAGAGGGGTGTAACTACCCCCCTTTCTGGTCCCACCCTTAGGGCAGGACCTAGTCATGTACCCACCCCTTTCTTTAGAATAAAGGCGGGAGCGGGGACCCTTCCAAATTAGATCATCTTTGAATCAAGAACTACTTTCTACGAAAGGACATTCAAGACTCTTCTCAAGATTTCTCCCTTGTGACTAAGGAGTAGTCACCCTGCATCAGCGGGCACCATCTAAGAACTCTGCGGTTTGCTGTAAGTCCTTCCTCAGGAATCCGACGGCCCAGCTCGACGAGAACCGGCTTCCCTGGCCCCTCTGACCTCTACCCACGTCATCAGCTCAGCTGTGATCTGTGGGTGCGACGAGACCTCGAGGGACCGGTCATCATCAAAACCTGCGCGCATTCTTAACCAGCACGACCATCGAAGTAATTCTCTGGTGAGTGCTCTGGGGTCCGAGAAGCCCCGACCCTGAGCCGCTCCAGCACCGAAGTGCAGTCTCCCAGCATCTCCACGATCTGTGTGGGGCCCTTCTGCTCGCTGCTCAACCCATTGTCCGGTCACTAGCCGCTGGCTTGTGCCCTCCTGTGACGACATCCGACAACCAACGCTGCTGGTCTGGTTGCTCCAGACTGGCCTTTGCTCCCATCTTTGCGGGAAGCACCCCGGACCCTCCTGGTCCCCTCAAGACGCCATTTTAGGCCCACCACGTGGCCCTGAAATCTGCCAAGGCTTGTTGCCCCAATCCTGGGCCCAGCGACGCCGACAGCATCATCCTTCGTGGGACAGCTCGCACCTCCATCCTGGTCGCCGACAACGCCTCCTGGTCCGTGAGACTGCAGAGCCTAGCGTCGCCCACTCACCTAGTCGAGGTGACGGCCAACCGGTGCCCTCCTGGTACCCTCTGACTACTGGCTAGTAGTACGAACTTGGTCCCCTCTGCTTTCAGGTGTCAACGATCTCTGATCCAGGCTTGGATCTCTACGAACTATTCAGCACTGGTCGCCGGCCAGCAACTCCTTTTCTTCCGGCTCCTGGCTCGTCAGCGAAGACCCCGACGCCTGTAAGACTTGTGCAGCCGCAGCCCTCGTGGCTAGGTAATCTCGGCATTTCGATGCCTGCATAGCCTCCTTACTCTAGGGTCCCGAGTCCCTCGCTTCCGACTTGCCTTATCGGGTCCGCCCGAGACCTCTAAACTTTCCGTGTCCTCGGACACTTGTTTTAATTGTGCACTTGAAGTATTTTCCTAAGAGATTTGGTTTGTGCTTAGTACCCTGTTCTCATAAAGAGTACAGGGCTGTTGTGAATCTTAATAAATATCCTGTTTATTTTCATAACACTTGTGTGGTGTCCTTTCACTTGGTGTTCAAGGGGTATATGTGGTATAACAGCTGGCTTAACACGCCCTCTCGAGTCTTTAGCCTTAGACTGCTCGTATCCACGCTACTAGGATAGCTGGTCTATAGGTTGACTTACAACCAATCACCATAAGGGTCGTTTGGAACGATACATAGCGGTCGCTAGAATAGCGAACGCTGCATATCGGGCCAACTTCTCACAGATGGGTTATGTATAAGTCCCAGTATGATCTGGAAGGTATTATGGATGTTTTCCGACAATGGGGAGCACCAAAGCAGCGTTATGTTTTCGAAATTATGTGTGCATTCCTCCATGATCAATGGATGGATGAAGTGGGTAGAGTTCCTTTAGAATTGTCCCGATTGCGTTCGGAGTTTGCCAAAGGAACGATTGTGAGTCTACCCGATGTTGAGAAAGCGGTTTCAACGTTACTGTTGCTGCGAAGCGACGTTCCTGTTGAACAGTTGTTTGAGCCATATTCGTCGGTTAGGAGAAAAGCGCGTCAATATCCGATGCGAGAGGTTCCTCCAGTATGGAGACCTGCTGACCCTGCTGCTCAGCCACCGACTTTAGCGCACTTCCAGCGTGTGTGGGTACATGTACCATGGAAACGTGCAGAAGTTCTAGCGCTTAAGCAGACTTTACCAGATCCACGAAAGAACCCAGCTGGGTATTATAAAGAACTTGCGCAAACTGTGAGTTTGTGCGTTATGAATTTGGCGGACATAGATATGCTTTTTGGGAATGTTGTTCTACAGCCCATTTGGAATGTCATTCGACATACAGATCATGATAATGAATTGGGCGATACGTGGGTGAATCTCGCTTCAGCAAATGATAGACAAGTTGGCGGTGCTAAGCCTGAAGATGTTATTACTGAACTTCCTGGTAGGATCATTACTCTCATGAAGACTTTAATGCCTGAAGTCCGTGTAAATTGGGATAAACTGTCAGCCTGTAAGCAGAAGAAAGAAGAGTCTGTTTCAGACTTTTTCTCGCGTTTTGAGGAAACGTTTGTAGACCATACTGGTCAGGATATGGCTACAGAAGGTGGCCAGAGATTGTTTGTTGATAAATTTGTGCACAATCTTCTTCCCGAGTTGTGTACTAAGTTGAAAGACTCCGAGAGTTCTTGGCCCGTTTCTACTTCGGCGCAGATTCTAGCTACAGCTCAGTACTACGAGAATAGGCGTAAGGATGAGTTAGAGAAAGCGGATAAAAAGACTAAGGAATTGAAGACTAAAGTTCTTCTACAACAAGCTTATCCACCCCGTGTTAATAATCAGCGCGACTATCAGCAGCCTCAACAGTATTCGAGGAACTCGCAAAGAAATGAGACTCCTCAACAACAGCGTATTCCGTATGGGCCTAATCAGTGTGCATATTGCAGAGAAGAGGGTCATTACAAGAATAGTTGTCCCGTTCTGTTGCAACGTGCAAATAGTGCTCCTGGTATTAGAGGTAGAGGTGCTCAACAAGCGCCTAGAGGTAGAGGTCGCGGAAAGAACGCGCGCCCTTTGCCTCCCCAAAATTCAATGAACAGTTTTGATCAGCAACAGAGTTCTTCCGCTAGATCTACACAGTACTACGTAGACGATTACTATGTTGAGGGCGATGGAGAGCAAGGTAATGATTATTAGGACAGCCATGGACAAAGAGAGGGAGTTGTTTCAGTTCCGGTAGATCAGAGTGGACCTTACGTGGAAGTGATTGCATCAGGTGTGTCAGAGCCTTTTCTGCTAGACACTGGTGCTACGAAGAGTTCTATTATGCATTCGAAACTCCCTGGCGCACCTTTGTCTGGCTTAAATAATGTTTCTATAGGTTTTTCTGGCGCCCCCGTTATGAATCCGATCTCCGTTCCATTGCCTATTTCTGTTGGTCCTCGTAGACTTGAAGCACCCCTTCTTTTGACAACGGGTTGTAATGAGAACTTACTAGGCCTTGATTTGTTGAAAAGATTGTATGCGACTTTGTACTGTTCTCCGTCAGGAGTACATCTTATGTTGGGTGAGAATGTGATTTCTCCGATATATGTTTCAAAAGATTGTCTTCCATCTGAATTGTCTTCTTTACCAGACTCGTTGTGGGCTACGGGTCCAAATGATGTGGGCCTGTTAGACATTCCTCCATATGTTGTGACGTTGAAGGCGAATGCTCAGTTACCTCGCATTCCGCAATATCGTATTTCAAGCGATGGTGAACGAGCGCTTTTAGCGATCATTTATGATTTGATTGACAAAGATGTTATTGAAGAGACTCGAGGTAATGTGTGCAATAGTCCGGTTTTGCCTGTTCTAAAGAGAACTGATTCTTCACAGCCTCCTGTATATAGGTTTGTTATCGATCTTCGTGAAGTGAACAAAATAGTTGTTCCGCAATTCCCTGTTGTACCCGACATTACTGCGTTACTGACATTGATTCCAGCTTCTGCCACTTGGTTTTCGGTGATCGATTTGAAGAATGCTTTCTTCAGCATCCCAATTGCCATAGAGAGTAGAGATATCTTTGGATTCTCTTTAGGAGGACGAAGTTTCCGCTTCAAGCGCGCTCCTCAAGGTTATTGCGAGAGTCCATCAATTTACAGTCAAGCTCTGAAGACACAACTTGACTTGTTGGCCTTACCAGAAGGTGCGGCCCTTATCCAGTATGTAGATGATTTGTTAGTCGCTGCCGATACTGAAGAGATTTGTAAGGATGCCACTGTGTCTTTGTTGTCTCATTTGTCTGAATGCCATCATAAAGTTTCTCTTTCCAAACTACAATTTTGTCGCCAAGAAGTTACCTATCTAGGTCACCTCTTATCGAAGGAGGGAAGGAAACTGACCCCAGAAAGAATTCAGACCATTGCGAAAATGAGTGTCCCTACGACACAGAGAGAAGTGCGTGCGTTTTTGGGATTACGTCGTACTGTAAACAGTGGATCCCAAATTTTTCTCTTTTGGCGAAACCTTTAATAGCTCTTACGGTTAAGGATACTCCAAATCCGATTCCTTGGACTGAGGAATGCCAAAAGAGTTTTTCTGAACTACGAAATGCGTTGTGTTCGGCTCCTGTGTTGGGTACTCCCGACTACAGCAAGCCTTTCACATTGTATGTCCATGAAAGGGAAGGATGTGCATTGTCGGTTTTGACTCAACAATTTGGCGGGAAGCAACGCCCATGTGCGTACTTTTCGTCAACCTTAGATCTTGTGGCTAGAGCATTGCCGAGTTGCTTGAGAGCAACTGCAGCAGCGGCTGTTTCGATTCGACAATCTGCTGGTTTGGTTATGGATAATACGCTAGTGGTTATGGTTCCACATGCAGTGGATACCTTGTTGAATCGGACGAAGACACAGCACTTGACTAGTGCTCGGTTGTCAGGGTATGAGCTTACGTTGTTAGCAAGCCATGTGCACATCAAGAGGTGCAATACCCTAAATCCGGCCACATTGTTGCCAATTTCGCTTGAGACAGACGATGATAGCGAAGAGCAACATGATTGTTTCTTGAGAACTGAAGAAGAGACGAAAGGGAGGATAGATCTGAAGGATACTCCTCTCCCTGATTATAATGATGCCTTGTGGGTTGACGGCTCATGCTTTAAATTACCGAATGGCGATACTACTGCAGCATATGCCGTGACGACTTTACATACAGTTGTCGAAGCTGCACGTATACCATATAATTCTGCTCAAGCAGCAGAATTAATAGCACTTACAAGAGCATGTGTGTTGTCGAAAGGGAAAAGAGTGAATGTGTATACTGATAGCCAGTATGCGTTTGGAGTGGCCCATAGCTTTGGACGATTGTGGCGTGAACGTGGATTTTTGACATCGCATGGGACGAAAATCCAGCATGGGCAACTGGTGAATGAACTTCTTGAATCTCTTACGTTGCCTTTGCAGATAGCGATCGTGAAATGCAGTGCCCATAAAAGGGTCACAGATGATGTTGGTCGTGGTAGTGCGTTAGCGGATGAGGTTGCGAAAGAAACTGCTAGGAATCTAACGAGTCGAATGTATGTTGTGGGTCCAGCTAGATGGGTTCCGGAGAAAGGCATGTGTGAAGACACTATTGAGAGCGTGAAAATTATTCAGAGTGAGGCCACTGAGAAAGAGTTGGATGAATGGAGAGAGAGAGTAAGGGTAGTTTGGATTCGAATGGTTGTTGGAATGATTTGTCCGAACATCAAAGATGGTTGTTGCCGAATGCGTATGTGCTTCCAGTTGTTACAATGGCACATGGATTGGCACACATTAGTGTGAAAGGGATTTGTAAGCTGTTGGCTCCGGTTTGGCAGAATGTGGGAATACCTAGTTGTGCAGAGAATTTGGTCAAAAATTGCATGGTGTGTTTGATGCATAATCCTGGCAAGGGAACTCCAACACCAGCTGGTCATTTTGCTCCTCCTACGTATCCGTTCGAGGCATTGCAGTTAGATTTTATCCATATGGAAAGATGCACCAACTTGAAGTATGTGTTGGTAGTTGTTTGTTCTTTTTCTAGATGGGTAGAAGCATACCCCCTTAAGGACAACACTGCTTTGTCCACTGCCAAAGTTTTGATAAAAGAATTTTTCCCTAGATTTGGATTGCCGAGAATCATTTGGAGTGATAACGGAAGTGAGTTTGTGGGACGAGTGATGAAGAGAGTGTGTGATGGTCTCGGGATTAGGCAGAAGGTCCACGCTGCAAATCATCCCCAATCAGCTGGTTTAGTCGAGTGTTATAATGGCACTCTGAAGTTAAAATTGGCCAAAATTCAAGAGAGCACTGGTTTACAATGGCCAGATGCTTTGCCATTAGCACTTTTGTCCACCCGAATGACTGTGCACTCGCGAATGGGTTTGAGTCCGTATGAGGTTGTGTTTGGTCGCCTGGCGAATATTTGGGGCGTACCAAGACCAACGAAGTTCAGCGACCTTGAGTATCCTGTTTTGCTTGATTACTTGTGTGAACTGACAACTAAAATGAGTGTTTTACGCCGAGAGGTTCACGATTCTCGTCCACAAGCTGTCGAAGATCTAGGTCACATTATTGAACCTGGAACTTGGATTTTCGTGAGGAATTTTCAACGCACCAAGAACGAACAGCCCCGTTGGACCGGACCTTATCAGGTCCTCTTGTCGACGAGATCTGCGGTACGAGTTCGTGGAAAGAAACACTGGATACATGGGTGCCACACGAAGAAGGCACCCTTACCTCTACCGTATGATAAGTGGGTTCAAGACGGTCTTGCAGACTCTGAAACAGAATCCGTTCCGAAATTTGCCACATTCAGTGATGCCCGCTTGTATGGTACTAATTCAGAACTGGAGAGCGATCGTCTTTTGCAAGCTTCAATACCTCCTGCAAAGCGGTTGGACACTTCTGAGCCACATATTTTGTTCACTGATCAAGAAGTACCTGGAAGAGACAGATATAATTTGAGATCGAGAACTAAGGACAAATAAAGTTTAATAAAGTTGATTGATTTTTTTTTTTACTGTTTGCAGGTTAACTCTCCACCAAGGATCTACGTATTTTTGTTTTTCTGAACCGCCATCCGGTTCCTGCTGCTAGGGTCGCGGTTGCCACCAGTCTTGGGAGTGCAAGCCTGAGACACTAGGTCTTGGGTTCTGTTGGTCCGAGGCAGTCTTCCTGGGTTCAGCGGAGGCCCTCTCAAGCAGAATCAACCAACCACCGCGGGCAGCAACTTTAGTTTAGGATGGATTTCTTTGAGTCGGAGAGACCTGTGCAGACACTGACTTTTAGAGAACGCATTTACAAAATAATGTTGAAGAAATGTTTTATGATTCCGTGCATACTTTTACTACTGAGTTTTGCAATTTTTATAATTGGTTATGTAGCATTTGTTTTTAAAGTGACGTCTAATTCCACTGTGCAATCTACACCTTCACCTACTATTTCCTCACATTTTTTCCACCCTTTGCCTGAACATGAGGTAGTCCGACGTAAGGAATTCGTTAATAATTCCTTCATACTGCTTTTGCACCAGCATCAGTTAGTGATTAATACAACAAACTGCTGGATTTGTGGTTTAATGCCTCATACAGCCGATAAGGGAATTCCATATTTAGTTCTGCCTTTCAGTTTAAATGGTTCGATTCGAGCTTACAGAACTATGTTCATATATGCCCATCGTGTTGATCCTTTACGTTCACCGAGAGATAACCCGAAGAATAGTCCTATAGCTAGAGGCATAGTCGATATGATCCAAGGGACTAATGCAGTAGAGACTATTCCGAAAGATGAAAGGCAACCATATAGTGGTTGGAGCGTAAATGGATATGGAGTAAGTCTGAGTATTAACCAGCGTGCGAAAAGTCCTCTACCGATCTGGATAGTGCCCCATAAGGGTTACTATTGTCTACAGGGCAACGGTAAGAATCCGAGAGCTCAGTTAGGGAAGAGCGTGTGTGCTGAGACTTACGTGTTTCCGTCTCAGTCTTCCCCAGCGTTTTAGCAGCCAAGGGTACTTATTTTGTTTGCTACGACAAAGCATACACATGGTTGCCCCATGATTTTTCGGGCACATGTTTTGTTACCTTTCTGTTCCCCCCCCACTTTTACAGCTGCGGCAGATTATCACAAGATGAGAATTGCTAGAGGTGTCTTTAGCCAAGAAGACACTGCAGGACAAGAATTGGGTGATTTCTTCAAGGGTTTTCTGCCGTTTTGGGGTCCTATGGCTAACAGTAGGAATATTCGTCAGCTTACGAGAGTGGTTGAGTCCACCATAGTTGAGACTGCCGGTGCCCTTGGTAATCTGACTGCTTAGCTCCAGTCGGATAGACTTATGACACTTCAGAATAGAGTTGCCCTAGACGTTATTCTAGCAGATCGAGGGGGAGTTTGTAGATTGATTCAATCGAGCTGCTGCGTTTTTATTCCGAATAATGCTCCGTCAGTCTTCCAAGCCATTTCTAAATTGCATAAGATCTCCGATTCTGTCCATCTGGACAAAGGGGATTGGTCTTTGATGGGATGGTTATGGGGATTGATATCCACTTGGGGTTGGAAGATTTTGATGGTCATTGGGATGGTCTTAGCGATTCTGTTCATGTTCTGTCTCTGTGTACAGTGTGCTCCGGCTATTTGTGGCCTTAGTGCTACTTTGTGCGTACGGAAGCCTGTCCGGAGGGAGATTCATAGTAATAAGATGATGCTACAGCAGCATATCGATGACCTGATGAATATAGATCCGAATTCAGATTAAAATTGAGTCTGGGTTTATTGCCTATGATAGGGCAAAAGGAGGGTTTGTGGTTCCATGATTCCGAATTGGGTTCGATAGTGCTGAAACCCGATTTATAAAGATCGTCGGAAATGGACGATTTTGGTCTCTACAGACCGCAAATGACGAGTGTAGCGTGTCTGAGTGTTTTCGTATGAATCGATATAGGAGAACACTCTGTGTTTGAGGATTTAGTTTGAACCCTCGGATTCCATTTTGCACTGTGGCAGCCATCTTGTATGGTTGCCCTAACATAGGCCCTATGAATATGGCCGAACGAGTCCTTGACACGTACGCCTTAGCTGACTTCTGGTTGACCTGGCCGAACTGACTCCTCGCCTGGGGCGAATCCTGCTGAGCCAGTTCCTTGGTTAGCAGCTGCACTGATAAAGATCAAAGAACAGGACGTGGTCCGACTTTATGGCCCATCGTTCCCACTCCTCTATCTCCTTTCCATCTGTTTCTGCCTTTCCATTACGACATGTTCATCGATCTGAGTTGAAGGTTTTATGATGGGTTTGTCCGGCCTGATCGAACAGGAAACTAACATATGTGCGATCGTTTTTGGTGGGCTGGACAACGGAAAGTGGGATTAGCTGTGACTGTTGTGATTCGTTACTTTTTGAAATGCTACTTGTTCATTGGTTCATTTTGTATGCACCGAATGTAAATTGTAATGTTGCCAGAAGCGTAATTTTCAGCATAAAAGACCGAGTTTTGTTCATTGAGGTGGTGCAGTCTCTTTCGAACTACCCGTGTGTACTTCGTAGACCTCTGTCCCTGGTTGCAACCATTAAACTTTGGTCTTTGACGTCATCGAGAAGTATCCCGTGTCTCTGTATGCCAAGACAGGGGAATCCGGGGTCTTTGGGTGTTGCCCTGACACCGCTGGGTTTTTGTATGAGTATTGGTTCCGAGAAAACCCAGTACCTCAATCTGTCTGCCCCCCTCTCAGCTGATTGAGGAGCTGAGGGGCATTGTGGGATCTGGAGGCTGCGCTGTAGTTCGGT
The DNA here is from genome assembly GCF_964263255.1 of Lissotriton vulgaris. Taxonomy (NCBI): domain Eukaryota; kingdom Metazoa; phylum Chordata; class Amphibia; order Caudata; family Salamandridae; genus Lissotriton; species Lissotriton vulgaris. Next base: position 1,685,706,505 of record NC_141694.1, on the reverse strand, counting down.
GGCCATTTTAGTTGAGGCAAGCTCGCTAGTCGGCAGGCTAGCCTTGCTGCCTCACGGCGGGAGCTATAAATTTAGACGGGGATGGCTCCGCACAGCGGACGCGTGCAGCGGGCGCGCCTGTCCAGCGCCAAAGGAGCACCTAAGGAAAGCCCGTCTGCGCCCGTCAGCATCCCGAAGGCGGACGGGGCAGACGTGGGGGCGACTTTCAGTCACAGCCACTCAGGTATTCTGCATTGCAGCTGTTGAGTCTGAGAGGTAGCAGAAATTGCGCCTGCTCGGTGCAGGGCCGTTGTTTTAGAGGGAATTTTCTTTGCAATGGGGTGTGGATGGTCTCTGCATGAGGTCTGGGGTGGGTGGGCCCCGGAAAACGTAGGACACTTGTGTGCACCTATGTTGGGTCAGGGACTGCCTGTGCACAATATTTCATGTGCTCTTCTGAATACAAGGTCCGTAAGCAAACATGCGCAGGACCTTTTTGACCTTCTTTCAGACTCTAAACCTGCCTGTCTTTTCTTAACGGAAACATGGTTGGGCGAGATATCAGGTCCAGATATCGCTAATGCTCTGCCCCCTGATTACTTTATGCTGCGGAAGGATCGAGGCACGGGCAAAGGTGGGGGTGTGGCTCTGGTGATCGACCGTCGCTGTGAGTGCTCTATAGTCCCCACAGATGATATCCCCGGGGCCGAAGCTCTGGGATTCTGCCTGACTATTTCACCAGCTCAATCTTGCGTGGGTTTGTTAGTGTATAGGCCCCCTGGGCCTATTGGGTCCTTTCACGAGGGGCTATATTCTGTGATTTCGGCCATGAGTGTGCAGTTTAAGCACTGCGTACTTCTAGGCGACTTCAACATCCACATGGATATGCCGGATGCAGCTGATACCATCAAGCTGCTAGACACTACCAAACCTCTTAGCTTGCTACCTTATTTAGCTTCCCCTACTCACAACAAGGGGCATATGCTTGATCAGATTTTTTCCACAATTCCCATTACAGTTTCGCTCCCTCGACCTGTACTGTGGTCTGACCATTTTTTGGTCAATTTTAATATTCAACATAAATCAAGCCTCTCGTCCAGAGGGACTGGTCCTATCCCCCCGCATTTGTGTGCCTTTCACAAAGTTTCTCCTGATGTGGTCACGCAGTATTTACTGTCCCATCCGTGCCAGTCTACAGGCGATTTGGAACAGGACCTCGACTTCTTTCAAACATGGTTAGCGCAGTGCCTAAAGGTGCTGGCCCCTCCTCAGCGGAAGGTTAGGAACTCTCAGCGCGCCTCGGCGCCTTGGTTTACGCCCATGCTTAATGCCAGTCGTAGGCTTTGCAAGAAGGCCGAACGAGCTTGGCGCTCAAATTATGACGAGCCCCTTAAGGAGGTTTAAAGGCAGTGCGTTAAGGTTTACCACAAGGCAATTTTTGTGGAAAAGAAATCGTACTTTGCTAGGAGGATTGAGGAGGCCTCTAATACCAGCAAAGAAATTTTCCTGATTGTAAAGGAATTCAGCTCTCCGGCCTCTATCACTCCTAAACGCTCCTTTTCGAAATCCTGGGATACCCAATTGGCAAGCTTTACTGCTAATAAGATCATTAGTATCCAGGCAACTTTCTCTCCAGCTGTAGGGGCAGAAACCTCCATCATGGCTTGGCCCTCCCCCGAATTTGCATTGGGGCAGCCCTTTCTTGCTAATTTCCATCCTATTGCACCACAAGACTCGCTTGAGATTCTATCTAAGATTCGATCGGGGTCACCTCTGGACCCCTGTCCGGCCAAGTACCTTGCCAAATTGGCACATGTGATTAACCCTATGGTCAATCCAATTTTGAATCACTCCCTTGAGACAGGAGTCGTGCCTCCAGCTTGGAAGGAAGCCTTGGTCCTTCCTCTTTTAAAGAAGCCAGCACTAGATCCAGGCACCCATGCCAATTACCGTCCTATCTCGCTGCTCCCGGTTCTGGCTAAGGTGACTGAGAAGCATGTACAGGCAGTCCTGGCGGATTTTGTGGAATCTCACGGCATCCTCCATCCTACTCAGTCCGGTTTTCGGGCTAACATGAGCACGGAGACGGCACTGCTTGAGGTGTCGGAAGCGATCAAGAAGGTCCAGGATAAGGGAGGAAAGGCACTGCTGGTGTTGTTAGATCTGTCGGCGGCCTTTGACACCGTTCCTCATGACCGTCTCTTGGCTACACTCTTGGAGATTGGGTTAAGGGGAACGGTGTTTAGGTGGTTCGAGTCCTTTCTCTCGAATCAGCAACAGACAGTCTGGGCCCCGCCGTACTCAGCCGCAGTACCGCCATTGGAGGTGGGAGTCCCCCAGGGGTCTTCAATATCTATATGAGGCCTGTGGTGCCCAGATTGTCTCATACGCCGATGACACCCAGCTTCTCTTCACCTGTGGCAAGAATAGGGACTTTGATGGAGAGCTTATTAAGAACTGCTTGGGTGCTGTGTTCGGCTGGTTTCATATAAATCAGCTGAAATGCAACCCAGACAAATCTGAGGTCCTCTTCTTTGGGTGTCCACCGGACCCATGTTGGAAGTCCTGATGGCTGGTTGATATCCACCCTCCCTTCGCGGAGACGGGGATGGTAAAGAATCTGGGAGTCAAAATGGACACCGGCCTGTCCCTTAAACCACAGATTCTGGGCCTGGTGGGCCAATGCTTCAGGATACTGAGAATGCTCAGGAAATTCCTTCCTTTCCTATCCATTGCCCACAGGAAAAGTACAGTGCAAGCCTTGGTAGGATCCAGGCTTGATTACGCCAACGTGCTCTACCTCGGCCACCCTGATTATCTTCTCTCACGTCTGCAGGTGGTGCAGAACTCGGCCGCTCGTGCAATCTTCGGCCTCGGCCGGAGGACTCACGTTGCGGGCCTGCTGAAATCCCTCCATTGGCTTCCAATACGGAAACGCATTGAGTTCAAGACGCTGACCATGGCATTCAAGGCACTCCATGGCTCTGGGGCAGGTTACCTAAGGAAGCGGTTGGGATTTCACGCTCCATCTAGAGCACTTCGCCCTGCATCCCTTTCACTGGCCACTATCCCGGCAGTTAGGCGTGCTCGCATCGGGGGTCGCTCTTTTGGATACCTTGCACCCCAAGCCTGGAATGCACTGCCACTGTCACTAAGAAAATGCGTAACCCTATTGTCTTTTAGGAAGGAGTTGAAGACATGGCTTCTTTGCAATTGACTCCCCTCTGCTGTGATGGTTGTGTTGTGTTGGGTCTGATAGCGCCGGGACACTCGGTTCGAGTAGCTGAGCCCTTAATAAAACTCTATATAACATAACATAACATAACATAACATAACAACATACGTCTTCTGAGTGCTTAACCAATCACTTTGCTGCTTTTTCGTGATGAACCTATCAGCTCCTACTCTGTCTTGGTCACGAGGACCAATCCCAGCGCGACACTTTTGACGTCACCAGCGCTCCGGCTTCTGCAGCGCCGACTGACCCCTCCTTCACAGGGTTTTTTTTTCACAAAGCCGTATTTACAAGATATTTTACAAAATCAATTAGTAACTTTACACAAAACAATTCCACTAATCTGTTTCGCTAATAAAGTGATAGAATTTTCAATCGCACAAGTATTCTGTAACTGGAGTAGACGACGCTTATCTCCTCAGAATTTTTAGACTCGTCGATAAAGCAACACTACTGGCCTTACCCTTCTATCAGACAATAACAAACTTGTTTCTCCAGGAAAGCACATACAGAGATCTTTTTCACCTCCTTAGAGACAATCCCAGAGTTTCACTTGAACGCATATTGCAATTCCATTTACACACGTTCATACAGAAATCCCTTTCTCAAATATACATGAACTCTGTATTACCAGTAGGCAGCACTTCCGTTTAGCCCACCACAGAATTCCTCTATCGTTAGTAACGTAGACACCACTCCTTTACCCTTCTAACAAGCTCAGGTTAAGTCCTACTATTTTCTTCAGCGATAAGTTTTAGTCAGGATATACAATGATCCCTATGCTTGAAAGCTGAGATTTCATAGACTGCCCTTCACTATACATTTATCCTTTCACACCTAATGTCCCTAAACAGTGATATGCGACGATACCACCACCACAGTATATGACAATACTACTTCTTTGAAACAGATCAATGCACTGTGCGACTTTACTTGCCACACTTCCTCTGCCTGCAGACAGAGGCACTAGCTTCACGCAACACTTGGAAGCTTTTTTTGAACTACATATAACGTAATACAAACTCAACAGATGTTAGTCCATAATTCTGTACATTAAACTCCATATAATACTTTATACATAATCCTAGCTAATTTCCTTAGCAACCACTACTCTGCTACCAAGATATAACTGCTACAGTGGGACTCCAAAAATAAATTCTAAATCACCATGGCCATTTTTCCAAACCTCAGAAACACACGTCCATTCAACAGTGGGGCCCATTACACTGCATACTTACTCTGTTCACTTAACTCAGCTTCAAAGATTTGTCCAACAACCCAGGAGTCCTACTATAACATTGGTGGAGTGTCTAAACCTATTTAACTATTTATTATTTACACCTGCAATTTAAAACATTTTACCATGGTTTCTTTTAAACACCTTTTTATTCAGACACACCACCATAATGGCATGGATCTGCGAGAACGAAAAGTAGGCGTAGGAAGAATCAAAGACCAGCTTTTACTTCTTCATTTATCTAATTTTTATTCAAAAGCAAACTTTTAGTATGTCCAACATTTAGGCATTTATTAATTCTTTATTCAGTAAAGATCTTAACTTTATTTCAGAAAATTATCATTTATTTTAAAGCTCAGAAATAGACATTTTATTTAGAAAGTTCAGCAAAAGTTTTAGCAAAGAACAGATAGTTCCAAATTCAATCTCTCCTAACATCCCTAACTAACACCCTCAACTTATCCTAACAGTCCTGCAAAGAAAATTATCAGTTATTAAAGTCTCTTACATATCCAAGAATTGATCTTCAGTCTGACAGCATCTCCAGAGGAAATCGAAAAGAGCGATGCCTCTAAGCAAAATCTGGGGTTTTTATACACTAATTGTCTGATTTTATCTATCTAAAAAAGTAACTATCATCACCAATTCGCTTTCTGATTGGACAAATTTGGGTAGATGAGCACTTCCTCATCATTACAGCATGTTTTTTACGACGACTCAGCAGAAAAATAAAGGGTCTTTGTTTAAGACAGTTTATGGCCTAGGCGCTTCCTTCATTTGAAACATAGGGAAAAGTTCTCATGATCCGAGCATTACATCGTCCATGCTTGGCACCCATCCTAGGTTCCAGAGCAAGGCATCCTTGAACCTCTCATCTGAGCACAGTCAGCTCACTCGCGTTTGCAGGCTTTGGATGCACATGCGCAGACCAATACTCGTTCGCAGTGAATCTGAGCGGCCATTTTTGGGCTAGGTCTCACAGGCCACATTTTGGAACTATCATAGAAACAAACACAAATTCACGTTAAATATTGAACTTAAACCCTTCTGTTTACCACCCACCATGCTAATGTTTTCCCATTAGTGGTTACCTAGCAAATATGCCACATATATGCATTTATACTTACATATCGAACGACCTTTTGGCCCAATAACACGTACAATAAGCACATATATGCTGCGTTTTGGTAATATTTAAACTATGCATTAGTTCACATCACCATAACAATTCCATTTAATTAATTATTTCGCTTCATGCAAGCAAAGTTAGTTTCCCCATATGTTTTTCGTGTATGCAAATTACTCTAAAGTTGGTTATTTAAACACATCACACTGAGAGAGCGCAAACTGAACAAAATGTATGAGTGCATCATAAGTGTCAGTAATATGCACAAACCATAATAGAAATGCTATAAGTGCTGAAAATATATTCACCTATACTTAGAATGTGTGGTTAACCTAGAGATTTCATATAGAAGTGGAGCTAATGCAGAAATGTGTGAAAAATGTATAACCTTATTAGACGTGATTAATCCTGATCCATGTTATGTAGCTGCTAATGGGAGAATGTCATGCTGCAAAGCACAGAACGGAGTAGGCCTCATGGCCAGAGCTGAAAGGGTTGGGAAAGGTATTCATTTGCATGATATGGATTGCACTAATGCTATTTAGTAATTCTGTTTTCGATAGGTTTATATCCTATAGAATGTGCTTTACATAAACATAGAACAAAGTATTAGCATGCTATTTTGATTTACGAAAGGATTTGAAGAGAATAAACCTCTGCGAGAAATGTTGTAGGCCTGAAGTGATCAAAGGGTTTCTGATTTGCACGTACTGGTACAAACCGAGCTGTGCCGAGAAATAAGTTGCAACCTTCTGTTAGAAGTTTATGAGAATTGGGATCCTAGCTGCAGATGCCTGTCTGCGGGTGCGAGGGGGGCTCCAATTAGGAATTGAATGAATAGAGTTCTGTTCAAGAGACTGGTGCAGACATGGAGAAGGGTTCAGGAATGTTTAGGGGGTATCGGCGGGCCGGAGAAGAGTCTGAGAAGCAAGGTCAACTCTAACGCACGAGGCCCAGAGGAAGATCATCATGGAAAAAGCCAGAATCGACACCACGTGAGGGGCGTCTTGAGAGGGCGTTTCAATTGTAATTGGGGTTTTGTATTAGGGACAGCACCCCTGGGTGGAGTTAGAGCAGATGCCTGAGGACCCTTTAGAGAGCGGATGGGTAGGCAGTGAGGGGTCATGACTGGAGATTATAGGTTTTCACCTAGAGACTAAGAGTGGGTGATCTTCCTAGGAAGTCATTCACAGCTGACACCTTTTGATAGGTTGGGATTCTGTTAAGTAGGGATACCATCCAGAGCAGGGTAGGGACAGCCTAACCTGAAACCTTTCCCTCCTGCTGTAAATGACGGAGAGATCACAATTCGTGTCTATGCTTGCAGCCCTTTTGATTTTAGAATTAGTCCTAGTAGTGTTCTTTGCTCGCCTGAGGGCTTTTAGAGAGCACATGTATGTAGTGGTGCCCGTATATCTTCTGAATCTCATTTTGAGATGCCTGTACTTGCAGTTAACCTTGACTTTGTAATAAACCTTTAAACTTAGAAGTAGTCTGTGGTTTTTCCGAGCCGAGTCCATTATTGATCGAACTAACCTGGTAAGAGATGCACTTTCTTCCCTCAATGACAGGCAATAAAGATTCAGTCGACCAGAATGGGGTTTAGATCTAGAGTGATAAGATAGCGATCAAAATCCCGCCCCCGCAGTTGGTAGCTATAGAGGATGGTTGCCTTCTTGAGGAAGGTGATCTAGGCCAGGTTAGATTACCCCAAGGCCCCTAGAGATCGATGATCGGAAGAACCGCACGCCGAAGAGGGTCCGGATGACGTGAGACAGAAAAGCAGCAGTATCGGTCGAGAGTGAGTATAAAGGGTCATGCGTGTTAGATTGCGGTGTTTTTGTGTTGTATCTATGTTGTAATGTCTGGCGGAGTTGAATGCCTGTAGAGTGACTGTGGAACAGGTTGTGAGCGCGCGCAACCGGTGCAAACCTTAAGTTCAAGGAGAGCTTAAGTAGTTCGGGTGTATCGAACATCCAGAGTAATTGTCAACCAGTGTGAAGGGGGTCATGAGGTACCATTGATCGCCCGCAGGACCGAGATAGGGGGAACGTAAGAGTGAGTGCGTGAGTAACGGACGCTGGTCGGAAGTTACTGTGTGTGTAAGCAACCTATCAGAGAGACGATAGACATTTCGTCAGTTGTGGTGACAATTACAGATAGACTGTGGACGTACAGTCGAGAGAAGTGACCGCTTGGTCGGAAGTAGTCATTTTTCGGTGTATGAATGGGACGCATGCGTGACCGGGAGACGAGCTGAGAAAGGAGGGGAGCTGCTGCGAAAGGGAGACGAGTGACGTCAGAAAGTTCCGCGCTGGGATTGGCCGGCCGGAGGAGACTGCGCTGTGATAGGCCAGCTAGCAAAAGCTGCGCTGGGATTGGCGGATCGTCATCAGGAAGTAAACAGAATAGCGAGGCTGGGAATTGTACGATTAATCATGAAATGTTTTAAATGGTTAAGAGCGGCGTTTAAGAGAGAGAGGCGGAGATCTTTTGATGGGGAAGAAGCCCCGCCGGAGGGTATGCCGGCTAATTATATGGGGACGAATGTTGGGTTGCACACTATATTGTGGATTTCAGAGTGGAGTAAGATTACAGAAGGAAATGAGGAACTGACGTTTCCAAAGTACGGGACGTTCAGATTAGAGGTACTACATCGATTAAAAGCAGTAATGACCTCAATGAGACCTATGCCTAGACCGACCCAGTTTGAAGCTCTATATGCATGGATTAGGGCGGCGCACGACAGGAACCAGCACAGGCGTCAAGAAAGGGTGAAACGATCGGTAAGAGCAGTGCAGGATGCCAAATGGGATGCGGATGCTAAAAGATGGAGAGTGCATAACCTTGAAGTAAACAAACTGTACCCAGTGATAGAAGTGGCAGGAAACAAAAGCCCATTAGAGGAGGATGATGAGAGCGAGACAGAGGACAGCCTGATAAATAGGTTACTGACAGATAGGCCACCCCCGTACAACAAAGGATCAGGAAATGTTGAGCCCAGCAGAGAAGGGGGGCCTGGCATAGGGGAGTATGGACCGCTTCCCATTACAGATTGGGATCCCACTGCAAGCAAAGAACTGTCTCAACCTAGTCCGGTGCAGCAGGTAGTCGGAAGGTTTGTGGTACAAAGGGTGCCAGAAACGGAGCGTGCCACATCCTACGCACTGCCAGATGCCCTGCAAGTACCTGTTACTATAGGCCCTATAGTATCGATTTATGACCCAGAGAAAGCCAGAGGGGAGGAACAGGTACGAAAGGACAGGAGAGAGCAGAGATGGCGAGGAGGAACGATACAATCAATTCCCCAAGTCAGTTGCCAAGACCAAGGGAGTGGAGCACCCCAGTACATACAGCAGTAGACCCAACAGGAGATCCGGGGGGCCCTAGATGGCCGATGGATCTGAGGGGATCAGGACGGAAATCCTTCCAGGAGTTGAGCGAGTACATGAAGAAATGGGATGAGGCAGTGGAGGCTCACAAGAGCATCATAGCAGCGGAAGCTGGAAGGGAAAGCCAGGATAGCAGGACCCGGACTCACTGCTGGGCTGATGAAAGCAGTCCGGAGTGGGACGGGAAGGATCAAGACGGCAGCGGAGACACTCGCCGTACCAGGAGTGGGGGTAGAGCAGACCTGGAAAACAGGAGCCCTGAGTGTGGGGGGGTGTCCCGCCCAATTCATAGCGAAGGGGATAGGAGAACGCAAGAGTACAGAAACAGTTTTAAGTGCACCCACTATGTGTCTGGCAATAGTGGACAGAACGAGAGTTGCGAGAGGTCTCGCCATAACCCCTGTGAATACGGACAAGAACGCAGTTCTGGGGAGATGGGGAGCGGAGAGGGAACTTACCGAATACTGAGTGACACTAGACAACGAGATAATAGCGACAGGAGGGAGAACAGCAGGGAATCCTACCATGGAGCGAGGGAGGACAGAGAGAATGGACAAAATGAGATTGGGGAAAACAGGCCCGTGTTTCATCACCTTCCAAGGCAGGATGGCCGAGCATGGGACCTAGAGAGATGGGAACAAGGGAGAACTCTCCTTAACTCCCCTGAGCCCAAGCGTAGGACTCGGAGCTGGGACGGGAGAGAGACCAGTGAACACCCTAAGAAAGACATACTGCGAGCCGAGATAAAAGCCAAGAGACTTGATGTCGCAAGCTTAAAGTCAGATCTGGATGACATGGTGGATGGTACCTTGCCTCTAGAGAGAATGGAGATGTACGAGCAGGATGAAATACTGTTCATGGCGAAGGACATCACTCGAAAGGCGAGAGCAGCACATGAGAAATTAGTCGAACTAGCAGGCAAATATATGGTAGACCTGTCGAGGACCAAAGCATTACAGGGTAACCATAGGCTACATTATTCAGACCGGGACCTAGATGAGAGAAGAACAATAGGATTGAAAACACACATAAGGGAACTGATCACTGGAATAAGGACGTGGAGGGCGCTGGATAAATGGGAAGAAAGGTGGTCCAAGAAAGGGACCGTTAGGAGAAGCATGCTTGGGATGTCCCAAGAGGGAGGACTGCAGAGAATAGAGGCATACCCTTTGCGTGAGGTTGCAAACGGGAACTATGTACATGTGCCATGGAGTAGGGGGGACTTAGCGGCCTTTACCAACTCCTTCCCTAAATTGAAGGAGAATCCAGTCGAGTGGTATAAGCAGGTGGAGAGGTTTGTAAAAATATCCAAGGTACTATGGATAGACCTGAACACTCTGTTTAACATTGTGGTACCAGGAGACTTGTGGACAGCCTGTAAGGTTAGTGCTGAGTGGCCCACATCAGAACCAGAGAGAGATGCACGGACTAATGGGCCGTCCGAGACAGTAATGGCAAAATATGAGAGAGTGATGACTTGGCTGAAAGAAAAGGTGCCAATGCAGGACATAGATTGGGTCAAAATAGATCGAACTAGACAGGAACCCAAAGAGACAGTTCATGAATATTATGAGAGATTGCTGAAGGCGTTTAAACAGTATAGCGGGTTGGATGTAATGGATCCTAAAGACATAGGACAGTTTGTGTCTAAATTTGTTTTGGGCTTAAGACCGGATATTAGTTTAATGATTCAGCAACACCTGATTTGTTGGCAAAATAAACCTTTGGACGAAATTCTGAGGTATGCTAGGTACTGCTGTGATGAGATAGACTCAAAAGCAAAAAAGCTAAAAGAAAAGCTGATGGTGGTGCAGATGCAGTCAGCTGGTAAGGGTGGACAACAGCAACAGCAACAGGGAACAGGGACCGGGGGCAGGAAACAGAATAACCAGAACAAGGGCAATGAGGAGAACTCCAACTTTAGACCTAGGGTAGACATAGCAGCATTGAAAAAGACGACCCGGTGCCACCAGTGTAACGAGGTGGGGCATTGGAAACGCGAGTGTCCCTACAACGTTGAAATCGGAGAACAAGAAGTAGAGGAGGAAGAGGTTCAAAGCACTCCAGGAAGAGGGGTAACGCCATACCAAGGAAGGGTGGTCAAAGGGGGGACCCCAGCTCCACGAGCCCAGTTCCCTCAACCACCCAGAATAGGGACAACGGGAAAGACCTATAGACAAATGCCCCTTTTTGTGGGAGGAGAGGAGTGTTACTATGTTGATCCCCTAACAGGACAGAGAGTGGAGAGAGAAGACTGTACCCTCGGGGCAGCCTTAGATGTGGATCAAAGGGGACCCTATGTGGAGGCAGAAGTGGCAGGGTGTCCCACGACCTTCCTAGTAGACACAGGAGCCACTCGATCCACGATAAGATCAGCTGCAGTTCCAGGCCTGCCAATGTCAGGGGAGACAATCCAAGTGGTGGGGGTCGCAAACAGGAGAATAACCAGTCCATTGACAGAACCAGTGCAAGTGAAAATAGGGAAATACAGCGATGAACATCAGTTTGTGGTTTGCGATTCTAGTCCTGTATGTCTGTTGGGAAGGGACCTTCTGTGCAAATTAAATTGTACAATATACTGCACACCGCAGGGAGTGGAGGTATTGACTAATGATGATGACGCTGACTTCAAAGTCGCAAATTCGAGAATATGTGTGGAGCTGTATCCCACTTTGACAGTGGATGAGCTCCCCTGGGATCTAAGAGAGACTGTGGCACCAGAAGTGTGGGACTTCACTGGGGAGGAGATTGGACTAGTCAAGGGAGTAGACCCAGTGAAAATCATAGTGAAACCGCATGCTGAGTTTCCAAGAACGCCCCAATATAAATTGACTCCAGAAACGATTGCAGGTATAAAACCCGTGATAGAGTCCATGATTAAACAGGGAATACTGAAAGAAATCGTGGGTAGTCCATGCAACTCCCCGATTATGGGTTTGCAGAAACCAAATGGGAAATTCAGAATAGTGCAGGACCTTCGAAAAATTAATAACATAGTTGTCTCATGTTGTCCAGTGGTGCCGAATCCATCAGTGATATTGTTTCAGATACCGTTCCAAGCTGAATGGTTCACGGTGATAGACCTGTGCCAGGCTTTCTTTTCGATCCCATTGGACGAGGATAGCCATTTCCTTTTCGCTTTTAAGCTGGAAGGTCGCGTATTAACATGGTGTCGTATCCCACAGGGGTATACAGAGAGCCCATCGATCTTTAACCAGCTTTTGAAGAAAAATCTTGAAAGTCTAGTGCTGCCCCAGAAGTCGGTTCTGGTCCAGTACATAGACGACCTACTTGTGGCGTCAGAAACTGAGGAAGCTTGCAGGGAGGACTCCATTGCTTTGCTAAATCACTTAGCTGTAAATGGGCACAAGGTGTCCCCGGGCAAATTGCAGTACTGCCTGACAGAAGTACAGTACTTGGGGCACAGAATTGAAAAAGGGAAACGAAAGGTGTCACCAGACAGAATAGAGGCGATCATGAAGATGAATGCGCCTAAAACACAGAGAGAGGTCAGGATGTTCCTAGGGATGGTGGGTTATTGCCGACAGTGGATAGCAAACTTTTCACTGAAAGCAAAACCCTTGCAAAAACTGATGCACAAGGAGGTGAGTGATCCGGTACCATGGGACAAAGACTGTTTGATGGCGTTCCTACAGCTGAGAGAGGACCTGTGTCGTGCTCCTGCTCTGGGAATGCCAGATTACGATAAAATATTCTTGCTTTACTGTTGTGAAAGAGAGGGTTGTGCTTTGTCTGTTTTGGTCCAAATCCATGGGAATGCCCGTAGACCAGTCGCCTACTTTTCGGCTACCTTAGATCCAGTAGCCGCAGCGTTGCCCGGATGTCTCAAATCCGTTGCTGCAACAGGTGTCAGCATCGAACGTTGTGAAAATATAGTTATGGGACACCAGTTAGAGGTGTATGTGCCACATTCTGTTGAACTGTTAATGACCAGGACCAAAACACAGCATCTGACCAATAGCAGGCTCACGCGCTATGAGCAAGTCATTCTTGCTGCAGAGAACGTGACCCTCAAGAGATGCTCTGTTTTGAACCCTGCTACCTTGATGCCACTCCCAGGTGACATTGATGATGATGTATGTACAGATCATGATTGCCTTGATGTGACTGAACTATGCACCAAACCAAGACCCGACATCGTAGATGAGCCACTGACTGACCCCGATGAAGTTTTCTTTGTCGATGGCTCATGTGTAAGAGACGAAGTTGGGCAGTTGAGAGCAGCTTACGCTGTTTGTACAATTACTGGAGTCGTGGAAGCCGCATGCCTGGAAGGAGTACACTCCGCTCAGGTAGCCGAAATTATTGCATTGACGCGTGCCTGCCTGGCAAGCAATCAAATTCGAGTCACCATATACACCGACAGCCAATACGGTTACGGGGTAGTTCATGATTACGGGCAATTATGGTCTCAGAGAGGTTACATGACTTCTTCAGGTTCACCCATTCGTAATGGAGAGTTTGTGCGTCTACTGTTAGAAGCTTTGCAATGTCCGGCAGCTATTGCCGTAGTAAAATGTACCGCCCACACTAGGAACATGGACTTCGTGTCACAAGGCAATAGATATGCCGACGAAGTCGCAAGGTACTGCGCAGAACAAGGGTACTCTTTCACAGAAGTGGAAGTGGGCGGAATAAATGTCAGGACTGAATTAGCTATGATATTGGAGACTGTAGACACCTGGGACGAGTTAAAATGCATGCAAGAAAATGCACCCGATTGTGAAAAGCAAACATGGGAAACTGCAGGATGTGTGATAGGCGAGGCGCATTTCTGGGTTTCAGCTGATGGAAGGGCAGTATTACCAAATGAGATGGTGAGCCCAATGGCTAGACAAATCCATGGTCCAGTACACCTAGGGAGAGACGCTATGCTGAGAGTATTCAGACAAACCTGGTACAATCCTAAGTTCAGAGTAGCAGCAGAAGCAGTGTGCCAGCGTTGTGTGACCTGTCAGCAGCTGAACATAGGAAAAAGAACACCATTTGCATTGAGTCACATAGGGAGGTCCGGAGGTCCATTCAATAGAATGCAAATAGACTTCATCGAAATGCCAAGGTGCAACCGCCTCCGTTATGTCCTGGTGGTTGTTTGCATATTTTCCAGATGGGTCGAGGCATACCCTACACGCAGGTGTGACACCCTCACAGTAGCTAAGTTATTGCTTAGGGAACTCATACCGCGCTTCCGGGTACCGGCCTCTTTGGAATCAGATAGGGGAACGCATTTCAACAGCGAGCTTGTGAAGATGATTTGTGCAGCCCTGAACATAGACCAGAAATTGCATTGTAGTTACCGACCAGAAGCTTCGGGAATTGTAGAGCAGATAAACAGCACCATCAAGTCCCGAATTGCCAAAATGTGTTCATCAACGTCTCTGAGTTGGCCTGATGCTCTGCCATTGGTCCTTATGAGCATCCGTAGTACCCCAGACAGAAGAACGGGACTATCACCCCACGAGGTGTTAATGGGGAGGGCAATGAGATTGCCATCAGTACCAACTGCTGCACTATTGAATATCACCGATGATATGATCCTGGACTATTGTAAGGGTCTGTCTGATGCCATTCATTCTGTGTCCCTTCAGGTGCAGGCTGCCGAGGTCCCGTCGTGCCAGGACTTGTGTCATGACCTGTGTCCTGGCGATTGGGTGCTTGTCAAGAAGCACGTAAGAAGAAGCTGCCTAGATGTCCGTTGGCGTGGGCCCTACCAGATCATCCTGATCACGAACACTGCTGTGAAAGTGGGAGGCCTGCCCAATTGGATCGACGCGTCTCATACGCGGAGAGTTCCAGCACCTCTGGAAGAAACAGCTCCTCTCTCGGATGTAAGTCCAGCTGCGGACAGAGAAGCCATAGAGGGGGCCAGCCAAGCTGTGGAGGTGCCAGAAGAAGCTGGGAACGTGTCTGACCAGGCTGAGGACGGTCAGTACAACAGCGAAACGGACGACGCTACAGAAGGAGAAAGTAGCTGGGAGTACGAATCAGACACTGACCAAGCTGAAAGAGAGCGAGAGCAACGCAGAAGGACAAGGAGCAGGAGGGTAAGGCGTGGAGAAGCCAGCTGGCCGCAAAGAAGGAGTTCAAGCCTGAGGTCAACTCCAGAGAGAACCCTTGCTCCAATATCTGAAGACTCAGACCTGGAAGAAGGTGCTCAGGGCTCTGAAGCACCAGACCCAAGAAGGTCAAGAAGAGTACGTGTGCCTAACAGAAGATACGCCACCCCTGAGTGGACATATCTGGCGACAAATGTCTTGGGAACGAGCGACAGGGAGGATACGAGCAGTGTTGGTGACCAGCTCTGAACCCATCATCACAGTGGAAGTACAGCTGTTAGTGCCCGGAGTAGAAGCAGAAGGGTCACTAACGTTCAAACTCCCCAACCCTCCCTACCTAAGCAAGTTAAAGCACATGTTTTTCACCGAATTGCAATTCCCCGATTTTGGAACAAAGATAACAAGCCATGAAGAGCACATTCTTCGTCTGGAAATATTGAATTATGCCATTCAAGCCGCAGGCCCAAGCCTCATTGTAGATGCTTAAAGACTTTGTAAATAAACAAGAGGAAAAAAAAGAAGATTACCTAGCGCCTAGGAAGCAGAGAAACTTAGGGACCTTTCCTATAAGTTGACGGAGAAGGGCTAGGGTTGTCTGTGTTAAAGCTCAAAAAGACTTTGCAAAAAGGACATTGCCAGTTTCCAATTGTGTGGTTCTAAAGATTGAAGAAGCAAGAGAGACTGTAGAGGAACAGAGAAAAAAGAACTTGTGTTGGAATAAAAGGAAAGAATCACACTGTCTGAAGAGATGGAGGCCGGTAGTCCGAACCGTAGAGCCAAATGTATAATTGGCACACTCATAGTAGGAGTGATACTTCTTATAGCTTTAGTAGTTACTGTATCATATGTAATGGGACATGAGAGTGAGGCAAGGGTACCAGACGAAAAATCTGTAGTGACACCGAAACCCACTGTTGCTGGTAAGAAGGGGGAAACCATACAGGAGAAAGCGTTATTAGCAGCAGAAGCCCGTAGGTTACACATGGATGAGTCCCAAGGCGACTATAGGTCAAATGCTTATGCCAAACTTTTGTATGAATACGTGGATGCCATGGAGGTCAAAGATTGCTACGTGTGCATGCAACTGCCTGCGTCCGTAGATGAAGGTATTAGATATCATCACCTCCCGTTGACTTATGGCATTACATGTAGCTTATTGCTTAGCATATTTTATGGAAGAGATAGTTTTGAGTATTACTTCTCTAACTATGACTCAGTGTTACCAGAAGTCCCAAATTATAAGCAAATGAATAAATGGGACTACTGGAAGAGTGAAGACAGATTGGCAAAGTTCTTCATTCCTTGGGATACTTTAGATACGTCACATGCCCGCAGAAATAACCTGACATGCAAAGTGTCAGAAGTCGAGAAGAAGTTTATAGGGCAAGTGGATGATCGATACAGAAGGCAAAAGATTTTGAAAAAATCAGGACAATGGAAAACAGATTGGACCGAGGAAGAGAAGGCACATAAGAGGAAGGGTAGTAGTGGTCCAATAGCTTTGGATCGCACACAGAGAGGGAAGTTGTGCCTTCACAGAAGCAAAACGTACTACGAAAATGTATTTGTAGGGGAAGTCAGTTGTGAACATGCTTTTAGATTAGAATATTACACTAAGGATTTCTTGAAAGGAATGCAAGTGATTCCAAATGTATATTTTGTATGTGGAAGAAATGCCTACGTGAGACTACCTGATAACTGGTATGGATCATGTTACTTGGCAATTGTCTTCCCCAAAATATACCATGCCCAAGACTTAGAGATCATAGAGGGCAAGGCCTCAGCAAGAGGGAGAAGAGACCTAGGAGATGCAGAAATGGTTGGAGATGTATTTGGAGCTGCATTTCCTCTTTTAAGACTGATCCTCAATGATGTCAAAATTAGGAGACTAGCAACAGTCGTAGATAGATTGTCTGCCAGCACTGCTAGATCCTTAATGCTGGTGGAAGGAGAGATGCAATCGATAAGGGCCATGGTACTTCAGAACCGTCTTGCGTTAGGCGTCCTGCTAGCCAAAGAAGGCGGAGTCTGTAAGGCTTTGAAGGTCCAGGAATGTTGCACTTACATTCCAGACAATTCAAAACCTCTTGAGAAAGTTATCATGAACATAACTAACATTCACAAAGAGATCGAAGACCTGACTAAAGTAAATGTTTGGGAAAAAGTGGGCCATGGAATGGGCGAAGTTGGGGGTTGGTTTGCCAATCTAGGGAAGAGCTTTGTATGGTATGTGCTGAAACCTATCATCATAATAGTGATCTGTGTGATCATGTTGTGGGGATTGGTGAGGTCATACCAATGGTATAGATCAAAGAGATTGGAGAGATCCAGGAGAGAACAGCTACAGAGATTAGCAGCGATACAAGACAATCAGTACAGGAGCCTGAGGGCTCTAGAAACGCAGAAGCGAGGGGCGATCGCAATTAGTTCAGTTTAAATCTTAGTGATGACCCCGAGAGGTCATTAAAGGGGGGAACTGAGAGAGCGCAAACTGAACAAAATGTATGAGTGCATCATAAGTGTCAGTAATATGCAAAAACCATAATAGAAATGCTATAAGTGCTGAAAATATATTCACCTATACTTAGAATGTGTGGTTAACCTAGAGATTTCATATAGAAGTGGAGCTAATGCAGAAATGTGTGAAAAATGTATAACCTTATTAGACGTGATTAATCCTGATCCATGTTATGTAGCTGCTAATGGGAGAATGTCATGCTGCAAAGCACAGAACGGAGTAGGCCTCATGGCCAGAGCTGAAAGGGTTGGGAAAGGTATTCATTTGCATGATATGGATTGCACTAATGCTATTTAGTAATTCTGGGGACAACACCTGAAACCTTCGTGGGTAACCTGTTCCGGCGTACAAATGACAGAGACACGGGACACTTCCTTCGGCGTCAAAGATTCGAGGTTTATTTACTGCAGGGAACACAGAAGTCACAGGAAGTACAGCGTGTGTAGGTTCGAGGAGACTGCTTCGAATTGCTACTGTAGGTCGCTCCTTTTATACACATTTCTCTCATACGTTAACATGGTACACAAAGGTTTACAACTTGGTTCCCAACATTATCCCCGAGAGGGGTCGCTTTGATGTATTCAGGGTCCGGAACATAAGTACGGAAACATTTGGTGGTTCCCAACTGTAAGAACCCATCTTCCCACCATTAGTACATTCCAATCAGCAATAAACAGATCGAAGAGGGAACAAGGACAGGTGCAGAGGAAGACAGGACAGTGGGGAGATCGGAAAGGGTGTAAAAGGGGTGGTCTCGGGAAACACGAGCTACAGGCATCAAAGAGACGCGCCTAATGTGATGCACGGCTAAGACAATAGACCGGCACGGCAAGATGAGCCTCGAGCGGAGCCATCTGCCTTACAGTATCATCCCCCTCATCATAAAGACACTTTCAAAGGAACATGTGTCTTCCGCAAGAGTCTTGGGAATCCCAGGGTCGCGAAGCGGACAGCGTCCGCTCGCTGGCTACTTGAGGGCAAGAGACAAAATGGATGCCGTATCTAAGATGGAACCCGTGGGCTCGGATGAAGAAACCCATGAAACAAACGAACGGTTTAGGTTAGCACAGCGAAACTGCGCACACTTACTAAACTCGTCATTTGCGGTTCATAGATACCAGACTCGACCATATTCGTGCGAGTCAAAAACACCACTTACAATTGTCACGGAACCTCAGACGCTCCTTTTGCCCTCATGTAGGCAAGCACTAGTCAGAATCATATTCGATATTCATCAGACCATCTAGATGCTGCTGCAACATAATTCTATCCAACTGAGCAGCTTTGGTAACAGGCGGCTGTCTTATACACGTCGTAGCACAGAGGCCACATAAGGCAGGACCACACTGCACACAAAGGCAACACGTGAACAGAAACGCTGCAACAACTCCGATGATCATCAGAATCTTCCAACCCCAAGTCGACATCAGGCCCCAAAACCATCCAAGTAGCGTCCAATCCCCTACGTCCACGTGTATGGACTCAGAGATCTTATGCAACTTTGAGATGGCTTGATAGACAGTCGGAGCGTTATCTGGAATGAAAATACAGCAGCTCGAATGGATCACCTTACATACTCCACCTCGATCTGCTAAAACAACGTCTAAAACCATACGGTTTTGTAACGTCATGAGCCTATCCGCCTGAAGTTCTGTGGTGATATTACCAAGGGCACTGGCAGTGATATTAGCTGTCGATTCCACCACTCGAGTCAATTGTCTCAGGTTCCTACTATTAACCATAGGTCCCCAAAACGGAAAGAAACCCTTGAAAAAGTCTCCTGCCTCTTGACCGGCAGTGTCCTCTTCGCTAATCACGCCTCTCACAACTCTAGTCTTGTGATAATCTGCATCAACAGTGAACGTCGGAGGCAACAGATTTGCGATATAACATGAGCCCACAAAGTCAGAAGGCAACCATGTATATGCACGATCATGGCAGACAAAGTACGTACCCTTGGCAGCCAGAAACACAGGGGAAGAGAGCATCGGCAGAATATAAAACTCGGAGCAAGCACTCTCTCCAAGATGAGCTCTCGCTCTTCGGCCACGACCAATTAAGCAAAAATTACCAAGGTGGGGTACGACCCATATCAGGGGCGAGCTTCTAAGCTGTTTTTCACTCAAGAGCGCACTATACTCAACCTTACTCAGGACCCTATAGGCTTGTACCTCTTCCTCTGGGATGAGCGACGGGTCATAGATATCCCTATCTAAATCCTCTATCGCTATAGCCAAAGGCTTGTGGTACGAGCCAGGACCGGAGTAGGAAGAACGTGGCTCTCGATTGGGGTAGGAATCTAGTGCACTTCGAAACATTGTTTGAAATGCTCGAGCTGAACCCTGGGAACTATAAGGAAGGACCAAATACGGAATTCCCTTATCCGTTGTATGTGGCATCAACCCACACACCCAACAATTAGTAGTGTTAACCACTAACTGGTGCTGATGAAGGAGCTGAATAAAGGAATTATTTCGGAATTCTGCACGTCTAGCCTGTTCGTGTTCGGGTAAGATATGGAAGGAATGAGGGGATATAGTGGAGGTAAGTTTAGGTTCAGAAGTAGGAGTAGGTATGGCAGAAGGTAAGAAGTACGACATCATGTAATACACCCCACCCGCCAATAACAAGGAAACAATTAGAAACAGAAGGAACACCTGAAACATAAAGCATTTGGTACGGGTAATTTGTTGCAGTTTGAATCTTTGCGCCTGAGCTTTTTCCAAATCCACAATTTTCGAGAAAGCCATCCCCTAAAACCGTCCGCAACGTTTCTTGACGCACTTCGTTCTGTGTAGCAGTAGTCAATCCCTAGGAGTTCCTAGGAACCAACGGCCTTTGACCTAGTGTCAAGACCTACTAACCAGAAGGAAGTACACGCGCGGCCCTACGGTTCACCTGGATGTAAGGTATTTTATATACAAGTATGTACAAAAGTCTCTCAGCTGTGGAAGCAAAAACACATGTGGAAAAAACTCAATATTTACAAAAATCACAATAGTACGTGTGTTTAGACTGATCGTGGCAAAAGGGTAACGTAGATGTCAGCAGGATAAAAACGAATCTTTTATTAGTCTTTAGGATTGGATCGCAAAAAGTATCGCCTCTTTCCAGGACGTGTCTGTTCGTCAAACAAGGGATCCGATGAGGGAACAGAGTTCTGTCGATCAGTCGATTGTTCCGATCTTGAGTCGTGTGATGAAGAACGTTCAACAATGTCTTTCTGCTGCACTGAGGATTCTCCAACAGGCTGTGCGTCGCTAAAAGGTACAAAGGTCTGCAGTCCTTCGGTTTCAGATGAAGCAATGCCCTTCCTCACCCACGAGTTCGCCGGTAAAGGTATAGGTACCTTTTTGGTGTGGGTGGCATGCACCCAGTTTTTGCGTCCCTCCAAGCGGACAGCAGTTCTCGTGGCAAGGAGGACCTGGAAGGGTCCAGTGAAGCGAGGTTCCAGATTCTTCTTGCGAGCGAAGTTTCTGGTAACCACCCAGTCTCCCGGTTGGAGTTGGTGGCCTGGACCCTCCGTCTGCGTCGGCAATGCTTCAAAGACCTGTTGATGAATTAACCTCAGTTTAGCAGTCAGATCATGAAGATAATCAATCAACATTGGATACTCAAGATTAGAAAACACACTTGGTCTAGGGACCCCCCAAACATTCGCAGGACGACCGAACACTATTTCATAGGGACTAAGCCCTACTCGGGAGTGTACAGTCGCCCTTGTTGACAACAGAGCTAGAGGCAAAGCGTCAGGCCAAGAAAGACCAGTTGTGGCCTGAATCTTCGCTAGTTTAAGTTTAAGGGTGCCATTATACCCTTCAACCAAACCTGCTGACTGGGGATGATTGGCACTATGGAACTTCTGAGTAATTCCAAGGCCCTTACACACACTCTTCATTACACTTCCTACAAACTCGCTTCCATTATCTGACCATACAATTCGCGGCATTCCGTACCGAGGAAAGTACTCCTTCAGTAGGATTTTCGCAGTGGACATAGCAGTGTTGTCTTTAAGAGGGTAGGCTTCAATCCATCGGGAGAATGCGCAGACCACAACTAAAACGTACTTCAGGTTATTGCATCGCTCCATATGGATGAAGTCTAGCTGGATCACTTCAAAGGGACATAAAGGGGGTGCAAAATGACCAGCAGGTGTAGGGGTTCCCTTACCAGGGTTGTACATCATACATATCATACAATTCTTCACCAATCTTTCAGCACACTTCGTGATACCATCATTCTTCCACACAGGAGACAACAACTTACAAATACCTTTCGCACTAATATGTGCTAACCCGTGTGCCATTGTCACAACAGCTAGCACATATGCGTCTGGCAACATCCACCTCTTATGCTCCGACAAATCAATCCAACAACCATTCGCATCCAACTTTCCCGTACTTTCTTTCCACTTCGCCTTTTCAGTCTCGGTGGCCTCATTCTGTATCGCTTTCACACTCTCGATGGTATCCTCACACATACTCGTTTCTGTAGGCCACCTTACCGAACTCGTCACATACATTCTAGTGCTAATGTTCCGGGCAGTCTCCTTAGCAGTCTCATCTGCAAACGCATTACCACGACCAACGTCATCCGTTACCTTACGATGCGCACTGCATTTAACAATCGCTACCTGCTTAGGCAGTGTAAGTGCATCCAAAAGATCATTCACAAGTTGTCCATGCTGAATCTTCGTACCATGCGACGTCATAAAACCTCTCTCTCGCCACAATCGTCCAAAGCTATGCGCAACGCCAAATGCGTATTGACTATCAGTAAACACATTCACCTGTTTCCCTTTTGACAACACACACGCTCTAGTCAGAGCTATCAGCTCCGCAGCCTGAGCAGAATTCTGATTCAATCTCGCAGCTTCCACAACAGTATTCAAAGTTACCACAGCATACGCAGTCGTGACATCACCATTCGACAATTTAAAACATGAACCATCCACATACAAAGTCCCATCGGGATCATCCAAAGGAGTGTTTTTAAGGTCCACGCGACCTTTTGTTTCTTCCTCAGTCCTTAAATAACAGTCATGAGCTGTTACTTCGTCTGACTCTGTACTAATTGGCAATAAAGTCGCCGGGTTTAGGACATTACAACGTTTTATCTGAATGTGACTTGCCAAGAGCGTCAACTCGTACCCAGACAACCTTGCACTCGTCAAGTGCTGAGTTTTCGTATGATTTAAGAGAGTGTCAACTGCATGCGGAACCATCACCGTAAGCATATTATCCATGACCAATCCTGCTGATTGTCGGATGGACACCGCAGCTGCCGCTGTTGCTCTCAAACAACTCGGCAATGCTCTAGCTACCGGGTCCAAGGTCGAGGAAAAATATGCACATGGACGTTGCTTGCCACCAAAAGGTTGCGTCAAAACACTCAACGCACAACCTTCTCTCTCGTGCACGTATAATGTGAACGGTTTACTGTAGTCAGGGGTACCTAACACAGGAGCCGAAAACCAACGCGTCACGTAATTCAGAAAAACTTTTCTGACATTCTTCCGTCCATGGTAAAGGAGTTGGAACGTCCTTACACGTAAGAGCCACCAATGGTTTCGCTAACAGTGAAAAATTCGGGATCCACTGTCTGCAGTATGACGTGATGCCCAAAAAGGCACGCACATCTCTCTGAGTTGTTGGCACAGTCATCCGGGCAATCGCAGCAATTCTCTCTGGGGTCAACCTTCTTCCCTCCTTTGACAATAAGTGACCTAGATAGGTTACTTCTTGACAACAATATTGAAGTTTAGAAGGAGACACCTTGTGATGTAAGTCACAGAGATGTTGCAATAACGACACCGTAGCAATTTTACAAATGTCCTGAGTGTCTGCAGCGACCAGTAGGTCGTCAACATATTGGATCAAGGCTGCACCAGCCGGTAACATAAACGCATCTAGCTGGCCCTTCAAGGCTTGACTGTATATCGATGGACTTTCACAGTAGCCCTGAGGAGCACGCTTGAACCGGAAGCTGCGTCCACCAAGAGAGAAACCGAAAAGGTCTCTGCTTTCCTCAGCAATCGGAATACTGAAGAACGCATTCTTCAGATCGATCACCGAAAACCAAGATGCCGATGCTGGAATCAGAGTCAGTAGCGCCGTGATATCGGGCACAACGGGGAACTGAGGAATCACAATTTTATTTACCTCCCGTAAATCGATAACAAAACGATAGACAGGTGGTTTCGAAGGATCAGTACGTTTCAGAATAGGCAACACAGGACTGTTACACACGTTTCCCCGCGTCTCCTCAATAACGTCTTTCTCGATCAAATCATAGATGATCGCCAACAATGCTCGTTCACCATCAAGAGAGATACGATACTGGGGAATACGTGGCAACCGCACATTAGATTTCAAATGGACAACATAAGGGGAGATGTCAAGCAGGCCCACGTCATTGGGACCTGTTGCCCACAAAGATGCAGGAAGAGAACTCAATTCCGGTGGAAGCTTATCGAGAGACAAGTACATTGGAGAGATAACTCTCTCACCCAAAGTAAGCTTCACTCCCGCAGGAGAACAATACAAAGTCGCATATAAACGTTTTAGCAAATCCAGGCCCAAAAGATTTTCACCACAACCAGTGGTTAAAATCAACGGAGCTTCGAGCTCACATGGCCCAATTGTAAGAGGCAGAGGGCGTGAAACTGGATTGCTAACAGGGGCGCCAGAGAATCCAACGGAAACATTTGTTAAGCCAGACAAAGGTGCGCCAGGGAGTTTCGAATGCATTATGGAACTTTTCGCCGCACCAGTGTCCAACAGAAAAGGCTCAACGACGCCCGAGGTGGCAACTGCGACGTAAGGCCCTCTCTGATCAACCGGAACTGATACCACTCCCTCTCCTTTTCTAAGGCTGTCCTAGTAATTACCGTCGTCAGTTCCCTGATCGACGTAATAATCATCCACATTGTACTGAGCAGATCGCCCTTGCGACGATCCACGCTGATCAAAACAATTATTGGAGTCAGAAGTGTTAGTGGAATGATCGACTGAGCACCACGACCCCTACCACGTGATGTCTGTTGAGAACCACCACGACCTCCTCTAGATGCGTTACCACCATAACGCTCATTCAAAACGGTACAGTTGAATTTTTTATGACCCTCCTGTCTACAATAGGCACACTGATTGTACCCTAGCGACGATCTTTGTGAGGAGGAATCATTCCGTGGTTGTGACCTATTTGATTGAGACTGCGATCTATTACGTTGCTGTGAATCATTCTGATTCAAACGCGGAGGATACGCCTGTTGCAACAACACTTTAGTTTTGAGTTCTTTCGTCTTTTTGTCAGCACGATCGTTCTCCTCCTTCTCCCTATTCTCATAATATTGAGCCGTAGCCAATATCTGAGCAGAAGTAGAAACAGCCCACGCACTTTCGGAATTTTTTAATTTGTTGCTCAAGTCAGGCAATAGATTGGAAACAAATTTGTCCACAAACAACCTCTGACCACCTTCGGTACCCATATCTTGACCGCTGTGGTCGATGAAAGCCTCCTCGAATCTCGTGAAGAAATCCGAGACACTCTCATCCTTCTTTTGCTTGCAAGCGGACAGTTTGTCCCAATTTACCCTCATAGCTGGCATAAGCGTTTTCATTAGGGTAATGATTCTCTGAGGAAGAGCAGCAATAATCTGTTCAGGTTTAGCCCCACCAGTTTGTCGTGCATCTGCCGCGGTGAGAGCAGCCCAATCACCACCTAATTCGTTTGCATGATCTTCCTGACGAATCTTAGCCCATACCGGTTGCGGTACGACATTGCCAAACAGCATATCGATATCGGCAAGATTCATTATCGTAGCATCTACGAGCTGCGACAATTCCTTATAATACCCTGCAGGATTTTTGCGAGGGTCAGGCAAAGATTGCTTCACCTGTAAGACTTCTGATCGTTTCCATGGGAGGTGTATCCACACTCGCTGAAAATGTGCCAAGATTGGGGGCTGAGCCTGAGGATTAGCTGGCATCCACACTGGTGGAACTTCACGCATGGGAAACTGACCAGGTACCTCTAATGGTCCCTCAATGTCCTCGAAAAAATAATGCTTGAGGCATCATAGAAGGACGAAGGGACAGTAATTGTTCGGCTGCACGTCGAACATTGGTACCTATGATCATTCCGCTTGAGAACTGAAGCTGTAGATTAGTCAAGGCAGTCATTACATCATCGGATGCGTCAGCCGATATTAGGTCACGCAAAGCCTTGCACATTTCTTCGAAAACAAATCTTTGTGTCGGTATATTAAATTGCTCAAACGTTTTCAATACCGCACGTGGAGCATTCCTAGCAGGACATCTCACCCAACCCATAGCCATATTACACAATGAGTCGCGCTCCCTACCACCAGGAAGCTGACTACGCCTTTGAGGACCATCCGAACCAGCGGACTCAAGAATAGGTCCAAGAGAAGTAAAGAAGTTAGCAGCTACAGAAGGAGTACGACGTCGAACAGACGGAGACAAAGAATAGCCCAAAGGGGTAACAAGAGAAGTACCAGGACGGCAGGAGAAACCAGAACAGTAGAGGCAGCGGGAGCAGGAGTATGAGGAAGCACTAGTGGAGGAGCAGTAGGGACAGAAGCAGGTAGAGGAGCAGGGACAGCGGGAAGTGCAGGGACAGGAGCTGGTTGTGGAACAGGTACAGGAGGAACCACAGGAACTGCGGTATCCTGTGCGTAAGGAGGTGGTGATTTCATAAGATAAGACATTAAGGGGTCCTCGGTACCATCCTCCTTTTTGTCCGTATCCGCCGGTAAAGCAGGATAGCACTTATCGACAGACATACATTGTAATCTATCAAAGACTTCCTTTTCCTTTTCCTCCTTATCTCGCTGAAACTGCTCTGCTTTCTTTACAATGGTAGCAACTCCATCTCTCTGACTACGTTTTAACAGTCTAATTTCTCTCTGTTTGGCTTCTTTACGCCACAACCGAAAGGCATCAAACATGGCCGGCCTTGATTTTTTCTTAAACAATTTAGCCTCGAGATTATCTAAGATCGGGGTCTCGAAACTACCATGAGGTGGCCAACTAAGGACACCATCCTTTTTGGTATAGCGGATCCAATATTCATTAAGAGTAATCGGACCTAGTCCGTGCTTGCTGTAGAGCTCGTATCGGAGGTATCGGACACGAGTCCTCCAGTCGGGAATCCGTACCACAACGACGAAAACAACTGAACAAAGTACTACGGCTAGGCATCTCGCACACTAGCTGAGTTTCACAAACTTCAAGGGTTACGGGATTTACCAAGTCCCAGCAATGAACAAAACCCTCGGTTTTTGGCGTCTGCAGGCGTCAAATATTACAACAAAGAACCGAGTACTAAGAACCACAAATGCAATGGCACCATGCAACAACTAAGCAACCACAACTAAGGACTCTGGGAGCGACCCACAAATACTTAACTCAAAGATCGATGGCGTCACCAGGAAGGCCCGTCAATCGTCTTGCTGTACCAAGGTCTACGCCAGGCGCCAAAACAGGTCTACAGTCAGGGCAGCAGTCCGTCGCAGCCGTCAGGAGGCGGGAATCTTCGCGGGAAAAGTCATCGGGCCACTTGTTTTGACAACAGGATCGATGAAGCGGGGTGCACCTTCCCTCGGAGATTTCACACGAAGTTCCTCACGATCGTCGGGCTTGGACCGGTACCACTGATGCAGCCCCACGTTGGGCGCCAACTGAAGGACTGGGTTTTTCTAAGACCCAGCGGTGCCAGGGGACAACACCTGAAACCTTCGTGGGTAACCTGTTCCGGCGTACAAATGACAGAGACACGGGACACTTCCTTCGGCGTCAAAGATTCGAGGTTTATTTACTGCAGGGAACACAGAAGTCACAGGAAGTACAGCGTGTGTAGGTTCGAGGAGACTGCTTCGAATTGCTACTGTAGGTCGCTCCTTTTATACACATTTCTCTCATACATTAACATGGTACACAAAGGTTTACAACTTGGTTCCCAACATTATCCCCGAGAGGGGTCGCTTTGATGTATTCAGGGTCCGGAACATAAGTACGGAAACATTTGGTGGTTCCTAACTGTAAGAACCCATCTTCCCACCATTAGTACATTCCAATCAGCAATAAACAGATCGAAGAGGGAACAAGGACAGGTGCAGAGGAAGACAGGACAGTGGGGAGATCGGAAAGGGTGTAAAAGGGGTGGTCTCGGGAAACACGAGCTACAGGCATCAAAGAGACGCGCCTAATGAGATGCACGGCTAAGACAATAGACCGGCACGGCAAGATGAGCCTCGAGCGGAGCCATCTGCCTTACAGTATCATCCCCCTCATCATAAAGACACTTTCAAAGGAACATGTGTCTTCCGCAAGAGTCTTGGGAATCCCAGGGTCGCGAAGCGGACAGCGTCCGCTCGCTGGCTACTTGAGGGCAAGAGACAAAATGGATGCCGTATCTAAGATGGAACCCGTGGGCTCGGATGAAGAAACCCATGAAACAAACGAACGGTTTAGGTTAGCACAGCAAAACTGCGCACACTTACTAAACTCGTCATTTGCGGTTCATAGATACCAGACTCGACCATATTCGTGCGAGTCAAAAACACCACTTACAATTGTCACGGAACCTCAAGGGATACCATCCAGAGCAGGGTAGGGACAGCCTAACCTGGAACCTTTCCCTCCTGCTGTAAATGACGGAGAGATCACAATTCGTGTCTATGCTTGCAGCCCTTTTGATTTTAGAATTAGTCCTAGTAGTGTTCTTTGCTCGCCTGAGGGCTTTTAGAGAGCACATGTATGTAGTGGTGCCCGTATATCTTCTGAATCTCATTTTGAGATGCCTATACTTGCAGTTAACCTTGACTTTGTAATAAACCTTTAAACTTAGAAGTAGTCTGTGGTTTTTCCGAGCCGAGTCCATTATTGATCGAACTAACCTGGTAAGAGATGCACTTTCTTCCCTCAATGACAGGCAATAAAGATTCAGTCGACCAGAACGGGGTTTAGATCTAGAGTGATAAGATAGCGATCAAAATCCCGCCCCCGCAACACCATTAGTAAATATTAACGTTATGGAATATTGATTTCGAGAGGGGTGCACAAAATGTTGCTTACCACCTCGCTCCATCAGTAAAATCTTGCAAAGTATCTTTACTGTGAAATAGCAAGCTGAAGTGACCTGGTTGATCTGAACTGAGAAGCTGAGCTGTGTGTCCCAAACAATGCCCAAGTTTCTTACTTTAACTGCTGGTGTACGGCAAGCTCCTGCTATTGCTGGCCACCACGGAGAGTTCCAGATGGGCGAGCCAGTGCCGAAATCCATAACTTCAGTTTTCTGCATGTTTAGTTTGAGACAATAACGGTGAATCCATTGTACGATGCGATCGAGGCAGCTAGAAACATCACATCTCAACTCTAATAAGGAAATTAGACCTAGATCTCTATACTGGCATTCTGGGCTTCCATCTATCATAATACAATAATAACTTTTAGGACTTAATATTGCGATAACTTACTCTCTTATATGTAATGGTTTCATTGCTTTTATTTGTACGGTAATATAAATGAAAGCCAACTCAGGCATCACAGCTTCTGGATAGATAAAGGAGTACATTTTCAATGCATACATTTAATTCAATCTTCAGTATGTATTGAAATAGCTCACAGTGCGGCCATGTACCATTTGCTGATATATTTGCTCAAGGCTAGAAATGTATAATTGTTTCTTTCTGTTGTATTTCATTTTAGTATAAACCCTGAGTGAACTGTAAAATGACTATATCAATGGGCCCAATATCACAGCGTCTCAACAATAGTAAAGGACCTGGTATAAAAAAAAGAGCTGTGAGAGGCTGAAAAATTAATTTCCTCAAATATGAAAATATTGGAAATAGAAGTGATCCCTACGTATGACCGTCCCAGCAGTTTCAATAAACTACATGAGAACTGAGAGGGCATTGGCTGCGTTAATAAGAAATCTGGGAGATGCAGGGCAAAGCTGGTAATGCCGGATCATCATTTGGGACTTGGAAGACACTACAGAGCAGTTGGGGTGTTTTATTAGTGCTGAAGGAAATGCGGACCTACAGCCATGTAATGAAAGCGCGGGAAGAGCCAAGGCGCGAGGCTGCCTGGGCTGACAGCGTTCAGGAAACGGCGCTCCTGGAGAGACCGCTGCAGCCGCAGAGATAACCCAGCAGGAAGATTTCTTTGGAATGATGTGAATTTAATGAATCATAAACACAATCCCCAGCTGTTCCTAAATTTCAGGGAGATTTGCGCGATAAAAGCCAGCTTCGGTCGCCTCTGGTTTTACGGGCACGTCCTTTTTTGCGCTTTCTCTTCATTTAATCGAGTGATGTCACCTCTCCAGAGCCGATGTCGACTTGGTTATTTCTTGTTTCCTGACAATCGTTAAACATGGTGTGTTTCTTTTTTTGTTTTAGACATTGTGTCAAATATACAACTAAAACATTTTGCGAAGGCTAGACCAAGTTTGAGATGTGGAGACAGATTTGTCAATAGGTTTTCGGTACATTGTGCTCTGAGTTACTGGCAGTGTATACATCTAGGGGCTTATTTTCAAGTCTCTTGCGCCACTTTTGCGGCATTTTTAATATGGAAACGTGACGTACGGGTGGCGCAAGGGGCTTGTAAATAAGCCCCCTAGGGACAGATTTATAAACCCCCTGCACCACCAGTGCATCACTTTTCGTGATGTACTGGTGGTGCAGGGGGCTTCTCCATATTTACAAGGAGAGGAAAAGCCACCCTGCGTTCCTTTTCCTCTCCTTGTAAATAAGGGACCTTCACACGCAGCACTTTGCGTTGAAGGGGCGTTCCATGGGTGTTGCTGTTGGTGTTCCCATGCAACACCCATGGAACAAGACACATCTCCAGATTTACGACAAATCGTAAATCTGGAGATACATCGAATGCTACTACACCCTAGAGGTGGCGTAGCGAGGCGCAACGAGGAGAAATGTTTTCATTTCTCCTCGTTTTTTCCTCTTTCAATGCATGCTGCATTCTACAGCACTCATTGAAAGAGGAAAATGCCTGTAGTGATTGTTTTTGTGCAGCAAGGCCCCTTCCTGCACAAAAACAATCTGCCTATTGCGCAGGCACCCTTGCACTATGGTGCAAGTGTGCCTGCGCCACGAAGGTTTGACAAAATATCAACAGACAGAAAATCGACCTACAAAAATATCGACACAGAAATATCGAAGGCAAAAATATCGAAGTCCTATCTACATAAAGGTAAGTACAAAAAGATCCCCAAAAATATATTGTCAAAAATATCGATGTTAAAAATATCGTTTTAAAAATGTTTTAATAATAATGTAAAAATGAGTAAATAATACATATAATTTTAAAAAGTATAGATATAAATATTAAAATATTAAAAAAATAAAAACTCACACATATAATGTTAAAATGCATTGCACATCTATGTATAAATTCATATATATACTTACTCCACATATTGCAACATTAGGGAAAGCGTTGGATAGTTTAGGGGTACCAATTACTATTCCAACCCCAGTGAGTGCAACAGTAGGAAAAGCGTTGAATAGCGTAGGGGTACAAATTACTATTCCAACCCCAGTGAGTGCAACAGTAGGGAAAGCGCTGGATAGCGTAGGGGTAACAATTACTATTCCAACTCCAGAGAGTGCAACAGTAAAGAAAGCATTGTATAGCTTAGGGGTAAAAATTACTATTCCTACTCCAGTGAGTGCAGCAGTAGGGAAAGGGTTGGATAGCGTAGGGGTAAAATTACTATTCTAACTCCAGAGAGTGCAACAGTAAGGAAAGCCTGGATAGCGTAGGGGTTAAATTCACATACTTATTAATTAAAACATTTTTTTTGTAAATAACATAATAATTCATTTAAAAAAAGTTATTAATAAATACCAATAAATTACAATTAATATTTACTTAAATAACATTAAATTACATCCCACACTATTCCTCCTTTAACACACAACACACTACACATACAAAAAAACACAATTAATCAATTAATAACAATTAATAATTAAATTAAGTAGAATTAATATAATTATAAATTAACAGATCAATAAATATTAATTACCAATTAATAATTAATCACCAATTAATTATTAGTCAACAATAAATTAACAATAACAATAAATAAAAAGTATTCATAAATTAATTCTAATTTATATAATTAACTGATTCATAATAATTAATTGCCAATTAATAATAAATACCAATAAATAAAACAATCTCAGTAATTCATTTAATGTTATTACTTTCCACCCTATTCCCCTATAAACCCACAACCCACTACACATAAAAAATCACATAATTAATGTAGTTATCAATTAATCACTTAATAAAAATTAATCACCAATTAATGAATAATTAACAATAAAATAATTAACAATAACAATTTTTTAAAGACTTTAATTATAATCATATAATTAACTAATTAATACAAATAAATTACCAATTAATAATTAATTAACAATTAATTATTAATCAACACCAATTATTTAAAACATAATTACTTCCCACCCTATTCCCCTATAATCCCACCACCTGCTCTGATACTAAAACGCAAAATATACTTTAACAAAATTACTAATTTCTAGACATTTATTCTAAAAAGTATGAAAATACATGAAAAAATATTTAACATGCATTTCAAATACATACTAAAATACATAACACTAAAGTTTTTTTCGATATTATTGACAACGATATTTTTGCTTACGATGTTACTGACTTCGATATTACTTACTTCGATATTAAATAAAATTATATTACATACCTTGGGGTCGATATTCTGGTCAACTATATTCTTGACTTTGATATTCTTTCCCTACAATATTAAAAACTCGATATTAATGTAGGTGGATATTTAAAAATCCATATTTTGACTGCTCACCCTGCACCAGCGCATGGCTGCAGTTTGTGCACCAGCGCAGGGGGAAGCACAGAGATGCAACATATTCTGGTAAATTTGTTGCATTCCTGTGCTTCGGAAGTGCCGCAGCGTGGTGCAGCCAAAAGGCTTGTGGTGCGACGCTGCAGCACTTCCTTGGAGATCTACCCACCAATGGTTACCATGTACCTCGTGGGTAAGAGGCTGCGATGGGTAAAACCGATCCCACGTGCATGAAATACATAAGTGAAAGATGTCTGTTACAACACATTTCCACCTCTGCCCTGTAGTCTTCTGGTCTTCTTTACCACTTTGCTCATTGTTTTTTTGCATATCTGTTTCTGTGGCGTGAAAATGTCCAATGACACCTGACCTCTGGCCTGAACTGTTTGCAAAATATAGTCTGGAGACCGGATGAATTACATGCTGACATGCTTTAAAGGCTGTACAATAGAGGCAGGAAAAAGATTCACATCAAGAATTTTCAGTCCCCTTGGCAGTCGACCCTAATGTGTCCCTACTATCAAACTGATACATTAAAAATATATACCTCCTCCATCCCTCTATATGAACTACCCGTCACCTTTTTTGGCTGTAACTCCCCCTCCTAAACCCAGGCCTACTGAAGTTATTGCGAGGCCTTGATCAACAATTTGCTCACCATGCCATTCCAGTTTGAACCAAGCCATATACAAATCAGCCTTGATCCTGTGCCCCATGGGAACAATCCAGCCCGAATTGCCAGGCCAGGTCCTCCCTGGACTTGAAACAAGCATCCTAGGACCGGTTACAGGGTTTCACCCCTCTTCAGCCAGGATAGCTTGACTCCAGTGGCATGGAGAGCACGGGACCCACGTCTGGGCATACCCGTCCCACTCGGGCTGACAAATGCAAAAACATCAACTGAAGCTGCCATATTGTTAATAATGAGGTCAGGCTTGCATTAAATTAAAATTCTCTAAATAAATGTTGTAGGAGCGCAGTGCTCTGATAATCATGGGGTCTGCGGCATAACATCCCTTCTACCTCTTTTGACAGTCCTAGGTGAATCAACTTTCTTAAACTATGCTCAGAATGGGACCTATCAGTCTTCTAGCCAACCTGCCGTTTCCTGGATAGGGCTGGCTCTATTTCCTGGAACCTCTATTAATTATGACCCATTTTCTCAAATTACAGTAAGCTGTAAATATCACTATTTGGCTCTCTTGTGACTTTTTGCTACCTCCAGAAAACAACCCCCAGAAGTGTTCTTTTGGTCCCGAGTCTGGTAAATCAAGGGCCGCAGGACCTCATACGCTCCTCTCTGGTATTCAACGACCAAACTTCCTTTCACACCTACGTCCCTCCTCAAAACCTCTCTCCGAGATGCAAATACCCAAGGTAGCATAGCACTTTCTCTGATAATCTCAGTTATTATCATCACCCCACAGCACCCAAGAACATACCCATATCCATAATCAGAGGTACCTGGTGCAACGCCTGGGTGTGTCGTGTTCCCTGCATCTCTCATAAAGAGCCCAAACATTAATCACAATCATCACTTGTTCCCCATCAGCATCTTTTTGTCCAGTCAGTAGTTTAAACGACTGGTGTAACTCCCCTCTTCATGAGAACAGATGCCATTGACCCTCTCTGAATCCCCCCTGCGTCTACCTGTGCATATGGCAGTACTTTCTCCCCCCATAAAGTTGCACCAATGGATGCAATCCACTTAGTTCAAGCATTCATTCTTGAATTTAAACTTGTATCCTGTGTGCATCTCATTGTCAAATGCCCATTATCCCTTCCACTCAGGGAACCTGTTACAATAGACACTGACAAATTAGGAATGCCTGAGTCCAGATCTCTATATTAGTCAGAGACCTTGGCAACCCTGTAAAACCTAAGTCCTTCCATTTGGGACCTTCTTGGACTATGTCTTCTTGTGAACCAATTTATTAACACTCCTATTGAGTTCACTGTGTGTCCTTAATTCACATGAAAGGCAGGATCTTCTCTTCAACCTACCCTGGTACTCCCTGAACTCTCTTCCCTTTTAAATACTACAGAGCCAAACCTTACTCAGCCCCAGCTGCACCCACTTCCTTCTGTGGTCAATTCCATTCTTTGTTAATCACTTCAGGGAGCAGCAGTGTCCCTACTCTTTTCTTCTTCATCCTTAGCCCCGTCTTCTAAGTTGTTTTCCTTTTTCTACTTGCTCTACGTATTTGTCCTCTGAATCTCAGCGCAGCTTTTTGTGCTTTGTGAAATGTAAATGTAGTATACTTGTAAAGCGTACAGCTGCCCCAGCAACGGGGCGTCCCGGCGCTGTATAACGCTGTGGAACCCTTCCTGGCTCTCCCTGTGAGATGCCCCTCCTGGGCACCCCCAAGGTTAAGCCAGGCATCCCAGTGTTGTTGTGGAGATTAAGCAAGCTATTGCCCAGATTTTCAGCGTGGGACCCATGATTAAAGTAGGCGCCGAGGCGAGAATTATCGAGTCCGTGGACATTGAGCCCAAGACCCTGCCGTGTCGGGACTTGAACCCTGGTCCCTGGCCTGATCTCTGCTTCAGAGTCTGCCGCTCTAACCAATGAGCCACACTTCTCCACAGGACATTAGGCTTCCTTCTGGGCTACATAGCTCCTCTTGGTGCTATCTGCTCCTTCTCCCCCATATTGTTTCCATGTCATTCACCATGACCCATAAATCCTCTTGCTCACAGATCCCCCTTTTTGTCACAGTCCCTCATTCAACTTGTCATCTTATCTGCCAACTCCTCCTCGTTGTATACTGATTACTTCCCCTTCACCACCACTTTAATGCTGACTCTCTTATCTCATTCCACACCTACCTCCAGTGGTGGTCGGCATGGATATGCGGTGGCGGGGGGTAAAAGAGTAAGCGAGTGTAAATAAAGAAAAATACACGTACCTCCTCGCCGCTGTCCTACGTCTTCTCTTCTCCGTCGGGCGAACAGAAAGCAGCCAGGTTCCCCTGAGTCAATCACAACGCCGCAGTGCAGGTGCCGCCAATGCCTACTTCCTGCTGCTCGAGGTATTTTTCTCGTTCAATACACATGATTCTCCCTTCTCACTAACCCCCTCTGTGTCTCTTCTAGATTCTTGCAGCCATATACATCAACAGATGGAACTGCGATTCCTAAATAGCGATTTTTAAGGAATCGCTATTTAGGAATCGCAAAAGCCTATGCATGTAGGAATCGCTATAAAAATAGCGATTCCTACACATTCCTTAATTGCGACTCGCAAATTGCGACTCGCAATTAAGGAATGCTGTCCCATTCATTCCTATGGGCCTCCAGGCCCATAGAAATGAATTGGAGATTTCATGAGCAATGTGCGAGTACCAGTAGGTACTCGCAAATTGCTCATGCAATTTCAAGGGTGCAAGGGTGTCAAAATGACACCCTGTTGCACCCCTGAAATTGATCTGTGCACATATGTTGCACACACACATGCCCTCAGGGCATGTGTGTGCGCAACATGAAACTTTGAAAAATGCACAAAAGTGCATTTTTCAAAGTTTTTGAAAATTATCATGAAGTTCAACTTCATGGTAATCTGCTACACCTATTAGCGAAATCGCTAATTTTTTTACTTTGATGCATTGCTTTTAAGGAATCTCAATTTGGGATTCCTTAAATGCAATCGCAATTTAAGGAATTTGCGATTATTACATTTGGGATGATGCATCCCAAATGCAAAAATACCGGTCGCAAAGGGGCAGATTCTGAGAATCTGCCCGTTTGCGACCGGTTTTTAGCTTGATGCATGTGGCTGTTGATTCTTATTGCCCAGTATTGCCCCAATATCAACCCTACCAATACCTCTGAAAAAGTCTTGTTATAAGTTATAGTTTTGAAATATTCACTGCTTTGTTATTCTACAGATACCAACATGGATTCCACATATTCACGACACTGGAGCTGGACAAGCTTATGTTTATTTTAATGACATTTTTATGTTAGAGTCTGTATCAATACAAAAAGTGAATATGTGCTTCCCATGGATCAATGTGACAATGAGCAAATCATACAGAATTTAATTGCAAGTTCCACAGTCCCAATTTGGTTGAGATATGGAAAGGCACATTTCTATGTTAATATCTCTATAGCCGATGCTATTTACAACCAAGCATGTTTGTGGGATGCAATGAGATGCAATGTTCCCGATAACCCAATAAAATATTAATAAAATCAAATGCATAGACAAGAATCTGTCCAGAGTGAGAAGTCCCACCAAAGTGTATGAATGGTTTTATTTTCATTGTAAACAGAATTATGCTAATAGAATATCAATACCACAAGAAGCAGCAGCGAGAAAGTCTTCTAAATTGACTCCTACTATGTTTGTTACTTTAACCTCATGCGCGCTAGCGGAATTCCGCTCCTGCGCTGAAATTTTCTAAAACGCATGTTACGTGACGAGGTGGGCTCGTCATCAGCGTGCGAGGAGGCTACGCCATGACGAGCCCAGCTCGTCATCAGCGTGGAAGGGGTTATTATACCATTTGCAGGCGCCACCAGCTATAGTAAACAGCAGTCTGAAAACTGGTCACATTGCTTAAGTTGTGTCTTGCATGGAATGTGCAGAAGGCCCATGCTACCTTTGCCCAGGAACGCTTCGTCCAGGCCTGCATACCCATTTTTATGTGCCTAGAGTGTTAATGGGACCATGAAGGCTCTGCCTAAGTCATCCTTCGCACTTCAATTTTAATAAAATCCTTGCAGTGGTCTGAAAATAGGAGCAGTGGCATGTGTCTGCCTGTGCATGCTTTGCCATTGAAAAAATACTGTTGCCTTGGAATCACCATCATTTGTCTGTGGCTCAACCCCATACAAACGATGCCACAGACTAGATATGAATGTACTATTACGCCATGTTTCTTTGTGCATCTGTTTTAGTTGTGGTAAGACCTGTATAAGGCTTTAAGCTTTGAAGTGCTTGCTCACTGCACAGACTTGGAACCACATAATTGCTAAAACACTGCAAGGCTGGGGTGCCTATGCACTGTTCATGGCTGTGGATCCTGGGATTTGTGGGTGCTAGCTAGACATAAAGACCCGAGGTGCCTTGTCACTGCATAGTTCTTATCATGTTATATTTAAGGCAGGGGTGGTGTGCCTTCACACATTAAAGGGCACAGGAATTTATGCAAAAATCTGGTACTTACACATTGTGCAGGACAGACTTGCTGGCAAGCTGGGAAATGTGCAATACTGCAGGCAGTCGTGGGTCTTTGCACGTGGTAGTGCAGTGGACCCTTAGCACCTTTCTAATGTGTCAAAGGGATTTGGAGCACCCTGCTGACACGTCACAGCTGAATTACCTCATGCATCATGGTCGATGTGGTTCAATGTTGCTCGCTTCACACACAGTTCTCACAGTTTGTTAGCCAGTGCCAGTACCAGTATTCTTTTCAAGTGCATCCCCAGACACGTGTTTCTAGATTCCTCTAATGTGTAGATGAGGAGTTGTTGGCTGCCTGTGGCACATGTAATGCGCTAGACCCTGGGTATTAAGTTAGATAGTCCAAACCAAGAAAGAGAAGCGTAGAGGTACTGATAGAATCACCCTCCACAGTAAGACTTTTTTAACCACAGAGATTCTATCAAAAAAGTGAAAAAAGTGATGATTTTTTAATTTTTACCGTTTTCTAAAGGGTGCTAGGCTCTCTCTTATGCATGGAAAGATGGGAGCACAATGTGCTTGTTAAAATACCCCTCACACACTAAAAAACCGTTAGTGTCATGCTTCATCATAGGGGTCTTCCCGCCCCTATAACGGGACGGGGCGTGCTACGACCAGACGAAATACGCGGGAGCACTAAGATGTGACAGAGGCTATGTGTAGGTGCATGGGTATCAGTGAAAGTGTAGGGACCTAACACTAGTGAGTGTGCAAAAAGTGAAAAAAATGAGAAAAGTTAAAAATTCCCTGGCTTAGTAGAAAAAAACAAATTTATTAGCTTCTCTAGCTGGGAACATTAAGAAGGGGTTGTGTGGTAGAGCATTAGCTACTACCTGTCGACATGTTTCGTAAGCAGTCCCCTACTGCTTACTCATCAGGACCATATAGCGATCCCTACTGTTACTGCTCAGTTCTAACAAATAGTGCCTACTGTCCTACAAACAACCAACAAAAATAAGTTGGCTGTTTGGGCTTCGGGGCATGAGCTGGCCCAGGTGAAGCAGAAAAAATTGACCTGATTTGGTCTCTGAAAAAGAAAGGGGAGAGAAAAACCAACGATTTTTACGACACAATTACATGTCAATTTACATGTAAAAATCGAACCGCTTTTAATAATTTACAATGCGGTCTGCTCCCAGAAATAGGGCAACATTGTCTGTTTGTATTTATCACTCAGAAACAATGCGTATTTATGCATCCATGTTGGTTTTTCTCTCCCCTTTCTTTTTCAGAGACCAAATCAGGTCAATTTTTTCTGCTTCACCTGGGCCAGCTCATGCCCCGAAGCCCAAACAGCCAACTTATTTTTGTTGGTTGTTTGTAGGACAGTAGGCACTATTTGTTAGAACTGAGCAGTAACAGCAGGGATCGCTATATGGTCCTGATGAGTAAGCAGTAGGGGACTGCTTACGAAACATGTCGACAGGTAGTAGCTAATGCTCTACCACACAACCCCTTCTTAATGTTCCCAGCTAGAGAAGCTAATAAATTTATTTTTTTCTACTAAGCCAGGGAATTTTTAACTTTTCTCATTTTTTTCACTTTTTGCACACTCACTAGTGTTAGGTCCCTACACTTTCACTGATACCCATGCACCTACACATAGCCTCTGTCACATCTTAGTGCTCCCGCGTATTTCGTCTGGTCGTAGCACGCCCCGTCCCGTTATAGGGGCGGGAAGACCCCTATGATGAAGCATGACACTAACGGTTTTTTAGTGTGTGAGGGGTATTTTAACAAGCACATTGTGCTCCCATCTTTCCATGCATAAGAGAGAGCCTAGCACCCTTTAGAAAATCATCACTTATTAAGTTAGATAACCTGGGTGTTTCTCAAGTGTGAGAGATTGAGAGTACTAATCAGCATGTGCTACTATGCAGGTCACATGAGTCCCATTTCCTGTTCACTGTGGAAGGATGGAGACACTTGATTGCCTGATGAAATTACACAAAACTTTGCAAAAGTTTAATTTGGTCACATCGGCAGTCCTAGCCAGATTCCTGAAGATCTGACGATGGAGGTAAACATTTTGGGGGTCCCTAAAGGCATATTCATCTGGTTAAGTCCGATAGGTGAAAAAATGTTGCGCCTACAGAAAGATAACACCAAGAGTCTGATTACGATGTCGATCGGAGTTGGCTCCGACTGACACCATTCCGGGGGAAGAACCGCCCGACCATAGTTCGGCAGTCCTGCACACTAAATTATAATCTGACCGCACATAGGGCCCTATTATGATGCAGTCAGAAACAGCTCCGACTGCATCGTCATATGATGGTCGGATTCCTTGCCGACAGCCACATTATGATGGAGACGGTCGGAGGCGGATGGGCTCTCCAAGCCTGTCGGAAGCCAGTTAGAATGACCGTCATTCTAACTGGCTACCGACAGGCTTGGAGAGCCCATCCGCCAGTCGGAATGTGGCCAGTAATTTCAAGGTCGGCTCTTTCCGCCCTTGGTATTACGAGGTCGGCTTTTGACAGTCTTTCCTTTGCCAGCCTTTCCGACACAGAAAAGCTGTCGGAACTCATCTTTGGGGCCCCTAGTCCCTTGGGAGCAAGGTATCTGGTTGGAGGCCGAGGGGGCACCTATGGTGTGCCCCTGTTGATACCTGCATCCCATGGCAGGCACCTTGAGGTGCTTGTCACGGGGTGCATGGATAAACTGCACCTCCAATTTTGCAATGGGAGCATGCATTCGGCCAGAATACATGCTCCCACTGTAAAGTATAGGAATACGACCAAACAGTGTTCGGTCGCATCCTAATTAGTTGGTTGGAATCACCGAATGGGTGTCGGCAGGTCCCGTGACCGAGACGATGTCGGAGAGAGGGAACTCCGCCCACCATTGTAATCGGGCCCATAGTGCGGTCTGAAACTCCCACTTCTCAATGGAAGCTAGTGCGTCTGGCACAAGCTCCCATTGAGAAATGGGAGTTTGTGAACATCCCCTCACGGTACCTGCCACACGGTGCAGGTAAGCCCAGATGCAGAGGGCCAGGGGGATGGGGCCCTGCGAGGGGCCCCGAATGACGCTTTCCAACAGCTTTTCCATGGCAGAAAGGCCAACATTGAAAGGAAGTCGGAAACCAACATCATAATCCTGATGGCGGAAACGCCGTCCTTCAGAGAATATGGTGAGTTTCGGATGGGCTAAGCATCGGTCTGTGCCTCTGACCAGTGGCGGTGTCTCTTCATGGGCGTCGGGGCTCCGCCCCCGTTACTTTCAACAATGAGCAATGGCAATGCTCATATTTGCTTTAAATAAAAAAAATCCCATTTAAGAAGTGTAAGTAATTATTTAGAAAACATAGGCACTGTCTGCCCACTTAACAAACTGCTGCGCTGCCGTTTTCCAGTGACGATTGTCAACAGACAGTCACGTGACTCTCCCTGCATGCTCCCGGGCGGGCCCAAAGAAGCCTAAGCGTTTGCCGGCTGAGAACATCACAGCCCTGAAGGCTGTGATGTCATCAGCTTGGCAAAGACTGAGCTTCAGGGCCGAGTCTCTACCCCCTGATGGCATGGAGGTTAAGTTAGCCCCGGGCGTTTTAAGTCTAAGCCCGGTAACGCTAACCCTCCACGTCAATCAGGGAGTGGAGACTGTCACCACACCCTTTCCCAACTCATTACAGGGCATGGTGAGATCCACCCCCTGTGACGAGTTGGGAAAGGGGTGTGGCAGCCTGGCAGGCGGGAAGCAGTGGAATCAATCTGCGCAGAGACTCGTTCTGAGAGACTACATACATCCCGAGAGAGAGTCTTCATAAATCAGAGTCAGATTGCCTGTTTTTGGGAGCCGAGGGTCCGAGGCAGTCTGAATCAGGGCTGCTAAGTTGTGAACTCGGGACTGGGGACTTCCGGAGTCGGGCAGTTTACAAGGTAAGGCCCTGGAGGGCATTTTATTTTTTTACTTATATAGGCCCATTTTGGGCCTTGTACAATGGTTGGATGTCGGCAGACACAGTGCATTCTAGGCGTCAAGCACTTTTATTAAGGTGTAATAATCAATGACAGAACATGTCTTGGCCAGTGATACTTGCAATTGTGAAAGCGAGGCAGAGCTGCCACACCTGGGATGGGGATATGTTGAGAACACATGGTCGATCTGAACGTGCCGGTTCATATTTCACTGGTATGTTGCACATTAGTTACTTGTTAGTTGGACAGCTTCGGCACCATGTAAAACGGTTTGGGCACAACAGATCGAAGAAATGGATTGAAATGATGAAAGCAAGCGGTATTGATAAATTTATAATACCTTTCTGTTGTAATTATAACGTGGTTTTACCTGGTACTTCAATCACCTTAAAACCGCTGTGACACTACTTTAGTGGGACAGACAGTGGACTTTAACATGCCTAATGAATGAATGGTGTTGTCAGTGGCTAGTAGGGAAGGAGGCCCTGAGTCTGGACATCTAGTTTAAACTGCAGATTCTCTGCACGAGCCTGTGTATCACCTTGTGTTACAGGGGACTATCTACTTTGAAATTTGCTTGAATTCTT
Source organism: Lissotriton vulgaris (assembly GCF_964263255.1). NCBI lineage: Eukaryota > Metazoa > Chordata > Amphibia > Caudata > Salamandridae > Lissotriton > Lissotriton vulgaris. The sequence continues at coordinate 1,685,664,345 of NC_141694.1, read as the reverse complement.
CTTCTTAAATGGAAACTTTTAAGATGAAGACACGCGATGATTTTAACTGAGGCTTTTAGGGTGGTAGGAGTGTCTGTGCTTAGAGATGAGTCCTTCTTGCACAGTTTTGAAAAAGTCATTAGTTTGTTTTGGGAAACTTTATCAAACTAGTTTGTTGTGTGCATATTTTTATGGTGTGCTATCTTTCTTCCATGTAAGTATAACACAAGCATAATATTGATCTAGGATATTTCAAAGCAGTCACTCACAAACATGTGCTAGGCGCCAGGGACTGTCTCCGCATTTGGTTGCCCACCAGGTATCAATGGCATCCCTCCACCTACAGAACCATCTTATTTTAGGAGGTGCGGCCTGTCCCCTGTTTGTAACTTGGATGTGTACCTGCTTCAGCAGCCCGCCACCTACTTTACTTTTTGTACAGGTAGTTCCCTTTGGCCTGCAGTTTGTTTTTATTCTTCATAAAGGTGACCCACTGTACTCTCGGTTACCAGGGTGCCCCCCACAACCCATGATTTTCTCTCTTTTATTTATTTCCCATCCCTTGGTGCGCAACACACGAGGAAAGGTCTGCTGGTCACAAACCATTTCAACTAGATCACTTACCTCATCAGCAGCAGGACTGCCTTCCTTCAGGTAGAGCACAAAAGTATTATGGCTTCACTTAGGAGGGTGGAAACATATACCCTACCAAAAGGCTGTAGTAACATAATTTTCTCCTGAAGTGCCATTCCCTCTGGAGGATTCACCATCACATAGATCACCTCTCCCATGCTTTGGCATGGTGCAGCCTCTCTCAGAAAGTACAGTTATGGTAGAAATGTCATTCCTTGAAGACTGAGTTACTAGCCTTCACTAAATCAGAAACAAATGCTCACAAGCACACAGATCATATATAACACAGTCATCAGCAGCAGAAGTATGTGTTTTCCACACACATATATCAGACAAAGCACAATCAGCAGCAGCTGTACAAGTTTTGTTTGAACACTGGACAGTTACAACATAGACAGGATATAAGCTACACAGACCTAACCAGCACTCTTTTTATTTTTTTACTTCTATAGGGCCATTTAGGGCCTTGTACAATGGATGGATGCCGGGGTGGGGAGGGAGGCAGGCAGACACAGTGCTTTCTAGGTGTGAAGCGCTTTTATTCAAGGTGTGTTGAGAGACCACGTCTTGGGAAGTGTCACTTTTAATGTGGACGTGAGGGAGAACAGACACACCAGGGATGGGGTTTAGTTTGGAACACATGGACAACCTGAACGTGCCGGTTCATATCTCACTGTGAAGGTATGTTGCACATTAGTTATTTGTTAGCTAGGCAGCTTCGGCACCATGTAAAACGGAGGTCGTAACAGAGATTATTTGCAGTAACATTAGTAAGCATTATTGATGTCAAAACAAGATGAAAACAGTTGCTTTATTAAACTTCTTGATTTCTCAAATATTTTTGAAAATGCACCATTTGCCAGCTCTTTTTTCAAAATTTTCTCGGGGTTGTCAGGCTTACTTGCTCCATTTGCTCGCCACAAGCTGCTCATAAGAAATTTTACGCCCTACCACTTTCAAATCTCACCAGCCGCCACTGCCTCTGACTGCTGCCTCCGAATGCACGCATTGTAATGCATTGGTCGAACTGCAGCAGTAGATGTGGTTTGGACAGCAATCAACAAGCTGTCGGTTGTGGTCCGTACCAAATCTTAATTAGGCCCCAAATGTGGAGGATGTGAACCAACTTCCAATCTTTTTCTTATGCTTTAAATGGCCACCCACCAGTTTTTGCACAAAATCCCCACACAAAAGGTCTAGGAGGTCATACTTTAAGTGTTATTTAGGGGTTTTAATTGTGATGCTGAAATGGTGATTTTTCTCAATCAACTTTTCATTTTCTAAAACGTGATTTATTGGTGAAAGTCTGTAATTTTTTTCTCACCGTGAAATTGTGATTTTCCATTGAAATCTCGATTTTAAATATTTAAATGTTCTGCTGGTCCATTTGCTGTGTTCAATGAAAAAGTGACTTTTGATTTGCTTGTAACTTTTACGAATTCACATGAAATATGTGTCCCTAAATTTTAATATGTCATAAATCTCGAAGATTTACATTGGTGATGTTTGGTTAATCTGCATTAAATTTGCCACATCCACAGTGTAGAGGCACCCTGTATTATTGCTAGATGTGCATAAACAAAGGATGGAAATTCTTGACTCAAAGCCGAAGCTTTTTAACATTTGGGAAGTCTTCTGGGTGGAATATGATCCCAATATTTCTTAGCTGTCTTTATGCCTTTGAAGAAGGGGACTGATCATTTTCAAACCCACCTTGACCGAACACAGGGTACTAGTGTGTCCTGAAATAATGTACTACTTCCTGACCTATTGTGAACATCCATGGCTAGGAAGTTATCACCACTGGTACAATGGTGGCACTTGCATATTGATGGTGCTATTTGGAATAGTATGGCCACCCATGACGTGTTGGTGAGCCTTTGACAGGCAAGGCAGAATTTATCAATTTATGGTAGTAATATGAGAGCAAGTGATGAAAATTAGAAATTTTCAAAAACGTAGTTTGTACTTCATATAAAAATGTGTATATTTTCAGAAACTGATGATGTGGACAAAATTACTACATTTCAAAAGATATATTTAAAACTGTTATTCGAGTGATAATCCACTTGCAAGGACAGGGCATTAAAAGGAACGCTAAAGTATGCAGTGGTAGCTAGATGATAGGCCATATGAAACAGAATTTGTGAGCTGCCTATATCATAAATATCTTTTTAGAAATTTTTAAGGAAACTGTGTAGGAAGTGCATCATTCTTACTACATTTTTGGGGCATATCAGAGTTGCTAACCACACTATACATGCACTAGATTGGCAGAATATTAATGGACGGGATTTTTCAGATGCCATTTCGAAAATGTATATGAAAATTGCATAGCAAAATATGCTGTTCTACTCCATGCTTTAAAACTTTTGTTAAGGGGTAGTGGAATTGAATACAGCAGTAGGAAATGAGATTGTATTTTTGGAGACGGTATGTCCACTCCTTTAAAGATAACCAGCCATCTCAGCCCTCAAACAACAATAATCTGATTATATGTTTATCCAGAAGTTGGACTACAGTTCCCACTTATTTTCCTTCACCGATGATTCACTCTGAAGTTCTGACTGTGACAGGGGCTGATGTATCGCCGACCAGGAGTTATAAAATTACCCACTCGGCCAGTTCGAGTCATCCTTATTCCAAGGGCAATACTACATTTTCGTTTATTTAGGATTCAACTGTATGCGATGATAAGTAGGGAAACTAACACCCACTGCCCACTAGATGGCAGTAAGGAATCTTATTTTAATTTACACAAATCTTTGAAGGCTAATAAACGCTGGGCAGTGAATCGGTTGTGCTCTCGCTAAATGGAAGTCCCACAATATGCAAACAGGACGGAGGAATATTGTCTTATATTCCCAAACCCAGTCACTTTATAACCCCTACCAACTGAAGGGCAGGTGCAAACACCGGCACAGGGTGGGGGTAATGCGCCGACCCGGCCCTGTGCAGTGTTCGTCATTACTTTTTTTATTTTTTTTATTTTAAAAGTTTTATATAGCGCTGGCTAGACCCAGAGGTATCAGAGAGCTTTACATGATCAGGTATAAGGCAAACATAGTATAAAGGCATAAAAACAAGGGTAAGGAACAAGCAGTGTAAGATATCAAATTAAATAACAACATAATTACAAATCAAGAAGGAATACAACAGGAGCTGGAGCAATACAGGACATATATTACTGAAAACAAATATGGTATGGTGAAAAGAGATCAGAGGTCGGGCACATGATTAGCGCGTGTTAACAGCCGTTCTCAAAATGCCTCACCTCGCATCGCTAATGAGATGCAAAGTAGGCGTTTCTTTTCAAAACGACACAGAAAATATCGCTAACTGCACTACTCTGTATTAACAAGCCAGCCCAGGACACCCATAGCGATATAAAAAGCAGCGTTAACCGCGGTTATCGCCGTAAGCTAACGTCTGCAAAATTTCTGACTTATTTATAAAGGGAGGTGGATTCTAAGGCTAAGTCCGCATCTCCCTATTACCAATCATTCCATTATCGCTGCAGTTGTATCTCTGAATTTCTACCGATGTTCCCTCATTTCGCCACTATCGCCGGATTTTATATCACCGTGGAGATAAGCGTTGATAATAATGCGTTATCTCAGCAATTAAATCCAGCGATCGCCGGCGTTAAAATCGCTCTAAGCGCGCTCTGCGATATTTTTCGCAGTTTGTTGATATTATGCCCCAGGGCCTCATAACGAGTGCCCTGGCATCGTTAAGACTGACATACCAGAGTTACAAGTACCAGGGGCATCTGTAATATTTCAAGCAGCAAAATTGATGTGTAACTTTGAGACCCAAATTTACCAAGTTGTCACTAAGCGCAGAAACCAAAATTGCTGAACTGCGCTACGTGGGAGGGGGAGAGCAGGACAGCACAGCTAGTATTGAGATATGATGCTGTCCTGCTCTCTCCCTAACTTTTGTGCATAATCAGGCTGCCTAGCACCACACACTCACCTTTACACCATAGTGCAAAGCTGTCTTCATCATGTCTAGCATAGATTTTGTAATGGAAGGGTATAATTCAAGTGCAAAATGGTGGCCCAGATTTACTAAAATTTCATGCAACGCTGCATAGCAAGAGAAGGTCCTGCGCTGTGTTGCATGAAATGGAGAGAGCAGAATTGTGCCATATTTGCCAAGATTTTGGGGAGTTCACCTCTCTCCTTGCTCACTTTGAGCTCATTGCACCTGCGCACACACCCTTGCACCATGGCGCAAGGGGCCTGCATTATGGTAAGGATAGTTTTTCGCGCAGAAGAGGGTATCTTCTTGCGCAAAAGCAACCTCTTGAGGCTGATTCCTCTTTGTATGCATGCTGCAGAATGGAGCACGCATGCAAAGAGGAAGTAAAAGGAGAAATACCACTATTTCTCCTTGTTTCGCCAGCCTCGGATCGGCTCCCCATTTTGGCACAAACCCATGTTTAAAAGTCTTTGTAAATATGAGTTTTCATCAGAATACATGGATGGATGCATGGGAGCACCCATGTTCTACCCATGTAACACCTACCTAATGCAAGATAACGCAAGCCAGCACTATGCGCTGTGTTGTATTCCTTTTTATTCTACAAATCCAATCAAAGCCTCGTAAATCAGGCTTTGCGCTGCCTTGTATATTCTAAAACAGATTGCTTTCTTCGACTGCACCAAAAAAGTGAAGCAACCCTTACGCAAAATCTTAGTAAATCTTGGTCACTTCTTCTAGACAAACTTTCAACGTTTTTCCACTTTGGATATATACTGTTCAGGGCAGAACATCAACAAATGCAGACAATTTAGGGAGAAGGGCAAATATCTCTCCTTTTTATAACTCCCTCAAAGATACATTCTTTTTTGGTGTAAAACCCTGTCTACTACTATTAGTAGATAGGGCTTTGCATCAAAAACCATGGGGCATATTATCAAGGTACGGTGTTATAATTATCGCCGATTTAGCGTCAGGAAACTGCAGCGAAAGCGGCGATAATGGGCTTGATAATATGCCCTTGAGAATTCCAATAGAAGCCCATGTTCTGGTGTTAACATTGGCTTCTATTGGAATTCTCAAGCCCAATATTGCCGTTTTAGCTGCAGTTTTCTGCCGCTAAAGTGGCAATAATTTTAACTCCGTTCCTTGATAATATGCCCCCATGTGTGGTTGCATGGGAACGCCCATGTACCATGCATAGAACGTCCCCACGTCACAAAGTGATGAAAAGCAGCACTATGCTCTGATTTGCATTACTTTCAGGCAACTTTCCTGTGCAATGTAAATTCCAAATTAACATTTTGCACCTATTTGAGTCACATTTGTGATGCAAACTCAGTCTAAAACGTTAGTAAATCTGCCCAAGAGTCCCCCTTAGGAATAATGTAATACTGGGGGAATTGATAATTGCAGGCTTTTTAAAAAAAAACAATTCTTTATTCAGATTTCTGAAGGTTTGCCGACATCAACTGCCAACATCCCATGACCAGGCCTGCACTGGCCATTGCGGGCACCAGGCAATCCCCCGGTGCGCCGCAATGGTGGGGGCCGGTTTTGAGCCCCTGGGGGCCGATTTTGTTACAGGGCCGTTTTTGCAGCATATGCTGCAAAATCGGCCCTGCAACAAAATCGGCCGAAAACCAGCCCTAGCAAAGCGCTCGGCAGCATCTCCAACCCCCCGTGTGGGGACGGGGGGCCGGCCGAGCACTTTACCAGGGCCGGTTTTGGTTCCCAGTCCGGCCCTGCCCATGACATGTACATACAGTGAAAAGAATACAATAGACAACATGGTCGGAAATAGCAACAGAACAATTAGGTAAAAAACAAAACCACAGACATGAATGAAGAAGCATATGCAGCTGCAAAAAAAGGGGGGCAATCCCCCATTCAAACAGGGTGCCTCACCAGACAACATGCCCACCACAGCTCTGTAAAGAATGATTCCTTTTCCGCTGGTACTACCCCACCCATATGCCAACCCAACAGTCCGCTGACTATGCAACCACTCCCCCACACAACTGGACACATGCATAGGACCCAGCAGCCAGCCATGGCCCTCCCCATGTACCTTCATGGACAAAGCTAAGCCCAGGAACACCCCTCCATCAGGACCGATTCCAGCACACAATAGGCGACCTCCCCCCGGGAACCCCAAGGCAGGAGACACAGCCCCCTATAGTCTGGGATTAGAGCTCACTTGAAAGCAGGAAGGTGCCCTACACCTCCTCAAAGACAGGCAAGCTGCATTGAAGTTTATACACCCTCCGCTCATAAGTGCTCAGCAGGTACAGCTCCATTGACCATTCCTGGTGTGTGGGTACCTGGAGAGAGCACCAATGATAAAGGAAACATTTCATGGCCACCATGAGGGCTGTTGACAGCCACCATCACCAATGGAAGGACACATCCTCCATGCCTGTAAAGTCATATAACAGAGCCACCTTGACTGAGTCCTGGAAAGGGAGGCAGCTAGTAGAGTGGAGAGTCTGCCACACAGAAAGCCAATAGGGCACCAGGGCTGCACAGGACCAAAGAACATGGAACAAATCACACACAGCAGTGGAGCAGTGCCAACCGGTATCCATCTACAGGAGCCGGGCTCTGCGGAGCTTATATGGTGCCCAGTACCAATTATGGAGAATCTTGAAGTAGAAATACTTCAGACTTGCCTCCCTAAGGGAACTATCATGGCAATCCAAAACCTCCCTACAGTTTTTGTTGGAATATTCCGTAGCCAGACGGTCCTGCTAGTAGACCCAAGATGAGGAGAGCATGTCCTGAGTAAATATTGCCGATGAGGAATTGATACAGATTTGCGACGGCCCCCTGAGCGAGACCCAACACCTAGAGGTAATCCAGGACCAGGGAAGGTGGAGAGGGTCTCAGCCCAGAAGACCCCAGAGGCTGTGTCGCGACCACCAGTAATGTCATAACTGCGACTGGGGAAGATGGAATGTTGATCTAAATGATTCAAATGGATAAAAGGCCCTCCAGCAGGTACCCTACTGCCTGATTCTTCTGTTCCACCCAAAGTATCCAGAATGATCATACAGCACCCAACAGGAATGCCTGCATTCAACCACAACGGTGCTCCTTTATGGACTGTAGGATGAACCCCCAGGAGCCAATGTGCCTCCTTCCATGTTGTCCAAGTAGCCCGTATAGTCAGAATCAGGGGGCAATGTGCAGCTCCAGCCGATCATGTATCGTACAGGAGATCTATACTGTCAGGTGCGTGTGCCACGGTGCGTTCCCAGTCGGCCCACTGCGGAACTGAATCCACGGGGGCCAGCAGGGATGCCACCTGAGAAAGATGGTGCGCATGGTAGTATAGGCGCATGTCTGCGTAATTTAGGCCCCTGGTGTCAGCATACAGCCTCGCAGGCTTAAGTTGAGGTTTCCTGCCTGCCCACACAAACAGATTGATATGTCTGTTAATGGTGTGGAGCATCGTAACCAATATCAGGACGGGCAGCATTCCGAACACATAATTGAACATGGTGGGCCGTAACCATCTTCCCCATCTGGACTCTCCCCCACAGGGATATCTGCAGAGCAGACCATTGTGTAACTTCCTGCTCCATGTGAGCAATAAGGGACTGAATGTCATCCTGTACCAGATTAGAAAGACCCCTGTTGATCAGGAGACCTAAATACTTCCAGCCCTTAGATTTCCGGGTGAAGCCAAAAGCTGTCAAGGAGGGTCAGGGTTCACAGAGTGTCAAAGGGAGCACCTCATTCATAGTCCAATTAATCTTGTACCCCGAGAAGACCAAAAACTTGTCAATCAAAGAAATAAGATGTGGAACAAAAGCCCCACCTGTGCTGTGGGGGAGGTGTAAATCCATTTGACCTTGACCAAAAAAACGAGAACCAGCCTGGCCCTGTCCAGCTTGTGGAATAGGTACCCTCACTCCACCTTATTGAAAGCCTTCTCATTGTCTAGGGACAGAAGAAACTTATCATCCCTATTATCACGAACATGCCATAGGACATTCACCATGAGGAGCATATGATTGTGGGAGGAGTGGCTGGGCATGAATCCCACTTGGGAGTCATTGATAAGATTTGGGATCCCCCGCGTGAGGTGATTCACCATGAATCTTCGCAAGCACCTCCATATCTACATTGAAAAGCGAAAATGGGGCGGTAGCTTGCACAACTAGTTGGATCCTTATTATAATGAGACTATTGAGTGCTTTGTTATGTTTGGGGCAGAGGGTGTCAGACCCTTCTAGAATCCTAAAGAATTTGTAAAGCAAGGGGACCACCAGGTTCTTATTAATCTTATAAAGCTCTTTTGGAAACCCATCATCTCTTGGGGTATTATTATTGGACATAGTGCCAATGGCATGTGGAAAATGACAATGTTAATGCACATAAGCGGCGTTCATTTGTTTTCTTCATATCCTTACTGTAATCAGAATGAATACCGTGAAACGTTGACCGCATCATCTCGCCAGCATAGACCCATGCACGCACACACACAAACAGCCATTTTAGACACTGTGGCCCCTCTGCCCATTTGTTAAACTCCCGGCACCCCTCCTCCGCGCACTCTGACTGCCCCCGCTCTCTCCTGCACGGGTCATAAGACTTCTCCTTCCGTGCGACTCTGCCCCTGGGAATCACACCCCGCGCCTGACCAACACCTCCCTTCCTTTCATGAATACCCCTCCTCTGATGACCCCTTCCACTGAGCCCGATTGTCTGCACGGACCGCTGGTCATCCCTTAGCCTGAGAATACAGTTTATTGCCCGCTACTGTATGCACTCGCCCCTCTTCAAAGGAGCTACTATTGATCATGACCTCCCCACCCCCTGAGATCCGATCAGGCGCACACATTCCAAAGGAATCAACGGAACACTCTGCTGCATTTTAGCCCCCTCCTATTGTATGGGGGGTGAGGACCTCTACTGTAGCCATGTGTTGGGATAAACCGGAACAGGGGGGGTATCGGGGATGTCTTTTCCTTGCTTCACAATGTCTTTATTGTAATAAGGAATGTTTATGCATCATAAACTTGTGTATAAAAGACGCAGTCTCAGAGGACTTGTTAGAGCACCTCGAAACAATACTTTGTTGTCTGATCTGATGTGTTCTGCTCCGTCGGAATAAAAAAACTTCTGTTTCCTGTCTTCCAGTCTCCAGCGCCTGCCTCTTTGTTTGATAACTAGAATGATATAGAGGCGGTTAGCGCCGGGCAACTTTGAAAAAGGCCATCAGCCCTACCTTTTTCCACAATTGGCGTCCCAAACGTGGGGCCCATCAGTGACTCGTGGATCCAGTGGGAGAGGTCCTGAAGATAGAGTGAACGACTGCAACGATCGGGAGAGCTCCTGTCCGATAGACCCTCGTCTGACAGCCGATCATCCGAACTTCACTGATTCCGAACAGACCTCTCTCGAGTGATCTACGGTCCTGACTGGGAACCATCAGGAGTGCCGCGAAGATCACGAAGAATAGAGGACGATCGGGCGCTGGATTCGGAAGACAGGAAACTGTCCATGCGGTCCGGGTAAGGTCGTGTAAATACGACAAATTGCGAAATGATTGTTTGATTTGGATAATACTAGTATTACTCTTTTGTTGATTTGTTTGGAGATTCGCTGTCTGCAAACAGAGAAATTACAGGCTCTCTCTTTGCAGGTAGCGAAGGATAGGTAACGCAAACTTTTGTCCCCGTTGTAATCCGTCGTGCCTATCTTCCTCCCCCACTGATTGATTGTTTGGCCCGAACTATTGTTCGCGGATTGTTTTCTGGAGATTCTCTGTCTGCAAACAGGGAAGAACAGGTTCTCTCTTTGCAGGTAGTGAAAGGGTAGGTAACGCAGACTTTTGTCCCCGTTGTAACCCGTCGTGCCTACTTATTCTCCCCATTGATTGTTTGATTGACCGAACATTGATTGTTCGATATTGGTTCTTTTGAGGTATTCACCGCCTGCAAACAACGAAGAATAGAAATATTCTGTCTAGTCTTTGCACGCAGTGATAAGATAGGTAGTGCAGACTTTTGTCCCCGTAGTAATCCGTCATGCCTATCTTCTCCCCACTGATTGGTAGCCTGTTTAGCCCGGACCGCTTATTAGAGATGAACCATCCAGCTCCACTGGAAGGCACCCCTAATAAGGACATGTTCATTAAGAAGGAGTCGAGCGAAATCAGTAGGCCACTGATGAGCTTTCGACTTCGCTAAAAATAAGAAACGTTAGAAATAACCCGCAATAAGAAACATAAAAATGGCGAGGGAAACCAAGCTTGACACCAAGGCAGACACGAGGTAGTTAGGCTTCACCGCCCCTCTCTGCTCCAAACATGTCTATCCCACCGCCTGCCACGCCCAATAGCGGTAAACTGAAATAGATACAAATCAGCAGATACCTACCCCCATTCCGGAAGCTCCCGTAGTGCAACAGGTCCACGGTTACGCCCATCCGGAAGGCGAGGCCTCGACGCGTGCAGAGCAGGGCCCGGCTGACCGCCATCGGAAGGAGAGGCGTGGGGTGGAAGGCTTGAAAATGTACTGTTCTCCTCATTCCCTTCTTCTGCCGCCCTGCAGGCCATGGGGGGGATGTCTTGCCTCTGACCCCCCCCCCCCTCTTTATCGCCTGCTCCGGCCACGAAAAACCAGAACCGAGGCCGGCAGGGTCCCCTGGCCGACAGCACCTTTTCTTCAATCATTGCTGCCACAACACTCCTTTGTTTAATTATGGCTACAACAGCACTTTCTTATAATGGCTGCAACAACGCTGGACTGTTGGCTGCGACAGTGCCATACTGCGACAACACCGGATTGTTGCCTGCGACAGCACCTCCAATGATGGCTGCGACAATGGAGGGGGGGGGATGTCTTGCATATGCCACCGACCCCCCCCCCTCTCTTCCTTGCCTGGTACGGCCATCCTGAAATGCTGGAGCCGAGAAACGGCGTGGGGTCGCTGGGAGGAGGAGGCGGCGCGAACGAGCCTCCCCCACCTCCCCAGGTGGAGGCTTCCAGCGACACCCCAACGCTCCATTTAAAGGGTCCCTATCGAAAAGCGACCTTTTTTTTGTCCGGGACTGGCGCACGTCCTGTGCTCTTCTCCTCGACCTTGAAGATTCTAGAAGAGCCGGGGGGCCCCGACCCCTCCAAGCGGGCGCCCCCGTCCCCCGATGGAACCACGAGACGTCGGCGCACTCATGTCGGCACCAGCCTCAGTTTTGAAATGACCGAAATCCTGCAAAACTACCCACGTGATCAGTTCCGGTGGGACACCAGTATGACCCGGTAGGAAAGATTGTTGCCTCCCTCCCCACTTTTTGACTGATGGTTCATATCGCCAGTCCCCTCTGTTACCCTTCAACATAAGACTTTTGAACTGCCGAAAGAGGTCCAGGTCCAACCACGAGTTGGTGGAGACATTTTTTGACTATACCGGGACCTGCCTGACCTCACCCAAAATGGCGCCGGTACAAATGGAACTTTCAGCTCCTTGTTGTACCCCGATCGCTCAGCCTTGAGGTTATGAGATGTGTATGTAGATTTTGACACACGAATCGATATAAAATGAGTACTGATTATGCGTTTGGACAAAGAATGGATATAGGATGGGTATTGATCATGTGTTTGGACAATGAATTGATATAAAATGGGTACTGATTATGTGGTTTGACAATGAGTTGATATATGAGGAGTATTGATTGAACATTTGAATAATGAAGTGATGTTAAGTTTTTACACCCCATGGTTATTGGAAGTTTGAATTCTCGACACATATGATACTTGTTCACAATGAATTTTCGATATGATTTAATTGCACTTGCCGCACTCTCTATTATGAAATCAATGACCGCCGACTCCGTTCCCCTCATGCACAGTTCCAGTCTGCTCCATGGCCGGCCCGCGAGGTTGTAGGCCCGTATTTGTGCACCAATATTTTTAATTAAAGGTTTTTTAAGAAGCAAGTATAATTGTAGTGCTCAATTGATAAGCTTCGACTGTATGGCTGCTGTCCCCGATATGAGTGAAATATAGGTGAGATGAAGCAGCTCGATTAAGGTTGAAGGTTAAAAGGCGTAGTGCGAAGAAGCAGAAAATGTGAATGTTCCGGGTTTTGATATATGTGTTCTTTTCATCTTTATGCAGCATAAAGCAATCAATAAAGGCCCTGGTATTTAGCTTCCACTTTATGTGCTGCATGTATCAAGGAAGTTGTTTTAAATGTCCTAAATCCCTCCGAAGGAAATGCCACCTAGCCCCTTTAGTTTCCGTGCCTGACAGACAAAAACGACCTTATCTCACTGTAGACCATCCCTCTTCCTTAGTCCATCAATAATTATCTCTCCCACGCAACCGGTCCCTCTGGGCTTAAACGCCGAGATGGTAGAGACCGCATCCTGTGGAGATAGGCCGAGTATGTGGTAGGTAAAAACATTTTCGAGTTTATGAGCGCTGATGTGTTTTAAAACGCTGCCCCCACCCCTTTCTTTTCCCCTTCTTTCTGCAGGTCATGTCGGGACGTCGACTAAAGTATGGAGAAGAGCTAAGCAACACACCATGGTCCCACGCGAAAGTCAGGCTAGCACTGTGAAAAATCGTGATTGACTGAGGGGACAGCCCCTGAGAGTGAGACGATTTGTGTGTGATGTGAATACACGTGTGCATGCCCTGATGTGTATAGCCCGACTAAATATACGTTGCACACATTTGGATGGATGAGAGAATTATTTTGTGCGTGACTTAAGTAATGATCGAACGACCGATGGAGGGGGGAAAAAGGGAACTGGACATGGTACCTATACACGACGGACAAACAGGGATATAGCATTCCCTTACTTACAAGTGACTCTCTCTGAACCCAGCAACTGGAGGAGTGGTCCGAAGTAGAAACTTGACGGGGTATTATAGTAGGGTAAAATATGACTTCACCTGATACCCCAAATAATACAACCAAGCAAGGACGCGCACCAACGAGTAAACTCTGCCCCGTTGTCCTCCCGGTTGATGCCCCCCTGTCGCTTCAGCCTGGAAAATCATTCATTAGAAAAGAAAAAGAGAAATGATTCAAAGGCCCCACTGTGAGTATTAGCCCGACCAGGTTAATCCCCGACCAATTGGCAGAGATGTAGAGAAGGAAAAAGGTAAAAAGCTCAACGCCCAGGTGAATTAAGTAGGATACTAAGAATGCGCAGCATGCAGGAAGAAATACTTTTTGGCCAGAAAAATGTTCTATGTTCTGTCTTGGATCATTTGTGTGTAAATACATGTATTGTCACTTCCACCTGAATTCGTGTGTACGTAATGTGTGGATCTATGTCGCCCTTCTGCCTGTGTTTCTATATTGCTTGACCCCTGCTGTTCTGTGTTGTGTGCGCACTAAATGGTCTATTATTGTACACGTCTCTCTCTCTCTCTCTCTCTCTCTCTCTCTCCCTCACTCTCTCTCTCGCGTGTACCAAATAGTTCATTTAGAATGCGGACGACTCTCACTCTCTATGAGAGTCCCCCTACTCCCTCTTCCTTTACGTGGTAACGTTGTGCCCCGCCGGCACAAGCCTAATTGGGTCTTTTTGAACACAAAGGTGTTCGGCAAAATTGACAGGAACTCAAACGATTGTAACTCGCCATGTTACTACCTCTCCTTTCTGCAAAATGAAGGAACTTGAATTGGCTAAGAAGGAAAGGACAGGTGAGACGGCTGATGTCCCCTAATCTGGCCTTTTATAGGGGGACTATACGTCAATGGCCTTCTATTCTCAGCCCTTAGAAAGACAACCCCCAATGCCCAGATTGTCCCACCCCTCTGCGCCCAAGTACGGATGTCCAAAGCGTCCTCGCCTCTCCCGATTGACCCCAGCTCCATAACTGTTGCCCCCGAATTATAACTGATGACCCTGATTAACCGTTGCTCTCCGGGAAAAGAATGTTTAGCCTCTATCTCTCTCTCATGATGCTAGATGTTAGTAACGACCCCCGTTCGCAAGAATTAGCCGATTCTGGAGGAAAAATGTAAGATTGTTAGGACTTGGGTTAGCAAACGAGTCTCTATTGAAGGTTCCAAATTTCGAGATTGATGAAATACGCAGTTAACAGGACCCTGGCTTCTCTCCATATATGTCACGAATGAACGCCAAATAGACTTAGTACAAACTCATTAGAAATGCCTACATACATACTCCATGGTAATGACTTCTGACTGTGACCGATGAACGTACCCCAAACTGCGTAGGATTGAAGGCGGAATTGAAATGTATAAATGTCTTCTCCTGCCAGTTCTCTAAAACTTGTTTTGTACCCATTCAAGGATACACAATCACCGGAGGAGAGGGGCCGGACGTGACGCTCAGCCTGGCCACAGATCATGAAGCACGTGTGACCTGGACCAAAGGTGGAGCCGCAGAGCAACGAGACGCGGGACGAGGCACCACTTTCAAACACGGAAAATGAAAGAATGAAGGGCTGCTCTGAAGCCCCCTGTTTGCTGACCAACATGTGCCAGAAGTTCCCCGCCCCTATGAACCCGATCAATGGGCCTGCCTGCTCGTTATCATTTGCTCCCTGGGTCCGCTTCAGAAGAATCTGACTCCACTCCGCCCTCTCTTCCCTCGATTTCCCAACGACACCCCCATTCTAACCCCTGGATTTTGACTCAGACAAAGGAACGACATTTAGGAAGAATAGGGTTTTGCCACGGAAGGAAAAGGAAATGCAGGTGCCGAGCGTGAGGCACCCCTAAAAAGATTAGTTAGAGAACAGGACTGTGATCTAACAGCAGAGGACAGATCGCACCCTGCAACGTGTAAGGTTGGATCCGAGCTGGACTCATAGCTCCACCGCCGGTGCTCAACAGCGCCAACGAAAGAAGACGGACTAGAGCCTACCAGTGATGGCTCGCTGCTAAAAAGACACTGTGACGAAGATATCATCCCCCTTTCCCTTGACTGATCGCTTGTACTGAACTGAATTCCTCCCTCAACCACTTTGTATTGTTTTCGAAATGTTTATCGGTCACTTTTACTGTACATTGATACCGCCGAAGAGAAAGTCAGAAACGTCTGTAGTATGTAGTATGCTGATCCCTAGATGAATAACACACCAAATGTAAATTCATATGTACTGCATTCTGCCAACCGTATCAACTGTTCATGGTTATACACAATCTGCTAGTATTGACAAACGCTATCTCATTGACCACCCGCGACTATATGTACGCCCATCAATTGGGAAGAACAGGAAAATGAACTAACTTATGTTAAAAAGCGGCGACTGTGGAAAATGACAATGTTAATGCACATAAGCGGCGTTCATTTGTTTTCTTCATACCCTTACTGTAAGCAGAATGAATACCGTGAAACGTTGACCGCATCATCTCGCCAGCATAGACCCATGCACGCACAGACACAAACAGCCATTTTAGACACCGTGGCCCCTCTGCCCATTTGTTAAACTCCCGGCATCCCTCCTCCACGCACTCTGACTGCCCCCGCTCTCTCCTGCACGGGTCATAAGACTTCTCCTTCCGTGCGACTCTGCCCCTGGGAATCACACCCCGCGCCTGACCAACACCTCCCTTCCTTTCATGAATACCCCTCCTTTGATGACCCCTTCCACTGAGCCCGATTGTCTGCACGGACCGCTGGTCATCCCTTAGCCTGAGAATGAAGTTTATTGCCCGCTACTGTATGCACTCGCCCCTCTTCAAAGGAGCTACTATTGATCATGACCTCCCCACCCCCTGAGATCCGTTCAGGCGCACACATTCCAAAGGAATCAACGGAACACTCTGCTGCATTTTAGCCCCCTCCTATTGTATGGGGGGTGAGGACCTCTACATTAGCCACGTGTTGGGATAAACCGGAACCGGGGGGGTATCGGGGATGTCTTTTCCTTGCTTCACAATGTCTTTATTGTAATAAGGAATGTTTATGCATCATAAACTTGTGTATAAAAGACGCAGTCTCAGAGGACTTGTTAGAGCACCTCGAAACAATACTTTGTTGTTTGATCTGATGTGTTCTGCTCCGTCGGAATAAAAAAACTTCTGTTTCCTGTCTTCCAGTCTCCAGCGCCTGCCTCTTTGTTTGATAACTAGAATGGTATAGAGGCGGTTAGCGCCGGGCAACTTTGAAAAAGGCCATCAGCCCTACCTTTTTCCACAGGCATCCGCAATTTAATTCTCTGTGATCTCGCCCTCTAGAAGCTGACGGCCAGCTGCCAAAAAGGTGAGCAGTCAAACATACCTGAGAAAATTCTGCTCCAATGGTTGGTCAGCCCGCCTTCTAGTTCATAGTGCTGTCACTTCAGTCGAAGTAGGGTGTATTCTCCCTGGGAGGCACAATGGGTATTCAACTCAAATTTGATGCACTCTAGTTGAAGCAGGAGATCTGGGGAGTGAGGCTATGTGTACGCCGCCAACAGGGACCGGATTTTGCCTTCTAACAAAGTCTCTCAACAAAGCTGCCCTTACTGTGGCCTTTCCAACCACACAAAGAATCTGCTCAGATGATGTGGAAAGCTAGATATGTCTGAGATAGCTGGGAAAGTCCTTCTGCAGATGTCTTTTTACATCCGGTGTCCGATAATTGAAGAGGTTCAACCTCCATCTCTTGAAGGGAAGGGAGACAAGAATAAGGTCGAGCTCCAGTAGGACGGGAGCATGACCTGAGATTCACCCAACCACCATATTGCAGGCCCACAGCAAAAGCAAGGTAGAGTGGGAGAGGAGGAAGAAGTCAATCTGAGAATAGGTTCCATGAATACATGACAGGAAGGGGTATTCCCTGTCCTTGGGGTGCATCAGACATCAGGAGTCAAGCAGGTGATGATCTCCCATGACATCAAGCAGGACTGCCCTGTCTCTCATGCTGGTGTTATCAATCAATCAATCAATCAGTCATTTGTTAAGCGCACTACATACCCGTGAGGGTCTTAAGGCGCTGGGGGAGGAGGTGGGGGCCGCTACTGATCGAACAGCCGGGTCTTTAGTATCCTCCTGAAGGTCAGCAGGTCTTGGATCTGTCGCAGGCTCAGTGGGAAGGTGTTCCATGTCTTGGGGGCGAGGTGGGAGAAGGATCTCCTGCCGGTGGTTGTTCTTCGGATGCGCGTAGCTGGCGGTTGGGGGGTGTAGAAGGAGAGCCGTCTGTTGAGGTAGGCTGGGCCGGTCTCGTGGAGTGCCTTGTGTGCGTGGATGAGGAGCTTGAAGGATATCCTCTTGTTGACGGGGAACCAGTGCAGTTTTCTCAGGTGGGGGGTGATGTGACCATGTCGTGGTACATCGAGGATCAGTCATGCCAAGGCGTTTTGGATGTGTTGTAGTCGATTGATTGATGAGCTTGGTCAGGGCGCCCGCTTACAGGGCATTTCCGTAATTGAGTCTGCTGCTGACGAGGGCCTGGGTGACTGTCTTTCTTGTATCTGTTGGGATACATCTGATGATCTTGCGGAGCATACAAAGGGGTGTTGAAGCAGGAGGAGGAGACTGCATTGACTTGCTTGGTCATTGAGAGCGTTGAGTCGAGGATGAATCCCAGGTTGAGTGCGTGGTCGGTGGGGGTCGGGGCTGCGCCAGTGCCGTTGGCCACCAGGAGTCGTCCCAGGCTGACGGGTTGGAGCCGAGGATGAGGACCCCCGTCTTGTCCGAGTTCAGCTTCAGACGGCTGATCTTCATCCAGTCGGTGTAGGCCTTCATTCCTTCATGGAGGTGAGCTTTGGCAGCGATGGGGTCTGTGGTGAGGGAGAGGATCAGTTGAGTGTCGTCGGTGTGGGAGATTATGTTGAGGTCGTGCTGTCGGGCAACGTGTGCGAGCGGGGTCATGTAAATGTTGAACAGTATCGGCTGAGGAAGGATCCTTGGGGTCCGCCGCAGATGATCTCGGAGGCTTTGGAATGGAACGGGGGGAGGCAGACGCTCTGGGTTCTGCCGGAGAGGAAGGAGGTGGTCCATTCCAGAGCCTTGTCTTGGATCCCTGCGGCGTGGAGGCGTGTGCGTAGTGTTCGGTGGCAGACGGTGTCGTAGGTGGCGGAGAGGTCTAGGAGGATGAGTGCTGCAGTCTCCCTGTTGTCTAGCACAGTCCTGATGTCGTCGGTGTCGGCGATGAGGGCGGTCTCGGTGCTGTGGTTGCTGCGCAACCCTGCCTGGGAAGGGTCTAGGATTCTGTTCTCTTCCAGATGACCTGAGAAGTCAAGGTGGGGGGGTCCGGTCCCACATTCCAGTCCCTCCCAATAATCATCCTGGTGGTGTCAAACTCAGTTAGGAGCCATGATAGCTAAGAGAAGGACACATGGTCCGGTTAGGGGCATACAGAAATATCAAGATCTGGCTTCACGAACACATGACGACCCAGGGGATCAGTCCAAGTTTTCAAAATAGTGTAAGAAAAGGACTTGTGGAAAAGGATGACAACCCCGCACTCATTCAGGAAGAGTGGAGGACTACCTCCCTACCCAGTCTCCCCAAAGTTAATTCGATTCCAGGGGTGATAAATGGGTATCCTGCTGGAGGGCAATGTCAGGGGAGTGTGTCACCACATAAGTAAGGGTTTCCTTTCACTTAATGAAGTGGGGAAGGCCATTCACATTAAGGGATGTAATACTCAGGCATTTGGCTCTCAAAGACAGTGCCATTGGGGGCACTTGCGACGATGCGAACATGTGAAACCTAGCAGGGGACCGACAGGCACACTCAAATGAAAACCAACATCAGCAAAGAAGGGAAGCAGCTCCAAGGCTAGGGAAAGGATGCAATCAACAGCACACCAACCACGAGCACTTTGGCAATTCCCGGAGACCCAGGAAAAGTAGCTACAGCTCTAGTAAACAGGCACAGAGGTGAGAACAAATTACAAAACAAAACAGTGAGCTTACCTTCCAGTCCCTCGCCCAACCAACACTCAAAATCAACAGGAAGAACATACAGTGGGTGCAAGCTAATGGAAGCAAACAGCTCCCCCATACTCCCACCATCACACTCAGACATCCAGCCAAACAATTCTCAGCACAACACTGTCAGGGAAGAAGGAAGGATGGCAAACAGGTGCTCATACACGCCCAGTTTTCCAAAATGCAGGGTCCCTAGAACGTTCAAAGAAGAACGCCACCCACCACCCCCCACCCCCCAGAAACAATTCATAGCAGGACAACAAGGAGAATGTCCTTTCCCCCAATAAAGTAGGTGGGTCTTATCAGTGGGAGTGACAGAAAACTCCCCACAGTCCCCCCAAGACTCTACATGATCATGGCATTATAGGGGAGAGCAAGTTTTCCTGGCCCTTTTGAGTCACTTCTGCATGACCCTGGGTGCCCTGCCATCTCACCATTTGAAAACAGTGTCCTGTCTCAATCATTCAGGGTAGATCGAATCCCTCCGGAGCTTAGCAAACAAAGGTGGGTCACACCCTGGGAATGGTCCAGGCCCGCAGTCGTGGCATCCATCTCCATATCCGAGAACCCAGACAGATGCTGTTCCAACTCCTCTAGATTGTTAAACTCTCGGTTCTTTCCATTGATAGTAAGCAGCATTGTGGCTGGTTCCAGCAAGCCGTATCGAATGCTCCATTTACGCAGCAGTGGCCGAAGCATCAAGAACTTCTTTTGGTGCACCACCATTTCATGCGAAAAGTCTGCAATCACAAATATCTTGACCTCACCATGGACAAAAGAGCCATTCTACAGCTTTGCCACACAAATGACCTGTCGCACCTGCTGGTGGTGGAGGTACCACGCAATAACCAGTCTGGGGTCTTTGCAGTGTGTGTCGACCCGGAGACATATCTAGCATGCTCTCTGGAATTCCAGTGGTGGAGAGACGGTGAGCCCACTGAGGTCTGAAAGAAAAGTGGTCAGAAATCCAGGCATGTCCGTGGCCTCCAGCCCCTCTGGCAACCCATGAAAGTGGACATTATTGCAATGGCTACGATCCTCAATGTCCGTCAGCTTCTGATGGAGATGCAATACTTCACTATCAACATCAGGGTTGCAGTCCGTAGCGTCAAGGCGTGTGTTAAAAGAACACAGATCAGCTCAGAGGTATTTAAGATCAGTGGCCGTCGGGCGGTAGCAGCATGTGTGGAGTCCATGGTGGCCTTGATACCTGTGAGCTCCTTCTTAGTGGTCTCCATTGTGATGTCCACCATTTCCTCCGGAGGGCAGCACAGCTTGCCCGCCACCATGCCTGTGAATAAGAGCTGCTGGGTGGCCCTCCCTCTGGGCATCAGGGTGTGGCGGCATAAAGCAGACACTGAAATCAGAGGCCCAATAGGCGCAAAACAGTCTAGACAGGGCTGCAGTGCACAAGGTCAAGACCCCGTGGCCGGTGCCACTGTGAGCAGCTGCATGCAAGTACTCCGACACACACCAAAACAACCAGTGCACAGTTGTTTTATAGCAGAGGGTGCCAGGGTCCCAATGCAGCTCAACTCGTCACCAGGCAATGAAGAGGCACAGGGCACTCACAGTCCAAGAACTGCTGGCCTTCACTATTAATAATAGGTAGGATGAACAAGACAAGGGCAGCAGGCATCAGAGGTTCCACATTCGGTCTCCACACCCCAAAGTATGGCCAATACCCCCAGTAGACAGATAGGGGCCAAAGAGCAGAAAGGAATGGGACTCTAAGCATCAGTACAAGCCCTCCAGGGTGTGCCCGTCTGCGTGCAGGGGTTAACAAATAGCAGGCCACCGTCCTCAAAGGGGTCCAGTCTTCTGCTGTATCCCCAAGTGTGGTTGAGCTCACCAGCCAGAGCGGGTGGGCCAGAAAATAAAACAACAGTGGCCCCTCAGGCTTCTATTTATGCCCCCTGAATGTATGTCCAGCGGGAGTTAGGCCGGGCCCCAGCAGAGGACAATCCAAGACCCCCCAGTTTTAGCTGGGCAGAGCCGACCGGATGTGGGGAAAATCAAAGGTCAGGCCGGTAGTCGAGCGAGACCGTAGCCATCTCTTACTGCCTCTCATCTCACCCAATATGCCATGCTGCCGATATGAGCCACTGAGCAGCACCCGCCTCATTGGAACCTTGCGGCATCACAGGCCGCACCCATCGGGTTCAGAAGGCTGTGCCACCCGCTCTGTGCATCTCTGTGATGTGCCTTAATTGTGGGGCCCAGGGAAGCCCTTCCGCCACCTTGACTGTAACAGCTTAACCCATCAAAAGAAAGCCCAGAACTGGCTTATATCTGCCTCGTGCATTGGGCAGCCCAAGAGCTCCAAAGGGAGCAAGCCATCTACTGGGGTGGATAGGCTCCACCACAGTAATTCCAGTCTTGATTCTCCTGGGCATTTCTCTTTTCTCTTGGGTGTGTCAACTGGCAACTCATCTAACGTTCTGCATTATACAAATCCCCTCCCCCCTCACCCAACGGATAGTGTGGTCTGGTTTGCCATATTTTTCAGCTTACCATAAAAAAATGTGGCCCAAAAATCTAAATTTGCAATACTTTATGACAGGCACTAAATGTATCTGTCACAAAAATAGTATAGCCCAGATGTTGAGCCAGCAAACCAGCACTGCACACCAGGAAAAAGCAAGAAAGAAACATGTTTGGTGCCAGAGAGAGTATAAATCTGAGTTTCAAAACTGCACTTTCTCTGGCAACACACTGCTATTTTGCTTTCCAACATCAACTACATGGTGCTGCAACATCTCCCTCTAACACCATGTATTTATTGCTGCTAATTGTGTGGTGTCTGGGAAAACATTTCGAACTTCTAACTGACTGGGCTGTAGAATGCAATTAGGTTGATAATGGGGAAAATAGTTTTAGGTAGTATTTTTGTTACCTGTGTAGAATTAAAAAGTAACTTTCCACATAGCTTTCAATTAGGGTTGCCATCCTAATTTGTGTGAGCAGAACCCATTGGTGCTGATTCACTAAAGCTATTATGAGTATGAGCAGTCCAACCACAGAAGGAACTATTCTTTTACATGCTCTTTCATGCCTTTGCAAGTTGTCCTGAAACATCCAACTCTCTAATGGTAATATTGCAAAGAGAGCAAAGTCTTTCTATTTGTACTAATTGTATATGAATATTCGAATATTCCCTGCATATTTTTCATTTTATTTCAATGTTTCTTACCATTGTTATCAGGGGAGTCAGTCAAATTAGTCAAACGCAAAACATTGCGGCCTATATTTACCAAGCCTTGGAGTCGCCCTTGCATCACACAAGGCAATGTTGGGTAACACAAAGGCTTATTTGGAATTTATAAAGCAATGTAAGGCCTGATTTGTGTGTGCGTGGCTTTGTAAAGAAATGTAACACAGCACAGCTGCTTGTGCCGCGTTACATTACATTTAAAGCTCCGTGGCTTTCTATGGGTGGAGCATCAGCCGCCCATTCATCCAGCCATGGAGTTGCTCACATGTCCTAATTTACTGAAGCTGGTAAAACTGGCAATGCAGTGATCCAGTTAATGGTTAGTGGTAATCGCACTCACTTTTGTAACTATGATTCCAATTTTTGTATGTTGTGATTGGTGCTGCCGAAGTAAACCCTCTGGGCCCAGGGTAAATGTAAATTCAAAATATGCGTCACACGTGTCGCGTGTAACGTCCCTTTGGCGCACTCGAAAATAATTTTTCCTCTTCTTTCGTTAACAAGTAGTGTTTATCTTCATTTGTTTTTCTTCATTTGTTTTTCTTCAATACATTATTTCATTTTCATAATATATCAACTTTTTTGCCCAATGCATTTCGGGCAAAGGCCCTTCATCAGCTTGTACAATTCTGGATTAATTCGTAGGAATAAGTCCCCTGATGAAGGGCCTTTGCCCGAAATGCATTGGGCAAAAAAGTTGATATATTATGAAAATGAAATAATGTATTGAAGAAAAACAAACGAAGAAAAACAAATGAAGATAAACATTACTTGTTAACGAAAGAAGAGGAAAAATTATTTTCGAGTGCGCCAAAGGGACGTTACACGCGACACGTGTGACGCATATTTTGAAAACTGGCAATGCGCCAGAATGTGCGCCTCCCTGACCCGCGCGTAACGAGGAAAAATATTCTATTCTCCTTGTTCCTTACTATTTCTAAGTGTGATGTATTCTGCATCACACATAGAAAAAAGGAAAATTCCTTTAAGGACTGTTTTTGTGCAAAAACTTATCCTGAACAAAAACAATCCTGCTCGCAAGGCATAAGGCTTCCCTGCTGTGGAGCCAGGCTCCACACAGTATGCCGGTGCTCCATTTCCTGCAACACTATGTAGCAACTTTTCTTGCTGCCCTCTGTTGTGTGATACCCTAGTAAATATGCCCTCCCCATGACTACAACTTCCAGACCACAGTAGGCTCTCATTTGAAAGGCCAGGGCTGGAAACAAGGGGGTGCTACTTACAAACTAAGGGGCATATTATCAAGGGGGTTTATCTCCGCTTTTTTGGCTTTAAAAGCCAAGAAAGCGGAGATAAAATTATCTCCCTATTACCTAGCTGTCGCTAACACCAGTTAGCGACAGCTAGTAGGAGATAGCGACCATCTTGGGCCCCGCTTTGCATGTCAGTGATATTTATCACTAATGACATGCAAAGTGGGCGTGCCAAGATGTTAGTGACTGGAAACAGTTGCTAACATCGCTATCTCCTATTACCAACTTTTGGAGATATTCGCACTAAGCCCAAATATCTCCAAAAGCTAACACCTGCCCCTGAGCAGTTCTTAGCCATGTTATCCATTGGTACGTGGATAACATGGCTAAGAGCATTAGCTCGGTAATGCATGAATATCGCTGACTTTTCAGCGATATTCATGCATTTCGGCCAATTTTTATCGCTTAGGAGATAAACCTTGATAATAGCAAGGTTCCTAAACGATAAAAATCGCCGCAGCTCGGCGATAAAAATATCGCCGTTAAACCAACATAGCGATAATTATCGCTAGTTGTTGGTAATATGCCCCTGTGTTTTATAGTATGTTTTGTAATACTACAGTAGTACTACAAAAGTTTACAAAATGCTATTCACAAATCTATGCACAGAGTTTCCGCTTCCACTTCTACTATCTCTTTCTGTGCAGAGATCTTCACCTTGACTGTGGAATATGTTCACAAGTAAGTATATGTTTCAGTAGTAAATGTTAAGGGATGGGAGGGTGTGGCTGGAAAATGGGAAATACTTACAAATAAAGAGGAGGGAATTATGGAGGAGTAAGGAGGGTCAAAAATGGGATTAGGGATTGGCCTAATGGTGGATTTATACCGACTCTCAGAAAAGTAAGTCCATTGCTATGCTTAAACTGCCCTTCTAAAGTTGCTACAGCCAACAGTTACCCAAAATTATATGAATTATTCCAGCTCAAAGCTAAAGAAAGCCCAGCACCACACGTGACCAACCACTGGAACTGCAAAACCTTCCAGTTGAAACCAGTGGAGGTAGGGACTTTAAAAGACACTCTATCGGAAATAATGTTATTAGACTTTAAATTATTTCAAATAGATAAAAAATAAGTAACTCTCTTTTTCCAGATTAAAGCTGTTGCTACGTGCTTCTTCCACTTCTTTCACTCTGTGAGAGGGGTACTTCCCCTCTTAAACTTGTTACAAGAAAGTGTTGTCATCCTAGTGGCTGTGATCTTCCTGTACATTGGCCTGCCAAGCCATGGCCCAGCTTCAAATTTCCAAAAATCATGCAAACCGACTTTTTCTTGACCTGAACCGCCACAATCATATCACTCATGCCCTAAAAGACCCCCATTGGCTCCCAGTAGGGGACAGATACAACTTCAACGTACTATGCTTCATCCACAAAGCCTTCCACAGAAGGACACCTGCTCATTTCACCTCAAGAAGTTTAGTGGCAGAACACTGGACACCCTGCGTTCATCCCTTTAAACATCCCTCTATCCTCATCTAAGATGAGAAAACAACTTTTTTAAATGTAGAAAACTTTTTAAAACACATCTTTTCAGTAAAGTGTTTAACAAACCTATTCCCCCGCATTCCAGCCCACCAGAGGTTTAGGATCTATAAGCCAGAACATTCGCTCAATCCGCCCAGGCTACCACAATATGTTTAAAGACAGATCTTCTCCCACCTGCGGCACATCTTTTTGAACTCTCTCCCACCACATCTAAAATGACGTCTAAAACTTGGTGCTGCTTATAAACTTATCTTTTCGGTCAGTTTAACAACAGGTTTCTAGCCTGCAGCCATCTTATGTCTTTATTGAGTGTGGTCGTATTGCCTAATAAACTCTCTGTCCCAGGGATGGATGGTTAGGTGCCTAAAACCAGCTATTCCAGATGTGCCTCTCCCACTATCCCAAGGCTTTAACACTTCACCCATGATAATCTGGTTTGTTGTTATCGCTACTCAAATAGTCATATTTTCAAATAACTATGCTATCTGTAATGTGGCACTTTGATGCTAGTTTTGTTGGCATGTAGTGCTTTATAACTTCTTTTAAATAATATACCTGAAATGTCCGAGACATCATGGAAGATGGGCAATTCTGCCTAGGCTGCTCACCTTAAAATAGTGTAAACTTGGAAAAAAATTCTCCTGGTGCTACTCACTACACGGTTGTCGTAATACTATTCTTGCACAATTGCCAGCAGCATTGACACCTGGGGAAGGATCTAGAAGTGACTGCACCTCCTTCAGGTTCCTGATTCCCTCTGGCAAAAGTAAAAGAATGTCATAGGAGACAAATGTGTTAAACACAATGACAAATTCTTGCTCTTTTAGTGCTGCCTCTGCTCCCCACGTTCCATCATCTTTGGCCTCTAGGCTATAAACACAGCATGACCCCT
Source organism: Lissotriton vulgaris (assembly GCF_964263255.1). Taxonomy (NCBI): domain Eukaryota; kingdom Metazoa; phylum Chordata; class Amphibia; order Caudata; family Salamandridae; genus Lissotriton; species Lissotriton vulgaris. Next base: position 1,685,638,016 of record NC_141694.1, on the reverse strand, counting down.
CTCTTCTGTTAATACAATCTTCTCTCAGCCGACTTCATTGTGCCTTTCCTCACCCCTCGCTGGATCACCCCTACCACGTATTTGCTGTTGATACCCACATGTCCTACCTGCCGGCTCTCTGTCTCGCCTAATCCAGCTGTGTCCATAAAACCACATTCAATTTATCAAGATCCATATTCTGTTTTTTTTGCTCCTTGTACCTCTTTATTCCCCCAAAAAAGTGCTGGCTTTTGCCTGAGAACTAGGGATGTATAACGTTTTTATTATGTGAATAAACTCTTGTATATATAGAAATGTGCTGGTTTCATACCTATATGCCCTAGTATAGTTCTTCCCTAAAAAATGGCAGTACTTCCTCACAAGTGCCAGCAGTCACTGCCCATGAATATAATGTAGTCCTGCAAGGTAACTTAAAAACCTTTTTCTTAACTCTAAGCCTATAGTTGAAAAACAATGTACTAGTGGAGAAAAAGTTCACATGTTAACATGGAAACCCAGATGAAGAAATCTTTGTGACATTTGGGCAATAATTTTGATATTAATGAGAATTTAGCAACAGAAAAACTTCACAGGTTTTCAAAGGAGACCCATGTGCCTGTGACTAGCTCTCATCATGTGCAATGTTTGCAGTGCTAGATATATCACCCCAAGGACAAATAACGACTACTTATTTACCTTGTAAAAAGTTTTTTTTTTTTTTTTTTTTTGTCCTCATATCCACCATGGTAGAAGAAAGCCATCTAGAAACAAGCCGAAGAACCGCTGTCTCAGTATTATACTGGATGGGATCATGTGGAGAGGGGGGAGGCCGACATCCCACAGCTGTTAGTGGCTGAGTCTCATTTTTGGCTGCCACTAAGGACACCCTCAGCTTGTCCTGTGCCGGGCTTGACCGGTTATCTGCTGGATCAAAAGGCTGAAACATGGGCAACCATAGTTTTGTAATCATTGGACCCGGGGGAAAAAAATAAATAAATAAATAAAAACCCCGGATCTTTATTGTGCCCAAACCAACATGTGCCAAAAGGCTCTTTTATTTTTATTTCCCAGTCTAGCTAGATCCATTCTGGCTGTATGTAGGATAGATGCCAACCAATCCCCATGTGAGGGGGGTACGGCGTCCTTCCAGCTTCTGCAAATCTCCCTCCATGCCAAGAGAATAGTGTAGAAGGCAAGACTTCTTGCTGGTCCTTGTGCGCCTGTCAGGATACCAAAAATTACTAAGGATAGGTCTATGATGACTGGGAAGCCCAATGATGTTGTAAGGGTCTTACCTATTGCTTCCCAAAATGTAGCGAGACGAGGGCATTCAAAAAACATATGAGTGTCTGGTGCTGCCTGGAATCCACAACTTGGACATGCAACTGGGTTGCCTGAAGAAAATTTAGATAGCCTCTGGGGAGAGAAATAAGCTCTATGTAGGGTGTATAAATAGTTCCTCCGAAGCCAAGAGGGTTTTACTAAGCTCTTTAGGAGGTCAAAAGAGGTTGACCAAAGATTTAGTGGATCTTGATCCATAATTTGTGTTCCCCACAGATGGACTGGTAGCGTGAATTGACCGTCTGATTCCTCAAGCAGGACATTGTACCATTTTGAAACCTCCTTTTTAGAGGGACCAGTACTCACTAAGCTCGTTATTACTTGACTGGACCCTCCAAGAGTGAACCTGTTTCTTTTTAAGGGTTTAGAATTATAGGCCTGTGTCCAACTAGTCATTTGTAGATATTTAAACCTCGATATTGTTGACCCTGTACTATTCTGGAGGTACTCCCACGAGAGCAAATCTCCATCATAAAAAAGATCTCCCCAAACTTTTAGGCCAGCCTCTTTCAAAGGCATGGCTAGAATGTCTTCCAGCCAGGCCGGACTTCCAGGTAGCCCCCAGAGCGGTGTCTTTTCACAAAAATACCCTTGTTTTATAAAGTTTGTTAACTCATTCCACATTTTCGCTAATCTATATAAAACCTTCAATTTAATCTTTTAAAAAAATTTCGGATTGCCAAATTTGAATAGGTACCCCGACTGACTAAGGCCTTCCCCCTCCAACATGGCTGAAAACATCAGGCCTACCCCATGGTCTGTCGGTTTTTTTAACAGCATTCGAGTATGCGACAGCTGAAATGCCCAAGCATATAGTTTTAAATCTGGAGCAGCCAAGCCCCCCTTCTCCCATCTTCTTCTAAGCCTTTTTCAGGCAATTCTTGGAAGTTTTTTGTTCCAGATAAAAGAAGTGATCTCTGACGGTAATTTAGATATGTATGTCTGTTCAAAATAAAGAGGGATGGTATTAAACAGAAATGAAATTTGGGGCAAAATGGACATTTTAATCAAATTAACTCTCCCAATTAAGGATAGTTGCAAATGTGACCACGATTGCATTAACTTTCTACATTCTTTGGCGACTGCTGCAAAGTTTACCATAGTGAGTTTGTTAAGATCTTTTACAATGTTTAAACCCAGGTAACGCATTGACTGGCCCGGCTGCACTTCCAAAGCTCCGACATCATCGTTCCAAACCATCATCTCACTCTTGGAGCTGTTGATCTGATACCCCGATATCCGACCAAAACACCGAGCAATTTTGAATATTACAGGGAGGGCTATAGCTACATCCGATGTAAGGATAAGCAGGTCATCAGCATATAAAGCCACCTTTCTCTCCCACCCTCTGTGACAAAAAGATCTGATGGTAAGTTGTTGTGCGAGAGGCTCAATATAAATGTCAAACAAGAGGGGGGAGAGCGGGCAGCCCTGCCGTGTCCCTCTAGTTATAAAAAAGGGATCCAACAACTCCCCATTAATCAGTAGGCTCGCCCTTAGACTTCGATACAGCAGACCAACTGTATGACGAAAACCCTCGCCCACGCCGAATTTGGCCAAGGCCCCCGACAGGTATACCCAATTGACCCTGTCGAAGGCCTTGGTTGCGTCCAGCGTGAGGATAGACAGGGGCAGGTTCTGTGAAACCGCTGTGTCTATTGCCCCTATTAGCTCGTACGTCAGTTCATATAGCTGTCGCCGTTTTACAAATCCCTTTTGATCTGCATGTAAAACTGACGGTGCTACCTTAGCCAATCTAGAGGCCAATACTGTGGTGAAGATCTTGTAGTGCACGTTTAAAATTGAAATTGGCCTATATGATTCGCAAGCGTCTTTAGGTTTTCCGGGCTTCAGGATAAGCGTGATTGATGCATTGTCCCATGATGCCGGCGGAGAATAGCCTTCAAGGAGGATTTGGTTAAACAGCTTGGTAAGAAAGGGAACTATCTCAGCTTCTATGATTCAATATATTGCTGCAGGAAGGCCGACAGGCCCTGCGGCTTTACCCTTCTTACTTCTGTTTATAGCAATCCTTACTTCTCCTTCAGTTATGGCGCTATCCAGAAAAAGGGATTGTTCGTTCGTTAATCTAGGTAGATCTATATGCGATAACCAGTCTATGACCTCCTCAGGGCGAGTTGTAATTTCCTCCCTGTAGATGGTTTCAAAGAAGTCTTTAAAGGCCTTCCTTATTTCAACATCTGATGTTAAAGCTTTGTTACCCACATTGATAGTGGCTACGTTGTTCCGGGCCTGATCTGTTTTGGTTTTCCAGGCAAGCATTTTACCTGCCCCTTCGCTGTATTCAAAATGGGCCAGCTTGCTTGCCTGCCATCTCTTCTGTACTCTAAGATCTATTACTGTTCCAAGATTAGTCTTCAAAGATGCCATTTCCCTTCTTTGTGTATCGATGGTGGATTCATCTGCCCCTCTACTAGTATCTATAAGATTTTGAAGGCTAGTTATGCTTTTTTCAATTGAAGTGATTTGCTCTCTGTACTGCTTCCTTTTATATGAGACCGTCCTTGTTATGACTCCCCTTAGAAACGCTACTCAAATAGTCATATTTTCAAATAACTATGCTATCTGTAATGTAGCACTTTGATGCTAGTTTTGTTGGCATGTAGTGCTTTATAACTTGTTTTAAATAATATACCTGAAATGTCCGAGACATCATGGAAGATGGGCAATTCTGCCTAGGCTGCTCACCTTAAAATAGTGTAAACTTGGAAAAACAATTCTCCTGGTGCTACTCACTACATGGTTGTCGTAATACTATTCTTGCACAATTGCCAGCAGCATTGACACCTGGGGAAGGATCCAGAAGTGACTGCACCTCCTTCAGGTTTCTGATTCCCTCTGGCAAAAGTAAAAGAATGTCATAGGAGACAAATGTGTTAAACACAATGACAAATTCTTGCTCTTTTAGTGCTGCCTCTGCTCCCCACGTTCCATCATCTTTGGCCTCTAGGCTATAAACACAGCATGACCCTTCTCTTCTGTTAATACAATCTTCTCTCAGCCGACTTCATTGTGCCTTTCCTCACCCCTCGCTGGATCACCCCTACCACGTATTTGCTGTTGATACCCACATGTCCTACCTGCCGGCTCTCTGTCTCGCCTAATCCAGCTGTGTCCATAAAACCACATTCAATTTATCAAGATCCATATTCTGTTTTTTTTTGCTCCTTGTACCTCTTTATTCCCCAAAAAAAGTGCTAGCTTTTGCCTGAGAACTAGGGATGTATAACGTTTTTATTATGTGAATAAACTCTTGTATATATAGAAATATGCTGGTATCATACCTATATGATAAAGTATAGTTCTTCCCTAAAAAATGGCAGTACTTCCTCACAAGTGCCAGCAGTCACTGCCCATGAATATAATGTAGTCCTGCAAGGTAACTTAAAAACCTTTTTCTTAACTCTAAGCCTATAGTTGAAAAACAATGTACTAGTGGAGAAAAAGTTCACATGTTAACATGGAAACCCAGATGAAGAAATCTTTGTGACATTTGGGCAATAATTTTGATATTAATGAGAATTTAGCAACAGAAAAACTTCACACGTTTTCAAAGGAAGGAGACCCATGTGCCTGTGACTAGCTCTCATCATGTGCAATGTTTGCAGTGCTAGATATATCACTCCAAGGACAAATAACGACTACTTATTTACCTTGTAAAAAGTTATGTTGTCTAATGTGAGTATCATGTCACACTGTGCATGTTATCAACCTGTCTTCTAAATAGTGTTGTCTTGTCAGTCCTCACCAGCAATTTACAAATTAAGAAGTTAAAAGAAGAATTGCCTGTTTCTCTTAAAATGAACTCTTACAGGAACACAAACACATAGAGCTATTGGAGAGACAGGGAAAATGCAGGAGATACATAGCATCAGGACTGGATACTCACAGACATTGTGAAGAACAAGAAAAAGGAACAGGAACAACTGATTGATAAATATAGGAGAGCTAACTATAGCAGCATTCTGCTGATCCAACTTTAATCTACTACATAAGTTTAACAAACCCCCATTTTCATAGAGGCCACCTACAGCATTCTGGGGCCATGTCAATTGGAGAATAATGTTATACAAATACCAAATACATATATCAACATAACTTCCATTGCTTTCTTTTGAACAGTCTTTTATGAATGCAAAAGTTTTGCTCATACCTCCACAGATAGGCATTCAAGTAGAACCAGTACCTAATGCCTGCGCTCAATTTAAACCGCTGGTTCCAGGTGGGGCCCACTGCCAGAAGACTTTGACCCGTCTACTAAGCCGGCAAAGGAAATATGGCATCAGGCCAACCTGAGTAAGCTTACTCCTGCAGGTTTTAACCCTGTAGGTGATCCTCTATAATAACTCTTTTTGCCAGGAAAGAACCCTACTTTTAAATATAAAATAGGTCGTCCCTAAGTAAGCTTTGTAGCCCACATGGTGGGGGCCAAGGATTTAAAAGTGGTACATGCACCAGGATGGGTACACTTAACAAGATACAGAAAATGGGCGACAAGACAGGTAAACTGCTCACCAAGCTTTTCAATATTTACAGCCACAATAATCCTTTATATCAGAAACAGCGAGAGACAATTGGTCTACACAGCTGACACAATTGCAAATGAGTCTGTAAATGTTTACAAGCACCTATATGTGTGACACTCACCCCCGATGTCAGAGATCCATATTCCCAACTGTAAAGATCTCCTAATTCCTGCTATGTCAAACCCAAAAATAAGCAAATGCTATTACCCGATATCAGACAAAGAAATTCAGCAAGCCATTACACCAATGTCTGCTGGCAAGATGCTAGCCCTAATGGTGTACTTCCTGAATGTTTAGTAATGATATTCCTCACTAATGATCACCCGTCTTTGAGAATTATTTGAGGACGCCCATAGGGTCTACCAACTTCCATAGCATCTTTATGAAGCCACCATTTAGGGCATACTAAAACTCAACAGACCAGTGGGGCATACCACCACATCTCCCTCATTAATATAGAGACCAAAATTCTAGCTAAGGCCTAGCTACAAGATGAACCAGAGAAATTCACACAGTGGACTTTTTCAAAAATTTCCCAATTCACAAAGATGTACCTGACACTGCCTAACGTAGCTTTGGCCCGTGCAAGGGACTTCCTGGAAGATGACAGCTTCATTCTGTTGGATTTAGAAAAGGCATTTAATACTGTACACTGCCAATTTATGATCAAAGTGCTCAAAATAATCCATGTTAGTCCCAATTGTTTACAGTTTGTGGAAACAGTCTACAGGGCTCCCTGGGCCCAGGTTGGAAATAACAAAGTTCTTTCAGCTAAATTCCCAGTAGAAAGGATATCACATCCGGATTGCCTGCTCTTCCCCCATTTGTTTGCCCATGTGATAGAACCCCTGGCAGAGTGGTTAAGAGTAGATGTACAGATGGTGGGATTCACATGTCACAAAAGTCAGGAAAAGAGTTTCCCTGTATGCGGACAATATGAACAATTAAATACCTCAAACCCTCGCATCACTGAAATACTGCAGAACTATGGGGGATGCCTCTAGTTTGGGAGTAAATTGGGAGAAACCATATTTCAATGGAATTCCCACCCTGTCTGGAGGATACCTACATGAAGTAGGTTAGGGGAAACTTTAGATGTTTGGTTATTGAGATTAAATGATCACAACACAGGGAATGGCAGATCAATAGAGTCCCCACGCTGAAGAACCTAAAGCAAGAATTTGCTTTGCAGCATGGGCTACCCCTGTCAATAGTGGTTAGGGAAGCATTATGTAAAATGATCTCTTTACTGAGAAGTTTGTATACACTGCTAAATTACCCTTTTGTACCCCCACACAACCACTCACATTCTTCAGAAATCTTTAATCCTCAATCATGGCCTTCTTATAAAGCAATAAGACCCCACTGGTCTCCTTTGCAAAATGCAGACAGGAAAAGCGTGAGGTGGGCTTAGACTGTGCAGATATCAAGCTGCTTTACTAGGCATTGCATCTGATCCCAATAAGTTACTCGTTGTATGAGAACAGACAGGATTCAACACTGAGATTAGAATACAAATCTTAGAACAATATGATCTATTGGTGCTGTTGAAGAGCATGGCGGTGCCCCACGTCTTGCCTGCAGTCCCTAGAATCCAAAAACTATTTGGCATGAAGCACTAGAGCATATAAAATGGCTTGGCATCCTGAGGAAGGCAACACCACTGTGGAGCGGCATAAATCCCAGTATTCCCACTACCTACAGTTGAGGAACACTCTGGACCACTACTGAGAAAGCTGGTGATTGTCCTATGGCGTAATTCTCTGTAAGCCAAAATAGTAGTAGAAGATCTGGGTGAGAGAGGCATATTGATATCATTCTGCTCCTTAGTGGTTAACTTCCCTGACCACATGCGCACCCTGAAAATAAATGGTGGGAAATATTGGCCTAATAGAAGAAGATGAGCGGATAGAAGTGATAAAAGAGACGAGAACCACAAGATATCCACCCACCTCCAAATTATTAAATTTAAATATTTCCACAGGGTTTACTACCATCCACTGGGCATGTGGAAAATGGGTCATTACACTGATTCCTTCCGTCAACTGCACAAGGCGGCATTGGTCACATACATACATGCGATTAGGGAGTGCCCGAAAATCTCTCAATACTGGTAGGCAATAGTACATACTTTGAAGGAGGTGGTGGGTTGAAAGATTATGTTAGAGCAAAAAATGACACTATTGGTAGTCATGGATTTATGAGAAAACCCACGGCACATTAGAACATTTGTTGATATGGGTTTGTTGAATGCTAAAAGGGAAATTGTCAAATATTGGGGCACTGAAATAGCCCCCACCTGGAGTGAATGGACCATAGGGATGGACATTTGTGCCGAAAAGGTATATAGAGCTAGAGGTTGTCAAGAAAAACACACCACAATTTGAGGAAGATGATGGGGCTACAGATAGGCAGGTTAAATAAAAAAAATCTGTGTCATATTGGCCCCTCTTGCTGGATCTTACACCTCAGTATAACTAAATCGTTATGCAGGAAACACTGTTTGATTTACATAAGATGGGAAATACTTCACTGTACCTATGATTGTTGTATGTAAAAACTAATAGAAAGAGTTTAGAAAATAATGGGGTACATAAAGTAATGTACTGTTGGCAGGTACCTACAGTGATTAGCCCCTAAAAGCTATGAGGGTTGTAGCAGTCCTATAATTAAAACAAAAATATAGAAACAAATCACACAGCTGCTAACTTTGTATTGGGATAAGCTACCACTATTTTTAAAATGTATTAAACATATAATTAAGGGGTGATTGTGTGAAGTTGTATTTTTAGTAAATACGTAACAAAAGTGACTTTCAAAAAGGTACACTTTACCTTTCTGAGTTTGTAATAGGCTGATTAAAATTATCCTATCGTCTGATGGCCCTGCATTCCTTTCATTTATTGAGGTATGAAAACCGTTCCCAGAGCAGAAACAATGACTTAGCTATTTTCACAGGAAGACCTGGCTGTGAAGTATAACAGATATAAACTTAAGAAGGGCAGCTGGGTAGGGCTTAAAAAACTTCATTGACTTGAAAGGAACCAGGGTGAGGCATGCTACTCATAGTTAAGTATAAAGGGACACATGCGGAAGACATGCCTTTTGTTCCATAGGCACTCTGTAACAAGTTTGAAGTATACAAAAAAGTGATGGATGAAATGCTTAAATAATCTCAGCCACCGGTAACTACTTTGAGCCGTATTCCAGTCCATCATTATTTTGCACACCTTACCACCTCATACCAACCATATACAAATCAGACTTGACCCTGCTTCGAAGGTAACTGTCCAGCCCGGCTTTCCAGGCCAGCTCCTCCCTGAACCAGATCACAAGGAACCCAAGACCAGTTTCACCCTTATTAAGTCTTATAGCTTAGTTCCCGTGGCACAGTGTTCATTGGACCTGAACCTGGCCATACCTGCCCCACTTAGGATGTCGAACTGAGGTATACAAAAAATTAATGAATGGAATGCCTAAATTAACCTCAGCCACTGTTAATTACTCTAGGAGGTATCCCAGTCCATTGTTATTTTTGCAAACTGTGCACCTCAGGTTGGGCCAGCCATATGCAAGTCAGTCTTGATCCTGCTCCAATAGGAGCAGTCCAGCCCAAACTGCCAGGCGAGGACCTCCTCAAACCAAAACACAAGCAACTCAATTGGTTTCACCCTTATTAAGGTTCATTAGTTACTTATAGAATGATTCCACTGGCACCGTGTGCACAGACCCATGTCTGGGCATACCCAACACACTTAGGGCGTCGCTCTGAAGTATACAAAAAATTGATCAATGGAATACTTGAAATAATCGCAGCCACAGGCAATTACTCGGGGCTGCATCCCAGTCCATCATTATTTTGTACACTATGCCACCTCATTTTGGACCAGCCATATGAAAATCAGTCTTGGCCCTGCTCCAATTGGAACAGTCCAGCCCGAACTACCAGGCCAGGTCTTCCCTGAATCAAAACACAAGCAACCAAAGAATGGTTTTGCCCAAAGCCCCTCTACTGCGCTGAACATTCCGCGCTGGTGTGGAACGTTCTATTGCGAGGGCGGGGCCGCGACGTTCAGCGGACATGCGCAGCACTACCGAGGTAGTGCACGCGACGTCTGTTAAATGTGCGCAGCACTTAACGGGTTAATAAATCTCATCACTCAGGTATAGCTTGTTTTACTAGTAGTCATTCTGGCACCAGTTCCTAGGAACTTTCATTTCATTGGTTAGAGAGTGTCCAGGAGTCACACCCATCCAATGGAGAGTGAAACCTGCAAAGTGGGCACCTCACCCACAGTTCATCAAAACACTCTGGCCTTCAGAAGAATTGAAGAGGATTGGACTTGCTGTTTGGGACCTGAAGAGTTGGACCTACTTCCACTACTACCTAGGAATGAGACATGGACTTAAAGGGTCAGTTGGCTGACCTCCTGCGTGTGTACAGGGACATAACAAGCTACATGAGACCTTTTCCTGAAGTGCCCGGCTGACCATTAGCAACTTAGAAGTGACCAAGAGTAGCCTTACTGAGCTGATGTTATATGGGGGTGTATAGCCGCCCACTGTGATTAGCTCTTACAGAAAATAGGCAGAGGTGTTCCCTGACATATTTTCAAACTCTTTTAATTCTGTATTACAGAGAGGCCCAGAAAGTGTATGTGAGCAGGATTTTGCAACAAAATACTGCACTATTTGATGAGCCACTCTTTTTCCAATTCACTAATAATTAATTTTATGGTTGTCAACCTACAAACTGTGTAAAATATTGACTTGCTTTCCTTTTGAACTGTTAAATCTGCACCATATTGTGTTTATTGTTGCATCTTATTTGTGAATTTGTGAATTTGGCAGCAACTACTCATGCCCCCGTCACTCTGAATTGTGTTTTACTTTTCACCTCCACTATATTTTACATATCTCACTGAATGAAAGCTTTGACTTTTTGGAAACTACATATGAGAAGGAAAATTGCTGGATGATCAAAAGGGAAGGTAAACATTATTCAAATAAAGTGAACAGACATAGATCAGTCAGATGTTTCTCATTGGGGCAGAGTCTGCAATTTTGGGAGCGAGAAGCTTGAATGTGGTCGCATTTTCCACGTAGATTCTAATGCTTCCAGAATGTGCTGTATCTCAATAAAACGCTTGTTGTCTTTCACTCAATATTCCTGGGTAAATCTTTCTTCCAACAGCAGGAAAGCATTAGAGTCCCTCACAATGCACGTCAGTCTGTCTGACACCTGGGTAATGTCAATACTCTTTCAGCCAAGATCACAATGGTTTCTGCAAGGCCTAGAAAATAGGAGAAAAACAAGTGACAGAAAGCAATTGCTGATGCAGTGGCCTGAGGCTGACAACTCAACAACAAAAAGAGCTTCCCTAAAAAAACACAAGTCGTGTGTGCAATATAGGGCATGGTGTTATTTATTTGTAAATGCTTGGATTGTATGAGATTTGAAGATAAAAATCCTTCATATTTTTCTCTTAAATCATAGGCAGCTGCAGTATTGTGGGGAATGATCATTGTCAGACCCCATTCAGGTGGATAAGGGGCACATAGGGACTACTGGGCCTCTACTGTGGGTGCTGATGTCCTTTACCTACGTTTTCCTGCAGTCTGTCCCGAATACAACTCCTACGGCACTTGACTTTCATTGGTAACGATGGCAGCAGACACAGGGTTCTGAGGGAGGTAGTGTGCAGCTGCTCAAGGTCTACAATCACATAGCACAACATGACTGCCCAACCCAGTACTTCCATTTTAAGACAGAAATATACTTCAATGCATATGAGAACAAAATGTGACACACTATTGCAACAAAATGGAATGTAGTGCCCGTAGGTACTTTTGGGCAGTACTGTGCCTCTATCTGCTATCTTTCTCAATGCGCCCCTTGATCCAGGCTGCCTGCGTCTTGATGGCCCCTCACTTCTTGGGGTAAGAGGTATTAGTGTGATTATGGCGCAGGTGCAGTTATCTCTCCTGAAGGTATTATGCCCAGGAGCGGCTCCTCCACTAGGGCGGAGGAGTGTCGCCCCACTGCTTTCTCTCAGTGCGAGAAAGCCAAAACCTAGAATGGTAATAACTTGTAGTTATTACCATTTTATGTTTGCTTTGCATTGCGGGCGTGTGGGTGATGGGTGCTGCCCTGCTCTTTGAGCAGGACAGGGGAGGAGTGGTTTGCCCACTCCTGAGTGCGGAAAGACTGTTTGGTCTTGCGCACTCTGCCCTTCTCAGCCTGCATGGAGAATATGCCCACCTCATTAGCCCTTGGCTGGGCGCCGTTCCGACAAATCCCAATGCTGCTTGCAGCATTGTGATTGGCTTTGGGGAAGTAGGCTGGCTTCCTATTTTTTGTTCCTGTCAGAGGCAGGAAAGTAGGAGAGCAGGAGCAGTGAAGATGCGGAACCCAGCAGAAAGGTAGGTTTTTCATTTTTTTTGGGTGATCTTCCCACACGACCCTTCCTTCTCCCCCCACAACCCCCTCTCCCGCGAGCCATGCTGCCCGCTTCAGATCATGCCCAATCTTTACTGATCATTTCTAATCTTAACACACATAATGGATGAGTTCTTGTTGAATCAGTCTCTCTCTTTCTCTCGCTCTCTCTCTCCTGCGTTGACACCTTCTCTTTTTATGGATGGTGAGCCAGCTGGCAGCTATGGTTGTGCACCTTGTGGCATCCACGAGGCCGATCTCTGGAAGTACACTGCGTAGGTTAAGAGTTGGTAGTTCTGAGCCACTGTCATCCTAATCTGATCTCCAATAGCTGTCACAGCAGTCAGGGACCGCGATGGTCAGAAGTGCAGGCACCTCTGGCTGTTCACAATGTAGGTAGATTTAACTCTGCATGGGCCAGCAAATGCAGCCAGTTATCCCTGGAAGATGCGTCCGTGCACAGGCTGATTCCTTCTGGACAGATGCGACCATGTTCAGGCAAGTAACTCAGGAAGATATGGCCATGCACAGACCTGGTACTTCTGGATAGATGCAACCACACACAGGTCGGTTACTCTGCGCAGATGTGGCCAGGCATAGGCAAATTAATTCTGACACGTAATCACATCCCAAACATGGCCCCTGGTTCTTTTCTTCTCTGAGTAATCAAGGGGAGTTTGGTGCTTTGCTGATATCTTCAGTTGTATCTTCATTTTAAATCCCGAGCTGCAAAATTGCCAAGGAGTTTTTTTTACTCTTTAAGGGTTTTTTCTTCTTAACTTAGACCTATGTAGGAGACAGTTAACACCTTTTAAGTATATTATTCGGTGCAGGGTAGCACCCTGACCACAAGGAGTAGTTGCATTTTTCTCAGGAAAACTAGAAGCGGGCTCAAAGACTTATCACCATCCATTTCTTACATTCTATTTTTGCACTTTGTTGTGTGGGATCAACTGGATGACAGCTGATGTGTGTGTGTCATCCATGTGTTTCCTGATATTCTAAAAAATGGCTCTGAAGAAACTGTTCATGATGTTGCACTTACTATTCTATGAGGCTAGTCTGTAGATTTTTTGGGGGAGTTTCTGTTATGAGGTTGATGCAATGTTAAATGGCCTTATGAAGAGCACTACTGAGCTGGTGGTTTAGGTGTGGTAGGTAACCTTGGCTTCAGTATTGAGTATTTTTGTCATGTTTTTTCAGAGACTCCGGATATCAATGGAGCTGTGGTTTTTGCTTCTTCGTGCATCTGTGTTCCAGCATGTTGGTCTCAGGCACAATGAAAAGGATTTATTGGACTAACATTATAGAATTCAAGCTCTTTGCTCTCTCCTGTGTTTCTCTTCCTTCACAGGCTCATATTTTTATATTCCTTTACAAATGGCCCAAGTGTATATACATTTCATGGATGTGTAGACACTGTAAAACTCATGAAATGCTATATGAGAGGTTTTGTGCAAGCAAAAATAGCTTAGGTTAGCAGGTGGCCATTAGCCTGGATAGAAACATACATAAACGTGGCGTAAATCTACAAAATTAAAAATCAAGATAGTGTAAACTCTGTGGTGCTGTCAGTGCCTTGCTGTCCACACCCATGGTAATGGATATAAAGCCGTGAATGCAGAAACCTAATATATATTTCCAAAGTGATATTTTGAAGTTCTCAAAAGCAATGAAGTGTTTTATTTATATGTTGTAGAGTGTCCCTTTCCATTATGGAGCAGGAGCAATTTATTCTCCAGTAGATGGAGTAATATCAAGCTGTCGCTCATAGGTAAGTGAAGGAAAGGGGCTCATGTAGATCTTCCAATCTCCACTGATTAGTGATAAAACAAGTGATATTACATTTGCTTAGGGTGCATATATTTGTTGTTGACATGTATTGTCTCTCTGTGTGTTGTTGAACGTGTTTTAAGTTGCTATTACTCTCTTTTTCATTAAATAAGGGGAGGAGGCGGAGCCGTTTGTTGGAGAGAGCACCGGCTTCTTTCTGCCGGATACTCACAGTGTCACTTCCTCATGCCCTGCCCTAGCCTCAGCCCCAGCGTCTCCCTTTGAGTCTGGTTTTGTAGGACAGCATGGGCTCTCCATTGTAGACATAGCCATAGCCCTCTCTACTCTGGATCCCAGCACTGGAGGCTTAGGGTCCTATCCTTCCACCAGCTACCATCACATCACACCTGAACTGCAGCAGCAGCGACCGTGAAGATGTCGGATGTGAGCGAGCAGGGGAATTTGGGGGCATATTATCAAGGGGGTTTATCTCCGCTTTTTTGACTTTAAAAGCCAAGAAAGCGGAGATAAAATTATCTCCCTATTACCTAGCTGTCGCTAACACCAGTTAGCGACAGCTAGTAGGAGATAGCGACCATCTTGGGGCCCCGCTTTGCATGTCAGTGATATTTATCACTAATAAGATGCAAAGTGGGCGTGCCAAGATGTTAGCGACTGGAAACAGTCGCTAACATCGCTATCTCCTATTACCAACTTTTGGAGATGTTCGCGCTAAGCGCGAATATCTCCAAAAGCTAACACCTGCCCTGAGCAGTTCTTAGCCATGTTATCCAATGGGAGGTGGATAACATGGCTTAGAGCATTAGCTCGGTAATGCATGAATATCGTTGACTTTTCAGCAATATTCATGCATTGCGGCCGATTTTTATCGCATTTGCGATAAACCTTGGTAACACCAAGGTTTATCTGCGATAAAAATTGCAGCAGCTCAGCTGTAGATTTTTGTCTCTAACCAAGCAATAGCGATAATTATCGCTATTGCTTGGTAATATGCCACTTGGTTTCTTTGTTTCTATTTACACACATGTGTGCAGGTTTTCATGTTTGTGCTCGCATCTGAGTGTGCAGGTCTATGTGCCGAGGGGTGTGTGAGTTTGTCTGAGTGTCGGCGTACCATGTTTGTTTATGTTTGTATATTTGTGTTTTATCATGTGTCTAACATGATCTTTAAGGTATCAGATCTACTGGTGGGCACTCCTAGAATGATAATGAGCATCCCTGTCCTGTGGCTCCCACCGCTGGCTTGATGTGGTCATCCTTAGCATTACTGTTGACATTATGGTTGCCAACACTTTTGTTGAGTTGGTCATTCCTTGCATGATTGTGGCTATGAGCCGTATTCTCTAAGCCTGGTAGAAGACACAGGTTATTGAACAATATCCTTAGTGGGCATTACTCTGTACCATTGGTGTCGCAGGGCCTCAAGTTCTGATGGACTGTACGACAAAGTAATATCTTACAATAAACTGCAATGCTCAGTCAGCTTTGTATTCCAAATGTAATAGGTTTTTATTTTCATACTGCATGTGCAACACAGTTTCAGTTTGCAACCAACAAAGCACACCTGCAGATTATAGAGCATTCTTTAAACATCATTGAGACACTATGCTCAAAATAACAGTGTCCTCTATGGATAATGTAGGGCTGGAGAATTGAAAGGTCTTGATTGTCTTTGGAGTCTGGCCTCACGCCCTGGCTTTATTTACAATTTCAAAACAAAGGGAAAATATGTTAGGAGGAATGCTACAAATGAAATGTGTAAGGTATGCTATAATATAATTGTCCTTACTCTAAGTTTTCCAACAGCCCCCAGTGTCATTAAAGCAAAACAGTGAGTCTGAGTCCACTCAGCGGTCAGTTTGCTAAAAGATCACAAAGCATAATACACCCAAAGAACTGCCAACCAAAGATTAACCAGGATTCCTACTACCCACAGAAAGGTTATGGTTTTACAAAGCAAAAATCTAGTTCGAAATCAACTTTCCAGCCTTTAGTTAAAGATGCTGGATCTATGACAGAACCGAGCATGCATTTGTCTCATATGCCTTTACTCTGCATTCACTACTCCGACGGCAACACATTCCTTTGCCACAAGGACTTACCTTAAGGGGATGCTGGACTATGGAATAGAATAAATTACTGTTCCAACTCCAGTCAGTGTATCAGTAGGGAAGGTGTTGGACTTAAAATCCAAACCCAGTCCAACAATGTGCCCCCTTAAACAGGTCGTTGTAATGACTTGTGTGGTGAAGGAACGCGTGGTAACGTCACAGTCGAGGTACTGACTGCAGAGGAAAGGCAGGCTGTGTTCTGCCTGCGGGGTAAATGATGTTTCCCATGCCTGGTGGTCTGTGATAAAGGGGCATTTGCCATAGATTAATGGGAATCAGAGTTTGCCCCAGTGTGACTATTTAAGTCAAATTTATAGAAAACTGTGTAATAGATGCTAGAAAGGAGCAAACAACATAGATGTTCTCCAAGCATACCAAACATTTCTCATCTAGTGAACACCTAGTCATGGTTCAATTTTACAGGTGGCAGGGGCATCAACAGGAGTAAAACTCAGGCGCACAATGCCCATTGGGCTCGAAGGGCTTCAGCCCACCCTTTGTGTGTGCCAGCCCTGGCTGAGACAGCGTCCGGGCTACACGCACAGAGTTTTTGAGCTGCTGTAGGCTCGCTGGCTGGTCTGGTGTCCGTCTTATAATAGCCGCACCTGTGTACTTCACAGGTCTCTAAAAGACCATTAACTTGCCATTCAGGCTCCTTCCTCCGCTGTGCATATCTTATTTAGTGCCAAGTTTTGTTATTCTCCCACTGCACTCCCCGACCAGAAATCTTGTGTTCGCCAGGATGGGGATTGCCATTGTTTTGCACTGAATTTCTACTGGCAGCCCCATGGGAGCAAACTTCATCTCAAATGTCATATTGGTAGCATGTTCACAACAACTGGTCTCAATTCGTAACATGTCCGGTTGTGTACCAGAATATCGACTTCAAAAATATTATGATCTAAAAGTATTGCATAAAAAATATTGTGGACCAAAATATCAACTTCTAATGTAAAGTACAAAAATAGCAACTACAAACTATCACTGACCAAAATATTGACATTAGAAAGGTAAGTATATTTATTTAAATGGATTTTACATTTTATAACAAAAAAATAAGCATTTTTTAAAGTTAACATCAATTTAATGTTTTTCAAATTTACATTCATATAAATTAATGAAACGTTAAAATAGCTTTTAAATATATTTATTTATTTTATTTTATTTTATTTGAGTCTTATATAGCGCGTGGTTACCCTTGGGCATCCCAGCGCTTTTCACGGAGTCCATCAGACCAGTGCGAAGCTATCCAGCGTGTTAAGATGGGAAAAGGTGTGTTTTCAGAGACTTCCGAAAACGAAGGATACAAGTTTATATAAAATACATTTTACTATTAAATAATGCATTCAAATAAAATGACTTAAATAAAAAGATAATATTAAGAATCTATATTGTGCAATAAAGAACGAAATTACCATGCATAATTATTACTTATTTAAACAATTAAAAACAAACTGTGTAATTATGAAACATTAAAAATAAATGTTAAACCTAATATATCTTTCAAAAACAAAAATACATGAGAACATCTGGAGACATTCTTGGCATTATGCTGCCCACTGTCACCTTGAAGGAGCAGTCTGTCTCTGGTGTATTGTGGCGACCCTTGCTTTGTGATGGCAATTAGTGCCTGGTGATGTTCACTGCCATACGTGACTAAGGGCCCGATGTAGGTAAATCCCATTTACCGATTTTGAAATACCGAATTTTACCGATTCGGTATTTCAAAATCGGTAAATGGGATGTAGGTCCTAACATCTGGATTCGTTACCGAATCCTTAACAATTCTTTAATTACCGATTCGGTAAATACCGAATCGGTAATGCCCATTCATTCCTATGGGCTTTGAAGCCCATAGGAATGATTAGGCATTACCGAATCGGTATTTACCGAATCGGTAATTAAAGAATTCACAAGGGTGCAGGGGGTGTCACTTTGACACCCTCTAGCACCCCCAAAACGGGCATGTGTGCAATGTGGCACACAGACATGCCCTAAGGGCACGTCTGTCTGTCACATGGCACATGTGTACATGCACAGATGTGCATGTACACAGGAATCGGTACTTTACCATGGATTTGTATTCCATGGTAAAATACCGATTCTGTAAGCCACGTGCCAATAGAAAATTGGCTACCCACATAGCATTTTCGGTAATTTTACCGAATCGATAAATATTACCGATTCGGTAATTATTACCGAATCGGTACTTATTACCGATTCAGTAATATTAACGATTTGGTAAACTTACCGAATATGTGCACCTACATCTCCCTAGCCCTTTACCGATCGGAAACGGACGAAAATCGGTATTTTCGTCCAATTCCGATCGGTAAAGGGCTACCTACATCTGGCTTAGTCCATCCCGTTCATTATGGGTGTATTCACAGGCCTGATATTAAGCCTCATTAATATGAACATAGTTTAAAAAAGAGTGTATTGAAGAATTACGTGTGCTATGTTGCTAAACCTGGTGGTTGAGCACATCTTTTCAGTATTTTGTAATGGCTGCATAAGGATACGTAGCTTCTCAGGATTGTCTAATGGCTGCATCAGGACACATGGGCGTGGTGTAAAGAGGAGCAGAAAGCGAATTTGTATAAAAATAAATATTTATTAAGTGCGAATTAAAGAACCCACTGGAGCCAAGAAGGAAGCATCCAGTCCAATCAAAATCCAACCGTTTCTCCCTCCAACACTCTTCCCACAACATTCTAGCATTACATCAAAGAATTCCTAAATCAAATAACTGTTGTAAATGACATAAGGGCAATCTAGATTCTACAAAGGAAATCAAGAAAAGACACAATTACAACACGTGGCTATCTGGACCAGCTGGTAATAAACCAGTGGTCAGGACTCAGAGAGTGGACTTGCAGAGGATCCTATAAAACCCCACATTTTCTCACACTACAGGATCCTAAATGTAACACAGGGCCAGTGTGACACCCCAGGACAGATGGGGATGGGGAAGAAAGAAAAACAGGAGGGGTACTCAGTTTTTCTGAAATGCTGGTAGCTACTGAGTCTCAGGATCAGAATTTCAGTATTGTCATCATGATTGCAGAATTCTCACCCATAAAAATGTCCCGCACTTAAGAACAACTACTACAGGCAGAGTATGTTTAGAAAAATGTAGTGTAGTCTTAACTGCCTTTTCACTGTGGGAATGATGGCGAACCCTGTGAGAAACCTGGTGTGACCCATGAGCCAGGAGGGAACATGTGGAAGACAAAAGAGGTCATACGCAATGAGTGAACAATGAACATTATACTGGCAGAGTAAGGACTAGGGATTGAAGCAATGGCATCATAGAGAAGACAAACAACAAACGTGTAAGGGCTAGAGTCAGATACAATGTATGTGGCAGTGAAGTGAACTCATGCAAAGCGTTGTGATGCCAATTCAAAGAGCGAGTGAATCCTTTATAGTGGTTCTGCTCCCCTCATAACATGGAAATGGAACCTCAAGTCCACTACGTAACCATCTTCTGGGCCTCAGCCACCAATGTCCAGTGCGCCGCAGCCACAGTCATTGGCCAAAAAACCCTTTTGCCTCATGGTGTGCCAAATGAATGATGTGCCAGCCTCCTCTCCTTTTTAAGCTTTTTGCATTAGGCATGTGTAGGGATCTCCTCGTGGGTGGGACATATTTCTATGTAACCAGCAATAAGTTACAATAACCAGATAATCATTAGTATTAGACCAGATCCAGAAAGAGCTGGAGAAGCAACCGAATACTTTACCAGCCTAGGAATAGGTAAATCAAGTTGACATGCATTGTCAAAATTAAAGGTTTGGGCCCGATTCACAAATATTTGGTGTATCAGTAGATGTGACTTACTCCTGAAGTGCCGATGAATTCTAGGTTTTACAGGAACCAGGCTAAACTTCCTGGGACTTCAATAGTGTTGGGGTTTGGGTATGTGTCAATAGTGCCAGTCGTTTTTCAGGTGGACTAGCAATAAATTGGAGTAAGTTTTTCTGGGTGCATCAAACAAAAGAATGAGCAAATTGCTTGACAGATGTTCACTGAAACCCCTTTTATAGATTGGAAAAATAGACATCCCATAATTCAGGAGAATATGTTTTTGTTTATTTTCTTGGATTTCTGGACCAGCACTTGAGATCCTAAACTGAGTGTAGTAGATATGGTTTTAACAATCCACCTTTGGATTTGAGGTTCGGAGGATGGGCCCAGGAATCCCATTGTGAAACTGATGGAGAAAGGTATGATAATCACAGACCCGCCATGATATGGCAAGAGGCTGAACAGGTGCGTGGCAAGGATTTGCATTTTAATGGAGGAGAATAATTTTAGTCACAAGATTTACTGATTCCACTGATTAGATCCAAGTTTGTATGATTATGCACACTGGCACAAAGCAGGCATTACAAAAAAGGAAAAATACATTGTTTAAGACATATGCTTTCCACTTGTTAGGTGTTTACATTATATCTTCAAGGGCTACTTAATATAAACATGGTTTTCTCATGCACTATACACATGCAGCACATGTGCATTCTTTGAATTCCTTGAAACTGTGCCTGGTTGTAGGAAGTTTAGATTTCATAGAGAATTTTACACTTTCAGCTGGAGAGCACATATATGCCACTGGGCATTTTCCAGGATGTGTCTTACTTTATTTGCATCACAGAGTAGTACTAACAGCTGTGTCTTAAATATAATGCACACATGACCTAAGTTTGTGTGTTATGTATATCACACTCCGAACTATTAAAAGTGCCTTTGTAGACCAGGAAGGGCTGAAGCTCTGGATTGTGACTCCTATAACTTCCAAATGGCTTTAGATTGCACTGCATGTAGGCACACTTGCAAGCTTTGTCCTGTGTTCACTGTAAATTTACGCCCCATTCAGGAACTGCCCATCACATTTGCAAAGCTCAGATGAATTCATCATAGAAGGTCTTGCAGCAATGTCTTGTTTCAGCTGTAGTTTTTTTAACACTAGGGAACCCAAGTAATCGTCAGGGACATGGGGCAATTCGTAGGAGATAAGAGATGGGGGTTTTGAGTAATGATGTGTTCTCCTACATACATTTGATAACCCCAAGAACATCAGTTATTAATACATTAGCAAAGATTCACAAGAACCAGTCTAACCTTCTTGGAACATCAATAGTGTTGGGGTTTGGTTAGGTGTTGGAACCAAGAGGACAAGATTGACTTGTTTCTCAAAACTTCCCTCCTTGCAACTGACAGTTACAATCAGGACAGTATGCAATTCATCAATCGAAGATACTGTAACCTGAAGGTATTCATGAGATGTAGACTGTCCTCAATACAAGACACAGCCCACATGAAGTCCCAACATCTTTCATCCTCTCTTTACTCAAACTTGAGTTAAAAAGAAATGTATTTCAATTCGGTACAAAAAGATTCTACAAGTAAAAGGCATTTCTATGGGAGCGGTCTTCGCTTCCAATTTTGAAATTTTATACGTGGATGATGATAATGAGAGAAATGTTATTCTCACTGATTCTAACCCATTCAGAAAGAACATTACTTTTTGGAAACAATACATTAACACAAATGTTCTTACTTGGAAAGGCTCACATTCACTCCTACTACAACTCCAAGCCCGTCTAAACCAAAATTGTGACAGATATTGTTTCACCATGCAAAGTCACAATACAGAAATCTCTTTACTAGACCTTTTTATAAAAACTGATAGCAAACATTTATATACTGCTTAATACAGAAAACCCACTGAAAAGAACACACTTCTGGCATATTATCTTTTCCACCCACAATCACTATGAGATTCTCTAATTTACAGCCAATCTGTACACATTAGGCGTAATTGTGAGCAAAAGAAAGAATTTCTTCAAAGTAATTGAGATACTTTCTAATCAACTCCTAACAAGTGATTATCCAAACAATTGGTGAACTGTTGAGCCAGATGAGTGTAGTACTGCCCCAGAGAAACTCTTCTTAATCCCCAAAAGATTGAGTCAACTGAGAGAACAGTGTGTGTCACTACATTCTCAGTGGTTTCCAATATAATTGCCAACAGTATTTAAAAAAACATTTGAAAGTGCTTGCTGCAGGGGACCTTTCATTTGAAGGGCCGATGTTTGGCTATAAAAAAAGGAAAAGATCATCTGATTCACGTTGCTATTCCTACTATGAAACCCATGCTGACCCTCACAGACCATTGGGGCATTCCCCCGCCATAGGCCAGTATAAATATGGCAGGTGCAGAGTCTGTTAATTCACTGTTGAGACAAAGGTGTTCACGCACAACAATATTATAGTATGCTTACATTCTCCAAATTGCAATACTGTTAATGTTATATATACCATACTCTGCCCATGTTCCCTACTTTATATTGGTCAGACTATGCACAGAGTGAAAATTGGAATTTGTCAACATCCTAGTAGGGTCAGATGCATAGTCCCCACTGCCCTGTTGGTTGCTCACTTTATTGATTCCGGGCCCTCTGAAAGTGATCTGAAATGTTTACAATATCGATAGAGGAGAAAATCTTGAACAACTCCTGAACAGAGAGAAGCTGAAATGGATACTCAAATTGGACACAATAAATTCTTCATTACACCCTTGTTTTGTTCCTATTTCCATATCTTCTGCTCAGTGGCCTGCTATTTGTCTCTTTCTGTCTTTCTTCATTCCTTACCATTTTTTGTATAACTCCAATAAGGTCGCTCAAAAAGCCTTTTCTGGTTCCTGTTCCTCCCAACATGGCTGCCATCCCTGGGACCAGGTATAGTCCTTCTTCTATGTCCTTTCCCTTATTACTCTTGCAACATTGACAGCTGCCGTTTCATTGTTATAATCGTTGGACATTGCTCCTGCTTTGGCTAACAGGACTTCATTGCTTCTGCTCCTGTAGCCTGTTTTAGTATGCTCTGACCTCTGCCTTCCTCATAGTGATTCCACACACAGACATTCACAAACAGTCCCATGTGATCGGCCCCTGGCTTCAGGTGCCCATTGTGGTACTTAAGGTCTCATCATTCATTCAAAGCTTTATTTCGATATGCAAGATATCATAAAAGCACTTACAAAATATAAAAGCCACAGACATTTTTCCTAGTACCATGGTCCCTGCAATTCCCGTACTGCTATTACTACCATAAACAGGCTAATCTGATAAATTCTTTCTCCATGGATGTCTGCTGAGTAATTATTAAACTTCTCAGTTGAGTTCACCTACTTTCCCCCTTTTCTAAACCTGGACAGCACTTTTAATTCTTTTGTTTTACTCACTTTGCTTTTGTCTTCAATTTCAGTGGCCCGAGTCTGCTAATATGGTCTCCAGGTCATTATACATGATAGAGTCCTGAAGATAACCCTGGTATTTGTTGAGGATTGAAATGCATGTCGACTGATTATACCACAGTCCCACTTTTGAATAGATGATTTGTTGTTACGGGCTGTGTTGAGCTTGTTATTTTGTCACACAAGATAATAATGTTAATCACATGCATGGCTCACTTCTGGTGCACATAGAACCTGGCTATACGTGGTATTATTTGTGTGTTGTGCACAAGATTGTGCCCTATCTAAACACAAGAGTCAGCAATGACTACTCTCACATTATATATGTTTTCATTTTATGGTTCCATTTTAAATTACCTTTGCTGATGGCCGATAACCATGCCTAATATGCAACAACCTGTCAGCAGTGGTATGAGGGTGGGTGTGTTAAATTTGGTAAAGGTTTGCAAAAGGCATCAGGTGCTGTCAAAAACTGAATAATGGATCTTCCCATTTGCATATTTTATGCTGTTCAACATCAAAATGGTCATCAGGTAAGAGGTCACTCCAACTTGGCATACATTTTCGTAGTGTATAAAAGCTATTAAGTATGCTTGTGAAGTCCTTGAATAAATAAGGCCAAAGATGCATTGATGTATTTCAAGTTATTTGGAGATAAAAATCTGTAATTCATATCCCAATCTGTGGAGCTGGATCTGGCTGAAAGTATTTTTGACAGTTGTGGTCAATTTCTTTCTTAAAAGTTGATTGCAGAAATTTACCATGGTCTGCTGCCAGGGTGTATCAGAGAATTACATTTAGGTACAGAAATCACTTTTTGTTGGGGAAAATTATTTTGTAGTAGTTATGGTGTGTCCATGATTGGCAGACCAAGTGAAGGGGATTAAGGATGTTATCACAACCATCTATGACTTTTTAGGAAAATTATAATGGGAAATAAATGATGTCTTATAACTTTCTTTTTACAAGTTTTCACAAAAACTTTGGGAAGTTAAGAAAGCTCATGATGAGTATGAGGAGGATTGGTCAAAGGAAGCACATTTGGATGCGGTCTGAGAGACACCGCCACCATATTAGAGCTTTTCCGCTGGGGTTGTAAGCCAACCGCGGCGGAAAAGCAGCGGACTGAAACCAGGAACCACCAGCCATCCTAATGTGGCGGTGGGTCTTTGGTGGGGCCGCAGCGGATTTTCCGCATCCTCCGGGCCGGCGGTGGCTTCTGCCGGCCCAGAGGATGCAGAAAATTCGCAATCCTAATGAGCCCCATAGTTAGGAAATGCCAAAATAAAAAGGTTCCACAATTGTGATGCAGTTAAAAGTTACTCTGGTGTACACACTTTCTTGTGAATGGTATAAATTAGTTCAGTAGTTTTTGAGAAAATGCAACAGGTACAGTACCCTACGTGTATCTTACTTCTGGTATGACCATGGAAAATTATGTCAGTTTTGGTCTCTTGAACAAAACATCTGTGGAGCACTATTAGAGAAATGAAACTGTTGAATTAAATATTCCTAAAATCAGTGTTTAAATATGTAATTTCAGGAATGAAGCATTTTGAAAATCAGTGTTTGTGATTCAGCCACGGAATTATCCACAAAATATCACTGACGTGTTACAGGCTAAACAATCCTTTCTTCTGAAAGGAACAATTTTATTTCTACATCTAAAAATCTGATATTTGGTTCAGGGGACCAAAACTGATATAGGGCCATATTATGACTTTGGTGGTCTTGGAGCGGGACTACCACCCTTCCGCCCCGCTCCAAGACCACAAAACCATTAAAGACCGCCCGCCAGAGTACGACTTATTTTTACTTTGGCGGGCGGTTCTTTGGCGGTCCCACTGCAGTGCCTCTGAAAAAGGCACCGCAATGGGATCGTCAAAGGCAGTTCCTGCAGGGCATGGCCTACCAAGACCATGCCCTGAAGGAACTGGGGGTGCACAACATGTGTGAGTGCGTAAGGATTATTTCATGGTTTTAAGCACCATGTATCACGCTCTTTGCTTATGAGATCATGCCATGCACTCACCACACATGGGGCACTTTCTAGGATTTCTCAGAATATTGCATTATGTCTATGAAGTTTATGAATCTTGAAACTCCATCCTAAAGAAATCTGTCAATTCTAAAAAAGTGACAGTTGTAGGCCTTGATAAGAAGTCTGGCAATTAAGCACTTTAGGTGCATGACGTGTGACACCTGTCACTGTTAACTATAACAGCATGTGTAACAAAGAAGGGGTAGAGAAATGAGATCAAGAGATGATCCTAAGGCTCAATTTACCATTCCAAGAAATTAGAATGGAAGGTCCAACATGAGTCGGAGCCCCAAGTAGCAATGATTAACAAGAAGAGGACTCAGTTGTTCCTAGACGAAGAAAAATAGTGATGCGGTCAAGAGGGGAGGAAAATTGATGGGGGGTAGTGCTCAGTGGAGTGCTCCCCTGGGCATCCCATTAGTTGGAATGAATGGCCTCACACACTCTTGCGAGTGTCATGCTTCATCATCGGCCGTTGCTCCTCGTTGGGCAGGCGGTGCAATGTCCAACGGGCTCACCTCTAGGAGGGGCTCTTTATCGGAGATCTTTTTTCCAACAGCCTGTGGGTGAAGTGCAAGTGAGGGGCCAGGTAAGAAGTGGATAGTGTAGGTGGGTGTGTTAAAATATAGCAAGGGATACCGGAGAGCAATTTATTCTGGTGGTTCCCCTACTATAAGTAAAACCAGTGGGTGGCCTATGATCGCCAGAAAGTTAGGTTCTGTATCACGATCTAGGACTACACAGCGTTACGTGAGGTCGACATGTTTCTCGCTTCTGCGATTATGCTGCGATTCTTCAGGACCTTATTTAAATTTTACATCTATCACAACGGGAAGACCTGAAAGTGTCAACCTATAAACATCAATTTGTAACCGTTGTACTACCTGTGTATAACCGCTCTTGCCTGGAGGAGACAAAAGGAAGAGTTACCAAAAAACAAGGACAACAATTAACCATTCTTGACCGTGAGCACACTGTGATTAGGTGAAGGGAAGTGACTCTGTGTCTGTGGCATTCTGTGAGCAGTGACCTGTAAGTATCCACTTGATTCACATGTATCACAAGTCATCTCTATCACAGTAGAAAAATAAATAAATAAAAATTAAAGAAGACTAAACTTAAAACATGATAGCAGCAGTTATTGTTCAAGGTGTCTAATTATTAACCCCTCTGGGATTCATTAGATACTCACCTATAGGTCAAGGAGTACAGGTGTCAACAGTACCCGGTAGGTGTGACTTCAAGGGAGAGAGCCAATAGGGGTTTAATGGCTATAGGGGAGACAAAGGCACCAATTTCCAGAGTTATCAAAGAACTCCCACTGTCTTAACGTATCTTAGGTGGAATACTGATATGCAGGTGGGTAAGCAATTGTATAGTATCAACCGCTGTCTGCGTGCTGAATATTAAAGTATAGCAGAGGCTGACATTGCGCCCTACAATGTGCCCAGTGCACACACACAACCAGAGGCCAAAGATACTTATTTACAGCAGGCCGTGCAGCGCCCGCCGTTACTAAGGAGGCGCCCGGCGCGCACATCACGTGCAAGGTGTCCAGGTCAATTGTATGAAGAGACATAAGCGCATCCAACCACGTGCCACTGTCTGCATGCTACATATTGAAGTATAGCAGAGACTTACAAAGCGTCCTACACTATGCCCAGTACACACACACACAATCAATGGCCGGAGGTACTCATTTGCAGCCGGCCGTGCAGCGCCCGCCATTACTGAGGAAGCGCCCGGCGCGCACATCACATACGAGGTGTCCAGGTCAGTAATCCACACCTGCTGCGCTGACGCGGGTCACTGAAGCAAAATGAGCCGCCCACTTACTTCTCAGAGCCTCGGTCAGTGCTCTTTCGCCTACCCATCACTACCGGCATATCAAGAACATTAGGGAAACTGGCCTTGAGATGAGTAGGTGTTTCTAACAATATGTGAGTGTTTAGTAAGCACAAGTGAGCTAGAGCGCGACACACTGGAGGAACACAGGAAAAGCAGGTGAAAAAAGTCATTAACTGAGTTTTCATTAGTGTAAAGGTTATTTGTTAATAACACAAAATGAATATTAATGTTTTGAGCGGAGAAAATGCTATTGAAAACTACTGTATAAGGCAGCTCAGTGTTTGTACAAGCGCTGGAGAAGAACAAGGTTAAAGATTCATAGACTCATAGGGTCATGGTAGTGGAAGCCGAATAAAGCTCTTGCACTTGAATGTCATTTAGCGACCTTAAAGCTACCTGCAGGGCAGGACGTGAAGTGATTTCATTTAATCTAATTATTCTCTGAGTGAGTGCTTTATTTTCAGACAGCAGAGCTTAGAAACTGAGAGCAAGCTTTGCCCCTTCTGTAAGTGCATTAAACAGAAGCTCAACTCTGTGCCACAACAGACCAGCATGATACCCCGTCACGACCTATGCTTGTTGCAGATGAGTGTTAGCTACACAATTCCATGAGTTTACAGGCAATAGCCAAGTCACACAAACTAGGATATTATTACAAAATGTTTGGAATTCACAGAAAATATTTCTTTGAGGAATATTAATTTCACTCCTAAACAAACTAATGGTGTTTTTTAAAGTAAAATAATGTTGCAAATTCCGAGAAAATGTTTTTGTTGAACAGGCCTTAAGATGCTTTTACGAAACATAGACATCACAAATTACATCATAAATAGCGTCTAAGGTGAACTTGTATTTCATTCTGTTTTCCTTTGGAAAATTGTACATTGAATTCACAGCAGGCATTGTCTTTTCTCACCATACCTTATCTGACTTTTAGCTGATGTATGTGTGTCATACATGGCTCTCTCTGAAGGGTCAGCCACAAACCTTTTGCCTTAACTCTCCTGTTTTGTTGGCCTTAAGTACTCTGCGCACTTTACCACTGTTAGCCAGTGCTACCATGCTTGGGCTGTTTCCTTTAAACATGGTGAAACCGATTTACACCTAATTGGCACATTTAGTTAACTTATAAGTCTTAAGTCAAGTGGTACTATGGGCCCGATTCACAGAACTAACTTAAGACAAAATCCTAAACTTACTACTTTTGGTATTCACAGAAGTTAGGATTTTGTCTTACGATTGTCTTAAGACAAACTTAAGACAGACTTAAGACAGACTTAAGACAAACTTAAGACAAACTTAAGACAGACTTAAGACAGACTTATGTCTGTCAGGTGTTTTTTCTTGCAATTTTTTGCTTACTATCGCCCACATGCATCAAGCATTTTTGGAGTCGCAAACGGTGCGATTCCTTAAAATCGGCCGTTTGCGATTCCAAAAATGCTTTTTGAGATGCATCATGCTTTTTTAGAAATCACAACTTTTTTGCGATTTCTAAAATTGCGATAGCATTTCAGAAATCGCAATTTTGCGATTTCTAAAATGCTATGCATCATTTGATTTCAAATTGCGAAATTTGAAATTGCAAGTGCAAATTACCACGAAGTTGAACCTCGTGGTAATTTGCGAAATTGTTTAAAAAAGCACAAACATGCATTTTTTAAACCGTAAAGTTACAGACACAAATGTCCTTAGGACATGTGTGTATGTAACTTATACTCAAGTACATTTCATGGGTGAAGGGGGGAGTCATTTGGACCCCCCTCTCCACCCTTGAAATGCATTGCTGAATTGCGATTTCAAATTGCGAATTCGCAATTCCCATTCATTCCTATGGGCATTTTAGCCCATAGGAATGAATGGGAATTGCGAATTCGCACTTTGCTAATCGCATAATAATTGAGGATCGGTAAAAATTGCGATTTTTACCGATTCTCAAATATTTTGCGAAAATGTACATGCATCCCATTTTGCATTTCCTAATTTGCGATTCCCTAAAAATCGCAAATTAGGAAGTGCAAAATGAAACAATGATGCATGTGGGCCTATGTTATTTACCACAATCACAGGGGTGTGATTGTGGTAATTGAATCATCTAGGCTCTGATTGCGAGTTCCATGATACTGTAAGAAAAGCTTCATGGTCATAACAGAAATTCCTGCAGCAGTAGCCCATCCTTAAGGGCTGAGGTGCTCCACCTCCCCCATTTTACCCGACGTGAAGAGTATCTGTCAGGCTGAACAAAGGTCAGTCTGACAGACACTCTTCTTGTTCAGATCAGGCAGCCAGGTGCTTTACATGTGGTAGTTGTGCAGGTGCCTGGCTGCCTGAACTCAACTTGCCACAGCCCTGTGGGTATAACCACCTCAGCCTGGCAAAGCTAATGGTGGACCTCACCCTCATCATGAGGGGTAGCATCACTGATAGCCTCAAACCTGGGTGCTTCCGTTTTAAGCCCTGATGTGCCCAGGGCCATGTGTCTACCACAGAGTGAATGGGGTGAGCAAGTCCCAGTGACCCCATCCCACTCTATGACGAGCCAACGACTGCTGCCTCCTCTCATTGGCTGACCAGAATGCATGGCATGAATGTGTGTGTATGTGCATGTGTGCATATAATTGCATGGATGTGAGTGAGTGTGCATTTGTGCATGTGTGGCCCGTCCACCCCTCTGTGCTCAAATTACTGGTCGCCACTGACTTACTATAAAGCACAATTAATTAACACTACTACACCCAAGGAAGGACAGTGGCACAGCACCAGACATGCACTCACTTGATTCCAACTTTGGAGACGGTACTGGAACTGATGCTGGACCTCCTATCCACGAAGGGCCTGACCCGTTCAAGGAATAGCTTCTCCCTAAGCAAAGCACGGCCCTTGGGGAGGAAGAGGTGAGTTGGCCCAAAATAAGAAAGAAAAGACTTTCGGTGCTGGTATCAGTCAGCAAATGTGTGGCACAGCCTTAACTAGAGGCCCTCTGAGTCAGCTGGGTATATTACACAAGACCATGACCTCTGAGTTTGCGAAGACTTAATGTACTAGAAATAACAATAAGCAGCCATTACCATCATTACAATTCAGGTCTCCCAAACAATAAATTTGAAATAACATCAGTAACAAACACTTACAGTCTCTTTCAGAAACACAGCAAGGAAACATTAACTGGAACCACCGATTGGAGCTTTACACTCTCAAAGAATAACTCGAAATACAGAGTGGAGTTACTGACACTCCCAAGGAAATACTTGGAACATAGATTGAAGTTAATTGACATTCTCCAGGATAAACTCAAAACACAGCTCTCGGTACAGGGTCAATACATGAATTAGAGAAAGGTTCTCTAGATACTATTGTTCATCAGGGAAACACAAAGCAAGGTCTCTAGTCCTTAAACAAACTCACTTCAAAGGCCAAAGTTGCAGGAAGGGTCAGGAGCAAGAACAATGAAAGTGAATTAGTGGGTCTTCACTGAGAGGAAACTTGAAGACAAGTCTATAGTCTTGAGGGAATCTATGACAAAATATTGAATACAAAAATATCTACCTACAAAAATATCGCAACAAAAATATCGATTACAACAATATCGACATCCTATCTCTTACAAGGTAAGTACAAAAATATCGAAAAATATATAGATGTCAAAAATATTGTTTTAAAAAAAAATATTGTTTTTCTTTAATTAAAAAAAATGTAATATTAATAAAATAATACTTATAAATGTAATAAACATAGGTAAAAATATATTATAATATTTAAAGTTATTAAATTATGTAATAAAAACAAATATTAATAAAGATATAATACATAGTATATACTTCATTAATAATAACTCAAAAAAATTATCTTAATAACTTATAAATAAATGAAAATATAATAAATTACAAATACATTTATATACATAAAATAATAATATAAATAACAATTAATAAAAATGAAAAACAAATTTTAAAAAGTAAATACATTTTGGGTAGTGTAGTGGCAAAAATTACTATTCCCACTCCATAGAGTGCAACAGTAGGGAAAGTGTTGGATAGCGTAGGGGTAACAATTATTATTCCAACTCCAGAGAGTGCAACAGTAGGGGAAGTGTTGGATAGCGTAGAGGTAACAATTACTATTCCCACTCCAGAGAGTGCAACAGTAGGGAAAGTTTTGGATAGCGTAGGGGTAACAATTACTATTCCAACTCCAGAGAGTGCAACAGTAGGGAAAGTGTTGGGTAGCGTAGGGGTGACAATTACTATTCCCACTCCAGAGAGTGCAACAGTAGGGAATGTGTTGGATAGCGTAGGGGTAACAATTACTATTCCAACTCCAGAGAGTGCAACAGTAGGGATAGTGTTGGATAGCGTAGGGGTAACAATTACTATTCCAACTCCAGAGAGTGCAACAGTAGGGAATGTGTTGGATAGCGTAGGGATAACATATACTATTCCAACTCCAGAGAGTGCAACAGTAGGGAAAGTATTGGATAGCGTAGGGGTAACAATTACTATTCCAACTCCAGAGAGTGCAACAGTAGGGAAAGTGTTGGATAGTGTAGGGGTAACAATTACTATTCCCACTCCAGAGAGTGCAACAGTAGGGAAAGTGTTGGATAGCGTAAGGGTAACAATTACTATTCCAACTCCAGAGAGTGCAACAGTAGGGAAAGTGTTGGATAGCGTAGGGGTAACAGTTACTATTCCAACTCCAGAGAGTGCAACAGTAGGGAATGTGTTGGATAGCGTAGGGATAACAATTACTATTCCAACTCCAGAGAGTGCAACAGTAGGGAAAGTGTTGGATAGCGTAGGGGTAACAATTACTATTCCAACTCCAGAAAGTGCAACAGTAGGAAAGTGTTGGATAGCGTAGGGGTAACAATTACTATTCCCACTCCAGAGAGTGCAACAGTAGGGAAAGTGTTGGATAGCGTAGGGGTAAAAATTACTATTCCAACTCCAGAGAGTGCAAAAGTAGGGTAAGTGTTGGATAGCGTAGGGGTAACAATTACTATTCCCACTCCAGAGAGTGCAACAGTAGGGTAAGTGTTGGATAGCGTAGGGGTAACAATTACTATTCCGACTCCAGAGAGTGCAACAGTAAGGAAAGTGTTGGATAGCGTAGAGGTAACAATAAAATACATAAATAAAAAAAAATTAATAATAAAAAACGTAACTATTAAATAAATATAAACCATTTACAAATACCAATACATAATTATTAAAAACATGATTAGCAATAAATAATTAACTAAAAAAATTAATTAAATTTTTTTAATAATATTTAATTACCAATTAATAATTAATTAATAATTATATAATTAACAAAATAATTAATTAAAAACATTATTACTTAATTACATTTAAATTACTTCCCACCCTATTCTCCTATAAACCTACAACCCACTACAGAACATATTTATCAATTAATCAATTAATAAAAATAATTACCAATTAATTAAAATTAATGCATATTTCCTAATAATTAATAATTAATTTAGTATAATTAAATTACTTCTCACCCTATTCCCCTATAAACCCACAACCCTCTACAGAACAGAATTATCAATTAATCAATTAATAAAAATTAATTACCCATTCATTAAAACTAATTACCAATTAATAAAATCAATTTATAATTCCTACTAATTAATAATTAATTTAGTATAATTAAATTACTTCCCACCCTATTCCCCTATTAACCCACAACCCGCTACAGAACGTCATTATCAAATAATCAATTATTTAAAATTAATTACCAATTAATTAAAATTAATTTATAATTCCTAATAATTAATAATTAATATAATATAATTAAATTACTTCCCACCCTATTCCCCTATAAACCCACAACCCGCTACAGCAGTAAAATACAAAATTTAATTAAATTACATAAAAATAAATTAAAAACTCAATAAACGCATAATAATATACAAAGAATTAATATAAAAATCGATATTAGTAACATCAAAATTATTAACATCGATATTACTAACATTGATATTTAAAACATCGATATTACTAATATCGATATTAAAATCTATCGATATTACTTACCTTCTATATTATGTCCCTTCGATATTTAAACATCGATATTATTGTCTATCGATATTTAAATTTCGATATTTTGTCTGCATACCGTCTTGAGGACGCTGATACTCCAGCCTGCTTACTACTATAAAACGATAGTGCACACTAAGCTGCTATCAAGTACTTAGCCTAATGCGTCAAATTGTCCTAAGTTTGAAGAAGGCCCCGAGGGCTTGACTCAGGAAGTCGCTGAGGAACTGGAGTAGCTGAGCAGGAGGTGGAGACAAAAGATGCATCGAGAGAGCTGGAGCCAAGAGAATCACGGGAAGACTTGTACTGCAGCTGGGTAGAGCGCTGCCCTGGTCCTGTCGATTCTTCAGGTGAGTGGGAAGGCAGGACGCTTCTTCCACTGGGAGTATAGGTCAAACAAGGGGCTTGGGTTTGGGTGTGGTTTATGTACAGGCTCAGGGTCCAATGGATACAATAGGATCACATGTGGCATATGGTGCACGTGGCAGTATGGAACGTTCTCCAAGACTCCTGAAGGAAACACATGACAGTACACTGGCATAACCCCACTGCGAGAGCAGGTGCAATCTACTGGATGGAACAACTTAAAAAGCAAATAATGTTTATTTTTGATTAAATGTGCATAAGGGAAAACACTCCAAGACCCTAGCAACAGCGGAAGTAAGGCAAGCCATTGGTTCACATGTTCAAGGAATGCTTGCAAACTCGGGCGTAATAGAATCAGGGGGAGAGGGAAAACTCGGCATGGAATCATAGCATGCCATAAGGTACCACAAGGATAATACTACACAGGAAACTCGTGGCTTGAGGAGTATCACTACACCGAATCAAGGTTATTGAAATCAGTAATCTAGGGGAAACTCAGGCAAGTCATCATAGCGTGCCATAATGTGCCACGGGGGTAACGCAACACGAGCCCCGCGTGCTAGGCTCACTACACAGGGGTTTCTTGAGGGGGTCATGATAGTACCTTGGTTCACTGGAGCCGATATAACATGGGTATTGTTATAGCCCTTAAACCAACACTGTCAACCACAAGGCAATGACGAAGTGGTATAACTCCTAGACAAGAATAACAGACCTTTCTTAACTCCAATGCACCCCATGGAAATTTTCAAAAGCAAAACAGAGTGAAACAGAAGGAGGTATAAAATGCAAGGCTCAATCTATAATTTCAAACAAGAAATTAAAAACATTTTTAAAGCAACTATCTAGGAAATAAGAGCAGTATTTTAAGTGAGATTGTTATAAAATACGTATTAGCACTTTTAAACTAAAGTTTCTTGGTGAAAGGCACTTATTTCTAATGTTTGTGTACACTTATAAAAGAGGAGCTTACAGAGCAAGGACCACTACATGAACGCTACACTAGGCAGAACAGAATAGTGCACCCCTTTAAAAGCAGACACACACTGCATTTTGTTCTCCTCATTCCAATCGCCTTCTTAAAGAAGGTTCACTGCTTGAAGTGCCAACAGGGGATTTATGTAAATTACTCAATTCTTAAAGAACCCTGAAGGCCCAAGTTTCAAATGACCTGTAATGTGGTTAATGAAAAAATATTTAAATATAAATCAGATTGCAGCACATTTTCATTGCTGCTAGAGGTGACCCCTAATAACAATTAGCCAAGCTGTGAAAAAACGTAATAAAAACTGCTGAGGTAAAATATATGCGAATTCACATATTTATCTTCCTGGTTGGTAACCAAATTGTTGGTGCAATTGTCGGTTGATGTGCTAAAGCATCAGAATTTATGATAAGGTGAATCTAAACACAATCATTTCCCTTATTTGAAATTGTGTATTTTAGCGTAGTCACAGTGCCAAGAAGCGAGAGGTTTTCCTAGAGGCAGACGTCTCTCCACATAGGGTAAGTACTCTGGTTACTGCTGCAGTGCCAGGGCTATTGAGACAAGGGCATTTCTTAGAGAGCACATGACTGACCTCTGGGTATCCTCTTGACAGCTTCCTTGGGAGGCACTGCCACAAATAAAGCACCAGAGCAAGGTAACTGTATGATTAAACCAACTGCAGGGGCAGCTGGATAGACTACATGTGCATGACCATGATGCAAGTGTACCATGTATAGGACTATTATTGGTCAAGTGGATGGATGAGTGTGCCTGAACTCTGCCTGGGTAAGAATGTCCTCAGAGGATTAGCAGTAACTGAGATAGGGCCTACATGCGCGAGCCCTACATCCTCCAGTCTCTGCTCCATTGAGGTGAGGAGGGGCGAGGGCGGGGCTTGGAAATGGTTTTCCCTAGGTCTGGGACAAAAGTTGGATATTTGGGCACTCACACCACCCTAAGCCACTGGTGGGTGTTTCAACATTATGCCTGGTACTCCAACATTCTATGGGACAGAGTGACAAAGGACCATCAGCAACACAAGGCCTTGGCTTAGGAATGAAGAGCAGTATGAGGGAAGATATGCAAGGACTTTAGGGCCACAGAACCTGCGTGTGGGTCCACTATCACGTCCTTAGAGAGTGCCAGCCTTGGCACCATGCTAGTTTTTAGATTTAGGGTGGTCCAATGTGATAAGAATCGCGAGAGCGTGACAAAAAGACCCAGTCTCACTATTATTGGTCTGAATGGGTAACGGCGGTTAGTGTCCAGCATAGATATTTTCTGTGTTGTGGGACTCACAGCCAGTTTCAGAAAGTCTAGATGGTCCTTGCTCCCTGGAAAGGGGGACCGCTCATCTTTCCTTGGGAAAGTGAAGAACACATGCATTTGGGTCATTGCCAATAATGAAGGAATGTATACAGCGCCAGTGTCTGTGTTCACAGCTGGACGAGGTGATGGAGTTAGAACTCCTGGACTTCTAATATCCAGATGGAGACAGTGGAGGTGAGGTTGGACTTTGGGAATACTGAACATTAGGCATCACAGAGTTCCAAAGCCAACATGAGTGTTGGGGAGCTGTCGTATCCATGCGTGTGTCCCCGAACTTGCTAATAATCCCTATATGTAAGAATGTAGAATGTGTGTTCGTCATTTAGGGTCAGAAACGTGATGGAGCGTCCATCACACGGCAAAAACCAGCTTATTTTAATTAGCCCCTGTAAAACTACCTCTTTCCCACGTATTTAGGCAAGGAAGTACGTCCTGTTATGTAGCCTCATACCTATTCATTTAACGTAGGAAGCGCAAAAAGCTACATCATATGTAGGCAGTGAGAATCAATAAATCGTGACTTCGGACAAACTAATCAGGAGAATCTAGTTAAATAAAAATTATTTCGTAGCCTTTCCAAAAGCCATTAGAGTCAATGTCAATGAACCATGGGCTCCAAAAGCCTTGGATCCAGAACTGAGAATCAGTGTATCCACTGTTTGATACACAGCAATGGCAATGTAGCCCTTCTTCCTAAAAAGCAATCTCTCTACAGCCAAGCCTGTGTGCATGGCAGCAGTGGTGAAGTTAATATTCAAAACCAAAGTCTGTCTGGCTGTTCCTAACATGCTGCATCAAGACATTTTTCCCAGTGTTGGCCTGAAATGCCAAGAATCCTCTGATCATGTTCATTCACATGGATGTAGTCTCAGGCCCACATGAGGATGTCATCATCATGACTTCTGTAGGAAGGTACATCCTGACTATGGTTGCCCCCAACTTTTTTGCCCTGTGTTTTAGCTGGTTTTTGACATAGTCGACCTGGGATCCTGCCAATCAGGACCCCAGGCCTACTGCTCTCTCTTTAAAATGGATTCCATGTACCCTAGGTACATTTCCAATTGGTACTGGGCCACCCTATCAGACCCTGTAACTCCGGGCATGGGTGTACCCAGGGCTGCCAGGGGCTGCAGCATGTATTATGCCACCCCTGGCTGGCCTCCTAAATTTGACACAACTGGCTGCATGACAGCTGGGGCAAAGTCGTGTAATCACCCTTTGCTGTAGATATAGTATACCTATACCTAACCCTAAAATGGACACACAGATTCCTATCAGTCACTCCTATGGCAGGCCTTGACAATCCTGAAGGCAGAGTGCTTGGAATCGTGTGAGATGGTGCTCTGGCATGAGCTGAGCCTGTCTGCAGCTTGCGGAACCAAGTCCTAATAGCTGTTCCATGATATCGCATACCATATACTCTTAAGTGCATTATAATCCTCGCGGTTAAATGCTATCTTTGGTATTGCTTTATCAAAACATGTCGAGTAAGGTGTCATACGAATTGGAATACTAACCCCTCGCCAATTCTGGCGACGGGGTTAGCATTCCACCCTTCTAGAGGGACACGACAAGTATGTAACTGTGAACCCCGGTTAAAGTTAACTGAAGCCTCAGCTCCACAAAATGGATGCTGCCACCACAGACACGAGTCTGACCCCCTACAGCTGGGAGTCCTTCCAGCAAGGGGAGCCTGGACAAAGGGTTTCCTGTCAGGGGCGGTGCTAGCACCGTCCCAGACATGGTTTTGTGTATCCTGGGTAGGCAGGGCTTTTCAGGAAGGTGACTGCTGAGTGGCACCCCGGTGCTCACTACGCATAGGCCGGTCAGAACCAGTTCCAGGGGCACACCAGCCCCTGGCCTGGGGAAAGTCCGGCATGGCAGAGGGGTGTAACCACCCCCCTCCTAGTCCCACCCATAGGCAGGACCTAGTCACCGGGTCAGCCCCTTTTTTAGTATAAAGATGAGAGCGGGCCCCCTGTTCAAATTAGATCATCTTTGGAATCAAGACACGACTTTCTTCGAAAGGACATCAAGATTTCTTCTTCAAGATTCTCCCTTGTGGCTAAGGAGTAGTCACCCTGCATCAAGCGGGCACCATCCTAAGAACACTGCGGTCTGCTGCAAGTCCTTCTTCACGAATCCGCCGACCCAGCTCGACGAGACCCGGCTTCCCTGGCACCTCTGACCTCTACTCACCTCTACAGCAAAGCTGAGAACTGTGAGTGCGACGAGACCTCGAGGGACCGACGATCGCCAAGACTGCACGACTTCTTTGCAACAAGCCCACCGTGTGCTCCACTGGTGAGTGCTTTGGGGTCCGAGAAGCCCCAACCCTGAGCAGCTCCAGCACCGAAGATCAGCCCTCCAGCATCTCCACGATCTGCGTGGGGCCCTTCTGCTTTTGCGTGCTCACCGCGCTGTGTGGCTACTAGCCGGCTGGCTTGTGGCCTCCTACACGACGCCCGACGACATCTCTGCTGCTGGTCTGGTTGCTCCAGACTGGCCCTTGCTTCCTTCTTCAAGAGAGGCACCCCGGACCCTCCTGGTCCACTCCAGACGCCATTTTGAGTCCACCGCGTGGGCTTGAATTTGCCAAGGCTTTGTTGCCCAATCCTGGGTCCAGCGACGCCGACAGCTTCAATCTTCGTGGGACAGCTCGCTCCTCCATCCTGGTCTCCGACAACGCCTCCTGGTCCGTGAGATCTGTGAGCACAGCGTCACCCACTCACCTAGTCGAGGTGACTACCATCCGGTGCCCTCCTGGTGCCACCTGACTACTGGCTAGTAGTCACGAACTTGGTCCCCTCTGCTTTCAGGTGTCATCTTCCTTCGATCCAGGCTTGGATCCATCGAACTTTCTTCACTGGTCGCCTGCCAGCAACTTCTTTCTTCCAGGCTCCTGGTCCGTCTACGAGGATTCCCGACGTCTTTTGAGACCTATGCAGCTGCAGCCCCTGAAGCTAGGTAACTTCGGCATTTCGGTGCCCCAGCATAGCCTCACTATCCAAGGGTCAGAATCCACTTTCGTTTTCTTCCTACCAGGTCGGGTTCGCCCGAGAACACTAACTTTGTCATTACTAGCTACCATAGACTTTGTCCCGCATCACGCGTGAGAGTGCACACTCTGCACCCGAGTCCCCTGGGTCTCCTAGAAGTAATCTGAAGATTCTATAGTCAAGATCTAGCGATTCCAAAGCCTATTAGTACTGTACTTACCTGCTAGTAATTTCGCATTCCACTTTCAGAGTATATGGTTTTCCGTGCCCCTCGGGCATTTGTATATACTGTGCTAACTTAAGTATTTTCGTAAAGGTTTTGTTTGTGCTTAGTACCCTGTCCTCATAAAGAGTACAGGGCTGTTGTGAATCTTAATAAAGAACTTGTTTATTTTCATAACACTTGTGTGGTGTCCTTTCACTTGGTGTTCAAGGGTATATGTGTAGTATAACAGCTGGCTTAACACGCCCTCTCGAGTCTTTAGCCTTAGACTGCTCGTATCCACGCTACTAGGATAGCTGGTCTATAAGGTTGAC
Source organism: Lissotriton vulgaris (assembly GCF_964263255.1). Taxonomy (NCBI): domain Eukaryota; kingdom Metazoa; phylum Chordata; class Amphibia; order Caudata; family Salamandridae; genus Lissotriton; species Lissotriton vulgaris. Next base: position 1,685,598,386 of record NC_141694.1, on the reverse strand, counting down.
ATACAACCAATCATCAATAAGGGTTGCTGGACTGATACATAGTGTTCACTAGAATAGTGAGCACTGCATATCAGGCCACCTTCTCACATTGGTGAGCAGCGGTTGGGATTTGAGCTTGCTGTTGTTTTACCACACGTATCCTAAGAATATCTTGTTGAAAGATCACATAAGTACTGTTAGGTACATATAACTAAGCTTAGAATACTCTGAGTTCTACTGAACCAGCTGTTGCAGCTCCTCAAGGCTTAGCACACCTTGGCTGCAACTCTTAGCAAGGGATCAGTAGGCAAACACATAGTGTAGGTAGGTGCATCACTTACACCACACTAGAAACAGTATGTCAGACAAAGGAGGAAACTCTGAGTCTCCCCTCGTGTCAGTGGACCCTCCACAGGTCCTCCCTTCCAGATATACTGTGCTTAGCTTCCATGAGTTACGACAAGTGTGTACCTCTAGGAAGATTAAGCAGGGGTCTAACCCCACAACTTCCTTTCTGATTGGTCTCTTAGAGACTTATGATGCCAGAAAAGCTGAGAAACTTCTTAGCTCTTCTAATCCAGATGGAGGTATGCCTCCCCTTGAGGGAACCAGAGGAGACCCTGACCTAATCCATCTCTCAGCTGAGACTGAAGAGGGGGAGGAGGATGAGGATCCCTCTGGGGATGAGGCAGACAAGGGACAGGTAGAAGTCAGCAGACTAACCAGGTCCAACTTAAGCAGACATGAGATGAGTACTGGGGGACCCCTGGGACCACTCTCAGGTCAGCTTAACATTGGGAATGGACGAGCTAGGTCTCTATCCAGAGGCTCTGGCAGATCCCTTCAAACCAATGGCTCTCAACACTCCTCTCAGAAGGGGATGACATCCCCTCAGAGGAGAGTGTATGAAGCTAAAGAAAGGGCAGACAATCTGAGGATTGAAAGGGAAGAACTTGCCCTGGCCAAAGAAAGGCTTGCCTTTGCTAGAGAGCAACAGTTAAGTGGGGTAGTCCCCACTGGTGGCAGCAATAAACCTAGCAATAGGGAAAGGGGTTTTGACACAAAGCACCTGAATAAGATAGTGCCCCCCTTTAAACAAGGGGATGACATCCACAAATGGATTACTGCTTTGGAGAGAGCCTGCACTGTGCAGGGTTTTCCCCAAAGTCAGTGGGCAGCTATCTTGTGGCTCTCCTTTGATGGTAAAGGTAGAGATAAGCTCCTCACTACTAGAGTTGAGGATGCTAACAATTACCAAGTCCTGAAGAATACACTGGTTGATGGGTTTGGTTTAACCACTGAACAATACAGGATGCTGTTCAGAGATACCCAGAAAACTCAGTCTCAAGATTGGGCTGACTTTGTTGATTGTGCCACTAAGGCTTTTGAGGGCTGGCTACTGGGTAGTAAGGTTACTGATTTTAAAGGATTGTACAATCTAATTATGAGGGAGCAAATCTTAAATAATTGTCAGAACCAGTTATTACACCAGCACCTGGTAGACTCTGATCTGACCTCTCCACAGGAATTGGGTAAGAGGGCAGACAAATGGGTCAGAACCAGGGTCAGGCCTAAGAACCAGGGTGGTGACCAAAAGAAGGAATCAACCAAGCCTCAAGAGAAGGGTGGGGATAAATCCACAGAGAAGACTTCCCCAGGGCCCCAAAACTCCAACAAGGGTGGTGGGTCCCAGAACACTCCTTCAGAACAGAAGAAACCTTATTGCCATACCTGTAAACAGGTGGGCCATTACAAAAGTGATGCCAGTTGCCCTAAAAATGGCAATAAGGAAAACATACCCCCAAGTAACACTCCCAGACCTCCTGTTACCACTAGTGGTAATCCCCCAGGTGGTGGGAGTGCCCCCAAGAATGTGGTGGGCATTACTTTGGGAAACCAGGAGGACTATGGCCTAGCCAGGTCCCCTAACAACACTCTTGTCTGTGAGACTGGCATGGGGTTTGCCAACTTCACTACTGGACCCCACACATTGGGAAAGTATAGACAAGAGGTTATAGTGAATGGTCAGAAAGTTGAGGCATTCAGAGACACAGGGGCCAGCACCACCATGGTGATTGACCATCTGGTCCCCTCTGCTCAACTGACCCCTGGTTTTACTTATCAGGTGACAGACATTCATGGAGTGAAGAGAAGGCATCCCATGGCAGTAGTCAAGCTCAGCTGGGGTAATGTCACAGGGCCCATGAGAGTGGCAGTGACAGATAACCTACCTGTAGATTCTTACTGGGGAATGACCTGGAACTCTCGGCATGGGCTGAGGTGGAGCAAGAAACTCACTCCAGAATGATAGGCCTATCCCGACAGGTTAGTGGGGCAGTAATAGCTACAGCCCCAGTCCAAGCCCCATTCCTCCCTGAAAAGGTTGGAAGGGCAGTGGTAGCCACTGCCCAGGCTCAGACAGACTTTCCAGAGCAGGATAGGAGGGCTGTGACAGTCACAGCCCAAACACAAACTGAGTGCCCTCCTGAAAAGGTTGGCAAGGTTGAAATGGTCTCAGCCTCTACTCAAACAGATAGTGAGGTTGTGAAGCCTGAAACAATGGATCACTCCACTCAAACAGAGAGCATTGAGGAGGAAGAAGAGTCTTCCCCCTCCCAGGCACTAGGTGAGAGCCAGCCTCCTCAGGGAACTGACTCTACCCCTGTTGAAGGAACTGCCCCAGAGGTAGTCAGGCCTAGCCTGGCAGAACCCCTGATGGCAGTGGACCCTTCCCAGGTGGGACCCAGTCTGGAGCAGGTAACCTGCACCTCTCTACCCTGCCTCAGTCAGCCCAGGGCTGTGGAGGTCAGGGAGGTTAGTGGTGGACCCCAAAGGGCCCCCTGTCCAAAAGAACCCCTTAATCAGCAGATTAGGGTCACTGAAGCTGGTAAACCTAGCCAAGTGAAAATAAAACAGACTCCTGAGGGATCCCCCTTAAAAGTAGTTAGGGACCTCCCACAGCTGGACACTGTTGGACACAGCCAAACATGGGGCCTAACAACCCCAGACCTGACCTGTCCCTCCAGTAAGCCAAACAGAGGGACTCAGCCTCCAGCTTTAGGTAGCCAGAGGCTGACCCTGAGAGCTCAGTGCATCTCAGCTAAAGAAAGAAAGGCACACATGATGAATGGTGATTGGAGGAAGTTGAGCCCAAAGGTAGAGGAGCCTCACTTCAGTACTCCATCCCAGCATCAGCCTTTTACTTTCCCAAGACACACCAGAGACAGAGATTCCCTATGGTGGAGACCCTCAGATACCCTTAGGGTGAGGGGTTGCCTAGTGGACCATGACACAGGGGGAAACCAAGCCAGAGCTGGTCCTTCCTTATATGGCCACTTAGGTAATAGAGGCTTACCTGGACAAGGATAGCCTTATCTCCTTTCGTTTGGGGGGGGGGGGGGGGGGGGGGGTTGTGTAGGAAGGTACATCCTGACTATGGTTGCCCCCAACTTTTTTGCCCTGTGTTTTAGCTGGTTTTTGACATAGTCGACCTGGGATCCTGCCAATCAGGACCCCAGGCCTACTGCTCTCTCTTTAAAATGGATTCCATGTACCCTAGGTACATTTCCAATTGGTACTGGGCCACCCTATCAGACCCTGTAACTCCGGGCATGGGTGTACCCAGGGCTGCCAGGGGCTGCAGCATGTATTATGCCACCCCTGGCTGGCCTCCTAAATTTGACACAACTGGCTGCATGACAGCTGGGGCAAAGTCGTGTAATCACCCTTTGCTGTAGATATAGTATACCTATACCTGTGGAATTCTAGTTTGTGAGCTAAACATTATCTGCGCCAACTTGTCACCCACGTACAACGTGCACGATCACCATTTTAGGCATCATGGTCTCCCTGTCCACGATCGATCGCCAGCGTGCCCCTCTGACCCAGCAAGCATCCTCCGCGCACCCTGGCTCCCCCTCCCTCCCCTCATGAACATAACCCTTCTGCATGACCCTGTCCTTGGGAGTCACGCCAGCGCCTGACCAACACCTCCTCTCCTCCGATGAATGCCCCTCTGTTGATCAACCTTCCCTCCGCACTGGATTGTCCACGAGGCATGAATACCACTCCTTTGATGACCCCTCACCCCGTGTCCAGCTGTCCACACAGGTCCGAGGCCATCGCCTAAGCCGGGAGATATCATTTACTGCCCCTTATTGTATGAGGTCGCTCTCCTTCAAAGGACCCTCTATTGATCCAGGCCTCCCCACCCCCTGTGATATGATCAGGCGCACACATCCTAAGACTCGGCAGAACACTCAGCTGCGTGATGACCCCCCTCCTCTTATCAGCAGGTTGAGGACCTCTATTGTGAAGGTATATGGGGGTGGGATTGACACGAGGATTGCGGGGATGTCTTTTTCCGGGCTTCACAATGTTCTGATTATAATAAAGAAAGGTCACATGCCATAAACCAGTGTATAAGAGGCCAGGCCTCCGAGAGGCTGTTAGAGCACCTCGAGATGATACCTTGTTGTCTGATCTGATGTGTTCTGCTCCGTCGGAATAAAAACTTCTGTTTCCTGCCTTCTGGTCTCCGGCGCCTGCCTCATTGCTTGGTAAATTTGAATGGTACAAGGGCGGTTAGCACCGGGCAAATCTTGAGAAAGGTCCTAGCCCTACCTTTTTCCACAATTGGCGCCCATCGTGGGGCCCATCAGCGACACGTGGATCCAGTGGGAGAGGTCCCGATGACAGAGTGAACGACTGCAACGATCGGGAAGAGCTCGTGTCCGATAGACCCTCGTCTGACAGCCGATCATCCGACCTTCACTAGTTCTGAACAGACCTCTCTCGAGTGATCTACGGTCCTGACTGGGAACCATCAGGAGTGCCACGGGCATCACGAAGAAGAGAGGACGATCGGGCGCTGGATCCAGAGGACAGGAAACCGTCCATGCGGTCCGGGTAAGGTCGTGTAAACACGACAAATTGGAAAAAATATTGTTTTGTTTGGATAATACTAGTATTACGCTTTGTTGAAACCCTCTGGAGATTCACTGTCTGCAAACGGGGAAAAACAAACAGGCTCTCTCTTTGCAAGCAGTGAAGGATAGGTAACGCAGACTTTTGTCCCCGTTGTAATCCGTCGTGCCTATCTTCCTCCCCCACTGTTTCCCAAACTGTCGTTCGTGGATTATTGTCTGGAGATTCTTTGTCTGCAAACAGGGAAGAACAAGGTCTCTCTTTGCAGGTAGAGAAAGAGTGGGTAACGATAACTTTTCGTGCCCACTTATTCTCCCCACTGGATTGTTTGATTGACCGATTATTCGGTATTGGTTCTTTTGAGGTATTCACGGCCTCCAAACAACGTAGAATAGAAATATTCTGTCTAGTCTTTGTCCGCCGTGATAAGATAGGTAGTGCAGACTTTTGTCCCCGTTGTAATCCGTCATGCCTGTCTTCTCCCCACTGGTTGGTAGCCTGTTTAGCCCGGACCGCTTATTAGAGATGAACCATCCAGCTCCACTGGAGGGCACCCCTAATAAGGACATGTTCACTAAGTATGGACTAGTCGCTATAGCTTACACTAAACTATGGCATAAATATACGAAAAAGAACCCTGAAAGTCAGTGGCCACTGATAGGTTCCTTTGACGAAAATAAAATAAAAACATTAGAAATAGCGCTCCAGAAGAATAAGACCACGCCCACTATGCTCGACAGTATCGGCATGTGGCGCAAAGAAACGGAACAACGAAAGAAAAGAGAAGAAGCAAAAATAGGGAAAGAATTACGAAAGGCAGCCCACCTAGCCGCAAAGCAACTAGAAGAAGAAATAAAAAAAAGAAAAGATACTATGCGAAACCAAGAATCAGGGTCGACAGGCCAATGTCCTGTTAGGACCCCCTCTGCGCTCTACCCTGAATTGCCCTCCAAACAACGGGCGAACGATGAGTTACTGCTAGGTCCCCCAATCATCTACATGCCCCCTCCATATGCCCCCTGCCGACAAAGCTTTCACGCTCCGAGTGTGAGCGAAAGCGATCTCAGTGCTAGTGCACCAGCCCTCACGGCCTTTGCACCAGCCACATTAACAACCTCATCAGACGACCCCGAGTCTAGCAAACAATCATCAGCCAGACTAAATAGGTTGAGCAAAGATGAGCGGGATGGGATCGACAAAATAGCAAAGACATTAGTAGAACGAAGGGAGAGCGAAGATTATACAATGAGCGTACATAATTCACATGCCGACAGCCACAGACGACATTTCATCTTGCGATTCAGCTACTACACCCTGAACGCGTATGAAGATAGGTATCAAAGTAAGGGTCCTGCTAAACTAACAACACTGTATAGGAAAATTGATGTTGGAGATGGGACTGAACGTGAGGCGACGGAGCTCTTCATGCAGATGCTTGAGGTCTTCCGCCACCTCACGGAACAGAAACCAGAAGCCAAGGCTACAGTCCCTGAAACGACCTCGGTAGAAGTAGCCAATACTATGATGCCTATCAGAGAAGCGGCCCCTTACTGGATCCCGCCACGGGGCCAGGGAACGAGCGATGATATTAATAATGAAAATGCAAAGGGAAGGGTTGTGTACAATTGGGTTTACCAACCATGGGACCGACAAGATATCCTAACCTTTAAGCAAACCCTGCCCGATTTAAGAAAGAACCCGACAGCATTTTATACCGAATTAGGCACAGCCTTGGGTTCGACGATAATGACTTTAGCAGACATTGACTTGTTCTTCGGGTTATGCCTGCCAGCTGACGTGTGGAAGCAAATCCGGAAGGCTGACCACACGGATCTGTTTGGACATACCTGGGACCAACTCGGTAAATTAGATAGACAACGAGAACCTGGAAGGAAACCAGTGAAAGACATACTAGAACTCCCAGACAAAATAGTTCAAAAATTAAAGACACTGATCCCAGAAAGAAAGGTAGACTGGTCGATAGTCACGGCCTGTCGACAGAAACCGCAGGAAGATGTGTCAGAATACTTCTCCCGATTCGAGACAGTGTTCTCCGACTACAGTGGCCAAGACATGACCACCGCAACCGGACAGCACCTGTTTGTACAAAATTACGTAAAGGGTCTAACGCAAGAGGTCTCCCAAAAGCTGCAGACGAGTGAGAGTAGTTGGGGGGCCTCCAAACCTGCAGCTATCCTTCAGATGGCTCAGTATTACGAGCACCAAAAGAATGAGAATGATAGGGCGTCCGAGAAAAAGAAGAAAGATTTAAAAGAAAGGGTAATGATAGCCCAGATACAAGGTATAACGATAGGACGGGAACATCAAAGAGGGAACTACCAACCAGCCGCCCCCAGAGATCTACCTCCTAAAGATCACACTCCCACACCCCACCCTGGACGTAGAGACATTAGCAACGACCAATGCGCCTTCTGCAAAGGGTTCGGCCATTGGAAATACCAGTGTCCGGTTATGCTAGAGATGAATAGAAATAGGGACTCCAGGGATGTGGCAAGTGGTCCAAGAAATGGGGTACAAGGACGAGGGCACGCCAACGGCACCAACAATGACAGATCAGGGAGACTGAACACATTTGACCGTCCCCGGCAGAACCAATATCAGCTGTCCGAAGGTGAACATGCCCCCGACTTTGCATAGGACTGCCAGGGGCAAGGGAGGGATCCAGTCGAGCTCTGTGTTGACCAGCAAGGTCCTTATGTCACCGCTAAGGTCCTGGGTACAGAGTCTCCATTCTTGGTAGACACTGGGGCGACACGTAGTGTGTTATCAAAACGACTGATTCCAAGGGCACCCTTGTCTGGCTCACACATAACGTCGATAGGTTTCGATGGAACGCCCTCCACTAACCCCCTGTCCGTACCTATTTCCTTTGATCTAGAAAACAACACCACTGACGCGACATTCCTGGTTTCCTCCAACTCCCCTGACGCCATTATGGGCATTGACTTACTGAAACATTTTCGAGCTACCATTAGGTGTTCCCCAGATGGAATACGAGTCATCCTATACGACAACCCAGACATGCCCAGATCCCGTCCCCCACGACACATGTGCCCCATAACTGACGCTGACATGTCCTTGCTTGACACCCTGCCCCCGTACCTGTGGGCCAAAAACGACTCTGATGTGGGGCGAATGATGATTGATCCTATCCACATAACTGTACGACAGGACGCTATGCTCCCGAAACTCCCGCAATATCGGATATCCCCAGAGGGTGAGAAGGCACTGGTAGCGATCATTCAGTCTCTGGTAGATGCAGGAGTGGTTGAAGAGGTGGTTAGCAACGTCTGCAACAGCCCAATCCTACCTATTGTTAAGAAGCAAGGTAAAGGAGATGAGAAAGCGTACCGCTTCATCATCGACTTACGAGAGATTAACAAAGTGGTTGTACCCCAATATCCCGTAGTCTCTGATATCACCACCATTTTGACCCTCATCCCGTCCACCGCCACCACCTTCACTGTTATCGACCTTAAGAACGCGTTTTTCTCTATCCCCATCCATCCAGACAGCCGTTATCTCTTCGGCTTCACTTTAAAATCCCGCTCGTACCGATTTTGTAGAGCTCCCCAGGGGTACACTGAAAGTCCCAGCATTTACAGCCAGGCCCTCAAAAGACAGCTGGATGCCTTCCAGCTACCAGAGGGAGTGGTGTTGATCCAATATGTCGATGATATCCTTTTGGCGGCCGACACCACCCCGCTTGCAACGACAGCCACCGTCCAACTCCTACACTTTCTTGCAGAAAATGGCCATAAAGTCTCCAAAAAGAAGTTACAGTTCTGCCAGCCACAAGTGACTTACCTAGGCCATCTTCTGTCCAAAGAAGGGAGGAAACTTACCCCTGACCGAATCCAAACCATCCTAGACACCCCCATCCCAAAAACACAAAAACAGGTCCGCTCTTTGGTTGGCCTAACCTCTTTTTGCAGACAGTGGTTGCCTAATTACAGCCTCATTGTGAAACCATTGCTTGCCCTGCTGACCAAAGATGTCCCCTCCCCGCTTCCTTGGACCACTGAGTGTCAAGCCTCCTTTAAGGAATTACGGGATGCACTCTGCTCAGCACCCGTCCTCGGAACGCCGGATTACTCCAAACCCTTCTCCCTCTTCACCCACGAAAGGGAGGGATGCGCATTGTCTGTCCTGACTCAATCGATTGGTCCTAAGCAGCGCCCTTGTGCCTACTTCTCCGCCACTCTTGATCCTGTAGCCAGAGCTTTACCTGCCTGCCTTCGAGCAGTAGCTGCCGCTGCTGTCTCTATCCGTCAGAGCGAGGGAATCGTACTTTCCAACTCCCTCACTGTATTAGTGCCCCATGCAGTTGACACCCTTTTGAACCAGACAAAGACCCAACACCTGACTAGCGCACGACTGACAGGGTACGAGTTGACTCTGCTTGCACCCCACATCACACTAAAGAGATGCACGACTTTGAATCCTGCCACATTGTTACCCCTGCCTGAAAACGACCCCGACGTTCCTCCCATACACGACTGTGTGACCCTCACAGACGAACAGACTAGGAGTAGGGTTGACCTCCGAGACACTGCTTTTCCTGACCCCGATGGAGAGCTATGGGTAGACGGCTCATGCATCAAACTCCCAGATGGCACCACTTCAGCTGCCTATGCAGTAACGACAGCCCGAACAGTAGTTGAGACAGCCTGCATCACACAACGATCTGCCCAGGCAGCAGAGCTGATAGCCCTCACCCGAGCATGCATCATAGCCGCAGGGACCACCGCGAACGTATATACGGACAGCCAGTATGCCTTCGGAGTGGTCCACCATTTTGGGCTCCTGTGGAGGGAGAGGGGATTCCTGACGTCCCACGGCACCCCAATCCTCCACGGAGATTTAGTGTCCGCTCTGATTGAGGCAGTTCTCCTCCCCAAACGATTAGCGGTGATCAAATGTCAGGCACACAAAAGGGTGACAGACTTAGTCGGACAAGGGAATGCATTAGCCGACATCACTGCACGAACCACAGCTGAGAATAGGACGGTGACACGCATATATGTGACCAGGTCACAAGCAGAAAAATGGAGTGACACAAGGGAAATGATCTGAGACATACAGTCGGCCAGCACCCCTCACGAACTGACTAAGTGGGCAAGGGTGGGTTTGAAGGACGAAGAGGGTTGCTGGCGAACGAAGGATGCAAACAAGTGGTTGCTGCCCGACTCATATCTGATCCCCATACTGACAATGGCACATTCCCCCGCACACATAGGATCTGCACCCATGATCGAACTCATTTCCAAAGTCTGGCACAATGACAAAATCCCCGACTCAGCCAGACGCCTAGTTCAGCAGTGCCTTATCTGTCTGCAACACAACCCCGGGAAAGGAACTGTAGTACCCCGGGGAGGGTTTGGGACCCCCAATCACCCCTTTGAGGTCCTTCAGATGGACTACATCCAACTAGAGAGATGCCAAAACCTGAAGTATGTACTAGTCATCGTATGTGCCTTCAGCAAATGGGTGGAGGCCTATCCAACCCGTGACAACACTGCCATGACTACTGCCAAAGTACTACTGAAGGAATTCTTCCCTCGCTATGGCCTTTGTCGAATTTTATGGAGCGACAATGGCCCCCACTTCATAGCTGAGGTTATCCAACTAATCCTAAAGGGGTTGGGGGTGAAGCAACGGTTTCATGCGGTCTTCCACCCCCAATCCGCCGGTCTAGTGGAACGCCATAATGCCACACTGAAGCTGAAACTGGCAAAAATATTGGCCACCACTGGACTTAACTGGCCGGATGCCCTCCCACTGGCTTTGTTATCGATGCGCTCCACTCCCACCAAGCACCATTTGACCCCCTACGAGGTCGTGTTTGGGCGACCGATGAATCTCTGGACTGCTCCCAAACCGACCTCCATTCATGACGTCCCAGACGTCCTACTATCTGATTATTTGTGCAAGTTAACCAAAACGTTGTCTGTCATTCATCAACAGGTGCAGCAAGCCATCCCCGATGCTTCCAGGGGCCCCGGCCATGACATCCAACCGGGAGATTTCGTGTTGATACGAAATTTCCAGCGAACCAAGAGTCTGGAACCTCGGTGGACGGGCCCCTGGCAAGTGCTGATCACCACCCGAACGGCGTCCGAGTGGAGGGGAAGAAGCACTGGCTGCACGCGCATCATTGTCGGAAGGTCTCTGCGAACCTGGCCACGACAGAAAACGTCAGCACCCAAGAAGAGCTCCTGAGCAAAGACCGACCGATATTGAATTGTTATCCCGATACTGAGGCACTCGAACTTGCAAAATTCTCTGATCCCACTGTGCCATCCAGAGAAGGGTATTTCCTGCGTCGAAAGGAGGGAGTTTCGGCTAAGTAGGCCACGGACTAAGTTAAAATCTCAGAACGGTGACCTAAACACAATCAAGGGTTACCGGGAGAGAAGCTAAACGAAGTCTGTGGTTCTGCCCACTACCGAGCCCCTTGAAGGTGATGGAAGCGCCAGATAAGAAGATGATGGAAGCGCCAGATAAGAAGATGATGGAAGCAACAGGAAATACCCAGTATAGAAATCCAAAGACTGACAACTTGCACAAATCAAAGACAATCGCACTCTTCATTGTCTTCCTCTTCTGCCTCCTCCTCATGACCTCTTTCTGGATTCTGGAGGAAAGTACACCGGCTCATGAGGCATTGCTCCCTACTGCACAGCCAACACCCCTGAAAGAGCATCACCTAATCTCTCTGTCGCCTCAGCTCCGAGAAAGGCGCAGGGAATTTTGGAACAATTCCTTCGTGCAACTGTTGCACCAACACAATCTTGCTGCAAATGCTACAAACTGCTGGATCTGCGGGTAGCTCCCGCATGCTACAGGACACTCCATCCCCTTCATCCCTTCTCCTTTCTCAGTTCACGGCTCCTGCCTCGCCTGGCTGATCCTCATGCAAGAGAGCCACAAGGACAACGCCACCTCCAGCCGGACAGTGTCGCACTTCTACTCTGGGTTCTGGCTGAACAAAACCGAAAAGACCTCTGTTGCTCTGTGTCCTGCGCTCACGGGCGCCACCTTCCTTAAAGACATTCCTGCCAAAGAACGAGTCGAAGTACAGGTGCTCCACAATCCAGCCAGGACCACCTTCTCTCATCTGCAAAAACAAACTACCGCTACTCTGACTGTGGCCCTGTCTGTTATCAATGTCACAGGTCTTGTGTGTCTCGAAGGCCATGGAACGCAGCTGGTGGGTCACAGTGCCTGCCGAATCACCAGAACATTGGACTCAGTTGACCCCCCTTCCTTTGTTGCTTCTCCGAATATGTACTTTGTGTGTGGCACCAAAGCTTACACCTGGCTCCCGAGAGGTTGGAAGGGCGCATGTTACATTGCCTTCGTTCTTCCACCCACATATGTAGCTCCTGCCAACCATCACCGACAGAGGCGTGCAGATGACATTGGACAAGCCGACTCCACCGGAGCACAGTTCCTAGATGCAGCAAAGGGACTTGTTCCTCTGTGGGGCCCAATGGCAAACAGCCGCGCTATCCGACACCTGACCCAGGCAGTAGAAACAACGATCAACATCACGGCTGGCATCCTCGCCAACAACACTGCGGAGCTTCAGGCGGTCCGCCTTGTGACCCTTCAAAATCGCCTTGTCCTGGATGTGGTCCTAGCCGACCGAGGAGGAGCATGCCGCATCATCGGATCTAGCTGCTGCACCTACGTGCCAGACAACTCGCCTTCAGTCTACAAAGCCATTGAACACCTCCACAGACTCTCCTCGGAGGTTCACCAGGAGCAGGAAGGATGGTCGCTTGGGAGCTGGTTTTGGGACACTTTGAGGAACTGGGGTTGGAGGTTGTTTTCCTTCGTGCTGATACCTGTTGTGATCTTATGTGGGTGTTGCTTAGGTATCCAATGTCTACCATCTTTGTGCGGCCTTGTTTCCAACTGTATGTGCCCAAAGACTTTGGACTTCCGAAATGAGCACATGAGTCCCCTCTATGAAGTAGAAATACGTGGCCTTATGGGGATAAATCCAAACTGACAAGTTGGCGAGATATGTTAAAAGGGAGGACTGTGGAATTCTAGTTTGTGAGCTAAACATTATCTGCGCCAACTTGTCACCCACGTACAACGTGCACGATCACCATTTTAGGCATCATGGTCTCCCTGTCCACGATCGATCGCCAGCGCGCCCCTCTGACCCAGCAAGCATCCTCCGCGCACCCTGGCTCCCCCTCCCTCCCCTCATGAACATAACCCTTCTGCATGACCCTGTCCTTGGGAGTCACGCCAGCGCCTGACCAACACCTCCTCTCCTCCGATGAATGCCCCTCTGTTGATCAACCTTCCCCCCGCACTGGATTGTCCACGAGGCATGAATACCACTCCTTTGATGACCCCTCACCCCGTGTCCAGCTGTCCACACAGGTCCGAGGCCATCGCCTAAGCCGGGAGATATCATTTACTGCCCCTTATTGTATGAGGTCGCTCTCCTTCAAAGGACCCTCTATTGATCCAGGCCTCCCCACCCCCTGTGATATGATCAGGCGCACACATCCTAAGACTCGGCAGAACACTCAGCTGCGTGATGACCCCCCTCCTCTTATCAGCAGGTTGAGGACCTCTATTGTGAAGGTATATGGGGGTGGGATTGACACGAGGATTGCGGGGATGTCTTTTTCCGGGCTTCACAATGTTCTGATTATAATAAAGAAAGGTCACATGCCATAAACCAGTGTATAAGAGGCCAGGCCTCCGAGAGGCTGTTAGAGCACCTCGAGATGATACCTTGTTGTCTGATCTGATGTGTTCTGCTCCGTCGGAATAAAAACTTCTGTTTCCTGCCTTCTGGTCTCCGGCGCCTGCCTCATTGCTTGGTAAATTTGAATGGTACAAGGGCGGTTAGCGCCGGGCAAATCTTGAGAAAGGTCCTAGCCCTACCTTTTTCCACATACCTAACCCTAAAATGGACACACAGATTCCTATCAGTCACTCCTATGGCAGGCCTTGACAATCCTGAAGGCAGAGTGCTTGGAATCGTGTGAGATGGTGCTCTGGCATGAGCTGAGCCTGTCTGCAGCTTGCGGAACCAAGTCCTAATAGCTGTTCCATGATATCGCATACCATATACTCTTAAGTGCATTATAATCCTCGCGGTTAAATGCTATCTTTGGTATTGCTTTATCAAAACATGTCGAGTAAGGTGTCATACGAATTGGAATACTAACCACTCGCCAATTCTGGCGACGGGGTTAGCATTCCACCCTTCTAGAGGGACACGACATGTATGTAACTGTGAACCCCGGTTAAAGTTAACTGAAGCCTCAGCTCCACAAAATGGATGCTGCCACCACAGACACGAGTCTGACCCCCTACAGCTGGGAGTCCTTCCAGCAAGGGGAGCCTGGACAAAGGGTTTCCTGTCAGGGGCGGTGCTAGCACCGTCCCAGACATGGTTTTGTGTATCCTGGGTAGGCAGGGCTTTTCAGGAAGGTGACTGCTGAGTGGCACCCCGGTGCTCACTACGCATAGGCCGGTCAGAACCAGTTCCAGGGGCACACCAGCCCCTGGCCTGGGGAAAGTCCGGCATGGCAGAGGGGTGTAACCACCCCCCTCCTAGTCCCACCCATAGGCAGGACCTAGTCACCGGGTCAGCCCCTTTTTTAGTATAAAGATGGGAGCGGGCCCCCTGTTCAAATTAGATCATCTTTGGAATCAAGACACGACTTTCTTCGAAAGGACATCAAGATTTCTTCTTCAAGATTCTCCCTTGTGGCTAAGGAGTAGTCACCCTGCATCAAGCGGGCACCAACCTAAGAACACTGCGGTCTGCTGCAAGTCCTTCTTCACGAATCCGACGACCCAGCTCGACGAGACCCGGCTTCCCTGGCACCTCTGACCTCTACTCACCTCTACAGCAAAGCTGAGAACTGTGAGTGCGACGAGACCTCGAGGGACCGACGATCGCTAAGACTGCACGACTTCTTTGCAACAAGCCCACCGTGTGCTCCACTGGTGAGTGCTTTGGGGTCCGAGAAGCCCCAACCCTGAGCAGCTCCAGCACCGAAGATCAGCCCTCCAGCATCTCCACGATCTGTGTGGGGCCCTTCTGCTTTTGCGTGCTCACCGCGCTGTGTGGCTACTAGCCGGCTGGCTTGTGGCCTTCTACACGACGCCCGACGACATCTCTGCTGCTGGTCTGGTTGCTCCAGACTGGCCCTTGCTTCCTTCTTCAAGAGAGGCACCCCGGACCCTCCTGGTCCACTCCAGACGTTATTTTGAGTCCACCGCGTGGGCTTGAATTTGCCAAGGCTTTGTTGGCCAATCCTGGGTCCATCGACGCCGACAGCTTCAATCTTCGTGGGACAGCTCGCTCCTCCATCCTGGTCGCCGACAACGCCTCCTGGTCCGTGAGATCTGCGAGCACAGCGTCACCCACTCACCTAGTCGAGGTGACTACCATCCGGTGCCCTCCTGGTGCCACCTGACTACTGGCTAGTAGTCACGAACTTGGTCCCCTCTGCTTTCAGGTGTCATCTTCCTTCGATCCAGGCTTGGATCCATCGAACTTTCTTCACTGGTCGCCTGCCAGCAACTTCTTTCTTCCAGGCTCCTGGTCCGTCTACGAGGATTCCCGACGTCTTTTGAGACCTATGCAGCTGCAGCCCCTGGGCTAGGTAACTTCGGCATTTCGGTGCCCCAGCATAGCCTCACTATCCAAGGGTCAGAATCCACTTTTGTTTTCTTCCTACCAGGTCGGGTTCGCCCGAGAACACTAACTTTGTCATTACTAGCTACCATAGACTTTGTCCCGCATCACGCGTGAGAGTGCACACTCTGCACCCGAGTCCCCTGGGTCTCCTAGAAGTAATCTGAAGATTCTATAGTCAAGATCTAGCGATTCCAAAGCCTATTAGTACTGTACTTACCTGCTAGTAATTTCGCATTCCACTTTCAGAGTATATGGTTTTCCGTGCCCCTCGGGCATTTGTATATACTATGCTAACTTAAGTATTTTCGTAAAGGTTTTGTTTGTGCTTAGTACCCTGTCCTCATAAAGAGTACAGGGCTGTTGTGAATCTTAATAAATAACTTGTTTATTTTCATAACACTTGTGTGGTGTCCTTTCACTTGGTGTTCAAGGGGTATATGTGTGGTATAACAGCTGGCTTAACACGCCCTCTCGAGTCTTTAGCCTTAGACTGCTCGAATCCACGCTACTAGGATAGCTGGTCTATAAGGTTGACTTACAACCAATCATCAATAAGGGTTGCTGGACTGATACATAGTGTTCACTAGAATAGTGAGCACTGCATATCAGGCCACCTTCTCACAACTTCCAAAAGAAATCCACCAGTTACTCCAATGCACTTGCACAATACAGAATATTTCAAACTATACATTCCCTGGCCAAGTTCAAAAAAGGAGACAATTTTTCATTCATGATTACCACAATTTACTCTTTGCCCAACAGACAAGGCTAGATCCATAGTAGGACATGAAACTGTTTAGTTAAAAAAGCTATTACCACCTCAAATCAACATCCCTGTGAAGCATTGATGATGCTTTCCTTCTATATAGCCCGTGGCAAAGGAGACCATAACATCCTCTGCAATCAGCTAAAATAAAGGATGAGAATTTATTGAACTGCCAAAAATAGATCCCTTGGACTAGAGATAGCTAGATGAGGATATGAGCTCTTATCTGAACCACAACTCCACAGGCAGTTCTTTTTCAATTAGTTTAGAAGATATACAGAGGTACCTGAAAGTGTCAGGTCTTAGATTAGCTTTTGTGAACTACAGGACTCTGACACAAGACCATAGCCTCTAATGGCAATTTACTCATGCTTAGTAGTCAAGAGTTTCCTAGGCAGTGGCTTGCATGACACTGAGCTGCTTGTGGTAGTAGGAAGGGATGAGTTTACAGTATAGAGTATGCCATGTATCACAAACCCTAGGAAAACAGGTACAGAGGACACACAGTGGCATAGGGGAGGGGAGGCCTGCACTTTTAGGTCAAACCCAGTCGTCTCTGAGTTTTCTGTCCCATTTGGGAGATATACCTCAGTTCAAATCTGAGGCTTCAAGTTCCGATCTGTATAGAAGACATTAGGTGGCTGAATTTCTAATAGTAGTAAACACTAACTAATTAAACATCTGTAAGCAAAATGCACTATGCTGCTTTAACATTTTTAGGAGACACACTGAAGCCCTGGAAAAGAGGATATACTTTTGATTCACAAGGCTTGATACCTTCTCTGCGATCTCCTGGTTAAATGGATTTGCTGCTGCGGAAAAGCTCAGAACGGGAGCAAATGTATCTTTTACCCAGCGGCAAGATACCTTGGCTGGATTGACTTTTCAGGTTTTTCTCGGTCTTCTGTTAGTCCTCCAGGCAAAACTCATAAAAAAGTTTTTAAAGTTTCAGGGTTTAGGGTTAGGCAGGAGGAGTACACTTTGACACCAGCCAATAATTTTAGGACCCCAGGAAATGCAATTGGGGGTCAGAACTCACTCCACAGAGGTCACTAGCAGGGTCCGGTGCAGTTCCAGATGAAACAGGTCAGCTGGGCTCCTTCAGCAAAGTGGGCTTCTTTCAGCTTTTGTGTCCATGCAGCTTTACAGGAGATCAGACAAGTGACTGTTGGAGTCCATTTCTTTGTCCTGGGTACACGTGGGAGAAGGTCCAGCCTTTAGGTTCCCTCACAAGTCCCAAAAGCCAGTGCAGTCGTTCTTATGTCTTCCACAGGTTCAGTAGTGTTCTGAAGAAGGTTCCCCCATGTGCCACATTTATGCCTGACACTAGCTGTGGGTGGGGGTAACTCCTGCCCCCTCCCTGACAAATGGGGAAAAAGTTTCCAGAGTTAACCCTGCCCACATTTGAAGCAGGTCCTGTGTGACTTGCTGCAAACAATCCTAGAGTGCCCTTCCCCACCCAAACTCATCATGGCAGAACCTTTCTTCTCTTGTGCAGAACTCCTGTGCCCACCCTAGAGGTGTGACCAGAGAAATGAGCAAACCCACCTCTGTGGTTACTTAAAACCGGTTGCGGGGGTAGCTCTTCTCCCACTAGGATTAGTACCAGGCTGGCTAGGAGGACAATTGAGGGGTCAGACTTAGGCGTGAGCTATATCTCCTAGTGACAGGGTAGGCATCCTTCGAAGATATGTGAGGGACTGACCACAGTCCCCAGGTCATCCAGTATGGGGAAGGTCAGCTTCTCTCCACACCTAACTCATCTCATCAAAGTTTTGACCCACTGCACCTCTAAAAAGTCCTTGTTTTATTGTTTTTAAATAACAAACTCCAATATATTTGTAAACTTTCCTTCTTATTAAAGAATAAGGGGACTGTCAGCATGGACTCTGCAAGGCAAAAATGCAAATTTGTTTTTAGAAAAGTGCAAACGTAACCTGATGCTGTCTTACCCAAAGCGTGCATTCTGATTGGGTCTACTGACCACTAAATATACCCCTCATAACTTTAAAGACTTGCACTAATATATCAATCAGTGACAGCATTCAGACACTTTTGCTGTATGGCTAGAATGTATTCTAGTATATCTAGTATTCCGTTCAAGGCCAAACCTTTCCCTACACTCATCATGTATTGGAGCCAGCCCACACACAAATGTATTGCAGTTTCTTTGTTTTCCCACTCCGGATGGCTCATCCTTCTCCTTCTCCGACCTCGCCGCCAAGACATGGAACACCCTCCCACTGAGCCTACGACAGACCCAAGACCTGCTGACCTTCAGGAGGATACTCAAGACCTGGCTGTTCGAGAAGGAGCGCCCCCCCACACCCCAGTGCCTTGAGACCCTCGTAGGTATGTAGTGCGCTTTACAAATGATTGTTTGATTGAGAGGGCAAAGATTTCCTGGAAAAGAGACCTATGATTTGGTGAACAGTAACCTGTGGATTTCCTGTGGTAGAGGGTTCCCTTTTTGCGAATGCCATTGGCTATTCATGCACCTGAAATTCCACCAATAAAGGCTCTTTATATTCCTGTTTCAAGACAAACAGTGGGTATCTACACAGAGTGGTGTTTGGTGAACCAAAGCCCCATTGCCAGCCACAGCTGTTTATTTACTTGGGCACCTAAAGGACTGTATTCTTGAGTCTAGTCCTGGGCAGACCTTCTTAACCATTTAAAGGCCTCTGTAGCGTACTTCACATTGGAGATGAACCTGTTTCAGTACACAGGGCCTATGCAAAGTGCTCCGCACCTCACTGGAGCTAGGTCTGTGCAACATCAACTTTCTGCTGTGCCATGAGGAACCAACTGAATGAATGACCACTCTTTTATCATTACAAGGTCACCAGTTAGATGAAACCTGATATCATCCAAGTAAACTGCAGTGGCTCACTTGTTTTGGAGGGTTAAGACGTTAGGAGGAGGTCAATACTTGTGAACAGCCTGTGCAACTAATGTTTTGGTTCTATACATCCAGTGGCAGCTGGTGATATCTGAAAGTGGAGGGTTGTAACACCTAAACTGATTTTCAAGGTGCAAGTGAGCAAAGTGAGCCAGCTCTGCTGCCTCAGGGCAATATGGGTAGATTTTCCTCTGGAGACTTTTTTTTAATTATACCAAATTTACATTTTACAGCACAGTGTGCACATACATTTTCTGAAAAGCAAAGGCTGTAAAATGGCACTCATTAAATATTCCAGACCTCCTATGGAATGTTTACTAGGCCTGATCATCTGAAGTGTTGCAGGTTCACTTGAAACCAATTTGCAGGTTCACTTGAAACCAATTTGAATTGGATGACCTCAAATGTTAAGAATTACCACCAACATTCCAGGGTCAGTATATTTTCCACTTAGGACTCCATGGCAAGCACATTGTTTGAATCACCACCAAAAGGCCTGGCACGATCCAGCGCACTTACTTGCATATATGTACACTCTAGACGTGAGCAATCCAAACAAGTCTCAGGCCAGGCTCAGGCTGAATGTCTGGCTCAACCCTTGTCCCATTGGTTCTGGTAGGCCAAAATAGACCTGAGCAAAGCATCATAGGCACCCCTTTTTTTCTTCCTATTGCAGTTTCACAAGTCAAAAGACACTTCAAGGATGGCAACTAAGAGCACTAAATATTTTTAAAGAGCGCTTTTCTGCTTTGTGTTTGTTTGCAGTCGAGGTGAGCTGCAATTCGCTTGTTTACTACTAAAGTCATGTGTTAAGTCATAGTCCTCTTTCTATGTTAACCAATGCAATTGCAATCACTGAGGTGCTGGTCCTCTCCATCTTAGCTGTTTGTTAAGTCAGGGAAGTGTGCTTAACTTTGTTCTTCTTTCCAGAAAGACATTTTTGCATTTTATACATAAGTTGTGTTAGTTTGACTTAACATGTGATATTTGTTTTTTTTAAACATTGCGCATTAATTTAGGCCATGACATATTTGATCTCAAAGCATTGTCCTTCGATAAAACACGAGACAGCGAAGGAGTTATTCCTTCAGTGACAGAATACCACAATAAGGAACGAGTAACTCAAATACCCGCATTCTCACTTGACAAAATTCTGCAGAGATAACCTGAGCTTGCAGAATGTTTGAAGGGAAATAATGCATGATAATATAGTTCTCAAATTGGTCTTTCAGAGTCAACCTTATATGAAATGAAACAGTGTTGAATTAACTTACATCAGTTAAAGCAAAAATCGAGGGAGTCATCCCAAGATCCTGACCACTGACCTGCTGAGGACAAAATCCATTAGGGTTGAGCACTGGAGCCGGTGAGCCAAGGAGATCACTCCCAGAAAACTGGATTAAAAGAAACAGAAGCCAGAGAAAAACAGACCCAAGAGGGACTTGCTTGATGACCTAAAGGCACCAAAATCCCTTATGAAGCAGGTGCATCACCCCAATGTCCCATCCGGGAGGGAATGAGGCTCGAAGACTAATACCAACTTGATTTCAAGAAAAAGACCTAAAGCCAAATAGAAACTCTAAGGGCCAGATGTAGGTAGGCCAATACCGGTCGGTAAAGGCCGGTTTTACCGAATTTCGGCCGTTACCGACCGGTATAGGCCTTTTGGGATGTAGGGGACAGAAAAACATCCAAATCGGTAATTTTACCGAATCGGTAGTTACCGAATCAGTAAAGTTACCGAATCGGAAAATATACCAAATCGGAAAATTTACAGAATCGGAAAATTTACCGATTCTGTAAAGTTACCGAATCGGAAAATATACCGAATTGTTAATTTTACCGAATTGGTAAAGTTACCGAATCGGTAAAATTACCGATTCGTAAAATAACAAGTGGTAAAAATGAGTATTTGAGATGTAGGGAACCTCTGAAATACCGAATTTGACTGAAAATCGGCATTTAAGAGTCTGTAATTACCATGGATTCAAATCAGGTGGTAAACAGGTGCAAGGTATAAAAAAAGGCCCAAAATGCAACATTTTCTCAACAATGGCGGCATTCTATGTCATTGCGAGGCGGCTACGCCTACAGGCTGAAGGTGAGAGGGTCTGGAGGAGGGAGGAGCAGGTGTACAGACAGAGGATCACTCTATTCCAGCTAACTGACCCAGAGATCCTGCAGAGGTACAGGCTGGATCCCCAAACCATCCTGGACCTAATCAGGGACCTCCACCCACTATTGGAACATCCAACCACAAGGGCCCACGCCATCCCACCCCCATGTCCAGGTGCTGTGCAGCCTACACCTGCTCGCATCTGGAAGTTGCCAGAGTGTGGCTGTTGCGGTAGGTGGGGTGTCCCAGAGCTGTCTGTCACGTTTTTTTCAAAAATTCCTTGATGCAATGTTGCAGAGAATGTATTTATACATCCGCTTTCCAGCAACGCATGCAGAACTGCTAAGGACAAAGACAGACTTTTACCAGGTGGCGCATTTCCCACACATCATTGGCTGTATTGATGGTACCCACGTACCAATATGCCCACCAGCTGCCACAGAGTACATCTATCTGAACCGCAAGTCCACCCACACCATCAACGTTCAGGTGATCTGTGATGCAAAATACGTGATCACTGATATAGTAGCCAAATTTCCAGGGAGTACCCACGACTCCTACATATTCCAAAACAGTGGGATCTATGCACGCCTGACTGCGGGGGAGTTTGGTGAAGGATACTTGCTAGGTGAGACACTCTGTGGAAATCACTTGAATCGTATTACAGGTGAATGTGTGTGAGCATGTGAATAATGTCAATTTCTCATTACTAATAGGGGACAGTGCATATGCCCTCCGGCCCTTCATCCTCACACCCTACCTCAACCCAACAACACCAAGTCAGAGGCGATGCAACCGGGCACACAAAACAACTAGAAACATCGTGGAGCGCACCTTTGGCATGTGGAAAAGCAGGTTTCGCTGCCTCCATAAAAGTGGAGGGGCCCGCCAGTACACACCAATCGCCTGCTGCAAAATGATTGCAGCCTGTGCAATGCTGCACAACCTGGCGGTCAAGAAGGGGACAGAAGTGGAACTCTCAGATTTTGACGACCATGACGACGAGGATGCCGTCCCTGAACCACACACATCTGGTGGAGCAACATCAACTGATGGCAGACACAGACGGGAAGAGGTCACACTCAACTATTTTTAAGTAAGTAAGGTGACAAAGACAGGCATAGTATGCTACAACACTGGTTTAATTTTCAAATCACTTTTTTTATTAAATCACAAAAGTGTAACAAAAACACATTTAACGGCAATGCTCTGAGTAATGTAGAATTTACCTTGAACTGTGTAAGTCATTTCCTAGCTCGCTTCCCAGTAACACTAGGAGGTTGTTCAACCTGCTCACTGTCTTGTTGGCCGGCGGCCTCAGCATGGCGCCTGCTCCTCCTAGTTTCCGTTACAGGGGTGCTTCCAATGCTGCTCCTGCTTGTGCTCTCCTCACTGATAGGCACATCCATTGCAGCTGTGTGCGCAGTTTGGGCATTCAACAGCGCCTCCAGAGCACTGGTCACCCTGCCCATGCCCCTAGTGACCTCATTAGTGTTTTGCATCATGGCCTCCTGCATGTTGGAGCCCCTCCTGCATAACAGGGATGCGGCAGTGGCCAGGCGGTTGATGGCAGTACTTTGGACATGGGCATGACGCCTATCCCTGTCCCATGCAGCAAAGTCATTGTCAAGTTTTGTGCATAGTAGCTGCACCGAGTTGTTTATTCCTCGCATCCCTGCAGCCATCTCCTTGTTGACCTGCACCATCTCCTTGTTGTCCTGTACCATCTCACTGATGCCCTTTCCTATCTCTCCAATGTTACTATTCAGGGACCTCAGCTGTCGTTGGCATGCCTGGATGGCTCTCCCCTGCATCCTCTGTATCCGGACCATGCTCCCCTCCAGACCAAGGAACACACTTCGACCCTCAACTGGTGCATCTCCTGGCCTTTCCTGCACTCTGCGGCGTCTTCCACTACTATGGGCCATCCCTGCACTGGAGTGTGTTGTGTCAGGGCTCGCTGGTACAGGCAAGTTCTGTTGTCCATCACCCTCCATGTCAGCTGCCACGGACTCAAAATCGGGGAGTGGACCCACGACATGCCTCCTGCCTGGTTGTGTTGGGGGTATCACATCATGCTGTGATGCAGGCATCTCTGGTGATGAGAGCAGGAGTGGGGACTGAGATCTGCTAGGGGTTGCCAGCAATTCTTGGGCCATTTCTGTGTCTTGGCCAGTTGGATGGCTACTTGATGCAGCTTTCTCCTGTGGTATGTTGGGGGTACTTTCTCCTGCATCCTGACTCTCCTCCCTCTCAGGTGGTGTCCCTTCAGTCTCCTGCGAGCGCCTACGAGATGTTTCACCTGTGGACATATGAGCGTACATTAGCTAAGCGCTAGTGTATCACAGTCACTACAATAAAATAATTTTCACTTTGGCCATGTTCTGTATGCAGTCATTACATGTACTAGTTGGTTGGTGTGCTGTATGACATGGCCTAACATTTCCTGTCTACATATCGCATCATGCATTGGCCCAGTGTATTGCTAGCAGTACTGGAATTGGGTTTACTTGCCCACTAAGGGTACAGGTAAAGGGAATGGTATGGGGGGGAATGCTGTGCATTTCTCTTACCTTTTTTGCTTGGAGCTCTGGCCGAGCTGTCTACGTCTCCCAGTCCGCAGACGCTCTCCGTTTCAAGGGTTGAGGCCACCATCTCCTCCAGGTCAGTCAGGGGGGGTGCTGGGTTCTTGCCTCTGCCTGTTTTCGTAGCCTGCTTGTGTAGTTCTGCCATTTTTTTTTTGGTTTGGCTCCTCAGGTCATAAAACCGTTTTTTTAGGTCCTCTGTATCCCTGCTGGTGACCCCCACGGCATTCACTTTCTCCATGATGTCCAGCCAGATTTTTCTTTTGGCTGATTCAGCCACAGTCAGGGACTGCCAGCCAAACAATTTGTGGTGCACCCTGACCCCCTCCTCCACAAGGACATGCAGCTCCATGCTGCTGAATTTTAGTTTCCTCCTCCTCTCAGGCTGCTCTTTCTCTTGGCTGCTTGTCATTTTTCACTTTTAAAAGTGCTCCAAACCCTTTCTGCTGCTCCTGCACACTGCTCTGCTCCAACTGCCTTTCCAGAAGGTTCTGATTAGTTGCAGCTGCCTGTGTAGCCACTTCCTGGTAGGGAGGGGGAGGGTGGTGGCACATGATTGGCTGCCTACTTGAGTTTCACTTTGGTTAGGTTTCCGATTCTGTATTTACCGAATCGGTAAATACCGATTCGGTATTCCCCATTTATTCCTATGGGCATTTTGGCTCATAGGAATGAATGGGGCATACCGATTCGGTATTTACCGATTCAGTAAATACCGATTCGGTAAATTCCGATTGTCAAATACCGAACTTTACCGATTCAGTATTTTTTACCAATTTTTTTCCTACATCCCATTTTCCGATCGTAAAATACCGATTCGGTAAAATTCGGTATTTTAGGATCGGTAAAATCGATTTACCTACATCTGGCCCTAGATGCACAAACGTGCAGCCAGAACAAAGTGTTCAGAGGAAATGGAAAAGAATGCTTGGAGCAGAGACTCGATCAGAGTCGAACCAACAATCCTGACCCAGAACCAAACCCAGACCAAGACAACAGAAACTTGAGGTACCTGACAACCCACTGAGATGTCCAGTGGCATGCGTGCCCCCCAGGGGAATATTAACAGTTCAATGGTGATGCATCTGAAAGACCCAGGTGACATTGGGTTCCACACTCACACCAACAGACCCATCAGCAGCTGAAGGCTAGGCAAGATAAAGTCAAGGAAATGAATCAAATTGGCTTTTTGCTTACATGGGAGTGCTTTGAGGCACCTTGTCATCAAGAATGGCTGTAGGCACACCCAGCGCCACAGAACCAAGAAATTTGAACCCTTAAACTTCACGCTGAGAATTCGCAACTATATCCCATACTTTATATCACTTTTAATAAGGGCATGATCGCGAGGCCACCGTAAAATGTGTTACATAAAACGAGCCCCCCTCATAACTGACAGTACCTTACACTTTGCAATTTTTCCATTAGCACTCCATGATAGCCCTCTTGTAAATATTAGTCCCAAGCTATGATATTCATAGACAACCAAAAGAGGTTCCTTCGAAAGGCACCAAAAGCAAAACTTCTCTTTATCTGACAAGATAGTACCATAGTGGGAAAGCGCCTAGATAGCGTCTGAGATTTGGAAATGTTGACTAAGAATAAGGAAAACAACAGGGGTGCATCGCAGCCCCGATTTAGGCCATTTAGAGTTGCAATCTTGCTCATTTATAATCCACCAGCAACTAACTGGATCTGCAACTTAGGGGTGTTAGTAGGATAGCGTGCAGACTTTAGTCCGCCCGCCACCCCAGAGGTGCTGGGACCGGCTGCCAGACTTGCGGCGGTCCCGCACTGCTAATTATGATGCGACCGCCACTCTGGCGGTCGCATTCCGCATGTTTGAAATTGCGGCATTGTCAAAGTGCCATGGTGTGCATTTCCATGCACAATGTGACAGGCGGTGCAAGGCACCTTGTGCAAGGAAATGGCGGCGGGTACCTTAGGTAAACTCCAAGTGCACCTGCCACCCCCCCGGGGGCCCGCAACAGGCCCTCAAAGCACTTCGCCACCATGGAAAGGCTTAAAAGCCAGCATCCTAATATGGATGGCGGTGCCTGGCACCATATTGAGGCCCAAGTCCACCCGGCCGGCAATCGGAATGATTGCCGACCCGGCAGAAAAGCGGGGGTAAATCAGGTCATGATGGCGAACCGCCCGGCATTGTAATCAGCCACTAAGTGTTTGTATCCTTTGTGTCAATCCCAGCACACCAGGCGAAATGCCCTGCAACATTTGTTTTTCCAGAAGACCGGCTAAAGCTGAGTGGAAGACTTCAAAGCACTCGCTAAATGATCTGTGCTTCCCTCTCTGAGATTTCGGGCAACATAATAATATTAATATTAACAAATATAATAATTATTATTATTTTTATTATTTAATAATTGCATTTGTACAGTGCACAAAAGAAGCATCAAAACACAAAGAGGCAAGTACTTGATGAAACGTTCGGTTGCCAGGACACAATCTTGCCTGACTCTTTATAGTCAGTGACTTTAATTTGTCTAACAATATTACTATTGGATATCTTCTTTCAGTGTCCAAAAGATACATTTATTTATATGATCCTAGCTTCGTCTTGACACCATTTTTATGTCTACTCTTTGAGTTTTTCCAAAACATTCATACGAAATACGCACACAGAGAGGGGCTTTTCTTCAGCAGGCTTCATCCACTGCTGTCATTCACTTTTGTTTCACACTTTGCCTATTGGTTTCCTTCTCTATGAGAGACTACACAAAGCCTGTGCACATTGCTCACTTCTGCCTAAAAATAGTTCCTTTCTCTTTACTAACATAGCTCTTACAGTGTTTTTTTAAGCTATTTCAATGTGTTTTTTATATTTCTTTTTATAATTACTTTATAAAAACAGCTACTTATTGTGCTTGTACTTTAGGTGTCTAGTTAAATGGTGATTTTTTTTCCATATCCTTTTTAAAGTTGAAGCTATAAAATAATATTGTAACATTGTAGCTGCCTGCGATTTCAGTTCTTGACTAGATGGTGGCTCATTTACGCGTGTCTCCTTTATGAATAATAATGAAATGTATGGTGCAATTTAAGTCTTGCTATTTAAACAAAAACATTTACAACAGTGAAAGTTTTTTTTAATTTAAAATGTTAATTGCAAGTATGTGTCAGCCATGTTTAGATAGCAGCATTTTTTCTTTTTTGTGGTGTATAATAATAAAAAAATAACCAATGCACCAGTTTGCCAAAGTCCTACCTATTAACTTTGCCAATGCTTGTTAAAAAGGGGTTTAAAAGTCATCTCATCCTGCTTTTTGGTACCACACGGGACATTGGATACAGGAGAACAACGGGTGATAACGGTACTAGCGCTACGAAACCCATCAAGGCCTGGAGCTATGCTCAGTTTCAAGGACTGAATAGTTTTTGTTAGATTGTTTATATTGACAAACTTTCGACAAAATGGCCTTCCTGGCTAGGAATACATAAAGGAGTCAGCCTTTAGATGAGCTTCCAGGGTTACAACATGAAGTCAATCTGTACCTGTTGGAGTTGGAAACCAAACTTCCCACCATCCCCTGTTCGAATTGCCTCCCTCAAATCAAGCCAGGCATTCTTCTTAGCCATCTTCCTTCAAGATAAGATTAAATATTTGTATAACCTTTTTTCGATATTAGAATTCACAATCTTATCACGACAAAGCTCCAGAGATATTAATGCAATTTCCTGCATCTTTAGCTCTAGACACCTTACAAGCTTTGCCGAGCTAACCTCTTGCGCGTCTGGCCCTGTTTCAAGCACAGCGTGCAGCCACAGATATGACATGTATTGTATTACATTGTAATTGAATTTATATAGTGCTTAATACCCTTGACGAGGCATCAGAGTGCTTTTTCAGCAAGTAGCATGGTACTCCAGAACCCAAAAAGGATTAGTGGTGAATTAGTTTAGTGAAATAGGAAAGTAATTTGTGCGGTGGAGTCAGTTATTTGGATTGAAAAGAGTAGTGGAGGTATGGAAGAGGAAAGAGTTAGTACTTACAGAGTACTTGCTACCCCTGATGAGGTGTAGAAGCGCTTTTTCGGTGAGTAGCATGGTACTCCAGAACCCAAAAAGGATTAGTGGTGAATTAGTATAGGGAAATATGAAATTAATTTCAGTTGTGGGCATTCTAGACTTTTTTTGTATTGAAAAGGATAGTGGAGGGATAGAAAAGGGAAAGGTTTGCATTCAAATAGTGCTTGCTACCCGTGATGATGTGTTGAAGCAGTTTTCGATGAGTAGAACGCTACTCTGGAACCCAAAAAGAATTAGTGGTGAATTAGTATAGGGACATATGAAATTCATTTGAGCGGTGGACATGTTAGTCTGTAGTTTGAATTGAAAAGGATACACCTTTAATTCTCTTTTTGTCACAGTTTTCCACACGTTGATGGTGTGTTGACATTTATTTAACAATTAAAATACAGGGGAAACCAGTTTGAGCAAGCTTTGCACTGGTGCATAAAATCAGGCAGATATTCTTTTAGATAAGAAGTGAAAATTAGCATAAGACTTAAAGCTGAACAGAAATGGATCAAAGTACGGGTGTGATTACATAAGTAGAAGGACTAAGTGAAACATGACTTTGCTCTATTAAATATGGCTGCAACATAAACAGTGCAAAATCAGCGTGTTTTTTCTTTCACCTAATGTTATGCATGGATTATTACAGTATTATACATGTACACTGACTTGCCGACAAAATATGTTTTATATCTTTTTGAATTACAATCATTTCACTTTTTTTCCTCTATTCATGCTTTATATATATATATATATATATATATATATATATATATATATATATATATATATATATATATATATATATATATATATATATATATATATATATATATATATGTCAGCTCCGATATATATATATACTTAAATCAGTCTTGTATAAAATCTATTTGCATCATTCGCCATTGCACAAGCATAAAGAGAGCATTTACTCCATTTTTGTGCAGTGCAGAATTTGTGTTTTCGGTGACCTGGTGCGTAGTGAAAAACGATATCACCATTTTTGCACTGGCAAATCTAGTGCACACACAACACTAACACAGACCGATCAGACGATGGTTGCACTGATTGGTTATTGCAATTGTTGTTTTGCATAGTGCTAACCTGCACTGCGCCAGTTTTGCACTTATGACTCTGGCTTCGGATCCCTAGAGAACAGTTTTCATCTCTAGGCAAAAGTTAACAGTGCACTTTCCCACGAAATGAAGGGCGATCACTGGTCTATCAATAATCTTTACAAGACAGAAGCACTGGGAACCAAGGACTTTCAGAACTGCCCTCCCAGTAAGATACAAAGGTCCTTTATGTCTTGCATGACAGGTTTGTTCTTTATATCACTAGGCTTGCAGGATAAGAAATAGGACTTAAAATAGGGCCACATTGTGGACCAGATGCTTCTTTCCGACAAAAAACCTTTTTTCTTTTTTTTTGCTTTGAGAAGATTTGGATTCTCAGCAAAAGGAAAAATTCAGAGGGGAATTCATAAGTCACTTATGGTGCCAATTTGTCTTCCTCTGTCAGGTGACCTTGAAAGCCGTGGCTCGCCACAGGTAGTCACATGAAGGTCGCCCTGGAATCAGAGAGAGCCTGTAAATGTGTTTGTGTGTATTTCGTCTCCTCATATCCTCAGCCTCAGGGAACTCTGGAGAGAAGAGAGCACTTAAAGGAAATGTGCCCATCTTCCACTCACATTGGGAAGAGGCCAAATATACTAAATGCCAGTTCATTGGAGAAAAAAGATATTACAAAACAGAGCAGATGGGTTCTTGTGGAAGCCAAGAGACCAAAGTCAGCCCATGCCAAACTATAAGCCTTCGGAAGGCGGAGGCGGAGGGGGGGAAAGGGAGAAGCAGAGGACACCGGCCACTACTTGCAGCAGGAAAAACACGGAAGGGTATATCTATATTTTATTTTATATAGGATTTTCTATAGCATGATATTAGGACTGTGCGCTGCAGAACTGGTATTCAGTGCCGCAGAGCATGTGTTCTTGCCCTAAATTTGCTTTCACCCAATAGGTCTAGTTTACGGCCGTGTAGAGGGCGCAGTAGATGGTGCAGAAAATGCACAAATGGCATAGCCAATAAATGTTATGTATGGGCTGCAGTGTGTATTTACACCACTCACACATATGAGAAAAATATATGTCTCCTTGGAGCACCACTATGCTCTAACTAGGCAGCAGTGACATGGCTACGAAAAGTGCATTTGCCATGTTGGAAAAGCCTATTTTTATGAATTCCTAAGTCACCGCTAAAGTCTGCCTTATAAGCACACAGATCAAGATGTTAATATAGCAAAATAATGCACACTACATATTGAAATTTGCGTGCTGTCACAGTAAATTAAATAACAAACCCTATTTCATATAGGCTTTGCTCAACCTTTTCCTGATCAAGCCTAAATAGATTTAAAATATTTATTTCCGATCTTCAATTGGTTCTAATGGTTCAAAGTTATTATTTACTTAATTTTGCAAAATGTAATTTAATAGTGAATTCAGATTGTTTATGTAAATCATGCTGCCTGTGACAAAACAGGCCTAAATTCAATTTTGGCACTGAGTTCCTCTAGAGCTACAAAATCCGCTCGTCGCTGGGCGAGTTAAACACTGAGGCTTGGAGTACAGTACCCTGCCTCTAAACCCAAGAAGAGGAGATGGGTGTTTACTATTGACCACTTAACAGGGATTAGCGATTTGGAAGGGGGACAGGAACAGTTGACTTTACAAATGGCAGTTTTAGTATTACACTACGTTTTTTGACTTGGAGATGCCACGGAAGGCTTCTCCTGTTAATTCCCAGGACCCTTCAAAACAGTTATGCTACAGTTACAGTAAAGGCAGCCGCGGCCCATGGAGGGAGTTGCGGTGGGGCAGACAGGCGGGGCGGGGAGGGGCAGGGTGGAGGGTGATAAACACCAGAATATGGATGATTGCAGGTAAGCAAACAATTAAATTAATAAAACGAATTTCGTAGCGTGCCCTGCATCGCAAAATGCGATGCAGGGCACAGAACGAAACGGAATGAATTTCTTTACCACGCCATTCTGTGTTCAGTATCACTATAGTATACACAGCATATGAATAAACTGAGATCTATTGAAAAGTGAGGCTAAGGTCTTGGTTTGATAAAATAATTGCTTTGCTTGCTGTAGCCTCCTAATATTCAGACTTCAATAAGGAAGAGAAAGGGCATGTTAATGCTGATTAAATCCTATTCTTTGTCTCAGTTTTTGTTACTTTCTTCTTCCTTCCTTTACGTCTCTCAGACTTTGAGCCTGAGGGGCTCAGCTTGATTACATGTAATAAGAGTTCATGGCAGAGGAACTTTTGAATTTTTCTATAGGGGAAGGAGAGAGGAATGGCACAAGTACGACTCAGTGTACGGAATCTCCAGATCTATTCCGAGCACACGAAATGCCTTTACAAAGTGCACGGGTTAACTTGTTTTCTACCCAAGTCCTTGAAAGACCAACACTTCCTACAATCCCACATGTTCGCAGTAACACCCATGTACCTGTCTATCTGTGTGTTCTGGTGAATTCTGTTGTGCCATGTTACCCAAGGCAATGAAGGGTTCCTTCTTTAATATAGAGTGCATGAGGCAGGTCTGCATTTTATAGAGGGCGTTCCTTCATTTGCATGGGGCTGTGGATCAATCGCAAAAATCCATTTGCCTGACCTTATCCTGTTAATATTTAAGCCGTACATGGAATAGAAAGTCATCGAGGGACAATTATATGTCTTCATCTATGAAAGTGGTGCATGGTGATTATTTTAGCCACAGGGGGTGCTTCAGATGAACTCTCTGTGGATTGCCACACTGGGCTAAAGTTTACCCTCCTTCCCATGTGGAAGCAAGGGGTGCTTCTGCACCAAGAGTTACTGGGGCAAAGATACGGGCAACTTGATAGGTACATCCTGCCCTTTGTCCTTCATAGGTACCTACATAAGGGAGTCAAAAACTGACCGCAAACACTTCATCACTTTCGGGATCCCCTTCAATGGCTGGGAAGAGGCCAAACATACAGAATTGTGAGTTCCTCCACAGCACCAAACCTATAGGCTGTGCCTTTCCTTCAGCAGGCGCGGCAAGTGAATGTATATATGTTTTTAATGCCTCTGCTTTGCCTATGTTTTGCACCCATTGGTGGGAGTAGATTTAATATGTAAGCCAGGTACAGAGCCTGCATACCTTCAAGCATCCTGCCTTTAAAAGGTCTATTTCAACGAACGATCCCACTTTATTCAATCGTCTTATTATAGAATGAACTATTTCAAAAGACCTTCTAAGCCATTAATAAAGCATTAAAAACGTGATGTTATACACTGCAAGCTTCACGACGTTTTCTTGCACAAGAGCATACAGTGTGTCTAATGACAGCAGGATAACAAGTTACCTCAATGCCTTTTAATAGATTGTGCTGGATGTTGGATTTCAGCACTTTGCACTCGTTTTGTGAGCGGAAAGATAGCACGTTAAAAAGCAGAGAAACTCACAGGCTTTCACCATTCACTGGTGCTTTTTGGAACTGTAAAAAGATTTACAACTTAAGTAAGAAGATATCTTAAGTACAGACTACAGGCTTATGCAGCCTGGACAAGACTTGAAGGTGTAATCTTACAATGAGCTTGACTGGAGTAGTCATTATGGCAAGCTCTCCCCTTCATTGGCATGGCTCCTTTAGCGACAGTTTCCTTTTGCCACAGGTAGTCACAGAACGTAAACATTGCTTCAGATCTGCACTAAAACACTTCAGAAATTTCTGGAAGCATTATACTCATCTTTACCAATTTTACGTCAACACTTTTTAAGTGCATACGCTTTCTTTGATAAGTATATTATTTTTGCTTATTTAGTTATACGATAATTTACATATCCTTTTAAAAAAAAGGTGCTCTGATAAGAGGTGTCTTTCAGGGACTGGGTGCTGTGAATGTCTGTCGAGTTTCCTTCTTGAGTGCCTGAAGAAAGGGTGACTGCTCCCGTAGACTTGGTGACTCCCTGATCTTCATTTTGCACATGAAAGATGTCGTGGTGACCCTCTTTAAGATGGTACCAGTTAGGTAGAAAGGCCACAAAGGGGAAGAAACCTTTTGGCAATCTGAAGATCTGAATTAAAGATGAAGATTTTTGTAGAAGTGGAGAAGCAATATACCAAACTCTCCCTGAGATCAGGGAAGAGAAAAGAGGCAAGCACGGACTTCCAAATAAAAGTCCATAGGTTAATCCTGGCTACAGGGAGCGATGAACACAGCACAAAATAAGGGAATAAAGGGTTTAAGATGTGCCCACCACTTGTTAATATATCCTTTACATATGTTTAAAACTGAAAGTTACATCACATGAAAACACCCAACTTTATCTTGAGTTTTGAACATCCCACTGTAATCACTGGACCGCCATCTTTTAAAGGGCATTCTGTGAGGCTTGGCCATACACCTTTCTGTCAGACTATGGTGTTGACTAGGCACATGAAGAAGAAACCTAAATTTGTAATCTTTCCACTGATGAAGGACTCTGCAGCCCAGCCACTGCCCTTCACCACCGATAAGTCACGCAAAGTATGGAGCATCTCTCAGGGTGACCACAGCCACAGAAATTCGGTGTGCTCCAGACTGCAAAGACTAATAGCTCTGCGTCAAGCTCAGAGACCAGGAACATGCTCACCATCCTTCTCAATGATCAGCACCCCAAATAAGCTCCACTGTGTTGCCCTAGTGGGGATATAACAATGCTTTATAAAATATTAATATTATTGAGAGTTGCAATGGCTATTTTAATTTAGCAAGATCTCTTTAACCCCTCCCATGCTCGTGACGGAACCGTTCCGTCATGAGCCTCGGGTGGGCTGTGCTGGTGACAGAACGGTTCCATCACGGCCCGCTTGCCACAACTGAGGGGCGCGAATTCCGTGCCAGCGCTGACGTTCTAAAGAGCGGGCGGGGACGTGACGGAACTGTTCTGTCACAAGCACAGCTTACCCGCGGGCCGTGACGGAGAGGTTCCGTCACGAGCACGGTAGCGCCGCGCGGCCCCGCCTCCCCCTTAGTGCTGCGGCGGAATAGCCGCCGCAGCGAAGGGATTAAAAACTACTAAGCAACTTAACTAAGTTTTCTTGACCATGTTTGTTATTGTTCGAGGACTACTGAATCTCTTCACCCTTTTCTTGCAAACTGAGTAGCATCAGTAGCAACATATATTGCTAAAGATGAGAGAGCGAAATCAAACACATGCATTACGAAGAAAGTTGATTTCAATGCTGTCATTTCGCCAGTGTTGCAGTGGCAAAGGAAGTACATCCATCATCTGGACATAATTAATGTGCATTAATGCAGCAGCCTTAGAGAGCTTCCTCGTGATGTTTTTACACTTTTTCAAGAGGGCTGAAAATTGATATTTAAACTGTGTGAGGACTCGGAGCAGTCTGGCTGGTAAAGGGCTTCTTACATGAAGATATTAAAATGCTGCACTGATGCTGGTGAGAGCACACACACTTTTACATTATTGGCATCACAGAACTTACATCAGAGGACTTTACACTGGTGAGAAAACATGTTCAGAACGCAGCATTTGATTAAACAGTGATTGATAAAAAGAACAAACAAACCTTTATTATATTTTTAACGTTGAAGGCGAACTAACTTTTAAGTCTAAGTACTAAATAATATGGTGTGTGAAGGAGCCCACAGAGCTGCAAGAAACAAGAAAGGAATACCTATTTTTAGGTTTCTGAGCGAGCCCTCCTTAGACCACCTTACATTTTACAAGTCCTTATTGGGTTTCTGGAGCACTCTCATTGGTCAATATCCTGAATCACATGTACCTTGTAAGTGATCTTGGATTGCTGAGACACATCTAGACATGAGTAGAGAAGTGTGGCTCAATGGTTAGAGCGGCAGACCGGGATGCAGTAGTCTGGCCGGGACCAGGGTTCAATTCCAGCCTCGGCGGGTCTCGGGCTCAATTTCCTCGGACCTGATACTTCTCGCCTCGGTGCCTATTCTGATCATGAGCCCCACTCTGCACCTCTGGGCAATAGCTTGTTTAATCTCTACAACTGCCCCAACAACGCTGAGGATGCCTGACTTCACCTTGGGGGGGCCCAGGAGTGGGCTCCTCACAGGGAAAGGCCAGGAAGGGTTTCTCGGCGGTATTTGTACAAGCGCCGAGATGCCTCCGGGTAGTCGTGCGCTATAAGTGCGTAATTATCCCTATTATTATCTCTCAAGTCCCCTCATTGGAGGGCATGCTTGCCCTAAAAACATGTTCGCTCTTCCAAGATGCTAATTTTTTTCCACTGACTTCAAAAAGGTCACCAAGGAACAATTTGGGGCAGTGGTTTTCGGTGGGCACCTGTTTTGTTGGACCTGGACTCTTCACTGCCTCTTACGACATCTCAATATTGTTCCATAATGGCTCCTCCTGAATGCCTTCTTACCCAGGCCCCTGTATCCTCAATGTGTTTTGCAGCCAGACATAATGGGGAGAATAGCACTGGGACAGTTCAGCTGGATGGGATAGGCCTCAGGTCATATGTTTACACAACATACCCCAGACTGTAGTCCACATGAGCTGATGGTTTGGATCAGTAGTATGCCTTTGAGCTGTAGAGCCGGCTCAGTCTGCTGCCTGCAGCCTTCCGACCCTGTCTGTCTGCAGCCTGACCATGAGTCTGGCCCAGTGCCTCCATGAAGTACCAGACTTTCAAGTGCCCCCAATATGTCTTGAACTGCTATTTTGGGAAGTCGGCCTTGAAGCAGTGGGAAAACAGATGTGGATGACGGTGGCCAAGAAAGAAGATATGACCTTATACCCTACCAAATAGAGTAATTCAGAAAAGTGAGACTCAGGGCTTTGGGGCAGTGTCTGAAGCGGCAGTCCATCAGTCTTAGGTGGTTTTAGGTGGACTTATGGAGGGTAGAAGATACAGAGTACATATCCTGAAGCAGCTAGAGAACAAATGGGAAAGGGTGGATCTAGAAAGAAGCTGTGCTGAGAACTCTGCCAGATGCAATTTAAGACACAAGATTAGGGAGCAGTGTTGTGACTTTGGGCACTTGCACATTATTTTAACCAATTAAGGACTGGGATCATCCATCCACTTCAGTGGACTCCCCCACCTCAAACATTGGACTTCACCCTTCTTTGAGACTTAATTAGTTGAGAAGTTGGGTTGAGCATCTTTGATATAACAGACCAGAGAGTTAAGTACTGGTGAGATCTGTGAGGTACCTGAAGATCACATGCTTGGATTCTGGCAGCTCCAACTCAACTTTCCATCCTTTCAATTTCAATAAATCGAGTTCTGTTAAGCTGGGCAATAGTAACACTTGTTACTTCTCTATGAAATGACATGAGTGTGGAAGCAGGAGCAATACAAAGCAGGAAGTGTATACTGTTAGCAGAATTCCCCGTTTGGCCTCTCAGTCACAAGTGGTTATTTGATATTTGATATTTTGTGGGTATTTGTAAAGCGCGAGCGTTCGCTCCCAGGGGAGCATCATGGCGCTGGGCGAGTTACGGAGGAATAACTGAGAAAAAGTGGTGAATAAAGGATAGAGCTAAATGGCAGCCAGGACAGAGGAGTCTGATAGTTTGTAGACCCATGTCTTAAGAAGTTTCCTGAAGTTGTTCTCATTGTTAATGGCTCTAAGGTCGATGGGTAAGGTGTTCCAGGCTTTAGCTGCCAGAACATTAAAAGATTTTCCTCCTCTGGTCTTATATTTAAATCTGGAGTTAAACATCTGGAGGTTAAGTCTGATAACCAGCTTTCTTTTCAGCTACCGGTCTCCGCTTCGCTTGGGACCTGTTTTCTGCTTAATACGCTATATGTGCATTTCCTTCCTTTTATCCGATAGGTAAACTGTTGTCCAGGCCTTAATCACTCCCAGGTTGGACTATGTCAATGCCCTCCATCTGGGCCTACTAGACTATCTAATTGAAAGGTGCGGCAGCATGGCTTATTCTCAAACTTCCCTTTAGAATTTCTGTTCTGCACCATTTGAGCTCTCTTCACTGGTTCCCAGTCAAGATGCGGATTTAAAGCACTGATATTGACTCATAGAGTGTTCTATTATGCAGTACCTCAATATCTGGAAGCCAGTTGGAATTTTTACTCACCTACAGGGTTGTTATACTCTTCTCAGATGGCCTTGGCTGTGGTTCCAAGGATAAGGCTCACTAAAAGAGGTGGTCGCTCTTTCTCCTTTTTGGCAGCTGTTGCCAGGAATACACTCCCCCTTGAGCTTCGTTTAGAAGCTTCAGAATCTTTATTTAAGAAAAACCTGGCTTTTTGTTCAGGCATAATCCCTCCTACCTCTTAGTCGTAAACGCCGGGATACTCTTTGGAGCAGCTGTCGTACTTTATAGATCCTTGTTCATTCATTCATTCATTCATTCATTCATTCATTCATTCATTCATTCATTCATTCATTCATTCATTCATTCATTCATTAATTCATTCATTCATTCATTCATTCAATCAATCAATTTTAAAACTGCATCGGCACTCAAGGTACCCCACTTTTATTACCTGATAAAGGCATAAACCATAGCAGAGGACATAGTCTGTTATTGATTGCAGAGGACAGGGGCAAGCAAAAAGACATTGCTATTAAGCACTTAAGATTAAAACCATAATATAGCAATATTTGTGAGTGATTGCATCCTTTTGTTGTTTATTTTAAACAGCATCTTTCTATTCGAATATAAAAATATTTAACCTGTGAAAATCATAATTTTGTGCCCTAACGTAGTTCTTGATAGGTTTGTTTGGGAAATGAGAAAGTTGGAGTTCAAGCCCATAAACATGGGTGAACACAATAGAGGGAGTGTCATATAATTCCTATAGAAATATGTTAATTTAAAAGGTGTCTCTGTCTCAGAGTGCTGATGGCAATCATTGCACTGATGTACAAAAGACCCAGAAATCTGGACCACAGTTTACATTTGGGCAGATTTTTAAGCTTTTAGGATTTTTGCTGTGATTTCCTCATGGTTTCCTCCTGATTTTCATGAGTAAAATAAGAGTGCTCCTGACTTATTCCTGAAATTCATAAGCAAGCCAGAAGTACTGCAAGAGGGTTCCATGTTTAAATATCGATAACAAAAATATAGTTTACAAAAATATAGATGTAAAAATATCGATTACAAAAATATAGACTCCCTATACTTAAACAGGTAAGTACATAAATATTGACTCAAAAATATAGATGTAATAAATATAGATGCAAAAAATATCGACTTTAATAAATATTATAACTTAAATTAAATAATTAAATAATATTAATATTATTAACAAAATAAATTACATTACTTTCATATTTTAACTATTTATAACAAATGAACTAAATGTAATCAATATAAACTTAATAAATGTGTACATATACATATATTTAACACATAAAAGTATATAAAAATGGAATGTGGCCGGACTAGCCAACAAGCTGGCCACTCAAGACTGGGAAACTTACATTGAGACTGGGGACGTTTGTATGTTCCAGGAAACCTGGGCAAGGGAAGATTATGGGCACCAGGGCTTCCAGTCATTTTCCATCCCGGCCAGGTGGGAGGGCAAAGGACGCCCCTCAGGCGGGCTCACAACCTGGGTGGCATCCCACCTAGGCTGTGAGGCTACACGTCTACCGGTGCCTTCCGATGACATTCTGGTGGTTCTACTGTCCTGGCCAAATCAAGCGAAACTCGCCCTAATAAACATCTACTCCAGGCCAGTGGGAATTGCCATGGAATCGCCCACCATAGATGAACTTTCAGACTATTTAGCTGAAATACCAAGAGATCTACCCTATGTAGTGGGAGGGGACTTAAACTCCCACTTTGAGCCGCTGCCAGGCCTCCTAGAGGGTTTTCCAATGGAAGAAGAGGTCAGATGGTCAGTGCCTTCGGTAGAAGCTCCCCCCCGAAGGCATGGACTCCCGTGGCATTGCAGATCACAGCTCTTACCCTAAAGTTCGGAATTAGAGCCTGTAACGGGCGTATTAATTCTGACATACCTAGCAGAACCACCTATAACAGGGTGGGAAGAGAATCTCGCTTGGATTATGTCCTGGTACAGATAGTGAACTGGCCAGCTATTCAGGATTTTAGGGTTACGGAAAGACTAGACAGCAATCACAATGCCCTTGAACTTGACATCATTCACCCCGGCCTTCAAACCTGTATAACATCCGGGGAGGAGAACAAACCTGAACTTCTACTGGATAACAACAGGAGAAGAATCAGGTGGGAAAAACTGGCCTCGAGCCAAGAGAAACTCCCGAGGCTTTATGCAGGGTTAATTTCCATTCTGGAAACTGTGGGAGATTTAGTCATCGGGGTGGGCAACAAAGATTCACAGGGCAAATTATACCAGGCCCATGAGGACCTTATAAAGGCTGCGGCCCCCAACCTTTTTAGTAATGTACAGAATTCAAGGAGGGGGCAGCCACACATTTCCTCATGGTATAATACAGCCTGCAGAAGGGCAAAGGGGGAACTTCTTAGAAGCATCAAGGAGGGTCTAGGTGGAGAGAAGTTAAGAGAAAGCAGACGGGCATACAAAAAACTTATTGCCCACGCTAAAACTGAATGGGAGGAGAACCAATGGGAGGAGCTTATTAAGTCCCTCGCAATAAAAGACCACCGAATGTTCTGGGGAATAGTAAACGGGGGGTTGGGAAATCTCCACTCGGCAATTGAGCCAAACATCGCAGCAGGGGTGTGGCAGGCACACTTTCAATCACTTTATAGCTCTGAGCCGGGAGAATCCACTAACGACACCGGTATTGGTTGGCCTGATTATGAGGGGGAATCCAATAACAGTGGGTGAGGTTAAGGTTGCAATAGCAGGACTCACCTCGGGAAAGGCGCCAGGACTGGACGGCCTACCCGGGGACCTGTTTAAGCAGGAGCCCGATGTCTGGGCCCCCTACCTTGCCGTTCTGTTTAATGGAGTTCTGAGCGGCATGGAAATCCCGAGTACTTGGCTGGGGGCGGAGGTGGTTCCCATATTTAAAAAGGGCTCGCCTCTCCTCCCAGCCAACTACAGACCAATCAGTTTAATCGATGTGTCGCAGAAGTTGTTTGGTAGGATACTGTTGAACCGGCTCCAGGATTGGGCAGAAGAGTTGGGTGTCCTTAGTCCGTACCAGGCGGGATTCAGGAAGGGAGTCTCTGCAGTGGATCAGGTCTTTCGATTGAATATCATCTATTGGAGGGCAGTGATATTCGAGGGCGGCAGCCTATACACAATTTTTGTGGATCTGAGGGCCGCCTTCGACCTGGTGCCCAGAGGGAAACTTTGGAGCGTTTTGGCCGAGATGGGCGTCCCCCCGGATATTCTGATAATCCTACAGAGATTGCATCACAACAACTATGCTCGAGTGAGGTGCGGGAAATCTGGGGCACTGACGGACAGATTCCCCGTTGACCGGGGGGTTAGACAGGGTTGTGTGTTGGCATCGACCCTGTTCTGCCTCTTTGTCAACGGGGTAATCGCCCACCTAAACGCCACTGAATACACTGACGCCCCCAAACTGAACGGCAGCAGGGTGCCTGCAATCATGTTTGCAGACGACACCCTGCTGCTGTCCAAAACCCCAATGGGGATACAGAGGATCCTCGACTCATTTGTGGCCTTTTGCACTGATAGGGGTTTAGAAATTAACGCGGCTAAAACCAAGTTTATGGTCCTGAACCCAAGTCAAAAATTGCGCCCGAATCCATTATTGGGAGCGTCACGGCTTGAGAGAGTCTCCACCTTTGAATATCTTGGTG
The DNA here is from genome assembly GCF_964263255.1 of Lissotriton vulgaris. Lineage (NCBI taxonomy): Eukaryota > Metazoa > Chordata > Amphibia > Caudata > Salamandridae > Lissotriton > Lissotriton vulgaris. Next base: position 1,685,557,587 of record NC_141694.1, on the reverse strand, counting down.
TAACCCTCAATGAAACCATGTCTTGGGGACCACATCAGACTAGGGCCAACCTCAAACTGGTACAGACTACAGGGGGTATCGCGTGGATGATGAATGGCTCCACATACCGTCCGTTGGGGCCGCTCATTCAGATTTACAAGGCACAGGCCAGGGGTGCCACTATGTATGGGGCGGAATTGTGGGGTCATACATCTTCCCGCAGTCTGTCCTCAACTGAGAACAGCTTTGTCAGACAGATAGTTGCACTTCCGCCCAGCACCCCGCTCCTCCCCCACGAAGGCTATGGAGTAGTGAAGAACTCTCTGCCTATAGGGCGGAACTGAGGGAGCTTTTGACCCACCCAAAAGCGTTACAGATCCCCTGGATAAAATATATCCAAAAATCCTGTATGAGACTGGGGTTTCCTGACCTTTGGTCCGACCCTGCTAATGCCTCATTAAATATCTCACGGAGAGCTTTGGCCATTGCCTACCACGAACAGAAACTAGCCATGGCCTTAGATAGTCAGCGGGAGGGGTCACTAACATCTGTATTTGCGCAAAGCAAGGACTCATACAGGCTGGAGAGGGTTTTAGACGCCATCTCCCCCGTGCTGGCCAGGAAGCTGTTTCTCCAATGGAGATATGGCACATTGCCCCTGCGATCTTTTACCAGCTCCTGGTCATCACCGCCCTCCACCAAGCAGTGCCCGGCATGTGCTGGTGCGGAGGAAAGCGATTTACACGTGGTCCTGTTTTGCCCAACTTACAAGGCAGCGAGGAAATATTGGCTCCTTCCACTTATCAGAAACCTTGGTTGTAGGGAGTATCTCCCGATGTACAGAATTCCAAAAACCGATGTTTCAAGCCTAACTGTGTTTGCATTAGCAAAATTTCTCACCAATGCTTGGCACACTCGTACCCGCATTCTGAAGTCGCAGGCTCCCACCCCATTTTAAAGTCTATAGTTTTAATTTCAATTGTATTAATATGTAACTCCAAGAATGGAAAGATTTTACATTGTATAAGCATGTATTGATTGATCACTTTTGCTGATTTTATAATGGTTGTATATGTTTCTATTGCATATCTTTGATGGCCATACGGCCGAAATAAAGATTGATAAATAAAAAAATATAAAAATGATAATACATACATTTAATAACAATACAAAAACATTAGTAGTGAAAACATTTGATAGCGAAGGGGTAAAAATTACTATTCCCACTCCAGTGAGTGCAACAGTAGAGAAAGCGCTGGATAGCGTAGGGGTAAAAATTACTATTCCCACTCCAGAGGGTGCAACAGTAGGGAAATTGTTGGATAGCGTAGGGGTAAAATTACTATTCCCACTCCAAAGGGTGCAACAGTAGGGAAAGTGTTGGATAGCATAGGGGTAAAAATTACTATTCCCACTCCAGTGAGTGCAACAGTAGGGAAAGCGTTGGATTGCGTAGGGGTAAAAATTACTATTCCCACTCCAGAGAGTGCAACAGTAGGGAAAGCGTTGGATCACATAGGGGTAAAAATTACTATTCCCACTCCACAGGGTACAACAGTAGGGAAAGCGCTGGAACTCAAAACAATAAAAAAAAACTATCACATTTTTTATAAAATTTAATTTAGAATATAAACATAATTAATATATACATTTAAATATATTATTATTAACAAACACCTACACACCTAAAACTAATTACTCAATTACATTTAATATTTACTATTTAAATAATGAAAAATAATGTATTTTTGAAATTAATTAATTAATTAATTAATTGACAGCTTTCACACCATATACACTTATAAGCACCACAACACAAACCTAAAATTATTTACTCTTTTACAATTAAAAATTAATTATTGATCATTAATTAATAAAGTATTTAATAATTATTCAATAAAAATGTAATTACTTCACACCATTTTCACATATAAACTCCACTAGACACACCTAAAATTAATTAAACAATTAACATAATTAATTAACATAATTAATTAATAATTGACTAATGGAAATTAATTAACAAATAATTATTAAACAATTCATATTAAATTAACACATTAATTAATCAATTAATTTTATATATTTAAATTACTTCCCACCCTATTCTCCTATAAACCTACAACCCGCTACGGAACTAATAACAGAAAATTCAACATAAAATACATTAATAACTAATACAATTCTACAACATATAATAAAATGACAAACAATACTCATTAAAAACCCTAAAATACATATCATTATTAAAAAATCGATATTTTTGTAAACTATATTTTTGTAAACGATATTTATTACTACTATATTATTGTTATCGATATTACTTACCTGTCAGTCGATATTCTGGTCAAACTATATTTTTGATGTCGATATTTCTTCTTTTCGATATTTCTGCGGGGATATTTATGTCACACGATATTTTTCCGTCGATATTCCCGCTCTGCACCCTGCAAGAGTAAGGGCCATATGTATCAACTTCCTGATTTGCGATTCTCAAATAGCGATTTTTTAGAAATCGCTATTTGAGAATTGCAAATAGGGATGTATGTAAAAAATCACAATTTTTTAGCGATTTCTTAATATTCCTTAATTGCGATTAGAAAATTGCGAATCGCAATTAAGTAATACTTTCCAATGCATTTATATTTGCCAGGAGGCCCATAGGAATGAATGGAAAGTTATTCTCAATTTGCGATTCGCAATTTGAGAATCGCAAATTGAGATTAATTTCAAGGGTGCGGGGGTGTCAAAAGGACACCCTGATGCACCGCTAAAATAAGCATGGGTGCACATGTGGCGCACATACATGCCCTAAGGGCATGTATGTGCTTCACATTGCACTTTGAAAAATGCAAAAAAGTGAATTTTTCAAAGAAATCGCAAATTACCACCAACTAGAAGTTGCGATTCCTTAAATGCAATCGCAAAATAAGGAATCGCAAATTGTGTGAATCCTTATTTTGCCTTAATACATACCATTTGGCAAAATTGCATTCACAAACACCGCGATTCTGCAAATTTCGGCGTTTGCGAATGCAATTTTGCTTGATACATATGGCCCTTAGTCACACCTACTCATACACCAATCTGTCAAAATCTGGCCCAGACCATTTCCAAGTTATGCCTGAAAACCTGCAACAGTCTTAGGTTCCCCAGCATGCTCACTGAAAACTTTTGTAAATTCCGTTAGCTCATACTTTTATTTTTTTTATTTTACATATTATTATATAGCCTGTACTTAACCCAAAGGTATTGGGTATCAGAGCGCTTTATATAGCACCAGTTGCGTTACATGAGGAAACATTCAGGGTTTTTTTGTTAGGCATGGGGAGATTAAGGGATTTGCCCAAAATCACAGGATGTTCAGCGTTGTTGCCGAGACTCAAACCCAGTTTCCCAGATTCGAGGTCGACCGCCCAAGCCGTTAGGCCAACTCCTCTCCCATTAAATATAGACATGATTTTTCACAAGAGAATTCTAGCAGCACAAGTATAAATACTTGTGTCTGTTTTTCCTCTTCAGAGATAAGGTTTGTTAGAATTGGGGGTCTCTGGTTGGCACAGGTAGGTACTTGTGACAAGCAGGGACCCTCTACTCTAGTCAGGGCAAGGGAATTACCCTCTTAAAATAACCCCTGCTCACCCTCTAGGCGGCGTGGCGCTAGCAGTCTAGGCTTATTTCAGAGGCGATGTAAGTTAAGCATTTGTGACCACATACAGTAACCCAGTGACAACACTACAAATGGAGACCACACAAGGTTTTATGTAAAAAATAAGGTATACTTTATATAGAATTATCACAAGACCAATAAACGACAAAAAGAATCCACAGTACTTTTAAATGTCAAGAGTTCTCGTTAAAAAAGTGTAAATCAAAGTTCTGTGCGAGTCGGTAGCCTTGTCCAGCTACAGCGTGCTTAAAGAACACAGAGTCTAACAAATCCAGCTGACCGCGGCGGTCCGGGCCCACTCAAATGTCAGCAGACTCAAACACAGTGCCTTTTCCTTGGGGCGGCCGGCACGGATGTGCGAGCCGGTTCTGGTGATCGTCGCAGTGCAGAAAGGAAGCGTTGCAGGTCACGTTGTCCCTCGATGCGGTGCAGGTAGTGGCCCGTTGACAAATTCGGTGGATCCAAGGCTTGCGTTGCAGGGCGAGACGGTGCTTCGATGCGGTGCTTGCAACTTGCGGTGCTGCGAACGAGCCGGAGTTTGGGAGCTGGCGTCGATCAGTCCGGACACTGGTGCAAGTCGGGCGGTGCGTCGCAAAGCGTGCAAGGTGGTGCCCAACTCCGGTGCGGTCACTGGACTCGAAGTCCGCAGCAGTGACCGCGTCGGTCAGACCAGTTCAATTCAGTGTAGCGAGGCATTGCACACCACGGTGCACGCTACGGCTCGTTGACTGCGTCAGGACGGAGTCAGTGAGCACAGAGCTTGCGTTGTTCGAGGCGGACATTGCTTTGTGCGGTGCCTACAGGACACCGGGCCGGTCGTGAGAGTCGGTCACAGCTCCCTGCCTCTGTAGCCACTTGTTTCCAGCAGCAATTCACAAAGGCTGGTGAAGTCCACTGGTCCTGGGACTTAGGTCAGGGGGTTAAGGTCTCTTCAAAGCCCTTGGAGATCTTTGCACAAGTTGAAAATAAAGGTAAAGTCCTTTCTCCTCTCTTTGGCAGTCAGGTAACCACTGCAGGCCAATCCACCAATCAGCACTTCAGCTTGGGAATAGTCGCTCCTCAGTTTCTTCAGGTTCCTTCTCCTCAGCAGAGGTTTTGTCTTGTCAGTTCCAGGAGTGATCTAAATTCATGGGATCAGGGTCCTAATACTTATACCCCAAAATCCTTTGTTCTCTGAGGGGACAGGGGCCTGTGCCCAGTCCAAACCAGTTTCTGAGCTCTCTGTTTACCAGACTGCTCCTTTCCTTTCACCATGCAGGGCAGGAACATCAGACACGCCACAGGGGGTGGAGCCAGCATTGTGGAAGGCAAGTACAGTCCAGGAGCACTTTGTTGACAGTCTTTCTTCTCTTCTTTCATTGTCCAGGGCAGAGACATCAGACACACCACAGGGGGTGGAGCCAGCATTGTAGCGGGAAGGCCCAGCCCTATTCAGGTCCCAGGTGTAACTCCTCCCTCCCATCTAGATGCAGATCTCCCTATTCACCACCGGGCCGCCCCAGCCTGTCTCCTGGAATTCCCCAGTCCTGTCACACACAAACCCAGACAAGGAATACACAACCTAGCAGAGGCGGGCTCAAATCGTTAGGCAATCAAATACCTACTTTCTAAAAGTGGTATTTGCAAACACAGAATATTAAAATAAACTTTAATGAAATATGTATTTTATTATTCTGAGTCCAGGTATACTAAACTCAAATTTCTACCACGTTCTCTGAGTCTGCTAGGATTATAAACATGTAACAATCCAGCAGCCCATTCTAGCCTCTGGAGAACAGGTAGCCTTACAAAAGTGAAAAACGAAAATGGCTGTAATTCACTATTAGGACATGCCACACACATCGGGGCTTGTCCTACCTTATACTTACAATGCACTCTGTCCTTGGGCCTACCATAGGGGTGACTATTATGAAGAAAAGGGAAGATTTAGGGACTGGCAAGTGGGTGCACTTGCCCAGTCAGCAAGGCAGTACCAGACTGCAAGCAGGCTCTGCAATGGCAGACCTTAGACACGTTTTTACAAGGCCGCTTCAGTGGGTGGCACAACCAGTGCTGCAAGCCCACTAGCAGCATTTGGATTTACACGCCATGGGCACACTCAGTGCACTGTACTAGGGTCTGACAAGTAAACCAAACATCCAATCATGGAACCACTAATCAATACATCAACTTACAGTAGGGAGCACTTGCACTGTGGCACTGGACAGCAGTGGCACAGTGCCCAAAGCATCTATTACCAGAAAAACACGAGGCAACAGCGAAAAATGGAAGGGAGTCTCAGGCCAATGGTGCCAGGTCTAACAAGGTTCCTCTGTGGGTAAGCTCTTTTCCTCTTACACCACCATTAAATTTGGTGATGGTCACTTCCTGTTTATAGTCTGGCTTCACAGCGCAGCTGTCGCCAGACAATTATGTGTGAAACACAAGGAGAGGGTCTTTGTTGGGAGCCAGGAGTATGTTTTGATTGGCAGAGGTTGTCTGCTTCCACAAAAAATGTGCACTCCACACAGCTGTGATCATTGTGTTTATTTATCCAGCCGCTTCAGCTATAACTTTCAGGGGGGCACACATGATACTGTAATGCTATTAAAGTATCTTAGACAACTATAGATAATTTAAAGTGTTTTTATCTGGCAGCACCACAGATGGGAGAGGCCTGTCATTAACCTACATGGATTCTTACTTTTTGATCTGGCTTGACAGTGCATTTACAAGCCTGACCTATTGACATTGCCAATGCTTGTTCAACTTGGAAAAGGGATACACTCCTTTCCGTGACAGGATTAAATATCTGACCCTTTCCATGTAGGGAAGGCGTCGGAGAACAATCTCGTATGGCATTCCAGCTTCGCAACACCCACTCTTCCGTTTGGTTTGCTAACTTGAAAGTCTAAGTATGGGTAATCCAGTATTTCTGAAACAGAAAAGTGGTTTTGCACTCCTCAATAAAGTTATTTGTGCATGTAATTCTGCCTCAAACAACAAATAGTTTTGTCAGTGGGGCTCCGTGAGCGGTTGTTTAATGTTTTCCATGCTTTGCTGAGCAGAAGGTAGCTGTAGTGGAACTACAGACGGTTCCCCTCGCGGCTGGATCACTTACGCAGGGCGCACGATACACGTCATGAAGACATCGTTACCGTAAGGACAGTGGACTGCATCAACCCGCTGAGCCAAGGAGAGCCATTTATTTTTAATTGAATTAAATTGCTCACAAAATGAAAGTACCTTCCTTTCATTAATATTTAATTCTCCACGGTGTTAAATAACGGTTGCAAAGAAGTCTTCCTTTTCCATGCTCGACTTAAAGAGGTCCAATGTTGTCTCTGTTAGATTGTCCGATAAAGCGAAGGAAAGAACAGAAACCAGTACAGGCTGGTAGCGCTTGCGGTCTTCCGGGATTTCAGAGTAAGGACCACTCTCAGATGCTATTCTACAGGGACCCCAATGGGACATTTCTATTGCATGTCTTAATTTAAGAATTTACATTTACATGTACTGGCAAAAGTCACGTAGACCCAATGCCGAAAAGCCTGAAAGACATAGGAACAGGCTTACGTACTTGTGTAACAAACACTGCACGAGTTCAAGCGGTCCACTGAGGGAAAACAGAAACGTCTGCAACTGATGTGGAAGTTACCAATAGGTGTCAAACGTGGGAATTTGCATGAGTGCTATGAAAATGAGAGAAATTACATATACAGCCTGGAAATGCATTGGACAGTCAATGAAGTGGGGAAGTGAAGGCAGACCAAACTAAAAAAAACACATCAAATGAGACACACACCTGCTACAATACTGTTATTCATTATTTACACCTATACAGCTTAGGTGTAAGTCCAGGAGCTGCCATACGCCACGCAGGAGTAACAGCAAGTTAGCAACTCCAACACAAATTAAACATTAATTGCCAGCAGCGGTCGCACCCCCTGAGAGCCAGGCAGCTGAGGGAAACGGGAAAAATAAAATTTTAAAAACCATTTTATTATCGTTTTATTTTTCTTTCCGCTAAAGGCAGCCAAGTCTGGGTGGGCCATGAGGAGAGCAGGGGAAGGAGTAGTGCTCAGTGTAAGTGCGCATGTCGGTTTGGCTGGTCGTCTAAGGCCGGCCAAACCGTCATGCACACTTTGATCTCCCTCCACCCGAGCTGTGTTGTACAGCGGGTTGAATAGAGGCACAGGCCCCTAGGCCCTGAGTGAGCGTTAAACAAGCCTGCTCAGGCCAATCAAGGAGCTGCTCTCATGCTGTAGTACCAGTGTGAAGGCAGCGTCTTGATTGGCATCTAGGAGCCTGTGCAGTGTGCAGGGACCGGAGCAGATGAACCCCGAGACGACAGCCGGCAGCAGCAGGTAAGTTCTTTCTTTTTTGTATTATTTACCTCCACCACTCACACCTCCCCGCACTCCACTACTTGTTATGAAGGGGAGCCGCTACTGTTAACTGCAGGAAACGGTCAAAATGACAGACAATGCAATGCCACTGTTGTTAGGGAGGTGGTGCTGGGTAAATAACCCCAGTTCATCACTAACACCGATGAACATACAGCCAGAGAGCCAAGCACGGAAAAGATCAGCGAGGAGACTACATTGGTCCTCAAGACAATGGGGTACATAAATTCAACTAGTTGTGAAATAACACAAATTTATGAGCTCTGATTAAGGAGTATATGCAGAATATCATGAACAACAAAATTGTGACACCAGAATATTGTATCAAAAATATTGTACATAAATATCAAATTCACATACTCTGAAAGTAAACTACCAAAATAGTGTGTCACAAATTTCGTGGAACAGAATGTTGTATATTGAAAAAATTAAATATATAGCATTATAAGTAATATATTTAAATATTAGCATACAAAACAATTACAAAATCATAATATAATAATGAAAAAAAAAAAAAAAAAAATATATATATATATATATATATATATATATATATATATATATAGAATTATAAGTGATATATTTTAAATATTAGCCTACGAAACGATTGCAAAATCTGAAAATAATTAATTGTAATATTTAGTCTAACAATATATTATTTAAAAATATAAAAACAATTAAAAATGTTAAAGTATGTCAAATTAAAAAGTTGAACAATAACTTGGTATAACTAATAAAAAAAAAGTAAAATTGAAAAACAATTGCATAAAAAATTATCAGCATTAAAGAAAAATAACATTAAAAAATAAAACAACACTAGCAAAAGTGTTGAACTTCAAAAGTAGTCATGTTAACTAATGTAATACCAACTTAAGCAAAAGTAGAAAAAATGTGTTATTATTCCATTTCCAACGTATGCAAAAGCAGGGATAGTGTTGGACATAGGAAAGACTCACCATTCCCACTCCAACGTAACCAAAACCAGAGAAAGTGTTGTATTTTGGAGTAACCCCAGGAGGAGACCTGTGCTCCGCCCGCGGAGTGTGCGATGGTGCCTTCTCCGTGTTCCGCGTAGAACGCAAATCTCCGCACACTCCACAGCAGAGCGGAGTTGGCCAGCTTCCGCCTCCACCCCCCATTAAGAAGTAAGTTACAGTAATTCAAAATAAAATGTGCAGTTTCTTTAAGCATTAACAGTATGGCAAGGAAGAGGAGGAGGGCAGCCCGGGGATGCCGCAGTAAGGAGGTAAGTGGTTTTAAGTTTATTTTTAATTACTGTTAACTTACTTCTTAATAGGGGGGTTGAGGTGGGCGGTGTAGCGGAGCTCCACGGAATTTGTTTGAAACTCAGTGGACCTCCACGTAGCCCCGCTACGCCCACTACACCTAGGGTTATTTTGGAGGGGTTAGATTTACTATTCCACTCCAATCTAAGTCTTGAATGTGATTCACAAGCAATGTCCTTCACTGGTTCTCCTCCTACCTTTCCAACAGACACCAGTGTGTTCAAATAGACACATCCAGGTCACAAAAGATTTCTATTACACGCTGAGGCCCTCAGGGTCCCATATTGTCTTCTGTCATCTTCAACATGTACATGTAGCCATTGATGCTCTTCTCACAGATAACAACCAAAAATTCACCAATATGCCAATTATATGCAATTCTACCTCTTCTCCAGGCCTCCAAGCATACCATCCAGACCGGGATGTCAGTGCCTATTTAAAGCTCAACCCAACAAAATAATTCCTGTTTTTTGCCAAGAACTACAAACAAGAAACATTACACATTTGTCTCAACAACATAAACCTTGATAGTTTGGAACTCCAATATTTACCAAATGCCATGTCAGGCGGATTGACCTGGATTCCAACCTCACACTCAAGGAACATATTGCTAAAAAACACAATGACCGGCTGGTACCTGCTCTATTTTATAAAGAAACTGTTTCTTCCAGAAAGTGACTTCAGAACTGCTATTCAATTCCTCACACTCTTGCATCTGCATTGTGGTAACACAATGCTCCATGGCCTTCCAGGCTCCACACTGGCACATCTTAAGGGCATCGTACACATTGCAGTATTATCATCCAGGGCCTAAAAAAATATGACCACATCACCACCATCATCTTAGAACTCAATTGGCTCTCTTGTTGGCTGGCACTCTCTACAAAACCAGTTGCATCATCTACAGAGCCATCTTGACCAGCATCCCTCCTTATCTTAGAAGACAAGCTCATCCTCTCTGAGGGTTCTTGGCACACATGCAGCAAGGCAACCATTATCCTTCAGACTAAGAATGTTTGCTAATTTGCTGAACCCTATTTTTGCTGGCTATAGAACTCTGTACACTTTACTCCTGCTAACCAGTGATCAAGTGCCTGTGCTCCTCCTTTTAACATGATGAAACTGGTACGAAGCCTGATTTGTTTTTTTAACTTGCTTATAAATCCCTAATACATGGTACCAAATTTACACAGGGCCGTAAGTTAATTGCTGTAAGTGGACTGCAGCACTCATTGTGCTATACGCTGCAGTGGCACTGTAAAACATGTCTCCGGACCTACCACTGTAGCCTGGCTGTGGAGTTTTAAACTGCAAATTTGACTTGTCAAAATAGCCCCATTTCACAGGCCTAACCCTTCCTTTTAAATATTTATAACTAGGCTTTATTTCGCCTAGGGTAGGATGTGTAGAATTTAGAAGGAGGACAGTAAAAGTTTAATAATTGAGGTGGGAGTTGCTATTTTAAGTTCAAGCCAACAAAAATTGGGAAAAGTGCATGTATTTGGGTGTTGAGATGGCAAATTTACTATTTTAACTCCTGTCCAATTACTGCTGGGAAAAGTATATGTATATAATGTAAGATTTACCATTCTAACTTTAGCCAAACATAAACTGGGGAAAGTGCATATATTTAGTCAGGTCAGATGTACTATTCTAATTGCAGTCCTACTAACATTTAGGAAGACGCATATATTTAGTATACGAGTCCTCCACAGCGATCCAGTGTCATCCACCGAGCATCCTCCTGTTCTCCAGGCGCACCCGCCGCGTCCCAACTCGGACCTATTTACCAGTCTTTATCCCCAGCATACTATTTTCCTGCCTCATCCTGGCGCTCTCACCTACATTCCAATTGCTGACACTGGACGTCAACACCCGGACTGCGTAACCCGTCTTGCTCCGTGGCATACCCTACACTCGCCGCATCCTGGTGCCCTCAACCCACTTAGTCTGCTGATACTGGCCGCCCCCCCGCCCGCCCACACCTGGGCGCTACTCTTTCATTGGCAGTCCTCAATTCGTTTGGGCCACATTGGGCGACACCACAACCCATGGACATCACGTCCTTTTCATTAAACACACCGCCACCCTTTACCGGGTTGGAATTATCGCCAGTCACTAGGGCCTTCTCCTACTCCGTCCGACTCGGAACAGCCCTGAAGAGTCACGGGATAATTCCCTGTGACAAAACATGTGTTGGCTGGTTGTTTGGTTCAACACAGTTGTTGCTTTATGATTTTATAAAAATACCTGTTTCTTCTAACCTACACTAGTGTCGACCGCCTCTTTGTTTGAACTGACATACTATTTGTAACAACTTTGTAATACCCTCACCACATGTGCCCGGGACAAAGCATATATTTGGTTGGTCAGATTTATTATTGTAACTTTAATCTCACAAACAGTGGGGAATGTGCTTACATTTGGGGGAAAGGTTTGTATTACTATTCTCCTTCCTGTCTGAGTAACATTGTAGAAAATCCTGGTGATTGTAGGGGGTGTTCTGAATCAGTGTCTTATCTCAAAATAAGTCAAAAAGGAGATTCCCTTTGGACGAATGAACATAGAACAACTAATTCTTACGGACCAAACAAATAAAAATACATCAATACATAACACATGGACGAGCAGGAAGTAATCTGAACAGAATTAAAAACAAGTGAAAACACTCTAGTAAGATTAATCTAAACAATTTATTAATATACACTATATTTGTTAAAAAATGGGAAACAGACAGGACGGAAATCATATACAGTCAATCAATGAAACATTCCAGTAAAAAAGGAGGTACAGGTTGAGGACTAAATTCACACAATGATACAGAATTTTCCTCTATTTCTTGACCATGTATTACTCCTTATGCATCAACGCGTTTCGGTGGTGATAAGGGGTACTCAGCCTCCTTTCCACACAAAGAAGATATTCGTCCAGCGACGCGGGTGAGTTGTTTGTTGCTGAGAACCCCAAGCTACATACACGCGGGACGCTTTATCCGGTGGCGCGAATAGGGAACGCACGTTTGCACTACGGCAGGTTCCAACTATCGAAGGCTTCTAATTCACATGTCTTCAAACCTATATTGCCCGTAAAGGAAGTCAAAAATTTAAAAATACAGAGACTCCCTTCTGCCGGGTTCACCTAACACTAACATAATTTTTATATATGAGCTATGTATATCGCGTGTCAAGACTGCTAATATTAAATGACTTCGACACTTTTTAAACATTGAAAGTGGGAGGATATTTCGCTGGACGAATATCTTCTTTGTGTGGAAAGGAGGCTGAGTACCCCTTATTACGATCCTAATGGTTTTATGAGAATTATTGGGAAACTACTATCTCAACTGTCCTGATGAAGGTGGTAAAACTTCTCTCTCACCACCGAAACGCGTTGATGCATAAGGAGTAATACATGGTCAAGAAATAGAGGAAAATTCTGTATAATTGTGTGAATTTAGTCCTCAACCTGTACCTCCTTTTTTACTGGAATGTTTCATTGATTGACTGTATATGATTTCCGTCCTGTCTGTTTCCCATTTTTTAACAAATATAGTGTATATTAATAAATTGTTTAGATTAATCTTACTAGAGTGTTTTCACTTGTTTTTAATTCTGTTCACATTGCTTCCTGCTCGTCCATGTGTTATGTATCGATGTATTTTTATTTGTTTGGTCCGTAAGAATTAGTTGTTCTATGTTCATTCGTCCAAAGGGAATCTCCTTTTTGACTTATAGTCGTTCACGGAACCCCGTCCCTTTGGCCTTGGGGTCCCTCTCTCTTTTATTAGAGGTTATCTCAAAATAAGCAAAGCGGTAAACAATAATATAAACAATTTACATCAATATTCTATCATGAATCATATTTTTTATTGTGATTCAATACAAATATAAATTATTACATTAGAATAATTCAATACTAAATATGATAGAGTGGCAATCTGCAACTTGTGTCCAGCTCTGATAAGGAAGGGAGATGGATGGGTCTTGTAAGCTTGTAAGGGAAGAAAGATGTCAAATGTGGGGTTCTTCTTCTGATACCTGAAAGATGCCAGAGCTTAGAAGATATAGGCATGGCTATACTTATATATGACCCATTTCAACCCTTTTCAAGATGATGACTCATCCAGTGACTGTTGCCTGAAATTCTCATTCAAGATAACTGTTTTGCTATAATGCCATGTCATACTTAGTTGATATATAAGGCGCCATTGCTTTGTGAAGGATGTGTTGAAATGCATTTGGTACCCTAATTTGTCAATATGTTTATTGCCCACTTGGTATCTTTTCCCCCCTGATTTCTGTTCTATATTTTTGCTGTATTCCTGTCTGGATTTCTAATTCTGAAAGATCTGTGCATGTCCTTTTCTCAACCCTTTTTTAGGGTGGTTATGGCATCTTGCTTAAGTACACATGCATATATTCTTCTTTTTTAATCAAGAACTACCAAGATTGTTAAGGAGGGTTGTTCTGTTCTTTGTGGCCTGTTTTTCTTCTAACTGTGACAATTGACTTCTTTCATATTTATATTAGGTGCATGCATGGTGACATTGTAGTTATTAGAACGAGTTGCTCTTTCCTGTGGCAATAAAAAAAACTTGATAGATATTCACAGTGTTCAGTCCTTGGAAGGTTATCCTTTTCAGTCGGAGTTCCAGAATTATAACTCATCTATCATGTTCTGGATTTTCTCATTTGCCTCTCCCATGTAGGCTATACCACATAGGAATCTCCTTGTGCAAACAAAGTCTGCTAATTGTACCTGTACTGAAATGTTGAACATATTCATCTTTTATAGCATTCTCACAGGTCAAGCAGTTTAGATATGGACACTTATCCTTTCATTATTGTACAGTAGTTGTAGCTCCTGATTTTTTTCACTGCTCCTAATAAAAGGATTTTCTGGTTAGCTAACCTTTGGTAAGTGAATCTTGTTATATTTTTACATCTCCTGCATTAACAAGTCACAGTCTTGTTAAACCTATTTTAGCCTTTTTACTCGCAATCAAATGTTTGAAGTTTTATACCTACTCAGATGCATATATTTTCATGAGTGTTGCATTCCATTAATTTTATTATATTCATTCCAGTAAGATTACATTCCTATCTAAACTTTAGCAATTTAATGTATAACATTTTAATTATTTTTTCCTTGAATTGCTGTGCATCGTGAAATTATCATTTTACACATCTCTAGTTGGCTGAAGGGCACAATGGATATGTTTTTTAAATGAAATCCTGTCTCCAGTAATGAACACTTATGATCAAATTTTGCTGTGCACAAATAGTCTGAACTCGATGTATTTTTTTATTTCAATCAATCAATCAATCATTCAATCAATCAGGGGTTTGTAAAGCACAGCTACTCATCCGCGAGGGTCTCAAGGTGCTGAGGGGGGGGGGGGGGGCTGTTGATCTGTCTGGGTGTGGAGGTTCAGTCGAAGAGCCAGGTCTTGATGTTCTTCCTGAACTGGGTCAACAGCGTGGATTGTCTGAGGTGGAGGGGCAGGGTGTTCCAGGTCTTGGTGGCGAGGTAGGAGAAGGATCTTCCTCTGGTTCTGGTCTTGTGGGACAGAGTCCAGGGCGAGTTCAGCGATGCGAATTGTCTGGCAAGTGTGTGGAATGCGAGGTGGTGGTTCAGATATTCTGGTCCTGCATCATGGAGGGCCTTGTAGGCATGTGTGAGGAGCTTGAAGGTGACTCTCTTGTTGATAGGGAGCTAGTGGAGTTGTCAGAGGTGTTGTGCTATGTGGTTGCAGCGGTGGATGTCAAAGACCCGTTTGGCTGTATCGTTGTGGATGTTCCATAGGTCCTGAGCTGTTTCTGGGTGACATTGGCTTGGAGTGTGTCACCTAAGTCTACTGCTGATGAGTACGTGGGGGACCGTCTTTCTGGATTATGTGGGGATCCATCTGAATAGCTTACAAAGCAGACAAAGCATGTGGAAACAGGATGATGATACTGGGTTGATTTGGTGGTTCTTTGAGAGTGAGGAGTCCAGTAAGATGCCGAACTTGCGAGTGTGGTCCGTAGGGGTGGGAGGGGTTCCTAGTGCGCCGGGCCTCCAGGAGTCATCCAAGGCTGAGGGGGTGGGTCCAGGATGGGTACTACGGTCTAGTCCAAGTTGAGCTTGAGACCATTAAGACTAATGGGGAACCCAGAGAACCTTGAAATCAAGTGGTATGTAACAACAATCGGTTCTGTAGGGGGGTACACTATTTCTTTTAAAAATTTCTTAGTCTCCTGTTTAACTAGGAGTAGACAAATAAATTGTGCAGAGCAACACATTAACATGTAAAAAGCAAACTGAAACCAACAAAGAAATTACATTTAACACGCTATATTTTAAATCATATATTGTGGAGCAATGCTAATAATAACATGTCACAAGAACACACAGGACTGTCATGTAACAAATGTATCAAGACTAAAAAAAATGTACATGCAAAAGATATTACACAAATTAACATAAAATTCATAAATGATTCAGCGAGGTGTCCGTTGAAAACATATATATGTTGAAGCATATATCCTTATTGCTTGGATGTGTAGTATGCCCGACAAAGGTAAGGAGCACCTCTAATTATCGTCAATGTTTTGACCCATTATGTGCTCTTATCATACATCACCATGGGTCTTCATCAGGACTAGAAAAAAAACAGCCTGTAGTTAGGGTGTAGGCAGACTCATTAGTAGGCATCCTGTTCCAACAGTAAATGTTGTATCAACAAAGAAATAGCCCTTAAGTTTTGTGAGAGTGGGGACCTTATGCCCCTAGAAGGCTTCCTCAGAGACGGTATGTAGTGGCAGAACCAACAGTTAGACTCCCATTAGGGATGGCATAATGGCCAATACCTCAGAGATCTGGAACGAATTCCTGTGTCAGGTGCATAAGCAAATTAATCATGTCTTGGCGGCCAGGAAAGCAAATTAATCTGTTTTGGATCATGTTAGATTTGGGGGTCTCTAGTTGGCACAGGTAGGTACTTGTGACAAATAGGGACCCTTGCCTCTAGTCTGGGTAAGGGGGTACACTCTTAAAATACCCCTGCTCACCCCCTTGGTAGCTTGGCACGAGCAGACAGGCTTATCTCAGAGGCGGTGTGTAAAGCATTTGTGACCACATACAGTAACCGAGTGACAACACTACAGATGGACACCACACAAGGTTTTATATAAAAAATAAGTATACTTTATATAGATTTACCACAAGACTATAAACAACAAAAATACACAATACTGTTACTTTAAAATGGTAGTTTTAGCTTACTTCAGATCAATTCTTAAGATGCGACACTTTGCGTCAATGTACCGTTCGATGCGTTGCGCTTCCACGACAAGTAATGTCGCAGCGAGGGAAATGCAGCAAAGTTCAGGTGCAAAGAAATAAAGACGTGAAGATCTTCCAGATGCGGCACGCTTCTCTGGGGATGTGAGAAGTTCTCGGTTCGATGCGTGGACTGTAGCGGCGACACCCTTGTTCAGTAGTGCGACGACAACAGCTTCAGCTGCGACACTCTTCTCCCTCGTTTGCGTGAAGCTTCCGCACGATGCAACAACTACAGCGGCGACATCCTTCTTCAGAAATGCGATGTAAGCAGCTCTGACGGCGGCGCGCTTCTCGGGGGATGTGAGGCGCTTTCCTCGATGTGGTGCAATGGGACAGTTCCAGCCGCGACACCCTTGTTCAGAAGTGCGAAGGCAGCAACAGCGACTGTGACACCCTTCTTCCTCGTTGTGAGACTCTTCTCTTGATGGGGTGCAATACGACAACTCCAACGGCGAAACCCTTGTTCAGAAGTGCGACGGCAGCAGCAGCGACGGCTTCATTCTCGTTGATTCGCGCTTCTAGCTCCTTGCGACATGCAGTTCCTCAAAAGACCCAAACAGCAGCATGCACTTCCAAAAGAACTCTGGGGAGCTGGAGGTTGAAGTCTGTTGTCCCTGAGACATCAGCAGGAGGCAAGCTCTCTTCCAAGCCCTTGGAGATCCTTCACAGGTTGAAAGCAAAGTACACAACGTTCCTTTCTCCTTTCTTTGGCAGTCAGGCAACCACTGCAGGCAAATCCCCTAAGCAGCACTTCAGCTTAGAAATAGTCTCTCCTCAGTTTCTTCAGGTTCCTCTCCTCAGTAAAGGTTTCTTCTTGTAGTCCAAAAGTGATCTAATTTCTTGGCATAAGGGTACCCCAAAATCCTTTGTTCTCTAAGGTGAGAGGGGCCTTTGTCTAGTAAAAACCAGTTATGGAGCACTCTGTTTACCAGACTCCTTCTTTCCTTTCACAGTGCAGGGCAGAGACATCAGACGCCCCACAGGAGGTGGAGCCAGTATTGTGGAAGGCAAGCACAACCCTGGAGCACTTTGTTGACAGGATTCCTTCTCTTCTTTCTCTTCTTTCAGGGTGCAGGGCAGAGACATCAGACACACCACAGGACGTGGAGCCAGCTTTGTGGAGAGAAGGTATGGCCCTATTCAGGTTCCAGGTGCAACTCCTCCCTCCCATCTAGAGGCAGATCTCTCTATTCACCACTGGGCTAACTCATCCTGTCTCCTGGAATCCCCAGCCCTGTCACTCACAAATCCAAGACAAAGGAATACACAACCTAGCAGAGGCAGGCTTGAAAGGTTAGGCAAGAAAATACCTACTCACTAAAAGTGGTATTTTCAAACACAGAATGTTAAAACCAACTTTACTAAAAGATGTATTTTATCATTCTGAGTTCAGGCATACTAAACTTGAATTTCCACTATGTTCTCTGAGTTAGTTAGGATTATAAGAATGTAATAATCTAACTACCCATTGTAGCCTATGGAGAACAGGTAGCCTTGCAATAGTGAAAAACAAAAATGGCTTTAATTCACTATTAGGACATGCCACACACATCAGGGCTTGTTCTACCTTATACTTAAAATGCACCCTGCCCTTGGGCCTACCATAGGGGTGTCTGATATGAAGAAAAGGGAAGGTTTAGGGACTCACAAGTGGGTGCACTTACCCAGTCAGCATGACAGTATCAGACTGCACACAGGTTCTGCAATGGCAGGCCTTAGACACATTTTACACGGCTGCTCCTGTGGGTGGCACAACCAGTGCTACAAACCCACACGTAGTATTTGGATTTACATGCCCTGGGCACACTCAGTGCACTTTACTAGGGTCTGACAAGTAAACTGAATAGTCAGTCATGGAATCACCAATTAATACATTCATTGACAATAGGGAGCACTTGCACAGTGGCACTGGACAGCAGTGGCACAGTGCCCAAAGCATACATGCTTTGGGCAAAAATGGAAGGGAGACCCACTCCAATGGTGCCAGGTCTAACACGTGTCCCCTCCAGCTGAAAGATGGGGAGAACTACCCTAACTCCTGGGAGTTCTCTTCACTAAGGTGGAGAAATCTGGACAGACCATCAGCGTTGGCGTGTCTGTGCCAGGGCGGTGTTCCACCCTAAAGTCCATACCCTGTAGGGAAATGGACCACCCCAACAGCTTTGGATTCTCACCCCTCATCTGTATCAACCATCTGAGGGGCCTGTGGTCTGTCTGAACCCAGAAGTGAGTCCCAAACAAGGTATGGTCTCAGCTTCTTCAGTGCCCAGACCACAGCAAATGCCTCACGCTCAATAGCACTCCACCTCTGTTCTCGTGGAAGTAACGTCCTACTGATGAAGGCTACAGGTTGATCTAGGCCCTCCTCATTCATCTGTGACAAAACAGCCCCCACACCATGCTCTGAAGCGTCTGTCAGAACGATGAACTCTCTCGAGAAGTTGGGTGCCAGGAGCACGGGCGCCGTGCACATGGCAGCTTTCAGGGCCTCAAAAGCTTTCTGACAGGTGTCAGTCCAAATCACTTTATTGGGCTGCTTCCTGTAAGTCAGCTCTGTCAAGGGTGCAACAATGTTGCCATACCCCTTGAAAAACCTCCTGTAATACCCTGTGAGTCCTAAAAAGGCCCTCACCTCTGTCTGGGTTTTGGGGGGGTTTCCAAGCCAGGATGGTTTCAATCTTTGGCTGTAGAGGCGCAACCTGGCCGCTCCCAACTTGGTGTCCCAAGTACACCACGGAACCCTGCCCGATCTGGCACTTACTCACATTGATCGTGAGGCCTGCCTTCCGCAGCGCCAACAACACTTCCCAGAGGTGGCGCAGACGTTCCTCCCAACTGATGCTGAACACTGCAATGTCATCCAGGTAGGCGGCACTGAACTCATCCAGTCCAACAAATACCTAGTTGACCAACCTCCGAAAGGTGGCAGGGACATTCTTCATCCCAAAGGGCATAACCCGGAACTGGAAATGCCCATCTGGTGTGGAGAATGCTGACCTCTCCTTTACCCCATCAGTCAAGGCGATCTGCCAGTACCCAGACGTCAAGTCAAATGTGCTGAGGTACCGTGCAGCCCCTAGCTGATCAATGAGCTCATCAGCTCTGGGGATGGGGTGCACGTCAGTCTTCGTGACTAAATTGAGCCCTCTGTAGTCCACACAGAACCTGAGTTTGGGTGTGGCACCTTGCGCTGCAGCCTTTGGGACCAAGATCGCAGGGCTGGCCCAAGGACTGCTAGAGGACTCAATCACCCCTAGCGAATGCATCTTTGAGACCTCCTCTTTGATGCAAGCCCTCACCCTGTCAGTTACCCTGTAAGATTTGTGCTTCACAGGTAAGCTGTCTCCTGTGTCCACATCATGGACGCACCAATCTGCGACACCAGGAATCAGGGAGAACAGATCAGAAAACTGTCCCAGCAACTGGCAGCAGTCATTCTGTTGCTCAGGGGTCAGGGTGGAAGAGAGGTTAACACCATCCACTGACCCATTGGCATTTCCCTGTTAAACTCCTGAGGCGGAAGCCGGGAGCACCGATTGTTTGTATTTTTAAAATCTGTCACTTACTCTGTGTTTTTAAAAGCTTGCTCACTTCTGCACTTTCCCCCACTACCTTCCTCTCCTCAGCGCAGTCCGCTCCTTCCGCTCGTCCGAATAGGTGCTGTAGCGTGGAACGGCAAGGACAGCAGCCACGTTGAGGGTAGTCTGGGGTTGCCGGTGCAGTTGGCTGGTGAAGCATACTCTTATTTTTCTATTTTGTATTACTGAAATGCAATAAAAAGATTTATAAACACTAAAGAGGGAAAATGAAATGGAACTACTCGGAAAAGTGGAAAAAAAGTAGAAACTCGGGAGCCACACAAGGGTCCCACCGTGGAAAGAAGCAATATTAGTATGCAGTAGGCATATGCCCATCTACACTCAGAAACATCTCAATTATTGTAGTGCCCAGAGCTCTGCCATAGGCATGAATGTTCTTCTGAGTGCTCAGAAGCTTGGCTCATCTTCCATACTCAGCCAGAGTTACCGATTGAAACACCCACACCCATGATGGGAGGCTACTGTCCTCAGGGGCGGATTGGCAAGGCGGGCATTCGGGAATGGGCCGAAGGGCCGGTGCCTCAATGCCCTCTGTGGGCCGTTTTTTTCTCCCCTGTCCCAGTCCACAGAGAGTGGACTAGGAAAGGGGAGAAAAAAACGGCCCACGGAGGGCACGAGACAGACAGAGAAAATGAAAGCAGCCTCGCTGTGGGCCAGACATGGATTGTCAGCTGTGGCCTCTCCTTCACCCCTGCCCTGCCAAGCAATCAAGCTGATGCTGAGCTGGGGAGGGGTGTTTGCAATAATCGGCCTCCCTGGGGGCCTGGTGTTTCTCAGGCCTTTGAGCCATTTGCACCTCGGCCCCCTGGCACCCATGCAGCCCAGAAACGGTGTTAGTCTTAGCACCTCGCCCACAGCCCTTCACGTTCAGGGCATAGTGGGCGAGGAAGAATGGGTCTTGCTGTGGGGGCCAGGTGATGTTTGGAATTTTTTTGTTTTATTTATTTATTTATGCAATTTTATATAGCACAGACTTTACCCGAAGGTGTCAGAGCGCTTCACACTAGGAACAGCAATAATACATGAGGAGAAAAATTACAAGTGGACAAATTGCAAAAGCAAACGTTAAGTTACATGAATCAAAAGTGACAATAGTGAGCAACCAAAATACATGAGGTAGCAATCGGTACATTACAGGAGGAAAAAGTGATATGTGTGCAGGTTACAAAAGCGTACAAAGTACAAGTAGAGGTATAATACTGCAATAAATGGCAGACACTCCAGCACAAGAACAAACGTTACGTAGGCAATGGTGGCACTTGTGCAAGTATCTAAAGCAAAAAAAAGTGAGAGGTAGCATACAGTGTGATAGCAGAGAAAAGTGACGTGTGCAAGTTACAAAAGGGTACCATACACAGGTACAAGGGTAATACTACAGTAAATGGTAAATACTCAAACTGCCAGAACACACTGGGAAGGCACTTCCCATGCATTAGCTTCACCTCAGCATCCCCCCTGGCTACCTGGCTACCTTGGATGACCCAGAAAGCTGTGTTTTGTGCTCCCCTGCCAGGACATTTTCCCGAGGCCTGGAGGGCTGATTAATTTACTAATTGCAGGGGCCTTACCTCTGTTCATGTGCTCCTGAGCGGAAGGTCTGGGGAGGGCTAAGTAGGTTAGTAATAGCAGGGGCTTTGCTGCTTTTCAGGTGCTCCTGTGCTGGAGGGCTGGAATAATTTTGTGACAGAAAGGGGCCTTGCTATTTTTCTTAGTTGCTCAGCATGTAGGCCATTGGCACCTTTGCCCTGTGTCCTGTGCAAGAACAGTATCCTCCCACTTTCATTCCTTGTCTGTGAAAATAGTGTTTCATAAAGGGCACGCCCCTTGAATGTGGGCCACGCCCCTTAAATATGGGCCACGCCTCTTGAATGTGGGCCACTTTTTTCATCAGTGCCCGGGCCGAATTGTGATCCCAATCCGACCCTGACTGTCCTCACACTCAGAGGGGAAAATACTAAAACGGCAGGTGGGTTAATAAAATGTATTGATATTGCGCCAAATTGTTACTCTTCTGTGGCATGAGTTATCAAAGTGGTACTGTGAATTGGAAGTCAAAATCGGCGTCTTGGTTACGAACTTTTTTTTAGTGTGTGCTCTATACGTCCAGCCACCGAAGTTATGCTGTTTTGTTTTGCTTTTAGATGATGATCCCAATAGTTCCAAAATGATTGTATATTGTATAAATTAAATTTCAAGAATTCAACAATATAATCTATCGGTATTAAATGGGAGTCCCCGTGGGTCCCCTGTGAAAGGGAAAATGAACAGTGAAACTGTTAATCTGCTCCCACGTCCCGTTATTCCTCATTCTCACCCTGGTATTTCCCCCGGAGACGGCACCTGCTGTCAGCAGTAGGAGTCATTCGGTAAAAGCCACCAGATCCGCGGAGTAACCGCAAATCCCGCCCTTCCAAAGGAACCCCTAACTCTGCGAGTGGTTTATCGGAATTAACAGGGTTCCTAGAGAGAAGCCCTTAGGGGGGCAAACACCCTTCAGCACAAGCACCATTTACACTGCAGGCATGCTCTTCAGATTTTTTAATTGAATTTTTATAGGTTTAAAACATGTAGCATTGCAATTACAAAATGGTTTTACACCCATTTCGCATATGTTTATTATTCCTGTCATTTTCAGGTTTGTACTCGGCGTTCAGATGTGCTTTGTGGCGCTACAAACACAAAGCGGAAATCAAAAGCATTTGTTAGGCGCTCAAGTCTACTTCGGCAACCAGATGCTATGAAAACAAGGATGGAAAGTCAGCTTTTTATCTCCTCGTTTGTGACAGCAATTTATTGCATATCGAATAGTGTTTCGCAAAATATTATTATCAAGGGAAATTGATCCCAACCTTTTGGATCAGATTTTACTCCTTCATATCAATTCCCGGGCTCGCATCAAGGCAGGGGAGAACAGAGAGTGGTCACCCCTGGAATCAGAGGGGCTGGACACAGATCTGCTCGTGTTGACTCCCCCATTTATTCTTTATGGAGATGATTTTGTTTCAAAATTGCATTCTGATGACTCTCATCTGATTAAACTAGAACAAAGTAGTTAACACTGGGATGCTGATGACCTGTTTCGTCCCAAGTGAAAATTACAACAGAGACAATCGAGCAAGCTAAGTGAGATGTACCAGAAATGTGTACAGCGGATACATTCTGTGGCACGCGGGCCCAAATTGGCTCTTTCGGGGGGAGTCAAGCATGAACTATTGGCCGCTTGGATGCTTCAATTTCAGGATTGAACAATTCCGCGTAGTTATGGTGAGGGGACCGTTTTAAATATATCACTTGTGCATCTCCAACAGTCTATGTTCGCCACGCAAATGAACGTGGAAGGATTCGAATTCAATAAAACAAGTTACTTTCCCCCCAAAAGAGGAGTTCACAGGCCAGGCCTTGGCTTCTCAACAATTGATGTTTGAATTTTAGACAATTCACAGATATCAAGAGCCAGGGACTGCTAAATTTGGCATAGAGTAACTGTCGGGCCCAAAATTGTAGTCAAAAGCCTTCAACTGGTGCTATTGAATGTCAGGAGTGTTGAATACCAAGTTGCCTAGTCTTGTTTCCACCTCTTGCCTCTTTAGTACACCTTCACATACACCATGCAATTTTAGCAGAATCTTTCAGGTTCACTTTTATCCCTGATTTCTTTATTTGTCACTCTTTATTTGTCCTTCGCTTTCTCCTTATCTCCCCCTTGTGTTTTGTCTCTCTCTTTCTCTAGGTTACAAAGTCTAATGTGGAAAAAAAGTTTTGGTTCCATAAATGAGTGGCGGTAAGCTCCACCTGCAAGCACTGGTTCAAATTAAGCACTGGCAGCAGGCTGCAAACACAAAAGGGAGCGCTTTGGTTTTAAAGATTTTGCAGAAACAATTGATGCTGCCTTATGAAAGAAGCAACCTGACTGAGAGACCTCTGTTGTTTATAGCGCTTATGATCAAATGTTTGCTTGCTTCTATCTCAATTTTAGAGAAGAGAGCTGTTTTAAGACAACATTCATTTCCCAAAGTAAATTCTGGATCATTATGAATAACAATACAACTCTCGTGTCCTTATTACAATAATTGTTTAGTTGCCAATGCAAGTTTGCAACATTTTACCTGGGTGATAAAGTTTGCAGTGGTGCAATTTTGCGACGACATTCAGACAGATATTTGGAATACTAAACTGCTGCAAGTCCAGGTTGTCAAAATCCCACTCCAGAACTTCTCAAGCACTGGTGAAATCTTTGGAATTCGGTCCAAGTAACACAACTGAAACTCCAATACATAACATAGAAACAACATCTAGATTATGAATGTCTTTGCAACAGTTACACAAGAATACAATTCTGTATTAATGTTCTTAAACTGTTTATTTGATTTAGCAAGGATGGATAGTTAGCTACACTTGAGAGTAGCTGAATCAAACCCTTGAACAATACCTTAGGTCCTTTCTCATGAGTATGCTGGAAGATAGTTCATGGTTAGCACTGGCAGAGTTCCCATACAACAATTCCATGCACAGTCCGTTGGAGGGCTCACCAATTTTTGCATCATCCACAATTATTTGCCTCCAAAGTATTCCTTTCCTCTGTACCTTTGGGCACATATTCACTGCAAAATATTCAGTTGCTACAAAGAGGCACCGTAAGTCGCTTACATAAAGGTAAGGAAGACAAGAAAAAGTTTGCTGAAAGGCATAGAAGACAGGCTCCACTTTTCAAAAAATGTGGCATCGTTTGTCTTTCTACTAACTTTATCTATTCCCAGTTCTCATCCAAAGTTCACTCCCTGGTTTGTGGGCCTTTTGAAGATGGCACAGTTGGGGGAAATGCTGCTTTGCCTTTACTCTTGGCTACATATTGGCTTATGCACTCTGCAGTGTGCCTCTCTTGAGTTAAATCTGCAGAAGCAATAGAGATAACATCATGGTCGTCATTTGGGGGTAGTCAGGGGTCACAGTTGCGACCTCTAGCTTGCTTTCTGCTTATCCTCACACTTCCTTTGCCTTAGATGGGGCAAAACAATTGTTTCCTTTGACACCAGGGGTCGCAAAGGAAGTGCCAGGAGTAGCAGGGAGCAAGCTAGAGGTCGCATCTCAGGCCCGGACTGGCCACGGTAGGTCGCTAGGGTGGGGGCCGGTTTGGACCCCTGTGGGGCGTTTTTGTTACCGGGGGTCAGCAATGTCGCCCCCGGTAACAAATTCGGCCACCGCAAACTGCTCGGCTGTGCTCCCCCTCACCCCAGCGGGGGGGGGGGGGGGGGGGGGGCAGCTGAGCAGTTTGCCAGGTCCGGTTTCTGTTCCCAGTCCGGCCCTGTCGCAGCTGCGACCCCTGTCTACTCCCAAAGACGTCCATGGATAACAATCACTCCTCCACATTTTGTAATTGATGATTCTTCTGAATATGAGGTAAATAAATAAAATAAATCCGTATTTGTAAAGCGCAAACTACTCACCCTTATGGGTCTCAAGGCGCTGGGGGCCGTTGTGGAAATTAAGTGAGCTATTGCCCGGAGTCACATGGTGCTGAGCTGAGCTGCCGCCGGAGCCGGGGAGCGAACCATGAATCCTGTCCCTGTGCTCCGAATTCAGCTGCCCTGGCCGCTGCACCACACCGCTCCACTAGGAGATTCTCCAGTCCCAAATACAAAAAGGGCTACCACAATATCTAATTAGTTGGAAAGGATATGATGTGTGGTAAAGATCTTGGAAACCAACATCTTTTGTTCATGCTGCATATTTGATTGCTCAGCTTCATGATATATTCCTTAATACACATCAGGCGGAGAATTCTTTGGAGGGCGGTAAGGTCCTGTTAGAAATGGGGATGGGCTTAATGATGCACTGGTACATACTCAACTAACTACACATATGATTATGAGGAAGAACCACTGCATCGCAAGGATTAAAGTTTGAAGGCTTTCAAGGACAAGATCGATCACTGACATAATATCGGAATAAACAATATTGTGTAACAGAAATATCATGTCATAATTATAGTTTACAAAAATAATCATTTCCTATCCTTATAAAGGTAAGTACAAAAATATCGAGTAAAATATTGTTTCATACTACTATCGTCAAAAAACATAAAAAAATTGATTCTTTATATATATATATATACATATATAAATGAAGGCTCCACAACTTTTCAGTCTCAATGAAAAGAAAAAGCAGCACTCCCGGGATTTCAGCACAGGCGAGTTTTTATTATCACAACAGACGCGTTTCGGGAAAGCTCCCTTCCTCGGTGTCAAACATTACGCTCTGCGCGACGCCATTCTTAACCAAGCATCTGGCCATATATATATATAACAGGAACTTCGTCGCAACATCCAGAATGCCGGAAAGACGAAACGGACCCAATCAAGTAATTTGTCAATATTTATTCCATAAGTGTGCCACGCACCGCCATGACGCTTTTCGGGCCCAGAAAGCCCTTGATCACATAACATTGGTAACAAAAGCCCATGAATTTAAATTGCAAGAGTGTATATCACGTGACCATCTGGCCAATAGACATAGAAAACATATATATAATAGCAGCTTAAAATGCTACTAAAACAGTTCATATTTGTAGTTTCGTATTTGACAAGACATTAAAAAATGAGGATAGCAGTGCAAAGGTAGGCAATAGTGCAAAATACTCTACATGTGCAAAAATCGGCAAGAAATACATAAAATGCGGTATTTCCCCATAGTTGGGCCTCTTGACATACATATTCTTTTTGAAGCATTGACTGTGTCCAACCCTTAGTGTAAAACTGTTGAAAAATGGTATTGAACAGTCTATTTTACAATGGTACAAGATACACTGTGGTAAAAACATGGCATATAAAGAATAGACAAGCTAGTGCAGTTTTTTCATTTACATTCAGCCAAATAACATGGAAAGCCAGTGAGCATGGCTAGCAGTATTGAATACTTAATGTAAAACTAATAAACTTTCCCACAAGAGCCGGGACTGCGGATCGCAACACCCATGTATAACAAGCCATAATGCAAATTGGACATCCATAATATTGGACAAAATACAATAATCCTCATAGTGAGGTGGCAAGTGCAACTCATAATAAATGGTAGGGAAGAGTACCGTCAAAAATGCCGAGTAGTAGCCTGCTGCCCCACCCTTGAATCAAAATGGCAGGGCTATGAAACTAATTTTCAAATCCAAGTCTATCAACTAGACAACAAGAACTGAATAATACAACAGACTCCACAGTTAATATGGTCAGTGCACTCAATGAGTGATGTCCCTGACAAGGTCATACAGGCGGAGTTCAGGTGCATCCGGTCCTAGTGGGCCATAGGATTGGAAAAAGACAATCAAGGTGTGGATTATAATAAAACCATATCATACCAGATAAATAATACACTTGATTGCAATTGAATTTAAAAAAATCTATACCATTAAAATTAATATAGTCATTCAAGTTTCATATAAAAGGCATTAAAAACAAACCCACAGTAAGCCTACCCCTATAAAAACAGTCATAAATATTTATTACATCATAAATATCTAAAAGAAAGTCTGGAACGTGACACGTGTCTTAATCTGGCTCAACAAATTACTGTACCCACTCATATTAAAGGCCACATTCTCGACCATATCTGGACACATAACCTAGTACTCTCCAGTCCAATCATTTTCCCCTGTATCTGGTCGGACTACCACCTGATCGATTTCGGGCCCTATCCTGGCAGGTGGGCTGTCACGTAAATGGAGCTCCTACGACTCCCAAGGCTTCATAGATTTCCTGGCCAACACTCGCCCCACCGTTAACTTCGACTCTAGTGTCGACTCGATGGAGGGAGACATTGCTAATTGGCTACAGACAGCCAGTGATAGGTTTGCCCCCCTCATTAAATTTGCGCGTGCCAGGCATGGCAACTCACATAGATGGTTCTCGAGTGATCTTAAGGCACAGAAACTGAAGCTTCGCCAACTAGAACGAAACTGGAGATGCGACTACTCCAACCCCGATAGACCGCTCTTTGTCGCGGCCCGCAAAGAATATAAAAACGCGATCTCCTTGGCCAAATCCACACATGTCTCAGACAGAATCCTCTCAGCCCGCAATAAATCAAAAGAAATTTTTAAAATCATGAATGATTTCTCCTCTGATGACAGAATTCTCCCTAACCAAGTTCCCACACAGGAGACATGCAATGCGCTGAACACCTTCTTTATCGAGAAAATCGTGGATATCAAGAACACCATTCTCCCCCCCCCTCTGTCAGTCCGTCGGACTCTTCCCCCTCTAAACCCCTATCTTTGACTCACTTCCCCATTATCAGCTCTAGCATCCTCTCAGAGCTCATCAATCGTTTTAAATCAGGGTCTCCCAACGATTGCTGCGCCCTCCCTGTTCTCAGGGATGTATTTTCTTCCCTACCAGACAGTATTCTCCCCCTTCTGAATGCATCCCTTAGCACAGGCACGGTTCTCAGTTCTTTTAAGGAGACTATATTAGTCCCCTTATTGAAAAAACCGGGGGCAGACCCCGTCAACCTTTCCAACTACCGCCCCATTTCCCTTTTGCCTTACCCATCTAAGCTCCTCGAGGCCCATGTAACCATGTGCATCTCAAAATTAATTGACAGCTCCTGCTTTCTCGAACCCAATCAAGCGGGTTTCAGGCCTGCACATTCCACCGAGACCGTTATCCTGGCAGTACTAGATGCCCTGAGGGGGATTGCAGACAAAGGGGCCCGCAGGCACTAGTGCTCCTGGATCTGTCTGCCGCGTTCGACACGGTGGACCATAACATCCTCCTACACCGTGTCGGACAGGCTGGCATCCAGGACCCCGTCTTCGAGTGGATTAAGTCATTTCTCTCGGGCAGAGTGCAAACGGTCCATCTGGGTCCCTTCACGGCGACTAAGGCACCCACGACATGCGATGTCCCCCAGGGCTCCTCCCTCTCACCCTTACTATTTAATCTGTACCTTCGGCCACTGATCCACTCGCTAAAGAAGTGGAAGAGCACTGTGTTCAATTATGCAGATGATCTGTAGATCATCTTCCCTCTCGATTCCCCCGATGCCGCAACAGAATTCCAAGCAGTGATGCTCCACATACAGCGATGGATGAATCACAACCAATTAAAACTCAACCCAGGGAAAACGGAACTCATCCTGCCAGACAACAGCATGGCATACTGGGGCCCACAGTTCTGGCCTAATGAGTTGGGCCTATCCCCAACACCCTCTGGCTCGGTGAAGAGTCTTGGGGTGATCATCGACTCCGATCTTTCCCTCAAGGCTCAGGGGGAGCAGTGATTTAATCTAGCATATTTCAGTTGCGAAAAATCCGGAAGATCTTCCA
Organism: Lissotriton vulgaris; assembly: GCF_964263255.1. Lineage (NCBI taxonomy): Eukaryota > Metazoa > Chordata > Amphibia > Caudata > Salamandridae > Lissotriton > Lissotriton vulgaris. Next base: position 1,685,528,026 of record NC_141694.1, on the reverse strand, counting down.
CCTGCTCTCGCACGCGGCGCTGGTACAATTTGTGATCTCCCTGGAACTATCCCGTCTCGACTTCTCCAACTCCCTCTACCTAGGCCACCCACAGTCATTGCTCCACTGCCTTCTAATCATGCAAAATCAGGCAGCAAGACTAATTTACAAAACTCCGAAATGGCAATCAGCTAGACCCCTGCTGCGTAAACTGCACTGGCTACCAATCGAACAGAGGGCCGCCTTCAAGACCGGCTGTCTTATATTCAAAGCCCTCCACTGCAACAGCCCAGACTTCCTGAAAGCCCTAATTGTGAAGCACTGCCCGGCTCGCAATCTCCGGTCGGCACACCTTCACCTACTGCTCACCCCCACTATCAAACTCAAAAAGCTAGGAGGTCGCAGATTTGCACACTTGGCACCCAAGCTGTGGAATCCCCTCTCCTTGGCGATCAAGCCCAGTAGTACCCTACTGAATTTTAGAAAGACCAGCCACCCGAGGGCCGCCAAGCCGGCTCCAGCTTTTCCCGCCGCCCCAGCCCGTGGCCCCGCCCCCCGACAGCCGATTGGCTCGCGCTCCCGCCTCCCCGCAGACCCTCCCGACCGGCTCCCTTCTTAAGGGGAGCCAGACCAAGATCCAGGGAGTGACCACTGCGCCTTTGGCCTGGTCACCCCACGCTCCTGTGCCTGTGCCTGCTCCCGCAGCCCCAGCCACCCGAGGGCCGCCGAGCCCACACCAGCCTCCCGCAGCCCCAGCCACCCGAGGGCCGCCGAGCCCACACCAGCCTCCCGCAGCCCCAGCCACTCGAGGGCCGCCAAGCCGGCTCCAGCTTTTCCCGCCGCCCCAGCCCGTGGCCCCGCCCCCCCGACAGCCGACTGGCTCGCGCTCCCGCCTCCCCGCAGACCCTCCCGACCGGCTCCCTTCTTAAGGGGAGCCAGACCAAGATCCAGGGAGTGACCACTGCGCCTTTGGCCTGGTCACCCCCACGCTCCTGTGCCTGTGCCTGCTCCCGCAGCCCCAGCCACCTGAGGGCCGCCGAGCCCACACCAGCCTCCCGCAGCCCCAGCCACCCGAGGGCCGCCAAGCTGGCTCCAGCTTTTCCCGCCGCCCCAGCCCGTGGCCCCGCCCTCCCGACAGCCGATTGGCTCGCGCTCCCGCCTCCCCGCAGACCCTCCCAACCGGCTCCCTTCTTATGACGTCCCCAGAGCGACCGCGCAGTGGACGCACGCAGCGGGAGCACCGATTGAGCGCCGAAGGTGTGCCAAAGGTAAGCCCGTCTACGCCCGTCCCGCCTGGACCGCGCCCAGAGCCAGGACCCCTGGCCCCCGCAGATCCCAGCCCACCCGCCCGGACGTACGACGCCGCCACCCTCAACGCACTCAACGCCGGCCGAAGCCCAGGATGCTACCGAGCCACCCCGAGACTAAGCATGGGCGAATTTTGCGAATCTCGCGTTCGCGAATTTTGCGGATTTGCGAACTCGCAATCCGCAAAATCCGCGAATTCTCGCGAATTTGCGGATTTTTTTTTTTTTGTGTTTGCCACTCTCTGTCACCACTGCCACTCTCTGACTACTCATGCCACCCTCTGGCCCACCCATGCCACCCTCTGTTTCATCACAGCACCCTCTGGTTGTCCAGTCAGTGTACATTATTGCGGCAAAGCAAAGCACACCTTCCCTGCCTCAAGTGACCTGAATTAATTTGGGGCTGATTAATGTGTCACAGAATATTTTTTTAGCTGGCACCTGCTTCCTTAGTGCTTCCTGATTAGTGATCTTTTGCACTTGCTAAGTGCTTTCATTGTTGCAAAATTAGTTACAACACCTGCCCTGCCCCAACTGACAATAATGAATTAGGGGCTGATTAATGGATTTGAACTTCCAGCCTGGCTCCTGCTTGTCTCCCTTAGCTGTAATTCAGGACCTTTGTGGCATATGTGTAACTATTCTGAGGTTCAGAGCAGGGTCACATAATAGTTGCAACTGGCAACTGAACTCTGGAGGGCCCCCTCAGGAAGCACTACAGGAAATGGCTACTAATTATGAGCCTGAACTTTTGAACCTGGTAAGTAGTTTCAGTTTTGCTAAGATCGTATTTCTGCAATTTAGCGCTTATTCGCGGGGCGCGAAGTTGTACTGGGAAGCCGCGAACTCACGCGAACAGTGCGAGCAAGCCATAAAATCCGCTGCTTGCGGATTTGCGGATTTTGCAGGAGATTCGCGAATCTCGCGGATTGCGAATTTACCGAAAATCCGCAAAATCCGCGAGCGAAACGGATTTTCCGCCCATGCTTACCCGAGACGCACCCATTGACCCTTCTGCTGCAACTCCTGCAAATTCACCTGCATCCGGACCTGCACCACTCCAGCAGTGCCCAATACCTCGACGAGCAACAGCAGCAGCCACCTGAGATGCATCCTGCTCAACACCCGCTCCGTCCACAGGCACGCCATCGAGATCTGGAACCTGCTCGACACCACAGTCCCAGACGTCGCCTTCTTCACGGAAACCTGGATGAACGCCTCCTCTGCGCCTGACATCGCCATCGCCATCCCAGACGGCTACAAGATCATCCGACGGGACCGCATCAACCCCACCGGAGGAGGCATCGCCATCGTCCACAGGAACTCCATCCGCATCACTACCAACACCGACGACACCCTCACAACCGCCGAGCACCTGCACTTCCAAGTCCACATCAACCCGAAGACCACCCTCAGAGGCACCCTCATCTACAGACCCCCTGGACAACGCACACAGTTCAGCGAAGACATCGCCGACTTCATCAGCCCACACGCCCTCTGCTCCGCTGACTACATCCTCCTCGGGGACCTCAACTTCCACCTGGAGAACAACAACGACCGCAACACCACCACCCTGCTGGACAACCTCGCCAACCTGGGACTCAAGCAACTGGTGACAACCCCCACCCACTACGCCGGACAAACACTCGACCCCGTCTTCGCATCCAGCAAGGACATCGCCTTCAGCCACGCCACCGGACTCCACTGGACGGACCACAGCTGCATCCACTTCAGCTTCGCAAGGACCACGATCCACCACCACCAGCAACAGGTTGCACGCAGGAACTGGAACAAGATCACAGCCGACCAGCTCGCGTCCTCCCTGAGCATGAACCCTCCCACCAGCACAACGAACCCTAGCCAGGCGGCCACCAACCTCACGAAGTGGATCAGCGACTGCGCAGACGAGCTCGCCCCCCTGAGGACCCCGCCTAGCAGACCCGGCAGCAAGAAAGCCCCATGGTTCACCGACAAACTCAAGAGCTCCAAGAAGAACTGCCGAGCCCTCGAGAGAACCTGGCACAGAGACCGAACTCCGGACAACATGACTGCCCTCAAGCTCACCACCCGAAAACACCACCAACTCATCCGCGCCACCAAGAAAACTGCATTCAAGGAACGACTGGACAACAACGCACACAACAGCAAAGAATTCTTCAACATCGTCAAAGAGCTCTCCAACCCCAACGCTGGAAACAACGACATCACCCCTTCGCAAGACCTCTGCAACTCCCTCGCCTCCTTCTTCCACAACAAGATCGCGGACATACACAACAGCTTCAGCACCCAACCGACGAACACCACGACCGAACCACCGCCCCCCACCACCACCCTCTGCGCCTGGACTCCGATCAGCACCGAAGACACCGTCTGCACGATGAACTCCATCCACTCCGGATCTCCGACCGACCCCTGCCCTCACCACGTCTTCAACAAGGCTGACGCTGTCATCGCACCCCACCTGCGGGACATCATCAACACCTCCTTCGATACCGCTACCTTCCCGGAGAGCTGGAAGCACGCCGAACTCAGCGCTCTACTCAAGAAACCATCAGCTGACTCCACCGACCTCAAGAACTACCTCCCCATCTCGCTGCTCCCGTTTCCTGCAAAAGTCATCGAGAAGACCGTCAACAAGCAGCTGGCCGCCTTCCTCGAGACGAGGCCAACCACAGCACCGAGACCGCCCTGATCGCAGTCAGCGATGACATCCGAGCGCTGCTCGACAACGGAGAAACAGCGGCCCTCATCCTCCTAGACCTCTCCACGGCCTTCGACACTGTCTGCCATCGTACCCTAGTACAACGCCTCAGCAACGTCGGAGTCCAGGAGAAGGCACTGGAGTGGATCATCTCCTTCCTCGCCGGGAGGACACAGAGAGTCCGCCTCCCCCCGTTCAGATCTGAAGCCACCGAAGTCATCTGCGGCGTCCCTCAAGGCTCCTCGCTCAGCCCAACCCTCTTCAACATCTACATGAGCCCACTCGCAGACATCGCACGCCAGCACAACCTCAACATCATCTCCTACGCCGACGACACCCAGCTGATCCTCTCCCTTACCAACGACCCCGCCACCGCCAGAGCCAACCTTCACGAAGGGATGAAAGAGGTAGCCGAATGGATGAAGAACAGCCGCCTGAAACTGAACTCGGACAAGACGGAAGTCCTCATCCTGGGATCCTCACCCTCCGCCTGGGACAACTCCTGGTGGCCCCCCGCCCTAGGCAGCGCACCCAAACCAAAAGACCACGCACGAAACCTGGGCTTCATCCTGGACTCCTCCCTCTCCATGACCAGACAAGTCAACGCCGTCTCCTCGTCGTGCTTCAACATCCTGCGCATGCTACGCAAGATCTTCCGGTGGATCCCCACCGAGACCAGGAAGACGGTCACCCAGGCCCTCGTCACTAGCCGTCTGGACTACGGCAACACCCTCTACGCCGGAACCACCGCCAAACTCCAGAAGAGACTCCAGCAGATCCAGAACGCCTCAGCACGACTCATCCTGGACATCCCCCGTCGCAACCACATCTCCGGACACCTGAGAGATCTGCACTGGCTCCCGGTCAACAAAAGAATCACCTTCCGTCTCCTCACCCACGCACACAAAGCCCTACACAGCCAAGGCCCAGGATACCTCAACAGCCGCCTCAACTTCTACGCTCCCAAACGCCAGCTTCGCTCGACCAGCCACGCCCTCGCCGCCGTCCCCCGCATCCGTAGAACCACCACAGGGGGACGGTCCTTCTCCTACCTCGCCGCCAAGACTTGGAACTCCCTCCCCACCCACCTTCGCCTGACCCAGGACCACCTCGCCTTCAGGTAGCAACTCAAGACCTGGCTGTTCGAGCAGTAACAGACCCCCCCCCCCCCCCCCCCCCCAGCGCCTTGAGACCCTCTGGGTAAGTAGTGCGCTATATAAATTCGATGATTGATTGATTGATTGAAAAACCTGGGGGCATATTATCAAGGAGGTTTATCTCTGCTTTTTTGGCTTTAAAAGCCAAGAAAGCGGAGATAAAATTATCTCCCTATTACCTAGCTGTCACTAACACCAGTTAGCGACAGCTAGTAGGAGATAGAGACCATCTTGGGCCCCGCTTTGCATGTCAGTGAAATTTATCACTAATGACATGCAAAGTGGGCGTGCCAAGATGTTAGCGTCTGGAAACAGTCACTAACATCGCTATCTCCTATTACCAACTTTTGGAGATATTCGCGCTAAGCCCTAATATCTCCAAAAGCTAACACCTGCCCCTGAGCAGTTCTTAGCCATGTTATCCAATGGTAGGTGGATAACATGGCTAAGAGCATTAGCTCGGTAATGCAAGAATATCGCTGACTTTTCAGCGATATTCATGCATTTCGGCCGATTTTTACCGCTTAGGAGATAAACCTGGATAATAGCAAGGTTCCTAAGCCATAAAAATCGCCGCAGCTCGGCAAAAAAAATATTGCCGCTAAGCCAACATAGCGATAATTATCGCTAGTTGTTGGTAATATGCCCCCTGGTTATTCGCTAGGTCCGGTTAGCCTGCTCTGAAACATCTTCTGCACTACATTTCAGCGCCAGGAAACTTATGGTGTCAGTGCTGGCCATAATAGCCTATAGGCAAAAATTCATCAACCTAAATTGCGATCGCAATAGCTGTGAAACAGTAGAATCAATGTGGAACCCCCATAGCGAATCTGTAACAGAGATTTTCCACTTATTCTGCGAATTAGTTTGCGAATTCCCAAATAAATCCCAAATTCAATTCATCAAACATCGCAAATTGCACAAAAAAAAAATCGCTAAATGCGAGTCGCAATTTAAGGAGAAGTCAAACCAGGTGGTAACCATGAAGTTCAATTGGGAAAAAAAAAATTCTAACAAGAAAAATGGGCGAGGCAAACAAACACACTTAAGGAGACACAGTGGGAGTATGAGGACATGCACAATGCCAGGTCTGTACATCGTGGCAAGGCGGCTGAGGCTCGCGGATTTTGCGGATTTTCGGTAAATTCGCGATCCGCGAACGCTCGCGAATTTACCAAAAATCCGCAAATTCGCACGCAGCAGATTTTTTTTTCTTGGTGATACAATTTTGCGGCGTGCGGCATAAGTTCGCAATTGCGAACATGTAGGTGCGGCGGGCAGCAACAATCTCGCACTCGCGAAATTACAACATTTGCAATTCTGCACAAGAAATCCACTAGCAAGTAGCATAGACCTTCTGAAAATGATGATTTTTATCAAAATAACTCCTCAGGTTGACATTTGCCTGCCCTTTTTTGGATTTGAGGCCTTTTGACTTTCTTTGGATCACTTTTGGATTAGAAATCAACTTTCACAAGTAAGTTTGTTTGGGGCATTACATTTGCTGTTCTGCAGAAAAACAAGTTTTGCTAAACTGAAAGCACTCAGCAGGTGCAAAAGTTCAAATTCATCATTAGTAACCATTCCCTGTAGTGCTTCCTGACTGGGGCCCCTTCAGAGTTCAGTTGCTTGTTGCAACAATTGTATGACCCTGCTCTGAGCCTCACAGCCGGATCATAGAATAGCTACAAGTAGGCCACAAAGGTCCTGGAACAAAAAATTGCACTGCAACAGAAAGCAAATTACAGATAAGGAAGCAGGTGCCAGACTGGAATTTTAAAACAGTGACACATTAATAAATCAACCCCAAATTAGTTCATGTCAGTTGAAGCAGGGCAGGTGTGCTTGCTTTTTCCTCCCATAATCTACAGTGATGATGATGAACCAGAGGGTGGCATTGATGTACCAGAGGGTGGCATGGGTGAAACAGAGGGTGGCAGTGTTGAAACAGAGGGTGCTGTGAACCTGTGATGATGAACGAGACATAGAAACAACATAGTCGCGACCGTTGCGTGCCGACAAGTAAGTTCGCAATTGCGAACTGGTACAAAATCCTCGCGAACTGGCAGAAACCCTTGCGAACACTATAAAAACAAAAAAATCCGCAAATTCGCGAGAATTCGCGGATTTTGCGGATTGCGAGTTCGCAAATACGCAAATTCGCGAACGCCAGATTCGCAAAATTCGCCCATGCTTACGCAGGATCCAGGAGCGCATCTTCCGGCTGCAGATAACACTCCTGGGTCAGACTGAAGAGATCTACTCCAAATACAGACTGAATTAGGATTTTTCTCAATTTAGTAGTAGTAAAGTTAGGAGTCCTAACTTTACTACTACTAAATTGAGAAAAATCGTAATTTTAGGACTTTCGGTATTCACAGAAGGCATTTAGGCGTCCTAAAGTTAGTAGTCCTAACTTTACTACTACTAAATTGAGAAAAATCGTAATTTTAGGACTTTCGGTATTCACAGAAGGCATTTAGGCGTCCTAAAGTTAGTAGTCCTAACTTTACTACTACTAAATTGAGAAAAATCCTAATTTTAGGACTTTCGGTATTCACAGAAGGCATTTAGGAGTCCTAAAGTTAGGAGTCCTAACTTCTGTGAATAACGAAATGAGTACGTTTATTCTGTGAATACCAAAAGTAGTAAGTTCATTCTGTGAATACCAAAAGTAGTAAGTGCAATCTGTGAATACCAAAACAGTAGTAAGTTTAGGATTGAGTCTTAAGTTCATTCTGTGAATCGGGCCCACCCTGAGTACCTCCTCACCCCATACCTCAACCCTGCAACACCACAGGAACGGCGTTACAATGCTGCGCACATTCACACAAGAAATGTCATTGAACGGACATTTGGGATGTTAAAGAGCTGATTCCGCATCCTACATAAAACTGGTGGGGCCTTCAAATACCACCCTGAGGTCTGTTGCCGCATCGTGGCCGTGTGTGCCATACTCCACAATATTGCTATCAAGCGGAGGATACCAGTGGAGATCTCTGGCAGTGAGTCGGAGGGGGACAACCACCCACCTGCACATGTGTATCATGCACACGAGAAGAATCCTGCTGAAGGACACAGGTGCCGCAACAACATCACACTGAATTATTTCTAGTGCACCCATACCCCTCACACAACACTGCACTCATGCATGCAGCATGAAATAATGACATGAGTAGAGATTGCGTTTGAAATAAAATCTTATAAGATCTATCAATTATTTTTTTGTTTAAAAAACATAACTGCTGTATTGCGTCATACAGTCACATGATTGCAGACCAGGCGTGCTTGGTACATCAGCATGGCACTGCTAATGTTCAGTCAATCACTTGCGCCTCCGGCCGGATGCAACCTGTCGCCTCACAACATCCACTTCACCAGTATCCGGCCGTGATGCTGCACTGGGCCTGGTACTGAGGCGCCGTTCTATTACCACCGGCACGGCTGCTCAGGCTGGATGTGCCCTCACTGGCATCCTCACCCACCCCTTCCTTGCATGGCCATGGCCACACACCTGCTGGTTTTGGACTGCGGTTGTGACCTGTTCCAGGGCCCTTGCAACATCCTGGCAGCATTGCACCACTTGTATTTGCATTGCCAGGGAGCGGCGTGGCAGTTGGGATGTTGCATTCCAGATCAGGTGGTCCGACCTGGTATATGCTGATAGCCGGGTCAGCAGCCGGCGGTGGCGGTTGAGGTCCTGCTGCGACACCATGAGTTGGCTGTTCTCCCTCACTCCAGCCGTTACCTCCTGCACGTTTTCGGTGAGCTGGTTGACATTGCGCGAAGTCTTGTACAGCTGCAGCTGCATGGCTGCCATATGCTGTGCCTGCTTGCGGTGCACAGCTAGCATCCGGCGTTCGATCCCAAGCCCTGGATCTTGGGCATGTTGCCCCCTGTCAGCTCGTGTTGCCAAGTTGCGCTGCTGCCTCAACCTGCCACTTGACTGCAACCGCACAGTGGCTGTGCGGCGTGTCTGCCTCCTGGGTGGTGGTGTGGCCTGTTCCACTACCATGTGGACGCATGGGGTGGTTGCACTCCTCTTGTGGCTGCAGGGGTGGCCCTGTCCGCAAGGGGAGGTGGTGGTACTGGTGCAGGTATGTGTGACGGTCCAGGTCGTGGGGCAGGATGGATCTCTCTCCCCTGTCTCCTCTGGGGTCTCCTCAATTTGGAGGGCCTCGCTGTCTGTGCTCTCTGGTTCTGCAGCACCTGTGATGTAAATGGGTGCATGATTAATGATGTGAATCTTGCACATGGGATGTTGCAACATGCTTTCAGGCTTGCATTCCCTGACTGGCTTTAGGGATATGTTTCACTTGACAGTTCTAGCTGTGTGTGGCTATCAGGGAACTATTGTCCCACTACAGGTCCCACAATACAATAGGGTGTTTCTGATGTGCATGGACTGCATTACTGGGGTTATCAAATGGCTAGCTCTGGGGGCATGGGCATTGTTAGGGGACGGGGTCGCAGTTGCATGACTCTTACCTTGGGATTGTTGTGTGGGTCGGGAGGTGTCCAGCTGAGTGACGCAGCCTGCTGGGTTGATGGTATCCTCAACAAGGTCCTCGAGTGGAGTGTTGTCCGCAACTGTGGGGTCTCCTCCTCTCATGGCTCTCCCTGCCTCTCTGCTATGCGTTCTTTGGCACGGCCCCTGAGGTCATACCACCTCTTCTTCAGGTCATCAATTGAGCGCTGGGTCACTCCTACGGCATTTACCTTCACCCTGATGTGCTGCCAAATGCGCCTTTTGTATGCTTCAGGCACCTTCCTGGATTGCTTCCCAAAAAGCTTATCGTTGCCCCTGCTGACTCCCCGGATCAGGAACTCCAGCTCCTGTTCGGAAAATTTTATTTTTCTTTTCCTGCCAGTTGCACTGTTTCCTTCTGCATCCTGGGACATTCTGGAGTTGGATGTATGTCCTGTTGTGGGGCTGCAGGGTGTGTCTGATAGAGCTCAGTGCTGTGCCTCCTCCTCTCTCCAGCTCTGTGTTCAGAATGAGTGAGGGAACTGCCTACTTCCTGGTTGTGATGTCATCATTGTGCTCAATGTGCGACTTCCCGGTTTTGCGATCTTGCAATTTGCGAGATCGCAATTTGCGATTTCAGTAATTGCAAAATCGCAATTTCAGCATGGGTAACATGAGATTCTGCGATTTTTGTGCAATTTTGCGAAATTTGCATTTGGCGATTGCGGCCGACTGCGAATCGCATTTTTGGGACGCATTTTTTATGCATCCCATTCTGCGAATTCTAATTTGCGATTCGGTATTTTTCGCAAATTTGAATTCGCAGAATTGCTGCTTGATGCATCTGGGGGTTACTGTTTAATCTGCCCAAAAAGTGGTCACAAATCGGTAATAAAAAACACTAAAAGAGGAGTGAAGTGCAAATAGGTAGCAAAAACCAACCATGGTGTAAAAATATATAGTATAATTAAAAACTAAAACTTCTCACGTATAACCGAGTCATTGGATATGGAGATCCGATCTAAAGCATGCTGCTTCAGAAAGGTAAATGAATGAATGAACACGAGGCTTAAAGTTGGGGTAAGTCAAAGACAAGTAAAGAGATCCTCACTCGAGTTCAATCCATTTGGGGTTTTGGTGTCTAACTCGAGGATATACCTAGTTCCAAGTTGTCTAAGCTGGGCCTCCGGTCACTCCGGAGGCTCAGTTGTGGGACCATGTCCACCACAAAGTAACTCAAAAACTCTAGGCAACTCCCATGGATCAATCAATCAATCATTTCATTTGTAAAGCGCGCTACATACCCGTGAGGGTCTCAAGGCACTGGGTGGGGGGGCGGAGGGGGGCTGCTACTGATCGAAAAGCCAGGTCTTGAGAAGTCTTCTGAAGGCCAGCAGGTCCTGGGTCTTTCGTAGGCCGGTAGGGAGAGTGTTCCAGGTCTTGGCGGCGAGGTAGGAGAAGGATCTGCCACCGGCGGTGGTTTTCCAGATGCGTGGAACTGTGGCGAGGTTGGCAGAGCGAAGGCTGTGGGTGGGGGTGTAGAAGATGAGTCGGTCGTTGAGGTATGCTGGTCCAGCATTGTGTAGGGCTTTGTGTGCATGGATGAGGAGTTTGAAGGTCATCCTGTTGTTGACGGGGAGCCAATGCAGGCCTCTCAGGGGGGGTGTGATGTGGCTGCGTCGGGGGACATCGAGGATCAGTCGTGCCGAGGCGTTCTGGATGCGTTGTAGCCATCTCAGGAGCTTGGATGTTGTTCCTGCATAGAGGGCGTTCCCGTAGTCCAGTCTGCTGGTGACGAGGGCCTGGGTGACGGTTTTTCTCATGTCAGAGGGGATCCATTTGAAGATCCTGCGGAGCATTCGGAGGGTGTTGAAGCAGGAAGCGGAGACGTCGTTGGAGAGTGCGGAGTCGAGGATGACCCCCAGGTTGCGTGCATGGTCGGTGTGTTCTGGGGCTGTTCCTAGCGATGTTGGCCACCAGCAGTCGTCCCAGGCTGAGGGTGTGGGGCCGTTGATGAGGATCTCCGTCTTGTCTGAATTCAGCTTCAGCCTGCTGTCTTTCATCCATTCGGCGACGTCCTTCATTCCTCTGTGGAGGTTGGCTTTGGTGGTGTGGGGGTCTTCGGTGAGGGATATGATCAGCTCGGTGTCGTCGGCGTAGGAGATGATGTTGTGGCTATGTTGTCATGCGACGTGGGCGAGTGGTGCCATGTAGATATTGAACAACGTCGGGCTGAGGGATGATCCATGTGGAATGCCGCAGATGATCTTGGTGGTCTTGGAGCGGAAGGGTGGGAGGCGGATGCTCTGGGTTCTGCCGGAGAGGAAGGATGTGGTCCAGGCCAGGGCCTTCTCTTGGATTCCGGCGTTATGGAGGCGTGCTGTTAGGGTTCGGTGGCAGACACGTGTCGAAGGCTGCTGATAGGTCCAGAAGGATGAGGGCGGCTGTTTCTCCTTTGACCATAAGGATCCTGATGTCGTCGGTGGCGGCGATGAGGGCGGTCTTGGTGCTGTGGTTGCTGCCAAAGCCGGACTGGGATGGGTCCAGGATGTTGTTGTCTTCGAGGTAGCAGGTCAGCTGTCTGTTGACGATTTTCTCCATGACTTTCGCTGGGATAGGGAGCAGGGAGATGGGCCGGAAGTTCTTGAGGTCGTTAGGGTCCGCCTTGGGTTTCTTCAGTAGGGCGTTGATCTCGGCGTGCTTCCAGCTCTCTGGGAAGGTTGCTGTCTCGAAGGAGATGTTGATTATTCTCGGGAGATGGGGTGCGATGGCTGTGCTGGCTTTGTTGAAAACGTGGTGAGTGCATGGGTCAGATGGGGATCCGGAGTGGATGGAGTTCATGGTCTCGATGGTGTCTTCGTCGCTGACGTTGGACCAGGCAGTCAGGCGACTGGTGCGGGTGGTGGTCGCAGGGGTTGTGATCTCAGCGTGGATGTGGGGATGGCGGTGTTGAAGCTGTCATGGATGTCGGTGATCTTGCGGTGAAAGGAGGTGGCCAGTGAGTTGCACAGGTCTTGTGATGGTGGAATGTCATTTGGTGTTGGAGCTGGGGTTGGAGAGTTCTTTCACGATGTGAAGAGTTCTTTGCTGTTGTGTTCGTTGCTGTCTAGGCGGCACTTGAGGGCGGTCCTCTTGGCGGTCCTGATGAGTTGGTGGTGTCTTCGGGTGGCGTTCTTGCGGGCTGTGTAGCTGTCTGGTGTTCGGTCGCGGAGCCAGCTCTTCTCCATCAAGTCCTGTATGGACCCCGCAAGAGTGCCCGTCCTCGATTCCATGTACGGCTGCTGCTTCACTGCCGTGACCCCCAAGGATAGCGGGGTGGTGCATACTCTGCGGCTGGACAGCCACATGTAAATTATCGCTCCAAGGTTGTCCACCTTTGAGTAGCACACGAGCAGCAGCTTGATTTATGCGGGGTCCATACAGGACTTGATTGTGTGCTTTCCGCACCACACTTCCCGTAATACACAGTCTCATTTGAGCCTCCCATTGGTGAGTGTGTCATATGGAAAATGGAGAAGTGGGTTAGTGGTTGCGCACACCGCTTCCGTTAAAGCCCCTGAAGAGAAGCATATGGAGCTTCAAAACGCGGCGGGCAGATCCATAACGGAGCGGCATCTACAAGCGGATCCGTGTCCTCACCTACACATAAATCAAGCTGCTGCTCGTGTGCTACTCAAAAGTGGACAACCTTGGAGCGACAATTTATACGCGGCCGTCCAGCCGCGGAGTATGCACCACCCCGTCATCCTTGGGGGTCATGGAAGGGAAACAGCAGCCGTACATGGGATCGAGGACGGGCTCACTTGCGGGGTCCATACAGGACTTGATTGTGTGCTTTCCACACCACACTTCCCGTAATACACAGTCTCATTTGAGCGTCCTATTGGTGGGTGTGTCATATGGAAAATGGAGAAGTGGGTTTGCGTTTGCGCACACCGCTTCCGTTAAAGCCCCTGAACAGAAGCATGTGGAGCTTTGAAACGCGTCGGGCAGATCCATTACGGAGCGGCATCTACAAGCGGATCCCCGTCCTCACCTACACATAAATCAAGCTGCTGCTCGTGTGCTACTCAAAAGTGGACAACCTTGGAGCGACAATTTATACGCGCCCGTCCAGCCGCGGAATATGCACCACCCTGTCATCCTTGGGGGTCACGGAAGTGAAACAGCAGCCGTACATGGGATCGGATCGAGGACGGGCCCACTTGCGGGGTCCATACAGGACTTGATTGTGTGCTTTCCGCACCACACTTCCCGTAAAACACAGTCTCATTTGAGCCTCCCATTGGTGGGTGTGTCATATGGAAAATGGAGAAGTGGGTTAGCGGTTGCGCACACCGCTTCCGTTAAAGCCCCTGAAGAGAAGCATATGGAGCTTCGAAACGCGTCGGGCAGATCCATTACGGAGCGGCATCTACAAGCAGATCCCCGTCCTCACCTACTCATAAATCAAGCTGCTGCTCATGTGCTACTCAAAAGTGGACAACCTTGGAGCGACAATTTATACGTGGCCTTCCAACAGTGGAGTATGCACCACCCCGTCATCCTTGGGGGTCACGGAAGTGAAACAGCAGCCGTACATGAGATCGAGGACAGGCCCACTTGCGGGGTCCATACAGGACTTGATTGTGTGCTTTCCGCACCACACTTCCCGTAATACACAGTCTCATTTGAGCGTCCTATTGGTGGGTGTGTCATATGGAAAATGGAGAAGTGGGTTAGCGGTTGCGCAGACCGCTTCCGTTAAAGCCCCTGAAGAGAAGCATATGGAGCTTCGAAACGCGTTGGGCAGATCCATTACGGAGCGACATCTACAAGCGGATACCTGTCCTCACCTACACATAAATCAAGCTGCTGCTCGTATGCTACTCAAAAGTGGACAACCTTGGAGCGACAATATATATATATATATATATATATATATATATATATATATATATATATATATATATATATATATATATATATATATATATATATATATATATATATATATATATATATATATATATATATATATATATATATATCCAGGCTCCTTTTACACCGAGAACGCGAGTCACTCGAAAGCGGGTGCTGTTGCGCGGCGGTGCCCCGCGTAACAAATAATGGCTCCAATTCCTCTAAAATACCCAGCCGGGTCAGAAGAAATACAGCACTCGCGGGGTTTTCAACATTCAGCAAAGGATTTATTCAAAGAACAAACGCGTTTCGTGAAAGAATCCCTTTGTCAGTGTTCATATCTGAACGCGCTGCGCGGCACTATTATCTGTGTTCACTGGGTCATTGAAACAAACAACGGACATCAACAAACATTTTGGTTTGCGGGCCATCTTTAAATGTGCATTCCATTCAAATTCGTTTTTACAATGAATGTTTCAATAAGATTACTGGAAAACTGCAGACTATTTTGTGTGCCTGGCACTTGCCTGTTAGGACTGAACTTCTAAACCATGTAGATGATGAATAAGTGCTGAAGCTGTCCACTTATGTTTCTGAGACATGGTGTAACATTATTGGCATTCATAGGAAATTGTGTAAATCTACCCCGTTATTCAAGCCTGCCGGTGCTTTGCTATTCAAATTCACTATGTATTTTGACTCAAGTTGTCTGAGACTCTTCTCCCTATTCCCTCCCTTTTTGTTAAGAACGACAGCATCGATGACGAAATATTGCAGATGACTCAAATCGTTATTATGGGCGTTCTTAAAGTGCCGAGCCACCGGATATGCCGGGTCCGAGTTCACTATAGCTCTTAAGTGTTGCAATATTCGCATGTGTGCTTGCAGTTTGGTGCTGCCTACATAGTAAAAATCACAGTTACACCTTAGAACATACACAGCAAACTCTGTGCGGCAGGTATAATGTGCTCTGAGAGGTTTCGGGGGATTGGAGAAGGGAGTCAGATACGATGTAGTATTCACACCAAATTTACATGCTCTGCAAAAGCCCTTGCGCTGGGTCAGCCAACTACATGTTTGTCTAGTTTCTGGACTACTAGTCACCAGTTCATTCCGCATGGAATATGCTCTTCTGAACGTGATTGTCGAGGTCTTATGTATAACTTCCTTAAGGACTTGGTCTGTTAAGATGATAGGCCATTCTTTTTTACTATTTTGGTTATTGCTTTGGCTTGTCTACTATAGCCAGTAATCAGTCTGATCTCATCTGTGCTATTTTATCTCCCCATGGTGGTAATGGAGTCCCTATGGGGGTCCAACAGGGATGGACGATCTAAAGCATTAGCTTTATCTATTGCAGAGTCCAGGCGATCAGAATTATAGCCTCTTGCCATCAGCCTGTTTTTGGCCTCTTGTTGGTGATGCTGCCTTGCTTCAACAGTACTGCACGCCCTGTGTATCCTTAAAAATGACTCATAGGGAATACTGGGTATTGTATGCTGGGGATGAAAACTGCCAGCATGAAGTATGGTGTTCCCGAGGTACTTTTTCTATGGAGGCTAGTTTCAATTTTACCTTCCTGAATTTGAACTTGAACATCAAGGAAGTCCGCTATTTTTGCATCGATGCTACCAGTGAAATGAAGATTTAATTCATTCACATAGATGTTGCTCACAACATCTCTGGCTTGTTGTGCATCCCCCCGCCAAATGATGAACTCATCATCTATGTACCTCCAGTATTTCACAATATGGTTGTTCCAAGCTGTTGTATGTTGTGCTTTGAGGACATGTTCCTCCCACCAGCCAACGTGGAGCCCCACGTAGCTGGGGGAGAAACATGCCCCCATTGCCACCCCCCTAAGTTGTTTAAAGACAGAGTTGTTAAACATGAATATGTTATTGTGTAAACACCTGTCTATCATTTTTATAAGCATGTGGTTATGGCGGTGCATTTCAATAGGTCTTTTGTTTAAGTAAAAATTAACAGCTCACATACCATCATTATGAGCAATACTGGTGTAAAGACTGGATATGTCCATAGTTAAGAACAACAGATTTTCAGGCTATTCACAATTGCTCAGAAGGTATAAAAACTCAGTGGTATCCTTTATGTACGCTGGTAATGCAGTCACCAATTCTTGAAGAAAAAAGTCTATATATTTCGAGGTGTTTTCAAAGGTGCTACCAATGCACGAAACAATTGGCCTTCCTGGCACAGGGGTTTCCCTCTTGTGCACCTTCGGAATAAAATAGATGTTAGGAAGAATGGGATGTTCATTGTAAAGAAACTTGTACTCATCCTTGGAGATGAGTCCTTCGCCTCGCCATTCATTGAGATCATCCTTGTAGTGTTTCTGTATATTTTTCACCGCCTTCATGTCTATTTTCATGTAACACTGTTTGTCGTCCAGGTGCCGGTGAGCTTCCGATACATATGCCTTCCTATCCCACAGTACAATATTTCCTCCTTTGTCAGATTGATTTATAACAATAGAATTGTTGTATTTTAATCATTTCATGAGGTCGGAATATTGTTTCATATGTTTGCTTGGTCGTTTGGACGATTCTTTAGTGGCATACTCTAATTTCTTAAGCTCCTCTGTAATGCTGTCAGCATAGATGTCTATAGCATCGCGTGGCATGCTGGGAATGAATGTGGACAAAGATTTAAAAGGGCTTTTTGGGGTATGCGTGATACTTATTTCCTCACTCTCAGCCACTTATTGGGTGCTAATTGTGCTTGGATTGTCATGCTTCAAATCATGTAGCGTTCGCATAAGTCCCACTTCACTGGCCTGTAACCCGCAATGATCTATGTGACTCTCTCTCGCGTTTTCTTTCCTATTGGGCAACTGATTCTTGATTGCATAATACTTTCGTAGTTTGATTTTCCTAATGAACTTGAACTTAGGCACATTATATATCTATATATATATATCGATGCTCCAAAAATCCGTGCTCAATATGCACAAACAGATGCACTCGCGGGGGGTGAGTTCATAGGAAAATTTTATTCAAACTCAACAGGAAACACAGACGTGTTTTGGCAATCTCCTTTGTCTCTCTATATATATATATATATATATATATATATATATATATATATATATATATATATATATATATATATATATATATGCTGCAAGAACTCGTCTCAGTCTCCACACGAGACCAACAGCCACACACAAGCAAAGACGAGGTAGACCCGATTTTCGTGCTTCTTCTTTTTTTATTTTAGCTTAAAGTGCAACCATATCAGCCACGACGCGTTTCGGCAGATCCCTGCCTTGATCACATGACAACAGTGTCGTGGGATACACCTCCTTTTAAAGTGCAAGTGCGTAAAATGGACATAGAAAAAATACTAATTTACAGCTTTTTTCCATCATTTTTCATAGTGTGGTACGTAAAATACAGAAAATATTTGTAAAATACATTTGCTGAAATTAATAAATGAGGATTCAGTCTCGAAAAGTGTTTTTAGTATAATACAATAAGGTAATGTTTGCTGTATTTCAAATGTCCATTCACTGAATACTGTAGTGCATCACCGTGAATCTAAATAAAGAGAAATTGAAACTAAAACATTTTTCAAAACGTGATAGAAAGAAAAACTCTTTTTTCCAATAAACAAAAATGATAACCTATGTGCATAATGAAAAAAAGATTAATTAAGATTTTGTATACACATACAGGTACCTTACCAAAAAGCAGTTCGAAAAACAGTTTCTAATCTTCTTTCAAGACAAATACAAGGGAAATATTATCTACATATCTCTGATTCACAAGGGGTTCCACCAAATAGATGCAACTCAATATAACTATCCAAATGAGTGTTTCCCACAATTGATCAACCTCCACCAAAATTGATAGATAATTGTTGTTGCTCAATCCACTCTTGGTTCTATTAAAATTGCATAAATAGTTAAAATCCCTTTTGGAGTATCAAAAATATATCTATAAATATTTATCCTTATCACCATGTAAACTCCATTATTTACAATACAAAATGAGTTCATAAGGTGTTTATAACCAGAAAGTAATGGATAATTCAAACTTTTACATCCTAATATGTTAAACTGATGAAGACTGTGCAATTTATGCGGTACTTCTTGTAAGCAAATACTTCCCAATACTCATTCTAGAAAAGTGTACAGATCTTCCGTCATGTTAAGACCTTTTGGCTGCTTTGTATCTAAAGTCAGGATATAATGTGTCTCAAGCCTACGTAGCATGCCTTCCCTATCCCCTCCTCTTCTCTGCGCGGGGACTGTGTCTATGATGTAATATCTTAGATCTTTTAGATTTCCACCATGGACTTCATGGAAGTGTCTTGCCACGGGATAATTAGGGTCGTTGTTGGTGATCGCCCTAATATGTTGTAAGATCCTCTTGTGGCTTGGGAGCTTGGTACTGCCTACATATTTTAAATTACAAGTGCACTCTAGTATGTATACCACAAATTCACTTTTACATGTTAAGTGAAACTTGATGTTTTGTGGTTTAGAGCTGAAAGCTGTTAAATAGGAAGTTTTGTTCACCCCAAATGAACAAGCTTTACAGCTGGAGCACTTGTAAAAACCTTTGCGCGCTAGGGACAAGCCTGTGCTATCCTTGTATTCTGGACTGCTTCTTACCAGCACATCCCCCATCGATGTTGCTTTTCTATAAGTGATAGAGGGGTATTCAGGAAGAGAGTCTCCTATTACTGGATCCTCTTTTACAAGATGCCAGTTGCGTTGGATGATTTTTCGCAGTTCCCTATGCTGACGGTTGTAGCTCATAATTAATCTGGGTGCCTCATCAGGTATTGTTATGCTACTGGTTTTTTCTGCCGTCAGGATTTCTGCGTTTTGTAGGAGTTCCTCTCTGGATTTTAGTCTTGATTTGGCCATTGCCGCATCAATTGTTTTGGCAGTATAGCCTCTTTCCAGGAACCTACACTTGCTCTCTTGTTGATGTCTCCTGAGTTCCCCTTCGTCACTGCATATTCTACGTAACCGCAGCATTTCCCCATAGGGGATGCTGTGGATTAGATGGCTGGGATGTGCGCTACTAGCATGTAACAGGGTGTTCCCTGCAGTCTGCTTTCTGTACAGGGTGGTCTTTATCTTGCCTTCATCAGTTTTAACTAGAACATCAAGGAAGGAAACTTGCCTATCACTTATGTCAGATGTAAAACATAAGTTAATATCATTAACATTGATGTTATCTATGAAAGCCTGCGCCTCCTGTTTGCTGCCCTTCCACACAATGATCAAGTCATCAATGTACCGTAGGTAAGATATTATATTGTTCATGCAGATGTCCCGATATTTCTCCCTGAGGACAAACTCCTCCCACCAGCCCATGAACAGACAGGCATAACTGGGGGAGAAGCTGGCCCCCATGGCGACACCCTGAACCTGACGGTACATTTGCTTATTGAAGAGGAAAAAGTTGTGTTCCAAACAAAACAGGAGCATATCAATCAACATTTTGTTGTGCATTGTAAATTCAATAGGTCTTTTGGATAAGAAATATTGTACAGCCTTCACTCCATCTCTGTTGCGGATACACGTGTATAATGAGGAAACATCCAGGGTTATTAAATGATACCCTGTTTCCCATTTAACCTTGGCGATTTTTGATAGAAAGTCCCCCGTGTCTTTCACATATGACTCTAGTTTATGCACGTGTTCTTGTAAAAAAAAGTCTATGTACTGTGAGAGATTTTCAAGGGGTCCATCACATGCCGCGATGATTGGTCTTCCTGGAGGTGTTTCCCTATTCTTGTGTATCTTGGCTATAAAGTAAATTACTGGCGTTCGCGGGTATTCTTTCTTTAGGAATTTGAACTCCTCCATGTTCAGAAGTCCTAAACTTTTCCATGCCAGTAGTTTACTGCCCAATTCATCTTGCATCTGTTTGTATTTGATGGGTGAGCTGTGGTGGTAACATTGGACATCGCTGAGCTGTTTGTTTGCTTCAGTGAGATATTGTGAAAGAGGCCATAGCACAATGTTTCCTCCCTTATCCGAGTTTCTTATTACCACTTGATTCTCATTCTTTAATTTTTCCATTAGATTATCATATTGAATTTGTTCCTTTGTCCTTCGTTTCTTGGTCATTTGTATCTTAGTGTGTAGTTTCTTAACTTGCGCAACCACAGTATCATTGAAAACATCTATTGAGTCTTTAGTTGTAATCGGTACAAACTTGGATTTTCTTTTGAAAGGTGTTTCCGGTTTCTTGTTTGCCAGACTCCTTGTTTGTTGGGAACTGAGAACAGGAAAATCCTGGGAGCTTTCCGCATTCTGTGACTCCATGTTATTTTGGGAACTATTTCGGGTATTTATTATTCCTTGGACAGATGTTAGCAGCTCATAATCTTCCGCTGCCAAATTTATATGGTCTGCCTGTGGATCCTCTTGTGCACTCCTGTTTTTTGATTTGTTTGTAGGTTGTGTCTTATGAAATTTTCGAAGTTTTAATTTTCGTATGAACTGGAACACATCGGCCCTGGTTTTTGTATAATGAAAATTGCTTTCAGGGCAGTACGATAGACCCAATGACAGCAACTGTTTCTCCGCCGTTGTCAAGTCAATGTTCGCTAGGTTTATTATCGTATTTGAATCTGTGTTCATTTCTTGTGATTCTACGTTTTTGTCCCCCGTTTGTTGTTCCAAGCACCTCTGCCCCGCCCCCCTCGCTTTGTTGCGTTTCCTCTGGGCGGCCCTCCGCTCCCGCCTGCTCCTTGTCCGTTTTTTGCCGGTTGTTGTTTGCCTGCTGAGCGTAAAGTGTCACGCCTTGTCTTGCTGATGTACTCTAGCTCCTCACCCATCGTTAATCTTGTGGTATCTTCATCCTCATATTCAGATCCACTCTCAGAGTATACACTGGAGCCTGATGCCGAAGACATTTCTATTTGGGATTCTCTCTCCGGTTGTGCAGAGCTGGAGGGCTGCGGATTTTGGCACGTTTTCTCAGTGTTTGGTTTACCTGATTTGTTCTTTCTCATGGAGTCATATTTCCTGGAGAATGTGAAAATCCTCCCGTTTTCATAGTCCTCTTTGTCCCTTCTAAATTTGTATGATTTACGGTTTTTTATTTTGTCTTCTTCCTTTTTCAGTTTGCGTTCCATTTCTTCCTCGAATTTCACCTTAGAAGCTTGTGGGTCACTCATCGCTTGAATCTCGCTGCGCAGAGCATCTATTTTCGGAAGAATTTCCCCTCTATCAATTTCTGCATGCTTCACTAATAACTCAACTAGTTTCCTCGAAGAGTCTAGATTGCATTGCGCCCATTCCGCCATTAGTACCGGATTTGGAGTGTCATACGTGGGCGCTATCATTATTCTTAACCCTCTGGGGATTCTGTTTACCTCTAGGTATCGGCTGAGGGACTTCGCTTCCCACCATTTGACCATTTCTGTGCGCATCAGCTTTTCGAGTGCCTTGTATTTGTCTTTCAAATCAGTACCTTCAGGCAAGGTTTTATCTGTGCCTGTGGTCTTACTTTTTGGTCTTGTCGTTTCATTTGAGAACAACTCTTTCGCAGCGCTCTCACGATCCTTAACTGTTGCCGCTGACATGGTTGCACTGACAATCTGCTATTTTATTGATTTTCACCCGCCGCGTGGTAGATGGCTTAAGAAAGGCTCGCTAGTTGTCAGCTTCCCCTTCGCTCTCCTACTGCTTACGCGGGTTACTTGTTAGCACGTACCTCCCACCTTCCGATCCATGTCGGGTTGCCCGGTACCTGATGGAGTTCGTTGTCCACCTCCGCCGTCCTACACTCGCTCCTCCGAGCTGCGCCAGACCGCTTCACGCGGACGCCTTCTCCTCCTCGGACCTCGGCAATGCTTCCACCTCAGAAGGGGGTTGGGCAGGTTTCCGTTTCCGGTGCTTTTCGAATGGACGCCTTGCTCCACGGGGACTCTCGCAAAGACTCGGCTACCGCTGCATTTCCTCTTTCTGCTCAACCACTTGCTGGGAGGGGGTCCACGTCGCTGGGAAAAGCAAACCAGCGAAAATATGCTGCAAGAACTCGTCTCAGTCTCCACACGAGACCAACAGCCACACACAAGCAAAGACGAGGTAGACCCGATTTTCGTGCTTCTTCTTTTTTTATTTTAGCTTAAAGTGCAACCATATCAGCCACGACGCGTTTCGGCAGATCCCTGCCTTGATCACATGACAACAGTGTCGTGGGATACACCTCCTTTTAAAGTGCAAGTGCGTAAAATGGACATAGAAAAAATACTAATTTACAGCTTTTTTCCATCATTTTTCATAGTGTGGTACGTAAAATACAGAAAATATTTGTAAAATACATTTGCTGAAATTAATAAATGAGGATTCAGTCTCGAAAAGTGTTTTTATATATATATCCACACGGGTTCTCAGCAAGGCACGGCGAAGTATCCTGCAGCAACGCCGCCTTAAGAAAACAGCAGACCCAAAGATTTTCAGTGAGTTGTATTTTTATTCTGCAACAACCAGCAGCATATGCTGCTGGTTGTTGCAGAATAAAAATACAACTCACGGAAAATCTTTGGGTCTGCTGTTTTCTTAAGGCGGCGTTGCTGCAGGATACTTCGCCGTGCCTTGCTGAGAACCCGTGTGGATTTCGTAGCCGGTTGGGTGCTTCTCCGGCGTAGCAAGACCCCTCCTTCGTCTGTTGGCTTTGCGGCAGGAAGCCGCGACCTCTGGTGACCCGGAGGCATTGTTTCTCATATATGTATATATATATATATATATATATATATATATAGATAGAGACAAAGGAGATTGCCAAAACACGTATATAACACACATATATATATATATATATATAAAACCAACTCTCAGCTAAACGAGCCTCGCTTCAGCCATACGTATCCAGGCTTAAACTGGAGGAGGCACAATCCAGTGAGTTCCAGAAACTTGTTTATTTATAGCTTTATCAGAACTCAAAAGTGCATCGCGCTGACAAACAAAGACTATGGGGCTCATTTGGATAGCGGGCTGTGGCAATGGCGATCCGCCCGCTGAAAACCTCTGCCCGCATAGGATTTCCCCCGTCACAGTACCATGGCGGAGGGGACCCCGGTGGACGGAAAGACCGTCCGCCGGTTTTCCGCCTGGGTCACAGAGTCAACTGGGCGGAAAAAAGCTGTTAACATAGTGGCGGTGTATGGGAGACACCACCATCCATATTAGCATTGCAGCGGGGTTATGCAATGCCGCCACGGAAAGGCAGGTGGTTTTCGCCTTTGGGTGCCTGTAGCGGGCCCCCAGGGATTCTGGGGGGTGGGGGTGCACCTGGAGGGTACCTATGGTACCCTCCTGCAGTTCCATGCACAACATGGCAGGCACCGTGCGGTGCCTGCCACGTTGTGCATGGAAGTGCACAACATGCCTTCTTGGCATTGCGGCGGGCGGTGATGAGAGCACTGCCCGCTGCAATGTCAAGAATGCAGGATGCACCCGCCAGTGTGGCGGGTGCATCCTAATGTCACGAACGGGACCCCCGCATCAATGGCGTGCGGTCCCATTCTCCGTCAGGTTGGAGGGCGGTAAAAGTCCGCCCCCATCCTAATGACCTCCTATGTGTTTCAGCCGGAGCCTTCAACAGACCCTTAAACTTGTGCATTACAGAATGTCTTTCTTAAAGAGAAATATCCCTTCTTTACCACCACCCATTTAAAATGACATTAGACCAAATTCATTTCATGACAGTCGAGTAATCATTTGCAAATGTCATTGTAGTGCCATTGAACATTTCCTGTGCAACATAACATTTTTTGCATATTTTTTTTTTACTTGTAAAGTACAAATATACTGAACTACATTGCTGCGACACAACGTAATTTACAGTCAAGTACTCTCTTATTTAAAAAATGGAACACATTTTTTTCTTTATGTACATCATTTTATCCACATCTGTGTTTTCATCGTATATTGCACAAGCTCTCAGTTTGAAAAAATTAACTGGATTTGTTAGCAATAGAGATGCCCTTTCCCCAGAGATATAATTCAAACAGTGAAGTACTTCTATTAATTTCATAAATATATATATATGACACAAAACAGAAAAAATATTAACAACTTAATTCCAAAACATTAAATAAGTTACCAAACGAACACAATAAAAAAAATTAAGCACATTTACAAAAAATATTATACAATAAAAAAAAAAATAGAAACACATATGAATTACTAGGCCGTGACGAAACCACTGAGGTGTGTCAAAGGCATTGCCAAATAAATCCTGTGAATTTGACCAGTGGAGTGCGTCGTTTATGATAATCCTGGATCTGTGGAATCCTATGTTTGTGGATATATATATCGAAAAAGGTTCCTGGTCGCTAATGCACGGCGAAAAAGATAAGGTGCAGACCTCATAGAAACCTCTTTTTAATCAGGACACAGCAAACAGTCTTGAAGTGTAAGCAGAGTAAAAATGTATTTTACCAAAATAGTTCGACCAGTGTCAATCCATGACGCGTTTCGCTCCACGAAGGAGCTTGGTCACATGATGCGCCCCAGAGTGCATTGTGTTTTTATAGTAAACATAAAAGCAGGAAAAAATTAACACCAAACCTATCGTAACAGACTATGTATATCTATATATATATATATATATTCAGAACGTTCACACTCACGTCTTTTGGTCAAACGATCATGCAAAATACCTAGTACATAATTTGTGGAGAATGCAAAAACATTTCAGAACATAATATAATTTTTGCATGCAAACTACCTTAGGTCATAAAAATAAATGACAGACTTAAACTCTGTATGAGTGAGGGAATATTCAGAACACTAGTCGTGGCATTTCCATGATAGTACGCATTTTCGGTAACAGTTTCCGCCCAAGTGGGCAAATTATCTCTCCTTGGAGCACATTGTCAGTCAATTAATCACAGACTCGAATTGACTGACAATGTGCTCCAAGGAGAGATAATTTGATATTATGTTCTGAAAATGTTATTGCATTCTCCACAAATTATGTACTAGGTATTTTGCTCCCAACGAGTGTATTTAGCATGATTAATTATGCCGCTCCTAGTAGCTGTTCTTATTATTTTCGCGTTGGTGAACGCGACAGTATTTTCTTTATGTTTACTTTATTTTTGCACACCATGTGATTGACACTATAACTGTTTGCACGAATCACCTTTCCAACCACTCGTGACTAAGGGGAGGAGCCCTGAAACACGTCGAGAGACATTGTTTCTGTTTTGTCATGGCTGAATAAACAAACTGAAGAACACGGAAATTGGTGTCCGTACTTTGCACTGTCGTTTGACCAAAAGACTTGAGTGTGAACGTTCTGAATTGATTGGGCTCGCTGCCCGGTACGGACCGCTGTTGTAAGAGGAGGGGCCATAGCGGAGTGCGGCGGCTGCTGCGCTTACTTGGATTTATTGATTTGACCCAACCCACGGACTGATGTAAACACAAGGGTTTTAACTGTGATAATGAGCGACGCGTAAACCTCGACCTGAATATAAGTCAGAGAGGAAAGTGCGTTGAACACGAACAGTTACCCGTTGTCCAAAAGTTTTACTAAATCCGTAAACAGAACATTAAACGCTTCTCATTTCAGAATACATGAGAAAAGAAAGCGGAGCGTGATCATACGGCGTACAAAGGTTAACACGCGCCAAACCAGCTACCACCGGAAGGGCACTCTATCCGCCCCTCGGGCTAATGGCTCTGTGCCCACTCTGCGGGTGCTGAATCTGAACGCCAGATCGGTGGCTAAACATCATCAAGCCATCTATGACCTAATTGAGGATGAGTCCCCCGACGTCTTCGCCATCACAGAAACCTGGCTTCAGGACGCGGACGTGGCCATCATCAATTTAGCCTGCCCCCCTGAGTACTCTATGTACACTCTGAATCGATCTACGAGAGGTGGTGGCATAGCCCTTATAGTCAGGTCCTGTTTTACCTGTAAGTGGAGCGGCCTTAACATCGCCGGCTGTGAAAGCGCCTCTTTCAAGATCTTAGTCAGTCCCCAGTTTACGCTCTCTGGGATGGTTGTCTACCGTCCTCCTGGTAGCGATGTAGTGTTCAGAAATACATTTCCTGATGCTGTTAGTACGCTAGCCATGGGATGTGCTAACTTTTCCATCTTGGGCGATCTGAACCTGCATTTTGATATTCAGACCAACCTGACGGTAAGCAGTATTCTTGCTGACTTAGAGGCTCTTCAGCTCTCCCAACAGGTATCTCAGCCCACCCATGTAGGGGGACACATTTTGGACCCCTTCTTCACCAACTTGGATGAGGCTAAGGTTATGTCCATCTCCCCTCTAGGGTGGACAGATCATTTTCTGGTGTCCATTCGATACTCTCTGCCTGAGACCCCTCCCACTCCATCGGTCAGAAGGGTCTCCAGGCGGCATTGGAATAAACTAAGGCTGGATGATCTGCACCGTCTCCTAGCGGAAGAGCCGCTAGGCCCACTGAATAATGTGGAAACGGGCTATGACCAGTTTTGCACTTGGATCTCCAAGGCTTTGGACTCTCTGATTCCCATTGTCTCGAGTAAAGTTAGCACTAGAGAGTCGAGTCCTTGGTATGATAGTGCACTACGGGGCACATGCATCAAGCATTTTTGGAGTCGCAAACGGTGCGATTTCTTAAAATCGGCCGTTTGCGATTCCAAAAATGCTTTTTGGAATGCATCAAGCATTTTTAGAAATCGCGACATTTTTGCGATTTCTAAAAATGCGATTGCTTTTAAGAAATCGCAAATTTGCGATTTCTTAAAAGCAATGCATGATTACTTTTATAATTGCGAATTCGCAATTAGGGTGTCAAATTTACCGAGTGGTTGAACCACTCGGTAAATTTGCAAAAAGTGTTAAAAACGCTGCAAAAGCATTTTTTACACATTCATGTTACGGACACACATGTCCTTAGGACATGTGTGTGTGCAACATGATGCGAAAACAACATTTCATGGGTGCAGGGTGGGGTCATTTGAACCCCCCTCTCCACCCTTGAAATGCAATCAGGATTTGCGATTAGCAAAGTGCGAATTCGCATTTCCCATTCATTCCTATGGGCACTTTAGCCCATAGGAATGAATGGGAATTGCGAATCCGCACTTTGCTAATCGCATAATATTTGAGAATCGGTAAAAATTGCGATTTTTACCGATTCTCAAATATTTTGAGAAAATGTACATGCATCCCATTTTGCATTTCCTAATTTGCGATTCCCTAAAAATCGCAAATTAGGAAGTGCAAAATGAAACTATGATGCATGTGCCCCTACGTGCCTTGAAGGGTATTTGTAGACGGGCGGAAAGAGCATGGCAGAAGTCTTATGGGGCTGATTTGAAAGCCGCATATGTTGCTTCCGTCAAGACCTACCATCGTGCTATCTGTAGAGCTCGTGCAGCATTTTATGCCGCGGAATTCCGCAACAGCTCAAACCCGTCCAAGACCATATTCAAGGCCGTGAAAGATCTCTTGGCGAAAAGGACTTCCTCTGTGGCTGTGGGGTCCATCTCCCAATGTGAGTCCTTGGCCTCCTTCTTCTTGGAGAAGGTCCAGGCTATCTACCAGGCCTTCCCCAGTACGGGGACTGTTCTGGGAGTCCTAGATGGGGTTCAAGGCCACTCTACCCTGCACTCTTTTCCCCCACTACTCTTGGAGGGGTTTAATAAATTTGCTTCGCAAATTAAATCTGGCTCTCCGTCGGATCCAGTAAGACCCGCTCTTTTTAGAGAACAGGCCTTTTTGGGGCGCTCGGCAGGATGCTCCCTAGTTAATCTCTCACTGGACTCAGGTGTGGTTCCAACTAAATGGAAGCAGGCGGTGGTCTCTCCAATCATCAAGAAGCCTTCGTTGGACCCCTCGAAACCCGAAAGTTATCGCCCCATCTCATTGCTACCCTGGCCGGCGAAGATTGCGGAGGCTCATGTCAACCTGGCCTTGTCAGAACATCTTGCCCGGACCAATGCCCTAGACCCTACGCAGAATGGCTTTCGTGCTGGGCACAGCACGGAAACCGCCCTTCTGGCCATGGTAGAGCACCTACGAGTGATGTTGGATGCTGGTCAGACGGCGGCGCTGGTATTATTAGACCTCAGCGCCGCCTTTGACACTGTTTCCCACAGCATTCTATTGCACCGGCTAGAGGAGATCGGCGTTGGGGGTCAGGCTTTGCAGTGGTTCCGCTCCTTCCTCGACAATCGTTCCTTCTGTGTGGCTATCCCTCCCTTCAAGTCCAAATTCCAGCCGCTGGCCATGGGGGTTCCGCAGGGATCCTCGCTGAGCCCCACGTTATTCAACCTGTACGTGAGACCGCTGGCGAGGTCGCTAGGCAGTGGGGCCTGACTTTGGTCTCATATGCCGATGACACTCAGCTGGCGGTTACTCTCAGCGGGGATGCGGAACAAGACGCCCCCAGGTTTCAGACTGGACTGAAGGCGGTGGCCAGCTGGTTGATGGCGAACTGTCTCCAGCTTAATGCCACCAAGACAGAGATTATGATTGTCGGTAAGAGAGTGGAGCTCTGGGGTGACAGATGGTGGCCGTCAGAACTGGGACCGACTCCGACTCCGGTTTTGGAACTAAAAAACCTGGGAGTCTGGCTGGATGCTGGTCTCACTTTCGTCGGCCATACCAAGAAAACAGCAGCTTGCTGTTTTGGCTTCTTCGGGGCTTAAGACCTGTTCTTAAATTTTTTGATGCCCCAACTAGGCAGCTGGTGATTCAGGCTACAGTTATTTTTCGCCTGGATTACGCCAGCTCCCTCCTGGTGGGGGCCAATCAGGCAGAAATTACCCGCTTACAACGGGTACAAAATGCCGCAGCCAGAGCGATAGTCGGCCTGCCCAGATTCTGTCCTGTTTCCAATGTCCTTCGCTCCTTGCATTGGCTACCAGTGAGGAAGAGAATCCATTTTAAGGTCCTCTGTTTGACTTTTAAAATTTTGAAGGGCATAGGTCCTCAGATTCTGTCTAACTTCCTGTCTTTTTATGTTCCAACACGCGCTCTGCGTTCCCTGGGCCAGGCTCTCGCCGTGGTCCCTAGATTCAGGCTTTGTCGTGCCGGTGGATGCTCTTTCTGTGTCAAAGCTGCAACCATCTGGAACTCCCTCCCGGTGGAAATTCGCCTGCTGGAGGATCTTATGCTTTTTCGGAAAGCCATTAAAACATTTTTGTTTTAGTCATTCTTTTTAGCTGCCCTTTTCTGTCTTGGCCTCAGTTATGCTGTGTTCTACCTTGTTATGGCGCCAGGACGCTCCTTCGCTGGAGCAGCTGTGCGCACAATAAATACCTATAACATAACATAACATATCAATGGCAGCGGAAAGAAGAGAAAAATGGGCAAAAGCAGCAAATGACATGTTCCAAGACTGCAGTAAATTCACAGGAACACCAGGCACGGCGAGTGCTGATACTTCGAAATCCCCAAAGAGAGTCTTATGGGACAAGCTGTGGAAGGCTCTAAAGCTTGAACAAAACAAGTGGTGGGAGGCAACTACTCTGCAGAAATATGTGGATGTATCAAGAATCCCACGTGGGCTGCGGATTTTCGTAACCCCGACATTTCAAAACCCTGATCCTGAATTGGTTACGGAGTGGGCGGCTAATAATCATGAATGCTCACTTAATATGCTGCGGATGTTAGTCAAATTTGCTTCTAAAGACACTGACAGACTAAATTTGGAAATTGAAGCACTAACCAAAGAACTTAAAGATATGTGCTCAAATGAGGAATTCAAAGCCGAAATGGATAAAATAGAAGCAAACCTTGATAAAATTGAGACTGACATCAGAAATAGAAAGCAAAGAAAATTCCAGAGAGACCTGGTGGATTACCAACGAGGGCAGATACTGACTTTTGCCAAAAAGTATGATAAGATAAGAGCAGCCATGCAATCACAGTCTAAGCCTGTTGAACAAACCGAAGAGCTAGCCAGTACATCCGGAAATATGTCTGAAGATGGCTTACAATCAATCACGAGTGGTACTAGTGGCAGTGATTACTCCGTTGGAAGCAATTTTTCAGGAGTAAAAACCAATGTTTTAATGGAATTTTCGATGGTGATGCAAGACAAGCAAGGCAGCAACCAAGAAGGGTATCAAGGGCGTGGAAGAGGCAACAGAGGAGGAAAAGGCAAAAATACATCATCATTAGGAAATCTAGGAAGCCCGGTGGGAAGGCGTACAAGGGGCCAACTGAAAACGAAATGATGGAGAAGAAAACAGTGATTAATCTGTCAGACCGGATTCTGACCAACGATGAGGTAGAGTTATTATCTTTAGGATGAACATTTTGTCCTTCCAAGATTTTTAACTTTACCCAGAGTAAGATTGATTTGTTTTTCTTTACAAGAAAATTAAAAATAAGAAAATGGTATGCCACTAAAACAGGGAAAGACCATGCTGCCATTTTAGACCAACCACATCATTTGAGCATTGCGGAGGTCAATCTGGCACACTCCCTCAATGTACTAAATGAGAGATGGGATGAGCGTCATGACCCTTACCAAGATCTGATTACAGCTAATGTATCATTGGAATTGAGCTCTAACACTAATTTTAAGCCAAAATCTATATTCTTACCTCAAATTCGAAATTATACCATTGAGGTTTTTGAAAAATGCAAGACGAATGAATTAACCAAGATTGAGAACAAGAAATATCACCAAAGATGGAGAAACGTCACTCAATTACAATTAAAATCGCTTGAAAATCTAAGAAAAGATCAGACCATTGTAATTAAAAACAGTGACAAGGGTGGAAATATAGTGGTGCAAACTAGGGAGAATTACATAGCGGAAGGCACGAGATAATTGTCTGATACAAACAGCTACTGCAGGAGCAATCGTATGGAATACGAAAATTCGATCAAATTGTTCCATACACAACTTTTAGAATGGAGAACCAGAAATTTATTGGAGGAGGAGGAATACAGGTTTTTATTTTGTAAATTTCCAAAATTGCCAGCTCTGTACCTCCTCCCCAAGATACATAAGAGTTTAACCAATCCCCCGGGGAGACCGATTGTCTCCTCTAATGGTAGCTGTTTTGAATGTACCTCCCAATATGTGAACTATTTTTTGCAGACCTATGTTCGCCAATTACCATCTTATGTAAAAGATTCAGGGGATTTTTTGAAAAAGATCGAGACTTTGAAGTGGGAGGAAGACTATTCCCTTCTCTCACTGGATGTGAAAAGTCTGTATACTTCAATTCCTCACCAATTGGGACTAGAGGCGTGCATGCATTTCCTGTCCAAAAGATCTGTGTCGTACTTACACCACACCAAAATGTTAATCAGGATGATGGAACTGTGTCTCAAGGAAAATTATTTTTTGTTTGATGGTAAAATTTACAGGCAGACCCTTGGTACCTCTACGGGGACTTGCTTTGCTCCCATCTTTGCGGGTCTCTATATGGGGTACTGGGAGGAGACAGTTACATACAGGTCTACTATGTACCGGACACACGTTATTGAGTGGATGCGGTACATAGATGACGTGATGGTAGTATGGAAAGGGACAGAGGAAGAGGCAGCCAGTTTTGTGAGAGAACTCAATCTCAACGACTTTAATTTAAACTTTACCAGTAATTGGTCCAAAGATAGCCTAGAATTTCTAGATCTATGTGTCACAGTGGAGAATAAGAAATTGCAAACACGCCTGTTCAGGAAACAAACTGCAGGTAACAGCATTCTCTATGCACGCAGTTGTCACCCCAACTCCTTGATTAGGAGTATTCCAATGGGGGAACTTTTAAGAGCTAAGCGCAACTGCAGTACGAAGGAAGCTTTTGAACTTGAACAAAGAAACATGATTGCAAGATTTTCTGAGCGAGGCTACTCTAATAAGATAATCTCAAATGCCCAAAAAGCAGTGGAACAACGTTCGAGGGAATCGTTGTTAGAACTAGGTATGGGCGGAAAATCCGTTCCGCTCGCGTATTTTGCGGATTTTTGGGAAATTCGCAATCCGCGAGATTCGCGAATCTCCCGCAAAATCTGCAAATCCGCGAGCAGCGGATTTTGCTCGCACTGCTCGCACTGTTCGCGTGAGTTCGCGCCCCGCGAATAAGTGCAAAATTGCAGAAATACGATCTTAGCAAAACTGAAAGTAACTACTTACCAGGTTCAAAAGTTCAGGCTCATCATTAGTAGCCATTTCCTGTAGTGCTTCCTGAGGGGCCCCTCCAGAGTTCAGTTGCCAGTTCAAACTATTATGTGACCCTGCTCTGAACCTCAGAATAGTTACACATATGCCACAAAGGTCCTGAATTACAGCTAAGGGAGACAAGCAGGAGCCAGGCTGGAAGTTAAAATCCATTAATCAGCCCCTAATTCATTATTGTCAGTTGGGGCAGGGCAGGTGTTGTAACTAATTTTGCAACAATGAAAGCACTTAGCAAGTGCAAAAGATCACTAATCAGGGCGCACTAAGGAAGCAGGTGCCAGCTAAAAAAATATTCTGTGCCACATTAATCAGCCCCAAATTAATTCAGGTCACTTGAGGCAGGGAAGGTGTGCTTTGCTTTGCCGAAAATAATGTACACTGGACAACCAGAGGGTGTGGTGATGAAACAGAGGGTGGCATGGGTGGGCCAGAGGGTGGCATGAGTAGTCAGAGAGTGGCAGTGGTGACAGAGAGTGGCAGTGATGAAGAAGAGTGTCCCAAACAGGCTGGACACGTAGAAACAACAAGTTCGCAAAACTTGCGACCCGACAGGTAAGTTCGCAAATTGCGAAATTGTAAAAACCCTCGCGAACTGGCAGAAACACGGGCAAACACAAAAAAAAAAATCCGCAAATTCGCGGGAATTCGCAGATTTTGCGGATTGCGAGTTCGCAAATCCGCAAAATTCGCGAACGCGAGATCCGCAAAATTCGCCCATGCTTAGTTAGAACCAATAACGAATGACTTATCTAAAGAGAATGACAACAAGACCCGTTTTATTACTACCTACAGTAGCCAAGCAGGCCTGCTTAGAAAGAGCCTTAACAAATTTTGGCCTCTACTGTTAAATGACTCAGATTTAGCTGAATATGTCAATGACTCACCCCAAATCTCATTTAGGAGAGCAAGGTCCCTTAAAGATCAGTTATGCAGAGCAGTCATTACTAAAAAACCTAAAACCACAGGTGTGGAGGGTTTTTTTACCTGTAGAAACTGTAAAGCCTGTAAAAATAGCCGCAATATAAAAAGAGTACGACTGTCACCCACATCCGAAATTTTTGTCATAAAGGAACACACTTCGTGTACCAGTGACCATGCGGTCTATGCACTATTCTGTCCGTGCAACAAAGCCTATATAGGCAGCACAATTAAGCCAGCCAAACTCAGAGTGCTTGAGCACTTACGTGCTATTACCAACATGGACAAATCTTATCCCATAGCACGTCACTTTCAGAGTCATCACAATCTAAACGTGAACCTATTGAGCTTTTGTGTACTGTGTACTGTGAAATTTGATGAGAGAGGCGGCAATCGTGTACAGAATTTACGCAGCGCAGAATCGAGAATGATTATTCAGTACAAAACCATGGTCCCTGAGGGGCATAACTATGATGAAGAGATGGAAGTCCATCTAGGATGAGAGAAAAATGTTCGGGTTTTATTGAGCCTTTTACAGTTGTTGTCGAGTGAGAGCTCTTAGGGATGTTTAAAAGAATGTAAAAAATATGTATTGCCCTAAATAGTTTTTAACTTCTATTTGTCTTTTTACATGAGTTGTGAAAAGTTAGGAATGTGTTTTATTTATTTTTATTTTTTGAATCACTGGTCATTATTTTCTTTTTCTTCTTTTCCAGGAACGGCTTGAATGAATCTTTTTTGAGTGACTGGGAGAACCACCTTAAATAATGATGAGTGTTGGAACTGAATAATTCAAGTATTGGATAGCACGTATGGTTGAAATAGCCCACAAGGGCTGAATTGTTAACTCTACACGTAGAGTCAACCTGCACACAAGCCCACAGGGGCAATGATTCAAGTCTGTGATTAATTGACTGACAATGTCCTCCAAGGAGAGATAATTTGCCCACTTGGGCGGAAACTGTTACCGAAAATGCGTACTATCATGGAAATGCCACGACTAGTGTTCTGAATATTCCCTCACTCATACAGAGTTTAAGTCTGTCATTTATTTTTATGACCTAAGGTAGTTTGCAAGCAAAAATGATATTATGTTCTGAAATGTTATTGCATTCTCCACAAATTATGTACTAGGTATTTTGCTCCCAACGAGTGTATTTAGCATGATTAATTATGCCGCTCCTAGTAGCTGTTCTTATTATTTTCGCGTCGGTGAACGCGACAGTATTTTCTTTATGTTTACTTTATTTTTGCACACCATGTGATTGACACTATAACTGTTTGTACGAATCACCTTTCCAACCACTCGTGACTAAGGGGAGGAGCCCCGAAACGCGTCGAGAGACATTGTTTCTGTTTTGTCATGGCTGAATAAACAAACTGAAGAACACCCGAATTGGTGTCCGTACTTTGCACTGTCATTTGACCAAAAGACGTGAGTGTGAACGTTCTGAATTGATTGGGCTCGCTGCCCGGTACGGACCGCTGTTGTAAGAGGAGGGGCCATAGCGGAGTGCGGCGGCTGCTGCGCTTACTTGGATATATATATATATATATATATATTCACTGAAAAAACCATAGGTTATAGACCATATATAGTTAGGGATTAGCATTTACAAAACCTTAATTTACTCGCACAAAACCATAGAAATTCACATATATAGTTAGTTGCAATAACTATATATCGCGCACCCGCAATCCACTGCTGATGATGTCACATATTACATCATTCATGACATGGTCAGTGACATCACTGATGACATCACTGATGACATCTCACATGACATCACTGATGACATCTCAAATGACATCACTGATGACATCACTGATGACATCTCAAATGACATCACTGATGAAATCACTGATAACATCTCATTTGACATTACTGATCACATCACTGATGATATCATTCATGTGATAATATGATGAACCTCTTCAGACTCTAATATAACCTTAGATACAATCAGTGTTAACAGACACTCACAGACTGTCACTCATCCATGGAGTTACTCACACACCTAGTCAGTCATGCAAAGAATCAATCACACCTCCATTTCCTCACCTATACAGTTATACACACCTTACTTAATCGAACATATACTAACACATATTTACTCTCTTATACAATCACTGATACAAGTTCACAATGATCCATACAGCCACTCACACATTCACTGGCTCTTATGCACAGTTATTTATATATGTCAACTCTCACATGTACTGTGTTTTACATATGTACTTACTTTGACATGTAGCACTGAGAAATCGAATCACTCACCAATACACTCATGCAGACAGTCAACCGCCCATGCAGCTGTTTCCACATGCACTTTTGAACCCATACATCTAGTGAATCAACGGCCCACACCTCTATGCACAGAGTCATACACCTCCCAGCCACCACACACACACTCAGTCTCCCATACAAATACTTGGGCAACCAATCAATAACCCATATAGTTACTCATATAGCTACTGATCAACACATGCAGCAGTTTACAGAACAACTGACATAATGATGCACAAATTAAGACAGTTTAGTCACTAACCCATGCACTCAGTGAGACACATTTAATCACTCACTCATACAGTCAGTCATGCACCTACTAAATCCTTCATCCAGACACTTATACATCCACTCATTCTTCAATATGTAAGACATATTTTAACTTTACAGAAACATACAGTCACTGGATGTTGTCATCAGTGATGTCATCAGTGATGTCATTTGAGATGTCATCAGTGATGTCATCAGTGATGTCACTGACCATGTCATGAATTATGTAATATGTGACATCATCAGCAGTGGATTGCGGGTGCGCGATATATAGTTATTGCAACTAACTATATATGCGAATTTCTATGGTTTTGTGCGAGTAAATTAAGGTTTTGTAAATGCTAATCCCTAACTATATATGGTCTATAACCCATGGTTTTTTTCAGTGAATTTTCAAGGTTTTGTAAATGCTAATCCCTAACTATATATGGTCTATAACCTATGGTTTTTTCAGTGAATTTCATTGGTTTTTTAAAAGCTAATATCTATAGCTGTAAAATATATTCTTATTCTAATTCACAAATATATTTTATATATTTTTGTATTATATTTTTTTAATTCAATTTCTATTATAGTTTAAATTATATTTTCTTGTTTCGCTGCCGGTCCGCGAACCGGTAAACGTTCCGTTAGTGCAAGTACCGCGTTAGAAAGCCACATCGTGACGCGTCGCGTAATCGCAACGTATCGCGTTACTACGTAATGCCCCTTATGACGTGCTGCGTTAGCGCACCTGGAAGCGTTCTGGAACACGAACCAAGGCGCGAAACGCAAAGCCCCGGAAACGATCCGAGGCGCGGCGCGGAACGCGTAACGTAAGCATAACAGGTCATGTGACTAGTTCATAAAACTTTTCATTGGTTCATTTTACTTTTAGTTTCCTAATGATGGAACGCTTGATCATATGACGTAAAATAAACACTTTTCATTGGTTTAGAACATTTTTTTTCCCAAATGATGAAAGTCCCACCTTTTTTCCTCACTCTGACTTTCATTTTTATGAGAGAAAGACCTGTTTTTGCTTGCTTAGTCATGGCATTTGTATTAGCTGCAGCTGGTGGATCCCCACCACCTCCACCACCACCAAAGAAGAGAGGACCAACTAGCCAGGTCATCTTCCAACAAGAGGAAGAAGAAGAGGAAGACGAGGAACAGGAGCAAGGGACAAGGGGGTGTTTGAAAGAAATGCCAAGGACGTCCCATGTGAAAGAGAATTTTATCTGGCAATTTTTTTCTTTTCCTCCTCATTAAAAGAAAGTAAATGCCAGTTACGTTACCTGCCTCATCTGCCACGTTAAACTCTCCAGAGGAACCGGAAAAAAATATAGCTATGGTAATCATACCATGCATCGACACATGGAGAGGTGGCACCCTCTTAATTATAGTGCTGCACAACTTAGAGATTTGGTGGATAACCCCCGACCGGCCAATACATCCACCAATGAACTAGCAATAACTGAATCAGAGGCAAGGGAAACGGTCCCAAATCTCCAAAAGAACTTTGGGCAGAAGAGATTGACATGTGTAGCTTGTGGAAAATTAATTTCATGTGGAGAGAGGAGAATTACTCTAATAAATAGAGCATATGAACATCATCAATGTCCAAAACGTCCAAGAAAATAATTTTTTTTTTTGTTGCTCCTGTTGAGCCCTTTGAAGTGAATCATTTTTGTTTCCCCTTCCTCCAAAAAAACACAAAAAAAATATAAAACATCAAAAATAATTTTAAAAAAAGTTCTTTTCAGAACTACCTTCCCTTTTTAAAAAAAATTGCTAGAATGTTTAGCACCCTAGCATCCTCTATTTCTTTTGATACGCTTCCCGGTTAGCGTTCTGGTACGCGAACCGGGAGCGAACTAAAAAATGTTTTTTTTTAAAAAAGACGAGTAAATAAACAGAGAGTAATGTGAAAAGAAAGACAAATAGAAGGAGTAACACACAGTTACTGTTGAAAGAGGGGCTGATAAAAGAAGTGAAAAGAGTAGTATAAATAAGTAATAGAAAAAGAAATGAAGGAAGTAGCAAAGGCAGGAAACTAAGGGTTAAAGAAATGAAGCAGTGGAACTAATAAAAGTCAAATCTGATAGACATGTAAGGTAAAGAGTACTAAACACTTACCTTATAATTGTCATTACCGTACTGAATTATCATTTTATACTTTTAATCTGTGTAAGAAAGAACAAAAATGTTTTAATTAATACAAGATAGTAAAAAAAGAGTGAGCATGAGACAAAATGAATACATATTATAAATCACAATTCAAAGTAGAAAATTAATTAAACATATTTAATGGTTTATTTTTGCTGTTATCAGAAAATATCAAATTTCACTGAAAACAGTGAGTTGAAGGTATTCATCATATAAGAGCGGGGAAAAAAAAACACAATCAAAATGATTGTGTTTAAAAAACCCAAATAATATAACTAAGCAGAAATAAGAACTCCTCCAAAGTAACTTACTTTCTATGACGTCAAAGGATGTCCTATGAACAGCTTATACTCTGTTGTGCTGTTACTATTTTCTGCCCGCCACTTTCTGAAAGATAAACTCCATTGTTTTAAGAAAACTGAGACATACAAAGCCATTTAAAACAGCACACTAAGTTACAGCAACACCTAGAATCATTATAGTCCAATTACCTACCCTAAATTCTGACTTCAATAATCAAGTCAAAAGGCAACATTGCTTCGTACTCAATTAGTAATGTTTGCTGAAAGACTAGCCTTTTTTATATTTCAAATAAGCTGTGTAATATCCAGATGTTGTCAAAGGACCAGCATAATATATAATAGCTGCAGTTGCAAATGTTCTTCCTGAAATTGATGACTGTGTAGCCCAAACAATTTTAATTAGACTTAACAACTTTTTTTCATCCAGTTTATGTAGTTCAAATTGTAAAATGACATTTCACCCATAAGTTTCTATAAAAAATATGGACAGCATTGCAGACTTACATTTCCTCTACTCCTTATTTTGATCTGCTGCTTGACTTAGCTTATAAAAACAAACAGTTTTCACTCTGTACTACAATTATCCACAAGGCCATATAGAGTAGGAGCCATTAGAACCTCTGGAAATTCCTCTAAACAAATCCCAAGCTACCTTTCCTAAAATTTTGGTTGTAAGAACACCAGGTAAGAATTTTGAAGGTGGAAAGGCAATCTTTTTTTGAAAGTTAAAACAGAATCATTGCAGAATGACCAACCGTTTCCAGATTTTAAATAAGCTGTATAATGTCCTGAATTAGTGGAAGGACCGTTATGATATATAATTGCGGTAGTTATAAAAGTCCTTCCTGATATTGACAACTGTGAAGCCACAAAATTATTAATTAAAGTTGTCAATTTAGTTCCATCAGGCCTACACCGTTGAAACATTAACATGACATACTGGCCATAACTTCGTAAAATTAACGTGGACAGCATTCCAGACTTACATTGGCTGCACTCCATGTTTTGATCGGCTGCCTTTACCAGCTTATTGAAGGATACTGATTTACTGTCAGGCAAAGTTAAATATATAAATCTTTCTGAGTCTACACTAGTAGTACTTGATGGCCTACAGTTCTCGCAGTCATGCTGCCATAGATAAGAAAGGCCAAATAGATAATCTACATCTACACCCTCATCTTGCAATACATCAAGCATATACATTAAAAACTCCTGACAATCCTGCTGAATATTTTCAGAGAATTCTGTTTGACCTGAACATTCGTCTAACAGAAAACAAATTTCAGACACACTTTCTACTCTCGTTCTATCAGCACTACATTTCTCTAACACAGAATTCAATAAACAGCATAAACTTTGTTCCGAATTCATCACAATCTGTTCTTTGAAAGTCTCTAGTGAAAAGAGAACATTAACAACTACATTAGCATAGCAGTTGACACCAGAACTATTTTCAAATTTAAAACCAACAACATTTTCAACAGAATTCATTTTATTCCTGCTTACAATTTTTGGATCATCGACTTTTGGTCTTTTTGCTTCAACCTCCCTACTATTACTGATATTTCTTCGTTTCCGGCCTACCACACGTTTCTCAAACAAAGGATATTGAGGCAAATGTGGCCCATACTCTCTTCTTAACCTATTGTATTCCTTAACACAATCTAGATCCGCACAAATGTTTGTGACATCACAGTCAATCAAGTACAATCCCGATAAAGTTCTGACTCGTGACAATGCTACATAAGCCATACCCTCTTTGAATATAGAACTGCCAATATTCACTAAAGCAGTGTCTACACTTAAACCTTGCGATTTATGAATTGTCACCGCATATGCCAAGCAAACAGGAAACTGCTTACGGCGAACATATAAGTCTTTTACAAGCAAAAACCTTGCTGTGCAACGACCAATTAGCTGTACTTCCTCAATGCCATCAAATTTAATTTTTAAAAATTCAATTCCATCTCTACTTCTGTATTTCTCAAAATCAACAACATTACCCATTGATCCATTTACCAGACCTCTTTCAACATGTAAATTCCTTCTCAAAATGATACTTCAATTTAAGCACACATTCAAAGTCTTTTCAAAACCGGCAGTTTTAGATATAGTCTTCTCTAATGAATCCAATTTAGATTTCAAATTCTCAGACAAAATAATTGTTGCTCCCATATGCTCTATTTTGTCAATAGCTTCCAGTTTCACAATCTCTTGTTTTTCTAAATTCAACATTTTGTTGTTGAAGATGGAACATTCTGCAAGAGTTGGCATCAAACATATTCCAGATTTCTTCACAGTAATTTTCTGAAAAATATCCTCTGGCAAAACGTCTTCTTCTGGATATAAATTTGACAGTAAGCGTGCATGTAAAGCTTCTTTACCACGCTCAGTCACTTTCCCGATTCTAACATCTTGCAGAATATTCTTGTAATCTTCGTCCTTCGCCTGACGCATATTTTCACGCAGCTCAGCATAACAGAAGTTTAACCATATGTTAACGTTGCCAATGCTCCCTAGGCACCTCTTGGTATCTTCATGTGTAAGCAGTTTAAACACTGGTTGTCCTTTCGCTGGTGTCAGCTGCAGAAGATCACCAAAAACAATGATGTGTTTGCCACCGAATAACACATCATACTCTGTTTTAAGAACTTCCTGCATTCTCAAATGCACAAAGGCAAGCATGACATTGGAAACCATGCTTACTTCGTCAATGATAAGAAGTTTCATCTTCTTCAACACTCTAGATACTTCACAACAAGCATCCCCAGATAATTTGTGATATTGTAATTTGTTATCATGCTCCACTGGCAGCATCAGTAACCGATGCAAAGTAATCCCTTTAATGTTATGAGCTGCCAGTCCAGTTGGAGCGGTCACAACACAAGACAGCGATGACTCAGTCCTTTTCTGCAGATAACATGAAATTGCTTTAATAAGGAAACTTTTTCCAGTTCCTGCTTCTCCACTCACGTATAGTCGGACAGGCTTCAACGATGTACATGAGCACTCTTTCTTCTCATGAATTAATCCATGCTCAATTTGGTTGGTAACTTCGTCATATATTTTCCTCTGCTCAACGTTAAGTTTTCTTTCCAAATCTTCTAAGTTAACCGCATCCTTCTGAGCATGTGCCATGGCTCTTTCCACTTCAATCATGGCAGTGGCAGCTTCATTTTCAATAACTGGTTCTCCTAGTGGATCCTGACTCAATGAAACAGAACTCTGACTGTCCTGAGAACTGTCTCTAGCAATCTCGGCTGCAATTGTTGCTTCCTGATCAATTTCTGCATTCAACATTTGTAGATATTTTGGAAAAACAGGACATTCTATGGACTCCTTGGCTGCATTGAAAGAGTCTTCGTAACAGAGGAAACCCCCAAGCAGTTCCTCTTCTGCACGCCAAGGCTTGAAAAGTTGCAAAAGAGCTAAATAGAAAAACTCTTGTTTCGGGAGATTCGCAATCCAATTTTCGATGATTTATCAATTGACATTTTTTTTGCTTGACCAGACATCCCTCACTTCTAACTACAGCATACACTCCTTTATCAATATCTTCTTTGATGTTCCTCTTGAAAACGTAATTTTGAAGAACATCATACAGACAAGCATTCTCCAGGTGACTGCTTCTATTTGGATAATATGTATCCAACATGTTGGTCTTCAAAATATCTGTACTGTTTGGCTCCTTCTCCGCCAAATACTCAATTTCCCGTACAGGTTTCAGAACTCGATTACGCGTTGCAGCAAGACCAAGACTCGCCCAAATGATACTCCTAGATTTGGCATAGAGACTTGCTGAAGATAACCGGTCAGAACATTCGTAAGCTCCGATTTCTCGATGCGACAACATGTTATGTTATGTTATATTTATTTTTGTATAGCGCACGGCTACTCAAAAAGAGTGTCCCGGCACTTTAATAATGAGACCTGCAGCAGAATAACATAACACAGTGATAAAAGCAAAATAGAAAACAGAATCAGAAAAGAAAAAGAGGAACAGCCTCGAGGGCAAGCAACAAAAGCAAAATAAGATAGGAAAAACGGAGCGTTTTAAAACAGCAGTGCGATAATGCAGTGCCGAGCGCTAGAGCAGCCTTCGGGTGTTTTAACATCTTCCGACTGAAACTGTACAACTTCTTACTGAGGCTCTTTTCATGGGAAATATCCTCCCACATATCCTTCAGTTCTGTCTTTTCTTTTTTGGTGATGTAAGACGTCACATACCGAGCCACAGCCATACAGTTGTCAGCCACAAACTGTATATCCATGTTAGCATTCCACATGGACAAAATCACTGGGTTGTAGTCGTTGATGTACTTGGACTCTTCGTTTCTTTTCAAATTGTATGTGTTTTTGGGTGGTTTCCTCGTCACATTATGTCACAGCGAAGACATCAAATTGTCAACTCTTCCTTTTGATATCACCGACCGTGGAAATGCAAAACGACATTTGGTGTAGTACTTGTCCTTGTTTCTGAATTTACGATGACAGTACTTTCCACAACAATGGCTTTGAAACCGTAAAACTTGTTCTCTTAGACTTTTGTCTTCGTTTGTCTTTGGAACAGCACATGTAGCATACTGTTCTATGAAACTCATCACTAAGTCATCCGGATCTGTTCCAAATTTGGGTGCATCTTTGATCCATAGCAGCATATGTATATGAGGAGCACCTCTTGCTTGATACTCCTTTCTCCAGAAGAAATCCAACACCTCTCCA
The DNA here is from genome assembly GCF_964263255.1 of Lissotriton vulgaris. NCBI lineage: Eukaryota > Metazoa > Chordata > Amphibia > Caudata > Salamandridae > Lissotriton > Lissotriton vulgaris. Next base: position 1,685,484,717 of record NC_141694.1, on the reverse strand, counting down.
AGAGGTGGATTTTTCTTGTTCGTGATGAAAGACATCATAGCTTCAAATCTATGATTAAAGTACCTGCATACATTCACTGGATCCAAAGAGCACAGTTCTCCCGGTGTCTTGAATTCAATATTTTCTATGTTTCCATTTACCTCTCGTAGAAATTCAAGTAAGTCTTCCCAGCCATACTCAGCACAGCTGAGAGTGAGGAACCATGTGGGAGTTCCTAAATTCCTCAGCATACATTTTAAGTCACCATGACGGCGGTACCAATACTCATTAGTACCACGCTGACAAGCCATGAGATTAATCAGGTGAGAATCCAAAATACTGTCTTGCACATTGACTTTATCCATAAAGTCCCTTGCCGAGATATTTCGCAGTTGTACACCACTTTTCAAGATGTGGTTCACTGCATAAGACAATCCAGAGAGATCACTTTCAAACAGTAAATGAAATAAATAGGGAATGCATTGACGAAACCTAGGATCTTCTGCATACAATCGTAAAGTCCGGTATTCTGAAGCAGGAATTTGAACAGGTCGCTCATCATATCGTCCTCCTCGACCTGTGGGAAATAACTGTGGGAAACATCGAGCTTCCAAACTTTCCTCCCAAACACTAATGGGACTCCCTTTGGCTTGTTTCATTTGAAACAACTCAATAGCATTCCCCATGACTTCCTTGGAATGCAAAGGATGAACACTATAATGTTCATATATTTCTTCCTTTTTAGAGGCTTCTACTTTCTCAATTTGTCCAGGACACAAATCGCTGTCCTCTTCTTCACTTACTTCCTCTTCTGCAACACATACATTCTTGTAGTACTCATTATTTTTTATCAAATACAACGTTGCCTTCTTGACTTTCCTAACATCCACTAAATCTTGCCAGATTTTCTTACTCTTTGTCGGAACACCATTAACTATGATAACCAGAGGTTCCTCTTCCACTTTCTCTACTCCAATTGTATTAATGTTTTTCTTCAAATCCAAAGGCAAATAAACAACCCTCCCCTTTAATCCTCTCTGTAAATCTGATGGAGGCAACTTCCCTGTCTTTGGCTCCATTCGTACAATAGCCTGGAAGGGATGGACACTTTGAATCAAAATACATTCATAAGTATTTAAATCCTTCAATTCAGAAGGAATGTCAACTAATTCCAGATTATTATAAACCGCTCTAGCAGGCATCTGGTTTTGGTTTAATTTGTTATAGCAATAAGTACACATACGTTGCTCTGCTCCCAAATCAAAACAATTTTCTACCATCAAGTATGTGACAAAATCCTTCCATTCACTATTGTTTTCCCTATCACTTTTTCCATATAAATCCACTAACTTAGTCTGATTCTTATAATAAGTCCGTCGTCAACACACACAAGTGAAATTAGGCCTCTCACATGTTTTCACCATAAACGTGGAAATTTCCTTGTGAAACTTATGTGTACTGAAAATCTGTACACTGTCTTCCACATTACCTTCTTCTACTGGTTCAATATCAACATTGTTCTCTTTACCAGCAAAGTAACAGAACTTAATTTCTTGACAAATATTCTTCACATCTACATCAGAACCATGCAAAAGAGCTCTGCTTAATTTTTTAAGCATAATTGCAGGACTCTTAGCATAATACAACATTCTAACTAATTTCCTCACTTTATTATGATGCACTGCTAGCATCCTGAAATGATGAAAAACACTCTGGCACACTCTCCTAGAAAGACAAGCCAGTGAATGACCACACAAACCTGTCACTTGTCTCACTCTGCAAGGATCTAATTCTTGCAACAACTTTATTTTTTGTTTTAAACTCTTCTTATTAAATGTCCGTACAAATTCACACAGCAAATTGATAGAATTCTGTCGCACACTGCAAATAGAACTACACTTCCAGGTGTACACTGGTCCCTTAGGACGTCTCCCTAAAACCTCATCACTTAACACCTCTTCTGCATCTGCAGACACAAGTATTTCTTTTTCAACCGGACGACCATCTTTTACCTCATATGCTCGACCACTGCTGTCAACTGCATGCACCAAATCATTGTCCTGAAAATAACTATCCTCATTAAAAAATGCCTCACTATTTGAACTATGCATCCATTCTCCTAAGAAAACTTCACAAAAATTATTTCGATTAACTTCTCTCTTCCATCTACTATTAGATTTGAAAACATAGATTACCTTGTTTAGTTTCCTAATTCTATTAATTACCAAAATAAATAACTTTCGCTTAATTTCAAAAGCCTGATCAATAATTTTCTCTACATTTTTCTTTTTCTTATAAAATGCCAATTTCTGTTGACGTTCTTAAATTGTTTTAGCAAATTGACAATTACCCTGTTGCGGAATATTCGCCTACGAATGTCCCTGAATGTATTTTCCCTTCTACTGCCATGCACAGAGTTATCTCCTGCTCTAGCAGAAACTTTTTTGACGGGCCTTTCCTTTCCATTTAAATTGGCTCTCTTTTTCTGGACTAAAACTTGTTCTGTAGTTATACTTTTGTTTCTACAAATGTTTCTAAGGAATGATTTCGTTCTCTTACCCGGAGCTTTCTTCGTGCGTTGAGGTGATTTTAATGTAGAGGACTGCTGCAAGCTTTTAGTAATCTGCTGTCTTTGACGTTTCGTAGCCTTTCGAATTCTATCCTCAGACGGAATTGTCTAATTTCCAAATAATCTGCAGTTGAATCTGTGGTAAAATATAATAAAAAATGTTATTAACCACTATTACCAAACAGTAAATCAATAACAGTAAGAATTAGATTCAACAATGCTATAAAAATGATTCAATAAAAGATTTTTAATTTTACTGTGATAGTGATAATATTACAGGGCTTTCATGCAAATGACTGCCCACCCTGCAACAAAAAGCCCACATGAAACTTTACGCACATTAAATTGTGTACTTACCTGCAATAATCCATATGCCAGTGTTTACGTCCCTCCACCCTGCCCCTCCCCCTCCCCGCCTACCTGCCCCACTGTAACTCCCTCCACGACCCGCGGCTGCTGTTTTGCAACATGGTGCATCTTGTAAATCTCTCCTGCATTATAAAAGTGACGCAACAGCAACACAAAAGAGGCGCACAACCATCATAAAACTTTCCCTAAAACTTTAAGGGACAGATGTAGGTCGGTCGGTATCGACCGAAAAACGGTATTTTCGGCCGTTACCGACCAGTTTACAAACTTTGTTATGTACGGGGCAATATATTATCGAATCGGCACACATGGGGGCGTATTTACAAGGGCCTTGCACCACGGGGAAAGTGACTTCAAATGACCAGACACACATGGGGACGTATTTACAAGGCCCTTGAACCCGGGGGAAGTGACTTGAAATTGCTAAGCACACATAGGAGAGTATTTACAATGCCCGTGCAACACTTATGCATCATTTTCTTTTAACATGGCTATGTAACTCAAACAATCAATCATTCCTATGGGCTTTGAAGCCCATAGGAATGATTAGGCATGACCGATTCGGTATTTACCTAATCGGTAATTAAAGAATTCACAAGGGTGCAGGGGGTGCCACTTTGACACCCTCTGGCACCCTCAAAACAGGCACAGGTGCCATGTGGCAGGCACACCTGCCCTAAGGGCAGGTCTGCCTGTCACATGACATAGGTGTGCATGCACACATGTGCATGCACACCAGAATCGGTATTTTACCATGAAGTTGGATTTCATGCTAAAATACAGATTTGTTAAGGCCTTTGGGACTCAGAAGACTCCCACCTACATATGAAATTTACAGAATCTGTAAAATTATCGATTCGGTATTTTACCAAATCGGTAATTTTTCCGATTCTGTAAATGTAGATTTACCTACATGTGGCCTTGGATTTAGGCCCCTACATACCAATTGGCCATTTACCGGTCGGAAACGGCCGAAATCGGCCGTAACCGTTCGGTAAATGGCCTGAAACGACCACCTACATCGGGCCCTAAGTGTGCATGCATTTGATTTCAAAAAAAGTTTTTAAACCTTTTATGTAAAACAATTATACACCTACATTCATGGGGAACTGACTTAAAATGCCCTAATACACATGAAAACGTTTTTTTAAGGAACTTGCACCTTTTTTCAATAACTTTTAACATGGCTATGTAACTCAAACAATCAAAATGAAGATTTTTCAGGCACACATGGGGGCGTATTTACAAGGGCCTTGCACCACGGGGAAAGTGACTTCAAATGACCAGACACACATGGGGACGTATTTACAAGGCCCTTGAACCCGGGAGAAGTGACTTAAAATTGCTAAGCACACATAGGAAAGTATTTACAATGCCCGTGCAACACTTATGCATCATTTTCTTTTAACATGGCTATGTAACTCAAACAATCAATCATTCCTATGGGCTTTGAAGCCCATAGGAATGATTAGGCATTACCGATTCGGTATTTACCGAATCGGTAATTAAAGAATTCACAAGGGTGCAGGGGGTGTCACTTTGACACCCTCTGGCACCCTCAAAACAGGCACAGGTGCCATGTGGCAGGCATACCTGCCCTAAGGGCAGATCTGCCTGTCACATGACATAGGTGTGCATGCACACATGTGCATGCACACCGGAATCGGTATTTTACCATGAAGTTGGATTTCATGCTAAAATACCGATTCGTTAAGGCCTTTGGGACTCAGAAGACTCCCACCTACATAGGAAATTTACAGAATCGGTTAAATTACCGATTCGGTATTTTACCGAATCGGTAATTTTACCGATTCTGTAAATGTAGATTTACCTACATGTGGCCTTGGATGTAGGCCCCTACATACCGATTGGCCATTTACCGGTCGGAAACGGCCGAAATCGGCCGTAACCGGTCGGTAAATGGCCTGAAACGACCACCTACATCGGGCCCTAAGTGTGCATGCATTTGATTTTAAAAAAAGTTTTTAAACCTTTTATGTAAAACAATTATACACCTACATTCATGGGTAACAGACTTAAAATGCCCTAATACACATGAAAACGTTTTTTTAAGGAACTTGCACCTTTTTTTCAATAACTTTTACCATGGCTATGTAACTCAAACAATCAAAATGAAAAATTTTCAGGCACACATGGGGGCGTATTTACAAGGGCCTTGCACCACGGGGAAAGTGACTTCAAATGACCAGACACACATGGGGACGTATTTACAAGGCCCTTGAACCCGGGGGAAGTGACTTGAAATTGCTAAGCACACATAGGAGAGTATTTACAATGCCCGTGCAACACTTATGCATCATTTTTTACATATACACCGTAACAATAACAACACAAATGCATCATATATCTGTTCCGCAAAACCGACGCATTGCAGGAGTCACATCACAAGTAAATAATTTCTCATAATTTTTTAAAGCATGCCTTTTCCTTAAAAACGATTTTCTGATCATAATTTGAAAACACAGCACAGCTCCTATGTACATACACACCTTGTCAGTACTAATACTTTACATTATCTACAATTACAATTGGTAAAAGAATGCAAAATCGCCTTTGAAAGCAGAATGCAAACACTTGACGCAAAACATCATTTTAAATACACAGCTGACTTTCTTATTTACGCAAAAAAGCATACTAGTCTTTATCTAAAATATATAAACGATAACTCACCTTTACAAATTCTTTTTGAAATTCAAAACAGTCTCAGAAACAAACCAATTATTCTTTAGCAGAATTAAAGGTATGCACTCCAGAGGCTGGAACCAACAAAGGCACTGAAACGCTGATATTCATCACACATATCTCTCATGTCAGCCAATCAAAACTCTTCCCTCACTATTTTCAAATCAACACCCTTACCCCTCTGCCCTTTCTACCTTTTTTCCATAGCAACTACCGCCTGCCAGACCTCTCATGTTTACAAGTTCACACAACAATGTTTCAAATGAACTCTGAACTCTCAGTACACCTTTCATAACAACATTTTTGATTAACCATTCAAATTACATCTTTCAAAGAACACATCCATGCACCCTAACTTTCTGTTTTCAGCAATGGAAATACACCAATCACTGCTAATGAATCATTTGCACTTAAATTCCACAGTTTTTTTCATTACAAACTTCACTATTTCAACTGCCATTTCATTCCCACACTTCATCTGACTGCAGCAAAAACTCCTCTAGCCATGTTTTCAGTCTGGATTCTTGGACATAGCTACATCCACTGGGCTCACAGGTATGCTGATAACAGAAATTTACACAACCTCAATTTACAAAATGTGGAAATCAAATGGATTGGTCGAAGAGGATTGAAATGTCACCAATTGATACCATTGGTGAAAACCTTTTTACATTTGCCAAACCCTGACCTCATAATAGTGCACTGTGGAGGAAACGATTTGGGCACTTTGACTGGAGTAGGTCTGGAAATGCTCCTAAAAGACACCTTTGAGCAATTGATGACACTTTTTCCTCAAACTGCCTTGGTATATTCCAATATATGCCAAAGACAAAAATGGAGGTGGTCCAATCAATTTTGTCCACAAATTGAGAAATCTAGGAAGCATGTAAATAAGTCTGTTTCAGCTTACATGAGAGACCATGGAATGGGCTGCATCTACAACAATAACTTGCGTTACTATATGCAAGATATCTACAGAGGAGATGGCGTGCATTTCTCAGATGAGGGGAACAGAGTTTTCATACTAAATTTAAGAATGTGTATTGGTTCCTACTTATAAGTATCTAGAACTTACACAGAACCCAAAAGCTCTTTTCAGAGCTACCTTAACTTTATTTACTCTTTTGAAATTTCGAATGTACCTTTTTTCACTTATTTTCACTTATATTCGCTTCCCGGTTCGCTACCCAGTTCGCGTACCGGCAGCTAACCACACAAAAAATTCAATTTTTTTTTCTCGACATATATGAGCCTCCTCAGCCACCCTCAGAAAACTTAGGGGGTCAGCATACGTCTAAAGTACCCCCATCTACCCATTCTGAACATTATTTACCCTCCATCTTGTATCTCAATTCTACCGAAACACAAAATGGAGGACTCCCGTAACGCTGCAAGTTCGCGTACCGGGACACGCACTGACAAGCACTCACTCAAAAAAGGTGGGAAAGTAATTTATAGAAAAACCACTGGAGACACTTTCACCAATTAAACATTAGCTCATACTACATACCAATCCCTACCATTTTCACAAATTTCGTTGGAATACCATTTAGCCATTTAGCATGTAGAACTCTCTAAAATCCCTGAGGTAAATTACTTCACAAAACATATCGGAAGTGTTGGAAATGACAACCAATTAAAATATTACTTTCAATTTCTACTATTATATCATGACATTTGATTGGTTATGTACCTGAATATATATAAACAAAGAGAGAGAAACACAGCCATTTTAACTACTACTTCTTGAAGTGCATATCCACTAAAAATCAACTGATAACTTCAAGTTGTATTTAAAAGGTAAGATATTATTTTTAAAACTGAAGTATGTTCTGTACTGTAAGCTAATTAGAAAAACATTTTCTGACAGTTATATTCTATCACTCTGTAATACTTATAGAATAAAATAGACTTCTCTGTTTTAGTTATGGCAGGGCCGGTCATAGGATTTGCGAGGCCCTGGGCTAAAAGGGAACGTGCGCGAGGCCCCCTCCAATTTACATAAGTGGCCCCTTGCAAGGAGAACATTCATAGACACTGTGGGGGCCCTATTGTCCAGCATTTTGGCGCCCCCACAGTTTTAACTTTTACTCCACACGCATTTCTCACACCTTCATAGGTGTGAGAATTGATTGTGGTCTAAAAGTTAAAACTGTGGGGGCGCCAAAATGCTGGACAATGGGCCCCCCACAGTGTCTGTGAATGGTCTCCTTGCAATTGAGGGAGCGTCTCCTTCTCCCTCCCCTATGCCTCCTGACACCATCCATGAGAGGCCCAGGGAGGGGGCCCCCTCCAATGGACTTTAATTGCAGGCGACACCTTTCTTTGTGATAGATCTCCAGGGAAACAAAAGGACACATCACCAGTGCGTGGCCCCACGCTGGTGGGCTGAGTGCGAGGCCCTGTGCGGCAGCCCACGCTGCCCATGCCTAGCGCCGGCCCTGAGTTATGGATGGAGTTAGACTTGTCTAGTATAATTCAGAATTGACTAAGAGTTTATTTGATAATTTTCTTCATATTTCTACTTCCAATTTGATACCATACACTGCCCAACGAAAAAATCACTGTTTAAATAACCAAACTGCCTGTCTGTACTGAAACCCAACAGTGCCCTATCTGTACTGATATATTTTTTTAAAATTCATTTTTCAGAATACAAAATGGAAGTACAACAAGAAAATAACTTGAAAATTGAAGCAGGAACAAAAAACGAGACGGAAATTGACCATGATTTCTATGACGATTCAATAAACAATGAACTTCTGCAATGTGTGAATGCAGTAGATTTTCAACTGGAAAATGAAAAAAAAAATGATAATGATTTTTTAGAATTTCTTTTAAATTTTGAGAAACAATCAGAATAATAAATTTTTATTTCATCATTCAAAAATTGTTTGACACATTATTCATTTTTATATGTATATTGTAAACTAGTAGCAAATTGATTATAACGTGAAGTCAGACTTTAAATATACTGTGCAACTTTTTTGTGTTACATACTAACTTTGCTCATAGTTACTTCCTTTCTTCCACTATATAATCTCCAATGTGTATTTAACATCTCTTTATCATCTCCTGCCTCCATGTTGTTTTGGCTTTCCTGACAGACTATGGTATGAATTCCATATACCACAATAACTTCTATAACAACAGGCAAGATATCTACAAAGGAGACGGCGTTTATTGATTTGTAGACTTTGCATTGGTACCTACATGTTGCTACGTAAAAAAAAAAAAAAAAAAAAAACCAATAAAACGAACAATCAATAAACATACAATAAGTTAAAAGTCAATCATTCTTGTTTCCTTATAGTACGCTCCCCAGACCGCTTTCCGATACGCGTACCGGGCGCACCCCACGAAAAAAAAAAATTAAAAAAAAAAAATGTTTGCCCGGCGGGGCCCTTTTAAAGCCTCCACATCAAACCTAGGGAGTCAGGGAGGATCTACCATGCCCCCTTATGGTCATTTGCCCCTTCGCTTTGGACTCCTCTTGTCTCTCGATCCTACCGAGAGACAAGATGGCGGCCGCTACGGACTGTTTAGAATGTTGACAGACACCGGAGAGCCAATCAGCTCCGCAAAGCTCCGTTACGCGAAAAGTACGCGAACTGGAGCGCTATCCGGGACGCTGTCACAGATATATCTGTTTTTTAAAAGGTTAATTTCTCAAAATCCACTGGAGCACATATATTGAGACCCAGAAAAGGCACATTGGGCTAACAGTCCCTACAATTTTGCCAAGTTTCGTGTAAATCCATTCAGCCGTTCGAGCTAAAAGTGAGGCCAAACGCCCTATGGAAAAATGAATGGGAAAAACGCGTTTTGGGACCCCCCCTTTTTATCTCGGCCCCCCCTTGACGAACCCCCCCCAAATTTTCAGGGGCTGATCAGAAACAAAATGTGCCATTTTCCTGAAAATTTCAGCCGATTCCGTCCACAAACGCCAAAGTTATTAGACATAGAATTTTCAAAAGTTCCATAGAGAAAAAATCCTAACTATATATACCTATAGGTAATATATATATTTATATATATATATATATATATATATATATATATATATATATATATATATATATATATATACCTCCGTCAATTGCAATCTGCCTCTCCTCGATACTCTACCTCAGTTAAATAATTCCTCATCCATTTGTTTCATACATACACTCCCTCAGCTATACATTGTTCCACTTGTACTCCCTCTCCCATACACTTGCTCACACCCATTTCATCAAATTTACACTGCCTTTTCACACACCACCATGTCCATTTATTATTGCATGCGCACATTGTCTCATTCATACTTACGTACATGCTTCTTCACTTATAAATTCTGCCTCACTGCCGTCATCCCACAGTCTCTTACCATTTCATTCCTCAACAGAGTTGCCTTACTCATAGTTAGGGTTGACTTTGATGCCACATCTTTGACACCATTCATCCTGACCCAACAGAACGACTGCATACAATGTTTAGTGCATGTGTAAGGTTTTTAAGAGAGGCCAGACTCTGTTTCTTTGTATCCTCCCCATTCCGCTGTCTGTCTCTTTATGTCTACTGATCCTTCTCGGTCTAGGTATTCCTATACAGCCATTCTGTTTCTTTGTGCCCTTTTCTAGCTCACCCTCTTTCTCTATTTGTTCCCACCCTTTTGCCTGTGCGCCTTCTACTGCTGATCTTTTGTAATGGTCGATCATTACTTACTCCTGTTCCACTACTAATACTAGCTGTGCTTGTAAATACAAACCCTCTCCTCACCCCACTCTCAGTCAGTTCTTGTTCTGTTATTCAGATTTGTATAGCGCCAACCACTATTTCCATGACTTTGTAGCACAGTTTTCAATTGAGAGTCCTTTCATATGGAACTTGGAAGGCTAATAATTGTGTCTGATGTCTGTTGGTGTTTTGGTGATATAAGTAGAGAGAATGTTCAATGTTCAATGTTTCAGCGGTGTATGTAGGTTAGTTTGAAGGTAAATTACAGTCAATCCTGGGAGTGAGATCTTTGTAAACTCACATGTGTACGAGTGGCTTGCCAAAGTATCAGTAAAATGTTTCTGTATTCCGTTGATCAGTTAAACTGGCCCACCCATCATATAGCGTATTAGTTTTCATGTTCGGTCCGAGGGAATGCATATTGCGTCCATAGTTTAAAAGTTAACTTTACAGACACAGTATCAAAATTGTCAATTACAAATGCTCAGTATCCCAATTCAGTCTCTCTCACAGTGTGTCATTGTATCAATCTTATACTTAGCGGCAGATCCTCCGCTATGGCGGAGGAGCGTTGCCCCCCTGCCCGTAGAGGCAAACGAAAAATAAAATGATGATCATTTTATTTTTCATCCTTTAGCTGAGTCTTGGGGTGCGGGCCATTACACTGCAGCAGAGGGAGGAGAAGTGGTGGGCACTGCTGTCAGTGCGCATAGCGGTTTGACATCTCTCTAATCCAGCTGTGCTGCTGGGTGGAGAGACCAGCAGGCACAGGCTCACAATAGAGCGCAAAGGAAGGCCGCTCAGCCCAGTCCCGACACTGCTCTCATGGGTATGAGGGGAGTACCTATATTGGCCATAGGAGAGTCTGGTAGCTTCAGCCTGTGCCCTGAGGAGCAGAAGAGCTGCGAGCAGAGCGGCGAGCAGACCAGCAGGGAAGGCTTTTAGGTCAAGCCTAGTCAGCGCACATGAGCTGTCTGCAAGACCTGTTCTTATCTACTCTATCGGTTTTTAGCACGCCCATGAATTGCCATTTGTTCATTGTTGTGCCATTTAGAAATCTGGGTTTTTTATTGGTGCATTGGGTCTGATTCTTGGGTCATGCCCAGGTGATTTCACTCATTGTTTGCTTCCATTGGCCATTCCAATACGTCTGCAGTAACTCCTGGTCCTCCTGATCTGCCTTTTAATTTAGTCGGCTATCAATATCGTTTTAGGCTTTCAGGCCTTTTCACGGAGCAATGCTCTGTTCGGCACCTGCAAAGTGGCAATATCTGTCCAGAGGCTGTTGAGCTATGCTGATAGCTCCAACTCAATAAAATGCGATACTTTTGCATTTCTAATGCTTGTTTTTTATTGTTTGTGTTGTTACAGACACCAGCCGCTACTGCTTAGACTACTTCACTCCCACACTTCCTCACCTGCATTCCCCCATCTCCTGCTTTCCTATCACACACTATACTCACATACTCCAGCTGACAGACTAACAATACCTCATTCACAGACTCCTTACTAATTCACTTCCTCATTTTCATTGACCTTGCCAACTTATTCCATCCATTAACAATACTCCTTAAGCACACAGAAGATATATCAACTGCAATAATATTAGTACAATTTTAAAAATATCTGAAGTCACATTGCATTTTCCTACGATGCTACTGATTGCCTGCAATCCATTATTTTACAGCATTACCTTCGAATGTAGTGTTTTCTATGTATTGTACTGCCAACTCTAATGATAATCTACAATTCAAATACTTGAAATTGTTTTGCTGTGTACACATTGCCCTGCGTTGCAATCAAAGCTGTTAACTGATTTCCCTAAAACATACTTTTACGTAATTTATGTGGAATTGGTCCCTTGCTCTATTGAATAAATTGACACCTTGCGGAATAGAATCTCCTCATGTATTGCACATATTTTCCTGTGTTGCACTCATGATACTAAAGTGTAACTCGATTACATTAGTATGCCATATAAATGGTTTCCCTGTTTCATGTACTGTAAGCACCACTTATAGTATATGTTAGACCTGTCAGCCCTAGGGTGGTCTTATCCCGTTTTTAGGTCTCGTGGTGTTAACCGCGCGAAGCGCGGTCTTGCCAGAGACCTATTGTTAGCGACTCTGCTTTCCAGGAGACAAGACTGGCCACGCGCATGTGAAAGAGTCGGAATTGAGCAGGCCACGCGCACGCGAACGAGCGTTCCATTGAGCAGCTTATGGTTCCCTTCCAATGCGTGCTTAGAGAGACAGTGCTTTCACTTTGTTTAAGTTTCGTTTTTACTGCTGTCCAGATGGCTCTGGGAGTGCGCGGTTAGAGCAACAGTGTTGCCAGCTTTAATTTTCTTTAAGTTTCGTTCTTATTGCTGTTGCGCACAGAGACACACACATCCCCACCGCACACACACAAGAGCGCGAGCACACACACTGGCGCACACACGCACACCAGCGCACAGAGACAACCCCCCTCCCAAGCCGCCACCCCCCACTTCAACTAAGCCCCACTCACCTCACTCCGGACTTCAGCCGCCACCGCGGGGCTCTCCCTCGGGCATGGGAGCCCCGCGTCACCACTGCTCCTCTGGCCGGGCACTCCGTGGGCGCGGGCTTCCAGCAGAAACGGAAGTCCCGCCCCACAGCAGGTTTCGGCAGTGCACGCGCACGTCTATTTCTGCTTCCGCTCATTTCGCTCTCTCGCCCTGGGGTCACATATCTGGTATGGGTTTTACCTATTTTTTACAATAGCGATCGTTTTTTATTGTTATTTATGTGATGCTAATTTGTATAGCGCAAACTTTACCCGAAGGTGTTGCTTGTTATTACTGGTTTGGCCCCAGTACAGCCTGATAGGGGGACATCTTTTTCCGACTGCTGAACACTTTGTACGTTGTGGGCTGAACTCTCCTCACGACCCGTGTGGTGCTTCTCGAGGGCTCTTGCTGCGGGGCAACAGGTGGAAGAGAGCCAGTGAGAGTGAAGCTGGGTCCGGCCTGTACTGCATGGATCCTCTGCCGAGCTTAGTCCTGAGCTTAGACTTAAACATGCAGCTGAGGCAGAAAAGTCTTTACATTGAGAAACTTCACTGCATTTATCCATCCAGGTTGCCCCCAGTAAAAAGAAGGAAGCACCGTAACAGCTGTGAGCCCATGCCTAAGGTGCATCATCAGAGCTGTGTGAAGAGCTGTGTGAATAATAACAGCTGTGAGCCCGTGCCTAAGGTGCATCAGAGCTGTGTAAATAATAACTGCCCAACAACAAAGTAAGAGAGGTCTAAACTGGTCAAGCTCACGGCTGCCATAGACGTGGAGTAAAAAAGATAAGCAAGATATTGATGATCACAGTCACTCTAGTTGAGTGGGATCACAGTCACTCTATTTGAGTAGGAAAGCCCTCACACACCGACCTAGTCAGTGTCATGCTTCATCATCGGGCCCCACCGAAGAGACCGAGTGTCTCTTCGGTGTGCTGCGACGCCAGAAAGACTGCGGAGCTGGTTGTGTGGGGAGGAAGTGTTGTGAAGGTTCTCAAATTAAAAGTGACTAATAGGGTATCGAAAAAAACTTTAATAAGTGATCCCTAAGACACGTGTAAGTGGTAATATGTGTCTGAATTTAAAAGCCAAGGTTATTAGGATCTAATTTAAATTCAGCTAAATACCACAAATTTGTTAAAATCAGTCAACATGTTTCTGCCTTTGTGGTATATATTCACCATGGCATTCTTCAGGACTATAACCCCGGCGGTATGGACACTCTAATAGTCCACCCTGACCTGGGGACGTGAAAGTGAAAAAGGAAAAGTGAAAAAAGTGCTTAAAATGGGAGAGCAATTTGCTCAATCCAAAAAGCCCCAAAATTCGGGGTATATCAGCACCTGTAGGGAAAGATATACAAACAAACATATAAAGACATACATACAATTAGTATATGTCAGTGTAGACTTATCGTAGTGCTCCTAAGATGGTGGCAAACCTTTGTGTGCACACAGTAAAAACTAACTTTAGCACCATCCAAGTAGCCCTTAGGGGAGATTGTATTTGCTAAGAGGTGAAGTGCTAGATGTGGTTTAAAAACTACTATTGTAGTGAAAGGGATAAAAACACGATGTGAATTCTCCAAGCGAAGGGATCAATATGACCAAATGGTCAGTGACCCCCACAAGATGGTAAAAGATGGAGAACATCTCACTTTAAAATAGGGCGCTACTTGCACCATGGGTCTCGGGAGGGGGGTTGGAGCGCGATTGGCACATCCTAAGAAAAAGTACAGAGTCGAAATGTCAGCATAACCCATACAACACACAGGCACTTAGCTTTGTTAGTCGTGGTGATCGTTCCGCTGTTGATATAAACTCACGCCCTCAGCGCTCTCAGCCCGCTTTCAAACCTACTGCAACCCTCTAGACCGGACCCCGCGATGGGCGTATCCTTGTGAGAGCGAATTCATAAAAAACTGATCTGCTGAAAAACTTTGTAATAGTCTATTTAGAATCTGTGTGCTCCTACATCTAAGTCCACAGTTCAATCCAGGTGCACAAATTCATAACTGTCTCTCTCTTTTTTAGCCAAATATGTGCACTCTCAGTGTCCCTTATGACTTTTTGTTAAACCCATTGGTCTAATAAGTCCAACAAATCTCTAAAGTTACTGATTATAAACGAAATACCTGCCAATCGAAACTGTTAATCACTCGCACCCTGTTCCTAGAGACAAAGCTCCTTTGGGTGCCATGACAACCTTGAGCATGCTCACACACCCCCCTAAGGCCCAGCGCAAGGATAGGCTCCCCGCTCCAAGCCTCGATCCGATCAGCAACACGCCTTCTGTTGAGTGGGCGTGTGCGCTTCAAGCCTCGCTCTCACAAGGATACGCCCATCGCGAGAGTAGCGAGGCACGCCCAAACCCGGAATCGAGCGCGTAAACAAAGCGCTCTTATACCCATTCACCGGCCCCGCTCTCCATCGTCGGGGTCCGGTCTAGAGGGTTGCAGTAGGTTTGAAAGCGGGCTGAGAGCGCTGAGGGCGTGAGTTTATATCAACAGCGGAACGATCACCACGACTAACAAAGCTAAGTGCCTGTGTGTTGTATGGGTTATGCTGACATTTCGACTCTGTACTTTTTCTTAGGATGTGCCAATCGCGCTCCAACCCCCCTCCCGAGACCCATGGTGCAAGTAGCGCCCTATTTTAAAGTGAGATGTTCTCCATCTTTTACCATCTTGTGGGGGTCACTGACCATTTGGTCATATTGATCCCTTCGCTTGGAGAATTCACATCGTGTTTTTATCCCTTTCACTACAATAGTAGTTTTTAAACCACATCTAGCACTTCACCTCTTAGCAAATACAATCTCCCCTAAGGGCTACTTGGATGGTGCTAAAGTTAGTTTTTACTGTGTGCACACAAAGGTTTGCCACCATCTTAGGAGCACTACGATAAGTCTACACTGACATATACTAATTGTATGTATGTCTTTATATGTTTGTTTGTATATCTTTCCCTACAGGTGCTGATATACCCCGAATTTTGGGGCTTTTTGGATTGAGCAAATTGCTCTCCCATTTTAAGCACTTTTTTCACTTTTCCTTTTTCACTTTCACGTCCCCAGGTCAGGGTGGACTATTAGAGTGTCCATACCGCCGGGGTTATAGTCCTGAAGAATGCCATGGTGAATATATACCACAAAGGCAGAAACATGTTGACTGATTTTAACAAATTTGTGGTATTTAGCTGAATTTAAATTAGATCCTAATAACCTTGGCTTTTAAATTCAGACACATATTACCACTTACACGTGTCTTAGGGATCACTTATTAAAGTTTTTTTCGATACCCTATTAGTCACTTTTAATTTGAGAACCTTCACAACACTTCCTCCCCACACAACCAGCTCCGCAGTCTTTCTGGCGTCGCAGCACACCGAAGAGACACTCGGTCTCTTCGGTGGGGCCCGATGATGAAGCATGACACTGACTAGGTCGGTGTGTGAGGGCTTTCCTACTCAAATAGAGTGACTGTGATCCCACTCAACTAGAGTGACTGTGATCATCAATATCTTGCTTATCTTTTTTACTCCACGTCTATGGCAGCCGTGAGCTTGACCAGTTTAGACCTCTCTTACTTTGTTGTTGGATATATAACCGGGGATTAAGAGAGTGTCTTTGGAATCTCCCTATCTCTCTCTTTGTTGTTACATAAATAATAACTGCGCCAGCCCCGTGCGTGAGGTGCATCATCAGAGCTGTGTGAATAATAACAGCTGTGAGCCCGTTCCTAAGGTGCATCATCAGAGCTGTGTGAATGATAACTGCGTCAGCCCCATGCGTAAGGTGCATCATCAGAGCTGTGTGAATAATAACAGCTGTGAGCCCGGGCCTAAGGTGCATCTTAGCTGTGTAAATAATAACTGCGTCAGCCTTGTGCGTGAGGTGCATCATCCGACCTGTGTGAATAATAACAGCTGTGAGCCTGTGCCTAAGGTGCATCATCAGAGCTGTGTGAATAATAACTGCGTCAGCTCCGTGCGTGAGATGCATCATCAGAGCTGTGTGCATAATAGCTGTGAGCCCGTGCCGGAGGTGCATCATCAGAAGCTGTGTAAATAATAACAGCTGTGAGCCCGTGCCTAAGGTGCATCAAAACTGTGTGATAACTGCGTCAGCCCCGTGCGTGGGGTGCATCATCAGAGCTGTGTGAATAATAACAGCTGTGAGCACGTGCCTAAGGTGCATCATCAGAGCTGTGTGAATAATAACAGCTGTGAGCCTGTACGTGAGGTGCATCATCAAAGCTGTGTAAATAATAATTGCGTCAGCCCCGTGCGTGAGGTGCATCATCAGAGCTGTGTGAATAACAACTGTGAGCCTGTGCGTAAGGTGCATCATCAGAGCTGTGTGAATAATAACAGCTGTGAGCCCGTGCGTGAGGTGCACCATCAGAGCTGTGTGAATAATAACTGCGGCAGCCCCGTGCTTGAGGTGCATCATCCACATTGCTCAGGTCACCCAAATTGCTGCACTCTCTACCACACTGCTTTCAAAAACAGCATACTCTTGCACACACTCTCAGTGCTCACCAATTCGAAGTTTGCTAAAAATGTTATGCACCACATTGTCATACACAATGGCAATAACTAAAACTTTAATGTTACGAGACCTATTGCATTGTAAATGCTTGTTTGTGTCCCTTTTGCCTTATTTTTGACACCGTCTTTCGTTGGACCTAGGTCTCTGGGCGCCTTACCACTGCCAAGCAGTGCTGAGGTGCAGGTGCTCTCTCCCAATAACATGGCTGTAACAGGCCCCTGCTACTGAGGAGTGGCCATTGAATACCCGCACTAGTAGTTAGGAGCAGGCTGGGACAGCCTGATACTGTATCTCTGCCATCCCGCCTTTTTGTTCCATAGCCCAACATCTGGAAGCTCCTGAAACCTTCCAGCCCTGGGAGGGGTTATGCTTTACCGCCTTTACAGGAGGCTCACCTGACCTAGGGTTATAAGAGGAAAGGAGGGAAACCTGACTAGTCAGTTGGGGCACCACTGGACCTGGGGGAACCTCTGCCGGAGTATAGGCGGGTGGGCCTAGGGGAGGAACCTACGCTGCTGGGACTGACTGAGCTTAGGCCCTGCTGTACCCAAGTTAGATGAGGGACAAGCGCTGTAGTGAGTAAGTGGACTGCCTGCTGGGAGCACTGCTGCCCCACCCCTGCTCGAACAGTTCCTAAGCGCTCTATGCCTAAATGCGCTGCAGGCCCTGATCACCGCCGCAGCCCAGTACCTGTGTCTTAGCGCTGTGCCAGGAAGCGTTCATCTGTAGAGGATCACCGCTGCTGCCCGGGCGCCAAGAAAACCGAGGCGCTGCCTGCATCTCCCCCGCATGTGTGCTGTGGTTGGGCACTGCTGTTGATTGCGCCTTGGGGCCTGAAAGTCACCGCTGCGGCCCGGGCGCATACAGAAAGGAGAACCAGCTGCTGCTGAGGTCCCCGCCGCGGCCCCCGAAGCTTGGAGAGGGCTGCCATGGTGTTGGAGAAGCCAGCACATCCGTCATAACGTGACGGGCGCTGGACGCGTCACCAGCCGCACCCCCGTTATCACCACGCAGCCATTGGCTGAGGCTGCCGCGCCTCCCGAGGGTGGTGCCCTGATTGGCCCTGAAGCACAGAAGGTACCGGTAAGCCGAAGCCGGTCCCGGCCTCAGTGTGGGGGCTCCGAAAGGAGCGGGAGCCCCCCCTGCCTTGCCCAGGCCGACCGAAAATGTGAGAGGGCTGGATAGAAAGGCGAGGAGCTGCTGGGAGCCAGCTTAGCCTTCGCGGGCTCCCGAATCAAGACTGAGGCCAAGAAAAAAGGTAACACCCCCCCTGGGGGAGGGGGGAAAGTCTACTGGAAATAGCGGGGCTGCCGAGGAGCCTCATAACATCAGAGAGGCAGCCCCGTGAACGGCCCTCCCCTCAGGAGACCGCAACTGGGCCCTTTAGGCTTTACTTAACCCTGCAATGGCCCTGTGGGCCCTGAAAGGCCTAAAGTAAGAGTGGGATTGGTTAGAGGCCTTCTGAACTGGGCACAAGACTTCTTTGGCTAGGGATGAACTGTGCTTGAGTTAACCCTTGCCAGGGGACTGTTCCTTTTAGAGTACCCCTGCTTGGGAAATGCTGTGTATGTTTCTGGTATGCTATTCATGCCTATGTTGTATTATTTGGATGATCCCCATGCACAGGAGACGTTTTAATGTTGAATCCAGATCTATGAAATGTAGCATTTAATGATCCTGCTTATAAGGGATGTGATTGCCTAGAATGCCCCTAAACAACAGTGAGTTATTTGCATAGAATTAGTATCTGAAAGATGTTGACCCCATTTGCCTGATACAAGAAGAGTTGCTTACCTGCACTAAAGAGTCTAGAAAAAGAGTTTTGAATTGAACAGCAACCTGCTGTGGTGTTGTTTTATTGCGTGTGCCTTCCTGAGTCAGTGCGAGTGTGTGCTGCACCACTGCTTTACACATTGCCTTCTGGTGCCTTTCTGCCTTGCGCCAAGCTACTGTGTCGGAATTGGTGACCCCAGTTATAACAGTATACTAATGCTGTACAGTGCTCAGATGCCCATGAGGCCTGAGTCAAGCTTTACACAACTATGTAAATCAAGGCGCAGATGGATGGTCACATAATTAACAATGTTATGGGTATGTTTCCTCTGCCACGGGAAATCCAGAGCATGACCTACACATGCAGAGCATATATAGAGTAATATAAAGAGTGTATATATATATGTACGAATTTTGATACATCATGTTGGGCATATCTAATTTGTTAAATAGTGTCAAATAGTGTTTTTCCGCAGTATAAATATATCGAGCGCTGTTTTGTGTACACCGTTCCAAAATGGCGGAACTGTTTATTTACACCCAGTGAAGCATTCCACAACTGAAGTCCGTTGTTTGTGTTAATGACTATGACCACTCAGCGAGTTTGGCGCGCATTTTCTACTATTATGTATATTTAAATGGTGGACAGGCTATGGCAATTTGTCAGTGAGCAAGGGCACAGCCGTTGCCCGAAACGCGTTTGACGAGGCTTTGCACCCTGCATGCACGAATAAACTTCATCACGTGAAAACTACTGCAAGTCTGGCTGTGGCGTCATTTTGGTGTCCCGTTTTTCTCGTCTGCACGGAAAGTGCTTGTGAGACGGATTGGAGTTATATATATATATATATATATATATATATATATATATATATATATATATATATATATATATATATATATGTAATACCAATTGCCCAGAAGCTCAGAGGAGCACACTCGGCTCGCCTCCCATCCAGGACTTTAGTTTCAGCCTGCTGCAATGTTCATTTGACTGAGCCTGACGCGTTTCAAGGAAAACCTCTTTTTCAAAGGCTATTGTCTGTGTACTTCTTGTGCAATGGCTCCTGCACGTGAAAATGAAAAGGCGCGGTGAGTGCTCGTTTAAATTTGCATGTTTTTATTGGTGGCTGGCCTCGTGATCCCAGCTGCATTAACATATTACCAATATTGCATTGTGGGACATCTAGTCCTTCGAGCTATTCATTATTTTCCCTAAGTGGGTCCCAAGCGCTTTTCACAAGATTACACCATGTTTTAGTCCTTAAGTAGGATTGTGGCAGGTTGAAGACTTGGCTCACCGTACTGCATGTCGCCAGGAAAAGTTCCTAATCACAGCCTCTCCGTTCGTTGTGAGATGGTGCTTCCTCCCTCGGCAGGGCTGCCGAGTGTTAAATGTAATACCAATTGCCCAGAAGCTCAGAGGAGCACACTCGGCTCGCCTCCCATCCAGGACTTTAGTTTCAGCCTGCTGCAATGTTCATTTGACTGAGCCTGACGCGTTTCAAGGAAAACCTCTTTTTCAAAGGCTATTGTCTGTGTACTTCTTGTGCAATGGCTCCTGCACGTGAAAATGAAAAGGCGCGGTGAGTGCTCGTTTAAATTTGCATGTTTTTATTGGTGGCTGGCCTCGTGATCCCAGCTGCATTAACATATTACCAATATTGCATTGTGAGACATCTAGTCCTTCGAGCTATTCATTATTTTCCCTAAGTGGGTCCCAAGCGCTTTTCACAAGATTACACCATGTTTTAGTCCTTAAGTAGGATTGTGGCAGGTTGAAGACTTGGCTCACCGTGCTGCATGTCGCCAGGAAAAGTTCCTAATCACAGCCTCTCCGTTCGTTGTGAGATGGTGCTTCCTCCCTCGGCAGGGCTGCCGAGTGTTAAATGTAATACCAATTGCCCAGAAGCTCAGAGGAGCACACTCGGCTCGCCTCCCATCCTGGACTTTAGTTTCAGCCTGCTGCAATGTTCATTTGACTGAGCCTGACGCGTTTCAAGGAAAACCTCTTTTTCAAAGGCTATTGTCTGTGTACTTCTTGTGCAATGGCTCCTGCACGTGAAAATGAAAAGGCGCGGTGAGTGCTCGTTTAAATTTGCATGTTTTTATTGGTGGCTGGCCTCGTGATCCCAGCTGCATTAACATATTACCAATATTGCATTGTGAGACATCTAGTCCTTCGAGCTATTCATTATTTTCCCTAAGTGGGTCCCAAGCGCTTTTCACAAGATTACACCATGTTTTAGTCCTTAAGTAGGATTGTGGCAGGTTGAAGACTTGGCTCACCGTGCTGCATGTCGCCAGGAAAAGTTCCTAATCACAGCCTCTCCGTTCGTTGTGAGATGGTGCTTCCTCCCTCGGCAGGGCTGCCGAGTGTTAAATGTAGTACCAATTGCCCAGAAGCTCAGAGGAGCACACTCGGCTCGCCTCCCATCCAGGACTTTAGTTTCAGCCTGCTGCAATGTTCATTTGACTGAGCCTGACGCGTTTCAAGGAAAACCTCTTTTTCAAAGGCTATTGTCTGTGTACTTCTTGTGCAATGGCTCCTGCACGTGAAAATGAAAAGGCGCGGTGAGTGCTCGTTTAAATTTGCATGTTTTTATTGGTGGCTGGCCTCGTGATCCCAGCTGCATTAACATATTACCAATATTGCATTGTGGGACATCTAGTCCTTCGAGCTATTCATTATTTTCCCTAAGTGGGTCCCAAGCGCTTTTCACAAGATTACACCATGTTTTAGTCCTTAAGTAGGATTGTGGCAGGTTGAAGACTTGGCTCACCGTGCTGCATGTCGCCAGGAAAAGTTCCTAATCACAGCCTCTCCGTTCGTTGTGAGATGGTGCTTCCTCCCTCGGCAGGGCTGCCGAGTGTTAAATGTAATACCAATTGCCCAGAAGCTCAGAGGAGCACACTCGGCTCGCCTCCCATCCAGGACTTTAGTTTCAGCCTGCTGCAATGTTCATTTGACTGAGCCTGACGCGTTTCAAGGAAAACCTCTTTTTCAAAGGCTATTGTCTGTGTACTTCTTGTGCAATGGCTCCTGCACGTGAAAATGAAAAGGCGCGGTGAGTGCTCGTTTAAATTTGCATGTTTTTATTGGTGGCTGGCCTCGTGATCCCAGCTGCATTAACATATTACCAATATTGCATTGTGGGACATCTAGTCCTTCGAGCTATTCATTATTTTCCCTAAGTGGGTCCCAAGCGCTTTTCACAAGATTACACCATGTTTTAGTCCTTAAGTAGGATTGTGGCAGGTTGAAGACTTGGCTCACCGTGCTGCATGTCGCCAGGAAAAGTTCCTATTGGTGGCTGGCCTCGTGATCCCAGCTGCATTAACATATTACCAATATTGCATTGTGGGACATCTCGTCCTTCGAGCTATTCATTATTTTCCCTAAGTGGGTCCCAAGCGCTTTTCACAAGATTACACCATGTTTTAGTCCTTAAGTAGGATTGTGGCAGGTTGAAGACTTGGCTCACCGTGCTGCATGTCGCCAGGAAAAGTTCCTAATCACAGCCTCTCCGTTCGTTGTGAGATGGTGCTTCCTCCCTCGGCAGGGCTGCCGAGTGTTAAATGTAATACCAATTGCCCAGAAGCTCAGAGGAGCACACTCGGCTCGCCTCCCATCCAGGACTTTAGTTTCAGCCTGCTGCAATGTTCATTTGACTGAGCCTGACGCGTTTCAAGGAAAAACCTCTTTTTCAAAGGCTATTGTCTGTGTACTTCTTGTGCAATGGCTCCTGCACGTGAAAATGAAAAGGCGCGGTGAGTGCTCATTTAAATTTGCATGTTTTTATTGGTGGCTGGCCTCGTGATCCCAGCTGCATTAACATATTACCAATATTGCATTGTGGGACATCTAGTCCTTCGAGCTATTCATTATTTTCCCTAAGTGGGTCCCAAGCGCTTTTCACAAGATTACACCATGTTTTAGTCCTTAAGTAGGATTGTGGCAGGTTGAAGACTTGGCTCACCGTGCTGCATGTCGCCAGGAAAAGTTCCTAATCACAGCCTCTCCGTTCGTTGTGAGATGGTGCTTCCTCCCTCGGCAGGGCTGCCGAGTGTTAAATGTAATACCAATTGCCCAGAAGCTCAGAGGAGCACACTCGGCTCGCCTCCCATCCAGGACTTTAGTTTCAGCCTGCTGCAATGTTCATTTGACTGAGCCTGACGCGTTTCAAGGAAAACCTCTTTTTCAAAGGCTATTGTCTGTGTACTTCTTGTGCAATGGCTCCTGCACGTGAAAATGAAAAGGCGCGGTGAGTGCTCGTTTAAATTTGCATGTTTTTATTGGTGGCTGGCCTCGTGATCCCAGCTGCATTAACATATTACCAATATTGCATTGTGGGACATCTAGTCCTTCGAGCTATTCATTATTTTCCCTAAGTGGGTGCCAAGCGCTTTTCACAAGATTACACCATGTTTTAGTCCTTAAGTAGGATTGTGGCAGGTTGAAGACTTGGCTCACCGTGCTGCATGTCGCCAGGGAAAGTTCCTAATCACAGCCTCTCCGTTCGTTGTGAGATGGTGCTTCCTCCCTCGGCAGGGCTGCCGACTGTTAAATGTAATACCAATTGCCCAGAAGCTCAGAGGAGCACACTCGGCTCGCCTCCCATCCAGGACTTTAGTTTCAGCCTGCTGCAATGTTCATTTGACTGAGCCTGACGCGTTTCAAGGAAAACCTCTTTTTCAAAGGCTATTGTCTGTGTACTTCTTGTGCAATGGCTCCTGCACGTGAAAATGAAAAGGCGCGGTGAGTGCTCGTTTAAATTTGCATGTTTTTATTGGTGGCTGGCCTCGTGATCCCAGCTGCATTAACATATTACCAATATTGCATTGTGGGACATCTAGTCCTTCGAGCTATTCATTATTTTCCCTAAGTGGGTCCCAAGCGCTTTTCACAAGATTACACCATGTTTTAGTCCTTAAGTAGGATTGTGGCAGGTTGAAGACTTGGCTCACCGTGCTGCATGTCGCCAGGAAAAGTTCCTAATCACAGCCTCTCCGTTCGTTGTGAGATGGTGCTTCCTCCCTCGGCAGGGCTGCCTCCCATCCAGGACTTTAGTTTCAGCCTGCTGCAATGTTCATTTGACTGAGCCTGACGCGTTTCAAGGAAAACCTCTTTTTCAAAGGCTATTGTCTGTGTACTTCTTGTGCAGCACGGTGAGCCAAGTCTTCAACCTGCCACAATCCTACTTAAGGACTAAAACTGTTTATGCCTTGAACAGTATGATATTTGTGTATACCCACGCTCTGTATGGATTTGCCCATCTGTGGGCTACATGGTGAAACCTGTGTAACATCTTCAGGTTGCGCACATTAACACTCAAAGATGGCGCCTACAGCAACCACAGTGGGGTTGTCCTCTGTCGTTTTCTATTACTGTAATTAGAAACTGAGAATGTTTTATTTAAATCCACCGAGTAATGATAAACGTTGTTACCACACTGACGAAGGCAGCACGCCGAAACGCGTTTGTGGAGGGTGCCTGCAAGGAATAAATAAAACCTGCACTTTCGAAAAGTAACCCCCGAGTGCTGTCATCTTTCTCGTATCAGAGGAGGAATTGGAGCGTGATGTTTTGCGGCGTCCTGCGAGCCGCTGACAGCACCCACCCGCGAGTGAGCAGTTTCCCTGCAGGAAAGGAGCGTTTTCACTGTAAACCACGCACCGCCGCCCCCCGCCATTGACAGAGGGAAGCGATCTTTTTCGAGGGCGGAGTACAGAGGAAGATGTTCGGTTGCGGCCGCGACTGAATACTTCCCGAGGAAGACGCCACTCGGTAAGCGCTACAAGGACTTTAATTCCCACTGTTTGTGCATATGCGCATTAGAAGCGGGTATTGCGGCAGGGTGACTGGGGGTGAAAATCGAACTGGCAGGAGCGCAGGCACCCTCCTTGGTCTCAGCTGAGCTGTAAGGATAGAAGTGCCTGAGCTCATAGGCGAGACGTGGGACACGTGAACTGCAGGATATCGTCACAATGTTTACCGATGCCGAACGCCACACAGCGGCACAGGGAATGTTCAAACGGCGAGAAAAGCCGCCGGCAGCAGCAACAGGCGCGTCTGCAGAGCCATCCAGTGACAAACTAACATCGGTGATGGCTAAGCTTGAGAGGCTATATGAGCGTGAAATACGCAAGTGGTGGGAGGCAACCAGTCTCACCAACTATGTGGAGGAGAAGAGGGTACCTAGAGGCCTAAGGGTACACACAGTTCCTTCTTATGAGCACCCAGACCCGCAGCTACTTACTGATTGGTTCGAACACACTGCCACGTACTGCGAGGGGACTCTGAAAATACTGATTAAGTATGCATGGAGCGACCGTGAGAAGGTTCTGGCCGAGATTTCATCAATTAATGATGAACTTGACAAAGAGACCGATACCAACATCATACTGTCAATCACCGAGAAAAAGGAACAAATGAAAGCTCGCTTGGTGAAGTATGAAACGAAAATAAGGAATCGGAAGCAAGAGAAGTACGAGCGGGACGCCAATGACTACCTGTCAGGTCGAGTACTTACCTATGCCAAGAAATTTGACGCCCCACGCAAGGCTCTATTGAAAAGTTCCAGCACAACTACTGGAGCATCTACAGGATTGGACATCGCCACCTCTGAGTCAGAGGTCACTGAAAACGAGTCTGGCGACGAACAAGCTGAGCCAATCCAACGGGGCCGTACGCGCGGAACGCAACAAGGCAGAAGTAATAGAACCCCTTTTCAAGAGGAGTACGAGGTACTCAAGAGTACGTGGCTCCGGGGAGGAAAGAACAAACCCCCGGACACGGAGGAGCCAGAAACAGAGGCACCAGGAGGACTAGGAGGTCAGGGGGCGGCAAAAGGAGGAAGAGGGGGAACAAGAAGCTCCCGCTGGGTCAACCGCAGCCGAACCAAGAAGTAATGACTCCCGATATCAATGGCCCACAAGAACAGGCCAACTTAACGGTTGTCAACCTGACGTCCAAGCAACTGACCAATCAAGAAATCGAAGTCCTCAGTCTGGGATTAACCTTCTGCCCCAACAAGGAACTGGAATACACCCAAACGAGGATTGATCTATTTCGCTTCATTCGGAAATTAAAACTCCACAAATATTTCAAGCTACGCCCCCACACCCAAGATCCTAAAATTCAGGGGACCAGAATAACAGCCACCGATGCCCTGAGCAGTAAAGATCTAGCAGCAGTGGAGGCCCTGGAAGATCTTGAAAGAGAGGAGACACAAGATGTTCAACACTTGGACATGGCACAAAGGGCTGAGCTGCAAGGGATTGATCAGGAAAGGGAAGAGAGCAATTTTAAACCCCCTTCTATCTTTGTCCCTCAATCCCCGTGGGATGCTGTGGATGCGTTCAGCGAAGCTATGATTAACGACCTCATAAAGTATCGCAAGTCTAACCACACCAGTCACAACTACAACATCTCTGAACAGCAACTAGAGGCGCTGAAAAAACTAAAAGAAGACAAAAACATCGTGGTGAAACCTTCTGATAAAGGTGGGAACATTGTTTTAATGAGTAGGGACTACTACAAGACTGAGGCATTGAGACAGCTCTCAGATGAAAACTTTTACATCAAGTGTACTATGACTACGTACCAACAGAGCCTGAAAGACTATGACACTCTCCTCAAAAAATGGTACGACCTACAGATGCTGGGCAAGGATGAACATCTATTCCTTCGAAACAACTGCCCAATGATTCCCACCTTTTACCATCTCCCAAAACTTCACAAGAGCCAAGACAATCCTCCTGGCCGCCCCATTATCTCCTCTATTGGGAGTTTAACGGAGAACATGTCGCGCTTTGTAGATAATATTCTTTTCCCTTTGGTGCTGAACCTGAAATCATATGTCCGGGACACTAAGGATTTCCTTATGAAAATAGGAGACCTACAGTGGAATCCGAGTTACCTGCTGGTAGTGCTGGACATCACCAGCCTGTACACTATAATTCAACACCAACAGGGTTTACAAGCGATAAGGCATGCTTTAGAACAGCGCCAGGCGCGATTTGCAAGACACAACCTGATGATACTGGACTTTGTTGAATTCTGCCTAACCCACAATGTTTTCCTGTTTGAAGAACAACTGTATTTACAAAAGTCAGGGACGGCGATGGGTACTTGCTTCGCTCCCAGCTACGCGAATCTCTTCGTGGGCTGGTGGGAGGAGCAAGTACCCAGGAGCTGCAGGGTTGGGCAGGAGGTGGGGCACGCGGTGTGTTGGCATCGATACATCGATGATCTTTTCATCGTTTGGAATGGTAATATCGAGACAGCCACTGAATATATCAAACTGCTCAATGACAACAACCTCAACTTACACTTCTCGGGTTCTATTAGTCCGGTGGCTGCGGAGTACTTGGACCTGAGGGTGTTTGTTGAAGATGGGCAGCTACACACCTGTCTGTTCAGAAAAGAGACTGCTGGCAATTCAACACTCTTTGCCAGCAGCAGCCACCCACCACAATTGATCAACAGCATCCCCTACGGAGAGCTCTTGAGACTCCGTAGGAACTGTTCCAGGGATTCGGATTTCGAGGCGGCTGCCTCTGAAGGCATATCCCGTTTCATGATAAGGGGATATGGTGAAGACCTATTACAGGACACACTGAGAAGGGTTAAAAAGACATCGAGAAGGAGTTTGCTCACCGCCAGACCGGCTGGTTCAGGCCGTGATGCAAACAAAGACACCAATGTGAATAAATTCAGAATGATCACCCCCTACTCCACTGGGGCCAATGACCTAAAAAGAATGCTTAAAAAGAACTGGCATATCTTACAAACAGACACTGTACTGAAGGACGACCTTCCCCCCAATCCGCTGGTGACATTCAGCAAAGCAAGGTCTGTAGGTAACATGCTCGTTACAAGCCATCTGGAGAAACCCCCTCCAAGGGTAAATACCTTGAAGGACCAGAAAGGGTTCTTCCCTTGTGGAAGATGTAAAGCCTGTGCAAACAGCAAAAGGGTTCTCTCATACACCATACCAGACACAGGCAAGAGCATGCCCATAAGAAAGTTTATTACCTGCAACACACAATATGCTGTTTATTGCCTACACTGCCCGTGTGGCTTGCGCTACATAGGCAGCACGATCAAAGAACTGAAACTGAGGGTCATGGAACATCTGAGAGCCATCGACAAAGCTGACCCCAGTTATCCAGTGGCCCGCCACTTCGCGGAGGTACATGGACGGGACCGTAAATTACTACAGTACTACGGTCTAGACACCATACCCATAAATGCGAGGGGCGGAGATCGTTTGAGACGACTCCGCAGACTGGAATCTAGGTTCATTATTGACCTTTCCACGAAGCATCCCAGGGGTCTGAATGCGGGGGAGGAGATGGCGTTCCATTTGGGAAAATAGAACCATGTACAGTGTATATAGGCCATATGTAGGACACACCCCTTTCCCTGTTACAACATAACGTCTTGGGAAGATTGGAGTAGATATTCCAGGTGACCATAGAATATATCCAGGGTCCTCATTGTGGCTGGAATGAGAAGTTGAACATGGCGTATGCTGACGCATGGACCTGTTTGTCTGTTGCACATTGTTAGATGTAATTACCCTGTGATATTGTACGATTTATCTCATAAATCTCTGCATTGTCTGGAAGCACAGGTTGTCCCTTTGTCTGGATTTATCCATGCATAGGTTTCAACACTGCTGTTTCTCATGGCATGCATGAATGCACTTATACAACAATGTACACAATTATTATTTGAGATTTGGATTTGTACAGCAAAATGATTTTGTGATCTTTTTTTCGGTAACATAAGATGGCACTTTCGTGCAGTATATTGGTGGATTGTTATTTGTTATTTGATGCACTAGATAGAGGACCCTAGCCGATCCACGGCCTAATTTCTTATTCTGTTTATGCCTTGAACAGTATGATTTTTGTGTATACCCACGCTCTGTATGGATTTGCCCATCTGTGGGCTACATGGTGAAACCTGTGTAACATCTTCAGGTTGCGCACATTAACACTCAAAGATGGCGCCTACAGCAACCACAGTGGGGTTGTCCTCTGTCGTTTTCTATTACTGTAATTAGAAACTGAGAATGTTTTATTTAAATCCACCGAGTAATGATAAACGTTGTTACCACACTGACGAAGGCAGCACGCCGAAACGCGTTTGTGGAGGGTGCCTGCAAGGAATAAATAAAACCTGCACTTTCGAAAAGTAACCCCCGAGTGCTGTCATCTTTCTCGTATCAGAGGAGGAATTGGAGCGTGATGATATATATATATATATATATGTATATATATATATATATATATATATATATATATATAATAAAAGTGTCGTTTCGGGAGGAGCACTTTTCAGCTGGTGCCAGCGTGCGAAGTGAGGACAGCTTTGCAGTTAATTTTCAAAGCAAGTTGAATGAAAAACGCCGCACACTTCTCGGATGGTTTCACTCGTGGTTTAATGAACTTCACCAACTCTCCACCTACGCGTTTCGAACTCTCCTAGTTCTTGATCACGGTAGTTGGTAACTATATCTATCCAGTTAGGCCATCAATCAGTTCAGGAATTCATTCCGCCAGACTGGTATCTTAATTTGCACTACAACATATGCATATCTAGCATTTTTATCCATTTTTTACAATATGTATTCGTTTTATACATATATTTATTTATTTAAATATATATTTTTGTATGTATATACCAATGTGTTTATATATCTACTCATACTTATCTATTTATATTTATGAATTTAGGTATATATGTTGTAATGACCGGATTCTCAGACCAAGAATCACCCACTCGCCTAGATACAACCAACCCGGCCAAAACGTAACACCATCCCTTCCCGGACCCTATTTACAATGGTTCCTAAATACTTACTCGCAATATACAAGCTTATATCATCAAAAACACTGCTAGATCTAAGGGGTTACTAAGAATAGTCACTAATAACTACGGAATTCCATGTCCCATTCTATGATCTTACCTTATAGCCCCGCGACAATCTGGCCCGGACTATTCTTATCTCCTTCTCACGGTGGAGAGCAGCTCACTCTACCACACCAACCACAATTGGTGTTCTCACTAACGCCCTATCTTGAGCAATCTCATTACACACCATCCCCAATCGGTACTCTCACTAATGCCCTATCTTGAGCAATCTCATTACACACCAATCCCAATTGGTGTTCTCATTAACGCCCTATCTTGAGCGATCTCACTGTCCTAGTAATACCTTCTTCTCTCTCTCTACTGGGGAAGTTTCTTTATGACTAACATTTACTGGGGGTCTATCTTATATAAATTGTTATCCCTCATGTGATAGATAGGAGATCCAATCCTCTCACACAAGAACTGCCAAATTGTTACACTTAAGAATTATTCCCTGATATAAAACTCACATCAATCTCCCGCATCAGTTACCTGTAGGAAGGGAATCGCCCATCCTTCCATACGATAGCACCTGGCTGTAAAGAAAGGTTAGCTTTATTATGAAAACAATAATCAAGTATATGTTCGTTACAAACTGGGGTCCCTTTATTACACAATAATAGACAAAGAAAACATTATATTATAAAGTCACAATACTACCTAACAATCTAAGCATAGCCTGAAAAGTAAAGGAAAGAATTAGTATAAATACAATCTATAATAGCAGGACAGACTTCAACTTATAATTACGGAGTCCGGTTCTAGTTGTCATCTGGGTCCCTCTCTCGTCTGTGCCTTGGCTCATCTCAGATTCTACTCTGCACCCACGGATACACGTCTGTACCGCTATGCCCCTTCAAAGCACTGGAACCCTTCTCCCGTCTTCTTCTTCTCTGTGTCTCAGCTCTGCACCGATTACTTTATACTGGCTTCCTCTCTCCCACGAACTGTCTTCACCTCCAGACTTCAATCTAATGATATAGTTTCAGCCGTTCTGGAAACCATCTGTTCAACTAACTTCTTCACTCTGATTATTCTAACTCCGATGTTTAACTATCTCCAACTGCTCTAATAGACTGACTCACGATGTAACTTCAGTCTCTCCAAAAGATCATCAGCCTTCGATCATTCCAAACTCCAATTGTCATCTGCAACTGCAACTGTCAACTGCCGACTGCTTTCTGCTCGCCTCTCCTCTCTATACCTCGATAATATATAGAGCTCCTCGTTCATGGAAATTTCCAGACAGTAACCTGCCGCCCACCACATTCCCGTACCAGGCTCCGGGCCTCCGACGCTCCCACAGTGGCCAACTGTTGTTTCGTCTAAAACCCGAGCGCTGCTTACATTCCTCCGATAAGGGCCAGCTCTGACCGGTTCCTCTCCAGTGAACAACAGCTCATAACTAAAACATCACTCTTGACCTACAAGCGCCTCGAGCAGCCGAGGCAGGAAAGAAAATGGAGTCTCTCTCGTTTGGGCCCTGTAGGCCCAAAAAAGATGAAAGAGACGCATTGCTCTATCTAAATACATAAACAAGCCCTACCAATAGGTGATATAGTATCAGGAATAAAGGATCTACCCTCTAATTTAGGCCTTCAGGCACGAAAATGATGAAAGGACATATTATTATGCCAAAGTCAATAGGCTAATCCTAATAATAGGCTGAAGATAGGGATCTATCCACTATACTAAGATGGTAGAAGACTAAAGTCACCATCACTCAGAAATAGGACAAAATATCCGGTCACTACATATGTATACATACATACGTGCACAACGATCCAATATAAGCAGTTCATACTGAGCCTATCCACCTAGAGGCTCGTCAAGGCAATTATCAACAGCATTCAAGCTACAAACTATATTGCCTCGTGATATGTGCATGCAAAACAACAAATGTGCCATATTTTGGAGAAATGTTATAAAACATGTGTGCCAGATAATACAATGTGTTACAATCCATAACAGCACAGCATTCATGCCTGTATAGTATTTCCACTATGTTCATTAAATCACATGTTGGGGGTGAAAGCATCACAAATACAAAAAAATAGAGTATAAAAACAGAAAGCGGACTGTGTTTAGTCAATTGAAAAAGAATACCTTGTTATTCGAAACGCGTCTGACCTGACATAAGCTGTAAGCTAATAAAGACCTGCTTCTACCACGACATCTGGTGTCTGTCTCCCGTCCTTTGGAGCGCTACCAGCTGGGGTGCATCAGAGAGGTGTGGGAATACTCGTTTGGATATATATATATATATATATATATCTATATATATATATATATATATATATCTATGACTGCTCCAAACCTTGTAGTTTACACCACAAAAGACCAGCACTCACGGAGGCGAGCTTTAAGATTTTATTGTCAAGCTCACGGTGTCCAGACGCGTTTCGGCATTCGCCTTCGTCAGTGGCACTACAAGTGTGACACAAGCGATGCATTAATGAGTATTGCATAGTGAGCTCATTTACGGGCATTATTTGCTTATGAAATGTAATAAGTGTTTAAGTTGAATAACGCTTTGGCGATTTAAAGCAAATGTAAAGTGTTGGGACATTGTGTACCATTCAAAGATGGCGGCCACGGCGTTGGTTCAGTTGTCCTATGACTATGTCCATGAAAAATAATCTGTAAACATAAAAAGCGGCCGTTTCGGCGACGCCATGTTACCATCGACGAAGGCGAATGCCGAAACGCGTCTGGACACCGTGAGCTTGACAATAAAATCTTAAAGCTCGCCACAGTGAGTGTTGGTCTTTTGTGGTGTAAACTACAAGGTTTGGAGCAGTAATGGATGCGGGGGCACCACACGCTTAAAGGCACCAGCTCGAGAGTGCTAGGACTTTCGGTGCAATGACCTAGGACCTTTGTATTTGGCAAAAAAATGTGTTCCCTATGTTCCCACACGCGCTCTCAGGTCAAGTGATCAGTTGCTTCTGAGGGTGCCAAAGATTAGTAGGACCAGACAGGGTGGAAAGGCACTGTCTGTGGCACTGTCTGTGGTTGGTCCAACATTGTGGAATAATCTTCCCCTCCAACTCAGGCAGTGCTCGGATCACTTTGCCTTTAGAAAAAAACTGAAAACTTTTATGTTTCAGGTCTAATTTAGCTGGTTATGATTTAGTCACAGACGATCTTTGTTATGGGTTATTGTCCTTTGGTTTTGTTACTGTTGTCTTTGGAGCGCGGAGATACTCCTTCGGGAGTTTATTCAAGCGTGTTATAAACCCGCAAATAAATAAATAAATTACTGGAGCATATATAATTTTTTTTTTTTTTGGAAAGATACCAATAGTGAGTGGACCGAAAAGATCCTAATGTGGACCAGATATATAGACGATCTGTTCATCATTTGGAATGGCGATCGTCTATCAGCGGAGAATTATATTGCTACCCTAAACACAAACAATCTCAACCTGAGATTTACCAGGACCATCAGTGCCAGCAGCATCAATTATTTAGATCTCGAAATATTTGTATATAATAACACCTTACAAACCCGCCTATATAGAAAACCCACGGCGGGTAATGCGATACTGCATGCTGGCTCCTATCATCCTAAGAGCCTGGTGAAGAATGTGCCCTATGGCGAATTTTTCCGCCTAAAGAGGAATTGTTCCCTAGAACAAGATTACATGCAGGCTAGCAATGATGCTAAAGAGAGGTTTGAGAGAAGAGGGTACAATAAAAACATCGTACAAAAGGCCAGTGTGAAAGCTTCAGGTATCAATAGGTGGGACCTCCTGACACCGAAATTGAAAGTAGAGGCGCCTGATGAGGTGAGAATGATCACAGAATTTAACACCAAATCAGGAGAAATTGTAAATATCTTCAAAAAGCACTGGCATATACTCACCGCTGATAAAATACTGAAAAAACACCTGCCACAAAGACCACTGATTACATATAAGAAATGTCCATCTTTGGCAGATCATCTGGTCCGCACTCACTTTAGAACAACGGTCCAACCCATCAAACTATCAAAATCAACAGGCTTTTTTCCGTGTCTAAAGTGCAAGGCATGGAGATTTAGCAGCAAAGTGTCAGAATATCCCAATCGAACAGGTGAAAAGAAACCCAATATAAAAATCAAACAGTTACTTAATTGTAACTCAGAATATACCATCTACTGTTTAACCTGCCCGTGCAAGTTGCGATATATTGGTAGCCCCATAAAACCTGCCAAACTAAGAATCCTGGAGCATATGCGGGCAATAACTAATAGGGACAAAACATATCCTGTTGCCCGCCATTTCGCTGAACACCATCAAAGCGACTGGGAGAGACTTAGTTTTTATTGCATTGATCAGGCTCCTAAATTGGAGCGGGGAGGAGACAGAGACAAGTCCCTACGCATTCTTGAGTCAAAGTATATCATCAGTCTTAAAACCATGACTCCCTGGGGACTTAACAATAATGAAGAACTATGGGTTCACCTCTGAAAAACACACACAGAATCTGACACACATGATACTAGGATCAGAATTTTCTGATATCCCCTTTTGTAAAATCATGTATCTACTAACTCATTGTCCTTGCTTAGTTACCTGTGCTGCTAATACAATTGCCCATTCAGGGCCAAATAACTAGTACAATGCTTTATAGGAAATGATTGTTCCTACCAATTCTGTACTTCATTGGTTAAAAGTCTATAATAGACACCAAAAGGAGAAACCTCATATGACTTTTTTTAAAACAACAGATTGCATGCATTTATGAAATTTAATGTGGTTAAGAACCGTTATATGATTGTCTTACGTTACATGTTTTTAACCACATGGCTGCTGCGGGGATTTTTGCGCTGTGCTGCAAATTGCCATTTTGCTGGTGTCATGACGAGCTCAGCTCGTCATCAGCACACGACACCCGTGGGTGATGACGAGCTGAGCTCGTCATCAGCATCGAAAGGGTTAATTAGCACTATGCACTTTACCTTATGTCACCATCGATAGCCACGTATATCACAATGCAATTTGCATGTTACAAGATGGCCCCCATCTTTTTGAATGTTAGTAGCCATCTTCTATGTCTATGATAATGTTTGACTGGCTAGTGGCTTAAAATGGCGATCTGTATGTGGCACAAACCTAACACTGACGAAGCCTGTAAAGGCGAAACTCGTCTGCTTGGGGTGAAGGGAGTTTGGTGGAAATAATTCTTTGAACCGGATACCAGCGTGCCACCGTTTTCTTTCCAAACCAATGGATGAGAGGAGGAACATGCAGTAATATATATATATATATATATATATATATATATATATATATATATATATATATATATATATATATATATATATATATATATATATATATATATATATATATACATTACCTAGGTAGTTATAGTTAGGACCTATTATTCATAGGAAAACCACAACATTCTATTGCCAATAAATTTGGCGCCAATCGGTGAATGTTCTCGAAATTGTCCAAACTTTTGGCCAGCTCAGTTTCGCTCCTTCCCTGGAAGTTTGGGGGTGATTGGTCAAGTGGGGGCCGAGAAAAAAGGGGGGTCCCAAAACGTGTTTTCCCCATGCATTTTCCCATAGGACCTTTAGACACGGCTGAACGGAATTACACCAAATTTGGCAGAGAGGTTGTCCTCAGTTCCGACTTGTGCCTTTGGCTTATCTGGTGTCAATCTGTACAGTAGTTTCTGAGAAAATTAGGGTTAAAGTCATTTACATATCTATGGGCGCGACGGATCCGCGGATTAAACGAATATTGTCATCGTAGTATAAGCGCACCGTCCCGATCACGCGCTCAATTCTGATTGGCTGTCAAGCGGTTATAAACATTCGAAACCAGAAACTGTTGGCACCCATTTTGTGCCTTGGTAGAAGCGAGGGTGAAGAAGTCTGTGAAATATGTGTTGAAAACGTGAACAGGGGTAGGGTAGACACACCTTGACCCCCTAGGCCTGCTCAGGGGGTCTCATAAGGACCCGTAGGGCAAAGAAAGTACACATTGTTTTTACAAAAAAAGTCGTGGGATGCGCGTAGGATCCACGCATTTCGCCGCTGAAAAAACAAAGCAAGTATTTTTGAGATACACATCAAGCTTATGTGTATAGATGTTGGGTGGCTATTAAAAGAGCCCTTGTGTTTATTGAGAGATTTTCGTACCTACAAGTAAGTACCAATGCAGAGTCTAAAGTTCATGAGGAAAACTCTGTTACCTTCATCTGTAAAATGTACTCCATCTCTTCTATAGATGCCATGCATATTGGAACGCAGATTGTTCTGGTACATGGACACCATTCTATAGTCTCGTACAAAAGTAGAAACAGATTTATTCACCTGTTTCATAGCTTTCTCAATTTGTGGACAAAATTGATTGGACTAGTTGCATTTCTCCCTTTGGCATATGTTAGAATAGTTAAAGGGTGTTTGGGGTAAAAGTGAAATTAAAACAGAAAAGAAATGATTGGTTGTTTGACAACATTCTACACAGAATACTACGGTGCATGTTTCTGTTTTTAAAAAACATGATTTTATTGGTTATCATAACGTGATTGAAAATAACATTACGTAGGATAAGGTTGTATATTGAGAAGTCGAGCTCACTTGCTGTTTTATTTAGCAACATTGTGTGATAAACTTTTGAGTTCTTCGGGAGCCTGCAGTGCTTTTTTGCATGGGGAGAGGCTAATTTGTATGTGGAAATGCAATCTGCTTTGGAGTTTGAAAGTGAGAACAGATTTCACTGCTCTGTCTTTCAAAATGCAAACTAAGTTTGCTATGGGAGGGCAGGAGTCGTGAGAGTTTCGCACTGTGAAAGCAAACAGCAGTATACCGGGGTAGGCACCTCAGGACACTGCAGGAGCCGGTCATGGTAGTTCCCAGGGCCCTCGAGGGCACCAGGTGGAGGGCCACGCAGTCTGCCTCCCGTAAAACACAAATTCCCGGGGGTGGTGATTCCCGGAGCTTGAAGGGGATCATTGAGTCCCACATACTTGTCATTTTGCAGGGGTGAGGGGTTGGACGGGAAAGTGGTGCAAGGGGGTTGTAAATCTGGTACACAGTGTTTTGTTTTACTTTGCTTTCCTTTCTGCCATGTAGAGGATCCTGGGTAAATATAACGGTGTTTGTACAGCCAGTGACTTTTAACCCTACCCCCAAACGGCTTTCTGCTTGTTACCATAGTAACAGTTCTTGGAATACTTACGTCAGCAGAGAGGTTAGAAGTTCACCACACTATGTTGCTAATGGTGTTGTAGTTTAAAAAGTTTTGAATTGGAACCATTAGTTGTAGGTATAGACACTGGTAAAGATCTGGTAAAGAGTTAGCCTTAGAATTATACTTCGAATTATAAATATCATTTCTATTGAGGACTGCTACTCCGACAAAAAAAAAAGACGTAAGTACTTTTTTAATTAACTTTTATTAAAACAATAAATAACTGGAAATATAACTAAATAATAACTATACAATAAATAACTAGAACCATAACTTTAACAAAGCAATATAATAAACAACATATAATATGGACTCCAATAGAAGTACTGTAGTTAATCTGCAAAATAAAAAAGAAAATTAGTGTTTAAAATTAGATCGCTGTGACTAAATGAGGTCAAAGATTACAAGTCAAAGTAACACTTGACAATATTTACTGTTTTTTTAATGTGTGCAGTGTGCCTGATAGATTTCACTTATCTTATAGGCTTGCATTCAAACGGTGTCTGTATAGAAGTGCCTACTGCATCATATTTATATTACAGATGAACAGGTCTTTAAAAGGATTCAGAGATGAGACAGAATTAGGTGAGAGATCAAGTCATTATGCAGGACAATATTTTTTAGGGCTTATTTACAAAACGCTTGTGCCAATATTGTGTTACTTTTCTCATGTTGAAAGTGACTCAAAAGTGGCGCAAGAGGTTTGTTAATAAGCTCTTTAATTTCTAACGCATTTAATGGGAGGCATTCTATATCTAGGCTGCTCTGCTTACTTTGTGAAAACACTCTGAACAGTAGAGTTCACAACTTCAACTCAGCTTTGGTTCTACACGTCAGAGTGGACAGCAGCGTCCATAACTTTAAAAAAGAAAGAGAAACAATGTGAGAGAGAGAAAGAGAGAGAAAACGACATTAAAACTGTGAGAGAGAGAAAGTTGTAGATGGAGCAGATTTACAAACCCAGCCTCCACCACCCATGGGCCTTCCTCCCCGTTGTTGCCACCTCCTTTGCTATGCCTTATCAATCAAATCTCTTCACTTGACCTTGGATGTACTCGCTCTCAAAACGCTTCCACTGGCCATTGTACAGGCAGACTTTGGTCCACCCTTTTGATCCATTTTTGAACTTTGAGATATAACCTCCTACCTCTGTTCTTCATCTCCTACTTTCTCCTTTCAAATTCTCTTGTAAAGAGCTTATCAAGCCTTCCAGATAAAATGTAAGACGGTTGGGAAACCACTTTATATGTGAGTTCTGTATGGCATCCTAATACCCAATCATGTAATTTCATTCTTACTACCTTTGTGTAATGCACTTCAGTTGCAGTGTTCATTCTTATCTGGCTGAGTGCGTGACAACAATTAAAGGTACCATTATTCTGCATATTTTTAATAAAGCATTTGACACAATGCATAGTGACACCGTATTTATTGAATGTTTTGAAATAATTTCCACAAGTCTTAAAAAAGGTGAATGCAAGAAAAGTTACTTGCCGCATATGCAAGACTGCTTTCAAGAGGAGAGCCCAATAAAGAGTACTGGTGTGGAACTGCAAGTATGCGGAAGCCCTTGCAGACTAAGAATCCGGTCAACTTTGCAAGGTAAGAGTTAAGGAGATTGAGAGAGGCTCCTCCTGCTTCATGAGAAGGCCCAAGTACCAGTGGAGCAACACCGTCAACCTCTACTGCACAGCCTAATATTCGTCACCCAATTTGGAACCCTTTAAGAGAAAAAGTAAGAAGTTTGGGAGCTCTGTATGCCATTCCCAAGTACCAGTGGAGCAACACCGTCAACCTCTACTGCACAGCCTAATATTCGTCACCCAATTTGGAACCCTTTAAGAGAAAAAGTAAGAGGTTTGGGAGCTCTGTATGCCATTCTAATACCTAATTATCCATTCTTTATATAAAGATCAACCCTGTATCAGACGCATCCGTTCATGTGTGAATTGGAGATTATTTGCCACCAAAAACCCCTAAGTACTTCTATCTGTTACTTTTTAAGTTTGTCGACTAGTCATATTGAGAGTATTTACCTTAACGTTATCCGTTAAAAATGTGTGAATCTTTCTGGTTTCATACAACTAGTTCATGCCATATTTGAGACATCGGTGTTGTTAGAACCGGCTGTCTCTAGTTGGCAGAGGTATACACTTCTGACAAATAGGGACACTCCTTTTCTAGTCAGGGCAAGGGGATCACACCCTTCGATAACCCCTGCTCACCCCCTTGGTAGCTTGGCAGAGCAGGACAGGCTTATCTCAGAGGCTGTGTGTTAAGCAATTATGACCACATACAGTAATAAAGTGAATACACTACAAATGGACACGACACAGTAGTATTATAAAAATAAGTATTTTTATATAAGACTTAGCACAAGACCAAGTAACGGCAAAACTGTACACAATCGGAATAAATACGTTCGGGAAGGAAAAAGGATAGTTCAAAGGTAGTTTCTTCTTTAGCACAAAAGTCTTTTAGTATCAAGCAAATCTTCTTCTTGGAAACAAAGTTCGTAGCAACAGGGTAACTCCCACGGGAGCTACACAACGCTGGGGCAAAGATAATCCACAGGTTCGGCGTCGACCGCGAGGAGCGCTGCGCCGGGCCTGGAGTCACACGGACCCCCAACAACACAGTACCTTAGGAAGTTGAAGCACACGATGATCAGCGGCGTCGAGCACTCCGGCGTCGCGTCTTCGGTGTCGATCAGGCCACAGCAGGCGTTGTCGATGATGCAGTTGCACAGAGTGAGCAGCGCTCACGGCGTCGAAGGGCACACGGTTGATGCGATCAGCAGCGGGGCAGACACGAGGTCCTCTGGAGTTAGAGCCGTACTCCTACTCACTGGCGTTGCTGCTGGCATCGGTTGGGCCCACCGTCCGGTCGTCGTGATTGCTGTTCCTTTCAGAGGTGCTGGATTCACACTTCCAGCAAATAGCACTCTTAGCAGATGAAGTCCTTTAGCCCTGTGACTTCAGCAGACTGGCACTCTTCCAGTCCTTGGAGATTTTCTTAGCAAGCGTGAGAGTACACACACAGTTCCTCTCTCCTGGTTCCTTGGCAAAAATAAAGAAGCACTGCAGGATTCCCCCAACAACAGCACACTGGCAGAAGGGGTAGGCAGTCCTTTAGATCAGCAGGCTTCTTGTCCTTGGTTACAGGGTTCCTTGTCAGAAGTGATCTGATTTCCTAGTTCAGGGGTCCTTCTCTTATACCCCTTTTCGTCTTCGATCCCTTTGTCTATGCCGGGGGTTTCCCAACATCCTGGGTCTGCGGTGGGTGGAGCTAGGCAGTAGCACCTGGCCTATTCATTGAGCCGGGCCGGGTCCTCAGACGCCCCGCAGGAGGTGGAGCCAGCATTGATACTGGCAGGAGCAGAGCTATCGCCCTCCTGGCAGGAGGTGGGGCTAGGATCGTCCATGGCAGGCACAGAGCCATCAGTCGCTTGGCAGGAGGTGGAGCCGGCATTGTATCAGGCAAGGCAGGCTATCAACAACTACTCTCCCCCTACTCTCAACGTAAATGTCCCACTCATCCCACACTGACTCATCCAGACCTCGTGGAGCCACCCAGCTCCTGTCACACACACGTAAGACCAGCAGAGACCAGATATGGTTAGACAAGAAAATAGACACTTTCTAAAAGTACTACTTTCGAACCCAGAGTCCAAAAACCATCCACACCAACGGATGCGTAATTAAACCCAGGGATACCAAACTCGACATTGCACCGTACTCTCCGAGCCAGCTAGGATCATAGCGTTAATAATCCCGGCGGCCCATTCTATCCAACGGAGAGCAGGCTACCTCGCAATAGTGAAGCACTAAGATGGCGGCACTTCACTATCAGGACATGCCAACTTGGTCAGGCTTGTCCTACCTTACACTTACAATGCACCCTGCCCGGGGGCCTACCATAGGGGTGACTAACATGAAGTTTAAGGGAAGGTTGGAGGGGCTGGCAGGTAGGTATACCTGTGCAGCCGGCGTGACAGTACAAGACTGCACGTGGGTCTCGCAATGACCGACCCGTAGACATTCTTTTACGAAGCCGCTCCTGTGGGTGGCACAACACGTGCTGCAAGCCCACGAGCGGCATTTGTATTTACAAGCCCCGGCACTTCTGGTGCGCTAGACTAGGGACTGACAGTAAACCAAATAAGCCAAACATGGATACAATAGATACATCATTTTAACATAGGGAGCACTTGCGCTATGGCACTGATCAGCAGTGACACGGCGCCCAAAGCGTATACCAGCAAAACATCGTAAAACAGTAGAGGCAAAACAGAAAAATGGAGGAGAGACTCAAGCCAATGATGTCAGGTCTAACACGTGTCCCCTCCAGCTGAAATGTGGGGAGAACTACCCTTAACCTAGGGAGTCCTCATCACTAAGGCGGAAAAATCTGGACAGACCATCAGCATTGGCGTGATCTGTGCCAGGGCGGTGTTCCACCGTAAAGTCCATCCCCTGTAGAGCAATGGACCACCTCAACAGTTTTGGATTCTCACCCCTCATTTGCATCAACCATCTGAGGGGCCTGTGGTCTGTCTGAACCCGGAAGTGAGTCTCAAACAGGTAGGG
Source organism: Lissotriton vulgaris (assembly GCF_964263255.1). Taxonomy (NCBI): domain Eukaryota; kingdom Metazoa; phylum Chordata; class Amphibia; order Caudata; family Salamandridae; genus Lissotriton; species Lissotriton vulgaris. The sequence continues at coordinate 1,685,442,813 of NC_141694.1, read as the reverse complement.
TCTTAGCTTCTTCAGCGCCCAGACCACAGCAAATGCTTCTCTCTCTATCGCACTCCACCTCGTTTCCCTGGGAAGTAACCTCCTACTGATGAAGGCTACAGGCAAGTCTCGGCCCTCTTCATTCACCTGAGCTAGAACAGCCCCCACGCCATGCTCTGAAGCGTCCGTCTGAACAATGAACTCTTTCGAAAAGTCGGGTGCCTGGAGTATAGGTGCGGTGCACATTGCAGTTTTCAGGGTGTCAAAGGCCGTTTGACAGGCATCAGTCCAGATCACGTTTCGTAGCTGCTTCCTGGAAGTCAGCGAAGTCAAGGGGTGCACAATGTTACCGTAATCCTTGACAAACCTCCTGTAGTAACCCGTGAGACCTAAGAAGGCTCTCACCTGCGTTTGGGTTTTGGGCGGCGCCCAAGCCAGGATGGTATCAATCTTGGGTTGCAGGGGGGCAACCTTGCCGCTCCCTACTTGGTGCCCCAAGTACACCACAGAACCCTGCCCAATCTGGCACTTACTGGCTTTGATTGTGAGGCCTGCTCCGCGCAGGGCCAACAACACTTCCTGGAGGTGGCACAAGTGTTCCTCCCAGCTGGCGCTGAACACTGCGATGTCGTCCAGGTAGGCGGCGCTGAATTCCTCCAGTCCAGCCAAGACCTGGTTGACCAACCTCTGGAAGGTGGCGGGGGCATTCTTCATCCCAAAGGGCATCACCCGGAACTGGTATAGCCCATCTGGTGTGGAGAACGCTGACCTCTCTTTTGCCCCATCGGTCAAGGCGATCTGCCAGTACCCAGACGTTAAGTCAAACGTACTAAGGTACCGGGCAGCTCCCAACCGATCGATGAGCTCATCAGCTCTGGGGATGGGGTGCGCGTCAGTCTTCGTGACCGAATTGAGCCCGCGGTAGTCCACGCAGAACCGGAGTTCTGGTGAAGCACCGGGCGCTGCAGCCTTCGGGACCAAGACCACTGGGCTGGCCCAAGGACTGCTAGAGGACTCAATCACCCCTAACGCGAACATTTTGGAGACCTCCTCCTTAATGCACGCTCGGACCTTGTCAGTCACCCTGTAAGCCTTGTGCTTCACAGGAGGGCTGTCTCCGGTGTCAACGTCATGGACACACCAATGCGTGACACACGGAACCAAGGAAAACAGATCCGGGAATTGCCCCAACAGTTGGTGACAATCCTGTCTCTGTTCAAGGGTCAGTGTGTCAGAGAGGACCACACCATCCACCGACCCGTCTTGCTCTTTAGCACACAGGAGGTCGGGAAGAGGCTCACTCTCCTCCTCCGTTCCATCATCTGTAGCTAGGAGCATGCCCACTTCGGACCTTTCTAAGTGGGGCTTCAAACGGTTGACATGCAGGACCCGCAAGGGGTTCCTGGGAGATTTCAAGTCCACCAAGTAGGTGACATCGCTCTTCTTCTCCACAACCTTAAACGGTCCAGTCCACCTGTCCTTGAGCGCACAAGGTTCCACAAGGGACATGACCCACACTTCCTGACCAGGCTGAAGCTCTACCAGAGTGGCATTCCGGTCGTACCATCGCTTCATCTCCTCCTGGCTGGCCTCCAGATTCGCCTGAGCAAGTTCTCTGAAGCGCCGAGTCTGGTTCCGAAAGGCCAGCATGTAGCTGTATACATCCTGGGGAGGTTTCCTGGGAGATTGCTCCCAGCCTTCCTTGACCAGACTCAAAGGCCCTCTTACCGGGTGACCGTATAAGAGCTCAAAGGGGCTGAACCCTAGAGCCTTCTGCGGTACCTCACGGTAAGCAAACAACAGGCATGGCAAGAGGACGTCCCATTTCCGCCTCATTGGTTCTTCAAGACCCATGATCATGCCTTTCAGGGTCCGGTTGAATCTCTCAACCAGCCCATTTCCTTGAGGGTGGTAAGGAGTGGTGAACTTGTAGGTTACCCCACACTCCTTCCACAGAGACTTCATATAGTTCGAAATGAAGTTGGTGCCTCGGTCGGACACCACCTCTCTGGGGAACCCCATCCGGGAAAAAACACCCATCAGTGCCCGTCCCACCACGGGGGCCGTCACTGTTCTGAGAGGGATGGCTTCCGGGTACCTCGTGGCATGGTCCACCAAGACCAGGATGAACCTGTTGCCCAGGGCTGTCTTGGGGTCCAGGGGCCCAACAATGTCAATACCCACCCGGTCAAAGGGGGTGCTGACCACTGGAAAAGGTTGGAGGGGAGCCTTCTGCTTCCTTCCACTTTTCCCACTTGCCTGGCAAGTGCGACAAGTCTTGCAATGGATGTCTACATCCCTACGCATCTGAGGCCAATAGAAATGGGTGACAAGCCTGTCATAAGTCTTGTCCTGCCCCAGATGTCCAGCTAACGGTACGTCATGAGCCAAACCCAGTAGGAAGGCTCTGAAGCGCTGGGGTACCACCAGCACACGGGCTGACCCAGGCTCAGCAGCCTTAGGCTCGCTATACAGGAGGTCGTTCTCCCAGTACACAAAATGTGACCCTGACTGATCACCTGAGGATTGGGCTGAGGCCTGCTGCCTCCTGCCCACAAGAGAAGGGCACACCTTCTGTTCCGCACAGAATTCCTCCCTGGAGGGACCACCATCCTGCTGCCAGTGGGTCAGCTCGGGCAGATCTCCCAGTTCGGCAATTGGTTCCCCTGTGGGCTCCAGGGCATCCCCCTCAGGGTCTACCTCCTTCTGGACCACGGGAACGACGGGGGTCGGTTTGCCGCGCCTCCTGCCTCTTCTCTTCACAGCTGGGTCCTGGGCCGTACTTTCAGGCTCCGGGACCCCATCAACACCCTTACTCGCTGTCATGGATCGAGTGGTTGCACACACCCACTCTGGCACACCCAACATTTTCAAGTGCGCCGCTCTCTCCACCTTAGCCCAAGGGGAGTCTTCCAAATCATTGCCCAGGAGACAGTCGACAGGCATGGCGGGCCTCACAGCAACCTGAAGAGTACCTGAAACTCCCCCCCATTCAAAGGAAACCTGAGCCACCTCACACTCTTTCTGGGAGTTATCGGCAGCTATCACGGGGTAGAATGCGTGGGGAACCACCTGCTCTCTGGACACCAAGTGACACTTGACAGCTGTCACACTCGCTCCGGTGTCTCTGAGAGCTTCCACTCTATGGCCATTAATGGTCACCCACTGCCTATATTTACTAGTGTTACTAGGCAGAGGGGGTGGAGGGACCATTTGCATGTCTCCTAGCGAAACCAGGGACATTTCTGCGGGACCCCTCCCACCATGGACAACCATCTCCTCCCCTCCCAAGGCTACACTTGCCAACTGACGAGGGGGCGCACGCGGCGGTGCATTCGAATCCTTCTTGGGACACTGGGGGTCATAAAACCGGTGTCCCACCTGCCCACAACCGTAGCAGGTTAGAGGGCCCCTATGAACAGGTTTACCCGTCGGGGCCCCTGGCTTCTTCTCAGGGGGAGGCTGGGAACCTTTCCCTTGGTTCCCTTGGGGATTACTTTGGGGCCCTTTCTGAGACTCCTTCTGTTTTCCCTTGTCCCCCCCACTCTTCTGCTGGGGACCCTGCCCACCTTTGGCTGAGTCTCCCACTGGACCCTTGTGGACCCTGGTACTGACCCAGCGGTCCGCCTCCTCAGCAAGTTTTCTAGGGTTAGATATCTTGCTATCAATCAGGTGCTGGCGCAGCTCTGGAAAACAGTTATTAGACAAGTGCTCCCACGCAAACAGATCATAGAGAGCTTCATAACTTTCCACTTTGCTGCCCTTTACCCAACCATCCATGGCTCTGCAAAAATAAGACACATATTCAACCCACGTCGTACCAGGCAACTTCTTACATTCTCTAAAAGCTTGTCTGTACTGCTCGGGGGTTAAACCATATCGCAACATTAAAGCATCTTTCATATGAGTAAACGACATCCTATCCGCAACAGGCATGTCTAACAGGGTATCTCTTCCCTCATTCACAAAGCGACCCCACAACCCTGCTCCCCAATTCTTCTCAGGGACCTGGTGGGCCAACAATGCTAACTCATATGCTTTAAACCACTGACCAATATCTTCATTCTTATTGTAATCTTTGATCACATCTTTCGGGAAGTAAAACTTACTTTCTGCAGGCTCGGATGGAACGCTGCCACCAGAGGGATTTAACTCTAACTTTTTAGCTTGGATATCCAGTTCCCTCAACCTGGCTTCACGCTCCAAAGCTAACTTCTCTCGTTCAAACTCCAACTTTTTGATCTCTAAGTCAGCTTCCCTTCTACCTCTTGCATTTTCTAACTCCAACTGCCCATTTATCTTTAGCCTTGCCATCTCCATGTTGTAAGCTCGCTCTTTCGCCCTTTCTTCTCTTTCTTCCGGGGAAAGACCTTTGGAGGAAACACTGCTTCCGGGAGAGGGCACAGGTCCATTCACTGGCACCTCCTCATCCCCTTCCTCTGTGGGTACCACCACCACATCAGAGGGATTTCTGGATTCCCACCAGGCCTGTAATGCTTTATAAAAATCATCTTTTCTCGAGAGGCCGGTGGTAGGAACTTCAAACTGGTTGCAAAAGTGTTTCAGCTCATCTTTCTTGTATCTTTTTAGCTTACTCCTCTCGAACTCTTCAACAACAACGATAGCAGGGGCAGTGACTCCGTTGTCACTCATGGTTACAACTGGCAGTGTTCAGAAAATCAAGTTTCAGAAAAGCGGAGAACAAAAATAGGATCCTTCCGAATCAGATTGTGACTGCGCTATGGTCTGCTTTCACTACGTAGCGCACACTAATCACTGTACATGGGTCATAAATGCAAGGTCCAAATCCTCACCGCTGCATCCAATGTTAGAACCGGCTGTCTCTAGTTGGCAGAGGTATACACTTCTGACAAATAGGGACACTCCTTTTCTAGTCAGGGCAAGGGGATCACACCCTTCGATAACCCCTGCTCACCCCCTTGGTAGCTTGGCAGAGCAGGACAGGCTTATCTCAGAGGCTGTGTGTTAAGCAATTATGACCACATACAGTAATAAAGTGAATACACTACAAATGGACACGACACAGTAGTATTATAAAAATAAGTATTTTTATATAAGACTTAGCACAAGACCAAGTAACGGCAAAACTGTACACAATCGGAATAAATACGTTCGGGAAGGAAAAAGGATAGTTCAAAGGTAGTTTCTTCTTTAGCACAAAAGTCTTTTAGTATCAAGCAAATCTTCTTCTTGGAAACAAAGTTCGTAGCAACAGGGTAACTCCCACGGGAGCTACACAACGCTGGGGCAAAGATAATCCACAGGTTCGGCGTCGACCGCGAGGAGCGCTGCGCCGGGCCTGGAGTCACACGGACCCCCAACAACACAGTACCTTAGGAAGTTGAAGCATACGATGATCAGCGGCGTCGAGCACTCCGGCGTCGCGTCTTCGGTGTCGATCAGGCCACAGCAGGCGTTGTCGATGATGCAGTTGCACAGAGTGAGCAGCGCTCACGGCGTCGAAGGGCACACGGTTGATGCGATCAGCAGCGGGGCAGACACGAGGTCCTCTGGAGTTAGAGCCGTACTCCTACTCACTGGCGTTGCTGCTGGCGTCGGTTGGGCCCACCGTCCGGTCGTCGTGATTGCTGTTCCTTTCAGAGGTGCTGGATTCACACTTCCAGCAAATAGCACTCTTAGCAGATGAAGTCCTTTAGCCCTGTGACTTCAGCAGGAGACTGGCATTCTTCCAGTCCTTGGAGATTTTCTTAGCAAGCGTGAGAGTACACACACAGTTCCTCTCTCCTGGTTCCTTGGCAAAAATAAAGAAGCACTGCAGGATTCCCCCAACAACAGCACACTGGCAGAAGGGGTAGGCAGTCCTTTAGATCAGCAGGCTTCTTGTCCTTGGTTACAGGGTTCCTTGTCAGAAGTGATCTGATTTCCTAGTTCAGGGGTCCTTCTCTTATACCCCTTTTCGTCTTCGATCCCTTTGTCTATGCCGGGGGTTTCCCAACATCCTGGGTCTGCGGTGGGTGGAGCTAGGCAGTAGCACCTGGCCTATTCATTGAGCCGGGCCGGGTCCTCAGACGCCCCGCAGGAGGTGGAGCCAGCATTGATACTGGCAGGAGCAGAGCTATCGCCCTCCTGGCAGGAGGTGGGGCTAGGATCATCCATGGCAGGCACTGAGCCATCAGTCGCTTGGCAGGAGGTGGAGCCGGCATTGTATCAGGCAAGGCAGGCTATCAACAACTACTCTCCCCCTACTCTCAACGTAAATGTCCCACTCATCCCACACTGACTCATCCAGACCTCGTGGAGCCACCCAGCTCCTGTCACACACACGTAAGACCAGCAGAGACCAGATATGGTTAGACAAGAAAATAGACACTTTCTAAAAGTACTACTTTCGAACCCAGAGTCCAAAAACCATCCACACCAACGGATGCGTAATTAAACCCCGAGTTCAGGGATACCAAACTCGACATTGCACCGTACTCTCCGAGCCAGCTAGGATCATAGCGTTAATAATCCCGGCGGCCCATTCTATCCAACGGAGAGCAGGCTACCTCGCAATAGTGAAGCACTAAGATGGCGGCACTTCACTATCAGGACATGCCAACTTGGTCAGGCTTGTCCTACCTTACACTTACAATGCACCCTGCCCGGGGGCCTACCATAGGGGTGACTAACATGAAGTTTAAGGGAAGGTTGGAGGGGCTGGCAGGTAGGTATACCTGCGCAGCCGGCGTGACAGTACAAGACTGCACGTGGGTCTCGCAATGACTGACCCGTAGACATTCTTTTACGAAGCCGCTCCTGTGGGTGGCACAACACGTGCTGCAAGCCCACGAGCGGCATTTGTATTTACAAGCCCCGGCACTTCTGGTGCGCTAGACTAGGGACTGACAGTAAACCAAATAAGCCAAACATGGATACAATAGATACATCATTTTAACATAGGGAGCACTTGCGCTATGGCACTGATCAGCAGTGACACGGCGCCCAAAGCGTATACCAGCAAAACATCGTAAAACAGTAGAGGCAAAACAGAAAAATGGAGGAGAGACTCAAGCCAATGATGTCAGGTCTAACAGGTGTTATGAACTGGAACAGGAGGATATACTTTCTACAATGTCGGTAACTTGCTGCTGACTTATGTAACATTCTGCTAACTGAAAAAAGAGTTAAAAATGTATATTTTGTACATATGTCCAAGGTTAATTTTAATGTTCATAAAAACAATTGTTCTCAATAGGATTGGGGATGAAAAGCAATCTTCAGAGGTTATATTTGGCCAGCAAAATAGGAAATAGCATTGCATTATACAATTTTAGGCCGAGATTGGTCACTCACTTCATTCACAAACTCCTGGGCTTGATCTGATAGAACCCTTTTTGGACTTCCATAATCTAGAAATTGAGAAATAAACATCAAGAAAAATTAAGAGACACGTTTTCAAATAAAAAAATTCAAAACAACATTTTCACTTTGTATCTGAAGTGCAGGCTGAAAACTAGCAATGAGCGTTTAAATGAGAAATGCGTTTCAGAAACAAACGTCTATAAGACTATCACAATGGAGATTTATATTTTATTAAAATATTTATAGAATCAAGAAAAATTGTAACTCATACATTGTTCAATTTTAAATAACATATTTGGCCCAAAAAATCGGTAGGACATGCTTTTTTTACATTTGGTTGATTTCAGAATACCTACTAATTCTAGTAAAACATGACAAGAACACAGTTATCTGTCTGCAAACACATGAAATACGCAAATGTTTATCTCAGAATCCTTTTCTATCATGAAATGTTGAAGTCAAACCTGATAACTCCATTAGGTCCATTGCAATTTTCGGATGATAACATATGGAGAGCAGTCAGTGGATCTGGTGTGTTGAGTTGTTCACCAGCACGTGAAATAGTGTATGGGCAGGAATAAACAGCTTGTGGCGACCAGTACGTCTCATGGTTGAGAAATCTGTATAATGAGATAGAACAGGGGGCAAATCAAGTTTAAGGTTATTGAAAAACATGGAGAGCGTGCTAAAATACAATATTGGCCAATCGATTACATATGCATTACATGTGGAGGAAGCAACACGTGGCACACTATTAAAAAAATTAAAGGCGGCAGGATTAAGTGATTTGCCCAGAAACATCGCCTACCAAGGCAGGATATTTGAGGTATAAGAGCTGCGAACTGTGCTAAAATACACTATTGCCGAAAACATTACTTTTGCAATGCATGAGGCACGTGACGCACTACTTACACAAGAAAAACTACATTGCATTCACTTGTACAGCACATAGCACACTGCTTCGGGAATGGCCATGTGGCGCTTGCCAAATTAAACAAACACACCAGGATTAAGTAATTTGCCCAGAAACAAAGGTTACGAAGTCAACTTTACTGATATAAAAAAGCAGGAAAGCGTGCTTAAAAACAACATTGTCAAATCGAACAAAAATTGCATCTACGCGGTATTTAAAGATTGTTCAGATTAATTAACTTAATTACCCTTAAAAAAAGTGCTCACCTTCAAAGAAGTGGATACGAACACTCTGAATGGCTGTGACTGCGGAATAGGAAAAGTTCAGGAAGGTTGGCAGCTTATAAATTCTTTGCAGAAGGATGATTGGTTCAGCATGATGCCACTGGGTGTGAAAGCCGTGATTGGACATATTGTAATTGAGAATGCGCAAATAAAATGAAATACGTTAGGGGTTCATGGCCATCAGTGATGTCATTTGAGATGTCATCAGTGATGTCATCAGTGATGTCACTGACCATGTTATGAATGATGTAATATGTGACATCATCAGCAGTGGATTGCGGGCGCGCGAGTTATAGTTAGTACAACTAACTTTAACGGGGGAATTTCAATGGTTTTATGCGAGTGAAATATCCAACTAACAATAACACCCCTGAAACCTGTGTTTTTTTCAGTGAATTTCTGAGGTTTTTTAAATGCTAATTCCTAACTATAACATGTCTGAAACCTATGGTTTTTTCAGTGAATATAAATATACATATGTACACACACACACACATATATATATAAAACATACATATTAAACTACTATATATAGAATATAGAGTATATAGAGTATTTTCATTATATAAATATAGGTGTATATATATATATCTATATTACCCCTTCGTCCGTCTCGCCATGCTGACTCACATAGTGAGGCCCTTGTGCCTCCAATTTCACCTTTCCAAATCATAAAATTCCCTCCCCCCTCCATACCTCCTGTTCCTTTTTTGTGACCATTACACATCTATGGGCATGTACAGTGAGCGTGCTCCAGCGTTTAGTTGCAACTTTGTTCCTGGCCACGTGGTTCCAGCTGGGTTGAGGAGCTTGCGACGACCGGTTTATGCCATGCTGAGTTTGGCCATCTTCAGCAGCGTCTGGTCTGAGTGTAGGGGGGAGGCTCCCTGCGGTGTGGCGGCCGGTGCTCTTAGTGGCTTCTCTTTCCTTCGGCCAGGCCAGAGGTCTGTGGTGCTTTTCTCCAGCCGGCTGGGGGGGAGGGGAAGTGGTGCTTGTTTCCAGGGAGACTGGGTCTCCTGGGAATGCTGTCTTCTGACTCAGCCCAGCCCTGGAGCTTCTGACAAGGCGGTCATCTGGTTCTCTTGCTTGGCTCATGGGCTTATAGTGTGGTGGTTTTGGCCCATTATTTTAGTGGCCTGATGTGCTTGGGACTGGCTCCGAGCTTTACGTGGCCGGTGAATAGCCAGTACAGGCGTGTTCTGTTTTTACTGGTTCTCGCTTCTAGGGAGTGACTTCTTGAGTCCTATTTATTCTGACATTTCTGGGGGTCTGTTTAGTTGGTGAATACAATGGAGAAGAGTGGGGCAAAGAGGAGAAGCTCTTGTCCCCTGGGTTTTGAGGACAGTTGTTCCCATTCGGATGCCCCGGATAGGGCAGCTGGTGCTGCGCCGGCTGGGGCTTCGGTATCCCTGACTGCCCTGGAGGTTCAGGCTATGATTGATGCCGCTGTCACCAGAGCCCTGTCTGCCAAACGCAAGGCTAGCATCCTTCTGCCTGGCTTGATGACAATGAGGACTTTACTGAGTATACGATGTCTGGTCCTGAGAGACATGTGGTACCTGGTGGGAAGTTCATCTCCTGGGATGAGCTGTCGGATATTCTGTACCATATTAGAGATAATTTGGGCCTGGCGTTGCCTCCGGTGGAGGGGACTGCTGACACTCTGTTCCCACAATTCACAATTCACTTCAGCCCTGGCTTTGCCTTTGCATCCAAAAATCAAGGAGGCAATTTTCAGGTCCTGTGAGGAGCCTGAGCATTGCCAGGCTCCACAGTTCCTCCAGAAATCCTATGTATTGAAGGATGGGGATAAGCTGTTGTCGCATTCTGTCAAGGTGGATTCCATGGATTCTCTAACTGGGAGTTCTTCTTTGAATCTGGATGAATGCATGCCATCCGATCATGTTGACCGCAAGGTGGATGGTGGCCTTAAGAAATCATTCTCTGCTTCCAACCTGGTGCTATGGGCAGCATTGTATGGGACTTTGGCTGCTCAGTCATTAGTGAGGGACTTTGAGGCCTTGGCGGCGGCCATGCAGGAGAGTGCCAATGTGTCTGATGTTCTGGTTAACCTGGAGCAACAGGCTAAGTTCCTGGCTGATGTCATCAAAGCCGTTTCTGTGGCTTCCTCTGCACTTATCATGGCCAGGTGCAGCCTGTGGTTGAGAGACTGGAAGACGGACTTGGCAGAGAAGGTTTAATTTCTTAAGCTTCCCTTCGAGGGGGGTACACTGTTTGGGGATCGATTGGATGGTCTGATCCAGAAATTGTTTATTGACAAGAAGCACAATTGGTCATACTGGTCCTCCTCTGGCAGGACGTCTAAATCTTGGAATCTCTCAGAGGCTCGTGAGAGCTGTGATTTCCCTTGCAAGGGTAACCGTTCTTATGTCTTTCGGAGGAAGAGTTGCCAGCCCAGGAGGGCAAAACAGAAGGATGTCACACCCAAGGTCGGACCGTCCAGTCAGCAATCCTGACTATGGGTATCCCATGGCCTCTCTTCCAGTGGGTGCTCGGATATCGGCTTTCCTTCCTGCGTGGCTGCTGTCCATCAACGACGTGGGTGAGGAATATAGTTCGTAAAGGCTACCTTATAGACTTCGTCTCACTTCCTCTAAATATGGGGTACATCCCTACAAACGTCCTCAGGTCTCCTGAGAAGAGGGAGGCAATTTTGGAAGGGATCAGATCCTTGGTGGAGAAACGTGCAATCCGACCTGTGGATCAGGCTGGGGTGTACTCGATCCTGTTCCTTGTGCAGAAGGTGTCAAGGGACTTTCGGCCAGTCTTGGATTTAAAGCTCCTCAATCAGTGGATGTGACCATACCGTTCAACATGCTATCTCTTCAGCAGCTCCTTCCCCTGGTGGCTCCAGGAGATTACTTGGCTACCGTTGATCTGCAGGATGCGTACCTCAGTGTTCCTGTGCTTTCGAGTCATCAACCGTTTCTGAGGTTTGCGGTAGGGCAGGGCATTACCAATTCCAGGTGTTGCATTTGGTCCGATGTCTGCACCTCTGGTGTTTACCATGGTGTTGTCCCCTCTGATAGCGAGTCTTCATCTCCAGAGGATTGTCATCTTCCCGTATCTCGACGACTGTTTGGTAAATGGGGCTTCTCTTCACCTGACTTGTTCACATGTTCAGAGAGTTCTGAATCTCCTGTTGGCTCATGGGTTCTTTGTGAATGCCAGAAAGTCCCAGCTGGTTCCCTCTCAGGATTGCATCTTCATTGGAGCCTGGTTCCAGATGAATCTGAGCATTGTCTCCTTGCTGGATGCCAGGGTTCAAAAGATTTGCTCTCATCTGCTGACCCTGCTGTCTGTTCCCATTCAGCCAGTTTCCCTTAGAATGAGGGTGCAGGACGATCTGGCTTCCACAGTGATTTTGGTGCCCTGGGCTTGGTGGCACCTCAATATTTTGAAGAGATTCCTTCTGGGCTGCTTGGTGGCCAATGTGCAGGATTTGACTTGTCTTCTTCCTGTGACGCAGGTAATCTGGGAGGAACTGAGATGGTGGCTCAATCCCTCCAACATCTTGAAATCGGTCTCTTTGGGGATCCAGTGCTAATCGCCATTGCGATGGATGCCAGTGAGAGTGGCTGGGGGTCCTGGTGGGGGTCTCCCATGGTCCAGGGTCTGTGGCTTGCAGGTAAGAGTTCCTGTTCTTCCAACTGGAGGGGGATGAAGACGATTCGGCTGGCTCTCCATCATTTTTCTCCTCTTCTGAAGGACATTGCTGTTGTCGTCCAGAATGAAAACATGACGGCCAAATCATATGTCAGTTGTCAGGGAGGGACAAGAGCCCTATCGTTGTAAGCAATTTCGGATCATCTGTTCCTCTAGGCTCATTCAACTGTGGGTTCATTGAGGGCAGTGTTTATTCAAGGCGCTCTGAATTGTCTAGCTATTTGCCTGAGAAGGGAGATTCTGTCCTCTCAGGATTTTGTCTGTCTCCCCCGATATTTGCCAAAGTGTGTCGGCTGTGGGGTCGGCCCTGGGTGGACCTGTTTGTCTGTAGGAGGGGGGAGTAATTTTTCTCCTCTTCTGAAGGACATTGCTGTTGTCGTCCAGAATGAAAACATGACGGCCAAATCATATGTCAGTTGTCAGGGAAGGACGAGAGCCCTATCGTTGTAAGCAATTTCGGTTCATCTGTTCCTCTGGGCTCATTCCAATGTGAGTTTGTTGAGGGCAGTGTTTATTCAAGGCGCTCTGAATTGTCTAGTTGATTGCCTGAACAGGGAGATTCTGTCCTCTCAGGACTTTTGTCTGTCTCCCCCAATATTTGCCAAAGTGTGTCGGCTGCGGGGTCGGCCCTGGTTGGACCTGTTTGTCTGGAGGAGGCGGGAGTTGGCTTCTGGGGTGGATACCCTGATGTGCATGTGGCCAGTTGCCTGCTGTTCGCTTTCCCTGTTTCCTTTGATCCAGAGATTTTTGGTTCGGGTTCAGAGGAAGAAGGCTCAGGTTGTTCTGGTGGCTCCCGCATGGCCCCATTCTATTTGCTTTCCTCTGTTGATGGAGATGAAGGTGGGTCTGGAATGGAGGTTTCCGTTGGTTCGATCTCCCCTGAGGTCTCTGTGTCTTCAGATGTCCTCCATAGTGAGGTTCAAGTTGATGACTTAGCGGTTGAGCGAGGAGTTTGGATTTTGCAGGGTCTCTTGGCTTCTGTTTCCTCTTCTGTGTAGGCATCCAAACAGTTGTCTACTGCACTGCTAGGCACTGGAAGACGTTTCAGGCTTGGTGTGCTTCATGGCAGTTGCTGCCTTTGTCTGTTTCTCTGCCCCCGGTGCTGTAATTTCTCCAGGATGGTTTCCAGCTGGGTTTGAGCCCTGCAACTCTTAAGGTGCAGTGGGCAGCGATTAAGGCTTTTCAGGCTCCATGTAGGTGGGGGGAAGGGTTCTGGTTTCCAGGATCTGTAAGGGGTTTTCCAATCTCTGTCAGGTCCCACAGGTGGAATATCTGTCTTGGGATTTACCAATGTGTTGCGGGCTCTTTAGTATCCCCCTTTTGAGCCACTAGGGTCTGTGGGGTTCCACTTTCTGACTTTGAAGGTGTTTTTTCTGGTGGCTGTCACTTCTGTACGCAGGCTGGGGGAGTTGGGTGCATTGCCTTGTCTGTCTCCTTTCTTTTGTGTGTTCGAAAACAGGCCTGTTCTTTGTTTGGGGCCAGGTTTTGTGCCCAAAGCTAATTCTTTGTTCTATGGTCAACAGGAAATTATTCTTCTGGTGTTTTGTCCGGATCCTCAGTTCCCTGAGGAAGTGGCTCTTCATTCAATGGATGTGCATAGGGCCGTTCCTTTCCTATTTACCTGGAACCGGTGAAGGGATTTCGGGTCTCTTCCTCTTTGTCAACTTTGATCCTGCTGGGAAGGGGTTTCAGCCTTCTACTCAGACCTTGAGCAGATGGATCAAGTCTGTGATTTTGTTTGTCTACAGGCAGTTTAGTCTGTCTTCTCCTCTGTGAAACCAGGGACGGTCTACTGGGTGTATGTCTGCTTACATGGCTGAGGTGCTTCTTTGCAGGAGATCTGTTGGACTGCCACTTGGGCGGTTGGGCTGTTCCTTTCACTTTGTGTCCCATTATAGGATGGTCCAGGGTACCGGATTTGTTGGGTTTCCGGGTGCTGGCTTCCGTATTATAGACTGTTTTTGCCTTTGCATTAAACTGATGTTTCCATTCTGTGTTGTTGTCCTGGTCCGTTTGAGTCAGCACGGCGAAGGGGTAATGCGATTACGTGCTGACTCACTATTTGAGTCAGCACAGCGAGAAACGGACTCAGAGTAATGCTTTTAGCAGTAAGTAATCGAAGCATTATATATATAAAATACAGAGGGAGAGTATATAGCAGACTAATATATAAAGACACTAGGGAAGTATTTGAAAGAATATAGACTCACTTACTCGATTCTAGATGAGGCTAAAATATGATATGCTTAGAATCCTCGGAAAAACAGCGTTTGATATACAATTAACATGACCTAGATTATAAATTATTAGTGAGAACAGGAGGATGTGTATATATACTTTCTGTTTTATCAACTTATTCTATATTCTAGAACCACGGGACCCCTCTACCCAACATCTGGACTACCCTGTTTCCTTTGGTCCCCTCAGACCCGCACCCCTATTCGTATTGTAATCCCCTACACGTGCTGGTTCACTGTTGACCATTCTAATGATCTACGTTATAGATACACTTGTTCTTAATACTGGGGCAGATCACACTGTTAAGTTACAGGCAGTGTCTAACTTTTGCCTCTTTGTTAATTTGTAAATTTCCCTTTTGTTTGGCTTTATAAGTGGCTCTTGTTGTATGACTGAGTTATGGAAGCCTCTCAGATATGTATCGATTGTTATACTACTGTGCATGATTACAGTTAGGTTGCTATAGAAAACGAATACATTATTTTTTTTACCAGAAACAGAAAGAAATAAGTAATGTCCCACTCGTGGCAACCTTAACACGGAGACTGAATAGGCCACTCCTTTCACCTGTCAGAGGCTGTTCAGCACCCAAACAAAAGTTCGAGACGGCTCTTTCGGCTGGACTCACCTCCTCAGCTCATCAATAATGCTGACACCCTACAGTGCCGCGGAAGATGCCAAACTACATCTCCAAATTCTGGACCCAATTCCCAGGGACTGTGTGAGGAAGATCATTACCGTGGCACGAGCTATTGAACAGCTCGCGCCTGTACCAGCAACAATCAGACGTGCATGGCACCGTGCCATTTAAAATGAAAATCTTAATTTAATAGAACCCAGGCACTACCTGCGCCTTCCTGCCCCTTTACCCCCTCCCAGTCCTCTCACACAAAATCATGCACCGCTTTGCCGGGAGGCTGTCATTTCACTAGCACTATATACCTTTCCCGGTCTAGCGCTTTCTTCCCGTTCCAAGCACTGTGCTGTGGAAGCCGCAGACACTCGTGACGTCGCTGCTGCTCGGCTTGCCAGGACTCTACTTCATTAGGCCGCTCTGTTTAATGGCTTCCGCAGAAGCCGTCATTTTTAGACCAACTGCCTTGACTAAATTAAAATTTCCAATCTCTCTTTTAGTGTTCTGCGACGGATGTATACATAAGCAAAAGCGGCCAACATCTGCGAGTGGGCTGGCCAGAAGTTCCGTAAAGATGCACTTCACATTTTTTGAAGCATGTGCAACGTAACTGCGCGCGCGCGTCCTCCGGAGGGCCCTCGCAAGCTTTTTTATTTTTTTTTAACTTCGCCATTTGTTCAAACACACTTAAGCCGCGCATAAGCCGCGCCGTTGATTCTCCCCTCGGTTGCCGTTTCATCTGTAGTGTCATTTTGAGTAATTGTGGTATCGTTGCTGATCAACTTTCGGCTTTCTCATTGGCAGGAAAGGGTCTGTATTGGCACCGGAAAGAATACGATGTCTCCATTCGGTGCCCGAGCAAGCGCCCCTCTTTCACACTTGGTTGCTCCCGCCCATTCGGATGAAAGGCCTTGAAACGGCGGCTAGGGTACACATCTTAACTACCCCCGGCGAGGGGACGCGGGCACAGAAGAAATATTTAAGCAAACATGAAAGACGGCGAGCGCGCATATTTAGCCAGTGATCTGTGAAAGTTTTTTTTGAATTGGTTTTTAAAGCTTTGTTAAGACCAGAACGCACAGATGTTGAAAACAAGTTCAGATGTAGCGACAGATGGTATTTGATTACGGAGCAGACTGTTCGTATAATACAAAGATGCTGCCGCTGCCACACGCAAGTAGCTGCAGAGAGAGTGCAATTGAAAATTTGGACGGCGGGCAGGCAGTTCCAGAGGTTCTTTGTGCAGCCCATAACTTCCCCAGTTTTCCAGCAGTGCTCGGAACTGGGCAGCCGTCCTGCCCTCTCTTTGGCCTCTGCGCGCGCGCTTTTATTATAATCATAGGGCGGGGGCGGTGGACGAGAAAGAAACAAAATGAGGTGGAGAGAGATGATAATATTTTAGGGCGATGGAGGTTTGATAGTACAAAATAGGACAAAGAGGGGCTAAATGCCTGCAGGGGAGAAGGCAATTACTGTACAATACTGCATAGTTCATTTGAGTGAAAATTCATGGTTAGCACAGGAGAACGGTAACCTGAAAAGTGAAAGTGGGCAATAGCTAGCCAGCTATGGAGTGAAGGCAAAATGTGTTTGAGAAGCTGGGTAGAGGGGCCTGGGGAGGGAGGGGGGGGGGGCTTGTTTAAAGGGAATGGCTGGGGAGTTAATCATGTTTTTGCAGATTTATATAGCACACACTGGACCTGCAGGTATTGGACCTGAAGGTATTACATGAGCACAATTACAGACAGACACATTCATTTTTTTTTTTTTTAGACACTGAAAGATGAAGTGATTTGCCCAGAATCACAGGATGCTGAGCCGATGTCGAGGCTCGAACCTGGTTCCCCAACTCCAAAGCTGGCAGCTCTGGCCGTAAGGCCACATCCTCACAGGTTAAACATCAAAGGAGTGTATAATCCTTGCTGTAATGGTGCACAGACCTCGTGGTGACAGCCTGGAAACGCAACCTGCCCTAGCAATTGAGTCGGACTGGCCGCGCGGATGGTCGTGGAAAACACTGCAGTTCCTTTTGGTGCAGGGTGCTGAATTACAGCACTGCTGCAAACCAGACCCCTGTACCAAAAACGGACTCCACAGTTCCACAACCGACCCGCCCTTCCGGCCCACCCGTAAACCGCCCAGTGCCTGCTACGGCCAGTCCGGCTGGGTACAAAAATGTTATCCAGCTCGTGAGGAGAAAGGAAAGGGCCGTAGAAGGTGATTCCTTGCTTGATACCATGCTAGAAAGCCCGATAGCATATGCCCCAATGTACCCCGCCCTGACACCTCATGATAGAGCGCGCAGTTCACCCTGGTCACCGAGTTCTCCAATTACTTACACGCACTGGGCCCTGGCGTGCACAAGATTTAATACACCATTGATATTTGGGGTGAACTGGGTGATGGTTTCCGTTGCACGCTTCTATGAGCAATTAAGGTTTGGGTTTACACCTCTGCTTACCATGTACCAGTCTTACCCCAGGCACAAATACATATGACAGATCTGGAGCTAACAGGGAAAATAGTAGACAGGGATCCTAGGAAAAATACTCTTTATAAACAGTACATTCTTATCCACAATTTTTGTAAAATGACCACAGACACCTGAGGATGTTCAAAACTTTATATAGAATATTTAAAGAAAGTATGACAAGGCAATAAGTGATATGCAGAAAAATGCGTCAAACATCAAAATCAAAAACACCAGGTAACTATGTATTAACACTAGGACCATTGAGTATATGGGAAGACTAAAGGTAGGAATTTTAAAACAAAGCTAGTCACTGCAACTTTATACTAGAACATGGGACAGAGATGGGATCTAGAACATGTACTTAACCTAAAATCTTTAAAACTATTCTTGCTAAGTTCACCGCAATCATGCTAAAGGAAAGGGGAAAAATTGGAACATGCTAAAATATAACAGTTTTTCAATTCCCTAAAGGTGGGGAGAGAAGTGGAACAATTCTAGCAACTAATGGAATATAACTTGCTTTTCAAGATGATAGAACGATATCACAGGCAAGAGTGCTTTAATAAGAAAATGGAGAGAGAGAAGAGAGAGAGAGAGAGAGACGCAAAACCCATAGACTGATATTTACCTAGTTCAGAATGAAGACCAACCCTGGCCACGGGTCAGTTGGGAGGACAGGGACAAGGACCCTCAGGAAGGAATGCCAAAGTGCGAGCAGGTACAGCTCACGGGCAGTCAGGACAGGATACCCCTCAGGTTCAGGGTCAAGACTGGGCCACCCAGGGTACGACCAAACACCCACAGCTTCGGACAGCAACGCCTGCGTTACCCCCTCTCCTGCAAGTAATCCGCCAGCAACCCCGATTGGGTTTTCGAATTTCCCCAGCAAAGTGCTTCGCCAGCACTTAGGATTATTTCCACCCCTTAGAAGTTTGTGGAAAGTATGGACAGAGTGCTCCGCAGCACTTTCAGATTGAGCACCTATAGAGTTCGTAGGGTCAGTGACAGGTCTGCTACTCGGACAAGTCGGACAATTTTCCCAAGCTAAACTAGGGCAATTATACTAATTTGGGGTCCCTCAGACCACCCCCTAATGTTGCAAGTGACAGTTTCCCACATTATGATTGGTCAGGAGAGGTGGTGTGGTCATTACCACCTCCTAGAATTCAACTTTTTCATCTCGAATATTAAAATTTTCCTACCCGCCCCTTGGGTTCACGTTCCCATGCATAGAATACAGCAGTACAGTAAAAAGTCACAATAGGTAGCAACAGAGTTGCATCGTCCAAGGTAAGATTCTGTCTTCCCAGGGAAGTTCTCAGGCGCATTGTGCTTCAGGAGCCAGCTGGCTTGTTTCAGCTTCTGCGCAGTAGAGTTTTTCTCCGGTCATGTGATGGTGCCCAGCAGAGCCTCAAGTATGGCTCCGCTCCCGATTTCCCAGCCCCAGAGACGCGGTACATGAAAAGTAAGCGAGAACAAATTAATATCACAAATAAAATGATCACACTGTATACCATGATGAAATTCTAACCAACCCTTACTTTATAATGACTACAGCATTACTGTTTAGTGCGAAAAGACAGAAAGGCTAAAGCAGCAGTGGCAAGCAGAATGCGTGGTGAGAGACAAGCGGCCATGTTTGCAACAGTGCGCATGAGCACAGATTCCCTCCAGAATGCGAGTGCGTCACATCACATGGGTATGACCGACGCATGCGCAGACTGAATTTCAGCAAAGCAGCCAATTCTTTAGTGCAAGCTTCGTTAATATAGGAAAGACATACGAGCAAGCATCCTGGGGACACCCGCGTGTTTGGGAAAACATATAATAAATGACGAACAACTGGTTTAATAGGATTAATCACTAGGCGAGGTTCTTGCACTAGAGCAAGGCGCTTTACGTGCGAATCCTTGCTCCATCAATCCCCTCTTTGATGATATTTACTATCATCACCACATAAAGGAAACAGATGCCAACTTTTCATTCATCCACATCACTCATTTGAATTTCAACGAATTTATTGTTGAGTTTTCTTTCAGCTTCCCTATGAGAGTGGTGATTTTTTACCTTTTTGTAGACTTCATTTCTTAATTCCTCTAATTCTAGTTCATCAATATTTCTCTTCACCCCCCTCTTAGGTTCTAGAGACTTCTTTTTGCATTTTTGGCATTTGCAACAGATGACAATAATCAATACGACCACATCTATCACAACTATTGGCATCAGTATTTTCCACAGAATATTTCTACCTAGGTTAGAAAACCAACTACCTATAGAGGAGAGACCTCCAGTCAGTCTCGTCCAGGCACTGTCAACCTCCAATGGTTTGAGTTCTTTTTCCAAATTAGTTATGTTCTTTACATATTGTTTTAATTCGATACTTTTATCAGGAATGTAAGTGCAACAATGTTGCGCTTTCAGCATTCTACAGACTCCGCCCTCTTTTGCTAATAGGGTGTCAAGGGCAAGACGGTTTTGTAAAACCATTGATCTGATTGCAACCATTTCAGTATTGACCATCAGGAATCCCGCAGCAGTGTCCGTTGATAGCCGGTCCACTACTGTAGATAATTTGCAGATTCTATGCGTGTTCAGAACTACCCCCATTCCAGGTATCAGTGCACTAAAAATATCACCTATAATTTCACCTACACTTTCACGTTTACTACGCACTAAGCCATTAGTTTCCTCATCGCTTCCAGCAGCATTATTCACATGGTATATTTTCGGGAAAACAATGCCAAAGTAGCAGCTTCCATACCAGTGATCCGGCAATTTGAAATAAGCCTTGTTCCCACATATATAATATATTCCGGGAAACACAGGTTCTGACCCATTTTTGAAACCCCAACCTCCAATCACCTTGTAATTATGTTCACACTCGCTGGAACCGATGAATACATTGTTATAGTACTCTGTCTTTTCCCTATGGATACAAAGTTTCCCTTTTCGTTCAAAATCCAGCAACAAGGCAGGATTAGCTTCGCCTTGCGAGGTGTTATCCATGTGCTCAGCCCACTTAGGGACTCTATCCTTTTCGTCATTTGCCTTCTTTTGAAATTTTTCTCTCCTTCTGTCTGCCATCTTAATGAACATCTTTTCCTGCTCTTGCAGAGAACAGGTCAGATTATCTTGCCTTGCTTCATCTAAATCTATGTTGCCTATAGTCAGAAAGTATTCTCCCATATAACGGGTCACGTCACTTTTGGTATGTACAAGGTTCAGGTGTCCTCTAATAGGAAGTTCAGAAAATACTACGTCAGCATTTGAATAATAGTACTGTAAAGTGCTCCTATAAAACAAGCTAGCTAAAATACTGCAGGAAATTCCATAGGTTAAAGGTAGATGGTGATATGTCACGCCTTCAGCCACTGAGGTAGGTAGCTTCATGCAGACATAACAGTCCTCTATTTCCATAGCTTCTACGTAATGCACCAACAAGTTAGCAAAAACATTCAAATGTGTCCTGTTTCTCATTTTGTGAAAGTGTAGTCCATCCTCATCTGATGCTTCT
This sequence comes from Lissotriton vulgaris, assembly GCF_964263255.1. NCBI lineage: Eukaryota > Metazoa > Chordata > Amphibia > Caudata > Salamandridae > Lissotriton > Lissotriton vulgaris. The sequence goes on along the minus strand of NC_141694.1, from coordinate 1,685,421,765 downwards.
AAATTAGGTTGTGTGTGTGTCAATCTTACTTGTTTGTCGCGTCTTTCTAAGCTTCGTGGTGTTTCTACAGTCTGTACAGCCCCTACGTCTACTGCTTCTGGTTCAGTAGGGGACAAGTTAGGATTTTTACTTATCATAAAAGGTAGAAAAACTGTTAGTCCTATCCACATTACTATAAGCATTGCTATACTACACAAGCATATTTTACAGCAAGTTTTAAGACACCCACAACGGGATCTTCCAGAGACATTCGGATCAGACATTTTTATCTTACAGGTGGCTTTTGCTACTCCTCTTCTTTTCTTTGTATCAGTGGCTCACTTTGGGGCTTTCTCAAGGAGGGTCTTCGTCAGAACTCCGACCAGCAATGGACTCTTCGTCACTGTTGCCACTGTGGTGTGGCTCGTCAATCTCCTCCAACACAAAGTAAGTCCATTCAGGGCTCCGATACAGTCGGTTCTGTTTCTTTACTCTGTCGCTCTTTCTTAGCGACTTGCCTTGGGCTGCCTTTCTTTCACTTTCAGCCCTTTTTCGGTCTTTCAGTTTTTCTTCGACTGTCTTTAGTCTGAGCCTCAGTCTTTTGACGTATCGGGGTGCACTTCTGCCTCCGTGCCTCCCAGTGGTTGAGGAAACTTGGCCTTCTTCGTGCACTCTCTTTACTTTTTGTTGTGGCACTTCTGTTTCCCTGCCTGTCTGACTAGTTCCAGGTCTTTCATCTATGTCTTCTGCCTGGTCCCTAATCTGCCCCTGCTCAGATTCAAATCGTACTTGCTTTTTATTTCTCGTTGGTTTTATTTCGGTTGTCTGAGCACGTTGATCTATTTCTATCTGTTCCTGTTCATGCTCTTCAATCTCTTCGTCTGCTTCTGCATGAACGTCAGCTCTAATTATTATCTGTCCCTCTCCAGTCTCCGGAGTTTCAAGAGGAGTTTCGAGGTCTTGATCTGACCCTACTTGGCCTACTTCCTGATCAGGTGTGATGTGATTCTCGTTGACCTGATCTTCTTCTTCTATTTCTAGCTCACCTGGACTATCCCACTCACTGTCTAAGTAGGAATATTTCCTGGTTCGTATTGGATCATGAACCTGGTCGTCGGCGGGGGACCATTCAACGTCTCGACTTGTGCTCGGCAGTTCGATGTCAGCTAGCTCCGGACTCTCCTCCTCGGGAGCTTCTTCAGCTGCGCTGCCTTCAGCTCCAGTCGCGTTTTCTCCAGTTACCCGCTTTGTGTGGCTGGCGTGGATCCACTTCGGTACACCAGCACACTTTACAGCAGTTGTAGTGACGAGGATCACTTGTCGTGGCTTTCCCCACCTTGGTTTCAGGCAACTGCTCCGGCTGTGTTTCTTTAACGCCACCCAATCTCCTGGTTGTAGTTTGTGTGCTGGAGTCTTTGGCCACTCGTCTTCTGTCTCTCCAATCTGCTGATAGAGAGAACGCACTTGGTCACCCAGCTGCTTGCAGTATTCTAGTACCATATCATCAGAAATGCTTAGCAGTTTGTGTCCGGGTACCCATGCCTGTCGCATCACTCTTCCCATTAACACTTCATGGGGACTTAGGCCAGTTGTTCTGTTCGGGATACTTCTCAAACTCATCAGCACAAGGGGTAAAGCCTCTATCCAGTTCATTTTTGTGGAATCACACATCTTTGCCAATCTGGATTTCAAGGTGCCATTTATCTGTTCCACTACCCCAGAAGCCTCTGGACGGTAGGCACAATGCAGTCTTTGCTTCATTTTGAATGCTTTACAGAGCTCTTCTAGGACATCGTTGGCAAAATGCCCACCTTGGTCCGTTTCGATTGTCTCGGGAATCCCGTACCTAGGTATCAACTCCCTGAGCAACAATTTGGCAGTAGTTAGGGCATCTTTTTTCTTAGCGGGATAAGCTTCCACCCACCGGGAGAATAGGCAAACTATGACTAAGATGTATCTATACCCTTTGCACCTAGGCATGGTTACAAAGTCTGCCTGCATTCTGACAAAGGGACCTACTGCCTTTCCAACCGTACTTTGTTCTACCACAGTCTTTTTCCCTGCATTGAACTGCTGACACACTAGGCACCTCTGGCAAAGCCTTTCCGCCTGGTTCCTGAATTTTGAATTACAGAACACCTTGTCAAACACTCGACACATTGCGTCTCTTCCCATATGTGTTGGTTCATGTATCATTCTGATCATGGGGTCGATCAAGCTATCAGGCAGTACAGGCACCCCAGTCGAGTTTACCACCACACCATCATCTCTCAATTTGCATCCATCTGCTGCCCACCTGTCTTTTTCTAGCCTGTCTGTTGCCTGTTGCAAATCCTTTAATTCTTCCCACGTTGACACATTCTCAAACAACATAAGTTGGCAGCTGATTCCACCCCACAACGCAATTTGGAGGGACATTTGGTATCGAGCACAAAACTGTGCAATTTGGTCAGCGTACCTATTACCGGCGGTCACATCGTCATTCCCAGATTTGTGAGCCGCACACTTGACCACAGCCAATTCTTTGGGCAATTGGATAGCTTCCAGTAAGTTATGCACCACCTTTCCATTTCTGATAGGGGTGCCTGAGGAAGTCATGAATTCTCTTTGCAGCCATAATTGGCCGAAGTCATGAACAACCCCGAAACAATACTGGCTGTCGGTGTAGACAGTTATTCTTCTGTTCTTACCCCTCTTACATGCTCTGGTTAACGCGATGAGCTCTGCCACTTGTGCAGATTTCACCTCGCTCAGGTAAGATGCTTCTATGGTTTCTGTCAATGTAACCACAGCATAGGCAGCACTCAGACTCCCACTCTCATGTCTCAAACATGAGCCATCCACGAACATTGTCTTATCTCCATCAAGTAACGCTATTTCACGGATGTCCGGACGGGGCTTTGTACTGAACTCAGTTAAATCGATGCAATTATGTTCCCCTCCCTCTTCTATTTCTACATCCAGAGGGACAGGTAACAACGTCACAGGGTTTAGGACATTGCACCGGGAAATGGTTACATTTTCAGCACCAATCAGGATTCTCTCATACTTAGTCAGCCGACTAGGTGTGAGGTACTGGGTCTTAGTTCTGGTCAGTAGGATTACAACAGAATGAGGAACATATACAGTGACGTGATGTCCCATGACAATGTTCTCACTCTGTTCCAGACTGACGCAGGTAGCAGCAACTGCTTTCAAGCATCCAGGTAATCCAGCAGCCACCGGATCTAGGGTGGCCGAAAAATAGGCCACTGGTCTTCTGACTAGCCCGTGTTCCTGGGTCAGGACTGAAAGAGCACAATTCTCTCTTGTGTCACAGAATAGCTCAAAGGGCTTGGTGTAATCAGGCATGCCCAATGCAGGAGCGGTACATAGACAGTTTCTCAAAGTTACCCAAGCGTTCATGCTTTCGCTGTCCCAACTGACTGGGTCTTCTACTCCTTTCTTTGTCATTTTTATCAGGGGTCTGGCTAGAGCCGCAAATCCTACAATCCACTGTCTGCAGTAACCCACAACTCCTAAGAACATTCTCACCTCTTTCTGAGTTCTGGGCAGTTCCATTGCTTTAATTATTTTGATTCTTTCTGTAGTAACTTTCCTGATTCCTTTTTCTATCTGGTGCCCCAGATACTTCACTGAGTTTTTGCAAAATTGTAACTTGTCAGGTGACACTTTATGTCCTCCTTTTCCTAAGTGATTCAACAAGGCAATTGTGTCGGTGACACAGTCCGTTTGGGTTTTAGATGCCACCAATAGGTCATCTATTTACTGCACCAAAACAGACTCTCTTGGCAGCACTAGAGTTTCAAGGCACTTCTTTAGTATCTGGTTGAAAATCGATGGACTTTCAGTGTACCCCTGGGGGACACGATTCCAGACATAGATATGACTGTCAAATTCAAAACTGAAAAGGAACTTGCTTTCTGGATGCAATGGGATGGAAAAGAATGCATGGCACAGGTCGATGACAGTGAACCATTCTGCATTCCAGGGAATCTGATATAGTATCACGGCAGGGTTAGGCACAACAGGACAGCAAGGCACAACAATTTGGTTTACCTTGCGCAAATCTTGCACCATCCGGTATTTTCCACTAGGCTTTTTAATTCCAATGATTGGCGAATTACAGGGACTGCTCAGCACTTCTTCTATTATTTCCGCTTCGAGCAGCCTGGTAATTTCAGTCGCTACTCCTGCCTTTACTTCTGCACTCATTTTGTACTGTCTAGTTTTGGGGTATACAGCATTTGCTTTTATTGCTATTTTAACTGGGTCCACATTTGCCATTAAGCCTACATCTTTTCCTGTGAAATCCCATACTTCTGGAACTACTCTTAACTGGAGTTCTTCAGGTAAATCCTCAATTGTTAAAGGTTTGATATCAGAATCTTGTCTGACCAACATCAGTTTGTACAGACCATCTTCATCAGGGGTCTGTATTTCGACGCCTTTTGGTGTGCAGTAGATGGTACAATGCATCTTGCACAACAAATCACGTCCTAACAGGTTCACGGGACTGGAATCACAGACTACAAATCTGTGCATTTCCTTGAAATTTCCTATAGAAATTTCCATTGGTTCAGTTACTGGGGTACTTATTATTTGATTGGAGACGCCCACTACTTGGATCGCTTCTCCCGAGAGGGGTAGGTTCGGAACATCCACTGTTCTTACAGTAGATCTGGTAGCACCAGTGTCCAATAGAAAGGTGACGTCTTTTCCCTCAACCTTTCCTTCAATGTATGGTCCAGTCTGGTCTACCGGTAAGGAGGCGCCAAGCACGCACTCCTCGTCCTCCCCTCTCAGGCCCCGTCAATCTTGATTTTCATAGAGGAAGGTGTCATTTAACAAGTACTGTGGTATGACTGCATCGCTTTCATTCTCGACTTCCCATACTTCCGCTCTCTCATTCTGCTGACCCTGATTCTTAAAATTTTGTCTAGGAGCGCGAGGTACTGGAGGTAATTTTACCTGTTGCTGGTTCTTCCTTGTCCCCTCTTTCTGCACCTGTGGAGTTAAACCATTTACAGGGGCATTACCGGCCTGCAGGTGTGGACACTCGTCTCTCCAATGCCCTATCTGGCCGCACCCGTGGCACGGAAACTTCTTCATAGCCTCTTCTCTACTCATTTTAGTTCGGGGCTTTCCTCCTCCCCCAGCAGTGGCATTCTGAGTATTGTTATTAGAAGTCAATTTACTTAACTGTTTCTCCTGCTGTTCAGCTAATTTCACCTGTGCCCACATGACCTTCTCCTTGAGAGCCTTCTTTTTATTTTCAATTTCATCTTCGCAATATTTTGCGTATTTCAAGACATCATCTATAGGTTTTCCCTGCCAACTGATTTTATTATCTCGAATCCATTGTGATATTTCAGGCCTTAGTCCTAGGACAAATCGGTAACTGAAATGGGTCATGTCTTTCATGTCCACATTATCGATACCACTGTAGGTTTTGAATACTTGCAGTAACCTTTCATAAAAGGAATGTACAGTTTCATCACGCTCTTGGGTTGTTCTATCTATTCGGGTCCAATCTGTCTCTTTTGCGGGTACCTTTTTCTTGAGATACTGTATGACCTGGTCATATTTCCTCATTACATCAGGTGAGGGAGCTCCGGTTTTCTCATCTCTGGGATATTCATCATTAGGCCAATCAATTTCTATTTTACATTCGGTCCATAGGTCTACAGGGACCACAATGTCGAAAAACCCATCCAGGTCCTTCAGCAGACACTTCTGAACTTTTATGAAGCGTTCTACCTGCCTGTACCAATCAACAGGCTTCTCTCGTAATTTCGGGAAGTCATTTGTAAATGACACAATATCCTGTCGGGACCAAGGGACATGGACATATTTTCCCCCCGGGACTTCTCTCATGGGGCACAATTTTTCTGTGGGAGTTACTTCCTTTAACACGAATTCTGAAGCCTGAGACTTAGCCCTGCTGTCTTCCTTTTCTTTGCCCACCAGGTTCTCCATTTTCCCACTTCTCCCCACTTCTGCAAGAGCTTTAACAATTCCTTTATTTGGATCTGTTTTCCCCCCACATTCAAGTTTTCTAAATCTTTGTCCGAAAAGTCTACTCTATAAGGTTTCTGAAGGATTTTGGAACGACTAACATCAATTCCCATTTCTGTGGCTGTATCCATTATCCTTTCATGGAGCAACCTAGCACTCCGGGTAAGATTTTTGCTGATAAACAGTAACTCTTCTTCACTGTACGAGCTTAGGCGTTCAACTCCTACATTTCCAGCCATCATTTCTTCTATCTCTATCCTTAATTTATATATTTCTAATGCTTTGGGTTGGGGAGTGGTCTCCTTCTCCAGCTCTTTTGTCCATCGGTCTAATTCTTCTGGGGATACTACGGTGGCACTCCTAACCCCCGAGGCACCTTCGATCATCACCTCTTTTGGTCTAGTCTGACTTCTGGCCCCCGACGTACTAGTCTTAGGCTCTCTAATGGGCAAATCCATCAGAACCACAGATTCACACTCACTCTCTTGATCTTCATCTATGAATACTTCCTTCCTCGGAGAAGGGACACTAGGAGTAGGCAATATTGGGGTGATAACAGGAGGACGGGGACTAGCCAGGTCATTTCTATACAGTGGAATAGCTGGACCAATAGTTACTGGAATAGTCAGGGAATCAGGATGGGGATGTATCTGGGCAATAGTTCGAACTAAATCCTCTCGCTGTCTAGCCAGGGCTTCCTTTTCCTTTTCTCGTAAGGCCCTTTCTGCAGAATTGTCATGCAATACCTGAGGTACTAAGGGAGGATAAATACTTGGAGCAGTTGGAGTGATCAATCGGGGTGGATTTTCTCCGAACGGCTGATAATTTGGGACCGTGGATTTAGGTCTGCAAAACCCATCCCCGTCACTGGTTTTACTGTCTGTACCCGTTCCATCTGTATCACTATCCCTCCTACATCTGGGATATTTTGAAAAGGGATTTGGAGAGTGCACAGGTTCTGACTCTGCAACATAGGGAGGTGGGTTTTTCATTAACAAATCTTCCAGGTGCTCATCTTCTGAGTCCCCCACAGGCATTAGATGATGGGTCTTTTCTTTACATTTTCCTTTCTTCTCTTCTAATACCCCCATCATAGGAAATAGTCCTTCAGTCAACATAGATTGCCTCCACTGTTTCATTTTCTGCTCTTTGGTCTGCGCTTGAACCCTTGGATACCATTTACTCACTCCCTTATCCATCCGGGGTCTATCTCGCTCTACAGCCTCAATCTCCCATTCCTCCAGGGCTTCATACTGGGTCAACCTAGGTCTAGGGTGTAATTCATTCATGCGGGTCCTTAAGTTAAACAGAACCCGACCATTAAATGTACCTTCAACAGGGAATGCTAGGACTCCGTCATCTGCAGTATACTTTGCCCAATTTTCTAACCAGACACAAGTATGGTACCCTTTATCAAACAGCATGAAAGAGGCAGGGGTATTTGGCGGGGGAATGAGCACGCCTTCCCTCGTCCTAATGGGCTTGTCAGTCTTGAAAAAATTCTTTATTTTATCCGAAAATGACAATTTCCTCTTTACTCCATACATCATGTGCGGTCTACCTCGTATAAGCTGATCCTTATGAAATCCTAGGTACTTTGGATTTGGTATGAAGTCTGGATACCACATGCAACTCTCCAGACTCGCTTCTAACTCGGCCTGATTAATTTTGTTTACCTTTGTGCTTCCAATGCCAGCGCGACTTTTATTTCGCACTTACCCAATCAGCACAAAGAACACAAAAGATCCTTAACCAATGGGTGCGCGGCCTTTCCGCAAGACAGAGTCTCACGCTTCGGCACTCACCCCTCCTTCACAAATTCAGCTCCACTATGCACCCGCTGTTTTGACCAATACCAGTGCGGCACGGAGTGACGTCAGAGCAGTCTTCCGACCGACTCCCTCCTTCACAAGGTAACGGAAACTTTTTACTCTCTCTAAAGTGCGAATGCAGATTTTAGTCGACAACATGCAACGTCTGCCACTATGTCTGAGTGTTCTAAACAGATAAAAGAACTTTCTTTCGCTACTAGTAAACCACTTCTGTCTACTTTTCATTCACTCTAGGCAGACTTCTTTGCCTACCCTCACACACGAGTAATATAGAACCCGTTATTCTTCCGACTCATCCACTTTTGTCAGGGATATGTACTGAGCCGGGATTTCACCAGTGAACTATTTTACTTACCAAACAAGCCTCGGAGACCCTACTACTCCTTCCGTATGCGACCCTTACTAGGTGATATCGCAATGAAAGTTTTATAACGGACTCGTAGCTATCATTTATTCAGATGCAAACAAAGGTCCTAATTAGTGCTTCCAGTTATTCCTAACCCTGCACTAATGGCTCAAACCAGTGACTTCAACAGCTAACCGGATTCTGCTCACCGTTAGCTAAATACTTCCCCGGGGATTCGGACTACACTGAACACTTACAAACAATTTTTCGGTTAATATAGCATACACACTAATAGCAGCAATACAATATTCATATACATAGACATATATCCTTAAAACATTTCAAAATCTTTAAATCAACGTAATAAAAATCAGCAGCATAGAAATTTCAGCAGCACATTTTATATTCACCGTTTATTTATCAGCTATCCTGTCTACCTAATCTAACTAGTCCAAACCATCCTCTGGTTACCAGAAAATTACTGATAGAGCGCGCAGTTCACCCTGGTCACCGAGTTCACCAATTACTTACACGCACTGGGCCCTGGCGTGCACAAGATTTAATACACCATTGATATTTGGGGTAAACTGGGTGATGGTTTCCGTTGCACGCTTCTATGAGCAATTAAGGTTTGGGTTTACACCTCTGCTTACCATGTACCTGTCTTACCCCAGGCACAAATACATATGACAGATCTGGAGCTAACAGGGAAAATAGTAGACAGGGATCCTAGGAAAAATACTCTTTATAAACAGTACATTCTTATCCACAATTTTTGTAAAATGACCACAGACACCTGAGGATGTTCAAAACTTTATATAGAATATTTAAAGAAAGTATGACAAGGCAATAAGTGATATGCAGAAAAATGCGTCAAACATCAAAATCAAAAACACCAGGTAACTATGTATTAACACTAGGACCATTGAGTATATGGCAAGACTAAAGGTAGGAATTTTAAAACAAAGCTAGTCACTGCAACTTTATACTAGAACATGGGACAGAGATGGGATCTAGAACATGTACTTAACCTAAAATCTTTAAAACTATTCTTGCTAAGTTCACCGCAATCATGCTAAAGGAAAGGGGAAAAATTGGAACATGCTAAAATATAACAGTTTTGCAATTCCCTAAAGGTGGGGAGAGAAGTGGAACAATTCTAGCAACTAATGGAATATAACTTGCTTTTCAAGATGATAGAACGATATCACAGGCAAGAGTGCTTTAATAAGAAAATGGAGAGAGAGAAGAGAGAGAGAGAGAGAGACGCAAAACCCATAGACTGATATTTACCTAGTTCAGAATGAAGACCAACCCTGGCCACGGGTCAGTTGGGAGGACAGGGACAAGGACCCTCAGGAAGGAATGCCAAAGTGCGAGCAGGTACAGCTCACGGGCAGTCAGGACAGGATACCCCTCAGGTTCAGGGTCAAGACTGGGCCACCCAGGGTACGACCAAACACCCACAGCTTCGGACAGCAACGCCTGCGTTACCCCCTCTCCTGCAAGTAATCCGCCAGCAACCCCGATTGGGTTTTCGAATTTCCCCAGCAAAGTGCTTCGCAAGCACTTAGGATTATTTCCACCCCTTAGGAGTTTGTGGAAAGTATGGACAGAGTGCTCCGCAGCACTTTCAGATTGAGCACCTATAGAGTTCGTAGGGTCAGTGACAGGTCTGCTACTCGGACAAGTCGGACAATTTTCCCAAGCTAAACTAGGGCAATTATACTAATTTGGGGTCCCTCAGACCACCCCCTAATGTTGCAAGTGACAGTTTCCCACATTATGATTGGTCAGGAGAGGTGGTGTGGTCATTACCACCTCCTAGAATTCAACTTTTTCATCTCGAATATTAAAATTTTCCTACCCGCCCCTTGGGTTCATGTTCCCATGCATAGAATACAGCAGTACAGTAAAAAGTCACAATAGGTAGCAACAGAGTTGCATCGTCCAAGGTAAGATTCTGTCTTCCCAGGGAAGTTCTCAGGCGCATTGTGCTTCAGGAGCCAGCTGGCTTGTTTCAGCTTCTGCGCAGTAGAGTTTTTCTCCGGTCATGTGATGGTGCCCAGCAGAGCCTCAAGTATGGCTCCGCTCCCGATTTCCCAGCCCCAGAGACGCGGTACATGAAAAGTAAGCGAGAACAAATTAATATCACAAATAAAATGATCACACTGTATACCATGATGAAATTCTAACCAACCCTTACTTTATAATGACTACAGCATTACTGTTTAGTGCGAAAAGACAGAAAGGCTAAAGCAGCAGTGGCAAGCAGAATGCGTGGTGAGAGACAAGCGGCCATGTTTGCAACAGTGCGCATGAGCACAGATTCCCTCCAGAATGCGAGTGCGTCACATCACATGGGTATGACCGACGCATGCGCAGACTGAATTTCAGCAAAGCAGCCGATTCTTTAGTGCAAGCTTCGTTAATATAGGAAAGACATACGAGCAAGCATCCTGGGGACACCCGCGTGTTTGGGAAAACATATAATAAATGACGAATAACTGGTTTAATAGGATTATACACTAGGCGAGGTTCTTGCACTAGAGCAAGGCGCTTTACGTGCGAATCCTTGCTCCATCACTCACACCCCGCATGTCCCCGGCCACAGCCCACTCCTGCCCCCACTGTCCCTCTTACTGTTCTCGCTGTCACACCATCCCTCCCGATTTTTCCTATGACACCGACCACGCCCGCTAACCCTGTCCTAGCTGCGGGACTGACAACAAGTCTCCATCCGCCCAACCCCTGCGGCTTTACCCCTACACGCCCTTTTCCTGCTTCCTCGTGGACTACAGTTAAGCAGGATTTATATAAATTGTTGAATTCCCCCCGACTGGCGTCCTTGTGCTCTGCAGTCAGCTTTTCGTCCCTTCGAGAAAATGACCTACAGAGGCAACAGTGTGAATGTTGGATAAATAACAGGAATATTTATGCCTTTAAAGAAATATGGTCCACCTTTTCCTAGTGGACGATTATGGAACAGACCACCTGGGCTGAATACATGTGTACCCTGGTCATGCAAAGATTTGAGAATGCGCTTATGCAGATACCACCGGATTAATGGACCTTAGGTCGCAAATTAAAAGAGGCGATGTTCAGGGAGAGGGGATGTTTGGCACTATGTCTGCTTTCATGGCTTACCGTGATATGACCGCTTTTCCCAATACCCCTCTAGAACAGCTATGCCAATGAGAGAGGCGGCCCCTGTCTTTGTTAACGCACTTACTGATGCCCAAAAAAATGGCCGAGGGGCTGTTGAGGCACACTGGCGCAGGCTTTGGGTTCATGTACCTTGGAAAAGGTCAGAAGTAATGCAGTTAAAAGGACAATTATCAGATCCCCGGAAGAATCCGGCTGCCTTTTACAGAGAATTAGGTCAGATTATATCTGCAGGTACTCTCGTTCTTGAGGATATAGATTTAGACAGACCTGCATACCAGTAGCAGCAGCGAGATCCCAAAGCACTGTGCCGCCACCGCCAGGAGTCACCGGATGCCACGAATCGCGCCGCCGCCCCGGGACTACATTTCCCAGCAGGCTCAGCGGCGGCGCGCTCCACAGACGTCCCACCAGCGCCAGGAGGTGCATTTAAACAGTGCTCTGACCCGCATCGCGGGACGAGCCAGGCGAAGCCCGGGCCAAGGGCGGGCCCATCTGAGCTCGTCCGAGGACGAACGTGGACGGGACGGGCCCTTCTCTTTGATCTTCGCCTTGGACCCTATGAACAACGTCAGTGTGCCACTTGGCATTTCGTAGCACTGCATCATAGCATAGCATTAACACCTGATTCACTATTGATTAACAGACTGCAAAGGCACACCTCACTGATTTTTCATGGTCATGGCTATCAAGGGGAGGAAACCAGTGGAAGGGAGTGTTGTAGGGACTATTGATCAGTTTTTAACTAGGGTCACTTCAATGTTGCAGCGGGAAATTGACCTAACTGAAAGAAGATTGTCTTTGGATCCTACTTTCGATAAACGCTCTACATTGGGGCAAATAGCCAAGGCCCCATCACCAATTCCAGGTCCCCTCCCTACGATACCTTTGGCTTCCATGCAAACAGACAGTTGCCAACCAGCCTGGCGGGAGCAAGTAATAACGTTTCAAAAGTGGTAGCTATCGTGCATAGCCCGCCAGTAGATGAAAGAATAATCATCTCTGAACCAGTAACACCACTTCAAAGCACGGGAACTACTAGATCAGGGCAGTCAATCCGGCTGGTCTCGGACTCCAATTTAGGGGCCAGGAGCAAAGTGCCCGACCAAGCAGTAAAAAGAAAGCGTGGGGGAACTGCACTAGTAAATACAAAATCGAAAAAAACGAAACGGACTAACACAGAGAATGATATTCCAATAGTGGCACTTGAAGAGTCACAGTCTGAAGTGCATAAATCACCATCCATAAAGGGTAATGAAGACTTGCCACTATCATCGCGAGGGAAAGAAGGGGACTTTTGGGCCGAAATGGAACGGGTTTTCATAGAGTCCTGCCTCCCGATCCACAAAAGATTGGACTCTATTGAAAAAAGACTGTCCTATCTGGAATCACTGTGTTTGCCCAAACTGGGAGGAAAGGGGGCTAATGGTGTGGAATCTAGCAGTAATGAGATAAGCCCAATTGACCCTAGTCAGCCAGATACACAGAGTGTAATTCCGGTGATTATAAATACAGAAGGAGCTTCAACAGTCCAAATTGGCACAACAGAACCTTGCCCAAGTTCCCATCCAATTACGCAGTCAGGGGTGGCCGCATCTAGTGGTTTGGCCAGCACAGGGAATGGGGGGGAAGGGGGAGCAGGGGGGTAGCCTCTTCCAACAAAGGCCCGACTCAGGCAACAAATAAGGAACAAAGGCAGAGACTAGTGGTTCCAATAAGGCTTGTGCTCCCTTGCTTAGGTCTGCCCCCAGAATAATCCACATTTGTAAAGCGCACAATCACCCGTAAGGGTCTCTAGGCGCTGGGGGCCGTCGGGAAGATTAAGCAAGCTATAGCTCAGAGTGACATGGTGCTGGGCTAACCTGCCGCCGGCGCCGGGGATCGAACCATGATCCCCAGATTCCAGCGTCAGTCGCCCTGGCCGCGGCGCCACACCTCCCTTTGTAGTCATTCTTGCGGGGGTCCCTACTCTAAGTCCAGGTAAGGTTGAGGACTACAGAGATCTCAAAAATAAGTGCATTCACTGGTTGAACCATAATAGACCCCTCCCAAATGGGGGAACCAGCGAAATTTTATTTGTCAGACGAGTCGATTGGGTGGGGCCCAGAGGGAAAAGCTTAGAAGGGGATTGTATCGTGATTAATTTTCAGAACAGGTGGACAGTCAAGCACATTTGTAACTACGAGCTAGGTAGCACAGATACACTAATAAAACCCCTGCCGCTAACATATTTTTATCCAGGAACTCAGAGTAAAGTTTTTTTTGCACAAAAATGGGAGGGGACAAACTGGGCGGGAGAGGAAACCCAGGGAGGTTACCACACTCATGGGAATGTTGCCAGGTTTGGGCCTTTGAATAGTCCCATGTCGTTCAACAAGTTCCACCACCCCAACAGGTACGACAACCTGGAATCGGTAGATTGCCTGCCTGAAGCAAGGAATCTCCTTCCTGTACGAACATAAAGTAAGGTCTTGCTGGAAGCAAAAGTTAACTTCAGAGAGCTGAGGCGTCTTATCATTGCAGTAGGAACTATGCCAGATGCAGGTATTCGCAGGGTTAAAACAGACCAAAAGAAAAAAGAACCGAGGGCTGGGATAGGGGGTAGTTCATCTAATGGAGGTGCTATGGTAGGAGAATCTGGAGGGGGAGGGGAGCGTAGTGTCACTGAGGGTACTACTACTCAGGTGGCCGATTGTGAGTCCATATTAATAAATCTTGACCAAAATGCTAACCTAATACATAGTGTTGATAACGGGAATGTTAACATACTTTCCTCGAATGTGGCGGGTCTGAAAAATAAGTTAACATCGGAGGATTGGGGTTTGTTCATGGATAAACACGACATCTGCCTTTTTCAAGAGACGTGGGCCGTGGACAAGTTCCAGCGAAGTGGCTTTGCTACTTTTAACAACCCGCTATGAAAGGTGATAGAGGAAGACCTTCAAGAGGGCTAAGCACCTGGGTAGCCATCCACCTTGGAGCCACAGCTAAGGAGGTAACAGTAGATTCCCCGGATATCCTATGTGTGATGTTATCCCTCCCAGGAAATAAGTCTCTAACTATTATTAACATATACTCTAGACCTACCAAGAGCGGACAAGAGTCAGTAGTCTTCAAACAGCTGATGGAATTTGCACAGACTCTTGACCCTGGGACTGGTTTAATCATCAGGGGGGATTTTAATTGTCAGTTTGACCCCCTTATGAAATCAGGTTTGGAGGATATTGATGAGGAGAACTTACATTGGAATATTCCTGAATCTAGTATCCCTCTGGTGAAAGCGTGGACCCCATTGGTTTTGCAAATAACTTCCCTTACTCTGTCTTTGTCTGCAAGGCCTTGTAATGGTCGGTACAAATGGGACAGTCCAGGAAATGCGACTTTTAATAGAGTAGGTCAATCATCAATCATCCATTACATCTTGATTGAATTAAGGTCATGGGATAAGATCAAGGATTTTAAGATCTATGAACGGACGGCAGTGACCACAATGCCATGGTTTTGTCACTAAAACCAGGGAGTTGGGGATTGACCAACCCCTTGATTGAGCAGAACTGTGTCCAACAGCCTCTCCTCCATAATAATAGGCGGAGAATAAAATGGCCTCATATAAGGAGCTGCCAAACAAACTTTCTCAAAGATATCTCCAGGTTCTTCCTCACCTCATAGACATGGCAGAGGTTGAACAACTGGGCCTTGTAGAGGGGAGGAACAACAGGCCTGTTGAAATTCACAACCAGCTATCTCAAAAATTGTTAGAGGTCTTTTTTCCACTCCAGACACATAGGGAAACACAGGTGAAAACCCACCCATGGTACACTGCTGATTGCCGTAAACTGAAAGGGGAATTAACTAGAGCAATTAAGGCCAACAATAGACCCCGAATTAGGCTATTAAGGGTACAGTACAAGCGAGCTATAGAGAGCGAAAGAAAGTCTTGGGAAGCAGAAAAGTGGGATGAGCTAAAGATGGCACTACAGTGTAGAGATCTCAAAACATTCTGGGCAATTTTTACTAATGATGGTGGGGGTGGGAAGAACGCAGTTAGCCCCAACATAGCCCCAGCTGTTTGGGAGGAACATTTTGGTAGTCTTTACACTCGACCACTCACTGGTGACTCAGAGTTGGTTTCCCCGAGTCCCCCCACGAGTATAGACAGGGGGGGCCCAGGAGATATCAATACTCGAAGTGGAATCTGCCATTATGAAGCTGCTGCCCAATAAAGCCCCAGGGCTTGATAAAATCCCTGGGGACTTGTTTCGGTCGGAACCGAAAATATGGGCCCCATATCTCTGCGTCCTCTACAATTCAATCTTGATGGGGGCAGACCCGCCAGAGACGTGGCGGGGGCGGAGATTGTTCCAATCTTCAAAAAAGGCTGCCCTCTGCAACCCTCAATTTACAGGCCAATCAGCTTGATAGATATCCCACAGAAAGTATTTGGGAGGGTATTTTACATTTACATTTACATTTTACATTTACATTTACAGGGTACTTCTGGAAATAATCCAGATATGGGAAGAGGACAATAGCATCTTGAGTCCATTCCAAGCAGGTTTTAGAACTGGTACATCCACAATTGACCAGATCTTCCGACTCCAGGTCCTATACTGGAAAACAGTGAGTGTAGGGGGTGGCAGCCTCTACCTCATTTTTGTGGACCTGCGGGCCACGTTCGATCTGGTCCCTAGAGACAAATTGTGGAAAGTCCTTCATGACCTGGGCCTCCCACCATATCTGTTGGAAGTATTGAAGAGACTCCACCAAGGCAACTTTGCTCAGGTTAGATGCGGAAAAGCGGGAGAACTGTCCGCAAGATTTAAGGTGGAGAGGGGGGTGAGCCAGGGATGTGTGATGGCTCCCACTCTCTTCTGCCTTTACATCAACGGGCTTATTAAATATCTCCAAAACATAAAGGATACGGATGCACCGAGGTTGGCTACTGGAAGAGTGCCCGCATTAATGTTTGCGGACGACACTCTACTGTTGTCTCGAACAGCTACCAGTATACAACGTATCCTTGATGGTTTCTCAGATTTCTGTGAGCTAAGCGGTCTAGAGTTTAACTTGGCTGAAACCAAGTTCATGATTTCAAATCCCCCGAGGCAGAGGCGGCCAAATCCGTCTCTGAAGGGTACACCCCTCGAGAGAGTAAAAACCTTTTAATATCTTGGCATTACTCTCGAGAAACATCTGGGGTGGAATGTACAGATAGCTAAGTCGACCCTGAAACTGACCCAGACCGTGGGTGGGATTTCTAAAATGCATAGAACACTATCCTGGAAGCCGGCTGCACCTGTTGTAGAGATATATAAGGTCCAAGCCAGAACAGCTGCTATATATGGGGCGGAATTATGGGGAAGCCATCGGCCCAAAAGCCTGGCAAGGGTAGAACATACTTTTATGAGAAACCTGTTTTCCCTGCCAGTCAGTACCCCCCTGGTTCCATAAAGACTAGACCTGGAGCTACTTCCAGTGGAAGAAGAGGTGGCCCTGAGACCACTTACCTATTGGCGAAGACTCTGGTCAGTTCCAAAGCTAGTTTCTTATCGTGCAGAGTTCCAGGAGGTTTGGGTCTCCCTTAAAACCAAGAAAATACCATGGTTATCCCACATCAAGGATTTGTGTGCTGGGTTAGGCCTCCCAGAGCTATGGGAATCCCCAGAATCAGCCTGCCCTGTGCGTTCCAGGGTGGATCTGATAAAAAGGTACAGGTCACTTAATTTGATGATTCTACAAACTAGCGGCTCACTTGGTATATTACCAACCCAATTCCTCAATATTAACGTAGAATACAAAAAAGAGGAATTCCTTGACATGATACATCCTCCACAAGCAAGAAAGCTGTACTTACAGTAAAGATTGGTTACACTACCATTAAGGTCACTAACTAGCTGTTGGGACGCTAATAAATGTTCTGTGTGCTTGGCGTGTGAACACTCCCTGGAAAATGAAAGTCATGTGTTCTTTGTCTGTCCGGCATATGGGCTGGCACGCCGTCGCTGGGTTAAACCTATCTGTAAGAACTTGGGTTTTCGTAAGTGTTGGATTCGGCCCTTTTGACAGGTTCACCCATAGACTTTTAGCTTTTTCCTAGTCTGTTTCTGGAACCTGGTGGTGGTGATTTTAGGCCTCTGTGCACTTTTTCACCGTGGTACAGTGTACAGTGCGTGAGCTCTCTGTGTATGTGTGGTAAGTGACCTGCCCTCCCATAGGAATGAATGGGGAATATGTATGCCCATGGTAGTTCCTGATGTGTGGGGAGTGCAGGGTCGAGTTTGATATGTGCGAACTCGTGAGATTGAATGCTGCGTAATGATATATGCGGCATGATTGTGTCTAGTGTAGAAGTGCCACTTCTAGAAGTTGGCATATTTGTGTAATTTGTGTCTGGCATGTGATTGGCTGAGGCTGGCTGGTGAGCTTGGCTCCAAGAGTCTGGGAGGGTCTGCCCCGGTGGTGAATGGAGTGTTTAGCATGCTGATGTGAGGGGAAGAGTGAGCCTGGGCCTGCTTGTGGATTGACCGTCTGGTTTGAGGGTCCTGAATGAGGCTGGGTTTTCCCCACACAATGCTGGCTCCACCCCCTGGGGTGCGTCTGATGTCCCTAGCCTGGCCAGTGAAAGGAATTCCCTATAACCAGTTCTAGCTGGTTCTCACACTGCCTGCACCCTTTAGACAAAGGATTTTGGGTATAAAAAGGGTGCTGTGACACTCTAAAAATGTTCTTGTTTCTGACTTGAATCCTGCCAGGGGCATGCTGCTGCTTGGGCTCAGGAGAAGGCTTGCCTCCCTGAGCCCTGCCCAGCCCCTGGATACTTGATGGACTTGGAGGCTGGAGGACTTTCCTTTTTGTTGGGAGCTGCTTGCTCCATCTTTTTGAGACCCAGGACTTTGTGGGTCCCCCCTGCCCTCTTCACCTATGATTGCTGTGCTTCTGGGACCCTTCTGGTAGTAGGGGTCCTCCCTGTGGGCTTTTATATGCCCCCAGTGCCTTGAGGGTGTTTTAGCTCTCATTTCGGGGCAGAGCGCTGTCATTTTCCCGAGGAGGGAAGCTCTCCTTCCCCTTTGCGTGCCACTCGCAGGTGCCCACCCTGCGTTTGCAGTAATTGCGTCGTTTTTTTTTAATATAATGGGTGCCACCCCGTTTATTTGCCCCTTAGTGAGTGTTCACCTCACTACTACGCTTATTGCGGATTTCGAGGGTGCCCATCCCTCGTTAATGCCCCCAAGAGTCACCGCCGCAAACCGCGGGTAAAAAGGAAGTCAGGCACCGTAGTGCCTGACGCTGGGCGGGACTTCCGGTCTGGAAAGGAAGTCCCGCCCGCTGCCACGCTGGGATTGGCCGGCGCCCCGAGAAGAGAGAGGAGGTCCGGAGCCCACCCGCCTCCTTTTGCCACCGGAAGGAAAGAGGAATGTCCTCCCGCGGCCCGGGGCTCCCATGAAGTGGGGAGAGCCCCGGGGCCGCCAGCAGAAAGGAGGAGTCAGCCCGGAGCTGTAGGGCTCTGCTTCCCAAGTCCCGGTCCCGAGATGGGGGACCGGGTGAAGCGTGATGACTGCCCCTGCCGCGTCCAGACTGAGGAGTCCCCTGGGAACAGCCCGGTAAGTTGAGGAGGGCTGGGGGGACTCTCTAGATGTTGTTGGTTCGTGCCGGCTGCGGCACTAGCGAAGGACAGTGTCAGAGCGGCCCCGTTTTCTAAGTGGGCCGCTCCAACGTGACAGAAGTGCTCAGGGGCCCCGGGGGGGGGGGGGGTCCCGGTGGGCCCGTGTTCCCCCATAACAGTGGCGCTCCAACGTGGAGAATTGTGTTCTGGGCTAGCAGGCCCGTGATGTGCTCAACTAGGGGCGTGTTCCTGGTGGTACATTAAGGGCGGCCCCGGTTGGCAGTGGGTCGCCCCAACGTTGTCTAGAGCCCACGAGGCTCTCTGGGGGCATTTGTGTTTAGAGCCTCGAGGCTCCCACGACCACAGGGACATTCTTGTCCCAAGAGCCTGTGTGGCTCCAGCATTTGGCCATGTGTGGTGTCAGAGCCTGTGTGGCTCCAACGTTCTGCGCAATGTGACACAAGTGTTTTCAGAGCCTGTGTGGCTTCAACAGTTGGCGCAGTTATGTTCTAGGGTCAGTGAAGACCCTGTCACAGTTTTGATTCCCAGCTGCCCAGCAATTAGTGGGCAGCTGCAACATTTAGGTTTTGCGCCAGTGGCGCACCAATGACTGGCGCTGCATTGCAGCGCGCCCTGACATTCTGGACACAGGGCTCTTTAGTTTCTTTATTAGATGGGGGCTGGTATGTGATTTTATTTAGGCGCAATGTGATTATCTATGTGATGGTAATTGCCTAATGTAAGTTTTGCGCAATGTGATATGGTGCTAGGAAATGTAATGCATTTAATATGATTACGCACCTTGATCTTACACCTCTGAATGTTTTTAGGCATCATGTGTTTTTGCGCTATTGAGTTATGTTCTGGCACCTCTGAATGTTTTTATGCATCTTGTGTCTTCCTTGATTTTACACCTCTGAATGTGTTGGTTTATGCATCATGTGTTTTTCCTTCCCTGCACCTCTGAATGTGTTTTTGATGCATCATGTGCCTTGTTATTACACCTCTGAAGGTTGGTTTTGCATCATGTGTAATGTGTTCTTACCTATACCCCTAAATGTATTTTATTCTTAGGTGGTTGTTCTTTCTAGTACAGGTGGTCCTAGTAAGGTCCTGGCTCCCTGCGTGACATTTCTCCTAAGGTGTTTAGGGTTGGTAAGTGGTACTTACCTGGTCCCAGTAGTTACTGGATGTGATCTATAACTGTTATTTTGTGCTATACTTATTCTAAGTTCTAGAAGTGCTATTCCTAAAAGTGTTGATTCTGACAGGTGCCCACGTGGCCCTGTCCTGGGTAAATAATCCCTTGTGAATATTGCCCGTGCCAGTTGGCACAATGTACATGTGTGATTCTATCTGATGTGTTTTGACAATACAGAAGTTATTTTTATATAACCTTGTGTGGAGTTCCTTTTGTGGTGTGCCTAGGATGTTGTTGCTGGAGTGTGCTTGCGCAAATGCTTTACACATCGCTTCCGGGATAGGCCTGTCTGCTCGTGCCAAGCTACCAAGGGGGTGAACAGGGGTTATCTTGGCATGTGACTCCCTTACCCTGACTAGAATGGTGGTTTCTGCCTAGCTTTGGCGTCAGCCTTAGCCAACCAGAAATAACCAGTTCTAACATTGTTGAACAGCGGTGAGGATTAGGACTTGTGTTTGCGCAGTGCCACAGCGACAACTGGCTACATTACAAAACTCTGCATTTTTTTAGATAGTCATATGTTTGGGATTATTGTTTGTGATTTTGTTTTTCCTCAAGGGTGTCATTTTCAAATGGTGTTTCCTGCGCTTTATGTTTAGTGGCAGATGAGAGAAAATGACAGGGCTGGACACCAGTAGAGGGGGAGGTTCCCATAGATAAGGAATCCCTTGCTGGGTCCAGCGCCCAATTACTGTTCCTGTCCCTGTGTGGGTGGATGGAAGAGAGGGAGTGTGGAGGAGGAATGGCTAGCTCAGGAGGGTTTTTATCCCCTGAGTGTAGTGTGTGTGTGTCTGGATTCCCCAGTATGGTAGGATCCAGTGGTGGCAGCTTAAATGTGTCCAGTGCGTGAAGTCCCATTCCCAGTTCCCAGAGTATGGTGCCTGGTGCTCAGTAAGAGGGGTACAGGTTGAGAGTCAGAGGCAGTGAGGAACTGTCTCACCAGTCTGGAGGGGGAGTGTGTGGATGAGTGGTGTGTTGAACTGGAGGAGTTGGTGTGAGGTTTTTTTAGGAGCTTGCACAGGAGGTGTACCTCTGTGGTGTGTAGGAGGTCCTGCAGAGGCACTGGATAAGAAGGTGGATGTCTGGCGGTGTGCTAGATGTCTTGCAGAGGCATAAGGGAGTGATTCTAAAAGGAGTGGCTTGTGTATCTGATGATCCTGTGTAGGGGAAGAGGTTCATGTGTAGCCCAGCTAGGTCCCAGTAGGATGATAGGGGTGTAGGGGCTCACGTCCTGTCTCAGTGGAGGCGGAGTGAGTGTGGACGGTGTGTCCCACGTTGGCCCGAAACCCTATCTCAGGGCCTGGAGGGTTCCCTAAGGGATCGCCAGGTCAGGGGCCTAGGCTGTACTTACAGGTCATTTGAAGAGGATCTTCCTGTGTCTAGAGGACGGGGAGTGTCTGTAACCGGAACTCCGGCGGTCCTGGTGTTGGGCAGTACCACTCCTAGTGGAGGGTGCAGAAGTCCTGGTGTTGAGGAGTACCGCTCCTAAGTGGAGGGTACAGAACTCTGGAAGGGGGTGCAGAGGGACGGTGTTCTTCTGACCCCAGTGCAACCTGAGGGTTTAGATCCTAGGTTGGGAGATTAGGAAGCTTCCAGGTCAAGAGGAATTTCTACCAAAGTGGATCAGCTGAAGAGACTGAGAGGGCTGCCCTTGCTGTGTGATCTGGGGCTCACCTGCAGTTTGTTGTTTCCACTAAGGTAGAGGAATGGGGACTTTGCTGTGTGCTGTGTCCCCCCACCTGCTTGAAGAGGAACTGTGCTGTGTCCTTTGTAACTCAGAAGTGAAATAGTTTCCAGGTGGTAGACCAGTGATGGAGTGAGGTCCTGATCTGGTAGGAGAATTGTGCTCTGGTGGGTGCTTCCCTGGGAGGGTGCGGAACCCCAGAAGTAGAGGTAGGGTGGGGCATTCTTGCCCGTGACCTCTGGTAAGCCTGAGGGTGCGGACCCTAGGTTGAATGATCAGTCGTAGTTGTAGCTACACTGAGAGGGAGAGTGGAGAATGGCTATTGTGTGCCAAGGGCTACTGCCCCCTCTCTGTGGATTGGTCTGGACCTGTGATATTTGGATTGCCTAGGGCCTGGTCCTGGCCGTGGAGAGCTAGAGAGTACCAGTGGGGTATCCTAGTAGGGTCAGAGAGTTCTGGTTTGGAGGTAACCAGGTGGGTTCAGAGTGGCGTAGAACCGGAAGGTGTCCCTGCCGTGCGGGTCCGTGTCCGTGTTTTGTCGCCCAAAGCAGGGAAGCCCATCAGTGGAGTGATTGGTCTACCCTGCGTTTTGGCTAGAAGGGATTTGTGTTGGACCCGGCCCTTTTGGCAGGTTCACCCCGAGACTTTTTGCTTTTTCCTAGCCTGTTTCTGGAACCTGGTGGTGGTGATTTTAGGCCTCTGCGCACTTTTTCACTGTGGTACAGTGTAAAGTGCGTGAGCACTCTGTGTATGTGTGGTAAGTGACCTGCCCTCCCATAGGAATGAATGGGGAATATGTATGCCCATGGTAGTTCCTGATGTGTGGGGAGTGCAGGGTCAAGTTTGGTATGTGCGAACTCAGGAGATTTTTTTTTTTTAACACATTTTATTATTGAAGTTTTATATCAAGTTTCAAATAATAAAGAAAATGCATGTATTTACATCGAAACAATTCAAAATCAGATTACATAATACAGCTTCCAAAATTACTCAAAAAAAGATTTCCAAATTTTATCAAATTTCCTTACCCCCCAATGCGCTTAGCATAACAAAATTCGCTTGTTCTGACATTTCTCATTTTCTGAAACCAAATATTAAACAGAGGAGCTTGAGTTGATTTCCAATTCTGCAGAACCAAAGACCTCGCAACTGCCATCACAATAAATAATAATTTAACCGACTGTCCACACAATTCGAGTTCACTGTCATATCCATAAAGTATCAACTTAACATTATAATCAGTCTGAATTCCACAAAACTTTTGTAAGTATTCGAATATCTCAGTCCAAAAAGGAACAATTTTAGTAAAGTGAACTACAATGTGGGACCAATTAGCAGGGCTATGTTGCTTACATCTGAAACAAACAGCACTAACGTTCGTATACATTTTTGAGATGACAGCGGGAGTTCGATAAAGAAGCGATTTAGTAAAAAAAATCATTCTCCTCCAATTAGATCCACGAAGAACACTGAAATTCAATTTATTTATACAGTTCCAAGTATTCATAGTAAGAACATGATTTTCTTGTTCTTGCCATTTTTAATGCATCTTACGCTAAGGTCCAGATCAGTATATTGAGCTAAATATCGTTTCCAAGCTCCTGGTTTCTTATTCTGGGAAATGAGAAAAAAATCATCCCACAACTGACAAGGAGAATCAATCATTCTTACTTCCGCTTGCCCTAAAACTTTAAAAATCGAAACATATGAGTTAAGTAACATAAACTTCCCTGGAATTAATTGTTGCATTTCTCCTGGTGACAACCAAGTCCCTTCTCTTATAAAGTCAAATAAAGTGGTGAACCCAACTTGCTCCCATTGACAAACAATATCTGATCCGATATTAATTCTCATAAAAATGAGAGCATTCCTTAAAGGAGTTCTAGAATTAAACTGCGGAAGGGAATATTTTTTTAGAAGAGCATCTCGACGTTTAAAAAACCAATACATTATCTTATATCGAGTCAGTTTGGGTGATTTAGGGATGTGCAAAGGAACAGGGGTTTGATCCTCTTGACTAATTTTGTCAAAGAAAAAATTAATAAATAAACTTGGATTCTGCTTTTCTGATTTAAATCTGAGCAAAATATGCACTATAATAATCTCTGAGATTGGGAAGAGATAGGCCTCCCAGTTCAGTATCTACATAAAGTATCTTAATTGCTATCCTGGGGCGTTTTTTAGCCCATATGAAATTCGAAAATAGGGATTCTACTTTGGAAAAAAGACTACCGGGTAGAAAACATGGGACTGCTGAAAATAAAAAATTTAATAGTGGTAAAACAGACATCTTTATCAGTGCCACCCGTCCCATAATAGAAAGTGGTAGTGAGCCCCATCTAGTAAATAAAGATTGGACTTTTCGTACAAGTGGGTCAAAATTCAACGTATATAACTCGGAAACCAAGGTAGAAAACATAACCCCTAAGTATCGTTTTGGTCTTGGATTGATACAGCCAGCTAAATCCGCGTGTAAAACTACCTCCCCTCCTCCACATACTAAAATTTCAGTTTTTTTTGTTAATTCGGTATCCTCCTAGAGCCTCAAATTCTTCAAAGAGCTGCAAAACAGCGGTTTGAGAATGGATATCCGTCTTGATTATCAACAT
Organism: Lissotriton vulgaris; assembly: GCF_964263255.1. Classification (NCBI taxonomy): domain Eukaryota; kingdom Metazoa; phylum Chordata; class Amphibia; order Caudata; family Salamandridae; genus Lissotriton; species Lissotriton vulgaris. The sequence goes on along the minus strand of NC_141694.1, from coordinate 1,685,397,328 downwards.
GATGTCGTCAGCATAGAGTTTAATTTTTGCCATAGATGTAATAGGTGGAGGGATATTTACAGATTCGCGGATAGCAATGGCTAGCGGTTCAATAAAAAAGCAAAAAGGATAGGGGATAAAGGGCAACCCTGTCTGGTGCCCCTTCCAACCGAAACTGCGCCCACCATAACAGAATTTATAATTATATTTGCTCTGGCACCCGTGTACAAATTTTGAATTAAACTAATAATTTGTGCAGGAATACCAAAGAATTTTAAAATAACAAATAAAGTTGACCAAACTACTAAATCAAAAGCCTTCTCCGCATTTAATAATAAAATTAAGGCCGGGACTTTTTTAACTTGAAAATAATCTAACGCTTCTGTAAGAAAATGAGTATTAGTTGCTAATTGCCGGCCTGCAACAAAACCATTCTGATCTGGATGGATAAGATCTGTTGCAATTGAATTTAAACGTATTGCTAATAATTTCGTCAGGATCTTATAGTCGGTATTGAGTAGTGTAATAGGTCGGTATGAGTTAGGGTCTTTTGGATCTTTACCTTTTTTAGGAAAACTAACAACGGTCCCCTCCCCAAAAGAATCTGGAACTTGACCACCCATTAACATATAGTTGAATAATTGCAATAATAAATCAGAAAGCGGAGAAAATAAACTCTTAAAAAATTCGGCCGGGAAACCATCCGGGCCACAGGCTTTACCAATTGGTAAGTTTTTAACCACTAGTTCTACTTCCGATTTAGTAAATAACCGTTGCATGGAATCACTATCTATCTGAGCTAGGGAGGGCATATTATGCTTGGTTAAAAAAAAATTGAGCCTAGAGTGATCTATAATTTGCTGCTGACTGTATATCTGTTTATAGTGAGACAGCATAATGGTTCCAATAGCGTCCGTCTGTGAAACTTCAGTTTGAGTAACAGGACATTTTAAAGAATGGATTAATTTAGCGGCGGCTTGCTCTTTTGCTTGCCAGGCAAGGAGCTTCCCGGAAAAATAATCTCCTCATAAACCCTCTGGGAGTTAATTAAGAATTGCTGTTCACTCTGAGAAAAAAGGAGCGTATTAAGTTCCCGTTTAACCTCATTTAATTCTTTTTGCACATCACTCGAAGGGTTCACTTGACGCCGAAGAGTAAGTGAGTGGATTTTTTGATAAAGTAAGGTTTTAGTTTGTTTAAGAATACGCCATTCTTCTGCATCCTTACTAATTATAATCCCACGAATAAATGCTTTTAGTGAATCCCAAACAATATGAAGTAGAGCTGTCTGTAGATTGCGAGCTATAAACTCAGAGATTTCTAATTCTAAAAAAGAAACCCAATTACTATCCTGCAAATGCATTTTATTAAATATCCATCTTTTTAATGATTTCATCTCTTCACCTACTTCAAATTCAATTAGCAGCATTGCGTGGTCTGAAAAACCATTATGAAAACATTTTTGATAGGAAAATGTTAATAACCTTGAAGCTAGAAAAAAATCTAATCGCGATGATGATTTATGTCTGCCAGACCAACACGTAAATTCTCTTTTCAGTGGAAATTTAAGACGCCACAGGTCACAGAGATCCAGTAAAGCTATATTTTGCATAATGGATCTTCTTGATTTTGGTTTCGATTGTTTTCTTGGCCTACTGGTGGAATCTAATTTTAAATCTATAAGGATATTAAAATCCCCACCTATCACTATGTCCCCCCTGACTAACAATAAGGATTGAAATAACTCATCATAAATTGGGGCGCGATCTTCCACTGGGGCATAGAAACTAACAAATGTAATTGGTCTTTTCCTGCCTTTTATTAGGCACGTAACCCAGCACCACCATCCAGTCCCCCCATCTTCATACTGTACAATTTCTGCATCTAAATTCTGATTAAGAAAGATAGCAACCCCACTTTTAGACTCTTGGGCACATGAAAAACCTCTATAATCCGCCCAAGTTTTAAACATAGAAAAAGAGTTAATTTTAGCCGCTGCTATATGAGTCTCTTGGAGCAATACGACAGCTGGTCGTTCTGACTTGACCCAGTGCTCAATTGCTCGCATTTTTTTTAATTATTCAGCCCATTAACGTTAAAAGAGATCACTCTAAGCCCCCCGATAGACATATATGTAATTAAAAAAAACATGCATTTTTCCAGCTTATTTTTCCATCAAAATCCAACAAAAACTTCAATTTTTTTTCTTTTTTTTCCCCACCCCCCACCCCACAACCCTTCTCAGGTGCTCCCCTCCAGCACCAAGTCCTGTGGCCTTGCCCATCACCTTCACCCCACGCTGGCCACCTGACACTCACCCCTTTCATGGAGGCGCCTTGTTGTTGCGCCTCTAACTCTGTGACCTCCCTGTTCCTCCCCTTCCCTCCCCCTCACCTTTATATTAACTCTGCAGTTGATTAAGCATCTCGCGTGCCTCATCAACATCCGTAAACAAATAGAATTTGCCTTTTATCAAGACTTTTAGCTTTGCCTGTTGTGCCATTGATGCTGGGACACCTTTTTCTTTAAATAATTGTAAAATTTTTACAAAGTCTTTTCTCCGTCTTGCTGCGGCCGCTGACATATCGGAGAAAATCCGACATTTTGTAGTAGGATTTGCATGGAATTGTCTCTGCTTAAAGGCTTGCGATAGAATAGATTCTTTGACCCTTACATCAGCAAAGTTGACGATAATTGTCCGAGGAAAAGAAGAATTAAGAAATGGACGAGCTGGAACTCGATGTGCACGAGTAATTGTTAAATCTCCCTTAAAGTCCGGGATTACCTCTCGCATAAAGAAGGAAGAAATCCATTGCACCATATCGGATCCTTCGATATTTTCTGGCACACCTACCACTCGAAGGTTTGACCTTCTATTATAGTTCTCCAACTCATCCAATTTGAATTCAAAAGCCTTGGAGGATTTAGAGATAGCAGATACCTCTTTTTGGATCGTGGTCATATTATCCTCCAGCCCTGAAATTCTAGATTCGGATTCTTGAAATCTATTTGTGAAAGAAGTCATTGAGTCTTCAATTTTATCCAAACGATTACTTATTACTTCCAGTTCTGCCTTTTGAAATTGCTTAATTTCTCTTATTTCTCCTAGTATCATATTTAACATGTCTTTCACCGAGAACTGCGAGTCATCAGCAATCTTAGTGTCCATCTTCAAAATCGGACTCTGAATCGCTTCATATGCTATTGCATCATCCTTTAAATCATCCTTTAAGTCTAATCTAGATTGTGACTTGATTGACAATCCAGCAGAAGGGACAATCGTGGTTGCGGCTCCATTTTTATTCAAGGAAACAGTTTTTGCATCTGTGGATGAAGAGTCTATTAAATTGACCACATTACTAGCAGATGTCGCAAAGTCTTTTGAATTGAGCGAGGTTGGGGTTGGAGCCTCTGTTGGAAATGCCCCAATCTCAACTATATTCGTATTTGCATTAATAACTTGTCCTGTGCCCTTTCGCTCAAATAACGGAAATTGTTTAGAAACTTTAGAGACTTTAGGGGTAGAAATTACCAAAGCATCTTTAGAAGTAGAAATCACCAGGGCATCTTTGGAAGCCAGCGGATCACATAAAAATATAGATTTCGCCTCTTGTACCATTCCTGGCGGTTTAACCGCTGAGCTTGAAAGGGCTGTGTCTCCCCTGACCACAGGTAACTCTGAAACCTCCATCAGCTCTTTCCCCTGCTTCCCTTTACTGGTAGCACAGGTACCGAGATCTTGCTGTTGAGCCTGTGTTATATTCTCACTTAGAAGATTATTTTCACCTTCTCCAGAGCTCTCCGAGTTTTCAGCTGAAGAGTTCTCCCTCTCTGCCGCTGATCCTGCCAGTTTAGCTTTTTCAGATTTCAATTGTTGACGCTTTTTTATCGCCCTGGTCCTAGCCGTCAATTGTTTGCCCATAATCAGATTACAAGGCGAAGTACTCTCACCTCAAAGTCAGTAATCTCCAATCTTTTAATTGAGCAAAGTCGTAGTCTTAGTAGCCTGAGAGAACCTGAGCGTCAGAAGTTATAAGGCAATATATCTCGATATCTCTTGCTATTGGCAGAGCCCATTTATTTATTGCCTTAACCCAGCACTGCTTTCACCAGAAACAATAGAGACAAAAAATAAAAATAAAAAGGGGTCCAGTAAACTCTAGGGCGCTAAGAATGCTGGGACCTGTAGTTTTATCTTCTTCACCACGTTTTAATTATCAGCAGCAAGTAAATCCACAGACTTATCAATCTTTTACCAGCAGTAAATAAGCCACAGTCTTATCTGTCTTCATCCCTTATTTCCGAGTTTTCAAATTCTTACCCAGTGTGCCTCCTAAGGAACATTTAAACGTGCTGCCAAACTGGAAAGCATTCTTCCAGGGTCCTGCCAAAGAAAAAAGTCAAGCACAATATGTTCTAGACCAGGCTTCACGCTTCTTCTTCTTAAAGTCGCCATTTATTTCACCACTTTAGAGTATGATGCTATGATACACGATGCCCTGCAAGCACTTCTGCAGCCTCCGGTAGTTAAAGAAGATATGCCCTCCGTGAAACAAACAGCACACACCTCCCAGGTGGCTCCACAGCAAGCGTGAACCTTTCCTTTTCCAAGGGGATTAAAAATCCATGACCTTAGCTTTTCTCCGGCAGCAGTGTCAGAAATCCCAGCGCGCAGCTTGCACACCACTCAGGCAGAGTTCAGGCAGATTTCCCCATTAGCCAGAGAGAACGCCAAACGCCGAAGCACCTCGACGCCATCACCTCACGAAATCAAGCAAGGGGGAGGAGCGAGGAACAGGAAGCGCAGGTGCTACGTGGAGGTGTGGAACTCCACCGTAGCTGCGCGAACTCGGGAGATTAAATGCTGCGCAATGATATATGCGGCATGATTCTGTCTAGTGTAGAAGTGCCACTTCTAGAAGTTGGCATATTTGTGTAATTTGTGTCTGGCATGTGATTGGCTGAGGCTGGCTGGTGAGCCTGGCTCCATGAGTCTGGGAGGTTCTGCCCCGGTGGTGAATGGAGTGTTTAGCATGCTGATGTGAGGGGAGGAGTGAGCCTGGGCCTGCTTGTGGATTGACCGTCTGGTTTGAGGGTCCTGAATGAGGCTGGGTTTTCCCCACACAATGCTGGCTCCACCCCCTAGGGTGCGTCTGGTGTCCCTAGCCTGGCCAGTGAAAGGAATTCCCTATAACCAGTTCTAGCTGGTTCTCACACTGCCTGCACCCTTTAGACAGAGGATTTGGGGTATAAAAAGGGTGCTGTGACACTCTAAAAATGTTCTTGTTTCTGACTTGAATCCTGCCAGGGGCATGCTGCTGCTTGGGCTCAGGGGAAGGCTTGCCTCCCTGAGCCCTGCCCAGCCCCTGGATACTTGATGGACTTGGAGGCTGGAGGACTTTCCTTTTTGTTAGGAGCTGCTTGCTCCATCTTTTTGAGACCCAGGACTTTGTGGGTCCCCCCTGCCCTCTTCACCTATGAGGGCTGTGCTTCTGGGACCCTTCTGGTGATAGGGGTCCTCCCTGTGGGCTTTTATATGTCCCCAGCGCCTTGAGGGTGCTTTAGCTCTCATTTCGGGGCAGAGCGCTGTGATTTTCCCGAGGAGGGAAGCGCTCCTGCCCCTTTGCGTGCCCCTCGCAGGTGCCCACCCTGCGTTTGCAGTAATTGCTTCGTTTTTTTTATATAATGGGTGCCACCCCGTTTATTTGCCCCTTAGTGAGTGTTCACCTCACTACTACACTTATTGTGGATTTCGAGGGTGCCCACCCCTCATTAATGCCCCCGAGAGTCACCGCTGCAAACCACGGGTAAAAAGCAAGTCAGGCACCGTAGTGCTTGACGCTGGGCGGGTCTTCCGGTCTCGAAAGGAAGTCCCGCCCGCTGCCGCGCTGGGATTGGCCGGCGCCCCGAGAAGAAGAGAGAGGAGGTCGGGAGCCCACCCCGCCTCCTCGAGCCCCGGGAAGGAAAGAGGAATGTCCTACCATGGCTCGGGGCTCCCATGAAGTGGGGAGAGCCCCGTGGCCACCAGCAGAAAGGAGGAGTCAGCCCGGAGCTGTAGCGCTCTGCTTCCCAAGTCCCGGTCCCGAGATGGGGGACCGGGTGTAGTGTGACGACTGCCCCCGCCGCGTCCAGTCTGAGGAGTCCCCTGGGAACAGCACGGTAAGTTGAGGAGGGCTGGGGGGACTCCCTAGATGTTGCTGGTTCGTGCCGGCTGCGGCACTAGCGAAGGACAGTGTCAGAGCGGCCCCGTTTGCTAAGTGGGCTGCTCCAACATGACAGATTTGCTCAGGGGCCCCGGGGGGATTCTGGGGGGCCCGTGTTCCCCCATAGCCCTGTCGCACCAATGTGGAGAATTGTGTTCTGGGCTAGCAGGCCCGTGATGTGCTCAACTAGGGGCGTGTTCCTGGTGGTACATTACGGGCGGCCCCGGTTGGCAGTGGGTCGCCCCAATGTTGTCTAGAGCCCACAAGGCTCTCTGGGGGCATTTGTGTTTAGAACCTCGAGGTTCCCACGACCACGGGGACAATATTGTCCCAAGAGCCTGTGTGGCTCCAGCATTTGGCCATGTGTGGTGTCAGAGCCTGTGTGGCTCCAACGTTCTGCTCAATGTGACACGAGTGTTTTGAGAGTCTGTGTGACTCCAACAGTTGGCGCAGTTCTGTTCTAGGGTCAGTGAAGACCCTGTCGCAGTTTTGATTCCCAGCTGCCCAGCAATTAGTGGGCAGCTGCACCGTTTAGGTCTTGGGATGTTCCCAGGTGCCCAGCAAGTAGTGGGCACCTGCAACGTTTAGGTTTTGCACCAGTGGCGCACCCCTGACTGGCGCTGCATGGCAGCGCGCCCTGACATTCTGGACACAGGGCTCTTTAGTCCCTTTATTAGATGGGGGCTGGTATGTGATTTTATTTAGGCACAATGTGATTATCTATGTGATGGTAATTGCCTAATGTAAGTTTTGCGCAATGTGATATGGTGCTAGGAAATGTAATGCATTTAATATGATTAGGCACCTTGATCTTACACCTCTGAATGGTTTTCGGCATCCTGTGTTTTTGCGCTATTGAGTTATGTTCTGGCACCTCTGAATGTTTTTATGCATCATGTGTCTTCCTTGATTTTACACCTCTGAATGGGTTGGTTTATGCATCATGTGTTTTTCCTTCCCTGCACCTCTGAATGTGTTTTTGATGCATCATGGGCCTTGTTATTACACCTCTGAATGTTGGTTTTGCATCATGTGTAATGTGTTCTTACCTATACCCCTAAATGTATTTTATTCTTAGGTGGTTGTTCTTTCTAGTACAGATGGTCCTAGTGAGGTCCTGGTTCCCTGCGTGACATTTCTCCTAAGGTGTTTAGGGTTGCGTAAGTGGTACTTACCTGTTACCAGTAGTTACTGGATGTGATCTATAACTGTTATTTTGTGCTATACTTATTCTAAATTCTAGAAGTGCTATTCCTAAAAGTGTTGATTCTGGCAGGTGCCCACGTGGCCCTGTCCTGTGTAAATAATCCCTTGTGAATATTGCCCGTGCCAGTTGGCACAATGTACATGGGTGATTCTATCTGATGTGTTTTGACAATACAGAAGTTATTTTATATAACCTTGTGTGGAGTTTCTTTTGTGGTGTGCCTAGGATGTTGTTGCTGGTGTGTGCTTGTGCAAATGCTTTACACATCGCCTCCGGGATAGGCCTGTCTGCTCGTGCCAAGCTACCAAGGGGGAGAACAGGGGTTATCTTGGCGTGTAACTCCCTTGCCCTGACTAGAATGGTGGTTTCTGCCTAGCTTTGGCGTCAGCCTTAGCCAACCAGAAATAGCCAGTTCTAACAGTAAGTGTGATCATGCGCTCAGACTCCTAAAATACGACACACATCCCCCTGTTGTTTTCGCTGTCTCCCGTTTTTTACATTGCATGTGGATTAAACGCAGAACCATATAATGACTTGAAATAGATTACGGGTTTGCACTGAATGTTCTGTACTGCATTGATAACATATCAGATGGTTTAATTCTATTTTTAATAATGATGGACTTGTTTGTAAATAGGTGTGTATATATATGAAATTCATTTTTATCAAATTTTATTTGCAAATGGATTTTTATGCTATGATGTTCGTTTTAATATGTACTTTTATGGCCCACAGTGGTCGAAATAAAATTATCAATGATGATGAGATTTACTTTTTGGTACAGTTGTCCCAACTGAAATTTGGGACAAAATTCGACATACTGACCATGAAGTAGCGTTGGGAGGTAAATGGGCTGACCTAGAGGCTATGGAAGAAGCAAGAGTAGGAGGGACTAAACCAGAAGCTGCCATCCTGACTTTGCCCGGTAAAATAATAACGTTTATAAAAACACTTTTGCCGGAAACTGTCATTAACTGGGATAAAATAAACACCTGTAGGCAGCTAGAAGATGAGAATGTGGATGACTTCTTTACCCGCTTTGAGACAGAATACAAGGGACATAGTGGTTTGGATCCCCAGACCCCAGGTTCTTGCCCAGTATTTGTCGATAGGTTTGTAAGCAACTTGCTTCCTGAGATCTCCGCCAGGCTTAAGAAAGTTGAAAGTACGTGGTCTGCCCAAACTATGACTGGTATCTTGGCTATGGCACAATATCACGAGAATAGGGAGAATGAAGATAGAGACAAGAAAAGTAAGAAGGTTAGGGATCTTAAGACTAAGGCACTTATTCAGCAGGCTTACCCTTCCCGAGGTCCCGATGACCATGGGAATTTCAGACCTCAACACCAACCCCCTCCGAGGGCTCGCCAGTCTACCCACTTCAGCCCTCAACGTACGGGAGCCCTCCAAACAGATTAGTATGCTTATTGTAAGGGGTACAGCCATTGGATAGATGAGTGTCCTGTTTTAGCTGAAAACATCAGATCAGGGAAGACTCGGACTCGCGCTCCCAGGGAGGGGAGGCCGACTAGGGACCATGGTCTGCCCCACCCACAGGATAAAGAACGCAGGCCCAGGGATGATGCTCCGATGCGGCAGCGCCCGGCCAATAGGCTTGATGGGTATGAAGCAACACGCACTTATTACAATGATGATTATGTTGAAGTTGATGAGACAGGATCCTACCAAGCATAGGACAGCCAGGAAAGGGGTATTACCAGAGTGCAAATTCCAGTGGATCAAAGGGGCCAGTATGTTCAAACGTCAGTTGTGGGGAACAATCAGAATTTTGGGGCTACCAGGTCTTCTATTGCACGTCTGTCAGTCCCGGAGGCACCCCTTTCTGGCAATATGAATGTCTCAGTGGGTTTTGCAGGAACACCTGTGACCAGCCCTGTCTCTGAACCCCTTCCTCTCGATATTGGCCCTGCACATGTTGACGCTCCCCTGGTCCTTACTACAGGTTGCAGTGAAAACTTGTTAGGCATGGATTTACTGAAAGCTCTGTATGCAACCATTGTGAGAAGTTGGCCTGATATATGATGCTTACTAGTTCTAGTGATCACCTTGTATCAGTCCAAACAACCCTCATGGTGATTGGTTGTAAGTCAACCTTATAGACCAGCTATCCTAATGGTAGCATGGACAAAGCAATCTTAGGCTAAACTCTATTGGCATGTGAAGCCAGCTGTTTTACCACATATAACCCCTTGAATACCACATGGAAGGACACCACACAGGTAGTTATGAAAATAAACAAGTATTTATTAACTAACAACACCTCTGAACTCTTTATGAGATCAGAGGGCTAATCACATGACAAACTCTTCGGAAAAATACACTCAAGTTGCACGATTTACAATGGTGCCCTAGGGGCACGACAAACCATATAATAGGAACAATGGAATGCAAGGAACGAAAGTACTGTAAGGAGATCCAGAGGCTGGAGGATCGCTGGGACTACGCTACTGACTAGGTAAGTAAGGAGCAGGAGGCCCACGGGACTCACGTGCAGAGTGGAAACTCTCACGTGGGATTCGTACCAACGTCTATGGATGCTACAGTTTTCAAAGTTACGGATTCCGGACGAACCCGGCTGGATGGAGGGAAAACAACAGTGGACCTGAACACTAGGATAGTGAACACTGACTTCAGCACCTAGAAGCGTTAGTTACCTATACCACAGGCTGCGGGTGCATAGGGCTGAAGTGGTGTCGGGTTTGCTGCGTTGATCCCGGTGATGCCTGAAACAAGGAGTTGCTGGCAGGCAGCCAGATGGAGGAGTCCGGTGGTTCCAAGGATGGAACGAGGAAGAAGAAGTCCTGAAAGGGAAGGGGACAGTGTCTCGGTCACTAGCCAGTGACGGTGCTGGAACCAGGAGGGAACCAGATGCTGTCGCCGCAGTCAGGTGGAGGACGGGACACTTCTCTCTGTAGCTGCGCGGAACAGGTGCTGTTCTCTACAACCAGGCTGGAGGCACAAGCTGTCCCACGTAGTCTGCTGCTGTTGGTGGTGTTGGATCGTCGATCTGGGCAACAGTCCTTGGCAAGTGCAAGCCATGCGGTGGAACAAAGATGGCGTCTGGTGCGGACCAGGAGGGTCCGGGGTGCTCCTCGTTTACAAGGAAGCAAGGGCCAGTCTGGGGGACCAGACTAGCAGTGGTGGATTCTTCAGGTCGTCGTCTCAGAGGTCACTAGCCAGCCAGCAAGTGACCAGACAACAGGACAAGCAGCAACCAGGCAAAAGGGCCCCACGCAGATCTCGTGGATGCTGGGGGGCTGGTCTTTGATGCAGGAGCTGTGTCGGTGTGGGGCTTCTCAGACCCCAGTGCACTCACTCGAGGATCCCTCGGCGGTCGTGCTGGAAGCGCTGTGCAGGTTTCTTCAAGATGGCCGTCTCCAAGTTGCTCGTCGCACCCACCTGTCTCAGCTGTGCTGTGGATGTGGGTAGAGGTCAGAGGAGTCTGGAGGTCTGGGTCTCGTCGAGCTGGGTCGTCGGGTTCCAGGAAGGAAGGACTTGCAGCAAACCGCACAAGAGCTTGATGGTGCCTGCGAAGCAGGATGGTCACTCCCTGACCATAGGGGAGATTCTTCAGTCTTCTGATGTTCAGGAGGTCGAAGGTCAAGAGTTCTTCTTGGAAGTTGTCAAGATTAATCTGATTTGGAATGGGACCAGCTCCTACCTTTATTCAGCTAAAGGGGGCTGCACTACAACTAGGTCCCTCCCCTGGGTGGGACCAGGAAGGGGGGTGGTTACACCCCCTATCCTTTGTCCGGTCTTGCGCCAGCTCTGGGGCTGGAGTTCCCCAGGAACTGGTTTAGACCGGAGTATGCACAGGGACACCTTGTGTGCCCCAGCATGTCTCATTCCTTTCAGCCCTGTCCTACCTAATACACAAAATCCTGTCTGGGGTGGTGCTAGTACCTCCCCAGGCAGGAAACCCTTTGTCCAAGCCTCCCTCGCTGGAAGGACTCCCAGCAGCAGGAGGTCAGACTTGTGTCTGTGGTGGCAGCATCCATTTTGTGATGCTGAGGCTCGAGTTAACTTTAACCGAGGTTCACAGTTACATACATGTCGTGTCCCTCTAGAAGGGTGGAATGCTACCCCCGTCGCCAGAATTGGCAAGGTGGTAGTGTTCCAATTCGTATGACACCTTACTCGACATGTTTTGATAATGCTATAACAAAGTTAGCATTTGACCGGGAGGTTCATAATGCACTTAAGAGTATATGGTATAGCGTTATCATAGAACAGCTATTAGGACTTGGTTGTGCATGCCAGAGCACCATTGCACATAATTCCAAGCACTCTGCCTTCAGGATTGATAAGGCCTGCCATAGGAGTGACTGATAGGAATATATATGTCCATTTTAGGTTTAGATATAGGTAACTATATCTAAAGCAAAGGGTGATTACACCACCTTGCCCCAGCTGTCGTGCAGCCAGTTGTGTCTGTTTAGATGGCCAGCCAGGGGTGGCATAATACATGCTTCAGCCCCTGGTAGGCCCTGGGTACACCTATGCCCTGGATACCTAAGGTATGCTGTACAGGGACTGACAAGGTGGCCCAGTACCAATTGGTAAATGCACCTAAGGTACATGGTATCTATTTTACAGAGAGAGCAGTGGGCCTGGGGTCCTGAATAGCAGGGCCCCAGGTCAACTAAGTCGAAAAACCAGCAAAACACCAGGCAAAAAGTTGGGGGCAACCATAGTCAGATATCCACCTTCCTACAACCATATCATGTAGTCCTCAAGGTGTATCCCTAATAATTTCTCCCACCGCAGCTTCCTATATGTACCTGTCCGGTCCCCTCCCACCAGAGTTGCAGTCTTTACCATCCTCCCTCTGGGCATCATCAGACACTGATGTAGGATGTCTCAACATATCCCCTCATGTGGTACTCATCCAGCCAGGTGCACTTCTCCCCCGCCTCCGGCAGTATCGACTGCCCGCGGAAGGAGAAATGGCCCTTTTAACAATAATATCTGAATAAATGGACAAGGCTGTAGTGGAGGAAACACGTGGCAATATCTGTAACAGTCCCTTTATTCCTGTTCTTAAAAAGACAAATGGAGATGCTCTCTCCCCTAAAATATACAGATTCGTGATTGACCTGAGAGCCCTTAACAAAATAACAATAGCCCTATATCCTGTTATCCCCGACATTACAGCCCTCTTAACAATGGTCCCTTCTGATGCAACACACTTCTCTGTCATAGACCTGAAGAATGTTTTTTTCAGCATTCCTATACATCCTGACAGCAGACATTTTTTTAGTTTCTCCCTTGGTGGGCGGAGCTTTAGATTCTGCCACGCCCCTCAAGGTTTCACAGAGAGTCCCAGTATCTATAGTCAAGCCCTAAAAAGTCAACTAGATTCTTTGGAATTCCCTGATAATTCCACACTATTACAATATGTAGATGATCTCCTCATTGCTGCAAATTCTGCCCCAGCATGTACAGAAGCTACTCTCTGTTTGTTACGCCATCTTGTCCTCCATAATCACAAAGTCTCTTTGAAAAAGCTTCAGTTTTGTCAAGAGAAGGTGACCTATTTAGGTCATCTCCTCTCGAAGGAGGGAAGGCAGCTCACCACTGATCGTGTAGCCATTATCAATGCTATGATGGCCCCACGAACACAAAAGCAGGTGCAAGCCTTCATCGGCCTAACCTCATAATGTAGACAGTGGGTTTCCAATTTTTCGGCCATGGTCAAACCTCTTCCTGCCCTCACCAGTAAAGACACATCAGACAGTTCCTTTCCATGGACTAGAGAGCATGCACAGGCCTGCCAAGATTTAAAAAAGGCTCTGTGTACTGCTCCAGTCCTCGGTACTCCTGATTATAACAAAAACATTTTCTTTTTGTACATGAGACAGACAGCTGTGCATGCGCAGTGCTCTTCTCAAGCAGCAGAATTAGTGGCCCTCACTAGAGCTTGTGAGTTAATCAAAGGGAGGACAGTAAATAATTATACTGACATCCAATATTCCTTCGGGGTGGCCCACAACATCGGGTGGTTATGGAAAGAAAGGAATTTCCTTACTTCCCATGGGACCAAGTTTCAACATGGCCCCCTAATTCACCGATTGTTAGACTCCCTGACACTCCCCAGAAAGGTGGCCATTATAACATGTAAGGCCCATAAGAAAGTGACAGATGATGTTGGGAAAGGCAATGCCCTGGCTGACCAGACGGCCAGACAAACAGCTCTTAGGAAAAGGGAAGGAATGTATGTAGGAGGTCCCGCTAGGTGGGTGGCAGACAAGGGCATGGTTGAAAACACAGTACAGAGTGTGATTGATATTCAGTCCCATACTACTCCTGAGGAACTAAGGGTTTGGAAGGAGCAATTCTGTTCTCTAGAGCTCTCAGCGCCAGGAAGCCATTTGGCCGCCGTGCGCTCTATAAATACTTTCATTCATTCATTCATTCATTCATTCATTCATTCATTCATTCATTCATTCATTCATTCATTCATTCATTCAATTAGCAAAGGAGGGAATTAATGGTTGTTGGATCCGTACAACTATGGAAAGACAATGGATGTTACCTGACAGTCACGTGCTACCAGTAGTTGCGATGTCCCATGGTCCTGCTCACATCAGTGCAAAAGGGATATGTAAACTGTTGGAACCTACATGGTACAACATGGTGAAGTAGTGTGGCTCACTGGTTAGAGGCGGCAGACCCGAGAGCAGAGGACGGCCCGGGACCAGGGTTCGATTCCCGGCGCGGCAGGTTTCTGGACCAGGGTCAGCGGACTCGATAATTCTCTCGCCTCGGTGCCCACTCTGATCAGCGATCACACTCGGCAACTCTGGGCATTAGCTTGCCTCATCTTCACTAACGGCCCCATCAGACCGCCGGGGATGCCTGGTCTCACCCTGGAGATACCCATTAAGGGACCATCTCTCAGGGAAGCCAGGAAGGGGTTCGCAGCGGTCGAAGCGCCTTGGGACCCTACGGGTAAGTAGTGCGCTATATAAATGCCAATACATTTACATTTACTCTAAAATACCAGCATATGCTGACAAGCTGGTTACAACATGCATGATTTGCCTAATGTATAACCCAGAAAATAGAGGGCCTACCTTTCAACCCTGAGACGGACATCCTTGTGACGCTCGACATTGAGGCATTGTATACCAACATTCCTCAATGTCGGGCGTTACGGGCGGTCTCCGATCTCTTGAGAAGATATCCATCTGATCGCCCGGATGCCTTCATTCTCCAATGTTTGGAGATTGTGTTGATGAACAACTTCTTCGAATATAACGGCAGAACTTTCAAGCAAATCATGGGAACATCTATGGGGGCTTCTTGCGCCCCTAGTGTGGCCAATATATTCATGGGAGAATGGGAACTCCAGAATATTTACAACGAACTAGCCCCCTTTTTTGAGAATATTTTTGTTTGGAAGCGTTTTATTGATGACATTTTTTTCATTTGGAGTGGATCGGACGAACTTTTACGAACTTTCTTTCTTTGGCTAAATGCGAGTGACACCAATCTAAGATTCACTATGAATTCTAGCACCTGTAAAGTAGACTTTCTAGACATCAGCATCGAAGGAACCAATGGATTTTTGACAGTCAGCCTATTTAGGAAAGATACGGCGAAGAACACCATCTTGGAGTATAATAGCTTTCATCCCAACTGTCAAAAGGACTCCGTACCTTTCGGTGAATTCTTACGAATTTGCCGAAATTGCACAGATATTGCGTCTTTTCATCTACATGGAGATGCACTTAAGGAAAGACTGCTGAAGAGGGGCTATCCACATCGCCTGGTGCAGCATGCGTACAAAAGAGCCAAATACTACGATAGGTCCGCACTCCTATTGGGCAACACACGAGTCAAACAAGATCGGATTACGTGTGTGATCGATCACTCTACTTTGAATTTTAAGATCCGTAATATCATCAATAAAAATTGGAGAATCTTGAATATTGATGAGAATGCCACGGCACTTCCTCTCCCTATGCTTGCATATAGGAGAAATAGAAATTTACGGGACATGTTGGTTCATTCGAGACCTCTCGCCAAAAATTTTCAATCTAACAACCAGTCCTCTATCACAGGTTTACCAATAGTTGTGGGCAATCACAGGTGTGGTTCCTGCCACGCGTGTGACTCAGCCATTGTATCTGACACGATAACATACAATGAAAAGCACATTAAACTGCGATTTTTGACCAACTGTCGTAGTAGCAATATCGTGTACATCATCTTCTGTGGCTGTGGCTTGGCTTATGTGGGTGAGACGGGTCGCGAGTTCCGCGTCCGATTCAGCGAACATAAGTCTGCCATCAGGACGAAAAAATTGTCAGCCCCCCTAGTCCAACACTGTCTGGAGAAATCTCATACAGAAAATGAGATGAAATGGTGTATCCTAGAAAAAGTGACACCTAAGTTAGGTCAAGCGAATGATATTACACGCAAGAAACGTGAAACCTTTTGGATCTATCTTTTGGACAGTGTGAAACGTGGACTGAATGAAGAACTTGCTTGGTGTGTGACCAGGTAATACCTCCAATATGCTTGAGACCCTGACTTTATCTCAAGGTTGCTTCTTTTCAATACTGTTGTTCCAGCTAATTGCACCCTTAGAGATTTTTAGCCTGACCTCTTTCTCATAATTAGGCAATTATAACCCCGAGTTCCTTAATTCGGTTTCAAATGATAATTGCCATATTGAATTATTTGGAGTCCCGTGACAATGTGATTTTTTCGGTGGTAGGGTCCCTTATCCGTGACTTGCCCCTTTTTGTCTTGTCTAAATTAACTACACCTTTTTTAGGACAAAAGCACTTTTGATCCTTTCCATTATGTCCCCCATAGCCTCGTCGGATGCCTCTTAGCCCCCACAGACGGCGTTATCAGCTAAAACAGTCCTACCTTTATTTTCATGGGTGGTAGGACTATGTTAACGGATAGAGACTGTGTTCGTAACTTAGTCCCTTTGTTATTTCTATTAGGCGACGCGTCGGCATTACGTGCACGGAAAGCGACCTCACGTGAGATAATTAGCCCTATAGGATCTGTTTAAAAACGAAGGATCAGTCAATGCCTGAAAGTTTCTGGCGGAGGAGGCTTCGTGCGGTGCGGATATACGGCCCAAATTGCGGTCTTTACGAGGTAAGTGAGCCTTCGCTTCGAGGGTAATGAGACCCGCTTGAGTAATTCTTGCCAAATTTAACTATCGACATTCCCGGCTGCCCATTAGTTATATCCATGCCCTTGGCCGTTTTCGGGCTGGCATGTCTTCGAGCAGTTGCCTAATATCAAGGGAAATATTCTTAACACAGTTGGTCCTTAGACTGTGTGTCCCTGGGCCGGCCGGTTGCAGTGCCGTACGTTTAAAGCGGTGCACAAGCGCCTAAATGTACTTTGAGCTAGAAAGCATTTAAGCCATCTAGCTACATGTCTATTGCCTAAACCTAGATCAGGGGTAGGATTGTATCTTACAGCAAATGTCTGTACACCTTGAGCCACGCCGCATCGACAGGATTCAATAACGTGTACTTATTCCACTTTGCAGGGGACTGACTGTGGAGCAATTTCAACATATATAAAGGACTCCCCTCGTACATTGAAGTAAGACTATGCTTTACACTAGGATGTACTTGTCGAATCTGTGCCAGTTTAGACAGGGCCACTGTATGGTAGAGAGTCTAAATAGATCATTTACTATAAATTTCTTTTATTATTACAGACTATGGTGTAAAACATGCCAGCTGACCGTCGAAGCCCTAAGCCTCCCCCTGACCACAACCTTCTGTGAATAAGCTGCGAATCTGTGCTTTTCACAAATATTTAACAAGTTTCTCAAACGTTAAAAAAAAGGTATTTACCTTTGGTAGCTTCTGAGCTTCAGTAGATATGGATTCCACTCTAGTGGTTGTAATGAGCTTTACCCCTAATGTTGATCTAAGATAAAATATGAGATATCTCTTCCCTGCAGTTACTTACTGGCGGCATAGGACGTCCTGTCCCTTTATATGCACTGAAGACGTTTTTGGTGATTCTATTGTTGTGTGATGCGACTGGTAAGCTCAAGGGCTATGTCCTATGGTTGAACTAAGGTGATTAATTGAGGGCAAAGTTTGAGGTTCGAGACTCTCTCTTCTTACTTTTACTGTATGATAATTTAGGACCATTGACTTACCTCCTTGATTAACATAACAATTAGTATTGTACCAAATGCTCAGTCCTAGATATACCAACACTTCTAGGACTTTAGGTAAATGTATTAGGCTTGGTCTCATTCTCTAGTAGACTCAGGTCTTGTTGAATTTAGATCCCTTCCCGCTGTGGTCATGTTGTTGAGCTCCTGTTGTTTTGCTACAAAATTAACTTGTCTAAACGTTTTGGTGGTGACAATATGGTTATTATTTTTTGTAAATATATATATATATTTTTTTCAGACCCTTTGTATCTGCACAGTCATGATGAAAAAGGTCCTGATGAAGGCGGCTTAAAGCTGCCGAAACGCGCGTAGACCTGCTGCGGGAGCCTTAAGTCACATCTTGGCCCATTTTTTAGCATTGCCATCTTGCTAAATATTAATTCAGTTCCTTTCACCATCCTAGTTTGTAGTTTGAGTGTGGTATGATTGTTAGCACGTGAGTGTGTTGAGAGATATGGGTGTTACCAAGGGGTATTACTAAATAATTCTGTATGTTGTATGTTTTATATTTTTTTGTTGCAGATATTTATGACTCAACTGTACCTGTCTTGAAATTTTTGATATGAATTGAAAAATGTTTGTCTTGTGATTTCTGATTGATAACAGAACTTATATGAACTAAAAGATAAAAAGAGAAAAAATAAATTTGTATATGTTTTGAATAATTTCAGTATTTTATCTATCTTTTGTCACCTGGTTTGGATATTTATAAACATATTTGTGTAA
This sequence comes from Lissotriton vulgaris, assembly GCF_964263255.1. Classification (NCBI taxonomy): domain Eukaryota; kingdom Metazoa; phylum Chordata; class Amphibia; order Caudata; family Salamandridae; genus Lissotriton; species Lissotriton vulgaris. The sequence continues at coordinate 1,685,379,018 of NC_141694.1, read as the reverse complement.
TTGAATTAGAAGGCCACTGCAGGAACGTCTTTACATTAGAATTGTAACCCAGGAAAAGGCACAGTTACTCCTAAGGGAGGATTCTCTCCTCCTACCTTCCCTTTTGAAGTCCTCCAAATAGATTACATCCAGATGGACCGATGTAACAATTTGAAATATGTCCTATTGGTGGTCTGTACCTTCAGCCGATGGGTGGAAGCCTACCCCGTCAAAGACTGCACCGCTATCACTACCGCCAAAGTGCTTTTAAAAGAGTACCTCCCACTTGGTTTGGAGTGACAACGGGACCCACTTTACAGCTCAAATTATGGAATATGTCTGTACAGCATTGGGTATAAAACAAAAATTTTATGCAGCTAACCACCCCAGTCAGCAGGTCTAGTGGAGGTGTACAATGGCATCTTAAAAATAAAAATGGCCAAAATAGTAGCCGAGACAGGTGTCACTTGGGTTGATGCTCTGCCCTTAGCCCTACTGTCCACAAGAACAACGGCCCACACCAGAATAGGGCTATCCCCCCATGAAATTGTGTTCAGGAGGCCTGCCAATGTATGGGGTGTCCCGCGGCCTAAGAAACTGTCTGATGTTGAATACCCTGTATTAACTGATTATCTGTACAGTTTGACTAATACCTTTCGTACTCTTTATCACCAGGTGCATGAGGCCATACCTGACAAAAGTGAGGGCCCAGGACACGTTATCCAACCTGGTGACTGGGTCCTGATCCGGAACTCTCAACGGACTAAGAGCCTCGAGCCCCGCTGGACACAGCCCCGTCAGGTGTTGCTGGCCACCCGCACCGCAGTGAAAGTAGAAGGTCGGAAGAATTGGGGGCATTCGTCCCACTGCAAGCGTGTGCCTCTGCCACTCCCATAGGATCAGTGGGTGAGGGAAGGACAAGGAGACTCAGAAACAGAAAGAGTCCAGACGTTTGTCCCATTCAGCGATGCCAGACTGCATTCTACATCCACGGAAGCAGAGAGTGACAGCATACTGAAAGGAAGGGTGGAACCCTCCCTTAACTCTGCTCAACACCAAGAACAATTGTTTCCCGACCATACTGTCCCTACATCCGACCGATACAACTTGCGCCCCCAAGGGAAGGCTTGCCCTTGACTTCGCCAAGTGCCCATAGGCTGTAGGGATGTGATCTTCCCCGGCTGAGAGTAGTGCTGGTGTGTCAGGCTAAGGTACGCCATAGGGCCCTTGGCACCTGCGCCCAGTGAAGCAACCACCAATCACAGACAGCCATTAGAGGTCCCTGGCTTAGCGCAATGGCAGCCGTCCAAAACACTGAATCCAGAAACAGGATGTCAGTCTCCGACATAGTAAATGCTTCATGGCCACCGTGGTGACGCTGTTTGTCTCCCTCATCCTGTCTATCCTTGGTTGGCTGTTGCTAATCTACCATCCTATTACCTCATCAACTCCTACCCCGACTCCTGCAGAACACCAGTATTTTACACTACCAGCCCACAAATTACCCCGCCGTGCAGAATTCTTCAACAACACCTTCATACAAATGTTGCATCCTCACCAGCTGATCATGAACACTTCCAACTGCTGGGTTTGTGGACTGATGCCCCATTCCATGATACACCCTGTTCCATTCTTTCCCTACCCCTTTTCCATCTCTGGGTCTTGTTGCATGGTGGAAGTTGATACAGGAGGCCTACACTGTCAATGGTACTGCCAATTCGGTCCTTGGAACATTTCGGGATGACTTCTGGCGGAACAGGTCTGGCCAAGTCAATGCTCCTTTTTGCCCGACCAGCTCATCCACAACGCTACTATCACCAGGTGAGATGGTAGTATTCAACTCAACTAATCGACGAACATTTTCCAGATTCCGCACAAGAAAGATACTGCCTGATGAACGAGACATTATGAATGTCATAAATGTGCAAGGCTGTGTCTGCATTTATGGCCTAGGGACTAAGAAAGTTGGTACCAGTGCGTGTGATATCACAAAAGCTTTAAACTCCGCACCCCTCCGAAGCTGGTGGCATCCCCCAACACCTATTTCATCTGTGGCACTGCCGTCTAAATGTGGCTCCCCCGTAACTGGTCTGGTACCTGCTATCTGGCCTTCCTCCTTCCACCAACGTATTCTACCCATGGAGGTTATCACCTGTCAATGAAGGGCGCTCTGCGCCGCTCACGTAGGGACGTCATATCAGCCAAGGATATACCAGGCCAGGAAACCGGGGACTTCTTTAAAGGTTTCCTTCCTTTCTGGGGCCTCATGACCAACAGTCGGGCTGTACGAGGACTGACCAGGGTCCTTGAAGCCACCATCACAGTAACAGCTGGTGCCCTCTCCAACATCACTGCAGAGCTGCAGGCGGACCGTATCATAACGCTCCAGAACAGAATGGTCCTAGATGTTATCCTTGCTGATCGTGGTGGTGTGTGAAAATTGATCGGCTCCAGCTGCTGCTTGTACATCCCAGACAACGCACCTACAGTGTACGATGCCATCCAACGTCTGCATCGCCTTTCTTTCGAAATTCGGGTGGAGGATCCTCATCTTCCTTGCCTTGGGAGTAACTGTCCTGGTCTCCTGCTTGTTGTGCTTTCAGTGTCTGCCAGTGCTCTGTACAATGTGTGTCCAGACCATCAAGCCTCCACCCTCTAACATTCATAACACCAATATGATGATGATGCTCCAACAACAAACCGATGGCCTTATGAACATTGACATTTCTAAAAGTATTTGCCACTCAATGGCAAAAGGAGGGTCTGAGGAAAAGTGTTCTTCTGAATGGCATCATTTGTACCGGGACTCCATTGCTTTTTCATTGCCATCTCGTGTCAAACACTTTCACACGACCCATCTGCAGATGTCTGAGGAAAATCTAAATAACACGATAACAGCCATCTTGCAGCCTGCATTTCTGCCCAAGAACTGTCGCACACCCAACCCCCCCTGTTCTTGCAGTTCAACAGAAAGCCATGAGACACTCACACCCTGTGTAAATGATTTGTTTTCCATCTCCTGCTCCCAGCCTGGTAAAGATCCTTGACACCGTGATCAGGTTATCTGGACAAGGGTCTGACTGCTGGGCCTTTATCGGGGTGATTAAACGATGACCTGAAAGACCGGGCTTTGATCAAGCTGAATGGACAATGACCTGAAAGACCAAGCTTTGATGAAACTGAGTGAACAATGATTTGTGTACCAAGCCTTGACCAGGTCACCATCAACAAACATCGTCTGGGTCTGGTTATCAACTGCAAACACTGCCCTGATTGAACAATTAACTAACAGCCAAAAGATCAGAATGAAAAAGTATAAAAGGCTTGTAAGCTGCGGAGTAAAGCAGCAGCCTCCTCTGTCTTGTTTCTGACGAGCTTGGGACTCTGTTCCATAGCCTGGGCTGTTTGAATAAATCTGGGTTTCCCCTGCAGACGAAGGCTCCTGTGTCTCCTTTTCCTACGTATGAAGGGTATGGAAGGCTTGGGCAGTTCCCCCGCCGCGGAGACCCAGTAAGTGGGTTAATCCGGTTCTTCAGGAGGTAGGTGACTTTAAAGTCATACATCTGCAGATGGCCAGCCCACCTCTCGATCCTCAGTGGTGAGTTATGGGACGTGCCAGTGAAGAATGTAAATAGCGGCTTGTGGTCCTTGACAACCATAAATTGTTTTCTGTACAAGTAGAGGTGAAATTGTTGGCTTTGGCACTACTACCAATAGTGACACTTTTCCATTACATCTAGTTGTTCCAGCTTGCACAATTTCTCCTCTACCAGGGGCCACTGGTGGGAGGTAACTCTTTGGTGGCATAGAGCTACAGGGTGGAACATCTGGTTGATATGAAGCTTTATCTGCATGCCTTTCAGGCATCTGAGGGTATGGAATAGGACTGGAATGAGCTTTAGAATTGCATCTGCCTGTGTGTTATCGATGTGCCAGCTAAGAACACTATTCCCAAGTCCCTTGTGGTGTGGCAGCTAAAAAGAGTGCCTATCCGCTAACTGATGACATGAAAGTGGGCTTGCACACTCCGGTCACCGTCCGCCACTAGTTGTTCAATGACCCCTTCTAATGGTAGTGGAGATTTGCAGCCATATGCAAATATCTTGTCCTTTGTGACCTCCAGCCAGGGACAGGGTTGCAGCCTTGCAAATTGTCATATATCCATGACATTCATGGCTGCTAAAGTGTCTATCAGGTTTAAAATGGGTACTTCTCCTAATATCACAGTGCACATGCGGGACATCTTCCTTTTGGTGTCCACTCACTGCGCCAAAAGGCGTTGTCTTCTTCACAAACTGGGATGCCTCTTGGTGACCACTGGGCCATGTCCCCTTCATCCTAGGTCTTCTCGTCTATGGTCAGAGGTTTTAGCATGGCATGCAGAATTATCTGCTTGAGATTTGCACATTTTTCCCTGCTTCTGCAGACATGGGGAGCACCTATTGCCTTTGGCTAGACAGGTGTTCCCTAGGTGAGGCTCAAGACAATAGTTTCAGACCATAGTTCCCAGTCGGAGTGAGCTGTGCGGGCGTTTGTGCGCCTGTTGACTGCATCCACCCTCTCCTATTTGATTCAGGTATGTCCTGCTTCTACCTCCTCTGTAGACTTCTGCGGAGTGCCAGCTCCATCTCTTCAGGCTGTTTGAAAACTCATGTGAGTGAACTGGTATGAGGATTGCCTCTAGAGTCATACCGTGCTGGTGGATGGTCAGGCACCTCCAGGTGGAGGAACAACAGCCCTGTATGATTCAGATGCAGACTTTGACTTGATCACCATTTACACAAGTGCTGGAGAGGTTTCGAAGTCAAGCTTGAAATGCTTTGATGCTGGTGGGCCTGGCAAAGCTTGAACTGCTCCAAGTCAGGATTCGGGTGGGGGTCGAAACACACATCCAGGGTAAGCACTGCAGCATCAAAGTTGTGGTCAGCCTGCTTCCTGGCAGGGTATCAAAGAGCTGGTATATTTCTTCACCTCTGAAATGTAGGAGAAGCAATTTCTTCATGGTGCATCAATTTCCAGCATCATACAGAAATAGATGTTTAGCCTTCCAATCTACGTGTGCCATGGGATGCAGCAGTCACCGGATTTATCAGTGTGCTGAAGGAAAGCAACAGGGTTTGGGAGGCATGGGAGCTTGGGCCCTGGGGTGGTGGTTGGGCAAGCAGGGATCCAGAATGACATTGGGGCAGGAAAGCCTTGACCTAGAGGTTGTGCTTGGCCCTCCTGCCCACACAGGGCCTGAAGCAAAGAAGGAATAGTCCTCTCACCTGTGGAGAACCAGGAATGGTCCAGGATTGTCCACCCAGGGACCTAAGGATGCTGAATGGTGATTTCAGTCTGCATGCTAGTTGCAGGACTACTAACAGCTTCCAGGTGGTGCTGCCACTCTTACCTCGAGTACAGCCGCTGCCTGGGCCATCAACTCGGGCTTCCTCAGAGGTGTGTGATTTGTATGTACCACTTGTTCCCACACACAGAGTTAGCCTCGCCTCCCCAGGCAGTATCACGCTGCGGTACAGAAACAGGAATGGAATGAGGCTCGGGAGGCAAGTGGGACCACTGCATCCACAACTGGGAGTTGAGCAGTGCCAACAGGCAGGAACAGCTCCTCTTCTAGGCAGAGAGCTTGGTGTCGGATAGTATGAACTGGCAGGAGCATAGCGGTAAGTAGGATGCTGCACTGTGACGAGGAGAGCCATCTTGGGAGCCTGATAGGGGATACGATGCCTCTGGATGTACCAATGGCTCCTCATTGTCTCTCTCCCCGCAGCCTCCGGAAATATCACCCTTCTGCCTGCCAGAGATTGAGACAGGACCATGTTACTTTAACTGGGCCGAGTTTGCAGGAGTCCCGCCCCTTTTTCTGACGTCACGGATGCGGAAGCTGAAAATGTCGGAACGCCGAGATGAGGTGTGTGTCATTCACCCGGAGGAGAGGAGTGCAAGACAACGGAGGAGACCAGCCTTTCGTGGAGGAAGAACGAAGCAGCGGAGGAAGAATGGCCAACAAATACGAGAACCAGAGTAGGACGGCTGGAAAGCCCATCCCGAGGACTACCGGAGCCAGGAGGCCAACAACACCATGCTCCGCCAGCCACACTTCTGGAGAAGTATGGCTAACACAGGTACACTCACGTATAGCGGACTGGGCGGGTAGAAAGGTCTAAAGCCGTCCCGAGAAACACCGAATATCCCCATGCACTGCCCTTCCTGAGCACTATCGACACCCAAACCTCCTAGAGTGTGTCACACCGAGTAAATCCTCACACCCTGTCCCTGTGTGCTAACCAGAGAACCCCAGACTAAACTAGTTTCCCTTTGTTTTATTTTCTGCTTATTTTTCACCTACGAGCCTGGGGCATCCTAGAGAGGCGACGACATGGACTAAGAGGGAGCGGATCCCCGGAAAAGGACCAAGAGGCCTCCCTTCCCTATTATCGACCTAGTCCCAGGAGAAAGAAACTGTTGAAACCAATAAAACCACTGTTAACACCTTTACCTGCCTCCCCTGTTTCCTCAGTCCCGCTTACAGTGGTGGAGAATGCGGGCACAGAGGTAACCATCTATACCGGAAAGATGGAGGAATTACTACAGCACTTGGTAAAAGGCCAAGAGCAGTTGGGCTGGGCAGTGGAACAACACTTAAGTTCTGCTCAAGCCGACAGAGAAACATTCAAGACCACGATATCGGCCAAGATAGATGGGCTACAAAAGTTAATAACAGACCCCGGTATGCCGCAATACAGAGAAATAAGAAGCCCTCATACCAGTCCATCCGGGGTAGCCCTGCAAAAATACATACCTGGAGAAGATCCGGATGCATTCCTTTTGAATTTTGAAAAGGCAGCCCATGCATGTGGTTGGCCCGTTGAGAAATGGCCGTTTTTCCTAGCACCCCTGTTATCTGCTGAAGCCCAGGCGGCCTATCAGGTCGCAAACCCCTCAGGGAATGTTCCCTAAGCCACCTTCAAAACAATAATACTCGACCATTTGGGTCTAGACTCTGAGGCATATTGAGTACGTTTCAGGAAAGAGAGGGGGGTGCCTGGGGAGAATCCCAAGACTTTATTTTTCCATTTAAAAATGGCGGCAGACAAATGGCTCACCCCTGCCACCTCACCCAAGGAGGACATTAAGGATAAAATGTATTTGAGGCAATACTTAGAGGCCTTGCCTTACAACTTGCAGAAATGGCTCTGACAGCATTCCAACCTGACTACGATCCAGGCAATGGAAATGGCCACCACCTTTGCTAGAGCCCAACCAAGGTTCCACCCCTGAGAACAAGAGAAGCCAAGCAAACCACCAGTAGCGAAAATGGAAAAGAAGCCTAGGATTGGGAATTAAATCATCACCCACAGATTCCAGAAGCCAGACCTACCTAGTTTTCGAGGCCCTCAATGCTTTGATTGTGGAGCCTGGGCCACATCGCCAGACTCTGTCCCCAAAGAAAAAACTTGGAAGAACCCATGGAAGTAGGATATCTATTCCGCAGAATTGGGAGGTGCTTATCATGTGAGTGTAAGGGTGAATGGAGAAGACGTTAAGGCCCTTCTTGACTCTGGGTGCAAGCAGTCCGTCATAAAAGGGGTCCTCGTTAAACCAAACCAAGTGGTCCCACATTCGTGGGTCAATATCAAATGTGTACATGGGGATGTTAAACCTTACCCAATTGCAAATGTTAGCCTAGACCTGGAGGGGGGAAAGAAGTGTACTGTTAGGGTAGGTGTCCTAGAGACCCTTCCCAAGGAGATCATCATAGGGACAGATAACCCTAACTTTATAGAACTGTTCACACACCTCCTCAAACAACCTCCCCTCATACAGAAAGATAGCCTAATCCCAGCCATACCAGCCTTATTGTCTCCAGAGCCGTGGGCCACAGACCGAAGCTTCAAGTTTGCCCAAGCCAAGGACAGGACCCTGTTCAAAGCCAGGGAGCAGGCTCATAGTACTCAAGGTCCATCTGTTCCCCAATATCCCCGTTTTTTGATCCAAGAGAACTTACTGTATCGGCAGGGATCTCCCTCCAGCCCCCTACAACTGATGGTTCCTGCCTGCTTTAGGGAGCAGATCATGTTTTATGTGCACACACACCTCCTACCGGGACACATAGGGACTGAAAAATCCACACAGAACATTTTGAGACACTTTTATTGGACAGGAATCTATCAAGACATAAAAAACCATTGCCAGACCTGTGAGGTGTGCCAGAAGAAGAATACCCACAGGCCCTCAGCGGTGCCTCTACAACCCCTGCTGATAGTAAGTACCCCTTTCGAAAGAGTAGGAATGGATTTGATAGGGCCCCTGCCTAGAACAAAAAAGGGTAACCTGTTCGCTCTCGTGATCGTGGATTACGCCACCAGGTTTCCCGAGGCTTTCCCCTTAAAATCTCCCACCTCCCGAGTTATAGCTGACAAACTCATTGAGCTGTTCTCGCGGGTAGGTTTTCTGAAGGAGATTTTAACCGACCAGGGTACTCCCTTCGTCTCCCGACTGATGCGAAAGGTGTGCAAGCTCCTAGACTTAAGCATATTAAAACAGCGGTATACCACCCGCAAACAGACGGTCTAGTTGAGCGTTACAAATCTGTTCTGAAAAAAATGTTATCAGTGAATGGGACCGAATGGACCAAATTCTTCCCTTAGCCCAGTAAGTCATCAGGGGGCAAAAACAAAGCAGTCTAGGGTGTTCGTCCTTTGAACTTTTATATGGGCGTCATCCCAGAACCCTTCTGGAGATGACAAAGGAGGCATGGGAGACAGAAGAGGCAGGAGAAGTCAGGAACATCTAACATCTTGGAATACAGCCAGAATCTGAAAAACCAACTAGGGAAAATTAGGGAGTTAGCATACTCTAACCTAGAGAAAAGCCAGGAAAAACAGAAAGTAGCATATGACAAAGGTAAAGAGTGGATGGGACCATATGAAGTAGTGGGAATGATAGGTGCCGCTCGCAGCCGCTGCCGTGCCGCTGCCGCTCGCAGCCGCTGCCGCTTGAAAGTGAACACTGGGCTCTCACCCTCATTGCCTGCCGGATTGCTGATACCTGCCACGGAGCCTGATTGGGAGGTCTTGAACACTTTTGTCCATCCATCGTTGCTGCCGGGGCCGGGACTGCGAGACCCAGGGTGCATAGCGCTTGACCAACACAGCGCACCTGGTGTCTCTTCCCGCCCCCAGCTCCCTTGCGGCTATTTACGGCTCGCGGCCCCCGCCCAGCGGGAGCCGCTCGCAGCAGCTGCCGCTGGAAAGTGAACACTGGGCTCTCACCCTCATTGCCTGCCGGATTGCTGATACTTGCCACGGAGCCTGATTGGGAGGTCTTGAACACTTTTGTCCATCCATCGTTGCTGCCGGGGCCGGGACTGCGAGACCCAGGGTACATAGCGCTTGACCAACACGGCGCACCTGGTGTCTCTTCCCGCCCCCAGCTCCCTCGTGGCTATTTATGGCTCGCGGCCGCTGCCGCTGGAAAGTGAACACTGGGCTCTCACCCTCATTGCCTGCTGGATTGCTGATACCTGCCACGGAGCCTGATTAGGAGGTCTTGAACACTTTTGTCCATCCATCGTTGCTGCCGGGGCCGGGACTGCGAGACCCAGGGTGCATAGCGCTTGACCAACACAGCGCACCTGGTGTCTCTTCCCGCCCCCTGGCACCACATATAACTGTGCCCTCTTCTGCGCTTCGCGGGACTCAGCCCTGGGCTAAGCCCGGGCAAAGTGCGGGCCGTTTGAGGCCGTTCGAGAACGGTCGAGACCGGGACTTGGCCACCCCCCTTGATCCTGATATTAAGCCTGAGTTACAACATCCCGCCTCAGAAAACGAACTATGATGACCAGAGAAACCAGGAGCAAGAGCACGCAGACTGCTGGAGCAGCAAAAGGTACTTTGGATAATTACTTTGCCAAAGCTGGGTCTCTCTTGATCGACGAGATAACGACACTGGAAAGGCATATATCCCAAGAAATAGAATGGGTTCGAAGATCTTCTATAGGGCCCATAGCGCACGCAAAGACTCCGGAAAATAGACTGGATTGTACTATTCCAGAGAACGGGGAAAATGCGGTTGGCGGGATGTTAGCTTTATCTTTTCTAACTAATTCTACCCTGTATAACATTGACAATGATATGAGTGCGCCTGATGAACTTAGCCTTTTACCCCTACCCCACATCCAAGCACAACAGACCCTCCCTTTTCCCACTGACACTATGGCTAACACGGATGTTATCACTGATAGCACAGGCTGCCTCATGCAGTGGGAAAGGGAAGGAGCCATACCCTAAAGGAAAAGAGGGTGGCAAAACACTGGAGGGCGAAAAGCCACGAAGCCAGGCTAGCGACGATAGAAAAAATCACGGTCCAGCCTGCTGATATTCTTAAGATAAACAATAATACAGCGAAAGGTGGGGTTGAGCTCAGGAGTAAGAAGGTCATACCCAAGCACCCACTCAAGGACATTGGGCTGGCTCCCAAGTCATTGCAAAATACAACCTCCCACAGTACATATTGCTACTACTCTGGTGACTGATTCTACTCCACAAACACAACCTCTGTCAGCACTTTCTGTCACTTCTCAGGTGAACGATGGTAAGTTAGGATCTAGCCGCCCACAAAAAGAAGTAGCTGGCATACAAGATGTACATGCCACCACTAAAAAACCCAGGCCTGTGAATCTACCACCAGAAGCAAGCCCGTACACAGTCATTTTGGCTGGTGTACCAGAGTTGAAGCCCGATTCTAAAGAGTCCGTCTTCGCTCTGAAGAATAAGGTCGCCAATTGGCTTTCTACGAACAGACCTTTGCCTCATGGAATTACTAGCGGGGTCCTCATGGTTAGGAGAGTCCCATGGTTGGGCCACACTGAGAAATCAATTAATGGAGATTGCGTTATAATTAACTTTAGAGATCCTAGGACTGTCTCCCATATCTATAGCTGGCCACACTGTGAACAGGGGACATCCATCCAGTCACTACCTCTGTCTTTCTTTTATCCACCATTGTACAATTCATACGAGGAAGAGGGTTGGTATACAGTTCCCAGGAGAGGGAGAGGTTGGGTTGATAGAACTAGGGTTGATAGAGCTAGGGGCGACTTTTACTTTCCGAGATCACACCAGCTTTATAACATTCAATAGATATAGATGTCTGGACATTGTGGATTGACATAACCGGGGCAGGTGGTGGGAGAGGGGTGACTCTTATGGAACACGCAAAGAAGGAAACATTAGTCTCCACATTACTAGCTTTTTTAGCATTCTGAAGAACAATTTTTGTAGCGAGGCTATTATTTAATACAGTGACTTATTCAAATACCATGGGCCCTCTACCCAACCCCGAGGAACCTAGAAGCCTAATAAGGGAACTACCACAGTCTAGCAGAACGGATATAGTGACATCTACTGCCCCTGCTTCCAATTCTAGATTGTCCTCACTCAAGATATTGTCCTGGAACATGGCCGGTCTTGGGAATAAACTGAACTGTCCTGACTGGAGTTTGTTTATTGAGGGAAAAGACATATGCCTGTTCCAGGAAACCTGGGCTAGAGAAGCCGTTCTTCGAAAAGGCTTTGAGGCCTTTTCGATCCCGGCGAAGTGGGGAGGGAAGGGGCGTCCCTCGGGAGGCCTTGCAACCTGGGTGGCGGTCGACCTGGGATGCAAGGCTTCTCCCCTCCCTTCAGTTTCCAATGACATCCTTGGGGTTTTGGTGGAGTGGCCGCACTCGAGCAGGCTGATTGTGGTAAATGTCTACTCTAGACCAGTAAACTCCACACAAGAGTCAGACACCATTGATCAACTCTCGGCTTTCCTTAGTGATATCCCCCAGGGCACACCTTTCTTGGTGGGAGGCGATCTCAACTGTCCCTTTGAGCCCCTCCCAGGCTTACTGGATGGTTTATCCCAGGAGGAGGATGCGGTGTGGCTGGTACCTCCTTTGGCAGCTCCTCCCCCCAGAGCCTGGACTCCTTTAGCTCTTCAAATCACTGCCCTAACTCTGAAGTGGGGCATACAGGCTTGTAATGGACGCATAGGCTCAGATATTCCACCCAAATGCAAATACCATAGAGAGGGCAGGGAATCCAGATTGGACTACATCTTGGTCCAACTCTCCTTGTGGTCGCATATTACTAACTTCCAGGTAATATCTAGGGAAGACAGCAACCACAATGCGCTAGAATTGGAATACGCTATTCCCGACCTAGAGGATAGAGGGGATGCGCTAGATGTTGTTGCCCCAGGGTTGGCGCTGACAAATAATAGACGGCGAGTGAAGTGGGAGAAGCTAGCCTCCAACTCAGAGAAGGTCTGTGAACTCTACTCCCGGCTCTTACCAATCCTTGAAAGGGTCTGTACAATAATAGAGCTCCCGACCTGCCAGGAGATATATAAGGAGCTATGGATGGCACACGAGAATCTTATTGAGTCCGTGGCTGAAGTCCTTTTCACCACAGGAAAGAGAAGGCGTCATGACTGCCCCAGCTGGTATAATCAGGCCTGCCGGAAGGCCAAATTAGACCTCCTGATATCAATCAAGGACGGTGCAGACAGGCCTGACATACAGGCAAGAAAAAGGGTCTACAAGTGCCTGATCACCAATGCCAAAAGCGAATGGGAAAACGAAAAATGGGAAAACCTTACTACATCATTGCCCATTAGGGACTCCCGCAAATTTTGACGTATAGTTAATACGGGGTCCGAAGAGTTAGCCTCGGCAATTGAACCCAATATTTCAGCTGAGACCTGGCAGGATCATTTGGTGCCTCAGATGTACCTGATCTGTTCTGTGCCATGGACTGTTGATGCTCGTTGCCCCTCTCATGTGCTGCATCAGATGTACCTGTCCTGTGCCACTGACTGTTGATGCACTTAGCCCCTCTCATGTGCTGCATCAGATGTACCTGCTCTGTGCCATGGACTGTTGATGCACTTACCCCCTCTCATGTGCTGCCTCAGATGTACCTGCTCTGTTCTTTGCCATGGACTGTTGATGCACTTAGCTACTCTCATGTGCTGCCTCAGATGTACCTGCTCTGTGCCATGGGCTGTTGGTGCACTAAGCCCCTCTCATGTGCTGCCTCAGATGTACCTGCTCTGTTCTTTGTCATGGCCAGTTGATGCTCATTGCCCCTCTCATGTGCTGCCTCAGATGTACCTGTTCTGTTCTATCCAGTGCCCATGCTCCTGGCTACTCTAGGAGTCAACCCCTATTATGTGCAACATGCCCCTCCCCCTCCACACGTCATAGCCCGGCAGGTACTCCCCTTCCGACAGCGATTAGTGTTTTTGCATACCTGCGTCGTTGTCGGCGTCGGTCCATGACTTCCTGGTGGTGGAGCACAAAGAGGAGCAGAAATGTGTGTAGAGCTGGGTCCATGACGGCGATCTGCCTGTGGTGGGTATCTCTGCAATGTTTTGCTTCTCCGCTGTGGTGAATCCGCCGTGTTCACGGTGGTGGTATTTCCGCTGCGATTTGCTGCGTCTTTTCCGCCATTGTGATTTAGAGGAAGGTCGGAGACGTCATTCTGTACGGCGGTGTCTCTAGATTGGCGTACGGAAATTTGACAGTGCTTCCCGTCCTAACGGGCCGTGGCTGGCGGACTTTAAAAAGGCATTTTCCGCCTACTCCAGGCCGGCGGTCGTCCTTCCGTCCGCCATCCTAATCGACCCCATAGTACAGATGATGAGTGGCCTCAATTGAATTTAAAAAAGCTCCAACCTTCCCATTATTATTTTTTATTTTTATATTTGTTTGGAAATGTAATAATATATTTAATAATTTGTGTATTTGTTTGATGAATGCTCATTTCTGTATATTTTGTGTAATGGTTTGCAGTTGAAGTCATCAGAAATGCTTGAGCCAGGGTCCTTGGCTTTCAGTAACGATGGAGTGGGGGTCCCCAGATTCCAATAATGACATAGTAGGGGGTCCCTAATTCCAGTAGTGATTAAGTGGGGATCCACAGATGTCAAAAGATTAAGAACCACTGCCATAGAGAATAGTAGTTAGCATCTATTTCTAAAAATAAGCATACCACTTAATAATGGAAATTAAATATAGCACAACTCCAACTGTGCAGTGCTTTTAACCAAGGGAATAGCCAAAAATACAATATTCCTCACTTTAAACCATGTTAAACCATAACCCAAATGGCACTGTGCCAGACTGGCCATGAATTAAAAGGCTTGAAGCGTTCTCTCCCCGAGGAAATGTTGGACACATTATGGCCAATGGTGTATTTTACAGCACAATTTTCAAAGAATGGGACAAAACCCCATTAAACAATCATAATCCAAACCTAAATGACAAACGCCTAAAACTTACCTTCGTGAGGGATGTTGATTAGTTACCCTGAACAACATTCCGAACAAATGGGGGCACACTGGGCATTTTAGAGCACTTTCGTCAAATAAATTGAGTAGAGATGTCATTGGTTTACATTACTTTCCAGAAGTGACATTCATTTAATGTTTCAGTGCTTTTCATGATGTGTGATACAGGTCTGATCCTTTACAGGAATGTTGGTGCGCAGAGGCAGGGTAGTCAGCCCCAAGAGAAAATCAATTGAAAAAATGTGCCATATAGGAGTAAATTGTCAGTCTAATTCTATGGCAGGACCGGAGGCTTCGGATTATGCCTTCTTTCTACGCTTTATTTTTCACAGCAGCAAGAAAAAACACATATAAAAACTACTTTTCCCATAAACACTTGGGAAACAGAAAAGTCAATCGTAAGTCCTTCAACAGTGTCTATTCTCTGGCAGCTCCCAACATGCTCTGCTGCCTCTTCCTCCTCCTCTTTCTTCGCTGCTCAGCAGCAAGTTAAGTCGTTTTTCCTATCTCTCTTGGGTTTTTGGGGTCGGTAAATTTAGCGTTTTTGTCTTTGTGCCAGGCGCTGGTCTGTGTTACCCATTACAGGTTCCCTTTTAATCGCGGGACGCTTTTGCACTCCTCACGCGATCGTTAATAGCCCAGTAGAGCGTGTGTGGTGATCTCGCCGCTAGGCGCAGGGTTCCTTCTGCTTGCCGGTGCGCTGTGGGACACTTTTAGGAGCGTTTTTTAGCGCGCTTGCTCAGATAGTGACCATTTGCCCTGTCAACCCGGTTTGAAACCCTGCGGGGTCGCAATTAGGTTTTCCCCTTGTTACAAAAGACGCCCTGTGTGGGTTGTATTTGGATCTTGACACCCTGAGGGGTCGTAATTGTGCCGGAGGTGTGGCGCAGGGGGATGCTTTACCGGCTGGCGTACGCTGGATGAGGCGTACGCGGAGCTTGCGTCCCTTATTCCCGTGCCCTCCCCGGCCCCGGGCCCTGGCCCATCACCGCCTCCCCCTCCCCCTAAGAAACCTTGTACGGAGGGGGTTGAACCTGCGGCTTTTGCGAAGGTGAAGAGCACGTTTATGGCGCTTGAAGGGTCCCAGCCTTTTCCAGCCATTCCCGCGGAAATGCCGCCGCCTACTCCTCGTACTATGTCCCCGGAGCCACAACAAGATGATGACTCTCCGGACTCGGAGGAGGAGGCCTGTTAGTCCAGGTCTTGGCTCCCGTTACAACCCTCCTCCTCCGCGGACCCTTCAGACATGCTGGACCCGGACGACATTGTCCATCCCAGGTCCTCAGAATGGGTTCCGTGCGAGAAAGTGGCCCAATATGTGGCGAATCGCCTCAGGAAACCGGTAGATAAGGATGCCCGTAGCCGCCTTAGGTCGGAGTGCCCCAGACCTTCGTTAGAGGGTAAGGTAGCCTTGACTCCGGATATTGATCCTAAAATGGCAACCTTCCTGGCCAAATTTGTCAAGGATCCTCGGAAGGGTATAGACAGGTCCTGGCGTACGTGCCAGGATAAGCTGCTTGATGCGGTGGGCCCCATGACCAAGATTCTGGACATGGCAGAGGAGGCCAAGGTGTCGGGGGACCTTATTTCCCCGGAAGTTCTATCGAATTGGGCGCAACGAGCCATCATTTTTCTTGTCAATGCCAACTGTGCCCTGTCTACTGAGAGAAGGAGGGCACTATTGATCAAAATTGACCCTAAATTAGGTCTGAGGCTGGCATGGTGGCCCAGGGTGGTCTGTTTGGAGACCCGTTCATTAAGGAGCCTGGTAAATTCGTGGCCACTTTTACCTCCTTGGACCGGGCTCAATCTAATATTAAAAAGGTTTTCGCCCCTCGTGTTTTTGCCAAGGCCGGACGAGGCAGGGGCCGCTCGTTTGCTCGGGGCAACAGCTCAGACAGAGGACAAGGCTCCGGACACGGGCAGTTTCAGGACAATGCCCGCTTCAACAATTTCTACCCCACGAGAGGACAGAAGTTCCGAGGACGTGGTGGCCAGAGAGGCCAGCAACAAGGCGGTGGACTAGGTGAGTGTACTACCCACTGCGAGCTTGCGAGTGGGGGGGCGCCTAGCGCAGTTTTTCCCAGCGTGGGTTTCCCTTACCAGCGATACCTGGGTGCTGAAGACGGTTCAGGGCTTCCAGTTGGAGTTCCATGGCCATCCGTGTCAGCTTCAGCGTTCTCGCCCCATTACTTTCTCGCAGCACGATGCAGCTTTAGTGAGCGAAGAGGTAGCTGCCCTCCTCCACAAAGGGGCGATGTGTTGCGCGTGCGAACACCCGGGCGGTTTCCTAAGCCATCTCTTCTTGGTCGACAAGGTCGATGGGGTCGTCGCCCGGTGATCAATTTAAAGGATTTCAACGAATGGCTGGTGTACCGCCATTTCAAGATGGAGGGAATTCACCTTTTACGGGATGTGTTGGGCCCGTCCGACTGGATGGTTAGGCTCGACTTAAAAGACGCTTACTTAGCGGTCCCGATTTTCCCTCCACACCGTCGTTTTCTGCAGTTCAAGTGGGACGGTCAAGTTTACGTGTTCACCAAGCTGCCTTTCGGGCTATCCTCGGCGCCATGGTGCTTCACAAAGGTGTTGCGTCCGGCGGTGGAGGCCCTATGGGCTCGCGGTGTCAGAATGATAGTGTATTTGGACGACATGCTCTTCATGGACCAGTGTCCGAGGCGCCTGGCATCTCAGTTGCAGTCTGCGATCAACCTACACAAGGTTTGGGATTCGTTATCAACGAGAACAAGTCTCTTCTGGTCCCCGTCCAGTGTGCAACCTTTCTCGGTTTCAATGTAGACTCAGTGTCTTCAACCTTGAGTCTTCCCGCCAGGAATATGGCGAAGATCAGACATGATTTGCGCCAGACCCTGGCGAAACGAATGGTATCTTTACGGCACCTGGCACGGTTGGTGGGCCTGTTGTCGTCTTCGATTCAGGCCATTTTTCCCGGTTCCCTTCACTACCGGGACATGCAACGTTTGAAGACGTAACACCTCAGGAAAGGGATGACGTACTCTCAACTGATTCCGTTGAAGGAAAGACGTGAAGTGGGGAGATGAGATGGTGGCTAACGCACATGGAGGCCTGGAATGGCCGTGCAATTTTTGGCTCCGCGCCGGACGTCGTGATAGAGTCGGACGCCCAGATGCGGAGATTTCTCCACAGGAGGCGCCTGGTCCACTTTTGAGCAATCTTTGCATATCACTGTTTGGAGTTACTGGCGGGCTCCTTTGCGGTTCAGTGTTGGACCAAGGACAGGGTGCAGTCCTGCGTCCTTCTTAGAATGGACAACGTGTCAGCGGTCCGATATATCAACCATCTGGGTGGCACCAGATCCAAGATGCTTGCGGACCTCGTGAGAGACTTTTGGCACTTCTGCCTGGACCATCAGGGGCCGATCTGGCACAGGAGGGGCTTGCCTACCGATCGATCAATACCTTCAGATCTGCAATTTTGGCGGGGCACGACTTAGTGCAGGGTTCGCCGATTGGAGAGCACCTGTTGATCTGCAGGCTCTTGAGAGGAATTTGCCTCTCTTTGCCGCCCGAGCCTCGTTACTCCGTCCTGTGGGATGTGAACAGGGTATTGAATTTGTTTCTTTCCTGGCAACCGAACAGGTTTCTGTCTCGTAAGGAGTTGACGGCTAAGTTAGAGATGTTGTTATGTCTGATATCTTGCAGACGAGTCTCGGATGTGCAAGCTCTCGATATCACGGCCAGGGTTTTTTCTCCGGAAGGAGTTTCTTTTACTGTAAGTAGGCGAACTAAGACCCTTACGAGGGTTATTTCATACCCTGCATTTCCGGATTCCCCTAAACTGTGTGTGGTGCAGTGCCTCCGTGCTTACGAAGATATGACTGATGATACTCACCCTCCTGGTGAGAAGCAACTTCTCATTGCCCTACAGAAACCGTACAAGGCTGTTTCTTCCCCGACGATCGCCAGATGAGTGCGTTGGGTGATGCAGGAGGCGGGAATTGATACCAAACAGTTTGACGCTCATTTAGCGGGGGGAGCTATGGCCTCTAAAGCTTTTGCCCTCGGGCTCGGCTAGAGGATTTGATGAGAGCGGCCGATTGGTCCTCGGAATCAACTTTCAAGAGGTTCTATTTCAAGCCAGTGATAGAGGTGGCTCGGCTGGTTGTCGATCAGCTTTGAACTGGCATAATCCGAAGCCTCCGGTCCTGCCATAGAATGAGAATTTGCCTAGCCTTCGTGCTGGTAAGTTCCAATTCTATTAAGGACTCGGAGGCGAGGATTATTCCCCCAGGGACTTTCATGAAGTGGACCCTCCCCGTATGCAACGTAAGTAACTCTTTCATGATGCTTCGATTGCTATTTCTGTTGTTGCACTGTATTGTGTTGTACTTGCGACATACTGGTGAGACGGTCAAGATCTGACTGTGTGGTTTTTTGCAGGGAATAAAGGTTCCAAGCAGGATGCGTGTGATGGCCGGTACATGGGCTTCGCGCGAAGAAAGAGGAGGAGGAGGCAGAGGCAGCAGCGCATGTTGGGAGCTGCCAGAGCATAGACATCGTTGAAGGACTTACGATTGACTTTTCTGTTTCCCAAGTGTTCATGGGAAAAGTAGTTTTTATATGTGTTTTTTCTTGCTGCTGTGAAAAATAAAGCGTAGAAAGAAGGCATAATCCTCGCCTCCGAGTGCTTAATAGAATTGGAACTTACCAGCACGAAGGCTAGGCAAATTCTCATTCCCTTACACATTGATTAAAAACATACGTTTGACAAATAGCTCACCAGATCTGGTTAGGAAATTTGACATGACCTCTTACATTTTTTCACAATATACTTACATCCTGCTTCACTTCTACTTTGCACCGTATCCTTTCCTCATGCTGGTCTTTGCAGGACGTTTTCAGCCATATAATGACTATCAGTAGCTAATAGACTATCCTCCCAGTTAACTCTGACAGAGCCAGGCACCAGACCTATTTTGCAAGATCACACTGCAGCTAAGCCCATCAGGTTATATAGATGATAACAGTAATACAAACTCTTCATCAATACAGAGGATGAAATGTTACCACATTAATTGTAAAATACCAATGTAGCAGCCACAGTCCTTTTGAACCAATTAAATGTCATCCACCAAATGTATCTCTGGTAAAGCACACTTTGGCCTTAAAAAGTAACTTCAAATATAATATGAAAAGACAATAATTTTGACCACCAATACCAGCATGACATTTCCAGAAAAAAAACCATTTTATTTCAAAACTACAGCTTTCTTGAATAATTAATCCAAATTCCCCAAAACAAGAGCTTTTACTTGTCTGAAAATAACTTTTTGTCACCAAAATACCACCTTCCCATTTTTTGTAAATCCCCATGTTTTGTTCTGGATATTAGTTTCTCAATTCAATCACAAACTCACATGAACCACAAACCCATATAATCATCATATGACTTTGGAAGCCACCAAATGCCAGTGATAGTCCCTGATTCTAGGATGCATAACAGAAGCCACGACAAGCCGCCATTTGTAAGAGATGGCCAGGGCTATTCCTGAGATGGCAGCAATAATGTCATGGTGCTTAATGTTTGCAAAGCACAGTGCGTATTGTTATTGACCCCACCATGATGTGGTTGGCCAATTTGATGCCCAGTAGTCCCACAATGTGTCAATGAGACCAATAAGCCATCAAACTTCCAGGAATGGCCACAGTGTGCCAAAAACAGCCTTCATGCCAAGAATGCTCATAATGTGTCAAGTAGGACAAACCTATGATTGGGCTATCATAATGACTAAATTGCCCAAGTATTTCCAAAAGGTCTCCACAGTGCCAAAATAACTTCCAGAATAGGGCCAAGGAACTTCTTCTTGTAGGCCCCACAAAATGTCGATGAATTTTGAATTAGTCACCTCAACCTCCAAGTTTTCTTCTAATTACCACTTCTCTCTCATTCGATCATCTCCAAATCAAAGTGTAATGTCCAAATGGGAACAGGTGACTGGTTCATGTTTGGTTTGTTTGGGATTGTAATGAAAATGCCTAATTTATGGTATAGTCAGATTTCAAATTACAATTGTGAAAATGCAAATTGTAGAACGTTTAACAAGAAAATAGGCAACCCAATCAACGCTTAGGGGCTTGGGTAATGAAGTCAAAAAGGGTAAGGTGCCTACAAGGGATGTTGTTGTAATTGATTTATTGATTTATTTTGTCAAATTTAGTTTGAGTTATTCCATATAGTGTCATTAGATGTCACTTCATTTAAGATAAAGGTACTCAAATTAACACCCTTTGAAGGATTCCCTTGTAGGCACCTTTACCTTTCTGATTTGTAGAAAGTTTGCCTTTTCCTATCATAGCCATTGGATGCCTGCAGCCTGTTTCTGGGTCACATGACTGGGTGTAGTAGACAGTCGGGCATTGTGTATTCCTCCTAGTCAGCAACACACAATGGAGAGCTTAGATGTGACTGGAGAGAATGGGAGGGAGGAGCTGAGCCCATACCCACTTATATTTTAATAAGCTGTACCCTGTCTCCATAGAAAAGGCTGCATAACCCCTGCAGTGCTGACCTGCTGCCCTCTTGCCTCGGTGAGAGGGATTGGACCTGAATCTCTTGAAATCAGAACCCAAAGTGAATCCAGTGGCTAGTTGGCTTGCCTCAAGATCTGAAGCCTCAGGGACACAACAGGCTTCCAACAACCATGCACCTGGACTCTGCCATCTATGAGTCTACCCCGCCAAGTGGTGCCTCCCCGTTCCTGGACTCTTGGAAGTGTGCTTTAGGTGCTCTGCCAGCCTCTGTGATTTAGCCGAACTGAGGCATCCTCTATGCTATTCTGTGCAAAATGGAGCAAAACCAACTAATTGCTGTTGCCGCACGGATTAGGTCCATCAAAAATGCTCTCCTACCATTGCAGCCCATTGGAACCACCGCTGTGCAATGCATCATTGATGCAGGCCCCCATCTTTCTTGTTGATGGCAGCCTCGACTACGATGCCGGACTCTGCATTGTAGTCTTGCAGCTCCTCGGAACCGACAGATCGCCTTAACTGCATAATGCATCCTTGATGCTGGACTTCACATCACAAGTCATTATCGATAGAATCCTCCACGATGACACAGGACCTCACACTGCAGCCTCGGTGCATCTTGGAACCAATGCTCACTTCACTTCAGCTACTTGACGCTTCTTCAATGCAGATCCTTGCAATGCTCTGCGAACCAGGATTTAAGGTACTTTGTTAAGTCGGCCTAACTGGTGCCATGTAACCGGGACGTGCTCCAGTTGGCCTGAACTTGTGAGTTTGTCCCAGTCCAGTGCAACCAGATGTCCAGAGTTGGCGCTATCTGCTTTTTGGCCCTATTTTCAGGAAAACATTTAAGTTGCATATCTCTGGTCTACTGGTTGAATTTTTGTTGTTTTGGTCTTCTTTTATTTATTAAAAAAGTTCTATCTTTTTTTTTTACTTGGTATGGGATCACTTTTTGTGTGATATTTTTGTTTTCACTTATTTACTTTTTGAAGTGTTGCACAAATACTTTACACATTGCCTCTCAGTTACGCCGGACTGCTTTGTGCCAAGCTACCAGAGGGTTGAGCACAGGTTAATTTGGAGTTAGCTTGTGCCTCACCCTGACAAGGATTGTGGTTGCTGCTTGACCAGGACTCATAACCCAGTCAACCAACAACCTAATTTCTTACATTGGTGATTAACGGTAAGGATTAGGATTTGTGTTTGTGCAGTA
Organism: Lissotriton vulgaris; assembly: GCF_964263255.1. NCBI lineage: Eukaryota > Metazoa > Chordata > Amphibia > Caudata > Salamandridae > Lissotriton > Lissotriton vulgaris. Next base: position 1,685,356,974 of record NC_141694.1, on the reverse strand, counting down.
CAATACAGTGAGTTTGAATACACCACCATACCATATCTGAGACCAATTTTAATTTAAATTCCACCTGATTGACTTTTTGATTTTTCTAAATTCTCACTCTGACTGTTGTCCAAGTAAGGCGTTTGAGCTGGCCAACATGGAGTCCTACACTGTGGCCCAGTTTGAGAAGTTCTGCAAAGAGAGAGGACTTCCAGCAAAAAGCCCCATCTGGAAGGTGGAGCTTCAAAAGTCGCTGGGGGCCTGGGTGGAAGTCCACCAGTCACTGGCTATAGCCACGGAAGGAGAGAATGAGCTGGAAGGGCAAGGAGCATTTCTGGACACCAGTCCTGAGAGGTAGCAGTCTGCTGAGGGGGAGGGTGTACTTCCTAAATTGGAACTCTGTGCCAGAGCAGAGAGTACTGTTTCTTCCCAAAAGCTTGTCCCCAGAGGAGCTGGCGGACAGGAAGGCAGAAAGGGAGTTTAGGCTGGAGATGACCAAAACCAGAATGAACGAAAGGTAACTGGCCATGAGGAGAAACTGTACTTGGAGCGATTGGCACATTAAAGGAGCCTCAAGGAGCTGAACCGCAAAGCCAGACAGACAGAGTCCTGCATTATTAGAGGCAGCATACCTGCAATGTCCTCTGGCGATAGAAGGGTCCACATTCCCACAGTTCTTGTGCCTGACATTTTTGTGAGGGAAGACACTTGCAAGTAGTTTTAAGCATAAGAGGTGGCTTTGCAGATGCAGAGAATTACTGAGGAGGATTTGGGGGCCTAGCCTCTGAAGCACATACCTAGTGAGGGGAGGGATGCCCTACAGGCCCTAGATAAGGGAGACAGGATAAGGTATCCCCTATGAAGGACACTGTAGTCAGGAAGTATAGCCCTACCCCTAGGAAGAACAAACAGAAGTTTAGGGACAGCCAGAAGCTGCCCCAGCAGTACACTGTGGATTGTGTGGACTCCTTTTTTTAAGGGTAGTGAAGTAAAGGATTACCAGGGGCTGTATAATTTGATTTCAAGCATGTTTTCAGTCTTAAACACAATTATTAGCCAAGAATGAGGATGGCGTCAGCAGGGCTGGACTGGGAACCACAACCGGCCCTGGCAAAGTGCTTGGCTGGCCCCCCGGGGGTTTGGGGGACTGCCGGGCTGTTTGCCAGGGCCGGTTTCGGACAATTTTGTTACAGGGGCCGATAGTGCAGCTGTGCTGAAAAAACAGCCCTGTAACAAAACCGACCCCAAGGGTCCCAAAACCGGCCCCTCGCTGGCGGTCCACCAGAGAAGTGCCTGGTGCCTGCTACGGCCAGTCCTGCCCTGGGCTTCAGATGCGTTCTGCAGGCCATGCCCTACCTGCCAGGCCATTTCCTGTCATTAGAACTCCCTTTAAACGGGTGGACATAAACATTGTTGGGCCTCTGGACCCTAAGGCAGCCCTTGGCAACAGATTCATCCTGGCCTTGGTGTCCCAATGCACCCAGTACCTGGAGGCTTTACCCCTGAGATCAGTGACTGCTCCCGCAGTTGCCAGGGCACTGATAGTGATCTTTATCCATTTGCGGTTCTCAAAGGAGCTGGCATTTGACAGTGGCACTAACTTTATGTCAGCATACACAAGGGCCATATGGAAGGAGTGTGGAGTAATCTACAAGTCCTAATTCATTTTGGGATTTTTATTGTTTTGCATTTTGACTTTATTACTGTTTTAGTACTGCATACATATTTTACACATTGCCTCTAAGTGAAGCCTGCCGCCTTTGTGCCATAGCTATTTGGGGAATTTGGCTCAGGTTTATTTTGTGGCTTTAGTGGTTGACCCCAACAAGGATTTGGATAATTACTTAAGTTTTTATTCTTTTATAACTTTTTATGTGCCTGCAACATCTTTTTTTAAATAATTTGAACAAGTCATTTTTTAAAAGTTTTGTCCTTTTAAAATGCTTGGTTTGAAACGTATAGTCTTCAACTCTTAGCTCTGATTGTGGTTGCATACAAAGCGCACACACTTTTTATGACAACACTATTGATGCTTATGTCAAGGTACTACAGGTGAGAGAAAAATTCCTTACATAAACCCATTTGTGCGTCAAACTGTTTGGGGCTTTTTCTCAGCCAAAGGTCTCATCAAGACGGTATCCATCCTCCAACACTCTTGCCCTAGTGTTCTATTTCCTTACAGGGGCGCTAACAGAATAAAAGGCTGTTCTAACGAGCATCTAGGGAACTAACATTTTCTATTCATAACAAATGTGAGAGGCGAGATCATGATATTAGAACTGAAAGCATTTCCTGTGGAGGAGCCTGAAGTTAATGAACAAAATGAGTGGTTTAATTGTATTATGGAAATTATAGTTAGTCCTCCTGAAACCTAGAAGGACACATTTTCTATAAATCCACAACTATCTTCCTCATGCAATTGAGAAAAATGCGCTAGGTAAAACATGTTCTTATGAGAGCAGCAGTCTGTGACTTTATTCCACAATGTTCTGCTGTAGCTTCACCACATTGTTCTACTGAACAACTAGAATAGTAACGTTCTATACTCATGACAAAAGTAAGGCACTCCTGGATGTCATGTTGCTTGGGTACACTCCATTGAATATAACGATGTTCCTATGGAGCAGATGCTTCTACACGTAGTAACAGCCAAAAGATTTGCTGTTTGGACATTTTCTTTTTCTTTTTACTGCTCCAACTTCCTTTTATTATGACCTTATAGCCAGCCGTAGAGGGCTATGCTGGCTATTAATGGCCCTCTCCAACGTTAAAGGCCCGAGCCGAAGGCAAGGGCCTTTAACAAGGGTGAGGGACTTTAATAGCGGTATAGCCCATCTACGAAGGACTATAAGGCTATTAGAACATTCTGTCACTAGAGGACAGAATGTTCTAACAAAAAAACAAAGCCTTTTGGGAGCATGAGGGGAATGGAATCCCCTCAGCGTCCCTGAAGCCTTTGTTCACAGCCAGAGCTGTGAACAAAGAAACATTGGAATGTTGGAGCTCCAGGCTTATACCAGCCATTATAAGCCCAGAGCACTCCATTGTTTTCAATGGAGCTCCCAACATTCCAATGTTCTAATATAGCCTTATAGCCCGCCATAGAGGGCTATACCGGCTATTAAAGGCCCTCTTCAGCGTTAAAGGCCCAGAGCCGAAGGCGAGGGCCTTTAACAAGGGAGAGGGACTTTAATAGCGGTATAGCCCATCTACGAAGGGCTATAAGGCTATTAGAACATTCTGTCACTAGAGGTCAGAATGTTATAACAAAAAAAAACAAAGCCTTTTGAGAGCGTGAGGGGATTGGAATCCCCTCAGGCTCCCTGAATCCTTTGTTCACAGCCAGAGCTGTGAACAAAGAAACATTGGAATGTTGGAGCTCCAGGCTTATACCAGCCATTATAAGCCCAGAGCACTCCATTGTTTTCAATGGAGCTCCCAACATTCCAATGTTCTAATATAGCCTTATAGCCCGCCGTAGAGGGCTATACCGGCTATTAAAGGCCCTCTCCAGCGTTAAAGGCCCCGAGGGAGAGGGTCTTTAATAGCGGCATAGCCCATCTACGAAGGGCTATAAGGCTATTAGAACATTCTGCCACTAGAGGACAGAATGTTCTAACTAAAAAACAAAGCCTTTTGGGAGCGTGAGGGGATTGGAATCCCCTCAGATTCCCTGAAGCCTTTGTTGACAGCCAGAGCTGTGAACAAAGAACCATTGGAATGTTGGAGCTCCAGGCTTATACCAGCCATTATAAGCTGGAGCACTCCATTGTTTTCAATGGAGCTCCCAACATTCCAATGTTCTAATAGTAGTTGCATCTCTCTCTGCATGATTAAGCACTGAGCTCAAAATAATTTGATTCTAATTTAAATAAAGGAAAACAATAATCCATGTTTAAAATATACATTGTCTATATACAAGGGCTCTCTATTTGCCTTTAAAACAACTACATTCATAGCTAAATAATTAAAACATATTTTATTTTATTATTTTAAAATAAGTAGCATTTTAAAACAGCCAGAACAAAAAGGCAACTATTTTAAAACATAGTGAAAGCTGTCATGAATTAAACACTTTTCACAGGATGCGAACACTTCAAATATATAATGCAAGCTCATGGGAAGAATTGTTTTTGAGAACTCATTCATTTTAGAAACTTGCAGTAGTCGAGATAAGAAACACTTGTATGTACATATTTAACCCTTTGCACAGGAAAGTGAATGATTCTAGAGCTGCCTTCAGCAAATGTCTCAGTTCAGGCCCAGTATATGAGATCTATGAAGATTCCAGTTCTTACGTGAACTCTTCTATCTCCATGGGCAGCAGTTATAGGACAAAGTTGTAGTAATACTGTGACTATGTATTTGTATTTACTCCATAGGTACTCGTGTAGTTGCTGTTGTGCCTTATCTGTCTATCATATGCTTCTTTTTTATACTGTTACAATGAGTTTCTATTTATGCCATATGTAATTGCTGCTGTGCCTTCTCTGTAAAGCACTCTTATACCTTCAGGGAAAGTACATGCTAAGCAAAACTCGATAAATAAATAAAATACATTTGTGAGTTGATATGTGTGGTATATGTCTTCCATCTCTATTGTAGTTCTCTTTATTTAGTTTTGTAGTTCTTTCATCTCTGTTAGATTCTTAGCTATGTAATATGGAATTCTTTTATTGTATCCTGGTGATCCAGATTCTACTTCAGTGAAGCGGTTGGAGCTGAACTGAAGAGATGCCTGGACTCTAGCACCAGTGGGTCTTATTTATACCATTAATAATAAATAAGTTTTTATCCTATTTCTGCCTCCTCCCGCTCTTTACAATGGCGACGAGGTTAATTAATTAATTATTGACCCACTGTGTAGCCATTTTAAAGAAAAGAAGACTTCTACTTCCCAGAAGCCCTTTGATTCGGACCTCTGCGTGGTTGTGCCGGCTACCACTGTCCTCTTCTTCAAGATCCAGGCATCCGGTGTGAAATTCCCGTAACTTTCCCACGTTTTAAGGTACTGTTACGAATCATTTATTTATGAGGATTTAAAACGGCGCTTACTCTTTCCTTTTGCCGTTGGTTGCCGCTCGCGCTGGCTTCATGCGCTCAAGACTCTTCTACGTCCTTTTGCGTTCTGAGCTCTGTGACGCTGCATGCAGTCACGTCTTCACGTATTGGAACGCGTGAGCTCATTGAAACGCATCGTTTTGGACGCAACGTGCGGCCATTTTAACAACATTTTTTTCAAGTTGTCATGGAAACTGTCCATACGCTCGTACTTTAAGCGCGTATTTGTTTCCATTCTTCGATGAACTTTGATTCGTCCTCCATTCCTTACGAATTTAAAGCGCCTATCAAGCTAATTTTTCAGCGAACACAGTGATTCACTCACTTTCTAAATTACTTTTCAAACACATGCATTTATCCTACGTTATTGTGCTTTCTTCAGCTATTATCCATTTTAAGCATTGCGCTTTTCCTTCATTTTACATCAGTGATTTGCACACTGTTATTTTAAGTGCAAGTTACCTATTCAGTGATTTGCACACTTATGCTACAAGTGCAAGTTCCTGTTAATTTCAGTGATTTGCACACTTTTCCTACGATTCTTTTATTTTACCTCAGTGATTTGCACACTTTTATTTTAGTGCAAGTTTTATTCTCCTCCAGTGGTTTGCACACTGTTATTTTATCTGCAAGTCATTTATTCAGTGATTTGCACACTTATTCTACAAGTGCAAGTTATTCTACAAGTGCAAGTTTCTGTTAATTTCAGTGATTTGCACACTTCTTCTACCAAACCAAGTTTTTCTTACCTTCTTTGAATTCTATTTTTTTTTCTTTTTGTTGTTTGACATGGCTTCTTCTCAAATTTGCAATCAACCTTCAATTTTCCTGCAAATTCCTGGAAAACCTAAGTTGTCTTGGAAAAAATGGTTTGAGTCCTTTGAAAACTAAATTGTTGCAATTGATGGTTCTAAGTTCTCACCAGAAAGGAAAAAAGCTGTTCTTTTCAGTTACTTAGGTACAGCTGCAATTGAAATTTTTAAAAATCTCGAACCTATCACAGCACCGGGAGGTGAAGGAGATGCTTGGAATGTATTTTTAGAAGCTGTTGCTAGACTCGAAAAGCAGTTCGAAGATGAACCAAATGTGTTAATCGAGAGACATGCTTTTCATAAAAGAAAACTATTGTCTGATGAGTCGGTAGAAGATTACGAGGCGGCCTTGAGGGTATTAGCTGCCAATTGTCAATTTGGAGCACTTGTTGATTTCTCTATCAGAGACCAATTTGTTTTTAATTGTTTCTCAAAGAAGGTACAAGAAAGACTTTTTGCGTGCCGCAATCCTACGCTAGGAGAGGTGATTGATCTAGCCAAAGGCATCGAAAGGTCTATAGAATCTTCCAAAATTATTGAAGCTGAATCTGTTAAAAGCGCAAGTGTCTCTTCCATTTGCTCAGTTCAAACTCGAAGCAAAAAATCTTTTCAAGACTAACAGAGAGTCTGGTTTAAGCTGTTTTAGGTGTGGTTCTAAATCACATTTAGCGAACTTCTCTGATTGTCCTGCACTAAAAAGGAAATGTACCAAGTGTGGTAAAAGTGGTCATTTTTCTTCATTCTGTAAAACTGTTAAGAGAAATGTAAATACAACGGTCAGTTATGTTTCTGATGTTGAAAATGATATGCACAACATGATTATCACCATTTATGATGATACTTTTGAGAATTATATTAACAGTGTCATTCTCCCTTTCAAAGCTCCTTTGGGTACTGTTTCTGTTGGAAAGGTTGAGTTTGAAGCCATGGCTGATTCTGGTTCGCCAGTAACCATTTTATCTGACGTATTTTTCAAGGAAAATTGGAGTGGTGTCAAGCCTAACATTTCCGACATAAACCCTAAGGCGTTTGGTAACTTTAAAATTAAAATGTTGGGTTTCTTTCAGGATTTTCTAAAATTTGAGACTCGCCAGATTTTTACTAAAATTTACGTGGCTATTGACGGGAAGAATATTGTGGGTTGGTTTGACCTTGGCAAGCTTGGTATTAATTTATGCCCAAGTTCTGATCACCCAATCCAATTAAGAGATATGCCTGTCAGTAATATTATTTTAGAGGATGATTCCCTTTCTTCTATCCTTCATAAGCATGAAAAAGTGTTTGAGGATGTTGTTGGACAGGTAAAAGGATTTTCTCACAAGATCAAACTCAAAAAAGATGCTTTGCCTGTCCAACATAAAGTTTGCATGGTACCTTTGGGAGTGAGAGACAAACTTAAAGCACATTTAGACGACCTGTGTTCTCAGGGTATTATAGAACCTACGGACAGTTCTGAGTGGGTTTCTGCTATAGTGATCGCTCTTAAAAAAAATAATGATATTAGGCTATGTGTTGACCTTCGCTCTTTAAATAAAAATATTGTTATTGAGACCTATCCCTTGCCTAGGATACAGGAAATGTTGGCAGCTGTTAATGGGGCAAAGTTTTTCTCCATTATTGATCTTAAATCCGCCTATCATCAGGTGACTCTAGTAGAGGAGTCAAAGGATTTGACAGCCTTTATCACTCCTTTTGGCCTATATAGATTTCTTAGAATGCCTTTTGGCTTAGCGTCAGCTGCCAGCGTTTTTCAAAAATTGATTGAGAACCTGTTTCATGGTCTCAAAGGTGTACAATCATTTCAGGATGATATACTAATTTTTGCTAAGACCATTTCTGATCATAATGTAATCTTGGAAAAGGTTTTAAGCACCTTAAACAACAAGGGAATGACAGTGAGTAAAGATAAATGTAAATTTTTGGTCAGTGAAATTAATTATTTAGGCCACAAAATAACCCCTGAAGGCATCTTTCCCAAAAAAGACATCATTTCCAGTTTAGAAAATTGCAGTAAACCCAAAGACAAGGATACCTTGCGCTCATTTCTTGGTTTGAGCGAATATTATGCCAAGTTTGTGAAGGGGTATGCCTTGGTTGTGGAGCCGCTTAGACTATTACTTAAGAAAGGTGCTAAATTTTTGTGGACAGATATTCACGATTCTGCTTTTGTGAAGGTTGTTAGTCTCATTGCTAAGGCACCCGGTTTAAACACTTTTGACCCTGAAGGTGATTCTTTTGTGACTGTTGATGCCAGCACTGTTGGTTTGGGTGCGGTATTCACTCAGATTGTTGAAGGCAAAGAACGTGTCATTTCGTTCATCTCTAGGGGTATTAGGGGTGCTGAAGCTCACTACAGCACTATTGAGAAAGAGGCCCTTGCCTGTGTGTGGGCTGTTGAAAAGTTTAAGAACTTCTTGTGGGGGAGGCCTTTTACTTTGGTAACTGATCACAAGCCGCTTGTCTACATGATGGACGGCGTGAGAAGTGGTAATGCTTCCTCAAGGTTAGTTAGATTAATTGCGAGGTTACAGGAGTTTAACTTCGCCATTCAGCACATTTCTGGTGGGAAAAACGTTACTGCAGATTGCTTATCCAGATTACCTCCTGTTGATGACTCCAGTGATGAAGTTCTTGATCTGCACGAATGTGTTGTAGCTTCTGTTGACGCTTTAGAATTCTGTTGTTTTGGTGTTGAGGAGAAGGATTGGAGACATCATTTTTCTAATGATAGTGTTTTGCAGAAGGTTAAATCTTATGTCGCTAATGGTTGGCCTTCTGTTAAGAATTTAGAGTTACCTCTGAGAAGTTTTGCTGAGGTCTCCGAGGAATTGTCTATTCAAAACGATTTTTTGCTAAGACAAGATTTGTTCATCCCTCCTGCTGGTCTCAGGGATAGAATTATTCAGTTAGCGCATTCTGGGCATCCTGGTGTGTCTGCTACCAAGAAGCTGTTAAAGTGCCATTACTGGTGGCCTGGTTTAGATGCTTCAGTGGAAAGATTCATTGATAACTGTTCCGTTTGCATCAATTCTGATAAGCACTGGAAGGTTGCTTCTGAACCGTTGTCTTTAGGTAGTGGTCCTAAAGGGCCTTGGCAAAGGCTTTCCATCGATTTTTCTGGACCTTTTGAGTGTCTGGGTAGAGAGATGAGATTTCTCATTGTGCTAATTGATGATTTCTCCAAATGGATTTATTTTTCTTTTGTAGAACACCCTACCACTGATGAAGTTGTATGTTTTTTGGACAACATTTTTAGGGTTGAGGGAGCACCCGTTTCTTTGATGTCGGACAATGGTGTCCAATTTGTTTCCAGTAAGATGCAAGTTTTTTTGAATAAGTTTGGGGTTACTGCTATCAGAGCTCCTCTTTACAGTCCTCGCTCAAATGGTCAGGTGGAGAAGGCTAACAGATTTTTTAAGGAAGGCGTTCAGGCCGCTTTAGAAAGCAATCTTGATGTTTTGCAGTTTCTAAAGGAGAAAATTTGGAGTTACCATTTGACTCCCAATTCTTGCACTGGTATATCTCCTTACTTTTTAATGAGAGGCAGAGAACCTAGATGCATGTTCATGCCTTTAATTGGCAGTGCTAAATCTAATAAGATCAGTTTGGAGGATTCAATCATTAAGGCTAGGAACAATATTTGTTCTGCTCGTGTGTCTGGTAAGGCCTATCATGATTTGTCTCATCATTCTAAAAACAAAAATGTTTCTATTGGCGATTGGGTAAGAATTATTAAACCATCTTTCACCTCCAAGGGTTTGTCTAAGTTCTCTGAACCTTTTCAAGTTGAGGATGTCACCAATTCCACTGTCTTGCTTAAGGACAAGGGTTGGTGGAGCAAGAGCTCTGTGATAGTTCTTAAACCTGGTCAAGAACGTTTCTTTTCTAAAATGGGAGATGTTGCCTTGTTTGATGATATTGCTCTTTCCAATGACAATAACAATGTTTGCTCTGCTCCTGGATCTGTTCATTCCACTGACGATGCTGAGAAACATCCAGATCCTGGATCTGCCCATTCCAGTGACAATCTTGAGAAATCTCCTGTTCCTGTTCCTGACAGTGTATGTTTACCCCTCTCTGATTTTGTGGACACTGATCTAGGAAATGACATTTCTTTGAATTCCTCTGTTCTGGATGCTCCTATTTCATCTAGAAGAAGTGTTAAATTGCCTAAGAAATTTTGTGATTATGTGTTAGATTGATTTTGTTTTCTTTATTTTGTTTGTTTTATTTTGTTAAGAAAGGAACATGTGGTATATGTCTTCCATCTCTATTGTAGTTCTCTTTATTTAGTTTTGTAGTTCTTTCATCTCTGTTAGATTCTTAGCTATGTAATATGGAATTCTTTTATTGTATCCTGGTGATCCAGATTCTACTTCAGTGAAGCGGTTGGAGCTGAACTGAAGAGATGCCTGGACTCTAGCACCAGTGGGTCTTATTTATACCATTAATAATAAATAAGTTTTTATCCTATTTCTGCCTCCTCCCGCTCTTTACAATATGTTAATGAGGCTTGTTGAAGGTACTTGCAGATATGGATCCGCCAGAATCCAGTGAAAATACAGCATTATGATAGTGAACAGTTGTCTATTTTACAGTCACAGCCCGTCCCCTGCCACAGTGGTGGGCAGGCCGGAAGAGGGATCTGGGAGAGATGGGGATTGAGGGACAAAATAAAAAATAAAAGAAATAAATAACGTACCTGATCGCCGCTGTCCGCTCCATTGATCATTCTCTTCCTGCTTCTGGGACAGGCTCCCAGACTGCACTGTGGCAAATCATGATGCTGCAGGAAAGCAGCATCAGGGTCGTCCGGTGACTTTGCGCTTCCAGGCAGCCTGTTCCTGCTTTCTCCAGCCCCAGCATGCATTATGCGCAGTGAAGGGACAAGGGTGCACTAGCACTCCCCACCACAGTGTCATCCCCTTGGACCCGCCCCCCAAGACTTGTCAGAGTCCTGGGGGGTGGGTCCAAGGGGATTAAAATAAAACAATAATAAAATGGGTTAGAAACCTGATTTATTATTGTTTTATTTGCGGATGGTGGCAGGGGATAGCACTCCTCCTCCCTAATGGATGGGCCGCCACTGCTGTTTTACCATACCATATAAATAAGACTCCCAAGCTTCTGTTTTTACTGCTTTTCACAGATAAATTCAGACAATGTTTTCCTGTCTGTATTTCCTTTTCATAAACAGAAAAATCCAGAAAATAGGTCAGTGACTCAGCATTCTGTAATATAAGACTTCCAGGCCATTACCTGTGCAGATTCAAAGTGATTCAATGTCCTTAAATAACTTTAAATGTGTTCTTGTTTATACTATAATGGCAAGATTTTCTCCATGAGTTTATTGTAATTTATATTTGGCCGCATGTAATGCTAAAATTCGTCAGGCATCAAACTATGACGACATATTGTCAGTTAAATAAATGTGGAAATATACTAGGAAAGCCTTCATTTGCTTGTAAAATAAAAAATAAATATGGCTAAATACTAAGAACATAGGCAAAAAATGGCTAAATACAGACAGAAATGTTAAAAAAAAATGAATACCATAAAATGGGAGCCCTACTTATTAGAAACCAAATATGGAACAGAATATGAAGAAGCTGAACTTAATCAGGCAGTTATTAGAGATTGTTTATCTTGCATCCAAGGTCTGGCTATCCCATGGTTAAAATATACTAAAGATTGCTTTTTAGCTCTTGTTATGTACATTTGTTTGAGCACCCAAAGTCCATTTTAAAAAAGGACAAATATTGGGTCCTGGGTGGTTTCTGTAAGCATAGACAGGCCATCAGGGAAGTAACTGAAGTGGCCAAACCTTTAGTTATGGAGTATTGTATTATTCAGATGGTGCAAATGATTGCTCCTTATTTATTAATAGCTGTACCCGGCCACGCGTTTTTAATATGTTTAATTTGTCAATGCTTGTTGGTATACAATATGTTTTTGTGACTATTGTCTCTATACGTCCCTTCTAGTTGTTGCACAGCATCTCTATGCGTCTTTTCTTAATGTTGCAAAGTGAACCAACTCATCCCCCCTGCCTCCACCCACTTCTGGGTCTGCCATCCTGACACCAACTGCCCATCCTAATATATGTGGACTATTGTCTCTATACGTCCACTTCCCGGTCTGACATCCTGACACCAACTGTCCATCCTAATATATGTAGACTATTGTCTCTATGCGTCCCTTGTAGTTGTTACGCAGCATCTCTATGTGTCCTTTCTTAATGTTTCAAAGTGAACCAACTCCTCCCACCTCCCTCCACCCACTTCCCGATCTGCCATCCTGATAGCTGTACCCGTCCACGCGTTGATGTGGCACAGTCTGGTTAAATGGAAAAGAAAGAAATCGCCGTGCTCGCAGCTGTGCATCCTCAAGTCTGGCTGCACGTCGCTTTGCTGCTTCCTCTGCAAGTATTTTAGCCATTCTTTGTCTGTTTCGCTCGTTAGTTGATGCCCGTTCTTCCTTAGTTTGATTTGCAATTATTCGTCGCACTGTTTCCGTTCCGTGAGTTCGACGACCTAAGTTTGATCTTCTGCGAGGCATTTAGAATCCAAAGTTGTGTATTTAAAAACACGCGCATATTCACATTCTACGTAACTTTCGGAGATTTAAGATTTTGAACCAACGAACATTTACATTTTTATTTGTCTGTTCTGGCTTTCGATTAAAAACACGCGCGTATTCGACACGCGCATTTTCGAATCAAACGTTGTGTATATATAAACACGCGCTTAATCGAATGGCTCAGTCTGGTTAAATGAAAGAGAAAGAAAAGAGTAAGGGCACATTTCTAATACGTTTAATTTCACAATGCTTGTGGGCACACAATATGTTTTTGTGACTATTGTCACGTTGTGTATATATAAACACGCGCTAATGTTGCAAAGTGAACTAACTCCTCCCTGCTCCTTCCACCCACTTCCCCGCCTGCCATCCTGACACCAACTGTCCATCCTAATATATGTAGACTATTGTCTCTATGCGTCCTTTCTTAATGTTACAAAGTGAACCAACTCATACCCCTCCCTGCACCCACTTCCCGGACTGCCATCCTGACAGCAACTGTTCATCCTAATATATGTAGACTATTGTCTCTATGCGTCCCTTATAGTTGTTGCGCAGCAACCAAATCGATAGGGTCTGTTCGGCCTTTTGATTAAAAACACGCGTGTATTAAACACGTGCATATTTGAATCCAACGTTGTGTATATATAAACATGTGCTAATGTTGCAAAGTGAACCAACTCCTCCCCCCTCCCACCACCCACTTCCCGGACTGCCATCCTGACAGCAACTGTCCATCCTAATATATGTAGACTATTGGCTCTATGCATCCCTTGTAGTTTTTGCGCAGCAAACAAATCGCTAGGGTCTGTTCGGCCTTTCGATTAAAAACACGTGGGTACTGGATAGGCGCGCATTCTAATCCCATGTTGTGTATATATAAACACGCGCTTCATCGAATCCAACGTTGTGTCAAAATTTCAAATCAATCGGTGAAGAACTTTCGGAGCTTTAAGATTTTGAACAAAGGAACATTGATATTTTTATGTGTCTGTTCAGGCTTTTGATTAAAAACATGGGCGTATTAGACAAGCGCGTAGTGGCGTTAGTTTTTTGAAGAGCATTTTAGCCCAAAGAAGGAGTATGCTGTTTTAACAATAAACTATATATATATATATATATATAGATATAAATATATATATATATATATATATATATATATATATATATATATATATATATACATATATATATATATATATCTATCTATATATATATATATATTATTTGCTGGCTTTTTATCACAATGTAAATATTGATCTATGCACTTTAATTTTATCCATTGTGCTATACTCAACCCGAATCTTTCAAACTAAGATTTGAGCACTGTTATTCTACTAAATGCAAGTTATCAAAGGTTTTTTATTGTTGACGTTTTAAACATTTCTGTTTTTATTGTATGATCTTTTTGTGTATCTTTTATGATCTGCTTTTGGAAGATTGAATAAAGGCAAACACTGTGGAATAGAATGTGAATAGAGCGTGGAAGTAAAGTAACTAATTTACTAAATGTAATTGAGCTCATTCAATAAAACACAGACCTCACCCAAAAGGCACACCCATACAATTGACCCGATGTGTCCTCAGGAGTGTGGTTTACAGCGCTGCCTGGACTCATACTGCTGAGGAAAGACCATGCTGGAATCTCATTTTCCATCCCCACAGTCGACACTCAAAATGTTAATGCATTCAAACAGGCATGGTCTCATTCGGACATTCTGAGCCCAAATTTACTAACATTTGAGCAATACATCACTGGGGGGGACACGGTTGGGTTAATAAGAATTTTAAAAACGTATCTGATGCCGCCAGCCGATCCCTGCGTCACGTTGCTCCTGCTGAGCCGGCAGAAAAGACAACCTGCTCAGACTAGGGAGTCTGCAGTGGTTTCTCCATACCGGCTGCTGAATGCAGCTGGGCTGGGGAAACCTAAGTGCGCATATGTGTTTTTGTCAGCCTGAGACGGACGGCCAAACGAGAAAATGTCAGAGCATGAAGTTGCGGCAAATCTGGCAGCACCACACTCCGACATGTTCAAAATGCAGGTATGCGACCTAGTCACAAGAATATGGCGCTCCCCTGTGTTTTCCATGGTGCTGGCGTTAAATTTAGCTGCCTAGCCTCCATGCAAGCACCCTTACACTCTACTGCAAGGGTGCCTGCGTGCAGTGAATGATTGTTAATGTGCAGGAAGGTGTCCCTTCCAGCAATTAAACAATAATCAATCATTAATGCAGAATGCACCTCATATAGAACAAGCAGCAGCGGATTAGTCTTCCTGAGTACTGCCATTTGGTAGATGGTCGGGATGAAAGATGGGACTGCAGACTCTGTTGTTTAGAGTGTGAAGGAGGCTTAATGAGAGGCCAGACTGAGTTATCATGTCCTGATCACTGTTCACATCTTTTTGTGTCTTTATTATGGGAGCTCATCACTGGAGACAACCCTGCTTCTGTAGCATCACACTACCTAAAGGCTGTGTTGGGACGACAGCCAAGAAAGGAGACATGAGAGAAGAACCAACCCAAACTGGTTCTAAGACTGCATTCAAAGAAATTACATCCACTTTATCTGTATAAACGTGGGATCTGTTGATCCACTAGCTGTTCAAGTTCTCTTTCAGTAAGAAAGGGGGTGGTCTTCAGCATGCTAATAGGATTCTTGTTCAACCAGAGCTGGTTTCTGCCTGAGAGCCAGCTTCCAGGAGGTGAGGGAACATTGCTTGTAGTCTGACCTGGTGTGAAGAGTTGTCTCCATGTCCTGAAGAGCCTAGAGGTAGACCTGCTTGTGAAGAAGAGGAAAAGAGAAGGCCAATCCAGCAGAGACCCTGACTATTAGGAACAGAAGAAGCTGCAGACCCCGGATCTGATGGAAGGCCTGCTCAGACATAAACAAGTAGAGTGTCATGTCTCTTGCCTGAAGCATCTGCAGCATGGCACTGCCAACGTGTGTCCAAGCTGACTGTGCCCATGTGACCCTGAAAGCAGCCTGCACTTTGGCAGTGTCATTAAGGAGGCCCAAAGAAGACTGTACAACTGTGACCGTGTAGCGGCTGTGCAGTGGCACTGTCCTGGAGTGTGCCTGAGCAAACCATGCTACTGTGACCCTGGAAATTTGTGTCCAAAGAGGACAGGGCTACTTTGTCAGGAAGTGTGGCCAAAGTGAACTGCACCTCTGTGACTGACCAGGCCTGTGTGGCCCAAGCCTCTGTCCCATCGAAGTGAGTGGCAAAAGAGCTGCACTGCCATCTTCAGAAGTGCATTCAGCAGCAATAGGAGCACTGACCTCACCGACTCACCGTG
This sequence comes from Lissotriton vulgaris, assembly GCF_964263255.1. Classification (NCBI taxonomy): domain Eukaryota; kingdom Metazoa; phylum Chordata; class Amphibia; order Caudata; family Salamandridae; genus Lissotriton; species Lissotriton vulgaris. Next base: position 1,685,341,241 of record NC_141694.1, on the reverse strand, counting down.
AACCCAGAAGAGGACTGTGAATGACCGGAGACTGACAGAGACATCAGAGGCTGCCGCCGGCCAGACCCTGGGTCTCCACACCTTCTACTTCCACTGACAGACAGCAGTGTTGAAGCGCTTGCGTCTTCCTTCTGGAGAATGGAGAAGAGACCAGACATGTGGGCCCTGACCCCAACCAGCGGGAGAAATGGACTCATCTTGGTCATACTTGCACACTAGGGTGAGATTCAAATAAGGTGATTAAGAAGGGCTTGAACTCTGAACGACAGGAATAGCACTGATCCTGAAACCTGCTGTACCATATCTTACACCTAACAAGAAGAAGGTGGGGGGAAGCATACCTTGAACAATGGGTGCAGTGGCCCTGAGCCAGTGGATATTCATATCTGCTTATTGTAGAGTGGAGTATTTCATTTTGAATGTATTAAAGTGCTTTCTTTTTGTAAAATACAGCACTGGGTTGTACAACAATATTGCAATGCTTGGTTATTGTTGAGTTCCGAGCTTCATGCATCCCCTCACCACCTGAGATGCGTGTGACTGCTCATCATTGCTACAGAGAATCAAGTGCTGAAGGGATGCACTTGGCCCTGCAGGGGCGGCTCTAGGCTCATGGCGGCCCTGGGCAGAGAGCGTTGGTAGGGAGCCCCGGAAGAGGGGGTCCGGGTGGGGCGGGGCGGAGTGCGGAGGCCAGTGAAGTCGGGGGGGTCAGGGTGTTTGGAAGTGGAACAGAGCCGGAGGCCGCCAAATCTCTGCCAGGGGCTGCCACGCAAATATGTATCCATCCTCAGAGGATTATTATATTAAGGATATATAGTGGCGTGGGGGCCCCTGGGGTTTGGTGGCCCTGTGCAGGTGCACAGCTTGCACATGCCTAAGGCCGCCCCTGGGCCCCGCTTGCAGTGCTTTGTAAAGCTCTACCATTTTGTTCGCCGTGACATCAGAGGCAAACCAACCTGACCTAATAGATTTTGCTTGCCCTGTGGCTCCTCAGATTGGGTCTGAGAGACTTGTGCAAAATGTCTTTAAAAAAGCAGCTCTACATTCTCTGAAATATGAATATCAATACGTTCTATTAATAGTGTCTTGTTTTTCAGCTTTCAACAGGTGATCAAAAGAGAGGGCCTGTGTAGGACTCTCTTTTGGAAAGATGTAGGTGTGAACAGGTTATTCAAAAGACTGTTGAACTATGAAAAGAATATATCTCTATTTTCTAAAACCTACTTAGGGTTGATTTCTTAAACGCAACAGGCCACACATAGTCCCTTTCAATTTCTTTTCTTAGGCCATAGTTCCTATTTTGTTTTCTAGAAAACTGCAGGGAGGCAGACCACTGTACATAAATGAAGCTTGAACATTCAAAGGATTTATATAATCTCTTTGTAATTTCTAGTGAGGCTGTAGTCCCTGGTGGAGGGGTTATGAGCAGCTGCAGAAGCATGCGTAAATCTGTTTCATAGGTCTATTGAGGACAGGAGCCCTTCTTTCACCAATCTATGTAGTTAGACTACAAGACATCGCTGACAGGCAGAGGTTGAATGTTTTTTCAGTGAGTAAGCAAGTATCACTCCCGGAAATTCATGAGCAAATTACACCTGAGGCTAAGACAGAAAATGATTGTTAATTGGACTTAAGAATTCAGCTGTGTTTCACAAATCAGAGAGGAGTAAGGCACAATCGGCCACATGCATCATTGTTGCCGTTTGCAATATCTTAATTGCGAAAATTAAGGAATCACAATTAAGAAATCGCAAACAGCTATGCAACAAGAAATTGCAATTTTTTTTGCGATTTCTTAAATTTCCTTAATTGCGATTCACAATTTGCGAATCGCAATTAAGGAATCCCTTCCCTTCCCATTGATTCCTATGAGCCTAGAGGCCCATAGAAATGAATGGGAAGTCATTTTCAATTTGGGATTAGCAATTTGCAAATTGAAAATGCAATTTCAAGGGTGCATGGGGGGTCCCCCCCTGCACCCCTGAAATATAACTTTAAGTGCATTTTTCACACACACATGCCCCAAGTGCATGTGTGTGTGTAAAATGAAACTTTCAAAAATGCACTTTTGTGCATTTTTGAAAGTTTTCACAAATTACCATGAAGGTCAACTTCATGGTAATTAACCTCTCCCTATTTCCGAATTCGCAAATTTAAAATGTTCATGCATTGCATTTAAGAAATCTCAAATTACGATTTCTTAAATGCAATCGCAATTTTAGAAATCCCAACGTGATTGCGATTACTAAAATTACGAAAAACATGATGCATCCCAATTTTGTAAATTGCATTCGCAAACGGCCGAAATTTGTGATTCGCACCGTTTGCGAATGCAATTTACTTTGATGCATGTGGGCAAATATCTCCTACACAAAGGCTAGGTGAATTGGGCCTGTAAGACCTGCCATCTTTGGCATGTTTTTCTCCAATCTAATGCTTCTGACCTGCTATTTGTGACTGTGTGCTGCATTTAGTTTATGCTAATTCTCTAACTCTGCTCACTTTACCACTACTGATTAGTGCTAAAGTCCAAGGGGCAGATTTATGTTGGACTTGCGCCACGTTTGCGTCACGCAACGGCGGCGTAAACGTGGCGCATCCCTGCGACCCATTTACAACGTGACGCATCTAGGCAGATGCGTCACGTTGTAAAGCCCTGCGCCACATGTGGGCGTTCCGGCGCAGGGTGGGCATTCCGGGGCATGTGCGCCTCGCAAAAGTGGCTGAGTGAAATCTACAAGATTTCACTCAGTTACTTTTAGGCCAATGCTGCGGCAAAAACCCTGCGCCTGCTTGAAGCAGGCGTATGGCTTGATGCAGCATTGGACAGATAGGGCACCCCCGAGCCTTGCTGGAGCTGCGTCGCGCTTGCGACGCAGCTCCAGCAAGTCAGACTACCACCTGCACCACCAGAAAGACAAATCTTTTGAAACAAAAAGGGTTTTCCCATAGACAAAATTAGCTATTTTTAACAAAAGCTAAGGACCAGAACCCAGAGGTAAATGCACTGTGTGCAAATAGAAATCTCTGTGTAGGTCACACTTCTCTGTACTTGCTTCCCTGGTAGTGTGCATGCAGGGCCAGAGGCGCAACTAGAGTCAAGTTTAAGGGGGAGGGGGGTAGGGGGGGGGGAATAAAACCTTTGAGGGGGTTTAATTCTTTTAGCAATTGGCAGATTGAAGATGCAGGTGCTGTAAGAAGGGGTGAAAGAACAAAGCCTCGTTAACATGTAAATGGTCTTTTAAAGACCGATGAAGTACTTGGGTGGGGCTGCAGTGAGACAATGCCAGATCACAACAGCTCAAAAACTGTCTGTGTGTGTGCCCAGGAAGCTGGCGCAGCCCGGGCTGACACACACAAGGGGAGAGGGGTGAGGGGGGAGCTGAAGCCCTTTGAGCCAAATGGGCTTTGCACAGCTGTGCAGTGCACTTACTGTTATCAATTACCACAATAAGCTCAGTACTCCCCGACAACTGCCTACACACCTTAAAACCCCACTATGCACTAACCCAGTGGCATCTACCAAGCCAGTTACATTTAGTTAATAGCACAACTTTCACTTACTGATATCTGTTATTCGACTTTTATTGCAATGTTATCCCACATGCTTTTCAACCTGACACTTCCATCTGTGCTTTATAGTCCCCAAGGTAGGCAGTCACACTCCCACCTGCGCCACCGGAAAGAACAATCTTTTCAAACAAAAAAGGTTTTTTGAACACCAAACTAGCCATTCTTAACAAAACTCAGTCATGTGGTATCATGGAGTATTCAACATATGAAAATGAGGAGAATCCAACCAGAGGCGTCACATGTTGTGTGCCAGGGGAGCGCCTTTTACTTTCTTCCTGGACCAGGGTTGGGCCAGTGCGGCTGTGGTGAAGGCTTCAGGTGCTCTTCCCCCTTTAGAAATGGCACTGCCATCATGCAGCTGACCGATGGGCAGTGTGCTTGTGTTGGGCCAGAGGAGGGTTCGAAGTGGGGATAACACTGTAGGGTTGAAGGGAAGGAGCCTGGATCGACAAGGCACTGTCTGTGTGAATATTAGGTATTGAAAGACAGGGACAGACATACTTTAACTGACGGGAGATGTGGGTATGCGAGGCCGATTGGGAGGCAAGGAGAGAGGTGTGGAGCTAGAGGTGAGAGGCGAGATGCAGGTGTGAGAGTGGATTGGAGAGCAGGGGTGGATGATGTGAGAGAAGTAAGGAGAGGCAAGGTGAGAGACGTGGGAGGGGTGAGAGGGGAAGATGTGAGAGGTGAGAAGAAAGAGGGTGAGAGGAGAAGACAGAGAAGACAGATGAGAAAAGACAGAGGGGAGAAGTGAGGAGGACAGCAAGGGAGCCAGAGAATTCAATTTGAGAGGTCAGGGGTGACGAGAAATGGGAAGTGGCCAAGGAAGTGTGGAAATACAAGAAGAGAGGTGAGTGTGAGAGAAAGGTGAAGACAGAGAGGAGAGCTGCCATTAAAGGGTGAGAGAAGATAGCTGAGAAGTGATCCATGAGGTATAAATAGAACTTGTTGTGACGTGGGTGTGGGAGAGCAGTGAAAGGGGAATAGAGGGAGTACTGGGGTGGGTGCTGAGGTAACAGGAGAGAGGAAAGTTAGTTCAAGAAGGTGTGGAAGAACAAAGGAGAGATAGGAACGATGAATGGCTGGACTGGATAAGTGTAATATACAAATAGATAAGACAGAAATTTGAAGGGAGAGACTTAAGGTGAATGAGAAGTGATGAGGGTTGAGAGAGGAGATGGGGCCAGGGAGGCAATGAGATAAATGGGAAAAACTGTTAAAAATGAGGAGATTGAAAAAAACAGAACAGCCAGAGGTGATTAAAGGTGCAGTAAGAGGTTGAATGAGGAGAGTCCAGAAGTTGTAAAACGGGTGAAAAGAAAATGGCCTGCAAAGAGAGAAAGGGATAAAGGGGACGAGGTGGGAGGAAAGAGGTGTGTGTGAACTGCTTAACTCTGCACAAGACCGCAAGGGTTTTAAGGGACCCATGCTGTTCCCGGCCAGGGCCAGGTGAGCTTCTAATGTGGCGACACTGCGGAGTAGAAGGCCCTTCACAAAGGATGACTAGACATATTTCTGTTGTTTATTGCTGTATTTTGGTTATAAACTGGTACTGATGAGGTGAAATCTATGCTTAGTGTTATCCTGTTAAAAAAATGTCAAAATAATGAAGCAAAACTATCCCAAAATATGCATCACATAGCATTACTTACATGTTCTTACCACACCACTCAATTAACCCTTCTGCATAATTTGGCCCTCCCCAGCCTCATAATTCCAGTAGCCCTGCTTTTAGGGCAGGCTGACAGTGTCCAAAGGGATGGCCAATCAGGTCAGTGCGTGGGCATTTTTATTTTTTGGCTGCTTGCTCGCCTGTTGTATGGTCTGGTGGACTGTTTTTACTGTTAATTTCTGTGCTATGACCACAAATATTGCCTGCAGCAAGCACAAATGCATGCAGTTTCCCATTCCTCGCAAAACACTTATACAGCTCGGCCTTTACAAGTTTAAAACTGCCACATAAGTTGGTCCTCCCTTGTCTCATAATTCCAGTAGCCCTGCCTATAAGAAAGTCGGTCAGTGCCCAAAGGGGTGACCAGGCAGGTCAGTGTGTGGGCTTTTTGTAGCTGCTTGCTGGCCTGTTTTATGGCCTGGTGGACTGTTTTAACTGTTGATTTGTCACCCACAAACCTTTGACTTGCTAAACACTGTTAAATAATATTTCCCCACTGTAAAAATGGGAATTGGGGGCGTGTATGGTTATCGATAATGAGGAGTATCAAGTTCTAGAAATGTTTGCCAGGAGGGGGTCCTTATGTTTGAAAATATGGACAGGGGGTCTTGGCATCCAAAAGTTTGAAGACCTCTGCTCTAGACAGTCACACAAAGGGAGCATTTGAAGTTTGCCTACTTCAAAGGCCAAAACTGGCATAAGTCCTGGAGCTGTGACCCAATAACTTCAGAACACTTTTGGACTATGATCACTCTGCTAAGAAGGAGAGCTGGATAAGCTGTCAGGAGGCACTACCCCTTTGCTGTTTTGGTTTGATGTGTTGGCCTGCTGCTTGTTGATTCTGTCTTAAGCAGTAAAAGGACTGGACTATACTTCTACATCCTGTAATTCTAAATTTCTCCAAGGGCTTGGGTGTGCTTGCCTTCTGTTGGAAGTCTCAGGGCCAGAAAATACATCATCTACAACTTGCTTCCAGCATTAGGGCTCCTTTGTTGCCAAGAGGCGCCAAATCCAGTCCTGGGCCTATGGAACCAAGTGGTGGTCGGAAACCAAGAGAAACCACTTTGATGCCTTCATCGATGCCGTTGCCTGCACAAAACATTGTCCCTGCTCGCCGAGAATGCGCTGCATCAACCACAATGACATCATAGCCCCAGCCTCACCAACGACATTGCATAACGCCGTCATCAATGCTGCTGCCTGCACTAAAGCAGAGAGCATCGCTTATGAAGAGCAAGGTGCATGGCTACAACAACATCGCAGCCCCTGGTATTCCAACAACAGAGCTATTGACTCTGACTTTGTTGCCAATGCCGTTGCCTGCACCGTGGCTGAGGGCACTGCTTGAGAAAAGCACGACACATCACCAAATTTCACATTGCAGCTCCGGGTCTGCAGGCGACAGCGCTTCAGCACTCACACCACACCACTGCCTGCACCAAAGCTGTAATCACCACTTGTGAAGAACACAATGCATCGACCATGACGATATCACAGCCCCGGCCCTGCCACCAAGAGCGCTCCTGACCTCAACATCACAGAGATTGACCTGCAGTGTGTGTGACACCAAGGCCTTAACGACTTCTGCCCGACTTTGGGAACCGACGCCCGGCGATGCCGGATAAGCTTCCTCTTCAGATTTCATTGCAATGTGCCTGAGGGTCTTGATTTCCAAAGGTAAAGTTTTTGTGGATCTTCCCGACATCACACCACTAAACTGTTGGATTTGTGTTGATCATGGCGCTGTGTTATCCCCGGTCGGTGCCATAAACTTCAAGGACCTGTATGTTTTGTTTATTCATGCAAAATTCATATCTTTACTTGTGTATGTTGGATTTTGTTGATTTTGGTCTTGTTTATTGGCTGTTCTTCTAAACTGGTATGGACTCTGTTTGTAGTGTTTTCACTGTGTTACTGTGTGTGTATGTACAAATGATTTACACATTGCCTCTGATAATAGCCTGAATGCTCGTGCCAAGCTACCAAGTGAGCGAGCAGGGGTTATCTTTGCTGTGTAACGTACTTACACTTACTAGAGGGAGGATCCCTACTTGGACAGGGTGCATGCCAACTGCCAACTATAGTCTCCATTTCCCTCATGAACATATCATGCTATTACTGATGGTGTATTAGGGCTCTTGATGACTTACTAGTATTCAGATGATACTTAATAAAAATAACTTCCCATTTCTAGAACAGGGGTTGATATTAATACCTTACCAGATTAGGGCAGTGAGTTCCCCGTAGGTGATGGTGAGGGTTGGAAATTGGGTTACTGATTGAAAGAGGTAATACCCTGCCTCATTAAGTCAGAGCGGCCCATTCTGCCAACAACTAGCTTCCCTTTGTCTTACTGTCTGGGAGCAATACACAAAGACCAACTGCCAGGTAAACCTAGTCATGTGACCCAGTATAAGTCTACAAGCATCAAATGGTTAGGATATGAAAATGACAACTTTCCAAAAGTTTTAAGAATTGTGACTTAAAATCTGATTTTACTATTAAGGAGGGTTTTAGTTCCCAATTCCATAGACACCAAACCGGAACTGTCTACCTACTCCTGATTGAAAGTTATCACTTATTAAATGTGATAAGGTAACCCAATGTTATCCTACAGGAAAGGTAGGTCTTGTATTAGTGAAAAACAAATTTTTTCACTACCAGGACATGTTGTGCATGTCCAGCTTACTACATACACAGTACCTTGCCCTCTTGACCGTGTAGGACCTATCTTAGGGGTAACTTACACGTATTAAAAAAGGAAGGTGATGTAGTAATGTAATGTCATAACCACTTATATAATAGTGTGTGACTACATGTTCAGTTTCAGCAGCAGAGTTAAGGACAGGGAGTGAGGAAGCTGTCTCAGCATAGCAATAAATATATGTGGTAAACCAGAATCTGTCTGCACATCATCGTAGATTGGCGACAAGGACTGGAGAACATGTTGTTTGCCTCCCCATTGGAATACATTGAGAGTCATAGCCCACATTTTCCATTTGTATAATATTTATAACAATTCCTTTGGCCTATCGCTCCCATTTCATTGTCTCACCGTTTAGGTCTATTATCTTTTTTGATCACATCAATTTTATTATCTGTTTTGATTATTTGCCTGACTTGTTCCAAATTTTGTATCCTTCCTTGTTCCATATTAGTGTTTCTTAGCCTGTACTTCCGTTCATGCCATAAGAAGAATTATTTGTAGGTCATATGACTTTTCTAATAATTATTTACTGAATTCTACTGATTACATCCTGAATAATTTTCAGTCTGACTGGTTCTTCATTACTAAATTTGTCAAATTCGAAAAACATAACCAGTTTTCTTAGTTAAGGTTCAAATTCATCAATTGTTTCATTATCTTGTTGACAGGCTATGTTGAAATAATAAGTCCTTCATTCATGTTCTTATCTGCGTCTGGAAATGTAACAATTAAATCCTTAACTTCACCATCCATCAAGTAGAGTAACAGATCTTTGGCTTGGTCATCAGTGTGCTTTTTACATGTTGTTTTAAAAAAAATATCAAATCTCCTTCTCCACTTTTCCCATCTCTGAGCAATAGTTTGTTGATCAGCTGTGTCAAAGGGTAAAGGCCTCTTGAAAATCATGCTGGAAATATTCACTTCATTTTGAAAATATATATCTTCCGTTTTTGTGTTTCAATTTGTAGTTGTTGAACTTTCAACTTCTTCTAACATTTTCCCCTATAATGATTTTTTATTTGGGAAATATTTTGTGATAGTCACAGACCATCAGGCACTGGCGACTAGTTTTAGAAATCCAAAAGCAAAGAGATCTCTTCACATTGAAAGATAGGCAAGATGGCCGCCGAGGGATGCAGTGAGTGAGCCGCACTCTCCTCCTCTCCACTGCCAGGCTTTTCCCAATGGCGAAATAGAGTAACTAAGGTGCTTGGCCTGAGGTCACTGTATGCCTTTTTTGTGCAGTACTGCGTTATTCCTTTCCTGGGAACAACGAGGAAATACTTTAGCACGCACCGCCCTGCACTTCAAGAGGAGAATATCAGAGGCTGTCAGACTTGTTCTAAAATCTTGGTTCAAGATGCCTCCTCGCCTGCAGCGCGGACACGAGTCCAAGGACGGCAAGGGAGGGAAACCTACAGACGCGGATATTTCCAAAGGACAAACAACAATGACAGCAAAAGAAAAAGAGAAAAATAAAGCAGACTTAAAAACTACTGGTCCTGGTCCCGCCATATCTACCACACAGAAAAATGCTTCAAGCTTGAAGAAAACGGCAGCAAAAAGAAATGGAGCAGATAATACAGCACTCGTGAGAGATGCAGGTCTCGTTACTAAGCCGAAAGTCAAGGAAAACGCACTGCGGCAGCCCACGGTAACGGAGAGCTTTGCCAACTCTCCAGCTAGTAGCGGACCCCCCGCAGCCAAACCTGATGTCTCCGCGGATCTTAGCGCAGGAGCGGGAGCAGGAGCGGGAGCAGCCTCGGAAGGGGCAAACGGCGTTGGAGTTAGCGGAGTTGGCGTCCTCAACGTGGATGCAGGGCTCGGAGCCGGCGCTGGGGTTGCTAAGCAACCAGCAAGACCAGCAGCAGCAGGGAAGCCGCCCGCTGCAGTGCCTGCAGTCATTCCGGGAGTGAGCAGCGATGCGGGCTTGGCGGCTGCCGAGGGTGAGTCAAGTGGTTACGCGGGGCCTGGAACGAAGCGGGGGGCAGAGGCGACTGAATCCAGACATATGGAAAAAACAAATATAAGGAAAGGAGCGGGTAAAGAGCATATAGTTATGTTTGACAATCGGGCTTTGAATACTGAGCTCCCGGATGAGCTATCGGATGAAACTCGAAGGCCCTCTGTAATGACACCAGCAGTAGAGTTGGGGACTGAGCTACTTGGTCAAAATCTAAATGTTGGAATGGAGGATGCTGCAACTGATGGAGTTTATGGAGGTACATTGCTGACTAAACCTCTAACTTGGGCAGAAACTATGGGCCTTGGTATGGAGAGCGGGGGGATTAGATCAGGAGGTGAATCCTCTACCTCTGCCGAGATCGGCATCGCTAGTGGGTCAGCTTCTGCGGAAAGATTTTACTCTGTCGATGAAGACACGCAGTCACAGTCACAGTCACAGTCTCAGCCATCAGAGGGCTTTAGTTCTGATGAATCCACGGGTATTGACTCAGTCAGTAGTTCTCCCGCTAGGAAAACTTCACAGAAAAAACGCCTCTCTAAAAGGAAACCTTCCACTGCAAGTAGTACTACTGATCCTACCAAAAGACTAGCTTGGGATTATTCTACCACTACCTTTTCGTTTCTGGAGCAAGACAGTCCGGCAACACTGATTGGGGAACATCGCCCTACTCAATCCTCGCAGCCTCCTGTTACGCTTGATCTTCTCTTTAATACCCTGAAATTAATGCAATCTGAGGCTAGAGGGGAGAGTAGGAGGGCAAGACAGGAATCAAGGAAGATACAGAATAAGCTCAGAACTATAAGTAAAAGGCAAGACGAGATGGTTGAGAGAGTTGTGCATGTCGAGGAAAGGACTAGTAAAGTGGAAGATGACTTGAGAGACCTGAAAACATATAAGGAAGAGCATCAAAAGGTGGCTGAGGACTTCAACTGGAAGCTGGAAGATTTTGAGAACAGGCAGCGTCGTAATAATATCAGACTGCTAGGCGTGGAGGAAGGTCTTGAAGGGGAGGACCCCAGATTTTTTGTGGTGAATTTGCTAAAGGGGGCTTTTCCGGAGTTATCTAGTTGGCAGTGGGAAACTGAAATTCAAAGGGCCCATCGCTTTCCATTTTTTCTTAAAAGGGGTCAGCCTCAGGCTGGAGCACAGGGTGGGCGTCCAAGGGCTTTGCTAATATTTGTAGGGAATTTTCTCCTTAGGCAGCTGATTTTGGACAAAGCGAAGCCAGAGTCAAGACGTACCTATAACAATGTTTCGTTTTTTGCAAGACCAGACTTTTGTCACGCCACAGTTGAACGTAGATGGAGGTTGAGACAACTGATACCACTTATCCAGGCTCTGGGCTCTGAAGCTTATTTGCTATACCCGGCAAAATTGAAAATTGTGACCAAGGGCCAATTTAAATTTTTCTTTTCAGAGATTAAGGCGAAGTCCTACATGTTGGAAGTTTTGGGATATAAGGAGAACAAATAATGGATTTAAATTTTATATATGCCTGACTTGTTGGTTGGCGGTGGGGAGGAGTAGCGGCTGCTGCTTCCTTGGCGTCCACATATAGGTCATTTGTGACCTATTTGCTTGCAGGGGGGGCGGGGGGAGAGGCAGTGTGGGGGGGCTCAGGGAGGCGGGAGGGAGGAGGGGGAAAAGGGGGGGAAAATGGCACACATCATACACAGTGAAATATAGTTTGAGGCAGCTGCAGATTTTGCACAAATGGAGGAAAAAGGAAGCGGTGGGTTTTGTTAAGAGTTGGAATCGGAAGTTGGTGCTAATCTTTGATGTTTTCTGATGACTTGCCGTATTTTGTCATTTAATGTTTGTGGCCTCAATGATCTCCAAAAAAGGCTGCGAGTTTCTGCATTTTGCAAATCAATGTCTCCTGATCTCATTTGTCTACAGGAAACTCATGTGGAGGGTGGAAAAGGTTTTTTGCTAGAACAGGCTGGCTTTAAAGTCTTAGCTTACACTAAACAGGCCTCCAAAACTCGTGGGGTAGCGATTCTGGGGAGAGGAGCAGATTGTACAGTATTTAGAAGTAAAGAAGATATCTGGGGTAGGTGGGCGATTACGGAAATAGGTTTCAGAGGTGCTAGGTTCACACTGGCTTCAATCTATGGTTCAACGTGCGATGACCCAGATATATTCCAATTTCTGGATCATGAACTCTCAACTTGGTCGGAGCCAATTGTTTGTTGCAGAGATTTTAATATTAGCCGACCGGCAAATATTGAGCTACAACTGAGCCATTCATATACGGGGAGGAAGAAAAGGGTGCATAGGGCGATAGCAGATATGGCATCGCATAATGCTCTCTCAGATGTATGGGCCAACTTGCACCCGCAGACAGATGGGGATACGTTTTTCTCTGCTCCTCACAATATAACAGTAAGGTTGGATTATTTTTTAATTTCTAATGTTTTGATTTCTAACACGCAGATTAAGAAGTTACCCCGTTTGGTCTCTGACCATAACCCACTGTTGTTGTCATTAAGTTTAAATGGGCTAGGTAGGAAACCATATAGATGGACATTTGAGCGAGCTCTGCTACATGACGAGGGTTATTGTAATCACATGGAAAAATGGATCAGCGAGTTTTGGCTTAACAATTTGGGGAGCACTAGTAGTGGGTATATTTGGGATGCTTTTAAAGCAGGTGTCAGGGGAGAGACAATTAGTTTTTCAACATATAGACGGAAAAAAGAAAGAGAAATGATCGATCAGCAAGTTAACTCCCTTCTGGACACTGAGGCTGAGTTAAGTAGGTTAATCATGAGGGGGCTCCCACTGGATCAACAATTGTTTGAGATTACGGTTTTAAAGGCAGAGATAGCGGAAAGAATCACTAATAAGACAGCAGTTAGCTATTTAACAAAGAAGGAGCAGGCCTGTGAGTTCAGCGAGCGGGTCGGTCATATTCTTGCTGTTAGATCCAGACAAAAAGTCAATGCAGGGGACATTAAAAATATAGTTGATGATTCAGGCAATTTGATCTCTGACTCTGCTGGAATAAGGAATGAATTTTGGAAGTTTTACACTGGACTATATGACAGAGAGACTGAGGTTGATATTGATAAAATTATGGAATATTTAGGAGACATTCAACTTGGGAAACTAGATCCGGAGGAAAATACTACACTCGAGGCCACTATAACGCTAGAAGAAATGTCACTAGCTTTATCAGATCTCCCATCCTCTAAGGCTGCAGGACCAGATCTGATACCGATCGAATTTTACAAAACTTTTATATCAGTTCTTAGAGTGGAGCTACTGGACACACTCATTCAAGCCCAGAGAGATATCTCAATTCCAAAATCATGGGGCGAGACTGAAATTATAGTTATCTTGAAAAAAGGTAAACCCGCCACAAATCCTGGGTCATATAGACCTATAGCCTTAATGAATACTGACGTAAAGCTCTATTCGAAAATTCTGGCTACAGGGCTGTCAGCTGTCATAGAAAAATTAGTTACCCCAGTTCAACACGGATTCATCCCGGGGAAAGGGACTACAGAACATGTCAGGACTGTGATTACCTGTTTTGATGCCATGGAGGTTTCTGGCGGCCCTGTCGCAGCTTTATTTTTAGATGCCGTGAAGGGTTTCGATAGGGTTGATTGGGAGTACTTGTGGGTGCTAATGAGAACTTTGGGGTTTGGTGATAATTTTATAAAAGCAATTCAGGTTCTTTATAGGGATCCAACAGCTAGAATTAAAATCAATCGGGAATTAACAACGGCAGTGCAGATTAAAAGAGGAACAAGGCAAGGTTGTCCTAGCTCTTCTCTCTTGTTTGCATTGTATATGGATCCGTATTTACGCAATCTTGATTTTAATCCCAGTATCCCCCCCATGTGCGTAAACGAGATAGTACTTAAAGTATTGGCATACGCAGACGATGTCGCGATAATTACTCCTGATCCTGAAATGGCAATAGGTGAAATAGAACAAGAAGCCCTAAATTTCGGCAATATTTCTGGCTATAAGCTTAATAGAGCCAAAACACAGATTATTAAAAATATAGCAGCTCAATGTGTTGATCCACGAGTCGTCCCTGCAGCAGTCTACCTTGGGGTTGAAATTTCTTCTAACTTAGGGACAATAGTTGAACGTAATATCTCGCCCTTATTAAAGAAAGTAAGTTCGGACCTGCTGAGGATAAATAATCTTAGGCTTACGTTAGTGGGCCGCACTAATATTATTAAAATGCTTATACTTCCTAAATTTCTTTATTTTTTTCGTACAATTCCTCTTTTGTTTGAGTCTATTTGGTTTAACAAGTTAGAGGCGATTCTTAATAAATTTATTTGGTCGTATGGGAAGACAAGACGGGCATATAAGTTCATGACCTTGCCAAGGGATAGGGGTGGTTGGGGGGTTCCTGATTTTAGGTTTTACTATTGGGCATCGGTATTACAATATATTCAAGGTTTAATCGGAGCAAATGAAGGGGATTTGAAAGTTAAAGCTATCTCAACTATGATTTATTCAATTGTTTTGGGCAAAGATTCAGCAAATGCTTTCTTAAATTGTACAGATTCATCATACTACAAACGTACACGTTTCAAGACCGTGGCCGCAGCCTATAATGTATGGTCTGCTGTTGCAAAAAACTGTGGACTAGGGAGATTCAACAGGTACACTAGATTGTATAGGAACAAGTCCCTACCCCCTTTAATTTTTTCGGATACCATTATGGCAGACTGGAACAGTAAACGTATTAAAAATATAGGAGATATGCTAAACTTAGATGGAAACATACTTCAATTTTCAGATCTGATTGCTAAATTTAATATAGCAAGATATAGTTTTTTCAAGTATCTGCAGACTAGGAGTTTTCTTTCTAAGAAAAAAGGAGGGGCAGGTGGATTTAATACAAATAACATTATGGAAGCAATAGCGCAAAGTGGGGTGTGTTCCATTTGGTATTTCTATGCCCAGTTGGCTGAGACGAAGAAGGACGATATTGACAGATTCGGTAATAAATGGGAGGGAAAATTAGGGACTTCCAGTGAGTCTTTCTTGAAGTCCTTGGAGTTAGGTTGTTCAGCATTTTATTATGCCCCATTACAATCGCAACACTTTAAAACGCTGTACCAACTTTATCATACTCCAGATCGCATAGCACAGTGGGGTGCAACTACAGGGATTAATTGTTGGCGATGTAATGCTATTGCCGCAGATAGTATACATATTTTTGCGATCTGTCCCAAATGAAGGCCCTTATTAAAGGGCATTGAGGATTTTATGGCTCATACACTTGCCTTAAATGTGACTCTGACGCCGACAGTAATTATGTTAGGCGTCAGGGACTGTGAAGGCGACCATAGTGAATTTATATTCGTAGCGATGGCGGTTCTCAGGTTGTTGATTGCTAGAGTTTGGCTGGGCCCCCTACCCCCGGGAATACAGCAGTGGATTGCTTTACTATTAGGGACATTTAACCTCGAAAAGGGTATATTTGGGAAAAAAGGTAAAAGGGTAAAAAGATGGGGAAGGAAAATTTGGGAACCGGTACATAGATGGAAGGAAAGGTCAAATGCAAATGTAGTCTGATGTATTATTAATTTGATCAATGGTCTTCTTTCCACCTTTTTTCTTCTTTCTGTGTTGAAGATTATGTTTAGTACTACATTGTTTTTTCTTGATAGTAATTTTGATTTATTATATGTTCTATTTTTTTTTTTGTACTCTGTGTTATGTGTGTGCCAGAAAAAACCCTTTTGTTTTACAATAAAAATACTTAAAAAAAAAAAAAGAAAGATGGGATATAAAATTAATTTATCATGATTTAAAAGTTGTTCACACGCCTGGAAAAGACTATAATCCAGCATATTATTTGTTCAGACATCCAGTTGACATGAATGAGAAACGAAATAATGAAATTGAAAAATATCTCCATTTCATAATCAAGTCAATAATTCCTAAGACAATTTCAGAGCGGGAGTTGCTTCATGAATCTGGCAAGAATAACAGTTTTGCAGAAGTAAGACAAATCATAACTTTAAACAAATGGAAGCACATAAATGCGATGACACATTTTCAACCAGGTATACATAAAAGAGATATACTTGCGTTTAAAAATGTACAGACTGAACTAAGAATAACTCCTTCTGACATTCTTCTAAGAGGTTACAGAATAGTTATCCTTCATACTTTGCAGAAGCGCGTAATCAATCTGACACACAAAAGTTATAGACGGATATCAGCGACAAAAAGTCTCTTGCGTGCAAAAGTGTGGTTTCCAAGACTTGACAGTCAAGTCGAAGAGACTGTACAATCCTGGCACCTTTGCCAATGCACTACGAGAGAAAGGAATGTTGAAGAACTGCACATGTCTAAGCTTCCAGATGCTGTGTGGTTTGAATTAGTGTGTGATTTTCATGGGACATTGGTTCCTGGGCACTATTTGTTTGTTGAAATTGACGAATTTTCTAGATTTCTAATTGTAAAGATTGTGTCATCCACTTCTGCGTCTGTAATACTTCCCATCCTAGATGATATTTTCTCTACGCGGGGCAAACCCCAAATGTTGAAGACAGACAATGGTCCAGCTTTTAATGGAAGTGAAATTTGTAAATTTCCTGAATATATGGGAGTGGCACATAAAAGAATTATTCCACTTGGACCACAGGCTTAAGCCTGGCAAAATATTTATTTTTCCAGGACGAAATGGCAGTTTACACTTGCACACACAGGCTGCAAGTGGGTGGCAGAATCAGTGCTCCCGGTCCACTGGTAGCCTTTACATTTCAGGCCTTTGGTATATGTAATACAACCTTACTAGGGACTTACAAGTAAATTAAACATGCCAGTTGGTTATAAGTCAATGTTACCATAGTTTAATGAGAGAGCCCAAGCATTTAGGGGCATATTATCAAGGGCCAGCGATAATTATCGCTGGCCGTGCTTAGCGATAATTTTGTTATAGCAGGCTAACTCTGGAATTTAGCGCTCTGGTAGCACGTTATTTACAACGCGTTTCTCCAGGGTGATAAAAATTCCAGAGATAGCGAGTTTATCGTCATTTTGCAGGGAACATCGCTGGTTTTCCAGCGATGTTCCCTGCAAAACGGTGATAACCTTGCTGATACGACCCACAGGGTCGTATCAGCATAATCCACCCTAATGTTAGGGATAGGTAAGTCTGCGTTTTAGCAGACGTTAGTTTTTGGAGAAAACAGCGGTTTTCTACAAAAACTAATGTGTGCTAAAATGCTGTGGCAGCTTTGTAAATATTGCGATGTGAACATCAGCGATATTTGCAAGGTAGTCCATCTGGGGTACGCCCAGTGACGCTCACTTTGCATCTCATTAGAGATGCAAAGGGAGGCGTTGGGAAAAAGGGTGCTAACAAACGATTATGCAAGTTAGCACCCTCTTGTAAATAAGGCTATAGTTTTATCTCTGCCTTTTGTGGCTTTTTAAGCCAAAAAAGTGGAGATAAAGCCCTTGTAAATATGCCCTGTAGTTATCAGTGGTAAAGCGTACAGAGGACTACGGGCAGAAAAAATTGAAGTCAGCAAAAAAAGAAGGCTGGAAGGCAAAATACTAGGGGGAAACCACGCCAAGAATGTCAGGTCCAACAGTGTGGTTATCGTGCATTTCCACGTGAGAGGCCATCCAGTATTGAATAACTGTTTCTACAGTTCGGTTGTTCATTCATAGTATTCTCTCACATAGCACCCGGCGATTACACCTAGTAACTCATACAGACTTTAACAGCGTTCCTTATTATATTCTCCTAAACCAAAAAGGTCTGTGACTCTCCTGAAGTTTTAGCAGATGTTGTTGTGGGACTGCTAGAAACATCTTACCTGGAATCAATATGTTAACTAGCCACAGACGAATATGCAATCTCAGAATTTTGGGCACACACATTATCAATGAAAAACTGAAAACTGTGAGAAGACAAGTGACACTTCTGCCAAAAGAGGGAGTATCTAAGTTTTGAGGGCAATTGTTAATTATATTAATAAATGGTTGAACCTGTACATATGATGAATTTGGGACATTTTGGATGAAATATGAAAATTATAGAGTGGGTAAATTGATTTAGTATCACAGACGTAGCTTCAATAACACTTTTGGTTGCAGAGAATGGGTATTTTATGCTCATCCTCTGGGGGCATTTGTTCATTTCCAGAGTTGCATTCCATTCAGTGGTGTAACAAATATGAGGGGGGGGCCTGCAAGGTGTGTATAGGGGCCCCCTCTGGACTCAATCAGAAGCTCTCCGGCCAGAGTACTGTGCTGAGGGGGCCCCCTGGATCTTGTGGTACCCCCTTCACAGCGGGAGCTGCGGGGTCCTGTGCTACGCCACTGATTCCATTAGCAATGCAGTGCAATCCCATTACAAAACATATGGGGTTGTAGCCTCCTTCTCTCATGCCACAATTACCCAAGCTCTGCAGCGATGTCAGGAACCTGTCGCTCTCATACAGTTTCTTCGATTCACTCCACAATATATTGAACAGATGCTGGTGGTTGTCATTTCATGTTATTGAATTTTCATATTTTGGCACTTCTATATTGGCTAAAACATGTGGGATATCAATGATAGTTAGAATGTAAATAATTGTTCCTGTATTATTAAACAAGTATGAATAACCAGACTACTGGTTAATTGCCTGACTACTCTAGCCTCATCATGCAGCTGCTAATACTCTGTTAGCTGCATGTATTTTGTCCTAAGAAATAAAATTGATACATCTATTGTTCCTGATAAACCATATAATAATTGAACCTGTTTAAACAGTCAGCATTTACCCATCAACCCACAGCAAATATGTCAACAAATATCTCAACCTGGGTTTTCTTAGTTTTAATGCAATGCTATTCACACTGTATGAAAACAACTCATTATCAAACTACCTTTAACTAAAGCTAATCTCATCCATGTATTCCTATTAAACCCAGGGCCTTGCCTGACCTAATATGAGGGTGACTAATCTGACACCCCTTGTGCAGGTGCACTGCACTAAAAGACAGATGCACTTTCAGGAAGTGTGTGTATGTGTCGCACACTGGACTGCAAGCAGAACAATGAGGACTTGCGAAACACTCTTAACTTTGCGAGCTACAACCTGGGGCACGCAACACATACTATTGTGCCATATCTTTTTAGCTGAGTTTTGGTCTGTCTATGAAAAAATGCTCATACCCCGAAACGTGAATGATCTCCTGATAACAGGGCCATTGTAATAGTGTAGTGTCATGTTTACTAATGTTTCAGGCAACGCAGTGTATTAAGGCAACTTGCTGCACGGTGTTGCGTGAACAGGAGAGAGCGGAAATGCTCCCATATCTACTAAGATGTGGCGCGCTTCTGCTCTCTCATAGCGCTGGCATACTTCAGGAAGCCTCGCGCCAACGCAGGCACTCTTGCACCACAGATTGCAGATTGTAGCACACATAGAAAGAGGAAATAACAAGGAGATAAAAAATATATTTTTCCTCGCTATAGCATCCTCTGCAAGTCATATAGATTTCACACAATCCCACGTTTACAAACTTTTGTAAATGTGGGAATGCGTGTAATCTATGGGTGGATGCATGGCAACGCCCATGTTCCACCCATGGAACGCTCACCAGAATAAAATGCAGCATTTGTTTTTTACGGAGTCACGCAAGGCGGCGCATATCGCCCCTTGCATGGCTTTGTAAATATCTACTAGCATTTTGCATCATGGATGCACCACATAAGAGGTGCAACCATAACACAACATTTTTGTAAATCTGGCCATATTGTGTAGTTGCAGCATTTTAAACATAAAAATTATTTTGCTTCATTCTACACATAATCCATGAACTGCTGCATAATTTGCAAATTTTATCAAAAACATTTCTTTCAAGTTGAAACTGCTCAAAATGTGTTACAACAGCTGAACATTGAGTGCAATACAACACCAGGCACATATATCTGGCCAACTTGAGCTGTTTTAAAGAGGTGGCAATGTTGTCCTGATAGTGTAAACATCCCCATGTGATGCACTGGGAAAAATGCTTATTTCTGCAGAGCGAAATCAAATCCTTGAGTAGTCCAGGTCATTAAAACAGGGCAGTTAGAAATATTCTTTATTTGTCATCATTTTCTTTAATTCACTAGTAACACAAATTCATATATGCAACACAGATATTGTTTTCAAAGCATTTCAAAAGGGACACAGACTTTACAAGAATCATAAACAGGAATCGTTTTATGTTTCATATTTTGAATCCTAAGCACTTCCGAAGGAAATTCGTGCTATTTTTAATATAAAGAGGTGTCCTAAAATTGCCGCATAATTTGCTTTCCTTGCTAAATAATGTATTAATTGTATCCACATAATATGGTCTATCGATTCTGCATAATTCCAGTGGCTCTGCTTATAAATGTAGTTACACATTAGGTAAACAGTCGGATATGTGTTTCACATGCTGGATGGCTTAGTTACATTTCAGGAGGGCAGGGTTTCTTGTTTGAAATGAAAAAATAGCACAACAGGTGTCTGCCTTTCATGGTACCTGCTTAGTGGTGGGACTTTTCCATTAAATTCTTTCGAGTAGGGTACGGACTCCACTTTGTGACAATACGGAGATCATAACACTTCCAACTTCCCGCCCAAAGGTATTTCTGAAAACAACAATCAGAGGCTTGAAAACTGGGCTACATTTCCCTAAATTTCAATAACATGTAAAAAAAAATAAAAAAAAATAGCCTTATAAGCAAATTCGCCCTGTTTTCCTCTACATTAGCATAATGGACTTTTATTTTCAACTAAGTGCCCCGAGCAAACAACCTCAGTTTAAAAAAAAGAAAAAAAAGCATTCAAGAGATTTAACCGGGCCGATGCACAATGCCACGCGCATCTGTGTAACATCACACGCATACAGCTGATAGCACAGCCTAGGCCATTTACATTCCCACGTGACATCACATGCACCGGGAACAATAGGGTGCGATAAAAAGCGATCCTGCTGGGCTTCAGAAGGGATGTTCTCGGAGATGATGAGCCGCTGCAATCACTGACAACTGAAACGATTCTCTCGAACAAATGACAGAAGCGCGAAAGATCCTTCAAGTTTACTTCACACAGTGCACACAACACCTCAGTCAGCGGTACTGAAAACAGCGAGCCTGGCATTATCAGTACAAAGAGGTCAAAGCTGTACGCGAATGAAAGGAAATGTACATTTAAACCAGGTTCTCTTGTTTCTTTGTATGCATTGTTGTTTTTTATGGAGTATTTTTTTTTATCTTACTTGCAAAGTGCTTGAACTTGTTTTCTCGCAGGAGCACGCCAGCATTAACAAGAGCTAAATAGGTTATTATTATTATTATTATTATTATAAAGGCTTTTATAGCGCGCTCTATTACTAAAAAATAGTATCCTGGCGCGAGAAAGTAAAGGCGGGGCAAAGGGTTCCTGGAATGACATAACAGAGAGAGGAGAGAGACCTAAAGAGTGGTGTTAAAGAGATGGGTCTTCAGTCCTTTCTTAAAAGCCATGATGGTAGGCGCTGTTTTAATGTGGAGGGGGAGAACATTCCAGGCTTTCGCGGCTCTGACTGCGATGGATTGGCCGCCTAGTCTTCAGTACTTAAATTTAGGCACGGACATTTGGCACAGATTAGCCGACCGGAGGGAGCGGTTAGGAACATAGAGGGAAAACCTTTTCCTCAGGTAAACTGGGCCAATTTGATGAACAGCGCGATAGGAAAGGACAAGTATTTTAAACATAATCCTATGAGCAACTGGGAGCCAATGGAGGTCGCGAAGTAGGAGGCGAACACTGGAGCTCCCAGGTATGTTGAACAGGAGTCTCACGGCGGCATTTCGAGCGCTGTTAAAGCTGATGTATAGACGGAGTATGTTATCAATATCTTTATGTTTTGTTATGTTTTTGTATTGCATTTGCATACTGCTCTCCCACACGTAGGCCCATATTTATCAAGGTTTCGCATTGTCCTTGCCCCACGCAAGGCGGCGCACGTGCGATGAAAAACCTAAGTGAGATTTTTTCAAGCCCGCGAGGCCACCTTGCATGGCCCCATATGGCTTGATACATCTAGAGAATTGCAAGGCAGAGTAAATTGCTGCCTTGTGTTACACTGCGGCAGGGAGGCGCTTTGGAGATTACGACCAGCAAACAGCAGCAGGAGAGGACATACTAGGTGGCAAAAGCACTAGAAAAAAGAAAAGTTTTCAAATTTTTCCGGAACTCTAAATAAGAGGGTGAAGTTCGGAGCGCCAGGGGGAGGGATTCCAGAACACCGGTGCAAGGGCCGCAAATTTCGCCCCGCCAGGTTTCTTTTTCTTAAAGCGGGGTATGGCCAGGAGTGCCATGTGAATAGAGCGGAGTTCTCTGCACGGTAAGTAGGGACTGACAGCTGAGCAAATGAACTCAGGAGCAGTGCCCATCCTGGCCTGGAAGCTGAGGCAGCCTAGTTTGAATAAGGACCGTTCTCTCATGGGCAGCCAGTGCAGTGCCTTCAGCAATGGGGTGGCTCGATGGAATTTGGGCAGTCCATGAATCAGGCGGGCAGCCTGATTCTGCACTAACTGCAAGTGGTGTATGGCGTAGGCCGGCGCGCCATTGTAGATTATGTTTCCATAATCAAGGCGCGAGAGCACCATAGCCATTACAATAACCTTTAGCGCCGGAAGGGAGAAAAAGCGGGATATTTTCCTGATTATCCTGAGGGAGAAGAAGCAGGAAGATACCAGCGAACTGACTTGGGAGTGCACAGAAAGTTGAGAGTTAAGCAGAATCCCAAGGGTTTTAACTTTAGGGACCGGGAGTGGGGGGGCACCGAGTAATGAGGGCCAAAAAGATGGGGACCATGGACTGCAACCACCTCCAGTCAAGACCAGCTCAGTCTTGTCTGGATTAAGCTTGAGGTGGTTGCAGTTCATCCAGTCCTGAATGAATAACATAACAGTTTGAACATTCTGAGCGGACGAGGGGGAATGGGAAAGATTGAAGATTAGCTGGAGGTCATCGGCGTAATTGAACACCGTGACCTCCAGCTGCTGTAACATAAAAATGAGGGGGTAGATGTATAAATTAAACAGAAGGGGGGAAAGTGATGAACCCTGGGGGACGCCACACTCCACCTTACGGGAGGCGGCAGTGAAGCCAGCAAGGTGGACCGCTTGAGCCCTGTCGCACAGAAAGGACTCAAGTCATGAGAGGGCTAAGCCCTCTATGCCCGCCGCCCTGACACGGGTGAGGAGGATGGAGTGGTCCACCGTGTCAAAGGCGGCCGACAGGTCCAGGAGGATAAGGGCCTGCGGGAGATTGGTGTCAATGCCCTCGCAAAGTCCATCTATTACTGAAATCACTACCTTCTCCGTGGAGTGTAGAGGTCGAAAGCCCGCCTGGCGGGGAGAGAGGCAGTGATTTGCCTCCACATGGGTGCTCAGGGTGTTAGTGACGTGGGTTTCCAAAACCTTTCCCAAGTAGGGCAGCAGGGAAATGGGACGATAATTGGAAGGGGATGAGGGATCGGCGCCAGGTTTTTTCAGGATTGGGATTACAACCGCTGCTTTGTGAAAGTTGGGGACGACACCATTGCTAAGCGAGTCGTTAAGGAGTGTGAGGGGAGGGGCAGGGCAAGCCAGGAAAATATCTCTGAGGACATGGGCGGGGCCGAAGTCCAGAGGAGAGCCCGATTTTACCCGTTGAAGCAACGGAGGGAGTGAGTCCATGGTCAGCAGAGGAATACTAGTCAGTTTAGAAGCGGTGGGTGGGGGAGAGGGGTTAACGAATGTTGGAGAAGGGAGGGGTATATTGATTTTGATCTTTGCAACCTTCTCAATGAAGAATTTATTGAGCGAGTTTCATAAATGCTGGGAAGGGGGGATCGTTGCCGTGGCTCCATCGGATGAAGCTAATTCGTGAACAGTGGCGAAAATTTCTTTGGACTGGGACTCTGCCGCTAATATCCTGTTGGAGTAAAAATCAGTCTTGGCCTTGAGAATGCCTTTTTTATAGGTCTGGAGGGCAGAAAGGTATGCAGTTTTCAGTACAGGGCAATAAGCTCTCCTCCAAGCTCGCTCAGCTCTCACCATGCCAATTCAGTTTGGACTCAGTCATATGCAAATCAGTCGTGACCTTGCTCCCCGTGGGAATAGTTCAGCCCGAACTACCAGGTCAGGTCCTCCTTGGACTGGAAAAGAAGCATCCTGGGACCGGTTTTGGGCTATCACCTCCTCATCAGGCAGTCTAGCCTGAATCCAGTGGCATAGCAAGCACAGAACCCACTTCCGGGCATAACCTTCCCACTTAGGGCGAATATAGCAACACAAAAAGATGAAGGACATAATACTGAACATTGTCAAACATTCCCCTCCAGTCACAGATCTGGGATAAATGTATTGTTTTGTCACTCACCATGACCACAGTTTGGACCCAGCCATATGCAAATTAGTCTTGACCCTGCTCCCAATGGGAACCGTCCAGCCTGAACTACTAGGCCAGGTCCTCCCTGGATTAGAAGACAAGCATCCTGGGACCGGTTTCAGAATATCACCCCTCATCAGTCAGGCTAGCTTGAATCCAGACGCATGGGGAGCACAGGACCTATGTCAGGCATACCCTTTCCACTTATGGTGACAATAACAACACAAAAAGACGATGGGCGGAATTCTGAAAATTATCAAACTTTCCCCCCAGTCACAATTCTGGGTTAAATCCATTTTTTTTACTCACATACTACCCCAGTTCGGACCCAGCCATTTGAAAATCAGTCTTTGACCCTGCTCCCCATGGGAACAGTCCAGCCCGAATTGCCAGGCCAGGTCCTGACCTGGAAAACAAGCGTTCTGGTACCGATTTTGGGATATCATCGCTCATCAGCCAGGCTAGCTCGAATCCAGTGGCATAGTGAGCATGGGACCCATGTCCAGGCATAGCCTTCCCAGTGGGATTTAACCCAGATCTGTGACTGGGGATGAATGTTTGACAATGTTCAACACTCCATTTATCATCTTTTTAGTTTCAAATGTATTTTTATTGAATACGTCAACAAGCATATATCGAGACATCTCTGCCATTAGTTCAGGTAAGTGGCGTAAATAGCAAGCGGGACAGACAAGCATGTCTTCCCTATCATGAAGAAGCAAGCAATATGAACATGCCAGAAGAGCAATGTGACATCGGAAGTGCGACAGAGCTGTGGAGCAATTAAAGGACATAAGAAGAACGACAACAACCAAAACTTCCCCACCCCCTCCCCCCAAGTCCCCCCCCCACCCGACCAGTGTGCCTTGAAATGTCAATGGAGTCAGCAATGCGCCAGGAAGGATTAATGTGGCTATCCGGCAAGTCACCGGGGGTCTTCAGTGGCGTTGGTAAGACGTAGGACCCGAAGATACCTAGGGCATGTAATTTCATTGAACTCCTTGGATAGGAGGGTCAGTAGAGGAAGCCACGTCTTCCGAAAGGCTTCGGTAGAGTTAGTAAGTGTGGCGTGGATGCGTTCCATCCCCAGAGTGAACCAAAGCTTATGAAGCCACCCCGTGTGTGTAGGTTTATTTGTGGACCCCCATAGAGATAAAATGTGCTGCGTGGCCGCTTGCATGGCGATGCCCAATTGCCGGCCGCGCAACGACCGCAGGGGCAATGTTAGTGCATTAGGTAGGCCTAGCAAAGCGTACGCAGGAAATCTCGGGACCTCAGTCTCGAAGGTGGAGTCGATATCATCCAAGACTGTTGTCCAGAAGTCTCCGAGTCCCGAGCATTCCCAAAGAATGTGGGTCAGAGTGCCCCTTTCTCCGCATCCCCTCCAGCAAAGCTCGCTACGCGCCGGATTCCCTTTGTGCAGTCGGGCTGGGGTGAGATGCCAGTACATAGCCATCATCTTTTTGTGTTCCTATAGTTGCCTAAGTGTGAAAGGAATGCCCAGACGTGGGTTCCGTGCTTGCTATGCCATTGGATTCAAGCTAGCCTGCTAGATGAGGGTTGATACCCCGAAACCAGTCCAAGGATGCTTGTTTTCGAGTCCATGGAGGACCTGGACTGGCAGTTCTGGCAGGACTGTTCCCATGGGGAGCAGGGTCAAACACTGATTTGTATATGGCTGGGTCAAAACTGGGGTGACATGTTATGACTTTAAACCAGATTTGTGACTGGGGTGAGTGTTTGACAATGTTCAGTATCTTTTTGTGTTGCTATAGTCACTTCAAGTGGGAAGGGTATGCACAGCCGTTGGTCCTGTGCTCACTATGCCACTGGATTCAATCTAGCCTGCCTGATGAGGGGTAATACCCTGAAACCAGTCTCAGGATGCTTCTTTTCTGGTCCAGGGTGGACCTGGTCTGGCAGTTTGGGCTGGACTGTTACTATATGGAGCAGCGTCAAAGACAGATTTCCTTATGGCTGGGTCCAAAACTGGGGTGGTATAGTGAGCAAGAAAATTATATGTTTTTTACCGAGTTCTGTGACTGGGGGTGAATGTTTGACAATGTTCAACATTCCGCCCATCATCTTTTTAAGTTGCATTCCCAGAATTGCCATTAGTGGTAGACCTGGTAATATGCAAAAATGTCATGCCTCCCTAGGTGAGGCGCAATGAGGATAAATGTCTTTATTTCTTCTAGTTTTTTCCTCTTTCTAAGAGAAAAATGCCTTTCAGGATTTTTTGTGTGCAGGAAGGTATCCTTTCTGCACAAAAATATTCCTGCCTACAATGCAGGCACCCTTGGCACATGACGCAAGGGTGCCTTCTGTGAACACTAGGAAAGGACAGGAATGCACCATATAATGGTAAATATGGCGCATTTGTACTCTTTCTTTTTCAACCAGCGCAGTGCAACAAGGTGGCTTACTACGCTGCGTGAAAGAGTGATATATCCAACCTAATTTATTTGAATTTTATTTTATGTGTTTTATAGAGCATGAACTTGACCCGTTAGGGTATCAGAGTGCTTTACAAGAGAGCAAAGCAATATACAGACAGACTTAGAATCGACCAATTACAGCTCGAGTAGTAATATGGTGAAGGATACATAAGGTAAAGAGGAGCATGTATTTACAGTTTACATAAACAATTACTCAAAGTGAGATACCATATTTACAGAATACGTTTACAATTATTCAGACCAGGTCCCAAGTTTCTGATGTTTCGGGTGACCCGGTAGTCAGAAGGGAGGTAGCGGACCACCATAGGTCGGGCCATAGAAAGAGTTGAGGCAATATTAGTCAAGAAATTTGCCCATAAGGAAGGTTTTGCATCCTTTTTGAAGTGAGTCAGTGAGGGGATTCTTCTGATGTCAGGTGGGAGAGAGATCCATATTCATGAAAAGGCCCGATTGTACGTTTTTTTTTCCGAAAGCGTGCAGGTTGGAGCAAGAAATCTCTGGCAGATTGGGAGTATCTGGTTCCTCCGGAGATCACAAGTTTCTGTGTCAGATATGCAGGGGAGTTAGAGTGTAAAGCTTTGTGTGTGATGCATGCTAGATTGAGCTGTATTCTTGCCTCCAGGGGAAGCCAGTTGAGAGCTTTCAGGTTTGGGGAAATATGATCGTATTTCCTTGTGCCGGTAAGTAGTCTGGTGGCCGCATTGAGGCAGGCTTTTAGAGGTGCCAGGGAGATCTTGGGTAAGAGAGGTTTGAGCAGCCGTATTCCAGTCTAGAGATGACGAGTGCTTGGATTGCCATTCTTAGGTCAGGAGCATCAAGGAAGGGTTTCAATTTCCTAAGGTAGCGCAGGTGGAATTTGGCAGTTTTAGCCATAGGGATTATGTGGTCTCGCATGTGATCCAGCGGGCCATAGGAAATTCAGTCTCATATGAACATCTCTACACCATGATACTCACCATAATTCATAAATCTAACTCTAGGCCCATAGATGACTGAGACATGAATTGACCAACTGAATCATATGACCTAATTAATCAAAACACTTTATAAACATTTAATTAAGTCAGAATCATAGGCAATGGATTAACTAATGGTAACTCAAGGAAACAAGACCAGCTTGTCATTTCAAAATCTATTTTATTGACTTTATTATCAAGCAAAGAGCATTTTAAGAATTAAATTCTTTTATTAGCATTTTTATTAAGCAAAATTATTTATTAGAAAGGCACATTTGACTGTCAGCTCAAATCAAAATCAGCATGCGAAGTGCTCAAACATTTAGGAAATCCCTTCCATAACCCTATTTCCCTAACTTAACTTAAGAAAACCTAAAGGGATAAAGCAAAGTTCGGAGAATCTTACGTGAGTTAATAGTCCGACAGCATCTTTGGAGCACAGGAACAAGCCAACAGTGCTCTTTCCAAGGGGGCAATTTTTATACCTTTTTCCAATCTAAAACTAGCTAAAAGAATACAAATATCCCAGTAACACGAAGCATGATTGGTCGAGAAATGTCACTCGATGAAGTCATTCGCCTTTCACATTGCAAAAATCACGTTCCTCAAGAGCGGCATTGTTCATTGACTACGTGTGTCACAGGCTCTTCCGAAGCTTGCAACATTTAACAAAAATCGTTTGTTGCTTCCTCCTTCCAAGCTTTCCTCAGCTACACATCCTGTCCTTGGCAATGAAAGTTTTAACAATGACCATTTCAATGCTCCGCATAGCCTTGCTTTCTCGTGTGACTTTCAAAGAATTATGAAGAAAATATTTTCTTTTCATAAACTGCTGTGCAAGGCCCAACTCGACAGGACTTCGGACATCCATTTTAGAAATAGGCCACAGGCCTCTTTTAGCATGACTCTAGTATGCAAGGAAACACAAGACATCAATTAATTCGAGAAATGATAATTATTCTGTCACCCACCCCCTTTGCTAATGTTAACCCATTAGTCTATGTTACCTAGCTTTGCATACAAAAGACAAACAAAACACAGTCACATAAAATGACACGACATAAACAAAAGCACATTTAAAAAGAATGCACATGCTATTATTTGAAACAGCCGCAATTAATGTTCGACAGAACAACAGACAAGGTAAATATATTATTAAAAAACGTATTGACAAACATGACAAGAGCACATATTATTAGACCCGCGTGTTCGTGTAGGTGCACATTATTCTAGGTTGAATCAGTACAAAAACATGCAACACTCGTTAGTGAATTAAAAATTATGGGAGTTTTAATCAGTGGACTGAATCTAAACTTATCTTTAAAGTCCGCTTCATCAACTCCCTCATCTGGTGATTTTTTAAATCACCAAACAAAACCCAAAAATGTACTCAAAAATTTTACTTTTAGAAATGTCATATAATGATCTCTCTCTGTGTTAGTAAATCTAAACTCCTGTGTCATCAGTCTGTCTGGAATTCTCATATTGAGCCCTGCGAAATTCATCCATTTCTATCTCCTTCTCCTGAGCCTTTCTGAGTTTATATATACGCTTCTTTTCCCTCACATGCTTCTTTCTCTTGTGAATCATGCAACTGATTTTTAACAAAAGTGTCACTATAACAATGATTATTACAGGATAAAGCACTTTGCCAATGATCGAACTGCCAATTTCAGCAAACCATTCCCTGATTGCCCCAAATCTTTTAGCCAAACGTTCAGAAAAACTGTCACTTTTTATGGGTTCCATTTCAGAGTGAAATTCAGTGATATTCTTAATCAGCAATTCTATGTTCTGACTCTTGTCTGGGATATATGTGCAGCAGTGCTGAACATGCAAATTCCCACAGACTCCTCCCTCTTTTGCTAGGAGAATGTCTAACGCAAGCTGGTTCTGCATAACCATGCTTCTGGTAGCAATGAGCTCTGTATTAACCAATTGGAAACCACTTGCAGTATCTGTGGACAACCTGTCAACAATTGTGAAAACCTTTCTGATTTTGGTTACATTCAGAGTTATTCCTACCATAGGAATAATTGCACCAAATATATCTCCCATGATCTCAGAGAAGCTTTCTCTTTTATATCTATTCAGGTGTTTGCCAATTTCAAATGAACCTTCCCCATTTCTGTCAGCATGAAAATTCTTTGGGAAAAACTAGACCAAGGTAACATGTACCATACTAATGGTCTGGGAGACTGAAATATGCTTTGTTCCCACAGACAAAATAAATTCCTGGGAAGATTGGGTTCTTACCACCTTTAAATCCCCAACCCCCTACTATTCGATAAGTGTCCTCACACTGGCTTGGACCAGCAAAATAATTGTCATAAAGCGTGTTATCTCTTCTAATGCAGACTTTTCCACTAACTGATCATCTATGTAAATAGCAGCAAATCTATTTTCACCATTAAGCTTCTCATCCTCGAGCTGCCAAAACTAGGATTTAGTCTGTTTCAGCATTTCATTCCTCTTGTAAATCGCCCTCCTCTCCTCAACCAAATTGAGAAAAGATCTTTCTTCATCTCTCATTTTGCAGGTTAGATGATTTTTGTAAGCATATTCGTATGTAAGTTCATTAGTTACCAGGAAGAATTCCCTCATCTGTTTGGCAGGCCTAACTTTGTTAAGACTATGCACAACCTTTAGATTAGTGAATGTCTCATCGAAGTCTGAGTAATAGTACTTCAGACGACCTGTTTGATAGAACAAGCTAGATATAACACTGCATGTTATTCAATAAGTAAGAGGAAGCATATTATACTTGACCCTTTCAGAAACTGAAGTAGGAAGCTTAACGCACACATAACAATCTTGGACATCCATGACTCTAACATACTCTGATATAAGTCTTGAAAAAGAATTAGTAGAAAAATCTCCAACAGATCTGTCCTGATGGATCTCTGGTTTATGCTCAATAATCCTGTTAGTTTTGCCTGGAACTTCATGAATGGCTTGTTTAGATACAGCTTTGCTCGTCATATTCACCTTGTAATCTTCTTTGTCTATGCCAAGAGGAAAGATGACTGCTAAAATTAACCAAATAAAAATGATTAGAATCACACAAATGGAAGACATTTTACAACATCTTCTGAGAATAGCACACCTTGAATTGTCAGTATTAGGCATCTTAACTCTTTACTTAAAACAAAAATGTAAAAAATAGTATTTAATTAAAATAACACCCTCCCTTTTAAATTTTTTTTAGTAACCCTCTAACAGCTTTTCTTCGACCTTGCGTCCATAAAAAGTCTATCCAGCTAACACAATTTCTCCGACCTTGTGTCACCTAACACAATTTCTTCAGCCTTATGCCAAAAACAAACCCCAACTTAAAGAAAGTAAACCTGATCGTTGTCACTATTTTCTTCCAAGTCTTCCTGACTGCTACTGCTGACCTCAACTACTGGTGGGATTATTATATAGGCCCACTCTGGAGACTTGTATTTCTGATTTGGCTTCAATGGTCTCTTGCTTTTTCTGCTGATTACTTCAATCTTCTTCCCAACTTGGTCCTTTTTGTCTAATTCACTCCTCTGACTTGATATCTCATTAATCTGTTCTTTAGATTTTTTCACCAACTTGCACTTCAAGTCTTCTTTTGGCCAGACATCACCTTTTCTCAAGAGTTTCTTTTTAGGCTCAATTTCATTACATTCAGCTTTCCAAGCCCTTTTTCTGAATTTTCTCATTTCATACTCTTCATCACTGTCATCCGAGTCAGTTTCAGAGATTTCAATACTGTATCTAGGAACTTCTTTACTCGGCAGCTTCACTCAGTTAGGAACAACATCTCTGTAGCTGGTACTTGGCAATTTGTCTTCTTCTTCTGGAATTACTTCTAACATCCCAGTTTCAGAATTTCCGTTTCTTCTTTCAGAGCTTCCAATCTGCTTTTCAATACTCTCCTGATCTTGAATCTCTTCTGACACAGTCTCTTTTTCAGTTCTTTTTTCTAGAACATCTTCATCATTTTCTGAATCAACAATGACAATATCTAGATCTTTTTCATTTGATGCTTGATCCGCATCAGAATTCTCCAGATGTCGACTTCCCTGTCGATCTTCAGAATCTGGATTTTCAGGTTCTCCTTCTGAGTCTGAATCAGCTGTAGTGTCGTCACTATCTTCATCAGGGTTATCAGGAGGTGGTACACGAATGGTGGGGCTTGCATGCACCCACCTTTTCAGACCCTTACATTTTACAGCATTTGTTGTGACTAGTATCACCTGTCTTGCTTTTTGCCACCTGGGTACTAAACTGTTCCTCCTCCGATGAACCTTTGTCCTGACCCAGACTCCTGGCAATAGATCATGAGCCTGCTCCTTTTCTTTTGAAATCACATCTGTTCCCACCTGATGGAATACAGAAGTTACGACATCAGAGAGCTGCTTACAATAGTCTAAAATTGCACTATCATTTATTGCTAACAATTTTCCAACTGGAACAAAAGCCTGTCTCATAACCCTTCCCATGAGTATGTCATGAGGGCTAAGACCTGTTCTTTTATCTGGAGTGCTCCTCAAAGACATCAAAACAAGAGGAAGTGCATCTGTCCATTTTATTCCTGTAGCCAGGCACATTTTTGAAATTCTGTTTTTAATTGTGCCATTAATCTGTTCAACAACACCTGATGCTTCTGGTCTGTAAGCACAGTGCAACTTTTGTTTAATGCCAAAGGCCTCACAAATTAATTCAATCAGTCTGTTTTCAAAGTGTGTGCCACGATCACTTTCAATAGTTACTGGAAATCCGTATCTAGGTATGATCTCCCTTAAAAGCAATTTTGCCACAGTAATTGAGTCATTGTGACGTGTTGGGAACGCTTCCACCCATCTTGAAAACAGACAAACAATAACCATCCTCTGCTACCAGAGATTTGATCCAGCGGGCCAAAGGAAATTCAGTCTCATATGAACATCTCTACACCATGATGCTCACCATAATTCATAAATCTAAACTGAATCATATGACCTAATTAATCAAAACACTTTATAAACATTTAATTAAGTCAGAATCATAGGCAATGGATTAACTAATGGTAACTCAAGGAAACAAACAAAACCAGCTTGTCATTTCAAAATCTATTTTATTGACTTTATTATCAAGCAAAGAGCATTTTAAGAATTAAATTCTTTTATTAGCATTTTTATTAAGCAAAATTATTTATTAGAAAGGCACATTTGACTGTCAGCTCAAATCAATTTCAGCATGAGAAGTGCTCAAACATTTAGGAAATCCCTTCCCTAAACCCTATTTCCCTAACTTAACTAAACAAAACCTAAAGGGACAAAGCAAAGTTCGGAGAATCCTACGTGAGTCAATAGTCCGACAGCATCTCTGGAGCACAGGAACAAGCCAACAGTGCTCTTTCCGAGGGTGTAATTTTTATACCTTTTTCCTATCTAAAACGAACTAAAAGAATACAAATATCCGAGCAACACAACGCATGATTGGTCGAGAAATGTCACTCAATGAAGTCATTCGCCTTTCACATTGCAAAAATCACGTTCCTCAAGAGCGGCATTGTTCATTGACTACGTGTGTCACAGGCTCTTCCGAAGCTTGCAACATTTAACAAAAATCGTTTGTTGCTTCCTCCGTCCAAGCTTTTCCGCCGCTACACATCCTGTCCTTGGCAATGAAAGTTTTAACATTGACCATTTCAATGCTCCGCATAGCCTTGCTTTCTCGTGTGACTTTCAAAGAATTAAGGACAAAATATTTTCTTTTCATAAACTGCTGTGCAAGGCCCAACTCGACAGGACTTCGGACATCCATTTTAGAAATAGGCCACAGGTCTCTTTTAGCATGACTCTAGTATGCAAGGAAACACAAGACATCAATTAATTCGAGAAATGATAATTATTCTGTCACCCACCCCCTTTCCTAATGTTAACCCATTAGTCTATGTTACCTAGCTTTGCATACAAAAGACAAACAAAACACAGTCACATAAAATGACACGTTATAAACAAAAGCACATTTAAAAAGAATGCACATGCTATTATTTGAAACAGCCGCAATTAATATTCGACAAAACAAAAGACAAGGTAAATATATTATTAAAAACGTATTGACAAACATGACAAGAGCACATATTATTAGACCCGCTTGTTCGTGTAGGTGCACATTATTCTAGGTTGAATCAGTACAAAAACATGCAACACTCGTTAGTGAATTAAAAATTATGGGAGTTTTAATCAGCGGACTGAATCTAAACTTATCTTTAAAGTCCGCTTCATCACATGTTAAGGTTGGTGTCAAGGGTAATTCCTAGGGATTTAGCTGAGTTCACAATGGTCGGTGGGCAATTTAAGGCTGTGATAGCCTTAATCCATGCTTGAATCTCTAGGTTGGCATTGGGAGGGGCGATCAGGAGAAATTCTGTCTTCTTTGTATTGAGTTTGAGTTGATTGGATGCGAGCCATTGGAGGGTGAGTTTCAGGGCTTTGTTCAGCGAGAGAATGTCTTCGAGAGAAGAGGTTTTGATGTAGCTTTGGGTGTCATCAGCGTACATATGATAGGAGATATTAGCTGGGCGCAATACTTCGGTAAGCGGTTCTAGGTAGAGGTTGAAAAGGGTGGGGGACAGGGTTGATCCTTGAGGGACTCCAACTGTGACCAGGGATGGTGATGATAGATTGCAGTTGATCAGGAATCTCAGTTTCCGGTTGTGGAGGAAGGACCTAAACCAATCTAGAACAGTGCCATCCAATCCCATTCTGAGTTTAAGGCGTTCAAGTAGTTTTTCATGGTTGACCGCATCGAAGGCCGAGGATAGGTCCAGGAGAGTTAGGAGACAAGTTTTGCCTTGGTCGAGGGCTTGGAGGGCATCATCCACGATGTGGAACACGGTAGTTTCGGTGCTGTGCCCTGGTCTAAATCTGGATTGGAAGTCACCAAGCAGGTTGAAGTTGTTGATGTGGTGACTTAGCTGCTGTTGCACACATTTCTCCAGCACTTTGGCTAAGAGGGGGATGTTGGAGATGGGTCTGAAGTTGTCAGGGGAGGCTGGATCCAGCAACGGCTTTTTCAAGATGGGGAGGACTTGGCCGGCTTTTAGAGAGTCAGACATTGTTCCCTGCTGAAGGGAGGCGTTGATTATTGGAGTCCAGCTGGGTATAATGGATTGGGCGACGGCAGCTAGGCAGTTGGCAGTGAGCGGGTCATTGAAATGGTCATTCGGGTTTAAAGTAGAAAGGATTTTAGAGATGGAGTCTTCGTGATAGTCTTTGAAAGCAGTCCAGTGAGCATGATTTTTGGGAGGAGCCTATGGGTGCGTCGCGGTGGGAGGAGGCGGGTCAGGAAGGGCTTGAGGGTGTGTGATGGCGCTGAGTTCGTTTCCAAGGGCCAAGATTTTGTCAGTGAAGAAAGAGGAGAATTCCTCTGAGGATATAAGAGATCTGGGGGTTTCTTTCGATGTTTTGACCAGTTTATTAGATTGGTGTTTGACCAATTCGAAGAGCTTGTGGGGTCTGTTCTTGGCTTTCTCTAGTTCCGTTCTGAAGAAGTCTTTTTTTAATTGAGTGTGTTCCTGTTGTAGGCATTTCTGGCCTAGCGGAGGAGTTTTAGATGTGCGGTAGAGGGATGCTGCCTCCAGGATCTTTCAGCTTGCCGGAGGGCTCTCCTCTCATTATTAAGGGATCCCATGAACCAGGGGTTTCTGTCTTTGATTTGGGTTCTTTTCAGTTTTAGTGGGGCAGGATGTTTGAGATGGTCGCAGAGTAGGGATCAATGAGCTCACTGACTGTTGTGATATGCGAAGGGGGGGGGGTCGGATTTGCATCAAGCCTCAAGCTCCCTTCGGTCCAAGTTTTTGGTGTCACTGATCCAGCATTTAGGAATCGTCGGTTGCAGTGCTTTTGTCTTGTGGGTGCCAGGTAGATGGAAGGTGATGGCATGATGGTCAGACCAGTCGTATGGGTCAATAGAGATAAGCTTGACAGTTGATTCTTTGGAGATGATCCAGTCAAGGGTGACCCCTTTTGAGTGAATTGGCAGTGATCAGGCTCGGGTCAGGGCTTGATCTGCCAGGAGGTCTTTGATGGCGTTGACATGTGGATCCTTGGGATCGTTCCAGCGTAAGTTAAAATCGCCCAGGAAAATATCTTTGGTATTGGTGGGAATCTTAGCTGTGATGATTTCCATGAGGTGGTCGGTGAAAGAGTCATTCCTGCCTGGGGGGTGGTAAAAGATGTGAGGGTTGCATAATTGGGAGGGGTTGCTGCAAATAGCGAGGGCGAGGTATTCACAGGATTCGGTTGTGTCGTTCAAAAGTTCAGTGACAAGAAGGTTAGAGCAGTAGATGCGGGCAATGCCTCCTCCTTCCTTGTTAGATTGTCTGTCCAGCCTTGCAATGTTGTAGTTAGGAGGGACTAGGAGGTCCAGGCATGGAGATGAGGATTCATTGAGCCATGATTCTGTTAGGATTGCTAAGTCCAAGTTTTTGCAAAGAATGAGATCAGCAATATCTGCGGAGTGCTTAGCTGCCAATCTGCAATTGATTAAAAGACCAGACGGGGAGGATTTGGACGGAATTTCAGGAGTCTGGGCAGACAGTTGGACAGGTGCTAGTATTATCTTGACCACAGCTCTGTTACGGAGGGTGGCTGGCCTGTTGGGGTTGATAGTGACCGAGCGGATGGCATGTTTAGCATTTCCGTCAAGGGGAAGAGGGGTATCTGGGGTGGAGTTGTAATCTCGGAGGATGGCCAGGATTTCAATTTCAGTGAGGTCTAGTGGGGTTGGATTTGGTGAAGAGGTGTAGGAGAGAGACAGAGCAAGGGTTTCTTCCTCTGAGAGGTGGCTTGGTTGTTTACGGGGACGAAGCTGTCTCAAGACTAGCGCAAGAGATTGTTTAGGGTGCCTGTCAAGTGCGGGGGGTGGAGTTAGGCAGGGGCATTAGGTTGGCGAGGGAGAGTTCAGCGAGGTGAAGGAGGTTCATTATTTACAAGATAGAGATGTGAATGCTCTGGCTAAGTTTGGTAGCTCTGGAGAGCAGAGAAGCCATGTCTCTATCAGGTGGAGGCATTAAAGGGCGGGTTGCAGTGGTTCAGGAGCCGTTCTGTCAACATGTATAGGAGATACGGGGGAGGACTAGTACGGCCTGGGTTGTAGGTCATTGGATCAAAGCTGGGGCTCCATTGCAGGTTGGGTTTAGGGCTGGGAGGGCAAGCATGACTTGTATCAATCAATCAATCAATCAATCAATGACATTTATAAAGCGCACTACATACCCGTGGGGTCTTAAGGCGCTGGGGGTGGGGGGGGGGGGGGGGTGCCGCTACTGCTCGAACAGCCAGGTCTTCAGCTTCTTCCTGAAGGAGAGGTGGTCTTGGGTCAGGCGCAGGTCGGTCGGGAGGGAGTTCCAGGTCTTGGCGGCCAGGTAGGAGAAGGACCTTCCTCCTGTAGTCGCTCTTCGGATGCGGGGGACGGCGGCGAGGGCGTGGTTGGCTGATCGGAGGTGGCGTTTGGGAGCGTAGAAGTTGATTCGGCTGTTGAGGTAGCTCGGGCCTTGGTCGTGTAGGGCTTTGTGTGCGTGGGTGAGGAGGCGGAAGGTGATTCTTTTGTTGACGGGGAGCCAGTGAAGGTCTTTCAGGTGTCCGGAGATGTGGCTGGTTCGTGGGATGTCGAGGATGAGTCTGGCTGAGGCGTTCTGGATCCGCTGGAGTCTCTTCTGGAGCTTGGCGGTGGTACCGGCGTAGAGGGCGTTGCCGTAGTCCAGTCGGCTAGTGACGAGGGCCTGGGTGACGGTCTTCCTGGTCTCGGTGGGGATCCACCAGAAGATCTTCCGTAGCATGCGTAGGATGTTGAAGCATGCCGAGGAAACGTTGTTGACTTGCCTGGTCATGGAGAGGGAGGAGTCCAGGATGAAGCCCAGGTTGCGTGCATGGTCTGTCGGTTTGGGTGCGGTGCCCAGGGCGGGAGGCCACCAGGAGTCGTCCCAGGCGGAGGGTGAGGGGCCCAGGATGAGGACCTCCGTCTTGTCCGAGTTCAGTTTCAGGCGGCTGGTCGTCATCCACTCGGCTACCTCTTTCATCCCTTCGTGCAGGTTGGCTCTGGCGGTGGCGGGGTCGTTGGTCAGGGAGAGGATCAGCTGGGTGTCGTCGGCGTAGGAGATTATGTTGAGGTTGTGTTGGCGTGCGATGGCCGCGAGGGGGCTCATGTAGACGTTGAAGAGGGTGGGGCTCAGAGAGGATCCTTGAGGGACGCCGCAGATGACTTCGGTGGCTTCTGACTTGTACGGTGGTAGGCGGACTCTCTGTGTTCTTCCGTCGAGGAAGGAGATGACCCATTCCAGCGCCTTGTCCTGGATTCCGACGTTGCTGAGGCGCTGTACTAGGGTGCGGTGGCAGACCGTGTCGAATGCCGCGGAGAGGTCTAGGAGGATGAGGGCCGCTGTTTCTCCGTTGTCCATCAGGGCTCGGATGTCATCGGTGGCGGCGATGAGGGCGGTCTCGGTGCTGTGATTGGCTCGGAAGCCGGACTGTGAGGGGTCGAGGGATCCATTCGACTCGAGGAAGGCGGCCATCTGCTTGTTGACGGTCTTCTCGATGACTTTGGCTGGAAACGGGAGGAGCGAGATGGGGCGGTAATTCTTGAGTTCGGTGGGGTCCGCTGTGGGTTTCTTGAGTAGAGCGCTGAGTTCGGCGTGCTTCCAGCTCTCGGGGAAGGTGGCGGTGTCGAAGGATGTGTTGATGATGTCTCGCAGGTGGGGTGCGATGACAGCGTCAGCCTTGTTGAAGACGTGGTGAGGGCAGGGGTCGGTCGGTGATCCGGAGTGGATGGAGTTCATCGTGCGGATGGTGTCTTCGGTGCTGATCGGGGTCCAGGCGTGGAGGGTGGTGGTGGGGGGTGGTTGTTCGGTCTTGGTGTGCGTTGGTTGGTTGTTGAAGCTGTTGTGTATGTCCGTGATCTTGTTGTGGAAGTATGAAGCGAGGGAGTTGCAGAGGTCTTGCGATGGGGTGATGTCGTTGTTTCCTGCGCTGGGGTTGGATAACTCTTTCACGATGTTGAAGAGTTCCTTGCAGTTGTGTGCGTTGTTGTCCAGCCGGTCCTTAAATGCAGTTTTCTTGGCGGCGCGGATGAGCTGGTGGTGCTTCCGGGTGGCCAGCTTGAAGGTGGTCCTGTTGTCCGGTGTATGTTCCCTTCTCCAGACTTTCTCGAGGGCTCGACAGTTCTTCTTGGAGCTCTTGAGTTCGTCGGTGAACCACGGGGCTTTCTTGCTGCCGGGTCTGCTGGGCGGGGTCCTCAGCGGGGCGAGTTCGTCCGCGCAGTTGCTGATCCACTTTGTGAGGTTGTCGGCGGCCTGGCTGGGGTTCGCTGAGCTGGCAGGAGGGTGCTGGCTCAGGGAGGTGGTCATAGGTCTTAGGGGGCTTACCAGTGGCATAGTCTACATGGAGGGATAGTAGGGAGGGGACCAAAGGTCTTGGGGTGATCCTGAGGGCAAGGCCAGGAGCCGTGCTGGAGTGGATAGGGGGGTCTGTGTTGGAAGACCTTAGGGGAGGTTTGTGAATGGCTAGCTATGCTGGGTAGGCTAGATGAGGTCTCGTCGGGCAGTAGTTGGTTACCCTGCCCGAGTCATGAACTTGGTTTCTAAGGAGGGTGAAAAGGTCTGCAAATTTATCCAAGCTTTTGGTTGAGGTTTGGATCAGGATAATGCCATTTTTGTAAAGAGTGATGGTGAGGTCAGCTCGCAGTGTAGGGGAGAGTGTTATTGTTAGCTGAATGCCGTATGGGATATTCTTTATTGCGTATACATTGAGGAGGTGGGCAAAGGTTTTGCACCAGGCAGAGGTTCTTCTGGAGTAGAAAATGAGGTCATTAACGACTATGCCGTTGTCCGCGCTATAGCGAAGGTCAGAGATAAGTGACTCAGGGTGCCTTTTCAGGGTGGAGTGCTTGAAGGATTTAGCAGGAGGTGAGGGGGTAGACCAGAGTGTAAGAATTTGCCACCATAGCGGATAGACCAGGATTTGCCCTGTTGACTCGGGTAGGCTACTCGAGGATCAATAGGGACAGTCATGCAGTGGAGTGGGCTGCTCACTGTACGCAAACTGGAGTTGAAAAGTGTCAGTATCATGGGAGAGCGCACTATTAAGGTAAGAGCATGGTTGGTAGCTCTCGAGAATATCTAGCAGGGATGAAGATGATTAGCTGGCAGCTCTCTGGGAATAACTAGTGAGGGAGAGGATAATGCGGTTGTCTTTAGGATTTTCACCCTTTTGAGGTCAGGCAGGTCAGGCAATGAGAGGTGAATGTATTGTCTTCAAACTGTGGCCATTTTATGGTCAGGAGATGAGCAGTCTGCCAGGTGTAAGACTGCTGTGAAGATACCAACACTACATCATGGTTGGCGATAGGCAGTATATACTTCTAAAATGCTAACTGCTCACCTTTGATGATGCTTGAATGATCAGATCAGGGAAGAGCCATGGTCCCCGTATTTACCACTGCGACGTCATTTTAGGTCCAGGCAGCTGTCGGTTTCTGCAATCATCACTTAAGGAGATCTAGGAAAAGCAATGATCCCCGTATTTATCTTGGCACCTCAACCTTCACGTTGTGTAGCAATTTAATGATTCAGGCTTTATTGGTAATTAGGGGAGATTAGGGGAGAACAACTATCAAACTGCCGCCATTTTAGGTCCAGGCGGAAATGCAGCGCAATATCCAAGCGCTGTCGCGTTGTGTAGTAGACTCACGATTCAGGCAGCTGAAGGTGCGTTAATTATTAAATAAGGGGGAGAAGCGACGCAATATTCAAGCGCCGTTGCGTTGTATTGCCAACTCACAAACCCAAAAGTCCTAAAATGCATACTGATTTTATTTTATCTTATTTTATGCTATTTTATGTCACAGATAGCTTGCTCATTTGCAATAGTCTGTGATATGGTATAGTTCACATCTTTTTTGATGCTTGGACAGCTAGTTTCTGAGCACAAAAAGAGTTTAAAACATCAGGGGCCGTATCCTATCAAGTGGGCAGCTCTGGCAGTGGGCCAGATCATAAACATTTTTGACTGGCATTAAATCGTGTCTTTGGTGACGAGTAAAATAGCGTAAGGTGCAAACACTTTTTACTGCCATCTAAACAACTTTTACCACTATCTTAAGAAAGCAGATTTTTGGAAGTGGTAATGTGCGAAAAGAATGTTTGTGCATACTTTTTAGATTTTGTTATGATGGTGAGGTGCTATGTTGTTTACTTGTGCTTATGTGTTTTTGTGCTATATTATTGCATTATGTTGTTGTTTTGCTGTACTGTGGTTGTGTTTTGAATGTGTTGTTGTGTTCTATCCTGTAATTCTTTAATTGTGTTGTTTTGTATCTTGTTATCTTGTTATGTTCCGTTGTTAACTTTAACAATAAATGCTGCTTCATTTCCAGCAAAAAGCATCACATTTCTCAGTCAAAAGTGCTTGGTTTTATGTGAGAGGGTGCCCTAGCATGAGCTGAGCCCCTCTGCACCTTTCGGAACCATCTCCTTATAGCCGTTCTATGATATAGCCATACCATATACTCTTAAGTGCATTATAATCCTCGCGGTTAAGGCTAACTTCGGTTTGGCTTTATCAAAACATGTCGTATACGGTGTCAAACACTTTGGAATACTACCCCCCCCCCCTGACAGTCCTGGTGGCAGGGGTAGCATTCCACCCTTCTAGAGGGAGTAGACATGTAGTTACTGGTTTACCCGGTTAAAGTTAAACAGAGCCTCAGCATCACTAAATGGATGCTGCTGCCACAGACACGAGTCTGACCTCCTGTTGCTGGACAAAACTCCAGCAGGGAGGCCTGGACAATAGGTTTCCTGTCCAGGGAGGTTCTGGCACCTCCCCAGACGGGGGTTTTGTGTATTGGGGCAGGGAGGGCTGCATTCAGTGAATGCTTTCCAGACACTGCCTGGGGCACACTAGGTGCTCCATGCATTTCCCAGCTCAAACCGGTTGCAGGGGCACTCTCCCCCAGCTCTGGCGCAAAACTGGACAAAGGGAAAGGGGTGTAACCACCCACTTCTCAGGTCCACCCATAGGAGGGAGCTTAAAGATAGTCCAGCCCCTCAACTTAGTATAAGTATAGGAGCCCAGTACATAGGACTTTAGATTACCCTGGATGAAACTCTGAAACATATATCCTGGACCTTCCACATTCCATTTCAACTGGAAGATGGAAGTCATCTCCCTTGTGGTCAACTGTGACCACCCGTTCAAACAGGCACCAACAGCAACTTTGCCGGTCTGCATCTTCGAGGCTCTCACCGGATCCCGAAGAATCTGTGACACAGGACACAGACTTCCAGACATCTCTGACCCGACCTTAGCAAACAGCAAAGCTGAGACCCGTGGCGGACACGAGAGATGTGGGATTGGAACTCCTGCATATCCTGCGTTTTGCAAGCTGCACTCACTTCAGGAGGTAACTCGAAGTCGTGCATTGGGGTGCTTGAGGCCCCAGACCCGAGCACCATTTGCATTGAAGCTCAGAGGCCCCCACTCCACGAGTGTCCCGTGGGGCTTGCATTTGCATTTCAGCTTGAGGCGTCTTCCCGGTTCCTAGTCCATTGGCTAGTGAGCCCTTGGAAGACTCCATTTGAATTATAACTTACTTTCCTGGTTGCTCGAGGCTTGATCCAGCTTCCCTACAAAGGAGAAGAACCACAGATCTTTCTGGTCTGCCCTGAAGCCAATCTCGAAATCCTGCATGGGTTGCGTTTGCCAAGGCTTGTTGGGTCCAATCCGGATACCAACACCGCAGTCAACTAGATCCTTTGTGGGACAGCTAGAATCCAGGTCCTGGTTGTCGTCGACGCCTCCTGGTCCTCGTGGCTGAAGAGACAAACGTCACCGTTTCCCCGGAAATCACTCGACATTGGCTGGCAGCTTTCTTTTGCCATCCTGGTCACTGGCAAGTGACCCAGACTCTGTCCCTTCTGCTTTCAGGTTCTTCAGATCTTCGATCCAACCTTGGATCCACCCGGACACTTTTCCTCTGCAGCACTTCTTTGCAGCTCTCCATTGAAATCGACGACGAAACCTGACACCAAAAGACATCTATGTACCTGGCTTCCGTGGGTGAGGTAACACGAGTACTCTGGTAGTCCCAAGGCCCTCCTAGAGTCTAAGTCTAAAAGGGTTTCATCGTAGTCCATCCGGAAGTACCCTTAAACTGTAAATTTGTAACTTGTTCGTTTCCCATAGAAAGTCAATGGTAACCTGTAGCTGTGTTTAGACACTGCACGCAACTCCCGTGGGCCTCCTACTTCCTAACCTTTAGTGGTTTAGAGTAGCCCCAGCGATTTCACAGGCCCCAGGTCTGCTTTCTAACTCTAACGTGGTTCTTATGCCACTATTTTAGTATATGGTTTGTGAGGCCCCTAGTAAGTATGGGCGGAAAATCCGTTACGCTCGCGGATTTTGCGGATTTTCGGTAAATTCGCAATCCGCGAGATTTGCGAATTTCCCGCAAAATCCGCAAATTCGCACGCAGCGGATTTTTTTTTTTCTTGGTGATACAATTTTGCGGAGCGCGGCGTTTATCAT
Organism: Lissotriton vulgaris; assembly: GCF_964263255.1. Classification (NCBI taxonomy): domain Eukaryota; kingdom Metazoa; phylum Chordata; class Amphibia; order Caudata; family Salamandridae; genus Lissotriton; species Lissotriton vulgaris. Next base: position 1,685,297,979 of record NC_141694.1, on the reverse strand, counting down.
CGTTTGCCAAGTTGTTTTCCTCGATATTTTGCGAGTGCTGCGCCATTTTGGGTCTTGCTGCGGGATCCCGCGGGAATTTTGGCAAGCGCGATTACGTAATCGCGGCTTGCCAACTTTTGCAGCGAGCGTTTGTCAACGCGAGTACGCCGAGATCACGTCTCGCGGTACTTCACAATTGCGAGCTTTGAGATGCGGCGAGCAGCAACAATCTCGCACACGCGAAAATATAAAATTTGCAATTCTGCACAAGAAATCCACCAGCAAGCAGCATAAACCTTCTTGAAATGATGATTTTTATCTGAATAACTCCTTAGGTTGACATGTGCCTGCACTTTTTTGCGAGGAGTCCATTTTGGGGAGGGGGGTAGGGGGGTGGGAGGAAGGAAGTGCTCCACAGTCTTCAACATCCTGTTCCTGTCCAGCAGGCTCCTCCCAGTGCTTTGTCCATCTCCTGGTCACTTTTCATTTGGATCTGGAGCTGGAAGGATTACTTTTTGTGGATGCTGCTGGATATTTGGATTTGAGGCCTTTTTGACTTTCTTTGGATCACTTTGGATTAGAAATTTTACAAGTAAGTTTGTTTGGGGCATTACAGTTGCTGCTACTACAATTTTGGAATTTTCGATTTTTGGGCTGTTTTGGGGCCTTTTGCCCAGGGGTACTCAGTGGTGGGTGGACTGAGTCTTTCTGTGGGGTGTCTTGAACTTAAACATCATGGAGGGCATGGATGGATTGGGATTGTGCTGATTTTTCAGTGATTTTCGTTTTTTGGGGCTGTACTTGTGGCCTTTTCACCAGGGGTATTTGAGTCTAGCATGGGCCTAGTCTTTCTGTGGGGTGTCTTGAACTTAAACATCATGGAGGGCATGGATGGAATGGGATTGTGCTGATTTTTCAGTTATTTTCTTTTTTTGGGGCTGTACTTGTGGCCTTTTCACCAGGGGTATTGAGTCTAGCATGGGCCTAGTCTTTTTGTGGGGTGTCTTGAACTTAAACATCATGGAGGGCATGGATGGAATGGGATTGTGCTGATTTTTCAGTGATTTTCGATTTTTGGGGGTGTTCATGGGGAGGGACAGGCCATGTGGCTGGGGGCCATTTTGAGTGCTGCTACAGGCCCTGGCCATGTGCAGGGAGGCAAGTGGCCATTTTGAATGTAGGCATTGTTGTTAGGCCTGCAACCATTTTGCCTACTTTTCAACCTTTATGCCCAGGGGTAGTGAGTCTTGCATGGGCCTAGTCTTTCTGTGGGTTGTCTTGAATTTAAACATCATGGAGGGCATGGATGGAATGGGATTGTGCTGATTTTTCAGTGATTTTCGTTTTTGGGGGCTGTACTTGTAGCCTTTTCACCAGGGGTATTGAGTCTAGCATGGGCCTAGTCTTTCTGTGGGGTGTCTTGAACTTAAACATCATGGAGGGCATGGATGGAATGGGATTGTGCTGATTTTTCAGTGATTTTCGTTTTTTGGGGCTGTACTTGTGGCCTTTTCACCAGGGGTATTGAGTCTTGCATGGGCCTAGTCTTTCTGTGGGGTGTCTTGAACTTAAACATCATGGAGGGCATGGATGGAATGGGATTGTGCTGATTTTTCAGTGTTGTTTGATTTTTGGGGGTGTTCATGGGGAGGGACAGGCCATGTGGCTGGGGGCCATTTTGAGTGCTGCTACAGGCCCCGGCCATGTGCTGGGAGGCAAGTGGCCATTTTGAATGTAGGCATAGTTGTTAGGCCTGCAACCATTTTGCCTACTTTTCAACCTTTATGCCCAGGGGTAGTGAGTCTTGCATGGGCCTAGTCTTTCTGTGGGTTGTCTTGAATTTAAACATCATGGAGGGCATGGATGGAATGGGATTGTGCTGATTTTTCAGTGATTTTCGTTTTGGGGGCTGTACTTGTGGCCTTTTCACCAGGGGTATTGAGTCTAGCATGGGCCTAGTCTTTTTGTGGGGTGTCTTGAACTTAAACATCATGGAGGGCATGGATGGAATGGGATTGTGCTGATTTTTCAGTGTTTTTCGATTTTTGGGGGTGTTCATGGGGAGGGACAGGCCATGTGGCTGGGGGCCATTTTGAGTGCTGCTACAGGCCCTGGCCATTTGCTGGGAGGCAAGTGGCCATTTTGAATGCAGGCATTGTTGTTAGGCCTGCAACCATTTTGCCTACTTTTCAACCTTTATGCCCAGGGGTAGTGAGTCTTGCATGGGCCTAGTCTTTCTGTGGGGTGTCTTGAATTTAAACATTATGGAGGGCATGGATGGAATGGGATTGTGCTGATTTTTCAGTGATTTTCGTTTTTGGGGGCTGTACTTGTGGCCTTTTCACCAGGGGTATTTGAGTCTAGCATGGGCCTAGTCTTTCTGTGGGGTGTCTTGAACTTAAACATCATGGAGGGCATGGATGGAATGGGATTGTGCTGATTTTTCAGTGATTTTCATTTTTTGGGGCTGTACTTGTGGCCTTTTCACCAGGGGTATTGAGTCTTGCATGGGCCTAGTCTTTCTGTGGGGTGTCTTGAACTTAAACATCATGGAGGGCATGGATGGAATGGGATTGTGCTGATTTTTCAGTGTTTTTCGATTTTCGGGGGTGTTCATGGGGAGGGACAGGCCATGTGGCTGGGGGCCATTTTGAGTGCTGCTACAGGCCCTGGCCATGTGCTGGGAGGCAAGTGGCCATTTTGAATGTAGGCATTGTTGTTAGGCCTGCAACCATTTTGCCTACTTTTCAACCTTTATGCCCAGGGGTAGTGAGTCTTGCATGGGCCTAGTCTTTCTGTGGGTTGTCTTGAATTTAAACATCATTGAGGGCATGGATGGAATGGGATTGTGCTGATTTTTCAGTGATTTTCGTTTTTGGGGGCTGTACTTGTGGCCTTTTCACCAGGGGTATTGAGTCTAGCATGGGCCTAGTCTTTTTGTGGGGTGTCTTGAACTTAAACATCATGGAGGGCATGGATGGAATGGGATTGTGCTGATTTTTCAGTGTTTTTCGATTTTTGGGGGTGTTCATGGGGAGGGACAGGCCATGTGGCTGGGGGCCATTTTGAGTGCTGCTACAGGCCCTGGCCATGTGCTGGGAGGAAGTGGCCATTTTGAATGCAGGCATTGTTGTTAGGCCTGCAACCATTTTGCCTACTTTTCAACCTTTATGCCCAGGGGTAGTGAGTCTTGCATGGGCCTAGTCGTTCTGTGGGGTGTCTTGAATTTAAACATCATGGAGGGCATGGATGGAATGGGATTGTGCTGATTTTTCAGTGATTTTCGTTTTTGGGGGCTGTACTTGTGGCCTTTTCATCAGGGGTATTTGAGTCTAGCATGGGCCTAGTCTTTCTGTGGGGTGTCTTGAACTTAAACATCATGGAGGGCATGGATGGAATGGGATTGTGCTGATTTTTCAGTGATTTTCGTTTTTTGGGGCTGTACTTGTGGCCTTTTCACCAGGGGTATTGAGTCTTGCATGGGCCTAGTCTTTCTGTGGGGTGTCTTGAACTTAAACATCATGGAGGGCATGGATGGAATGGGATTGTGCTGATTTTTCTGGGTTTTTTTCCGATTTTTTTGGGGTGTATAACTGAACTGATGTTCCTCTGTCTTCCATTGTTTTTAGGTGCACAAGACTCAAGAGAACCACCAGTGCCAGGAAGAAGTCCTGCATCGGTGTGTGTGTGCAGCATAACGTCACGCGACGTCACGTCTGGCCTCAGACTACTCTACAATTCGTGCAACTGCGGCCTGCTGTCTGACCTGCTCTGAAGAAGATGGCCCCAAAAAAAGGTCTCCGTAGCTCCTCTAGCAACAAAGTTGCTAGTAAGGAGCAGAAGAAGCAAGTTACCAAGGAGGCTGGTGTGCCGGCCGCCACGTTTTTTGGGAGCAAAAAAAAAAGTACGCCTGCAGCAGCAGCAGGATCTGCTGGGGACCAAGCTGGGAGCAGCACCCCTGCTCCATTGGGTTCAGTGCCTCCACCACCACGCCAACTTAAGTCAAAGCCCTTGAGTGCTTCAGAGGCAGTCAGTGTACTTCTCCAATCACCATCGACCAGTGATGTTGGCTCATCGCAAGAAAGTAGCAGCAATGTCCCTGAATCAACACAGGTTGTTGTAACTCATCTGACAAGTGTTGAACAACCACAGCCGCAACAACAACACCATGTGCAAGTACAAGCCCAAGTACATGTGGAAGGAGAGGCAGCGCAAGGAGATGCGCAAGCAGAGGTGCATGGAGGGTCACAAGTGCCCACAATAGTTGTTCCTCCCGAAGTAGGGGCACATCAGGAAATCGACAATCAAGCCAAGGTATCATTGGAAGCCACTCCTCCTGATGATCATTCATTGTCTTCCACATCCCTAGCAAGGAAAAGATCAAGGTTGGTGTCTACATCTTCTTCAAGCCCACCTCCTTCTGATGATACGGATCCCAATTGGGAACCAGCACCACTGCCGTCTGAGAGTGAGGCACACCATGATCTGACAAAGGTACCTAAGCGTAAAAGGAAGGTCGTCGAAAAACTCATAGCTATGGAGTGTGATGAGGCTCAACAAGAAGTGACGGATACTGCTGCTGGTGAAGCCTCTCACGATAACGACGATGAGGCAGTCATCATAAAGGTCACTGCAGCCCCAGCGGGCATGCAGCAAAGAGACATTTTGACCCTATCCCGAGAAGCTGCTGAGCGTGATGATGATGTTGACGAGGAGGCAATGGAAATGGAAACACAACAATCATTAGATTTGGAGTTAACTAGTACACCAACACCTACCGCTTCCATATTTCTTCCTCGCAAGAAGTGACCTCCATCCACCTCGACCTCAATTAGTGGTGGTGAAAGTGCAAAACGTACTGAAGTTCGGCAATCCACATCCTCCACTTCATCTGGCATTAGCAGCAGGACCACCACCACCAGTATCGCCGCCTCCTCCGGCCCCCAAAGACATTTCAAGTCTCCAGTTTGGGACTTCTTTAGTGTTTGCCCAAAAAAGGAAAACTTCGCCATTTGTAGCATTTGTAAGCTTCGAGTTAGTCGTGGTAAGTTTGGTACCAACTATGGTACCGGAGGCCAGAGAGGTCACCTTAGGAGAGCGCACCCTGTCCAATGGTTTGCGCAACTAGAGGCGGTCAAGGAGGCCCGAATTTCACGTAATGAAAACGTTGATTTTTCATCTGATGATGACGAGGAGGAAGAAGACGATTCAAACACTTCACTTACATCCAGTACCCCTGTCAGCAGCACACCCCATGTGAGACACACTAAGAGTGTGGGAGAGAGTGAGACATCAATGCGAAAAAGTTCATCAGCGAGCGTAACTGGGTCGAAGATATCATCATCATCCCGTAAATCTTTGGTCCAGGGCAACATTAAAAAGATGTTGTTTACAGAAGCGCAATATGAACGCAACCACCCACTGACGCGTCTGTATAACACTAAGCTGGCTAAAATGCTAGCTCTGGACCTTCTCCCTTTTTCTTTTGTAGAAGGGGTTGGTTTTCTAGAATTAGTGGCAGCGCTCTGCCCTAAATGGAAGGTTCCTAGCCGGTTCTATTTTGCCCGAGTTGCGGTTCCAGCACTACATGAAGATGTTCTGGAGGTGATTGGGGCAGCTTTGCAGAAGAGTGCTGTTCACACTATACATCTGACAACAGACATGTGGACCAGTGGATCAGGCGCTGATTACATGTGCATCACTGCACACTGGGTCTCTTTTTCAGGGGCTAAAGCAAAGCTAAACGCAGGTGTTGACCCGGACATTGTTTTTAAAGCTGCTCGGAAACATGCAACACTAGCCATGTTTGGTTTGGAGAAACGTCACACAGCAGAAAACATTTTGGATGTCTTTAACACAAAGGTCCTTAACTGGCTGTCCCCAAAAAAACGCCAGGTTGGTTATGTTTCCACGGACAATGGCGCCAATATAGTTAAGGCCATGAAGCTGGGTGAGTATTTCAGAGTGCCGTGTTTGGCGCACTGTATAAACCTGGTTGTCCAAAAAATCTTGGGTAATAAAGACAGTGCAGCGTACAGAGTATTGGACACCTGCCGAAAAATGTGCAACCATTTCAGCCATTCTTTTAAGGCCCGGAAGCAGCTGAGGAGCCTGCTATATCAACGTCAAATGCCAGTGAAAGCACTCATCCAGGAGGTGGTAACACGTTGGAACTCAACCTTCTACATGCTTGAGCGTCTGTATGAGCAGTATACGGTACTCGATCACTATTTCTTAACAGAGGGTACAGCTCAGAAGGAGGACCTGAGGATGGGTGCAGTGCAATGGAACATAGTTAAAAGCCTGACACGCATGCTTCGTCCTTTTGAGTTCTTCACGCGTGCAGTCAGCAAGGAGGACTGTAATTTGGGAAAAGCTATCCCATTGTTGTACATGCTGGAGCACCAACTGAAGGAGGTGTGTTCTGTGTTTGAAAAAGATGTAAAAAACCAAGACTCTTTTGTTCTGGCTGAGAAATTATTAGAGCTCCTACAAGGTGATGAACGTCTTAAAATGATCCACTCAGAACAGCATTACATTTGTGCTACTATTCTGGATCCACGCTACAAAAAGGCGCTGGCAGGCCAAGCATTCTTTCCTTTTGCTGATGAAGATGTTACAAGTTACAAATGGTGGATAGCCTCCTCAGCCAAGAGGTTTGAAAGAGAATGGCAGCAAATTGAAGGAGAAGGCAGTACATCAGCATCAGCAGGCCATCCCCAGTCACAACAATCCTCTTCTGCACCTGTGGCTGCGGCACAAGTGACCTCTCAGCCGTTAAAGAGACCGGCAACCGGATCATCTGCACCACCAGACGCAACAGTAACATTGGAGGCTGAAGAGGATTGGCTTGCTCGGCTTGGGTTTGGTTCTCAAAAGGTCACAGCAACAGCTAAGCAAAGAGGAGGAACCTTGGAGGAGAACCTTGATTCGATGGTCAAGGACTATCTGAATGACTCAACAGAGGTCTATGTTAATGCTGACCCATTGGCGTATTGGCATGGGAAAAAAGAATTGTGGCCACAGCTCACCAACCTGGCTTTAAACTACTTGTCTTGCCCACTCGCAAGCGTGTCTTCTGAATTTGTTTTCAGTGCTGCTGGTGGCATTGTAACTTCCAAACGGAGCCGCCTCTTGCCAAAAAATGTGGAGAGGTTAACAATGATCAAGATGAATCAGCACCTCATACCACCAGATTTCAGAGTACGAGAAAGCGCGCCGGATGAAGAAGAGGTGGCCAGCAACATAGATGAGGGAATTTCTACTCTGTCAGGTGACACTGAGCTCACCCTGCCTGAATTCGCAGAGTATGATGACGAAGCCTTATTCTCATTCTGGACCGTGATACCGAGCCCTGAAAATGAGACAACGAATCAATAACTTTCTTTTTCGTCCTTATTCACTTTTATTCCTGTGTGTCTGTCTTTCTTTGTTGTGCACAGTTAATATAATTCAAACTTTAATCAGATAATCACAAAAACAAGCCCATCAGCAGAACTGTCTTCACTTGTTTGCTAATTGATTTGAAGGTGCCGCAGTCTGCATTCCTCAGGCTCACAAGTTCAGAAGAACATGCTCCTCTATCCTCCTCCTCCAGACTCCTATTTCCATCAAAGCAGAGGGCTGGTTTACGCCCAATGAAGAAAGACTCAGCACTTGTGGGGGTGTTGTTCTACCTCTTTGCAGGTGAGTTGACGGCTCTGGGGCCATTGCTGGGAAGCTCTAAAAGTGGTTTGGACCAAATCCGAGGCGCACATTTTTTAGTGTTTTTGCTGACTTGCTTGCATTTGAGGTGCTCTTAGGGGGGGTTCCGTCTGTTTGTGGGTGAGTTTCGGGGTCTGTCAGCACTGCTGGGACACTCTAATCTTGATTGCATTTGCTTTTCAGGAAATCCGTGGCGGCAACCCCGACTCATGGCCTAGCTACGCAGCGCGTTTGGACCGAAGGCCGAGAAATATTGTAAGTAGGAGATGTTGCTTTTGGCCTGTTTGGGGGTGTTATGCTTTTTGGCGGGTGGGTTGGCGGGTCTTGGGCCATTCCTGGGAAGGTCTAATACCGGGTAGAAGTGGTTGGGACAAAATCCAGGCCGATTTTTTTTTGCTATTTCTGACATTTTGCTCAATGTAGCATTTTTGGGGGCCAGTTTGGGGGGCTTCCTGGTGTTTGTGGGTGGGTTTCGGGGTCTGGGAGCACTGCTGGCTATGGATACTTTACATTGCAAGAGGTTTGAAGCAAATCCATGGTGGCAGAGGGGAGTTAGGGCCTAGCTGCAGAGCGCGCGTGGAGTGATTTGGGAAATTTGGGAAAAAATGACTGTTCCCATTTTTTTACTTTTGCTCTTTGGCTGTTTGGGGGTCTTCTACTCGTTTTCTCTTGGGTTGACGGCTCTGGGGCCATTGTTGGGAAGCTCTAATACCGGATAAAAGTGGTTTGGACCAAATCCGAGGCGCACATTTTTTAGTGTTTTTGCTGACTTGCTTGCCTTTGAGGTGCTCTTAGGGGGGGTTCCGTCTGTTTGTGGGTGAGTTTCGGGGTCTGTCAGCACTGCTGGGACACTCTAATCTTGATTGCATTTGCTTTTCATGAAATCCGTGGTGGCAACCCCGACTTATGGCCTAGCTACAAAGCGCGTTTGGACCGAAGGCCGAGAAATATTGTAAGTAGGAGATGTTGCTTTTGGCCTGTTTGGGGGTGTTAAGCTTTTTGGCGGGTGGGTTGGCGGGTCTTGGGCCATTCCTGGGAAGGTCTAATACCGGGTGGAAGTGGTTGGGACAAAATCCATGCCGAAAAGCCTTTTGGCACTTTTTGTAACTTAGGGTTCGTTAGCCCTAGCAGCAGGATTGCATGTGTTTCGGGGTGTTCTACATTTTTGCAACTGAGTTCTGGGGTCTTAGAGCACTCGTGAGAATGTGTAATTTTGGTTGCAAGTCATTTGAAGAAAATCCTGGGTGGGAAAGGGGGGATTTGGCATAGTTAAAGAAAGCCTTTGCCACTACTCTTAACTTAGGGTTCGTTAGGGTTAGCAGTATTTCTATTGCATGTGTTTGGGTGGGGGGGTTTTCGAGTCTTGGAGCGATGCTGGCTATGGATACTTTTACTTGGTTGCTTGCAAGTGGTTTGAATGCAATCCACGGTGGGTAAGGGGGTATTTGGGCCTACTTATACTTTCAAAGTACGTTTTGTCACCAGTTTTCTGCTAGGCCTCGTTTTTTCCGATTTGATTGGGGGTCTTCTACATTTTTGCGACTGGCTTTAGTAAGGGTCTTGGTGGGAGCACTGCTGGGAAGATCTAATTTTGTTCTAAAACACAGTTTACAGTACACCTAGCTTGAGGGGAAAGATCCGCTACATTAATTTGCCCATACTTATTTATCCTTCAAAAGGTGACTCAGACAGAGTACGCACTGTCAAAAATATTGTACTGTCTACTAGGAAAAGCAAAGTGTGACTTTTTGCACTCCACAGCCTACATACCTTATATTTATTTATCAGTGGTGTTGTAATATTATATCACTTCCTGTTTTTCGTTGAATAATTACAGGCCGGGTTTCAGTCTGTGCAATGGGGAAAAAAGGATGGAGTCAGGCTTCACATTAGCGAGCCGCAATTCAGCATCCGCCAGGCAGGCAGTGGACAGGGCGTCTTCTGGTCACCAACATTGATGGACGAAGCGTCAGATGGAATGGAGGAGTGCCGCTAATAAGAGGATTTTTTTTCTGCATGCAACTTACTTACCAAATTCAACAGGACAACTACAACAACATACAGATACAGTATCCATTGTGTTTTTCTATGACTGTGACTGCATTTCTTGGATCTCTCTCTGCTTCTAAATTGATCCCTTAACACATCACTTAGTCCACTCCACTATCACATCTGCACCACACATAGTCATTTGTAAGTGCTCCTACGTAATTCGCAAGTCGCAGCACGCCCCAGCCCGTAGAGGACTGGGATGGCCCCAATGATGAAGCATGTCACCAAGGGGCAACCCTGGTGAGTGAGGGGACACCTAGAAAAAGAGCAATTTCTCCTTTTCTATCTACTACACCTTCCAGAACAACACCATTGAGTGTTGTGAATGGATTTATAGTGACCAGCAAGGCTCTCAGGTATCTGGCAACAGAGACCTTATGTTGAATATAGTTATCAATAACTCCACACACGCCCTATACTGTCGCATTCTTTCTTCCACAGTTGTCGAAAGTACTACTGACTTTTCACTGACATGCATGCAGTAGTGCATGCACTTTCAAAGATTGATGGATAGGTTTGTACCCAAAGATTTGTTTATGTTCAATTGTTTGTCCATGCTGTGCTTTTCTTACAGGGTGTCTTCTGGTGGTGACCAACATCGATGGACGAAGCATCAGCTGCAATGGAGGAGTGCCGCTAATAGGAGGATTTTTTTTCTGCATGCAACTTACTTACCAAATTCAACAGGACAACTACAACAACATACAGATACAGTATCCATTGTGTTTTTCTAGGACTGTGACTGCATTTCTTGGATCTCTCTCTGCTTCTAAATTGATCCTTTAACACATCAATTAGTCCACTCCACAGTTGTCGAAAGTACTACTGACTTTTCACTGACATGCATGCAGTAGTGCATGCACTTTCAAAGATTGATGGATAGGTTTGTAAAAAAAGATTTGTTTATGTTCACAATTGTTTGTCCATGCTGTGCTTTTTTTTCTTGTCTCACAAAACCTTTCCCAAAAACCCCCGTACCCATCCATTTTTCAAACCCTAACCCTCTTCCCCCGGGCTGTGTGGTTTTGATTGATGTGTGACTAAATTACAGCAATAAATCCACACACTTGCTGGGGAGGATAAGGTGATACCAACAGGCTGGTGAAGAAATCCGAGGATATATTCTTACTCTGCTTGACAAAGACCCTTGGCTAATGTCAAAGAACTTCAACCGAATTAGTAGTTATACTTTACCATTTGTTAGGCTACAATGTGGCACTGTTCTAGTGTACTGTCACCTGCTATATTCTCTATTGTACCGTTGTATTGCTCAGGAGGACAAACCAGATTTCATTTTCTTTTTTTTCATAGGCATGCAACTGCCACTGTGTCACACCAATAGTACCACCGCTATGAGGAAATTTTATCCGCCCAGGATTGCCAACCTTATTCGCTGTTTCCCGTGGAGCCAGCCCTGGGCCTAGCCCTACTTGCAAACAGAAATTACAGGTAAGATAGGCGTTTGGTTGGAGGTAGTATAATGGAGTATTAGGAGAGACGAGAGATTGACGGTAGTACTACTAAAGTCACAGGACTATTCAGGAAAACAAACTTACTGTTAAACCCCCACCCACCAGACTCAAAAGCTGTAAAAAACAGGTATGGTCAGATAAAGTTTAAAAAATTATATTTTTATAGCCCTAACAAAATAATCTCCCGCAAGACCCTCCCTAACCCCAATGATTGTCCTTCAAAAGTCCCCAAAAAACCCAAGTCCCAATTCCCACCCCCCAAAAGTCTCTAAAAAAGGGGCAAGGGACACTATGGCAGGGTGCTGTTGCCTTTAGCAGCCAGGGCATCATGCTCCTGGCGGAGGGTGGCAAGTTCGAAGCGGAGGCCCTCCACCAAGTTCTTATAGATCAGGACCTCCTGCTCCAGGTAGGACAGTCTGAGGGATAAGAGGCGCCGGTGTGCCTTGCAAATCCTGTGGGGGGCAGCTGCTGTCTTTGCTGCTCGGCGTTGGCGTTGGGCTTTGGTAGCCCGGCTCCGTACCGCTGGAGCACTGCGCTGCCTGGCAGCCCGCACGGAGGAGGATGCAGCTGTCCCCGTGGACGTTGTTGTTGTACCAGACTGCGTCTCCTCCTCCTCCAGGGCCACCAGCCGCCGATATTCAGCGACAGTGGCATCCAGCCTCCGTTGCCGGGCAATTCGAGCGCTGTCCTTCCTCCTTGATGGTGTCTTGGATTTGGAAAGAGCAACTACATGAAGAAAGAAAGACATAGTCTGTAACCAATGCTCCTTAAGATTAACACAAAATGATTGAGCAGAAAGTTGTCACAGTACAAGTAGCAAATTGAAAGCACCGTACATATCTATTGAGGACAGTATCTATGTAACCTCCGACTTCTTCATCCTTGCTCTAACATTAGTGGGAGTTTAAGGGACAAATTCTACAAGCACTATTGACGTCCATTACAGTCGACTATGACAGTACACCAGTCTTACTCCTCTTCTTCTCTCTTGTTTAGGAAAATTGGTACGTTATCTTATGCAAGCCGGCATAATGCCAGCGCAGTGAACTTGCACCCGAGAAAAACAGACGCACACCATGGTGAGTGAGACAGACTTGCGTTACTGTACCGGTCCAGTACATGCAGGTGGTGAAGCTCTTACTTTTCTATTACGGGTGGCACTGAGAATACTCTGTTAAAAGGGCTACTGCTTAATTAATTTAGCTTTCACCCTACAGTGCAAATGAGTATTAGAAAAGGAAAATAAAGAAGCTAAATAATCTGATTATCTATCACTTCACATGGGATGTATTTGATGACATATGGGATGACTTTAGGTGCTTTGCTTATTATGGAGTGAACAGTGATACCCCCACACATGAATGACGTACTACTACTAAACTAAAGTTATTAAGAGAGGTAGGGAGTGTCCACCGTAATAACCGGATATATGCTGTGCTTGCAGTTGCAATACAAACTACTGCTACTATTCATGGTAGTATTTGGACAAAATTACAACTTCTTTTCCTTGCCTTTCGTACGGACGTGCGGGTGCGGTGTTACATGCTCTTCAAAGTAACACTTAGTTCATCCAGTGACCGTCTACTCTCTCTAGATACACATATGCTATCTAAGAGTCAGATAGTACCATGAATGATCCAGGCATCCATCCATTCAAAGTATATGCACACATACAATTTCTGTTTCACCCACCCAGGCTGTTCTCCTTACACCCATCCTTGCTTCATCATTCACCCAGCCATGCAACATACCATATTCTTTCCTTCCCAGCCACCTCAGGGACCAAGCAAACACATATCATTCTTCTTTGCCAGTCATCATTACATTTCTCGTACTTCCACACTTACTTACTTACACCCTTCTTTCGCTTTTCGTTCAGCCCTTCCATCAAGTTCACCTCAGATCTGATTGGGATTCTTCTCGCCAAAAACTTCACAGCTAAGTCGAAGTACCTTTAGAGTAGCCTACTACCTGGTTTATTTATATAATACACCCGTGCAGAAAGCACACTCTGCAGTCTTCAATCTCAAATGAGTAAGGAATGTATAGCTTACCTCTGCCCGCCACCACCGTGTCATCCCCCACAGATTTGTCCGGCACTTGCACCGCCTCCTCCCCAGAGTTGTCCTCCTCGTCCAATGCCACCACCACCTCGACGCTGGCCCCGCCTCCAGATGTTCCACCTACAAAGTACATTTAATAATGTTTGAATACACCACTCCCTACTATATAATATTTGGTCTAGGAGGAAGAAAGAAATGTGAAAAAAACTGTATACAATTTAATAATTTGTGACTGTCTGCTGTAAAGTAAAAATGTCCCTTTTTCCATGGAAGGCTGTTGTCTTGCTGCACTTTTTGGCACAACTGATGAATGCTTGCTTTTTATTTTTAACACGCACCACTTTTTTTCCTAACAGACAGAAGCTTGACTTCTAAGAACACGAGCAGGATCAAGTTCAAACCAGGTGAGAGCTCGGCTCGACCACAAGAAATGTGTCCAATTCATCGTCAGCACTAAGCACTTTTCCATTTCCAGTTAAACGTTTACTTTTATGACAAACTTGATTTCAATAAATGTGTTTACTTTTAATAAAGCTTTTAAACTCAAATAGACTCTGTGGTTTTTGGTCCTCCAGACTAGAGTGGATGAGCTAAAGGTTTTGGAAGTTTTGCAAGCATGAGTCCGTGCCTCTGCCATCGGTGACTTTGGGAGCTAAATGACTCTGCCACACTATCTAGTCAGTAAGGAGATTGGGGGTTCAACTACAAAGTCTGTTATCACTGAGGTATGTGGAAAGTCTAACAGCACCTATTATAATTGATAAGCTAAGCAATGCATTTTTTAGTGTCCATAGTTCTGTTTGTGCAGATTTGTCCAGGCAACAGTAGTAGAATGGATTGTCCTCCTATCCAAACTAAAAGTAAAGTAGTATCTTATTCTTTCTTGGTGGTCATTCACCTTTTTATTGTTGGCAATTGTCAAAGCATAAACATTTAGAATACTTGAAAAGACATTATGGACAATCCCAGAGGACTGCACTCAGTGCATAGAGCTATTGCTGACTAGAATGGGAGTCCAATGAAAATGCCAAATGTACAATCTTAGTTAGCTACACAGACAGACTAATAAGAATAATCTAGTAATACTACACGGAGTCATAGTCGAGGCAGGATAAGAATTTAGATCCTGTCTACAAGAAGATCAAAGACGATTTAGAAAAAATCGAATGAGGAACGCTCGGAAAAAATAAGTACTCTATATTAAAATTAAAACTTACTGGGGCCAGCAAAGGAGCCCTCGCCTGCCCGGTCCTGGCCTGCATCGTCAACAGCACCCTCCTCCTCCTCCTGTGTCCTCCTCTTGCCCCTGGGGGAAGCTGATGTACAACATGAAAGAAAGAAAAACAGAAAACATGGATGATATTTGTCAACCAAATCAAACATTTCAAAAGAACTAACAAAATATTTTTGCGAAATAGCAAATAGACAACTACTCCACGGGATATATTATTGACCAATCTCATGTGGTCGACTACGTTATTACTTTAGTATTGCTTGATTTGCGGACCGTCGAATTGGAAATTACCCTATGTAACTCACTAAACAAAGTACTAAAAAGGTTTGCCTAGGATTGGCAGGCAGCAGTCCGCAGCACGCGAAGTGACAGCCAAAGTCCATCGTGATTGAAGATCAGCGACAACACTAAAGTTTCCTACTACATTAACCAGTCATTAAAATACTCAAACTATTAATCCACCACCACTATTTCTTCTTATCGCCATGTGTACAAAGGAAGGACTGGACTTGAGTCTGTAGGGGCTGATTTAGAAGCCCCTTGCGGCTCTTTTGCTCCATTGTTGCGTGACTTTTGTGACGCAGCGACAGCACAAAAGAGGCGCAATGGTGCGGCGTATATTAACAACGTGAGCGCATATGGGAGATGCATCATGTTGTAAAGCCCTGCGCCAATAGGGGGCGTTCCGGCGCAAGGGAGGGCGTTCCTGCGCAGGAACGCATCCTAAAAGTGGCTGAGGGAAATCTACAAGATTTCTATCAGTCACTTTGAGGACAATGATGCGTGACTCAAACCCTGCACCTGCTTGAAGCAGACGTACGGCTTGACGCAGCATTGGGGAGATAGGGCACCCCAGAGCATTGATGGAGCTGCACCGTCGTTGCAACGCAACTCCAGCAATGCGCCGCCTTTACGGCACAGATGCGTAACGCTTTGGTGACGTTTTGGGCCCATGGTGCGCCGCATTGTAAATACTGCGCACCATGGGTGATGGCGGCGTGACGCACAATTACTGGCGCATGCCTGCTACTTTGCAGGGATGCGCCGGTAATTAAAAATCTGAACCTTAGTATGTAGCATTACGCAGTTCTTTAAACTACACTCATACATAATTTCACAGGCCAATGAAATGAACACAAAATCGAAAACAAATAAGCATAGTAGCAACACTACTGAGAAGAAGGAGAGCAGTGTACCTGAAATGCACAGAAGATTTTGAAATATAATTTACCTACAATGTAATGAGCAGCATTATTGCTCTTGGTAAAAAACAAAAATTTGCAATATAATAACACAGCAGGAGAAAACATAGTAGTAAAGAAATAGCTACTACTACTCACCAAGCCCAGGGATCTCAAGGCCAAGGAGGTCGAGCAGATCTCGCTCACGGGTCAGGACATCCGTCCAGCGGTGGGTGGCCTGGTTGTAGGTGCGCCAGACCCGAGAGTGGTGGTAAATGGCCTGGCACACCTTCTCCCACCGCTTCCAGCACTCCCGGACTCCGTACCCGGCACTGATCTTGCCGCCTCCCATGATGGTCCTGGGGAGGCGGCGATGAACATAAAAAATGAGTTGGCCCACCTCCTCCGGGGTAAAGATCTCCCTGGGTACGACCTCCTCCCCCATCAAACGCCCGCACGGGAGCCGGACACGGGGTGCGGGACCCTTCCCCTTCTCGGGATGCTTCCCGGCTCCCTTCACCATGGTCTGGGCGGAAAGGAATAAAGAAAATAGAATAGGGAAGAGAAGAAAAGAAAAGACTTTTAAAAAGTAGTTTAAAATTAACCAAAAGTAGCAGTAAACACAAAAATATAGGGCTAGAAAAATAGAGGGATGGATAATAAGTAAAACAGATTAAAAAAAACTACAAACAAGCAAAGGATGGCAGAGATTTAGAGAGGATACAAAGACCATGCCCAGAACCATAGCAATGAATGAGATACAAGATGGCCGCGCCCGTTCACGACCGCGCGGGTAAGTTCGCGCGAGATTTTCCTTGCGAACACGCGCGAAACTGTACTGGCAAGCCGCAGACTTTGCGAGATTACACTTCGCGCCCGGAAACGGAAATACGTCAGGCAAACAAGATGGCCGCGCCCTTGAACGACCTCGAGGGTAACTTCGCGCCTAGCGCTACGAGCGGCTTGCAAAAACGCACAAAACCTTGCCAACACGCCGCAAAAAAACAAATTGCATATTCGCACGAATTTGCGGCTTCCGAATCCGATCTCGTGCGTGTTCGCGCCCCGCGAATCCCGCGAAATTGCAGAAAAACGAGTTTTTCAAAACTGAAAGCACTCGGCAGGGGCAAGAGTTCAAACTCATCATTAGTAACAATTCCCTGTAGTGCTTCCTGACTGGGACCCCTCCAGAATTCAGTTGCTAGTTGCAACAATTGTATGACCCTGCTCTGACCCTCACAGCAGGCTCATAGAATAGCTACAAGTAGGCCACAAAGGTCCTGGGAAAAAAAATGCACTGCAACAGAAAGCAAAATTACAGATAAGGAAGCAGGTGCCAGACTGGAATTTTAAAACAGTGACACATTAATAAACTAACCCCAAATAAATTCATGTCAGTTGAAGCAGGGCTGGTGTGCTTGCTTTTCCCCCCCATAATCTACAGTGATGATGAACCAGAGGGTGGCATTGATGTAACAGAGGGTTGCAGTGGTGAAACAGAGGGTGCTGGGAACCTGTGATGATGAACCAGACGTAGAAACAACATAATCGCGACCGTTGCGTGCCGAAATGTAAGTTCGCAATTGCGAACTGGTACGAAACCCTAGCGAACTGGCAGAAATCCTTGTGAACACAAAAAAAAATCTGCAAATTCGCTAGAATTCGCGGATTTTGCGGATTGCGGGTTCGCAAATCCGCAAAATTCGCGAACGCGAGATTCGCAAAATTCGCCCATGCTTAGCCCCTAGGGCAAAACGTATACTGTGCAACTTAACGTATGGTAATTAAGATTCTTGTAATGTACTTTTACCTCTGACCTCATAAAGAGTGCAGAGGGGTTGTGTTTAGAATAAATACATATATATTTGATATATACCTTGTGTGGTGTGCTTTCATTTGGTACTCAAGGGATTATAATTGGTAAAACAACTTTCTTAATATGCTCTCTGAAGTCTTAGCCTGATGACTGCTGGTCCATGCTGCCACTAGGATAGCTTTCTATAAGGTTGACTTTACTACCACCATCAATAAGGGTCGATTAGACTGGTGCAAGGTGCCCACTAGAAATAGTGGACATTATATGCCAGGTTAACTTCTCACAACAATGCCAAATGTATCCTGAATTTTTTTGTGCAAGGTTAACTGCTGCAACATAAATTGCCAGAGAAACCATACATTTCAGAGAAATGTTGCAAAACGGAAAATTTAGCAACCTCTATGAAGGTTTGACATTTTCTATAGATCTGTCAGAAGTCTGCAAAATAAACGCTGCTACTTTGCATGTCTCTAATCATAAGACATTTGTTTAAATAAAATACTGGCCTTGATTTAGAGTTTAGTTGACAGGGAACTCCGCAGGAAACTCTCTGCCCGCCTGTTAGATTGAGAGGTGGGCGGACCGCAGTATAATT
The DNA here is from genome assembly GCF_964263255.1 of Lissotriton vulgaris. Lineage (NCBI taxonomy): Eukaryota > Metazoa > Chordata > Amphibia > Caudata > Salamandridae > Lissotriton > Lissotriton vulgaris. The sequence continues at coordinate 1,685,279,883 of NC_141694.1, read as the reverse complement.
TGTTTTACTGTCCATCACTGCCAGGAACATCATGGCAGTGAGAGATCCCTGCCAGAAATATCTTGGCAGTGAGGGACAGTAAACAGAAAACAAGCATTTGCAATGCAATAGGGCTTGCATTTGCGAGAGTTTAAGGTATTGCCATTGTAAATGACTATGCCTTTTATTTGAAAAACAACACATAAATAAAAAAGCATTGTCATTTACAATGCCAATAGCTAAAACTCTCGCAAATGCGAGACCTGTTGCATTGCAAATGCTTCTTTATATGAGTATCCATATTTTTCCAATGTGGTATCACAACGTTCTGATTTTCTCCCTTTTTGTCTTAATGCACCTCAGTAAGAGGTGTGGTGTAATGGCTGAGATATGAATTCTAATCTCAGCATAAAGATATTACCTCAAACATCCTGGGCATACCGCTTCACCCCGCGCTGTTTCTCCTTATCTGCCTAAACCTGAAAGCGCTTAGAAACAGACAGAACATCAGCATTCAGCGCTATAGTGTAATGAACCAGACAGTCCATTTTGTTCAGGTAGGAAGTGCCTGGAGGTGGTTCGATCTGCCAAAGCGCTGTATCCAAGTCCTCTCACTTAATCTCAACACCCGGCCAGCCCGAAGCCGGGGGTTCAGATAAGGCCCTGGTTTGCCCGGCACTTCTTGCAGATGCAGGTGATGGCAGACAGCAGATAGAGCAGGCAGCAGAGGCAGGCAAAGAAGGAGGCAGCCAGGTAGATGTGGTAGAGGCAGTCATGCTTGTAGGCCACCACGCTACAGTACTCGTGCCTAAGGGTCTTGTGGATCATGATGCCGGTGGCAGCAGCGGCCCGAAGGCAGGCGGCCAGGGTGTAGTGCGTGGAGTTGGTGGTCATCCAGCGTTCACGGTCCAGGAGGGGCATCAGGTCCTGCTTGTCCAGGAGGGTCAGCAGGTAGAGGGCAATGGTCAGCAGCCAGAAGACCACGGTCATGAGGAGGGCGAAGTGGATGGCGCCCTAGTACTTTTTGCAGGCGGTGGTGATCCAGAGGGTGGCCCCGGACCACAGCTGCAGCACCCGCAGCAACCCCAGGAAGCTTTGCAGGAAGGCCTGGTTCTCCCACAGGGAGCTCCTCGTTGCCTGTGGGGGCTGGTGTGCAGGCATCGGCGGGTGCACTGGAGAGGGTGAATAGGGTGGAGGGGGCATAGCAGGCAGCAAGAAGTCAGGTTCCTGCGAGAGACTGCACTGCCCACCCAGGGCCTTCTAAGCAGAGAGACAGCCAAGCGAAGTTCTCCAGAGGAAAGAGTGCTGTCCGAGCCATAGGTTTCCAAGAAGAGAGCGCCCGCCAACACCAGCAAATCTGGAAACGAGCGAGTTGTCTCTGCAAACAGCCACGGCAGAGATGAGATTGATGTTAGCGCCAAACTCTGGGCAGAGAGATGCCCAGCAGCCTCCAGTGAGAAGGGAGCGGCCCCAGTGACCACTCCCTCTGACCAGACTGATGCATGCGCTGCAACGCTAGGACCCACCTACATCATGGAAAACTAAGATGGCGTCGGCCTGTCCAGATGGGCTGTCCTAAATTGGACAGGGCGGTAACAAAAAAGCCCGTTTTCCAATCACTCGCCAGCGTTTAACACAAACGAATACGCAATACAATGGAAAAGTGGGGCAGGGCTTAAAGTACCCTTCCAAAATCAACCCAATGACTATAGATCTTGCAGAGCGAGCAGCGCATGACCTAAAAACGACAAACACCATTGTGAAACACTCCTAAGTTGTGGGCGCCATTAGTTTGTGAGAGTTTGTTTTTGAAAAACAAAAACTTAGGAAACGTTTGCTGGCCTGCCATGACAGCAGTTCCTGTCAATGTATAGTGTTGTCCACTGGTGGACACCTAAAAATTTGGTGGACGGAGGTCCATTTCAATGGATGAGATAAAGTCCTCCACCATTCTGACTGATTTAGCTTCATCCATCAAACTTAAGGTCAGGCCCATAGTCTCCTACAAAAACATCAGTTGAATGGGTGTTATGGTTATGTTACAAAACTAAACATTATTAAAATTCATTGTAAGTAAATCCACTATAACTCACCTTCATTTAACAGTTCATGAGCTCATGAAATGGACATGGCCAAACACCATGCTAACCTACGTCTAGATATAGTGTTTTGAAGGCAGGTTCCAGACACTCAAAGTGCTCTGGCACACTGAGGATCAAAGGTACAAATATGATGTAAATGAGATACTGACCCATAGGCATTCATCATATCCATACTTATTCAGTCTCTCATTGACATATGATTACCTATGTCCTCAAGTGATGGTGGGGGTGAAAGTTAAGGTTGAATGATGGGGCAGGCATAGGATCCAAGGTTATGGTATTACCTTAATTTGTGAATTTATGTAATTTGTGAATTTCATGTAAGGCAATAGAGACAGTTTATTCCAGTGTATAAAGTATTCAGGAAGGACCACCTGAATGTATTGTAAACTAAAATAGAGCACCTCTATTGACATTACGCCCTCGTTGAAAGTGCCATTCCTGTTGGCGGTTGACGATGCAGGACTTCCGAGGAAAATATATACCTACTGGGTATCCTTGTAATTTGATCCAGTATTGCCATCAAGGTGTTCTGGTGGCATCATAAACATTTGTAAATGTCACAAAACCCCAAAACGACAATATTCAACCATATAACCTTTGTTAGGTGAGATGTATTTATCTTACATGGTCATTTGGGAGTATTTAGCTTGAAAAATCTGTAGTTAAGTTTTTGTTTACCTTTAACTATTGATAATAATAAGGCAAAGTGAAATTATGTGATTCTTTGGCTGCAGTGTTCACCCCATAATTATGGATTTATTTGTATTTGCATCACAATATGCACCATAATTTGCATTACTCGCAAAAAATATTTCCGGCATTCTAGCGCTCGCGCACACACATTAAAATGTGAATAAACACTGAAATTATCCACTTATGGTTTGCACACACTACAAATGTCATATCATATGCCACTGTCAAGTTTGGTCCAGGTAGTCAGACTTTTTATCCTGTGCCATTGGCAAAGTTGTGTATTAAGCATGGCGGGCTTTCTGAGTTATGTCATTGTTATGTTAATGTATGTTTTTCTATGCATAAGTGATTTATTTGTTTGTTAAGCCCCCGCCACCTGTAGAACCAAATCCCACAGATCCATGACAAGAATCGCTGACTGGATGAGGAACAACTGCCTGCAGCTGAACACATATAATATGGAAGTACTGATCTTCAGCAACAACAGCAACACATGGAATGACTCCTGGTGGTCTCAGACCTAGGACCCCCACCCACTCCCTCCGACCATGCCAGAAACCTTAGAACCATTATTGACAACAAGCTCACCATGAAATCACAGATCAATGCCATCTACTCCACCTACCTCCTCATTCTGCACATACTACGTAAGATCTTCAAGTGGCTACCCCTGCACACGAGACACACCGTGACACAGGCCCTCATTACCAGCCGACTGCACTACGGCAATGTTCTCTATGTAGAAATCACCCACTCCTCTGACAGAGACTTAAGACTATACAGAACGCAGCAGCCAGACTCATTCTCGACCTTCCCTGATGAACCCACATCACACCCCACCTGAGGCAACTTCACTTGCTTCCCATACTGAAGAGATTCCAGTTTAAGCTGATGACCCATGCACACAGGATCTACAAAACCAAGGCCCAGCCTACATTAACCACCACATGAACTTCTACCAACCATTGAGAATACTACGCTCTGCCTCCCTATCACTTGCCCATACTCCCCGCATCTACCAAAGCTGAAGTGGAGGACTCTGCGTTTCCGACTTTGCAGTAAAAACCTAAAACAGCTACCCCATGCTACTCTGGACCGTCGCTACACTTCCTGAATTCCGAAGGACCCTCAAGACTTGGCTGTTCGAATGAGCCTCTGGGACCTGCAAGCACCCGGATTCCTTATCAGGTGATTAGCTGCACTTTATAAATCCTGATTGATTTGATTTATTAAGTGTGCAATATCCAACTGTTTTTGTTGGTCCCAGAGCTTCACCAAGGCACTGCACATCCTCCTCCTTTTTCTGGGCCAGCTAGACTTCTTGGTGCTGGTAGACTTCCTTCTCCTGCTAGTGACATGGCTCGTGATGCTGAAGCAGTGAGTTTGAGAAACACCCTCTCTGGTCTCCTCCATGTCTAAATGAAAAGTGGTTCTTGCCTTGGTTTTTTATTGGAGTGGCCCTTTTTGTTGTTGAGGGAAGGTAGCTAAGCTTGCTGCCAATCAGAATATCAGTTTGGCCTTAAAGTGCAAAACAGTCCGCTGACATCCATGCATATTACATCAAGTAAAGCCCTAGTTGAAAAGCAAACTGGTTCTTGCAAGAGGAGCTGCAGGATCAGTGACCTGAAAAAGGTAAGATTGAGTATGAAAGACCCTCTAATTAGTTAATAATTTTCGAATGTGGGTACATGGCAGAACTAGGGGATCTTTATGTAAATAAAGTATTGTTTTTTAGATTTTAAATGGTTCCCAAAAATGTGTATCTAAAAAAGCACTAGTTTTCATGGCTGGAGTCTCTGCACACCAAAAATAGAGGTACCAGTCCATGACCTTGACAGCTAGGGTGCAGACTAGATTGAAGCCACTATTTTAGTCTGTCAAAAGTGAGAACTGTGGATGACATTTCAGGTCTAATGGTTCCACTGTTTAGGGTATGTGTTTATTTCATTTGTAGATGTTTTAAAAAAGAACCAGAGCACAAGGACTTATGTATGTTCAGGGAGATATATTGTAATTAAACAGACCAGTGCGGGGACTTTAGTTTTCATATGGTAGGTTAGTGTAAGATGTCATCCAGCAAGGACATCATCTTCAGCCACGCCACCGGACTCCACTGGACGGGCCACAGCTGCATCCACTTCACCTTCAGAAGATCCACGATCCACCACCACCAGCAACAGGTTGCTCGAAGAAACTGGAACAAGATTACAGCAGACCAGCTTGCCGCTTCCCTGAGCCAGCACCCCCCCGCCAGCTCAGCGAACCCCAGCCAGGCCGCCGACAACCTCACAAAGTGGATCAGCAACTGCGCAGACGGCCTCGCCCCACTGAGGACCCCGCCTAGCAGACCCGGCAGCAAGAAGCCCCCATGGTTCACCGACGAACTCAAGAGCTCCAAGAAGAACTGCCGAGCCCTCGAGAAAGCCTGGAGAAGGGAGCCAACACCGGACAACAAGACCACCCTCAAGCTCGCCACCCGTAAGCACCATCAACTGATCCGCGCCACCAAGAAAACAGCATTCAAGGACCGGCTGGACAACAACGCACACAACTGCAAGGAACTCTTCAACATCGTGAAAGAGCTCTCCAACCCCAACGCCGGAAACAACGACATCACCCCGTCGCAAGACCTCTGCAACTCCCTCGCCTCCTACTTCCACAACAAGATCGCGGACATACACAACAGCTTCAGCCCACAAACAACGCCCACCACGACCGCACCAACGCCCCCCACCACCACCCTCAGCGCCTGGACCCAGATCAACACAGAAGACACCATCTGCACAATGAACTCTATCCACTCCGGATCTCCTACCGACCCCTGCGCTCACCACGTCTTCAACAAGGCCGACGCTGTCATCGCACCCCACCTGCGGGACATCATCAACACCTCCTTCAACACCGCCACCTTCCCTGAGAGCTGGAAGCACGCCAAACTCAGCGCTCTACTAAAGAAACCAACAGCGGACCCCACCGAACTCAAGAATTACCGCCCCATCTCGCTCCTCCCGTTCCCAGCCAAAGTCATCGAGAAGACCGTCAACAAGCATCTGGCCGCCTTCCTCGAGACGAATGGATCCCTCGACCCCTCACAGTCTGGCTTCCGAGCCAACCACAGCACCGAGACCGCCCTCTTCGCTGCCACCGATGACATCCGAGCCCTGCTGGACAACGGTGAAACAGCGGCCCTCATCCTCCTAGACCTCTCCGCGGCGTTCGACACTGTTTGCCACCGCACCCTAGTGCAGCGCCTCAGCAACATCGGAATCCAGGAGAAGGCACTGGAGTGGATCATCTCCTTCCTCACTGGAAGGACACAGAGAGTCCGCCTAGCACCGTTCAGATCTACAGCCACGGAAGTCATCTGCGGCGTTCCTCAGGGCTCCTCGCTCAGCCCCACCCTCTTCAACGTCTACATGAACCCCCTTGCGGCCATCGCACGCCAGCACAACCTCAACATCATCTCCTACGCCGACGACACCCAGCTGATCCTCTCCCTGACCAACGACCCCGCCGCCGCCAGAACCAACCTCCACGAAGGGATGAAAGACGTAGCCGAGTGGATGACGACCAGCCGCCTGAAACTGAACTCAGAATAGACGGAAGTCCTCATCCTTGGCTCCTCGCCCTCCGCCTGGGATGACTCCTGGTGGCCCCCCGCCCTGGGCACCGCACCCAAACCGACAGACCACGCACGCAACCTGGGCTTCATCCTGGACTCCTCCCTCTCCATGACCAGACAAGTCAACGCCATCTCCGCGTCCTGTTTCAACATCCTTCGCATGCTACGGAAGATCTTCCGGTGGATCCCCACCGAGACCAGGAAGACGGTCACCCAGGCCCTCGTCACCAGCCGACTAGACTACGGCAACACCCTCTACGCCGGGACCACCGCCAAGCTCCAGAAGAGACTCCAGCGGATCCAGAACGCCTCAGCCAGACTCATCCTCGACATCCCCCGACGCAGCCACATCTCCGGACACCTGAGAGACCTGCACTGGCTCCCCGTCAACAAGAGAATCACCTTCCGTCTCCTCACCCACGCACACAAAGCCCTACACGACCAAGGCCCGAGCTACCTCAACAACCGCCTCAACTTCTACGCTCCCAAACGCCACCTCCGATCGACCAACCACGCCCTCGCCGCCGTCCCCCGCATCCGAAGAGCGACAACAGGAGGAAGGTCCTTCTCCTACCTGGCCGCCAAGACCTGGAACACCCTCCCTACCGACCTCCGCCTGACCCAAGACCCTTCAGGAAGAAGCTCAAGACCTGGCTGTTCGAGCAGTAGTGGCACCCCACCCCCTCCCCCAAGCGCCTTGAGACCCTCTGGGTAAGTAGCGCGCTCTATAAATGCCTTGATTGATTGATTGATTGATGACATCTGTGAGACAGGATGCTCTAAGGCAGTAAGTAATTATATGACCATTGCAAGTGTGGATTTATCAGCACAATTGTTTCCTACTGCTTAATTAAACCACATTTATTTTACCTGGCACAGTTTAAATATTAACTGAAAATTGGCCATTGATAATATTGATAACATAATTGAAGGTATTTCAGTCCTCCATACCCACTATTCCACTGGTTCAATATGTGTCCACGCAAAAAAAGCTCTGAGATAAGGGACTGGCCTTGCATATTGACTAAGTTGATTGTGAAAGGTTGCAAAGATAGGACACATGTCTGTCCCTCCTTACCACAACCCTAACAGGTATCACTTGGCTTGACCTTTGATATACTCATCATGCTCCTGGTGCATGGCCCGGCCTTCATCCAGACTCTGAACTTGGGCTCTGCACTAAACACCCCTGCTATCAACATTCATTGCATATGGGCTTAAACCATGACCAGTGATTTCAATGCCTGGTACTGTGCCCCGCTGGTAAGAATCCTCCCTCAAAAGCCTACATTCAGGCTCTGGGCCATTGCCCCAAGCAACATATGTGAATAGTATTTTGGTTTGCGCATTGTACTTGCTCTGGGTGCCACAAAATCCACTGCACATCACTTCGTTCTTTGCATATGTTCTGCCCATACCTGTAGCTATGTGTGGTACAGACCGCCTTCTAAAATACTTACAATATGAACAGGACATGTGACTATTGGGGGAGTTACAACATTATCACTTGGATGGGCCAAACAGGTCATGTCAGTGACACATCCGTGTGCATGCCTTGCATTAAATCTTCAGCTATTCACTCTCTCTTTCAATAGCCACACCATTCAAGCAACATACTCTTAATGTCACTCCCATATTGTGACACTATGCATCACTATCATATCTACATATGTGGTATGCCACTGTGTTAAAAAATTGTAGGCTGTTCATCTATGTTCTATGCATTCCTGGTCAAGGGGTCATGAAATCATACCATTTTACAGCTCCAGCAGCACAAAGTCCGCTGCTGCCACCTGCAAGGAGGCTGTGACTCCACAACTGGAACTGGTCATGCAGACATCTGTGGCAGAGCCAAGTAAGTGAAATATTCTCATTCCATTGACACACTGTATGACACACACCTTGAACCTAATAATGATTCCCCAGCTTATGTTTACAATCATCCTTAGTGTAAGTTGACCACATGTTCTGTTATGTTATATCCATTTGTAGCGTGCTCGGATACTCGTGAGTGTCCCAGCACGATGCCAGAGGGGAACAAGGAGGAGCTAACAAACAAAGAAGTGAGTCTTGAGTTTCCTTTTGAACACAGCAGGGTCCTGAATGGACCGCAGAGCAAGCGGGAGGGCATTCCAGGCTGCACTTGCCTTCACCACAAAGAGCTACCACCCACCCTCTGGAGCTTAAAGCGCGGAACCCGAGCCAAGCGTAGAGACATAGAACGGCGCGCACGCGAAGGAAAGTAAAAGGAAAAGCGTCTCTGAAGATAAAGAGGACCATGCCCATGGAAAGCAGGGTGGACCAACAACAAAGATTTAAACTTGACCCTGTCAACGACAGGCAACCAGTGAAGAGAGCGCAGCTGGAGAGTCACACTGTTCCTTGTCCAAATGCCCAATAGCAATCTGGCTGCCGCGTTTTGGACCACCTGGAGTTTTTTAAACAGGTAGCCAGGGGTGTCAGCATAGAGGGCATTGGCGTAATCCAAGCGTGATAAAATCAGAGCACATGAAAACAAGTTACTTACCTGTAACTGTAGTTCTCCAGTATTGGAAGCTTTCATAGATTCACATACCTGAATCATTTCCCCATCGTTGAGACGGGATTCTCCGGTACATAAAAAAGCAATGGTTAGCAATATAGCTAACTGAAAAAAGCTTAGGCCCATTTTCCTTTTTCAACCCATAACCTTTGTTATGTGAAAAATGACCAAACCTTTCTCTTAACCAATCAGAGTCACTCACCCTCTAGAACCCTCCTGAGAGAACCTTTTGCCCCTCAGATTTTTGGGCACTTGTGCTATATAATACTTTTCGTGCCAAATCCGAGATGAGCCTCTCAGGGGAAGAGGGTGGGCGTATGTGAATCTATGAAAGCTTCCAATACTGGATAACTACAGTTACAGGTAAGTAACTTGTTTTCTTTCTCCAGTATTGGAGCTTTCATAGATTCACATACCTGAATCACAATAGCGAGCAGTAAATTATAGCACATTTTGTTTTTGTCACCTTCTTTTCACCAATATGCAACACATGCTACTTGCACATAGTAGTAACCGTATCAATATATACATAGACATATTGCTCCTCAATGACATATCCAATATCAATCAACAATAAAATGTGCTTTTCTTTCCAAACAAAGGAAGGAGGGATCAGAAAGAGGCTCACCGTTATTGGAAAAGATTCTGCAGTACTGCTTGTCCCACTGCTACATCGCTTCTTGAATGAGCATCTAGGCAGTAATGCATGGTGAAGGTATGCGTACTTCTCCAGGTGGCTGCTCTGCAGATGTCCTGAATGCAGACGCCTGAAAATAGAGCAGTTGAGGTTGATACCGCTCTTGTGGAATGTGCACAAACACGAGATGTCAATGGCTTTCCTGCTGCTTGATGACAGAACTGAATGGCACTTGAGATCCATTGTGCGATTCCCCATTTTGATAACGGGAAACCCTTCCTGGGGGCACTAAAAGCCACAAACAATTGTGTAGATTTTCTAAAAGGTCCTGTACTTTGCAAATAAAACTTCAGGCAACGCTGCACATCTAGAGTGTGGAGAGTCCTTTCCGCCGCCGTCGATGGTTGAGGAAAGAATCTTTTTAGGATTAGGGGCTCATTTAAATGGAAGTCCGTTGGTACTTTCGGAATAAATCTTGGATTCGTTCTGAGGGCTAATCTGTCTTCTCTGAATTGGAGAAAAGGCTCTTGCGTCGTAATGGCTTGTATTTCTCCCACCCTTCTGGCTGATGTTAGAGCTATTAATAGAGCCACCTTCCAGGATAGGAATTTCAGATCAGGTTTGTGTATTGGCTCAAATGGTGGTTTCATCAGTTGTGATAAGACAATGTTCAGTTGCCATAAAGGTGGGGGAGGCCTGATGGGTGGGTAAACTCAAAACAACCCCTTCATGAATTGTTTCACAATTCTTTCCGACCACAGAGAAGGATGTGTTGAGTTTCTCCTGTATCTTGAAATCGCCGCCAAATACACTTAAATAGAGGCATGGGCTAATCCAGATTTCGCCAGCCTTAGTAAATATGGGATGATCTGATGTGCCTCTGTCCACAGAGGATGCATTTCATTCTCCTGACAACAGAAGCAGAATCTTTTCCATTTCATCCTGTATGTCCTATCAGTGCTTTCTGCTCTTGCCTTTGCCAGGATTTCTCCGCATTCTGCTGGAATGTTCAAGTGATGAAATTCTCCGTAGTCAGGAGCCAGGTCGCTAATTGCAATGATGTCAGGTCTGGGTGCCGCACTTGTCCCTACTCCATAGTCAGTAGTGCTGGTATTGGTCGAAGAAGTATTGGCTCGGTCTCTGATAAAAGGAGCAGCTCTGTGAACCAATGCTGCCTGGGCCACCAAGGGGCTATCAGTATTATCCTGCACGGTTCTTCCTTTATTTTTTTGAGTTCTCGTGGTAGGAGGGGAATCGGTGGAAAGGCGTAGGTAAAGACGCCTGACCCTGCCATCGAAAACGCATTCCCACATGATCCCCTTTGGTGACGCCAGCTTGCAGAGAATCGGCATTTCTTGTTCTGGGCTGTGGCAAACAGATCCACCGTTGGTATTCCCCATTTGGCAAAGATGGCCATCAGCATGTCCTGATCTAGCTCCCACTCGTGACAAGTGGTCTTCTGCCTGCTGAGGGTGTCCGCTGTTATATTTTGATCCCCTGGAAGATGTATGGCCTTCAGAGTCACTCCGTGATCTATCGCCCATTTCCATATTTTCTGAGCTTCTCTTGATAGAGAGAGAGATCTTGTGCCTCCCTGTTTGTTTATGTAGTGCATTGCAGTTGTGTTGTCTGTCTGCTCTAACACTGATCTCCCTTCTATTGTTGGCAGGAAGGCCAACAATGCCAATCCTAGTGTCCTTAATGGCAATAGGTTTATGTGAAGGTGTTGTTCCTGTTTGTTCCATCGGCCACTGACCTGTAACTCCAGTAGGACTGCTCCCCATCCTTCGAGAGAGGCATCCGTGGTAACTACTAACAGAGCTGCTTCGGTCAGGTAGGAGAGACCCACCGAGATGTTTTTCCTGCGAGTCCACCACTTTGCTGCCTGCAATATTGGATGCGTGATTTTTATCTTGTCCTCGAAGGATCCTTTTGCTTGGCATCACTGAAGATCTAGCTTGTCTTGTAACAGCCGCATTCGTAAGCGACATAGGGGAATGAGTGGTATGCATGAGGACATTGTCCCCAGAAGCGATTTGTATCTTTGGACCGAAAGAGACTTTCTTTTGCTGAATTCCTTGGCTAGAGAAACGAGTCCCAATTGTCTCTCTATGGATGGAAATGCTTTGTGTGGTGATGTATCCAGGATTGCACCTAGAAACTTGATTGTCCTGGATGGTTGTAGAGATGATTTTTCCTCATTTAAGTTCAGGCCCAGGTCCGCAAACAACTCCATGCAAGCTGCAGTTGAAGCATGAGCTGCCTCCTGCGATGGTGCCTTTACCAACCAGTCGTCCAGGTATGGAAATATTTGGTGTTTTTGTCTTCTATGATAGGCTGCCACTGGTGCCAGACATTTTGTAAATATTCTCGTGCAGATTTTAGGCCGAATGGTAGCACCTTGAATTGTTAATGGTCTTTGGCCACCGTAAAACGAAGGAACTTTCTGTGGGACAGACGGATGGGGATATGAAAATATGCATCCTGTAAATCTCGGGAGGTCATCGGATCTCCTCGGTTTAAGAGCAGCAGAATATCTTGCAGGGTCACCATTCTGAATGACTGTTTCTTGAGATAGGCATTTAGGGACGTTATGTCCAAGATTGGACGCCACCTGAGAGCATCTTTTCTGATCAAGAAGAAACGGGAATAAAATCCCCGTCCTCTTTGGGAGTTCGGCACCGGTTCTATTGCTCCCTTTTGGAGCATTGCCCGTATCTCCTGACGCATCTGAGCTAGGTGTTTTGCTTCTTGATATGTAGGTGGCGTGGGAGGAGGAAAGTGGAGGAATGCCAATGTATGTCCGAATTGTATTATGTGGAGGACCCATTTGTCCGATGTTATCTTCTGCCACTTTGGTAAATAATAAGTCACTCTTCCACCCAGGGGAACATTTGACAAGATAGGAGGGGAAGGACCTGCAATCTGTAGGTTGTCATTGTCTTTTAATATTATCCTTTCCAGAACGACCTCCTCGTCCTCTGGGAGTGGACTTAGAGTAGCCCCCAGAATGTTTCTGTCCATATTGCTGTCGATAGGGCTGCGAAGAGGAAGAGTAGGATGTGTATCTTCCCTGTTGGTAGCCACCTCTATATAAGGGTTGTCCTCTTCCACGGGCGCCTCGAATAGGCAACTTCTGGTACTGGAAGGCACCCAAGGATTTTGCTGTATCCGTTTCTTTTTTAATACTTTGAAGGGTCTCATCCACCAGGTGCCCAAAAAGATCCTCCCCATCAAAGGGCAGGTCCAGGATTTTATTTTGGACCTCTGGCCTAAAGGAAGTGGCCCTCAGCCAACCCTGGTGCCTCAAAACCGCTGCTCCTCCGAGAGAACGAAAGGCCTTGGTAGCTATGTCCATATCGCAATCAATAACTTCAGCCGAAGTTCTCTCCCCTTCCTGCAGAACTTTCTTTGCCTCCTGCTTAGAGTCTTCCGGGAGGAGGTCGACATAGGATGCTATATTGCACCACATCTGTCTGTCATATCTGCCCAGGATGGCAAGGGCATTAGCAGCTCTGACCAGGAGCGCTGACATGGAGGAGAATCGTTTACCTGCGTTATCTAAACGCCGCCCCTCCCTGTCCGGAGGTGCTGCAATAGGTGCTGCTGGATTCTTTGACTTTTGCTGCGCTGCCTGCGAGATTATTGAGTCCGGTTTAGGATGGCCCAGTAAACACGCCGGGGCGTTCTCTGGCGCCTTATACTTTTTGTCCAGCCTCGTCAGTACCGGTGTAACCGTTGCTGAAGTTGTCATGACCTGTAATCCTTCTTTCCATATGTGGTCAATAATTGGTATAGACCTGATTGATTTTTGATAGGGCTCTTTAAAGTCATACAGAAAACATTCTGCTTGAGGTGTTTTCATTGGCAGTTGAAATCTTTTTGCCGGTCTCTCCATTAAGTTGTGGAATCCACCAATATCCACTGGTGGAGAATCAGCCGGTACTTGGGTGCGTGATGGTGGAGATGGAATCAGATAATCATCCCATTCTCTGTGGGGCTCAGTTAGCTCCCCTTCTTCGTGGTCCTCATCATCTGTGGTCCCAGGATCCTGTGGCTGTTGGACCTGAGGTGTCAGCGGAGCGGTGTCTAGTAGGCTTTCCCTACTGCGGACTGGAGTGGCCGGAATTGAACAAGGACGTGAAGGTGGAACGACCTGAGGAACCCCTGATGGAGGTAACCTCTTAATATAATCCGCCAACATGGATTGCAAATCGATCAACATGGATGATGGCATTGCTACCATCTCTTCCTGAGGCTCTTGTTGGTAGCGGTGGTATGAGATACTGTGATACTCTTCATACCCTTCTTCTTCATCATCTTCTTGACAGTTTACATGGAGCTCAGATGGGCTTGTGGCATACCCAAAAGGCCCATCATACTCCTCATCATCTGACTATTCCTCCTCCAAAAGGTGCAGAGTAATTTTACTTGGGGAAGTCACTGCTGGCGTGATCTTCTTCCTGTTCTTTTCCGAAGTTAGTCTCGTTGACAAGCCTGTAAATGGCTGGCTGATGCGCAACTCAAGTGCAATGAACAAAAATCTGAGATATTGCTCTATGGCAAGTTTCCCGCTGACTTTCGTGAGCAGCTGTGGCCTCCTGACTCTCTTCTACCCCTCTCTTCGGGACACTACTACAAAGAAGGGGGACCCCTTATCACTTAAAGGCAGGTAGACGGAGAAAAGTAAGAAACAAGGCAAAAGGGGATTACATGCCCATAATTTTCAGGAGTAGGCCTCGGAGAGATCCTTATATATTTATACTGAACCCTGAACCACACATAAGAATCTCACAGTTTAATCACAAAATGATAAAGATTTTATTAAATAAGACAACAATGTTTTCAATACATAATTATAGCCTAAATCATTACATTAAATATAGATCATTATTATTTGATATAGAAGGTATACATTAAAAAAACTCAATCACATCCTCACAGCAACCCACATGCCAATCAACACTTTCATACCAACACACATACAACTCTAATCACAAACAACACACAACTCCACAAAAATATCATAGCCATTGGTTGATTTGGTGATAATAGTTTTAAAAAACATCCAAAGGAGCAGACCAGGTCTGAAAATGGTGTGTAACTGTAATAGTGACCGTGAGGCACTGGTGGTGAGTGTATGAGACCAAGGGCTGTAAAGATAGATAATAAATGCATAAAGACTGTTGGTCACAAAAGGCTAAGGTAATTCCCATCAGACCACCCATGTGGTGGAGTTTACGTCACGTGGGAAATACTTATATTACCATCCCACGTTTGACCATATAGTGTCAATGCGTGAGAGGTTGTCAAGAACATGGTCTTATTTTGACACCCTAAAGTGATGTGAATGAAAAATATGCAGTGCTCAAAAAATGATAAAATAAAATTGACTACCAGGACTCCGCGGAGCGTTGTCAAAGGAAAAAGTCCAAGTGTCAAAGATTAAAAACACACCAAGTAGTAAGACTACTCTCTGGCGCTGTGCAGTATGGTCGACATGTTTCAGCTATAAGAGCAGTTAGCCCAGCTTTCTTCAGGACCCTTGACAATAATAATTAGCTACTGCAACTCCATATAATGTGTTGAAGTGTAGGATAACAGAAATGTACTAATACAAAGTTACATATATACCAGGAACTTGTATACTTAAATGTCCACTGGAGGAAATGAAAAGTGTCTTCTTCCCAGCTTTGTGTGGGTGACGACCTCACCTCACCCGGCAACCGCTCGGGAGTATGAGGCCCCGCTCGCCTTGGGTTTCAAGAAAAACACGACTCAGCAGCCCTCAAGTGCATTGTGGTCAATGTAGTCCTTCAGTGCAAAGGTGCAGCCAAGATAATAGTTTTAACACAATCCCAGATCGCTCAGATGGTCCCCAGATGTAGAAAACGCCAACACGCGTTTCGGTGTATAGCCCCGGCCGGGGCTACACCTTCATCAGGGCGGGAGTATACAAAGGCATAGTGGGTAAGGATGCCTGTGAAAGAAATACATACATGCTATTAAAATTCAAAGAACAACATATGTGGTTTAGGTCAATCGAGATATATAATCATATTTGATTAAAGGGGAGAGACCGCATGATTCATATTTAATAAATCAGGTAGTTTTTCAGCATAGTAGAGATAGACAATAAACTACATATCTAGAGTAGACCTTCAAGAAGAATAAACAATCCAGGTGTGCGTGATAAAGATGTTTAGACAGAATCCAAATAATACCAAGATTTCAAACCCGGTGAAAACAGTGATTAAAAACTAAAAACTAAAAAAGAAGTGGTAGATGTGCACCAAACAGAGATTGAGTAAAATCCAATAAATAAACATATGGAACTTCTACATCCCAATGTGATCTAAATCCACATGCAGCAAGATATTCCAGTCCAGCTTATCAAATACCATTCTCAAAGTTTGGGAGCACAACAAGTATTCAGATGAAATTGCTGGCCTCAACAGAAACAGTCCAGATAAGAAAGGTTTCAGTTTTTATTCTGATAAGAACACAGGTCACTTTATCTTGAAAGTAGAGGGGATCCCCTACCTTCATGACAGGGAACTCCTGGTCACCCTTGACCTGGAGTCCCTGTATTCCAATATCACTCAGGAAGGTGCGATTAAAGTTCTGCAGGACATCCTTGCGTCTAAACCCGAGATCAGCAACGCTTCTTTCATTATTGAATGTTTGAAACTTGTTCTTTATGAGAACTACTTCGAGTTTAATAACTGCTTTTTTCATCCGATCCGGGGAGTAAGTATGGGCGCTGCTTGCGCGCTAAGCATAGCCTGCCTATACATGGGATTTTTTGAGCAAATCCACAACTACAATGAAATGGCCCCCTTCCATGAAAATGTCCGGGCTTGGTCCCGGTTCATTGATGACATCTTTTTTATATGGAAGGGGGACCAGGAATCATTGAGCGAGTACATCCTGTGGCTTAACGCTGCGGATCACATCCTAAAATTCACCTCACATTCCAGCAGTGATAGGATTGAATTCCTCAACATTTGGGTGGAACATCAGAACAATGAAATCTATGTATCTTTATTCACCAAGCCCACTGCGCGAAATACCCTTCTGCAATACAGTAGCTTCCATCCTTGCTGCCAGAGGGACAGTATCCCTTTCAGTCAATTTCTCCGCATTAGGAGAAATTGTACTGACATTAAGGACTTCCTTCTCCAGGGTGACATTCTGAAGGAGAAGTTGATACAACGTGGGTACCCGTACAGATTTGTCAAGGATTACTTCAAATGGGCTAGGTGCTACAACCGGGAGGCCATGTTTGAGCATAAGGATATAGATCATCCTATGGACAAGATTGTGTGTATTACCAGACATTCCAATCTCAATAACAAGCTACGACAGGCTATTAACTCCTGCTGGTATCTCCTAAATCTAGGTAACGATCAGGACCATCTGCCTAAACCTATTTTTGCTTTTAGGAGAAACACAAATTTGAAAAAGTACCTGGTGAGAGGGAGATTACCGGATCCCAGACCTCCATCGTGGGTATGAGTCCTGTTGTGGGTAACCATTGTTGCGGCAATTGTCAAGCTTGCCCCAATGCATTAACTGGGATCACCATTGTTACCCCGTCCCACACTGTTCTCCTGACCAAAATGACTAATTGCAGCACCACTAATGTGGTATACATCATCCTCTGTCCATGTAATCTCCCATATGTTGGTGATACCGGTCGGGAGATTCGCCTTAGAATGGAAGAACATAAATCTAACATTAGGACTGGTAAACTAGGTGCCCTTATTGTCGTTCATTGGCTCCAAAATAACCATTCTGAGAATTATCTGAAATGGTCGGTCCTGGAGAAGATTCAGGTCTTTCCTGGTTCTGACCCCACAGCCATACGCAGGAAAAGAGAAGTCTTTTGGATATATTATCTTAACAGTGTGGAAAGGGGTCTTAATGAGGAATACCCCTGGGCGAATGCTCTGGTATAATGAAATCCAAGCTGGAAATGTTATTCTCTGGAAAGTTTTGCGGTTGTTTCATCTACCGCCTTCCACAACCCTGTAACTGAATACTGAAGTTGCTCCCCTTTATTCTTATTTTGGGTCTTATACTATCTATACCTTCTCTAGGTTAGTGTAGAGTGCGTAGGAAAATGTTGTGGTTGGGTCATCTTCGGTCCTTTCTAGATCTGGAATTGAACTATGAAGTTGCTCTCTTTTATTCTCATCTGGGGCCCGGCCTGACCTATACCCACAGTGGCCAGTTCTGCCCCTTTAGTGTTCTCTATAATATGTCAAAGAAACAGTCTTGACAGTTGTTTTTAAATTCCTACACCGTCCTGTTTAACCGAAGGAGTTTATGCATTGTATAAATGCATTACCAATGGGTGAGTTTCCTTGTTTAATCTTGTTTGGCAAATTTTCGTATGTTATTTCTATTAACTTAGATCTACAGACTAGATCCTTGTAGTAGCTGGTCTGCCGTTATGGCAATACTATATTTTGATAGCCTCCCTGTGTTTCATTTTTTGAACCTTTTGGACAGTGTACTCTCTAAGATGGCCGCCCTCTGAGCCCGAAATCTTCCTCCTTTGAAACTTTGGTCCATCTTCTATGATTACACCGCTCTTTAATCTTGCGGTTTTAGATCTACCATATTGACGTTGACCTACGCCCTGCTGCCTTTTTAAATTTGAGCCTTCAGAGACTCCTGAGCTTGACTGGCGACCTGTTCGGGACCCAGTGCGTATTCCTCGTGTTGTTGCACGTGCAATAGCCCGTGATTCCCTCGAATGACCACTGGTAAGTAAATTGTATAAGCCCCGATTCTCATTTTGGGGTTTGTTTATATCCTATAGTCTCAGAAGCTCTGCTTTAGACCATCGGCGATGCGGAGAGTACATAATTAACATTCGTGTATGGGTGACTGTCTAGTTTTGCCTTTTTTATTATCTGCATGAGGCCAGGGGTATTGTGCATATTCGAAAGTATTTGAAGCCCGTTTCAGATCCACGGCGTTGCAGAGAGTAAACAAGTAACATTATAGTACGGGTGGCTTCTCAGTTTAACCCGTTTGTTATCTGTATGAGGCCAGGGTATTCAGGTTTTTTTAACCTTCCCCGGACAGTTTTCTGTTTGGGAGATAGCCGTCTGAGTAAAGCTTTCAGTATACCGGTAGGCACGACTAGAGAATTATCTAGGTCCCTATAGTTTGGTTAATGCAAAAAATGTAGAAAGGCCAGGCATAGATGTAATATCATACGCTAAACCCCCTCTGTTTGACTATTTATAACGATATAACCTGTCAATAGGGGTGTGTTTAACGAATCATACAAGTGAGATATTTTGTATAATTCTTTCAGATATTCGCAGTGCATTGTGAATAATTAATCTGACCGCGGGAATTTGCTTCCAAGTTTACCCGGCCGTTGCAGACTTACATTGCCGTGGAATCTCTTTGGATAGGACCCAAAAAATTATCCTTCCCAACTATAACGCAACGGTATGTGTCATCTGCCTTATAATTGGCTATCCTTTAACAAACTTTTTGGTGTATAGTGTGGAAAAGTAATAAAGGCTCCAGGAAAATAGATTTACGAAGATCCGGTAAGGAAACTCTTTATTAGCATCCTGCCGTCGCAGCGTACAGTCTAAAAGTGCCGTTTAACCGCACGGCTAACTTATTTAACTAAGGCATCCTCGTTTAAGTAATAACACACACACGCGACGCATACACGCGACTCAGACCACCATGCACGCATCTACATTCAAAAGACAACATACAGACACGCGGTACCAACTCACTAACACACCTCACGCGAACACTACACACAGCGATTCACATTCAAATGGCAACACGGAATATTATTGTTGTGAATGACGCGCGTGCGTTCACGCGCGTCATCCTTAACAATAACCAAATACTACACACCTCCCTCTTTTTTTTTTTTAAGAAAGGACAAAGTCATTGAACCTTGAAGGAATCTTGCGACACCTCGAGCTTCTTAACAACTCCTGTGAGTCACAATCAATGAGGGCAGAAGATGATTCACTGTCAATAGAAACAGTGGAAGACACAGATAACTTGGAATCATTAGTATCAACGTCTAAAAATACATTGGATGAATCATCTTCATTCAAAACAGTATTTGATGAAGGAATTTCAGGAATTCCCTTGCCAATATTATATTTGGAAACTCTGCTAAAATGCCACACACTTCCATCAGTCACTCTTACAGCATTTTTAAACACCTCAATCACTTTAACAGGATCAGACCACTTTGCTAAACCCTTATGTACATAGCCGCCTTTTTTCAACCTCACCAAATCACCAACATGAATAGGCACGCAACTCCCTGTTCTATCTCTTAGCAATTCTTTCTTCATCTTTTCTTTATAGATATCAACTTTCTTGCGAATTTCCTCAAAATCCACTTCTGCAAAGTCAACACGATTACTGTCTTTATTTTTTAACCACCAAGGCAGTAAGTTAGTACTGGGTTTACGTCCTCTTAACATCTCAAAGGGAGATAGCAAAGTAATAGCATTGGGAGCAGTTCTATAAGATAATAACATGGACTGTAGTGCTTTGTTCCAACACAATCCCCCTTTAACAGCTAGTTGTATCGCTTCCTTGACAACTCGATTGAATCTTTCTATTTGACCATTGGCCTCAGGATGGAATACTGCAATTCTTCTGTGAGAAATACCACATCTGCTAAAATATCTTTCCATTTGCTTACTGACAAATTGTGGCCCATTATCTGTCACTACCTCTTGGGGAATCCCTTCCCTACAGAAAACTTCATCCATAAATTGTATAATAGCATCACTAGTGACTTCCTTGACAGTTTTTATCTCAGGCCATTTTGAGAAATAATCTATGAGCACAATACCAAAAGAATGTTGTTGTGGTAGAACACTGAAGGGTCCAATGATATCAATCCCAATTTTATTCCATGGTGATGCTGGTAAACTAACAGGTTGTGGTACACTAGGCAAGGCCTTGGCTGTTTTGTCACTATTGGCACATAATTCACACAATTTCACTTGTTGCTCAACAAAATAATCAATACCTGCCCACCAGAAATTATTCTTTAAACGTCTTCTAGTAACTGATATTCCAAAATGCCCTACATGAGCTAAATCCAGAAACCTTTTCCTGAGACCGAAAGGCGGAATAAATTTATCATTCCTTAGTAAAATCCCGTTTTCTATGGTCAATTCATCCTTAATTTTGTGATAACTCATTAAACCACCAACGAAATCCTTCCCTTCAGGCCAACCTTGCAATACAAACTCCTTAACTTTCATGAGTTCTAAGTCTTTGCTCATTTCTTCATTCCATGTTTCCTCATCTACTACAGAGTGTTCCCCAAACACTAAATTGACATCATTATAAACATGTGCTACTTCACATTCATCTTTGTCAACAACATCTGAATCTCTACAAGCCAATGGAAGTCTTGACATGCAATCAGCATGAACATTTGACTTCCCAGGAATATATTCTAAGGAATACTGAAAATTCTGTAATCTTGAAGATAGTCTAGCCAATCTTGAAGAAAGAGTACGTCCTCCCCCTGGTGATAGTATATGTACCAAGGGTTTGTGATCAGTTTTGATGGTGAATTTCGTTCCCCATAAGAAAGGTCGGAAATGTTCAGCACCCCAAACACATGCCAGAAGTTCTCTTTCAATCACTGAGTAGTGACGTTCAGACTCTCTCAATGTTCTTGAGGCATAAGATACAATCCATTCCTTACCCCATTCCTCTTGAATCAATACAGCACCCAAACCACAACTACTCGCATCTACTGTTACAATACATTTTTTTCCAATTACAAATGGTTTAAGACAGGGCGCTTTAGTGATCATTAACTTCACAGCATCACAAGTTTTAGTCATAGTTTCTGTCCATACAAATTTTGCATTCTTCTTTAACAGCATCCTGAAAGGTTCAATTACACTTGCATAGTTTTGAATAAATTTTGCATAGAATTCCACTAGACCCAAAAAGGCAATTAGCTGTTCTTTGTTTTGGGGAATGGGAGCTTTGCTGATGTTTTCCAAATGTGAGTTTTTGGGTCTGATGCCATTAGCACTAATGCAATGTCCAAGATATTCTACTTCTTCCTTTCTGAATTTGCACTTGGATGCACGCAGGGTTAAACCCTTCTCTGATAAGGCATTCAACACTTTAAATAGATGCTTGTCATGTTCCATTATGTCTTTTCCAAATACTAAAATATCGTCTTGGAAAGCAATTGCTCCGGTTAATCCATCCAGTGTCTCTTTCATTAGCCTTTGAAACACAGCGGCTGCACTTGCTAATCCAAAAGGCATCCTGCAAAATCTATATAGCCCTTCAGGCGTAATAAAAGCAGTCAAATCTTTTGAATCCTCATGCAAAACAACTTGGTGATACGCACTCGCTAGATCTAAGCATGAGAAAACCTTGGCATTGTTCAATGTGGAAACCATTTCATGTAGATTGGGCAAAGGATGAGAATCTACACAAATAGCATTGTTTAAACTGCGTAAGTCTATGCATACACGAAGATCTCCTCCAGATTTAATCGAAATTACGATGGGAGAAACCCATGGAGATGATTCAATGGGTTCAATAATATTCTTTTTGCACATGTCATCAAGAATTTCCTTTAACTTTTCTCTATAGGAAAGAGGAACATTCCTCACTTTATGACGGACCGGTAAGGCATTTGCATGTACTTTTATTCGATGTTCAAACCCTTTATATTTGCCTAGAACATCACAAAATAATTTAGGAAAATCTTCTTTGATTTTTGAAATTAAGTCTTCTCCAGTTTTACTTTGTGCAGATTTGTTAGATTCAGATTCAATACAATAAACAGGAGGATCAGCATTAGGATCAAGTTTCATTCCTAATTGTTCTGCATGTGGCCAACCCAGTAGTGAATCACCAGATTCTGTTATGTACACCTTCCCGTATGTGGAATAGGTTTTAAATTTAAGTTCAGCAATGAAATAACCAACAAGTTGCAATTTATGCCCAGTATAACCACTTGGTGTAATATCTGGTTGTGTCAATTTAATATCTGGCCAGTTGGATTTAAACAAGACATCAGGTAAAATTGTATACCATGAGCAAGAATCAACGAATACTTTGGTAGAGACTCCATTGATAGTAATGAAACATGAAGGAAACTTCCTTACTTTTGGTTCTCTATTTATGCACATTATAGTATTCACGTCAAATTCACAATCACTTGAATTCCCTTCTTCCTGATCTTGAATTAAACTGACTTTTCTTGGTGCAGATCTGCAAACTTTCGAAAAATGCCCTTTTTTCTCACATCTTGAACAAACTCTGTCTAAAGCTGGACACAATTTTGAATTTCCCAAATGGTAACTACTACCACATCTGAAACAGTACATATTATAAGTTCTAGGATCAGATTTTTGCCACATATTCGTCCTTTGATCAGGTCTTTGCCATGTATTTATTCTCTGATCAGGTTTTTGCCATCTATTTCTGTTTTCATTCTTATACTGGTTGTCATTTCTTGTATTAGTAAATTTCCCATATTTCCCTGGATCTTTAAATCTCTCATTTTCTTTATTTATAGTTGAAATATCAGACTTACTGTTATTTTGTGAACGTATTTCGTCTACAAATTTTTCTGAATGTTCTATTGATTTTGCAATTTCAATGGCTGCGTTTAAAGTCATATCAGAAGTTGTCCATAGTCTTTGTTGTATTTTCTTGTTATTTGTACACATAAGGATTTGATCCCTTAAAACTTGGTCATAGTTAATGTGCTCAAAATCACAAGTGACTGCTAATGCTCTCAATGAGGATACATAATTGTCAATAGATTCATCTGCTTGTTGCTTCCTCGAATAAAATTTAAATCTTTCCATAACCATGCTGATTTTTTTTCCATATCTTATAGATAATTGTCTAGTGGCAATTTGATATGCATCCAAATTAGATGTGTCACTTAACGGAGGAAGACTCTTAAACTCTTTAAGTGCTATTCCACCAAGACAGTGCTTTAATAGAGCTAATTTCCTTTCTGCTCCACATTCTTCCTCTTCTAAAACCTCAACATAAGCCAAAAACATGGGTTCCCAAATATCCCACTCAATGGGAGGATCACCTTTAGTAGTTAGAAATGAAGGAGGGGGTTGTATTCCAGTCATAGTTAATAAGGGTGAACAAGAACAAGTATAATAATAATTCAACAAGAAAGAATAATTAAGTATGACTCACAACAGTGTGTGTGAATCACAGATGTCACTTACGGTTAATTTCTTCTTGGTAAATACCTTTCAAGGCAAGAAATGTCCAGGAGTTGGCAATCCAATTCAATGTGACTGAAAAATAAAGTTTCCCCTCTTTTTTTTTTGAAGTCAAGGAAATATCCAATGAGAATAACTCTCTCACAGGTTCACTTGGTATAATCCAATGAGAAACGTTGAACAACTTCCAATGGAAAGTGCCCGTGTAAAACTTCCATGTATAGCAGCCAATTAGCACGACTTATTGAAAAAAATGGTTAAATCCTTTGAAAATGCACTCGTTGCACATATGGGAACGTGTTTCCGATTGTCGCCAGTGTGGAAAAGTAATAAAGGCTCCAGGAAAATAGATTTACGAAGATCCGGTAAGGAAACTCTTTATTAGCATCCTGCCGTCGCAGCGTACAGTCTAAAAGTGCCGTTTAACCGCACGGCTAACTTATTTAACTAAGGCATCCTCGTTTAAGTAATAACACACACACGCGACGCATACACGCGACTCAGACCACCATGCACGCATCTACATTCAAAAGACAACATACAGACACGCGGTACCAACTCACTAACACACCTCACGCGAACACTACACACAGCGATTCACATTCAAATGGCAACACGGAATATTATTGTTGTGAATGACGCGCGTGCGTTCACGCGCGTCATCCTTAACAATAACCAAATACTACATATAGGTTAACCTTTGGCCATTATCTATTTTCTTCTTTTCCCTTTTTGTTCTTATTAGAAATAAAACGGAAGCCATTCTTATCTGGACTGTACCTGTTGAGGCCAGCAATTTCATCTGAATACTTGTGCTCCCAAACTTTGAGAATGGTATTTGTTAAGCTGTACTGGAATATCTTGCTGCATGTGGATTTAGATCACCTTGGGATGTAGAAGTTCCATATGTTTATTTCTTGGATTTTACTCAATCTCTGTTTGGTGCACATCTACCACTTCTTTTTAGTTTTTAGTTTTTAATCACGGTTTTCACCGGGTTTGAAATCTTGGAATTCTTTGGATTCTGTCTAAACATCTGTATCACGCACACCTGGAATGTTTATTCTTCTTGAAGGTCTACTCTAGAAATGTAATTTATTGGCTATCTCTACTATGCTGAAAAACGACCTGATTTATTAAATATGAATCATGCGGTCTCTCCCCTTTAATCAATAATGATTATATATCTTGATTGACCTGAACCACATATGTTGTCCTTTGAATTTTAATAGCATGTATGTATTTCTTTCACCCGGCCGGGGCTATACACCGAAACGCGCGTTGGCGTTTTCTACATCTGGGGACCATCTGAGCGATCTGGGATTGTGTTCAATCAATCAATCAGTGACACTTATATAGCGCGCTACCTACCCGTAGGGTCTCAAGGCGCTGGGGGGGGGGGTGCCGCTACTGCTCGAACAGCCAGGTCTTCAGCTTCTTCCTGAAGGAGAGGTGGTCTTGGGTCAGGCGCAGGTCGGGAGGGAGGGAGTTCCAGGTCTTGGCGGCCAGGTAGGAGAAGGACCTTCCTCCCGTAGTCGCTCTTCGGATGCGGGGGACGGCGGCGAGGGCGTGGTTGGCTGATCGGAGGTGGCGTTTGGGAGCGTAGAAGTTGATTCGGCTGTTGAGGTAGCTCGGGCCCTGGTCGTGTAGGGCTTTGTGTGCGTGGGTGAGGAGGCGGAAGGTGATTCTTTTGTTGACGGGGAGCCAGTGAAGGTCTCTCAGATGTCCGGTGATGTGGCTGGTTCGTGGGATATCGAGGATGAGTCTGGCTGAGGCGTTCTGGATCCGCTGGAGTCTCTTCTGGAGCTTGGCGGTGGTACCGGCGTAGAGGGCGTTGCCGTAGTCCAGTCGGCTGGTGACGAGGGCCTGGGTGACGGTCTTCCTGGTCTCGGTGGGGATCCACCAGAAGATCTTCCGTAGCATGCGTAGGATGTTGAAGCACGCCGAGGAGACGTTGTTGACTTGCCTGGTCATGGAGAGGGAGGAGTCCAGGATGAAGCCCAGGTTGCGTGCATGGTCTGTCGGTTTGGGTGCGGTGCCCAGGGCGGGAGGCCACCAGGAGTCGTCCCAGGCGGAGGGTGAAGAGCCCAGGATGAGGACCTCCGTCTTGTCAGAGTTCAGTTTCAGGCGGCTGGTCGTCATCCACTCGGCTACCTCTTTCATCCCTTCGTGCAGGTTGGCTCTGGCGGAGGCGGGGTCGTTGGTCAGGGTGGGGATCAGCTGGGTGTCGTCGGCATAGGAGATTATGCTGAGGTTGTGTTTGCGTACGATGGCCGCGAGGGGGCTCATGTAGACGTTGAAGAGGGTGGGGCTCAGAGATGACCCTTGAGGGACGCCGCAGATGACTTCGGAGGCCTCTGACTTGTACGGTGGTAGGCGGACTCTCTGTGTTCTTCCGTCGAGGAAGGAGTTGATCCATTCCAGCGCCTTGTCCTGGATTCCGACGTTGCTGAGGCGCTGTACTAGGGTGCGGTGGCAGACAGTGTCGAATGCCGCGGAAAGGTTTAGGAGGATGAGGGCCGCTGTTTCTCCATTGTCCATCAGGGCTCGGATGTCATCGGTGGCGGCGATGAGGGCGGTCTCGGTGCTGTGATTGGCTCGGAAGCCGGACTGTGAGGGGTCGAGGGATCCGTTCGTCTCGAGGAAGCCGGCCATCTGCTTGTTGACGGTCTTCTCGATGACTTTGGCTGGAAACGGGAGGAGCGAGATGGGGCGGTAGTTCTTGAGTTCGGTGGGGTCCGCTGTTGGTTTCTTGAGGAGAGCGCTGAGTTCGGCGTGTTTCCAGCTCTCAGGGAAGGTGGCGGTGTCGAAGGAGGTGTTGATGATGTCCCGCAGGTGGGGTGCGATGGCAGCGTCGGCCTTGTTGAAGACGTGGTGAGGGCAGGGGTCGGTCGGTGATCCGGAGTGGATGGAGTTCATTGTGCGGATGGTGTCTTTGGTGCTGATCGGGGTCCAGGCGTGGAGGGTGGAGGTGGGGGGTGGTTGTTCGGTCATGGTGTGCGTTGGTTGGTTGTTGAAGCTGTTGTGTATGTCCGAGATCTTGTTGTGGAAGTATGAAGCGAGGGAGTTGCAGAGGTCTTGCGATGGGGTGATGTCGTTGTTTCCTGCGCTGGGGTTGGAGAGCTCTTTCACGATGTTGAAGAGCTCCTTGCAGTTGTGTGCGTTGTTGTCCAACCGGTCCTTGAATGCTGTTTTCTTGGCGGCGCGGATCAGCTGGTGGTGCTTCCGGGTGGCAAGCTTGAGGAAGGTCCTGTTGTCCGGTGTAGGTTCCCTTCTCCAGACTTTCTCGAGGGCTCGGCAGTTCTTCTTGGAGCTCTTGAGTTCGTCAGTGAACCACGGGGCTTTCTTGCTGCCGGGTCTGCTGGGCGGGGTCCTCAGCGGGGCGAGCTCGTCCGCGCAGTTGTTCCAACTATTCTCACCAAATCAACCATTGGCTATGATATTTTTGTGGAGTTGTGTGTTGTTTGTGATTAGAGTTGTATGTGTGTTGGTATGAAAGTGTTGATTGGCATGTGGGTTGCTGTGAGGATGTGATTGAGTTTTTTTATGTATACCTTCTATATCAAATAATAATGATCTATATTTAATGTAATGATTTAGGTTATAATTATGTAGTGAAAAAATTGTTGTCTTATTTAATAAAATCTTTATAATTTTGTAATTATACTGTGAGATTCTTATGTGTGGTTCAGGGTTCAGTATAAATATATAAGGACCTCTCCGAGGCCTACTCCTGAATATTATGGGCAGGTAATCCCCTTTTTCTGTCTTTCTTACTTTTCCCCGTCTACCTGCCTTTAAGTGATGAAGGGTTCCCCTTCTTTGTAGTAGTGTCCCGAAGAGAGGGGTAGTGTAGAGTTAGGAGGCCACAGCTGCTCACGAAGGTGAGCGGGAAACTTGCCATCGAGAAATATCTCGGATTTCTGTTCAGTACACTTGAGTTGTGCATCGGACAGCCATTTAAAGATGGAAGCTAAGCACTGTTGCGCTGCTGAGACGGAGTAAGATGTTTTATCCCAGGTGAACAGCAACTGTGGGTCGTCCGCATAGGCCAACACCTTAGCCCCAAGTTCCTCTGCCAGATATATCAATGGCGTAACATAAATGTTAAAGAGGAGCGGGCTAAGGGAAGAGCCCTGTGGGACACTGGTGGTACCCAGCTGAGGGGAGGAGGAGCAGGGAGGGAGCCAAATCGGCTCGACCCGCTCCTCCAGGAAAGACCTAAGCCAACCTCAAACGGTTCCCGATACGCCAATCTCTGCAAGACGGGCCAAGAGAAGAGCATGTGGAACCGTATTGAAAGCCGCCGAGAGGTCTAGCAAAATTAGTGCTGCCCTCCCGCCAGCGTCGAGGCATTCCCGGATAGCCTCTACCACCTCTACTAAAACGGTCCCATACTGTAGGAGGCCAGGAACCCTGATTGAGCTGGGTGGAAGATTTCCTCAGACTCCACATATTCAGTGAGTTGTCTATTGACCACCATCTCACAGACCTTGGCAATAGCCGGGAGGAGGGAGATGGGCCGGTAATTCCCTGGATTGAGGGGATCCAGAGAAGATTTTTTAAGAAGAGGCAAAATCTTCGCCTGGTTCCTCCCCTGAGGAACCACCACTGTCTGGAGAGTCAGATTAACAATGCAGGTCACCTCTGTATGCACACTCTCTGCCACCGCTACTATAAGCCTGGCCGGGCAAGGGTCAGAGGGAGAGCCGGACTTGAGCCCCCTGAGGATTTTAAGAGATTCCAGGGAGTCGACTACGCTAAATGCTGACAGAGAACAGGTGGAGGTGGTAGGTTGAACCACCAAAGGCCCTACATTGCAGCCAATAGTAGATGGAAATGTAGCCTGGATGGCCTGAATTTTGTCTCTGAAACAGCAGGAACGCGTATTACACCATGCGAAAGAAGACGGAATAACACTTGCTTGAGCCTGTGGTGACGCAAAATTCTGCACTATGGCAAAAATTTCTTTGGCGTTGTTCCTGGCACAGTCAATGCGAGCTGTAAAGAATTGGCCTTTGGCAACGGCAATGGCCTCATAGTAAGTTTTTTGCACTGCTCTGAGCTTCCTCTTGGCTATTGGGCAGTATCCACTCCTACGCCAAGCTCGCTCCAAAACCTTGTAGTCATGCTTAGCAGCTTTAAGAGTCAAATTAAACCAAGGTTTAGAGGGCGCGTCTCTAGCGGGTCTGACGGGCCGAGTTGAGGCTACAGAGTCAACCGTCCTCGCCACCCAGCCGGTGAACCCCGCCATACACTCCTCCAATTCACCTGACAAAACAGGCCTAAAATGCTCCAGAGCCTGTTTGAATTCCGAAGGGTCAATTTTCCCGAAAGCTGGCTTCTGGTAGGAGTGCACCTGAATCGCTGCGCGAGATACCGTCCAAGAAAAATAAGAGATAAAATGTTCAGACCAAGCCACCGGGCAAGGATCCTTAATGGAGATAGCGAACTTGGAGCAAATCGGGTCCAATCTGTAGCCGGCCTGATGAGTAGGAAGGCGGACATGTTGGCTAAGTTGGGCCATTTGTAAAATGCCCAGCAGGTCAGTCACCTCCTTGGTATCAGGTTGGTCCAGATGGATATTGAAATCCCCCAGAATCAAATAGTGCGAGAACCTTACCGCCCCTGAGACAATAGCGTCCCCACAGTTCAAGAGAAATGGACCTGCAGGACCAAGGGGGCCTATAGATCAAAGAGACTCCCAGGGTGAATTGGGGTGAGAAACAGATTCTAAAATCAAGCACCTCGCAGCCTGCCCATGCGGAGGTGTCCCCCAAGCGAAGTTCCCATAAATTTTTATATATAATGGCCACAGGGCCACCTCTCCCCCCCTAGCGGTTGGCTCTAGCGATCTTATAACCTGCAGGGATGGCGAAGGATACAATGGGGTCATAAAAGGGATCAAGCACCTCTCCGTGAGGAACAGCATATCTAATGAACTATCCTCCAAGAGATCGAATACATCAGCATGATGCTTCCTGAGAGACCGGGCAGTTATCAGAGCTGCCTTAATATGGGACTCCTTGGTCTGCAGAGCCGGTAAGCAACCCTCAGTGGTCAGAGGGGCAAACCCACGCCCTAGATGGAAACCACAAACTGGGCTAGAGGAGACATTGCCACATCCCAGTTATGCGGATGGCAGCAGGCAGCATCATCTAGCGCTCTAAGGGTGGTTCCACAATAGCTTCTCCTCAGCTCAGCGCCCAGAGGTTTTCGGGCAGCATGGCTGGCGCTGGACGCTTCCGGGGTACAGATGGGTGCAGACGTGCTTGCCTTAGGCGTGCCTTTGGTGCGCCAGCGGCACCCCCACTGTGCGTCCATTCCTGCGTGCATTAAAATACGCACGAGTGCCAGAGAGCTAGAGCGCCAACTGACAAAATGGTGTCTCTCAGCGGCACCACGGGACAACCAGGAAGAGAGGAAACCCCCGCACACCGATAGCCACAGAATAGAGAGAGTGCAAAATTAGTCAAAGACTCTCAAATTTTAAAGTGTGGGTATGCAGGCAGGGAACAAAGGGATAGCAGCAATAATCAGTGAATCAATCGAGCAGCAAAGGAGAATTAAAAACAATTTTACTAAAATCGGATTTGCTAAAATACAGGTTAAAAAGCAAGGCGAGAACCAAATGTGCAAGCAAGCTGTACAAAAACACTTTTAATAACGGAGATCTAGGAGAGAGCCCCTCAGGCGTAGCACGACCATTCAACGCGCATTAAAATACGCCCAAGTGCCAGAGAGCTAGAGTGCCAGCTGACAAAATGGCATCTCTCAGCGGCACCACGGGACAACCAGGAAGAGAGAAAAAACCCTCACCCCGATAGCCATAGAATAGAAAGAGTGCAAAATGAATCAAAGACTCTCAAATTTTAAAGTGCAGGTATGCGGGCAGGGAACAAGGAGATAGCAGCAATAATCAGTGAATCAATCGAGCAGCAAAGGAGAATTATAAACAACTAGCTGCCCGTCCCGACGTTGTCCGGGTATGAATTGCTACCGGCCAGTAGTATATTGTTTTGTAGGATTTCATTTTGATAGCATTTCTTATCTGTGACAGGCCTGTGAAACGCTCCGATTCACAGTGCACTGCTGATGCACTTAAGAGTGCGCGTTCAGTAGTGTGTTAACTGGAGTTTCCCTACTTTATTTTTCCTTGCAATATTATATAGCGCACACTCGACAACATGGCATGAGCAAAATTTACATTACAGAAGAACACATTCATTTGTGGTAGGCACGGGGAGACTAAGCGATTTGCCTGGAATCACAGGATGTTGAGCTGATGGCGAGATTCGAACGTAGCTCCCCAGCTCTAAAGTTCGCAATTCTAGAACTTGTTGCAGGAGGTCTGTCTAAAAGTGTATGTCGTTGCTGGCCATCAATGAGAGAGACCTGTGCATTTTTCAAATCGGTGGTGAAAAAATATGAGTATGTTGCTGGAGATGTGGGCCGCCGTGCCACCAATGTACTTACCGGGGGAGGGTAAACACCCATTATTCCGCAACTTTCTTTCCGCATACCATCACTCCGCATACTTTCATTATGAAAGTACCATGACTCCTCAATGCCATTATAACGCATGGCATTACATTTTATATGCTTTTACCACGCATAAATTTACAAGGAAATTCGTTGTAAATGCATGAATGGTAAAAGCATGTTTTTTTATGTTTGGATAAGGTAAGTAGGGGTATATGTTTTGGGGTGTTTGGGTCTTTTAAGGGTTCAGATATAGTTTTGGGTTATGGGGTACAGGGGCAGTTTTAGGGTATAGGGATAGGTATGGGTTTTGGGGTACAGGGGTATTTTTAGGGTTCAGGGATAGGTTTGGGTTTTGGGGTATAGGGGTATTTTTAGGGTTCAGGGGTAGTTTTGGGTTTTGGGGTACATGGGTATTTTAGGGGTTCAGGGCAAGGTTTGGGTTTTGGGGTACAGGGGTATTTTTAGGGTTCAGGGCTAGGTTTGGGTTTTGGGATACAGGGGTATCTTATGGTTCAGGGCTAGGTTTGGGTTTTGGGTTACAGGGGTATTTTTAGGGTTCAGGGGTAGGTTTGGGTTTTGGGGTAGAGGGGTATTTTAAGAGTTCAGGGCTAGGTTTGGGTTTTGGGGTAGAGGGGTATTTTAGGATTCAGGGGTAGGTTTGGGTTTTGGGGTACAGGGGTATTTTTAGGGTTAAGGGCTACGATTGGGTTTTGGGGTACAGGGGTATTTATAGGGTTCAGGGCTAGGTTTGGGTTTTGGAGTACAGGGTATATTTATAGGGTTAAGATGGGTTAGTGTTTAAGGGTGTTGGGGTATTTTAAGGAGAAAGGGTGGGTTGTGAATATGGGGTGCAGGGGTATTTAAAGGGAGCAGGGTGGACACCCGGAGCTGGAATGTACAGAACCTGGGAAGAAAAAACAATGAAATATTGGGCACAACGCTCGCCCCACACACGCCCACGCCCCCAGCACACGCCCACAGCACACGATATGAGACATGGCATGAAGGGCGGAACGTACCACACGTCCCCAGCATTTGTCACACCCCAGCACACGCCCACAGCACAACGCAAACACGCCCACAAGGGAGTACTTTTCTGGCACGGTTCTTTTACCTTCTAAATGTATATGGTGGGCGTCTGCATAGCCTATGTCCTTCTGCTGCAAATGCCCTTTCCAACGCTGTATTGGGTGTTGTGATTGGTGCTGTGGTTACTGAGAATACCCGCCTCAAAGGTTTCGGCTCTCTCTTTATTATATTAGCATGGATTTTACTAAAATCGGATTTAATCGGATTGTGTTTCCCACAGATTCCTGCGATCATCAGTATCCAACAACTACTGATGGATATGGAATTGTGAGAGAGAAGGAACTTATCCTGCAAGCATTCATCAGTGCAACTCATGCCAGATTCCCCCTTACAGGCCACAGATGAGGTTAATGTCAATTTCCAGACCTCACCAGCAGGAAAGGCATCAAGGGCACACTTTCACTGTGTACTTTTCTTTTTATGGACTTTGGATAACTACTCACTTATGCCTAGATCTGTGCCAGAGGTCTTTGTCACAGGTATCCAGAAGTCACCTTTTGACTGTAACCACCCTGTGCAGAAACATCATCTACCTGTCTTATTGACTATGGGCCCAATTCCGATGGGGGCAGGAAGGGCTCCGACCATCGGTCGGAACCCTCCTGCCCTCATCGGAATCTGTTGTTTGGATTTCATTACAATACCGGAGGCTACCATTATGCATACCTGTTAATGCCACTCCTGAACAGCAGCCCCTTTAAAGTAC
This sequence comes from Lissotriton vulgaris, assembly GCF_964263255.1. Classification (NCBI taxonomy): domain Eukaryota; kingdom Metazoa; phylum Chordata; class Amphibia; order Caudata; family Salamandridae; genus Lissotriton; species Lissotriton vulgaris. Next base: position 1,685,246,767 of record NC_141694.1, on the reverse strand, counting down.
TTCACCACAACAACCCAGAACTGGAATATCAAAGTCAATAAATGCCTCCTGCATAGAACACTCATCTTCTTTTAAATGCTGCTCCTGATCAGATAAGTACCTTCTATTATTCAGGCTTGGTTGAGTGCTTAATGGTATATTTGGATTGTTACTATTTTGGTGTGTAAGATGGTTTACGTGTTAAGGTTAAGCTTCTAATTTATAGAAGCGGAATGTGGGTTTGAAGAATTAATGGGCTGGTAGGTGCTGTTTTGAAGTGCGTTGTATGCTTGTAATATTTGTTTTTTGTTTAATTTCAACACATGGTGCCGTTTTGGGAGAGTGGTGTATCTTTTAAGTATCTTTTTTTTTTTTAGTTTGTTTTTAGGTAAAATCTGTGAGCGGCCTTAAAGTGTCAGATTTCTAGCTGACTACGGGGTTGTATGCAAACTGCAGCTGTCTGCGTAGCGGTAGGCTTGCGCGTCATCTTGAGGGTTGCACAGCTGTAGTCAACTGCAATTACGGTTGTCTCACAGGTCTCCTCGAGGATCAAGGGTTGTGCTGCATCTCGTGGAAGGAAGCAATTGGTGGCATGAAGAGGAGCGAGCAGGATCCTCGTCTCATGGCGTGACATACTTCAGGTCACACCATCAATGGTGATTGTAATTGCCCGCCGTTGTCTCGCGTGAGAGTGGCCGCCATTTTACTTTGGGCTAAAGCCAATTACACACAAGCATGTGCATGAGATGTGCTAATAAAAGAAAAAGAAATGCAAATGAACAGCTGTTCGTTTGACAGTTCAACATAATAACAGTTGTAGGAGAACTAGTGGGGTGCAGGTGTAAATTAGAGGAATTTGTTTTAAAGGTTTGCATTTGAGAACTTACTTGGTGAGTTAGTGAGGTTTAATTATGGCATCTGAGGAGGCTAGTGTTGGTCAGCAGGCAGTTGAGGGAAGAGTTAGTGAGGAAAGTTTAAGGAGGCTGAACCAAAATGAGATGAAGAGCTCAATTAGAGAGGTGGTAGGGATAGTAATGGATAATAAAAGAAAGAAGGTTAGATCAGAGGAGGATTTCTGGTCTTTTTCTGAGGAAGAATATGAAAGGAGAGAGATGAGACCGACTAAGAGGGCTAGGAAAACTGAGCACTTGGATAAAAAGGGGAAGGATGGATTTAACTCCATTAAAAAGATTGGTGTCCTTGGCCGCATGCAAAAGAAGGGTGTCCTTGGCAGCATGCAAGATTGCTCCGATGTGGAGTTTAATATAGAAATGGAGGAAAGAAGTGGAAAAAGAGGTGAGAAAACGTACGACGAGTACGTATTTGATATGGATCATGAGGATGATCTTAATGATGATTTAAAGATTGATCAGGCCTCTACCTCTAAGGATACTCTGGGTGAGGAGATGTTTAGCCCTTATGAGTTACGGCACCCTAAAAGTGCGGATTGGTTGCCGTTGGACCATGTAGCTAGGTTTACCAGGCAATGGATACAAAAGCCTTTGGAGAAAGAGGTTAGAGGTGTGTTGAGGGCGGAGTGCTCAAGACCACACATTGATAATAAGGTCTCCTACACACCAAATTTAAACCCAGATTTATTTAAATTAGGGAAGGACCTGCGGAAAAGTCTAGAATGGTCATTGAAGCAGTGACAGGATCGTTTATTAGATCTGTTGGGTCCGTTAGCTAAGATTATAGATATGGCAGAAGAGGCATACATAAATGGCGAACAGGTTGACGTACAGCTGTTACGCGGCTGGAGCCAGAGGGATATGGTCTTCTTGGGCAATGCAAATTCTGGTTTATTGACAGAAAGAAGGAAGACGGTTTTATTGAAAATAATTCCTAAATTGGAAGACATAATAAACAAGGCTTACTTTTTGGAGTAGGATTTGTAAAAAGTCTTGGGAAACACGTTTCAAATTTTACTGCACTGGAGAAGACACAGACCAATATGTGAAAGGTGTTTGTAGGTTTTTTTGGCAGGGCTGGTAGATGGGACTGTATGCTGGCTGAGGTTTTCAGAGGTCCCAATACAACTATACATACAGAGGAACAGGAAGGGGTTTCCAGGGCTCCTCAGGATTCTTCCCTCAGAGAGGAAGATACTCCAGGATGAGAGGTGGAAGAGGAAGAAGTCAGTTGGGTCCGAACACATGAGGTGAGTATGCAGGTACCTACTAGATCTACCCTAGAAAAAGTAGGAGAACAATTAAGCTTTTTCAGGCAAGAATGGCAAAGGATAACAAGGGATCCTTGGATTCTAAATGGGTTCGAGATAGATTTTGTGCAACAACCAGTTCAGATCAAGGACCCAAAGGCATTGGTTTTGTCTCTGGCTCAAGCAGAGATAGCGGATTTATAAGTGAAGGAGATGTTAAAGAAAGGAGCAATTTGTATGGTAGAGGAACATTTGAAAGGTTTTGTAAGCACCTTATTTTTGATAGAAAAAAAGGACAAAGGATGGAGGCCAGTGATAAATGTGAGAAATCTAAATCGGTCATTGGGTTACAGATGTTTCAAAATGGTAGGGATACATCTTCTGAGAGACTTGTTACAGCCAAAGGATTAGTTGGTGAAGTTAGATTTGAGGGATGCATACTTCACAGTTCCTATGAGGTAAAGCAGTCAGAAGTATCTTCAGTTCAGGTGGAAAGGCCAATTATATCAGTTCCTGTGTTCACCTTTTGGCCTGTCTTCAGCACCTTGGTACTTCATGAAATTTATGTGTGTAGTAGTGGCATTCTTCAGAGAGAGGGGTTTCCGATTGATTGTGTATGTGGATGACATTTTGTTGATGTCACAGGATGCTGTGGAATTGAAGAGTCAGCTAAGAGTTGTAATAGATATATTAGAAAGTTTGGGATTCTTGATAAATCAGACAAAGTCAATGTTACTACCAACACAGAGCTTGGATTTTCTAGGCTTCACAATAGATACAGTTGGAGAGGTGTTAAGATTACCAGAGAAGAAGGTATCTAAAAGGATCATGGCCATGTCTACGGGGGGAGAAGGCAGTCAGAAAGCAGTCAGAAGTATCTTCAGTTCAGGTGGAAAGGCCAATTATATCAGTTCCTGTGTTCACCTTTTGGCCTGTCTTCAGCACCTTGGTACTTCATGAAATTTATGTGTGTAGTAGTGGCATTCTTCAGAGAGAGGGGTTTCCGATTGATTGTGTATGTGGATGACATTTTGTTGATGTCACAGGATGCTGTGGAATTGAAGAGTCAGCTAAGAGTTGTAATAGATATATTAGAAAGTTTGGGATTCTTGATAAATCAGACAAAGTCAATGTTACTACCAACACAGAGCTTGGATTTTCTAGGCTTCACAATAGATACAGTTGGAGAGGTGTTAAGATTACCAGAGAAGAAGGTATCTAAAAGGATCATGGCCATGTCTACGGGGGGAGACATGGCCATGATCCTTTCAGATGCCGAAAAGGCTTTTGACCGTGTGGTCTGGGATTTTATGTGGGATGTCTTGGCCAGAAGGGGCTTTGGAGAGAAATGTAGGAAAGCTATTAAAGCTATGTAGACTAAAAAGTTTGGAAGGCTTTTGATCAGTTAGGCTCCGGGTGCACTGCCCGTATATACGCACATCAGTATAGAATTGCTAACTATTGAGGTGCAAGACGGCGAGTGGAAAAACCTTGATCCACTCAATTGAGTAGAAAGAAACTACCCCTACATGAACAGACTCGGTTGCCGTTGCACTCTAAACGGTGTATACAATGTTAAGTAACAAAATTCAACCAAGATAATGACAAAATGACAGAATTATCAAAACAAAAGAACTCTCAATAGGTAAATCTTGGAGTCTTTAATGTTGCAAACAGCCAGCCGACACGTGTTTCATCGCACTCGCGATTCCTCAGGGCTAGATGGCTGTGTTCCAGTCAGAAGGTCGCTCAGCTGGTGATATTTCCAACCCAGCCGGGCCCTTGACCGCAGATACTCCGTTCGAGTATCCGATGTGAAATCAATTATTAATCGGTCTGTATTAGTAGTTTCACGCTTGAAGATCAAAAATGTATAGACGGCCGTGTTCCTGTTTGGACGGCCGTCGGGTCCGGATGCATTACACGCCACTTCTCCGCTTGATCGAGCTTGAAGCGCCAGACACATCGGAGGCCATCACGGCATTAGAAATTTACCTTCAACTAATAGAGTATTACCCTACTCGCCGTGGGCAACTAAAGGGGAAAACTATACATTTTTGATCTTCAAAATAATAACTGAATATGATGATCTAGAGATGCCACCTGGCTTTTACAGAATCCCCACAATATATGAATTACTAGTTGGAGAAAGCGCTTTGGGCCTCTTAACACGAGAAATCAATGTCCTGTATTTTAAAAGGAGCAAAAGCAAAGTGATGTTAAGTGCGTGGGGTGCATGGAAGGCAATATTGAAATTTCTTAAGATTCCGAAGATTAATGGTACAATAGACCTTTGGAGTTCAAGTCCTTTCTCCCATCTCGGACAGAATAGAAATAGTAGTACATGGAAGATGTTGGGTATCAGATGTCTGGGGGATGTTATGTGTAAGGATGAACTATTAGGGTTTGACTTGTTGCAACAAAAATTTGGTATTCCTATTAGTCACTGGTTTTTATATAAACAATTAGAACAAACAGTGAAGTCACTTAGACCGAGGGTATTAATTCAGGAGTTAAATCCGATTATGAAGTATGTAATGAATGGTGGCAAGAAGATCAAAATGGGGTATAGTTATCTTCTACAGGGCTTGGGAGATGACATTGGACAAATAGAATCTGCCTGGGCTCAAAGAATTGGGGATCCAGATATAGATGTAGATTATGTTCTTGCACTGAACAAGAAAGTACTAAGAGCAACTAATTTAAAAGCGCAGCATTACAAGATGGTCTTTAACCTGTACTATACCCCCGCTAAGCTGTTCCAATGGGGTAAAAGAGACAATGATAGGTGTCCAAGGTGCAATCAAGGCCCGGCGGATCTATTGCATATGTTTTATTCTTGTCAGAATCTCACGCCAGTTTTAACAGAAATGGAAAAGTTTTTATCTGGGCTGCTAGAGCATCAAATTTCTCTATCCCCTACTACAGTTTTGATCGGCAGAGATGAAAACCTTATAATTGAACAAGAAGCTGAAGCTTTTATTTTTCTATCTGTGGCTGTTTTTAGAATCTTAATTGCGGCGGCCTGGAAAGATCCGATAGCTCCCACTTTTCAGATGTGGCTAACTAGGCTGCTGGGGACTCATAATATAGAGGAATGCCTATATAGCTTTAAAGGAAAAAGAAGGAAAGAATATGGTAAAAAGATATGGGCTCCTCTCAGTAATTGGAGAGAAATGAGATGAAGACATTAAGCAGTCCTAGAGCTGATTAGGAATGATTCTCCTACATCATTTGGAATGTAACATTTTGTCATGAAGCTGGTCCGGTGTCATGTATTGGCTCACTGTTAAGATCTGGAAGATGTACAAGATGTATATATCAATAGTAATGTCTGATTTTATCATGTTTTATCCAGCTGATATTTGTAAATTAGTTTTGATATTCAGATCCATCTCAATAAAAATATTTTTTTTAAAAAGAGAAGAAGGTGAAAATGATAAAGAAGGAAGTGTTGAGAGTTCTGCGAAAGATGTCATTGACCTTGAGAGACTTAGCAAGGATTCTAGGGGCCTTATTTATGAAGGCCTTGCGCCACCGGTGCGTCACTTTTTCCCATGTTAAAAGTGACGCACCGGCGGCGCAAGGCCTTCATAAATAAGGCCCTAGGTCTGTTTTCTTCTTCGGTTCAGGCAATGTCTCCAGGATCCTTGCATTATCGTGCTTGGCAAAGGGTGAAGGCTGAAACGTTGATGAGCAGGTTTATGGTATGGGGACCTGGTAGAGCTAAATATGGATGCAAAAGAGGAACTATAGTGGTGGTTACACAATTTGACGGTTTGGAACGTAAAGGCAATTTTTGGTTGCCTACCGGATGTAAACCTTGAGAAGATGCCAGCCATTTTGTTTGAGGGGCTTGCTTGGGACTTCAGGAAACAAGTGGTGCTTGGTCAAGGCAAGAAACGTGTTTACATATAAATTGTCTGGAACTGACAGCAGAGTAATATGCATTGAAGAGTTTCAGGGAGAAGTTACAAGGCCAGACAGTGCTTATGAAGATGGACAACATTTCTGCTGTAGCATACATGAATTGATTGGGGGGTTGCAGTTCAAAGAATCTATCAGATGTGGCGAAGGAGTTGTGTTTTGTTTGCAGAATAGGATAGCGTTAAGAGCACAGTATCTTCCAGGAGTACGGAATGTGGTAGCAGATTGGAATTCCCGGCATGTGAAAGATTACAGCGATTGGATGTTGGGGGTCAGAGTATTTCAAGAGAATACGAGTGGTTTTAGGTCCGTTGGAGGGGGACCTGTTTGCAATGTGGTTGACATGCCAATTGGACATGCCAATTGGAGAGGGATTGCAGTTGGTTGCCAGACTCAGAGGCAGTGGTGATAGATGCTATTCAGCAAGCCTGGTCGGACATGAGAGGTTATGCTTTCCCACCGTTTGCAATGATTCAGAGGGTATTACTGAAGGTAAGGAGAGAAGGATGTCAGTTGGTTTTGGTAAGGCCATTTTGAGTGTTGAAGGCTTGGTTTCCGGAGGCGCCGGAATTGGCATGCGAGGTTCCGTTTCTAATAAGAGCAGAAGAGGGTTTGCTGGTAAACAAGTTAGGAGAGGTTCATCCTTTGATTCAGAGCAGTACATTGGTTCTTCTTGTTTGGAAGGTATCAGGAGATCCAGTACCTTTGAGGCTGCAGAGCTACTCAAAGAGTCTTAGGCACCAGGAACAAGGAAAATGTTTAGAGGAGTATGGAGGTTCTGGGTATTTTAGTGCGTGGAACGGAGTTTGGATCCCGTGGAGGCTCATGTAGTGGAGATGGTAAATTTCCAGGTGGAACAGTTTAATAAGGGGTTGAGCTATAGAAGGATTAATTGTTATAGGCCAGCTGTTTCAGCAGGACATGCTTTTGTAGGAGGTATATCTGTGAGTAGCACTTTTTTGGTCTTCCGGAGCGAACGCTGCGCTCTATAAATACCCCTCCAAATATCCAAATATCCAAATGAGACTAAAGAGGCCCCCTAAGGCAAGATACGACATGATATGGGATGTTAACTTGGTTCTAAAGTTGTTTCTTGTTTGGCCTACAAATAGGTATTTAAGTAATAAGAATATTTCTATTAAGCTAGCAACTCTGTTGTGCTAGATTTCTTCTAGAAGGGGATCTAATGTGAAATGTTCAGAGATTAATAATAGGCACTTTTGCCTGGATGATTTGTTTTTTGAGATACGTAAAAGAACTAAGACTATGTTGACTTCGGTTTTTTATCCCAAGTATGAGGAGTGCAACAAATTATGAGTTTGGAATGTCTGAAGGAGTATGAGTGCAGAGTAGCAGAGAATAGAAGGGATGGTAAATATCAGCTTCTGATTTATTTTGTCAGACCATTTAGAGCAGTAAGTATGGCAACAATCTCAAGGCGGGTGAGATGTGTGATGGAACAAGCTGGAGTGAATAGGGAAAAGTTCAAAGCTCATTCCATCGGGGGTATGTTTTGTCTTTCTGACACAAAAAGGCATTGGGAGACAACTTTGGAGGCCCCCAGCAGGGGCCCCATGGGTGCAAAGCCATCGAATAGCAGTCTATGGGGCACCTACGGTGCACCCTGTTGAACCCTGCACCCAGTGGCAGGCACCTTGAGGTACCTATCAAGAAATCAAGAACCCACAGTAAAGGGTCCGGAGACCTCGTTTGTAAATGTGGTTACCGCATGATTTATGTCAGTGTTTACCAAAGAAAGAAAAATTTCTTTCTAGAGTCCCCTCACTCACCGGGGTTTCCCCACGGTGACATGCTTCATCATTGGGGCCATCCCAGTTCTCTTTGAAAAGGGGCGTGCTGCGACTCGCGGACTACGCAGGAGCACTGTATTTGTGAAAGACTATGTGTGTTGTGAAGTGTTGTGGTGGTGGAGTGGGTGTGTGATTAAAAATACCGTGCTAGTGGGCCTCAACAATTTATTCTGCTCCTAGTTTGGTATATTAAAACGGGGTAACACGGTTATTTAACCTTGAATTGGGCTAAATCAGTGTTTTTTGGTCGACATGTTTCAAGCTACCCAAGCTTTTCATCAGGACCATACAGGGTCCAGCCCTGTATATACCACTCCTATATTTAAATAAAATAAGCGGCCGGGTGAGGAACGAGTAGGTAGCACCGAGCGGGTTCGCCGATAAGGAACAAAGCTTCCACGAGGTGATCCCGCCCTCGCCTGAGACCATGAAGTGCAATTAGGCACCGATACATATACAACAGTAAGATACAAATCGTATGTATGATACGCATGTTTTAAATTAACAGCGCATTGTGATATACATCCTATTTATTTAAATATAGGAGTGGTATATACAGGGCTGGACCCTGTATGGTCCTGATGAAAAGCTTGGGGAGCTTGAAACATGTCGACCAAAAAACACTGATTTAGCCCAATTCAAGGTTAAATAACAGTGTTACCCCGTTTTAATATACCAAACTAGGAGCAGAATAAATTGTTGAGGCCCACTAGCACGGTATTTTTAATCACACACCCACTCCACCACCACAACACTTCACACCACACATAGTCTTTCACAAATACAGTGCTCCTGCGTAGTCCGCGAGTCACAGCACTCCCCTTTTCGTAGAGAACTGGGATGGCCCCAATGATGAAGCATGTCACCGTGGGGAAACCCCGGTGAGTGAGGGGACTCTAGAAAGAAATGTTTCTTTCTTTGGTAAACACTGACATAAATCATGCGGTAACCACATTTACAAACTAGGTCTCTGGACCCTTTATGGTGGGTTCTTGATTTCTTGATACGTAACTGGAGGCCGACCTAGTTTTGTTTATCCTCCTTCTCCCCCTTTTCCTACTTATTACCTTGAGGTACCTGCCACAGGGTGAAGGGATGAACTGCACCCTTGCTCTTTCAATGAGAGCATGCATTACGTTTGGAATGCATGCTCCCATTGTAAGGTATAGGCATGCGACTGACTTCCACCCCAGAGTAGCCATCTTCAGCCAGCTCACGAGTCAAAAACTCATTCAACTCTGCTTTGAAGATGCCATCAGCAACAAACTTCCTCTTCTTGGAAATTTGGACCGCCATCTTGCACAGCGCAGCTGAAGGGAAAAGCATGCTACTGTCAAAACAATAGTCAAGAGAGGCCCAACCTGCCTGGGAATTATATTGGGGTATTTGTGAAGTCACTGATACATTATAACATCGCTTAGCTAACAGGACAATTCTCCCAAATAGATCAGAGAGAGTTTTAGGACAAAATATATGTATTTTTATTATTTACAATATTTTGTCAAAGTTTGCAAAAACAACATATAACATAATTTCATTGGTGCAAACAATACATGTAAATAGGGTCCCACATTCACACACTAATGTGGTCAAGGATCCAACTCATTTCAAGTTCATGTGCAGAAAATTAACATCGTAACTTTTGTGTGTCCTCTAGTTATGGAAGATGAGGCACAAGGTTCTCCAGCGCCACCGTGCGTTTCGGTGTCTAACCCAATGTGGATCACACCTTCATCAGGGCGACCAGGTCAAATGTGGGACACAAGGAAAGATGTGCCTGAGGGAATAATGAAGTGATGTAAGACAATGAATATCATACCATTTGAATAAGGTTTACATAGGTCAGAGGGATACAGTTTCAACATATGCAGCATATTTTGACAAGGGGAATTGAGCTTTAGCAGTGGAATAAGAAGGAAAATGTCCTAAGATCAAAAACGGAAATAGGTAAATGAATGGGAGAAGTGTGCACACAGAAATATGACAAGGGTAGACAACAGACTGAGAGAAACTCACCCAAGTTCACTTGGAGTTTAAAGGTATGAATATGGTGACTAATATTAGCCCAGGGGATTTATACACAAACATATACACAATTTACCTTAATAGGGGACATCTAGATAAATCAACTGCTATAGAAAAATTAGTTGAGACCAGCTCAACACACAGGAACTGAAAGAACGAGAGGGGGATATGGTGTGACAATCTAAACAAAAATGAGAGTGGGGAGGGTTTGAGGAAGTACATGAGCCCATTCAGAGGTCCCATGTAGTAGAATAGAGCTTACCAATACTTTATTATGGATACAGCTGAGGAATGGGCTCTTCAGGCTCCAGGAAGTGGGAATTTTTTAATGCAAGAGGATCCAAGATATATATGTCAGGGCCTCCTTGGACAAGGCGCTCAATGGCGCATATTCAAACCAATCCGGAGTACATCTAAGGGGATAACCAAACACATACACTATAACAAATATGGCCTATCTTGGGAAAAGGAGAAAAGGATTGCCCAGATGGGCAGCTAACTGATCGGAAACAAAAGCTGCAAATTTTTAAAAAGTTGAGTACGAAAATAATTAGACTAGAGATCCCAAGATCCCAGGTATCATTAGGTCTGGGAGACCACAAATGGAATTCAGTCATAAGGTGGGCATCTAGCCTAATGCGCCAGGAAGAAGGTGGCGCGCTAGGCTGGTGCAGGGAACAAAATGGAGAAGAATCTCTATTGAGATATATATATATATATATATATATTCAATGAAAAAACCATTGGTTTTAGGCCATATATAGTTAGGGATTTGCATTTACAAAACCTTATTTTATTCGCATAAAACCATTGAAATTCCATATATAGTTATAAGCGCTAACTATATATCGCGCACCCGCAATCCACTGCTGATGATGTCACATATTACATCATTCATGACATGGTTAGTGACATCACTGATGACATCACTGATGACATCTCAAATGACATCACTGATGACATCACTGATGACAACATCCAGTGACTGTATGTTTCTGTAAAGTTAAAATATCTCTTACATATTGAAGAATGAGTGGATATATAAGTGTCTGGATGAAGGATTTAGTAGGTGCATGACTGACTGTATGAGTGAGTGATTAAATGTGTCTCACTGAGTGCATGGGTTAGTGACTAAACTGTCTTAATTTGTACATCATTATGTCTGTTGTTCTGTAAACTGTTGCATGTGTTGATAAGTAGCTATATGAGTAACTATATGGGTTATTGATTGGTTGCCCAAGTATTTGTATGGGATACTGAGTGTGTGTGTGGGTGGCTGGGAGGTGTATGACTCTGTGCATAGATGTGTGAGCAGTTGATTCACTAGATGTATGGTTTCAAAAGTGCATGTGGAAACAGCTGTATGGGCGGTTGACTGTGTGCATGAGTGCATTGGTGAGTGAATGGATATCTCAGTGCTACATGTCAAAGTAAGTACATATGTAAAACACAGTACATGTGAGAGTTGACATATATAAATAACTGTGCATAAGAGCCAGTGAATGTGTGAGTGGCTGTATGGATCATTGTGAACTTGTATCAGGGATTGTATAATAGAGTAAATATGTGTTAGTATATGTTTGAATAAGTAAATTTTGTATAACTATAGTTGAGGAAATGGAGGTGTGATTGATTCTTTGCATGACTGACTAGGTGTGTGAGTAACTCCATGGATGAGTGACAGTCTGTGAGTGTCTGTTTACACTGATTGTATCTAAGGTTATATTAGAGTCTGAAGAGGTTCATCGTATTATCACATGAATGATATAATCAGTGATGTTATCAGTCATGTCAAATGAGATGTTTTCAGTGATGTCATCAGTGATGTCATTTGAGATGTCATCAGTGATGTCATCAGTGATGTCACTAACCATGTCATGAATGATGTAATATGTGACATCATCAGCAGTGGATTGCGGGTGCGCGATATATAGTTAGCGCTTATAACTATATATGGAATTTCAATGGTTTTATGCGAGTAAAATAAGGTTTTGTAAATGCAAATCCCTAACTATATATGGCCTAAAACCAATGGTTTTTTCATTGAATTTTCAAGGTTTTGTAAATGCAAATTCCTAACTATATATCCACTATAACCTATTTTTTTTTCTGTGAATTTCATTGGTTTTTTAATTGCAAATATGAAAAGCTTTAAAATGTCAAGTACGTGATAGATGAAAACATTTTCGTATTTATGCACGCTGATGTGCTTTGAACGCTGCACCCCCCCCTCCCCTCTTTTGTCTTAGTAGTACTCTCTCTTTGCAGATAGTGAACGGTAGTTAACGCAAGCCTTTCCCCCCTTTTTAATCCGTCGTGCCTGCTTGTCTCTCCATTTGATTGATTGTTGTCCAAGCATTTACTGTTTTAGAATTGGTTCTCTTTGGATCATTCTCTATTTACAAACAAGCACAAAGTCGCAATACTCTGTTTAGTCTTTGCAGATAGTGAAAAATCGTGTAAAAAAAATAAAAGTAATCGAGCAAAATCAGTAGGCCACTAATTGGATCTCTTTTTGACCTCGCTAAAATAGAAATATTAGGAACAACCCTTCATGAGAAATACGAAAATAGTGAGATGAACTGAGCTCCACACCATGAGGGCTGCAAGACAGCTCGGCTCCATCACCCATCCCGCACAAAATAACGACAAACCCTATGCAAATATTAAAAATATAGACAACACACCAGCAAAGAAACAGGGTAAAACATTTTATTAAAAAACTATTTACATAACGTTGGTTTATAAGATGATATCAGTAGTGGACCGATGTGTGAATAGATCGAAAGCAGCACAAGGCTCCAAGATCCGGATGGCAAGCTCCTGGATGTTGGGTGCCATAGTTTAGAGTTCTGAATTTGAGCCTTTTTCAATGCCTGTGCTTTGTTGAATCAAAATGGCGGCTTGACACAAAGCTGACTCAATCGTTGCTACTGATGCTATGCAGACCAAAACTGGTTTTCAGTTTGTACATTTTTCTAGATTTTTCAATCCAAGTTTGGTTGACTTTGTAGAACGATGGCTTCAAATTTTCAACATACGGTGTGGTGGCGCTGACTGGGAGGGGGCGCTTCGCTCCTGCCCCCTCCCCAAGTAAGATTTTCATACGTGAAAGTACGTTAATGGTTTTGGTCCCTGAGATGCTTCGATGTCACTGCCATTCTCAAATAGCATAAGTTCTGGATGTTGGGTGCCATAGTTCAGAGTTCTGAGCAGCGCTTGTAACACTGTCTGAAGCTTATTTCCACCTACTGCAGCTTCACTATTCTCAAAGTAAGTGAGTGTCGTTTGTGGACCTGACTGCATTAGAAAACTTGGGCGGTGTGATGGCCATGGACTCGGAGAAGACGCTTGGCTCCGACACCCTCCCCAAGTCTTATAGCACTGGTGTAGCCTGAGATCGCCCCTGACATAGGCGGCCGGCTCCCGGGGTCCGGCGGAACTTTTTGCCTTTTGATGACTCTTCAATTCTGGACCTTGTCCCACAATCCGTTTAACCTGAAGACAAGCTGTAGTGGGGCGCCCCTTTATCGTTTTAGTTGCCATTCCGCCCGCTTTTGCTACACTGTGCCTCTTCCGCCATTCAGCTGTTTACCGCCCGCTCTTGCGACTACAGCGTCTCGCTCATCATGTAGTTGAGTTGCTCCCGCTCTTGCGGTGCAGCGATAGGCGGCTGCCACAGGACTCTCAAAATGGCGGCCGGCTCTTCGGTTTTGGGCCTGGTCCACTAAAATGGCCCTGGGACACCTTGGAACTCGGACGCTTCCCTGATAGGGCTTGGGTCCCATTCTCGAAAAGCGTCCCCTCAGCCGTGAAGATTCTACAAAAGTCTTGGGGGCCTCCGACTCCCGCAGGCTTCTGGTGGGGAGCGGCTGCCATGATTGCTCGTGGAATGGCCACGACGGAGCTACGAGATGGTAGTGGTCTCATGCTGACGCCAGCTTTAGTCTGAAACATCCAGAAACACTGTAGACTACCAATTCGATCAGTTCCGGTAGCGCCCCAACATGACCCGGAAGAGAAGAACTTGCCCTCCCCTCTTTGACTGATGGTTCTTGTTGCCTGTCCCCTCTGTTGTCATTTAACAGAACTTTTTGGACTGCTGAAAGGGGTTGTGTTCTGAACGCTGGTTGGTGGAGACATTTTGACTATATTCTTGACCTACGTTGTCGCGTAATGCGTTATATGACACGCCGCGTTAGCGCACCCGGAAGTGATCCGAGGCGCGGCGCGCAGCACGTAACGTAAGCATAACAGGTCATGTGACTTGTTAATAAAACTTTTCATTGGTTCATTTTACTTTTGTTAATTTAATGATGAAAAGCTTGGTCATATGACCTAAAAATTACGCTTTTTATTGTTTTCGAACAATATTTTTTTTTCAAACATATGTTATAATATTCCAGGCTAATGTACTTTCCCGGAAAATTTACAACTGTCTTGCAAGTAAAATATATTCCTTTTTCGAGAAAAAGGGCGTTTCTTCCTTCCATGACGGAACCGTTGAGTAAAAGAAATTCGGCCTGCTGTCTTAGTCGCCGATACGCCTGATTATCAGATTCTTATCGATCACTTTATGTTGCAGACATGAAAAACACAACTGCCCTTGACCATTTATCTTTACTGCGTTCCTACATATTATACCTTTTATCCGTCATGTAATTGGACTGCTTTATTTCACTTGCCTTTTACTGATTCGAAAACAGTGACTAAAAGTAAAAACTTTACCAATGTAAATACTACTACCGTGTTTTGTTTTAAAAACCTTTATTGTGAAAATGTCAGTATACAAATACGGGCCTATAACCACGTGGGCCGGCCACGGAGCAAACTGAAATCGTATATGATGAGGAGACATTTACACTGTAGAGGAACGTAACGAGCGGGCCATTAGGTTGCAAGAACTAAGGTGTCTAACAGTTGCGGAATCGGTGGACATACATTTTGTAATTAAAATAGGACAGGGCCACTTACAATAACATTTTCTAGATATACATTTGCGGGCAAGGAGTTACGAGTCCCATTTATACCGGCGCCATTTTGGGCGAGGCCGGGCAGGTCCAAGATATAGTCAAAATGTCTCCACCAACCATCGGCCAGACCAGAACCCCTTTCGGCCCTTTATGCTACAAGATGGTGTCTTCCATTCAGAAAATATTGTTGGCAGCATTTTGAAAGGAAACAGAAACAGCCGTTCTCCTAGTGAGTTTCACATTGTTACATTTAGGAAGAATGTTGAAGAGTAGTATGTGGAAAATCTGAAGCCATTTTTCTACAAACTCTCAATCAGACTTGGATGGAAAAAAAAAACCTGAAGAATGTACAAACTGAAAACCAATTTTTGTCTGTATAGCATCAACAGTAACGCTTGAGTCAGCTTTGTGTCAAGCCGCCATTTTCATTCAATCAATAGCGTCCCCCTGCACACATTCAGGGACCTGGTCGTGTCTTCAGATGAAACGGATTGTAGGAAAAGAAGCAGAAAGGAAAAGGCAAAAAGTTCCGCCGGACCTCGGGAGCCGGCCGCCTATGTCATGTGCGACCTTTGGCCACACAAGGGCAATAGTGAAGCTGCAGCAGATGCAAATAAGCTTCAGACAATCTTACAAGCACTGCTCAGAAATCTCAACTGAGGCACTCAACATCCAGGACTTGCCATTCGAATCTTGGCGCCTTGTGCTGGTTCCGACCTATTCACACATCGGTCCTGGATCTCGGCGCGTTCGACTCACTGTACCGCAACAGTGACCGCAATTCAGCTGGACAAGCCGCCATTTTCAATCACTCAATAGCGTCCCCCTACACACATTCAGGGACCTGGTCGTGTCTTCAGATGAAACGGATTGTAGGAAAAGAAGCAGAAAGGAAAAGGAAAAAAGTTCCGCTGAACACCACCTTGGGCAATAGTGAAGCTGCAAAAGGTGCAAATAAGCTTCAGACAGTCTTCAACTTACTCTGATTCTTATAATAAACTTCAGATAGTCTTACAAGCTCTGCTCAGAACTCTCAACTGAGGCACTCAACATCCAGGACTTGCCATTCGGATCTTGGCGCCTTGTGCTGGTTCCGACCTATTCACACATCGGTCCACTACTGACATCACCTCATAAGCCAACGGGGCACCCCACGCCGACTTTCGGCGCATCATTGTAGGATGGCCACACCAGTGCGGCAACTTGCTGGACACAACATCGGGGCCATCCAGATCTCGGCGCGTTCGACTCACTGTACCGCAACAGTGACCGCAACTCAGCTGGACACGCCGTCTTTCGGCGCAGCATTGTAGGATGGCCACACCAGTGCGGCAATTTGCTGGACACCACCTCGGTGCCATCCGGATCTCGGCGCGTTCGAGTCACTGTACCGCAACAGTGACCGCAATTCAGCTGGACACGCCGTCTTTCGGCGCAGCATTGTAGGATGGCCACACCAGTGCGGCAATTTGCTGGACACCACCTCGGTGCCATCCGGATCTCGGCGCGTTCGAGTCGCTGTACCGCAACAGTGACCGCAACTCAGCTGGACACGCCGTCTTTCGGCGCAGCATTGTAGGATGGCCACACCAGTGCGGCAATTTGCTGGACACCACCTCGGTGCCATCCGGATCTCGGCGCGTTGTGCTGCCTTCGGCCTATTCGCACATCGGTCCGCTACTGACGCCGCCTCACGTGCCAACGGATTTTCTACGCTTTTTGTAGCCCTATGCCGCATAACAGGTCATGTGACTTGTTTATAAAACTTTTCATTGGTTCATTTTACTTTTGGTTTCCTAAAGATGGAAGGCTTGGTCATATGACCTAAAAATAACACTTTTCATTGGTTTAGAACATTTTTTTTTCCCAAACGATGAAAGCCCCACCTTGTTTCTGGATCATTCAGACTGAAGCTGGCGTCAGCATGAGAGCACCACCATCTCGTGGCTCCGTCGTGGTCATTCCGCGAGCAATCATGGCAGCCGCTCCCCACCGGAAGCCTGCGGGAGTCGGGGGCCCCCAAGACTTTTGTAGAATCTTCACGGCTGAGGGGACGCTTTTCGAGAATGGAGCCCAAGCCCTAGCAGGCAAGCGTCCGAGTTCCAAAGTGTCCCAGGGCCATTTCAGTGGACCAGGCCCAAAACCGAGGAGCCGTCCGCCATTTTAAGAGCCATGTGGCAGCCGCCTATCGCTGCACTGCAAGAGTGGAAGCAACTCAACAACATGGTGAGCGAGACGCTGTAGCCGCAAAAGCGAGCGCAACTCAGCTAGATGGCCGCCACCTGGGGAGGCCCGTTCACGCCGCCTCCCCCACCCCCGGGCCGCCGCACGCCAATTTTCGGAGCAGCATTGTAGGATACCAAAACCAGTGCGGCAGTTTACTGGACATCACCTGGGTGCCTGTCGTACATGTTGTGTCAGCCATGTGACACTGGACACAGTCCCATCAACATCTCAACGCGTTCTGCTGCCTTGGGACTATTCGCACAACAGACCGCTACTGACGAGGCCTCCCCCCGCACCACCCGGGACGCCCCACGCTGTTTTTCTGTGCTGCATTGTAGGATCCCAAAACCAGTGCGGCACCCAGGCGACATCACCTGGGTGCCGTCCAGAACTCTGCACGTTGTGCTGCCTTGGGACTATTCGCACAAAAGACAGCTTCTAACCATTGTTGCTTTTTGTGTTGAAAAATGTTTAAATGTTTTTAGTTTTTGTTCCGTTCGTTATAGTTAATAGTTAATAAAGTTTTTTAATCTTACTTTGTTGGAGTGTTATCTATTTTTTTAAAAACGGGTGAATGGGGCCTTGAATCGGGTTATTGTCATGTGTGGGCTTTGGAAGTGTGCTGCTGCAGGATCGGACATTTCAAACTCAAATGCACGTTCTTTTTCTTACCTTTCCGAAGCATGGAGCGCAATAGCAGGCAGAGAAAGGGTGATGCACGTGTTGAACACTACCTGACCTGGCAAGTTGCTGGCAGTGCCCCCCGCCCGCTCCTGAAAGAGGACACACACACACCGCCGCCCCGAGTACTTCACAAATCTTTAAAAGACCATGCGCTTGTTCATGAGGCTTAAATGGTTTATCACCTCTTCTAGAACCCCTGCATCGACCCTCTGACGTTTCCTGGAAAAATTACCATGTAACACAATACCAAGCCCTGTCAGCTGAAACCCCCAAGGAATCGTGGGGCATATTATCAAGGGGGTTTATCTCCGCTTTTTTGGCTTTAAAAGCCAAGAAAGCGGAGATAAAAATATCTCCCTATTACCAAGCTGTCGCTAACACCAGTTAGTGACAGCTAAAAGGAGATAGCGACCATCTTGGGCCCCGCTTTGCATGTCAGTGATACTTATCACTAATGACATGCAAAGCGGGCGTGCCAAGATGTTAGCGACTGGAAACAGTCCCTAACATCGCTATCTCCTATTACCAACTTTTGGAGATATTCGCGCTAAGCGCGAATATCTCCAAAATCTAACACCTGCCCTGAGCAGTTCTTAGCCATGTTATCCAATGGGAGGTGGATAACATGGCTAAGAGCATTTGCTCGATAATACATGAATATCGCTGACTTTTCTGCGATAATAGCAAGGTTTATCTGCGATAAAAATCGCCGATGTGCGGCGATAATTTTTGTCTCTAAACAAGTTAGAGACAAAAATTATCGCTAGTTGTTCGTAATATGCCCCCGGGTTTTTGCTTGCAGAAATCGGGAGGCGGGAGACTAGCACTGAAATCAGTAGTCACACGCCTGAATCGGGAGGGTTGGCATGTCTGAATTCTCTACAGCTGGGGCCATAAACTACATCCGCAGGGGTAGGTGATAGCCTAGGTCCGGCCTGGACAATCGGACACAGAGGAAGAGGAGTGTCAGAGGGTGCGGTAGTGAATAGGGTGAAAGAGAGGTGTCGGGAGGGCACAGGGTGTGATTCTCAGAGAAGAGCAGCGCAGATGGGGGGAAGTATATGGCCCATGCATGAGAGAGAGAGCGGGGATGACCAGTGCGTGGGGGAGATGCTTGCGAGGGTGGGAAGCCATGCTGAGGATCGGCGGCGTGCAGAGAGTGGGCCTGGTCAAGGCATCTAAAATGGCTGCCGTGCACGACAAAATTGTGGCATTGGACAAAAAGGCAAGATGGCGCAGACAATGTTTTTCAATAAGGATTCATTTATAACAAAATATTTACTCGCAGTGACAAAATGGTGGTCAACACTTCCTGATTTCCATCGAATCGAACGTTAACAGACGTCACGCAGCAAAAAAAAAAAAAAAAAAAAAAAGCTCACGCACAGAGCAGTTTTTAACCATGTTATCCAATGGAAGGTGGATAACACGGCTAAGAGCATTTGCTGGATAATGCATGAATATCGCTGACTTTTCAACGATACTCATGCATTGTGGCCGATGTGCGGCGATAATTTTTGTCTCTAAACAATTAAAACGAAGCACAAAATGGCGAATTCCCGTTTCGCTACCAGTTTGCGGCCCAGTTCGCGGCCCGTGAAGCGCTTCTACCGTGAAAAATCATTTTTTTTTTCTTTTCCCCACGGGACCCTTTAATAACCCCAACAACATTCCTAGGGGGTCAAGAGGGGGATACCTTGCCCCCTTTCATTAAATTCCCCTTTCGTTTTTCACCTCTTCTTCTCTCTCGATCCTACCGAGAGACAAGATGGCGGCCGCTCCGGACTGTCACGCAGCAAAAAAAAAAAAGCTCACGCACAGCCGCTGGAAGAGATGTATCAACATATATCAGCCTCCTCAGCCACCCTCAGGAAACATAGGGGATTAGGATACGTCTCCCGCACCCCCTTATACCTAATAATTTAATTAACGAAGCACAAAATGGCGAATTCCCGTTTCGCTAGCAGTTTGCGGCCCAGTTCGCGGCCCGTGAAGCGCTTCTACCGTGAAAAATCATTTTTTTTTTCTTTTCCCCACGGGACCCTTTAATAACCCCAACAACATTCCTAGGGGGTCAAGAGGGGGATACCTTGCCCCCTTTCATTAAATTCCCCTTTCGTTTTTCACCTCTTCTTCTCTCTCGATCCTACCGAGAGACAAGATGGCGGCCGCTCCGGACTGTTTAGAATGTTGACAGACACCGGAGAGCCAATCAGCTTTCTGCGCGCAAAGTTCCGTTTCGCGAAAAGTAAGCGGACCGGATCGCTGCCCAGAGCGCTGTTACAGATATATATCTTGTTTTGAACGTTAATTTCTCAAAATCCACTGAAGCACATATATTGAGACCTAGCAAAGGCACATCGGGCTAACAGTCCCTACAATTTTGCCAAGTTTCGTGCAAATCCATTCAGCCGTTCGAGCTAAAAGTGAGTCCAACCGCCCTATGGAAAACTCAATGTAAAAAACGCGTTTTGGGACCCCCCTTTTTTCTCAGCCCCCCCTTGACGAAACCCCACCAAATTTTCAGGGGCTGCTCAGGAACACAATGTGCCATTTTCTTGAAAATTTCAGCCGATTCCGTCCACAAACGCCAAAGTTATTAGACATAGAATTTTCAAAAATCCCATAGACAAATAATCCTAACTATATATACCTACTGGCGAACGCCAGTAGGTAATATATATATATATATATATATATATATATATATATATATATATATATATATATATATATATATATATATATATATATATATATATATATATATATATACATATATTCACTGAAAAAAACATAGGTTATAGACCATATATAGTTAGGAATTAGCATTTACAAAACCTTGAAAATTCACTGAAAAAACCATGGGTTATAGACCATATATAGTTAGGAATTAGCATTTACAAAACCTTATTTTACTCACACAAAACCATTGAAATTCCATATATAGTTAGTTGCACTAACTATATATCGCGCACCCGCAATCCACTGCTGATGATGTCACATATTACATCATTCATGACATGGTCAGTGACATCACTGATGACATCACTGATGACAACTCCAATGACATCACTGACAACATCACTGATAATATCATTCATGTGATAATACAATGAACCTCTTCAGACTCTAATATAACCTTAGATACAATCAGTGTAAAAAGACACTCACAGATTGTCACTCATCCATGGAGTTACTCATACATCTAGTCAGTCATGCAAAGAATCAATCACACCTCCATTTCCTCAACTATACAGTTATACACACCTTACTAATTCAAACATATTCTAACACATATTTAATCTCTTATACGATCCCTGATACAAGTTCACAATGATCCATACAGCCACTCACACATTCACTGGCTCTTATGCACGGTTATATATGTCAACTCTCACATGTACTGTGTTTTACATATGTACTTACTTTGACATGTTGCACTGAGATATCCATTCACTCACGAATAGACTCATGCACACAGTCAACCGCCCATGCAGCTGTTTCCACATGCACTTTTGAACCCATACATCTAGTGAATCAACTGCTCACACATCTATGCACAGAGTCATACACCTCCCAGCCACTCACACACATTCTTAGACTCCCATACAAATACTTGGGCAACCAATGAATATCCCATATAGTTACTCATATAGCTACTGATTAACACATTCAGCAGTTTACAGAACAACAGACATAATGATGCACAAATTAAGACAGTTTAGTCACTAACCCATGCACTCAGTGAGACACATTTAATCACTCACTCATACAGTCAGTCATGCACCTACTAAATTCTTCATCCAGACACTTATACATCCACTCATTCTTCAATATGTAAGACATATTTTAACTTTACAGAAACATACAGTCATTGGATAATGTCATCAGTGATGTCATTTGAGTTGTCATCAGTGATGTCATCAGTGATGTCACTGACCATGTCATGAATGATGTAATATGTGACATCATCCGCAGTGGATTGCGGGTGCGCGATATATAGTTAGTGCAACTAACTATATATGGAATTTCAATGGTTTTGTGTGAGTAAAATAAGGTTTTGTAAATGCTAATTCCTAACTATATATGGTCTATAACCCATGGTTTTTTCAGTGAATTTTCAAGGTTTTGTAAATGCTAATTCCTAACTATATATGGTCTATAACCTATGGTTTTTTCACTGAATTTCAATGGTTTTTTAATAGCAAATATCAAAATCTTTAAAATGTCAAGTACGTGGTAGGTAATAACATTTTCGTGTCTATGCACGCTGATGTGCTTTGAATGCTGCCCCCCCGTCCCCCCCTCTTTTCTTTTAGGAGTATTCTCTCTTTGCAGATAGTAAAGGGTAGGTAACGCAGGCCTTTGCCCCGGTTGTAATCCGTCGTGCCTGCTTCCCTCTCCATTTGATTTATTGTTATCCAAGCATTTACTGTTTTAGAATTGGTTTTCTTTGGTTCATTCTCTATTTACAAACAAGCACAGAGTCGCAATACTCTGTTTAGTCTTTGCAGATAGTGAAAAATCGTTAGAAACAACAAAAGGAATCAAGCAAAATCAGTAGGCCACTAATGGGATCTCTTTTTGACCTCGCTAAAATAGAAACATTAGGAACAACCTCTCATGAGAAATATGAAACTAGTGAGAGGAACTGAGCTCGACGCCATGATGGCTGCAAGACAGCTCGGCTCCGCCGCCCACCCCGCCCAAAACAACGACAAACCCTATGCAAATATTATAAATATATACAACACACTAGCAAAGTAACAGGGTAAAACGTTTTATTAAATAACTATTTACATGGCAGCCTGCTGCAACATCGATCCAAATGCATGCCGCCATTCCCGGGATTTCTCCCCGACTACTCTGCGGCCTACGAGATGGAGAGGTCGGGGCGTTGACTAGGCGGGGCCTCCGGCCGCAACCACAGCGCCAACGATCGCTGCTAACAGCCACTGATCTGAAGAACCGCTGCCTGCGATGCTTCCCTGAGCCGCTTGACGGAGGCCCCCGAGGGGCGGGGTGGTGGCGCGGACTCGGAGGGGGCGCTTGACTCCTGCCCCCTCCCCAAGTCTTGTTGCCCTGATGTGGCCTGAGATCGCCCCTGACATAGGTGGTCGGCTCCCGGAGTCAGGCGGAACTTGTTGCCTTTTGGTGACTCTTCCATTCTGGACCTTGTCCCACAATCCGTTTGACCTGAAGACACGTCCTGCGGTGCCCTGGTCCAACCATCACATATACCTGCGCCAGGACACGGCGTGGGGTGCACTGAAAGGGAGAGGCGGCGCGAACGAGCCTCCCCCACCTCCCCAGGTGGAGGTTTCTCAGCTACACCCCAGCGCTTCACTCGGCCACCTGAGTTGCGCCCGCTCCTGCGGCACAGGGCCTCGCTCGGCCAGCTGAATTGCGCCTGCTCTTGTTATTACAGCGTCTCACCCGCCATCCGGATGAATTGCGCCCACTCTTGCAGTACAGCGAGAGGCGGCTGCCACGGAGCTCAGGAAATGGCGCTCGACTCCACAGACTTGGGCCTGGCCTGCAAGGATGGCTCTGGGCAACCCTGGAACTCGGACGTTTGACTGCTAGGGCATGGGCCCCATTCCCAAAACAGTCCCCTCAGCCTTGAAGATTCTACAAGAGTCACCGGGGCCCCCGACTCCCGCAGACTTACGGTGGGGAGCGACTGCCATGATTGCTTGCGGAATGGCCACGACGGAGTCACGAGATGGTGGTGCTCTCATGCTGACGCCAGCTTCAGTCTGAAACATCCAGAAACACTGTAGACTACCAATTCGATCAGTTCCGGTGGAGCCCCAACATGACCCGGTAGAGAAGAACTTTCCCTCCCCTCTTTGACTGATGGTTCTTGTTGCCTGTCCCTTCTGTCATATGACGCGCCGCGTTAGCGCACCCGGAAGTGCTCCGGTGCGCGAGGAGCGAAAAGCAGCTACCCGGAAGCGATCCGGGACGTAAGCATAACAGGTCATGTGACTTGTTAATAAAACTTTTCATTGGTTCATTTCACTTTTGGGTTCCTAATGATGTAAGGCTAGGTCATGTGACCTAAAAATAACACTTTTCATTGGTTCGGACTGGGATGGGGCGCTTAGCTCCTGCCCCCTCCCCAAGTCTCTCTCGGCCAGCTGAGTTGCGCCTGCTCTTGCTATTACAGCATCTCACCTGCCATCCGGCTAAATTTCACCCACTCTTGCGATACAGCGACTCTTCCATTCTGGACCTTGTCCCACAATCCGTTTGACCTGAAGACACGTCCTGCGGTGCCCTCGCAATGCGGCCTGGTCCCTAAATGTGTGCAGGGGGACGGTATTTCTCGCTCGGCCAGCAGAGTTGCGCCCACTCTTGCGGCCTACGACATGGAGAGGCCGGGGCGTTGATCGCTGCTAAAGGAGGGGAGCTTTGCCGGTGAGAGCCACTGATCTGAAGAACAGCTGCCTGCGGTGCCTCCCTGAACCGCTTGACGGAGGCCCCCCAGGGGCGGTGTGGTGGCGCGGACTGGGAGGGGGCGCTTAGCTCCTGCCTCCTCCCCAAGTCTCTCTCGGCCAGCTGAGTTGCGATTACTCTTGCGGCCTACGACATGGAGAGGCCGGGGCGTTGACTAGGCGGAGCCTCCGGCCGCAACCACAGCGCCAACGATCGCTGCTAAAGGAGGGGAGCCTTGCCGGTGAGAGCCACTGATCTGAAGTACGGCTGCCTGCGGTGCCTCGCTGAACCGCTTGACGGAGGCCCCCCAGGGGCGGTGTGGGGGCGCGGACTGGGAGGGGGCGCTTGGCTCCTGCCCCCTCCCCAAGTCTCTCTCGGCCAGCTGAGTTGCGCCTGCTCTTGCTATTACAGCGTCTCACCCGCCATCCGGCTAAATTTCACCCACTCTTGCAATACAGCGACTCTTCCATTCTGGACCTTGTCTCCCCAGAGGTACATCACCTTACACAGACATGCACTCTGATCTCCTTGGTCTCAGTCAAGCATCAATAGTAAGATTTTCATAGGTGAGTGTAAGTGGGGGCTGTTTGAGGACCTGACTGCATTGGAAAGCAATGTGATGCGGTGCCTCCCTGAACCGCTTGACGGAGGCCCCCGAGAGGCGGTGTGGTGGCGCGGACTGGGAGGGGGCGCTTGGCTCCTGCCCCCTCCCCAAGTCTTGTTGCCCTGGTGTGGCCTGAGATCGCCCCCGACATAGGCGGCCGGCTCCCGGGGTCCGGCGGAACTTTTTGCCTTTTGGTGACTCTTCCATTCTGGACCTTGTCCCACAATCCGTTTGACCTGAAGACACGTCCTGCAGCCTGGTCCCTGAATGTGTGTAAGGGGACGGTATTGATTGGATCAAGATGGCGGCTTCACACAAAGCTGACTGAAGTGTTGCTGCTGATGCTTTGCAAATAAAACCTGGTTTTCAGTTTGTACATTCTTCAGGATTTTTCCATCCAAGGCTGGTTGAGAGTTTGTAGAACGATGGCTTCAGATTTTCAACATACTACTCTTCAAAATTCTTCATAAATGTAACAATGTGAGACTCACTAGGAGAACGGCCATTTATCTTTCCTTTAAAAATGCTGCCAACAATATTTTCTGAATGGAAGACACCATCTTGTAGCATAAAAGGCTGCGTCAAGGGTGGTATTGCCCAGAATGTCTTGTTTTCTAGTGCTCGTAATGACAAAGCCAGAACTGCCGAAAAGGATTCTGGTCCTGCCGCTACTTACTGGAGACATTGAACTATACTCTGGACTTGCCTGGCTCGACCAAAATGGCGCCAGTATGGGAGCGACTTGCAACTCCTTATGACGTTCTAGTTACTTAGCCTTGACGTTATGGGGGATGTATGCGGTCTTTGTGCACATGGCGGGCGGGGAAGGGTACTGACTGGGGATACGGACAACCCTATTGATGTCGATTTTTCATTATTAATTATTGTATTGATAAAGCTTCGAAGTAATGTTACCCATGATACTCGCCCATGGTGTGCGTATAGACGATTTTATTGTAACTGATCCTGTTATACTTTCAATTAAAAAATCAACCTTCACTGATCCTACAACCGTTTGTCAGGTTTAGTTTTTTCAATTAAATGGCTCGCTTGTTACATACTCCTATACCCCTGGCTTTTGAAAGACACCATCTTGTACAATAAAGGGCTGCGTCAAGGGTGGTATTGCCCAGAATGTCTTGTTTTCTAGTGCTCGTAATGACGAAGCCAGAACTGCCGAAAAGGATTCTGGTCCTGCCGCTACTTACTGGAGACATTGAACTATACTCTGGACCTGCCTGGCCTCGACCAAAATGGCGCCAGTATGGGAGCGACTTGCAACTCCTTATGACGTTCTAGTTACTTAGCCTTGACGTTATGGGGGATGTATGCGGTCTTTGTGCACATGGCGGGCGGGGAAGGGTACTGACTGGGAATACGGACAACACTATTGATAACGCAAAAAAAACAAAGGTTTTTTTTTTTTTTTTTGCCCCGCGGGGCCCTTTTAAAGCCTCCACATCAAACCTAGGGGGTCAGGGAGGATCTACTATGCCCCCTTATGGTCATTTCCCCCATCGTTTTGGCCTCCTCTTGTCTCTCGATTCTACCGAGAGACAAGATGGCGGCCGCTCCGGACTGTTTATAATGTTGACAGACACCGAAGAGCCAATCAGATTCGCTTCGCAAAGTTCCGTTACGCGAAAAGTACGCGAACCGGAGCGCTACCCGGGACGCTGTCACAGATATATATTTTTTTGAACGTTAATTTATCAAAATCCACTGGAGCACATATATTGAGACCTAGCAAAGGCACATCGGGCTAACAGTTCCTACAATTTTGCCAAGTTTCATGCAAATCCATTCAGCCATTCGAGCTAAAAGTGAGGCCAACCGCCCTATGGAAATTAACATGGGAAAAACGCGTTTTGGGACCCCCCTTTTTTCTCGGCCCCCGCTTGACGAACCCCCCCCAAATTTTCAGGAGCTGCTCAGAAACAAAATGTGCCATTTTCCTGAAAATTTCAGCCAATTCCGTCCACAAACGCCAAAGTTATTAGACATAGAATTTTCAAAAATCCCATAGAGAAAAAATCCTAACTATATATACCTACTGCTGACCGCCAGTAGGTAGTATATATATATATATATATGGCCCATTATTTTCACTGATAATATTTTAAGCCCTACTCTACCAGTTAGACCGGTAGTAACTTATCGTAGAGCTAGAAATATGGGCAGCTCTCTTGATGTCAGTAGTCCGGAATTAAAACAAAAAGACATATGGTTAAAAGCTAAACCCGGATTCCGAAAGTGCTCTCATTGCAGGGCCTGTAAATTTGGGGAGAACAAAACACACTACCGGACACCTTTTTGTCTTAATGATATCCCAATTAAAGGCAACTATGACTGTAAAACGGACTTCGCGGTCTATGTTCTGACGTGCACCTGTGGACTACATTACATCGGTAG
This sequence comes from Lissotriton vulgaris, assembly GCF_964263255.1. Taxonomy (NCBI): domain Eukaryota; kingdom Metazoa; phylum Chordata; class Amphibia; order Caudata; family Salamandridae; genus Lissotriton; species Lissotriton vulgaris. The sequence continues at coordinate 1,685,219,521 of NC_141694.1, read as the reverse complement.
TACGATATCCCAGGTGCACGTCAGAATTTTACAGCATTTAAGAGCTATACTTCATACTGATCCGTCCTATCCTGTAGCACGCCACTTTGCGGCTAAACACAACAAAGATCTCAACTGTTTGAGATACTATGTGATAGGATCGGTATTGCCCTTACGGAGAGGAGGTAACAGAGAGTTGTTATTGCGACAACTTGAAACACGTTATATATTGGAGTTCGACAGTAAATGGCCTAATGGCCTCAACAATACTGAAGATTTTTATAACTTTTTGTAGATCAGTACGAACTCGGCCTGCACAATATGTATCACTCTGTTCCTTCCTGGGGTATCTGTCTCATCTCATTAAGTCCATGTAGGTTCATATCATTCTATCTGCCCTCATGGCAAAGAGTAGTCAGGTTCCCTGTTGCTCAGCATGACACATTATACTCGGCAGATATGTGTACATCCTCTCTCTTGTATTTTGAATATTGATAGATAGTCAGGTTCCCTGTTATCTATCGTGGGTTGACTACTATTCTAAATCAATAGCACTTTATTATATAAAATAGTATGAATTGTTTTACATATTTATGTGTTATTTATATGTCTACATTCGTGCCGTGTCTTAACCATTTTTAAGATCATTGGTTTATAATTCTTCCCTTCACACATTTTTTATCACATTTTATCACATTTTAACACTATTTAATGTTTATATATAGTCTGCAATGTTTTTTTAGACAACATTAGTAAGAAATTTATGTTTTTAGAAATGCCATTTTAATGCAAAGAACATTCCCTGATTTTATGACGGGTAATAATTGTGTTTTTGAGTGCATTCTTTGATAGTTCATGAATTTGTATTGTATTTTATTGTCTTTATGAATTTGCAGTCTGCACTTTATCTTTAGCCTCTTTGCACACTAGGCATGGTTGTCCTAGCTTTGTTGTGGTTGTTAGCTATAATAGCTCCGTCAAGCCTTATATTTATGGAAAGATGTTAATTCTTCCAATATTACAATTTCAAGATTGATTTTGATATTAACTTTTACTATCTTCGTTGGATAACTGTTATTTGCTCTTAACATCTACTGTATATATGATGTGCCTGGATTTAACCAGTTAGTAGTTCCGCTTTAGGAATTTATGTGACAATAATATAGTATATGTCTATAATACAAATTTATATTAGCGCATTCATGCCGACATTTGTACAAAAAGGTTTTTATATATAAAAAAAAAAAAATAATGATTAACTTTTGCTTATGTACTTGGAGCCTGCAATGAGATAGTTTGTTTTCCCTTGTTATTGGGGTCACATGACTCCTATGGGATCACGGGTTGTAGGCGGAGCACTTTAAACACTTTAAAAGCACTGTATTGTACACCAATGCCTTGCATGTGAACAAGGGCTGCAAAGCCCGAAACGCGTCATGTTTTGGTTGGAAATTGGGAAAAAGCTGGTGAAATAAAAACACTTACCCGAATGCTGTGGTCTGTCTCCTGCTTCGCTGGTCTTGCTGGACTGGAGGTGGTCGTTTGGAGTTACTGTCGATATATATATATATATATATATATATATATATATATATATATATATATATATATATATATATATATATATAGCGGGTGACCCTAAACAATGGGGATTCTAGGCAGGCCCCGTAAAAATTGCATGTCTGCCCATCTCCCGTTGCGGTAGGGATAAACAGACTATTGGGTCTACGTCATTTAACGGGAGGGGATAGGCAGGCATAGTGTTAGTGTCCTAGTTAGGGAAAAAGGTGGGGAGGGAGCGAGACTCACCTGTATATAGATGGTAGATGCGACAGCCAAAGCCCTCCTGCGGCGTATGGGGAAGCAGGCTCCCGCCATTCAGCAGGATCAGCTGAAAGAACAAGATAGGCATTCAAAGGGTATATAATGGATAAAATCCAAATGCAACAACCATTAGGATTGAGCGGGTCCGGGCTCCTCCCTACAACGTGGGAGGTGGAAAAAGAAAGAGGACTGCTCCAAGCCTCGGCAACATGGGACAGGTTAAAGGATAAATGAGTGTGTAAGGGGTAATCTCAAAAATATGGTGGCCATAATATCCAGGCAGGTAAGGCTCCTTCCTAATGAGAAGATTTAGAGCTAAGGAACTAACGAGCTGTAAAAGATAATGGAAAACAGATAAAACACACTAGCCATTTCAGGTAAAGATGAACAAAGTGTCAAATATGGTATACAGACAAAATATCGACTCCAAAATATCGACTGGACATAATATCGAGTTTTAAATATAGACTGGACAAAATATCGACTGGACATAATATCGACTACAAAAATATCGTTTTTCAGGTAAGTGAAGTAATATCGACTGTATAAAATATAGATAGCAAAAATATCGAATTTTTAATAATATATAATATTTTATAGTGTATTTTTATGTAATAATATGTGTGAAAAGTGTGTATTAATGTTATAAAATATTTTATTAAATGAATTTTGTTTTTATAATATTTGCGTAATGTAATTCTGTAGCGGGTTGTGGGTTTATAGGGGAATAGGGTGGAAAGTAATTTAATAATAATTAATTAATTAATATATGTTTGTTAATATTTTTAATTAATAATTAATTGATAATTAATTAATATTAATTAGTTAATTAATTAATATAATTTTGAACATATTTTGTATTAGTAATTAATTGGTAATTAATTAATTGTAATTAGTTAATTACATTAATTAGAGTAAATTTTTAATATATATAATTTTGTGTTATTTTTAAGTAATTAATTGGGAAAAAATAATATTAATTATTAAAATAATTACAGCTAATGTGCTAATATATTTACTTTATTGTTATTGTTAATTAATAATTAATTGGTAATTAAATAATATTGATAAATTTTGGGTAAAGGAGCATTTTTAGGGTTCAGGGTCAGTTTTCAGTTTTAGGGTAAAGGGGTATTTTTGGGGTTCAGGGTCAGTTTTCAGTTTTTGGGTAAAGGGGCATTTTTAGCGTTCAGGGTCAGTTTTCAGTTTTAGGGTAAAGGGGTATTTTTAGGGTTCAGGGTCAGTTTTCAGTTCATGGGTAAAGGGGTATTTTTAGGGTTCAGGGTCAGTTTTCAGTTCATGGGTAAAGGGGTATTTTTAGGGTTCAGGGTCAGTTTTCAGTTCTTGGGTAAAGGGGTATTTTTAGGGTTCAGGGTCAGTTTTCAGTTCATGGGTAAAGGGGTATTTTTAGGGTTCAGGGTCAGTTTTCAGGTCTTGGGTAAAGGGGTATTTTTAGGGTTCAGGGTCAGTTTTCAGTTTTTGGGTAAAGGGGCATTTTTAGGGTTCAGGGTCAGTTTTCAGTTTTTGGGTAAAGGGGTATTTTTAGGGTTCAGGGTCAGTTTTGGGTTTTTGGGTAAAGGGGTATTTTTAGGGTTCAGGGTCAACAAATAAGATTGTAAAAAATTATTTTTATTATTTTCATTTATTATTTAATTATTATAATTTAATTTAAGTATTTTTAAGTATATTTTAGTAATTAAAATTTAATATTAATTTAATTTAACACTGTTTTTAATAAAGTCGATATTTTTTACATCTATATTATTGTTAACGATATTTTGTACTCGATATTTTTGTACTTACCTGTTTGTAGATACAAACTCGATATTTTGACTGTCGATATTTTGTCCACGATATTTTGGCAAGTCGATATTTTGTCCCTCGATATTATTTCAGTGATCCGTCAAATATAACACAAAACACAATGCGAGGAAGAACAAACCAGTTAATCGGGAACAACATGTGATGCAAATGGCTGATCGCTGTTCCCCGTAGAGCTGTTGGCTGAATATATAATAAAATCCCTAGCAATTCACTGATATAGATGTGGAAGAGGTGTGGCACAGCGGCCAGGGTGACTGACGCCGGATGCTGGGATCACGGTTCAATCCGCGGCACTGGCGGCAGGGGTCTGCCCAGCACCATGTGACTCTGGGCAACAGCTTGCTTAATCTTCCCAACGGCCCCCAGCCGGGAAACCTTGTATTGTACTGAGTTAAAAACCAATACCTAAAAACCAAAATAACACTGATATTCTGAAATCATAGTCAGGGAGCTAAGTATAACGTGCTCCCCATCATGCAGAGCTTATGACCTCACATATTAACATCAGTCATGACATGTTAACTAACATCATTGATGAGAGCAGTGATGACATTGATGACATTAATGATCACAGCACTGATGACATCATCCAAGCCACTGCTTATCAAATTATGCTATAAAAAGATCAATCATTTTAGAAAGGAAAGTAATTAGTATAGGGCCAGCAGCATATACAGCATACATGCATGCATCTACGAAATAATGTAACTACTAGCAACATTTTGAGTGCAAAGAGTACTTCTGTAAATAAGGAAAGACTGATGCAACTAGTGTGAGATGCAAAGATATCTTACAAATAGGTTTGGCTTAAATCAAAGTCCTGTTGCCAAATACGTGAGTAAAACTAAAGCTTACATTTACAATACATCATTCACCTGTGGATTTCTGTGCACATGCTGATGTTAAAGAGTAGTCATGTAGTGCATTTGACAATTTTTATATAAAGTGGAGATTTATAAGTGTCAGATATTTATTTCCAGAAATTCAATGAAAATTCTGAGAATTGTTGAAGAATGTATAATCTATGGCTGACTCACAAACTATTCAAGCTACAGAATGATTGTAAGCATGGTAATGGTGTACACGAATCTGCTCATTTCAAGAATATGTTTAAGCTATTTTTTTACATGCCTTTTCAGTGGCTAAAGCATAAATGTGAAGCTGCTGACTTACAATCCTATGTTAGATTTGGTATTTAACAGGTTCATTTCATTAAGTTAAATAATTACCAAACATGGACATGCTTTTGAAAGGTATTCAAGATGTAATACAGTGGTTCTTAACCTGGGATCCATGGACCAATGGGGTCCCGACACCTACTCAGGGGGTCTACCACTGTTTAAAAAATTAAACAACATTAGCAGATTAATAAAGTATATGTTAAATAAGAAAATATAAAATATAACATTTTAAAACATTGAAAATGTGAAGGAATTTGAAATTGGAGGTAACAAATGAAGTTGGAATACCTAGCTGGATTTGTGGGAGCAGCCCAAGTACAGCAAACAGACTATAGTACCGATCAGGAGTGACCTTACTGGAAGAACCAACAAGGAGAGAAGACACATTTGGAGCAAAAAAGACAAAGTGGTATGCTATAGTCTAGCATATTGCTTTGTCTTTTAGAATTAAAAAGCTAATTTAGAAAAGCTTCAGCTTGTCATTAACATTTGAAGTTCGATTTTTGTAAGTTTGTTTGTGAATTTCATTAAATATTTCTTCATTTATGAGTTTGATGTATTCTTATTTCTGAATTTATATATTGGCTGTGAGGTTTAGATGATAGAGATTACTTAGACTGGGTTCCCCAGCATCCAGTAATTCCTGACTGGGCTCCCTAGATTCCAGTAATGATTCAGTGGTGGTCCCTGGATTCCAGTAATGACTCTGTGGAGGTCCACAGAAGTCAAATGTTTAAGAACCGTTGGTTTAATAAGTTGCTGATTGAATTAAAATGTATAGAGAAGTTTCTTCCATATCAGTAAAATAAAAGCATCACATCTACTAAATTAGAGTGCTTTCACAGATATGCTTTATATAATGTACACTGCAGAAGGTTACACCCATTAGCACTACAGAGGTGTTAGACAATTGGATATAGGCATAGCTCTCTGATACCTTCCAGTACGAAAAGTGAATAGCAAACTTTCACATTCATTGCATGATGTCATGAGTGGTGTCATCAAAAATGTCATTTAACATGTCATGCGTGATGTATTAAGTGCGGTCATAAGCAGTGCATGATGGGGACCAAGCTATAGTTAACTCACTGAGAACTATAATGAGGGAACTTGTTTTGTTTTAAGTGTTCGTTTATACACAAGTGATCTCCCACTGCAAGAGGACATGAGTCAACACTTTTATTCCACAAAATGGTGGCACGTTTCAGCTGAGAAAGTCTTTGTCAAACTGGTGCGTGTGTCCTATCACCTCTCAAAAATACATCTAGATGTTGTTCATGGGCATTAACAACATATTCTCACATAATTGGAATTATACTTTAGGACAAATTATTAATTTCACATTACTATTTACCGAAAACAGACAACCTAATAGATCATAGTGGCTTAAAAATTGACCATTGTCGTAAAACGATTCCACATTTTAATAGACAAAGAAAGTTGTCCTTGATACTTTTTTAATAGATCATTTCATCATCAGTTCCACATTTCTGTTCACAAATAACTAGCATTTCAATTGATCATAAAGGGGTAAACCCCTTTTTGTAAAGTGTATTCATATTGTCATAAACATGGAAGTAAGACCACCCATAAAGTATCTGTGTATAAATATCAGCTCTGAAAGTCATACTTAAAGTCATATCTGTTACTTATCAAGGTCTATACTTTCATACAGTCATTTGGGTAATAGCCTTTGGTCTTCATATTTAGCATGGCATGCTGTTATGTTATATTGTGGTATATTATCAATGGTAATTCAAGACAAAATTGTGTTCTTGGTCTGCACGATTATCTCTCTTGCATCTTCCACATATTTTCTGTGACTCTCATACTATAACCAGATTTGTTCTGGTTATAACAGTATAACTATTCAATATGGAATACTAGATTGCATCTGTCCAAATGCAGTATGGTGTGAGCTGTGAGTACTGTTTATACAAAATAATAAGTGCATCAAGTCAAAAAAGGCCTGTTGTTGTTGCCTTATTGGTTATGAGTTGGTCATTATGATATTGGCAACCTTATAAGGCACTGTTTGGATCTTAACAGTAGGTTTAGGGGATCCAATGAAACCACTAGATTCTTAGACACAAGTGAGAAGGGGTGCAGTTAAGGTTTATATTATGCCAATTTCCGTAATGTCCCAATGAAGCTCTATTGCGCCCTAGTCTAGAAGGTAGTGTAAATGATCCTACAATAGATATTAAATCCACGTTATATAAGACTTTCCCTTCTACCAATGTATTAGTGTACTGCAATTCTATAGGTATCTATGATCATGCAACACATATCTAAAACTTATGAATAAATCAAAAGACAGATTTCAATTATGATTTGTGAGGAAGTTCAGCAAACATAATCTGATAATTCTTCATCCTTGCTGAGTCCATTAGGATGCTTTGAGCAGACTCAGTATCATGATTCCAGTCTTCTAAGGGCTTTTCCCTGTCTCCTCCACATATATTTTGAGTAACCCTGCCAAATGCCAAAGAATTTCAGCAGTTCAGTGCTTGTCATGAACTTCTGCAGAATGACTTAAGACAGGCAAATTCTGATGAGAGTGTTTGATAGCTCTAAGATGCTTCAGCATTCTTTTATGGACTGGAAAGAAAGTGCTAACCATATAGCTCAATTTGCAAAGACATTCCAGAACTTATACACATAAATCAATGCTACACATGATGTATTTCATTATCGAACTTTTATTCCCATATGGCTAGGCTAGGTTTCACCCACACCCTGTACAACCAAATCTGTACATATATAATATTATCTTGATCCACAGTTCCTCTGTATAAGAGTTTGGTTCAATGTATTACTGCCAAAGTTGATGCTTTCCTCTTGACAGCATGCTATCTTTCCAGAAAGGAAAAATAATATTCAACTCTGAGCAGCTGTGTTTGTAACGATCTATGATCGAGCAAATGCTTATAGACTGCAAAATTTTTTAAAATAAGAAACCTTAAAGATTTCCTAGACTGTGGGAAACTGAGACACAGAGTCAAGAATTGTCGTAAAGATTTCTACAATTGTTGATTGCAGTTCCTTTTGAAATACTGCATAATGCAAAGCCTCTGAGGGAAGTCTCCAAGTTTTATGCATTAGGGATTGATCTGGCAGCCCCATGGTCAACAGCAGAACTGAGCAGCTGTTTACTGGATTCTATATTAAGCTAAACAGGTGATTGCGACAAGGAAGTGCGCTGAAAAAGGCTGCCGGAGTTAAGTGACGAGGTTCCCATTGAGTGCCCAACCGCCACAACTTAATTGAATAAAAGAATATGATTGATTTTGCTCGTACCGGATGAATACAAATTTGGAGGCGAAGGCGATGAGTTTGAGTAGGACGTGGGATCACTAGATTGATTTCCCACCGTCGGTCTGATCAGAAAGCTTGTTCAAAGAAGCTATTGGGTCCTGAAGAGAACTCTACAGCTACTAAGAGTTCGAAACGTATAGACCAGTTTTTTCTAGCCATAGGAAAGTTCAACAAAGCTTGAATTGTGTTTAAAAATATTAAAGGATGATTTGGGTTTCTATGGCATTTTTCCAAATCAAGAAAGATTGGATTGTAAATAGATAGTGACATCTGTGAATGCAGTAGATGTGTGTGTGAATGTTTAAAAGGGTTGAATGAGAGATTGAATGGGGGAATTAGAAATATGTACATGTAAATGTTTTAATGTGTTATTTGTGTTGCAATCATGATGTGAAAAATGTAAATGTTTTGCAAATTTGAATAAATTCATGTTTTTGACATAAAAACTAATTAAAAAGAAAAGATGTATTCATGACAGAACTAGAAGTCTATAGCACATGTTATTTGGTCTTTTCAATATGGTTGCACTAATCAGGTTATAAACAAAAGAACAGTATTGGCATTTGTTTAGTTTAATATAGGTCAGTGGCTTGGCCTTACTGTTGGAAGCCCAAACCCAGTGGTGGTATTAGGTTACTGGATTCAGCACTAACATTAAAGAGATGCTAAATAAACAGATAAGTGTATAGTTATTTTGAAATTGAATTGTATAGTTAGAGGTTAATTGAAATTAAAGAAAGGATGTAACTAGGGTGACCTGCACTGCTTAACTTTAGAAACACCTTCATGGTTTGCAGTAAAAGTGTACATGCACTTTAAAAAAGTGGACTTTATTGACATGCATTCACCTTAGTACATCAGATTATATCATTGCGTTGAGAAGTGTTTTTTCAATGTGATAGTTTTTAAATATGAATTTAAAAACATTAGTTCTCCCCCACCCTAAAAATGCCAGTAGTCAAGAAAGTCAGTTGTTATGTGCACTCTTGGGTGACCTGTGTTCCTATTATACATGAAAACATTATAGTTTATTAAATCAAAAACAGGAATCTCAGGTTTTCTGGATTCGCATTGTGTGATTCAGCCACTAGATGAATCTGTTTTGCTTCCTCTACACCAACTCACCGCCAAGCGCCCTCCACCCCAGAGACCCCAACTGCCACCCTGCTGTCATCAAGGCAGCCATTGGTCACATCACAGACCAAACGTTGTGGCCCCTAACAAAATGTTTGTGAGGAAGTGAGATAACTATGCTGTGGCCATCTGGAAGCCAGAAATGGTGCACAACAGGGGCCCAGATGTATCTCCATTAATAAGGCCACCTTGATCCCTTGATTATATAAGTAAGCCTTTGCCAAGCGAGTCTTCCTTGGGTTATTTAACCCTAAACATTCCAAAATATTAGTTTACAACAGTGCATTAAATCATGCCCACTCGGGTGATGGTGCTAATACACAGTGTGTTTCGGTGGTGTATATGAGCTTCAAGTGTAAGAAATATCACTGTGACATATAGTTTGCCGATAACTCCAATATACTCACAGTTACACCTTCCCCTCCCACCCACATTGAACTCCCTTACTGTCAATGAATTTTCCCATTCATAAGTAATAAGCATCAAAATAGCAAACATCCCAGGTAATAAACACACAGGGGCATAGTCCCACACCTACAACCTAGAACGTGTAGTTCATGCCTTGACTCTAATTTTCAACTAGTGAAGTCAGATTAGTCATATAAGTTTGTTGACAAGGTGCATGTAATACAAAGGAAATTACATCTAACTATAACTTCGTTGTGAGAACAAATGCCTCCAATATCTCTTAAGTGTTGTATTTTGTAATGTTCACAAGCATTCAAAACATCTGGGGTGCATCACATCTCACTCAACATAACTGAGAATGTCATGTTCAAAGTGTGTGACAGAGGCTCTAGGTAAGGATGAAGGGTCTCATCTCCAACTACTCCTACCAAAGTGAGAAATGTAGCTGATTCTGCAGGTGCACTGAAGACGTAGGATTTGCCTTTGTAGTTAACTTGGCTGACTAGAGCACGGCGTACTTCCCATCTGCAGCCCATAATGGTTTCTTGACCTCCAGGAAAGCATATCTCACTTCCTAAATTCCTGACTTGAAATCTAGGAACATTGGGGGAATATTGGTTTTAAATTACAACTTTCCGTTTTTCTTTGGCCAGCATCAGCGCCATGTCTCAATGACTAGTTTAGCAATCTTTCAACAAAAAGAAGGCAACCCAATATACCTCGAGGGACCGGGTGTAATCAATTATCTCAATACAAATGTTTCTCCAGGAATTTGTTTTAGCGATTATTCAAATTTTTCATCAAGTCACCAAAAGGGTGAACAAAATATTTTCTTACAACAGGGATATATTCAAAAGAAGTATTTGTGAAGAACAATCAATTCAATTCGGGTTCTTAGCAACACTGTCACTACTACTATTTCACAGCTTTATAGTAGTGTAACACCCTTTTGTAAGCAAAGTAGATTTACAATGTCATGCATGTTTTTCATGAAACATCTTTGTGAAAGTTTTAACATACACATATATATATATACAAAACACAAATGTCAAAAAATGACCAATGTATACAAACACAAATACAAAACGGATGTCAATATGTCGATGTTTTGGTCTATCTTTGGTTCCACGGATCCATAAGACGATCCTCAGGACCCAGCGTTGCTCAGTATCCAGGCATTTCTATGCAGAATAAAAACTGAACATACAATGAAAAACCCCTTGGATCTAAAAATGTATATTGTCTGCTCACACCGCAGTCCAACATCAGTGACTGGCCTATAAGGCATGCAAAAGTGAAAAGACAAACCTCCAGCTACTAGTCAATATACACCACCGATATGTGTGGAAACAAAAAACCATGAACCAGTGGATAACACCCAAGAGCCAATAAACCACACCCTAGTGAATCACACCATAAAAACCAAATTCCTTACTCTATGCCACATTCCTTCTTCTCCTTGCCAGAAAAACTCTTGCATAAATCAAGAGTGGGGTCAATATCCTCAGTTACGTGTATCACAAGTTAAAAGAAACTAATTCCGAATACATACAAGCACTCTTACCTATACAATCCAAATTCACTCTGTAGCTATTCAATCTACCAATGTTTCTTAACTGCGGGGAAAGCAAGTATACCATCAGTCGCTAGTACTGCCAACGGCTAGAGTCCTTTATATTTAACCAATAACCCAATTTGCATTGTTTACTTACATCATGTAGAGAGTCAATCTCCCATGTTACGGCTCGTCTTCACGTTCTCAGTCCGTACAAGCCCGCCGGCTGAACGTTAACCTATAACCCCATAGACGTGCGGAACGTCAAGATGTAACTACCATCTTGGACGTATTATGGAGGGACAGCAAAACATCTAGAATGAATGGCGCTCACAACGAGGTTTCAACATTAAATCAAACAACAGCTATTTACACTCATCAAAAGCAGTGAACCAATATGAGGAGAATTCTAAACTGACCTACTAATGTAACGTCTAGAATGCATAGCACTCACAACAAGCCTTCAACATTAAATCAAACAGCGGCTCTTTGTTAGTTACATTGATCAAAAGCAGTGAACCAATAGGAGGAGAATTCCAAACTGACCTACTCATAATATAATGTGCTCATATTTCTGAACATCCTCAAATACTATGGATACTCCAAAACGAGGTGCATAAAGCGACAACCACATCTGCATAAATGCTTCCCGATGCTACCTACCCTTCATAAGTAGCATTGCAAGTTCGATCGGCCAAGCATATAATACAGCCTAATGACAATGTCCTCTTATCCAGAAACATTCGTCAGGGTATCGGTTTCAACCATGCACATCAATACCCTGGTTTACTCATATCAAGTACCTCGATCAAACATACTGTGTCACCACCAAAAGCAACTCAGTGAAACCAAGACTTTTCTATCCACAATGGCTAATGGTAAAGAGTTGCCAGAGTGTGCCATTCAACAAACTAATTCAGTTCTTTCTCTACAGTTTTAGCAGACCAAATCCATCTGTTTTCCTTCAATGTGAGAAGACGATCAACATTACAACATCATCTGGAGCACTTCCCCATCTCCAATACAAACCATTGCATGTCAGTTGGCGCACAGGATTTCAGTAAATAATGCTCCACCAAGGGTGCTGTTGTTATTTTGCATGGAATCCGCGATTGATGTTGCATTGTACGTTTTTTCACTTCCTGTGTGGTTTTACCGATATAAAACAGTGAGCATGGGTATGGTATACAGTAAATTACATTCTTTGACAAACAATTAGAGTGATGTTTTAATACCCATTCCTTTTCATTTAAAACATGTTATCACATTAGTGGTGGCACAGGCGGAACAGTGTCCACATGGGTAATGCTCCACAACTGGCATTAAGCCCCACATATCATGTAACGTGGTTACTCTTGGTGCATTGTATGCCCTGACTAGATGGTCTCTTAAATTTATACCACATTTAAAAGCAAATTGTGGCTTCTACCATTGCGAGTCAACCTTACTTATTAGATGCCAGTTCTTTAAAATGATGTTTCTAATTTCATTGGACTCTGTGCCATAGGTCGTTATACATGTGATCGTCATGTGATCTGTGTTCTGTTTGTCTTTGACCTGTAGCAGTGCATCCCTGTCATAGTACCACACCCTTTTCATGGACCACTTCACCTTCCGATAGTATAGGGCTCTCTTAATGAGCTTTTCTTGTAAAATGTTGGCTTCTTAGAAGTAATCCTCCTTTTTGGTACAGTTGCGCTTCATTCTTAGAAACTTACCAAAAGGGAGATTATCACGTAAATTCCATGGATGACAACTAGTATACTTTAGAAGCGTATTCCTTGATGTAGATTTAGTATACAAACTCATTGCGAGCTGTCCTTCATTGTTCCAGACCTTCAGATTGATTCTCTCACTATTGTATTCCATAGTAAATTTCAGGTTGTCACTTTGTGAGTTCAACCACGCATGGAACTCCAAAAGAATGGTTGCTGTACCAGTCCAGATCAGACATACAACTTCTATGTACCTCAAATACTTTTAAATATGTAGTGCATATGGGTTGTTGTTGTAAATTACCTCATCTTCAAAGGCAGCAACAAAAAAATAGCTATGTCAGGGGCAAAAATTGCCCCCATAGCTATGCCCTTTACCTGACCAAAAAACTCATCATTAAAAATAAAGTAGTTGTGTTCCAATACAATTCTAGCACAATCCACTATAAAATCTGTGGGCACTCAATGTGGAAGAGTCCTCAGTTCTAATGTGTTTTTAAATATCATTGAGGCCTATATACTAGTGTATAAACTTTCGATGTCCATAGTAACTAAAACATCAGTTTGGACATCGAAAGTCAATCCCTCCAGTTGTGTGATTACATCCATGCTGTCCTTAGTATATCATCATGTGAAAGGAACAAATGGCTTGATGAAAAAATCAGTATATTCTGCTAGTGGTTGTAGAATCGATTGGCAGCCTGCAACTATCGGTCAACCAGGTGGGTGTTAGTCAACTTTATGAATTGTGGGCAGCTAATAGAACGCTGGGATAGTAAACTCCTTTTTTGTTGAAATAATCTGATTCTTTTTGGCTGAGCCATAGTCTGTTCCGTCCTACAGTCATCAGCTCTAGAATGTCTTTTTTGATATTGTCTGTGGGATCTTTTGGTAGTCTTACATAGTGTAGTAGATTGTATAGTTGTCTTAATACTTCAGCATCATAATCTATTTTATTTTGCACAATGATACTACCCCCTTTGTCAGCAGGCTTGATTGTTAAATCACCTAGACTGGCAAGGTCCCTCAGAGTTTGTTGTTGATCCTTAGAAAAATTAAATCTTCTGTATTTGTGCTCTTTGAACAATTGTTCCACCCCGATCAGAATGATATTCTCAAAGGTGAGTAACTCCTTGGATATGTAATTTGTGGCAGGGTAAAATGTAGATGGACAACGTAGACCTGTGGTATCATTTTGTATCGCCACCGGAAAGTTGAAATACTTCATACGCAGGCATTTAAAGAATTTATACAATTCTATCTGCGTTGTAAAAGGGTCATTTCTACAAGTGGGAACAAAGGACAACCCATTACTCAAAAGTGCCATTTCTTTAGAGCTCAATTGAATATATCCCTGTTGTAAGAAATGTTCTTGTTTACCGTTTTGGTGACTTGATGAAAAATTTGAATAATTACAGAAACAAATTTCTTGAGGAACATTTGTATAGTGATAGTTTAGCAATCTGGCAATAATAGAGCAAGGTGTTCCCCTGGAGGGGCTCTCAGCGCCACAGATCCGTGAGAATGTACTATAGCTAACATGTCTGAAAACTGGGTTCTCCCTAAAGGTCCACCATCAGTGCTTCCATGAAAACCCCCATTCTCTCCATGTCACAAGTTTCTTGCAGACCAATTCTTCTACCATCATTGTAGCGTGATTATGCTTCTAAGTCTTCCTTCTTTGTATTTAAGAGGGTGCGTGCCTTTTCCATCTATAATAAAGATTTATTTGAGGTGTCTGTGCCAATACTTTTGGTATCTTTATAAAAATGATTCTTCATTTGATCAGTCTGGTGGTTAGTGATTCAATTTTATAACCAATTCCCGTTATGCTGCCCTTCATTGCTAGGAATATCGCTTTCACCTCACTGCCTGCACTTGAGCCATCTGCCGGCAGCTGTTGCGGCATTGGTGCCCAGGCATATTTCCGCTCAACTTGAGGGCTGTTTTCTGTCAAAAGATACCAGTTTTTCCCTATGTTTATGCAGGCCACAGTGCAGTCTGGGCCAATAATGTTTTCCTTTCATGAGGATAACCTTTCAAATGGCTTTTATTGTATTTGGTGGGGCTGCACATGCCCCTCGATAGTATTGAATATTCGATGCCCAATGTTCTTAAAATTGTTTATTTAACTCGAATTCCAACTGTACCACGGAATTCCGGACATGGGCGGGTATCTGAAAAATCTGTTTAAGTGCTCGGCAGTTGGCAAACTTCATGGTCTTAATTAGTGCCGTAGGAAATACTTATTGGCCATAGGAAATTGAGGGAAGTAACTTGGCTCTTATGACCTTTTGGAATGGCTCAGTTGTGGGTCTGTGCAGTTTGGAGTTGAGTTTGGAAAGGGTGTACGTCGCCGCCTTGGCTTTTAATTCTATGGATGCAAGATGTGCAGTTGGCTTGCCATTGCTTATAATCCAGACCCTAGATAGTTGTATTTAGATTTTTTTCTTATTTTCAAGTGGCACAGTCTCCATTGATGTTTGAATTTGTTAGCATATTTTCCAAAGATTACTATTTTGCTTGCATTTGCTGTTAAATCATTTTTATTGTTATAAATGCTTAGTGAGTCCAGTGCTCTTTGTATACCCGTCTTAGTGTGGTCCAGTAAGACCATATTGTCACCACACTGCATTAGAAACAGTCTAGTCGACCCAATTTTAGGAGCTAACAAGTTGGCATTTGATATTGATTTACCAAGCTGTGCAGTATATAAATTAAAGAGCAGGGGCGTCAGTACGCAGCCTTGCTTCAGCCCTCGGTCCGTGTACACTTTTTTTGTTGCTGTGTTCCGGGTTAATTTCACCCGTACCCAGGATCCGGTGTAAAGGGAAATTATGGCTTTCAGCAGCATGGTCAGGATGGCCCAGTTATGCAATTTTTGCCAGAGCAAATTCCTGTTGACACAGTCGAACGCTGCAAAGTAGTTTATGAAGCATGCGAAGAGAGGGTGCTGTTTTTTCTTAGTAGACTGTTCTACCAGATACGCTAGGGCTAGAATGTTATCCAATATTGCTGCTCCTGCCCTGAAGCCAGATTGGCAAATTTGTAGGATGCCGTTCTCGTTGACCCAGTTTTGTAGATCTCGTAGGAGGAGGCTTGCGTATCCCTTTGCCTCAATATCCAGAAGGGCTATGAACCTGTAATTGGTTGGATCTCCAGTGTCATCTTTTTGGTGGATTGGTTGTGATAAGGAGCCTCTCCAGGCTTCAGGAATTGTTGAATTAGCCATGCAAAACTGGTATAACAGAGTGAATATTGTTGCCCAAAATTCACAGTCTTCTTTAAAAAGGTGTCCAGATAGTAGACCATTAGGACCCGGGCCCCATCCCTTCTGATGTTCTTTAATATTAATAGCACACGATTGTGCACATCAAAAGATTCAGTTGTTGCTTCCATAGTTATATGATTAACTTTGTGCGTGCTAATGTATGTAAAGGGTTGATGATGGTGTGGAAATGTGTTATAAGATGTCTTGCAGTACAATGTGTTGATCCATGTGTGGCTTGTGACCCCATTACACCGATCGTGGCTGGCCCAGACAACCTATTGATGTATAGCCAAAATTCAGCCTGTCCACTTGGAGTTAGCAGACTGAAAATTTACAGCCACTGGGAGTCTTCTTGTTCCCTTTTAAAGTTCCATATGTTTCTTCTGTGTAATTTCCTTGCTGTCAGCTGATTTTGGAGTGCTCTGTCATCTCTCTTGCGTTTGTAGTTGCGATTGGCTTGTCTCAGGCCCTACTTGCTTAGTTGAATTTTGTTGCACCTTGATTGAAATTGGCAACACACCCTTTCTCTGGGGTCAGGACAATGGTTTGGTTTTTTGCCTAGCAGAAGCCGATATAGCTCCGGCACCAATTGTGTCCAATTCTCGGGTTTGTTCCCCTCAATATAATCGTTATTAAGTTAGCCAATTGTTTTTCCAGGCTGCCAGGCTGGATATATCGAGGGGGGGAATTTGCGGAAGACTAACCGTTTGCAAAAAAATAACTGCAGCTAGTGGTTTTAGGAATTCTACCACTTGTTCATACAAGCGATTGCACATAAAAATATGGCAATTGTTGATTTGTTATTTTCCTAGGAATTCATAGTCATAATGTGGTTGATGACTTGTATCACTTGTACTGACCTTAGTCTGGAAGTGTTTAAAAATGTATTTAGTAAATTTCCAACACGGTCCCTGGGTGATGGAACATCTGTTACTGTCCCCAGCCATTGTGATCCTACATTTTGGGTAGTTGTTGAACAGCTCTTTGAGTGTGTCAATCAGATCCCTCATCTTGCCATGTCTCGGTGTATCTTTGCAGTTAAAATAAACATTCAAAAGTAGGATCGTTATTGTTGAACCGTTCAGTTTCAAGCCTTGCAGGTATAAGGCTTGGACCATGTCCGTGCTTAAGGAAGGTTTTGCTGACGTTATAGTACTGTCTAGGCTTACGTATATAGATAGGCCCCCTGATGGCCTTCCAAATATATTGAGCTTCTTTTCTGGGTGTTGAAATTCCTTGAAGCCTGGTATGAACAATGGAGCGAGCAACCAAGTTTCTTGGAGACACAGCAGGTCCCCGGTCTGTAAGAATTCAAAGGCACCTCTGTTCTGTACCGGGGTTTTAGTCCATACACGTTCCATGAAATTACTTTTATGGTCTTGTTTGTTCTGCCCACAGGCCAGTTGATTCTCATTATGCTAGGAGTAGTTTGATTGTCAAACTGCCCAAGTCATTACAGCTCCATCCTGGACTTATCTGTAAGGCTCGATTTTTTCTCTTTCAGTGATTTTACGCCCTGTTGCAACAGAATTAGGTGAACAATGTATTCTTAAATTAGCGGTAGGAACTCAAACTGAGCACTGTTAATAGTGTCTTTGCTCTCTGTTTTTTAAATGGGCCATTTTTAATAAGGAAACTCTGTTCTGAACTTCACTTTGTGTTAAAGACTGCTGTCACTCACCTCACTGCCCTCACCCCGGTCCGTCACGGCAAGTGCCGATTGCACGGAGGATGAAGACGGGGCTTTCCAAGCACACTCACTTCCGGTGATTCCCGCTTACGGCAGGTGAGTCTGCTAGTTGTTTGTGACACCCAGCCTATATAAATCTATGACAGGGCGAGCGCACTGCGGACGCGCTCATCTGGCGCGCCTAAGGCAAGCCTGTCTGCGCCCGTCCGCGACCGGAACGTGACCAGTGCCAGCCACGCTATGTGTCTGGATCTCGTTAGTTTGCCTAGCCTGTCCTGGTCTGCTGAACAACTAAACGCCCTGAGGCCAAAACACTGTGAGAATCCATCCCACCTTGAATTCGATTTTGACCCCCTGGAGGGCTGTAAATATTGCCCCTTCAGGTTCAACACCAAAGGCAATATACTCAAAGTTTTTATTTATGATTTGGAATTCCAAGGAATTCCACATAAAATACAGAATATAAATCAGCTTATACACATCATATTAGTTAAAAATCTTTCTCAGAATTACACTTATTAATACCAAGAAGTTAATATCAAAAACACCATTACAAAAAGAACGAAAACATTTTTCTTTTTTTTTTTTTTTTTACCCACAGTTTTCCTTACTTATATAGCAATTATTACTAATCTATAGTGTCACAATAAGGGGCATGATATAGCATTAACCTTGATTTTAACGGAACAAGTACACTTATCACCAGAAAAAACTATTTCAAGAGTCCCAGAATGTCAATATTTGATTTGCTTTGTAAGAGACCATTAAAAAGAGAGAACCATGAATAAGTGCAAGCGCATCAAAAGGAAAAGAAGAAGAGTTAAAAATACATCATAAAAAAACATCTAACAAAATATAACATCATTATTACAGATACTGTAACAGTAGTGTGGGCATGATTAAAATATTACTCTTACGGGTCTTTTAAAGTGTCTATAGTGCTTCGAAATAAGTCAACTTAAAAATTGATTAGATAAACATGAACATTCCTTAAAGATCCCGAACTTCTCACAACCCATACCAATTTCAATAGACATTTAAAAATTCTTTAAAAAAACAAAATATTTTATAGCACATCAATTCAGATGGAGGGGACATGAGGAAATTACGAGCCTGTACTGCCGTAGAGATATTATACTGAAGAAAACCAAGCCTTAAGTATTTGCGACGGACAAAATGGAGTGCCGGACATATAATTAAAACATGATTAAGATCTTGTACACCACCATTACATAGACTGCAAAATCTTTCAGTTTTGGGAATACCTTCCCAGGCACCTGTCACAATCCTTAGTGGGAGAATGTTCAGTCTCAGTAAAAGGAGCACTCGACGTGCTCCATGATACACATTCCAAAAAACGTATGGCTGAGGTTTTTTAACAATACAACTCTCTGAAATGCAATCAAGTCTTCCATTCATAGTACATGACTGCTGATCTCTTTTGCACGAGATCATGTATATAGATTTTTTAATAACAATCTTTAAGGATGACTTATCTAAACGGAGTACATTTTCCAAATCAAGTTCAAAAATATTTAACGATTTTAAAAAGTTCCTAAAAATTACACTTTTCATTAACAAATTTTCAAAAATTTCCTTGTGCAATGCAGCCCTTAGTAAATTCTCCTGCCCATTCACCAAAGCATTACACCACCGCAAGCAAGCTGCCATCGAGAGCACATATGTTGATCGAAGACCGAATTCAAGTCTAAGTGCTGCAATGGGCGCAGAAGAATTTAAGTTACATATTTGGCGCCAAATTTTACCTTCGACCTTCTCAAATATACCCCACTCCCTTTCCTCAATAGTTTCTATCGCATAATTTAATGTGGGCGGAATCTTTATTTTATATACCGCAAAGGTATGAGAGAAATGTCTTTTTCCACATTGCAGATAGAGTCGATTAATACCAGCTGCTTGCGAAATGGCTTTACTTTTACAGTGGGCCAAATGTCTTTTAGCAGAGCACCTATTTGTGAAGATTTTTCCTAAGTACTGATAAAATTTTACAATTTCCATTCTCTCGTCTCCTAAAAACCATTTCAAATTTGGTCTCACCTTACAACCACTATATCTAAAAATCATCACTTTGCTCTTTGAAATGTTTATTTTTAAAAAGTTTTCTTTAGTGTACATAATCAGTTCCGTCAATCGCCTCTGAAGTCCAATTGGAGTTAGATCCATTATTAAAGCATCGTCTGCATATAGTAGACTGCTTAACTTTAGGTCACCCAGTTGAGGAGGGTCCCCCTTACATTCCCCTAACCGGCTCGGCAAATCATTTATATAAAGTGAAAAGAGCAACGGGGCTAATAGGCACCCTTGCTTTAAGCCATTATTAGTGGGAATTTTCTTTGATAGTCCCTGGGACCCTCCTAACAAGACTTGAGTCCAAGTGGCTGAGTGCAATGCTATTATTATACGCAACAGGTTCCCCGGTATACCCAGAGCGAGCAATTTCCTCCACAGCGTCCCACGGTCCACCCTATCGAACGCTGTGGAGAAATCGATAAAAGCAGTATACAAAGTGGACCTACGACTCACCGGATATTTATCAATGAGAGTTTGTAAAACAGATATATTATCCAGCGTTCCACTATTCTTTCTAAACCCCGATTGCTCAAGAGGGATTAAGTTATTTTCAAAGGCCCACTCTTGCAGATGGATTAAAATACTTTTTGCAAATAATTTACCTGTTGCGTCTAGCAAAGAGATTTGCCTAAAGCTAGATGGAGAATTTTTTGGGCCCTTTTTATAGAGTGGGACTATTACAGTTCCCTTCCATGAGTAGGGGATAGTCCCGAGGTTATAACAATGAGCAAACAATGGAAACAGTAATTTTGCCCAATCGGCACTATCATTCTTTATGATGGCCACGGGAACATCGTCTGGGCCCATTGCCCCTGAATACCTAGCCCCCTTAATAAATCCCTCAATTTCCTTTATTGATGGAGCTACAACATCAGCTACCGTTTGAGGGATATTACACAGTCCAACATCTTCTACAGACCCTGTATTTGCAGCATACAATAAGGAGATGTAGGTAGACCATTCTTCCTCCGGAATTAACATGGGTTGAGATTTTTCTATACTATCACAATATTTGGCAATTAACGCCCAATATTTCCTAGTATCCCCTGAGAGCGCCACTTCCCGGAGTTTTATCCATTTTTCATCTTCTGCTGCCCTTCGGACTGCTTATAATTGCCTTTTCCGTATCTGTTTTAACCTGTATATCTCCCGTTGTCTCACTACCGCTGGAGTTTTAAATTGAGCTCTTATTAACTCATTTATTTTCTTATTTAATTTTTTACTATCACTTGACAGGCAATATAGGATTGGTAAGGGACTCAGAATGCATCTATAAAGCCTGCCTAGTCAATTGTAGATCTGTCCCCAAACACAATGAAGATATTTGGCTTACCCTGTTGAATGAACACTGGGATATAATGTTCCTTACTGAGACTTGGTTGAGGGACAAAAGCAACCCAGATATATCCCTGGCAATTCCATCGGGGTATAAGATAGCCACACTGAATAGAGAAAATAATAGACTATTGAGGGAGAACTGGAATATTACATATAAAAAAGAAGAACGAGTTGGGTCGATTGAGGCCCCGCTGTATTGTGTTAAATTTTCACCCAACTCATCGTTCACCGGAATACTAATGTATAGACCTCCGGATTCATCGGCGGTGTATCTTTCTGACCTATATGACATCATTGCAGACCTATCTTTGAAATGCTCCAATCTCACAGTACTTGAAGACTTCAATGTCCACATGGACAATAAAAAGTGCCCCCTTGCCTCTAAATTGAATGACACCCTCCAAGGGCTAAATCTTATGCAAAAAGTAACTTCACCTGCACATAAATCGGAACACACATTAGACCTTATCTTTACGAATGATCGACTCTCAAAACACCCCTACAGCTTACTTGGTCAGACCACTGTCCTATACCTTTCAATTTGACTCGCACCTCCTGCGATAAACAGAAGGCTCTCACCTACGAGACTAGAAGAGACTGGAAGAAACTAGATCTAAAATCATTAGAAAGAGATCTATTAAACACCTCCCCAGAGCTAACAGGCAACCTTAGCCAGGATAACTCTGCCTTTCTTCACTGGGTATCATTAGCACTCGATAATACTATTCCAAAAAAATCAATAAAATGTGCTAGAAAGGAACCATCTGCGCCCTGGTTCTCCGTAGAACGTAGGACATGTAAAAGCGCCTGTAAAAAACTTGAGCACATATGGAGAAAACACTATGATACTGCAGCAAAAATTACATGTAAAATCGAGCTGAAGAAATTTAAGAAACTTAAACAACACACTATCAGGGATTATATTGCGGAGCAGATCAAAATCTCAAAAAACCCGACTAAATAGATTTTTAACCTAGTACAAGGATTTGTTAAACGACAGGCTTTGAAGAGCTCGGTAACTCCATCACCTGCTCTGTGTGAAGATCTAAACGAAACAAAAGGGAATGATCGACGGAGCGTTTGAGCAAATCAAACACTCACCCCCAGTCAACTGATCTGGGTTTAATCCATCACCATTCTTTAGCTCACTCAGCCACCCCAGTTCAGATATGGCCATATGCAAATCAGTCTGACCCTGTGCCTCAGGGGAACAGTCCAGCCCGAACTGCCAAGCCATGTCTACCCTGGACCGGAAACAAGCATCCTGGGACCGGTTTCGGATTCATAATCCTCATCAGCCAGGCTATCTTGAACCGAGTGGCCAAGTAAGCAAGGGACTCACATCTGAGCATACCCTGCCAACTGTGTGAAGATCTAGCCATCTATTTTCAGGAGAAAATACAGGCAATTTATAGTTCTATCTTGCAGGTAGAGAAGATAGACAATTCACCCTGTGTCTCTCAACCAGGGAGTCAATGGTCAGAATGTAGCCCATTCAGCCTGGATACCTCACTCGCTGATCTAAATAGCATAAGTTCAGGCTCACCTATGGATCCTTGTCCGGACAGATTTTTTAAATCACTAGCCACGGTTCTTAATCCTGCCCTCAATGCTATCTGGATCTCCTCTTTAAGATGAGGTTCCTTCCCTGCACCCTGGAAGACAGCGTATGTGAGACCTATATTAAAAAAAGAAGATGCTGATCCAGCTGTTCTCAAAAACTATAGGCTGATCTCTCTTCTACGTATATCAGCTAAAATCCTGGAGAAAGAGGTCCAGAGACAGTTAACCGCCAACCACGAATCTAACGTCCTTCTTCATGATTCAGAGTCAGGCATTAGGGCTGGCTACAGTACCGAGACAGCTCTACTGGAGGTGGCAGAGACTGTGCGTGCTACAATTGATCAGGGAAATTGCGCCATGCTGGTGCTATTAGACCTCTCTGCGGCCTTCGATACAGTCTCCCAACGGATATTGATCAAAAGGCTGGAAAAGATGGGTATAGGCGGCACTGTCCTTGCTTGGTTCAAATCATTCCTGGAAGATAGGCACCAGTTAATCTCCCTCCATACCCACATCTCATCAGCAAAAGCTCTTACATGTGGGGTGCCCCAAGGGTCGGCATTAAGTCCCACACTCTTTAATGCCTACATTGCCCCAAAGGCTTATCTGGTGGAGGAATGGGATGTTAAGGCTGTCTCCTACGCGGACGACACCCAGTTGGTGTTCTCCTTCAAAGAGCATGTTGAGGCAGCTTTTTTGAACTTCAGGCAGTGTCGGCTCAATATCGCATCTTGAATGACAAGTAACTGCCTGAAGTTAAACACGGATAAAACTGAGGTGCTATTCTTCAATCAGGCACAACCACCAAGAGCAGAGATGTGGTGGCCGA
Source organism: Lissotriton vulgaris (assembly GCF_964263255.1). NCBI lineage: Eukaryota > Metazoa > Chordata > Amphibia > Caudata > Salamandridae > Lissotriton > Lissotriton vulgaris. Next base: position 1,685,195,801 of record NC_141694.1, on the reverse strand, counting down.
GGGAGCTGAACCCTCCACCTGAACCTGCGCAGGTTGCAAAAAACCTGGGCTTTAAATTTGATTCTGCTCTCTCCGGAAAAGCACAGGTTAATTATGTCTCCTTTCAATGATTCTGGAAATTAAAAACGCTCCGTAGATTTCTTCATTTTCTTCCGATGGACAGCAGGAAGACAGTGGTACATGCTCTGCTCACTTCACAATTAGACTATGCCAACAGTCTTTATCTGGGCCTTCTTGGTTATCTAATCAGGAAACTACAGATTATTCAAAACTCAGCTGCAAGGTTGATCAGGAACATCCCACTTCGTCATCACATCTCCCCTCACCTGCGGAGCCTCCATTGGCTCCCAGTAAAGAGAAGAATTGAGTTCAAAGCTCTAACCATAGCACGCAGGGCTTTGACAGAGAAAGGTCCCAAATACCTCAAAGCTAGAGTACAGAAATACACCCAGACCAGATCCCTGAGATCCAACAATCAGGAACTCTTATCAGTTCCCCGTTATAAAAAAGCGCGCTTCGGCGGTTGTTCATTCACTGTTAAGACAGCTGCACTGTGGAACACCATGCCAATACATATCAGGAAAGCCAAGACAGAGAGACTGTTTAGGAAGGCTTTGAAAACTTGGCTATTTAACCTTCCATGATTCTCTTAGCCTCCCTTTCCTGCTGCTGCTAGCGCCGGGACACCCCCGTGGGGGTAGCCGTACGCTCTATAAGTGATAATAATAATAATAATTAAATTAGGGAATGATTTGGGACAAGGAGCTCTATTTGTCCCTCTTAAAATGGACTTTCTAGGCGTCTGTGTATTTCTGTTGATGGGTCTACCCATTAACATGTGTGGGTATTTTGCCTATACTGGTTAGTGTACACTAATCCCCCATTTAGCAAATTGGTCCTTTTCTTTCTCGATCGTTTGGGCTATCGTATTGTTTTTTCCAAATACTATTGTAGATTCTCTTGTTGTGTTATGGCTCAGGGCCTTAAACTGGACTAGAATTAGATCTTCTGTTGTGATTGGTGATAACTCTGGAATGTATTGGAGGATTTGCAAGATGTTAGCCCTATCTAATATATCAGAACTTTTACAGGATGTATATTCAGGTGTAAGGACTATAATATTATCATTCAATTCCCTTCTGGCATAAACTATTTGCCTTGAGGTGGGACCATGAGTTTCAGGTCAGTGGTCATTTTTTGTATCTGCTCTGTTGTCTTTTTGAGCTGCGTTGTTGTCTCATATCTAAGTGCTGTTTGTTTAAAGGGGAGGTGACCTTACTCTATCCATATTGGGCGACGACGCATCTTGCCTGTATAGGTGCCGTGCTGCATGATAGCTCCCACTAGTGTCAGTTTGTGGAGGGAATACAACTCCCTGTAGGAACTGCTTCCTCCCTTCGTCAGCCTGGCCGTCCATGCAGCTTGATTTTGTAGGTGGTTGTGGTACTGATAATATGATTAACTGGTCATTCCCTGGCCTGACAGTGGGCCTTGCCTTTTGAAAGATTGGGTAGAGTTTCTGAGACCCAAGAAGATTTAGTTGTTGGTCCACCTTTAAATTTGCTTTACGACCCTGATTGCCATCTGCTGCTTCCAGAGGCAACTAAAGTTGCTTTGCACAGCGCTGGTGTTTGATGATTTTTGTTTGTTTTTTCAAGCATTTTTTGCTCTTCTAGATAGCAGTTTGCAAGGTTCTGCGGTCTCTTCGAAGTTATCCATAGGCCCTGTGTTCCTGACTGCAATTTTTCCCGTTGATGTCTCATCCTAGTGTGTTTTGTTTTGACTCGGCACTGATGCCAGATACGAGGATGTTGGAGGAGTATCTGGTTCTGTGCTATGTTTACTAACTTCATTCTTAACGTGAATGGGGGACTTAGCTACTAGACATGGGTTCTGTAAGACTTGGCTAGAGCACTTCGTTGCTGTCGACTGTAACACAGTTGTTCTGGAGATTTCTGCTCCAATTATCTTGTTGCTTCCATTACTTTTTGCATTAGATAGAGCTCTATCTGCTGTGCGTTGGTCTAGATGATGTGTAGTCATTAGTTGTCTTTGTTTTAATTCTGTAACTATTGATGTTAGAACTTCTGGGAGAGAACTAAGCTTCTCGATAATTGGAAGACATGAGCACCTTACAGTTTGCTGTGTCTTCAGCATTTCCAAATTTCTTTCTAAGTTATCGATTTTGGCTTCTATGTTAGTCATTGCAATTGCAATTGCCTGCATGGTATCCATTTGAATTTCGAGTTTTTGTGTTTGCCATGTGAGGGTGTTAACAGCGGACATGAGTGTTGAGTTTATTGAAGATAACAAAGAGTTTTGGTTGGAGCGCCCAGTTTGAATGTGTGCTTTGTTTCGGCTAATAAATGGTAAGGATTCTGTTCCCCCAAGGGACTATTGTCTCCCAGTCCAAAAAAAGATGAACTTTGATCGAGAGTGTAAAGTTTCATTGCTGACAAGCTTCGTGATAGGGACAGTTTGTGTTTAGGGCTGCTGCCTCCTGCCTGCGGGGTCACCGTACCTTTCCCTAGCATGTTTTGCATGCCACCTTTTGAAGAGTCCAGTGCTGATGATATTTCCAAGACTTCAGGTTTTTCTTTCCCTATCTCATCCAGCGGGGAACCCCGGGACGGAAAGTGATCTACCCCATTCTCCGAGGGGAGGAAAAGACTCCTATTGGCTATTTTCTGATGGTGATGTGGATGTAATTCCTGGCACGGGCCGTCGTTTGCTTGTTGTTTCCCCATATTTTTTACATGACCGCGGGCCACCCCTTTCACCAGTGTTCTTAATACTGATGGCATTGGCCTAAAGTACTTGCAGATTGTCATAGCATTGGAGTTTGAGTGCACAATGGGGGTGGACTAAAGCCGGGCTTGAGTCTCTATGGACGACGTTCTCATGGTTCCAGTTTTGCTTGTTTTATTTGTTTTGGTGCCTGGCCTCCTCTTTGTTATTTTCCGCCCCGGTAGCACGTGGACTTGTTTATGTTTTTTTTGTAAATTCCTATCCCCTAGCTTGTAGGGTAGTTTGTAGACCTGTTTAGTTGTATGCCAGGTGTTTACAATCTTTGTAAGTAGCTGCTCTGCTCCAGTTTACTCTATTTTCCGGAATTTCCCAGGTGTTATTTGATATCATTTGATGCAATCGAGCTGGGCCTATTTATTTTTCTTATTCCGCAGATCTGATTACTTTGATTGCTCTCACTGTCCCAACCTGAATGACTTAAACCAGTTTATAGTTATTCACCTTTGTCTGTCTTTCAACGGGCTCTGATCTAACTTATATCAAGGGTTCCTGGCAAAGTGGAACCTCTTGGGAGACCGACTGGTGGTGCGGGACGATGAAAACACAGGTGGTGCCCCTAAGAAGATGCCTCTGGGGAAGGCAGCTGGAGGGGAAGTGTTGGAGGTGATTAAGGTTACTAAGCTGGTCACCCTGGAACTGGGAGCCCGCCTACTTGTCACCCTATGTTTTCCCTTTGCCACCGGTGGGGAGGCCACAGAGCCACAGTGCCAACGGCAGGAGTATGCGCAAGGCAGAGTCCCTCACCGAGGCAAGCCTCCACCTGCCTAGCCTCCCCTGGTGTTTACCTGCCAGTCCTTGGTACCTTCAAGCTTGCGGATGGAAGAGGTTGGATCAGGCTGGAGAAGCAGGATCAGCAAAAGCATCAGAGACAGCAGGAATTTGCACCATGGCAGTAAAGTGTTGGGGGCCCACGCGAGTGAGGTCTGAAATGTGAACGCCGCAGTCTGCACCCAGATCAAAGCGGGCCGCCTCTGTGACCGTCTGCAGCACACTCTCCACGGCTGCACTTGCTGGACTCGCTGGGTAGTATGCCCAGATGCCCCTCCGCAGAAACAAAATGCCCAGTGACACGACAAGCCGCTGCCCGCTTGCCTGCGGTTGTCTCGCAAAGGCGCTGGGGTAAGGTGCAGGGTGCCAGGATGGAAGACCGCGGCGTGGAGCCAAGCGGGCGAAGCTCATTCGTGATCGTGGTCCGTCCTCCTGCATACTCCTGCATACTCTGCGTCACTTGTTCCGCAACCCTGTTCTCAGATGGACACAGCACAACTGTATACACAGCGCCTCATGTTGAGATGCTCCAGCAATGATACATCTGTTTTGGGTGAAACATTCTGCTGTTCTGTGGACCTATGTTGACAGAGTATCAAATGCGGAAAATAAAAGAAACAATAGAAAGCTAAAGTCCAGACGTAAGCCAGACTGACAGCCCAAACACGTCTGTCCCTACTATCGAGGGGGTGGGCGACGTTCAAGGAGACCGTTCACCCATCAGAGCGGTCTCAGGGTCAGGCGATTGTGATCCAGTGAGTGGGAGGGTGTCCAAACCAAAGTGGCAACAATGTTTTCCAAAATGAAGTTCTCCACTTTGTTGCTTTATTTGAGTCCAGTATTAGAAGGAAACCAAAACAATGAAAAAACAATGTACTATCCACAGTCCTGTATCTTCACGCTGTGTTAACATGATGAAGATCAGCTTGGCACTGCGGGTGTGGATTGCTGCGGCAGTTCATGTGGATAGCATTCCCTTACTGGCAGAGACCTGTGCATCCCTCCCAGTGCCTCGCCACACTTAGCAAATGTCATGGCTCTCTCCTGGCCTCGGTCTCTGTTATCCACCCCTTTCTGGCAGCTTACTGCATGCTTTCCATGGCTTGCGTCTTCTAATTGACTGCCTCCTCTGCTTCACCTCCCACCTTCTCCACATGTTTGTTTTCTTTCTGTTTCCTTTAGTCGTCTCTGTAGAGGACAATGTTTCATGACCAAAGCTTTGTGAAATCCAAAACTTTAGGAAAATGTTTGTTACACAAATATAAATAAATAAATATATATATATATATATATATATATATATATATATATATATATATATATATATATATATATATATATATATATATATATATATATATATATATATATATATATATATATATATATATATATATATATATTTGCCCAAAGCATGCCGTCATACCTAAAGGACACCGGAGACTTTCTGCGAATCCTGATGGATATACCATGGAATCCTAATTACCTTCTAGTGACAATTGACGCCGTGTCACTATATACTTCTATCAGGAATGAAGTAGGTCTAAAGGCTTGCAAGTATTTTCTACACCAACGTAATATCACGGAACTGCAACACACAACTATGCTCCTGAAAATGATAGAGCTATGCCTGACAAATAACGTATTCTTATTTAACAGTGAATTGTATAAACAAGAATGCGGCACGGCCATGGGAATTTCTTTCTCTCCCAATTACGCCAATATCACCATGGGCTATTGGGAAAAAATGCTAGTATGGAACACCAATGAACAAGAAGAACTTGACCGAATTATACTATGGGTCAGATATATTGATGACCTTTTCCTTATTTGGAATGGGACCAATGCACAGTTTCAAGAGTTCTTCATCAAACTGAATCAAAATGAAATTGGGTTACAGTTTACTTGTTCAACCAATACCAAGGAGATAGACTTCCTAGACACTAAAGTCTATGTCTCAGAAGGTAAACTAGAAACCACGCTGTTCCGCAAGAAAACCGCCACCAACAGTGTCCTCCATGGAACTAGTTTTCACCCGAAATCACTGCTTAGGAGTATCCCATACGGAGAATACGTCCGACTTAAGAGGAACTGTTCGAAGGTAGAAGATGCGGAGAGAAAAATTCTTGAAAGTAAAACCAGATTCCAATCCAGAGGATACAAAGATTATGTGTTGAATGACTGCAAAAAGAAAGTCGACAAAATCAGCAGAGCAGAAACTCTGATTGAAAAAGAAAACCCCCCGCAAGACAAGGATCCTCCAAGATTCATAACCACTTTCAACAAGGAAAGTGGATTGATTGCAAAGAAAATGAAAAAATACTGGCACTTAATAACCAGCGACCCAGACATCGGGCCATTGGCTGGGAAACATCCTTCCATTACATATAAAAAGAACACTTCTCTGCAAAACTTGCTAGTAAAAAGCCATTTTCAGATGCAAGAACAACCGAAATGGTGGACTGAACAAAGTGTGGGCTTCAAACCTTGCACTACATGCAAAGCCTGTAAGATAGGTAAAAAAATGAGGAATGTAATGGAACCCAATGGAAAATACATGCCTATCAAACAATACATCACATGCACTTCCAAAAATGTGGTGTATGCAATTGAATGCAAATGTGGTATGAAATACATAGGATCAACAACATGTATGCTAAAAAAAAGGATTTTGGAGCACATCCGAGCTGTTAAGAACTCAAATCTGTTATATGCGACAGCGAAACACTTAAAATCTTGTCAAAATGGGGACTAGAGAGCCATGAGTTTCTATGGTCTAAGAATGCTGACCAAACTAGAAAGAGGAGGAGACACAGTACGTCTCTTAAGACAAATGGAATCCCGTCTCATAATCCAATTCCGAACGAAATACCCTAAAGGCATGAACTTTGGAGAAGACCTCCACATACATCTGGAGTGACACTGAACCCAGCATGAACTTTGATTGACTGTAAAAGGGTACTACACCCATTGACTAAGCATTACGAATTGCAAAGCATTAAGCCCTAAGTGAAATCAACTTAAGATGCTTTGAGTACTATACTCATATAATCCTAGCACACCAGTCCTTTGTTTTTACCTTATTTTTAATTTAACTGTTTGCAACATATTGCTTGATAACTACATATCCCATAATGCCACTTAATGGCTAACATGGGGCAGTATATAAACAAAAAGCAAAAAGGGACTTCCTGACCGTGAAAAAAGCCGTGAGGCTGAAACGCGTTGGTGGAGTGTTTGTGTGTGAATAAAGCTTCATAAAGTATCCAGTTGTGCCGCCCTCTTTGTTCGAAAAATTAATTTGGGGCTATGATCCAGCTCCTGGGTTGAGCACACACTGCGGAGCGCTCTCAGGCTTGGAAGGATCGATTTGGATTGATATATATATTTATATATATATATATATATATATATATTCACTGAAAAAACCATAGGTTTCACACCAGTTATAGTTAGCTGGAAATTTTACTGATATAAAACCATTGAAATTCCCACGTTATAGTTAGTCGGACTCACTATAACTTGCGCGTGCAATGCACTGCTGATGACATCACATATTACATCACTCATGACATGGTCAGTGACATCACTCATGACATCACTGATGACACCATCCAGTGAATATGTGTCTTTCTGAAAAATAAATATTAGTGAGTTATGTTTTAATATTTAAATTCATATATTAGTGTTTCACTTTGTGTATAAGTGGCTACGTGTGTTGATAAGTAGCTACATGCGTATGTATATGGGTTATTTGATATTTTTAGTAGTATCAGTATGAGTGTCTATATGGTTTGGTGGAGGTATTACTTAGCACATAGATGCATGAGTGACTGACTCTTTGTTTGTATGTGTTTTGAAGACAGCATATGTACAGGACTGTATGGGTGGATGAGTGTCTATATGTGTTTGTTAGTGAGTGAATGACTGTCCCACTAGTGTCTTTATCAGTAACTACATATGTTTTAATCTAGTATATATGAATATTGATGTATATAAGTGAGTATATGTGAGAGTAAGAGATTGTAAGATTTCCTGTTTAAATAAGTATGTGTTTCTATAAGTGATTGTTTAAGAGAATAAATATGTGTAATTTTCAATAGAAGTAAGGTGGAAGTGTGTGTATAACTCTATATTCAAATAAATGGTTGTTCAATAGTTTATTTGCACGTGTGAATATGTGTGTGAGTAACTTTTGGATGAATGTCGGTTTGTAACAGGATGTATAGGTGTATCTCTTCATATGATGAGTGAGTATATGTATGAGTGACTATATAGAACTGTTGGTGAATGAATGGATGTGTACATAGATAGTGGAAGTACAGAATTGCTTGTTGTAACTGATATAGGTATGTCCATTTTTTAAAAATTTCAGTTTCTATTTTTGAATATGTGTCTCAAGGGTTACTTTACACTGAGAGGAGGTCTGTGACTGTGTCACAAGGATGGTGTCATCAGTGATGTCATGAGTGATGTCACTGACCATGTCATGAGTGATGTAATATGTGATGTCATCAGCAGTGCATTGCACGCGCAAGTTATAGTGAGTCCGACTAACTATAACGTGGGAATTTCAATGGTTTTATATCAGTAAAATTTCCAGCTAACTATAACTGGTGTGAAACCTATGGTTTTTTCAGTGAATTTAATAGGTTTTTTAAATGCTAATTCCTAACTATAACTGGTGTGAAACCTATGGTTTTTTTCAGTGAATTTCAAAGGTTTTTTTAATGCTAATTCCTAACTATAAGTTTCACTTTATAAATAAGACTGTTAGCACTCTAGTTGTTCTTTTTAACACTCTGGTACATTCTGTCATTGGGCTACAGTTGGGCTACATCTAGTTGAATTTTGGGCTACATTTACAATTTTTGATCTCTGGTGGCCATCTTTGGGCTACATTGGGCTACTTTGGTCTACATTTGGGCTACATTTTGGCTCTAACATATATTAAGCCCAATGTAGCACAATACATATTTTTATAAAGTTAATTTTTTTACAAACCACTTCAGAATAGGGCTACCTGTCTCTACAATTATCCCATTTTTTTTTTTTTTTTTTGGGGGGAGCGCTCCCGGAGCGCGCCCCGGAGTGCGCCCCGAAAAGCGTATTTCTGAAAAGCGCCCCCGGGCGCGCTCCGGGGAGCGTCTCGTAAGCGTCAATATCGCAAACGAAAACATGATCGTGACGTATCGCGTAGCCGCGACCGCGTGATACGCACGGCGTAAGCGCACCCGGAAGTACTCGAGCGAATACGATCGCACAACGTAAACTTCCGGCGCGCTTACGCTGCGCGACCCGGGCCGCGCCCCCGGGCGCGTAGCGTAAGCGCGTCGGGTCATGTGAGCAGAAAATAACACTTTTCATTGGTTCATAACAGTTTTAGTTTCATAATGATGAAGCCCCTGGTCTTGTGACCTGAAAATAACACTTCTCATTGGTTCAGGACAGTTTTTTTTTCTAAATGATGAAAGACCCCACCTTTTTTCCTTATTCTGACTTTGTCCTTTGACTGAGGAAGACCTGTTTGTTGCTCTCTCTACTTTTTTGCTCTAAATAATGGCTTCATTAGTAGCATCAGCTGGTGCATCTGCCCCACCACCACCACCACCACCACCAAGAGGACCAGCTCCAAATTATATTGGTGGTCAAGAACAGGAGGAGGAGGAAGAGGAAGAGGAGGAGGGGAGAAGAAGATGGCTGCCAGAAGAAAATACACCTTATAAACCCAAACCACACATTATTTGGCAGTTTTTTTCAATTCCAGAGGGGAAAAAAAAGGTGAATGCTCCCAAGGTGACTTGCCTCATCTGCAATGATGAACTTTCACGGGGCAACCCAAACAAGAAATATTCTTTTGGTAACTATACCATGATTCGGCACATGACAAGAAAGCATCCAAACAACTACTCTCGAGCAGAGTTCCGGGAACTGGCCAGTAACCTCCCCCAGTCATCAAGGACCCCCTCCCAAAGAAACCAACCCACTTCCTCGCAACCAGAAACATCTGAGGTGATGCCTTGCATTCAGCCGAGATTTGCTGATTTTAAAATTACTTGTACTGCTTGTGGCAAGCTTATCTCCTATGGGGAACAAAGTATTAAGCTCATCGTCCTTGCAGGTGATAATCACAAGTGCCCCAAAAAGAAATAATTTTTTGGGTTTTTTGTTTTTTTGCTCCAGTTGAGCCAGTTTCAATTCCCTTTTTTTGTTTCTCCCCCTAAAAAATACAAAAAAAATATAAAACTGTTTTGAAAAGCCAAAAAAAGTTCAAAAAGTTCAAAAAACACAAAAAAATATAAAACAACAAAAAGAAGAAAAAAAAAAGTTCTTTTTAGAACTACCTCCAATTTCTAAATAAAAACTTCATTTTTTTGAAAACTCTGTCATCTTTTTCCCTCATTTTACGCTCCCCGGTGCGCTACCTGGTGCGCGCACCGTGCGCTTCCCCCGCGCAAAACGAAAAAAAAAAAATATTTTAAATGCCCCGCGGGGCCCTTTTATAGCCCCCACATCAAACCTAGGGGGTCAAAGGGGTCTATCCCTGACGCCTTATGGTCAGTTCCCACTTTGTTTTAGCCGCCTCTTATGTCTCGATTTTACCGAGACACAAGATGGCGACCGCTCTGGACTGTTTGGAATGTTTACAGACACCCGAGAGCCAATCAGCTTTTCATGCGCACCTCGCGTGTCGCGCCTGGAGCGCTCTCCGGTGCGCGCACCGGTGCGCTGCTATAGATATATATATTTTTTTGAACCTAAATTACTCAAAATCCACTGGAGCACATATCTTGAGACATAGCAAAGGCACATCGGGCTACCAGTCCCTACAATTTTGCCAAGTTTGGTGTAAATCCATTCAGCCGTTCGGGCTAAAAGTGAAATCGACCGCCCTATGGAAATTAACATGGGGAAACCGCGTTTTGGGACCCCCCTTTTATCTCGGCCCCCGCTTGACGAATCCCCCCCAAACTTTCAAGGAAGGACCGGAGCTCGACGAGGCCATTTTCAGGAAATTTTCAGGCAGATTCGTCAACCGGTGCCAAAGTTATTCCAAATAGAATTTTGAGATTTAACATTGAAAAAAATCCTAACTATAACTACCTACTGGCGACCGCCAGTAGGTAATATATATATATATATATATATATATATATATATATATATATATATATATATATATATATATATATATATATATATATATATATATATATATATATATATTACCTACTGGCGGTCGCCAGTAGGTAGTTATAGTTAGGATTGTTTTCCATAGGGAATCCGCAACATTCTATTAGGAATAACTTTGGCGCCGGTTGAGGAATCTGCCTGAAATTTTCCTGAAATTTGCCTCGCTGCGCTCCGCTCCTTCCCTGAAAGTTTGGGGAGGATTCGTGAAGCGGGGGCCGAGATAAAAGGGGGGTCCCAAAATGTGTTTCCCCATGTTAATTTCCATAGGGCGGTTGGACTCACTTTTAGCCCGAACGGCTGAATGGATTTCCACCAAACTTGGCAAAATTGTAGGGACTGGTAGCCCGATGTGCCTTTGCTATGTCTCAAGATATGTGCTCCAGTAGATTTTGAGTAATTTAGGCAAAAAAATATATATATATCTATAAGCGCGCCCCGGTACGCACACCGGGGCGCGCTCCAGCGCGCTACGCGAGTTTGCGAGCGGAAAGCTGATTGGCTCTCGGGTGTCTGTCAACATTCCAAACAGTCCGGAGCGGCCGCCATCTTGTGTCTCGGTAGGATCGAGACACAAGAGGTGGCAAAAACAAAGGGGGAAATGACCAAAAGGGGGCAGGGTAGACCCCCCTGACCCCCTAGGTTTGATGTGGGGGCCATAAAAGAGCCCCCACATTCGATTTGCGCGGGGGGAGCACCCGGTACGCGCACCGGGGAGCGTACCAGGGAGCGTAACATGGGGAAAAAAGAATGACAGATTTTTTTAAAAAATAGTATTTTTTTATAAATTGGAGGTAGTTCTAAAAAGAACTGTTTTTTTATTCTTTTTGTTGTTTTATATTTTTTTGATTGTTTTTTGGAACATTTTTTTACTTTTTTTGGCTTTTATGAACAATTTTATATATTTTTTGTTATTTTTATGGGGACAAACAAAAAACAGGGAATTGTAAACGGCTCAACTGGAGCAAAAAAAATCAGGAAAAAATTAAGGTTTTTTTGGGCACTTGTGGTTGTCACCAGCACGGTTGATGAGTTTAATGCTTTGCTCACCATAGCTAATTGTCCGACCACAAAAGATGCAAACTATTTTGAATTCTCCAAAATGGGTTTGGATGTTTGGGACCATCTCCCTTGTCTCTGGACCCGATGGAGTGGGTTGTTCACTTTGGGAGGTGCTGGGAGAAGATTGGGGAGGGTTTCTGGTCAGTTCTCTGACCTCTGCTGCAGCATAGTTGTTCGGATGCCGGCGTTGCATGTGGCAAATCATGGTGCTGTTGCCAAAAGAATACTTTTTGGCAGGGTTCCCCCTGGAAAGTACAGTGCCACAGATCATACAAGTCACCTTTGGCGCATTAACTTTTTTGAGGCCCATAGGGATTTTAAAAAACTCCCAGACTATGTGCTCCTTTGGCTTATAGGTGGTAGTATCCTCAGGCAGGTACTGCCTCTCCTCCTCCTCCTCTTCTTCTCCACCACTGTGGTGTTGTGGTGGTCCTTGTGGTGGTGGTGGTGGTGGTGGCTGAGATGCCCCTGCTGCTACTGTAGCCATTTTTCAGTACAAATAGGTACTAATAGGTCTCCAAACAGGTCTTCCTCAGTCAAAGGACAAAGTGAGAATAAGAAAAAAAGGTGGGGGCTTTCATCATTTGGAAAACAAAATTGTCCTGAACCAATGAAAAGTGTTATTTTCAGGTCACATGACCCGGGCTTTCATCATTTGGAAACCAAAACTGTTCTGAACCAATGAAAAGTGTTATTTTCAGGTCACATGACCCGACGTGCTTATGCTGCGCGCCCGGGGGAGCTTATGTAGCGCGATCGTATGTGCTCGAGTGCTTCCGGGTGCGCTTACGCCGTGCGTATCACGCAGACGCGGCTACGCGATACGTCACGATGATGTATTTGTTTGCGGCATTAGCACTAACGGGACGCTCACTGATACGCGCACTGGGGCGCGCAGCAAGACTGCGCTTACCGGTGCGGGAGCGCTCCAGGGCAAAAAAAAAAACATGAACAATATACATAAAGAAAATAGTATTACATAAATTCACTGAAAAAACCATAGGTTTCACACCAGTTATAGTTAGGAATTAGCATTTAAAAAAACTTTGAAATTCACTGAAAAAACCATAGGTTTCACACCAGTTATAGTTAGGAATTAGCATTTAAAAAACCTATTACATTTACTGAAAAAACCATAGGTTTCACACCAGTTATAGTTAGCTGGAAATTTTACTGACATAAAACCATTGAAATTCCCACGTTATAGTTAGTTGGACTCACTGTAACTTGCGCTCCTGCAATGCACTGCTGATGACGTCACATATTACATCACTCATGACATGGTCAGTGACATCACTCATGACATCACTGATGACACCATCCTTGTGACAGAGTGACAGACCTCCTTTCAGTGTAATGTAACCCTTGAAACACATATTCAAAAATAGAAACTAACATTTTCAAAAAAATGGAGATACCCATACCAGTTACAACAACCAATTCAGTAATTCCACTATCTATATACACATCCACTCATTCACCAACAGTTCTATGTAGTCACTCATACATATACTCACTCATCATATGTAGTGATACACCTATACATCCTATTACACACCGACAGTCATCCAAAAGTTACTCACACACATACTCACACATGCAAATAAACTATTGAACATCCATTTATTTGCATATACAACTATACACACACTACCACCTTACTTCTAAGGAAACTTACACATACTTACTCTCTTAAACAATCACTTATAGAAGCACATACTTATTTAAACAGGAACTCTTACAATCTCTCACTCTCACATATACTCACTTCTATACATCAATACTCACATATACTAGATTAAAACATATGTCGTTACTAATAAAGACAATAGTGAGACAGTCATTCACTCACTAACACACACATATACACACTCATCCACCCATACAGTCCTGCACATATGCTGTCTTCAAAACACATACAAACAGTGAGTTAGTCACCAACCCATGCAGCCACTTATACACAAAGTGAAACACTGATACATATATTTCAATACTTAAAAGTTACTCGCTAATATATGTATTCACTAAGATACACTTAATAAGGCAGTTAACCAATCAAATTTTTTTTTAAAACATCCATTTACACACTTCTTTAACCATTTATTCTTCCATCGACCTTTACAAATACATATATAAAACATATTTATTTTTCAGAAAGACACACATTCACTGGATGAGTGATGTCACTGACCATGTCATGAGTAATGTAATATGTGACGTCATCAGCAGTGCATTGCAGGTGCGCAAGTTATAGTGAGTCCAACTAACTATAACGTGGGAATTTCAATGGTTTTATGTCAGTAAAATTTCCAGCTAACTATAACTGGTGTGAAACCTATGGTTTTTTCAGTGAATATATATATATATATATATATATATATATATATATATATATATATATATATATATATATATATATATATATATATATATATATATATGTGTGTTATATGTTCTATGTGATTCGTTTTGGAAGCTGTTAATTTGGATTCCATCTCCCTGTTTCACTTCTGCCCATCACCTCACATTCCCTTCTTCCCAGGACCCTGGTCATATCCCTCTTCATAGGCACCTCGGACTATAGTAACAGCCGCCTCCTAAATCCCTATGTATAATTTCATTCCCTTCTTGAAAGTGCTGATCATTCCCTGCCACACTTGGTTCCATTCAGGCTTGTCGGAGCTTTTATGGGGCTCAGGTAAAGAATTGCATAAACGCCCAATTCCTGCTTTATTTCATTCTAAATAAAAAATAAAACTATCCACCGAATGAAAAAAAACAAAGTTCACCTTTATCAGGCAGCTCCAGCATTTGGTTCTATGTAGTGGAGTGGCTGCCTTGTGTTTGTCACATCCCCAGAACATTTAGGTTTTTCCCTTTTTTTTGATAGGTTGAGTGTATCCTACGGCTGACGGTAGGAGGACAATTTTTTTCCCTGTTTTTCAAGCAGTTTGGTTTTATTATTCAATGAGTGTATGTTCTGCTACCTCCCATTGGCACACGTCAGTCAACCTTCTGTTTCCCTCCTCCCATTCCCTCCTTATTGCCCACCCTCCCCTCCACATCTATCGCCTTCCCCGACCAACATCGAACACTGCTAATGCAAGGCATGTCCCTTGCGCCACATCCATACAGGTCACGGACACCGCACCCTGCAATGTAATAGGTGTTGCTTTTGGTATTGTAAATGACAATGCCTTTTAATTTTTTATAAAAGGCATTGCCATTTACAATGCCAATAGCTCAAAAACTAGCAACTGCGAGACCTATTGCATTGTAAATGCTTATTAACTCTTCTTGGCACCACTTTCACTATGGACGGTATCAAGTCGGAACAGGGTGACTATCCCAAAAGAATATATTCCAGCTTTTCCCCGGAAGAGTTCTTGCTCACCCTGGACCCGATTCACAAAGGTAAACTGAGACGAAAGTCTAACTTTACAACTTTCGGTATTCACATAGGGCAATTAAAAGTCGTAAGTTACACTTTTGCCTCCACTTAGTCAAGGGAGTTTGATCTCAGATGCACTTAATACCAAAATTTTACTTACTACTTACAACTGGTAAATGCCCTTTGTGAATACCTAAAGTCACAAAGTTAGACTTTCGTCTCAATTTACCTTGGTGAATCGAGCCCAAAGTTTGGAAGCAACGTTTCGAGCATATAATTATTTTTCATTACGTAGAATACGCCTGATCCCATTACTCCTTTGACCTTCTTTCTTTTCTCCAGAAGAAGTTGATGCAGTTGCTGCTTGAACTGAAGTCTTGGATAGTTCTCCTAATTTTCTGGATGTGAAGGCACCTTATCTTGCATCCCAAAGGAAGCCATTGTCCTACAACACTGATGAGAAGGTTTACAGTTGCTCCTTTAAAGGGTAGAATACTATCAATGCACTAAATCAGGGTTGTTTCCCTTGTTCCAACAAGAACTAATTGATGTAGAGGATTATCCCATCTGAAAACTACTCTGCTGCAATTTTTTGTGTAGTGAGCTCAGAAAATGCAATTTGCAAGCCTATGTGATGAAATTTGAGGTGAAACGTTCTGTTTTTGGCTTGTGGCCTAGTGGTTTCGGGCCTACAAGCTTATTGGTTTACATGGAGACTTCAGGTTACTATTACTACACATTGATATTATCAATATCACCCCAGAACTCACCTCAATATTAAATGTAATTTATAAAAGTAGTTTTTATATGTTATCGTTTTCTATGATATAAGTTATTGGGCCCAGAAATGGAAGAATATGATGCGCCTGCCTGCACATGTTGAGACTTCGGATTACCATAATTGCACAGTATAGTATTATTGACATTTTGACCTCAGGAACCACCTAAATATTACATTTAGTTAATGAAGATTGCATCACACAATGCATACATTTTTTAAATGATGCAAGTTTTAGCCGATAGCTACAAACTCAAGACAAGGCATTCTGCCTATGCTGTTGATGCTTTAAGGTGGGAGTTGCTATTTTGAACTGATAGGGCCCGATTCACAAAGGGAAAGCTAGACCAAAAGTCTGACTTTACTACTTTTCAGAATTCACAATGGTAAGTTACTACAAGTAAAGTTAGACTTTTGACCTTAGTTAGACTTTCGGTCTAACTTTACCTTTGTGAATACTGAACAGTAGTAAAGTTAGACTTTTGGTCAAAGTTAGACTTTTGGTCTAACTTTACCTTTTTGAATTGGGCCTTAACTTTATTGCTTCTCAGGTATTCACAAAGGTAAAGTTAGACCAGAAGTCTAACTTAGATCAAAAGTCTAACTTTACTAGTTTTCGGTATTTACAAAGGTAAAGTTACACCAAAAGTCTAACTTAGACCAAAAGTTTAACTTTACTCGTAGTAACTGACCTTTGGGAATACCGAAAAGAAGTTAAGGAAGACTTTTTGTCTAACTTTACTTTTGTGAATCAGCAGAATTGGCTTGTTTGTATATGGAGCCAATAAACTTATGAAAAAAATATTGGTTAACCATAACTCCGTAATGCAGTCATCAAATTAACTGCATGCTTTTATGAGCAACGTATGCTTCTACAACATTTTGAACCATGTTTTTTACGATATAAGCTTGCAGACGTTTTTGGGAGTGCATGAGCGTCAAAGTGCAAGGTCCAATCCCTGTATCAGCCATGCAAGCTTGAATGCCAGTGGACTAGATTTTAGATTTGTAACGCGAAATGCATTACTGTTATTAATAATCATTGCAATAAACTATTGCAGTGGGCCATACACAGCTTCAGTTGTCTATAGATTCGGCAATAGTGAGTCTGTAGTTATGGTTATGTCTGAGATTCTATTGGAACATTTGTAGTCTGTATCTATCTGTTTATGGATCTATGTATGAATCTATGTATCTATCTATCTATTAGAGAGTTAGTGGTAGCACCTCTGTAGTTATAGTTGTGTCAGTGTCCCCCGAAAATCGGTTAGATTTCATTATAACATTGGCACTGTTTGGCCAATCTGCATGATATTTGGTACTAGGTTGGTTGGATGGTCTAAGTTTCATGTAGGTACTTTTTGGGGGGTAATGAAGGGGATGGAACAACATTTTCATTTTCAATGTTATCGCTCATAGGAAAATTTGCTTGCAGGTACAGTAAAAACTGTTTCACCAATGTTGGCATAAAACTGAAAAGGCCCTTAAGTGGTTTTGAGTAAATCCATTCAGCAATGTGTTAAATATTTGTGTTACAAAGAGATGTTGTGTGGGTTTCATAGAGTTAATTTTCCCATGACCTTTGAGTATCTTATCTGTTAATTTATGGATTCTTTGATGATCCTCCGAGGATAATACATTTGAAAAATAAATAAATCCAACTGGAAGAGGGAGCATTTATTAATTTGTCCAATTCAGGATCTGCTGAGTTTAGGAAGATTCTTGGATCCGGTCAATCTGTTCCACGGTTGTATGTCATGACAACGCATGGTATTACCATGCGTGCCATTACAACACGGGGATTACAATGAAGGGCGCTGGATAGTGGAATAGTTACATTTTCTATTCCAACTCCAGCCCACGTTGACAGTAGGGAAGGTGTTGGATACAAAATTAAACTATTCCCTATCCAACAGCGCCCTGCAGCGAAAGTCGTTGTAACGACTTTTGTTGTAATGCCTGCGTTGTAATGGCAGTGCGGGATAATCCCCGCGTTGTCATGGCTGTTCCCCTGTTCCACTGTTAGGAACTGAAAGTATTTGTTTTGTAGGCAATTAAAAGATGTCAGGAAACTAATGAGGCATGCTGAAAAAAACATGAAAAAGGCTATTGGAGGATGAGGAAGATGCTGCCCCCAAGAATAACAAAGCCCATTTGTTTCTCATGGCATTTGTGGATACGAATTCTGGTTTGTGGAGCTGTGAATCTGGAAAAACCCATGATTATTCAAAAATAGTCTTTCTTTTGGGTCGCAAAAACAGCAAAATATTAAAAGTAAAATAAAAATGTCTCAGTCGGTCTATGGATGGCAAGACAATGCCAAGACCAGTGTTGTATGCAAAATGGAGTGGAGGGTTAACATACTGTGCCAAAGAGCCACATTTCACGGCCAAAGCTGTGGGTAATTGGTTCAGTGCAAATGGTGAAAGGACAGGGCCTGGCTTCAGGCATGACCAAGCACCCAGAGGGCATTGTCCATGGTTGAAGGAAATGCAACGCTTTTTCAATGGCACAGAGGCTGGTAGGCAGGCCCTGCACCCAGAACTGACTGCACACTGCCGAATCATGTGAGCAGCTAGTTCAGTGGCACAGGATCTGATGCAGTGCCTTCACCAACAGCCTGCTATGTACAGCCAAAGACAATGGGGGTTGAGTCTAGTGAAGGTTAGGCCATGAATATGCTGTGCATGGCCTGAGGGTGAACAAATTGGGGGGTATATGCACAGAAGCATAGACGTATGGTCAGGCTGTTGGCCAAGCTATATTTCCATCCTCCAGTGCTGACACCCAACAGCAGTAAGCCATTTGAGTTGGACAGACGCAAGGTGGATGCATGAGTGGTTGGTAGCATGACCTGGCCAAACAACAGACCCTACAGCCAATCCCTGGTGCAAGTGTTCAAAAGCAGGTGTTGGGTCAGTGGAAGGTGGGGCACAGGGCCCAGGGCCGGGCCTTTCCGTCAGCCATTACTGAATACAACTAAATGCAAAGTCTACGCACAGTGGAATTGGTTGTTTAGAATTTGGTAAGCATTATTTCATCAACAAAATCTAAACTTCAATGAAAACGGCCAGGCATGACCAAATTCGTACATCATAGCTTGCGCTCCTGCCATGAAAACCATTCCTCACCCCAAATAGACTGCCCATGACCTGATACACAATGTGACATATGGCATTACAAATGACATACATTATTTTACTGGTGACAGTACATGACACAATTGGCAAATTGATTACTTCACTAAGGATAAAATATCATTGCTTTGTGTACACGTGTGTAAACATGGGAGTAAGAGGAATAAAATTAAGTTTGCAAAACCTTTTGAGTTAAGGAGGGAAGCCCCATGAAACTTCAGTCAAAAAGAGGTGTGATATAAAGGGAGTAAAAGGGTCCATGATGCCTTTCGGTCAAGAAGGGTGTATTTTTAGTGTCCGTATCCAGAACACAGAGAGGATGCCACCAGAACCAAGAAGCTGAGATTTCCAAGGCAAAAGCAACAGTGACACTATAGATTAATTTAGTTGCGACAGAAGGTGGTGGGAATTCTCATCAATTCTCCTTAAGTTGGATGCAGATTGTAAAGGTCGATTGAGGATGCCTGAAAAACTGAGAGACTCCTTCAAGGCCTCTGTGATCAGGGTACTTGTTATTGCCCTAAAGGACACTGTCAGCTGGTCCATGGTGGTGAAAAGATTGTTATCCCAAGCAGTGCACCTGGTGGGTCAGACAGGGACAAAGGTGGATGCCCACAGTACTGAGCATGATCATCCATTGGTATTGGTGAACGTCGTGTGAAAGGGTTAGTTAAGCAGAGGACAGCATATGAGTCTTGCTGTGGCAATCCTTGGCAATGATTTGACACAGAGCTGAAGCGTGCAAGTGTAAGCACCCAGGATTATGCTCACAAATGCTACGAGGATACAAACCCCAAGACCAATATTAAGGGAACCAGAAGTAGAATAAGAGTTAGTAGGAACTTGAAGTTCACATCTGCTGTGATGCAGCCTGTGGGCCAAGTGTTGCCTGCTTTTATAAAACATGGCCCTGTGGCTGATACTGGAATCAACATTTCTGACTGGGAGGTACTTCCTGTGCAGTCTGTTCTACAAGCAACAGAAGTCGTAGACCAACCAGACCCTGCATTATGCATTTTGAATGTGCCCCTTTAAAGGTGTTGGCTGCATGCTAACCCTAGCAAAGCAGAGCTGCCTGGGATTTGGGCTGAAATGCCCAAATCCCATCCTCATCGATATTATAGTGAAGTTACGACACAAAGAAGGCTTGGATTCACTATTTATTTATTAGGGCAGTCTTCGTCTGACCTCCTCTTCATGCCCCAAATGACTTGTTGTGTCATTATTCAAAAATCCCCACACTACCTTCCATTATAGAACTTCTAATATGCAATTCCCTTATTATTCCATGTTCTTGTTACATCATCACATATCAGCAATGCAACCCTTGAGATACAACAGGTGAGGATGGAAGAAGATTACCTGGCATCCTGAGACTATAATACCCCTCTTAGATGTCTGCAAAATTTAGCAGAGTACCCTATACACCAATTTGATAGTCCGCTTATTCTATTAGGAGGAGGGTGCACTATCATGTTTCCGCTGGTGGTGCACTTACTGGCTCAACTAGTAGAAACCTTACACCAATGGCTCAACAAACTTTGGTCCATCAGTGTAATTGTATCTGCCTACTCATCCAATTTAGAGCAGACTTTCTGGTGCACTTTTTTCCTCTTGAGACCACCAGAAAAGGCATTGTGGGCACAAATATACAAGGAACATGACTCCTACACCTGGGAGGAAACTTCCAGAGGGTCAGGGTCCTTTCTTTCGTTATACAAAAACAAAATTACTGCTTTGTGTGCTTGTAAAAGAAAAACGTTTGCTGAACTGTCGCTTGAAACATGGCGAATATTCAGGAATCGTTGAATGCCTTTAGAGGAGCTGCAAATGTGCCGGCTCCTCTGACGGCATAAATATCTGTCATGAAGGCAGGGATCTCTAAATACAGTGGCCTGTAGTCCACTTGAACAGTGATGGTCATTACCTCTACTCCCCTGGTGGACGGCAGACTGCCTGCCAAATCCTAAATCATGCTTCTGGGCATGCTGCAGAAACCCAAGTGTGGCTCCTTGCCTGACAATGAATTGAAAGAGAAGCCTTCCTCTGACACAGGAGTTAATGGCACTCTACTCGTATCATCATTCAACAGCTGGTTCTTAGCCTTTTCTGGTTCACTTTGTTTGAAGATCTCACTCTTATGTGTAGACAGAGAGGTGAGATCAGAGACAAAGTTTGCCACACAGCTTGATCGCCCCTTGTGATTGTTGCCTTACAGGATCTATCAATGGCCAGACCACAGGTTCATCCCCTACATATGAAATGGAGTCCCTGATAGGATAGGTAGGATTAATGGTGGGAAGAGCCCAGTAGAGGATTCAGAGTCCCTAAAGATGCCCAGGACTTAAATGTGCAATACCAAATCAAATGGATTGTCATATCCACCACTTTCGTAAATTAAATCTGTGTATGCAAAAGGTTGGCGCATTCATACAAAGTGAAACTAACTGGTGTCAGAGCATAGGAAATGTTTTCTCTCTGGTGCCAGAAAAGCAACATATTCCTTTAAAAGTGCAGGAATTATGTAGCAATGCTACAGAAATAGTTTTCAGTATAAAATGTGGTTTAAAACTCTTAATAGGAAAGTCCTATCAATGTCAGATTCACATTTAATAGGTAATCATGTCTGAAATACATTAAACTGCCAAGCTATTAGTTATATATAGTGTTAAAAACTATTTATTTTTTAATATTAAAGACATTTTGCTTAGGATCCACTGCAGTGTTAACAAATGAAAATACACACTCCAGACTGGCCTTCTGCCTTTTGTGTCTTATTTTCACAACTGATGAATTCTGAATATAGATATTTGAAATTAATGCACCTGACGAGCCCCTTCATACATATCCAACCAAATGTTCACAACAGGGGTGATTTCCCACTCGGCAGGCCAATTATATAAAGGATAGGAGGCCCCATGGAGAGGCTCTCTGAATATGTCAACAGATATTTTAAACCACTGATGATCAATCTCCCTCCATACGTCAGAAACACTATGGACCTCCTGAATAAAGGGAGGATGTAACCTGGGATGAGAATATGTCCTCTATATCATTAGATGTAGTGGGACTGTACACTTGCATACAGAAAAAAATTGGACTGGGTGCAATAAAGAGCTTTTATTAAGTTCAAGTGTTAGATTGCTTGCCCATTCCGAGATGTTAATGGATATGACAGAGTTCATTCTAGAGAATAATTTCTTCTTCAATGGAGAGTGGTTCCAACAATTACAGGGAACCGAGAGGGGTTCCAGATTTGCGCCATCTTATGCAAACCTCTTCATGGGATGGTTTGAGAGGGTACATGTCTGGGCCTGGACAGCAAAATTATTGACTCCCCATATATTCTTTTGGGGCAGGTTCATTGATAATATATTACTTATCTGGACTGGCTTTTGTGCAAACACAATGATGTGTACAGGATACTATGATGACATTGAGGATTGCTCCACAGTGTACCAGGTTTGGCTAATTGGATCACTGACAAACCAATGGTGACTTATAGGAGGGGGGCTACAGTGTAGAGTCAGGTCACATGCATCTACACACCTCCCATTAGAGACGGAGGTAGAAATTGGATACCTGACCAACTGAAAGAGAACTATGTATGCAATAAGTGTAAAACGGGTATTAACAAATTGAATGACATCAGTTACAATTCTTGTTCTTGTTCTTGTTACATCATCACATATCAGCAATGCAACCCTTGAGATACAACAGGTGAGGATGGAAGAAGATTACCTGGCATCCTGAGACTATAATACCCCTCTTAGATGTCTGCAAAATTTAGCAGAGTACCCTATACACCAATTTGATAGTCCGCTTAGTCTATTAAGAGGAGGGTGCACTATCATGTTTCCGCTGGCGGTACACTTACTGGCTCAACTAGTAGAAACCTTACACCAATGGCTCAACAAACTTTGGTCCATCAGTGTAATTGTATCTGACTACCCATCCAATTTAGAGCAGACTTTCTGGTGCACTTTTTTCCTCTTGAGACCACCAGAAAAGGCATTGTGGGCACAAAGATACAAGGAACATGACCCCTACACCTGGGAGGAAACTTCCAGAGGGTCAGGGTCCTTTCTTTCGTTATACAAAAACAAAATTACTGCTTTGTGTGCTTGTAAAAGAAAAACGTTTGCTGAACTGTCACTTGAAACATGGCGAATATTCAGGAATTGTTGAATGCCTTTAGAGGAGCTGCAAATGTGCCGGCTCCTCTGACGGCATAAATATCTGTCATGAAGGCAGGGATCTCTAAATACAGTGGGCTGTAGTCCACTTGAACAGTGATGGGCATTACCTCTACTCCCCTGGTGGACGGCAGACTGCCTGCCAAATCCTAAATCATGCTTCTGGGCATGCTGCAGAAACCCAAGTGTGGCTCCTTGCCTGACAATGAATTGAAAGAGAAGCCTTCCTCTATCACAGGAGTTAAGGGCACTCTACTCGTATCATCATTCAACAGCTGGTTCTTTGCCTTTTCTGGTTCACTTTGTTTGAAGATCTCACTCTTATGTGTAGACAGAGAGGTGAGATCAGAGACAAAGTTTGCCACACAGCTTGGTCGCCCCTTGTGATTGTTGCCTTACAGGATCTATCAATGGCCAGACCACAGGTTCATCCCCTACATATGAAATGGAGTCCCTGATAGGTAGGATTAATGGTGGGAAGAGCCCAGTAGAGGATTCAGAGACCCTAAAGATGCCCGAGACTTAAATGTGCAATACCAAATCAAATGGATTGTCATATCCACCTCTTTCGTAAATTAAATCTGTGTATGCAAAAGGTTGGCGCATTCATACAAAGTGAAACTAACTGGTGTCAGAGCATAGGAAATGTTTTCTCTCTGGTGCCAGAAAAGCAACATATTCCTTTAAAAGTGCAGGAATTATGTAGCAATGCTACAGAAATAGTTTTCAGTATAAAATGTGGTTTAAAACTCTTAATAGGAAAGTCCTATCAATGTCAGATTCACATTTAATAGGTAATCATGTCTGAAATACATTAAACTGCCAAGCTATTAGTTATATATAGTGTTAAAAACTATTTATTTTTTAATATTAAAGACATTTTGCTTAGGATCCACTGCAGTGTTAACAAATGAAAATACACACTCCAGACTGGCCTTCTGCCTTTTGTGTCTTATTTTCACAACTGATTAATTCTGAATATAGATATTTGAAAATAATGCACCTGACGAGCCCCTTCATACATATCCAACCAAATGTTCACAACGGGGGTGATTTCCCACTCGGCAGGCCAATTATATAAAGGATAGGAGGCCCCATGGAGAGGCTCTCTGAATATGTCAACAGATATTTTAAACCACTGATGATCAATCTCCCCCATACGTCAGAAACACTATGGACATCCTGAATAAAGGGAGGATGTAACCTGGGATGAGAATATGTCCTCTATATCATTAGATGTAGTGGGACTGTACACTTGCATACAGAAAAAAATTGGACTGGGTGCAATAAAGAGCTTTTTTTAAGTTCAAGTGTTGGCTTGCCTGCCCATTCCGAGATGTTAATGGATATGACAGAGTTCATTCTAGAGAATAATTTCTTCTTCAATGGAGAGTGGTTCCAACAATTACAGGGAACCGAGAGGGGTTCCAGATTTGCGCCTTCTTATGCAAACCTCTTCATGGGATGGTTTGAGAGGGTACATGTCTGGGCCTGGACAGCAAAATTATTGACTCCCCATATATTCTTTTGGGGCAGGTTCATTGATAATATATTACTTATCTGGGCTGGCTTTTGTGCAAACACAATGATGTGTACAGGATACTATGATGACATTGAGGATTGCTCCACAGTGTACCAGGTTTGGCTAATTGGATCACTGACAAACCAATGGTGACTTATAGGAGGGGGGCTACAGTGTAGAGTCAGGTTACATGCATCTACACTTCTCCCATTAGAGACGGAGGTAGAAATTGGATACCTGACCAACTGAAAGAGAACTATGTATGCAATAAGTGTAAAATGGGTATTAACAAATTGAATGACATCAGTTACAATTCGCAAAGAAAGTACCATGTGAATAAATTCATGAACTGCAATAGTACCCATGCGATTTATGTGATTGTATGCAACTCAGAAAATCTATGTAGGGAGCACCATCAGGATGCCGAAATTATACATGCAAGAACACCAGAGAGCCATGAAGAACAGGGACAGCAAAAACCCAATTTTGCAACACATGCAAGCTGAACACCCCAATGTGACTGGTTTCACCTTCCATTGTATACAAAGACTGAGCCAGAGGCCGAGGGGAGGAGATGGGAAAGTGTTATTAAGGTAATTTGAGACCAACTGGATAGTGAGATTGCTCTGTAGAGAAAGGGCTGAATGTTGAACAGGAACTTCATTACTTCCTTTAAAAATGCATGTTATGGTAAAGCACGTCGTTTTGTATGTACAGAGCACTGCATGCTAACAGTAAGGGTTTATGAAATGAAAAGTAGGGTGGAGCGTCAGGAAACGGTAATGTGATTATGGAGGATCAATACAGTAGGATGAACTTTCAAGATGGCTGCCACATAGAAGAATGGATTGGCAGCCGAAACCGGTTACTGAAATTGGAGGGATATTTAAGAGGTAGGACAGATCGATCGGATAGGACTAGGACACACATGCTAAAAGGCTGCTCGAAAGGTAAGAGACCATGGGAGATAGGTGAGTTAACCACCTGGGGATGGGACAAAGACCAGAAGGCGGAATATGGGGTCTAAAGGGACTGTATATGATGATGCTGGTATAATTTAATGATATGTAGGAGAAATGATTCAGGCAATGAGAGAAGGGGAATTCTAGTTTTGCATGGAATATAGGTTTATTCCATAGTAGGGTTGGAAGTTAATCAGGGGATGGTTCACTAACACTGTGGTTAGAAAGAACCAAGTAGAAACATAACTTAATAAACAAGAGGAAGAGGAGGAAAGGCTATAGGCTTATTGGCACATGACACTGTTTTCTTGACAGTAGGAGCCCCAGGCATGCAAACAGGGAATAAACAGAAAATAAGTATTTTGAGGAGTATAAATCAAATTGTAGGTAAAGTAGTGATCTTCTTGTATGCGCATTTTCAGAGTACTAGAGGTGTTAGTTCGGCAGTACGCACTTGGCAGCTGCAATCACTCTTTAGAAAGTTGGTGTCTTTTGGTTTAATAAACACATGGATCAATTTAATTTTGGGGAATTGTGTGTAAATATTAGTATGCATACCTGACAAGAGGTGGTACAGTAATTTTGATAGTTACACTCCTTGACATGGAAGTAGTTTTATGTTAGATTAAACATTACACACAAAAATCTAAACATATAGAACATTTTATGTAAAAATACGAACCAGAGTTGTTGATTTTAATAAGTGAAAAGTATTGATTACATGTTTTTTAAAATATTGTTTAGGCCCTAATGAAGTCCCCATAAGGGATGAAACGAGGTGGCTGGGCCTGTTTTATGTGTGATTGAATTAGATATTTAATAAAATGTTTTTGAGAAAAGACACCAACATCTGGAAATTAATTGAAAAAACAAGATATGGAAAGTAATTGAAAACAAAAGAGTGATTACAGACACATGCATTTCTAATTGGAAAGTTCAATGTGAACAAGGAAATTAGGTTGCCCTCCTAATATTGTGAAATCATTTACCAAGGATTGAGTTTTGTGGGAAGTCAGATCACCCTCCAGGAATGGGCATAAGAGAAATTCAAGATTGGGATATTGGGAGAGCAAGCTGCTGAACTTCAAGAGAAGCCTACACGAAGGAAGTGAAAATGAACCTAATATCTTTAAAATCACATCTGCCTGTGAATAGCTCCTGTAGTAATTCTTTCTTCTTAATTAGGGCTCCAGCTCCAGATTTTGTACTAAAAGGCACATTATGGCAAGAACAAATGGGGCTTTGAAGTTAAGATTGCATTTGATTTTTAGAGGGACCTAGAGGGAGTAACAGGACTTTCACTTTTAGTGTTTGGAAATTTGCCGAGCACAGCACAAGGAGGGGCGAGATCTGCCATTTCATGTTTCTGTGCTGGAAAGCACAATTGGACAGATCTGAACTAAAAGCATATCCTTAGAACATAACTGGGTCTTATTGATGGACAATATAGAAGTGGAAAGCCTGAGAATTTTACTTGTGTCACTGAAAGTTCTTTTAGGATTATCTTGTCCAATCTGCAATCAAACTCCATATACTCTGTGTTCCAATGTTTAGTATACAGATTTAGATCAGGTTGTAACAGATCACACACTGACCAATTCATGAGCAAAGGGATTACACAATAATGTGTTTTACAAATGTTTTCTGTCAGAGTAGTGTAGAAGGTCCTGGGCACAAACAATCACAAAGGGTGACTGACACATGTCGGATGGGAACAAATGAAGAATGCTGTTTAACACCTTGGCTGCTATGGCTTTTCCCCTCCTGTGCTGGGAGGCTTTGAATACTATTGTTTCATGACGAGCTCAGCTCGTCATAAGCACAGCTCCAGTGTGCCTCATGACGAGCTGAGCTCGTCATGAGCAGCGAAGGGGTTAATTTATAATTTTAAGAAGATTACAAATCACAAATAAACTAAAAAAATTGGTGATGAGCACAAGCTGTCAGGATATTGTACACTATGCAATCACAGTATCTTCTGTCTTCTGGTGATTCTCAGGCTAATTCATCGTTTTTTTCTGTGTAGAGTCTTTCAGTGGAGGACAACATGACAGACTGGATCCTGGCCTGAGGATTTGCCAGTGGATGAAAGTTTCACCAGAGCATTTGTGGGCTAGATGTGTTGCTCTAAGTGAGAAAAGTATAATGAGGCCTGGGTCTTGTCCCTGCACCAATGGATCCAAATTGCACCTCTCTGACATGGCTCAATGAGACTGACAATTATCTTGGATTTCCTAAGTGTAAGCTCCCATTCAGAGAATATATACAAGCAGCTACAGATGAACTGTTCCCGCTGGAAAGAAACCTAGTCGGATTTGCACATAGTTTCACCTTGCCACAAGTGACCCAGTGACAAACAAATGATGACATGGAATGAACCCGAACAATTTTCTGTGACAGAGCATTACAGGCATCACCTTTTCGTATTTTAATTGCACTTTCAATGTTACTTTCTCCATGTACTGATTTAAAATGCATGACTCAAATGGAAACTAAGGTGGTCCCTTAAAAGTGTGAAGGTGGCCCACCAGGTCAGCCAAGGAGCTGGCATGCGCTCCATTGATGGGAGACCATCTGCCATATTTAGAGATCCCCACCTACCTAAACTGTTGAAAGTTGAGATTCTAATTACAGCACTCCTAATGATCACAAATGTTTCAGTCTGGGCTATAGTGTAGAGCCCTCAGCACTGGAACACTCTAACTGTCATAGAGAGTAGAATGAAGAACAGAACAAGAATTCCAGTAAATAAAGTGGGTCCAAATAATCCAAGATGAGTTCAAACAGAGTCCACTTTAAGTTTCTTCAATATTTTCTTTATTGATATTCAAATTTCATAAAATAGATTCTCCCAGCACGTAAATCGCCAACACGTGTTTCGTCCCACACAGAGTCTTCATCAAGGCATAAATATGGTAGAGAGATATCTTATTTGTTCGGCAGATAAGTGGAAGCAAACTGCAGTCTATATGAGGCGGAGCACCTTAGCAAGTAAAAAGCGGGCTCGAAGGTATGCATCCCATGTTACAAAGAGGTCCGAATTGTGGATAAACGACCAACCGCTACTTATTGAGTATTTATTTTCGCAACCATGATAAGTTACTATCCACAAAATGACGATTGCGCTTCCACAACGATCAGTAGCCGGGCTACTGATCGTTGTGGAAGCGCAATCGTCTAAATAGTGGTTGCGGGCTTGCATCTGCAGTTAATATCTGTAAGAATAAAATACCTATTACTTCAGTCTAACTGTCGAAGACTTTCTTCTAAGCACCATCTGTGTGTTGGTATCTAGCTCCTGACAGTGACACTGCAGCCTTACAACTGGGTTTAATATTTGTGAGGACAGTATTGGTTGTAAATATAAGGCCTTGAGTATGATTGTATGAAAAATAATTCAGAAATAGTTAACATATCTATATTAACTTTCTCTGCGTCTCCAGCTCATATATATGAAAGTACTGTATCAGCAAATTGCGATGCCTAGTGCTTACATTAATTTTCTAGCAAGTTCCCAAAAGCGAACTGGAAACAATGTAATTTTGGGCTCTGTTGTTGCAAATTGCAACTGATGACATCACAGCCAGGAGATTCTGTCTCAGGAGCATGTTGCTGGACAGCATACCTCTAAGAGAAGGTGCTGATGAACAGTGTTTGCAAATCCAACCATAAAAAGGCTGGATTAAGAAAAACTAGTTTACAGATGTAGGCTTTGAAGCCGTTTGAGGAACGTGAAGCAAACAATGAAGAGTTACTTGGGAAATAATCACTATAAGTTCCTGAGGCCACCCAAATTGCCAAGGTATTCAAAAGAAGAAAATGCATAAGGTATTATGAGGCACAGTACTGAGGAGATCACAAAGCACTGGTATGAGCTCAGGTCACACGTAAAGGAAATCTAGACAGAAGCTGATGGAACTGGAGGTGGGCCACCTACTGAACCTCCAGTCCCTATGTAGGAGATTATCGGAACTATCTTCGTGCCTGAGTAACTGACAGGAGTCAGTACACAATGTCCTACAAACACGTCAGTACAATTTGTGCAATCCTCCCAAAACCAGTATCACAGTGAGGGTCACAGCCGGGTGATGTGTAATGTATAGCCAAGACAACCCCATTCAACACCTCTTTTGCCCCCACACTAAACAGTGTGAATTTGCTATACAGGATACTGTGGAATGCATTCTAGGACCTGGCTAATCTTAGGAATACAGATGGATCAAATACAAAGCCACCAATATGACAGAGGTGTACATATGTCAATGTAAGAAATCAATGTATGACACAAAACCGGTTTTACGTCTAAGCATTGGCTTTTCTTACAGAGGGTACTGTAAGCAGGAGAAAGAAGAAGGTGACATAGAGTTCTAAAACGAGGGACAGAAACTGGTGACTATAACATTCCACTGTGTCCCTAACAACAGAGCAACAGTATCATTATGTCAATTACCATCTGCAGGATAATAGACACCAGTAATGTCACATTTAAAGATGACGGGCTGCCCACAGTTTTAGGGACATGGGGTTGTCAAGAGGGTCATGAAGGTATTTCAACTCCAAGGAATTGCTGTATCGATACCAGAAACGCAAGTGGACTGCACACCAGGAACATAATTAGAGAGGGAGAAGGGGTATGCACAGGATCAGGAACAGAGAGGGCAGAGTGGGCAGAAAGAAAGCAATAAGGGGAATGAGACTTCAATCGATAATTGTTTACACCCATGACTTGTGTACTGTTCACCATATAGTACTAGCCAAGACGTACTGATGCTTGTTTTTTCCAATACCAGTAAATAAATAGAAAGTGTGCGCTTTAAATGTCATGTTCATATTTTACTTAAGTCTCAAGTGTATAGATCTATTAAAAATGGCTTATTATCATGTCTGTCATTTTCTGTGCTGCTCTAGTAGTATACTAGCATATGGGTGCATGACAAGGAGGTGGGGACTTCATTCTCAGATCACATTTTCTGTCTACATAGAGGTGTTGCTTCCTTGCAATTTTATGCAAGGTAGCTTAAGATGCCATGATCTGAGGCACACACTGCAACACTCCCACCCCCTTTCGTGGAGCCAGCAGAATCTGTCTTGGAAAAGGCTATGATGCACTCCAGCACCGTGCATGTCTTTTGCCTGCAATGTTCTTCTCTTCCTTCATGATTATGGATGCAATTATTGTGTCCAAAAAATAAGTTAATTGCATTTGCACTACTGCCTAAACAAGGTATTTTATTCTAGAAGTCCCTTCTTTCACTTGGGATATCACTGTGGAAAATGGGCAACTGTATGATAAATAAAAAATAACAGTGTATGTTTGTCAATGATATCCTAGGAAATTTGAAGATATATATGGGAATGATATCATGAGGTAGACTGAATAATAAGGGCAAAAGGGGAGTTGGTTAATTGAGGATGGGCTCAAGAGTTTAAGTATCTGATGCTGGCATGCAGTGCTTACTGGGATATGGGAAGATAGGGGAGAGTCACAACAGTATCCCGTGATCACTACATATACTGTAATAAAGGAAGTATATGTTGCTCAATTACAAAGGCACAAGTTTGTATTTTCGTTACAACAAGAAAAGTCAATAAAGATGAAGTTAAAAATACTTGCATTCAAGTGCAAAGCTTCAACAACTAATCTTATGAATAATGGCTCATCTATTACAATCAGTACATTTCACCACAGTACGTTATAATGCTAGGTTCCCTGCATGTACTGTGAAATAGACTGCAGCACATTAATGCAGATGCTACCTTAATCACTCTGAAAGCCTTGAGCGTTTTCTGCTGAATGACGTGAAATACATGGAAGATCGCAAAAGTTGCAACATGAGGAGAGACACAGCAACACCACAACAACTGCTATGCTTTTCCCACTCAGGGGCTCAGGCGCTCAAATGACAAAGACGAGTGGCTTACCAGCAATTGTGTGGATTAGAAGATTGCAAGATCCGATATAAACAAGCTAACTGGATAGATTTTTTCTTCCCAGTAACTTAGAAAATTGCTTTGCTCCTATAGTTCCCTCAACTTTTTATCCCTCATTCTTTTTCTAGACAAATCGTAATATGATTCATCTTTTTTGCCCGTTTTTCAACATAGAGTTTATCCTGTTGTTTGTTGTTTTTAATAAAAAATATATTTTAATGCTTTAGTACTTAGGCAGAAGGCTTCATCCAAAACAGATTAAATTAAAACAAACAAATCTTACAGCTTCTCGAGAAAGCAAAGGCACATTTGGCTGTTTGTTCCTTTTGCTCCTTAGGTTCTAAAGACTCTAAAACAATATATGTAAACAGCAATACAGGAATTCTTTAAGTTCTATTTGTGATGTAGTAACTTGTGCAGTATGCTATTTAAAAAAAGTACAATGTTGTTATAAAGTTGCGTGCATTAGCAATTGAAATGTTAACATCATTCATGCAGATGTATTATTTGACTGTAGGCCAAAGCTATGTCAATAAAAACATAAGAATGTAAATTTCTACTGTCCTAATAGGAAAGAAGGTGAATTTCTTATATTAATGCATCACATATTCTTTACCGCACAAGGAGAAATAACTCCAAACAATGGCAATGAGCTTGCAATTTATATTTTATTTTGCACAAGCTTGCATATATACTGCACATACATTCAGTTTAGAGAAGATGGAAGGCACACAAGGCAATTGAACTACTGAATTCTTTAAGTGGTACAAAGCAAACAGGTAAAAGTCTGGAGAATATACAAAAGCATAAAACACACAAAAATAAAATTCCCTCCCCCCCAAAAACAAATGTTTTAATTTTGTAGCTGCCGAGCTGAAAATTTATCAAGGATTTGAAAGCAATTATCTACTGCACCATTTCCCTTAAAGAGACAAGGAATCTTGTTGTTTAGTCATATGATCAATTAATATTACAGTACATCTTCGGTAATACAGTGTCGTACACCTTTTCAAATAAATTATGATAAATTAAACCAATAAATTATGCAAAGTCCTTAGAACTTGACAACAACAAAATATCCACAGTTGAAATTGCCTCTAGCTACAATAGAAATCAAAATGTACTTTATCAATTCATTTATTAAACTATTTTCAAATTAAAGGTTTTTTTTTTACAAAAGAGCATAATATGCTATTTACAACATATTGCTAAACAATGTAAAGGCAGTTTTTTCATGGTTTGTATTTATTTACATGAATGATAGCTAAGATAATACTGAGGTAAATCCTAACCTTTGACTCTTCTTCAGTGTTCAAACTGGAAATTATGTATTCAAACTACAAATACTTTTTGGGACAAATAAGTTCAGGTTACTTTACTGTAAAGATTTAAGTTAGATCAACAAAATTTAGAAGTGCTTCGTGTGCAAACATGTACATTTAGTTTTAATAAACAGAGACTGGCTTTGATGTGAAATTAGAAACGCTACTTTGAAAATTGTGTCTCCTCTATGTAATCTAATATAAATACTTTTTTCAGAAGTTGCAAAGGTTAACTAGCAGTTTTTATCCTAGCATCAGAAATGAACATTCCAGCTTGAATTTCAACATATAATTTACAACAGAAAATAAAAATTGCATTTTCTTAAACAAAACATGTAAGTGCAATACAGTAACTGCTTACTCAGAAGACAGTTGAATTCTTTAAGGGGAGCCTTTTGAAAACAATGCATAACAGAGTTTACAAATACATACTTGTAACAAAAAGGGCAACATGTTTCATTTGTAATACTAACTACTATCTCACTGTATATCATACACAAGGCAAATTATTTTTGCATTGACTATTCATGTACAAATTTTACTTTTCGCAGTTTTTAAACCATGATCTACATTACAAATTTTGCAATGTTGCTGGTGAGAATCCTATTTTAAATTCAAAATGCTCCACCATTTTCCCTACTTAATATTTACTTGTAACCATAATAAAACATTTCACTGTATAGTACTGCATATACACATAATAAAGTCTGACCTTTTACAGAAATTATATCACTTTACCTTTGATGAAAATCTGTTATTTCTTAAAAAATGTGAAAGTTGACTTTCAATACCAATATACACTAAGTAGAGTATTTTTTTTATAAATTGAACGTTTTGTACTTTTTTTGTTTTTTAAAATCTTCCTCCTTATTCACTTACATCAACGCATATTATTTACATTGCTTTATAAAAGTTCCCCTCAATTGCAGATATTTACCCTCTATCTGGTACAGTAACACAAAAAAATCTGCAAACTTATACACTTTAATTAAATAATACTCATAGGCACAAAGCAAACCTCAGGAATACATAGGTGACACTTTTTCAACTAGATACAACACCCTAACATCTTCCACATCTTTACCATGACTGTGAAACATTCGCATTACACAACCATAGATACAGAAATAATTATGCTTTTAATTGCAATTAGAACATTCTGCTCACAAAACATGTCTAAAATAGGATTTGAATCTAGATAGGAAAGTGTAGCATTTGCACTTCAGACTTGTATTTACATATCCAAATATTATGTATGTATATGTACATAATAAATGTATGTCACGTTGTATGAACTATTGCTTCTATACTACACTCCTTTTAGGCTAAGAGATCACAATATATTCACCACAGTTGTTACAAAAAATTGGCTTCTACAAGAGATTTCAAAACTTGAATGTTGCTTAAACAATTGAGGAAAAAATAATCTGCTTTATCAAATGGTTCTAGAAACTCTTTTCTTCAAAAACGTACAGTATTCTCATGCTTGGTTTTAAGAAAGACACAAAATATGCATAGCTATCAACATTATGTTAAACAGCCAGAAATCAAAACCTAGTGCTTATTGCAACAGTAGAAAATGAATATAATGTTCAAAACATGAAATGGTAAGCCACAGAAGGCACAAAGACTTTTGTACTTGTGGGAAATACTGGTAATTTGAAGGAAGTTGATCCTTCCGCTGGTGCATTTAGGGTCTAGGCACAGACTTCAACATCAGGTGCAAACATAAATCTGAGTTAATAGAGGATGGCAATGTGGCATTTCCTCATGGATTTCACCTTTATTCCCATGTAAACTTTTCTTTTTGCTGTGAAAAGATACTCATCTGCCCACTAAGTAGCAACAGCTTATTGAAAATTGTAGCAATAGCATTACTAAAAAGAAAGATCTTTCTTACAATTTAGCATATGTAATCTTATATTCAGAAATATATTGGGAGGCACAAAGGCAATATGGCTATAATGCATTTTATTTTAATACTCAATTATTACAAATGTGTTGCCAGATTGAGTAGGTGCAATAGTTCCTATATGATGAAAATCTTAGTTTTGAAAATTACTATATTTCAATTTTTTTTAATTATTGGGTGTTCTAACTGTAATATCTTGTAGACCGGTATGTGCAGTTTTAGTCATGAAGGTGCTAAAACATATGAGGAAATGTAGGTCTTTATCACTTATCAAGGCATATGGATTGATAATCTTTCAGTCTACAAATAAGTTCTGACTTTGTGTATAAGGTGGATATGAGGTTTTCTCCAGTGTCTGACGTATTGCCAGTTTAAATCTAGCCATATTAATAAAAATATTTGAAAAGATGCACATATATTTGATTAACAGTAACTAGAACTGTGGGTAAATTCACTGTTACGTTTTCCACTGTGTTTATCTGTATATAAGTACACAAAAATGTGGGTAAACAAAGATAGATACACCCTTTTTAATTTATCTCTCTGGTATCTCTCTTTAACTAGGGAATATCAATTTTAAAACTGCTAAATACATGCAAAACTAGAGACATTTCAACACATTTTTTGTTTGTTTTGTTCCTACTCCGTAGTTGTTGCCAGTGCTTAAGGGTGATGACATAGGATCATAGGATTGTGCTATTTAATCTAACATCAGCAGGCTTATAAACCTTCATGCTGGCAATTTATTGGACACATTTTCTTCCATCAGCAGTATTTGTAAATTAAGTGTAACTGTAGTGGTTATCGAAAAGCCAAGACAGAGATAGCTGGAGAGTCCTAATTGTGGCCAATACCCCAACATGGGTAGTAGGCAAAAGTAAGTAAGCAAGTGAAGTGGGTATTTACCTGGCAATCTAGGTAGCCATGTGGATAAATGTAGTCTCCAAAATTAAAACCGTTCCTTTACGAAAGGAGCACTGTCATACAGGATGAATATAATGTCACTAACCAAAATGTGTCTTCTTGCAGTGACTCCTTCCTCAACACAGTTTATTTCTTAAACTATTATAAATGTACTTCTGAACAAAGAGGAGCAGAATATGATTTTTTTATGTAGTGCAGAGGGAAAGTTAGATAAGGCATGAAACAAATAATTTGTAATAAGGGCAGAATAGGAAACTCAATCAACGTGTTCTCTGTGGTCTAGCAAGACTTAACAATGGTGGAAAGGAGGAGAGCAATCACTGGGTATGTGCCTTAGGTCTCACAGTGACTCTGTTATTTAATCTGTTATTTAGCCAATTGAATATAAGGAATCTACCTCACTTTACTTGCACACTCATGACACAATAGCTACTTTTGTGAAGAAAAGACATTATAAATTTGTAGTCAGAAGTACTGAAATCAGTATTATCTATTTACTAATAGAAAAATAACAGCCAAGTCAATACAAAACGTTGAATAGTGCTGAAAACAGTTGAATACGCAAAAGATAAAGAAGGATGGTTGGAATTACATGCCCCAGGATTAATGAATTATGTCACTGAGGAATGTTTACAATTTACGTATATGACAAATGAAGATCTACTGAAGCGAGCACACGAAAATGGCAGTTCCTTCTTGTATTGCGCAAGATTAGTCATCAACAGCTTTTAGTTGTATCCTACAGATTCATACTTGAAAGGAAACATATTTTAACTAGAATAAGTTTTGTTTGAGAGGAGAAATGCTTAGCACTCTGATTACATATCTGGATTTGCCACTTGGTAAAAGTGTCATTTGGTGTTCCTCGCTTGCCAAGTAAAAAAGACATTATGAAGTTTTGTCATTTCAGAGGAATGTTTCTTTATTGTTGCTTCTTGTAGTAGTTCTTCATACTTACATCTGGGACAAACAAGCTTCAATTTAGACCATGATTTTTTGTTGTAGGTTTCGTTAGTTATTGAAGACGAAATACTAGTAACATACTGCTGCCCACGCACTGCATTGACCCTCCAATGAGCAACCAGGTCTATCGCTCCTAAAGTCAAGGAAAGTGTGGCATTGTCTATTCCCTCCCATTCAGTGAATGGCGGCATAGCTTCCTTACCATGTTTTACTGATGGCAATAATCCACACTCAGCCTGCCTTCATAACAAGCTCCTTGTGATTGCATGGTGAAACATACATCGCCAACCATGGAGTGGCATAGTACTTTTAAGGTAATTCATTTCTGACTTTGCCATATATAGCTATCCATTTAACCCTGCACACCTGCATACCTCTTCATTTATATAAAGCTGATATTTGCTGTATGATGCTCCCAGATGAACTAAATGCATTTTACTGATAGAACCATCTTTTTGAAAACCACCAAGCACACACCAAGGCACGAAGTGGTCAGCTAGTGTGCCAATGTCTAATCTCTAGCAATACATCACCTCACAAATCACAACATTCCTCATCACTTCCCTGCTGCTAAGGTTCTCATGGCTTGTCTCAGGGCTCCTTGCATTGTGATATCATAGTCCTCAACAACTACACTAAAACGTGCTCCATCCACCCAGTAACCGTACGTGCTTCTATGCTGCATCCCCAAATGTACAAAGGCTTCTGTGCAACATCCATCTTCGGTCCCAGGAAGCTGCAGGATGTAGCAGTGCTGCATACTTCCACATTAACTGGACCCTATGTGATGGAAATTCTCCCACCAACCTATTCCTATAATGTTACAAGCTCCTATCTATACACTGCGCACACTAAATGGGAGGGTTTTTCCTGACACACAGGGTACATTAAGTTTGCTTTAACAACAGGATAGAAAGATGGCCACAAAATGGTGAACCCTGCATGAAAGACTTTTTTAACAGTAAATGCCCTCCTGTACGTGCTAGGCTGATTTATTTCATTTTATAATTAATCTAGAATATTTGTGAAACATCTGCGTGAAACATGGTTTAGTCTCAGACTGTAAAGCATCAGTTATAAGCTATTATTTCACCAACAATCATGGAGAAAAACAATTCTAACCAGGAAAAGTGTTAAGTTCAGGAATCAATGATTTAGTGTCCTCGTGAGTGCTTAAAATGTACATGTTGCACGTTCAGTACACAAAACAGGATCTGGGATATTTGCCGAAGAGATCCAGCCTGTTGAAAGCGCTATGTTCAGACATTTGGCAGTATCAGTGCACTGTGCAATTTACGACCTTCAGTTTTGTGCTATGACTTTTCTTACATGATGAAAAGGCTACTTTTCAACGAGCAATGTTTGATAAACACACCTTTTTTTACACTTAATGCCCTGACTTGCTGAAACAGGATCAAAATCGTGTCCCTGAAAATTACCCTATCCAGAGTCCACATATTAAGGGTCTTGGGTAAAAAGCAGAGAGCATAAGCGACATAATTAGCCCCTTCAACCTGACACAATAAAATAAATAAATAGAATCCATAAGGAATTACATATTCATATACATAGACATATGTATGTAAATATAGCAATTATATACACATATATGAAATTACTAAGGAGACACATAATTTGGGCATCCGTGCTGGGGTGCTGCTACGCTCGGTTGGCGCCGTGGGCTCGCTACTCGTGGAGCAGTTCTTGCAGGCAGTTTGGGGATTTGAAAATCTCAGGGACTTCACTGTCCAGTTTACAAATGACCTTGTAGATGGCCTTCTTCCAGGAGGGATCAACATCTTTGCCGGCAATAATGGCATTGAAAAACTCTCGTAACGTGATCTGCGCCACTTCCAGGAATCTCTCCGGGACCTGCCGACACAAGGAGACAATGGCATTAATGAAGTTTTCAGTTTCAGGCCTCCGCTTCTTCAAAGGAGAACAACGCTCATTCTTGTTGGCAAGAAGGGGCTTAGCGTACATGACACCTGCGCGTTCTAAAAATGGCTGCCTCTATTCTCTTCTGGAGAGCAGTTATTTATAGGGCCAGAGCGCAACAGTGTCAAAGTATGTGCCTGGTGTGTTTGCAAGGTCTCTCAGTCTGCCTCAGCAATCTCTAGGTCTGCTCGGTACATTGTGGTGGAAGCAGACAATGCAAATAGCACAGGAGCAAGGATTTGCAGCAGGCTGGATTTCACAAGAAACATGGTGTATCTGAAGAACGTTGCCTATGTAACTGGGTGCAGAAGCAGGCATAGAAGGAGCAACTCAGATTATATTCTAAACCAGCTTTGCAGCACCTCCTCTTTGAATTTAGAACAGGAAATGTATGTTCCATTCTTAACAATAATCATCTGGACAGTCTCATAGTATGTGAACAACCATCCCACAGAAGTGTCACTCTTTGAAGTCACAGCCTCCTCACCCTCCCAGTGTGTGGAGTGCTATGTGGAAAGGTTCACTCATATGACTTTATTAAGGCTTTTAATGTAGGCAAGGCAAAGAGGGTGTCGAATTCTATTCTCCAGGTATATGTGAAGACAGGTGTTACGGATACCTTTCCTTCCCATGCCTGCCGTAGTAACTTGAAGAGAGAGGCTCAGGGGCTGCTCATTCAGTAGAGAAAAACATGGCTGCGATACCTGCCTCACTGTGCCCACACTGAAGGCCCGGTTCACAAAAGTAGCTTACACTTTTGAGTAACTTACACATTTGAGTAGGTTTATTACTTATTGGCTATTCCCAAAATCTGATTGCAAGTTACATGTTTGGAGTAATTTTACAATAGGATTTTGTGACTAGCTAAAAAGTAGTAAACTTACTCAAAAGTGTAAAGCCCCCTGGCCCTTAAGTTGCTGGCAACATTTAAGTTAAACTTTAATAGTGAATTTACCCTCATATTTTGCAACTAGCCAAAAAGTAACAATCCTTACTCTTCGTGCCCAGACACTGTGGCGCATGAACTAGTAAAAGATTAGCTTCAAAGTTGTTCATAGTACCATCGAGATATAAAAAATAGTCATGACACGTTAATATTTTCGGTACAAAAGGGGGTGGTGATGGACGGAGCATCTGAATCAAACAAACACTCACACCCAGTCAAAAGATCTGGGTTTAATCCATCACCGTTCTTTAGCCCACCCTGCCACCCCAGTTCAGAAATGGCCAAATGCAAATCAGTCTGACCCTGTGCCTCATGGGAACAGTTCAGCCCGAACTGCCAAGCCATGTCTTCCCTGGACCGGAAACAAGCTTCCGAGGACCGGTTTCTGGCATTCCAGCCGTCTTCAGCCCGGCTTGCTTGAATCCAGTGGCAAAGTGAGCAAGGGACTCACGTCTGAGCATACCCTGCCACACTTATGGCGGCCAAAAGCGGTACAAAGGGGGTGGTGATGGACGGAGCATCTGAATCAATCAAACACTCACACCCAGTCAAAAGATCTGAGTTTAATCCATCACCGTTCTTTAGCCCACTCTGCCACCCCAGTTCAGACATGGCCATATGCAAATCAGTCTGACCCTGTGCCTCATGGGAACAGTCCAGCCCGAACTGCCAAGTGTGGGCTAAAGAACGGTGATGGATTAAACCAGATCCTTTTGACTGGGTGTGAGTGTTTGATTGGTTCAGATGCTCCGTCCATTACCACCCCCTTTTGTTCCACGTTAATATTTTCAGCACAATTGTGCAAATTTTGCTAAACCTCTCGGTATGCTTCTGTCTTCTATACACTGCCTGGTGAAACGCGTCAACACATTTGGTACTACCTCCGAATAATAGCATCCAATGCTCATCAGTGTCTAGTTATGTGTTCAAATGGGGCTCTTGAAGAACAGTATTTCATCATCTCGCACAAAGTAGCATTTATCCAGTTGCAACTGGGATCTGCAACAGAATTTGCTTTACAGTCACAGGCTTCGCAGCACACATGAATTAGGTATAAGAGTTCATGCTACTTTAGATGGCACTACTTCACAAAGATCTAGCCATGCACTTTGGTAAAGAGACACCAGATTAGATTTAGGGCGCAGAATCTAAGAAGAGAGGCTACTACTAAAAACAAGCACTGATAAAGCCAGGTTTTGACTTCCTATAATGGAAACCGTCAGAGGCACATAACAAACAAGGACACTTAAAGCTTACATTCATGAACACACTCAAATACAACTACTGTTATACCAAGCAAAAGCTATATAAGCAATCATCCACAGAAAAAGACACAGAGAGACCCATGTGCAGAGACCGACAAACAGTTGCACACAAAAACCAGTAGACAGAAAGCCATGTCTGCCATGCTGACAAACCAATGGATATATTCATTCTTGACTGGGGGAGAATGTTTGAATCATTCAGCATTCCGTCCATCATTTGTTGCAGTTACACTTTTCGTCCTAACTGGGATGGGTATGCCCAGGCGTGGGTCCCTTGCTCACTTAGCCAGTGGATTCAAGCTAGCCTGGCTGATGAAGGGTGACATACCCCGAAACAGGTCCCAGGATGCTAGTTTCCAGTCCAGGGAGGACCTGGCTTGGCAGTTCGGTCTGGGCTGTTCCCATGAGGCACAGGGTCAAGACTGATTTGCATATGACTGGGTCCAAACTGGAGTGGCACAGTGGGCAAAAGAATAATGGATTTAACCCAGATCTCTTGACTGGGGAGAATGTTTGAATTATTCAGCATTCCGTCCATCATTTGTTGTAGTTATATTGGGACACATGCGCACTGGTCAAAAGACACCGAGGAATTTGAGTGTATGGACCAGAACTTAACCTCAAGCAGCATCGGGAATCCACACTTATACAAAACTCTGTGCAATTTCAAGTATCCACACTTATACACAACACTGCCCAGTATCAGACACCCATACTTATTCACAACCCTGTGCACCATCTGGCATCAGCACTTATACAGAGCCCGGTGTTATATTAGGCATCAGCACTTATAAAAAGCCCTGTTCAACATCAGGCACCATCACTTATTCAGAACCCTAAGCAGCATTAGGACTTACACAGAACCATGTTCAGCAACCATGTGCATGCCATCCATCACACGTACACAGAGCTCTGTGCTGCATTAGATCATCACCACTTATACAGAGGAGCATACGGTAGTGTGCACCACGACAGTACATAGAGATGGGAAGTAAGAAACCTCAGGGTAATGTTTATTGGGGAGCATGAAGTCCAATGAGAGCTACGATAGCGACACGGGTCACGTAGTATAACATTTTTTGCGTTATAAAAGCAGAACCACTAGTGTTAAAATGAAACAAAATGCAGGAATGGATTTGCTTCCCATGTCTGAAATGGAAGAACTGAAGAACATTTCAGAGGGAAACATTGCATTTTTTCACCCTTTCTTTGTTGTGCATTTGAGGGTTTATTTTGAGAAGCAGGCCGCTCCTTACGAGTAGATTTTATATTTAAAATGACCTACTATTTACCCAAACTGGTAGTCAGACCCTGCAACATAGGCACCAGACTCATTTAGAGCAAAGATATGTTTTTGTTTTCTTTGCAACCAACAATAAGCTTTTCAGTTCTTCTCTTTCCCACCAGGCTAAGGGTGAAGAGATCGTTTACAGTGTAAGCGATAAATAATAGGACTTGTGACATTTGGGCCAGCGTGGCTGCATGAAATACGTCGATGAAATTTTCAACTGCCATCCTAAGAGCAAGAGGTGGCACTTTATAGTGTAGACCACGGTAAATCTACATTTCAAAATAAAGAATTAGATATTTCCATTAGTGAAAAAACTTCCAATTATTCACTTTTTATCCATCTATAACTTAGAGTCCTATATGGCCCTCAAAATAATCTGCTCCTGCTTTCAACTGCTTAGTAGGGGCAAATAAAGGATTGGAGAGCCATACATAACACATCCTGACCTTCCTGCCCTAAATGTTTTTTTTTTAAAAGCCCACCAGGCACACCTTCCCGCTCCTCGGTGCCTCCCCTCCCCTCCCCTGCCCGAAGCTGTGCTCTCTGCTGTCCATCAGAGCAGAGAGCCAGTTCTGCTCTATCAGGCTCTCAAACAGCTCTGTCAGGGTAGCCTGCATTTCCTTTATGACTTAGCACCCACTGTTGCTATGTCATAGCAATTATTAACGAAATTTAGAATTGGGGATTCATGATGGTGGTGCCCAATCAGATGCATATATTGCATATAGCTCTGAATGTTTATGTCGATGATGCTGGCATTCTGCATATATCGTCTAAAATGATTTTCTGCGTTTGCTAGGATGATTGTATATGGATGTAATTTCATCTTGT
Source organism: Lissotriton vulgaris (assembly GCF_964263255.1). Taxonomy (NCBI): domain Eukaryota; kingdom Metazoa; phylum Chordata; class Amphibia; order Caudata; family Salamandridae; genus Lissotriton; species Lissotriton vulgaris. Next base: position 1,685,152,663 of record NC_141694.1, on the reverse strand, counting down.
ATTACTTTTTATGTGTGTTTCTTTTACGGCTTTGGCCAAATAAAGATTGATTTGATTCTATATTGCATTATAGATGGGTAACAGTCAATTACTGGAATGTTTCCCCTCTGGATTCTGACTCACATCAAATAAACAATAAGACTGAATCTCGAGTTGTCAATAATGGTGAAAAGCATCTGCGTAATTTACTTTTAACAATCTATAATTTGTTATGTTGTGTATGGCTTCCAAAATCATTGGCCTCTGCTTTCAACTGCTATTAAGTGGCAGAGAAGTAATAGGAGGGGGAGTGGACATACATAACATGGCCTCTCCTCCATGACTCAAATGTAAAAAAAAAAAAAAATACCTTACTTGCAGTCCTTAACCAACATCAACCACATTCTGTACCTCCCTTCCCTCTCCTGCAGCTATGCTTCCTGTGTTCAGTCAAAGCAGACAATAAGCATTGCATAAACAGGCTCTAAGAGAGCCCTGTCAACCTAGGCTGGGAGGCCTTTGTGACATAGCAACAGTGGGTAACGGGTTTTGTTATCGAATGAGGGCACGTCTTAGCAGTGATTTATCAGAGAGGCTTCTTATGGAAGTCATGCACAGTAATACAAAAAGCACTTGCTCTGGGTGTTGACGGAATGACTGGTTCTAGTCTTATATTGCTGGGAGTGTCATACAAGCATATGGTTGGTGTTCTGACTGCATGGATGAGCCTCTACCGGCATAAATGAAATCTGTAAACTGTGTTGTTTATTCCTGAAAATGAGGTGTGTCAGCTAAATCCCTGGGCATCACCAGAGACACAAACCTGTCAATGAAAGAACACATCAAAAATACAGCCAAAGGTGCACTCTACACACTAAAACACCCCAAGAAAATCAAACAGTTTATTCAACCTGAAGATCTTAAGACAGTAGTACAATCCCTAGTCCTCTCAAAACTTGACTACAGCAATGCCACCCTGACAGGAACTCCCAAAAGCCACCTTCAGCCCCTAAGTACTTTCCTCAATGCGGCTGTCAGACTCGTCACAGGACCAAGCGGTTTGAACACATCTCCCCAGCTTTCAAAAGACTCACCTGGCTCCCCATTGAAGGAAGGTGCATCTACAAGACAGCATGTATCAGCCATAAATCCTTACATACTAAACAAAACAAATATCTTGAATCAAAACTATTGCTAGAAGGAAATGGCCGCGCTCTGAAAAGTTTCAACTTGCTTCTTGTCACACCTACTAGACTTAAAACAAATCATCAGAGGCACTCTCCTTCTCTAGAAATGCCCTCAATATTTGGAACTCTCTCCCTTAGGCCCTGAGCTGCGACCCCTCCTTTTCTTGCTTCAAACGGGACCTCAAATCTCTATTAATCAACAACTACTTCAACTAGAACATGTGATGACTTACGTCTCCCAAAGTCTTGGTCAATTCCTGCTGAGGAAGTCCACTGACAGTTTGACTACGCTGATGCAAAGCCTATCCCTTTCCCCAGTACCCAATAGCTTGATTGATAAATATTACTGTATTCTTATTGTGTTTACTTTAATGTTCTGTTGTCCTATATTTTTCTACATGATTGTCTGTGATTCCCACCTGACCCTTGTCATGTACTTGTGAAAACGTATTCTCTAAACATGTAAAGCGCTCTGATACCGTTGGGTCTAGCCAGTGCTATATAAACTCAAAAATAAATAAATAGATCTTGTTGCTGTCATCTGTAAGTAGAACACCAAGCAAGTTCTTTTGGGAACTGGAGGTGCCCAGGTGAACAAAGTCATGTCGATTGTAAAACCAGCGGGAGAACCAGGGAAGAATATTGCTATTGAATCCCATTTGAGACTGCAGGGTGCTAATGAGGGTTGGATGGTTGAGTGTGTCGAAGGCAGCTGACAGAAACAGCTAAATCGGGAGGCAGGGGTCATCTTTATCTGTGGTCAAGAGGGCTTCATTTTACCTAGGAATTTCCTATCATGCTTTGTCCAAAGAGGCATTAGAGCAAAATAAAAAAACACTTATCTATGTAAATAGGGAAACACCTTGTGAAATATGTCCACTCTCTGTCAACGGGATGCTGCATTGTCTTTGGCCAGGCTGCGTTGTCTGTGCGGCAGAAATGACTCGTCTCCTCCTCCTCCTCTTCCCAGTTGCTTTACCTTCAAGGATGATTTGTTTTATTAAACCGACTGTCCCCAGCCTCTGCAGTACATAATAAAAGCCTGACATAGCAGCCTGCCTGCCTTCTGTGTCCTGCAGATCCTCATCATAGGTGTCAGGACATACCAAGGTTAGCGGTCACTGGAACCGCACTCGCTGGCCCAGCCTTGCCAAGTGCGCTTGGCAGATGAACGAATGTCACGGCAAATATATGGGGAATCGCAAAGGTTAAGGGAACTGCAGACTTTCCTCTTTTCTGGACACCGCGCATGTAGATTTCTATCATTCTCAAAAATATACATTGTTTCATCAACGACTTGTCACCTACTCTTCGGGATCCTCATTACAGCCTCCAGAGATACTGATAGTGGCACTCTTTTTAAGCACCAGGCCTTTGCTTGGACATAGTGCCTAAAATGGCCGACATGTTATCTGTTTTTTGCACACCAAGGGCGCTCTGTGAGAACTGTCAGGTTTTCTTCATCGCGAAGGCCAAGATTTGCGACTATATCCTCGAGTGGTGCTAACGTAGCAAATTGTTTCCTTACAGAGCGTCTGAGGTCTTTTGTTTGTGTTTGCTACTATAAAAGGGCAACACAATGCCGACTATAAGAAGAAGACAATGTCAAGGAGAAAAGGGTATTGGTATTTTGGACACTCTTGACTGCTCGCCTTGGAGAGAGAGTTATTCTTGTCACAAACCCTTTTGTCTGCATCTGCTGACTGCTTGCCTGTAGCCAGCAGCATACTTTAACTGTTTTGTCACCTCCTAACATCACATGCATCAGCTGTTGTGCTTTTGTTACGGGTATTGTCGAACTAATCCTCTGTGACTGTTATACATTGCAGTAAATAACACAGAAACTGCTTCTCAGACAATTCGCCATGAATATTTCAGAAGGCTCTTTACAACTCTGATTCACAAAATAATTTAAAAAAAGAATAAGACACTCAAACAACGCCCAGGTGCCTTAAAGCTAACTAGGCGCCCGGTTCATCTTATTAGATAAATTAAATTATTCCTCTCTACAATTTTATCCCAAAGAAAAGTGCATCGCTTTGAAAAACTCTGGCGATTTTACAATGCACCTGCCAGTTTATGGCTGTGAAATATTGCTTCTGCAATTGCAGGATATGATAAGAAAAAGCTGCCAGCGATATATTTACCCTCCGTGAATCCCTTGAATAAGGACGACAATAAAAGACACAATGCATCTTTCAATGTGCATTACAGCATCTGGGAAAAAGTCATCTTGCTCCTATGCGGTTTGCTAGACTTTGCAAGATGTATTGACAATAACGCTGAATTTTGCAAAGCTTTGCTGATTTTTCCCCCGAATGCACAGAAAGCCCAGGTAAAAAAAGATCTCCTTGGAAAGGAGACAGGCAGTTCAAGTACTTTACCGAGCATTCATTCACCCTTGTGTGCGCGTGAGCCCTCTAAACAAACTGCCCTATCCCCGCTGTTTGTTAAGTAAATATTGATCAAGGAGACACGGACCTGACAGCAGCGGCACAAGCCGGGGACTTGCACTGCAGACAGAGTGGACTTAAAAGGATAAACTCAGATGTTTTAGTAGCTGCGCGCTGAGATTAGCAGATAAAGTGACAAGAACGTACGCCGCGTCCCGCGCCCCCTCCTCCCCCCAAGACTCTCCTGTTTCTATGTATAGGTCTGAAATCAAACATTACCCGGCCTTCACTGCGCCTCGGCCACTCACCGCGGAACACGCCGCCTGAGATAACAAGCACTGGCAAAGCAAACAGGCCTGGCTTTTTGTTTGGGGAAGTGGTGGGCAATAGGTGGGCTACGCCTACTTTGTGAGCGTTATCCTCAGTAGCTGTCCTAGAAATGAACGCCATGGGCTACGGACTGCATGAGTAGAGGTTAACTGTACCCTCGGAGACGAGCCTTAAATCAGAAGATGACGTTTGCATAGCAGGAAGTGAACTTAAAAGGCATACATAGTCCAATGTAGCACTGTATGTAGGTTCTGTCAAAGGGCCAACATGTTTAGGAAAGCCTTTGTGCTGACATGTTAAGTCCAACAACATGTTACTATCACAGCAAAGTAAAGTAAATGCAGAAGCAAGGGAGATGACTGTGACTTTATAACAGGAAACAGCACTTGGGACCTCCTAAATCAGTGATGAAAATGATGTCATGTCAGCAAATGCATCAAGAAATACGTAGGACAAAAGCTACCAGAACAATGGTGATATAGTATTACCACACTCTGTATAGTTCCCACAAGCAATGGGTGCTCACTCTTAGGGCCAATCGTCAAAGAGTCTCCAAAATGTATAAGATTCAAGACAAAGAGAGAAGTACACTTGTATATGAGTCAAAAAATGAAACATTCTCCTGCGGGAAAGGTACCCGGAAGAAAGTAAAGAAGCAGAGTTACATCAATGTTACAACAAAGGAAATAGGCATCACAAAGGGTATGCTCTTTCCGGAAAATGTATCTTTTATTTCTTTTCTTTCATTAAAAGCTGGGACAAGGACACAGCCAAGGCGGTTCGTACCTAAACATAGAGACTTCTTCATGGCAGAAATTTCAGAAAGCTGCTGTGGAGCCTAAGTGATCAACTTTGGGGGTGACTAGACACTTCCCTGTGTTTCCCAAAAACGTATCCCTCTTGCTCTGTACTATATTCAAAAACAGTCCAGTGGTATAAAATGAGTGCATGGTCCATGCACAGGTAAAGTGGCCTTGGGATGAGTCATCCTACTTAGGCATGAGTGACACTTGAGGAGGAACTGAAGTGTTTGAATCTGCCATGCGCAAACTTTATGGGAGGAAGATGGATGAGCACATCAAAATGCATAACCTTTTGCAGGGCCCAGTAGTTGAATGAAATTGCAACATGTTTGTTTTTTTAACAAAGATGGTCATTTCTTTAAGATACTGAATTGCCCTTGGTTTTCGGTCTACATAAATATCTACTAGCAGCCCTGTTTCTTGCGTAAGGGAAAGAGCATATTGTAATGTATGTCTATTACATGGGTAATGAACCTCTGACTGCAGAGTAGTTGGCGCTTTAGTTCCAATCATTAAAGGTACGTGCTAAGAAACCTCATTCTGGCATCACTGCTAGGGTCAATAACTGCTTGCTATCAGAGCATGTGGTAGATTTGCTCTGACAAGCTATAAATGGTTTTGCACCACTAATGATAATGACTTCTGCCCTCCCTAAGTCAAGCCCAAGGTTTGAAGGTGAGGGAAGAAGCCTAGGAGCAAGTTTCTTCCCCCAGTGAAGAAAAGACAAGTACTCTGCAGTTGTGCTGTGTGGCGCACATGGAAATAATTCTCTGGGAGCCTAAGGCCTGGGCTGCAGATTCACGAAGGAGATACTTTGGAAATTCTAACATGATCATTCTCTTACATTTGACTCTATCAGCACCATTAGTATGGAAATATGTCACAATACTGGGAGGGGAGTGGCCTATTTGCAAGCTGACTTCACACCTCTGCACAAGTGAAGCATCTTGCCCCCAAAGCTGGTCCAAGAGAACATGGTGCCTATATCCTGAATCCGTACAGCACTGTAGGTGAGTGGGGAAATCTCTCTCTGAGAAGGTAGCAGTAAAAAAGCAATTGATATTTTAACAAACATGCACATGACCTTGCCACATGCACAGGGGCTAGACATATGAAAGGCATGGACAGTATGCTACAGCAGAAGCAGAGTCTGAGAAGGACATTGTGTGACAGTAGTACATGTGCTGTTGCAATGTTCATCACAGAACACGCAAGTTGCCTCTGGTATCTTTGGTGGCCTCATTTGTAATTTTGAGAAATCTCTCTTTAACAGGATACTCGGGTCAGACACAAAACCCATGACCGCAAATATTTAGAAAGCACTTGACAACCAGCAAGAAATTTAAAATGTTTTATTTAGGGTATTGAAAATTTGTAGTGAGTGTGCTAAACAGACGAAGACTAGGGAGCAAGCATGATTCCGAATTCATTCAGCAAAGTAGAAAGTGAGTTAAGCGAGCGACAAGTGACATAACACGTGGGCTTTCGCCGGCAGCACGTAGATATGGACCGGTCCATGGGCAAAACTTCATGGAACAGAAATATCCCATTGACTGTGTACATGTCTATGCATTTGATAACATTTTAGTCTCAGGTACTCAAGGGCCAGAAGGCTTAAGGAACCGGCTTTAATTATTTCCACCTCATCACACAGGCAAAAACAAGACTCTGGTTATTGAGCATTTACTACCGACAACTGTCTGTGTCGAGGGACAACATTAGCAACACAGACTGACTTTAATCAGCTGCAAGGCAGCTGGATGAGACAAACATAAATGTGAACTCGTGAGTAATCAGTAGCACCTTTAAAGTGGGAGATGCAAACTGAAAATCCAACAATTCACCTATGAATTTCTTCACTCTACAGTCCTTACTACGAGTGGCCTGGTGTTTGGTGCGATAATTAGCACACCCGAAACAATCTCACTCTGACATTACAAGTTTAACCCTAGAAATGAGGCATCATAAATTGATGTTGGTGTCCCCACAATCATATCCGCATATCCTGGTATTTCAAGGGAATTTTTCGTTCTTTAAATTCTTACAAGTTTGACCTGCCAAAATTTAACAAAGGATGCGAATTTGAGCGATAAGCATCGCAAAACTTATATGAGTGATATCTGCGCAAACATCACAGGTTACTGGCCCACTGGCAGTAAGGCACTGTGGGGCATATTACCAAGAAATAGCGATAATTGTCGCTATTGCTTGGTTAGAGACAAAAATTTACCGCTGAGCTGCGGCGATTTTTATCGCAGATAAACCTTGGTATTACCAAGGTTTATCGCAAATGCGATAAAAATCGGCCGCAATGCATGAATATCGCTGAAAAGTCAGCGATATTCATGCATTACCGAGCTAATGCTCTTAGCCATGTTATCCACCTTCCATTGGATAACATGGCTAAGAACTGCTCAGGGCAGGTGTTAGCTTTTGGAGATATTCGCGCTTAGCGCGAATATCTCCAAAAGTTGGTAATAGGAGATAGCGATGTTAGCGACTGTTTCCAGTCGCTAACATTTTGGCACACCCACTTTGCATGTCATTAGTGATAAATATCACTGACATGCAAAGTGGGGCCCAAGATGGTCGCTATCTCCTACTAACTGTCGCTAACTGGTGTTAGCGACAGCTAGGTAATAGGGAGATAATTTGATCTCCGCTTTCTTGGCTTTTAAAGCCAAAAAAGCGGAGATAAACCCCCTTGATAATATGCCCCCGTGTGTTACCCTTAAGCTGTTTTAAGCTCTTCTATTTAAAAAAAGGTATTTTATAAAAGTGTGATTCACACATACACACACACACGGCTAAGCCAAGTGAAGGACAACAGCTATCTAGCTTACCCTTTAAATAAATGAACCGATGCATATATTCTTTGAACAATAGTTAGTTATAAGATTTGCAATTACCTCTCGACAAAGGGTAGATAGAACACATCAGCAGCCCCGCACTAACTGTGCCAGGAGATGCTTACTGTCCGTGTGGCGCAAACAATTAACTCGGACACCTACATGGTCCCTGCTCGGATGACGGCGCGTGGCTGCGCTGCATTATTAATGCCGCACACGTGTCCGCGCGCCCGGAGCAGCTGCACTCAAGGCTGCTGCGCGCGCGAGGCCACGGAGCGTTTCAGGTTTCGTCGCGAGGGCCCGCCACACCGAGCACGAAGAGAACAACGTTCCGCTGAGCAACATTCAGTAGCTTTCTTCAAACATTAATTTTGGAAAATCAATAGCCCTGTGAGCTGAGGCGTTATTGCGCGATAATCTGGCCGGAGACCCACTTTGTCAACCAGGTTTCAGTTTTCTGGGCCTGATAAAGACGGTTTCAAAACGGGTCAGCGTGTCGCAACCAGGGTTTGAAAACTATGTGGCCTTCGAACATTCTGCCGGCTTCTACTACAAAGCTGGCCAAACAGACTTTAAAGCGATAAGGGCGCTGCTCGGTGGAGCTGTCTTCCAACTGCTCGGTCCATTCTATAAGCAAACAACCAGCATGCACGTCCCCTCCACACGCACGCGCATTAAAAAAAGAAGTTTGTTTTAAAACTTAATGTTATATTGATATCTCCCACTGCAATGATATAAACACAAGGCTTATAAAGAACAATGAATAATTCTTCAATCTAAAAACTCAAAAAAAAGCTGTTAAATTTGTTGTCGAATAAGCCGAAACAGATAGTCATCTGCTGCTAATGGGGTACTTGCGCTGGTCAAAAGAAAATTAAGTGGCCTAGTGGTATTGCATAATTATTTTAATGAAACATCCCATGTTCACATGGCCAAGACAAATGAAATTATATACTTAATGGCGATATTCATTTTTTTGCATTCTTGTTTTTTATATTTATTTGTATATTTGGCATATTCACATTCTGTTTGATAACGGAAAAGTGCCTGAAATATAAACTGTGCATGCTAGTGACAGTATAAGTTCCTAGTAATGTCACCTGCGTACAGGCACTGTTTTCTTGAAGGAAATGACCTGGTAACTCTCTGCTATATTGAAATCAGTGCTGGCGAGCATCACTAAACCAGTGTGCAGATTAGCAAACAGGGGTCAGGGTCCTGGTTGCACTTGTGTGCACCATCATTCAGTATGTCTAGTATGTGCCCAACTTTTTTTTTTAATGGGCTTCTGTTATCAGCAGGATAACATGTAGTAGTAGTGGGAACTGCACTTCCTGTTCTGAGCGGGACCGCCTACCCTTGAGGCGGGGTAACTGTAGTCAAATGCTGCAACCACCCTTGTGGATGCTCTCAAGGCTCTCTTCGGAGGCTGTGGTGCAGAGACACTGACAGCTTGGCTTCTTCTTTGCGGTTTTATATAGCGCCAACTAGACCCCAAGGTAGCATAGGGCTTTACACCAGTAAATTCCCACATCAATGTTTACTAGTCTATGCAGAGCATCTGAGTCAGAGTGCTTTAATCAATCAATCAATCAAAGACATTTATAGAGCGTACTACTTACCCGTAGGGTCTCAAGGCGCTGGGGGGGGGGGTGCCGTTACTGCTCAAACAGCCAGGTCTTCAGCTTCTTCCTGAAGGAGAGGTGGTCTTGGGTCAGGCGCAGGTCGGGAGGGAGGGAGTTCCAGGTCTTGGCGGCCAGGTAGGAGAAGGACCTTCCTCCTGTTGTCGCTCTTCGGATGCGGGGGACGGCGGCGAGGGCGTGGTTGGCTGATCGGAGGTGGCGTTTGGGAGCGTAGAAGTTGATTCGGTTGTTGAGGTAGCTCGGGCCTTGGTCGTGTAGGGCTTTGTGTGCGTGGGTGAGGAGACGGAAGGTGATTCTTTTGTTGACGGGGAGCCAATGCAGGTCTCTCAGATGTCCGGAGATGTGGTTGGTTCGTGGGATGTCGAGGATGAGTCTGGCTGAGGCGTTCTGGATCCGCTGGAGTCTCTTCTGGAGCTTGGCGGTGGTACCGGCATAGAGGGCGTTGCCGTAGTCCAGTCGGCTGGTGACGAGGGCCTGGGTGACGGTCTTCCTGGTCTCTGTGGGGATCCACCAGAAGATCTTCCGTAGCATGCGTAGGATGTTGAAGCACGCCGAGGAGACGGCGTTGACTTGCCTGGTCATGGAGAGGGAGGAGTCCAGGATGAAGCCCAGGTTGCGTGCGTGGTCTGTCGGTTTGGGTGCGGTGCCCAGGGCAGGGGACCACCAGGAGTCGTCCCAGGCGGAGGGCGAAGAGTAAATGTTCACAACTTAGATAGCAAGTATAGTAAACATTTATTATATCGCTAGCTAGACCCGAAGGCACTAATCCTCTGTCCTCCACAGAGGAGTGCAATAAGCAACTTCATAGCCCTGAGGAGGGAACTCTTGAGGGCTCTAGGTCCATGCATGGCCCCTCCCAATGGGTGCAGGTAGCAGTGCCTTACCTGTGCAGAGTGGCACAAAGTTGACACATTCCCAGAGGTTCTCCTTGGGCAAGTGCTAGTAATAAGGTGCTGCAGGGGCATGGACAAAGGCATCCTTCAATTTCAAGAGCATTAACCCAATTCAAAAGCTGGATTACCACTTCAGACACAGAGGAGAAAAATGTATATCATCAAATTGTAAACACGCTAACTGGCTGCAGGTAGAGCACCTCTACAAACATGGAGTATTGGGTCTGCATTGTGTTTCTATACAATGCTGACTCAACTCATGTGCTACCTTGCCCTGCTAGTGAGTTACCTCACATGCTGCAGGTAGCGTGGTGTCATTGCTGAATGGCCAATCTGTGAGGTGCACACATGTACACATTGGGCTGTCTGCCTACATTGATGTGCAGCTGCATTAGAAATACAAAATGTCCCTTAATACTAAATGTAGCAAAATTGTGCGGTAACAAGGCATTTAAAAAGTTGTTATTAATTTATTTAAAAAGGTTTTATATAGCGCTACTTGACCCAAGAGTATCAGAGTGCTTTACAGATAGGTAAACACATCGAGACAAAATTACATAGTGAATTGAACTAACATAGGATAAGGCATTTCAGTTAGATGAGGAAAATGAGGAAAGAAAGTAACTAAGAGATAAATAAGGGAGACGAGGAAGGTTGAGAAATAGGAGAGAGAAGGGAAGAAGGAGCGAAAATAGGAAAAGGAAGAAAGAGGGGGTGTGTTGACGCGAATACAAAATAAGGACAGTGTCATTACAGCGACGTTAGGTACCCCAATATTTGTTGAGAAGAAGCACATTGAGTCTTTTTTTGAAGAGAGGGTAGGAGGGGTTGCAGCAAAGATCTTTGGGGAGAGAGTTCCAAATCGTAGGGACATTACCAGAGAATGCACGTGATTGGGTCTTTTTACATTTGAGTCTCGGGGGATGAGGACAAGGGCGTTAGTGCTTCTCAAGGACCTGGAGCAACCCGCTTTTTGTAGTTTGTCAGAGAGGTAGGAGGGGGTGTTTTGGTGGAGGGCTTTGTGAGTGATACATGCTACCTTGAAGGTGGATCTACCTTCAATTGGGAGCCAGTTGAGGTTTTTGAGGACAGGAGAGATGTGATCAAATCGCTTACAGTCAGAGATAAGCCTGGCAGCCAGGTTGAGAACAGATTTAATCGGGGCAAGGTGGAGTTTAGGGGTGCCAACAGGGGTGGCATTACCATAGCCAATTCTGGAAAGTACAAGAGATTGGACAACGATTTTGAAGTCATCATCAGGAATGAAAGGTTTGATTTTTTTAAGGTGGAGAAGGGTGAAGAGAGCACCTTTGGTCACATTTTTAATGTGAGGGAAGAGAGTAAGATTCTGATCAATGCTAATGCCTAGGGATTTGACAGAGTTATAGGTGGAGAGGGAGCAGCTGAGTGCTTTGATATCATTGATCCAGAGTTGGATAGGCAAAGAACTGTTTTTGGGAGTGAAAAGGATGATTTCAGTTTTTTGGGGATTCAGTCTGAGACGATTAAGATGGAACCAAGCTTGGACTTTATTCAAGGTATCATTGAGGCGAATGATGTCATGGTGGGACTTGATCTTGTAATATAGTTGTGTGCCGTCTGTGTAGGGGTGGTAACTGATATTAGCTTGTTTGAGAATGAGGGTGAGTGTGTGAAAAATTAGTACAAGCTTGGTGAACATTATCTGCGCCATCTTGCCCCCTTTTCGAGCCCATTCGTGCGCGTAAGCGGCAGCCATTTTGAGCACCATGGCCTCCCTGCCCCTCGCTGATAGCCAGCGCGTCTCTCTCTCTCTCTCTTAACCTCGCAAGCATCCCCCCGCACACTGACAACCCCCGCTCTCTCATGCCCTGGGTCATAAACCCCTCTTCAGCGCAGCTTCACCACGGAATCCCATCCTGTTCCCAGCGCGACACCTCCCCTCATTCCTTTCATGGCCTCAGATCCTTTTGATACAAACCCCCTTTTCCTGTATCCCCGTTTGTCTTCCTTGTTCCCAGGCCGCCACCTGGCCTTGCGGATACTGTTTACTACCCCGTACAGTAGGAAGCTTCCCCTCCCCATCAAAAGACCCTCGAGCCGATCAAAGCCCCCACCCTATGAGATCCGATAAACCCCATGCATTCCGTGAATCGGCGGAATGCCCTGCTGTGCGACAACCATCACCTGTTGTGACCGGGGTGGGGAATCCAACTGTAAATGTATGTGGGAACGGGCCTGAAGGGGAGATTCCGAGGATGTTCTTTCAAATACTAAAGTGTTGCGAGAATGTGTTATGTGCAATAAAGGTCATAAAACCCTAGTATAAGAGGCCAGGCCTCAGAGATGTGGTTAGAGCACCTCGTGACGATACTTGCTGTCTGAATTGATGTGTTCTCCTCCGGAGAGAATAAAATCCTCGTTTCCTGCCTTCCCGTCTCCAGCGCCTGCTTCTTCATTGGTTAACATTGGTGGGTCATAGAGGCGATACCGCCGGGCAACATAAAAAGGGTCTTTGGTTACTGGTTGTCTTTGGAACCCTTTTTTTACAATTGGCGTCCCAAACGTGGGGCCCATCAGCGACTCGTGGATCCAGTGGGAGAGGTCCTGACGACAGAGTGAACGACTGCAACGATCGGAAGGTACCCTGTCCGATAGACCCTCGTCTGACAGCCGATCATCCGAACTTCACTGGTTCCGAACAGACCTCTCTCGAGTGATCTGCGGTCCTGACTGGGAACCATCAGGAGTGCCACGAGAAGTACGGAGAGAAGAGGACGATCGGGCGCTGGATTCGGAAGACAAGAAACTGTCCATGCGGTCCGGGTAAGGTCGTGTAAACACGACGAATTGCGAAAGTGATAGATAATTGAAAGTGATTGATAATTGTTGAGAAAATACTAGTATTACTTTTTGTTAATTTATTGGAGATTCACTGTCTACAAACGGAGAAACAACAGGCTCTCCCTTTATAAACAGCGAAGGATAGGTACGCACCCGTCGGACCTATTTTTCTCCCCTACTGAACAATTGCCCCCCCCCCATTGATTAACTGTTATAGATTGTTTTCTGGAGATTCTCTGTCTGAAAACAGGGAAGATTAGGTCCCCTCTTTACAGATAGTGAAAGGGTAGGTGACGCGAACCTTAGCGAGCTTACTTATTCTCCCCATTGACCATATTGATTTTTTATTTTTGACCTAACATTGATTGCTCAGAATTGGTTCATGAGGTATTCACTACGTGCAAACAACGTAGAATAGAAATATTCTGTCTAGTCTTTGCACGCAGTGATAAGGTAGGTAGTGCTGACTATTATCCCATTGTGATCCGTCATGCCTGTCTTCTCCCCACTGGTTAGTAGCCTGTTTAACCCGGACCGCTTATTAGAGATGAACCATCCGGCTCCGCTGGAAGGCACCCCTAATAAGGACATGTTCATGAAGCATGGACTGATCGCTATAGCCTATAGTGAGCTGTGGCATAAATATACGAAAAAGGATCGAGAAAGTCAGTGGCCACTGAGAGGATCCTTTGATCTTGACAAAATAGAGACGGTAGAAATAGCCCTTCGTAGGAATGAAACAACACCTATTATGCTCGATAGTCTCGGTATGTGGCGCAAAGAAGCCACCCGACGAAGGGAAGACGACGAATTTAGGAAAGGTGAAGGGCCAGCGATGGCGCAGTCCCGAGGAGTAGATATGAAAGGAGAACGGTGTAAAGGGGTGTACCGACAAATCAACCCCGGAACACAACGACCCGAAGGTAATCCCCCGACACTACGCACAGGACGAATAGATTTAAAACAGAACCAATGTGCTTTCTGTAAACGTCTCGGGCACTGGAAAGCCCAATGCCCGACTTTGCAGAGCATAGGTAAGAACGGAGGGTCGACAGAAAGGACAGACCGACAGAAAGGGAAAAGGCGCGAAATAAAAACCAATCAGACTAGTGCGGACAGGACAGATAGAACCACACCGTTTGATTATGCTCGATGGCACAGATTTCGTCAGACCAATTTTAACGACATGTTAGAGTTTTGGGACTGATTGCTCTCTGTTGCTCCCCCACTCTGAAAACCAAACACAATTGCAGATCAGTGTAAACAACCCCCATTAGAGAAAGGACTCAAGGAAACCAAGCGTCTATTATATAACTTAGGATTTAATTACGGTAAAGAAAAACACACAACCAACAGTAAATAGAATAACTAGTAGAACTCTCTAAAAAGCAAACTTGACTAATAGGAAAAATACAAAACATGTTATGCTCACTCCGGAAGTCCTCGAAATGTAACAGTTCGATGGTCCCGCCCATCCGAAACACATAGCACGTGTGGGGCGGGGCCTGCCAGCAACCATGGGCCAAAAAGGAGATTGCTGGCGAGAAGGTCCTGGAGGCTCCACCAAGCAGGCAATGAAATGGTCTTCCCATACTGCCCTTCCAGGGATGGCGTCCCCCGGGCCGCGAGTAGGAAGGGGGCGGCTGCAAATGACCCCCTCCCTCGTATCTCCTGGTCCGGCCATCACGAATTCCTCCAGCGAACGGATGCAGGGTGGGCAGGGAGGAAGAGGCGACGCGGACGAGCCTCTTCCACCTCCACAGATAGGAGGCTTCCCTGCCCTGGTCCGGCGCCGATGTCCTCCAGCCGGGCGACGGCCTGGTATATTTCCGCAGAACAGGACATGCAATGCCCGTCTGGTATACTTCCATAGCACAGGACACACAATGTCCGACGGGCATATTGCGGAGCACCGGATGCACAGTGGTCCCCCAAGAGTCGGAATCAGGGGTGTAGGGTGGTCATCATGTGCGCCCCTGATTCCAAGGGGCGGCGTAGGATGCGCCGGGAGAGGAAGGCGGCACGGACGAGCCTCTCTCACCTCCCCAGACGAAAGCTCCACCGCTGCACCCTGGCGCCCGAACCAAAATGTCCTGCTCCAGCAGCATGATGCTCTGTCCTTCGCCATCACAAGAAATTTCTTCCACTCCCGATGGATACGACAAAGGTGGCTGCCACAGGGTCTCAAAATGGCGTCTGGGCCCTCGAAAGGCGGGTCTAGGCCGCTGGAGTAACTTTGTCCGAAATTGCAACTCGGGCACTTGCCCACCTGGGCGCAAGCCCCCACCATCGACAAACATCCCCTCGACTTTGAAGATTCTACCAAAGTCCCAAGAGCCCTCAGCCCCTTCAGGCTTCCGGAGGGGAACAGCTGCATTGATCACTAATGAAATAACCACGGCACAGCAACAAGATGGCGGTGCTCTCGTGTCTGCATCAGCTTCCGTCTGAACCACCCAGGAACATTATGGGCTAACGAACTCGAGTAAGTTCCGGCTGAGCATCAACGTGACCCGGTAAGAAAGACTCTACCCCCTTCCCTCTCTTGATTGACGGTCCACACCACCAGCCCCTCTGTTAGCACAGTTTTCTTTTGAACTGCCGAAAGGGACCCTGGTCCAACCGCCAATCGTCGGAGATATTTTTTCCTCTGGTGCTACTTCCGGACTAAACCGGCCTCGCCCAAAATGGCGCCGGTATCAATGGAAACTAACGGACGCCTCGTGGTGTTCCTTAACTAATGAAACTTGATGTACTAAGATATATATACGAACCATTGTGCACTCGAGGGGAAAGGGAGGAGGGTTCACTTGGCGAACGTTTGAGAGGGGTTCCGTAAAAATGTTGATTTCAATGAACGATTTATTTTTGATATTTATTGTAACTGGTACATAACGTCGCCTATGATGCACACCCACGGTTTACATCTAGGAAATACGATTCCTATGAGCTTGACTGTGTTTCCATTTATGAACTGGATTGCCCCTGATTCCCTCGTCACACAATGAAATATTTTTAGTTACTTGCAAATAATAAATTAGGCCTTTTTACATGTTCTTGTGTTATAAAATAACCCCCTACTGTATGTGCTTCCATCGATGACATGTCAGGCCAAATTATGATTGTGCTCTCACATTTTACATACTGAAGGATTATACAAATAAAGGTCTTAACAACTATGAATAAGCATCGCATACTTTTGTAAATGCGGGTATCGGTGGGAGGGTTTTTCTGTGCGCAACCGTTCTGCTCCTTTTTTAAGGTTATCCGAGAAATGATTGTCCGGCCCCGGATTGATGATCGGATCCCAGGTATGATACGTTGCCTCCAAAATATGCGACTAAGCTCAGGGACTGACATATGAAGAAGGACCTCGACGTCTGAGAATGGGTAAAGTAAAGCGGCGTGATTGATGAAATGTTATAAAGATATGGTGGTCGAAGGTACTGAGGTACCGGGTTGAATGAAGAACTGATATGCCTTAGGACCTCACAGCTTTGGGAATGATTTAAGGATCCCGATGGCCGGATACATCTACAAAACCGGGTACCTCACGCTAGGCACCTCTGATTCCCTTTTTTTTTAGCGTCCCCCTACACACGATCCTTCATGCCATCCTCGAACCCCCCCATGAACCACCTATCACATTTCCCGCCCCCCTTGACTGCAGAGACAAAGACCCTAAGGATTATATCCCGAAGAGATGAGTACGAGTATGCAGTAAGTAAAGGACTTTCGTGCCCGTACATTTGATGTTCGAATGTTGTTCTCCTACCTCCCCCCCCCCCTTTTTTTCCCCCTCCTTTTCCCCTCTGCAGATTACATTGGGGTCCCGATTAGGGTACCGTAAGGGATCTGGAGCCACGTCACGCCCGATGCATGAAAACGGACTACCGCTGCAAGACGACACAAAAAGGACGCCCTACCCAATGCACGACCTTTTTATACCAGATCTAATGCTCTTCTGTCCCAAAACTGCATGCTCTCTACATCCTAACATAGACCTGAAACGTCTAACGTTGGGTAACGCACTGAATAGCCCAAACAATACACGGTCATTCTCCATGTCCCATGTGTACTGTTTGGCCTATTGTCTCTCTCTCTCTCTCTCTCTCTCTCTCTCTCTCTCTCTCTCTCTCTCTTCTCTCTCTCTCTCTCTCTCTCTCTCACTCTTTCACCCCTCCACACTTTCCCTCTTCCTAGCGACTGGCACCTAATTGACGAACCTGGTGCACCTCCTGATTGGCCCCAAATACCACAAGTATTTGCACAAATTTGTCCTAAATAAATTATATCGGTACCACGTTACTACCTCTCCTTTCCTGCTAAACATGGATGAAATTTAAATTGGCCAATAGGAAAGGGACAGGTAAGACGACTGAGGTTCCCTAAATTTGACCCGCAGCCAGGGAACCATTTGTCAGTGGCTTCTATGATAAAATATGTCTGTGGTAATGCGACCATCCCCATTCCAAATTGCCTCTACACCCCGAACAGTAAGAAATGATCGAGACACCTCCGTCATCCCAAAATGCCCCCAGTTTGGTGTCAGCTGCCCTGAACGAGAGCCTGAAAAACGCCCCCTGCTCTAATTTCACTGTGTCCCTAATTGTTTTCCATAAGATCCCTCCTTCCCCGAGGATAAGTTCAATAATTACCGCAAACCACCCCCCGAGTTTTTGTAGTAACCAGGTTGCGAGGATTTATATAGAAAGTTAGAAAGATGTGTGCAAAGTTGAAAATTAGATCGAAAATCGAAAGAACTTGTTGCAGTAAGCCTTGTTGTAAATAAGATGTTTTTATGTAATGCAGACTTGTTTAGCCTATGTTCACCCCTCAGAAGGATGCACATCAGACTGTGGTGAATAGCACGTTGCACTTTTTGTAAAATACAAGGCCCTGAAGGCCAGCCTAGCCTTGCAAAACTCGTACTAGGGAAATGGGTCTCTACCGGAAGAACCGACATCTACTATAATAGACGTATGCAATAAATGAGTACCAGACCTCGTACCTATTACAAATGAACGTAATAACCATCAAAGCGCCAAAGAATTAGCCAGCAAAAGGAAGTTGTAAGGAATCCAGCAAACCCATCATCAATTGTTTATACGTTAACCGCAAGAATCTCCAATGTAGCGAGTGCTTACCCCAGTTGCTTGGTGTTGGGAGAGAAATAGATTTATGTAATTACCTTCTTCTGCAATATCTCTAAAGACTGTCTTTTCAAAACTCATTTAAGGGTATCACTGTCGGAGGAGAAAGAGACCGGATGTGGGAACACGCGGCCTGACTGCGGATTGTGGAACATCAGCGACGGAGGCCGAGGCGAGACCACAGCAGTAAGGAGACGCAGGACGGGGCACTGTTTCAGACAAAGCTAAGGAAAGGGCTGACCTGAAGCCCCTGCTCTATGATCAACGTGTGCCAAAAAGTCCCCGCTCTCTGAACATGGTTACGGACCCGCCTGTCGCAAACTCTCCGTCCCCCTGATCTGTTCCCGACCTGGCCTTGCTCCATCCCCCCCTCCTCCGACCTACCATAAGGACCGTTCACACCCGCACCTTTCCACCGGAACTCCCAAGTTCCTCCAGATCCTACTGAGCTACCCAGAAAAGAGTACTCCCTGCGTCAGAAGGGAGGGAGCTCCGACTAAGTAGACCACGAACTATGTTAATCTTAGAACGGTGACCTAGAACTCCACCAAGGGTCGCCTCTAAAGAATAGATGAACGAAGTATGCGGTTCTGCCCGCTGCTGAACGCCTTGAAGATGATGGAAGCGACTGGAAATGCTCACCACACAGATTCAAGAAACAAACAGATCTCACAATTCAGGAACAATCGCATTTTTTATTGCAAATCTATGCTCTGCGTTACAAAAGAAAGTGCACCTGCTCCAAAACCGTAGCGCATTTCTCCTATGGGGTCTGGCGAAACAAAACAAAATGTACCCCTGCCCGCAGACCTCCAAAGACTCAATCCACATGAACATTTCTGCTGATAGGTAATCCAGGTGCTCAACAGTGCCAACAGAAGACGGCCTAGACACTGAGAACTCTGATTTTTATTTTTTCTCATTTCTCTCCCAATCATCATTGGACTGACTATGCTCCCGCCGGGTACAAAAAAAAGAAAAAAAGGACTTACTTATATGATAACTTACCAGCTCCTATTTCGAATGACTATAAGTACCTATGATCTGTACCCAACGCCCTCACTACGTAATTCTAGTCTGATATTGCATTACGATGATTTTTCCTACAACCAACTTAACAATGAACCCGTTTACTAGATGATGAGATTTTTCAATGTGATGTTTATAATATGATGTATATGCACAGTTCCTTTGCCTAAGTCCCCTCTCCCTTACTTATGACCGCTGCAATAGGTATAGATAGGAAATAGGCCAGCAAGATGTCTTGGAAATGTTAAAGGGAGGACTGTGAAAAATTAGTACAAGCTTGGTGAACATTATCTGCGCCATCTTGCCCCCTTTTCGAGCCCATTCGTGCGCGTAAGCGGCAGCCATTTTGAGCACCATGGCCTCCCTGCCCCTCGCTGATAGCCAGCGCGTCTCTCTCTCTCTCTCTTAACCTCGCAAGCATCCCCCCGCACACTGACAACCCCCGCTCTCTCATGCCCTGGGTCATAAACCCCTCTTCAGCGCAGCTTCACCACGGAATCCCATCCTGTTCCCAGCGCGACACCTCCCCTCATTCCTTTCATGGCCTCAGATCCTTTTGATACAAACCCCCTTTTCCTGTATCCCCGTTTGTCTTCCTTGTTCCCAGGCCGCCACCTGGCCTTGCGGATACTGTTTATTACCCCGTACAGTAGGAAGCTTCCCCTCCCCATCAAAAGACCCTCGAGCCGATCAAAGCCCCCACCCTATGAGATCCGATAAACCCCATGCATTCCGTGAATCGGCGGAATGCCCTGCTGTGCGACAACCATCACCTGTTGTGACCGGGGTGGGGAATCCAACTGTAAATGTATGTGGGAACGGGCCTGAAGGGGAGATTCCGAGGATGTTCTTTCAAATACTAAAGTGTTGCGAGAATGTGTTATGTGCAATAAAGGTCATAAAACCCTAGTATAAGAGGCCAGGCCTCAGAGATGTGGTTAGAGCACCTCGTGACGATACTTGCTGTCTGAATTGATGTGTTCTCCTCCGGAGAGAATAAAATCCTCGTTTCCTGCCTTCCCGTCTCCAGCGCCTGCTTCTTCATTGGTTAACATTGGTGGGTCATAGAGGCGATACCGCCGGGCAACATAAAAAGGGTCTTTGGTTACTGGTTGTCTTTGGAACCCTTTTTTTACAAGTGGTTCCATGAATAGATTGAATAGGGTTGGGGAAAGGATAGAACCTTGTGGGACACCCAGTGAGACAGGTTGGGGTTTGGAGAGGCAGTGACTGAGTTTAATTTGTTGGGATTTATTTTGAAGATATGAGGTGAACCATTGGTGGACAATGCCCTCAAACTCAAAGCGGTCTTTGAGAGTATTGAGAAGGGTGGGATGGTGGACAGTATCAAAGGCAGCAGAGAGGTCAAGGAGGATAAGGAGGGAGGATTCACCTTTGTCAAGAGAGCGATGAATATCATCAGTAATACTGAGCATAGCAGTTTCAGTGCTGCATCCTATTCTAAAACCGGCTTGGAAAACGTCAAGGAGATTGAAGAAGATGATATGGTTGTCTAATTGGGACAGGACACATTTTTCAAGGGCTTTGGAGAGGAAGGGAAGGTTAGAGATAGGGTGTAGATTGTTAAAGTCATTAGGGTCAGCGGTGGGGTTTTTGAGGATGGGGGAGATTTGACCTAGTTGAAGGGATGCTGGGACACAACCAGTGGCAAAGGAGGAATTGATGATATTGGTCCAAATAGGGGCAATGATGTGTTTGAGTTCCTGAACCAACTGTGCAGGAAGAGGATCTTTGGTGTGTGAGGATGGTTTGAGTTTGGAGATGATGTTGAGGACAGTAGATTCAGATACTGGACAGAATTCACTCCAGGAGGCATTGATTTTAGCATGGGTGTTCTTAGAAATAGAGCCATGGTGGGGTATAGTAGGGAGGGGTCCTGACATGAAGGGGAAGGGGAAAAGGGTGTAGTAGGAATGTTTGGGAGGTGGTGTTGGCTGAGGGTAGGTTGGAATGGGAGAGGGGGGGGGGAAGAGAAGGACAGTTCAATCGAGTTGACTTTATTCAAAAAGTAGCTTGCGATTTCTACGCATCTTTAAACAGTCTTGGGTATTTTAGGGGGACCAGAGGAAGTTTGTTTTTTAACAATGTTAAAGAGTTCTCTGGGACGGTTTCTAGCCTGGTCAAGTTGCGAATGGAGGAAGGAGGCTTTTTTGTTGAAGATGTGCTTTTTGTATTTGGCTCTGGCATTTTTAAGGAATATCAGGTTATTGGAGGAAGGATGATTCTTCCAAGAACGTTCAGATTGCCTGGGGGCCCGTCTTTCATTATTAAGGTCGGAATTAAACCAGGTTTTGGGAGGTATTTTTTTGTTGTTTAAGTTTGATTGGGGCAATTTGGTCAAGGGCTTGAAGGATAGAATTATTGTAATGTTCAGTTAGGTCATTGGTGCTGTTAGAGGGGAGGTGAGAAGTAAGCGGGTTTTGATTGAGGATTCCAACTCGCCAGGGGGAATAAGGTGAAGATTACGAGTATGTTCTGATGGGTAAAGTGCCGATAGGGGTGGGGCGAGTAACGGAGCAGTTCAAAGTGAAGAGGATAAGGTGGTGATAAGACCAATCTACGGGAAGGATCGTTGAGCGAGAGGCCAGATCCTTGCTAGTCATAATAGCATCAAGGGTGGCGCCTTTGGAGTGAGTCAGGGATTGGCAGAATTGAGTCAGGTCAGTAATGTCCATGGTGTCTTTAAAGAGGATGACAGCAGGGTCATCATTTTTATTCCAATGAATGTTGTAGTCGTCAAGAAAGAGATTCTTGGAGTGAGTGAGCGAACATTGAATGATAAGGTCAGACAGCTCCTAGGTAAAGGGGATAGAATTGCTGGGGGGTGGTAGATAGTATGTAAACGAATTGTGGGGGAGCCAGGAATAGTAAGATCAGCGCAAAGGTATTCAAAGGTGGAAGGGTCCTGTAGATGGACTAGCGGGAGATTAAGTTCATCTTTAAAGATTAGGGCAAGGCCACCTCCTATTTGCTCGATTCTGTCTTTCCTAATGATGGAATATCCAGGAGGAATGAGCAAGTCAAGGATAGGAGTAGAGTGGGGGTTGAGCCAGGTTTCAGTTAGGAATGCAATGTCGATGTTTTCAATGAGAATGGTTTCCGGAATATCCGTCGCATGGCAAGATGCGGATCGGCAGTTAATCAACATGCAGTAGAGGGGTGAAGGATCAGGGTATTGGGGGGAGGGGTCAGGGAGGATAGATGTTAGTTGTTGAGGGGGTCTAGGTGATGTCGGGTAAAGGGGGAGTCTGCTCGTTCCCAAGAGAACTGGGATAGTAGACTGCGGGAAGGGGGGACTAGAGGACAAAGAGGGAGGGGGAGAGACAGGGAAGTTCGGAGATAAGTTATCCCCCAAGGATATTGGGCATGCAGAATGTTGAGGAGTGGAGAGCGTAGTTGCCGTGTAGGTGGGGGGGGGGCATTGGAAAGTTTACAAATATACAAGGCATTGTTCGCCTTTTAAATTTGGGAGAGACCTCAAAGTTGTGAGTTTGCGGGCATAGATACATTCCCAGACGCTCTACCATCCTAGATATGGGTGGGGTTTTACTCCAGCAAAGGGTAACTTCCCTTTTAGGGTGGGAATGGATCACCCAAAATGTGCTTGGGGAGTACAGGAATGAGTTTCCCCACAAAGAAAATTTTTCCCCAAGGAAAACAAAATATTCAATTGTACACAGGGCGACCATTCAACAGTGAGTAATTGTTCACTACGTATTTGTGCATTTGAGAAATAGCAGCCTTTAGCAAACATTACATGGTTCAGCCTGTAGTATGTATGGAAAGCTGTGCCTGATGCCCAATGCCAGGAGTACTATTGCTGAGTTTTACGATTAAGAGAAAGTTGTAATCTGTGCCTGTGAGGACCAAGACTTGCAGCACTGAAGCTTTACAATCCCCTTTGTGACTCAAACCCAAGACTTCCACAGGGACGGCTCTTTGATCAAAGGACTGAGGGTGAGTGAATTTGGATCAGTTCCATTAAGTTGTAAGAAGCACCAGAGTGGGAAGTGAAGCCGAACGGGGCGATTCTACCCCGATCGGAATGCTGCAGGGCGCTTTGCACAGACACTCACCACACTGTCTTATGCCGAGATAAGGCACCAACAGTATCTGTTACAAGAAGAATAGAAACTGTCTCCCAGGGATTAGCAGCCAGAATGGCAGCTGGGAGTTTTTTCCTTCCCCAGTTAGCACAATGGTCTGCACACAGGGGTGCACCTCCTGTAGGCAATTTAGTTAAAAGAGGGGCAAAACCTCAAGTGTCTTCTCAGAGCACAGCAATAATATTGTTTTAAACATCATTTTGGAATTTACATCAGTGGGGTCAGTTGCAACTGCTGCGATTTCTGTCCAATGTGACCCCTTTCGGGTTTATTTACTTAAGTTTTTTCTACAGCGCTGTGTTTTACATTTCTTCTACTTCAAAGCACTAACAAATAAAGACATATAGTTTAGAGAGTGGCAAGGCACATTTTTAGTACAACTAATGGGGTACGTAACCTTCCCGATAGTCTCTCATCACAATTCATGTTGTGTGTCTTGTTCAGTTGAAGGCCTGTCAAGACAGTTCAGCTCCGAGGGTGCCACATAACTGGCCTTTACTAGAAGTCGGTATATGGCTGCAGTCTCTGGCACTTAGAATGCACCTCGCTCACCACAGAGCCCTCAATTGCTCAGAGATGCTTTAAGGCTGTCTGTGCTCCGTATTGACTGTACAGTGACTTGGCAGATGCTGTAGTGAAGAAAGCAAAATATTCTTAGCTGCTTACCAGTTAATATTTGCAAATAGAGTGGGATATAGATGTGTCATAACTAGAGTTTTGCCTGTGAAAAGAATTTTTGATTTGTAATTATTTTCCCAAAAATGGTTCAGACAGATTCACTCTGCGGTTTGTGAAGGCACCATGGCCGAAGCATTGACACGGGCCTTATGTGCATACAATAAAGAAAAACATGAGAAATGCTTTCCAGCACTCGAGAACCACTTTTTAGGAATGCTGCCACACTCCAGACTACTGAAAGGCGCTGCAATGCCATAGTAATGGCAGACTGTGCGCTATACAATGCTAATTAAAAACACTAGCAATAACCATTGTGTTTTTTTAAAAAAACACTTGTGATAAAAAGTGACACATCACATCTCAAATCTAATAGTGATCTCAGGAGCACCCAGGACCCTTCAAACACTAAGGTGCAAAAATTTACAGAAAAACAGGCAATGCAAATGGTATTCTTCTTTCAGTGCTCACTCACTCTGGCATTTTTTTCTGGCATTCTGCAGTTACTTATCACGACCACTAGGTGCTCCCTTGTCTCACCGTATAAAAGCATCTACCTGCCTACACATGACGGGTTCTACTGTATACATACATCAGAGTTGAGCAACATGAACGTAATGCAGTCTGAGGTCTGGATCCTCTACGTCCAGGTTATTTGGAGAACCTTGACTTTGACTAGCAAAGATAGACCTGGCGAGGAGCTCCAACAAGTCTGCAAAGGACTGGTGTATGTCCCCCCTCCACTTTTAGGGCGTTGAGATTTTTGCTGCTTTTATGGTCTTCCTGCACCCCAAATGAGTCTGTCATGATTCTTCCTACTGCTTTGCATTAAATGCCCTTTCTTCCTCTTGCATGAACAAATGGGTGGTTCATTTGTTCATGGATGCAGTATTGTGTAGAGGTGGAGTCCACTACATTGCAAGTCTCAACTATTTTCATCCTGCAGTAGAGAATAAACTCATATTGGTCAATCAAATGTCTGTTGAAATGCATAGGGTTAGACGCGCACTGCACTTAGTTTTTATTGCTCTCCACTTGATTTTTTGTACTCCAGTCATCAGCATAGTCTTCACAGAGGTTGTAACAATTATTAGAGTGTGTGGCTGATTAATTCCAACTTTACTGGCCCAGCCCCTTAAGTATTAATTACATTTCAGGGTCATTAAGGGTGTGTTTCATGCTTGATAGTTTACATCAAGATATGAAATGTAAATTTCAGAATTTGCAATAAGGTTTGACACTGTAAACACATTTCTTTTATTTTCATTTTTCATTTTATTGTAGCTCGTTATTTAAAATATAACAGCCATTTATATAGCGCTAACTAAAAATGGAATAGTTTGTAGCACTTTTAACCAAACGCAGTGCTACTTACCAATACCATGTGATGGTGAAAGAGGGCCCAAAATGAAATATGCTTTTTTAAGCTCTATATCAAGAATATTCTAAGCAAGTTCCTTCAGGGGGAGTGTCCTGGTACATGCAGTACAAAGTGAGAATAGCAAAGGGAACGTTTTTAATTAGCAAACCTCTTGCTGTCTTTCCTTTATTAACAGTTCATTATGTCTCCTGCATTCTCTCATTTCTCACCCGTCTAAATATTTTGTGCATTCTTTCCCTTGGCAACAGGCAACTGGAGCATCCAATATGCATCGAGGAATCATTATGGACGCCAAATACTTGGCTCACGTGGGTGTTCTAACAATCTTCTGCAGCTCTTTGTACCCTGGCGGCAGGTGGATGTGCAGTGAAATTGTATTTATTTAGGTCCTAGAACTTTCACTTGGCCCTTTCTTATGTTGTCCTTTGGTGTTTGCAAAATCTACAGGTGCAGTGGGAGATTGATCAAATGGATTCTCTTATGTCCTGTTTGGTAAAGTTTCCTTTTCAAACTGCACAGCAGTTATTTATACTTTTGGAGGAAAAAGCTATTTCTATGATTCACTTCATATGAAACAATCTAGTCTGCTGTGGTACTTGAAGCTTGCTGATCCTCTTACAGACCTCTGAGCAACCCTTTTCGTAACAATAGCAACAGAAATAAATATGTTCTGCCTTACTTTCAAATCCACAGCACAGTGTTTTATTTATTTATTTTTGGGGGTTTGTATAGCGCAAGCTAGACCCAAAGGTATGGGAGCGCTTTACATGTAATAAGAATACATTTAACAGTCTTGAAAGCACCGTATGTAGTTAAGGCCTAGTTTGGGAAACCAGTGATTAAGAATATAGGGCAAAATATATTAGGTTTTGGTCACAAAATACTTGATGCAATTTGTGGGTAGTATTTTTGTGACCTGTAAAGAATTTCACAAACCAAATGATATACTAATAGGTCAGTTATTAAAATTCCAAATGATAGTGAGTCTCAATCCAACCTACTTCCTGAATATTAATGAGATAGGTCACAAATTTCGACTCACTACAATTGGAGGCCATCACAGGTACGGTGGCCTGCTGGGGTCAACAGACAACAAAGTCACAGATTGCTTTTAAATAAAGCAAATTTGTTTTTAAAAAGCAGCCAGTTTTTCTTAAAGGAACCCAGACTGCATTTTAAAGTTTTCCTTTTTTAAAGTTTATTTAAGAGGTGACACTGCCTACTCTTCAACAAACATTGTTTACATTCGTACAAGGGAAGGGGCCCAGGTGGGACCCCTTCCATTTTACGAATTCTTTACAATCTACTTTGAAGTGATGGTAAAATGTCAGTGTTTTGCAACATATTTCAGTTGCAAAACGTTGAAACATATGATAATGGCTTGGTATTTGGAAGGGATGCCTAAAACACATTTATTTATTTATTTATTTATTAATCTTGTAGAGCGCGAACACCTACTCGTGAGGGTTTCCCGGCGCTGATTGGCAGTATAGCATAGTAATCCAGAGGGAGTTATTGCGCAAAAGCCAGATCTTAAAAACTTTGCGGCTTACCGAAGAGAGTTATTGGGCAAAAAGCCAGGTCTTAATGGCTTTGCGGAAACGAAGATGGCAATGCTCCACTCGTAAGTCCAAAGGAAGAGAATTCCAAAGTCTGGGTCCTAGTACAGAAAAGGAACGGCCACCCACTCTGGTGAGCCTAAACTAAGGCACACAGAAAAGGTGTTGGGAGGAGGAACGGAGGGAGCGTGCGGGAACATAGGGTTTGACCAGAGATTGCAGATAGGTGGGGGCAACTTCAATTTTTATCTTGTGCATAAAGCATAGTGCCTTGAATTTGACTCGTTTATCAAGGTTGAGCCAATGGAGTTGTTTGATGCGTTCGGTAATTGGATCATATTTCCGACAGCCACACAGAAGCCGAGCAGCGGCATTCTGGACTAGTTGGAGACGGCGCATTCCTTCAATATACCATATATATCTGTAGCCTTCTGAAATCCCATTTTAAGGTTCAGAACTTTCCAACTCCTAAAATGAATAGAGTACATAAAAAAAACATCTTAATGGTTGCAAATGCTGATTTTGAGTATTTGAGCCTGTTAAAATGCTTAGTACATCTGGCCCATGGCTAGCAGGGCTTTTCATAGGAATCAACAGGGATGACAAAATATAAACGAGCACTGTATTAGGTGAGCTGGCGAAAAACTGATAGTATAGTCTCTCCAGTGGCCAAAATACACAAGTCAATACACCAAGATATTGCCTGGTAAAAACACATAACTCGCCTTCCCCATCCAAGCAATAAAATGAAGCTTTTGGTCCACAATACCAGTACAGGCACATGCTTGGCTCAACAAAGACCCTTTAGTTTAACAGTGACTGGGAAAGAGACAACACCTTTGGAAATTTGATTTCAGCCCTTTTGTTGCCTCATCCTTTGAGACTGGCTCCTCTGCTGAAGCAGGTAAACAAGACCTCCTTCAGAAGGAGGTAAAATTGCGCAACAGATCAAACCGAATAAAACAAAACTTTTTTTCCAAGAGTAGGGGTAACGTAGCGCTTGGAAATTCAAGAGAAAATGAAGACTAAGGGTTTCATTTAGAATTTTGCCATGGTAGAAATGGGGCTGTGAATTGGTGAGATACATGCCATGCTCATCTCACGGTTCTCCTGTCCTATTTAGAGGTGGGGAAGAAGCAGCTGGTCCCACCACCGGAATCCCTTGACCCACCGACACAGATTTTCAAAGTCCGAGGGAAGACCCGGGCTGTGTAAATACACAATGTCACCAACGTGTAGTCAGAAAACTCCATGTGCATCACCCCCGTTGATGTTTCGTTTTGTAAAACAAACTTGGGTATGGTGAAAAAAAACAGATGCCCACACTGCACCTAGCTATGCCTACAGAGCATCCGCTTCACCTGTGGATGCACTGTAGTCACAGAGGTGTCTGCCAGGCAGGCAGGGCTCGCCATGTATGGTGGGTGGTCCTCTGTTGGGGAAGCAAAGATATGGCCTCTGCTGGCCCAGCTAGCCCTCCTCCAAGGTCTTAATGTCCCCCAAATCAAACTAAGTTAAGGACAAATAGTTGCACATAAGATATTTAGTGCTCAGCGTAGAACATTTCAAACTAATACACTACCAGACAGACTGGATTTCCCACACCAATTACCACTTTAATGCTGATTGAATGAAAGAATGAATGAAGAATTTCTATAGCGCATACAAATACCCTAAGGCCTCTAGGCGTGTGTAATGCACATAAGAGACTCCCACTCCCTCTCTACGGTGGTTGTTTGGGGATAAGTCACTACTCTGTGTCTGAAAGCGCAAATGGGCAATCATAACAACACAAATGAATGATAAAAATAGGGCATGTTTTACTTTTCTATCCTTCTTGTAGGTTGTCACAAAAAAAAACTGCTGGGTGGGATTTTTGCCCAAGAGGGCAAAGATCGTAATTTGTGGACAGTGGGCTAGAGTGATCTATGAATGAACACCATTAAGAAACTGATGATTTAAAGTTTTGGCACACGGATTTCTCCATCACAAACACGACGGATATCCTATCCACCTTATTACAGGTGTATTACACCCTGGGACACGAGAGCAATACAGCGGACAGGATAGCCATCAAGTTTGTCACGGAGTTTGTCAGGCCCTTTGACTGTACGCAAAGAGCCTTGTCATAAGTAAGTTATTTGTAAACTCTGGTTCGAATGAAAGCAATTCATTTTCATTCCTAAAATAGCACATGCTGGAATGTTGAGCCAACGTATGCTTCAAGCATCGTGTAAAACGAGTGCTTAGCATGTCTGAGTCAAATGCAGTTTGCCTTTTAAAATGTGCCCATCTGTGGTTGCAATAGAAAGTACTAAGGGGCAGTAAGAATAACTGCACTCTAGCTATCACAGCGATGGCCACACAACACTCTGAGGGAACAAGAGCTACTCCTACAACCCTGATGGGCAGAGTTGGTTTGCTCTTTCCCAAGATAAGATCATTGCTGCTCTACAAAGAAGAAATGCAAATGCATTTTGTCAGCTGAAGTCACAGCCGTGGACGGTGCAGCTCTGGAAGAGTGTGCTCATGATGCACCAGACGAGTGCTCCCTCGTGACAGGGACAATGTGCTCCCATTGGATGGAGCCTGAAAGACAAGTCTCAGCTGCTCCTCAAACACATTGCACTTTTAAATGATCCCTGGCATTGTCTGGGTCCATTGAAAACAGCTCTTTATTCATTTTGTGGGAGGAGGGGTAACAGAAAGTGTAAAGGTCACCAGGGGTCACGTCGGTCTATGTGGGGTTAAAAAGTCAACCCTTTTCTCACTGGTTGACTTTTTTTTGCCTGCCCACATGCGAAATCGGGACATCTGCAGTTCAGAAGAGCAGGAAAACTGAAAACAGCCAAGAATTAGGGAGATGAATAAATGAACACATATATACAAAGGAACCGCGAGAAGAGAAGCCTGGATTGGGGCATTCTCGTCTGGCAAAGAGGCAGGCAGGGAGGCTAATGAGGCATTGGCGATGTGGGACGTATGCCAGGGCAACAAAGAAGATGTGCTTCAGCTCTGCAGATGTGCCAAAGCCCCTAGAGCAAAATAATGACATAATCGCCATCAATGTCACAGACCAGACTGCATGCAAGGTGACATGGTGGGGGGAATAGAAGTTTCGGATGCCCCAAAAACTCACGCACCCCAGCCACGTCGGCAGGAAGCGTACTGGGGCACTACAGTTGATTGCGCTGAGCCACCAAAATAAATCCTGCATTGTTGGCTGCAATGTCTGCAAAACGCGAGCTCTTTCTTACGCCAATTGCAGTTGTAATTCGTTAAGCTATTTCAGATGGACCACGCGGCTTCCGGGAAAGGCAGTGCTGAGTGTATGTGGTGCGTGAGAGATGGGACGAGAAAGACCCAGGTGAATAGGAGAATGTTGGCATCTTTTTAAAAAAAAAAAAACAAACACGTTTTAAGCGTCTTGCAAAAGGGAATTAGAAGCAAAATCTTTTATATCTCAAATGTAAGAGAAACTGAAAGAAATATAGAAATTCGAAAGAAACTCTGGCCTGAATAGGTAGCTTCTTAAGAGGGAAGAGGTGTGAGTAAATCCGTGGGCCTTTGCAGCTACTGAGGTAGCATTGATGATTTTTTTTGCAAACGCTTGAAAGGAAATTTTGCAATATCGAGATACACTGCATTTTACTAGTGTAACCTTTCTGCAATATAGGTAAACTACAGTAAGTGTTGGCCTTCCCGGATCAGGAACAAGATTACCTCATCCGTTTTTTTTTCATGTGACACATACAGGCAGAATTCCTCACAGAACCATGATTATAAACTGGAAGCAAAAATGGATTTTATTTATTTATAAAGTTTTATATAGCGCGAACAAGATCCCAAGGGATATCAGAGCGCTTTACAATAGAATGGAAGGACGGACATAAATACTCAAATGCCATCAAGTAGGGGTAAAAGAGACAAAAAAAACAGGATTAATCGCAGATTGCAGGACAATTGCACCATGGAGGGTAATACAATAAAACAGGTATGAACGGGTAATGAAGGGGGTCACTGTAAGCGGTAACGAGGAGCAGGATCAAAAGATGGTACAATGGACGTCGGAAAACACACCCAAATTCTTCAACCTAAAGAACGATGGGACATTAGGCCAAAAAAAATGGATCCAGAAATCCACATTTCTACATACTAACAAAAGATCCACCCTACGAAAAATTAGCTAATGCCAGTTCCTTGTCACAAACTTCCTCATTCCCAGCATGCACTGCGGAGGAGCAGATGCGGGCTGGTTGGCGCTGTAAGACTAACCACTAAGAGCCCACTCCACCACGGCCGCCGACAAAACAGAATTTCAAACCCCCCACCCAGGAGACCTCTCACCCCACATCCCCTGCATCCAGGCATTGAGATAGCTGTAGAGTGTGGTGGGGGAGCCTATAAGGAACAGAGACCAAAGGCAAACCCCATTAACATTAAAACAATGTTTTGACCAATTAGTACTTCAAATATGTGTGGGCAAAAATTATCTGGAAAGCGTTCAGTGACCCTAATCACCTGTCAAAAGGCAGCTCCCAGTACAGTGGGTGTTTGTGTGCGTACAGCTGTCTGCTCAAAGTGACTTTTGTCAGTTTGAATGTGAATATCTGCTTGAGAAAGTGACAGAACAATGGCGAGCAACCCAGGAGAGGCGCTCGGAACAAAGCACTTGGCTTCAGCAGTGTCCCTTTTCATTGCTTCCAATTAAAGATTCATAAGAGCAGCTTTAATTTTTTATGAGACCTTTTTGCATTACTGTATTGGTTGTGCCTATTTATGACTTGGAGCGCCCTTTCCGCTTAAATACAGGAAAACAGTCTCAGAAAGGGCAGCTTTGGTAACTTTCGGCTGGGCGGCAGTTGTGTGCTGTCTTATGTGGGCTTAATTGCTTATCACAGATAGTGCTCGCTCTGTTTTTGGCACACTTAGCGGCGTGATAACGTCCCTGGGAAGGGCACGGTGTACTTTCAGGCAGGCAGGGAGAGCTCTACCGACAGCGCTGTGTGTGTTCCTCGGGCCTTTATTTACTTGTTTCCTGGTGTTTTGTGGAGCGCTGCATGTCATGGTGGAGAATAACAAGAAACTTGAGGGTTGGCCCCGGCTTGATGTTCAACGACAAGCCACATGCAGATGTCAACGTGTTGGGCACCACCACGCAGACTGCACATTCCCAAAACAAGGGCCAGGCTCCATGCAGGTAACATGCCAAAGAACAGCTGCATCCTAGTGTGGAGGAACCGCCATAAAAGTCATATAGTTGGCAAAGTGCTGCCAACTCAACAGCAGTGTCCAGCAGCGCACCAATATACTCCTTAAACCCACTTGGGTAAAAAACAACAACATAATCATACCACACCCACACCACACCACTGGGGATCATGTTTATCTACTTGGTGCATGAGGCTTACGTAGTAAGCATTCTGCACACAGCCCACACCATACATACAAATAAGACAGTACACAGATACACCTAGCTCAAACTCACTTTACTTTCACAACAACCTACACAAACCACTTTCATGCTCAACATTCAACAAACTCTGCTAACATTAAACGACCCATTAATTACAATCAACATACACAACTGAAGGATGGCCCTCTCAGAAGCATACAAAAGGGCGCCTAGATTCAGAAAGTGCCACACTGTCAAACTAGTGGTAGACAGTGCTGTAGATAAGCCAACAACAAAATTTACCTTGACAATCATAGGTTCATGCCCTCCGGCTCGACACTTAACACCCAATGATGCAAAAAAAAAAAGGCACCGGCCTATTGGAAACCCTCTCCATGCAGGAAGATATAGATGAACCAATGTATAGCACCACAAGCGCATCCCAAAAACTGATGCATGCTATGCAAGAACCACTCAACATCACTCTAGTGCCCGTGGGGAGAAAGAGCACTCTTGTTATAGTCACAAACCATCCCTTTTTACTGTTTCCCATGAGACTATCTGCTCCCTTTCTACTATTTCTCCATTGAGACAACAAGAACACTCATGGATTCCTCTTTACCCATCACACCTTACAGCTACATCTATAATAGAAATAACCCTAGATGCAGTGGAAAATACACTGAAGAAGTCTGCATGAGATGCTGATGTCACAAGAACATGTTAGTACTTACAATTTCTCCATTCCACCTATTTTGCCCTTTTAAATTTTACTTCTCGCCCCTAAACCATTTGTGGGGCTTGTAGGTATTAATTCGAACAATAATCAAAAGAGAATGGATCACTTGTCCTGTCAAATCAGGGTCTTTATTGAAATCATATAAAAAACCCTCATAAAACGTACACAGGCCGTTGGCGGTGTATCTTGATTCTCCGCCTAGGTGTAATGTTCCAGCGTCATCACAGGGTGTGTAGATTGGTAGTATGCTGTCCTCCACCAGGAGGGAAACCAACTGATTTTCAGTAGTGTCCAGAGATTAGAAACAGTGAAAAAGTGCAAGTGCTCTAGTGCAGTGGGTTAAAATGTTCTACTTCACTCTGTAGCTCCGAAATTTTATTCCAAAAGTAGTGAAGTGAGAAAGTAAAAACAGATTTGGTGCAGTTGTAGACTCAGTTACTAGTCTACCGCACTATTGGATCAATAGACCCAATAGTGCGGTAGACCCAATAGTGTGGTAGACTAGTAACTGGGTCTACAACTGTTCTCTTTTGATTATTGCTGTAACCTCAGGAAGCTGAATGGATCAGAGCTTCTTCTTTCCTCCACTTTTATTACTACAGGTATTAATTCGAAGACAGCAAGCGACAATGAAGGCAATGCCATAGGTTTTCAAGTGCTAGGTGATCTGCTAATAATATGGCACTGGCAAAATGTTGAGAAGAACAAATGGTGTGATGGGTGGAATGCTTAAATTAAGCATAACCACTGCGCAGGGCAAAATTCCATTCCATCGTTTTTTTCTCAATGCGCCATGACTGACAGAGGCCTACCACATGCAACGCAAATATTGGCAACTTGATGAAGGAAGATGAAATAAAGTCCCCAAACAAGTCTGAATTATCTAATCGGGCAGCATGTAATCAAAATAAGACCAACAAACAAAGGCTGCCGGAACCTTTTTCAGCCATTTCATCTATAAATGGCCGAAAACAATGACGCCCTCCACAAACAGCCACAGCCACCAGCAGCTGCTGGAAGGGGACATGCTTTTCCGCGCCTCTTCATAACCCTTTGTGGAAGGAGGAGAGCTGAATGTCAGACAATAGACGTCGCCGCGCGCGCGCACTGCCTTTGAACTTTTCCTCGTCTGTGAAGGACAATTAATTATGAAGGCCTTTAGGGTAGGTCGTAGCAAGGGAAAGCCAACCGCTGGCCCGGTGCTCCAGCCGCTATCTGTGTTTGTTAAATGGCCGTGCCTGTTGGGCAACTGAGCAGCAACCCCCAAACAGCCAATAGATCATTTAGAAGCAAGAAAAAAAAGTCAAAGATTTTTTTTTTATAAGTGCCTGCCCTTGCATAATTCTCCCCTCACTGTGAAATCATCCATACACAAAACACAAGGACATTTTTTTCTCAAGAAGAGCCACAGGGTAGGGTACTTACAGCCATGATGGCTTCTCAGTGGCGCGTTAAAAAGGCTGTCTTTTCACCAAATCATTTCACAGAGGCAAAACAGAACCACACAAAGAGTTGAGACTTTTTCTGCCGACATTAAATGGAGTAACTGATAAGGTCAGACACACGATACCCAAAGACACGAATCTGTGAACCCTTCAAGTCAAAGGACTTCTCTGTGTGGCGCAACAATCTTTCAAAGGCAGGAGATCACAGCGCGGCACTGAATCCTCTTTAAACTTTATGAAGCAGGAGGAGAAAAGCTCTAAGTAGGGGAGGCTTGACAGAAGAGCCTTGAACTATTTCTGAAGGAAAGATGAGACCCTCCCTGGGCTGCCACAAAACATCTTTTTTTTCCCAAAGGCTCCTCTGAACTTTGATATGAGCCAAGACACCGCTATTGAAAGCTGTGTAATTATGTGCTATGGCCACTGTAGAAAACGCTTTGTTCGACCTCAACAAAGAACAATAAGCAGAGAGAAGCAGCATTACATGTTCCTTTCTTTAAGGATGTTGCAAAAGATTGCCTTACGCTGCAACTAATAAAGATGTTGAGTAAAGGGGGGGAGGGTCAGGTTGGCCGTGCTGTGCCTAAATGTAACCCATTGACAAAAAGGACACGCGGGACTCCGAAATGTAATGACTTGCATGTGGGATGCGTATTGGCAAAACATTGTCCCGGCTCCATTGGACTAGTGAACACCTACAGGGTACAAGAGAGAGCTCACAAAGATGCATACAAAGCCCAATGGGTATAATGGTGCTATAAATGATGAATCTTCAAACTCAGCAGATGTATTATCTGGCCTAATTTCCACATGGAGTTCTGATGTGCAGTCTACAAAGAGCTTGTCGCTTTATAGCATATGGCCAAATAGCTGGTTTGATGTATAAAAGGAACAGATAACTTAGCTGTCATTATCAATGTGCTTTTAAGTGAGGGAGTCTATCAGTGTGGGCTCTTTGTACCTGGAAGTTAATTAGCGGTCCTCAGAGCTCCAAGACAGTGATATACCTCTTGTTCTCCTATGTTGTTTGCATGTATAAGAGTGTAACACAACCTATGGCCACCTCAAAACAATAAGAGGAAGAGGAGGGAGGTGATACGAGAGAGAACCAGACCAGAGGAAATAAAAGAAGGGTTCAAAGAGAAAGGACCATGAGGTTATATCATGTTGTTTTCTTGCTCATCAATTATAAAGCAGTAAAAGTGCTTCTAAGCAATCACAGAGAATACAAAGCTGGAGAAGGAGTTATGAGAAGGAAAGAAGGACTCTGAGGTTGAGTTAGGAAGAGAGTTCTGGGGTCAGCAGATAAAAGTGGTCCCGTGGTATTCTTGCTACCTTACTGCTACTACAGCCAAACGCACACACCCACATGCCCTGAATGTACCCATATACAGAGCCAGCGTCTCACATTTGAGGGGTGTTCACAGAGACGTACCTGTTATTATAAGAAAGAAAATATATCTGGGTGTGAGATGAGAGTATGTAGCGAGAAATGAGCATCAGAAAGAACATTTGTGAGCAGACAGAAATAAAAGACAGCGGTCACTTGGGGTATAGCTCAACAGCAGAGAACAGAAGAAACATCAGGAGTGTTTGGAATGGACATTCAATAAAAGAACAGAATAGTAATGACAGAAAGCTTTCCTCTACTGAAAGAGAATGGGCAGTGGTAAGACAAGATGTATTCCCTTATTCCCAAGTCTAACTTCAGTAAACATATGTGGTATTGTTTTGTAGTGTATTTCAGTGATGCTATTATTACAAGTGCTTCCGGTAGAAAATTGCATAAAGTTCAAATTGTGTATTGCACGCAAGCATTCATTCCCCAAATAGAGGGGAGAGTGGAATAATTTTTAATGGGATCAGAGTATATCCTCCCTTAGTTATAACTCAGCGCAAAAATATACTCTCACACCCATGTGTAGCGCTAAATGAAATAAAGATCAAATTGTGTGGGCGCAGGCAAAGACACTATTTATTCTTCTTCCTAAATCACAAGAATAAAAACACAGGAAGGTTATGATAGAACCCTTCTGAGTGGAGTGGTGTGGCTCACTGGTCAGAGGCAGCAGACCCGGAAGCAGAAGTAGGCCCGGGACCAGGGTTCAATTCCCGACGCGGCAGGGACGTGGACCAAGGTCAGCGGACTCGATAATTCTCACCTCGGTGCCTATTCTAACCAGGGGGCCCACTTGGCAACTCTGGGCATTAGCTTGCCTAATCTCCACAATGGCCCCATCAACGCCGGGAATGCCTGGCTCCACCTTGGGGACTCCCAGTAGGGACCACCCCACAGGGAAAGCCAGGACGGGTTCCCCAGCGGTATACAGAGCCAGGACGCCGGCTGGCAACAGTGCGCTTTACAAGTACCCTTAGATCATCCACCCAATTCAAGCTTCTAATTCCAAGAATCAAGAGAGCAAGAATGGGAGGTCGCTCCTTTTCCTTCTTGGGTCCATCCCTGTGGAACTCCCTTCCTCTCGGTCTTCGGACTGAGCCCAACTATCTGAAGATCCGCAGGGACCTGAAGACATGGCTATTCAACCAGTAATCTGTTGCAATCTCATACCTTTGGGTAGCTGTGCGCTTAATAAAATAATAATAATAATAATAATAATAAGTAATGGACACACCAGTTAATGTTCCAAAAGGACTCTTAAGTTAAATAATCACGTTAAGATTAATGGTTTTCTGCTTGTATTTTTGTTGATTGTTTTTCTTGAAATTCATTTCCTTTCAACTTGTCAATAGACTGTCGGATAGCATCACAAATCTTTCTTTATACATATAATAATCCATTGCATTTTGAACATACGCACTTCACCAGGGATCAAAGATCTACAATAGAACCATAACATACTGAATATTTACTCCTGTTTGTTCGTTCATATCATATTTCCTGTATTGTGCTAACATATTATGTTCATGCATTATGTTGTAATGATTGTCAGACAACATTTATATTCATGCATCAGTGTTTGTGCCGCAACCGTGATTCATATACTGTTACTAACGTGTGCGTGCCCGAAAAACTGTGTAAAAACGTGATCAAATAAATTTGCTCGTGGCGTCTTACATGTGTGTTGTCCTTAGTTTTTCAAACCGCTGCACAAAAAACATGGGAAAACAACGTATGACTACTATCTTCCGCATGTGCATGCGGCGCTTTAATTATATTTTGTCTATTGAGCTATCGAGCGCTTCAGTGCACTTACTTATGACGAGATTGTGAAAGACTCTCCGGTAGTTCTGTTCCAAACGACGTCGTTTTCGGCTGTGTTTATGAAAGTTAGACCATGATGGCTTAAAAACGTAGCGTGACCAGTACATAAACAAACGTTGTGGTAAAGAAAAAGAAAAAGGACTAACTGGTGAAGATTTGTGGCGGCATTGTTTAGTGTGAATATTGATCACGATGTGGTGAATTCACAAAGAATATTTGTTTACAATTCAGGTTAAATTAAATGTTAAGAAGCATAACATTATACCATAATGAGTTGAGAAATCTGTATGTATTATTGGGCGCTTAAATGTTTTCACACTTATAAAGCAACTACTGCAGTTACTTGGGGCAGAACAGTCTCCTTGTTACTTATAAGTAACAAGCATATTCAATTCATTCATTAAGACCATTGGGTCTGCAGAACTGCATTCTCATAATCCAATAATTTTCTCTCCTTAGTAGGTGTTTGTTGTTGTCTCTCCCTTCCATTTTATCAATTACTTCCAGTATCATAAATCTGAGTTGCGATATATTATGTTTTTCTTCCATGAAATGGGTCGCGACCGTTGATTTAAAAATGTTTGTTCTGATATTAGACTTGTGTTCATTGATTCTTATTTTGAGTTTTCTCTCTGTTTTTCCCACATATACTTTGCCACAAGGGCATTTTAGTAAATATATTATGTTCTCCGTGTCACATGTTGCTGTAACAAGGAGTTTTATTTTGTGCCTTTTCATTGGATAATTGATATCAGTTCCACGTATGATACCATTGCAATTGTTGCAGTTCATGCATGGTATTGTGCCTTTGTATTTTTTTTATCTCTTTGTATTGTTTTTGTTTTAGTATTTCTTCTATAGTTTTATTTCTCGTGTATGCAAAGATTGGTGGCTGTGCAAAAGAGTTCTTGAAATCAGGTTCCATTGTTCTAGTTTGTGTGCGTATGCTCGAAATGCATTGGAGTATTATATGTATAAAGAAAGATTTGTGATGCTATCCAACAGTCTATTGACAAGTTGAAATTAAATGAATTTTCAAGAAAAATAATCAATAAAAATACAAGCAGAAATCCATTAAGCTTAACGTGATTATTGATCTTAAGAATCCTTTTGGAACATTAAGTGGTGTGCCCATTCAGGGGAAGCAACCAAAATCTATTGGAGGCACAATTCAGCTCATTTATCAAGACGTCACAAGAGGACGGAAACGTCACCCCAGGAGCACCCATACTGAACTGTAAATATTTCCTTAAACCCTTCACTAATCCACAATAAGGAATTTACTAGGTTGTACGGTAGCTATCAACCTATTGTCCATATTTTTTGCCACAGTATTTTTGTAGGCCGATATTTCGGTCCTTGATATTCTGAGATACAACCTAATAAGAAAAGAGTGCCTGCCAAGCACAAGCTTATGAAAATGGATTAGCATTATGTGCTGCAATTCTAGCACCACTCGCAAGATGGGCTTTCTTAACGGTCCGAGTAATGAACCTAGCTGCAAAAAAAAAAAAAACAAGAAACAGGAAGGGCAGCAAAATGGACTCCAGGGGTAAAAGGAGTGCAAGAGGTGCTGGTGTTCTCTTACTATGTCCGAAGATGCATGGACTTCGACCAATATTTTCATTCCAGTCAATGGAAGCATTCAAATATGTGTATTCAATTAGAATTACTAAGAAAATAGGAACTAATAAAGAGTCTGAAAAAACTTGTTGATGTTAGAGTCGCTGTGTACAATTGTGCAAGGTGGAAAGGTGAGTACGTTAAGAGACACATAAGGGATTAATAGTTCCGACAACTGTTGAATGTGAATCTGAAATAGTTCTGAGATTGACATAGGCCAGACGGCTTTACAGAAAATGTTGGCCAATGATATGGAACAATGCTTTACTACAGATGGAACACATGTATAGCCTTTAACATCCGCCAGTAAGACCTAGAGCCCCAGCATACTCTGAAATAAAATAGTACCATGCAGATTGGCAGGATATAGCTTAGGTTGCATGTGGTTGCATGATTTCATAACTATGTATGCAATGTGACGCTCTTGAAAATGTGTTTTACTGCAGGAGTGGAAATCAGAAAATTCAGTCTAAATCTTCTTCTGTATGTCGCAAAATGCAGGCATGGCAACAATATGATAGTAATAGGATGTCTGGTTTCTATGCCATTGAGCAAAAGCACCTTCAGAAAGACATACTGAACCAGGGCCGGACTGGCCATTGCGGGCATCGGCGTTTCCCTGAGAGGCTGGAAGGGTGGGGCCGGTTGTGCAGCAGTGGGGGGCGGTTTTGTTACGGGGATGGTTTTGCAGTGGTGCTGCAATTTCAGCCCCTAATAACAAAAGCAGCAGTGCTTCACACTTTGAGGCCCACCACTCCCTCAGGAGCTGGTCCTACAAAATTTGCAGGGCTGCTTTGGGTTCTCAATCCGGCCTTGTACTTAAGATGTAAAAATGAGGAGTCTAGGCTCGATATAAATGTCTCTTGCAGTATAGAGTTACCAACCTGTGTGTTTACGTGAAAGGGGATAGGGGATATCATCTGACGATAGGCGCCCAGTGCTTCAAGAGCTTGAAAGTTGAAAAGATCAGAAACTAGGGCGCTAGAAATCAATTATTGTGATTCAGGGATAGAGAGAAACAGTGACGTTTACTGTGATGAAATCCATAAGCTGTTTTCGATCTTACAGCCTTCTGTCTGGGTGCACACCCCAGAAACCATTTGGGTTCTGGTTTTGTTTTGATTTCACCAGCATTAAACCTGTGTCAAGCTGGCTCGGTGTATGGCTCATAAATGATTCAATTCTTTTGGTGTTCTCAAACTCTCTGCTGGGTGTTTGATTTAATCACTCTTTCTTGTCCTCTGCCTCCCTCCTTTTAACCTTAGGCCATAATCCCTTGTCTGTGTCTTTTACCCTTGGAAATATGCGTTATGTCCATTTATAAGAATACATATTTTATTTAAGATGTTTTTAGTGTGCCCTGTACTCTCCCTAGGTGCTTTGTATTTCAGTCGTGAGGTCTGCTCATTAGAATTATTTTTTTAACTTGTGTTAGCTTGTAAAATGACTGAATTAATCAATGAAATTATTAAATAACTTACCAAACAGAGCTAACAGCCTCTAGACATTGGCTGGCAGCACAAATGTTGGACAGTGCATAACTCAAAACTAACGGCTTTCGCCACTCAGTCATGCATGCCTTGCAGGAGTGCAATTCAAAACCATGCCCCTGATTTTGTGTGCCTGCTTAATTCAGGACCTATAAGTTGTTTCTGTCAAGTATTATTTTAATATTTGGGTTCTTAACTTGAGGAGAAAATGTGTTCTTTGGAGCACCCGTTAAAAACTGCTTGTGTGATGGAACCCTCCGTAGCACCAACCACATCAACACGGCACACCTGTGAAGGATTTCTCGCGCTCCAGTGGTCCAATGATTTTGGCTTCTTGGAATTACTAAGGTCGGCTTGGAAAGCAGACAGTAATGGTTTGGAGGTGTAGTGGTTGCATGAATCGGAACAGCCTGTGGAGCTACTTTTGTGGTAGTTTGTACTAGGGATAAACACGGGCCACAAACCACTCATATATTGCGGATAGCGCCCTACTGCGCTGATTAAAGACTGGATCCTGCTGATTACACTCACTAATATAAGTATTTGAAAACCTAGCTGTTTCTAAGCTCTCTTATAACAAAGATGTCACTTGTGTATGAGCCTACCACTCACCAATCACAGTACCATGCCAGATCTCAGCATGTTTTAATCAAAAGAGAGTGAACTTAAAGATTTGCTGGTGTATTCATGTACCATTATCTACACGAAACACTCATCCAATATTTGCCACTGTTGGTGATAAGTGGTCACTACAATGTTGTAGTAGCAGGCAGCTTCATCATTGAGTTTCGCACCTAGGTACTCGCTTCCCTAGGTGAGTACGGCCTCCTTTCGAGGGAAAGTACTACTGGTGGCATCAGCACTGCCTGGTCCACAAAAGACACAGACACGATCTCCGGATAAAATGGACATCTCTTTACTTGGCACGGCGTGACAATGCCACATGACAAAGCCGTGGTATTTGTAAGTCCACTTGCTCCCTAGCAAATGAC
Source organism: Lissotriton vulgaris (assembly GCF_964263255.1). Lineage (NCBI taxonomy): Eukaryota > Metazoa > Chordata > Amphibia > Caudata > Salamandridae > Lissotriton > Lissotriton vulgaris. Next base: position 1,685,110,932 of record NC_141694.1, on the reverse strand, counting down.
TTTCCTTTAAGGCGGCCTTACTCTAGGGAGAACTAAGCATCACTCAGCGAGTAGGTGACAAGGCTAATTATAATGTGACAAGTTTAATATCAGACTGGAGCCATAAAACTCCATGTAAATAACTAATGCATTTGAAGACAGCGTGCTTGTTTCCCATCCAGGTAATGGGGTTACAGAAGGAATATTGCAGAGCTGAGGAAGAACTTCACAGGGCTAAGAGTATATCAGAGTACAAGAGCAGCTAGGCTTCCCTAATGCACACAAGGAACGAGCTATGAGGCTAAATATGGCAAATGCTCTGCTTGCTAAATCTCTTTGGATCCGGTTTCAACACTATATGACATTTCTGCTTTCAGGCCAGGCTGGAGGTGATGCACAAATCAGGTAAGGTTAAAGCTACATTTAAAAACCCTTCGATGTGCTCGGTGATCTGCACAGCTATGCATTTTAGTGGGTAATAAACTGAAAGTCATTGGATACAGCAGCCGACAAACCTTTCGCAAGGACTAAAAGGTACCATTAAGCGAGATTTCTTGCAACACAATGAAAATAAAACTCAAGGATGTCCAAGTGATGTGAAAACTGTTTTATGCTGTACTTATTTGATCTTTCCATTTCAAATATAAATTCGAAAAACATTTAGAAATACGGTTCCTTCTACTGTTTTACACAAACAGAACCACAACGAAAGAACATGGTACATCGCTAGCAGCAGGGAATTGGGCTTTGAGCATACAGTTATCTTGGTGGTGGAAGGCTTTGGAACTAAATTACTGCGCCCAGATCTCCCACCTTTGTAGGACATAGCTGACATTTTGAAGTCAGGCATTTGCAAGAAAAAGAAAAGAAACCTTGTTATCGTCTTTGTTTTCGCTTTCTTTTATAAAGTTAGCGTTCGCTTTATTGCGAGGGATCACTAAGGTTCCTGCTATTGCAGTTAAAACAATCCACCCTCACCCTCAATTGCTCATTGTGGTGCAGATTCCTACAAGCAAGCACCCACTTTGTCCCCAGCTGTTCACTGGCTATATGCCACGGCTCAGGGCACAGCACACAGGCTTTAGTTACAAATGTATGCCGAGGACACTTTGATCTATCTGTGACTGTCATATGGTGGATAGTCAAGCAAGCAACAACCTCTCTGAAGCACAAGTTTGTTTGGTGGTTGCAAATGGAGATCCATTTGGTTGGAGATTGGATGAAAGCACCACCTACAGTTGCTTCAGACCACCACTGCCTCAAACACTAACGAAACTGCTAATCCTCTTAGACACCCAGCTCTCATTCAACCCACAAATCACGGTGGTGGTGAAAAGATTAAACTACCAAAAGCATGCCTAGGAATTACCCCCCTCTGCCGGTCAGACCATTATGATAATCTGTGCAGGCCTTCACAAGAAAGCAATTTCAAAATACCAGAGACAACACAACAGATAGCAAATAAGTTCCTTAACCTTCAGAAATGTGATCATGCAGCAACCATTTTGAATATTGCCCACCGGTTCCTGGGAGAGCAAATAACTAAATTCAAGATGCTTGGCAAGAACGTCTGGGGAAACAAACCCATGCATCTTCAGAAACTGGCTCCTGACTATGCCTCTCTAAGAGGTTTGAGCCCTAGTCATTCTCACATTCCGGAAGTGCCAGAAGACCACACTTTCAGGGAAGCTTTTAGGAAAACTTTCAGATTCTTAACTGTGGTTCATTTCTCTTCCTCCATGTGTTTGTCAAGCGACAGGGCCCTCCAGTTGAGTTCCAACCAACAGAACACCCACATGAGATTAACATCAAACCGTCACACACCATGGATCTTTCAATTGCCCTTAGCTAAAACCTCCATACAAGAACCCACTCAACACAGAATACGTTTTGCAGACTCAGGCTGCCTCTGATGTACCTAGAAAGCCAGATCTTTGGCGTGTAACAAAATCACTAAAATTACGCACTATTAAAAATTTCTGGTAGTCACATAAAGTAGCCATTTGCCATTTAGAATAATTTCAGTGTCATTAATCTTTCGCTTTCCAATGAATGTAAGCTATTTTGACTTCTGGTTTCATTTTTTTCTTTTCCAAGTTGCTCTGTTATATGTTATCTACATTTGGATAGCAGGCAACTGCCACCAGTGTGTGTTGTACCTAACAGACAGATTACGAGACATGCACTCCATTCCGACCAATGCTCCGATATATTTCAGTCAAATATTTCCTTTTTGATTTGCATGAGAATATTGAAGAGCACCAAAAGAACCCTTTAACCTTCAAGTTTTTGCAACAAGGACCTCGACTGTACAAAATCAAGCTCTCAAATGCCAGCTAAGTTTGACACAGTCCCCTTCATAGCTTTAGCGGTGCTGTTTTATGAGACAGATGTCAAGGAACCATTTCACAAGACTGATGTCTCCGTGTAAGCCTACTTCAACACGGGTCTGGTAAAACCAGCCTACAAATTGCATCTTTTACTAGGGAATGCACCATCAACCACCCGTCATCCTCACTAAATGTCCATGCAAATTCATCACTACAGCAATAAATCATTAAAGCGACGTTGAGCACTATGACCAGCCCTACGAAAACCAGATGCCCCATTAAAATGTGACATGCATTTAACTGCAAGTTGTCCAAAGAGGCTGTGACTTACTCTTTAAAAAAATCAATTTTTGTAACCAGAAGCAAAAATTAACTTGGTAGAGAAAGCTGAAAACTGGAAAACGTATAGCTTCCCCTTTCCCTTCTGAAAACTACCGCTTTGCTAATGTGAAGATATTTAAGCAGCAACAGCAGTACAAGCAGGGATGTGAAATAGCCGAAGGATGGTTAAACAGCCCATTGCTGCAACAAAGAGAGGTGGAAAGGAATGGGTTGTAATCGCACCACGCATTCCTTACTAGACAGGATATGACCTTTGAGGGAGAGTGGAGCTGTGCTGTCCTGTACAGAACACCCAAAGAAACTCAACCCCCGCTCCCCAAGTGCAGAAAGCTATCCAGTCATCCTTTCTCGGCAAGGACACGGAGTGTTTCCGACAATCTAACTTAGCTGAATGAGGGGCTGAGGTAAGTCATTTCAGATTGGCTAAATGGCACAGAAATTCAGCCTGCTTTTCAAACAACCAGAATTTCTCTTGCATTCAGGCCAATCTAACTAGTCGTGGAGGGGTAATCAGAGGGTGCAAGAAGAAAACACCTGCTGCATTCCGGGACCAGATGTCCTGGCCAGCAGGGCTGCCAGAGGCCAGGTAGTGTTCTTGTGCACGCCTGCAAACTATTTTGCTCACATCTAATGATCAAACGCAATGTTTTCATAGCAAGGTGTGAAATTTCACACGAGAGTGTGAAGAATACGGACAATGCCACTCGATAAACATAACAGGGATGTTTTTGAGAGGTATGAGATTGGTATTAAAGAGTTTCAAAGCAAGGCGTGCCCAGCCATGAGTTGATAGTGCCAGTCCTCTCCCTTGGTCATTTCTCATGTCTCTCTAATCTAAAGGGTGCCAGACACACGGTGCATGAGGCAGAAGCCAGAAGGCTAACCCAAAAGGAGGGGGTAATCCTTCACATATTTCTTAGCAGGAAGGAAGCTCAGAGTGATGGTGTCTGCTGAGAAGTTCTCTGTAATTCAGTCAGCCACAGAGAGATAAATATAAAAATTATGCATGAAAAGCGAGAGTAAGTAAAAACGACAGGTAGGAAATAAACAACGTAAAGAAAACTGCAACTCACAAAGAGCGGTACATGCTCATAGACACTCAATTGCGAAGCACATGACTATGAGCTGGTTGTCTAGATGAATAAACAATCTCACTCAATCTCTCATGCCCTTCTCGAGGTGTTAAATAGCTGTAAAAAAGAGTAGACTAGGCACAATAACTTGTTTTTATCAATGCTTCATACCACAGTTTTTGTTTTTTTTCTTATTTCTATAAAAACCTGTTACCATCGCTCATTTGAATGGTATTCAATTTATTGACCTTGAAGGGATAAAATATTGAGATAGTGACCTGCTGAATACACCAGATAGCACCAATGGGCACGCAGCTCACTGAGCCTTCATGCCAACTCCAGTGGGGCCCGGCGGTGTTCTCCGGATCCCACTGTGCTCTTATGTACATATCTATGTTGATGGTGAATGAAACAAGCAACAGCAGAAGGATCAGTCAGTCACCTCAACCGGGCACAACAACATTACATCATTCTTGTAAAGGAGTAGTTTAAGGCCTTTATAAGGAATTCCCCACATTTGGGTGCATGGATAGCAGGGTTCAAAAACACAAATACTGGCCAGCATCCCCACACCAAACTACAGAGATAACAAGTAAATTCTCTTGGAATGGGGAATAACACAATGTCAGCTCCAGTTCCTTGGGCTTTTCTGCAGTCCATGGACATAATGCACCCACACTCGCATTCACTCTCTATCTGCTTAACGCAAGTGGTAAAGGCATGGATGGGTTTTCTTTTGGCTTGTGTAGAGCTAGCAGAAGAAGAAACATGAATAGAGTTTGGAGGAGTGGTTTTCTACTCCCTCCATGCTGCGGGTGAAGGGTAGGTAGGTGCCGGGTGCATCAGCTGCACGCATGTCCAGCACCTCCTCTGTGAGGTCCAAGTGTGGCGTCTCCAGTCGGGGATTAGCTGACTGGCAATTCAAAGCTCGATGAATACATGTTATTGCCCAGAGCAGTATCCTCATCAGGGATACTGCCCACGGCAACTCTTAACAACAGCTTAACTGGGGACATAGCTGCATGTTTTAGAAATGGTCACACAAAGAATGCTCCAAAAAATATACATGCAACATTTGCCATAATTTAGTTACGTGGCCTACAGCGCCTCCTTGAGTCAACACCTTCCACTCTTAACAATAATGTGCTCATTCCTTTTATTCCATCACAGTTTATTTCCATCATACCACTGTGCTTTCTGCCCAACAATGTCCCTCACCCAGACTTCCTCTTCCCCTACTAGATGGTCACGTACACCCAGTTCACCCATGTACCTGCCTACTCTTGAGACAAAGACTCTATGTGGTCTCCAGCTCCCCTGTCTGTTTTATAAATTCAGAGATATATGGATACTTGGAATTTACGCTTGAAGAACAACATAGTATATGCCACTGGGGCTTTTATCGCAAGCTAAACATTCTCATCAACTGGGTCATTATCACGCTTATGCATGTAGGTACGTTTAGGGTATGTGTAACGCTCTAAGGCAATGGAGTGCTGAATACAGAGCGGGGATACACATGGGATGGACCATGAGAGTATATCAAGTGGGAAGAGGGAGAGCAGAAAGAGCGTTGCCTCGGATGGGCTGGGGCAGAGCTTAATTTGAGCCAGTTTCCAGAGCTCGGCACCGGGACTTAATTCTTAGCACTGGCACTTTTGACAGTATGACACATGGTGGAGCAGTCTGTCTAATTTAGAGCCAAGCACAATAGTTTCTTATTATTTCAATATATATTAAAAATCACCAATACCTGTTGTAATAAGCATTCTTATAGCTTTCGGAGCCTGGAATAGTCAGAACTGTACACTTGTAGAAGTGTGATGGATAGTAGTTGTGTTGGTAGTGTAACTAGAAGTGGTGACAGTGGCAATTGGCGGTGAAAGTGTGAGTGACTTTGTGACGAGAGCCCTGGCACTTATTTATTTACAACTTAAGCACTGGGGCAGGATAATGGGAGGTGGAGAGGGGGAGGAGGAGACAGGTGTCAACTGTCTGATCTAATAGTACACCGGTGAGGCACTCATTGAAAAGGCTTCTGGGTTGGGGCATGTAGGGTCAGGTGGAACGAGAGCATTATAGTGTATACTCCAGAATGAATCCCAGGCCACAGGTGTCTTTGACACTAGGCCCTAAAAATTATAAGGAAAGCCTCATATTATTAGGATTCTGGTGCACACACGCTATATGCTGGATTGCTTTTGGTTTAGTGGAAGGAAAACAAATCTTACCTCGAAATCATTCGCTTTGTTGTAGTGCATGTTCAGAGCCCTGTAGAGCTCGCAGTCGCGGGTGATGGACAGCTCATCGGTGCTTACGACTCCGTCGTTGATGGCCTGACGGGCGTACTTCTCCATTTGAATGTAGTAAAATTCACGGAAGTTGCTGAACCACTTGATGAGCTGGGAAGTGATGCATCTGTTGAACTGGTTGTTATTGATAAGAAAAAAAGGAGAAAAGTCTCATGAGCGCTTCATAATGATATATGCATTGAATCAAAATGCAGATCTTCCTATGTGGCTCCACTTCACCCAAAATCCAACAAACTTAGAAAAAGTATTCAGAGATACCCCTAATCCCTCAAACAATTCCAAATAGTGCCTTAATAAAACTACCAGCCACTAGAAATGTCAGAACTGTACAGAAAGTGCATAACATCACTTAGAGAAAAAGGTACGTTTGCAGACAGGGGAAATGATGTATCACAGGAGTATGACTAGTCTTTAACCATTTTTAAAGTGCACTCCACAAATATAAGGGCAACTTGTTCAATTTTGTAAAATAAAGTTTAAACTGTTGAAAGGTTTTGGTATGAAGTCCTGAAATCAATTATTAATGAGGGACAAATATCGTTATCTTAAGCTGCGCTGATCCATTAAACTTTAATTGAAATATAATGTTTTTCTCTTATGAAGGTGAGGTATTTCCATCTCTTACATGGCAACAGCCTCAAAGAAAGACTATGTGCTGTTGTTCCAATAGTCGTTTTCATTGGAAGGGTGGTGTGTTGCGTCACACCTAGCATGTTCCTTTATGTAGATAAAGTGAAGCCTTTCAGATCATTCCCAGCAACAACTGCTCGGAGAGATTGTAACTGTTCCGTATTTATTTAGCAGTTTTATAAAGTACCCGGCTTTGGCTGGTCAGTTATGAGAGGTCGTGGGTGGTAAAAGCCTGTGCATAGGCAGGGGCGCGGAGGCAAGAGCGCGGTGAGAAGTCGGATTGAACTCCTTGGCATCCGCTATACTAGGAGGATGTCCATCAAAGGCACATTTGAAGGGTTACAGTCTCGTTGTGCCCTTAGAGCAGAGTTTGCTTCCTTATGTAACTTGTGGCCCTGACTCCAGGGACTGGCATCCATGTATGTCATTTAGGGGTCCCCATGGGTCGCAACTGCTACCCCTGGCTTGCCTCTTGTGAGCCCTGGCACTGCCTTTGCAACCCCTTGCCTCAGTGGTGCCAAATTCAGTGCCTGGAACACGGGGGCTGCTCTTCCTAATGGACGCAAGTTGGAGCTCCACTTGCCTGGTTTAGGTAAAAAAAAAATACAAATAGTGAATAATAATATTCACTATTAGTGTAATAAAAATGGAGTACATTAGCATGACCTTATCTAGAAGCTAAGGTAAGTAGAAAATGCTGTTAAATGTATATTGTATGCATCCTTGCGGGTGAGAGTGTGTTTTTGTGCGTGAGAGTGTGCCAATGTGTAGTATGCATGTGTTTGTGAGTCAAAGTTGAGGGCAAATGGCGTGCGATGTCACTTCCACTTCCCCAAACATTTTGGTAAATGGAAGTCCATGCTTGCATCCCTATTTTAGGTGCATGCATATATGTGTCTTGATTGCAGTCAAAGACCAAAGGGTCCTAAAAGGCAGATTACGGGTGTCAGTCTGGAGATATCCCGGACGTGTTCCCCAAATTGCCCTGCCCACAGTGGCGAGGCTCCTCATGGATAAAACAGTCAGCTTTTTGATGCTTGTATCACTGGGGTGGAGAGATTTTAGTGCAGGCTAACTGCGGTTGTGTTTATAAAAAATTAAGGAACATTGTTCCCACCAAACCCTGTAGTGTTTGAAGTGCGTTGCTGAGTTTCTTTGGTAGTGTATTATGGCTGCTAACCATTTGATATCCGTAATTTCAATTTTTTTTAATTCCTCCTGCTATGTCATGTTTCTTCTGCCTTTATTCCTGCTCTAATAAAAATTAAAAACATTAAAAAAAAGAGTTTCTTTGGCAGTGTGGTATAAGTAGAGTAGGTAGTGTGGTGTAAGTAGAGTAGGCTTGCTTTAATTAGGGCATGTCTCAGCTCAAACTGTAAAGCCCGAATTTAGCCGTGTGAAAAAAAAAGTTGAATCTGTAGCATGCCGAATAGCACATATCTCTAGCATTCTGCAGCTTTTGAGCTACCTACGAATACTGCATCTAGTCACAGATCTTCTGTGAGTCGGTACCACCAATTTAGGGCTGATGAGAAGAATTTCCAAACAGCACAGAAGAGTGTGCATCAGCTTTGTTAGCTCTTATTTGTCTTCTTTATACTGACACTGTAAAACGTGTAAAGCCATGCAGTAATGTTACTGCTGCATCGAGGGCTAGCCCATGTTTTCCTTCAGTAGGGGGCTCTAATGAGGCTGCAGATAACCCAACCAAAATCAGTATAGGCTTAAGAGCTTTCTGCATAATTGTATCCCTACCCTTTTCACACATTTAGACAGTGAGATGCTTCCTTTTTCAAGACTGCAACTGTATTTACTATGTAAATTTATTGTAGTGTCATGAACTGTGGTTAGGCATAACACATCACCTTTATTATTATAATTGATTTAACATTTATTAAGCGCATAGCTACCCTTATGCATCCCAGCGCTAGCAGCACAACAGGAAAGAAAGGTTGGTGCCTCACAGAGTGAGATTCTGAAACAGCCAAGTTTTAAGATGCTTTCGGAATGGGAAATGGTGAGTCACTGAACGCAGGTGTAGGGGAAGGGTGTTCCAGAGTCAAGCTATATTATAAGAAAAGGAGCTGCCCCTACTCCTCAATCTACACATTTTTGGGATGGCTGCTAAACTCAAATTAGCAGATCGAAGGAGTTTCCAAGGACGGTAGAAAGTGATAAGGGGCCCTTCCCCCAGAGAGTCTTGTGGGCTACACAGCGGGATTTCAATTGTATTCTCTCTCTGGGATAGGCAGCCAATGTAGAGTCTTCAGACCTGGCTTAGCCGATTAATTTCTGGGAATGCCAAGCAGCAGCCGAGCGGCACAATTCTGAACCACTTGAAGTTTCCTTGTTGTGGATTTGGGTGCTCCCAGGTAGAAGGAGTTACCATAGTCCTGGCGAGAAAGAACCAGGGCCTGGACCATAGTTCTCCTCGCCCCCACAGGAAGGAGGGATGGAATTTCCCGCAGCATTCTAAGAATACCATAACAGACTCCTGTCACTTCCACTGCTTGCTGGTCAAATTTAAGCGATTTATCCAGCCAAACACCTAGGCTTTTAATTTTGGTCTTAGGGGTCGGAGTAGGTACAAGACAGATTGGCCATGCATGTTTGAAATCAGTGTTCATCATGTTGCCCAGGGGCATTATTTCATTTTTTTCTCCATTAAGCTTGAGACATGAGTGTTGCATCCAAGTTGCCACCTTCTCCAAACAAGATTCCATATCAGATGAAGAATTCTGAGGATGGTTAAGGGATACTACCAAATGAGTATCATCCACATATGTGACAATTTTAATCCCATAAGGAAAGATAATATCAGCAAGCGGTGTCATATGCATGTTAAATAGAGTAGGGCTCAAAAAAGAGCCCTGGGGTACTCCACAGCGGAGAGATAGACATCTTGAGATCGATTCTGCTGCATAGACCTGGAATGTTCTTCCATGTAAGTAGGACCGTAGCCAGGTAATGGCTCCACATGACACCGACATTCCTAAGTCTGTCAAGAAGAATATCAGGATTACCAGTATCAAATGCAGAGCTATGTTCAAGGAGGATAATGGCTCCTGCTCCTCCTTGGTCAATTATTTTTTTAGATTCCTCAACTACGGCAAGGAGTGCGGTTTCTGGTCCATGTTGAGGACGAAAACCAGCCTGAGTATAATGCAGAAGACTATGGGTCTTCAAAAAGTCGGAGAGAATCGAATTGACATATTTTTCCGAGACCTTACAGACCATAGGCAGCAAAGAAATCGGGCAATAGTTACCTTGAACATCAGGATTTAAGCTTGGCTTTTTCAATAATGCTTTCACCTTTGCATGTTTCCACGGGGGTGGGACTTGGCCAGTGGTAATCAAAAGATTTATTACGTCCAATATGACGGGAAGCACAACATCTTTATCTTTGTGCAGGAGGTGAGAGGGAGCCGGGTCGAGATGGGAACCCGACTTAGTTTGAACAAAAAATTCTAGATAACACATTCAGATCCAGTATTGGAAATTCCTCCAATGTGTGCTTTATGTGGTATGGAGGCCTATTCAAGAATGAAAGATCGCTAGGACAAGGAGAGCCAGGGAACGTGTTATATAGATCTTGAATTTTTCCAAGGAAATATTCCGCAAGTTCTTCTCAAAGTCAAATGAAGTACTAAAGAGTCACACAAAGTGGCATCTACCTACCAAAACCACACAAAGTAACAGGACCTAGCTGCATGTAATTTTAACACCAAACAAAAACGGGGGGGAGGAGGGGGCATTTTTATAACTTGTAACATGTGCAACAATCATGGGCAGCCATCTGTGTGACAACATTTCTGTATTGGGGGATATGCCACAAATACAAAAATTGTGCAAGATAGCACTCAATAGCCTTTTGCAGCATCATACAATACTACATCACACATTTGCTTGATCCATGACCCCATCGCTGCGTGATGCTTTGTAAACAAGCACAATTTTAGTGAATTCAGCAGACAACATAACAAATTTTCATGCCGCATTGTGTGAATGTGTGGGAGAAGCTGACCCCATGACTAATAACTTAACCAGTCAGAGTTTTTCAGTGGAAATGTGGATAATCTACAAACACTGTTCGTTTATCTGTGCCTTGAACCTGAGGAGAAAACCTATAATACAGGCTGCATGGAGTGCCTTACATAGACACTCTAATGGATTGGACTACTTCTTTTACTATGCATGCAATACATCACATGCCATTAGAACGCGGTTGTTACAATGACCGCTTTGTTACATCGCGAACCATTACATCGCAAGTCGTTGCAACGACTTGCTGTAGGGGGTGCGCTGAATTTAGGAATAGTATAATTTACTATACCTACTCTAGTTTGTGCAATAGCAGGGAAGGTGTTGGATTGTAAATCCAACACCTTCCGCCCCCTACAGCAAGTCATTGTAACGACTTGCGATGTAATGGTTCGCGATGTAACAACGCGGTCGTTGTAATGACTGTGTTGTAATGGCATGCAATGTATTGCATGCGATCTAAATGCTGTTGCCCAATGGATTGTTGCTGTTTTACAGTTCTACAAAAATAAAATGGGTTCAGAAACAGAATCATAAATCTACTCTCAGAAGTTTTTTTATCAACGTTTGGAGAAGATTACATTTTTTTTTCACAACGGTTTCCGGAAGTGCTCCGAGAAGTTGAGACTTTCAGAATTTTCCCAGGAGTACTTCTAAAGTCGTTTCTTTCATTTAATTTCTGCTTGAACAAACACAGAAGTGTAGGGGTAACTCCCTTACTGTTTTCAGGGTAAGAATGGTTTTGAGTATATCCACGTTATGCAACACTTCCAAGATAGTCCGGTCTTGGAATGCTCATTGTAGGAGATTTATTTACGCAAAATCTATGTGCGCCTAATCTTTTTCCAGTATAATTTCACCTTTTTTGAATGTCAAAAGGAGCTTGCATCGTTAAGTGAAATATACACTACCCTAAGAACTGATGTAACATCTGCTCGGAGAGCTCATTCAACAGATATAAATGGACCTTTAAAATCACAGAAAGATATTGAAAGGTCTAACAGATCTAACACCGTCCTAAAACACAGTGTCTTCGGCTGATGGTCCATTTCTAAGTATTGTGGTATGAAATTTTAACACAAGCCATGCGCCATCAAACCAAAGTTGAAATTTGGACATAATGATAATAGCTTTACGAAGAGGCAGTAAATGGTGAGTTTATGACTGAATACAGGATTGTACATAAAGGTGAGAAATACACGTAGATACACGAAAATAGACAGAAAATGTATGTGCAGCACAAATTAATAATTACTGGACTACGCAGGGAATTATAAGAGAACAGGTTGAAAATATACAGCTGAAGACGGTATTGTAAATAATCCAATCTTCAACTGAATACCACAATAGGAGGAAGACCTGCTGAACACAGGATTACTGGCAGGGCTCCATGTAAAGTTTTGCTTTTGGAGTATTTAACTCCATACATTTTGAAGTTGAGATTTAAAAAACTTCTTAGGGTCATTACATAATTCATAGTCTGGGTGAGAAATATTTATGTAGGTAAAATAGTGAACAACAAATATTTATAATTGTTACCCTGTGTATTTTATAAGATCCATGCTCTGTTTGTGGCTGATTTTTCAGGAAATGAAAAGGTGCCTTTTCCACCCTTTGGCCCCTATTTAGATAAGGCAATGAGATTAAGAAGGTGGGGCTGTTAATTTATCCAATTTTCAGAGAAAAACCATATGTGGAATCTTTACCCTTTTCTTTTTACCCATCTTGCTAGCGCTGCATTTCAGACCATCTAAGGGACGAAATATTGTGCATAATATGTTAAACATCCAGCTTTATTTAGAGATTGGCAGAAGGGAAAACCTGTGAGGTATACCGCTCACCATATTTCAAGTGCCAGAGGATATACTGCACTTGCAATCCAGCAGACAGGATACCCACCATATTTGTAACGGAGTATCCCTTCCATCAAACTCCAAGTAAAGCCCTTAGACCCTTCAAAGCATCTGTAAAGCCGCACAATTATTTTGTAATGTTGTCTGCACATGGGTGCCTGTAATGTTGACAAGTGGTCTACATACATGCTCTTCTGTGTGCATCTAGAGTGCTGTCTGCGTATGCTCTATGACAAACCCAGACCTATGGCTTTGTCGATTATTGTATTATGTCTAGGAAAGAAAAAAGAAAGAATATCCAGTGATGTATGAATCCATGGGCCTGCTGTTTATTGAAAATATATTCAAAGATGTTTATTGTTAGGTGGGACCATGAGTGCACAGCTATTACCCAGGTCAAGTCATACACTCTCAGAAAATTTACGAAAAGATCCTCCAGGCTGGACAATATGAGGTTTGAGTGTCAAATAACCCATTTGGGGCTCATGACGAGCTCAGCTCGTCATGAGGCACAGTGCTTATAAGCTCATGACGAGCTGAGCTCGTCATGACCACACCCATTTCTATTAGGGCCCAGCACAGGAGAGGAATATCTCAAGCAGCCAAGGTGATAAAATAGCCCAGCTTCAATAAAAAACACGAGTTTCGATTGTTAACTTACGTTAGACCCCACAGCTAAACCAATACGGAGGATGCTGCTCCTCGGAGTGAAAGAATTACATGTTAAATCTCAGGAAGTAATGATAGAAAGAGTAAGATCGCACAAAATAATCCCTTGCAGACAAGCATTGCATGTCCGCCTGCACCTTGGACTTCTTTTACTACATTGGTACATACATACGTGTCCCTGTTCGGTATACCAGGGTCGTTTTCAGGCTCATCCATGTGCCGGGGGAGCTGTAGTGCTGCCACCCAAGGACAGACCCAGCTCCACAAGATTCAAAGCCACGCCAAGTGTGATCCCCTGGAAAGCCTCAGTGACACAGGAGTCTGGGAAATGTGTATAGAGGATGCTAAATATAACAAAATAGCAATGCAGGGGATAAGGGTATCCGTGCAGTACTGGAAGACTGCAAGACAGCAATCCTAGCCTACCACTCTTTTTTAGCAAATGGTAATAGGGCCACACCACCAAAAGCAGCCTGATTCTGCATGTGGTCCTTTCCTGCCTGTTATTTAACATCTACATCCAGGCTTTAGGACTGGATTCCAATATGTAAATCAAATACTTCATACAACTCCAACATAGAATGTTACTGCTGGCAAGTGCCAAAATGTGTAACGATTTTAGGGTGAAACGGGTCTACAACAGTTTCTTCTTCTCCTATCTTTTTTTTCTTTTTAGTTGCAAAAAGTTATACATAAGAATACAACAATCTGGTTATATTTGGGAGATAACAAGAGTGGTGGCAAACGTAAACTAGCTTGGTTTGCTAATGATGTGCGGCCTTGTTTTAGTGATACAAAGGTTTTTGTACCTGCATTACTGGCTGTCCTTGATGGATTTGGTAGACTGGCCAGACCTACAGTTAATGAGACAAAACAGAGGTGTTGACATTGTTTAGGAAGGACAAAACCTGTTCTGAGAAGGAAATCATAGAGTTATGCTAACCAGAGTATTTATTTTGGTTGGAGGGCAACATCCTAGTTTTTTCTCGCCAACAGTAAATGATTTTGGGGGTATGTACATTAATTTCTGTTGATACTTTCATATATTTCAGGTGTCCTGCTACAATTCTATTTAATACTGCAAAATGGTGTGACAAATCAGATCCTCTTGAGGGATTTTAACTCTACATGTACATCAAATGTTTTGGGGTCATTTTTAGAGTTGCGTGAACTGCAGAGAGGCAGCAAAGGAAACATATATTTGAAAATGTAGCGAAAGCAGATTCGAGCGGTGGTGTGTAGAAGCACTGACATTGTGGCAAATTATATGTCCCAGGATTCAGGGGCAAAAAGATGTTATTTTATGCATCTGAACATATAAATGTTCCAACAAATCATAAATGTATTCAGTTGGTGAACTTTAAGCATCCTGTGGGATCTCATAGAGTGTTCAACTCAGGTATTTTTAATGCTAGGGACAAGAACACAAGCTATATGTGTTGATTAGGGTACAATTACATGCACAAATATATTTTGTAAATTGTGCGAATTTGTAGTGGAAACATTGTTATGTTAGTGAGCTTTTGGTAACCGCACGTACACCAAAAAGGTATCTTGGCTCTGGGGTAAATGGAGGCTGCTGCTGAAAGAGTTATTCAAAAGCTTTCCTAAACAGCCATGTTTTTTGTTTTTTACTGAATTCCTCATAGGTCACAAAAGATCGTATTTCAAGGGGGAAGATGTTCCATGTGTGGGAAGACGACACAGAACATCTGGCTCCACCCAGCCTTTTTCTTTTGCTTCTAGGAACAACCAACAGATTGAAATGTTCTGATCTGAGCCAGTGGTTAGGGATATAGCGCTGAATTTTGTTAGAAAGAAAAGCAGGTCTTTTACCATGGGGAGATTAGGCACCATGTTTTGAAAATGGACCTCTGAGTTACCAGAAGCCAGTGTAGTTGTTTCCTCAAGGGTTTGACTTGGCAATATTTAGACTACCAAAAGACCAGCCTGGCTGCCTGGTTTTGTATTATTTGTCATCTATGCACAAGGCCAGAATGGAGTCCCATATAAAGAATAATACAGGACAATACCGATGCGATTACAATTTTTATAATTGCTTCAAAGGTAAAGTACCTTCTTATCTTCCTTATTTTCCAAAGTTGCTGGAAACAGGATGAGGTCACTGCGTCAATCTGACGCTTTATAGATGAATCCTCATCAATGAGGATTCCAGCAAAGTTGAGATTTTCTTTGCAAGCCGCCACAGGTGTCTGTGGTCCTTATCTCAAATAGTGCCGCTAAAAACAGGTTTAATACAGAAGGACACATTACTCTGGAAATACATGAACATCAAGATGGAAAGTGCAAGAGCTATGTGAGATTATGAAATACATTTAGATCAGTCACCCGTAAGATGCATGTGGAAAAGTAATGAGTAGTATTTGCTGGTGAATAACTTATGCTAACAGAAATTCACTGTAGCAACCAAATGTATAAGTAATGGAGCGGATTTTCTTCCATTGGATCCAGATAGCTCGACCTCAGGACTTGGTCACCAGCCACTGTGGAATTCCAGGCAATTGAAATTTTTGTTTGTTAGTTGTTTTTCACAACAGTCTGATCTAGAGGAGCAAAAGTACACCGAGTGGCTTTTCTCTCCTCCAGGCATTCCTTTTTATGATGATGTTAGGTTGGAGGACTCCTTTGCGAGGGCTACGCTTACACTGATTGAACAAGCACTGGCGTAAGAACCCCCTGCCTGACCCAGGTTTAGTCTGACATCATACAGAAGTGCCATGGAAGCCCACTCTGTGACTAGGGAGGGGATTGGCCACGCCATGCTTTGACTTGCTACCGTTTCTGACTTTTTGAGAGTGTACTTCAGTCGTCTTGCCTACCTATATGCAGATATGGTTGAGCAAGAAATATAAGCTGCAGGATCTAGCATTTCCTAGGATCATATCACACACGGAACCTTTTAATTACAAACTCTGTGACTATATGTATAATTGCTGATAGACACGGTTCTCTGAGATGAGCAAACATAAAATGTGTGTTCTTAGTAAAAATAAGTTGCTCTTCTGCACTTATAGATTTCGTTTTTGAACACAGGAGCAGAAAAACACCTGGTGTGTCATTTCTAAATCACTGCTAATATAGTGGTGCACATGCGTAGGAGCTGCTTCTAGGAGCTAGTTCTGGAACATAGACCACTGGGTTCTAAAGGAGCTCTCTTACATCCTATGGTGTCTTCCTGGTCACCTTTTAGGTAATACCTTGTGGGTTAGCGGCTCCCTCTGCACCGCAGGGCACAGACGAGGCTCTGGCACCATGCGCCAAGTCAAAGCCCATCAACAGAACGTGCCGCTGCCCGCAAACTGATACGCAACCCTCTGCCTTTTGTCATTGACTTCCCGTGGCCCCCATGCAGATACGGACATTAATCAAAAAGCAACAAAGGACACTTATCAAGCGCAGCCCTGAGAACATGCAGGCCTCCCTCACGACGACAGCTCGGGCGCGCACCGCGGCCGCAGCCACCGCGCGAAAGTAGTTCCTGTGCTTCGGCCGATAATGAAGAGACGAGAATGCGTGGCAGGGATCTGAGGACAGGCAAGCAGGCAGGCTGGTGTGTCTCCCAAAAGGCCAACTTGCCTCATAATTGCCGAGCAGTTGCAAGGGTCCTCGCAGATAATTGACCAGAAAATGATTAAGCCATCATCAAATCGCTTCTGCTTGCAAGAGTTCAAACGTGTACTTAACCTATCCAAGAATTATATTTTCTCTCCATGCGCCTGTTCTGTCTCTATTCAGCCTTGCGGGGAACCTGATTAAAGAGACTACGAAAGGACCCCGCTCTTATCTGATCTTCTGGTGGCCGATTTCAATGGGACTTAAACCCATTACGTTTTGCTGAACTTGGAGTTCTTTCCGTTTTTATCTCAGTGGCAAAAAAAACGCTGTCCAAATTTCCAGACACTGAGATAAGGACCACAGACTCCCGTGACGGCTTACTGTTCCTTTTTAATTCTTTTAGAATAAGAAACAAAACATTACAAAATGATAGCGGGCTGTCCACTGGGGAATGAACATTGCTTTGACATGGAGATTAGGCACCGGCATTGTTGCAAGACATTGTCCTGTATGGACAAGTGTACCGTGGAGAGAGAGAGAGAGAGAGAGGGGCCAGGGAAAAAGAGAAAGGACGGGGCTTTTTCCAGAATGTCCATGAATGACCTAATGGGGGCTGGAATAAAAGTAAGCGCGCGGGCCATTATTCGCCAACGCAGCATAAAGGGGGTTTAACGCCTATTGTTACGGAACCAAAAAGCCGGGGAGACAACAAACATAACAACAAACTCCCCAACCAAGAGAGACAAGTATTGCAACAGAGGATAAGTGCTTGAAGAGTAACACTGGCCTAAACAACATAGCACCATTATATTCATAAGATGACTGGGCTTGCGCGTGCAGTGTGTATTTTTTTAATGCTTTCTAGCAATGTCGAAAACGATCTTGTTCATCATACTTTGGCCTTGGTAGCAAGAGGATACAAGAAGGATCAATTGCCGCAGAACCTAACAGGATGGTGATATATGTAGCGTTAGTGTGATGCCGCAAAAAAACGAATCACTACTACAAAGAGGCCGTGCTTCAAGAGTGTCAGGACCTCTGCCATTTTGATTCATGCTTCCCACGGGGTACCGCTACTCGCGCGGGCTGAAGAAACTCCCTCAATATTCAATGAGCATGGTCAAAGGATATATAAAACAAATCAATGTGACACCTTAATCTGGTGCGGCAGCAGTTGAGTCAAGGGGCGGAGGGAATGAGATGCATTATTTAATGCCGCCCCGCTGAAGGGCCGTTAAGTCATGCTTCTTCACAGCTAAAAAGGATGTCGAACGTGCTGCATTTAGATCCCAACAAGATTCAGTCAGCAGATACAAAACATACAATAGAAACTAGTAGAAGGGGGAATCATGCAACGATGCTTGACCAAAAGAAAATAAGCCACTCTAATGTCAAAAGACGTGTTACTCGGGGGTCCCCATTGCTGATGTCAGAGAGCTGTACCAGTGACGTAGCTGCCCCCCAACCCCCAGCTACGCCACTGGTCCACCTGGTGGCAGTCTGCCCCGGGTGGCACTTTTTGGGGGGTAGCAGGTGAGGTAAGCAATTTCGGCAAGCACAAGGTAAGTGTTTTTCTTTTTATAAATCTTTTTTCCCCAGCTGTTGTCTGTCGACTCCCACCCACCCATGATCTTACTTGCACCGGCCGTCTCTCGGTGGCAAACTCAGGGACTACCCTGAGTGGCAAAGGCTCAAGCTATGTCACTGAGGCTTACTGCTGACTTTGGACACCCCACTGCTGACTCTTAGAGCTCTACCTCTGCCTCTGAAAGCTCCATTCCTGGGCCTCTACTACTGCCTCTGAAGGCTATATTTCACACTCTGGGATCTCTGATGCTCACTCTGCGCTCTGCCACTGACTATGGGGCAGTGCCACAAACTCCGTTGCCTCTACTGCTGTCTCTGGGAGAGAAAAACTGCTGAATCTGAAGACTCTAGTACTGTCTCTAGAAACTCCAGTGCTAATATTCGAGCGCCTTACTGCTCACCCTGGGGCTCTACTGAAACCCTGGGGCGCTACTGCTGTCTCTGCTGATGAATCTGGGGCTCTGCTGGGGACTCTATAGGCTCTACTGCTGTCTCTGTAGGCTCTGCTGATGACTCTATAGGGTCCGCTGCTGACTCTGAAGTCAGTCTCTAATTCTCACCCAGGACCATGTAAGTGCTACCGAAGCTGTACTGCCAACTCAGTCCAAACCTACAGGTGACTTAATGAGATGCACTCTGCTACTGAAACAAGTTCTCACATATTAGCTGAATAACATTTGAGGAGCTTAACATCTGTGGTGCCCTTGTTCCTATTCTTGTGGACATGTGCCACTCTGACAGGCAGGCTGGGTGTGGATTCTGAATAATGATGACCAAAGAATATCGTGGGACCCTAATATCATAGACAGAATATCGAGGGCAAAAACAGCCAAAGGTAGGTATGTATAGATTTTCTGTACCTCACTCCATATATATGTACCTTGATGATGCATACAGCTTCAAGATACATAGAACTGACTAACATATCCACCACTTAAAATGTACTTACATGTTTCACTATACTAATTCAACACTAATCCGCTATGGGTCCTGGAGTAGCATGCTACTCGCCGAAAAAGCGTTTTGACGCCTCGTCAGGGGTAGTAAGCGCTGTACAAATGCAATTACAATACAATACAATATGACGGAGTTAACAACAGAAGATCTATTTTACCCTAGATGAACTTATCTTTCAATATTGTGTCCATGACAGTTGTGTGCCACTCTATTCTTGTATTCGACATTCAAGGGTAAAATCAGCAAGCTGTTAAAAAGCGTACCATTGCAATCAGGTTTAAAGACTGGTATTGGCTGTTTCAAGGGAATAACATTGAGCTTATTGTGAAAGACAGCATCAAAATATTGAGCCCATAGACACTTTCTGCACATCTAAAAGTGCCATCATTTATTATGAATACAGTCTTGAATGCATAGAAATTCGAATGCATATTCTTAGTAAAATCAAACCCGTCTACACAGTTAATGAAGATTTAACAAGTTGTTCTGGTACCGTGTGTTTTTCGCTTATGCAAGAAAATATCAGGATTTTTTTCGTTTGCTGTAGATTTGCACATGCAATGCCTCCTGTGAATTTCTATGGTACCCTAAAATTCGTGACCTTGAATGGCTATTTCCTCACTTTTATGAATGGCTATGATACCTAATGTAGAAGTACATATACGTTGCAAATGCTATTGCATGTTGGATATCCATGACACCATTTTGAAAATATTTTACCTTACAATATATAGGGCCTCATTATAGTGTAAATACTACCTGGATGGTGAAAAATATTAAGTGGAAAACGAAACAAAAGAAAGTACGTTTCCACCCACCTGAGTGGGAAATAAACTCACAGGGCAAAGTATTTCCGACAATATTTTTCGCGTGGAAAAGAACAGAACGTCGCCCCAACCTCTATGAGGTGGGTTTCCTGCCCGTGTTTGTCCCAACCACTGCCCATGGTAAGTCCAACAAAAGACTGAATGAACAGTGTATCACCTCACTATGCAGGCAGAGCAAGCCCCCGAGATCACAACACCAGCCGAGACAGGAAGTTAACCTAACTTGCTTGTGGTTGACCAATGCAAACACGTTATGCAAGAGGTCTTTGGAGGTATACTGGGCTAGGAGGGAAACCTTTGGTGGCTACATTTTCCTTTCCACTATCCCTTACAGAAATGGTGATCCTGTTTGTACAATGCAATATCTCTTCCTCTATCTGGAGTAACATACTCACCCTTATGCAAAGAGGTAAAACACGTAACTGGGTAAATATCTAAAATGGATAGATCTAAAAATGAAGTCAATTTAACTTGTTCTGGAAGCTTTCTTGAAGTGCCTTTTGGAATCTGGCAGTGGAAAATGTTGAAAAGATGCCTTCGCTTGAACTCAAATCCAAGAGTGAACATACACTAAAACATTGGCAAACCAATAGGTCTGACTTTGGCTTCTGACCTTTTGGCTACTCCAATGCTTCTTTTGTGTCTGACTGTTTTTGTACAATGGCACACGTTTTATGAAAACAAGCATTATCTAAAAGCCAAAGCATTTCTATTTTTTATGCAAAAGCACACATTGAACCTGTAATCCCTTGCAATGAAAAAGGCTTCTTATTGTGCAGATAAGCACATTGTACAAGAGCAGAGTGCCATCACGCACTACCGGGTACGCCAATGGCTTACGTGGGCGGATCCTGTTCCCCATGGTGTGTGCAGTGTTGGGCGGAAGCAAAATGTGAATGACACTACAGTAAACCAATGGATGAAGAGGGTTGTCTTAAATCCCCTATAAGCAAGTATGCATAGCATATATACTTTTATTAAAAACAAAAGGTCTTAACAAATCCTGCCCTACAAATTAGGCCTTACGGGATAAAGGTCGAACAATGAGGGATTGTGGTTAAGTACTTCAAACACTGATTCACCGACATGTCCATCAACTGGCCTAATGATGTAGGCTCTACGTTTAAAACCAGGGGTTTTAATGCTACCCTCTGTGCAGAACTGCTTCTGGTCCTGGTGCAGTCAGCAAGAGCCTCTGGCATAGACTAGCTGGCTCCATACTGAGGTCTGCGCCTGAAGGCAGGACCAGGTGTTCCCAGTGAGAGAAGAGAGTAAATGTCCATGCCCAGAAGTGAAAACTGAACATGTCCATTAGATAATTTGCTGGCGATCTATCCAGAACGTGTGAGAGACACACACATTTCTAGATTCTGCTGCTAAAATATTAATAACAAAACTTAATAATTCGAACTTCCTCTCAAATCCAGCAGTATTTGCTGGAAGTTAGGCAAATGCTTCAGCTGACTTCAGGAGAGCATTGGAGGTAAAGTTCTATAGTGGCCACTTATAATGAGGACAGAGTATATTTATACATATTGCACGACCTGCACACTAAAGGCACCATGCCAATGTATTCTTCTGCATATGGCAATGAATGAGTCCTAAGCCCAGCATTCTGCTTGAAGCCATGACCTGTGCGCCAAGAGAAGCATTCAGCATGTACCAATGTGATGTTCACTAAGGGCAGCATATGAGGCCATACAGCCTTAATACCAGTACTCGCCCTTCTTTAAAACAGGTGTAAACGTGCTTGATTCACTGATTGCCCAAGTTACCACAATTTCAGTGGGGCTTCTGGAAATCTGTGTGGCTTTTTGCTCGAGCATCTGTGTCAGATTCCAGATTTTAAATTGCTCGAAAGCTTTTCCTGAGTCATTTCACATTTATTGGGGGGAAAACGACCAATACCAGGTCTACAATATAGATATATAGGAAGGAACCTACTTACACCAAAAAGTGAGGAATGCTTAGAACAACCTTGAAGAGGTGGGGATGCAGAGCTAAAAGAGGTAAACGATCATCTAATGCAATCACAGGATATTGTTAATTGTTGACAAGTGAATGAAAACAAAGAGAACTAGTAGGTTCTGCTGTAGTGTGAGAGGCAAAAACCTGATGGGCTGGAGAGATAAGGCAGATCTTAACTGTGCAACCAGCTTACTTAACATCAAGAACCCCTTTAAGGGTGGATGTTGCACTCATATAAACTGATAAACAGATAGATCGACTGATGAGAGACAGACAGACGGATGAACGGACACATAGATAGTTATATAGAGCAAACGATTGACCAACAAACAGACAGACAGATAGATAAGATAGATGTAAATTGATCCTTGTATAGCGCACTACTCACCCGCAAGGGTCTCAAGGCGCCTGTACGGATACCGCTGTGGAACCCTTCCTGGCTTTCCCTGTGAGGCGTCCACTCCTGGGCACCCCCAAGGTGGAGGCCAGGCATCATTAGCATTGTGCGGGCCGTTGTGGAGATTATTGCCCAGAGTTGCAGAGTGGGACTCCATGATTGGAATAGGCACCGAGGTGACAATTATCAGCTCCGTGGAATTTAGAGCCCAAAACCCGCCGAGGCGGGGAATTGAACCCTAGTCCCGGGCTAGATTTCTGCATCAGGGTCTGCCACTCTAACCATTGAGCCACACTTCTCCACTAAGATAGATAGATAGATAGATAGATAGATAGATAGATAGATAGATAGATAGATAGATAGATAGATAGATAGATAGATAGATAGATAGATAGATAGATAGAGCGATTGACTGATGAGAGACAGAGAGACAGACAGACAGATGAACGGACGGAAGGACACATACATAGATAGATAGATAGATAGATAGATAGATAGATAGATAAATAGATAGATAGATAGATAGACAGATAGATGGATAGAGCAAACGATTGACCAACAAACAGACAGACAGACAGATAGATAGATAGATAAGATAGATAGATTAGATAGATAGATAGATAGATAGATAGATAGATAGATAGATAGATAGATAGATAGATAGATAGATAGATAGATAGATAGATATAGATAGATAGATAGATAGATAGATGAATCGATCGATAGATCGATAGATAATGTATACACACTTAAATGCAGCAAGTGAGCAGTCTGGTTTAAACAATATGGACCTGAGTTTGAATTTATTGGAAACAGACCATCGTCCAGGTTCTGGAGTAAACTCTAAATACAGAGTAGTATCCAGTGGATGAATTTCCTCCCTGATAGGGGTTGTATTATGGATTTCAATTCAGAGGTTGGATTCCACTCTGTATTTATAGTTTCATCCACAAATTGGAGGATTTTGAAATACGACCTAACTCTCTGAATGAAGAGATCAGTAGGCAAAATCAGGCTGCACTTGTGTGTCTCTTTCTGCTTAATCAGTTACGACTCCAGATATTTGGTGATAGATGAGAACTACCAGTCCAAACGACAGACATTTATTTTGGGTAACTTTATGAACTTTAGGCGTGTTTGTTTTCAGATTGGTTTCAGAGTTTAGATAGCACAAAAGTTAAACGCTCAGTATGTGGCCTTATATGACCTGGACCTGGCCTAACAGAGACATCTTCCAGCATTCCATGCGATGAGCCCCCTATTGAGAAAGCCAAATGTTGACGCTTGACTATACTGTTTGGTGCTGTCACACATCTACTGTGCTGAGCACAAGCAAAGTGTTTTATATGTGTAAAGTTGAGCCAATCGGCAAATGCTCCTGACAAAAAAAGGGCAACTTTTGTGCCTTCCAATGAATTCATCAACTTATGTAGTTTCACCTACACTACAATACTTTCAAGATACCATAAAGCGTGGTGGAATATACTTAATGTCCCTTACTGTAACATGTGGTGAAGTAGACAAAAATGTCTCTGTAGAGACCTTCTTTCTCACAGTCCGGTGTGACAACACATCTGTGAACTCCTGAAAAAAGAAAAGAAAACCACGCTATGTCTCACAATGCAGGGAACATGAGAGTAGTGCCTGTGTTTATAAGCCACATCTAATAATGGAAGGCAGCCTACAATTATATGAATTAATCATCCAGTGTAGTTTATTTTCCAAAATAGTAAGCGTGAGGTCAGAGGTGTGAATATGGTTCTTCCCAGGTGATTGTTAGGAGGGTGTCTGTTTACAAATATATAGCTGGTTATTAAAAAACAATCCCCAGGGATTTCACACCCACTTTGTACTCTTGACTTTAGTATCAACAAAGTTGGAACAAATTGTAGATAGAGTGAGAAAAACCCAGCGTCTCCCCAAACTCTAAAGGGGTTTAGAGGCAAGTGTTTCTTCTCCTTGAGACACATTTCCCAGGTTGATAAAAAGATAACTGGCTGAATTCCAGTCAGCAGAAAAAACTACTTCACCTTGTGAAGGCAACTTAACCCTTCCATGCTCATGACGAGCTCAGCTCGTCATGCAGTACACTGCTTGTGTGCTCATGACGAGCTGAGCTCGTCATGAATAATGGAAATCAAAGACTCCTCAGCACAGAGGGTGAATTGCTGTAGCATTGATGTGGATTATTAATCCAGGGGGTCTCAGTGCATTTCATAAACATTTAAAGTCTACTCAAATCACAAGAGGAAAGCTATGATGGGTAGATTTCTAACTTTCAAACATGCATTGTGAATTGGTTTCTAACATTTTCAACACACATCTAAGTCTGATTCGGACTGATGCTCACAATTATTGGTAGTGCTGATTCTAACAATAGGTAATCTAATAAATGATAAACAGCTAGTAAAAGACCCCCATACAGTCACACTTAAATTTTGAAATATTACCGAATATGTCTTATTTATGGCCTCAAAATGCCACATGACTTTCATGCAAATTATCAAAATACAATTTTAAATAACATCCGATTTGAGTTTTTTTTTCTTACATCTCCAACTACACAAATAAACAACTATTTAAAAATATATATTCTAGGGCTAATATACTAAAATATGCATTATTCAACAAAGTGAAATTCCTTAAATAAATTACTTAACAAAGTTTATTTTAGTACAAAAACACACAGAATAAACACAAAAATCCATCTACTTTGAAGGGAAACCTCGATGATTGGTTTTCAAAGTCTCTTCTGTTCCTGTCCGGTTGCTCTGAAAGTGACGTCACTGCTGGGGAGTGCTGATATTTCATTTCGGGGTTCCTGGATAGCACCTGTTTTCCGTGTTAAAAAAATGGTCTTATGTGGTATTCTTTAGGTGGACCAGTTCACAGTCTGACACAAACCATTACAACGGCTAACCCAGTAAACCCTGATTTCAGTGCATCTCCTGCGACGTGATGGCACTTGCAGAGCAACTCTAGGCTGTATCATGAGCTCCAAAACTGTTCTGGAGGAGGTACGTCTAAGTGGAAACAATAAATGCAATCTAATATTAATCTACTCCTCTCATTCTGTTACTGGAAGATGATCAAGAGAGTCAAATTTAAGAGTATCCCCCTATAAGGAAACCATGTGAAAAGACTATATTTCCAACTTCCCCTCAAACCACCACCTTACCTCCTCCACTCCTGCTTCTTCAGTGACAAATGTCATTTCCTCCACAACTGCATCACTGGTGGTGGTACTTCCCACCCCACAAGCCCTGGGTGGGATCTGTGGCGCTGCTGCAATTAGAGCATCCCCAGTCACCTTTGGTAAGTGAATGTTTCCCGCTTGCAGGAAGAGGGAGGCGTGCAATACCATGGCACTGGAATGGGGCACAACGAGGCTTGGGACAGTAGCCAATTTGATCGGCTGTTCAACTCGCATTCAACCTTTCTTGCTGTGCCCAGTAGCGGTGCTTGTCCCACTCACCCACCGATATTGGTTGTTTAATAGGGAGGCTTCAGTGGCTGTTTGTAGTAAACAGGATATTACTGCAAGGCCGATTAGGGGCATAAAGGCTTACACTTCTGAAGTTTACCTAATGATGGTTTTATTTTCAGTACAATCCATGTATCATATTTGTGGGACAATGTAAGGGTCCATGTTAAATTGCTGGTGCCACTGCTAGTAATTTAACATAATTTTATCTCTTCCCTTGTGTGTCTTGGCAGTCTCAGATATACCAGCGTATGCATGCTCAATCCCTGAGGTCCTATCCTGTAGCCCACTGAGGTGGAACCAGGTATGGTCTTATGGCCTCCTACTGGACCTCTCCGTTGGGATGTTAAAAAAAAGGATAATTTAAATTCTCTTTGTCTGGCCAAAAGATTGTTACAGAAAGGGCATCAGGGGAAATTGGACTTTTTTAACTTAACTACACCTTTTCATTGAGGTGGCCAAGTCAACCAGTCTAGAAGTCCCTAATACAAAAATTAGGTACATTATTTTGGTTAAATAAACATGGCCACTTTATTTTTTAAATCTGTTGCCTGTAGGCCTTTTAGATGTTGTGAATTATTTCATGCTAAAGATCCTGCAAAGCCCCTAATGCCATCTATATGATACTGTCTGTACACACTTGGGGGGCACAGAATCTCACTTGATGCGCCAAGAGGTGATGCATGAAACATCATGGGACTTGCTATTTTTATATCTAACACTTCTTCAAATTCTTCTCTCCAAACATAACTGAGGGGTGTGTTTTTGGAGAAGCAAAGAACGGAAAAGGGTTTTCGTCTAAGGCAATTATCTCATTGTTTTCAGGGACTACACTTTTGGAAGGATAAGCCGTTCCGCCTCCAGGGTGGCGGGCGCATGCTACATCCTCAGTGTGCCCATGACCTGTCAGCCAAGCAGGACAGGAGCCTTCAATCTGGGTTTACTGAATGCTAGCAAACAGCCTTCCTTCGAGGCTACAGAACAGCCCTGATGGACTTATACAGATATTTACTCCTGTGCATAGCGTTAGGACAGTTACAACCAACATTTCTGGAATTCTGATAGTTCGAAGCAAGAATGCCACAGTACAGCCACTGCATGTCAACATGTAAATCATTAAGAGATATATTTAAGCGATACACTGTAACTCATACAAAGCAGAAACAAAATACATGCTAAGAGGGCCTGAACATCTGCAAATAAGAAATGGGACACAGATCAATATAAGGGAAAACAGCTGTGCTGTAAGGTCACTAAACAATGACTAGAAAGTTAATATAACAACCAACAGAAGTAATTCTAGAGTTGGCTTTCTGCATTACTGCACAGAAGGGCAGATCATACATCTGATTTAAACAACTGATGACAAGGCTTGAAATTCACCTCACTATGGACTTGACCACAATTTAGTTTTTAGCAAAATGCCCGAGAAAATTGTGTTACTTACCAGAAATGCATATTTCAACATGTTCTTTACCTACTTTACGGGGGTACCAGTTAAGCTCATCTTCATCTTGAAAAACATGCTGTTTCTTCGCTTGAGTGGCAATTGCCTGGCTGGTTTTACTTTTGCTACTTTGGGGAATGCTCTTGATGCAAGTCTCTCCTTCTATTAAGGGATTTGTTAGGTGGGGAGACAATATGGCACACATTTCCCAAATCTGTCACATGCACAGATTCATGGAAGGTGCCAAATTTCAGCATCCCTACAATTACTACTATAGTACTATCTTATACAGCGAGTGTCTATTGCAAAGCACTGCTCTGCTAGTTGGTCTACAGTTTTACAGCTGCAGACTGTTATTCGACTGAACCCAGCAAAGTTGAGAAAAAAACACCTGCGGAATTTTTGGCCACAGTGCAGCTTCAAGTGGGAATAGGCCATCTGTTCCAGGTGGGGCATTACTTTTTTTTTTGGGGGGGGGGAGGAGTTTTAAATAGCACGAAGTAGGCCTGAAGGTATCTGAGCACTGTACACGAGCACCAGTTGTGTTAAAGACTGACAGATTGTTTTTTTTGGTTTGTTACGCACAGGGAGGTTAAGTGATTTGGCCAGAATCACAGGCTGTTGTGCGTACCTGCAGAGGCTCGAACCCAGTTCCCCAGCTCTGAGGCCGACCATTCTAGCCACTGGGCCATATCGTCTCACATCGCTTCAAGACTGCATATTTAATTCCAAAAGAAGTGGCTGGGGATAGCAGTAGACATCTGAAATAAATCCTAGAAGGTTTGCATGGTGGTGCCCTTCTCACTGCTGCTAATGTGATATGCCTGCCTCGTCAGTGATGTATGCTGCCTCCCACGGCCAACTCAGAGTCGCATCTACTGTCTTCAAATGTCT
The DNA here is from genome assembly GCF_964263255.1 of Lissotriton vulgaris. Taxonomy (NCBI): domain Eukaryota; kingdom Metazoa; phylum Chordata; class Amphibia; order Caudata; family Salamandridae; genus Lissotriton; species Lissotriton vulgaris. The sequence continues at coordinate 1,685,082,566 of NC_141694.1, read as the reverse complement.
CTTGGCAGATTCTGAAGTCCCTTTGCATCTGCTGCACGTTAGGTAAAGAAAAACATTTCAGTTCTTAGGCCTCAAAAGTGGTACAGGCTGAAAAGGTGCAAGAATTCTCTGAAGGTACTGCATTAGTGTTTGTGGTAGTGGCGGCTCCTCCACTAAGGCGAAGGAGCATTGTCTCGCTGATCTCTGAGAGTGTGAAAAAGGACAAATAAAAAAAGAGTTTAACACAATGTTATTATCATGGTATTTTTAATACGGGCTATGAGGCAGGTTAGGGCGTGGCGGGCGGGGCTGGTGTCCCAGTGAAGAGGAGTGGTTGGTATACCATAAGTGTGCATGACAGTTTGGCCGTCCGTAATGGGCCGGAAAAACAGACATGTGCAATGAGTGATTGTCAGGGTAGTAATGACTTTGTTTCTTTATGGGAAAAAGAGAGAAGATGGTCAGGCTGTTCTGTCTTAAGTCTGCGTCAAAAGCTCAGTTCCCGGTCACTCAGATGTCAGGCAATCGCCTGAGAAACTGCTAAAGGGATGGTACAAATCTGCAAGACGAATTATCAAACGTGGAACAGTGCAGCAGCCATGATGTGTCCTTCCAGCATAGAATGCTGTACTCATCCTGCTTCCAAACCAAAATAAAGTCAGCACAGGGGTAGGCAGGGCTTCGGGATTGTGTGTGGCCAAGCTGAGACTCTTTGTAATGCTTCAAAGAGCATAACGTAGGACACTGTTGGCGAAGCAGCACAGCCCCTCTGAGAACAAAAGGGAATTCTGACATCTATTGGTGGTTGCTGCCACCTGGCACGCCTGGAGTTTACCCTTACATCTGAGCATCAACTGCACAATGTCTAAGGACCTTTGTAAAACTGCTGGACCCCAGGTAAACTGGAATGGATCCCTTAGTTTGCTGTTCTTTATTCTGCCTTGAATTCTACATCACAGTCACCCACAAGAAGTGCTGTTCAGAGTTAAACCGCTGGACTTCCATAAAAAGAGCGGTGGCCACCACAAGGCAACCTCAAAAAGCTTGGTGTTCTCCCTGGGGTAACCACTTGACTCAAGGCACTCACAGACACTGCCTCCAGACCTGAACATTTCACCTATAATCACTGTAGTGAGGTATGTTTGTGTAGTTGTTGAATGGAATCAAAACTAAACTACAGTGCCCAGACTGCATTGTTTTAACACATGAAGGTACAAGCCTGGACGCAGGGTGCATTGTCACTTAGAGGCAGGTGGCACCATTGCTGAAGTAAAGGAAAGGTAGGTCTCCACAAGGTACGAACACCTGGAATTTGAAAAAAAAAGTGAAAAAATAACATCTTAGAAAAGGATGGTAAAGGTGACGAGTTGACAAAGAATACAGAGAAGTCAGGTCAGTAAGACCCCTGTTGCGCATGAACTCTTTCCTTCCTCATAGAGCCTTACTTGTAAAGTTGAATGCACAAAGAACTGGTCAAAGATCAGGGATAATGAAAAAGAGTGAGAAGGTAGGCTGTGAGAAAAAAAAATCAATGTTGTGTATCATTCATTGTTAACACAAAGGCTAAGCTCCAATGGGGTCGGACCGTAGTCAGATCCCCCACTCAAAGAGCCAACCTCTTGGGAAAAACAAAGCAACTTCACCCGGGTATGTACAATGAAATTCAGCCTTGCGCATGACCTTGCTACCAATGGCTGTGGTGGGAAGCTCTTGGTCTCAGCACAGGCTCAGTTGGGTACCAAGCTGGCGTCTGCCTTCTGCAGCCCGCAGCATCCTTTCTCATAGTACTCCAGAATCAGATGCTGATCTCTGGGAACATGGAGCCAACAGTTGTCTACTGCAAGTCATTTAAGTGAAGGGGTTTTTGTGCTCCTTTCCAGCTCCATAACTTAGGGGGTGTCATTCATGGCCGGTTTTCACAGTCACCCATCTTGTCATGCCCAATGACATGCAAGCGGCGCATGCATTTCCGCAAAGCCATGTTTATAAAAAAAATAAGAAAAAGAAAATCTAGCAAACTAATTTGAGCTAATGCAGTGTTTGTCAAGTTGCTTGGATAATAACACCATGTGCGCCATTAGCGTAATTAGGCCCCAAATCTATGTTTTAAAAAGTTAAAGATTATTAAAAACAAAATCAAGTGGATCTGAGGGAACAATGGCCTCTAAAAAAACAGGAGGTCCTAATATTCTGTGGAATGAGTGAGGATGCAGCTGTACGTCGACGGCTTTCATATGCTCATTTGAATAATGTGCCCTGATTCTGTCACTTTATCCATCCTCCTTATGCTCCGTGCACTCGGCATCAACAACAAATGAAGTTGTAAATAAGGGACAATCAACACTTTTGTGTTTACGCAGTTAGTGCGGGCAGAATGTCAATGTGGGGTTTCTCTGGAGCAGAAGTAAGGGGATCTACGGTTTGCGGATGTAAGCACCCGTATGGGAAAGCCACAGCGAGGCAACAATGGGGGGCATTTAAGCCCTTTATGCTGCACGGCGCTGGCAGAATGTTCTTGTTAGGCGCGAATCTGCAACGACAACAAACTTCTTGTTCCTGCACAGGCAGCGGCTGGAGGCCTCGCCGCGCTAGCTCACTCAGAAACTCGACTGCTAATGACACACATGCTGCAGAAAGATAAAACAAACACTCGACGCACACTTGTGCACAAGGCCGGCGCCATATCCTGCCCATGGGAAACTCTTGCTTTTTTGATTTCCCAGACTTCCCTTTATCAATGGAGGAGAAAGGGAGGGGGGCTGACGGGGTGGAGATATGGTGCTCGTAAATGGAATACTTCCCAAAAGGTATTCTTCAAAGCATTGCTTAGGTTGCAAAATCACTGCTCCACGAGGCCTGAAAAGGTTGACTCCCCCTTTCCTTAAATATCCCCCCAGGATTCACATACAGTGGTGGTCAGTTGGTCTATCTGATGACCCTTTCCCAGCATACATCTCAAATTAGGTGCACAAAATAAAGAAAAACATTCAGGTGTTTGGAGGTTTCACACGCATCCAAGTGCACACACTAGCCAGTTTTGGCGGGTCTGGTTACATAAAACAGTGCATTGGGCGGAAACGCAGCGGTTTCCTTACCTTCACGTCAGAGAAGTATGTTTTCAGCATGTTGGAGCTTGGATACCGCGTGTAGAAGAACATCAGCTTGGCCTTCTTCAGGTGATTGGGCGAGAGGCCCTCTTGCATGTAGAATTGCGCTTGTTAAGGAAAAAGCTGCACTTGAAAATATGCATATCATTACAATCTGTATGGGGCATAATATATAACATTTATTGAGGACAGGTAAAAAATCGGGGTGCCCAGCACCCAACACTCACTAGCGGCCCATCTCAGATACCATTGGCCTGCCTTAGAGAGGCATGGCCTCTGACCTTTCACACTATCTGCCCAAACCCACTGCGCCACCAAAAAGGAGCCTTCTTGCCATCTGCCACCCCACATCCATGACACAAACCGCCTGAGAGCTATAAAAACACGATGCCAACAGTACTTCTTATAACTAATCTACGCAGTTCCAAAAGCACAGCCTACCACTTAGAGGGTGAATCAGAATGCCAGGCAGCCATTTGCTGTTTCATTATTACAGCTGATGATCTTCAGGATAAAAACTGCCAAGAAAGTAATTAATTTCGATTTTGGATCCCTCCATACATTCTTGGTATCACAAGGCACAAAATCTCTATTTCCAAACCATGCCGTATCCTCTCACTCTATTCTTGGTGCTAGCTACAGACATGCTGGGGGTAATGTGAGAAGACAAGGGTGAAGCTGGGGACACATGAGGTTGGGGACATTGGACTTTGTTTTTAATCTGTGGTCAAACTCAACCTATCCACTTTTCTAAACAGCTATGGAAGTCAGACCCTCTCATAAAAAGACAGTGAAATAACATTTTATCTATTTGCTTTGTTGATTGCTTCCAAGATTTTTTGCTGAGCAATAACAGTATCTTTGATGACACATTTATAAGCAAAATACACATTACCTTCAAATGACAGTTGTCCATATATTGTGTGTTACTTTTCTCCAATACTGCTTTGCCTCTGTATATATTTTTTCACAGCACTCTTTAAAACAAGTATATATTCTGGCATATGTTGAGCTACAAATCTCATGTTGCTGACAATGAAAAAGCATTTGGGGGGCAACAGATAATGTGGTTTAGCAGATCAATAAATGGCCACTTACTCTAATCAGGGGGACTATTTATCTGGAAACATCATTACCTCTTAAATCTGTAAACAGAAGCAACCGAAACAATTCCCACGAGCCTGTGGGGCTAGTCAAAACAACCCAGGCTTTGTAATTCCCCTCCGGCTTCTTGGCACTCTTTTGTGTTCCGCGTGGCGGCGGGCTTCGGACACATCTGTGCCGCAGGCTGTCCCCGCCATTCCCTCGGCGAGAGAATGGCTTTATAATTTATCAGAAATGAAGATGCATGTGGAGAAAATCAATGTGGTCTCCCACAAGGTCATCAAAAGGTTCCTTCCTAGAAGCTTCTCCACAGACTGGCTCTTTTCAAAGCGATGGCGGACCCCAAGCCACACTTTTACACCTTAGGAGGGAGGGTCAGAAAAGTTCACTGATGGTCAGCTGCAGGCTCATTGCTAATGTATTTATTCCTCCAGACTGTTCTATTCTTCAGAACAGTGGGTGCACACTTATCACTTCATATACTCAACAGGGCGCGCTGAATGGTGGGAAGGCCGGGCCTTCAGATTTTTAGGTTCTGCTGAAAATTTAGGGACATCGTAAATCTGGAGGTTAGGGGTCACGATGGCAATTTTACTTCAGGCCTAGGATTCGAGGGACACTTTCCAACAGGGGACACTGCCCAGCCACCTAGGCCTAGAACTTCACCCGCACCACACTAGGCCCAAATTAACGCTTGGCCATCCAGCAGCTTGTACAGAAAATTACCTCTTCAGGCTGGGTTTTTTTCAAACAATGCCTGGAAAAAAGGATCCCTTTGGTGAGTAGGTTGGAACCAACCCGCCTGAACTTCCATTTTCTTTCAGATGCTGGATACATTCAAAGGAAATAATTTATAGCTGGCAAACTTCGTGTGCCAAGAGACGAATTGAAAGGCCCTCCAGTTACTTCCATTAGACTGATAGAGAAGTCTAAAAGAGCATTACACTCTCCAGCGCCATCTGTCAAAGCGCATAAGTGAAATAACAGCGGCAAGCTGTCACCTTTTGCTTAGCGATAAGACGTTTAGGCTCGTCAAAACTTCCACACAGAGGCGCGCGCATCCTCGAGCGCCGTTGACGCGGCTCCGTCTGGCGCGCACGCGGCACGCAGACGCACAGCCACAAGTAAAGAGGGACGCGGGGAACGGCGCAGTTCTAATTCGCTGCAAAAACACATAAAAGCGTGTTAATCTAATGATCAGCATATGTTGAATTTTGATTCAAGGTTTCCCAAAGACAGGTTCAACTTTTGATGGGCTTAAACATATCAGAGTGTTTTTAATGTGCGGATTCGCTTTGCATTTCAATCTTTCTGATATTTTGATGTATTCCGCGTTAAAAACCAAACAAAAACACACCGCCATTTCAGAACAGATGCACCAAAGACTCTTTGAAACTGACATCTTCTGAAAGCCTATTTCTTGTCCCATTGCAGCAGCCATTATGCACTTGCAAATTTAGCGCGTTACAAAAAGGAGACTTTTGTGACATTTATGCGAGCCTGTCAAACTGGTGCCGCAGCCAGCGATGTGACTTCAAACTCCAAACATTCACAAGCCCCCAACGCAGCCTGGCAGGTCCAAAGCGACGTTAACCCTTTGCATGTGTGTGTCAAAATAGAAAAGGTCGGATCAATTGGTTAATTTCCCCTGTAAGTGCTTGTGCTGGAGAGGGAGCTGTTCTTCCAAGAAAGCACTAGCTGTTTCCAGGATACTTGCGCGCGCGCATGAGTCACGGAGGCCGCGAGTCGGTAAACACACAGCTGCACCGAGCGCGAGCTAAGCCCCATTCAAGGCCAGAAAGAAACCAAGTGCAAATAAATATTAAGAAGGTAAGGGCGGCGAGGGGTGCGCAAACAAGCGCCGTCCGCGCAGTTCGCGGGCCTTGTCTCAGTTCTCCCAGACTCAGCTTTGTGAAGACAGATGACATTCAGGTCTATGTGTAATGCAAAATAGACAATAACTGCTGAAACTTGAGCCAGCTGCCAGGTGTAAAAAAAAAAGAAAGGATGAAAAATCCATAAATTAATGAAAGACATCTGCTCAGGAACATAAAAGATCAGAGGAGCGGGGCACTGCAGCTGAACCTAAAGCAGTGTTCAAACAACCTGACACTCTTGTCTTGTGTGTTTGCGAAGTGCAATTTAGCCCAACCTGAATAACAGCAGCAACACAGAGGCGACCTGAGGAACGAGGGTGTGTGCGCACCAGGCGGTGCAAGGGGCCCGGCCGGGGAGGCAGTGTGTCCCTTCTTGTGTGCGCATCTTCGCAGCCAGATTTGCATAAAGCCATGCCAGGCCGGACGCATATTTACAGGTGAGTAAATTGCATAAAACATTTATGTGCAAGCTGTCCGTCTGATCAAACGTAGTCAACGTAGGTCCAGAAAGGCCGGATCCAAGATACATTTTCAGGAAATCCGCACAGAATAAATGCACTCACAATTAATCTAAGGGGGGCGGGGGTGATAAATACACATATCAGTTATCCTGAAAACCTGGCCTGGATCTGGCCCCATGCCGTCCACCCGTGGGCGTGTGTTTTTCTATTTGTGCGCAGGAAAGACATCTATGCTGGTCGCATCCATCCACTGCTAATATAATTGTCACTGCGTATCAGCCAACCCCATCTGCCCGCCCCCGTGAAACTCTTGCAAATGTACTTGGCGCCTTTCGCAGGCTTCCGACCATGCACCGTGCGGGGCTGGCGACGGAGAGAGGGGATGGGGCGGCTGCCGAGGGAAGGCGAGGGGATCTGTCATATTTGGGGAAGAAGGCGACAGCCATACGATGGATGTCTTCAGCTGTCATGGACGCAGGCTCCGTGCTGCGTCACCGCTTCCTGTATTTCTGATGAGTAAAGCCGTAGGCAAGCATGAGTGTGTCGTATGGAGTGTATTTTTAAGTACTGCTAAGCACTCAGTGTCCATCCTTCTCCCCTGCTTGTGGTCGCCGCCAGGCCTGCCTCATCCTCGGTCCATCGCCACTGTGAACTCACCCCTCCTCTGAGTGTCTTTGAAAAAGAGTCCATCCTTGGCAGGGAATATTAGCACTTTACTGTTTTGAGTGCTCAGAGAATGTGAAAAACACCCCAAACCGTGGAGCACAGAAGTGTTGAGCTACAGTGGCCCATTATATGCCGTGTATCAAGTTACTCCAAAACCACATAGATTCTTTCGAAAAGGAATCCCTGCTATTTCCAAAGGCAACTGAAGGCCTTCGCCCTCCATGACTTTACCCACCAATGCTCATTCCCTTTCCAATCCCCACTGTACCCAAGGTCTGCAGAATCCTTTAGCCACATGATTGCATGATACACATCTTCAAATACATAACCAGCAAGGTATTACTGAAGGCAATGGTCCAAGCATGTTGGAGTTAGACCAGCTCTTAACGTTTTTGGGGTCGTTGTGTGGGCACTCACACCAGGGTACTGGCCAGTGCATCTATTATGGTGGATAGAGGGCATTGTACCTGTCTGTGGTTTGTAGAACATTTACTAAAAAGAAGGGTTAAAGCAGCCTGACTGAGCTGTAGTCATACTGTCGCGGTTCTAATTGTGAAAAAGTTCAGAGCAGCAAGTAGCATTTATTGCGCCTGCTGAGTTGTTCTTCTAACTGACCTCTATGTAGGCCGTGTATCATTTCTTAACTCTTGCTATGGCTCGCTGCGCAGGTAGTGTCAAGGAGATGTAAAAAGATGCAGCAACCTTCAAACATGGCCTGACATTTGTAACAACAGTGACCACCTGCATACCACACATCGCAGAGGGAATTGACTCCTGCCAACATTATCTGTTTCTAATAGGCCTGACCAAGGTGGAGCAGTGGATGGAAACGTATTGCAGGAAGCTTACTTCAGACAACCCCAGATGGTGATGGTGCCTGAGTTAAGCTTGAGGAAGGAACAGGGGTTTTTGGTCCAATGAATTAATAGGGTCTGACCACCACCTGGTGAAGGTCTGTAACTGCAGGTCATTTTGTGGCCATAGGATTCATATTGCAGTGCGTATACAGCACTGAGGTGTGATGCTGTGAAAGCAAGCACTTACCAACCAAGCGTGGCCACGGGGCTCAGAAAACTTGCATTTCTGGATCTGACTTTGGTGTTTTCCTATCGTAGTTCTTAGGCTTTGGGAAGGTTCTATGTGCAAGCGTGCTCTTCAACCAGACTAGAGGCCTTGATCTAGGCCATGCGAGTTTAAACTAACTAAATGCGGAAGTGTTACCATTCTACCACCTTAAGGTATTTATTTTATCATCTTTAAAAGCATGAAAGACTTGGTCAGCCTGTGTGGACCAGTACCTGACAATCTCATGTTAAATACTGTGTTCTTACACAGTTCATATACCCCATGTTTCTAACGGAAAAAGCATGGGTCATGCAGGATTCAAAACATCCGAGTGTTTTCAACTCTTCTTTGTCATTTTTCTGAAAACCCTACCCTTTTCAAGATCTACTTTTACAGCCCTCTGCTCTGCCTCCCTGCTTCATCCCCCTACAACAATTGAGCTGCTGTATTTTGTTCCACTATATACATCTTTTTATGATTTAACGATCCTGGCCAGTAACTCCCTCAGAGAGTGATCATGAGTGAAAGTCCCAGGAAGAGGATTAACATGATGGACCTGGGATTACCGGGTCCCTTATCACAGGTTTTCTACAATTCTGGGGAGTTTAATACTGAAATGTAACACCTTTTTCTGGGCAGATGGTAAATATCTTCGAGGGACGGGATTTGGGGGCCAGCGGGTGTAGGCAGGTGGTGGAAACGGCGTCTGGAGTTTGGGGAGGATGTGGGCTTTCAGGAGGAAACATTATCTTCTTCCCCCGAGGTGCTGAAGATGGTGGGCAGGAGAAAGGGCTGGGCCCTTACTCCTCTCAACCCACTGGTTTACTGGTTGAGCATCCATACGTGGTAAAATCAGATTTCTGAACCTGGGGATTCAGGCTCGGAAACACCAGACCATCGTAGTTGCCTGGAGCAGTATTCCTCAGGGACATCGCTCCAGGCAGCTCATAGAGGGGGGTTAGGCGTACTCAGTTTATCAATTTGGAACAAATGCAAGACTAATGTGGAGATGACAGGAATCAAACTAGTGACCCACAAGCCAAACAGAAAGTCAGCATCCAGAGTTTAACTCATTAAACCATCAGCCGGGTTAGGCATACATTTTTTAGGCTCATCTTGTTTTTTACCAAATGATCCGGTCCTGAAATTACTCTTTCAACATACAAACAATTTCAAGCATGAACACAGTGATATCTCTAGCTTTGTATATGGAGGCATACTTGACCTGCCACAAATCAATAAATGTAGAAACTTACGTATAACAGTTTCATGTGTTAAACTGCCACAAAGTACGCTAGGGCAGTGAGAATTTACAGAACACAAAATTTGAGTCAACATTTGAAAGGGCAATAGACAGACTGAATGGGAATGATGAAAGTGAGTGGGGTCCATGTACGGGGTCAACAAAGCAAAAGGTCTACCTCCACGAATCAGCACAGTGTTTGTGGTGGTCTGCGATCTGGTTGGATGAATGTAGAGATTGAATGAGTCAAAGTGTGATCTACTTTGGGGCTTTCCAAAGGATGCATTTGTGGTTGAGACAGAGATTTAGGAAATGCACTGGATGTTGACAGGGAGTCAGCAGGGCAAGTCAAGGCACAAAGATGGAGTGCCTAGTTTTTTTCAACAAGCAGTCTGGCAGCAGTGAGGAGAGCTGATGATCTGATAGGCCAAGGTGATGGACTAGGCAAGGCAAGTAGTGGTACTCCTACTGGTTTCTTTCCATTCATGACGGAGGGAAGGGTGTACATCAGGAGAGACATCAGTGGTCATAGTATTACCAACCATAGATATGATCTGGGAAATGAGAGTGGCAGGGTTTGGGAGACGGCCACAGGCCAAGAATGCAAGCATACTTAGTATTGATGAAAAGTAGGTCTGTTATGGGCTCGTGGACATCCTTGATTCATTGGAAGGGTGCGGAATTGGTACCACACCAACAGACGTTGAGGTTAAATCTTGGTCAAAAAGTACATCTCATCCCCAATTCCAACAAAGATTCTGAAATAGGGAGATAAATGTGACACATCTTGTTTTTATGTTTATTAAGCTGTAGTGATACTGAATGCGGAAACAGAATGTTTCCGAAAAGGAAGGTGCAAATTAACATCAAAGAAACAGGAGTATTGGGTGAAAGTTTGACAATAACTAATTATTCGTGCTTTTCTTGGCTTGAACTCCACATTTTCCATATTCACCTGTATCTCATTCCACCCAATAGGTATTGGAGTGCCCATACGCTTCCTTGACAACATAATTGATGAATACTTCTGTATCCGACTTTCAGTTTCAGACAAAGTGTGAGTCAAATCATGCAGGAGGGAGCCACACACTTCCACCTGCACACGCCTTGACTGGACATAATGCTTCGGTTGTGCTTTCCTGTGCAGCATGCAAATGTTCATGATTTAAATGCGTTGTTTTCTTGAGATGCAAAGAGGGTGCCTGACAAGGAACATAAGGGAGAACAACAACTGGTTGTCTGTGTCTTTTGAGATTTGAATAAAACTTGATATCTGGTTAAAGGGGAATCATTTGCAAAGATATAGAGCGTGCACAATAAAAGACCTCCTGGAACAGGTGCATCTCACAGGCAACAGTAATCAGCCAATGCCTACTAGAGAATGGAACATAATTTGAAAGGCTACTTAAATAAAACACACTGGATTTGGCAAGGTGCAGGAAATCTAGTTTCCCTATGGCACAAGCACAGCCTGCAAAACCTGCTCACGAGGGCACGTGTCACAGGTTAGGTAAGGATGCCCTGAAGAAGGGAAGAAAAACTGTCTCAGCCAAGCATATTATTTTTTTTTAGACATATTTACATGGCTAGCTTCTAGAGGATGAGTACAGAGTAGCTGGAAACAGAGTGCAGTGTGACTCACAAATCTCTCTTGAATAAGAGGCAATAGTTTGTCTAGGTGAAAGTTGATCACGATACCATGTTCAATTAACAGGATCAGTGTTTCCTGTCTTGGGGAACCCACTATCGGTAAACTAAACTAGTCCTAAGCAATTTAAACGCATGTCGCTGAGCTACTTGGCGAATACGGTGCCATTAAAATGGGTGCCAGTAACACTTGTTATTTACATTCCATAGAAGCAGCAGTCATGCTGTAAGAGGCACTATTTAAGTTATTATGATTAAATACGGAGGGACAATTTTCAAAAGTTGCAGACAGAAATATTCAAAATTACTACTGCAAATGTCCTTTCACATTTGAAACAGATTGCAAAGACTGATGATAGAGAAGGCATAAGTAATATCCCCCAACTGGAAAAGTCTGCTTGTGTAAAAAGTGTGCGAATACGCAGTAGTCCATGTAACTTTTTTCTCTGAGAGGAAAGTGTTTTCCTCACGAAGAACCACTTGAGTCTGACACCACCAATACATATGGGTGCAATCAATCCACTTTTTCACTGGAAAAGGAAGTCCTGCACCTTTTACAGGGGCAAATATTTTTTGTTATTTAGAGAGTAATGGTAGTATTACTACAAAAGAACTCTATTTGGCAACAACTGCAATAGTACATGGAGCCATCTTGAATTTATTCCTATGTAAAGAAGTTACAAACAATGGTGTTTGGTAAATGAAGGTAGAACACACAGATGATATATTTATATATAGTACATAATGCCAGCAATGGATTTGCTGGTAGGGAAGAGAATGAAAGCATAACTATAGGGTTCTAGACATTGTTCCCCATTACTACGTTCTTTTAGTAGATGGACTTCAAGATCACCCTTGAAAATCTCAAGTGGGGAGATCACATACAGGTCAGCTGGGTGCAAGTGCTACTGGAAAGGTCCCAGTAAAGTTGCAGTCAGGAATCTTATGGCAACACAAGGAAGTTTCGGTGGAACCATGAAGTTTTTATAAAGATGATCACAGATTTCAAGTTGTATTTCAAGGGTTATTTTTAGCAGGCTCCTAGAGAAATTGCAAAGATCTATTGGACAAAGTTAAGAACTTTGTGTAGAGGGGCGAAGGAGTGGAAAGGGAAACCTATGGTACGTCACTATAAGAAAAAAAAATTGCTAAAGCCTGATGACGTCATCACCACATTGGCTGTGTTGGAGGGAAAGTAAGACTTGATGGTGAGCTATTATAAAAGATTCCAGTTGCTCAGTGAGGTTGAAAAGCATGTTGAGGTTTTTGGCTGACAGTGCAAGTGCAAGGGATAGAGGGTGTGGGACACATTGCATGCAGTTTAGACATTTTTTGGGAGTGTTAAGGGGGTATGAAAAAAGTTTATTGCTGATTTAGATGTTTCCAGGAAATAACACTGCCTGCTTCCAACCGCACGAAACACTAGTTGCAGTAAAAGACACAGCAGCCACAACCCTTGGGTAACATTGGCTGTTATTTGCAATGCAAATGAGTTATCCTGCTTGTTTCATGTTGGGAAAGAGATCAGTTTGGGAGTTAAACCAGGGGAAAAGAGAATGAACAGGAGTGACCTACAAAAGGGATTCCATCATAGAAACAGAAACCTGACAAGATTCTCTATGGTATTGACAAGTATTGCATTTCAATTTTAAACACATTGTAGAGGAGTCAGCTGCACCTCTTCACATGCCTCAATAGTCTCAAATCCCTCCATTTCCAATGCTAGGTGTGTGGGCAACTCAATTCAGTTCCTAGTTGAAGAAGGATGACGAGAGCTGAGAAAAACAATTAACTGCAGACAGCAAAAAGGCCACGTTCAGTTGAAATGGACTATGCATGTGGCTATACAGACCTGTCTAAGCATTACAGCCATTTTCTCCAATGAAGAAGCACAGACCAATTTTCCTCAAAGGTAAGTCTGTGGGATACTCAGATGTTCAGGTAACATTGTCTACCTCCATTCTTACATGTAGACTATATCTGCTAGACATTATTAGTCAAATGCCTGACTATTATAAAATATTATCTGAATTGTCTGAATATTATCAAATTTGGTGTACGTCTTTCTATGTCTCATTAAACTTGTCTTTGCAATCAGTATTGCTCTGACTTGAAAAGGTTTGAGGTATGCAAGTCATAAACAAATTGATCCATAAATTTGGAACATAAAATCCTACTTCTAAACTGAAGCACGCTACATACAAGCAATCATTTATGGTTAACTATTCAATACATTGCTCTCAATGTATCCATAAAAAGAAGCACTGAACAAAGCGATCATTTCAGGCACACTGTCTTTTCAAATGTCCAATCTTTTATGACACAGTGAGACATTCACAGCTTTAACTCTGCCCGACAATGTGTTATATTGAAGAATTTGTGAGATTTAACTTCACATTAGAAAAAGGAGATAACGAGAGAAAGAAAGGCGGAAAGCAATTAAACGATAGCACAAAATAAAATTCATTGCTTTATTCAGTAATAGTGTCAGGGTTTGGTCTTTTACATTATGGGCAGGACTTTCTATTATTCTCAACAGGACTGTTCAAGATTCTGAAGTAGACTTGTTGACAAACAGTGCTTAATTCAATTTATAAATACAGAAGGAAATATAAAGATACCATATATTCAATAGCTGTCTATGTTGATTTCCGAATAAAAATGATGTTTGGTTTGAATAAGAAAACACTAATCATATTGGACTCTATTTTGTACATAATGGAGAGACAAAAATAGAGAACAGTAATTCTCTGAAAGTGTGTGATTGCCAAGTTGGGATTTCAAACCACAAATCTGCAAAAGTCCAAAGAGGAAGTGCAGCCTAATAGTTAAGCACCTGCTTTGAAAGAGGAAATGGTAGGTTGAAACCTGTTGCTCTTCTCACTTCCACACTTGGATTTTGTAAATTCAAAGACGGTGACTTCAATTGAAAAACCAAACTAATCTTGCAGATGTATTGTTTAGGTCACGCTTTATCACAACACCACACACTAGGTGGTTTTGTACCTCATCGCACAAGGGTGTGCTGCAGTGGGGTGTCTAATGACTTTACTTTAAAGCATACAGAACTATTTCATGACAATTGGTGACACTGTATGCCCATCAAAACACTTAAAAATAACAGTGTGCATGCATCTTTGAAAAGATATACAGTGCATTAAATAGCTGCAATGGATATGTAGTGTCATCAGTAAAACCAAGGGCAGTGAAAAAAAACTTGCATTTCACAATTACATTTAATGTAATTTTACCCTTAAAACTAATTTTGCCACCTTTTATGTGTGGGGTGCAAACATGCCCGGCATGATCACTGTACATTGTGCGGGTTAATCAAGGAAAGTTGCATGACCGTACAGACCACTTTTCAGATCAGTTGTCATTGCTGAAGGTACGGGTACAGTCACAATTTAGCCAATTCTTTTTTTTAAAAGGCTTCTTTTAAATTTATATGTAAGACTTTCACATCTGCACGCACACACAAACACAGAATATTTTTGTTGGAATACCATTTACAAAAATCAAAGTGAAGAATCCAATGGACCAAGAGTTAACGCCTGAGTATGCTCAATATCTATCTTCATATTGCATTTTAGTTGGATTATAAACCTTATTATTATAAAAACAGTGGGAAAGGAAAGGGCATTATTCTTCTGTCTGCATCAGCTCTGTAATTACTTCTTTTAGAAGCAAACTATCAGTGTCCAATTATCCACATTCAACCTTAACGCACTTTCATTATCACAAGTCTTTTCACCATGTCTATTCACACAGCAGTAAAAGACTCCTTTTTTTGCAGAATGTCAAACAGCATTTTGATCCCACATCATCCAAATGCAGTCCTGGAAAATGACTTCAGTTCCTCACACAACGCAGGGTGATTTAATCAATTATGCCTCAAAAAGAAATCAAATTGAAATTCCTTTGAAATTAAAATGTGTTTTGATATTGTCTAAAGAATACTTTATAGAGTATCTGCTTTTCATACCTCTGCCATAATTAGTCTTTATCCCTTATCACCAATCCTACATATTTTCAGGGGGTTCTCTTACCTTAGTGTTCTATCACAACAATTCATGTGACATCAGAGAAATCAGTGTGGCATAAGCAGTGGGAAACATATGATTTGGGAACAGCATGTCATTTTCTTGGTTTTCTAAAATGAGTATAAAATGGGGCACAAATGTGCAGAGCGGAGGTGAGTAGAACAACTTTTTTTTACCAAAAATGAAAACTGAATATAGTGCTTTGCATGTATGATAAAGAACTAATGAATTCATAAAAAGAAAATATGTTGTGAAAACATATTTATTCATAATTATGTATTTCTACATTATTATTTTAAAAATATATATATATACATCTGCATATCACTGTGTATCCCAATATATTCCATAATTAAATATGGATGTGCTTTCTTATTGATCTGAAGTGTTTTTTAGCCTCAATTAGGCTTGCTACGTTTCAAGACTGTCGAAGGCCTAGAAGTCATTTTATTAAGAGTGCTCTATTTGCATATTTCTGCAAAGTGCAACCTCGTTTTTAGGGTTGGCAGTTAGAAGCGGAATTTTAGGAGACTAAAGAACTTGATATTGTATTTATGAATGATATCTTCTCCTCAAGGATGTCTTAAGCTTCCCCCAGGAGAAGGTTCTACCACCTGCTCACTAGATAAGTTTTTGCTGAAAGTAACAAGTTTCTGTCACATTAGGTTTGCTAGACTTGTATTGCGAGAAAACACATGCACACAAACATATATATATATATATATATATGTGCTATGTGTGTTTTTTTATCTTAATACAAGTCTACCAAACTATATATATATATATATATATATATATATATATATATATATATATATATATATATATATATATATATATATATATATATATATATATTGTACTATGTTGTACTACGCAATTCCAAAAACTCTGGTCAGTTGAGATGGCTTTTTATTATTCACTCTGCTGTTTTCTATTTTTGCGTTAAACACGTGTTAGACTGGATGGCTTCCTGGCGTGTTTTATTTTTAACATAGTATGTGTGTGTATATGTTCACATTACACATGGAAGTATTAGGATACAATGAAAAAGAGACAGATTACCCTGGAAAATATGAAAGGTTGGTGGTTATGAGTAAAGAAAATTAGAACACAGGAATGAAACAAGAAATTTTAATACCAGGGCAAAATTTTGTGAAATGTGGGTGTTTTGTACTACATAAAATTTGCAAAAAATCTTTCTAATTCATGAATGTTCAATTTCGTGTTAATTTTCACTTGCCCGACACGTTTGTGAGAACCAGTAAAACTGCAGTGGACAGTTTGTCCATAAACCAGTCCCCAGCTGGTATCTCACCACTTCTGTATACAAGACTTCTCCTCGTGCTCTATATTCACACAAGGCACAGGCAAAGTACATTTAATGAAATGTACATCATTTTCAGTATAGTTCTGAATGTTTAGGGAGTAAAACAGCATTTTCGCCCGCCCCTGATAAGGGCAAGTCACAGCTTTGCTACTGATAGCATTTATCATACCCCCTTGGTGTTCTTGATAGTAAGGGCTCCCACCCATGTGAGCAGTGTCCATATTGTCTACTCATCTACTCCGAGGTAGTACTGTGCATGCAGTTACCATTTTTACTCTTCACTGAACATTAGGCCCACCAGTAGGAAGTTCTTAAAATAGGCCACTGCCATTAAATGACGCGCAACGTCAGAAATCCAGAAATTAAAGACATGCTAACTATGATTGGTAGAATCCCAAGCTTTCATAACACAGCATCAGAAAAAAGGAGGAAGAGACAGAAGAAACCTAGTTTGTACTCAGTGTTTACAAACTGCTAATACTTAAAGAGAAAGTCTGGGACTCTGATTCAAACGAAGCCCTCCGAAAATTCTCAAGTTCCAGTATACAGACCCCAAACCAGCTCTTATCTCTAAAACCCTGTCACTGCTTTGCAACACTTCTGTTTTATCGTCTTTTCTAAATGTAATTATTGTTTCTCGTATGTGAGGTATATGTATAACAAATGTAGAGGGCAATTAGTTCGGTGTTAGATTGCCGCTAGAAACAAAAAAAATGTAAAACAATTAATGCAATTAAGTTAGGAAGGTGTAGTATTATCCTAAATGGCAAAATCGTCCAGTCACAAATGTACATAACTATCTGTAGCGTTGCCCTATAGTGATTCCCCCAGTTGAGCTCTCCAGCGTAAACAGGCAGCGTTTCATTTAGTTGTAGTAAAAAAGAAACAGAATGTCTTTGCATAAATGTTTAAAAGAACATTTACCATGAGTTCATTGAATAAATGTTTGTCAAGCAATGATTTTGAGCTAATATTGATCATCTCGGCAGCGGGCCTACAAATGAAGCGCTTACGCTCAAAAGGTCGGTTTCAAATCAAAAAGTAGGGCAGAAGATCTCCTCAAATCGCATTTTAATGAAATCCACAAAGTCCCTTTCATCATGAAGAAACAAAAAACTGCAATGTGTTCTAAAAAAAAAGACAATACAAAAATGTGAAAAAATGGAGAAGGTGGTAAAAATAGCAGTATAGCAGTCTTATAAGTTTACAACAGCTGAGTTCCATCTTTAATTGTGTCCCTCCGCTCTCCAAAATAATTTGCTTTGTGGCTGTAATGACAAAAGATTTCTGTGTATGGCTGAGCGGAGGTTAATCATGCATAGCAAGCAGCTGCACGAGGCCTGAAAACAGACCTCTGGGTGGAAGGGAGAACTCGATGCAGCTTGAATAAATCAGTACCTGTATCATTTTGTTTGCTCACTTGTAAACTAAAGGCAAGATACGCTGGCTGATAATGGCTCCCCTCTCCTGACCTTCCACTGAGGCAGATTTCAGGTTAGCTGCGCACTGCTGGCACATCCATGTCTTTGTCTTTCCCTGCAACTCCTGAATTCACTCCACTGCCGCACATTTGACTGCTGCTTCTCATGTCTTGCATCTCACTTTAAAGCAGCATTAAATACATGTCTGGGCAGGGTCACAAAGGCATGCTAGGGTACACACAGGGGTACTCCCAAA
This sequence comes from Lissotriton vulgaris, assembly GCF_964263255.1. NCBI lineage: Eukaryota > Metazoa > Chordata > Amphibia > Caudata > Salamandridae > Lissotriton > Lissotriton vulgaris. Next base: position 1,685,064,367 of record NC_141694.1, on the reverse strand, counting down.
GTACCAGTTTACGATCTCTTACACACCTTTCAAAATGACTCCAAAACATCAAACATGAGAATAAAATGGGAATATTTGTATAAATTAGTATGAATAGAAAGGGCTGTGTCCTCTTTGCGCTTTAACTAAGGTATGTAAGAGCACGTAAAAGAGTACTCCGTTAGTACTACTTTCCATACTGTTAAATGCTTTTGGCAATCAGCACCATTGTTTCGACATCATTTTATGTGTCTATTTTATGAGCTTTATTGAGCAAAACTCAGGGCCTGGCGATCACTCAAGCACTCTGTTTATGTTATGTTACCAGCATTTTTATGCCATTTGTTTGGTTACATGGTATGTTTGGAGTCTGGCCACCATTTACGGAAAAGATATTCATGTTGACTGGAGTCAAGGTGGTCTGTTGCCACATTGCTTACTCAGAGAAGATGTGTCTGACAGACACGAATTATGAACGATGTTTTATTTCTATTACAGCACGTATGTCAGAGTCCCTTGGCTGAGGTAAAATTGATATACTAAGCTGGCAATAGTGACATATAAATTGATATGTAACAATGTATCGACAGCGTGGTTGAAAAAGCACACACCATGACATTTTTGCTAACACTGTCTTTCTAGTGCACTTGACAACCGTAGTTTAAACAATTTGGGTACTTAATACTTTAAATATTATTTGCCATTTAGTGATTTGCTAATTTAAGTTTGTGTATGCTATTAGTGTGTTTAAGATGCAGTCAATAAATTGTAATAAAGAAAGTTTCCTAAAAGTCTGTGTAATAGCCTACTAACAGAGACAAAGTGTATTTAATGCCGCATGTTGCGATGTCAACGGGGTCAGAAGGGGATGTGATGCCACTTCCTGTACCCTTATCATTTTGAACAAATGACACCATACACGTGGACCATAAAAATAATCATATTGTTGTGGGGCTGCAAAAAACTGGCCACAGGGCCACCTAGCCAGCAGATATTGTGCATGAAGAGCAACTCTCTGATATTTTAACTCTGGACACAAGAGATTCAATTTCAAAGAGAATAGGTAGGGCAAGCTGCAATAACATCGAATTTGGACCTTTCAGCATTGAACACGCTGTATGTTGCAAAGTGGGGATGACCAGAGAACTTGACACAAGATTGATTTCTATTGGTCACATGTGACAGATACTGCAGCCTGAGTAAAACAAGAATATGAAGTAAAACCTAAACAGGCACACGAGCAGTCCTCACGCGGGCACGCGGTGGCTGATCTACTTTGTGGATAAAATGCCTTTTGAATAAGATGTAGTTCTTTCTAGAACAGGACCAGGAACAATGCTAGGCGCAGCAATTCTACAACCTTTTGTGCAGTGCAACAAAAGGAAGTGTGCATATTGCTTATGCAGCATACAGTAAAAGCACCTTGTCTAGTTCTGTTTTTTCCTTGCAATCTGAGACTTTGAGCTGTGCATGTGCAAAAAGTAAAGCAAAACTACAACCTGCAAACCCCAAATGGAAAAGAACACCACAAGAACAATTCACCTCGACATGGGACACCTTGGTTAACTGACTGCATGTTCACACATGGGGGTCCACCGGAGACCAAATGAAAGTGCAGCACTGGAAACCATATATTGAATCTTCCACTAGCTCAACCTAAGTCAGCGTCACTTATCGAAATGCATTGAAGGTTAACATACAGCGAGGATAAGCCTAGTTAGCTAGGCTTACACACTTCATCTAGAAAGTTTGATTCATTCCTGGTGATTCACAAAAGTGACAGGCATACAAGAGGGTAAACTTCAATAGTCTTGGATTCCCTGGCATACGTCTGTCAGTCACTCATACTACGAATGGAGACTCTCCGTAGAGTGAACAGTACATCATCGTAGGCTTAGGACGAATGGGCAGCTCCTCAGTTATTGTTCCCCCACTGGGAAAACATGTTCTCAGGTGTAGAAATCTCTTTCCCAACATCTCCACATACCTACAACAAAATGGGTGGTTTGGGGTGGTTTTGCCCACCCACTGCATCACTTACTCCTACTAGAAGTGGGTGCAAAGTTTTAAGTGCATCAAGAGTGGAAAAAGCATTTGTCAATAATTGTGAATACACACAGATAAAAATTGGAGGGTGTTGGCTACAACAGTAACACAAGCTCCCTATTCACTTCTATGACCTCTACTCCTATACTTACAGTTAGGCCACAATAGCAAGTGCCATCTATGCACACACAAACCTGCAGATTTTATTCTATGAATCTGGGTCTGTAAAATTAAGCTGTGTAGTTAACTTTCAAAAACATAATCCAGAAGGTTTAATAAGTAGTCTCTGTTCAACTTTGTGTGATTTGTTAAAGACTTACACAATTTTGAGCTTCACAAACTAAGCTTTTTCTATGTGTCTGTCCTATTCTAGTCTTAAATTTGGATCACTCCTGAATATAAAGGCCTGACTGACCAAGTATTAGATGTGTGTAGTTATGTCCGACTGTTAATCCAGGCCTAGTAATTAGGGGAAGACTGCTTATAAACAAAAAAAACATGTTTTGTGATCCACAAAATCTTTGTCTTGGTGTAAGCATGTCTTACTCCCGAAAATACATGAGTAAGTCGCATCTAAGTATGGCGTGAATTGCAACAAGCCACAGTGCTTTGTGACTCGAGTCAGGAAAATTAGGTGTAATTCCCAACTAAGACAAAACTACTGCCTCTACAAAGCCTTCTGAATTGGGCCCTGGGTGTCAATATTGACTCTAATTTACTCCGATCCAGTGTCAACTGTAGTGCTTTCAAAGCTTTGGAAGGATAAGTGAGGGAACACTGTTGGTCCTGAGAATGAGGCACCAACATATCATTTTCCTTTAGAAGAGTGAAGCACTTGTTCTTAGTCTCATTGAGGGTAAAAATGTATTCGGTCTCCTTTCTATCCCTGACTGAGTAGCTCCCTTTCAACACACTCCCAATTTAAGATGGAACAAAGACACTCTGTTTGGTATCTTGGAGAAGACAAGCCAGCGGGATGCCCCACAGGAGTAACAGGCTCTGATTTGTGTTCGAACTGCATTTCTCTAGTACTTATGGTGAATATGTTCAACAAATGCCAATACGTGTGAAATTGGGATGGGCTTCACAAAGCATGTCTTTGAGCCCACTACAAACTTAAATTCTTGAAATGGACCCAAGGGGCAGTGCGTGCAGCAAAGCAGATGAGTGAACTCCAGCAGAAGGTGACTGCAGAAGTAGGCCCATGATAAAACTTATCAGTAACTTAATGAAACTCTCTAGAGAAAGGGTGTCACGTGCACTAGATTAGCATCGAGGGTGTGCATTTGGGGGGAGGGGACATCTTGTGAAGTTAGTGATCTGGCTTAGTTTGCTAAAAATCGAAAGTAACCTGTAGGCTACATGTCTGAAAAGTAGCAGCAGAATAGATTCTGACTTGTATCTATTCTTTTTTGATAAAATGAGTAGCTTTAGTTTGATTCGCTATGACACCCATCATTAAAAAGGCGAAGGGTCAATACAAATCAATATTTTCCATAAGTCTTAGGGGACAGAAACTGATGGCCATGCCCACAGACACAACAGTAAAAAGAAATGAAGAACTAACTGGAGCCAAGGCACTTAGTAATAGGTACTGTGAACAGGGCACAGTAGGCCAGGAATTGAGCAGATTAAATACCCTGTGGGTTCTCATCTACCAGTGATAATCACTAGCCGTAATTGCTCACATGGAAAAAGCCCTGGATTGCATGCAGAACAACCTGATTCGATATGGAAATAAAATGCTTAGAACATTGGCCCATATTTCAAAACTGCAGTGGTGTTTTTTCTATATGCCATGTCCTACAGTAGGAATGCTACACGTCGGTCATGTATCACTTTTCCAGGTAGCTGTAGGACATGGACACAATACCCAACCTTGTGTACCTAAAGCATGAATCCACAGTGTATGATATGCCTGCTGCAAGAGGGCACATCGGAGAGCAACCAGAGCGAGGTGGATTTTAATTGTCAAGGTACATCTCAACCACTCTTTGTGAAGGACCTGAAATTGTTAAAACACATAAATCAACAGATTAGTTTACTTTCTCGCAAATCTTTTTGATCATACTTAAAAAGGATATTGCATTGCCAGAATACGGTGAAATTTCTGCCATATCTTGCATGTCACCGCACTCAGACTTTATGAGAGACAAGGAAAGACCTTCGTTTGTGCTGCCCGGGTGTGCTGGTGAGCAGGGGTGGTGATTCAAGTGATGAGAAGACATCTTGGTCCGTAAACTGGCAGTCTCTCGGGTTAGGTCCAGTGATTCAGGGGAGGCTCTATCTTTGGCTGAAAAAGAGCCAGAAGGGACTCCCATAGGGTTCTGAAATGGGTATGCCATGAGGGGAAGTGGGAAAGGGTGGCGGAAAGAGGATGAGGCAAAGCTTGCAGCTGCTGAAAGTGGTGACTGATGGAGAGAAGGATGGTGGCTACCAGGAGGCGGGCCAGAGGCAGAATGTTCGGATGAGTTTTTACGGACTACTAAGGGCAGTGCTTCAGTTTGGTCAGCAGAGCTGGGCAGCTGCATGTTGCTGAAGGTGTCTAGAGGATTTGGAATGATTACGTCACCGAAACACTGCAGGCGCTGGTTGGCGGTGTGGAAGTTGTGGTTTTCCCCGTTCACTGCAAATCTGGCTTGGGGGATCTGGAGAGGTGGGAAGACCTGAGGAAGCTGGCGGGAGGGTTTGGATGAAAAAACCTTAACCACTGTGTCCACGACTTGTGACATGGCAGTGTTTAGCTCTTGTTTCAGTGTTTCGGCTAAGTGCTTGCCTTCTGGGTGGCAAGAGTTGTGCCCATGGTCTTTGTCTCTATGACCTTCTCTTTTAGGCTTATTCTCAGCTGCTATTTCCTGTTCCCTAATCAGGGCCCGTGCCCGGTCAATGAACTGTCCAGGGTCTAAGTCAAACATTTCGTGGTCGGACCTCCCAACTGAGTCTCCTGCTCTGCCATCCATGATTTCGGAATGCATGCTGTCTTCGGACAGGTTACCATCGTTTTCAGAATCGGTGCTATCATAGATTTGGTAGAACTTCTCCTGCAGCTGGCGCAGCTGTTTCTGCATGTCCTCCAGCTGCTGTTTCAGCTGTCTGCGCTCCTCGCGCTTCTGTTCTTTTCTAGCCGAAACCAGCTGCTGGAAACTCTGCTGCTGCTGTTGGGGCAGCTTTTGCTTGCGTTTATTTTCTCTGTAACTTTCTCGGGGACTTATGGACTGCGGGGCTCCCTCTCTCTCATTTTCATTGCCCCTCATTGACACATTCGGAGAATGGCTCATCCCTCGGATGATGTTCTCAACACGGGCACGCTTTGCTCTCAGGTGCTCATCACACAACCGTTCCATATCAAACTGGCTCATTGGGGGTCTGCCAAAAGGAGAAAGACACTCTTGGGGACTATCTCTCGAAGAGTTGCTGCACATGTCCTCCTGGTGGATTTCAGAGCCCGTACTGGAGAGACCACTGGCCTGGAAACTGGGCTCATTGCCACCATTTTTGTTCATGTTATTTTTCAACAGCTGGGAAATTATGGTTGCCCCTGGAAAAGGCATCATGGCATCTTCATATGAGTTTGCCCTCTTCAGCAGCTTGCGGAGCACGTTTGACTTCTCCCCATCTGCATGCTGCACCACAGAATACTCAACATCCTGCTCAGAACCTTGGGAATTCATGGCATTAAAAAACGTCGCTCTTGAATTTGCGAAAATTGCAGATGCGGTCCCTACAGTTCTTTTCACGCCGATGTCTACTCGTCTTCTCTTGGTCTGCCTGCTTAAGAGGGCTGTGCTGTCATGGTCAGGCATCACTGGACTGTTACTGTGCCATCTTCAGAAGCCTGTCAGCTGGGCACAGCTCGAGAATCCTGGGACCCTGGCCAACAGAACAAAAGGACTGATGAATCATTTTCTTTAAATTTCTCCAAATTTCCTGACCTCAATCCTGAATCAAATGCAAAATGCAAAAGCCCTAGGATTTATGGCACATTACAATTATTACAATTTATTATGCACTCTACTTGAAATGAAACATTTTTGAATATTTCTGCTCCACTGGTTTATGAAGGATTAAAATTGAAAAAAAAAATAGAAAAACTGCTTAAGCACCAGTAATATGATTTCCTTGCACAAATGCTTAAAATGATACTGTTTATCTTCAGAGGAAACAGTAGATTATAGGAACACAGACACAGACATGCGATTGATTAAATTTAGAGCACTGAGATGCATATTTCCAAAGAAGATGAAAGTAGTACTCTGTTTAAGATGTTCAGTTAAAACAAGAAGCTAGATCAGATTTGGATTAGTTTTCAATTTTCATTCGAAATGAAAGTAATTGGGTTCTAATGCCCCTGCGTGAATAGTGGAAAGGACTTTAAAGGTTACAGGGACAACTTTCACTTAATTGTCTGGGATTCTTTTCACTATGGGGTGCAGAAAATGCTGCTGTTGTTGTTTAGTGTAAAATAAACACAAGGCAGCTTCCTTACTGAAGGTACCTGAACAATGAGGCAGTGCTTTAAATGGACAGACATGCCGAATGGGTGAGTACCGGTACTCTTCCATTAGTTATGTCTCCGTACTCTCCCAGCCCTAATGGGCCACTCCGACAAGGTCAATGTTGTTTTATTCAAGGTGAAGACCCCAAAACATGCTGTGAGCTCGCTGTTTGCCTACAAGAACACCATCCTAATAACCAAAACTGTAGCATTTACAGAAGCTATATTCTATGTGCTCTCCTTTGCTTCAAATGATGGACAGGCCAATTCCATTTGATAACCAAGGATAGTAGCGATTGCTATAAAAGCTCAAGAATTGTACAGTAGGTATGGATGACCCCATCCCTTTCCATGAGATCTCCATGATTTCCAGGAGCATTAAATGAAAATAGACTTTTCATATAATTGTTATAATTTGCGGCTTATTCACTAGTAGTACTAAACTAGCAAAGCATGTGCCATACAACACCTGCTGTAGGATTTTTCTTAGGATTAAATGCATTGCAAAGTAGACTCTAGATATTTTTTATGCCGTGTTTATCCGATACTCAACATCACGTTTACTCAGCGGAGCACATCTTCACAATAACACAGTGAATTGCCAAAGGCGGCATGCAGATTCTTTGGAATGGCTCCCGTCTCTTTCGGTTCACCTGTAAAAATATCTACATGCGCCCAAGGACTGCATCTGTGACTACATTTTATTAGGTTAACTAGTCATGCAAAATGACACATTTTCAGCATGACAAATTTTGTATAATCAAGCGTGTGCTTGCTATATGTCTATTGAGGAAAGGATGGGACCACAATACAAGTTTACTCTTATTTTCATGCTCAGTTACTGTTTGTTGACTTGAGATATTCTCAGATCTCGGCGAAGAAAGCATTGCAGCTCCTGACATTCAGCAGGATTGCCCACATTTTAAGATGTTCAACTAAAAGCCAATGTGGAGCGATACTGATCAATAAAACATGCACCAAGGCACTTTTGATCAAGCAAGATTTTACCTCTATTTTGGGTGGGGTCGTTTTTTTATCCATGAAAACTCCAGGGTTTTTGCAAGATTGTATTGCTATACTGTGGGTGGGATCCAAAAGCCTTATAGTCAAAAATGAAACTTCAGCAGAGAAAGTTCATTGCGTTTGCCCTATTGAAGACTAGGAACACACCGACTGATGAAGGGAAGAGCTCATTCTAAAACATAAAATCACTGCTTGTACTATCTAAATGTATGTATTGTGCTCTACACCCATATGCTATGTATGTATCACTATTTTATTATGTGTTGTGTGTCTACATGTATGATATTTTTCTCTCTATATATATATATGTGTGTGTGTGTGTGTGTGTGTCTTCACTAGAAGGTAGATAAGATATATAAGAGAGACAGACAGACAACAATATAGATAGACAGACAGATAGATAGATAGATAGATAGATAGATAGATAGATAGATAGATAGATAGATAGATAGATAGATAGATAGATAGATAGATAGATAGATAGACAGACAGACAGATAGATAGACAAGTAGGTAGATAAACACGAGGATAGAAATGGTTTAAAGATCCCAGTTATATTTGTTTCCATGGTGTTAACATGGACAGTGCACTATACAGCTTTAATGAAAGTCTATGAAAGTTATTTTTGGACTATAAAACAGAGAGTTTCTGTAAGATTTGTTATACAATTTCTGTTACAAAATATGACATTCATAGTTTGAACAAAGCTGATACACTACTGCAAAAAAGTATGCACAATAATATTTAACTGACCTGGGGATGTCCTCCCCAAACATTATAATTTCACTGCACATTAAAAGGACAGTTCTCTTGAAAATGCTCGTGTTATTGCTGTAGCCGAGCACCATGCCGTTCCTATATTAAAGCACCAGCATGTAATCTCCATATACGAAGAGCCATATGGAATGGCCATGTCTGAACACCCAAGTAATTCCCAGGTGTGAGCACCACTCATCTACAATTACATGACAGATGACCTTTAAAGTGGTCGAAGACACTACTGACATATTGGGAATTCTGATTTGGAATCCGAACTGTTTTAGACGGTTTTTATATTTAAGACTAAAAAATGAAAACCGTAATTTTTATTCTTGCTTTTTTTTTTTTATAAATTACAGATGTGAGCATTATCTGTTGGTGAAGACCCTGAAAAGAGACCAATTAAGTGTTCGCATTTTTTAGGGTGTTGAAATAATATATTGCAAGTAAATGACTGTTTGTGTTTTTAAGTGTTTTTCTTCCTTGCAAGATGAGAAATTGGTGATTTCTCAAAATAACAAGACATAGAAATGACATTCAAATTCCCTGCACATGTAAGAAAAGTGAACTGCGGAAGGCATGACAAGTCGGAAACAACCTTATTAAAAAATGAAGGAGTCTGGCACCCAACAAGTGTGCCTTGGGGAACATGTATTTTGATGAAGCAAATTTCAACTTGATGTCAATTAAAAATACTATTTAACATTCAATGCCTTAAACAAAATGCATAAAGGACAGTTGAGCCCCGGGCGTCACAACGTTTTGCAAAAGGCTCAGCTGGTGTTAAGGAGCTGGCACTGAAAAGAGACTTATTTTGATTAGATTTGGAACATTCTTGGCAAAACTCAAAAAACACCAGATTGTGCCACAAAGGAAGGGACTGTTTGATACACTTGACTGCTACAGAAATGTATGTGGTTAGTTGGGGGTCAGCCGTTTTTCACCACCACACAATACAAATATGAAGGGAGGGGGCGAAATGTTTATGCCACCGAATAATAAAATTAAAGTTTTTAAAATGTTGGTTGGGTTAAAAAAAAATCAGTTCAATGACCTCAATAGCTGTTGGCGACACTTTTTTAGCCTTTTTTAGCTGTTGGCGGTACTCAGTCTAGAATGTCTGCAACAAATAACACGCTGCACAGCTCATGAAGCGTGCGGGAATACATTAATTCAGGGCAGCAATGCTCAACAAGTAAGAGTAACTGGACAAAAAAAGCACTGTGTTTCAAACGCCAACCAAGGTCAGTCTCTTGTGCTAAAGAAATGGCCAGGAAGGACACAATTTCAGATTCTCGCGTTTGTAACTTATTTACAGAAGGTCCCCGCACTTCTAGACATCCGCGTGCTTCATTCCATGACTTTAAGTGACCTTCTGGTTTGAGGTGTAGGGCAACACCCGGAGTCAGACAGTTTTCACCAGTGTTATTAGACAGACCTTCCTAGCAGGCTGGCAGCCCCATTGCAGATCTGTGATGGTCATGTTAGCGCTACACCTTGAACCATGAACCAAAGAACACAGATGCATGGCCTAAGGGTGGGAATACAGAGGAAGCTGCCTACACCCTGCCAGATAAGGGGCTCTTGCAGAGAAAAACTTTAATTAACAAAAACATTTGTGGCACGTCTTAGTGCATTTGTTCTTTCTTCCACCCTCATCATCTGAGTCAAAAAAGTTGGAATTTAGCTCAGTATATTTTTTAAGTTTATGGATAGATGTTGCTTCTACTGCATGGATAGCGTTTGCCACATAGAACAAGGTGGCAGCATACAACCTATTTTCTTATGGTGTGATGCACCAGGTACATGGCCATGCATGAGAGAAGATTCAGGTATTGGGGCACAATAATCTAACAATCCTTATTGGTGTGAAAAACATTAATGTTGTGTCTGATCAAAACACAAGTGTCAGACAGAGTTTCAATCGGTGTTTGAACTGGAACATATCTAACTTTTCCATAGCACAGTTTTGTGATACACCAGCTGTTTTTACAAGTTTCAGGGCATAACTGGACAAAGAATGTCATGCAGTGTATGGAACAGACACTTAGCACTTAGGTGGGCACTCTATCTAACACGAACCACCAGAATGACAAAAGTAGCATGCTCTCCCCGCCTCCAGCCTACATGCCCTGTTTACCAACTGGTGACCGGTACCAAAGAGTCTTATACCAGGGCTACCTTTCAGATCATGCCTAACACATTACAAGACTGGCACAGAGCTAACCGTTCAAACATTATCAGGGTCAGTGCATTAACACACAAGAGAAAGGAAACACCTTTTCTCTCTCTAGATGAGAGGAAACAGGAGAGACTTAGGTTCTATGTAGAGTACATGCTTGCTTCCACATATGTTTTAAAAGTTTACCGCTGGGAAATTTAGGAGTGAGCACCACTCAAACAATATTGAATACGAAGACGTAATGCACCGAAGAACCGGTGCCAGGTAAACATCACCACTCCTAGACAAGACACAGACTGACAGCAAAGAGGCGACATTGGGAAGCCTACGCGCAGCAGGCATGCGCTTCCGTACACTAGCGTCAAACTCCAAAATAGTCCGCAAGCAAAATGTCCAGACAGTTTCAGGGACAGTGGAGCACAACATATTACTTCAAAACACATCTAAAGTGAAGTTTTAAAACTTAACAAAAAATAAAACGTTTTGGAGCTGTGACAAAGTTAAGCTTAACAGAAAAACAGCGACAAAACTAGTGCCTGAGACTTCATTCATTAACGAAACTGAGGCCCCAGACTTCTGTCGTTAATGAAACTGTGAAGCAGAAGCCTCTTTACTTCAGGTATTAATAAAAGAGTGAAAGCTGCGCTGCCCACAACCGCTGTCTTCGGACCACTTGGAGAAATACTAGTGTCTAAGACCACTGAGCATGGACGCTTCTCTCTCTACAGGTGCACTGCCCAGATCTGAACATCTCTGAACACACAAGAACAGCGCAAAGTTAAGGCAGCAATAGACCACACCACTGTAGGCAATCACGGTGCACGCTGCCGTGAACAGTGAAGACTTACATTTACTTTATTAAACTCTATACAGTGCAAACAGCAGCACTCATCGCCCCATGAGCGAGGAAGACTATTTGATGCCAAGAACTGGCGAACGACAGATTTTTAAAGTTTTAGACGCCTAGGCGGCCACTCCTTATCAAACTGTGTGCGCCATAAATTCATAAAATCCCCAACAACAGTCAATACCGTCTCACGAGCAGCCAAAGAAAGGGAGCTTGCACCTGGCTTTCTTGACACAACACACCTGCCTGGCAGTGCCCGTGCGCACTTTGTCCTGACAATACCTCCCCAGCGAGCTGAAGGACTGACATCCCACATTGTGGTTGCCTCAAAGTGCCACCATTGTGGTTGTCGCAGCGCCTTGTGCCAATGGCCACCGATCAGTCGTGTACTGCACTCCCCAGGCTCCCAAGAGCGGTGACCACCTGCCATCTAAGTGTGCTTCAAGCCACTCCAAATATACCAAGCTTTTTTAGGAAGTGTCTAGGAAGAGCCCAAAAAAGTGAAAAGCATCCCTCCCCTCAACAAGACAGGCCACTGTTCCAAGGAAACCCCTTCACGCACCTTCATGTATGAGTGCAAACATACCCTCTCGCAATCACTCCACTCGAGCTAAACCCCATACATAAAACACAGCAAGAGCAAAACCCACCCAGCTTCACACCAGCCACCTTGAACCTCGGCCCGTGCCCGGCACTGCTCGCGTCCACAACCCAGGAGGAGATAGATTTTTTTTACCTTCCATATTTCAGCTGTCACCGTGATTGAAATGAAACTCGTGAAACCTCCCTGCCAGACTCGTTAGAAAAAAAGGGGGAAGTGGGCATGCAAATCGCAAGCAAATTGACGGGAGCGAAAAGAGAAGGCGGCCAACAATGAGCAGGACAAAGAGGATCCGAGGGCAAACACTGGGAGTTTAAAAGGGAGACGGGAGGCCAGGCGCACAGCGAAAGGCACATGACGGAGAGATACGGAGCGGGTTCCCGTTTCCAAAGAGGCACGAACAAAGGCGACAGGCGGAGAAAAAACAATGCAAACGGGACACACCAAGCGAAAACCCCCGGCTTTCAGGCACTTCACAAACTGCAGACGCTTCTGGGGTGTTTTCTTTCTGATTACTGTTTCTAATGTCATTCAGCCAAACATTTGCACTTCCACGAAAGCATAATAACCTATATCTCGCTGAGCGCATCATCCTCCAAAGTATAACAAAAATACTGAAAAGAGAACAAACAGGTGCTGTGAAAATACTTACTCTGAGCGAAGCGCAGAAGTGGTCCAGTGTGCGGTGGAGGGCGCGGAAGCGGCGCCCGTGGGATGCGCTGGAAGGGGAGGGCGGCGGTGCGTGCGGGCGGGCAGTGCGCGCTCGCTCGGTGCGCATGGGAGGCTGGGCTCCGCGGCGCCGCTCCCCTCTCGCTCCCTGGCTGTCACCGTGCTGCTCTCCGGCAGGCAGAGCTCAGCTGAAGCTCTGCGCTACAGCAAGATTTACTTTAAGACACGGCTGAAGGAAGCAGGAAGACTGCGCATCACATGCCGGCTGACGTAGGGCGGGAGGAGGCCAATCCGGAGAGGGGACCCTCCGGGATGCTCGGGAGATAGTGAACTTGGGAGGAAAAAAAAAACACACGGGGAAATCAAAGAGCAGAGGAGGAGGAGGCTGGGCTGGGCAGGCTGTCAGCCTCGGACAGCGGAGGGGCTGCGGAGCTGCGTACAAGGCAGAGTGCGAAGGGGGGACAGCGCCGGACGCACGCAAGGCAAGTCTGGGATAGGGCGAAGGAGCGCAGCTTAAGTGACAAGTGCCCCTGCGCCGAGGCGCGCCCAGCAGTGGGAGGGGAGGGCTCCTTCTGTGCGGGGACAGAGCACGAGTCTCAGATATACAAAACACTTTGACATCGGTGTGTGGTCACAGCGGAGAGGGGGCGTAACAGATCCGGGCGTTAAACTTCAGTAAGTGTTGTAGTACAATACATGCATATCTAAGAAGACGTGTAAACACAGAAGTAAGGGGGTGGAGGTTAAGGGATGCGTTGGTTCTCGGATCACTAAAGGCACACGGGTTGTATAGATTACTACAGAAGAGGTACACGGATTGTATAGCGACTTGGAAGAGACTGCTGTGGTCTTTTACACGCACCACTCTTTCTGTGAGTTGGTCCCTGTCATACACCGCGTGATGTTTCTTCGGGAATAAACTTTATCCTTTTTAACCGACAAAAGTCTACCGAATCAATTCATTACAGTCCCACAGGCGGGATAGTATTACGAGCCACGCTTTACTTTGCAAGAAATAAATTACATCAGAGCAGCAGAAACTGAGGGGGTGCAGATAGTAGAACACGTGCTTCTCAACCCGGCTCCCTGGCCAGCCCTGCAAAACACGACTGCGTGTGTCAGGTGTACTAGTATAGTGCCGACCGCGAGAGCGCTGGCTTCTAAACGCTGTGAGGGGCTGCTGACGGGAAAGTAAAGCACACGAGAGATCGGCTCTGAATTGAGCAGAGCTCCAGTGTCTCTGGGTGTGCCTTATTTTCCTTGAAAGAAGCCACCTTACAGAATAGTAACCATGTGTACGGTTTGAAGAGGGAGCTGGGCGTAAAGGCACAAAAACCAGAGCACGTGATGAGCCAGCGCCCTTTTAGAAAGGACGGACCTCTCGGCGCACGCAGGCTCCGCAAAATTATACCGGTTTTATTCAGCGAAAGTGAAGCAAAGGACGGCAAACAAATTCGCCGAGGATCACACTGTTCATCAAGCGAGGATGCTGGCTTTAGAACCCATATACCTGGACTACACCTGTCATTTTAGTCATTTAGCCACATGATCGCATCTCACCCGAATTATCAACTCATCAAAACTATGAGGTCATTTTTGTGCTAAGGATCGACCTTTAGAACCCCCGCCAATTTCACCCAGTGAGCTCTGCACGTAAGCGTAAAATTAAATGTAACTTGATTGTGTTTATTAGAATAGATAATACATTCGTTGAAACCAGCGCAGAGGTCTAGAAGTATGCACACCCATACCTGAATTTGCTAAAACTCTCCCTATGACGGCAAAATGAAGAACTATCAGCCCACCTCTTCAACAACCAATAGCCATTAAAAAGCGCATGAAGACCACTTTGTACGAGCAAGCGCAAACCCACCGTGGAAACGTGAAAGCCTTGCAGTGTCCCAGACAGCGGTGCATTAGACTGGCAGTGTGGGGGTTCGGCTGTGCAGTGTCTAATGTCGTAGCGACTCTGCCTGTATGCCGATTTTTTTAGTTATATCACAGCGCCTTGAAGCTGCCACGTGGAGCATGTGGCGCTAATAAGTAGTATTAGAAACTGTATACACAAGTGATACCCTTGCAGAAACTAGGTTCTCTGGCGAATGAAACTATCTGGCCGAAAATAGGGCGACAAAGCGGATATATTTTGTAAGTATATTTTTTTCTCAAAAGCAAGGACAAACACTGCTGCTTTCATAGCAGAACCCAATATTACTGTGATGCACAGATCACACACAAAAGAAAAGGGCTGGTAACTATATGGCTTAGAATATATTGATATGGATGTTAAAACCATATAAAGATGTAATCTTTCTGATCTATGTAAAAGTCTAGCACTTGAAACTGAAATTAAGCACTTACAGTGTTTATTGGAAAGGTAACTGAAACATAGGGAAAGCAAGTCATTTGCCCAGTATCACACAGTTAAGTGCGGAAGTTCAAATTAGAAGTCAGTATTTCTAGGTCTGCAGACATCAAAACAACCGACAAACCAGCCTGCGCCTTTGGAGTTTCGAGCTACAGCCACAGAAAAATCCATTCATGTTCCATTTGAAATCTCACAAGAGTGCATCAGACCTATTTGCAAAATGGCAGCTGTGAAAATTGTGTTAATCTAAGTGCTAACAAAGCACATGCAACAACTAACCATCGTAAAATAAACACTACTTTAACTTGATCAATGCAGGCCCCTTATTTAACAGAAGTGAGGTTAGGGGAACAATTTTGGGACTGTTGAATTTCTACCTACATATTTATTAATTGCAACTGACATCAAATTATATTACAGATGAAAATGTCTGAATAGTATCTGAGAGACTGGCGAGGTTTCCAAATGCTGCATCCTATAGGTAATTAAATGCAAATCATGGCCATTAAAAACTTACATTTTATGCCCATGAATTCCCTGGTGAGCAGTGGAACTATCTCACATTTAGTGGCACTGGTAAAGTCTTTACAGAAGGAACATGTGTGAGGTAAGGCCTGATTGCATGTGAAGTGAGGACTATGCACCACTGTTCCAGAGTCCAGTTTTTCATGTAATGGTTTCTGGTACCTGAGTGTCTGGTTAGGATACTCATTCTTAGAAAAATTGATCTGATGTTACACTGGCTGTCCTTGTGGACTATAGGTGGGGTTGTGGCCTGGGGTGCAAAAGGGATCCCTACATCTTCAGAAAGCTATCACTCATACCAGCTGTATCTGCGAGGAGGTAGATTAATGACTGAAATCCTGGGGGCCCCACATTTAACCCTTTAGGGGCCCTGAATTACTTGCTATCACTCCTGGTACCAAGAAACTAGAGACGAGCTCAGCTGGAGTATTCTGCAGAACAGAAAACGCCAGCTACATCTATGCAAATACTGAAGCTATGGGCTAGTTTCAATTACATTAGGGCTGACAAAAAACACCGCTTTTGGACAGCATACGCTTACTCATGTGGTTTAGGATTTCACTAGAAAGAACATTTAAAGTGACCCCATTTACGGTATTGGTGAAAGACACCAGATCTGAAAACAGAGTCCTGGATTCTTTGCGCACAGTCAGATTCCCTCAATGTTGGGTTACTAGAGCAAACATTTTCTAGAGACAAGCACCCAGACGAATTTCTTGCCGATCTTCCTTGGTGGAGCCTCTGTGGTCATGATCCATCAAAGCGCCAGAAGGGCATTAGAATTTAGCTTAGGCGTGGTGAAATATCGCCCAACAATGGAATACAATTAAGGTAACTACATAGAGGGTAAATATATCGTAGTCATCAAACGCATTTATTTCAACGTGCAGTTTGCAAAGAAGCTGCCTGAAATGACCGAATAAACCAAGAGTACAGCTCTTAAAAGGTCACAGGAGCAAAGAAAATGAAAAACATCTGTAAGTCACCTTATAACAGGGGTGGGTCTTAATGCGCGAGGCGTCTAGTTTACCTGGTTGAGCAACCGCTACAGTGAACTCTGCGTGACCTACAGGTTATGGGCTTGGATCCCAGCAAGGCCCACTACGTTTTTCTTTCTCCTGAGGACGATATGGTGTGTATCCTCTAGTTTGCTAATAACAACATTACTGTTGAGGCCTACAAAACCCCCACTTAATAATTGTGTTTTGTATAAAGAGGTGATATCAGTATTGTTAGCAAATGCCCCGGAAGTACTATCCTGGAGGTTCTTCACAGCTGTTCACTTAACTGTGACACAGCTTTACAAATATTAAACAACAATTGAAACTACAGAAGTCAGATATTCAAAAGAAATATCCTCCTTAAACCCAGGAGTGAAATCACATGAAAGACAATGCTAGACTAGAACAAAGCATGAGAAGAATTAGTGGTACAGCAACAGAGAAAAACTGAAACGCGCCGGGGTAGATACTGTAGACCGCCACCAAAGAAACATATGCAATGATTTGGACAGTAGAGTAATTAACAAAGGACAGAAATGAAAAAAAATGTGCTCATTCTACTGGCAGCAGGAGATGGTGAGATGAAGTAAGAACTAGAGGTCATGCAAAATAATAATATTCTGAGCGGATTACTAAAAAACTGAATTACCAAATAAGAACATTATGTTTGAAGCCTGGGAGAGTCCTTTTTCACAATGCACTGAATTCCACATTACAGTGAGCGCTAACCTGACATGCTTACAAATGCAAAGAACATGAAGAGATATACCTTTATCAACAAGGATAAGTGTGGGCCTACAGTATTTAAATGTACAATTTCTTGCCCTAAAGAATTAAAAGGTCATGTATAAGCACAGGTACAAAATAATGTATGGTGATACAGAAGAAATATGCTGCCGAGATATCAAAAGGCTGGAGTATACCTTTTTATTAACTTTAATCAACCGGAAATGGATGAACTCCTACATCTTTTAAGAATTCACATCTAACTGCCCAGGAAATAAAAGTTACAGGGTATCATTGTAAAAAAGTTTACATTTAAGACGGTGGTATCATATATCGGACATGGTTACTCTTCCCAATGGGTTTTAAGATTGTTCATTTCAAAGATTAAAATTTCGACATCTTTTCGTAAAAGCAAGCTGATGTGAACAAATGGTTTGTGAAGCAGGTTTAAGCTTTCCCAAGCTGTGGCAACATAGCAGTATTCGGAAGGGGTAACACGAGGTGAAACAAATTTACTATTTGGACCAAGGGTGCTAATAAATCTACATTTTCACATTTGTTGCAAATTGCAAAGTTGACAATCCGTGCGATTCCCACAGTGCAGCTGACCTACACTGACACACCACTGTTTACTGCCTTACAGGCTGCATGCTTCTCTTGTATTACCGAGGAAAGCGGCTCGTTCTACCCTGGCCAATGAGACTAAATGAGATTTTAACTTACTTCGTGGATTTAACTCCTTGTATCCTGGGCACACTGATTTATTTATAACTTTTACATATGAAAATCAGCATAGCCTAAATCATATGCCTCTTAAGAATCCTGATTCCCCCTCTAAACAACGGCAATAAATATCATATTACATCCAGTGAATCCGAGTGTGATAGCAGGTGTGGGTATATATATATATATATATATATATATATATATATATATATATATATATATATATATATATATATATATATATATGTGTGTGTGTGTGTACATCTCTATCTATGTTTATATACTTTCACTGAAAAAAGACAAAAGTTAACGTGAAATTAGTGGTAGCTTTGGTTATGTTAACAGTGTTAAAATAGAAATTCACTTCAAAGAAACACAGTCAAAGTAAAGTCCGGTTGTGAATTAGAACTAAAAACACCTCTGAAATTCAAAAGTCCATATTTCAAAGAACAGCCACGCAAACTGTAACTCAAACACCAAATACAACGCTGAGGATTTCACCCATGATGCAATAACAAATGTTGTAAACAATCGTCGAGATGACATTTCATATTGCAATAGCCCCTAAACACTATGAAAGAAATGGCTATGAAGCCAGTATTACCTAATGGTTGGAGTACGCATTGCTATGTAATTGCATTGTGCTTTTAGGTGTTGTTACTAATTAGTATAAATATTGTGCGCTCATAAGCGCTGCATCTGATTAAACAACGGACAATAGATATGCTGTGCATAGTAGCATCATTATGACCGAGAGACCCATATTTCCCACGATATGTGAATTTCTTTCCATACTCCATAGACTTTTGAAAAACATGGGTTTACACTTCTGCAACTTGTGCAATAAAAGCAAGCAGAAATGCGTGCGTGCTTGTGAGTGTGTACACGTGTGTGGGGTTATATCCTATTTATTGCTACTGGTGAACATATTTACAGAAGCACTGAGTGTAGCGAGCTATTTATTGCCATAGTTGAGTGTCAGTAGTAAATATGCAGATTCACTGATAGGTGTAGCTTCGAGTGTAGTGATGCCCACCCCGACGTCAAGGAGTGGTAATATATAGGATGCCACCCTTGGGGAGCAGTGTGTATGGTTTGTGCAATGCTGTTTTTATGTGTGTGTTATCCACACCTGCATTAAAAAAGAGCCAGCTCTCAATTGCCCTTTGTGAGTCTGTTTTCTAATCAATAATAGTAACATGAATTTGTAAATAAATGCACAGACAGCTATGTAGATAAATAACAATGGATAGGTAAGCTGTGATGACTCCCATTGGGTGTAATGTACTATGGTAATAGCATGGAATGTGACCTTTGCATTCACTGGATTAGTGCACGTGTAAATGCAGTCATGAATATAATTGTTTACACTAACACTTTACTGGGCAAGATTTATTTTCACGAGCCTAGAATATAAAAACCCACATCCTGCCCCCTCCACACCCCTTCCCCCTCCCTTACACACACACAGCCGAGGGGCCCTTTCCATAGACGTGAATCTGATGGAATAAAGTGCTTTGCTCCCAAGTTCGGTGGATCAAGGAAAGGCGTCGATCAATACTGAACGGACTTCACTAATGCCCACAAAGGTACCACCTATATAACCCTTCATACTTCTGATTGGAAAAAATAATGTCACATCATTTAAAACTCACGTTCCTAAAGCGGACAGCCCAGACACCCTCTCCGATTTCCTCACATGAGCATTGACTTTTTATTTTAATTAACATAGAGGTGGTGGCAGGATGGTACAGAAGCGAGGTAAACCTCGCTGACCTGCTAGTAATCCCGACGAGCAGAGGGCGTTGCTTAGTTGAAAGGCCGGATCGAAGCTGCGGGCGCTTCTGACTTCTAAATACGAGTTGACAGCGCTGAACAATGTAACTCGATGGGTGAGGGCACGTACGCACCGGGGAACCCGGACGAAGGGTCACAGGAAAGAGAGCGGGGGCTCGCGGGGACGCTGAGAAGAAAGAACGCGCACCGGATCCCCGGGAGGCCGGCTGACCAGAATGAAGATATCAATATGTGGCCGAGGCGCGAGAATGACAGGGAGGAGAGCAGGAGGGACGGGGCGCGCGCCGGGGCAGAGACCTGCACCCAGGATTGTTAGCGCGCGACTCTCGGATGCCATGCTAGATGCGCGCGAACACCTCCAGCCTGCACGAGCTCAACAAGTTGAAATTGTTGTACTTACTCGAGTAATATAAAAGGCGGCGTGTACAGTACAGCAGGTGGCAGTGATGAGCCCTTGAGAGGTCTTCAGTCGCGCGGCCAATCAAAGTGATGACGAGAAGGAAAATGTTGTCATCTTTCTGCCCACAATCCAGGGAAAGTAACTTTCATTGCCAGTATGGGTGTCAAGTAGAATGTCTGTAGGTGTAAAAGCAGCCCCTCCCTCTCCGTTGTTCTTCCGCGGCCAAACAACGTAAAATGCCCGAGATGAGAAGCTTGGGGTAATGGTGCACGTGACATATCTGATGAACAGGTTGGAACACAAGACAAACCGCACTGAGGACACAAGTATTACGAGCTCATCGTTAGAGTAAAACACACCGAGTAACATATGATGCGAAGAATATGCACTGACCTGATACAGAAGGGCAATCGCCGTCTTGTCGTGTCATCATTTAAAACACCTGACATTGACAACTTTTCCTGCTTTCCGACAGATGCTGCTCAGCGACCAAGCAGCCTGTCTGTCCATGTTCCAGATAGACAGTGCCGTGTGCAGCCAGGGAGGTAACTCCTGCCTGACGCTGACAGCGACAGACTCAGAGGTAGGAGCCGCAACAGACCACAGCATAGGGTGACCAGACTTTGAAAACCCCAAACCGAGACATTACGTAAAAATGGAGGAAGGACTACCATTTGACATCACCCGAGCAGCGCAGAATGACATCACTCACCAACATAGAAACACAGAACAGACACTAAGGAAATAAATAAACTGTCATTTTTAAACCCAGTATCATCCCTGTGAATTAAACTACTTTCTAACAACAGCTGCTAATTAGTCCTGCATTCGAACACATAAAAAAGTGTCTCCCGTTGTTTTCAGTCCACACTTTCTAAAAGCCAGGACATGAGCCAAATGTGTCGAAAGCTGCCAGGACTGCAGGTGAACAATCTGAAACGTCCCGGCAAACCCGCGACGCACTACCACAAAAGCAACATTCTGACAAACAAAAAAGCATTGGCAGGGAGAAATTACAACTGTTTGCTTTCACAGGCTAGACCCTAGAAATTATAAAGTGTGGTAAACACACATTTACATATTTATTACGCCAGTGCAAAGGCCACATTCCATATTTTTACAGTAATAATGTGTTAATGACCACGGGCATCCGCAGAAATGTTTCCAGGGGGGGAGGGGGGGGGGGCAGCACTTTAACTTGATCACCATCCTCCAACATAATTGAGCACAAGTATTGAATACATTAAAAAAAAATCTAGTAAGACAAAGAGCTTAAATAAACAAAGAAACCCATAGGGGGGAGAGAAAAATCAGCAGAAGACCTGACAACTACAATAAAACAGAGGGAAAAACTAGAAATGACCGAAAAAAAACCATTCTAAATCAGGTTGATGCGGTTCCAGAGCATGGGTACTCACAAACTTTCTCTCGGGGGCCAAATTTACAGTGTGGTTTGTGGCCGAGGGCCGCACCGGTGTGGGCGGGGTCAGTGGGGGAGGGGGGTGTTCTAGAGCAACAAAAAAAACTATGACCATGAGGTTGACCACAAGTCCCTGCAGCGGACGCCATCGTCCACTGAGCCACCAGACCCGGCATACACACATCTTTCTTTCTCTCTCTCTCTCTCTCGCTCTCTCTGTCTGATTCTCTGTCTCTCCATCTCTCTCTGTCTCCCTCCCTCTCTCTCTCTCTCCCTCTTACTCTCTCTGTCTCCCTCTCTCTCTGTCTCCCTCCCTATCTCTATCTCTCTCTCCCCCTCCCTCTCCCTGTCTCCCTCTGTCTCACTCACTCTGTCTATCTCTCTCTCCCTCCCTCACCCTCCCTCTCTCTCTCCCTCTCTTTCACTCCCTCTCTCTCCCTCTATCTCCCTCTCTCATCTCTCTCCCTCTCCTTCCCTCTCTCTGTCTCCTCCCTCTCGCTGTCTCCCTCTCTCTGTCTCCCTCCCTCTCTCTCCCTCACTCTCATTCCCTCCCTCTTTCTCCCTCCCTCTCTCTCCCTTCCTCCCTCTCCCTCCCTCCCTTTGTCTGTCTGTCTCCCTCCGTCTGTCTGTCTCCCTCCCTCTGTCTGTCTCCCTCCCTTTGTCTCTGTCTCCCTCCCTCTGTCTGTCTGTCTCCCTACCTCTGTCTCCCTCCCTCCCTCTCTCTCCCTCTCTGTCTGTCTCTGTCTCCCTCCCTCAGTCTCCCTCCCTCAGTCTTCGTCCCTCAGTCTCAGTCCCTCAGTCTCCGTCCCTCAGTCTCCCTCCCTCAGTCTCCGTCCCTCTGCCTCCGTCCCTCTGTCTCACTCCCTCTACCTCCCTCCCTCTGTCTCCCTCCCTCTGTCTCCCTTCCTCTGTCTCCCTTCCTCTGTCTCCCTCCCTCTGTCTCCCTCCCTCGGTCTCCCTCCCTCGGTCTCCCTCCCTCTCAGTCTCCCTTCCTCTCAGTCTCCCTTCCTCTCGGTCTCCCTCGTCTCTCGGTCTCCCTCTCTCTCCGTCTCCCTCTCTCGGTCTCTCTCTCTCTTGGTCTCCCTCTCTCGGTCTCTCTCTCTCTTGGTCTCCCTACCTCTGTCTGTCTCCCACCCTGTATCTCCCTCTATCTGTCTCCCTGTCTGTCGCCCCTTCCCTCTGTCTGTCGCCCTCTCTCTCCCCCCTCATTGTGCTTATCTATAATAATGCCCCCCCCCTCGCCTCTTTCTCTGTCTTCTCTCCTCAATCATTCCTCCCTCTTTCCTCTCCCCCTCTCAGTTTGTCTCTACTCCCCACTCCGTCTCTTATTTTTCCTTTTGGCTCTGTCTCTCTCTTTATCTCTCCTCTGCTCTACGTCTCCCTTGGCCTCAACATGGAGGGTTAATTACATTTTCCACTACAACATTGTCAAAATCGAATTTTCATTTTTTCCCATTTTTAGTCATATTGTTCTTTAAATGTAGTTATTTCAGTCCTTAGTGTTTTTTTCCGGAGGTTTTCACTCTTAGCGGTATACAGCACCTCCCCATTGCACAAACGGATGGAATTTCATAAGAAAGAAACTTTCAATTTCAATCCAGTCTGTCACTTCACAGCACTAACCCTGCTCCCCAAACGCCCCCACCCGTGCCCCGTAGCTTTTTATCCGATCGTTGTGGCCTGCTGCGAGGGACTAAAGCTCACGTCCCCTGCCTCGAAGGCATCAGCAACTCCCCAAGGACTCAACATCTCCTGAGGCCTGGGATGGGGGAGATGCACCATGCTGTGCCTCCTCTGCCGGCCCATTGTCATTCTGCCCATGACGATGGGAACGGCTGATTCGGTGACCTGCTGAGAGTCCCACTCGGGCTGTAGCAGCCTTTCAGGTGTTGCCCCAGCAGGAAAGTCGACCCAAGTATTTGGGCTCATCCTCTAGAACCGGGCCTGGATCCAGGGGGGGGGGGGGGGGGGCAAGCGCCCCGTCTTGCCCCCCCCTGCGGACGCCCATGTTACTGACATGAGAGAACCCTGCCTTTTTCTCTCAGATTGACTGTTACAGTGACTTTACAAAGGACGACAATAACTCTTCTAATAGCAACATTCCCATTAACCCCTTGTATTCTGGTTCTTGTTACATACCTTTGTATATAAATACTACACAAGCCAAAGCTGTGCATAAACCACGCTTGCAGACCTGTAGAAAGTAACATGTTATTTAACACCATTGCTGGAGGAGGGGAGTGATATATGCTTTTAATAACAATTGTTGAGTTAGGGCATCATGACTCACTCAAGCCCTTGTGAAACGTGGCTGCTCCTCACACTCAACAACAATGGTAATAAATAGGATATTACACTCAATATAGAGTACTGGGTCTGTTTTTGTCTGCTCCAAGCTATTGGATTGCTGGCGAAGTTTACAATATATATATATATATATAGGAGAAAACACTGGCACGTCTTACAGACGGACAATCATCTTAAAAAATACCTGAATGACAATCCCCAAATTACATTTCGTAAAGGGAAATCATTAAGAGATGAGCTTAGTCATAACTATGTCACCTCAGGAATAGCTTTGAAAAACCAGGGAGGTATGGGCTTTAGATGCTGTCGTAAATGTAAAGTCTGTAAGTACAGCCAGGATTGTAAAACACTTACAGTCCCGAATACTAACAGAGAGTTTACGATTCGTAAACGTTTGACGTGCAACACACCTTACAGTGTGTATATACTGATATGTCCTTGCAACAAATGGTACGTGGGTAGCACAAAACATGAAGCAAAGAAAAGGGTGTTGGAACACTTACGTGCCATACATAACAACAACAGACAATATCCTGTAGCAAGGCATTTCTCTGCCATGCACATGCAAAATGAAAAGCTGGTCCAGTTGGTAGTGATCGACAAAGTTGATCTGGGAGTGAGAGGAGACAATCGAGAACTGTCCCTCAGAAAATTAGAATCCAAGTATATTGTGGATTTTGAATGTTCGACACCTAAAGGATTGAATATTACGGAAGAATTGTCTATACATTTATATGAATGATTCTCTGATGGTAGTATCAATTGTATAATTCATCTGCGGTCTTCCTGATTTTAAATATTAATAATTTTATTTTTAGATTTCACATATCACGGGGTAGCGGAAGAATGTGGATGACTATGTGGAACCATGTGCACAATCGTTACAGACAATTTTGGTTGGTGTAGTTGCCCACTGGGGCAAGATCCATCATGTTGGAACTTTTTATTCAGGTCATTTTATGTAAAGCAAATGTACTGCTCCTTGATCAATTACTGAAGTGCCCACTGGGGCTGGATGTTGGTTCATGTAAAGATTGTGCCCATAGGGGCTATATGATGACTTGGAGTCGCTTTGGATCTAGTAAACCCACTATTTGATTATCTAAAACGTACAAATGAGAGCGATTTACTTTGAGCGTTATTATACGCTATTCCCTGTAATTGTTAAATGTTGCAATACATTGGGAATGTATATTTACTCTACGGACGCTCTTTAATGGGATGTTGTTAGTATTTGGGTTTCTAAGCAACAGCGACTCATTGACCAATCATACATGAGTTTGGTCAAAGGAACCTATCGGACCAAAGCTTCTAAGAAATGCGATGCTTTACTTATGATTATTGTTTTGTATTGTATATCAATTTATAACACACATCAACAATAACGATTAACAACGTATCTATGTCCGCATTGATCATACGTGTGTTTGGATGATTTAGCAAACGAATGATGTAACTATTAGTTACGCTGTAATAATGCTCGAATATTATGAGTATTTTGTTACAATGCTATCAAGCTGTCTTTGAGGATGAATAGAGCGAATATGTTGCTATTAGTTACGCTGTAATAATGCTCGAATATTATGAGTATTTTGTTACAATGCTATCAAGCTGTCTTTGAGGATGAATAGAGCGAATATGTTGCTATAATCAATAGACTGTCTTGAATGTTAACCTATTACAAGATGTCTCCCGCGTTTCCGTGATGTAAACATGTGCACGAGGGTGTTGGGTTTTAAAAATGGCTGACAGCACCACGAGACGAGCATGACCAAGCCGTAATGGCGAAACGTGTCGTGGAGATTTGTTCATCTGCCAAATAAATTCTTCAAACAAGAAGCCCTGGGTGTCCTGTTTTCTTCGATATTTGGAATAATTGTGGAGCGAATAAATAAGCCTGCTGGTGGCTACAACAGGACTGCCAGAGACAGCCTGACTCATTTACCAGCAACAGTAGAGAATATATATATATATATATGTATATGTATATATTATCCACAAGTACTGGATCTGACTAGTTAGGAGGACACAGAGACGGCACACCAGGAGGTCTTTGCACAAATCCTTTATTGTGCACTCGTAAATCATGGACGACGCGTTTCGGCGTAAGCCTTTTTCAAGTAGCCACCATTTTGCATTCCCACATATTAAAGTCCTACATTCATGTCATGACCCATAAACAGAAAGAAAATACTTCCGTATGTAAACAAAACACAATAGTCAAAAACAATGCTATATACATATATACATTTCCTCAATAAGGTTATAATGTATTCATGAATGCATGATGTGTTTTCTGGGCTGGACACGGAGGATACAGTCTGTTAGTGCGCTGTTCATGTTACCTAGCTATATTATAATGGACTACTCAACCGCATGGTCTATCGGGAGTTGCAGTCTCTGGTTATCAGGAAAGCCGCGCGACTGCAAACTACAGAAGTCGCTGTGTTTATCGGGAAATGTAGTTCAGTACGCGCTTCATGGGCAGGGTTCGAGACCATTGTCCGATGGTTAAATTATAGGGCGCTCCCTATACTGAACTCGGAAAATGTAGTTCGTTAGATATACCAAAAGCGGAGGTCAAAACCATTGTCCGCTGATTCCCTGTGACAATTGGCATATGTATCAAAGTTACAGGATAGCTAGGGCGCTCCCTCTCCTGAACCCATGATTTCCCTTAAGTTGATAATATTTCTTTACCTCCCCAGACCCAGAGGTAAATAGATTTACAGTAGAGAGGAGCTCCCCTCATTGTATGTCCATATAGTTGCTAGGCTTATTAATAGGGAAAGGTGGCCATGTCTGAAATTTGAGTGCTTGTTCATAGGGGATAAGTGTGAAGTGAGATATTTATACTAGTGAGTATGTGAAACATGTAAGACATTCCATAATAACAATACATTACACAACATGATTAGTACCCAACATACATTCCTCCTACGTGAGTACTGTGTGGCTCCCCCTCTTGTCCACTAAGGTAATGGGGCAGATAGCATCCGTCCGGTGCTCCACAATTGTGGTAGTTCTACCTCTTCTTGTCCCTAATGATAGTACCAGAAGTGGGGAGTCACACCAATAAAATTTGTGATTGTGATTACTTATACATATACAACATTCATCATACTGCGGGTTAGCCTTCGCCCTGTACCAATAACGTTCTAGAAGCCTATGTGCGATAACAATTCTTCACCATAATTCAGTCCATTCGGGGTCTTACTCTCCATATCTATAATATTCTTGGACTCTCTGACTCTCAGTTGCGCTTCGCGGTCTCCACCCCTGATGTTTTTGGGTATCTTATCTATGCAATAAAACCTCAGGCTTCCATTATTGCTGTTATGACTCTCTTCATAATGGCGGGCCATCGGGTAATTATGGTCCTTGTTTGTAATGGCACGGAGGTGTTGTAGGATCCTAACTTTGAGTGGATGCTTTGCGCTGCCTATGTCCTGGAGGCAGCACGGGCATTCCAGCACGTAGACAGCAAATTCTGTATTGCAGTTTATCTGGTGATTGATGGTTTTCATCTGGCCTGTTCCTATCTTATAGTTTTTACGTGATTTGCCATTGCGGTCACATTTGCAGTTACCGCAGACTGTAAAGCCATTGGGGATTGGTGGCCACTTAGTTTTAGATGGTTCATTGGGGTAACTGTGTACCAATCTATCTCTGAGGGATCGTGCCCTGCGATAGGTGACTTGTGGTCTGTTACCAACTCGTCCTCCAACAATTGGATCAGATGTCAATAACTTCCAATTGGCCCTCATCATCCTTTCTAGGGCCCATGCTCCCCTAATGAAGTTAGTGATCATGCGGGGCGCATCAGGTTGACTTTTGCTCATAGTTTCCTTCCTCTTATTGTCACTAATAGATGTTCTAAATAGGACTTCCTCATGTTTTAAACCTTGAACCTTATTCTGGGCAACTCTTAATTTTTCTCCATCATATCCTCTTTGGCTGAAGCGTTCTATCATCGCTTTCTGTTCCGTCTGAAAGTCAATGTCGGTGCTGCAATTGCGGCGAGCCCTCAGTAACTCCCCATAGGGAATACTTCTCTTCAGGGGAATCGGGTGATGGCTCGCCGCATGCAGCTCTGCATTGCCGGCAGTAGTCTTACGGAATAGGCGTGTGGTTAGGCCACCCTCTCTAATCTCTACTGCTACATCCAAAAATTCACAGTATGTATTACTAATAGCATACGTGAACTTGAGATTGAGGTCATTAATGCCTAAATGGCTGATGTACTGCCTTGCTAATGCTTCTGGGCCATTCCAGATTATAAAGAGGTCGTCGATATATCCGACCCACATCAAGATGTGGTCAGTATATATCTCCGACTCTTCTGCCCAGACGACCTGTTCCTCCCACCAGCCTAGGAAAAGGTTCGCTAGGCTGGGGGCAAAACAAGTCCCCATCGCGGTCCCAGATCGTTGACGGTATACCGCTTTTTCAAATAAAAAAAATGCTCTCTTGTAGACAATATACCATCATAGTCCGAAGCATTGTATTGTGCCCACAACAATCCACATGTCGACTCTTCAGGTAATGCATGCATGCCTCCACACCTTTCACTTGATTGATACACGTATATAGTGAGCATACGTCCATACTGATCATATAGTATCCCTTTTCCCATTTCAGATCATGTAACCTTTTCAAAAAATCTGTGCTGTCCTTACAGTAGGAATTCAGGTTTCGCACATATTCGTTCAGATATAAATCCAAGAATATTGAGGTGTTTTCCAATAACCCCCCATTTGAGGATACGATCGGACGCCCTGGTGGTGTAGTGGGGTCCTTATGGATCTTAGGGAGGAAGTATATACAGGGGATACGTGGGTTTTCTTTTTTCAGAAATTTGTACTCATCCGTATCCAATAGTCCCGTGTGGTGCCATCCACCAAGCAGTACATGATACTCCTTTATAGTTTTTCTATACTGTTCCCAATTGATCAATTCATAGCAGGAAGAGTCATTTAACTGTCTCATAGCCTCCAACTTGTAGTCCCTATAATTCATGACTACAACGTTGCCCCCCTTATCGGAGGGCTTGATCACAATTGTTGCATCTTCCTTTAACATTTTCAGGGAAGTCCTTTGGTCTTCTAGTTAGGTTATCCCATTTGGAGTTTTGAAAGTTCTTCCTAGATTTTTTCAATTCATTTGTGACTGCTTGGTTATAGGCCTCTATATTGTCGAATGGGACATTTCATTAAATTTGGTCTTCAATTTCAGGCCACTATGCTGTACTTGTCTACTTGTTACGCCACAAGCTTGTAGGATGACATGGTCACTTCTTTCATCCTCATCTGCTATCTCCAAATGGTACATATCTCGTAAAAGTTCCAGATCCTGTACCTGCAGATTTACATTAGAGGGTCCCATTGTGTCTGACACTTTTTGTTTAGTGCTGGATCGAGTTGCATAGAGTTTCATCAATTTCAATTTCCTAACATATAGGAAGAAATCCACTCTTGTATCCACATAGTCCAGGGTAGTACTGGGGCAGAAGGATAATCCTAGTTGAAGCACTGATATCTCCGTGGGATTTAATAGTCTGTCAGAGAGATTCACCACAGTTTTGTTTTCATCACTGGCATTGACTGTGAATTTACACATTTTGTTGTTTTTATGTCTCCTTTTTAGTCTTCTTCTTCGCCCGCTGTTCCGCGTCCCCTTCCTCTTCCTTTTCTTACGTTCTTTCCTCTGGATGTCTGTCCCCTGGTCTGCACCCTGTTCTGTTGACCTTGTTTGTTCTTCTGTTTCAAGATTTCGAACTCGTGGTGGAAGGTCAGAGGACGTGACCCTAAAGGGATGCCTGAGGTACGGTCTTCTGCGTCGGTACTTATATCCGAGCTAGATCCAGTGGAGACTGTTGTTGCTTTCTTGCTTGTCCAGTTTGCTCTGATACTTTTTTGTGCTTTGTCGTACTTCTTGGCGTACGTTAATATGCGTCCTTCCGCATAATCTCGTTTGTCCCTGAGGAACTTTCGTTGTTTCTTCTGCTTAATAATTTCCTCGTAGTCCTGTAATTTTTTTGGGAGTGTCTTGATGAATTCTTCAAACACTTTCTCAGTTTTAAACTTCTCCAATTCCGTTCTGAGACCCGACAGTTCTTTGCGTGTCGTTTCCAAATCAATTTGTGCGTACTTTACGAGCATTTCCAGCATGCCCTTACATGTCTTGGCCATATATTGTGCCCACTCCGTGAGTAAGTCTTTATTAGGATTGTCGTAGGTCGGTACAAGGCTTATCCTCAATCCTCTAGGGACTCTACCAACCTCCCCATAGTTGGTGAGAGAAGCAACTTCCCACCATTTATTAATTTCGCGCTTGCTTAGTCTTTCAAGATGCGCTAATTTCTGCTTTAATGTGGACTCTCCGCTACTTGGTACTGTATTAGTCGTCGCGCTTGCATGCGCGATATCTTGCTCCTCGCTAAACAGGGACAGGGCTTCGGCTTGCCTCGCTGTCTCCCATTCACTCATCTTATAACTGCAGATCTCCTCGCGCCACTGTAGTTACACGTGGCTGCCGCGTTTACCTCCATACATTGATGTTAGCAGCGCGTATGATTTTTGCGCTAGGGCAGAGGCACGATAATGCGTAAAAGAGGGGGTGCTGGGTCGGCAATCTCTTACGAAACTCCCTCCCTCCTCACCTACCCCCACACACAAACCGGCTTACCCGTCTTCTTCCAAGGTATCTACCGGGAGGCGGTCGGAATCGTTTCAATTCGTTTGCTTCAAAGGTGCTGCTCGAACGATCCTCAACCAAGGCAACGCTGATACCGTCGGTAGTAGCAGCCGCTACTCTTAATTATCCACAAGTACTGGATCCCACTAGTTAGGAGGACACAGAGACGGCACACCAGGAGGTCTTTGCACAAATCCTTTATTTTGCACTCGTAAATCAAGGACGACGCGTTTCGGCGTAAGCCTTTTTCAAGTAGCCACCATTTTGGATTCCCACATATTAAAGTCCTACATTCATGTCATGACCCATAAACAGAAAGAAAATACTTCCGTATGTAAACAAAACACAATAGTCAAAAACAATACTATATACATATATACATTTCCTCAATAAGGTTATAATGTATTCATGAATGCATGATGTGTTTTCTGGGCTGGACACGGAGGATACAGTCTGTTAGTGCGCTGTTCGTGTTACCTAGCTATATGATAATGCACTACTCAAACGCATGGTCTATCGGGAGTTGCAGTCTCTGGTTATCAGGAAAGCCACGCGACTGCGAACTACAGAAGTCGCTGTGTTTATCAAGAAATGTAGTTCAGTACGCGCTTCATGGGCAGGGTTCGAGACCATTGTCCGATGGTTATATTATAGGGAGTTCCCTATACTGAACTCGGAAAATGTAGTTCGTTAGATATACCAAAAGCGGAGGTCAAAACCATTGCCCGCTGATTCCCTGTGACAATTGGCACATGTATCAAAGTTACAGGATAGCTAGGGCTAAGCAATATGCATACTAATACATTCCACCCTAGGAGTAAATGCGCAAAAATGAAATTCCCAAAGCAGGTGACACATAGACATGGGCGAATTTTGCGGATCTCGCGTTCGCGAATTTTGCGGATTTGCGAACTCGCAATCCGCAAAATCCGCGAATATCCGCGAATTTTTTTTTTTTGTGTGTTCGCAATTGTTTCTGCCAGTTCGCGAGGATTTGGTACTAGTTCGCAATTGCGAACTTACTTGTCGGCTCGCAACGGTCGCGACTATGTTGTTTCTACGTCTGGTTCATCATCACAGCCTCCCAGCACCCTCTGTTTTACCACTGGCACCCTCTCTTTGACCCATGCCACCCTCTGTTACATCAATGCCACCCTCTGGTTCATCATCACTGTAGAAGATGGGGGGGAAAAGCAAGCCCACCTGCCCTGCTTGAACTGACATGAATTAATTTGGGGTTAGTTTATTAACAACACCTGCCCTGCCCCAACTGACAATAATGAATTAGGGGCTAATTAATGTGTCACTGAAAGAATTTAAAGTTCCAGCCTGGCACCTGCTTGTCTGCTCCTTTAGCTGTAAATCAGGACCTTTGTGGCATACAGTTAAGGTCAGAGCAGGCTCACACAATAGTTGCAAGCAGGCAACCGAATTCTGGAGGGCCCCCTCAGGAAGCACTACAAAGAATCGTTACAAATCATGAGGTTGACCTTTTGCACCTGCTCATTGCTTTTGCTTTTGCTGAAATCGTTTTTCGGTTTTTTTCGCGCTATTCGCGGGGCGCGGCGTCGTGCGAAACCGACCGCGGAAGCCCCCAATTCGTGCGAATGAGCATTTTATTTTTTTGCGGCTTGTTGTTTCGCGAGTTTTTTTGCAGTATTCGCGAGCCGCTTGCAGCGCAACACGCGAATTTACCCCAAGGTCGAGTACGGGCGCGGCCATTTTGTTTGCGTGACGTATTTCCGTTTCCGCCCGCTATGTATAATCTCGCGGAGTAAGCGCATTGCGAGTAGAGGTTCGCACGAGATCGCGCGGGAAATCTAGAGGTTCGCACGAGATCGCAAGGAAAATCTCGCGCGAACTTACTTTCGCGCTCGTGAACGGGCGCCGGCCATCTTGTTTTTCATTCATTTCCTGTGTCTGGGCATGGTGTTTAATCCTCTTGGTATCTTTGCCATCCTTTGCTTGTTTTCAGTTTTTTTTTAACGATTTTGCTTCTTATCTATCCCTCTCTTTTCCTAGCTGTATATTTTTGTCTTTTCTGCTATTTTTCTTTACTTTTAAACTACTTTTTTAAACTCTTTTCTTTTCTTCTTCCCTATCCTATTCTTTCTTAATTTTCTACTTCTTCCTACCTTACCTGCCCAGACCATGGTCAAGCCAGGCGCCGTGAAGCTGCCCAGGCACTTGAGGGCCGCAGCGGCGGCGGGGAGTAGTGCTGGACCCAGTGGCAGGACAGCATGCGGGAGATTGAGGGGGGAGCAGGTGACGCGACGGGAGATATTCAGCCCGGAGGAAGTGGGCGCGCTGGTCTACTTCGTCCAGCGCCGCCTGCCCAGGACCATCGCGGGAGGCGGCAGGATCGCGGCCGGCGGCTACAACATGCGGGAGCGCCGGAAGCGGTGGGAGAAGGTGTGCTGGGCCATATCCCACCTCTACGGGGTCCAGCGCACCTACAGCCAGGTCACCCATCGCTGGACGGACCTCCTGGACCGCGAGCGCGACCTGCTGGACCAGCTCGGCTTGGAGATCCCCGGGCTTGGTGAGTAGTAGTAGCCATTTAATCACTCACTACTATGATGTTTTCTCCTGCTCTGTGTTGTTGTATTGCAAATATTTGTTTTTTACATGGAGCAAGCCAATAATGCCGCTGATGACGATTACATTGTAGTTAAATTATATTTCAAAATCTTCTGTGCATTTCAGGTGCACTGCTCTCCTTCTCAGTGGCGTTGCTACTATGCTTATTTGTTTTCTATTTCGTGGTCTCATTGGCCTGAGTAACTATTATGTATGAGTGTACTTTACAGAACTGCGTAATGCTAGACACTAGGGGGCAGATTACATTTACAAGCCCCTTGCGCCACGTTTACGTTGCCTTGCGTGACGCAACAGCGGCGTAAACGTGCCGCATCCCTGCGAGTCATTTACAGCATGACGCATCTAGGGAGATGCGTCACGTTATAAAGCCATGGGCCTGCACCACAATGGGTGCGTTCCTAGTACGCAGGGTGGGCGGTCCAGCGGCTGTGCGCCTCGCAAAATTGCCTGCGTGAAATGTACAAGATTTAACGCAGGCACTTCTGCGACGCTGCTACGTCAATTCAATTCCTTATGTCTGCTCGAAGCAGGTGAAAGGACTGACACAGCATGTTAAGTATTGGGTGGCCCTGAGCATTACTGGAGTTGCATTGCGTTGGCGACGTGACTCCAGCGATGCGCCGCTCTTACGTGACGAGATGCGTCACGCAAGTGCCTACCCTTGCGCCAGGGCGCGCCGCTTTGTAAATGAGGCACATCTGCCGTGTCGCAAGGGTAGTTTTGCGTGACGCATTTGATCTGGCGCATCTCTGGAGATGCGCCAGAACGCGTAAGTAAGTATGCCCCTAAGGGGCAGAATTGCAATTACCGTCGCATCCCTGCAAAGTAGCAGGGATGCGCCATTAATTGTGCGGCCCGCTACCACCACCAAACATGGTGCGCCGTATTTGCAATGCGGCGCACCATGGGCCCAAAACGTCACCGAAGCTTTACTGCTGGAGTTGCGTCGCAACGATGGCGCAGCTCCATCAATGCTCTGGGGTACCCTATCTCCCCAATGCTGGGTCAAGCCGTACGTCTGCTTCAAGCAGGTGCAGGGTTTGTGTGACGCATCATTGTCCTAAAGGTGACTGATTGATATTTTGTAGATTTCCCTCAGCCACTATTAGGATGTGTTCCAGCGCAGGAATGCCCTCCCTTGCGCCGGAACGCCCCCTGATGGCGCAGGGCTTTATAACGGGATGCATCTCCCAAATGCGTCACGTTGTTATAATATTATACGCCGCACCATGGCGCCCTTTTTTGTTTAGCTGCTGCGTCACAAAAGTCACGCAAGAACGGCGCAAAAGAGCCGCAAGGGCTTAAATCTGCCCCTTCCTTTGTACCCCTGACAATAAGAAAAATAGTGGCGGTGGATTGATAGTTTGACTATTTAAATGACTGGTAATGTAGCAGGCAACTGTTAGTGTTGTCACTGATCTGACTGAAATCACAATGGAGTTTGTCTGTCACTTTGCGTCTTGCCTGCGGACTGCTGCCTGCCAGTCCTAGGTGAACGTTTCAGTACTTTGTTTAGTGAGTTACGTGACTTTCGAAGTCACAGGTCCGCAAATAAATGAAAAGTAACCATAATCAATATAATTTCGCGGAAATATTTTGTTATTGTTCTTTTGAAATGTTTGATTTGGTTGACATTGACAAGCAACAATCATCCATGTTTTCTGTTCTTTCTTTCATGTTGTACGTCAGCTCCCCCCAGGGGCGAGAGGAGGACACAGGAGCAGCAGGCGGCGGATGCTGTTCAACAGGGCCAGGATCGGGCAGGCGAGGGCTCCTCTGCTGGCCCCAGTAAGTTTTCATTTTAGACTAGTACCTATTTTTCCTAGCGTTCCTCATTTGACTTTTTTCAAAATTGTCTTTGCTCTTCTTGTAGACTGTATCTAAATTCTTATCCTGCCTCTACTATGACTCCCTGTGGTATTACTAGATTATTCTTATTAGTCTGTCTGTGTAGCTAACTAAGATTGCACGGTTGGCGAAACTCCCATGATTCTAGTCAGCAATAGCTCTATCAACTTAGTGCAGTCCTCTGGGATTGTCCATAATGTCTTTTGAAGTGTTCTATCTGGACTCATGCTTGCAAAAATTGCAAAACCTTTCGCTCAGTCACTCTAGTCTGGACCAAAAAACACAGATTGTATTTAAGTTTAAAAGCTTTATTAAAAGTAAACACATTTATTAAAATGAAGTCATAATAAAACTAAACGTTTAACTGATAATGGAAAAGTGGTTAGTGCTGACGATTAATTGAAGACATTTCTTGTGGTCGAGCCGAGCTCTCACCTGGTTTCAACTTGATCTTGTTGTTAGAAGTCCATCTTCTGTCTGTGTGGAGAAAAATGGTGCGTGTTAAAAAAACAGCCTTCATCAGTTGTGCCAAAAAGTGCAGCAAGACAACCTTCCCTGGAAAAAGGGACATTTTTTTTAACTTTAACGTAGACAGTCACAAATTACATTGTTTTCACATGTCTTCATTCCTAGACCAAAGACTAGTGAGTGCTTTATTCTAACATTCTTAAATGTACTTTGTAGGTGGAACATCTGGTGGCGGGGCCAGTGTGGAGGTGGTGGTGCTCGACACGGAGGCGGAGGGCGATTCTTCAGGGGAGGAGGCGGCGGCTGTGAGAGTTGAGACGGTGGTGGTGGCGGCCAGAGGTAAGCTCTTATATATTCCTTACTTATTGAGATTGAAGACTAGCTGGGAAGGCAAGAATATGAGATGCATGGCTGGGTGAATGATGAAGCAATGATGGGTGGAAGGACAACAGCCTGGGTGGGTGACACAGAAACTGTATGTGTCCATATACCTGGATCATGCTACTATCTGACTCTTAGATAGCATATGTGTATCTAGAGCAGGGGTACTCCTAGTATGGCCCGCGGGCCGGTGGTGACCCGGCAAGCCTTCCTTGGCGGTGCGCAGACCTTGCAGACAATCACTGCTCCCCCGGCCCCCACAGAGCAGAGGCTTTTTTGTATTTCACCTGTTAGCGCCCCTGCATCTCCACTCTGACAATCACTGCTCCCCCGGCCCCCACAGAGCAGAGTGGAGCTGCAAGGCCACAAAGAGGTGAAATAGAACAAAGCCTCTGCTCTGTGGGGCCGGGCAAGCAGTGATTGTCAGGGTGGAGAAGCAGGGGCGCTACAACAAACAAAGCCTCAATAATATGTTCATGGTCTTTTAAAGACCTGTTAAGTACTTTGGTGTTGTTGTCTGTGTGTGCGCGTTGAGGAAGCGGTCTCAACCCGGGCTGAAGGCTGACACAGATAGACACGCACACAGTGAGATGACAGAGGGGGAGGGAGAGGGAGGGCAGGAGGGAGAGAGAGATGGAGGGAGGGCAGGAGGGAGAGCAGGAGGGAGAGAGATGTATGTAAATGCTGGGTCTGGTGGCTCAGTGGATGAGGGCATCTGCTGCAGGGACCTGTGTGCAACCTCATGGTCACAAGTTATCGTTTTGCTTTAGCCCCGCCCCCTCTGACTCCGCCCCCACCAGTGCGGCCCTCGGCCCCAAACTACACTGTAAATGTAGCCCCTGAGAGAAAGTTTGTGAGTACCCATGATCTAGAGAGAGTAGACGGTCAGTGGATGAACTAAGTGTAACTTTGAAGAGCATGTAACACTGCACCCGCACGTCCGTTCCAGTGTAGGAAAGGCAAGGAAAAGAACTTTTAATTTTGTCCAAATACTACCATAAATAGTAGCAGTAGTTTGTATTGCAAGCACTGCATAGATCCGGTTATTATGGTGGCCACTCCCTACCTCTCTTAATAAGTTTAGTAGTACTCAGTCATTCATGTGTGGATGTATCACTGGTCACTCAATAAAAAGCAAAGCACCTAAAGTCATCCCATATATAAGCAAAAACATCCCATGTGAAGTGATAGATAATCAGATTATTTATTTTCTTCAATTTTCCATTTCTAGTACTCATTTCCACTGTAGGGCGAAAGTTAAATTAATTAAGCAGTAGCCCTTGAGTTGTAACAGAGTATTCTCAGTGCCACCCGTACTAGAAAAGTAAGAGCTTCACCACCTGCATGTACTGGACGGGTACAGTAACGCAACGGCAACGCAAGTCTAGGTCACTCCTCATGGCGTGCGTCTCTTTTTCTCGGGTGCAAGTTTACTGCGCTGGCATTATGCCGGCTTGCAGAAAATAACGTACCAATTTTCCAAAACAAGAGATAAGAAGAAGAATAAGACTGGTGTACTTTCATAGTCGACTCCAATGGAAGTCCACAGTGCTCGTAGAATTTGTTCCTTAAACTCCCACTAATGTTAGAGCAAGGATGAAGAAGTGTGAGGTTAGATAGATACTGGCCTCAATAGTTATGTAATGCGCTTGCAAGTTGCTAGTTGTACTGCAACACAAATTTCTGCTGAATGATTGAGTTAATCTTAAAGAGCATTGGTTACAGACTATGTCTTTCTTTCTTCATATAGGTTCTCCTTCCAAACGAACAAGGAGGAAGGAGCTGGCTAGAGCGGCCCGGCAACAGAGGATCGAGGCCACTGTTGCGGAATATCGGCGGCTGGTGGCCCTGGAGGACGAGGAAAGTGTGCAGTCGACAACAACAACAACGTCGTCTGCATCGGCCTCCGTGGCTCCACGGGCTGCCACCCAGCACAGTGGTCCACCCAGACTGAGCCGGGCTGCCAAAGGCAAACGCCACCGCCGAGCAGCAAGGCCAACAGCTGCCTCTCACAGGCATTGCACCTGCAAGGCAGTGAAGGCACGCCTGCGCCGCACTACCCTGATGGTGTCCCGCCTTCAGCAGGAGCTCGCCTTGCTCCGCGAGGAGCATGATGCCCTGGCCCAAAAAGTTAACAGCATCCACCCATAGTGTCCCTTGCCCCTTTTTTAGAGACTTTTGGGGGGTGGGAATTGGGAGTTGGGTTTTTGGGGACTTTTGAAGGACAATCGTTGGGGTTAGGGAGGGTCTTGCGGGAGATTATTTTGTTAGGGATATAAATATACTTTTTCAAACTTTATCTGAGCATACCTGTTTTTTACTGCTTGCCTGGTGGGTGGGGGTTTAACGTTGACTGTTTTCCTGAAAGTTTAGTTCCATTTTCTTCCTTTAAGTGTAAATGCCCAAATGTTTTCAACACTAAGTGCCTCTCACAGACTAAGTGAAGTGAATCCAAGAGTCCTAGGACTTTAGTAGTACTACCTTCAGTCTCTCGTCTCTCGTACTAATACTCCATTATACCCCCAAACCACCAAACGCTTATCTTACCTGTAATTTGTGTTTGAAAGTAGGGCTAGACCCAGGGCTGGCTCCACGGGAAACACCGAATAAGGTTGGCAATCTTGGTCGGATAAAATTTCCTCATAGCGGTGGTACTAGTGGTGTGACACAGTGGCAGTTGCATGCCTATGAAAAAAAAGAAAATGAAATCTGGTTTGTCCTCCTGAGCAATTCAACGGTACAACTGAGAATATAGCAGGTGACAGAAGTACAGTAGAGCAGTGCCACATTGTAGCCTAACAAATGGTAAAGTATAACTACTAATTTGGTTGAAGTTCTTTCACATTAGCAATGGTTCTTTGTGAAGCAGAGTAAGAATATATCCTCGGATTTCTTCACCAGCCTGTTGCTATCACCTTATCCTCCCCAGCAAGTGTGTGGATTTATTGCTGTAATAATAATTTAGTCACACATCAATCAAAACCACACAGCCCGGGGGAAGAGGGTTAGGGTTTGAAAAATGGATGGGTACGGGGGTTTTTGGGAAAGGTTTTGGGAGACAAGAAAAAATAGCACAGCATAGACAAACTATTGTGAACATAAACAAATCTTTGGGTACAAACCTATCCATCAATCTTTGAAAGTGCATGCACTACTGCATGCATGTCAGTGAAAAGTAAGTAGTACATTCGACAACTGTGGAAAGAAAGAATGCGACAGTACAGGGCCTGTGTGGAATTATTGATAACGATATTCAACATAAGGTCTCTGTAGCCAGATACCCGAGAGCCTTGCTGGTCACTATAAATCCATTCACAACAACACTCAATGGGGTTGGTCTGGAAGGTGTCAGGTTTACTCCCCGTGATCCAGTCGATGCAAATATGGTTCCACCTCCAAATGTCACCAACACCCAGAAGTGTAAACACAGGGTGTTCGAGCCATTAGGCGGGGGAGAAAAATAACAAACTAAAATAAAAAATGTGGGATGGGTAAAGGTAGGGTCAGCAGGGAAAGGATACCTGTAACAGAAGACAAGACAGGCATCAGTGAAGTGCTGTCCTAACATACAAGGGTACTCTCATATAGTCTCACTAAATAACCAAGGAAGTAGACAAGTACCTGAGCACCAAGAAAACATGACCTTGGATAGGAAATACTATAGCCCTTCTGCCACAATCTGTGAGGAAGGCCTAAGAAACACATAAACATATAGTTAACGAACACACTCCTGTCGCACCAAACACACTCGCGTTATACTAAGACATCAAACCCACTACTCACAACATACCACAAACATGGTAGAGGACTCAATGTACAAAGGGGGTTCCAAATAGTCAAAGCAAAGATGTATGGTCCAACAAAAAGGAAGAGGGAAACGGTAGTGTGTAGGAAGCAAGAACTACAACACTGCGCTCTCTAAGTAATGACCCAGTAGAGAATCTTTGGTGAAGGTCAAACAGAAAAACGTAGTTGCGACCACCACTGAATTCTGCCAACAACACACCCCACGGTGCACTACACAAAGAGAACTGGGGTAGCCTGTAGTTACCTCACTACATGCCCAGTTATGGAGGTCCTTTGAAATACACAGTTATACAACGGAGACGCGTAGTTGTCCTTACTACCGCGCTCCGTTTTAATAGTACAAAAACGATCCCCGATGTGAACGCTAACACGTGGTATAGACCGCCACTGTGCTCCGCCACACACAATTCAAACAAACAGGAATTCATCAAAGGTAGAATTCTGTTAGAAAACAGTCACAGAACCTCCCTTAACAATCCGTTCAGGCAGTAATCAGCTGACCGCACGGGCGGCCGAAGAGTTTAGAGCGGCTTTACCTGAAGACGCGTGAAGTCCGTCTACCGCCAAGGACAGAACACGGAAGCGCTCCCCACTGAGCCTCAGGGGGGGGGGGAAGGTGATAGTCCACAGGAGACACGATAGAAAAGCA
This sequence comes from Lissotriton vulgaris, assembly GCF_964263255.1. Taxonomy (NCBI): domain Eukaryota; kingdom Metazoa; phylum Chordata; class Amphibia; order Caudata; family Salamandridae; genus Lissotriton; species Lissotriton vulgaris. Next base: position 1,685,024,046 of record NC_141694.1, on the reverse strand, counting down.
TGCAGAGCGTCCGCTCTCATGCCGGTGCAGAACAGAAACCAGAATAACGCGCAACAGGAAGCGCGTCTGTTCCCCAGATAAACTTCCTGCAAGTCTCCCGCCTACTCATGGGAAATGTAGTTTCATAGTACGGTAGGCGCTTAGGGGCTGCGTAACCTGACAGAAGGTATAGTAGATAGAAAAGGAGAAATTTCTTTTTTTCTAGGTGTCCCCTCACTCACCAGGGTTGCCCCTTGGTGACATGCTTCATCATTGGGGCCATCCCAGTCCTCTACGGCCTGGGGCGTGCTGCGACTTGCGAATTACGTAGGAGCACTTACAAATGACTATGTGTGGTGCAGATGTGATAGTGGAGTGGACTAAGTGATGTGTTAAGGGATCAATTTAGAAGCCTAGAGAGAGCCAAGAAATGCAGTCACAGTCAGAGAAAAAGGCAAGGGATACTGTATCTATGTGGTTGTAGTGGTCCTGTTGGAAGTGGTAAGTAAGTTGCCTGCAGAAAAAAAATCCTCCTATTAGCGGCACTCCTCCATTGCAGCCGACGCTTCGTCCATCGATGTTGGTCACCAGAAGACACCCTGTAAAAAAAAGCACAGCATAGACAAACAATTGAACATAAACAATTCTTTGGGTACAAACCTATCCATCAATCTTTGAAAGTGCATGCACTACTGCATGCATGTCAGTGAAAAGTAAGTAGTACATTCGACAACTGTGGAAGAAAGAATGCAACAGTAAAGGGCCTATGTGTAAATTATTGATAACGATATTCAACATAAGGTCTCTGTAGCCAGATACCCGAGAGCCTTGCTGGTCACTATAAATCCATTCACAACAACACTCAGTGGGGTTGGTCTGGAAGGTATAGTAGATAGAAAAGGAGAAATTGCTTTTTTTCTAGGTGTCCCCTCACTCACCAGGGTTGCCCCTTGGTGACATGCTTCATCATTGGGGCCATCCCAGTCCTCTACGGCCTGGGGCGTGCTGCGACTTGCGAATTACGTAGGAGCACTTACAAATGACTATGTGTGGTGCAGATGTGATAGTGGAGTGGACTAAGTGATGTGTTAAGGGATCAATGTAGAAGCCGAGAGAGAGCCAAGAAATGCAGTCACAGTCAGAGAAAAAGGCAAGGGATACTGTATCTATGTGGTTGTAGTGGTCCTGTTGGAAGTGGTAAGTAAGTTGCCTGCAGAAAAAAAATCCTCCTATTAGCGGCACTCCTCCATTGCAGCCGACGCTTCGTCCATCGATGTTGGTCACCAGAAGACACCCTGTCCACTGCCTGCCTGATGCTGAATTGTGGCTCGCTACTGTGAAGCCTGACTCCATCCTTTTTTCCCCATTGCAGAGACTGAAACCCGGCCTGTAATTATTCAACGAAAAACAGGAAGTGATATAATATTACAACACCACTGATAAATAAATATAAGGTATGTAGGCTGTGGAGTGCAAAAAGTCACAATTTGATTTTCCTAGTAGACAGTACAATATTTTTGAAAGTGCGTACTCTGAGTCACCTTTTAAAGGATAAATAAGTATGGGCAAATTAATGTAGCGGATCTTGCCCCTCAAGCTAGGTGTACTGTAAACTGTGTTTTAGAACAAAATTAGATCTTCCTAGCAGTGCTCCCACCCAGACCCTTACTAAAGCCAGTCGCAAAAATGTAGAAGACCCCCAATCAAATCTCAAAAAACGAGGCCTAGCAGAAAACTGGTGACAAAACTTACTTTGAAAGTAAAAGTAGGCCGAAGTACCCCCTTCCTAATTACCCATTACCCACCGTGGATTGCATTCAAACCACTTGCAAGCAACCAAGCAAAAGTAGCCATAGCCAGCATCGCTCCAAGACTCGAAATCCCCCCCACTCATACACATGCAATAGAAATACTGCTAACCCTAACGAACCCTAAGTTAAGAATAGTGGCAAAGGCTTTCTTTAACTATGCCAAATCCCCCCTTTCCCACCATGGATTTTCTTCAAATGACTTGCAACCAAAATTACACATTCTCACGAGTGCTCTAAGACCCCAGAACTCAGTTGGAAAAATCTAGAACACCCCGAAACACATGCAATCCTGCTGCTAGGGCTAACCCTAACGAACCCTAAGTTACAAAAAGTGCCAAAACTAAAGGCTTTTCCGCGCGGATTTTGTCCCAACCACTTCTACCCGGTATTAGACCTTCCCAGGAATGCCCCAAGACCCGGCAACCCACCTGCCAAGAAGCGTAACACCCCCAAACAGGCCAAAAGCAAAATCTCATACTTGCAATATTTCTGGGCCTTCGGTCCAAACGCGCTGCGTAGCTAGGCCATAAGTCGGGGTTGGCACGACGGATTTCCTGAAAAGCAAATGCAATCAAGATTAGAGTGTCCCAGCAGTGCTCCCAGACCACGAAACTCACCCACAAACACCAGGAAGCCCCCCAAACAGGCCCCCGAAAACGCTATATAGAGCAAAATGTCAGAAATAGCCCAAAAAAAAATCGGCCTGGATTTTGTCCCAACCACTTCTAGCCGGTATTAGACCTTCCCAGGAATGCCCCAAGACCCGTCAACCCACCCGCCAAGAAGCATAACACCCCCAAACAGGCCAAAAGCAAAATCTCATACTTGCAATATTTCTGGGCCTTCGGTCCAAACGCGCTGCGTAGCTAGGCCATAAGTCGGGGTTGGCACGACGGATTTCCTGAAAAGCAAATGCAATCAAGATTAGAGTGTCCCAGCAATGCTCCCAGACCACGAAACTCACCCACAAACAGACGGAACCCCCCCTAAGAGCACCTCAAAAGCAAGCAAGTCATCAAAAACACAAAAAAAAATCCGCCTGGGATTTGGTCCAAAACACTTTTATCCGGTATTAGAGCTTCCCAGCAATGGCCCCAGAGCCGTCAACCCAGGAGAAAACGAGTAGAAGACCCCCAAACAGCCAAAGAGCAAAAGTACAAAAATGGGGACTTAGTCAATTTTTCACAAATTTCCCAAATCACTCCGCGCGCGCTCTGCAGCTAGGCCCTAAGTCCCCTCTGCCACCATGGATTTGCTTCAAACCTCTTGCAAAGTAAAGTATATATAGCCAGCAGTGCTCCCAGACCGAGAAACTCACCCACAAACACCAGGAAGCCCCCCAAACAGGCCCCCGAAAACGCTACATAGAGCAAAATGTCAGAAATAGCCAAAAAAAAAATCGGCCTGGATTTTGTCCCAACCACTTCTACCCGGTATTAGACCTTCCCAGGAATGCCCCAAGACCCGTCAACCCACCCGCCAAGAAGCATAACACCCCCAAACAGGCCAAAAGCAAAATCTCATACTTGCAATATTTCTGGGCCTTCGGTCCAAACGCGCTGCGTAGCTAGGCCATAAGTCGGGGTTGGCACGACGGATTTCCTGAAAAGCAAATGCAATCAAGATTAGAGTGTCCCAGCAGTGCTCCCAGACCACGAAACTCACCCACAAACACCAGGAAGCCCCCCAAACAGGCCCCCGAAAACGCTACATAGAGCAAAATGTCAGAAATAGCCCAAAAAAAAATCGGCCTGGATTTTGTCCCAACCACTTCTAGCCGGTATTAGACCTTCCCAGGAATGCCCCAAGACCCGTCAACCCACCCGCCAAGAAGCATAACACCCCCAAACAGGCCAAAAGCAAAATCTCATACTTGCAATATTTCTGGGCCTTCGGTCCAAACGCGCTGCGTAGCTAGGCCATAAGTCGGGGTTGGCACGACGGATTTCCTGAAAAGCAAATGCAATCAAGATTAGAGTGTCCCAGCAATGCTCCCAGACCACGAAACTCACCCACAAACAGACGGAACCCCCCCTAAGAGCACCTCAAAGGCAAGCAAGTCATCAAAAACACAAAAAAAATTCCGCCTGGGATTTGGTCCAAAACACTTTTATCCGGTATTAGAGCTTCCCAGCAATGGCCCCAGAGCCGTCAACCCAGGAGAAAACGAGTAGAAGACCCCCAAACAGCCAAAGAGCAAAAGTACAAAAATGGGGACTTAGTCAATTTTTCACAAATTTCCCAAATCACTCCGCGCGCGCTCTGCAGCTAGGCCCTAAGTCCCCTCTGCCACCATGGATTTGCTTCAAACCTCTTGCAAAGTAAAGTATATATAGCCAGCAGTGCTCCCAGACCACGAAACTCCCACAAACACCAGGAAGCCCCCCAAACAGGCCCCCGAAAACGCAACATAGAGCAAAATGTCAGAAATAGCCAAAAAAAAAATCGGCCTGGATTTTGTCCCAACCACTTCTACCCGGTATTAGAGCTTCCCAGGAATGCCCCAAGACCCGTCAACCCACCCGCCAAGAAGCATAACACCCCCAAACAGGCCAAAAGCAAAATCTCATACTTGCAATATTTCTGGGCCTTCGGTCCAAACGCGCTGCGTAGCTAGGCCATAAGTCGGGGTTGGCACGACGGATTTCCTGAAAAGCAAATGCAATCAAGATTAGAGTGTCCCAGCAGTGCTCCCAGACCACGAAACTCACCCACAAACACCAGGAAGCCCCCCAAACAGGCCCCCGAAAACGCTACATAGAGCAAAATGTCAGAAATAGCCAAAAAAAAATCGGCCTAGATTTTGTCCCAACCACTTCTACCCGGTATTAGACCTTCCCAGGAATGCCCCAAGACCCGTCAACCCACCCGCCAAGAAGCATAACACCCCCAAACAGGCCAAAAGCAAAATCTCATACTTGCAATATTTCTGGGCCTTCTGTCCAAACGCGCTGCGTAGCTAGGCCATAAGTCGGGGTTGGCACGACGGATTTCCTGAAAAGGAAATGCAATCAAGATTAGAGTGTCCCAGCAATGCTCCCAGACCACGAAACTCACCCACAAACAGACGGAACCCCCCCTAAGAGCACCTCAAAGGCAAGCAAGTCATCAAAAACACACAAAAAATTCCGCCTGGGATTTGGTCCAAAACACTTTTATCCGGTATTAGAGCTTCCCAGCATTGGCCCCAGAGCCGTCAACCCAGGAGAAAACGAGTAGAAGACCCCCAAACAGCCAAAGAGCAAAAGTACAAAAATGGGGACTTAGTCAATTTTTCACAAATTTCCCAAATCACTCCGCGCGCGCTCTGCAGCTAGGCCCTAAGTCCCCTCTGCCACCATGGTTTTGCTTCAAACCTCTTGCAAAGTAAAGTATATATAGCCAGCAGTGCTCCCAGACCACGAAACTCACCCACAAACACCAGGAAGCCCCCCAAACAGGCCCCCGAAAACGCTACATAGAGCAAAATGTCAGAAATAGCCCAAAAAAAAATCGGCCTGGATTTTGTCCCAACCACTTCTACCCGGTATTAGACCTTCCCAGGAATGCCCCAAGACCCGTCAACCCACCCGCCAAGAAGCATAACACCCCCAAACAGGCCAAAAGCAAAATCTCATACTTGCAATATTTCTGGGCCTTCGGTCCAAACGCGCTGCGTAGCTAGGCCATAAGTCGGGGTTGGCACGACGGATTTCCTGAAAAGCAAATGCAATCAAGATTAGAGTGTCCCAGCAGTGCTCCCAGACCACGAAACTCACCCACAAACACCAGGAAGCCCCCCAAACAGGCCCCCGAAAACGCTACATAGAGCAAAATGTCAGAAATAGCCAAAAAAAAAATCGGCCTGGATTTTGTCCCAACCACTTCTACCCGGTATTAGACCTTCCCAGGAATGCCCCAAGACCCGTCAACCCACCCGCCAAGAAGCATAACACCCCCAAACAGGCCAAAAGCAAAATCTCATACTTGCAATATTTCTGGGCCTTCGGTCCAAACGCGCTGCGTAGCTAGGCCATAAGTCGGGGTTGGCACGACGGATTTCCTGAAAAGCAAATGCAATCAAGATTAGAGTGTCCCAGCAATGCTCCCAGACCACGAAACTCACCCACAAACAGACGGAACCCCCCCTAAGAGCACCTCAAAGGCAAGCAAGTCATCAAAAACACAAAAAAAATTCCGCCTGGGATTTGGTCCAAAACACTTTTATCCGGTATTAGAGCTTCCCAGCATTGGCCCCAGAGCCGTCAACCCAGGAGAAAACGAGTAGAAGACCCCCAAACAGCCAAAGAGCAAAAGTACAAAAATGGGGACTTAGTCAATTTTTCACAAATTTCCCAAATCACTCCGCGCGCGCTCTGCAGCTAGGCCCTAAGTCCCCTCTGCCACCATGGATTTGCTTCAAACCTCTTGCAAAGTAAAGTATATATAGCCAGCAGTGCTCCCAGACCACGAAACTCACCCACAAACACCAGGAAGCCCCCCAAACAGGCCCCCGAAAACGCTACATAGAGCAAAATGTCAGAAATAGCCCAAAAAAAAATCGGCCTGGATTTTGTCCCAACCACTTCTACCCGGTATTAGACCTTCCCAGGAATGCCCCAAGACCCGTCAACCCACCCGCCAAGAAGCATAACACCCCCAAACAGGCCAAAAGCAAAATCTCATACTTGCAATATTTCTGGGCCTTCGGTCCAAACGCGCTGCGTAGCTAGGCCATAAGTCGGGGTTGGCACGACGGATTTCCTGAAAAGCAAATGCAATCAAGATTAGAGTGTCCCAGCAGTGCTCCCAGACCACGAAACTCACCCACAAACACCAGGAAGCCCCCCAAACAGGCCCCCGAAAACGCTACATAGAGCAAAATGTCAGAAATAGCCAAAAAAAAAATCGGCCTGGATTTTGTCCCAACCACTTCTACCCGGTATTAGACCTTCCCAGGAATGCCCCAAGACCCGTCAACCCACCCGCCAAGAAGCATAACACCCCCAAACAGGCCAAAAGCAAAATCTCATACTTGCAATATTTCTGGGCCTTCGGTCCAAACGCGCTGCGTAGCTAGGCCATAAGTCGGGGTTGGCACGACGGATTTCCTGAAAAGCAAATGCAATCAAGATTAGAGTGTCCCAGCAATGCTCCCAGACCACGAAACTCACCCACAAACAGACGGAACCCCCCCTAAGAGCACCTCAAAGGCAAGCAAGTCATCAAAAACACAAAAAAAATTCCGCCTGGGATTTGGTCCAAAACACTTTTATCCGGTATTAGAGCTTCCCAGCAATGGCCCCAGAGCCGTCAACCTAGGAGAAAACGAGTAGAAGACCCCCAAACAGCCAAAGAGCAAAAGTACAAAAATGGGGACTTAGTCAATTTTTCACAAATTTCCCAAATCACTCCGCGCGCGCTCTGCAGCTAGGCCCTAAGTCCCCTCTGCCACCATGGATTTGCTTCAAACCTCTTGCAAAGTAAAGTATATATAGCCAGCAGTGCTCCCAGACCACGAAACTCACCCACAAACACCAGGAAGCCCCCCAAACAGGCCCCCGAAAACGCTACATAGAGCAAAATGTCAGAAATAGCCAAAAAAAAAAATCGGCCTGGATTTTGTCCCAACCACTTCTACCCGGTATTAGACCTTCCCAGGAATGCCCCAAGACCCGTCAACCCACCCGCCAAGAAGCATAACACCCCCAAACAGGCCAAAAGCAAAATCTCATACTTGCAATATTTCTGGGCCTTCGGTCCAAACGCACTGCGTAGCTAGGCCATAAGTCGGGGTTGGCACGACGGATTTCCTGAAAAGCAAATGCAATCAAGATTAGAGTGTCCCAGCAGTGCTCCCAGACCACGAAACTCACCCACAAACACCAGGAAGCCCCCCAAACAGGCCCCCGAAAACGCTACATAGAGCAAAATGTCAGAAATAGCAAAAAAAAAATATCGGCCTGGATTTTGTCCCAACCACTTCTACCCGGTATTAGACCTTCCCAGGAATGCCCCAAGACCCGTCAACCCACCCGCCAAGAAGCATAACACCCCCAAACAGGCCAAAAGCAAAATCTCATACTTGCAATATTTCTGGGCCTTCGGTCCAAACGCACTGCATAGCTAGGCCATAAGTCGGGGTTGCCACGACGGATTTCCTGAAAAGCAAATGCAATCAAGATTAGAGTGTCCCAGCAGTGCTCCCAGACCACGAAACTCACCCACAAACACCAGGAAGCCCCCCAAACAGGACCCCCGAAAAAGCTACATAGAGCAAAATGTCAGAAATAGCCACAAAAAAAAATCGGCCTGGATTTTGTCCCAACCACTTCTACCCGGTATTAGACCTTCCCAGGAATGCCCCAAGACCCGTCAACCCACCCGCCAAGAAGCATAACACCCCCAAACAGGCCAAAAGCAAAATCTCATACTTGCAATATTTCTGGGCCTTCGGTCCAAACGCACTGCATAGCTAGGCCATAAGTCGGGGTTGCCACGACGGATTTCCTGAAAAGCAAATGCAATCAAGATTAGAGTGTCCCAGCAGTGCTCCCAGACCACGAAACTCACCCACAAACACCAGGAAGCCCCCCAAACAGGACCCCCGAAAACGCTACATAGAGCAAAATGTCAGAAATAGCCACAAAAAAAAATCGGCCTGGATTTTGTCCCAACCACTTCTACCCGGTATTAGACCTTCCCAGGAATGCCCCAAGACCCGTCAACCCACCCGCCAAGAAGCATAACACCCCCAAACAGGCCAAAAGCAAAATCTCATACTTGCAATATTTCTGGGCCTTCGGTCCAAACGCGCTGCGTAGCTAGGCCATAAGTCGGGGTTGGCACGACGGATTTCCTGAAAAGCAAATGCAATCAAGATTAGAGTGTCCCAGCAGTGCTCCCAGACCACGAAACTCACCCACAAACACCAGGAAGCCCCCCAAACAGGCCCCCGAAAACGCTACATAGAGCAAAATGTCAGAAATAGCCAAAAAAAAAATCGGCCTAGATTTTGTCCCAACCACTTCTACCCGGTATTAGACCTTCCCAGGAATGCCCCAAGACCCGTCAACCCACCCGCCAAGAAGCATAACACCCCCAAACAGGCCAAAAGCAAAATCTCATACTTGCAATATTTCTGGGCCTTCTGTCCAAACGCGCTGCGTAGCTAGGCCATAAGTCGGGGTTGGCACGACGGATTTCCTGAAAAGCAAATGCAATCAAGATTAGAGTGTCCCAGCAATGCTCCCAGACCACGAAACTCACCCACAAACAGACGGAACCCCCCCTAAGAGCACCTCAAAGGCAAGCAAGTCATCAAAAACACAAAAAAAATTCCGCCTGGGATTTGGTCCAAAACACGTTTATCCGGTATTAGAGCTTCCCAGCATTGGCCCCAGAGCCGTCAACCCAGGAGAAAACGAGTAGAAGACCCCCAAACAGCCAAAGAGCAAAAGTACAAAAATGGGGACTTAGTCAATTTTTCACAAATTTCCCAAATCACTCCGCGCGCGCTCTGCAGCTAGGCCCTAAGTCCCCTCTGCCACCATGGATTTGCTTCAAACCTCTTGCAAAGTAAAGTATATATAGCCAGCAGTGCTCCCAGACCACGAAACTCACCCACAAACACCAGGAAGCCCCCCAAACAGGCCCCCGAAAACGCTACATAGAGCAAAATGTCAGAAATAGCCCAAAAAAAAATCGGCCTGGATTTTGTCCCAACCACTTCTACCCGGTATTAGACCTTCCCAGGAATGCCCCAAGACCCGTCAACCAACCCGCCAAGAAGCATAACACCCCCAAACAGGCCAAAAGCAAAATCTCATACTTGCAATATTTCTGGGCCTTCGGTCCAAACGCGCTGCGTAGCTAGGCCATAAGTCGGGGTTGGCACGACGGATTTCCTGAAAAGCAAATGCAATCAAGATTAGAGTGTCCCAGCAGTGCTCCCAGACCACGAAACTCACCCACAAACACCAGGAAGCCCCCCAAACAGGCCCCCGAAAACGCTACATAGAGCAAAATGTCAGAAATAGCCAAAAAAAAAATCGGCCTGGATTTTGTCCCAACCACTTCTACCCGGTATTAGACCTTCCCAGGAATGCCCCAAGACCCGTCAACCCACCCGCCAAGAAGCATAACACCCCCAAACAGGCCAAAAGCAAAATCTCATACTTGCAATATTTCTGGGCCTTCGGTCCAAACGCGCTGCGTAGCTAGGCCATAAGTCGGGGTTGGCACGACGGATTTCCTGAAAAGCAAATGCAATCAAGATTAGAGTGTCCCAGCAATGCTCCCAGACCACGAAACTCACCCACAAACAGACGGAACCCCCCCTAAGAGCACCTCAAAGGCAAGCAAGTCATCAAAAACACAAAAAAAATTCCGCCTGGGATTTGGTCCAAAACACTTTTATCCGGTATTAGAGCTTCCCAGCAATGGCCCAGAGCCGTCAACCTAGGAGAAAATGAGTAGAAGACCCCCAAACAGCCAAAGAGCAAAAGTACAAAAATGGGGACAGTCAATTTTTCACAAATTTCCCAAATCACTCCGCGCGCGCTCTGCAGCTAGGCCCTAAGTCCCCTCTGCCACCATGGATTTGCTTCAAACCTCTTGCAAAGTAAAGTATATATAGCCAGCAGTGCTCCCAGACCACGAAACTCACCCACAAACACCAGGAAGCCCCCCAAACAGGCCCCCGAAAACGCTACATAGAGCAAAATGTCAGAAATAGCCCAAAAAAAAATCGGCCTGGATTTTGTCCCAACCACTTCTACCCGGTATTAGACCTTCCCAGGAATGCCCCAAGACCCGTCAACCCACCCGCCAAGAAGCATAACACCCCCAAACAGGCCAAAAGCAAAATCTCATACTTGCAATATTTCTGGGCCTTCGGTCCAAACGCACTGCATAGCTAGGCCATAAGTCGGGGTTGCCACGACGGATTTCCTGAAAAGCAGATGCAATCAAGATTAGAGTGTCCCAGCAGTGCTCCCAGACCACGAAACTCACCCACAAACACCAGGAAGCCCCCCAAACAGGACCCCCGAAAACGCTACATAGAGCAAAATGTCAGAAATAGCCACAAAAAAAAATCGGCCTGGATTTTGTCCCAACCACTTCTACCCGGTATTAGACCTTCCCAGGAATGCCCCAAGACCCGTCAACCCACCCGCCAAGAAGCATAACACCCCCAAACAGGCCAAAAGCAAAATCTCATACTTGCAATATTTCTGGGCCTTCGGTCCAAACGCACTGCATAGCTAGGCCATAAGTCGGGGTTGCCACGACGGATTTCCTGAAAAGCAAATGCAATCAAGATTAGAGTGTCCCAGCAGTGCTCCCAGACCACGAAACTCACCCACAAACACCAGGAAGCCCCCCAAACAGGACCCCCGAAAACGCTACATAGAGCAAAATGTCAGAAATAGCCACAAAAATAAATCGGCCTGAATTTTGTCCCAACCACTTCTACCCGGTATTAGACCTTCCCAGGAATGCCCCAAGACCCGTCAACCCACCCGCCAAGAAGCATAACACCCCCAAACAGGCCAAAAGCAAAATCTCATACTTGCAATATTTCTGGGCCTTCGGTCCAAACGCGCTGCGTAGCTAGGCCATAAGTCGGGGTTGGCACGACGGATTTCCTGAAAAGCAAATGCAATCAAGATTAGAGTGTCCCAGCAGTGCTCCCAGACCACGAAACTCACCCACAAACACCAGGAAGCCCCCCAAACAGGCCCCCGAAAACGCTACATAGAGCAAAATGTCAGAAATAGCCCAAAAAAAAATCGGCCTGGATTTTGTCCCAACCACTTCTACCCGGTATTAGACCTTCCCAGGAATGCCCCAAGACCCGTCAACCCACCCGCCAAGAAGCATAACACCCCCAAACAGGCCAAAAGCAAAATCTCATACTTGCAATATTTCTGGGCCTTCGGTCCAAACGCACTGCATAGCTAGGCCATAAGTCGGGGTTGCCACGACGGATTTCCTGAAAAGCAAATGCAATCAAGATTAGAGTGTCCCAGCAGTGCTCCCAGACCACGAAACTCACCCACAAACACCAGGAAGCCCCCCAAACAGGACCCCCGAAAACGCTACATAGAGCAAAATGTCAGAAATAGCCACAAAAAAAAATCGGCCTGGATTTTGTCCCAACCACTTCTACCCGGTATTAGACCTTCCCAGGAATGCCCCAAGACCCGTCAACCCACCCGCCAAGAAGCATAACACCCCCAAACAGGCCAAAAGCAAAATCTCATACTTGCAATATTTCTGGGCCTTCGGTCCAAACGCGCTGCGTAGCTAGGCCATAAGTCGGGGTTGGCACGACGGATTTCCTGAAAAGCAAATGCAATCAAGATTAGAGTGTCCCAGCAGTGCTCCCAGACCACGAAACTCACCCACAAACACCAGGAAGCCCCCCAAACAGGCCCCCGAAAACGCTACATAGAGCAAAATGTCAGAAATAGCCAAAAAAAAAATCGGCCTAGATTTTGTCCCAACCACTTCTACCCGGTATTAGACCTTCCCAGGAATGCCCCAAGACCCGTCAACCCACCCGCCAAGAAGCATAACACCCCCAAACAGGCCAAAAGCAAAATCTCATACTTGCAATATTTCTGGGCCTTCTGTCCAAACGCGCTGCGTAGCTAGGCCATAAGTCGGGGTTGGCACGACGGATTTCCTGAAAAGCAAATGCAATCAAGATTAGAGTGTCCCAGCAATGCTCCCAGACCACGAAACTCACCCACAAACAGACGGAACCCCCCCTAAGAGCACCTCAAAGGCAAGCAAGTCATCAAAAACACAAAAAAAATTCCGCCTGGGATTTGGTCCAAAACACTTTTATCCGGTATTAGAGCTTCCCAGCATTGGCCCCAGAGCCGTCAACCCAGGAGAAAACGAGTAGAAGACCCCCAAACAGCCAAAGAGCAAAAGTACAAAAATGGGGACTTAGTCAATTTTTCACAAATTTCCCAAATCACTCCGCGCGCGCTCTGCAGCTAGGCCCTAAGTCCCCTCTGCCACCATGGATTTGCTTCAAACCTCTTGCAAAGTAAAGTATATATAGCCAGCAGTGCTCCCAGACCACGAAACTCACCCACAAACACCAGGAAGCCCCCCAAACAGGCCCCCGAAAACGCTACATAGAGCAAAATGTCAGAAATAGCCCAAAAAAAAATCGGCCTGGATTTTGTCCCAACCACTTCTACCCGGTATTAGACCTTCCCAGGAATGCCCCAAGACCCGTCAACCCACCCGCCAAGAAGCATAACACCCCCAAACAGGCCAAAAGCAAAATCTCATACTTGCAATATTTCTGGGCCTTCGGTCCAAACGCGCTGCGTAGCTAGGCCATAAGTCGGGGTTGGCACGACGGATTTCCTGAAAAGCAAATGCAATCAAGATTAGAGTGTCCCAGCAGTGCTCCCAGACCACGAACCTCACCCACAAACACCAGGAAGCCCCCCAAACAGGCCCCCGAAAACGCTACATAGAGCAAAATGTCAGAAATAGCCAAAAAAAAAATCGGCCTGGATTTTGTCCCAACCACTTCTACCCGGTATTAGACCTTCCCAGGAATGCCCCAAGACCCGTCAACCCACCCGCCAAGAAGCATAACACCCCCAAACAGGCCAAAAGCAAAATCTCATACTTGCAATATTTCTGGGCCTTCGGTCCAAACGCGCTGCGTAGCTAGGCCATAAGTCGGGGTTGGCACGACGGATTTCCTGAAAAGCAAATGCAATCAAGATTAGAGTGTCCCAGCAATGCTCCCAGACCACGAAACTCACCCACAAACAGACGGAACCCCCCCTAAGAGCACCTCAAAGGCAAGCAAGTCATCAAAAACACAAAAAAAATTCCGCCTGGGATTTGGTCCAAAACACTTTTATCCGGTATTAGAGCTTCCCAGCAATGGCCCCAGAGCCGTCAACCTAGGAGAAAACGAGTAGAAGACCCCCAAACAGCCAAAGAGCAAAAGTACAAAAATGGGGACAGTCAATTTTTCACAAATTTCCCAAATCACTCCGCGCGCGCTCTGCAGCTAGGCCCTAAGTCCCCTCTGCCACCATGGATTTGCTTCAAACCTCTTGCAAAGTAAAGTATATATAGCCAGCAGTGCTCCCAGACCACGAAACTCACCCACAAACACCAGGAAGCCCCCCAAACAGGCCCCCGAAAACGCTACATAGAGCAAAATGTCAGAAATAGCCAAAAAAAAAATCGGCCTGGATTTTGTCCCAACCACTTCTACCCGGTATTAGACCTTCCCAGGAATGCCCCAAGACCCGTCAACCCACCCGCCAAGAAGCATAACACCCCCAAACAGGCCAAAAGCAAAATCTCATACTTGCAATATTTCTGGGCCTTCGGTCCAAACGCACTGCGTAGCTAGGCCATAAGTCGGGGTTGGCACGACGGATTTCCTGAAAAGCAAATGCAATCAAGATTAGAGTGTCCCAGCAGTGCTCCCAGACCACGAAACTCACCCACAAACACCAGGAAGCCCCCCAAACAGGCCCCCGAAAACGCTACATAGAGCAAAATGTCAGAAATAGCAAAAAAAAAATATCGGCCTGGATTTTGTCCCAACCACTTCTACCCGGTATTAGACCTTCCCAGGAATGCCCCAAGACCCGTCAACCCACCCGCCAAGAAGCATAACACCCCCAAACAGGCCAAAAGCAAAATCTCATACTTGCAATATTTCTGGGCCTTCGGTCCAAACGCACTGCATAGCTAGGCCATAAGTCGGGGTTGCCACGACGGATTTCCTGAAAAGCAAATGCAATCAAGATTAGAGTGTCCCAGCAGTGCTCCCAGACCACGAAACTCACCCACAAACACCAGGAAGCCCCCCAAACAGGACCCCCGAAAACGCTACATAGAGCAAAATGTCAGAAATAGCCACAAAAAAAAATCGGCCTGGATTTTGTCCCAACCACTTCTACCCGGTATTAGACCTTCCCAGGAATGCCCCAAGACCCGTCAACCCACCCGCCAAGAAGCATAACACCCCCAAACAGGCCAAAAGCAAAATCTCATACTTGCAATATTTCTGGGCCTTCGGTCCAAACGCGCTGCGTAGCTAGGCCATAAGTCGGGGTTGGCACGACGGATTTCCTGAAAAGCAAATGCAATCAAGATTAGAGTGTCCCAGCAGTGCTCCCAGACCACGAAACTCACCCACAAACACCAGGAAGCCCCCCAAACAGGCCCCCGAAAACGCTACATAGAGCAAAATGTCAGAAATAGCCCAAAAAAAAATCGGCCTGGATTTTGTCCCAACCACTTCTACCCGGTATTAGACCTTCCCAGGAATGCCCCAAGACCCGTCAACCCACCCGCCAAGAAGCATAACACCCCCAAACAGGCCAAAAGCAAAATCTCATACTTGCAATATTTCTGGGCCTTCGGTCCAAACGCACTGCATAGCTAGGCCATAAGTCGGGGTTGCCACGACGGATTTCCTGAAAAGCAAATGCAATCAAGATTAGAGTGTCCCAGCAGTGCTCCCAGACCACGAAACTCACCCACAAACACCAGGAAGCCCCCCAAACAGGACCCCCGAAAACGCTACATAGAGCAAAATGTCAGAAATAGCCACAAAAAAAAATCGGCCTGGATTTTGTCCCAACCACTTCTACCCGGTATTAGACCTTCCCAGGAATGCCCCAAGACCCGTCAACCCACCCGCCAAGAAGCATAACACCCCCAAACAGGCCAAAAGCAAAATCTCATACTTGCAATATTTCTGGGCCTTCGGTCCAAACGCGCTGCGTAGCTAGGCCATAAGTCGGGGTTGGCACGACGGATTTCCTGAAAAGCAAATGCAATCAAGATTAGAGTGTCCCAGCAGTGCTCCCAGACCACGAAACTCACCCACAAACACCAGGAAGCCCCCCAAACAGGCCCCCGAAAACGCTACATAGAGCAAAATGTCAGAAATAGCCAAAAAAAAAATCGGCCTAGATTTTGTCCCAACCACTTCTACCCGGTATTAGACCTTCCCAGGAATGCCCCAAGACCCGTCAACCCACCCGCCAAGAAGCATAACACCCCCAAACAGGCCAAAAGCAAAATCTCATACTTGCAATATTTCTGGGCCTTCTGTCCAAACGCGCTGCGTAGCTAGGCCATAAGTCGGGGTTGGCACGACGGATTTCCTGAAAAGCAAATGCAATCAAGATTAGAGTGTCCCAGCAATGCTCCCAGACCACGAAACTCACCCACAAACAGACGGAACCCCCCCTAAGAGCACCTCAAAGGCAAGCAAGTCATCAAAAACACAAAAAAAATTCCGCCTGGGATTTGGTCCAAAACACTTTTATCCGGTATTAGAGCTTCCCAGCATTGGCCCCAGAGCCGTCAACCCAGGAGAAAACGAGTAGAAGACCCCCAAACAGCCAAAGAGCAAAAGTACAAAAATGGGGACTTAGTCAATTTTTCACAAATTTCCCAAATCACTCCGCGCGCGCTCTGCAGCTAGGCCCTAAGTCCCCTCTGCCACCATGGATTTGCTTCAAACCTCTTGCAAAGTAAAGTATATATAGCCAGCAGTGCTCCCAGACCACGAAACTCACCCACAAACACCAGGAAGCCCCCCAAACAGGCCCCCGAAAACGCTACATAGAGCAAAATGTCAGAAATAGCCCAAAAAAAAATCGGCCTGGATTTTGTCCCAACCACTTCTACCCGGTATTAGACCTTCCCAGGAATGCCCCAAGACCCGTCAACCCACCCGCCAAGAAGCATAACACCCCCAAACAGGCCAAAAGCAAAATCTCATACTTGCAATATTTCTGGGCCTTCGGTCCAAACGCGCTGCGTAGCTAGGCCATAAGTCGGGGTTGGCACGACGGATTTCCTGAAAAGCAAATGCAATCAAGATTAGAGTGTCCCAGCAGTGCTCCCAGACCACGAAACTCACCCACAAACACCAGGAAGCCCCCCAAACAGGCCCCCGAAAACGCTACATAGAGCAAAATGTCAGAAATAGCCACAAAAAAAATCGCCCTGGATTTTGTCCCAACCACTTCTACCCGGTATTAGACCTTCCCAGGAATGCCCCAAGACCCGTCAACCCACCCGCCAAGAAGCATAACACCCCCAAACAGGCCAAAAGCAAAATCTCATACTTGCAATATTTCTGGGCCTTCGGTCCAAACGCGCTGCGTAGCTAGGCCATAAGTCGGGGTTGGCACGACGGATTTCCTGAAAAGCAAATGCAATCAAGATTAGAGTGTCCCAGCAATGCTCCCAGACCACGAAACTCACCCACAAACAGACGGAACCCCCCCTAAGAGCACCTCAAAGGCAAGCAAGTCATCAAAAACACACAAAAAATTCCGCCTGGGATTTGGTCCAAAACACTTTTATCCGGTATTAGAGCTTCCCAGCAATGGCCCCAGAGCCGTCAACCCAGGAGAAAACGAGTAGAAGACCCCCAAACAGCCAAAGAGCAAAAGTACAAAAATGGGGACTTAGTCAATTTTTCACAAATTTCCCAAATCACTCCGCGCGCGCTCTGCAGCTAGGCCCTAAGTCCCCTCTGCCACCATGGACTTGCTTCAAACCTCTTGCAAAGTAAAGTATATATAGCCAGCAGTGCTCCCAGACCACGAAACTCACCCACAAACACCAGGAAGCCCCCCAAACAGGCCCCCGAAAACGCTACATAGAGCAAAATGTCAGAAATAGCCAAAAAAAAAATCGGCCTGGATTTTGTCCCAACCACTTCTACCCGGTATTAGACCTTCCCAGGAATGCCCCAAGACCCGTCAACCCACCCGCCAAGAAGCATAACACCCCCAAACAGGCCAAAAGCAAAATCTCATACTTGCAATATTTCTGGGCCTTCGGTCCAAACGCACTGCGTAGCTAGGCCATAAGTCGGGGTTGGCACGACGGATTTCCTGAAAAGCAAATGCAATCAAGATTAGAGTGTCCCAGCAGTGCTCCCAGACCACGAAACTCACCCACAAACACCAGGAAGCCCCCCAAACAGGCCCCCGAAAACGCTACATAGAGCAAAATGTCAGAAATAGCAAAAAAAAAATATCGGCCTGGATTTTGTCCCAACCACTTCTACCCGGTATTAGACCTTCCCAGGAATGCCCCAAGACCCGTCAACCCACCCGCCAAGAAGCATAACACCCCCAAACAGGCCAAAAGCAAAATCTCATACTTGCAATATTTCTGGGCCTTCGGTCCAAACGCACTGCATAGCTAGGCCATAAGTCGGGGTTGCCACGACGGATTTCCTGAAAAGCAAATGCAATCAAGATTAGAGTGTCCCAGCAGTGCTCCCAGACCACGAAACTCACCCACAAACACCAGGAAGCCCCCCAAACAGGACCCCCGAAAACGCTACATAGAGCAAAATGTCAGAAATAGCCACAAAAAAAAATCGGCCTGGATTTTGTCCCAACCACTTCTACCCGGTATTAGACCTTCCCAGGAATGCCCCAAGACCCGGCAACCCACCCGCCAAGAAGCATAACACCCCCAAATAGGCCAAAAGCAAAATCTCATACTTGCAATATTTCTGGGCCTTCTGTCCAAACGCGCTGCGTAGCTAGGCCATAAGTCGGGGTTGGCACGACGGATTTCCTGAAAAGCAAATGCAATCAAGATTAGAGTGTCCCAGCAATGCTCCCAGACCACGAAACTCACCCACAAACAGACGGAACCCCCCCTAAGAGCACCTCAAAGGCAAGCAAGTCATCAAAAACACAAAAAAATTTCCGCCTCGGATTTGGTCCAAACCACTTTTAGTGCTTCCCAGCAATGGCCCCAGACCCGTCAACTCACCTGCAAAGAGGTAGAACAACACCCCCACAAGTGCTGAGTCTTTCTTCATTGGGCGTAAACCAGCCCTCTGCTTTGATGGAAATAGGAGTCTGGAGGAGGAGGATAGAGGAGCATGTTCTTCTGAACTTGTGAACCTGAGGAATGCAGACTGCGGCACCTTCAAATAAATTAGCAAACAAGTGAAGACAGTTCTGCTGATGGGCTTGTTTTTGTGATTATCTGATTAAAGTTTGAATTATATTAACTGTGCACAACAAAGAAAGACAGACACACAGGAATAAAAGTGAATAAGGATGAAAAAGAAAGTTATTGATTCGTTGTCTCATTTTCAGGGCTCGAAGTCGGTATCACGGTCCAGGAATAAGAATAAGGCTTCGCCATCATACTCTGCGAATTCAGGCAGGGAGAGCTCAGTGTCACCTGACAGAGTAGAAATTCCCTCATCTATGTTGCTGGCCACCTCCTCTTCATCCGGCACGCTCTCTCGTACTCTGAAATCTGGTGGTATGAGGTGCTGATTCATCTTGATCATTGTTAACCTCTCCACATTTTTGGGTGAGAGGCGGCTCCGTTTGGGAGTTACAATCCCACCAGCCGCACTGAAAACCCGTTCAGAAGACACGCTTGCGAGTGGGCAAGACAAGTAGTTTAAAGCCAGGTTGGTGAGCTGTGGCCACAATTCTTTTTTCCCATGCCAATACGCCAATGGGTCAGAATTAACATAGACCTCTGTTGAGTCATTCAGATAGTCCTTCACCATCGACTCAAGGTCCTCATCCAAGGTTCCTCCACTTTGCTTAGCTCTTGCTGTGCCTCTGACCTTTTGAGAACCAAACCCACGCAGAGCTAGCCAATCCTCTTCAGCCTCCAATGTTTCTGTTGTCTTTCGTGCAGATGATCCGGTTGCCGGTGTCTTTAACGGCTGAGAGGTCACTTGTGCCACAGCCACAGGTGCAGAAGTGGATTGTTTTGACTGGGGGTGGCCTGCTGATAAACTGCCATTTCCTTCAATTTCCAGCCGTTCTGTTTCAAACTTCTTGGCTGACAAGGCTAGCCAACGTTTGTACTTTAGAACATGTTCATCATCAAAAGGAAAGAATGCTTGGCCTGCCAGCGCCTTTTTGTAGCGTGGATCCAGAATAGTAGCACAAATGTAATGCTGTTCTGAGTGGATCTTTTTAAGACGTTCATCACCTTGTAGGAGCTCTAATAATTGCTCGGCCAGAAGCAAAGAGTCTTGGTTTTTATCTTTTCCAAACACAGAACACACCTCCTTCAGTTGGTCCTCCAGCATGTACAACAATGGGATAGCTTTTCCCAAATTAGAGTCCTCCTTGCTGACTGCACGCGTGAAGAACTCAAAAGGACGAAGCATGCGTGTCAGGCTTTCAACTATGTTCCATTGCGGCCCACCCATCCTCAGCTCCTCTGCACCCTCTTTAAGGAAATATTGATCGAGTTCCGTATACTGCTCATACAGACGCTCAAGCATGTAGAAGGTTGAGTTCCAACGTGTTACCACCTCCTGGATGAGTGCTTTCACTGGCATTTGATGTTGATATAGCAGGCTCCTCAGCTGCTTCCGGGCCTTAAAAGAATGGCTGAAATGCTTGCACATTTTTCGGCAGGTGTCCAATACACTGTACGCTGCACTGCCTTTATTACCCAAGAATTTTTGGACAACCAGGTTTATACAGTGCGCCAAACACGGCACTCTGAAATAGTAACCGTCCCTCATGGCCTTAACTATATTGGCGCCATTGTCCGTGGAAACAT